>NC_069391.1:82987500-85842500 GCF_027475565.1 Acinonyx jubatus | reverse complement strand
CCAGTTCGGTTTCACTCCCTCAGGCCTCCCCCAGGGAGGGCCACTGCCGCTATTGTCTCGTGCACCGGGGCTGAGGTGACCCAGGCCTGCACGTGCACGTTCCCTTTCCGTAAAAGCGAACAGTCCCATGTCACACACACCGTTCGGAGCCTGGTCTTTGATGTCTAACAGCTTGCTTTGGAGCTCCTTCTCGGTCAGCATATATAAAGCTGTCTGATGATTTTTCACATGGAAACTGTTAACTATTGCTCAAAAAATCTTCTTGTCCTGAACAGAGCATTATGTGGGAGCTGTGAATGTCCACTGTGGGTTTGTTGTATTTTAAAGCAGCGTGGACTTTCTTGATGTGGTTCTCCTGACTTGTGGATTTTGAACTTCATGCTCGAGGCGACAGCAGAGCGAGAGCGTCTCCGTCGGGCTGTCAGTTACCACGTCGCCTTTCAGTTCTGTGTTTCCAACAATAGGTGGCACCAGCAATTTCTCAATTTGGGCTGTATGTAGATGTGAAGCATCATTCTTTTGACCATTTTTCATTTCCTATCGTTGTGTTCACAGATTACCAAGAACAAAGATGTGTTTACCTGAAGGCCGAGGGGCTTGCGCAAGCAGGCGTAGGAGTGTGGGGGTTAGGAAGCGCCTTGCGGAAAGGTGCCTGGGGTTCCATGCTACCCCCCTCTCCTTGCCCCCTGCTCATGGCAGGCATTCGGTGAGACCAGACAGTGAGTGAACGTGTGTGACTTCGCTGACTATGAATGTGAGCTCGTGTGTACAAAATACATCTTTGTACGTGAATGTTTTGGAGGTTGATGGTGCTGGAACTTGGCCCATGGCCACACTGAGGAGTCGCACATCCTCATGGCATACCCTATCCCCTCTGAGTTTCATCTCTGTCTCAGCCCCTCCTGCGGCCCCGGGTGCTCTGTCTGTCGTGCCCAGAATGCCCCACCAGCTTTTAAAACACAGCATTAAAAAAATTAAATTTCTCTCCTAATTCCCCAGGGAGCGGTCCCCTTTTCCTTTTAATTGCCGCCTTAGATTGCCTCCACCAATTTCTAATTCAGCCTTTTGTCTTTCAGAAAATGTTCTTTATTTTTGGTCCCTGGCAATACAAGGCTTTGGTCACTTTATAACTGTATAATTCTCCTGCCCACTCCCCTTCTGTTCTTGTTAAGAATAGGAAGAATAATCCTGCTGGCTGGAGGATGGAAAAATGATAGAGGGGCCTTACCAAGGTTTTCTAAGTTAAACCTGTACTGATCCCAACAAACGATGTGGTCTGGTCCAGTCGTGCCACACATTCTGATGTCACTGTCCCTTTGCCGATATCCCTGGGGTCCAGGGGAAACCTTTGGCGAAATGAAGGAGGCTCTAGGACCCCTAACAGTGTGTTTTTCCATTGAATCTGCATCGCATCTCCTTTTGTTTTTTTTTCCCCTTCCTGAAGGGAATTCAGAACTGCTTAGCCTTCACTAAGATCAGGCTTTGGTTTCATCCCACGATGAACACCTGTCGGTTTCTGTCTTCATGGAACCTTTTGATCTTGTAGAAGTTCCAGACAGGCTTGTATCTTTCTGCCAAGACTTTACAGATTCCCGAGTTCCTGAATCTTCCTTTGTCTTCTGTAAATCAGCATTGACTCTTAGAGATACTGGCTTTTTCAGATATCATTCAGGTATTTCAGTGGATGGTTCGAGGGACTCTCTCCGTCAGTAGTATGAAATTCCCATGGGAACCCCAGAGCACGCATTCAGAATTATGAGTGTTCTTTGTGCCCAAAGCTCTGCACTGATCTGCCCCATATCTTGCCATTGCCCTAGGACAGGGATCCATACCAAAGACGCCAGTACAATCCTGGAGTCACCCCCTTCTCCACAAATCCTGCTTTAAAACCTCTAGTAGCTCATCCCGTCTTTCCATTTAAGACTGTCATTATGTGGGCCTAACTTAATAGCTTTTTTCCCTTTGTAACATAACATGACCCAGAACTATCCTTGGGAGTCCGGCAAACTCAGCCCTGTCTTTCAGGGAGCAGGAAAGGTCACCTGCCTCAGAGAAGAATACCCAAGAAAGGGAGGAAGAGAAACCTAGAGGTGCTTGGTGAGGTTGCTGGCTGTTGTAGAGCTCGCTGTCCCCTTCCACGCCTCTCCTTATCGGCAGAGCAAAGGGACAGAGCTCCTGTGCTGTCTTTCTGCAGATCGGTCCCCACACCAGGCTTCCTAATTGTGTGGTAGGACTTTTGTTTTTCTTCCAAGGATGCTCCTAATGCGTATTCTCACCAGATTTGTGCGAGGTGTGTGTGTGTGTGTGTGTCTGTCTGTCTCCAGGATCGGCTGTGTTCCTCTTAGGCATGAATAATTCTGATTCCCATTACAACTGGGTGGGTTAATACTCTGGGAATTTACTTCAAACTCATTCATAATAAGAGTCACTACTTCTTGAGGTCTTGCAATAGCCTGACATTGGGCACCCATTGTCTTTTTAGTCCTGATCAACAACTCTGTGAAGTAAATACTGTGGCTCCTGCCCCATTTTGGAATGGAGGAAATCAAGGTCCCGGAAAGTTAAGTAACTTGCCCAAGGTTATACAGATACGAAGTAGCCAGAAGTCCACTTGGCTGTCTCCTTCATACCTTGCTAACTCCACACTTGGAGGTAATGCTGTAAAGGGCTGTTTCGGAAAGAAACAGGAAGCCACGTTGCTCTCCTGTCCTTGCCGAACTCTTTCTTACCATTCACTTGCCCTTAGCCACAGGCTGCTTGCGATCCGGAGTTTGAGCCCAGGCATAGCACCTTCTAGGGAAGAACTACTGTTTATGGTTGAGTTTTGTAAGTTGTCTCTGTTGGTAATTTTTAAATTTATCTTGATGACTGTGCGCAAAGCACTGAGCGTGCGGATGTTACAAACGCATATATGGTCCTGTCTCCATAGAATTTTATAGATTAGTTGGGGACCGTTCATGCTATCTGTAGATAAAAAATAAACACGTAAGAGGCCAACTTACTTTTCTTCATTCTTACCGTCAAAACGTTGGAAAGCAGAATGAACTTGAGCACCCACTGCCAGATCTGTTGGGAAAAGACACGTGTATGAATACATTGTCTCAGAGTTAGGAATTAGTAATTCAAACCAGTATATGTTTGAAGTTGATTAAAGGAAAATAGTCAGATTCCAGAATAATGATTTAAATGTGCTGGAACATTACCCATTACCCACACATTATATAAATATATTTTAGAATCCTGGCCAATTGTTAAAGCAATACTGTTTCAGGTAGGTGGTGCTAATAGGTATTCACGCAGTCATAGAATGTGGCGTTTAAAGACGTGTGACCTTCTCCTTCCTCATTTCCCTGAAGAAGTTAAAACTCAGAGAAGCTGCATGTGCAGTGTTCCCTTCCTCCCCAAATTGAGGACTCGTAGGATACATCGACTCTGGTTTATTCAAGGTCCCAGGAGTTCAAGTTGTCAACATCTCACCCTTCTCATACATTAGCAATGTCAGTGGCTTAGAAATTAACATGATGTGAACTTCATGATTCTTTCCCTTAGATGTGGCTGAAGTAGTGTGAGCTCATCATCGAGAAGCAGTTAGCTCTTGTCTCCAGCCTGCGTTGTCTAAGGCTCATCTGCTACTCTTACTACCCGGCTTTACTAGTTCTAGTGACTCAAGAGGCAGTTTTACTCTGTGACTACGTTAGCAGACCACATTAAAGCCTCCGTGTTCCCTGCTAGGTTGCAGGAATGAGTTTTCTTAATGCCATCACTGAATTCCAATGGAGGAAATAAATTACTCATGCATTTTCTAATGGCTGAGAAATTTTCCAGAGTCTTGGCTGTCTCGTTCTCATCGTGCCCAGGTTCCATTACCAAAGAGTAATTGATGTGATTTTGACGAGCAGGCTGATACTGCTTACAAAACCAACTAAACAAAACATCTGAGTCATACATCCCAGGACAGGATTTCACAGTAAACTATAGAAGAGACAAAAGTTTATAGTTATGGGCAAAAATGCTAGGCTTGGAGGAAAAAAAAAAACCCTGTGGTCTTGCTTTATTAGCTTACTGACTTTGTCCATGTGGGCGAGCTACTTAACCTCACTGAGGCTGTTTTCCTCATCTGTAAACATGAAGATAGTCATAATAGTATCTGCTGTACCTACCTCGTATGGTTGTTGAGAAAATCACATGAGATAAAGGCTCACTAGAAAAATATCTGTGAAGATCTGTGTAAATGTGAGGGCTTAAAAATATTGCAGTAATGATAAGGCAACTCAAAGTGACAATTGTGCTCTAATTCTTGGCATACAATTATGTGTGAGAGAACATTACATGGGCGCTTGGATGCTTTTATGTGTTGGTATAGTGACAGTGTTCAGTGTTTGAGAAGTGGAAGTCACTGAAGGAACGAATTTGCTGTTCAGCATTGACATCAGTAAATGAAAATAGCTTGAAATATCTCCTTTGTTTCAAAAATGGTTAAAAGCAGCTTTTGAAGATTTAAGCTATAGAAAAAGATGGAAAGACATGGTAAGTGAGGAATGGGGAGGGAAGGGAAAGTGGGATGAAGCAAAGGGTTAAGGTAGGACCCAAAATGCGTCGCACGAGGCCCTGTGCTGTTTGTTAGAGATGAGTCAGAGATTGGGGTCTGAGTTTTCCTGGAGGCAGGGCAGTGAGGGAAACACAATCAGCAGTGTGAATCATGGTGCCCTCAAGGTTAAATAGTGAAGCAGGGCTATTTCTAATAATGAGACACAAGACAGTGATTTTTCCCAGAATCCTCATAAAGAGCATGGTGCGTGAGGAACAGCATCCTACAAGACGTCTTGATGATAAACGTTCCTACGGTTTTTGAAATTCTTACCAGTGTGATTGCCAGATGGAACACGGACAAATTCATGGTCTGGTACCATGCTTTTAGTTGCTTGGTTATGATCATGACTGAATGTGTGTTAGGACTAGAAGTAAATCTCTGAGACCACCTTGGTGCCCCCCTTTTGTCTTGTGGGTTCGGGACCAGTGTCCTGAAGGAGGCGAGTGTCGGCTCAGCATCCCGTGTGCTTTGATCAGTGCAGGGAGCTCTGAGTCAAAGTAGTTTGCTCTGAGACCCTTCTTTGTGATGGTGGGAACTTTCCTTGCCTTGGTATAAATACCGTTTGGTACTTTGAACATGCGTCCGGTTGTGAGCTTAGCAGTTTAATTTGGTGGGTTTTTTTCTGGCTGTTTGTTGTAGAAGTGTAGAAGCTATGGGACTCGACAGCGTCTTCCTCTATTGCTTGTTTTGTTTTGTTTCCACTGTGGGAGTTACTGATCAGCCTGACAGATCGGATCAGGAATTTAGAGAGAATAGGTCTCAATATATAAAGTTTCTAAAACTTGCCATTGTACCACCTGGGAAACCCATCCTCATAAGGCATCCTCAGGACTGTTGTCAAAGACATGACCAGAAAATGTAGAAAAGCATCAGTATTTTAAGAAAATTAAGATCAAACCCCAAATCTTAATTTCGGAACATAGCTGGAGTTTAAAAACATTGGCTAAAAGCCTAAGGGAGTTTTAGGTTGGCTTCTTCGGTGAACGTATTTGCGCACGTTCATGGAAAGTTCTCATGTGAGTAGCAATTGTTCAAGAGGTTCCTGTGGGTGTTGTAGGGGCCGATTAAAAAAACTTCTTTCATCAAGGAACCATGAGATCAGCCATGGGAATTCAAGGGGCCCAGGTACTAGAGAAAATAAAGTTGGGCCTCCAAAAGGATCAGTCAGTGGGCTTGGGGATTTTAGAGGAATTTGATTCTTTATGGTCAGTTTGTGGGGCAATTTGCTTGTGTCATTGAGAGAGGCGTGCTTATGAACTTTTGACCTGAGGGTGGTGATTCATGGGCAATAAACTCAGGAAGCAGTGATAGAAGTCATCTGTCATTATCTGTCTCCCCTACAAGGTTAAATGACTTTACCAAAGTCACAAAGTAGGAGACCAAGACTTGAGTGTTCTCCACCTTGGAGACGTGTGGGTATGTGCGGGGTGGAGAGGAAGAAGAGGCAGGGCAGATGTTAACCCCCTTCTCCATCTGTCTTCTTGTCTCCTAATGTGCAAAATTAAAACTTGGGACCACATTATCTCAAAGCAAGTTCATAAATCTAAAAAGAATTCTTCTTGGGAAGTGTAGGTGTGGGAGATGTTAAGTGCTTTAAAAGTAATGTTTCTCCTTCTTAAAAACAAAAAAACCCAAAACAAACCCAAACACCCCGGTCTACCTAAAAAAGTGTTTTTCCCCGAATTTTCTAAGGAACAGCACTTAAAGGAGTAAACCTGAAGGCTCCTGAGCTAAACAGAGTGGAGGCATAATCTGTTACCCGCCTTTCGTTGTGTACAGCCTGTGAAGGAGCACGGTAGTCCGAGGAGTGGGACGCCACCTCTTTTTCATTCATCTTACTGACAGGAAAATGAATTTGATGTCTTTTATCTCAAACATGTGCACTTGCTAAGCCAATGTGTTAAGATACAAAACATACACTGCATTTCTTTTTTTTTTTTTTTTTTTTACTCAAATGGCTAGCACGTAGTTAAAGTATAACACGTTTCCATGAACTTGGTACTGACCAGGCTTGGTTTGGGTGATGCCTTTATACTTTTTTTTTTCTTAAGTAGTACTGTTTTTTGACTCTCACGTCTCAAAAGTTGCCTCCCGAATTAGTGATCTGTGCGAGCACTCGACATTAAGTACTGACACTGTGACTTGAAACATTTGGCAAGCTTCAGTGTTTTGGGGTTAAGCACAGTCTTGGCCGGTTCTGTTTATGTTTGTTGTAGGTGAGGAGTGTTCAGTGGTTCGCAAAAGAAAAGGCTGAATGCAAGGCGAAGTAGGGGGGCCCTTCTAAGCAGCCCATTTCTGCGTGTCCACTTTCCAGGTCCTAAGGTGAGTCAGTGTAAGGCTTCCCAGAAGAAGTGAGTCATGAGGAATGGGATGCAGAGAGAGGTTGCCTTTCTGATGGGTGGCAAGTGGGATAGCCAGGATGTATTCAGTTTGGGAGTGGCAACAGGAGAAGAGAGAGAAGGAAGATACACTTTGCCACGGGGTTTAGAGAGCGTGTGGTCCCGAATGTGGACAAAAAGCTTAGAGCTTGTAAAGTGGTGTCACACACATCTCGCCCCCTGGTTCCCTTCCCGATTCTGTCCACAGGCAGCTGATCTGGTCCTGACATTCCCCCCAGAGCCACATGTAAGGTAGACACTGGTCTCCTGAATATGTGACGTAAAATCCCCGCGGGCTTGCCGTGCAGATGGATCACCTTTGTCTCAAGGGGACTGTTGTACCCAGAAGATGGAGATGTTGTGGCCTGAGAGGCTCTGGGTTTTTGTCTGGTTTGGTCAGACTGAAGACAGGCGGTGACCCAGCTCTGGTTATCAGTCCCCTTCTCTTTACGGTGGGAATTTTGCCTGGCTGACCTCAGGTCCCTTTTAAGAGCTCTTAGAGTTGGTTCCCGGCCCTGGGGCTTCTTGCTTAAGGACAGATGACGATGCCCTTTCAGACTGTCTGATTCCTATCATCTCGTTTGCTGAGGCCTCTTTTTCCCTTCATCATCAGTACAGACAGTGCTTTTCTCCTCTGTCCTGCCCCTTGGTATTTCCCTATGTTATGTTTGCCCCTTTTCCTCGTGTTCGCCAAAGGCAAGTATTAGATTTTCTATGCTGTGCATTCATAGTTCTTTGTCTTCAGACGTTTTTTGATATCAAAGGGGAGTTGTGGGAAAAAAAATCAGGTCAGGTACCTGAATTAAATCTAGAGAAATTTCAAAGCCTCTTGCCTCACTAATTGATCTTTGTATTTCCATTCATCTGAGGGGAACGGGAGAAAATTTTTGTCTGGCTAATTCATGGGCCCTGCATTAGTCATGTATTTTGCACGTGTTTTAGGGTTCCACGAAAATGCTGGATGAAAAATAACATATTTTATTTTTCATCTGTTACCCATGCATTTTTGGTTTCCTTTTAAATTTCAAACAACTTGGCACTTACAGTTATGAGTGATGCAAAGAATTCCCATTCGCCCTTTACCCAGATCCCCCCGATGTTAACAGTGTATCTCATTTTTACCTTATCCTTCTCTCTGCTCTTCGAAAATGTTGAGTTTTGACATACATCTGCATCTTTCTTAAATTTTTTTTTTTCTTTTCAACGTTTATTCATTTTTGAGAGATAGAGACAGAGCGAGAAGGGGTGGGGCAGAGAGAGGGAGACACAGAATCCGAAGCAGGCTCCAGGCTCTGAGCTGTCTGCACAGAGCCCGACGTGGGGCTCGAACCCATGAACTGTAAGATTGTGACTTGAGCTGAGGTCAGACGCTCAACCGACTGAGCCACCCAGGCACCCCTAATAAGTTTTTGATATGGAAATATTTTGAGATTATTTAAATATCCTATTCCTCATCAAACTCTTACCCTCTGCGTTTATTTATACTGATTACTTTCTAACTCCAACTTTCCTTCTAAATTTATTAGTTTAACTCAACGGTAAAAAAAAAAATTCATTTACACATACAGTGTATCATGGATTTTCCTTTTGTCCAATATGTTATAATCCATTGCTATCAATATTTATTTTGATATTCAAAATGTTCCAGATTTGGCCAGTGGTAGTGCTTTCAGACGGTCTCCTGACTCCTTTGGAAATGTCCCTACCACTGTTTGAGCAGTTTTTTACCTTCTGCTATAATTAGATCTTCCGGGTTCATCTAGTAGTTTCTTGCCCCATCCTTGGAACCAGTCATTTCTCCAAAGAGCCATAGTTCCTTCTGGTTGGGAGTGGCATTCGGAAGCCAGGGTTTGGGTGTAGGTGTGCTTACTAGTGAGGTATCATCGCGTCTAGGCTCTTGCTGCAGGAAGGAGTGGAAAACACACACACACAGACACTTTTCTATCTTCCTGTGTTTGTCTATCTGTAGATGTTAAAAACTTGAGTTCAGGAGCACCTGGGTGGCTCAGTCAGTTAAATGTCCTACTCTTGGTTTCCGCTCAGGTCATGATTTCAGAGTCATGGGATCGAGCACCACATTGGGCTCTGCTCTGAGCATAGAGCCTGATTGGGATAGTCTCTCTCTCACTCTCTTCCTCTCTCTCTCCCTCTCTCTCTCCGTCTTTCTCTCCCTATCCCTCTGCCCCTCCCCTGCTCGTGCGTGCACACTCACTCTTTCTCTCGCTTTCCCTCTCAAGATAAAAAACTTAAAACCGAGTTTGTATCACTACCTTCGGTTCTGGTCCAACACCACAGTGCTTGTTCTGGTTTTATCCCTTAGTGTATTTGTATCTCCCTTCTCCAACAATGAGAGCCCTGCTTCTATTATCCTTAATTTATTTCCTTTTCCCCCTCAATTTCCTGGCCACGTGGGTGCCTCCTGGGCCCTCACCTCTTCACCATAACAGTCACACGGGGCAGCCCCGTCTCCTCCCTGCCTACCGTGGGCCTGCTGCACGCGCTGACTCTACTGCCTAAGGACTTTCCCTTCCCTCAGCTCAGCTGTATGACTTATGAGATTAAAAAAAAAAAAAACTAACTTTTTTTTCATTGAAAGATGCGTAGAATAGCAATTAAGGTAAAATTCGTACGTGGTATTTTTTCATCTTCCTCCCTGTTCAGTATGGGTATGAGAAAAGTAACCGATATCTAAATATCTGAATGATATTTCGAGAGTTTGGGGCTTGATCTCCTTTATTGAGGAGTGGGCTCAGTGGGTTAACAGTGCTTTGCAGCCCTTTTTGTGTCTGGAGACATAGAATGTGGTGGTGTTTGCACGGCACACAAAGTTAAGTGGGTAAGATTTGTAGAGGATGCAGTCACCAGGCCTGGGGCCGTGGGTCTTTAGGTTTCCCTTGTCTTGGTACAGCTGTCATCCAGTAAGGCCACAGTTTTGAAAGCTCTGGTTTAGAGCATGGCACTCCTAAGCTGCTGAGATACTCTGAGGACCTCATGCTGGTGTCTGCAGCCCGTGTACCTGAAGGTGGTTAGTTGTCTGTCAGATTTGCACCACTGGTCACAGGGGGACCGTGTGAGAGGAAGTGGATGTCTGACAATAAGCCCCTGTCATGTTAGGTGCAGAAGCTCAAAGTACTTGGTCACATTCGAGGAGGATTCACTAATCACCTTCATTAGTGGAAGATTGCTGTAAAGCCAAAAAAAAAAAAAAAAAAAAGAAAAAGAAATTAAATAAAAAAACATGTCTATTCCAAACTCACAAATTCATGTATTCATTCAACAGTTAGTTATTGAGCTCTGCTCATGTGCCAAGCACTGTTTGAGTTAATAAGGATGCAGTGATGACCAATGTTGGCTCTCTTGGGGCTCATATTTTAGAAGAGGAAGCAGATAATAAAGAAATAAATAATAAGGAAGAGTTATTTCAGATAGCCATGACTGCTGTGAAAAAAGTAAAGCCATAGGGGTGTTTTAAGATGGTGGTCGTGGTGGGGTGGGCACATGGGTTGTTTGAGTATGTTGTGATTGGTTTTTCAAAAAGATCAGTTTGGCTGATAATGTGGGGCACGGATAATGGGGGAAAGAGTGGCTGTGGAAGACCGGGGAAAGATGATGATGATTTAGACTTGCCTGTCCAATATGGTAGCCATTAGCCATATGTGGTGGTTCCAGTTTGATTCCAAATTAATGAACATATTTGGCACGTGCAGCAACATGGATGAACCTCAGGACGTTGTGTTAACTGAAATGAGCCACACACAGATAAGTACTGTGTGCTTCCATTTACACAAGGTCCCTGGAGTGGTCACATTCTAGAGACAAAAAGTCGACTGGTGGCTGCCAGGGGCTGAGGGGGTGGGGACTTGTAGTTTCATGGGTAGAGTTTTAGTTTGACAAGATGAAAGACTTCTGGAGGTCGACGCACAATGATGTGAATGTGCTTACCAGTTCTGAACTGTATACTGGATGATGGTGGTACATTTTACCACAATTAAAAGAAAAGGTAAGAAAAAAAGAACCAGCCAACATTTTCTGTGTGAGAACATGAGAGAAGAAGTTTGTGGAGTAGGGGAAGGATGAGAGGAGAGCAAGGCCTGAAAAGAGTAGCCAGAGGGCACGAGACCAGGGTTGGAAGAGGCGGAGAGAGATCTAACCCAGCATATCCCAGGAAATAGCATATGAAAAGGCAATTAAAAACATTTATGTATATCTCCCCCCCCCCCGCCACCCCCCCTTCCCAAACAAATTAACCTGAAACTCACAGTTTTCTTCAGTTGCACTGGCCACGTTTCCCATGCTTGGTACAAACCTGTGGCTGGTGTCCACCATGTTGGAATGGTTCCGTCACAGAAAGTCTGTCGAACGGCTCTGGTGTAGACTGTGTGATTGTTAACGGTGCTGAGGAGAAGTGGACGGATTGGGGGTGGAATCGGGAACTATCACCAGTAGGACTTGTTGGCTGATAGGTTATGGTGGTTCTTAGAAGGGAAGAGACACAAGAAGGATGACGTGTGGCCTTTCTGCTTGAGCAGTGGGGTGTGGACTAGATCAGACTGAAGAGAACCGAGTCCGGCGTCTGAATCAAGAGAGTTGTGCTTTAGGCGAATGGTACCATGTCTTCTAGAGCAGAATCTAAATAAATCTTAATGGAGGTGGAGGGAGAAGGAAAAGTCCGTTTTGATGAGCTTTTCAGTCTCATAAAAGATGCTAAATAAGTCCCACATGTTTGTAAGTCCTCATCTTGCTTTAATTTTAGAGAGGCCATTATTGTCTGTTGGTTGTTTTATTAAATACTATTTCATGCTGCTGCGAAATTTAATTCCACAGAAATCCCTTTGTTTATTTTAATTTTGTTTGAATTGTGATTTCGAGATGCCAACGGAAAGCGACCAGAAAATGGGAGTTTGCTCTTGATTATTGGCTGAAGACTTACTTATTACTGAGGCACCACAGGTATAGGGCCCCCGCCCAGGCTTCTGACAGGTAAATCAAACTGTACTAGCCTTACCTTTTTGGAGCTTAACCCTTTAAGAGCTAGAAGGAAGGCATATCTTCTAAAGGGGGAGCCTCTGGGGGATGAGGGTGCAGCAAGTGGCCTCTTTTATTATTATTTTTTTTTATTTTTTATTTTTTCTCAAAGATTAGAGTCCTTTAGCAAAGCAGACTCTTTTTTTTTTTTTTTCAACATTTATTTATTTTTGGGACAGAGAGAGACAGAGCATGAATGGGGGAGGGGCAGAGAGAGAGGGAGACACAGAATCGGAAACAGGCTCCAGGCTCCGAGCCATCAGCTCAGAGCCTGACGCGGGGCTCGAACTCACGGACCGCGAGATCGTGACCTGGCTGAAGTCGGACGCTTAACTGACTGCGCCACCCAGGCGCCCCGCAAGTGGCCTCTTTTAAAACTAGATGACATTTCTTAATCTCTTTCCACAAGGGCGGTGCCTTCAGATAGGAGTCCTGGCTGTGTGCTGTGCACACACGTGCAGTGTTTCCTTCTTCGAAGTCTCTGCCAGTGTTTCCCCTTTTCAGGAACGAGTCACTTGCCCGCCCACGTTTAGGGTGAAGGCCCTATAGCGAAGGGGGGAAGGCTAATCTAGGGTTTTGTTTTATTTTTATTTTTTTAAATGTTTACTTATTATTGAGAGGCAGAGAAAGACAGAGCATGAGCAGGGGAGGGGCAGAGAGGAGGAGGCACAGAATCGGAAGCGGGCTCCTGGCTCCGAGCCGTCAACACAGAGCCCGACGTGGGGCTCGAGCCCACAAACAGCGAGATCGTGACCTGAGCCAAAGTCGGACGCTTAACCGACTGAGCCACCCAGGAGCCCCTTGTTCTGTTTTAAATGCTGCCATGCCTTTATGGCTAATGGCCTGCAAGCAGGTGTAGTGTCTGGGCCGAGTGAAACAAGTCCCAGCCACACTCCGTGCACAACCCCAGACGCACTCTTCCAGAGAAAGCACCGAAGTCGTCTTTGGCTGCCGGGCGTTGGGTTGACCCAACCCATGAGCCCGTTTCCAGACCCTGGGTAACGGCTCCGTGCAGGGCACCGCTCACAGAGGGACTGACAGGAGCAAACCGGACTTGACTCGGGAAATGTCACGCTCTCCTTTGTTCGCTTCGCTCACGCGTTTTGCAGCGCATGGCTCCGTCCCCCTTTGACTGCTCACCCTTTAATGTAGTGGGGTCTCCATTCTTACGCTGTTGGGCAAATCAGATTGATTCCAATTTGCTATTCAGGAGAGGAGGAGTTTTGATTTTTAATATAATGCATGTGACATTCCTTGTCTGCTTCATCTCTTTTTGTTGTGACAGCCCCCTCCCCCACATCCTGCTCCTCAGATAGGGAACGAATATTTGCAGATCCGAGGCTGTCGTAGGAATAAACATACCAGGAAAGCGTGAGGCGTTCTGAAACCCGAGTCCTAGGCCACAGTGGCCTTTGGGTGGGCCGGAGACCGCAGAAACGTCAGGGGAGGACCGAAAACAAAACCAGGGTGTGCATCGTGGTGAACTCACGTGTGGCCGGTCCACACCGGCTGTCCCCAGCCTTCCTTCAGAACCCTGGTGGGGTTCTCCGAGTCCAGCGAGTTTGGCAATTGAATCCACATTTTGTCCTTACATGGAATTAATTTGGAACCAAGAAAGAAACACTGTCCTGGCATCTGGCTGTTTAAATAGAAAGGAAAGTCAAAGACTTTTTCTTAAAAAACCGTCTTCTTTAAGCATATGTAATAAATTTATACGGACATGATTTTCTCAAGCATTAGGAGGGCCGCAGCGGGACCATCACACCAAAGAACACGGAGTCCAGCATCAAAATGAGAGTTCTATTTGAATTTAGGATTGCATTAGAACCAGATTTTTGATTTTTAAAGTCTCCTGTGTCTATCCCTATATTGCAGAACCATTTTAAGAAAAGGAGTTTGAACGACCGAGTTTGCCTTTCTTTTGAAGGCAAGCAGATAATCCTACTGGGGAATCTCCTCCTGGCTAAGTGACTAGTATATGTTGTCTGCCGTTGACCAGCCTCAAAAATTTTTTCCCAGCCTACAAAATGCACTCTATATTCTGACATGTTTCCCAGCAACATGATTTGTAATCTCAATGGTGTTAGATGCTGCAGTAGCTAAGGAAGATTTCATTGCACGCAAGATGCGGAGTTATGAAATAACCTTGGTCTTAGGAGAAAATACAGCACCCTTGGAGACTTTATGACCACGGATAAAGAACTTTCAGGAAGCCACAGGAAAACCAAAAGAAGGAAAATGGTGTGACAGACTCTGCCCATATGGGCCTTTTATTTTAATTTTATTTTAAATTTATTTTAAATGGATTGATTGATTGATTGATTGATTGATTGAAATGTGTGGTTTCTCTTGTTTTTCCTAGGGTGGGAGCTCTTGGAGGGGAGACACCAGTGGGTTTCTATCCTGACGCTTAGCACAGCCCTCTCACTTAGGGAGATGCTCAGGAGATGTGGGGTGAATTTAATTGTGAAACAGAAGATATAAGCTGCAGATGGAGATTTTGATTGGCCCCTGCTTCTGACACATGTTGTGACATTAAGTAATTCAGAAGAGGTTTTCTCCGCAAGTTTGCAGAAATTCTCTGCCTGCCGGGGCTAACCATTTGACACATTAATAGCTCTGAAACAGAATATGGGTCAGTTTTGCCACTGCCTCCTTTCCGCAAAAATGCATACTTGAAAGCTTTTATGACAAGATGATCAGAGAGCAGAATTTATTTCTGAGCAATTATCTTACTTTCTGTTAAAGTTTGTTCCATTAACTTCCGTGGTGAGTTTTGTTTGATATGTGCTGGGGCAGCCAGTCTGGCAAATACGCTCAGTGAGATGCAGTGTCATTAAAACCGACACCCTCTCTCCATCACCTGCTACCTCCCTTCCCTTGGCTTCTGTTATTTTGTTAATAGAACCTGCCTCTCTGGAGTTGTTTGTTTTGCTTACATGATTAGTTTTTGCCTTCCCTGTTACAGTGTAAGCACCATGAAAGCAGAGGATTTGCTGTGTGACCCTCGTACCCAGAATAGCGCTGCAGGCACCTTGCAGATGCTTGATGAGTGTGGCTGTCGAATGAATGAATTGAATGAATGAATAAAGTTATTGGTGCTCTGAGCCTGTGTATACTAGTCACTCACTCACAAATACTTGTCACGTTCTCGCATGTCTCCAGTGCCAGTATCCACGATGAATGACGTATGGTACCTGCATTTACAGATTATCATGCCTCGTGCTGTGCTGCCCATTATGGTAGCCACGTCTGGATCTGAATCTAAATCTAAAGAAAATAAAGTTTCTTAGTCACACTAACCACATTTCACGTGCTTGCATGCAGCTAGTGGCTACGGTGTTCAACAGCACAGTTACAGAATACCTCTGTTATCACAGAAAGTTCTGTGGGATAGCGTGCACTCAGTGATCAGCATATGGGCACTTGCAC
Source organism: Acinonyx jubatus (assembly GCF_027475565.1). Lineage (NCBI taxonomy): Eukaryota > Metazoa > Chordata > Mammalia > Carnivora > Felidae > Acinonyx > Acinonyx jubatus. The sequence continues at coordinate 85,827,074 of NC_069391.1, read as the reverse complement.
TGCAGAAATACGTAATAAATGCTATGTGGGGAATAAGCACATGTTTCAAAGGGAACATGTAGGGGAGGCTTCCAGCCTAGGGTGTGGCTGGGTTGTCTGAGATGGCTTTCTGCAGGAAGGGTTTCTAAACGGAGACGTCAAGAACGAATAGGGATGAGGCAGGCTACGGAGGTGCAAAGCATGGCAAGTGTCTGAGTCGAAGGAAGCAGCCAGAGGAGAAGGGACTAGAATAAATGCCCGAACCCGGTGAGCTCCAGGAGGACTTGGTATCTTATTCTGAGGTCTACACGGCAATGGCCAGAAGGCGCGTGAGAACAAGCCCCTTCCCGGCATGCAGGTACACTTGTCTAGCAGCTTCTGTCTCTCGTCAGGCCCAGCCCACCATCTGTCTGCAACCCCTTCCTCATGAACCTTCCTGCTTCTAGTTTTGACTCCTCCAGTTCGTCTCCACCAAAGTCCAAATTCGATTCGGTTATTCGTTTCCTGAAAGCACTGCCTCGCCTCCCTGTACCACTTAGGATAAAACCCACACCTTCTCATAGGCCTGGGAGGCCCCTTATGGTCTGACTCCTGCTTGCTTTCCCCAAATTTCTCTTCTTACCTCACCCGTCACACTGCGACCAAGCAGCACCCCCTTCTCCAAATGTTCCATGTCCCTTGCCTCTAGGCCTTTGCCACCTGCTCAGAAAACAGTTCCCCTCACCTCCCTCACCTGTGTCTCCATACTTGCTTTTCAGACCTCAGCTGAGGGTTAGTTTCTTCCGGTCAGTTCTGCACTGATACTGAAATCAAGCTGACGTGCCCCACCCGTGTGCCCTGTCGCACCTCTGTGTCCTCTATTGTGGATCACACCACCCTCTTTTATTTTTCGTGCTTCTGTGTCTGTAACTCTTAACCTGGGACTGTAGGAGACCACATCTGCCTTCTTGTGGGTTTTGCTCCCAGTGCCCGGCATAGTTCCTCGGTACGTATTTGCTTCTTGAGTGAATGAATGGATTTGATGATGCATCTCTGTTTCCAAGGTGTGATCAGCTGCGAGTAGGGTTTTGAAATGAAGCTGTGTCTCATTAGGGGAAACTCCTAAAACGCAAACATTCGGGGGAAGAGAGGTGGACATCAGTCCGTGAAGAAAACAGACCAGTGGGCCTTGTGGTTTGTTTTTATATGTAACTTTTTTATTGGGGTATAATTTCATATATAACTCACTCATTCGAAGCGTACAATCCAGTGACTTCTGGCAAGCTTAGAGAATTGTGCAACCGTGTTGGGGTTTGCATAATCCAGTTTGGGGACATGCTTGTCACCCCCGTAAAGGTCCTCACGTGCGTTTACAGGCGCCGCCTGGTCCCACTGCCGGGCGCCCGCACCCTTCAGTCTGTGTCGTGTCTCTGTGGATTCGCCTCTTCTGGCCGCTTAATGTCAATAGGGTCATATAAAGTGTGGTCTTCTGTGTCAGACTTCTACTTCGCAAATGTTTTAGAGAGCCATCCATGTTGTAGCAAGTATCAGTATTTACTTCTTTCCATATTTGATGGTACTACGTTGTGTGGACATACCGCTTTTTATTGATCTGTTTCTCAGTTGGTAGACATTTGGGTTGTTCCCACGTTCTGGCTATGACAGATACTGCTCTCGTGTCTCCTGGGAAGATATGAGGCATGGGATTGCTGGATCAAAAAATTTGTTTAAATGTTAGTTGTGGTAGAACTCACAGGACATTACATTTACCCTCTTAATTATTTTGAAGTCTATAGTGCAGTATGTTAAATGAATTCACATTTGTTGTGCCAGCAGTATCTTTTTCATCTTACAAAACGAAAACTCTCGAGGCGCCTGGGTGGCTCAGTGGACGGAGCATCCAACTCTTGATTTTGCCTCAGGTCCTCATCTCACAGCTGTGGTATCGAGCCCCGCATCCAGGCCCTGCATGGGGCATGGAGCCTGCTTGGGATTCTCTCCTTCCCTTTCCCTCTGCCCCTCCTCTGCTTGTGTTCACTCATTCTCTCTGTCTCTCAAAAAAAAACCAAAAAACAAAAAACAAAAAGCCAAAACACTCCCACAAAACTATAACTCTATACCCATTAAGCAACTCCCCTTTCTTCCTTCCTCTCAGCCTTTGACAACCACCATTCTGTTTTCATGATCAGTAGACTTGACTAATCTCTGTACCCATGTGAGTGGACTCAGGCAGTGTTTGTCTTTTTGTGACTGATTGACTACACTTAGTGTGATGTCCTCAAGCTTCATCCGTGTTGTAGCGTATGCCAGAATTTCTTTTTTAAGGCTGGATAATAGTTCACTGTAAGTACAGACACATTTTGTTGATCTGTTCATCTGTAGATGGACACTCAGATTACTTCCACCTTTTGTCTATTGTGAATAATGGTGTTGTGAACATGGGTGTACAAATAGCTCTTTGCAAACCTACCTTCAATTGTTCCGTGTGTATATACCCAGAAATGGACTTCCTGGCTCATAGGGTAGTTCTGTGTTTAATTTTTTGAGGAGACTCCATTCCATTTCCATACAGGCTGCACCGGGGTCCAATTTCCCCACTTCCTCGCCTACACTTGTTATCTTCTGTTGAAAGGTTTGTTTGTTTGTTTGTTTGTTTATAGAGCCATCCTAAGGAGTGTGATGTTTAACTCTTTAAGAAATTATCGAAGTGTTTTCCAAAGTTGCGACACCATTTTACATTCCTACCATTGGTGACCTTCATTCCTGAGAGCTGACTTCAGCCGAGGCTATATCCCCTTTCGTCCCCACTAGCTAGTGTTATGAGCCCGGCAGTTAGTAACATAGCGTCTGTCTGCTTAGAGAACGAGGGACGAGTGGGATGGTGGTGTGGTTGCTGGGTCTCTTTCTGCAGTGAGTGTGCATGCTATCTCCTTAGGGTTCCTCTGTCTTAGGAGCCTGCTGGAAAACCCACTGCCCACAGCCATCCCAACAAGAATCCATTTTGTGGGTTTTGTTAAGAATAGGGCCAGGTGGACCTTGCATTTATACAAATCACAAAGAACCCCCAAAATATTGTACATAAAGAACAGGGCACAGAGTCATACACGTAGGACGATCTGGAATAGCATAGTGAACAAGTTTTTATTGGGCCCTCCCCACAGGGCCGGAATTAAGCTAGCTGCTGGTGGGCCTAGGCATGTGGACACTCAAGGAATTTAGTCTTAAATGGGGAGACCAGCTTCATCTGTAGGAAGCCATAGCCAAGCCCTACGAGACAAGGTTTGGTTAAGTGGGGAAGGGTGTGGTCTAGATTATGAGTGTGGTTGTGATTTTGACGGAGGTATCAGAGAAGGCTTTCTGGGTGGAGGAATGTAAGAGAGATGGGGTTTACCTGGGGAGAGGGAACTGAGGCCTGTTCCAACGCAAGAGGAGGCCCAAAGTGGGCCTGTGGCCTTTTGGTGAGACCATGAGGCGGCTGCCTTGGTCAGAGCCCAGGCAATGGGACCGGGCAAGTGAAGCCACATCCAGATGAGCCCAGTGGGGGCCTGCGCCTGCCTTCTTTCCCGAGGCTCACAGGGTAACTGGTACATTTCTTTCTGTATTTCGAGGCTCTGTTATTTTCCAGGGAGCCTTGCTTATTTTTAAACTGAAGACTTAGGTTTTCTGGATTATAAAATCCCAACCAAAGGAAAAAAAAATCCCCAGGGCAGCTCACTGAAGTTTGCTCTTAAAAAAAAAAAAAAAAAAAAAAGAAAGAAAGAAAAAATCCCTGCTTAGCAGTCATAAATAGCTTGCTGGATATGAATTTAAGCAGGCCAAATTTGAAATTCTATTCTAATTCAAAGCATGTTGCACAGCCCTGTTTTCAGATTGGCAATTCAAATGCTTTCCCAGATAATACCGAAGGACGTTAAGATAAACTAAGGCCACCGCAAAATAGGAAAGGCAATTGGATGCCGAACCTTGCTGATAACAAGAGGCAAGATAATCTGATGGTTACTTTCTGGTTGGGTCGTTCCAAGATGGAATGATTAACCACACCACAAATCCTTCATATATTGCAAAGCTATCATAATGGGTACTTTCTGATGTTTTCTCAAGAAGGTCTTTGGGGCTTCTGTTACTGGAATCAGGCTCACTTATTCAGGCTTGAGTTAACTAAGGTCTGTATTGTGCGGAAGGAGGCTCCTTTCATTCAGTAAATACCTGAGCTGTGTCTGCTGCATGCCAGGCATTGTTGTTGGACGGGAGGCACACAGCTGACGGACAGAGCATCAGCCCCCATGTTCTGTGAACTGTGCATTGTGTCTTCATGCCAAGCCGTAGGCTGATATTGACAGAAGAAATTAAGGACGAGGCGATGGGATGTCTCCTGTCCTTTATGCCCATGTAGCTTAGCTCTCTCATTTCCAGCCTTGGCCTTAGAGCAGGGGTTCTGGTTACCGGTGATTTGGGCAGTGCCCAGAGGCATTCCGATTGTCATGACTAGAGGGATGCTACTGGATTCTGGTGGGTAGAGGACAGGGGTGCTGGTGGACATCTGCAGTGCATAGGACTGCTCCCCCCAACAAGGAATTTTCCAGCACCGAATGTCACTAGCACGGAGGTTAAGAAACTCGGGCAGAGCAGAACATAAAATGACAGGAATTATACAAAGGCTCTAGCAGTGAGTTTCTCTTTGACAGATACTGTGATTAATATTGTGGAGCAAAGTGAAATGGAATTAATGACTCATAAGGATCCGAGAGCACGGCTGGCGCGGTGAGCATAGCACAGACTTGTCACTGATGAAGTTTCTGTCACGAAAAGGAAGCCCGTCCTGAGAGGGTCGTTCCCAGCAGGGGCTCTGTTGACACGCGGAGTAGGGCATTCATTGTGTGGGGTGCCCTGCTAGAGTCTGGGGGAGGTTTGGGATCCCTGGCCCGCACCGTGAGTGCCAGTGACATGCCTGGGCATTAGGACAAACCCAGACACCCGATGTGTGCACAGATGCCCTGCAGGGAGATAGAGCTCAAGCTGCTGTTGACAACCTTCAGGAAGGAGCCTTGATCCGGGCTCAGGATTTGCGGGTTCTCCATGAACTCGGCGACTCCCATTGGAAGTAATTTTACCTCTTTGAATGGAGTGTCATCATCTACAAAATGAGAGGATTGAGTTAGATCGGGATCTCCAGAATGGAGTGTGGGCACCCATTTTAGCGTAGGGAGAAAATCTTAGAACTTCTATAATTACATCTGTTTTTTTCTCATGTCCTCTTCTAAAGTGGCACTTTTGTGTGTTTCATAATGGAACTAGCATGGACCAGTAATGTGGGTGTGTAATCTGTATAAAAACCAATGTACGTCTGTGAAGGGCATGATCACGAGTCTTCTACTTGAAGGGTGCACTGTCAGAGAAGTTGGGGACCCAGACCTCTTCCTGTTCTGGCCGCCGGTGTGACAGGAAGGAATGGCCTTCCTTTCTAGCCCTGGATTCGCCTCTGCCGAAGGGCATACAAGGTGATGGACCCCGGTGTCACCACAAAGCAGCCACCCACAGAGGCCGGTCTCCCGGCATGTGGAGATTGGCCTAGGGCTCTGGGCAAAAAATGATACATTCCCTTGTCACAGACAGTCAGAATTTTTAAAAACTGGCAAGCAACCAGGGTTTCTCAAATTATGCTCTCTGCGAGTGTGGAAAATACTATTCCCTGACAGAAAATTTGATTCACACTTTACAGAGAGCATGGGGACATGGCTGAATTGCACAATCGCGGCTCAACAAAAGGGCCCAGAGTAGAAACGGCGTCTTCCAATCCTGCCCACTTTAGCCCAGGCAGAATCGCAGGCTTGTTTTCAGACACTTGTGCTACACCAGGTTGAGCAACTTAGTAAAGACTTTATGTTCTTAAGACCACTCTCTGGATGCCGCCCAGAGGCCTGGTTCTCTCACAGTCTCCTTCCCATTGACGTCAGGCTGGGGGGCAGGGAGACGTGTGCACCGAGGGCCACAAGTTGTCCACGGCCCCTGCGGTCTCAGGATTTAAAATAGAAGTCCTTGCCCCCCCACCCCCCGTCTCAAGCCTCTTCCAGATCACTTCTCCTTTGGTCATTCACTGGGGGGGGGGGGGGGGGGGGGGGGATGTGCTGACGGCCATAGAGAGAAGCCGGACTTTAGAGATCGGCTAGTCTCTTAGATTACCTTTGTGTGGCAGAAATCTGCCTCGACCCATAAGGGCTTGTCTCCCTGGGGACTGAGCGAAAATGAAAACCATAGGCCTGGTCAGGCCCGCACTTGGCAGGCCGAGAGGGGAATGTGACGTTGATAGAATAGAAGTGCGTTTGCCGTTGGTGAACAGTTTGCTTGTTGAGCGGCACATGCTAACCCTGCTGTTTCCAGCTGTGCTCAAGGTACGTATAGTGTTCCTGTGGCGGTTGACCTGGAAGTACTTGGCTTTAGCCAGATAAAGCAAGGGTAGAGTCAGAGAATCCCTGACCTAAAAGTGATCTTCAGTTATCTTTCCGCTGGCTTCCTAGTCTCCGGCCCACGCAGAGGTGGCCCAGGGCGGTGGGCCAGGCTGTTCACCCTGCAGGCCGCCTCTGCCTCTCATGAGCCGGGTGGTCTTGGGCAACCTGTTTAGCCCTTCTGTGCTGCTGTTTCCTCATCTGTAGCACAGGCACAAGGAGAAAAATGATGCTGATGTCCTTGCATTGCCGTGACGATTAAATGAAAAACTACCCATAAAGACTTTACTATGTGGCGCGTAGTAATGTGTTAGCTGTCATTATTAACTTTAAACATGAAAAATCATTAATCCCCCCAGTCTCTAAATCACTCCGTAAGCATTGTTTTGAGGTAAAGGCATCCTGGGGAAAAAAAAATGTACATTTTAATTCTGCAGGTGTTTCTTCGGCATTCTGAGAGTTTAGGTTAGGCTGGCAGTGGCCGCATCCCCTCCCCACAGTGGGGGGATCCGGGGGGGCGGCTGCAGCAAGGGGCTGCTCTGCATAACGAGTGGATTTGGCATTAGATCATAAAATTGAACTGGGGTGGGGGCGCCTGAGTGGCTCAGTCGGTTAAGCGGTCAACTTTGGGTCAGGTCATGATCTCGTGGTTCGTGGGTTCGAGCCCCGCGTCGGGCTCTGTGCCGACAGCTCGGAGCCTGGAGCCTGCTTCGGATTCTGTGTCTCCCCCTCTCTCTGCCCCTCCCCTGCTTGTTCTCTCTCCTCACTCTCTATCTCAAAAATAACTTTAAAAAACAAATTAAAAAAAAATTGAGCTGGGTTGTATCATTGTGCACTGGGAAGTGTGAGCCAGAGGTCGGAATGAGTGTGATGAGTTTTAGTCCTCTAAGTCTGTCTAAGAGTCTGTCATTTTCAAAGGGCTTCTTCATCGGCTTTCAGTTCCTCTGGATACACACACACACACACACACACACACAAAAGTATTTTGTTTCTGCCGACGTGAATGTCCAGATGAAGGTGTCACACAGTTGTTGTTTGTCAGTATGAAGGATTTAGTCCCACCCCTCTTCCTCCCAGTGCTACATGCCAAGTATCTACATTGAAATGTGAAAACTGTGTTAATCTCTCAATTGTACTCAGATTTGACAGGTCGCATTTCAATAGACAGTTAAACAGTTCAGCTTTGGCGTAAATTGACCCGGAGTTCATATCTATCAAAGATCTTCATCCAGGCATTCAGTTCTGCATTTTTCGCAGATATATCATTTCATTTGCGGATGGTTCGAACTCCTCGTTAGACCTGAGAATTTGAGGTGTGAGGCCCAGGGTTCTTCTAGCCCAGCAACATGCCGCGGGAGAGATTATCTTTTGTTATTTCGTAGACCTCAAAGGCCTGGGAATATGGTGGTTTCTTTAAACATCCCACTGTTCGACCATAGTTTCTGTTGGAAACGGTACTTTTTATTTGTAGAAAATAAATCTCTTTGAAGGTTCAGGGATGCCAGCTAGTCTTTGCCTAGTGAAATTTGGTGAACGCAATCTTGTTTTGGCCGGTCGTGTTGTACATTTTTGGAAGACCCTCTTTATAGCCTCCTCAAGCTTTCTTCTTTGCAGAGTAGAGACTTTGATCTGAAAAAAGAAAGTCTTTAGTAAAAGTACAGGAAATAAAACTGATCTGTACATTTTCTCGAACGCTTCTAAGATCCCCTTTCCAGACAGTCCTGTCAGAGATTGCCTGAAGTTGAGTGACCAGAAAGCATAAAGCCTTTCCCTCCCTAATTTGAAAGCGGAATTTGCAGCCATTCACTTTCTCTTCTATACCCTCAGCTCTCTCCTCCGTTTTAGATCCTTACGGTTCATTCTCAAATCAGATTCAGGTATCTCAAAACAAGCCAGCAAACAGCCAGTGACAACAACAACAATAACAAAACTAAACACAGTCCTCTTTTGACCACACCCCATCCTCTTCTGGGTGTGCCCACACTTCTTTCTTCCATCTACATTTCTTCTAGGAGAAATCCATCACATTTAATGTGTTTGCCAGTCGATTGGAATCGCCTTCCTTGAGGTCACCAGTGACCCTCTGTGTCAACTGGGATTTGTTGTCTCGTCTGCTTGAACCTACTCTGACTTAAACATAATGGAGAATTCTTGGCTCATGCGACTGAAAATCCTGAAGTGAGTGCTGGCCTTAGCTGAGGCTTGATCCAGTGCCTGAAGTGATTCACCAGGGACCTGGATTCCCTCCATGTCCTTGCTTTGCCTCCCATGGTTTGGCTTCACCCTGGCACTCCTCAGCGGCAGTTACTCACCTCTCCACGCCCCCCAACCTCCTACTCACCCCTCCTCCCGGCTCCAGATCTCCCCTCTCACGGCAGTATGTCTGCGAGCTGTTGTAGACTTCATGTCCTCATGGTAAACCTTCCAGGAAAGGCAGAGAAAATGTGTTTTTCTCCGAAGCCCCAGGGAATACCTCCCTGCACTCCAGCGTCTCTGCTGGGGTTCCTGCCCAGCCTCGAACCAGTCACTCTGGTCAATATGAGGGTTGGCCGAAGCCAGTCATGGTCATGGCCCATCTTTGGAGCGACGGGTGGGATCCGTACATTCAGATCGCGTGACCGGGAGTGGGGAAAGAGAGGTTCCCAAGGCAGAGTTGGGGTGCTATTAGCAAAAAGAGTGAAGAAGGTCTGGGGCAGAGACAGCAGTGGCTGCTGTCATTGAAATGCTCATAACTTAACCCTTCTTGGAACTGACTCCTTGGGTATCTACTCCCTTCTATCGTGGGATTTCTGGTTCTCTGCATATTTCCCGGGCTGTCTTATTTCAGTGTCTTTTGTGGGCTCTCTTCACCTGGCTTAACCAATAAACACTGGTTTCTTCAGGATGCAACCCTTTCTTCTCATTCCTTCTGTTCTCTTTGGCTACTTTTATCATGTGTAGCTTCTCAGCCTCTCCCAGATTAACGCAAGGAGTCTCCTACTCTCAGAATAATGAGTTCCTGAAAATGTGTCAGGTGGTTACACATACAGAAGTCAAATACACTCTGGGAGCCTTGGGATATGTGTGTGAAAAAACGGTTATAGAGCCCCTAATTATACCTCTCTTTTTAGACATTGTCTTCGACTAGAAGGTATTTCCCCCAATGTACACCTGTTTTCCTTAATTTACTGTTTTTCCTTCACAATGAATCATGTGTTCATCAGCTTAAATCCAGGGACTATCTGGGCACGCTTAATAATTTCCGCCTTTAATGATGCTTATTTTTCTTACCATTAGTGTCAACACCTTAATTTTCCCTCTCTTTTTGCCCGTTTTTCTTTTGGTTAATAAAAGAGTCAGCCCCAAATGTCATATACCCCAGGAACGAAACAATTACACAAACATTGTTATGTGAATGTGTTGCTGCTGCGGCCAGGGCTGAACATCTGGCTGATAAACACGGTCACCACACGGTTGCTCAAAATACTCATTCAGCTGCTGTGGAAGCAGAGTCCATATTTGGCATCTGAGAAGTGATTTGTGGAATTCAGTGTACAGAGGTGAAACGGGTAAGGATTTATCGCAGCCTCCGTTTCCAGCCCATGTATATCCAGCTGGTCTCCAAGACCTCTCCCCAGAACTGTGTTCATGGGCACCTCATCCTTCCAGCATCTGTCCTGAGTCTTCTCGCTCAGGTGGAGAAAACAGCCCCCTCCCTAGTTGTTCAAACCTGAAACCTGAAATGATCCCTGACGTGACTTTTGATTCCATTCATGCACCTTGCTGATTTGATATGTCGTGTCCTGAACCCGCTCTGCTCTCTCCATCCGTGTTACCACTCACCCTAGTTCAGCCCCAGGTCACATCGCGACTGGTCTGTTCAGTCACAGAAGCCATCGTACAGGTGTTCCTTCGTTCGTCCGTCTTTTGTGTCAGAGGTCAGCAGACTGTCAAGGGCCAGGTAGTAAATCCTCTGGGCTTTGTGGGCCATATGGTCCCCACCGTTTCTGGCTCATCTCTGCCTTTGCGATAGCAGTCACCGATGCCGTGTAAACGGATGGATGTGACTGTTCCAGTAAAACCTTATGTACACTGAAATTTGAATCCCATTCTAATTTTCATGTGCTACAATATATTCCTATTGTTTTGATTTTTAAAAAGCCATTCAAAAATGTAAAATCTATTCTGAGCTTGAAGGCCACAGAGTTATACAGCCTATAGTTTGCTGACCCAGGTCCTGGAGGGTTACAGAATGAGCTAACCCAAATCTCAACGTTTTGTCTGCGTGCTTAAACCCATCCTCAAAGGTTGGCCAACAGGGGCCAGAAATGAAGGAGTTTCTTCCTTGAAATGGTCTGTTAATTCCTTCGTGATCACGGGTCGATCCTCGTACTGCACAAGTGTGGTCTGGCACTGTACTCTTCAGAATACTGGTCTCCTGGTGCTTCCTTGCCCACACCGAGCTATTTGTTGTTGGGGCCTTGGCCTCTCTTCTTGGAATGTCTTCTCCTTTATATTTCTTCCTCCCTCCCTCCCACCCTCCCTCTTTCCCTCCCTCCCTTGCCTTTCCACAATGCATTAGGGTCGTTGGCTAGCTTGGTCCGCTCAGAAGTTTCTTTCCTGCTGGCAGGACCGTGTGTCGCTCAACTCTGTGTCCCCATCATCCCACTTCCAGCCCAGCGCACTGGTAGAGTAAGCACTCAGTATATATTTGCTGAATGCATGCACCATGCATGCATACACGACTGAATGGACAAGTGAGTAAGTGGAATGGGATAGTTAAACGAGCCAACCGAGCTATTTTGCTAACAACCCTGAGCGACGTGTTGGTGAGTTCACAGGTTGAAACCAGTCAGGCAGTTTTTAGCGGAGGAACGGGTCGGGTTCCAAAAGTTTGTTTGTAAGTTGGTTGTTCAGAACTTGGAACACATTTTCCCGTATAAATGATGTTATAAATTATGCTTAACTGTTCACCCTCGTTCACAAAAGATCGCTTGATGCGTCGTGTCACGGAAATACTGTGGGATTGAAATTTTTATAAATTAGAAAATAACAACTGATGTGTCACCTTTTAAATGTTTTTAAAATATTATCAGCACACAGTTCATCTCAAGAAACTTGAAAAGGTGTTTCTTGGCATTTTATAGTATTCTAAATAAAACAACACTGAATGCTGGTGAAGGTTTAGTGTGGATAAAGAAGGTGGATGGAGAGATTCTGAAATATTCTATGGGGAAACTGAATGTTTTCAAGAACATCATTTCTTTGCTTTTTGTTGCCCCTTAAAAACTTATTGTTTTCTTTGGCATCATAAATGTTTATTATTAGAACTTCTGGGCTCGTCAGAAAAGATTATGTCCATTTTTTTCACTTACATATAAATGATACACATTTTAGAGGCCAAAAAGATAAAACCCTAGCCACTTACTTTAACCTTCTTGAGAAAAATTCCATTTTATCTTTTCTTGACTTTTTCTCTTGCTTTTAGAATTTTGTTTCTCCTTTTTTCCTCCATTTTCTCCTCATTTTTTCTCTGATTCATCAGTATTTTTCTTGTGGTATTTAATTTCCTTGTAACTTGGCTAAGAGATCACCAGTGTGATCAGTGAGCTAGATGAGACAACTAGCTTCAGGACACTTTGATTTATTCATTGACTTATTTATTAAATCTTTCCTCTCCGACACACTATTATTAAAACACTTTCTAAATAGAAGGCAGAAGGCCATATTCTGTATCAGAGAAAGCAGCGTGGACAAAGGGGAGTTAGTAGGCATGAAAGGAAGCTTGAAGAACAAAAACGAGGCTTGGTGTTCAGAAACCATGAAGACCTAAGTCTTGGTAATAGGATATATTCACTGTAAAAAAAAAAAAAATCTTAATGTTACAGGACATCTTAACGTAGACAAGAAGGATTCCTCTTAAACTCCCCCATGAACATGAGATATTTATGTCCAGATTTTTTCATGTATATGTGAACACATGATTCTTGCCAAATTGGGATCCTATCTTATTTCATCAAGGCTAATGTTCTCAAATGAAGGTGCACCATTGTTTTGTGTATTGCTAAAAAAAAAAAGAAGAAAACCTTGCCAATTTAACTTTGACACACTGCCAGATATGTAGGTTGATTACCCTTCCATGTTCATCCTTTACTTTTCTCCACCTGCTCCCTGCCCTGGAAGGCTGGTCTATATGGACTGTGTCCATGGCCCTTGTTCTCTGTCTTCCAGTAGGGTGTGGCCGGTGGAGAACCCTTGCTGGAGATCAGAGGAGAGGAGAGGAGAGGAGAGGAGAGAGGAAGCAGGATTTATTCATTTAGCTCTCTCCCAGGGAACCTTGTGCTGAATGTGCTCCTTGATAGAAGGGGGCTTTTTCCTCAGGATGGCAAACTCTTTTTTAAAATGTCCTTCTTATGCTGATTCAAAGGGGCACATGCACCCCAGTGTTTATAGCAGCGCTATCGACAATAGCCAAAGTATGGAAAGAGCCCACATGTCTGTCGACTGACGAATGGATGAAGAAAATGTGGCAGATAAACACCATGGAACATTACTCAGTGATCAAAAAGAATGAAATCTTGCCATTTGCAGCACTGTGGATGGAACTCGAATGTATCAAGCTAAGTGAAATAAGTCTGTCACAGAGACACAAATACCATATGATTTCACTCACATGTGGAATTTAAGAAACAAAATAGATGAACACAGGGGAAGAGAAGGAAAAAATGAGATAAACACAGAGAGGGAGGCAAACCATGAGACTCTTAAATACAGAGAACAAACAGGGTTGCTGGCGGGGTGTTGGGGGGGGATGGCTAAATGGGTGACGGGCACTTGTTGGGATGCACCCTGGGTGTTATATGTAAATGATGAATCACTGAGTTCTGCTCCTGAAATCATTGTTACGCTCTATGTTAACTAACTTGGATTTAAATAGAAATAAAAAATAAATAAAATAAAAATGTATTTTTAAATTCCAGTGTAACATACAGTGTAATTTTTTTAATTTTTTTTAACATTTGTTTATTACTGAGAGACAGAGACAGAGCATGAACATGGGAGGGGCAGAGAGAGAGTGGGAGACACAGAATTGGAAGCAGGCTCCAGGTTCCGAGCTCTCAGCACAGAGCCTGACACGGGGCTCGAACTCACAAATCGCGAGATCATGACCTGAGCCGAAGTCGGACGCTTTGGCTGAGCCACCCAGGCGCCCCAACATACGGTGTGATATTGGTGTCAGGTGTACAATATAGGGACGCAACAATCCTATACATTATTTAGTACTTGTCACTGTCATTGTACTCTTAATCCCATCCGCCTACTTCACTCATCCACCCCCCACCACCTCCCTCTGATAAACACCAGTTCTCTATAGTTAAGAGTCTGTTTTTTGTTTGTCTCTGTATTATACTCTTTGGATCCATTCATGTTGTTGCAAATGGCAAGATTTCATTCTTTTTGATGGCTCAGTAATATTCTATTATACACATACACATACACATACACATACATATATATAGTGCATCATCTTTATCCATTCATCCATTGAGGGACACTGGGCAGCTTCCATAGTTTGGCTATTGTAAATAATGCTGTAATAAACCTAAGGGTGAATATATCTTTTCAAATTAGTGTTTTCATACTTTTTGGGTAAATACCCAGTAGTGGAATTCCTGGATCGTATGTTAATTCTGTTTTAAATTTTTTGAGGAATACCCGTGCTGTTTTCGAAGTGGCAAAGTCTTACCTCCGTGACTGTCTCCCTCCTGGCCTCCATCTTTGGTTCTGTTTTTACCTTTACATTCAGTTTCCTTATTAAACCTTCCTCAGATTATCCTAGCTTGAGTGTGCCATCTTTTTCCTTTTGGGACCTTGATAGATAAATGATTGATTGTAAGATGCATCCTAATTTGGGAGATAAAGCTCTTGGAATTGATGGAGTTTTACAACGTTTCCCCCCTCATCTTAATGTCTGTGTCGGTATGTTAGCACAAAGACTTACATGCAAATGTTTACACCACGTTTGATAGCTGAAAGTAGAAAGAACCCAGAGTTTGATAGCTGAAAGTAGAAAGAACCCAGATTTTCATCAGCTGGAGAATGAATGCAAGCGTGGTGCGCCCATATAATGGAATAGTATTCAACAATAAAAAGGAATGAATTTTGAAACATGATTTATCGAAGATAAACTTGAAAAAATTATACGAAGTGTGAGAAGCCGGGCACAGAAGACCACACAGTGTCATTCCAATTGTATGAAATGTTCAAAAAGTCAAATCGGTGTAGACAGAAAGTTGCCTAGGGTCGGGGATAGGAACAGGGATTAACTGTATGGCACCATGGATACTACTGAGGTGACGGTGATGTTCTAATTCTGTGTTCTGGTGATTGTTTCACAACCTGGCAAATTTACCAAAACTCCTTGAGTTGTACACGTAAAACGGGTGAATTTTATGGTATATGTATTCAGTGGATGCTGGGGGTTACTTCAACCACGACAGTCCAGAGTTTGTTGCACGAAAGCAACACCTGCCTTACAGCTCAGCAATTCTGCAAGGAACCCCCATTTCTACACCCAGATGTTTCCATGCCACTCGCTGTTGGTTTGATAGATTTCCTGAGCAAAGTACTCCATGTCTTTTTCATTAACTTAATTTAGCTTCATTTACATGGTCTAGCATGCTACCCGAGGAAGCAACAGCTTAAAAATCTGTGAATTTTCATGTGAGGCCTGGCTCCTTTATTCCAATCTTTGTGACTTTATAAAAGTCCCCCTATCAGTTTCCACCTCAGTTTCTCCCTTTGTAAAATAATGATTAGATTTGTTTCAAAGGTCTCTTTCAGATCCATCTTCTTCTTATGTTAATTTATCTTAATTTTTTTTTTAAAGTAATACTTCCCAAACCACTTCCAACTGGGCTAGCTTTATATGCCAACTGATTAGGAAGTTCCTTCTATTTGTTTCTACCTTGTCGGGACCCTGACATTTTCTTTGGATCATATATAGGTTAGTTTTTTGTTTGTTTGTTTGTTTGTTTTTTGACATGTCTGGCTTTCTATTAGCCTTACAAGTCCTTGAGGGCAGAAAACTGGAAATGATTCTTCTAAAGCACTGCCACTGCCCAGCCTAGTGGGTACCTCACTTAAACTACTTGGTTACATTAAATCCAATCGCAGTTCAAATTCGTATAACACATTTCAGTACCTGTATTTTTATTGCCATAGGAAACCAATGGGGAAAATGAAAAGTTGACCTTCTGGTTATAAAATAAGCCCTGGGGGGGGGGGGAAATTAACTCAGGCCATTTATACTAAAAACACCAATTAATAGGAAATAATATTTATATATAATTAGCCACACTTCCAAATCAAAGTAGAAGTATCAAAGTGAAAGTAGAAGTTATCAAGCCAACTCTTGATTATCCTTAGCAATGTGGGAGGGGCTGAGGTTAGCACACTTGTGGATGAATATTATCTAATCTAAATCTAATCTCGATTTAACAATGTAAGGGACTCCTTACATTCTTATGCGAAGATACAGGATTGCACAAGGAACTTGTTCAGAAGAAAACTAGATAGGGGCCACTGGGTGGCTTAGCTGGTTAAGCATCAGACTTCCGCTCAGGTCATGATCTCACAGTTCATGAGTTCAAGCCCTGCATCAGGCTCTGTGCTGACAGCTCGGAGCCTGGAGCTTGCTTCAGATTCTGTGTCTCCCTCTTTCTCTGCCCCCTCCACCACTCACACTCTGTCTCTCTCTCTCTTAAAAATAAATAAACATAAGAAGAAGAAAACTGGGTAAAAAGTTTATTTCATCCATAAAATGAAGCACCATGCAGCAATTGAACAGAATCAGAAATGTAATAATATAATCTTATTTTTCTTAGCAACTATAGTAGAATGCCCCGACCCCCAAGAGAGAACCGTTCTGCAGTAAGCATGATCTATAATGTGTTTGCCTGAGACAGTGGGGGAAAGGAAAGAAGGGAGGCAGGCAGATGGAGGCGAGGGGAAGGCAGGGAGAAAGGGAAGGGCAGAGCACCCCAGGTTGGCACAGCGTGGGGGGGCCAGTTTTTCATGGATGGGGAACCCCTGTTTGGAGGAAAGGCCTAGAATGACTTGGGATAGCAGACCTCTCTGCTTGGATACTAACTCTCCCTTGTAGAATCTCTGATAGGGTTTATAGCACTTCCAGTGCTTTGATGCAAGCAGATTATTTGGGGGCGGGGCAGGGAATGTGGAAAGGGGCTGAGGCTGTGCATTTGTATTGCATGGCAGGAAAACAAAATTATACACGAAAGCATTAAACATACGGGTTACAGTTATAGCCATAGCTACTGACTTGAAAAGAATACCCAACATGTACTTTTACAAAAACGACTTTATTGAAGTATAAGGTCACACGGACTGGAATAAAGGAGCCAGGACTCACGTGAAAATCCATAGATTTTTAAGACTGTTGCTTCTTTCGGTAGCATGCTAGACCATGTAAATGAAGCTAAATTAAGTTAATGAGAAAGACATGGAGTACTTTGCTCAGGAAATCCATCAAAGCAACAGTGAGTGGCATGGAAACATCTGGGTGTAGAAATGGGGGTTCCTTGCAGAATTGCTGAGCTACATGGCTAGTATTCCTTTAACGGAACCCTGGACACTCATGGTTGATATAACCCCCAGCATCCACTGATATGTCTTTAAAAGTTCTGTGTTGAATTTAAATTTTTGGCCTAAGACATCTACCACCTGGTTTCAGCTTTGTTTCTTAGGAGTAACACAGAAGTCACGTACAATTCTTACATTGTGGCACTGCCTTAACAACCCAAAGACAGTCAGCTGTCTCCCCCAGACTCTCCAGGCCAAATAGCACCCTGGTAGATGCCTTCCTGGCCTGACCCCTCTCTGTCTCAGCCACCCATGCCCATCCTTCAAGGCATCACAGTGGGATCGACTGGGTGCCATTTGCTAACTTGTGTGTGGCTTTTGGTGAGTTGCATTCACCTGTGCTCTTTGGTGGGGAGAAGCAGATGTGATGACAGATACAGAGCACTTTAGAACAATGCTGTTATACACAGTAGGTGTTCAGTAAATGATAGCAATTGTCGTCACAATTTCATTAGTGGTGGCTGGCTTCCAAGAGGGCCCCGAGGGGTTATACCTTGTGTAGTCAGTCCCCTTCCATCTTGAATTGGGGCTGGCCTGTGTGACCAATACAGTATTGTGGACGGTGTGTGACTTTTGAAGTTAGGTCATTAAAAAAGATGACAAAGCTTCTGTCTTGGTCTTTTGAATCACTTACCCTGGAGCAGGGCACCATGTTGTGAGAACACTCAAGCAGCCATGTTGGAGAATCTCATGTGGGAACCTGTGACCTCTTGCTAACCACCACTGCTAGTTTGTCAGCCGTGTCAGTGAGTTACCTCAGAAGCAGGTCCAATTCAGACGACTTTTTCCAATGACCGTAGGTCTCTGCGGCCTCATGAGAGACCCTGAGACAGCCCTGCCTCGCTGGGCCTCTCCCAAATTCCTGCCACAGGAAGTATGATGAATAATGAATATGGGTTGCTGTTGTAAGCCATCAAGCTTTAGAGTAATTTGTTATGTGGGAATAGATAACTAATCCAGTCTGTCGTTCTGATTTTTTATTTCTCCACTGGGGAAACTGGGACTTACCGAGAACTATCCCCTGTAGAAGCAGAACATGAAGAGTGAGCTCTTGAAGTTTATAGTTGGTGAACGTTCTCCTACAAATCTCTGTGACTTCTCATTACCTTTTAATTCACTTTTTAATTCATATCTGTGCTTTGTCCTGTCACTGACGATCAAATACCCCCAAGAGTATTGAGGAGGCTCCAGTTATATCCAGTGACCCATAGTTTATCACTGTAAATGGTCAAAATTTGGGGGAAATCGAATGTTTCTAGAAGCCAGGCATATAAGTTTATTGTGTCGAAGGAGGCATACCGTAATGCCGTAAAGCGTGAGGGCTGTGGCAGATAGTACCTGCTGTATCTCAAGGGAATCACATTCTAAAAGAGAGAGAGAGGGGCGCCTGGATGGCTCAAGTGGTTGGGCTTCCAACTTCAGCTTGGGTCATGATCTCATGGCTTGTGAGTTGCAGCCCTGCGTCGGGCTCTGTGCTGACAGCTCAGAGCTTGGAGCCTGCTTTGGATTCTGTGTCTCCCTCTTTCTCTCTACCCCTCTCCCACTCATGCTCTGTCTCTCTCTTCTCAAAAATAAATAAAAACATTTAAAAAAATTAAAAAAAAAAGGTAGGGAGGGAGGGAGAGAGAGACAGAAAGAAAAGAAAGAGAAAGAAAAGAAAAGAAAAGAAAAGAAAAGATTTAGTACGCAATACGAAGTGCTCAGATGGCACCAATTCAATAACTGATCAAAATGGACAACCATGTTAACAAACCCCAGTCCTTACTAGAACCTTTTTATTCCCTTCCTGTCTTCCCATTGGCACATCATAGCTCACCATACCTATCCTTCAAAGTGGATTCATTTGTGGGTATTGTTGATACATTTCTGTATATACATATATATGACGGAAGGAGATTTGGGTGCTGGTTAGGCAGAAAGGACGAATGCCCATTACAGTATTTACTGGCACAGCATGGCTGTGGCCCACATGCCATGGAGCACAGTCATGCTCGGGTCCCTGGCTGTTATCTGGACTCAGAGCGACTGAGAGGAGCCGGCAGAGGATTCAGATGGCTGGAGGGAGCCTAGGGATGGTGACTGTGGGCCTTGTGGACCAAGGAGGACCAGAGGAAAAACAGGTGTCTGCACGGCATGAGTGCTGTCCATGGTCAGCCCCAATGTCCAGAAGCGAGGTGGAGCCCGAACAGTACCCACAGATGTGGGATGCTTAGGGGAGCATCTTTGAATGATGCCTGTAGAGAGGAGCTATGAGCCCTTCTCATTACCATCAGGCGAAAGCAGCCCCAGGATGGCTCATGGCCAGGCATCTACTCATCTTCCAGAAAGACTGCCACCCTCCTGTACCTATGACTGTACTTGCTCATCTGTGGGGTGGACATGCTGCTTCAGCATCCAAGGGCACCTGTAAGCCCCCTTGTTCCTCCCTCAAGAACAGAGAGTGGCATTCTGGACAGCCAGGGAGAAGGTGGCACTCATGGAGCAGAGGAGATGCCACCCACCCAGCACCTGTACTCGGGTCCATCTGAACAAATCAGTTTCAGGTTTTATTCACTGGCTCCCGCCACCCCACCAACCCAGCGCCTTGCATATAAGACAGGAGGAACGTATGGCTGTTGTTCTTTAAATCTGCTGGTGTGCCTTAGAGAAGGGGGAGTGGGAAAAAGTTACACGAATGGCGTCTTTTCTCTGGTGGGCGGGAAGGGCAGATTTCCTTAATGAAAATCAGAAAGAAAAGGTTTCTAAGGAAAAAAAAAAAGATTTCTGATGATAGGCCTGACATTTGTTGAGTGCTAGCTGTGTGTAATACTGGGGAGGATGTAGCAAAGAGTGTTTAATTTGATCGCAAAATAACCCTCAAAACTTACGGAAGGGTTTCCTCATTATTGGTGAGGGAGCTGAGGCCCAGAGCAGCTGAACACCCCAAGCCTACCCACTGAACTAGGGTGAGGAGGGGAAGCCTTGGTTTTTCCCTGTGACTGATCTGAGGCCAAGCCAGGAGGATGCACTGGATGGTGTGGGGTTATTGCTGACCTAGGACTGAAGTAGCTTTGGGGATCTTGCTGGGAGGGGGCTCTACCCCTTAAGTCTTTGCCCTCAATTCTCCCCAGTCCACCCCCTCTCCTTATGCCTGGTCCCCAGGATCCCCCATCTCGTTCCCTGTCTTAGGATTTCTGTCTCTGCTCCTCATTGGCCCCCACAACTCGGCCTTGAACAGGTAACCGTTGGTAACTTGGAGCTGAAGTCAGGTATCTGCCCAGTGGCAAAAAGAATGTTGTTGTAGGTCTAAGAAAATGACGTGGGCTCCTGGAGAAATGTCAAGTTTGAATTTCAAGCCTGCTTTTTCACAGAAATGCTATGACATGGGTAGTCTGTTTCTGTTGCTGGAAATTAATTTTAAAAAGGGTGGTTTTTAAAAAAGCTTAGATTTCTTCCCGCTCTATGGGAGGTTGTAGCCCAGGTTAAAACCTAGAGAGACTTAATAAATAGTGTTTCCAAATAATTTGTCATCCAAACCGCGCAGTTTTGAGAGTGGAAGAGGGTGCTATTAATAATACCCCAGGACTATCCCAGATAAACAAGGATGCATAGTGACCCTGCGTAAGGGAATTTTAGGGTGGAACACCTTTGAAAGCTGGGGACTCCTTATGCATATTTTATCATTTGATGACAAGCTGTCTTAAGGTAGTGTCTTAATAATTTTAGAGAAAATACATGCATGTCTCCAGGGCAAACTTCTAAACATTAGTGAAAGGAAAAGTAACTTTCTGGCTTGCTCGTTATTAATAGCCTCCATGCTTTCAAATTGCCAGTAAGTTTCTCTTGTCTGGTTCACACATTTGGATTCTGTCTTTCATACTGAACATTTGCAAACTATCCAAATATAAACATCTTTAATGAAGCAGTACGATAGTGGGGCGAAACAGCGTCCAAGGTGTGAATTATGGCAACATCCATAACTCAGACTGAAGCGTGGCTCTTTGTGATCACACAGTGGCTGTTTGCCAAGGCGTATAACAGAACACCTTGGTAATTACAGCCCTAAATAATTCATATATTATCTTTAAATGGCTATTTTTAAGTTGGTAGAAACTGTAAAATAAAAAAACCCAAATAGTGAAACCTCCCTCATCTGCAAGTTCTTAAGTTTATTTAAATGACTGGTGTTTATGCCAGGTAGCCTGAAAGATGTTTGTTTCTTTTCTTCTCGATCTGAAGAAATACTATTAATGGGTAATGGGTGAGGGTTGCATAACTGAAACGTGTCTTTCGTGAAAGACTTCTGATAAGTCGATACACGTCAGGAACAGTTCTGTACGCTAGACAATGATGTATCAGACCTTCTCAATCTCTTTAGAAAGTTGGGGCTCATATTTTCCTGCTTGTAATCGTAGTTAAACTGTGATTCCTCTGACGTGAATTATATGTGCTTATGAGTTTGGAATATGTGAGGTGTGGTTAGGACAAGCTGCAGGCCAAACCATGAAACAGGTAAAATGCAACAACACTCAGTGGTTATTTGTTTGTTTTCAACACTCTGGGCCCTGGACGCTCTAGGCCTCGCTCCAGGTTTTCTGTGTATCTATCTCCCTTCTGCTTCTCAACTTGGCCTTGTCCCATCTCTTTGCCTTAGGATTCTGATCTCTGCTCAACCTAAAGGCTGTGAATAAGTGATTCTGGTTCACGTGTTCTCCTATGCCACCTTCTTTTTTTTTTTTTTTACTTTGTAAAGTATCTTTTACCAAAGCGACTTAGAGTGAGTGTTTCTCTCAGGTACCGTGGCGAAGTCAGTTATGAGACAGGAATTTGGTGGGGCGGGGGCGTTTTTCTCAGCACCCCTCAGATCTCCTTACGTGAGTGTCTACCCATCTTGCATTACGCAACTGACCGGAGTCATTCCAGTTCACTCGGAAACCAGAGCATACCTTTAAGAATAAGAAACAGGCCCGTGAAAAGATTTACTGAAATGTGGGGCTTTCGAGAAGGGACACACAGCGATTGCCAGCTTCGCTCCATAAATCACTATATTTCCCTGAAGGTGGCGATAATCAATGTGCTTTGACACTCAGCGTCAGCAGGCAGAATCAGGGAGGAAATATTTCACATTGATTTGTCTCATCCAGGGCCCAAGCTGTGATGGGAGTTAGCAAATTCTGAAGAATGGCTGATACATCTGCTGGAAACATTCAGGGTTTGGAATGCTCCTGTCTTTGGGTCCCATAGCTTATTCGGTATTGTGGTGTTTTTTTTTTTTTTTTCCTCTCTTTTTTTCCTCTGTATCAACCACACTTTGAGAGAGAGAAAGATAAAGGAAAAAAACAAACAAAAAAACCCACTTCAGACTGACCACAGATACTTTCCATGTGACGTCTTCTTACAATTTTTCTGGGGGGCTGGCTTCCTGAACCCACCAAGCCTTAGTGTTGTTTTCCTCTTGCATCCTGGGCAACGTTGGTTTCATAGAAGCCGAAAGAGGTCTTAGAAACCAGTGCAGTGCACTCAGTGAGGTTTTATTTTATTCTTTAGGACACGAGGGTTCCTCCAAGGTTGTCCGGGAAGCTGTGGGGGGTTGGGGGCATTAAGAAGGTTGATTCCCTTCCATTGGTGCCAACACCTTGGCTTTGATCTGTTTCATACATGTAGCTCTGTGTACGATTTCTGTCCGTCACATCCACTCAAAACGGATAGCTTTGGTCTTTGTGAAGGGATCAGCTCCAAGTGTTCCAAGGACTAGGGCTGGAATATGCGTCCCGAGCCTGTGCCCCTCCTGTCTTTTTTTTGTATTGTTACAACTTACGAAAAGGAAATCAAGGCACAACAGTAAAGGAAAAGTTAAGCAAACTGGTAATGTCTGTATGGTGAAATACTGAAATTAAGTTTACGAATAGTTTTTTGAGAAGTGTTAAAATAACAACTTACATTAGTTCATATAAGGTATAGGCTGAATTGCTTTCAAGATATGAATAGATATAGAGAAGTCTAGAGAGAAGAGCCTAAAATGCTATGATTGTCCCTGGGCAGTGAGATTTCGAGTGATTATTAATTTATTCTTTGACTTTTAAAATATCTCCCCAGTGTTCTACATTGCATGGTACTTTTTAAAGAGGGAGAATGAGGTTTTTTTTTTTTCTCTTTTTTTTTAAATTTTTTTTTCAACGTTTTTTATTTATTTTGGGGACAGAGAGAGACAGAGCATGAACGGGGGAGGGGCAGAGAGAGAGGGAGACACAGAATCGGAAACAGGCTCCAGGCTCTGAGCCATCAGCCCAGAGCCCGACGCGGGGCTCAAACCCATGGACTGCGAGATCGTGACCTGGCTGAAGTCAGACGCTTAACTGACTGCACCACCCAGGCGCCCCTTTTTTTCTCTTTTTAACAAGCCCACTGAGGGTGCCACCCAAATCCAGGTTCGGGGGTGTTTTCTGATACAACCCAGGCATGAAGAAAGGGCCAGAGTCTGCCCTCCACTGCGCTGTTCTGGTTCTGTGTTCACGTCCTTTGTCCTTTGTTGTTCAGCAGTCTTAGGGTTGTCTGCTGGCAACAATTGTGCCCTGAGTCTTTCAAGTTAGCATCAAGGAACTCTGGTTTTATGTTAGGGAAAGTGCAGTGGCAGTGTTGGGGCTCAAAGAGGATTCATCAACATAGAGCCACTTGCTTCTAGCGCGCGAAAAGGACAAGCCCAGGGTTTCAGTCCTGGCTACATCATTTCCTATCTATGCAACTGTGATCAAATTTGGAAACTCTCTGAGCCTCAGTTTTTGTTTGTTTTTTTTTTTTTTTCATCTGCCAAATGAGAATGATGATACCTCCTTTATGGTGTTATTAAAACAAGAAAAGGCAGGTAATGTGGGTAACCTAATGCCTGATGTTGATGTGAAAGAAACCTCCAGTCTCTTGTTTGTTGCGGTGTTTTGTTCTTCTGAGTCTCCTCCCTGCGTTATGGGAGTTCTTTGGGGGGGAAGGCACTTGGGCTTTGAAACTGTGTGGCAGAGACCTGGGTGGATATAGCCCTAAGCCTCAGAAGGATAGTCCTAGCTGAGTGGGTCGTGCTGGGCACTTGCAGGGCAACGACAGACGGCAGTTCCTGTGTGTGCAGGGCCTGTGGACCGCCATGGGTAAGAACCTGGCACATGTTTATGTGTGTATCTCAGAGGATATATGAAAATTACAGTCATTTGTCTTCAGTAGCTGGAGGTCCAACTTTTTACCATGTTCTTGGTGACTAGGAGGAGGTGCCCCACCCACTGAGTTCCAGAGTGTCAGAGGAGTCCCCTCCCTTCCCACACCACTTCTGTCCACCCAGTGCCCGGTGCCCTAAAACTGCCTCCCTCTCCACCCCTCTGCTTTCAAATCCGCATCCTCCATGTTGGAAAGAGGGACACCACTGACAGATTTCGATGTGACTTTT
The DNA here is from genome assembly GCF_027475565.1 of Acinonyx jubatus. Taxonomy (NCBI): domain Eukaryota; kingdom Metazoa; phylum Chordata; class Mammalia; order Carnivora; family Felidae; genus Acinonyx; species Acinonyx jubatus. Next base: position 85,802,624 of record NC_069391.1, on the reverse strand, counting down.
CTTAGGTGATTTACCTTTAATTAGAAGGCTTGTAGCTAAGAGTATGGGGTTCTGATGGAGGAATCCCAAGGTCCAGTTAGCACGAGAGGAGTTTGGACATAGGGAGACCATCTAGAAAGGCCTTGAATTAACTTCTGAGGAGGCTTCCTGTTTGGACTCTTGGCTTTTTAAAGGAAGGAAGGAATGCTGGTCTCAGAAGCCCCAAGTGCTAAGGGAGGGCCATCGCTGTCATTGGTTGTCCTCTGGCTCTCATTCCCTCATGCCCTTGGCCGGTTCCCAGGTTATCTCACTTCTGCAAGCGCCACTGGCCGTATTTGCTGTGAAGATGATGGTCAGATACGGATCCTTGCACGTCCGAGGGCTCCTGTTGGAAGAACCTAAAATTAGGTCAGGTGCCAATGTATAAATAAAATGCCAACGGCTCACTAAATAATAAAAATTGGAATCAACCTTTGCTGCCTCCTAGATCATAGCCTGGGAACCTGGATGAGAGATGGGCATGCGTCTCTAGGATGAAGGAACCACAGCACGGGTTTAACCACCATTCATTTCAAAGGAACAGTTAATTTAAAAGGGAGCTTAATTCACAGTTTATAGACGTAGCATCTGTGTGTTGAGCATATGCGTTAAAAGGAAAGTAGTGGCAGGTCTATGAAAATGTCAGTTAGATAATTTATGATAGATGTGCTAACCCAGTTCTGCACAATCCAATTCCTTCTTCTCTCTTTTGATCCTCACTAAGGTGTTGTTTTAGAACAGGATGCGTCCCTACCTTACACCCTGTGTCTTTTAAGAATTAAATATTCTAAGTTGAAAGATTTTTTTTTTTGCATGCCATTTTGTCATCAGAATTTCTGGAATTCATTTTTTTTTTAATTTAAATCAATGAATTGAAAATTGTCTATTTGTGTATTTTCCTTGGTGTTACCAAGCAATATATTTGAGCTGAGGTTCACGGGCTGCATTGTTTTTCTAAGTAGATGTAATACAGGAGGACTGTTTAACTTCCTGATAACAAGTTGTAATATGAAGAAATGCGCACGCCATTGCTTCATACTTTGCATCTTTGTATTTACCTTCATTTTACAGGGACAAAGTCTTATTTGCTTTTCCTTCTAGAGAGATGTCCCTTCTCAAATGTCTTTCATGGTCTCGCGTACTTCTGTAGAATTTCTTGCAGAAGTCCAGATATTTTGGAATATGAGGGCTAAAACTAAGAGATGTGGAGGTCTAAGTGTTTGGTTTTTTTTAATTTATAGGAGGGCTTAGGTTATTTTTCTATATGAAAATGTGTGTGTGTGTGTGTGTGTGTTAACTGGGTATTCAGACTAAGATTCCTGTCTTTTGCTAAAGGCCTAAGAACATAAATCATTTGAAATAAGTATCTTCCAGTGTTTTCCAATGATAACTTTGAATATAGAAGTTTTCAATACCGTTTGTTGAAAATATCACCCTTCAGGAATCATTCCTTGTGTTAAAAATATATAGCCCCTAAATATAGTAATACATTTGACTGTAATTGGAATATCGTGAACATCTGGAAGGCTTTATTTATTTGAAATGTACTCACACCCACCTCTTTTCAAAAAGAATTTGAAGCTATTTACAAAAAGAAAAGACGTACATGGCATGATTCATAAATAGGAAGAGTTAGGGACAAACTGTAGTGGGGTGAGAATACGGGTGATAGAATAGGAGGAAACAGGTTGCTTACTGAGGCGTGAGCATAATTGCTGAGGGCATTCAGGACCTCGTGGTGCGTGAGTCCTTACTGGAACTGGAAGTTGGCCACGTAAAGGCTCTACTTGATTTTCCCATTCTGTTTTGGGTGATTTCTTCAGTGATACTGGTTTGCCACTCCCAGCACCCATCCTTTGCCAGACTCGAAGGGAAGGTAAGAATAAGCAGTGAGTTCTCGCTGATAGGTAGAAAGATTTGGATGGGAGATTAAGGGAGTAGAGTCCATGGCAGAGTGCGGTGGCCAGGAGCCGTGCTTTGTTAAATCCGCACAGTGTCAAGGAAGAATAACAGAGGTAACGTTTAGAAACAAGAGGATGGCACACGAAAATTCAGACTCTCGGCTGCCTTGGAAAGTTGAAACAACAGCCAGCTAGGTGGCCTTCTGTCCTACGTGACAACAGTCAGCCGCTGCCCTCTGGGTGTTTTATGCTCCTCCCATCTGCCTGGCCATGGAGGGCATTTGTGAGACCCCTGACTCAGACAGCCTGCTTGCAGAGAGCTGGAAGTCTTTCTAACAGTGTGTCGGGGTTGGTATTGCACAGATCTAGCATGTTGGCTGGAGATTGGCACATGATGTTTGCCTTGCTAGAGACTTCCCTCACCCCTACCTGTGCAGAGGACACACAAAGCCCTTGGTGCCATAACTCCTCTCAGATGATACATCCTCGTTCATTATTCATTCATTCACTCACTCCTTCATTCATCATTTATTACAAAAACTTTTATATCGCGTTTACTACCGAAACTCAGGTCCGGGTAGTGCTATCCGTTGTTGAGGTTTTAGACAGTGCCTTAGAAATATTGTACATCGGGATTTGGGATGATCGGAGATGCTTAAATCAACTCTGAATTCTCACCGGAAGAAACCGTGTCATTGACTCAGTCTGGGCACCTAATGACCTCGGTGGGCTAGGTGACCCCACACTCCTGCCAGTGCCCAGCTTCCTCTTCGGGACAGAATAAGCTAAGAGTCTGCAGATACTGAGGGTTGGAGCTGAGCCATACTCCAGAAGAGAAAGCTCATCGATAGTAAGAAAGACCGATGTAAATACAAGGCTCTTCAAGTAAATAAGACAATTAGGTGGATTTATTCCAAGCCTGAATGTGATTCATTTGGGAGACAAGCTTTGTTTTGTTTTGTTTTGTTTTCCCTCAGATCCTAGCACTTGGAAGCAGAGCTAAACTTCAGTTTTCATATACCCTTAAATACCAAGTACCTAGTAGAAAGGAGATGTTTTATAAAAAAGAAATGTTCAGCAAGTCTATTAGTTGTCAGAATTAACAACAACATCATCAGCTCTTTTGGTCATTGTTACCTCCAATACAAACGAAATGTAATGATTTCTCAACCTTTGGTCGCTGGTTTCTTTTCAAATGACTTTGAAAATTTTATTCCTTGGGAGCCAGCCCTCTTCAGCCATTTAACCCTTCAGCCAGTTGACATGGGGCTGTTTGTGCTGTGTCTGGTGCTGAGTTTTACTTACACCCGTTGAAAACCTGGGAAGTCCAAACACTGGAGACCCAATTTTAAGCTTAATCTACGTTAAAAGAAAAAGATGTCAAACCATCTTAGGCAGATTCCTTCCATATGACTGCTTTTGTCATAAAGCTTTATATCATGTGATGACTTATCAGTCCATTAAAGATCACACTGGATGATGTACACAGTTTCCCTCCCGGATAGCTAAGGATAAATTTTTTAAAGAAGTCACCCAGCAAGATTCTTTCCTTATTCCACATTTTGAAGTCTGCATCTGATTTTCAGATTAAGTGAATGTGGTTTATTCCAGCTTCCTTCCTCCCTTCCTCCCTCCCTCCCTTTCCTCCCTCCCTCCCTCCCTTTCCTTCCTGCCTCCTTTCCTCCCTTTCCTTCCTGCCTCCTTTCCTCCCTTTCCTTCCTTCCTTGCTTCCTTCCTTCCTCCCTCCCTTTCCTTCCTTCCTCCCTCCCTCCTTTTCCTTCCTTCCTTCCTTCCTTCCTTCCTTCCTTCCTCCCTCCCTCCCTCCCTCCCTCCCTCCCTTCCTCCCTCCCTTCCTCCCTCCCTCCCTCCCTCCCTCCCTCCCTTTCCTTCTTTCCTTCCTTCCTTCCTTCCTTCCTTCCTTCCTTCCTTCCTTCCTTCCTCCTCCCTTTCCTTCCTTCCTCCCTCCCTCCTTTTCCTTCCTTCCTCCCTCCCTCCCTCCTTTCCTTCCTTCCTTCCTTCCTTCCTTCCTCCCTCCCTCCCTCCCTCCCTCCCTCCCTTTCCTTCCTTCCTCCCTCCCTCCCTTACCTTCCTCCCTTCCTTCCTTCCTCCCTTCCTTCCTTCCTCCCTTCCTCCCTCCCCTTCCTTCCTTCCTTCCTTCCTCCCTCCCTCCTTTTCCTTCCTTCCTCCCTCCCTCCTTTTCCTTCCTTCTTCCCTTCCTTCCTCCCTCCCTCCCTCCCTCCCTTTCCTTCTTCCTTTCTTCCTCCCTCCCTCCCTTTCCTTCCTTCCTTCCTCCCTCCCTCCCTCCCTTTTCTTCCTGCCTCCTTTCCTCCCTTTCCTTCCTTCCTTGCTTCCTTCCTTCCTCCCTCCCTCCTTTTCCTTCCTTCCTCCCTTCCTCCCTTCCTTCCTTCCTCCCTTCCTCCCTCCCTCCCTCCCTCCCTCCCTCCCTCCCTTTCGTTCCTGCCTCCTTTCTTCCCTTTCCTTCCTTCCTCCCTTCCTCCCTCCCTCCCTCCCTCCCTTTCCTTCCTGCCTCCTTTCTTCCCTTTCCTTCCTTCCTCGCTTCCTTCCTTCCTTCCTTCCTTCCTCCCTCCCTCCCTTTCCTTCTTTCCTTCCTTCCTCCCTTCCTCCCTTTCCTTCCTTCCTTCCTTCCTTCCTCCCTCCCTCCCTCCTTTTCCTTCCTTCCTTCCTTCCTTCCTTCCTTCCTTCCTTCCTCCCTTCCTCCCTTCCTCCCTTCCTCCCTTTCCTTCCTTCCTCCCTTCCTCCCTCCCTTTCCTTCCTTCCTCCCTCCCTCACCTTCCTCCCTTCCTTCCTTCCTCCCTCCCTCCCTTTCCTTCCTTCCTCCCTCCCTCACCTTCCTCCCTTCCTTCCTTCCTTCCTCCCTCCCTCCCTTTCCTTCCTTCCTTCCTCCCTCCCTCCCTCCCTCCCTTCCCTTCCTTCCTTCCTACCTCCCTCCCTCTTTTCTTACTTCCTCAATAAAAATAGAAGGCTGAAGAGTTTATCATTTCTTGTAAGGTGAAGAACAGACCATGAGAGGCTAAATTGTAATCTAATTTCTCTCTAAGCAGTTTCTATGGGATCTTTATTACGAGGCGTGGGTATAACACATTTCATTTTTGAAGGCTTAAGTTAAGCTACTCCCCAGACCCTCTTTTAGTGAAGGAAAAACAACAACACAAAACTACCTTTTATCTCCATACTGTTTGGGTGAATATTGTACTTATATGTATATTGTCATGTCTGTCCTTGCAGAGCTGAATTTAATAAATATCCCTTCCATGATGGAAAGTCATAGCATTTCAGGAGTGAATGCCTGGTATGCTAAATATGACTTCCAGGTGATTCTAATAAAAGTGCATTAACCATGTACGTGGGTGGTGATAAACCTCATCCTTAGATGGAAGCTGAATCACTCTCCTGTGACTCCCTTTGTGTGACCCATTTGTGCTAAGGATCCCGAGCACAGTTCTAGCTACATGATTTCTTAGTTAAGTCATTTTAATTAATCAATTCATTTTTCTTTTTTTTAAATTTTACTTATTTTTATTTATTTTAGAGAGAGTGTAAGCAGGGGAGAGGGGCAGAGAGAGAGAGGGAGAGAGAGAGAGAGAGAGAGAGAGAGAGAGAGAGAGGGAGAGGGAGAATCTTAAGCAGACTCCATGCTCAGTGGGGAGCCTGATAGTGGGCTTCATCCCACGACCCCTGGGACCTTGACCTGGAGGAAGGAAGGAAGGAAGGAAGGAAAGAAGGAAGGAAGGAAGAAGGAAGGAAGGAAGGAAGGAAGGAAGGAAGGAAGGAAGGAGCCACCTAGGCGCACGTAAGCAATTCATTTTTCTATGTCACTGTGTTCCCTTGCCTCTGTATATGCTCCCTAGTTATGAGAAGTTCATGGATGTTTTTTTACTTAGTATTTATAGTGGAAATTTTTGGAATGCCCCTGCTTATGTGAATTTAGGTAGTTGCTACGAAAACACACCCTCAGAACCTACAAATGTTGGATAGAACACAGATATCTTTCTGAAGACTTTGCAGAGTGGGGGAGGAGTTCCACTATATGTCGTGTCCTGAGTGAGACTTGCCCACCTTGGGTTGAGAGCAACGTGTTGACTGTACCCGGTGCTTGATCTTTGGGATGTCCTACCGGGCATGTGTTTGGGGAACAAGATGGACGCGTGGTCCTGGATGACTGTCTCGGAGACTTTGATTTGCTATTCATGGTATGGTGGGCTAGAGGCTTCCTGCCAGGCCGGTAAGGTACTCTAACACCAGCTCACGTGCCTCCGTTGCGTCCTCGCTTGAGGTTTTGCAAAACTGTTCCAAACAGTGCAGACCTGTTGACGAGCCCCTCTTCGTGCATCCTAGCCAGCAAACTTTCTCGGTGTTCCTGGCAGGAAGCGGCCTCAGGCCTGTTTCCACACGTCTTCGAAAGAGTGTTCCTCCCATGAAGTTTCCTCTCACCTCGTTGCCTGTTCATATCCTTACTGCATTTAAGATCCCGTTTGAAACATATCTTCTAGAAAGTTTTCCCAGTTAGCTTTAACTCATCTTGAGCACTTACCCCATTTTATCACTTCAGCCTCCTTGAAGGCAGGAATCATGTCTACAGCTCTTCCCGTTTTCTCTGTATGTTACAAGAAAATTGCTATATGTTATTAAGAGTACTTATCATGGAATCAGGACCACTTGGGGATAGCTCAGCTCCCCACCATTTTATGTGTGAGGCTACCATGTGCAAAAGAAGTTAAAGTGGCTTTCTGTGAATATTTACTAATTGCCAATTATACAGCCAGGATTTATTGTAAATTTTATTTTGATACAATTTCAGACTTTTCAGAAACATGTCAAGAGTAATGTAAAGAATTCCTTTGGATTCTGTACTCACACTTCCCAAATGTTAACGTTTCTCCATTATTGTATTTTGGAAGATTCTCTATGTAACCAGTATAGTATCAAAATCAGAAAATTAGTATCAGTATACCCTATTATCTAATATGCGGACCTTGGTGATTTCACTGATTGTCCCACGGTCTGTTATGGCAAAGGAAGATACTAGATCGTATGTGGTCCAGCTGTGAGACCAAGAGCCAGACCTTTGAGCTCATTCTTTTGTGTTTTTTCTGCGTCTCTGCACTAAACAACATCTTCAGACCTCACCTCTGACAACATCACGGAGTTCACTCAAAGCCTTGGTAAACGTCTCAGGACTTTCAGGAACTTCCAGAAACGAGGCCAATAATGCTGTTACTTTATTAAAGATCAGTGGATGCGAAGTAGAAATCTTGATGTCATTCTTCATGTTTCCCTTGTGTAAGCCAAGCTGTAGAAGTCTCATTTATGAGATTAAAATTCAGAGAACTGGCAGTAGACCATGTTTGACAGAAGCAGAACCTTGGCCAAGAATGAACTCAGGGTGGGAAATGCCTGAAGTGTGGAGACGAGACTCCTCATTGAAGATAGTGGTGATGATTTTTGACTCCAGGGGAAAAAATATCCGATTGCTGAGATTTAGTTTAAATAGCTCATCACTTATAAATTAAATATATTCCTACCTGGTTGCCATGATTTTCATTAACCAGACCTTCTGCTTCTATGCCAGTTAGGGAATCTATATGAAACATAGTGATGTTTCAGTGATTAGGCCCAGCCGGGGACAAAGGCTTACGTCTATTGCCATGGAGTTCCTTGTTTAATTTACTGTAAGACATCCTAACATGGCCTCCAGCATTAAAGAGAACATAATATAGCAGAATATTCAGCTGGAAAAAAATTTGACACTATTCAAAGGTTTGGAGGACAGTTGTAATACCCATAAAATCGGAAAATGATACATAAATCTTTTTTAAAGTAAAAATGTTGGCTTCTTTCTCAAAATGTTTCCGTTAAGACTTAATATTATGGGTATCAGAGCCTTTGTTCAGCACATAATGTTCAGAGTAATTTGGTAGACACGAACTAAAGATCCTTTAAACAACTTGCTTTTATCACAATTTAATTTTATTCCTCTATTCAGGCATAGTGACATTCATTTAGTGACTTTGTTGTGGGAACATTTCTTTGCATATAATATACAGAACTGTTCCAATGTAGTCTGTTTTGGATCATTCATTATTCATTTCTTTGGGCTTTCTCGGATGGAAAAATAGAGTCCAGTTAACAGCTTCAAGTAAAAATGTCTGAAAGACGTGACTTCTCTTACATATATATAATTAGGGGAAAAAAAGACCTTCATTTTTGGATATACTTTAGACAATCATTTACAGCAGAGAGCTAGTCTGAAGCTTTGGCAAGTGAGAGAGGAGACAGACAGACAGACAAAGTGAGGGAGAGAGGAGAAAGACCACGATTGGTCTGACCTGCTTGCTGAGTTTTGTGTTGCAACCTTTTGCTCTCACGTAGGGAAGGAAGGGATGCATTTGACCAGGCCAGTTATGTTATTTCTGAGGGATAGGGACGGATCTCAGGAGACCAGCGAGCACCCCCCCGGGGTTGCAGTCCCTTAAGACTGTGTTCTCATCAGTGCCTTTGGGGATCGTGACCACGCTTGGCCAGTGGAGAGGAGCAACCAGACCAGGAATGGTGTCTCTGAAGAAACACTTTGAAAGCAGCCTAGGAATTAAAGAAGGGAATGCATTAGCACCAAGTGCGATTCACATCAGCCAGTCTGTCTTTTAGAAAATAAGTATTTTGGGGGTTGGAGAGAAGTATCCGAAGGGCAGGCCATGTAGCAAGAGGAACATGAATATGCCATGGGGGTCGGATAATCCCAATTCCCAGGTCCAGTGTTGCCACTTGTATCAGCGAGGTGACCCTCTTAGGTAGACCTCTTAATCTCTCTGATCCGCACTTCATGCACCAGGAAAATCTTACACTCGTTCGGCAAGCGTCCGCTGGGCGCCTACTGTATACCAGCCCTCTGTCCAGCACTGAGGATTCATGGATGAGTATGACGTTCCTCTCCTCAGCGAGCTCAGAACATAGAAGACCCACGGAGTGGTGAGGCTTGCACGAGAACATACGTGGAATCACCTTGCAGCATTTCTGGCCCGTAGTGGGGGAGTTAATGTATTTTCTTTTCTTTTCCTGGTTGTCTTCTCAGCTTTCCATGAAAATGGGGGAAATCCAGGCTTTCCCAAGAATTTAGCAATCATAGGCATTCATTCCTCTTATGTCCCACACAAAAATCTCCTATTAGGAAATGTCATAGTTTGGAATTTGACCAGTTAGTTGCATACTTCTACAGAATTGGTATAAGACTGACTCAGCCAACATGAGCTCCCAGAGCAGCTTTGTGTCACTGACTGTTCACTCTTACGCCATGCACAGCACCGTGGGAGTTGTTTCTCTCCCTGGTGAAATGAGGCTTGTGGGGTAGGTAGGTGCGGTCTTTATCCTTCGGGATCCAGCGGTAATTGAGTTTGCTTCTTCTTTTTTTTTTTTTTTTAATTTTACTTATTTTTTGACGGAGAGGGAGAGACAGAGCATGAGTAGGGGAGGGGCAGAGAGAGGGAGACACAGAATCCGAACCAGGTTCCAGGCTCTCAGCCGTCAGCACAGAGCCTGACGCGGGGCTCGAACCCACAGACCGCGAGATGGTGGCCTGAGCCGAAGTTGGATGCTCAACCGACAGAGCCACCCAGGCGCCCCGAGTTTGCTTCTGATTGTCCACTTGAATCAGTTTTCCCTGCACTGTGTCTTTCTTAGCCCCTCCTTCCCCGCCCCATCCTCAAAGCTCTGTTAGAGCTTCTGGGGAGCAGAAGAAGCAGTGCTTTCGTTTCAGCCTTGATTGGGTTGGTTTTCTCCTGCTCCTTCCTCTCACCTCTGGTTTTGGAGCAAATGGAGGAGGAAACCGAGGAGGAGGGCTGTCTCCACACCTTACCGTCGTCCCCTTTTGCCGAACTTTGGGTGACTCCTGGTTCTCTGTTTCTCGCTTGGACCCCCGATGTCTTCAGCAGGGTCACTGCTCTCTGTGTAGCTGTTGAGCCTCGGGGTAACTTATAGAATCACACGTGGTGAGGAACGGAAGGGACCTGGATGGCCCCTTCGCATGTATAAAACCGTTCTGGAAGGAGAAGGGACCTTCCCGAGGGTGAGCAGCAGGTCAGTAGCCAGCCCCGGGCTGGAACTCTGGCCTTGGGTGCGGCCGCCTTCCCCCCCCCGCCCCGCCCCACCGCTGGTGTAACAGTGGCCGTTTTATGGTTTGTGATCTACGTCACCTTTCAGGCCCCAGAACGCCATGCGCCAGCTCTCTGGCGAAGATTATGTAGGGGCTCCCATCTTCCTCGTCCTGTGGCCCCTCGTGGTCTTCTGGACTTCTCCCCGGCGTCCCGTGGGCCGAGGCTTTCTTTGATTCTCTTCAGTGTATTCAGAGAAGTTCCAGGGAAGGAGCTGAGATGCTCTCAGTCACCCGTGACCTGACGTGTCTAGTGCTGCCTGCTTCATAAACATGAATCACGGCCAACGGCTTCTGAATACTTCAGAGAGGCAAGACACCGCGCCACGTACCCTGCATCAGAGCAACTGCGTGATGTGCCGTCGTGGTCCCCGTGGCGCAGCAGGGGAGTGGGGTGCGGAGAAGTTCTGTGCTTCGAGGTGCCACGATTTGAAGCCAGGTGCTCTCACGGCAGCGCCTGTGCCTTTAAATATTGTGGCACCTCCCTGTCCTCCCACCACCTCTTGTTCACCGCCCCAGACACACTTTCTCTCCCTCTTGTGCAGATTCCTTTTTGCCTACAGGCCCTAAACATCCGGGACCCTCAGAGTTCCATCCTTGTCCCCATGCTCTGTCCCCTGCGTACGTGCGCCTTACCGATACTGCCAGACTGCTCCCAGTCCCTCCTTTCCACCGCCTGTGCAGTTCTATCTGGACACCTGCACAGGCGCCTCGCACGCAACCCGTTCAGAAGCAAGCGGTCCCTTGCGCGACAGGTGACTGCCCTTCAGGCATCAGCCTGGTGCAGGAGACGTCCTGAAGGCCCTCCAGCTTCTGTCGCCCAAAAGCATAGGAACTCGCGGGGCGATGCCGGGAATGGCCTGGTCACCATGTTCAGGGCCCCTCCAGCCGCGTTTGCCCTGCATTCCCGGAACTCCTCACAGTGCGGACGCCACACAGCCCATGGGCATCTCCGCGAGTTCCAGGGACCCAGTGGATGGAGCAGTAAGTGGCGTGACACACGGGAAGGGGAGCCAGGAACAAAATTCAGAATTAATCTCTCTTCGTTCCCCTTCTCTACTCCCGGCCCCCAGCTGCTCTGCTATCTTTGGTTTAAGCGGTGCTATTTTTGCCAAGATTAAGCATCTTTTTATTTCCTTCAGGTCTGGTCTGTGCCTCGCTTGGGAGTGTTCATTTAGGTTTTGGTTCCTTCCTGCTCTGTGGATTTTTGTTCTCGCACAGCCCTCCCAACGAATACAGTATCTTTCGCTTCCCAATATTGTTTGCTCCAAGCTTATAGGATGTTCTTTGCCATCTAATTTTAGATCCTACATAATGTCCTCCGAGCAGCCTCTCCCTTGGAGGGATAAAAGCCATGGTTAAGATGTCACTTCCCATAAATCAGGTTTGGTGACGATGAAGGCAGCTGTGGGGGGGGGGGGCAGGAACCCACAAAGTCTGACCCTTTCAAAGTCGACTTAATCCTCCCTCTCATCCCCTCCCTCTCCAATGCTACCCTTTGCAGGGTGGATAGACCCCTTTAACAAGAAGGAATGAGCTTTCGCATTGTTTGCCTTTGTCACAGCAACAAAAGCCCTGGAAAATTCCAATTAATTAGCAAGCCTTGGGCTAATGAAAGAATAAAACTGAAAGAGAAACGCTCTAAGCTTTTGGAGAGGAGTACGCATATGAAGACAATGCTGATTTCAAATATTTGGGGCTGTTTGTATAATTTTCCCAGGGTTTGCCTTCCTGAGACTCAAAGAGATAAGATGAGAGGGACGGGAGCGAGGATTTGTTGGAGTCCAGAGTCAGGATGTAATAACGTTGCTGGCTTTTCAGGACACTAAATGACCCACCGTCATTGGAACAAGGCAGTTAAATGTGGGCTCAGACAGTCGGGGAAATTAAAGCCAGGATAGAGACCCTTTGCACAGTTCGTGTTTATAGGAAAACAGGACACACAGTAGATTATGGAGTGAGGTTGAAGTTAATTATTAGGAGGGACCAGGAAATCTCTGTATCCTCGTGTCCTTGAATGAGGACTTGGAACCGGTGTGGCTGCCAGAAACGTATGGCGATAACAAAAACACCGAAGTCACTCAATTTGTAGCTTTTTATTGGATGATGATGATGATAGTGACACAATAATCGTGTCGCGATAAAACCACAGCACGACCGCTACCAACAAGTAGCCTGATTGGAGCATTTACTGTATGCCAGGCGCAGCTCTGAGCACGTTTAGTCCTCTCGACAGCCCCCCTGGACGCTGGATACGGTGCGACTCCTGTCCTTATTCCCCCTGTTTTACAGTTCAGAAGACTGAAGCTAAGATAGGAAGTGGCTGGCGCACGTGTGTAAGTGCCAAGCCGAGATGGGAATCCGTGCAGTCCCCTCCCAGTGTCCGTGCTCCCAACGGCCTGTCTGCGAGGTATAGTCCTACCGCAGGAGAGGCCAGATATTGCCAGGCCGGGGTAGGAGCCGGGGAGTCGGAGGCTCTGTTCCCAGTTCCTGTGATCGTGGACACAGGTCATTCCGTTACCATTTCTGGTCTTCAACGTCTTCATCTGTAAAATGAAATTATGGCAGTAGGTGTTATCTAAGGTGTCTTCCGCTTCTCAGATCTTATGGGTTGAAAAAATGACGTGTCTCAGATGCAGGGTAAATGGAGCGGTCGTTTCTGAGGGGCGTGTGTGGGCAGGTGTGCATGTGCTCTCGCTCAGACATTAAAAAAAATGGGGCATCAGCTTTGGGGTCGGGCAGGTCTGTGTTCAGACCCTAACTCTCCGGTCCGACTTGGCTGATGGCTTTATCTCTGTGAAGTTTAATTTCTTCCATTCCCTGATGGAGGAGTTGACATTATATGTCTGAGTGCCTCTCGTGATGCCTGCAAAGCAGGTCGCTCTCCTGTTTATCCTCATGTAGCTGGTGTGGGAGGTGGATAGAAGATGCCCCCATCAGAAGCTGGGGGCAGAGAAGAGGTTGGTGGAGCCAGAAGGGATATTTTCCCGAAGAGATGCTTGGAGGGTACTTTTGCATGATGGATCTGTTGGTAATTGACCTCAGGGGTGGTTCCTGAAACCGCCAGGCTGCTGGCCTTTTTCCTGCGAGACTTCTTCATTGAATCGTGTCACCTTCCTTTCACTGTTCTTCCGTGAGTAATGGTTATTGTCTGTGAATGTTCTTCATACCCTGGGGAGCAGGTGGTAATTGAAAGGGGGCCGGCTCAGCAGTTGTACAGGGTTGAGTACTGTCCCCCACCAAATTCACGCCTACCTGGAATTCAGCACGTGACCTTATTTGGAAATAGGGTTTTGTAGATGTAATCAAGTTGAAAGGTGTTGTCACATTGGATTAGGGTGGGACCTAATGCGATAACTGGTTTCCTTGTAAAAAAAAAAAGAAGGCAATTTGGACACGGACACAGAAATGAGAATGTCACTGAACTCAGAAGACACACAGGGAGAACACCAAGTGATGACAGAGGCCGAGCCTGTAGCGATGTGTCTACAAGCCAAGGAATGCCAGAAGCTAGAGAGAGGCAGGGAAAGATCTTCCCTGAGAGCCTTCAGAGGGAGCACGGCCCTGCCAACATCTTGGTTTAGAACTTGTAGCCAGAACTGTGAAAGGATAAATTTCCATTGTCTAAAGCCACCCAGTTTGTGGTACTTTGGTTGCAGTGGTCCCAGGAAACTAATACAGCATGAAAGATACCTGTTTCTAAGCCATAATAGTCAGGGTTAGACAAGAGGGAGAGAGACAAACAGATACTAAAGGGGAAAAGAAAATACAGTGATTCCACGGAGGGGTGTTTGGGAAGCCATTTACTATCATCGTGGTTCCTCTGCCCACTCTAAGTTAAGCTCTTTTTACTCTTAGGATCCAGGTCAGAACAGGTGTCATGGAAGTGACCAAAGAACTTGACCCAAAAAGCCCCCAGAGTTTTAGTAGGCCAACCTTTTTAAAAATACAATTTCTTAAAACCAGTATACTGTAGACTATAATGGTCACCCATGGAGGTTCTGAGGGGTCGTCCACACTGAATATTCAGAGAGGTGCCTCCCCACGGTTTAACAGTAGATGAGGGTATTTTTTGAAGTCACGTACATGCTTCCAGAAGTTGAAAAAGGGTCGGTATGTTCGAAACACGAACATGGCTATGGCATAGGTTGGAAAGTACAGAGTTCCTTAGAATTTGATGATCATTTAATAATCAATAACTTGGGAATAAACCTTAAAATTGTGATAAGAAAAATAAGTCTTAGTTACCTCTACAAGGCAAGAACTTGGCAGAAAACAACATGACAATAAGGCAAAGCCATCAAACAGGCTTAGGCTATGTGGGTTCGGTCTGTTCCAGGAAAGCTCAGAGTGAAGACAGCTCGTGAATTCTGTCATCAGGCAGTAAGGCCCGTATCACATGTCACTTTGCTGTGTTTTTAACATGTGGCTCAAGCGGTGCCAGGCCCACTGCTGTGTGGGAGATGTCCCTTCTGACAAAATAAGGCATTTTCCTGCATCAGGCCCCTTTGGAATTTTTGTGGTGTGCATAAACCCAGCAAGTTTGCATTCCCCACGCATGCCCAATGTGATCACGCTTGGCTTTCTGGATCTGTGGTGGTCTCGAGGCCCGTCAGTGCTGACATGGCCCACTCCTCATCACTCCTGGGAGTTATTGTGAAGAAATGAGACCAGGTGTTCCCTCATCCATTATTCAGAAACCGTCTCCCATCTACCTTGCCTGCTGTGAGGAAGAAACAGAGGAGGCAACATAAACCCAGTTTTGACCAGAAGGACCGAAAACGTTCTGCAGGGTGGGAATGAAAGTATTTTCAGCAGGCTGTCTCCTTTTTTTCTTTCTTCTCATCCATCATGATAACAGAGTTCACTGGGGAAGTTCATTTGTATCATTTTGTGTTCAAAGAGACGATGATGATGATACGAGGTGACACTAATATTAATGCTCATTCTCGGTTGTGTGTTATTGGCTGAATAAACTGGACCTGGGAGGTGAGTCTGAAGTTGTCTCAACTACTTCTTGAAACCCCATCGGACGGCCCTTTTCACCTCCCGGTTCTCCCCTCTTGAATGTATTTCGCTCTCAGCCACAAGGGCCATGGGTGAAACCACGTGGACCCGTAGGCACAAATTTATTATCTCTGATGGAAAAACAACGAAAAGAACCTTCTCTAGCAGTAAGAGCGCACGATACGTTATCTTTATAGAAAGGCTAGACATGATCATCCATATTGAAAGAGACGGCTGAGAGAAGGAAGATTGTGCAGAGTGCTGGAAAACCATCCTCAGTGTTTTGTACGTGACCTTGGGAAGTGGCTCATTCACTTCCCTCATTCAACACATGCTTGTTGACCACGTGTCAGGGGTGCGACTAAGTCAGACCAGAGGTGTAGAGTGTGGTGAGACACAGACCCTGCTTCCTAGGATCTTGTGGTCTCAAGTCAAAAAATTGTGAAGTCATTTCCAAATTTATCTGGTGTCACGCTCCCCGTTGCTGAGTCCTTTCCAGCCTGGGTTTTTTTTTTTTGTGCCTGCAACACACCCAGTGGGATCAGCCCCTAGGTGACTGGTTTCTTTACACCATTTCAGTTTATGAACTCTCTTCCCCAGGCCTTCCTGACACTCAGTCCAAAGTCACCACGTGGCCCGTGTGATTCTCGTCCCCCCTACCTGCTTGCTTTCTTTGGTGGCACGTGCTCTTGTTTGAAATGACCATGTTCAGTTATTCATTCACCTGTTTTATTGTGTATCTCCTTCCCACTAGAATGTACACTTTGAAAAGGCGGATCTTCCTTGTCATGTTTTCCATCGTATCCTTGGCAATACATTTTTGTTGAATGGATGGATGGATGAGAATGAATGGATCACTATACTACATTATAATGTATTCTATCATGGGCGCGCTCACAAAGCGCTCTAGGGAAATGAGGACGCGAGTGACAGCTTCCCTGACTGAGCAGGGTGGGTTGTCTCCACGGAGAAGACCTGTGAGCCGGACCTGGCAGGCAGGGGAGGTCCATCAGCAGTTGCTCTTTCTTCTTGGGTAGGTGCAGCTCTTCCCTCATCACCCTGAGCCTCCCCAGCTGACCCCCCTGCCCCTGGCTCTCTGCCAACGGCCCAGATGATCCACCGAGAGAGTCGACCCTTTAACACCTGACAGGGTGAGCCCTTCATTGTGACCCCTGCCCTCTTTGGACACAGGTATCAAGGAAGCGAGGAGCACACGTTTCCTGAAAACTCCTTCATGCTATGAAAAGTTGCTAAAAGCTGTTTTTCCAATAAAGAGAACTTGGAATTGATGTAACGGATAAAAGGAGCTCGTGAAACAGAAGTAGGCATTCTTGACAAAATAAAAATAGAAGCTTAAAAGACGCATCATCATTGGGGGAAAGTTAAGAAAGATTTTTTTCCCCCTATGTAAGAAAATACGTGTGGATGAGGCATGTGTTTTAAACTATAGAACGCAATTTGCGTGTAGCTTCAGGGTGCCGCAACCACGGCGATTCAGAATTTGCTCGGTTCTGATAGACATAGTTGCAATATATATATATCCATTAACAAGATTATCACTTGAAGAGACAATCGTATTTTTACTGAAAGGGTTTTTTAAGGATAAAATTTATTGATATTTAATGAAGCGTGATGCTTCTAAATGAACCACGAAAGCAATAGCTGAACTAATTAAGTGCACATAAAGGCTCCCGGAATACACGCGTGATGGGGGCTGTGCGCTTATCCGTGGTGCCTGGTTACACCAACATCCTGGAGGACACGCTCCTCACATACGCTTCGTGGAAGCAACAGTAAATCCTCCCGTAACGCGTGCAATAAAGAAGGAAATAATCATTTAGATTTCCTGCACATGCGGATGGGATGTTTAAGTCAAGCGTCGCAGGGTTTATAGGTTATAATTTAGCAGAGTTAAGACTAGTAATAACAACATATTATTTCCACACGCTTGATTTAGGCCTCTGTGTGTACTGTTTCATTGAATGATAAATCATCCCTGGTTCTAAAAATATGCATCGTCCTCCCTCCCCTTTGCTCTCCAAAGAGAGACCAAGGATGGTAAATAGCATGAGTTGAACATTTCATGGTGCAACAAGGATTCTTGTGGGCCCTTGTCAACTGCATGTGAAGACAGGCCAGGTCGAGCGCTCTGAGCATTGACAAAAGAAGGCAAAACTGTGCCCGGCCATGCCGCTTGGGTCATTACAGGTTGCCCCGGTTTGGGAGACAGACGACTTACCCTGACAGCGCTAGTAACGTTGACCTTTGTCAGTGACCGGCTTCCCTTTTAGCCACCGGCTCTGGACTCGGCCCCAGGCACCTGCTCTCTGGCCCGTTATCACAGAGCTTAGCTCTTCGTGAGTGGTTGGTAACTTCCTCACGCACCTCTCTGACAGTGGTGTTCCGACGCTCATGAGGGAGTCTGACACATCATTAAGACCCACAGTAACAGTGCGTACTAATGGCCGAGAGGCAGGCACCCGACCAGGTGCCAGAGCGGTACTTGTCAAACTTGAGCCCGTGTCAGAATCTCCCAAGGGGCCTGTGAAAATGCCCGTGGCTGGCCCCACCCCCAGAGTTTCTGATTCCGCACAGCTGGGGTGGGGCCTGAGAATTTGGGTTTCTGACAAGTTCCCCAGTGATGCCAATGCTGTTGGCTCAGCCATCACAGTTGGGGAACCTTTGCAGATGATACCCAGGCCAGGGTGGGGAAGGGCATTTCGGAGACACCCTTCTGAGAAGTCACAACCAGGGAGGGGTGTGGTTTGCCTCAGGTACCCTCTCGATTCCCATCCTATTTTCTTTATTTCCTTAAAAGCAAAACAAAACAAAACCAACACATTTCTCTTCTTTCTCTAAGAGATCCAGGGCCGCTCTTCTCAGGTAAGGGCTTGAAACTTAGCTCTTACTCAGGTGGGACCCTTGGTGACTTAAAGGACCTGCCCTTCACAAGGATGTGTGCTTTTTAATGGGGTGAAATCAGAGGAATTCAGCTCTTGGAGAAGATACGTCGCATATCTGCCAGTGGGCTTTAAGGGACACCAAGTTCAGATTTGAACTCACACCATTCAGGCCAGCTCATGTGTTTGTTCATGAAGCACCCTTCTGTCCCTGTGCCCTCTCAGATGAGCCCACCTTCGCTTGCAGGGTCTCTGATTCCCTGACACAGG
Source organism: Acinonyx jubatus (assembly GCF_027475565.1). NCBI lineage: Eukaryota > Metazoa > Chordata > Mammalia > Carnivora > Felidae > Acinonyx > Acinonyx jubatus. The sequence continues at coordinate 85,784,364 of NC_069391.1, read as the reverse complement.
GCCTGTTACATGGCAGACGCGTGGCAAGTGTATACTGAATGGGTGGAAGGATGGAGTGTGACAGGGACAAACGTGATTAATTGTGTGACTGAGTGCATCTCTCCCCTCTGGCTCTTGAAGGACAACGCGGTGTTGCTTGAAAAGAAAGAAATCCCATGGTTCCCCTGGGGCCCCCCACCCACCTCTACCTATTTTGGGGTTTTTAATAAGCTCATAGTAAGGAGAGTCAAACAGGAATGGAAGCAGGTAAGTTTGTGTTGAGAGAGAACAGCAGGATAGAAGGGAGGGAAGAACCTTATTTTTTCGGGAACCCTGGGGAGAGTTCATTCTGTTTTGTGGGGGAGTGGACGAGTGAAGGAAGGCTTTGGGCTGCCGAAGGAGGGAGGAGTTGTCTGTGAAGGGGAATGGCAGACAGCTGTGGCAGAGAAGGTGACGTTTATAGGCATTGCAGAAGTTTGTGTCTTTGGGGGCCACCTGGGTGGCTCGCTCAGTCGGTTAAGCGTCCACCTTTGGCTCAGGTCACGATCTTGTGCTTTGTGAATTCGAGCTGCGTATCAGGTTGTGTGTTGACAGTGTGGAACCTGCTTGGGCTTTCCCTCTCTCTCTCTCTCTCTCTCTCTCTCTCTCTCTTTGCCTCTACCCCACTTGTGTGCTCTCTCTCAAAAATAAATAAACAAACTAAAAGTGTGTTTCTTTGAAAGGACTCCTCCATCTGAATGTGGAGTGAAGGGTCCTGGGATTTATGTGGGTTGTGAGTGATTCATTGTGTCAGCAAATACAATGTGTGTGTGTGTGTGTGTGTGTGTGTGTGTGTGTGTGTGTATACACACATACATATTCTTGGGTGAATAATAGGGACAAATGAATAGACATCGCACCTGGGGGGAAGATGCTTAGTTGGTCATGTGATCTTGAGCCGTGGTTCTCAAAGTGGGGGTCCCCAGACCAGTAGCGTCCGCATCACCTGGGAAGTTGTTAGAACTACAGATAAACGCCTACCCACTGACCTAGAAACTCTGAGGGTGGGGCCAGTATTCTGTGTTTTTACAGGCCCTCCAGGGGGATTCTGATGCACGCTCCAGCTTGAGAGCCAAGGGACTAGGGAGTCACTATCTGCATGGTTCCTTCGTGAAATGAAGGAGCAGTATAGGCTGTACGTGTGCGGGACCCTTTGACATTCAGGGGGGCAAACTGAACCAAAGAAGAGCAGAGGCAAATGTTTTCCTGTGTGAGTACCGACTTTTCTTCAGTATTTCATCATTTGAAATGCTTCTGAAGAAAGAAATGTTGAGCTTTGCAAAGAAAACAAACGGGCTGAATATTGAAAGAGGAAAAAGAAAAATGTATCAAACAGTCACATTGAACAAATACGTGAGAATCTACGCCATGACCGGGTCAGGAGCCTGAGAAAGTGACTCGTTTGTGGACGGAATGGGCTGTGTAATGGGTCAGTGATTCCAGGTGTGATAACCCCTGATGTCACTGGCTGCCCTGTCGTGCTTATTCTCCTGGTTTTAAACTGGCTTTTTATTCTTGCAGCAGTAACTTCGTAACATGTGACCTTTTCAGTTTTTTTACCCACTGGTACTGGTACTTTTTTCTTTAACTAGCATTTTTTTTCCCCTGAGTATAAAAATAAACATGTTTACAGTGCAAAAAATATTTAAATACTGAAAAAAAAACCCAGAGAATACAATAAAATTACCTTCCAGTATTCCCCAGACACAGAGATATCCACTGTTAATATTTTAGGAGATAAACATGTGTGGCTATTTTGCAATAGATAGTAGCGATGATTAATATGTAAATAAAGTTTTGTGTTCTCTTTCTTACATTGCTGTGGACTTTCCTCCATGAGTTTCAGTACTCTTTGGAAATAGGGTTTTTAAGTACAGCAGAAATTTTTTATGTGTGTGGGAAGTGTGCTCTATTTAACCACGTTTGCTTTGTGTTGCTGTTGTTGTTAAAACCGTGTTATCACAAGTATCTTTAAAATGTTGGTACATTACTGGGTCAAATGAACATTTTAAATACTCTTGACTGTATTACGAAATGGGCTAGATCACATTTTATACCCTACTCAGTCTAGTAGCAGAATAGGGAGAGTGTCTATCTTTGGTCTTATCTGCTGGATTTTTCTTTTGTGAACTGTTTATGTCCTTTGGCCTTCCCCACCATAGGAATGTTCATCTTTACTATTGATTCATAAGGCCTCTTTACATATTAAGCCCTCACCCCTTTGTTATATAGAATGCTAGTATATTACTAGTCTTTTGTTTGCTTTTTCATTTTGCTTTTGGTGCTTTTTGAGCTAAAATATTTTTGCAGCTACATCTGTTTATCTTTGCCTTCGCTATCCTGATATTTAAGAAAAACTCACGTATTTTCTTTTCGTTGTTTTATATTTCAGTAGTTAGCTCTGAATTTGCTTGGAGTTTATTTTGGTATAGTTTGGCTGTACGATCATATCTCCCGCTGATGACTGAGACCATCTCTCCCATTCTGTATGCTCTTTGCTGGTGTGACTTTGCTGTGCTGTCTTCTCATAAAGTGGAGCTTCTTTCTCTACCCCCTTTGAATTTGGATGAACCCAAGATTACTTTGGCCAGCAACAGGTGGCAGAAGTGATCCTGTGCCCGCTACAGGAATGGTCCTCAACGGCCCGAGAGCAGCCTCTTCGAGGTCAGCTGCCATGCCGTTAGAAGCCCAAGTCCTGTGGAGTGGCCATGTTGAGGTGTCCCCGTTGACGGCCAGCCTGTGAGAAGTCCGTGCACTCTGCCCTCCAGATGACCGCAGCTCTCGCTGACATCGGGCTGGAGTGTGTGAGAGACCCCAGTCGAGAAGCCGCTGCTGAGCCCAGTCGACCTTAGCTCTAAATCGTACGCGGTAATAATAAATCGTCGTTTTAAAGACCGAGTCTTAGGGTTGTTTGTTATGTAGTAAGTACACAATCAGAACATACATAGTGTGATAAGGAGTTAGCTTTGATTTTTCCCCAAACAATAAATAGTTGGCTCCACTATCATTTACTTGGACAACCTCCTTTCCCCCACTCGTCTGTAATGCCCGCGTATGCTGACGGTCATCGTATATTTGAGGTCGTGGTCTTTTGCTTCTGTCCTGCTTCTCTTCAGTCCTGTAGTCTTCCTTCAGTGTCCCACATTTTTCGCTTTCATAGCTCTGTAACAGATTTCTTTTCTTTCCCAAAGCCTTTTGGACGGTGAGGAGACTTTATTCTTCCAGGTGAACTTGAGAATCCACCGTCAAGGTGGTGAATAAGGAAGAGCCCTTTAGCACTTTGCCATCAGTCGTGGCTCCCAACCCGAAGGGTGGTGTCCACCAGGGATATTTGGCAATGTCTGGACAGACTTTAGTTTTAGATGCCACAGCCAGGGGGAGGACTACTGGCATCTACTGGGTAGAGGCTAGAGATGCTGTTCACCATCCTACAATGTACAGGTTACCCCCAAACACGCACACACGCAAACACACCCATGAATTATCTGGCACAAAATGTCAGTAATGAGAAGCTGAGAAGCCCTGCGTTAAGATAATGAAATAGTTTGGAAGGGTCAACATACTCTATTTAGTTTTCTCACCTAGGAACATGTATGTGTCTACGTTTATTCATGTCTTCAGAAAAAAAATAGTTTTCTTCATATTACATGCTATTCCTAGGTATTTTTAACCTAATTTTTTTCCTTTACACTTTAAAACTCATAATCGAGAGTGTATAAGAAATCTGTTGCTTTTGCCCTGTTTACCTGTGACTTGTCACCTAATTTTCTTTTCACATGTAGGGATTTTTAGCAGATTCTGTTGCATTTTATAGGTAGATGGAATTCCTGAGATTTAATTTGGTAACAAGTGAGGAGAGTATACTCCAGCGTTACTCAGAAAATGTTGGAGCTAGAAGGGACTGGAGAGGTTACTTAATCCCTCGCCTTCCTTTAAGTGACGGTAAATCTGAAGCCGAGAAAAGGTCGTTTACCTGCCTCATGGCACACAGTGGAGGAGAGGAGAGCAGCGCACACAACAACAGCCTTTGGATGAGTGTGTTGAAAATTCTCATAGCTTCTATAAACATTGAGAACCTGACGCTGGATTTTAAAGCCTCTCAGGCCACTACGGTGCGTTGGCAATGACTTTAGAAACGTTCTTGTCCAGTCCCTTCCCCCTCCCTTGTCTGCAGTGTCCCGGCAGCCCCCACACGTCCTCTTGCCGGGGCCACAACTCTGCCTCACGCAGCGTCCCCAAGTCACTTCTGCTTGCTAGAAGCTTCTCCTTCGGTGGGGCCGTTCTCTGCCTTTTGAGGCTAACGCACCCTTTACGGTTGGGCAGAGCCGCGTTGGAGGAAGCGGCATTTTCCCAGCTGTTCAAGCGGCAACCAACAGAGGTTTGAAGGGCAGGGGGAAGAAGACTGTTGCTGGTTGGTTGAGGAGGAAGGCTTCGAAGTTCGGTTTCCAGGTGTCCAAGACCCATGTGAACTGGGCATCGCATAAATACTTGTGAAACAGAATTTTACAGAACCTTAGATGATGTTTCTATGTTTTCTAGACCCTTTTTTTTTTTTTTTTACGAGGCCTGTAGGTAAGAGTTTGGCTCAAGAAGGACTGAGGATCCTAACCCCAGATGCTCCTGGTTCTGTCACCTTCCAGAGGTTGTCCTTTCCTCCGGGACATCAGCCAGGGCCTCTCCTGGCTGTGGAGGGTGTGAGCAGGTTTTAGCAGGAACAGGTGATTTCTCTGCTTCATTACCAGGCAAGGTTGCCGTGTACCCTGAGGACTCCATCCAAACTCACAGACATAGTGAAGAGTTCTGTCATTATTTCGGACTCCCGAAGGCAGAATTTTCCCTCAAAACAGATGAAGACAGGCCACAACACGATGGAACTCCCTAAGTGTGGGATTGCTAATTGGACAATTCTTCCGCAATTATTACGATGCCGGGACATAATCATGGCCTTGTAGCCTCACTCGTTGCTTGTAGACTTTCTTTGAGATGGGAATCTTTTTTAAAATGATGCTGTCGAGTTTGCTAGGTTAGAATTAGATTTTTCGCCCCTCTTCCTTAACTGGATGCTTGCTGTCCCAGAGCAGCCCGGGTACTGGTTCTGTGAAGGCTCACGTCTGGCGGATAAACGAGCAGGCTTGGGATCCCCCGAAACCTGCGGTCTGGGAGTGCTTCTGCCAAAACCTAAGGTTGAAGGGATTTAAGAAAACTCCAACCGAACCTGTCTTTTAAACTATTGCAGGTAAACAGTCTCGTTTCCCTTTCCGCCTGAGCATTCATAGGTTTTGTCTAATCTGGGAGAGCGGTGTCTTTTGTCTCCTCTAAGAGGCTTCTAGACAGAGGGAAGGAGAAATCCGTCTGGGGGCATTTTCAGATTCAGCTTTTGGGCTGAAGGGGGGCTTCCGTTTAGGCACAGTTGCAAAGTAGGGGGCCTCTGTGTCCCTCTTCACTCCCGATCCCTTCTTCTGTGCTCACTCCTCTTCTCCCCCAACCGCCCATCTCTTCCTCAACGCTTCTGTCCCGCATTCAGTGCCCATTGTGTGGGAGGAACTTACAATTTTCCATCTTCACTCTAATTTGAAGGTGAGAGACGTTTTTAATGGCCACAGAGGCATTGGTGCCATTAAGCGTCATTTATAACTGACAGTCCTGTGGATCTAGAAGGATACAGTAGAATGGGGAATTAGTTGGGCGGCTGATTACTGGGATTTTGTCCTGATTCAGCCATTAACTGGCTGTGTGTTCCGGAGAAAGTCACTTTCCATCTCTGGACTTGAATTTTACCACCCCTATGACAAAGGAGGTTGGAAACGCGATTTCTGTTACTCTTTCTTGGCGTGTAAATCTATGCACTCAAAGCATGGTGAGCACAGGGATGCCTTTTTTCTCATGAAGGATGTCCTTCAAATGATTTCATTATTTATTCTTGTTTACAGTTAGTCTTTTAGATTACAAGAGATGAAGGGTTTTCATTGTGATCTGCAGGTATACGAAAGAAAATTAACACTTACTGAGTATTGGGTTTATGCCCCACCAGGGGCTAGATAATTTATTATGATTTCACCAAGCCAGGCTTGACAGGGAGGTTTAGCCCAAGTGGTCTGGTCAAGTGCACACAGTTGCTTAGCCACAGACGAGGCTTGGCTTCCTGGCCTTGTGACTTGACTCTGGCCTACACCCTCTCGTCCCCATACCACTGACCACACCCACCCATACATCCACATGTCTCTCCTTCTCCTGTGACTGGTTTTACTGCAGAGCGAAAGGAGAGAGCAGTCACATGCCTGGGGACAGTTCATGGCTGATCAGACTCTGCTTTTAGGTCTGTGCAGTTTTGAAAGATCAAATCTTGTGTTACTGAGGTAGAATCTCATGATTTAGTTTTAATTTTTTAATGTTTTATTTATGTTTGTGAGAGAGAGAGAGAGACAGAGAGACAGAGACAGCTAACAGGGGAGGGGCAGAGACAGAGGGAGAAAGAGAATCCCAAGCAGGCTCCATGCTGTCAGCACAGAGCCCAATGAGGGGCTTGAACCCACGAACCTCAAGATCATGACCTGAGCTGAAATTGAGTCACACACTTAACCGACTGAGCCACCAGGCGCCCCTACCGTGGCAAAATTTTAGGAAAGACCCCCTTTAATGTTACTTGTACTGCTCTAAGCATTGGTTGATTTCTAGTGGAAAGGGTGTAGCACCTTGTCCCTTAAGGGCACCTCCTATTTACTTCTCGTGGCACCTGCTACGTGGTGTGGTTATCTTTGTGCTTCTCTGGGTGCGTGTGTGTGCGTGTGTGCACACACGTGTCCTGTTTATATCCTTAATTTATGTCCTGATGAGTCGTGTGCACCCAACACTGTTAAAGGAACAGAGAATGAGTGAGTCCCTCTTGTAGTAAGATTTATGCCGATAAGTGTTTTCACACTGTGTTCCTAAATGCCACCCACTGTCATTATCATCATGTTCTCCCCCTCAGTGTCCCGACAGCTTTGTGATCTTACCTCGTGTTATCAGACCTCCGTGTGCGCTGTAATTCTTGTGATCTGCGTGTTACCTGCTCTTACCTAGTACGGTTTACCCGCTGGATGAACGAGTAAGCACACGAAGTTGACGTCATCTCCCGAAAATTCCTGAAAGTGAGGAGGGTTATATGATAGACATTTAGCCGCTACCGTGGAGGTTAGAAGAATGTCACTTGCTTGTGCTTGCACACATGACACTCTTTGTGGAGCCTGCATGGAACGGTTGAAGGTGTCGTTCCTGACTCTGCTCACGTGTGGAAACGAAGGTGTTTGGGTGAGTGTGGTAGCGTTGGGAGAAGGATCAGTGACCGTCTGTCCCCTCTCCTCCCCGCTTAGTAGGACTTGTCCAGTTGTGTAAAGGGTGATGGGGAAGAACGTGTGAGCCCTCAGACGTCCTTGCGTGTTTCTGGAGTGGGACTAACCGGCTTTGAATCCTCACTTTTCTCAAGTCACTGTGTTTTCTGAACTCCCGGTTTGCCTCCTCTGTGACATGGGATGGTAGTCTTGAGCATTGTTCTGCGAGGTGAATGGGTTCATCCAGGCCTAGGGCCAGACCTCCTTCCCTGCTACCGAGTACCGAGTAGGCTTTCCATTAACATTAGCTTTCGTGTGCTTTTAATGCATCGGTGTATTATTATTAGCAAATAGTAGTAATAGCAGCAGCCGCGGGAAGAGTGTCATCAGTTCTTGGTGAGGAAATCTGATCACCATGTGGGTATCCAGGTAGCCTGTGCACCTCCATCGCGGGGCTTCTGGATGGCTAAGGACGGGGAGAGGGGCGACAAGTGTGAGAGACTCCTGTTTCCATAGGGGGCTTCACGGAAGAGGTGGCAGGTTGGTCAGATGGTCGCTGCCCCCATAGGGCGGGCTGTGTGTGCAGTGAGGGGTCCCCTGTCGGTTGGGGAGTGAGAGAGGGAACAGCTTAGGAATGCAGGGGCTTCAGGAATGCAGGGGCTTCAGAAAAGAGACATCCCCTCTGCCACCCCATGTCTGGGCCTCCCAGCACCCGCCCTATTTTAAATAATAAAACACCACTCTCCTAGGCGCCTTTCCCCCAGCCACCTGTGGAGAGAGGCCCCTGCTGAAATGGTCCCCACTGCGTGGGCGTGGTCTGGGCACTCCCTGTCCCTGGACATTTCCTGAGCGTGTGCCCTGTGCCTGGCGCTGAGGCCTGGCACTCTGGGGCTGAGGGGCGGGATGTTGTCTGTCCTCATAGACCCGCCAGTGTAGGGGGAGCGACGGACCTGATACATAAGGCAGAAGTGATCAGTAACACGGAAGACGCAAAAATAACATTACCTGAGGATTTACAGGGGAGATAGAGCGCCATCACCGATGGGAGTGTGGGGTGGGAGGGGGCGGGCAGGGATTCTGGGCAGCCTGGAGGGGCCTGTGGATGAAGGACCCCCGGGGCCTCCTGTGAGTGCAGCCAGCAAAATGATGTAGTCAGATCTCATCCGCTATCTGTGACAATTAGTAAGAGACTTCCTGAACCTATTTTCACTCTAATAAGAAAGGGGGTGGGGGTCGAGAGCTAAAGCACTCACAGTGTTCAAGTTAAATGTTAACTCCTTTGTGTAGTTAACGACTAACTTACTTTTTCTCTTGCAAAAGGAAAAAAAGAGAGGGAGAAAACACAATGCAGCAGTAACCGCCTAACTTTAAAAAAAAAAAGTCCCCGGGTCGCCTTTGTGGTTGCTTACTGTCAAGGTAATACATATGTAGCAATTATGAAGATGTATGCGAACTTGAACAGCAGACTGCGCAGGCTCACCTTCGTGAGTTCCCTGTGTGGCTTTTCCAGGGTTCTCTGAGAGTTAGCTATTTTCGAACACATTCCTAGTTTAGCCATTAGAAAATTACGGGTTTTATTTGTATAAACTCAGCAGCTAAAATAGCACTTCCAGAAAGGTGGGTGAGCTCATCGCTGCCGTCTGAAACACGCAAGTTAATGACCTGCCCAGTATTGTTTGTGCGGCAGGGCTGGCTGACTTCACCAGCGTTTCCACTTGAAGGGAGACATTGTTTCTTTTTTTTTACTTAAAAAAAAAAAATTTAATGTTTATTTTTGAGAGAGAGGTGGGGGCGGGGAGGGGAGGGGCAGGATGAGAGGAAGACACAGAATCCGAAGCAGGCTCCAGGCTGTGAGCTGTCAGCAAAGAGCCTGACGCAGGGCTCGAACTCACAGACTGCGAGATCATGACCTGAGCTGAAGTTGGACACTTAACTGACTGAGCCACCCAGGCGCCCTGAGACATACTTTCTTAGGCTGCATGTGTCAGATGCTTTTCTCTGGGCACACCAGCCTTTGCTCAAGGTCCTAGCTGTCCCTGAGTGTGCCTGCCAGGACATTGTGAAGCCAGGGAGCAGGTAGCCCTGGAAGTGTATGTGAAATACACTGCACAGCTGTCTGAGGTCCCCAGCCAAGAAAAAGATGTAAGCACCTTTATCCCTGCACCTTTACACAGACAGACGCTGCCTGTGGTCTGGGAACTCCCTAGTGGGGAGGGCCTCTTGCTTCCAGCCCTTCTGAATGTCAGTGACCAAACAACCTGGGAACATGAACAACTTAGCTTAAGCGGGAGGTGATTTGCTTGGGGTTCCGACCACTTTCCAGGAGGAATAATGGTCACGTCTGGATCGGAGGCTGGAGGCTGGAGGTATGTGGAGGAAGGGGGTCAGGGCTGGTCGAATCTGTATGTGCTGTAAGAAATTACAACACGGCGTGACTCTGAACTTCAGGAACTCGGGATACGACCTGGCTAGTGTTTAGTTCGGCGAGGGAAGGAGTGGCCGGAGGAGAGGAATTTCAGGGGACTGACAAATTTAAATGCCAAGTGCTAGGGCAGGTGGCCGGAAAGGTTGAAGAGGCAGATGGTGAAAACACCTTTGGTATAAGAGATGTGTTTGACTCTGAAGACGCTTTGCTGCAAAACCATCAAGATGTAGAAAGGACAACCATGTCGTTTTAAACAGTCCAACTGACTGCTCTTCAGAATGACTGCCAAGTAAATTCCTGGTACGGTGGCTCTGGCCTCTTTTTAAATGGGCAATTTTTTTTGCATTATGGTCTCCTTCCGCTATGTTTATCTAGAGGAGTGTTTAATTTTTATTACTAGGCTAATCCCTGGATTAAAGGCGTAAAACATTCCATCTGTAAGCAGGAGCGTAGATGTTTGGGGTGGATTTCTGTCCTGGAGGAAAACCTAATTCTCTCTTGAGTGGATTGTAACCGCAGATGCTAATTTAGAAATGTGTTTGCCAGATTCAGGTGACTTTGATAAGACTTTTATTCTTTTCGGTCTTGTGCATCTGTGCACACATTCTTGGGAAGATTGCTGCTGGGTAGTGTTGCATGTCAGAGAGGAGGGAAGTTTAGTCATTAACCCCACGTAGAGGGTAAAGGGGGGCAGTAGGCAGGCTGTGGAATGAGGAAAGGGCCGGGTTGAAACATTTCCAAGAGGTATTTTTGTTGTTTATACTTGTTAATTATTAATATTAATTATTGATGAAGAGCGGTTTTGAGTTACATGCCACACATTGTTTAGAAATAAATCGTCACATTTCTTATCTGGGACTATGGTAGATATTAAACTATTTCAAATCATCAGCGTATATTACTTTAGCAAGATTTTCCCCCTTCCTTCAATGATATAGACAAAAAGCCATGAATTTCTGGCTCATGGAAGTGAATATTGTTAAGAACTTTATTTGACCGAATTAGGTCAATAATTAAAAAGTATCTTTAGAGCAGAGTCCATATTTTATAAGTAAGACGCATAGGTAATACATAAGGCTCTATAGGTTAACATGGCCAAATTAGTTGTGAGTATTGTGCTGTTGTCTCAAGTGTCTGGGCCTTTTTAGGTATATATTCTGTGATCATCTTAGTTTCTTGGAAACGAACTTTTAAGGAGTTCCTATGTTGTGTAGTTTGCCACGTGGCTTTAAATGAAGTGTATTCCATTCAGATTTCAACGGGCAGATATGTACGTACAGGATTGAAGATAGGTCTGGGAATCAGAGCTGGATGATGTTCATATTATGTGTGTGAGGTGGGGGGCGGTGCAGAGGAGGAGAAGCAGGGGGAGAGAGAGAGAGATGGAAGTTCCCTCTGACAGATTGTGAACTGAAGTGACTTGGAGACCTTGCTCTCAGAGGCTGTAAAAGTCAATGCTTCTTAGGCACTGTGGGCTTTTTGAATATTAGTAGATTTGTTTCAGTCTCAGTCTTAAGGACGGTACGTTGGGTTTCCTGTGGGCTTTGCTCGTTCTGATCGGTCGGTTCTTGTGTATGTCACAGCATTCGTGTGTGAAGGTACCAGTCATTGTCAACCCAAAGAGTTGGTGTGGTTGTAGGGCAGCAATAGGACCCACTGTCAAACCATGTCAGGGTTTTGCATTTGCCTAGGTGGCCTCCGGGGATGACCTGTATTGGTGTATTTTCACCGCAGGGAGAGGGTGATAGTAATGGCTCAAACACCTTACCTAAGGGGGAAGAAGTCGGCTGATCCTGGATCACTCCATTCCTGTGTCTTCTAAAAGACTTGCCCACTGACCTCATCCAGAGCTTGGTGTTTGATCTCTGGGAGCAGGTGATTCACCACCTTTGAGACCCCAAGCTAAGATCACAGATTCTCTGGGGGATCTCTTCCCGCGTGTGAAGTTTATGGGCAGCTAAACCCTGCTCTTGTTGGGGTCACTTCATTTGGGGAAGAAAAATTCTGCATCTGTGATAAATGGAAGGACGCTTGCCTTTTTGAAGGAAGCAGACAGCTTTTGGTTTCTCTGGGGAGAATTACTGGTGGGGACGGTCATGAAGAGAACAAGTAACTCTTTTGAGCGTATGGCATCTCCTTGCTTAACTATTTCCCAGAACAATTCTAAAGAAATATAATACAGGTAAGTTTTGTTATGTTCTCATTGTGAGTTATGTTTACAAGAAACAAAAATCGGATTAGACTCATAGAGGAGGAAAAGCTTTTTCCTCCCAGCGGCTTATGTTTTACATCACATGAATTCTAGCCATTTACAAAATTATCTGGTTTCTTGCCCCTACTCATGGTTGATTTTTTTCTTTCTCTTTCCATCTAGAGACCTTTGAATTATTTTTATTCATAAGTGAAAAATGTATTACAGCTTTATTTCCTTTTATTAATAGTTTCTTCTTGCCCTTAACCACATCTCTGACTTTTTGGCATGTAAAGTCCAGTGAGCTCATGCTTAATCATGTATAAACAACCATCTAATTATATGGTTTTGAATTTTCATTTGACCGACTACACAAAAATGACACAGAAAAGAGAAATCTGACAAGCCTCCCTGTCTTTGGATACCTGGCCTTTCTCTCCCTCACTCTCCCTTCACGCATTTAGTGAAATGCATGTTAAAACTTATCAAAAAATCAGTGTGCAGTTGCCAAGAATCTGAGGTAGAATTGTTCTTTTCAAGGCTACGTGTCAAAAAACAAATCAGTCGAGCTGAATTATATGTCTTCTTTACAAATTTCTTTCTGACTCTGTTCTTTCCTCCTCTGGACGGAGGTGTTACCACCATTCCCCGCGCCGCTGGTGTCCCATGACAGAACAGCCGGTATTCATGCGAGGTTTCTCAATCTTCATCCCTCTGACACCTCACCTGAGGTGTAACAGCAACCATCCCAGCCGCCATGTTTTTGCACCCTCCCCCAGATCGCTCTGACTGACACATTTTTGAAAGAAGGTAGTGGGAAAGTCTTTGCAAACAAAGGCTCCCACTGTGTTGAAACAAGGAGGGAAGAAGTTGTCCATTTCCTTGGTCCTAGAATTCTGAACGGGGAGCAGAATCTCTTCTGAACCTTGAGGTGGTTCGCCACAGAGAGCTTGGTGTGCTGGATGGAAGAAGACCAAAGAAAAGATATGAATTCCTTTTATTATTTTTTTTCTGGATATATCCATCATTTCAAGATGAATACCTAGGAGAGTAGATTTGGCTGACTAGTATTTAACAGCTATAAGAAGAAAGAGAAGGGATACCCCGTGAAATTTGGCAAAGGTGATTTATTTTCTCACTAATTCCTCAGTCTTTTTTTTTTTTTTCCAACGTTTATTTTTGGGACAGAGAGAGACAGCATGAACGGGGGAGGGGCAGAGAGAGAGGGAGACACAGACTCGGAAACAGGCTCCAGGCTCCGAGCCATCAGCCCAGAGCCTGACGCGGGGCTCGAACTCACGGACCGCGAGATCGTGACCTGGCTGAAGTTGGACGCTTAACCGACTGCGCCACCCAGGCGCCCCCTAATTCCTCAGTCTTAAAACCTAATTTGATTTCTCAAAGTTCTGTGACTCTGAAACCTGCCTATCTCTAAGTGCCACATGACTTTATGTACCTAGATGGGGTAAGTTTATTTGGAAGCAAATTGTATGGACTGTATTTTGATAATTTAGAGTTAGAATGGTCTTGCTAAGATTAGTGTCTGAACAGTCATCCTTACTGAAAATATTTTAGAGATACCTTCATAATTTATTTCACCAATGCATGTACAAGAAATGGTTTTTTGAACTACCTCCTTTAAATCAAAACAAATCAGACTCCAAGACCCCATCTTGTTGGTGAGTAGGAACTTTAGTCAGTCATCGTTGCCTGGGGATGCCTACTATCTTGCTGGGGTGAAGCAAGATCCCAGGATCTTTGTACAGAGCAGAACATTCCAAGAGCTTTCCTGGTTCGTGGTCCACAGATTCTTGCTGAGGTGCCCACTGACCAGGCCCATAGGGTCTCCAGAAGTGTGTTGGTCTGTGCATTGCTCGGCCACAAGCACCCGCAGGGGCCGGAGTCCCAGATGCAGAGTCTGGTCTTTGTAGGTTTGTCATGCAGCCATGAGCCCCACCCCCACTGCCTTCCTTGACTTTGGGCACTCTCCCCTTCTCCTGGCTTCCTCCTCAGAGCACCTGGGTATCTCAGTGGGGTTACGGTTCTACACAGGACTAGGAGAGAGGATGGAATTGAACAGCATCTACTTTTAGCTCTGTTACAATAACCCCTCTGGGACAAAGGAACACAAGTGATAAATCATAGCTCAGCACATCTTCTTGCCATATACCTGGACTGCTCATGGGCTTTTTTGGAGCACAGTGTCCAGAGGCTATGGCCTAGAGGCAGTCTCTTAGCCCTGGGGACTTCTGGGTGTAGGAAGCTGGGTGCTGTCTGGTTCTTAGAAGATGGGTGACTGAATTTTTAATGTAGGAAAGTGTAATCTCCATAATCATTGCCTCTTCTCTGGGTCTGATGCTTCTGGGCATCCCATCTGGACTTGCCAGCCCATGTAGCATATGTAACAGAAAATATTTATGGTAGAGTATGTGTCTCTTCGGACAGTTCTGAGGAACTATGGTTTGAGGGAAAACAGAGAGAGCCTAGCAGCTCTTAATGATGGCTGTGTTAGACTTGCCTTTTAGAACTAAGAAGCTATCTCTAATACAAAGGATTGAATGGGATTTTGCCTCTGAACCAGCTCTTAGATGCTGAAAAAAAAATTCTATTGATTTGTATTGAGTGATTTAGACTACGCTCCTTTCATGTTGAGTGTGTGTGTGTGTGTGTGTGTGTGTGTGTAGGGAGTGTGGAGAAAGGGAGGCAAACTAGTAATGTTCCCAACTGTTCAGTACCTTGGAGACCAGTGTCTCCAACAGTTGTGTTCACCAAGGATTATTGTCTTTCTTCCATTTATGATACATTTAAGTGGGGACTTCTCAACTACATTTGTGGTTTGAACTCGCCCTGCCTTATGGGTTGCCCTAAAGGTTTTTTTCTGTATTCATTCGCCCAGCAAATACATGTGGGGCACCTGCTCTCTGACAGAGGGGCCCCAGTCACTGGTCCATATGGGGAGGGGTCTCACCAGTGGGCTGCTTTCCATTTCTCCTTCCATCGTTGCTTCCGGTTGACTTGGGGCTGTCGGGGAGGGGGGTGCGTATGACAGCTCAGGGAAAACATGACCTTGATTTTTGGAGAAGACTTTGTAATCTAGTACTTCTTATAGGCCCTTCAAGAACCTTCCTTCCTGCTTTCTTTCTAAGGTCATTTGAAGTTACTCTGTGTTTGCTTCTGCCCGACTTGTCCCAAGCCTCATCACTGCATCCTGAGATCGTAGCCACAGTGTCCTAGCTTGGCTTCCTGTCTTCAGTCTTTGCTGTTTCCATATGTACTATAAATAGTTAGACTGTCCCCTTTGTAGTTCCTCAGCACATCACAGGTGTGCCCAAACACTATAGCTTTCTCGAGGGGGACAGGGGGCTGGCCTAGGAGGTCCCATATAATCTGAAAATCTTTAATCAGAATGTGAATCCCTGTGGCTTATAGAGTACTTTCTGTGCGCTGGGCACTATTCTAAGTGTTTTACACCCATTGACTTATTAGTTCTCCAAACAGCCTCGTGAAGACAGGTACACTTACCATCCCCACTTTCCCGATTAGGAAACAGAGGCACAGAGAGTTTAAGGAACTTGCCCAAGGTCACACGGCTGGCCCCAGTATTCCCATTCTTTTCTGCTTCACCGTGCTGCCTCCACACCACGTTCCCTCCTCGCTGTGGCCCGCCCACTCTTTGTGCTGCCCTCTCCCCTCCAGCATCAAGAGGCTGAGACCCAGCCTTACCCCTTCCACCAAGCCCCCTCCAGTTTATGCAGATGTTTTTCTTGTTTGGACACTTTATGCGCTCAGCATGATGGCAACGGAGTTTAAGATTGGGTGTTTCCTGATCGTTTCCTGCATTGGTTACAGTTGTCTCCAGCTGGTCAGATGCTCTTTGAGGGCTAACCCAACACTAGGGCTCCATTCGTACGGCAAGGCCCCAAGCCCACAGGTGGCGGTTATAAATGTGACCTGCTCGAGGCGGGACAGGGGCAGTTTTCTCCCATTAGAGTCTGCGCCCTCCCCTCTTTGCTCCCGGCCTTTCTTACTATTTATGGAAGCCCTCTCCTCATAGAGCCAGTGTAACTATTTCATCTTGAACTCCTTTATTTTTAAAGATTACTCCCATGGTTTAAGCCCATTACATTAGATTGTAAGCCAGAACCATCTGTGGACCCGCCCTCCCTGGCGTATACACTGTAGCACGGTGCAGGGACACGGGAAATAAATACCTGATCGCCGAGCAGTACATTCCTAAACATGCCTGCACTGGTATTACCATATTTCAGAGTAATCATTTGCTTATTTAACAAATATATCTCCTTTCTTCCCATGGGATTGTTAGAAAATTTGTCGAGGGAAAAGCAGTAAAATGTGCTTACATTTCCTCTTTGGTTTTCTAGGCTAATTGTTGGTGAACTTTATTTAACACTCTTGCTAAAGTCAGAGTCTCTACGGAGCATAGCAGCTCTCAGTTAACTCGGCAAATCATTACAAGGGAGAACAGAAGGGTCAGCATAAGCACTCTGTACTAATTAGTTGATAATTGATGTACAATAGCTGACTGATGGGACTTTAGCATATACGCTTCGGGAATGTTGTTCAATGTATCTTCACATCTTTGTGAGGTGGTTCAGAGCTGTGTATTAATAACATCTTAGCAGCAGTGCCTGGTGGTGGGGGGCAAGACTGAGGCTTCATGTCTAGGAATCTGGGTCCCTGAGTGGCACAGAAAGGAATATGATATTTTTTAATCTCTCGGGGTATAAATACGATCCCGTTTAATGCAGGGATCAAATGCAATGAGTAATGCTGGTGATTCTGTACTAGGGGGCCAACATTCCAGAATGCTGACAAAGAGTGTTGGTGTGAAAGTTGTATTCTTTGTGGGGTAAACTTGGTGGATACCAGCTGCGCTCCTGAGGGCAAAGTAGTCGGAGAAGTACACGCCCTCGTGGGAACCTTCATCACTCTGGATTCAGGTTTGGCCCGTTTACTGGCTGGGATGAAGTACCTCACTTTGCAGTGTAGTTCCCCCAAACCAGTCTTTATGTGATTCCCCCCTCCTTTTTAAATTCCATCTCCTGGATCTTTGTCAACCAATTAGGAAACCCTCCACCTTATTCTTGCTTCCATGAGCGGCACCTCCTTATTTCTGTCCTTGACCAGCCCGCGGGCGGCTTCTGGTTCACGTGCACCTCCAGCTTTGTCCCCGAGGCCTCCCGATTACTCTTGGGCAGGGCTGGCTTTCAGCGGGCGCACCACCACCACCACGGCACAGGGTCCAGGTAGCTGCCGGCTGGCCCGTTGCTCCAGTAGCTTCTGACCTTGTTGGTGGGAGGGGGCACCTGTGAGTCTGCAGTAATTCACAGGGGGAGCCTGTGAATCTGGAAACACTGATTCGCAGCTGGGTTTGGAGCCATTGATGAATACCTACCGGCAGGTTGTTAGAGCAAGTTCTCCAGGACGACAAAGCAGTCCTGAGTCTGTCTCCTCCCGTTCTCCTGGTGGTCAGACAGAGCCTCCTCCTACAGGCAGCCCTGACTCCTCTTCCTTCCGCCCCAGCACACGCCTTGCCTGCTCCTGCTGTTTCCATGACTACACTCAGGCATCTCCTTCTCGTCCGTGTGCTCGTCCTTCCTTTTATTTGCTCCTCTGGGAGTGTTATTATATGCATGCGCACTTTTGAAAGCTCTAAGGGTAAAGGCTCTGTAATAGAAAGATACATTTAACTTTGTTACATTGGGTTTCCCAAAGCTATTTGACTATGGATCTCTCCGTCACCTTGCCATATTTGTTACCATTGAATACCCTTCGACTTCCTGAAGAACTCCGGGAAATGCCTTTGTGGTTAAAATTCTTCTTCTTCGATGAATTGTCTGGAACACAGAGATCTCTCCCTCCTCTGAACTCCCATCTCTGAAATTCAGCTTCCTGCTTAATCCTATAAAGTCCAGTCTCATTATCTGATGGTTCCCAGGCGAGTATGTGTTGTCTCGACAGATGGTAAGCTCCGTGGAGGCAGGACGCCATGTCCAGTATTCCTTACCGTCCATAGGGTTTCGTGCAGTTTTGAGCATTTGTCACATTTGCTAGCTTGAGATGCTTTGCCCTGGGTAGAAAAGCCAGTTATGTCCTTCCGATTCTCATCATTTGGTGGTGTTGGCCATTTACCCATGCCTCGACGTGTTCAGAGTCACACGCTACACACATACAAGCGCTAAATTGTTACTATACTACATGGCAAGTGGGGTGTGCTTAGTATGCAGGCTTTTTTAATTTCCAGTCTTCGGGTGGAATATGAACGAAAGAGGGAGCCCTGAAGCCGGGGCCCATCCACAGGGGGAGAAGTCTACTGTGTGTTGAGAAGGTCTTGGAAAGGGGGGTGCCAGCCTGTAGTCTTTGTCACTCCGGAGAGAAGAGGTGTTAAAAACAATTTCAGAAAGGTATGAGGGAAGCCCTTGAATAAAATATAATTAACACTTACAGTGTATTTATTAAGTGCCAAGCCCTAAATATACGACCTGTCGTAGATATTTTAATCCTCAAAACAACTCAGTGAGGTGTGTACTCGTATTAGTCCCGTTTTAGAGATCAGGACAGTGAGGCACAGAGAGGTTAAGTAGGTTGTCTAAGGTCACACAGGCAGTCCATGGTGGAGCTGGGGTGCTAACCGTACTCACTGTAGTGCTTACGTGCTGTTAATTTGTACTTTTTTTTTCCCTCCATTTTTCTACTTTTTCATCTTCCTTCAGTGCCCTGATATGCAGTGATTTACTAACCTACCTCAGCATGAGTCGCAAAACCTTTCCTTGAAATGCATGATCCTAGATTGCAAAACAACTGCTCTGAAGGGTATTATTGGGATAATTGGTAATATTTGAATATAAGTGGTATATTTCATGCTAATATGTCATTGCCAAATGTCTTGAATTTGATGATTATTCTATGGTTTTATGTATTTAGGGGTGAAGGACAAAAATCTCTATTTTTAAATGGTTCAACAAATTAATAGTAGTAACAGTAATCTTATGTAGAGATAGAGAGCTGGATGGATAAAGCGGTAAATACAGTTTATCAAGAGACAAAGCAGACTTCATTGTGCTGTTCTTGCAATTTTTCTATAGTTCTGAAATGTTTTAAAGTGAAAGGATGGGAAGGAAATCCTGGTCCTCAGAGATGGAAAGGCATATATTAATAGATGCTTACCCTTTCACTGTCCCCATTTTAGGGAATAGGACATCAAGGCACAGAGACATTAGAGCCCTTGCCCAGTGTCACACAGCCAGTGTGTTGGGGAGACAGGACTCAAATCCCGATGTGGATTATTTTTCTGTTTCCATACCAACCTGCGTTTGTGTTAGGTTGAACCATATAGAAACTGTTTTTATTTGGTCATATTTGACCTATAGAGAAAGCCATTTCATACGACCCAGCCTAGAAGCAGGGATCGCCACTTTTGTAATGGATAGTTGGTTTGGTATTCATCTCAAGCCAGAATAAGGGCTTCATGGAGGCCAAGACCCTGTCCATCTGTCTCCAGGGGCTCCCTGGTTTAGGCATTCAGCAAGGTTCAGTTAAAGGAATAATAACAACGACAAACTTTGTGTACTTCTCCCTAAGACCCTCCCACATATATGCCGTTTCTGTCCCCCCTCCATATCTCTGTCATTTCTAGAGGAACCAGTGGGTAAACATCAATCATTCTGAGGGGCGTAGCCTCAGCAGGGAGAATGGTGACACCATCCACTGTTGGACTTCAAGAGAACCCTTTTAACTAACGAAGACGTTAATTAAAAACATGCCCCTGCGAAGATTACTTCTCGGTTCTGAGACTCAAAAATGTAGTACTTTTGCACTCCTCACCAGCACGCAGTGATTTTGGCTAAAACGTATGTAGTACTCAGAATGCCATCTCCTCAGATCCTTCCTTGAGCCGTAAACACGTTTTTAAAAAACATCATGCAGTCTCTAAAAATAAGCGGTATTTCAAAACGAAAACCAGCACACAAGTGGTTGGCACATCTGGGAGACAGAAAAGTTGTGTGGTTTGTTTTCAGGGAGTGACAAGCCAAGGAACATTCAAACTTGGCCAAATGCAAGCTTCTCTTCTATCTGCGATGACACCTGGTTTTTAAAAAGTTGGCTCTGGCCTCAAAGCAGAGAGAATATTGGAAGTGGGTAGAGAATTAAATAGCATCATTTACTATCTTGTTTTGCGCAAGGAATTATAAGAAAGTGTTTTCTTCTTCAAGAAAGAGAACGCAACACAAAAGCAGTGTGAGGCATGAATAATAATAGCAGCAGGGACTACACTGACACCTGACATCCACCGACTACCTACTACGTGCCAGGAAATGTGCGGGGTCCTTCACGTGTGTGATCGGTGCTAGACGCACAGCAGTCCTGTGAGGTAGTGTTATTGCTCTTCCCATTTTACAGATGAGAGGACATAGGGACAAGGCCTACAAACGCTGCAGTAATTGCCCGAGTCACATGACCACCGGGGGTGGAGGCGGGCCACCCCAAGTCAGGCTGCCTCCAGAGCACAGCGTGCTTCTGAGCGGTCTGGGGGTGCTCCTTCTGTCTGGCACCATGAAAACAACATTGGAGTTGGATGGTTGCATTGAGCACCGTGGACCTTGGTCAGAGTATCGTCTGCCTCTCCTCATGAGAGGGACAGTACCATTTTCCAGAACGTTCTCACGGCTGCGCCACAATCGTGGTCTGTTTCCCATACATTTACTGTTCACCCTCGTGCTTTCAGACGCTGCCATTCCTCTGTGGTTAGATGAGATTCAAGGTGGCCAGGGAGTTTGGGAGGAGGAAGTGGTGTGGTAACAATGAGGCGACACTGGGGAAGGGAGGGTTAATGTCTCTGTTACAGAGCGAGGAGATGGTCTGACTGTGCGAAGCCAGGGCGGAGGGTTACAGAGGCAGTTGTCACCCGGGAGGACGGGTTTCTAATTATTCCCACCGGCTTCGTCTTTGGCTCAGACCTAGTCGGCAGTGCTGTGGAGAAGCATCAAGGGGGACTTAGCTGGAGTTTGTTTTTGAAAACCAGGAGGGATTCGGTGGAAATAATGTGTGACTCTTTAATATTCATGTGCAACTGTCTTTTATTTTTCATTCATTCATCAAAATTTTTGTTCATTGAGGTGTAACTGCCATGTGACGCCATATTGGTTTCAAGTGTGCCACACGGGGATTCTGTATTTACACGCACTGTGAAATGATCCCCCCAGGAAGCCTGGTTACCATCCACACATCCTTCCCTCCTTCCTTCCTTCCTTCCTTCTTTCTTTGTTTCTTTCTTTCTTTCTCTTCCTTCTTTCCTCCCTTTTCTTTCTTTCTTTCTTTCTTTTTCTCTTTCTTTCTTTCTTTCTCTTTCTTTCTTTCTTTCTTTCTTTCTTTCTTTCTTTCTTTTTCTTCCTTCCTTCCTTCTTTTCTTCCTTCCTTTCTCTTCCTTCCTTCCTTCCTTCTTTTCTTCCTTCCTTTCTCTTCCTTCCTTCCTTCGTTTCTCTTTTTCTTTCTCTTTCTTTCTTTCTTTCTTTCTCTTCCTTCCTTCCTTCCTTCCTTCCTTCCTCTCTTTCTTTCTTTCTTTCTTTCTTTCTTTCTTTCTTTCTTTCTTTCTTTCCCTTCCTTCCTTCCTTCCTTCCTTCCTCTCTTTCTTTCTTTTTCTTTTCTTTCTTTCTTTCTTTCTTTTTCTTTTCTTTCTTTCTTTCTTTCTTTCTTTCTTTCTTTCTTTCTTTCTTCTTCCTTCCTTCCTTCCTTCCTTCCTTCCTTCCTTCCTTCCTTCGTTTCTCGTTCTTCCTTCCTTTTTCCTTCCTTCCTTCCTTCCTTCTTTCCTTCCTTCCTTTCTCTTCCTTCCTTCCTTCCTTCCATCCGTCCTTCCTTCCTTCTGTCCTTCCTTCCTTCCTTTCCCTTCCTTCCTTCCTTCCTTCCTTCCTTCCTTCCTTCCTTCCTTCCTCTCTTTCTTTCTCTCTTTCTTTCTTTCTTTCTTTTTCTTTCCTTCCTTCCTTCCTTCCTTCCTTCCTTCCTTCCTTCCTTCCTTCCTTCCTCTCTTTCTTTCTTCCTTTCTTCCTTTCTTTCGTTCTTTCTTTCTTTCTTTCTTTCTTTTCTTTCTTGTGATGAGGGCTTTTAAGATTGACTCCCTTAACAGCTTTCAAATACGCAACACAGTATTATTACCCATAGTCACCACACTGTACAGGACATGCCCATGACTTACTTATTTTGTCAGTGGAACTGTAGGTCCCTTCACCACCCCTCCCCCGGAACCACTAACCTGTTCTCTGTGTCCACATTCATTCATTCCTTCTTAACTTCAGTGACACACTTCGGTTGGTACTGTCACCGGGCCCTTTCGCTAGGTACCCCAGAAGCAGAACTGCCTCAGCCAAGGTCTTTAAAGAGCCATAAGGTATAAAAGAGGAGGAGGTGACAGGCACGTAAACATTACAGTTCCCGAAAGGCGCCGAGGCAGATGTGTTGTGAGAGGTGGTGGGGGGAGGAAAAGCACTGGTCGCATCTGCCCAGCTGGCAGTGGGGGAGGGGAGGGGGGAGGAGGTGACCTCTGAGTTGAGGCAGTGAAAATGGAAATGGAAAATAAATTCGATCATGTTCGTATTTATTGATTCTAAGGTATGCGTGTTTCCACATCAGAGTGTCTCTGAAACCTTGACACGAGTTTCTCCGGCAGCGTGTTCTTACCTCATATAAAAGAATACTGTGCCTTACAATATATGGCCTCTTAGCTTTGATGAAAGAAAGTATCAATATGCTTTGTCTTCAGGTAGTATTTCTTTGGTTGTGCTGTTCCAGCTGCTAATATGTCTTTGTTTTAAAGGTAGGTATTAGTACCTTTTTGTGGAGAAGGAATCAGACGATGTGTGACATTGAGTTTGACTGAATACCTGACATCTGATGTTGCTTTTAGTAGCAGTGGCTATAGTGATGGAACCTGGGGGGGCATTTCAAGTGTCTTCCACACCAGGCTAGGCCACGAACCATCACATTGCCACTTTCCAAGGTGAAAAGAGAGTTTGAAAAGCAAATGGCATGTAGCTTGTTGGAAACTGCAAAAATACTAAGTTTACGATCATTGCACGAGAACACATCCACTGCTTTTGGTGTCAAGATGGCCTGAGGGCACAGTGTTGTATGAGTTTATGAGAGAAGAGAGACTATCTGTGATAGGTCTTTCAAGGCACGAGAAGATACATCAGGTATAAGCAGCAGTGGGTGAGTAGAGAGAAAAAAAAAATTAGAGAAATTTCTGTTGGAGCTAATGGTCTTGGCAAGTATCCAAGGAGGAAACTAAGCATCCAGTATCTAAACTTAAGCTTACAGGTACCATGAAAATACACCAGAGTGGAATCCATTTCTGCTCTGTCATGAAATCCCCGTGTGGCCTTGGGCAAGCGAATTACCACTGAGATTTCCCAGAGGGCTGGACTAAAAAGCAGGCTCCCGCCAGCTAAAAACACTGTGACTCTCTCAGCATTTTTGAGATGTGGTTTCATTGATGAGAGTATGGTCATTGCTCCGAGTTCTTGTTTATCCTTTAGTTTTGTGGGCTCTTAGAAGAGAATGTTACAAAAGATGACAAAGTCATTTTTTGGTTGTTGATTTAATTTCTGGAAAACAAAATAGGAAATTATGTCCGTTAGGGCTAAGGAAAGTTACCATGATGATTTTCTACTTACTTTGATCCCAGATAGATTAATGAGGAGTATGGGGAACTTGGTGAAAAAGATTTTAGAGCCTAATTTGTTAAAATCTGACATCATATTTATTTTTGCCTGAAATGGGAACAGAGTGTACAGTCACTGAGACTTGACCAGGTAGTTTGCAAAGAATGTTTGAAAAAGTACATCCATGTGAAAAGAATGTCTAGAATGATCCAACCACGATTATTTTTTTTTTATAAGTGACTCATGGCGGTGTTCGACTTTCTCTTGATGCTTTTCACTTTTCCATCATGACACAGATTTTTGTGGGTTTCTTTTTTTTCCCTTTCTCCTTGGGGTACGTACCAAATTTTACTGCATTTGGAGATGGTTACTAATGAAATGAGAAGTCTATGTTGGACTTCGTTACTGTCCTGTTTTTAGAATGAGTGTTTTGTTTGCTACTCTTTCATCCTGATTTTTTTTTAATAGGGTATATGTCCGATGACAATGTATTGGGATGAAGAGGAGAAATCAGAATTGGAAAGACATGGCCAGACTATCTCCCTTAAAAGTGGTGTCATAGAAGGCCAGAATTGGAAGGAAGTAAACCAGTTAAATGTGTTTTGTTCAGTAGTGTCAACTTTCCTTGCTGGGTGATTCAAAACATGGACTATTCTAGAAGAAACTTCTAGATGCAAGTAATCCTGTCTACTTACCACCTTAACCCTTTAGGGAAGGACATGATAGAATATGGTTCTGAATAACTGGGTACTTCTATGTAGAAGGAGCGAAATGTAAGCACATTTTGTATCAATGGTGATTTTTATTGTAGGGTTTTTATTGCAGCAATGGCTTTTTAATTGGAACTACAGAATGCTTTTGGTATCACTAATCCTAAAAATGAACAAAAAGATGATCCGAGGACTGGCTTGAAAGAGGAGTCCCGACGTAAGTGTGCACGTGTGTGTATTGACTGATTTCTGATGTAAGGGACATGAAAGCTAACCTGATTCATTTGTTTTTAGGGGCTCTTGGCTTTGGGCCTCAGTGCAAGTCCATTGGAAAAGGCAGCTGCAACAATCTAGTGGTCACCAGCAGTCCCATGATGGTTCAGCGACTGGGACCCAGTTCACCTCCAGCAAGCCAGGTCTCTACAGCATGCAACCAGATCAGTCCTAGCTTACAGAGGGCAATGAATGCTGCCAACCTGAATATACCTCCTTCAGATACCAGGTCTCAAGTTACTTTTTTTTTCCCCCCTTCTTATGGTATAATCACACCCCACGAGTGCTTTCCCTTCCCTTCCTGAACACATGTGCGCACACACACACACACACACACACACACACATATACTCACTCAAGCAACTCTTTGGATTTGAGCTTTGTAGGGGAATGTGTATAAAAACTAAGAATGTGTCATAATATCATCTTAATTGGGAAGAATGGTTTAATACCTACTGTCTCATAGCGCGAGTGAAATTAGTGCCCAGTTTGCCCCCCAGATTTGGGGGCCTTAGTGACTAAGGCCTTGTGTGTAAATCCGGCAACTCCTGGGGAGGCTGGGTCCAGTCATGGCTGGAGAAGCAAAACGTGCCGTCTACATCTCTCTGAGCTGCTCATTTTCGGTGTATGTGCGGCAGTGTCCCCAGGCTGCTTTCTCCTCTGTTTTGTCTGTCCATGCATCCGCATGTCCACCCAGATATCGATGAAGTACCTACCGTCTGCATAATGCAACAGTTGAAGTTTAGGGAGATGGTAGAAGTAAAGATAGAAGTTATCATTTCCAGACTTTACCACGTGTCGGGGAAGACACGCTTTCAGGTATGAATTACACAGCATTTCACCACAGTGCCTCCTCCGGTGCCGGAATATGTGGCCCCAGTAAGGGCTGTGTGTCAGTCTCTGTGGGAGAGAATCGAATACGAAGGGGCAATCACCCCTGCGGACAAATCTTTGTTATCTCTCAAGGTTGATACGATAGGGAACCTAAAATCAAAATACCGTGCAATGCCTAAAGTCCATTTCTGTGCTTGAAATGATTGGGTTCATCTTCCTTAAGTAGCCTTCCTTGAGACACACAATCTAGAGTTTTTGCCTCTTCATCCTGGCCCTGCTGTAACTGTGATTTTGGAAAGGAATTGGACTCTCAGACCTCTGTTCCTCTTCCCGGGGGACGGAATCTGCTGACGTGTCTCACAGTCGTGGGGGCCCGTTCCTCCTTGCTCTCCTTCCCCCCGCTTCCCCTCTGTCTCTTTTCCCTCTCACCTGTCTGCACCATCCTCCCAGCCACTGCTTGAGACTCAGAAATCAGAGTTCCCGGATCCTTTATTTCATGCCAGTTTTTCCATGAGATGGAAACTTGTTTTTCACCTGAGAATTTTTGTGATGGGAAACTGCTGCTGTCATTTTCCCATCGATGATTATGCCTGGAGGGACTCCTCACACTTGCTGAGTATTGCATGTAAAATTAACTGTGCTCTGGGATAGGTGTCATTGGGAAACCTTCAGCTTCCCGTCTGTGGCAAGTCCAGCACATGCCTTGAAGGCAGAGAGTCATAATTAATGGAGAAAGTGATGGCAGGCAGGGCACAGGCGGCTTCAGCCACGCACCTGATGCAGTCCCTTTCATGGGTCGGCCAGAGAAGGGTCATTATCTCAGTGTTTTCTGGCATATCTGATTCCTTAGCATAATTTCGTATCCTTAAAGGACAGCATCTTAAAGGTGCATTGACATATGTTTTTGGACTCTGTATTCTGTGAGTCCTTCTATGGAAATAATTCTTTGGCAGGGTGAGCAAAGGAACAGGAGTTGGGAGGTGGGGTGGCTTGGTGAAGTATGGAAATTACTTTTAGCAATTTGGGAAGGTTGCATTTATTTGTGATCCTTAAGTTGGTTTGTGTGTTCCATCAGAGGAGAGAAAGGGTAGGAGGCAGCCGTTCAACTTGAAGGCATTTTGCTGTCTAGAGATAAAGAGAAGACGGAGACAGAATCATCTGTGTGTTTTATCCACTGGAGACATGCCCGGGGGAAGTGGGTGAGGGGGAATGAACTGTTCAGACAGAGCGATGGCTGTCCTATAGAAAGCTGTAAAATTTATTGTTTTCTCCTGATTATCTATGTAGTTATTATTCGTGATGGAAAATATGGAAAAGCACAAGTAAATGATAGTTCTCCGGGACCCTACCACACACAGGCGACCATGGGGGGGATTATGAGACACACCCTTCCAGTTATGTGCAAACACATCATCAGAGGCCTAAGTTTTTCTTTCTACCAAATTGATCTATAATTATCTACATAGTGTTATAATTTCCTTTTTTTTTTTTTTAGTTAATAGAAACACTTTGTTTTGTAATAAAAACCTTCAGCATCATATAATGGTTTCTTCCCGCCCAAGATTCCATTTTATTTTTTTTTAAAAACTAGCATTTTTATCAGTCTCTTATTACTGAGCAGTTTTAGTTGGTTCCCTTTGTTTAAATATTATAAGTAATACTTTATTGGCTCGATTCTGTAAATCTTCTGTTGCATATCTCTGGTTATTAGAACAATTTTTTTTTAATTTGTAATGTTTATTTTTGAGAGAGAAAGACAGTGTGTGAGTGGGGGAGGGGCAGAGAGAGAGAGAGAGAGACAAGCACACAGAATCCGAAACAGGGGTCTGATTCTGTGAACCATGAGATCATGACCTGAGCCGAAATTGGATGCTTAACCGACTGAGCCACCCGGGGGCCCTGGTTATTAGAATAAATTCTTAGAAGCAAAGTGGCTGAGTTAAAGGAGATGTACAGCTTTGAGGCTTTTGATATGTATTCCCAAATTGCACTGCAGGAAAGGTCTACGCATTGATAAACTCACCAGTAATCTGAGAGTTCCTGATTTCTTATTAAGTACTAGGTTTTATTGTTTTGGTACCTTTTGCCAGTTTGGTGTGCAAATTGTTACTTGATCTTAATCCGAATTCTCTTAATGATTGATAATATTGACTAGTCCCCCATAGATTTGCTGTGTGTATTTCTTCTTTGGACCTTATTTGAGTACTTTTCTTCCGGAGTGCTCATTTTGGAAAATGCACTGTTCTGTAGCTTTGCTGGGTTATGTTTAATCCAGGATGCACAACGTGCCCTGATGCTGTGTATTTGCCTCTGTCAGTTTCCCAACCATTTCTGACTAGCCCCAGTTACTGACAAATGCAAACTATACCTTACCTTCTCGAAGACCCAGCAGCCATTCTTGGTTTAGGCATTGCCAAAACTCTGTAAGACAGAGTTTTTTTGTATCGTGTGTATTTCGTCTAAAATGACAAGTGCTGTTAGGATAGCCTCTACAGTGGCTCCATGTGCCAGTGTAGCAAAAGTTGGGCCACAGGAGAGATTAGACACTACTTGCATGGGTTTTGTATGTGTTTAGCTTTCCTAGTACATTCACATATATTGTGATTCTGCATTTTATGATTGAATATTCATAAACCATCTGCAAGTATTATCTCTGTTTTATAGATGGTGGAACCAAGACCCATAAAGTCTAAATGCTTTGCCTTGTGTCACTTAGCCTGTTGTCGGTTACAGAGTGCGACCATCAGTCTAATAATGTCATTCTAGATCTGTGATCTAGGTCATACTAGAGCTAGTAAACCGGAGATACTTGGAGGTGATTACTGGTGGTGGAGTTTCTTAGGGTTCCCTTTTGGGTTGGAATGTCTCCACAAAGCTCAGAGGAGGCCAAGGGGATTGAGGATGGACTGTGGGCTCTCGGTAAGTTCTAGTATTTTATAAAGTCATACTGCCTTCAGATGGAGTGCTAATTCTTCTGGGGCATTTGCCCATGCTCATAGATGAGAACTTAAAGATAGACTAGGGCTCGTGTTTCCCATGTCGTATATAACATATATTCTCTTGAGGATCAGTTTGAGGAAGTCAATGTGATCTGTAAGTTAGTATTTCTTTTGAACTTGGTGTTGAACCAAGCCATCCAGCTTGGCCATCACACCCCTTATGGTGCCATGAGGGTTACTAATCTCTTGCCTCACCAGCCACCCTAACCTGTTTCACTGATGGAGTTTCTCATAATGGTTTTATTTGGTTTGAGCTCTGTCTCTTTCCTTTCCTATAGAGCTCCAAATTAACCAGTCACCAGCAATAATACCCATAGGAGCAGGTGAACATACGGAAATGGAGACTGTCTTGTATGGTGATAGATCCACAGCCCTTTGTCAGTTTCTTCCCCGTGTGCCTGGTGTGCCCAGCATCAGGGGCTATAGGAGAGAGTCCTTGGGACTCTTCTCACGATCATTTAGCGCCTTGTTGCAGAAGGAGAACAGAAAATGTGGGTTCTAATCCTAGCTTGTAGGACCTTAAGCTTGTTATACCAGGTCTGTGAACCAGGCAGAGCATTCTGGACCACATGTGGGGTATGATGTGGACAAAACGGAGATATATGTGATCTGGCTAGGTGACTGCCTGTCCAAGGCGACTTCATTTGTATTTCCATAAGGAGTTTCTGTGTGTGTTTGTTGGGTATCAGTGGGGGGAATTGCACAGAGCCTCAGTTTTATTCTCTGTAATATAGAAGTTATTTTAAAAATCCAGTTTACTCACCTCACAGGCTGTATCACATGTGATTATGTGCAGGGAAGATACCTTGTAAGCTATAAATGATGGTGACATATCATCATACTGATTATTCACCTTCTTAATCAACAGTTTTTGAAAACTTATGATATATCTCATAGTCTGGTGGGTACCAGGGAGACAAAAATGATTCCTCGTGTGGAAGGGTTTTGGATTTCACTGAGAAGGATAACACCCACAGATGCCTATAGCGGAGGCTACATTTAAGGCACAGTACAGACAGTATACAACTTCTTTTGGAAAGAGGTCTCTTCTGAGAGCTGGTGTATTTGGGAGAAGTTTCATGGATTAGAACTTTGAATGATGGAAATAGCTGGATAATTGCACATGGGGGAGATTGGTGGCTAGGCAAAGCTCATTTGTTGGAAGTTTTGTTCGTATTAGGTGTTTGATATAGAAGAGTGAGTTCTCTGTTCATATTATTGCCATAGAAAACAGAATATAGCATTTGCTTTCTGGAAAGTATATGGTAACTGTCTTAGGAAACTGAGATGTCCACAGAGCCAAAGGACGTGCCTGCCTGGGGTTATGATCAGATTTGAATCATGCCATAATTAGGTGTAATTTGGAAAAAATAAGAAATATCTCTCGACAGTGGAATAAATGAACATGTCTCACTGTAGGCTGCCCTCAAACTAAATAATGTAATCTCACATGCAAAGTATATGCGGGTGGGTAAAAGACCTTCTGCCCGATATTCACTGCTTAAAAGTCTGAAATGCTCCAGTATGACAGTGACCAGGCAAATGGACCATTTGAGAATGTTCTGTAAACCTTCTCGACCTCAGGGTGTAAAGCAAAGTCAGTTGTCTTTGCCTCATATATGACATGACTACTGATTTGGCTTGGGTCAGAAAGCAATTCCGGAATCTCTCTGGGGAAGGGACCAAAAGGCCCTTGACATCCCATCACCAGGAGCCCTGAGCTGATTTCTGCAAGGAGTCCTTGCATGCTGCAGGTGTGCGGGGGGGGGGGGGGGGGGAAATAATTGAAAATGTCCACGGGGAATTAAAAAAAAAAAAACACGGATGGTTCAGAAACCACTTTGGGGCTTGCAAAAGGACTTCA
Source organism: Acinonyx jubatus (assembly GCF_027475565.1). NCBI lineage: Eukaryota > Metazoa > Chordata > Mammalia > Carnivora > Felidae > Acinonyx > Acinonyx jubatus. The sequence goes on along the minus strand of NC_069391.1, from coordinate 85,754,065 downwards.
GCCCGAATATAAAAATGGGGATGGTGAAAAAAAAATCTGTGTCAAGGGCAACTGGACGTAAATTCCTGCTGTGTTTGTCATTGGTAAACATTACTTCACTCGATGGAAACATCACATCGATAACGGTGTTATCTATCACCTTATCCTGTGCATTTGAGAGTCAAGATGTTTTCTTACTGATATCTCATGCTTGTAGGAAACAGTGTTCCTGGCTCCCATTTAGTGAGAAGGAGCTGGAGGAACAGATGGGATGGGAATGCTTCTCTCCTTTCCCTCAGTTCTTTGCAACAGGTTGCTGTACCACAGCTGTAGTATAGTAAATGGGTTCGTTCTGGCGTTCTGGGAAGAGAGATGCTCTGTTGAGTATCTTGTTTTGGTTAATTTTTGGCGGGGGGGCGGGGGGTGGATCTCCGTAGAAAGCCAGTGCAGGTACATCAGAATGAGCCAGGTTTTTCTGATAGATACCCTGTCTGCATCAGGAAATCAAGTGAGTGATACAGCTAACCTCTTCGTGACGAATTTACGTCCAAGGGTTGGACATTTCCTTTCAACGCTTTTTAAGGCAGTGGTGTCCCAGTAAAGCGAAACAAATTTTCAAGTGGCCAGACTACGTTACAAGCCATTTTGAGATGCAGGTAAAGACTGTGACCCGTGGGGCATGTTTCATAAAGGGTAAGAAGAACAGGAGACAGATTGTTGCCAAAGTGGACTCTCCTAAATGCAGAAAATCTGCTCTTGGTCCCAGGGCTGCTCTAATTAAGTACAGGGACTCATGGAAAACCCCAGACTAGCAAGCGTCGTTAAACCCTACATGGCCCAAGTGCATAATTCCAAATAGGGCTTGATTTTTCAGGCTGTCATTCCCTTATGTATCATAGCTGTCTTTTGTATATTTTCATTTCCTGGGTTGATTTGATGTTGTCACTGAGCGCTGATGGAGTGAGTTGCTATCTCTTCAAGAAATCTTTAGAATTCCTGATCATCAGTGAAATGTTGTGAAATTAGTATTGGGTCCCCTGGATGACCGTTTGACTTTGAGGATTCACTTCTTTTCCCCCCAAATGAAGCATGGGTTTCTGTTTTACTTAGCCAAATAGAATATGCTCAAAGGGTGGAACTCTGTTTAGACTCGTATCCCCTGCAATGTCTGTCTGTAGTGTGCTGTGCACAGTAAGTGCTTAATAAATACTTGCTTATTTGGTTTGCCATGAAATGGCATCAGTAATTATTCCCAGGTCTCTAAATTTTTCCCCTGACATTAAAAAAGATATTTAAAAACAAAGCAAGGGCTATTTATTATCATTAAAGTATTAAGATTATTTATAACAATAGATCTTTTGTTTTGTGATTCCAGTGAGCATTAGCCGCTATTGTTCTTCTTGGTAAAATGTTATTTACCTGGAACTAAAAGCCTGGGGTTTTATCTTAGCCAAAGAATGTGTGTTTAGCCGAGAATGTAATTAGGGGAAATACTTAAGGGATTGTCAATGCAGTGTTCTTTTAGCTCTTAAGCAATCCATATCCTGCTAAAATGTTTGTCTTTTCCCCCCCCTTTCTGGCTGCTGTTCCAGGTCCCTTACTTCTCGTGAGTCTTTGGCGTCCACGACTTTGAGTCTGACGGAAAGTCAGTCGGCCTTGAGCGTGAAACAAGAGTGGTCTCATGGCTACAGGGCTGTCCCGTCGCTGCCCTCCAGCCACGGCTCCCAGAATGGCATCGATCTAGGGGACCTCCTTAGCCTTCCTCCGGGGACAGCCATGTCCAGCAATAATGTCTCTAACTCACTGCCGTCCTATCTTTTCGGCGTGGACAACAGCCACTCTCCTTACCCGAGCCCCCGGCACTCGTCGGCCAGGTCCCACTCGGCCCGCTCCAAGAAGAGAGCGCTGTCCTTGTCCCCGCTGTCCGATGGCATTGGGATAGACTTCAATACCATCATCCGCACCTCGCCCACGTCGCTGGTGGCCTACATCAACGGGTCGAGGGCTTCCCCGGCCAACGTGTCCCCGCAGCCCGAGGTCTACGGGCACTTCCTCGGCGTGCGCGGAAGCTGCATCCCCTCGCCGTGCTCCGGGCCCAGCGGCCAGAAGGGCGTGCGGGGGGCGGGCGGGGGCGGGGGCCCTGTGCCCCCGGCCTACGGCGAGGACGGCGCGCTGGAGTACGAGCGCATGCAGCAGCTGGAGCACGGGGGCCCGCAGCCCGGCCTGGTCGCCAACACGGTGGTGCAGCACGGCCTGCCCGACCCCGATGGCCAGCCGGCCGGCCTGCTCAAGACCGAGCGCCTGGACGACTTCCCAGGGGGCGCCCTGGACCTGCCCCCCGCGGCCCCGCTGCCCCCGCTGCCGATGGCCCCCCAGGGCCCCCCGCCCCCCTACCACGCCCACCCACACCTGCACCACCCGGAGCTGGGCCCCCGCGCCCCGCCGCTGGCCCTGCCGCGGGCCGCGCTGGACGAGGACGGCGACGTGGAAGATGCGGGGGGCAAACACTGCTGTCGCTGGATCGACTGCAGCGCCCTGTACGAGCAGCAGGAGGAACTTGTGCGCCACATCGAGAAGGTTCACATCGACCAGCGCAAAGGGGAAGACTTCACTTGCTTCTGGGCCGGCTGTCCTCGCAGGTACAAGCCGTTCAACGCCCGGTACAAACTGCTGATCCACATGCGGGTCCACTCCGGGGAGAAGCCCAACAAGTGCACGGTGAGTCTCCTCAGGGTCGCAGGGGGTCGCTGCAGGTGCACGGGGGTCTTTCCGAACTTGGCCGCCAGTCGGGGCTCCTCCTAGGCATTTCGGAATTTGGATACGTGCGGGCCTAGGGATCCATGAAAGGTGACTTCCCTTCAGCCCCGGGACAGGACAGGTTGTTTTAAATTATTAGCGGCAGTGGTCTCTCTCCACTTCGCGATGCTCTTCTGCAGACGTAACGTGATCCCAAAACGTCAGGGGGAGGTGGATATCGGCCGCGCTGTCCAGAATCTTGGAAAATCCCTGCCTCCCAGGCACCAGCTTGAAGTTGCTGAAATGTGCAGGGCAGAGAAACACACACTGCCTACCAGCGAGCTTCAGCTTTTTTTCCAAAGCAAATAGTCAGTGATTCTTTCCTCCCCTCCAATAACTTGGGCGAGCACTGGGGTTGGAGGAGGGTGTAGTTCTGATATTTGGAAAGGAACTCACACTTAGCGACTTGGCTAGTAAAAATGTTGCCGCATACACCCACACCGCGGCACTCCGGGCTTGTGAGACTAGTTAATGATTTATAGCCGGCATAACAACACCCAGGGGATCCCACAGAAGCAGGATCTCACAGGATCTTGCTGGATTTTAAGGAGAGACAATTTTGTGGGGAAGTACAAGAAGAAGGAAGCAAGAGGGGACTTTGGTGTGGAAGGGAGCAGGCGTAGCGTCTCTTTCTCCCCTGCCTCCCCTTTTCACGACATCGATCCTGGAACTGTGTCTGTTTCTTGGCAAAACTTACTATTTTTGAATAATAGGACCCTTAAGTGATTTCACAATCATTTCACACCTAGCAGAAACCCTGAGGGTTTACAAGCAGGACATCACCCTTAGGATCATAGGGCAGCTTTGCACAGTCTCAGACAGCTCGCTTAACTCTTTGAAGGAGAAGAACATGTGTTTTATATTAGCTTAGATGGACAGGACTATTTCTTTCAGAGTTAAAATCCGAGAATTGTAGGTGCTCCCCGGATATTGGATATGCCGCCGCTCACCGAATGCGTGAAATGTATAAATCATCTCGAAAAGGAACTGATTTAGACCCTGGCCAGAGTCGCTCCTCGCTATAGTAGGTCTTGATGAGAAAGAACTTGGGCCATGTTTGTGTTTGATTGTAGATTGGTCCCGTTGTCTGATTTTTGTAAAAGCAAACCAAACAGGTGATAGCTGTAATGCAGGTATTAGAAGCACCTTTTTACAATCCAGTAGGTATTTCTGAAAGAGTTTTAAGAATTTCTGGTGCAATGAAATTGCATTTCTTGCCGTTACCTTCTGCCCCATGTTGCGATTTTTCTTGAGGAAAACCAGAAGCTAATACGTTGTGAGAACGCCAGGTTATATGAGTGAAAAGAATAATTACATTTCAGGCAGCAAAACCTTGCTCTGTCAGTAGGGTTCTGCATTAAAAATGCCAGAAAGAGACAAGCAATTGAAGGCAATTCCATTTACTCCGTTTGGAACACACGGGCCTATTGCAGGCAGGAAAGACATTCGGTCTGTGAAGGAAAACAGTCCAACCTTTTAGTTCTGACTAATCCTGGCTGAAAATAGTTTGCTGGATTTGGCTTTGCTGAAATAAACATAAAGGCTTGAATTATCCAAAAAATATTTTTTGCATTGCAAAATTAATTTTTGTGCAGTCGGGTTTCCCCATTTTCCCACTGTTCCCAGACTTTGCAGCGGCGTATAACTTTATAAAGTTGACTTTTGCTAAAGTGCATGATGACTATTAAAAATAGAAATACTTCGGTGAAAGAATAAGCTGAGAAGTGAGCATTTGCAGACCTCTGGATAGCTTTTCATTGTATTTTTCAGGATGGGTACGGGAGATGAATTCTTTTCTTCCCTAGTCTGCGTACTTCCCACTTCTGGATGGAACCAAAAAATTCAGATTGCCAGATTTGATGCTGGCCTATCAAATCTAGACCCACAGCGCATTAAGTCACACATGCTACAGTGCAAATGTATTTCTACAAAACAGGGTTTCTTTGGAGCCGACTAATACTGCAATTCTAGTCTCGGGACTGTATGTTTTTAGCAGGAAGGTATCCGTTTTCATACAAAACGTACACAGTGTGAGCACTTTGTCTTTCACAACTATTATGTCGCCATATGTCATCTGCTTGATTTGTAGGGTTCTAGCTGAGGGGCAGCAAATACCTTTGCTGTGGAGCTCGGTGGTCCACTTGGGCTGTGGCCACGGGGAGAAGACGCCATACTTAACGTGGATACTCATCTGAAAGGATGCATTTTCTGCCTTTTGCAAAACCAGTCTCTACACTCTTGGAATCCAGACACAAAGAATTGTTAACACTGAAATATTTCATCTCCCACTGCTTTGAAATCTGATGGTAGTTGATTCAAAGCTCCAGATGGTTGCCAAGTCAAATGACCACATTCATCTCTTAGAGACATGAAGTGATCTTTGGGTTTTTGTGGCCATGTCACATGCCACAAAGGCTAGGAGCAGCTTAAATTATAGGCCCCAGTTCACTTTTGTTTCACGTATGTTTAACTGCTCTTAATTTTCTCTGAACCATAGTTAGAGTTAGTCATCATTTTCACTCACTTAGCTTCTTGACCCAAGAAAGATGTGATGACCCAATTGTGTTTGGTGACCATGGCTACAAGCAGCACACTGTGCTTCTGGAAGTCATGGTGGCAGAAGGGTGTGTGACGGGGCTATTCAGCGACAGCGTGCTTACGGTAAGAGACTAGCGCCGGTGTTCTCTCTGGATGCCACATTCCAGCTCACGCATGGGGAGAACGTGCTCTCAGAATCTCTGACTGTAACTCGTCTGTCTCACCCAGAACTCTGGGATCCGGATCACTCTGGATTTGAGGTGGCAGAATGGGGGGAGGATTGCTCATTTATTATTTGGTTAACTTACTGGAAGAAGAGAACGGTTTCTTTTCTCTTTCCCACCCAAACAACTCCACCCTTCTCTACATCTCATTCTTCTTCTTCTGTGGAAAGCCAGACCGGCTGCTCTCTTTCCAGGCCTGGCCCCGATGACAGAGATATTCCCAGCCAGTGGCAAGGGCCTGGAGAATGGAAGTCCTCAGCGGGCAGTCAGACAGACAGACCCTCCATTAAATCAGAAACCGGGATATGGCAACGTTATATTAAAAATACCTGAGTCCGCTCACTGCCGTCTACTAACTGAAGCCATTTCTAGATGCTGAATCATTCTGTTTTGACCTTCCAGACGGTAGACCAATCCCAACACTGATGAATCTCAGATTTCACCAAAACTTTTGAGCATTCCCAGGTACGACTGTGCTGAAGTCTTTTATGTTTTTCTGAGATGAGAATGGTTCGCTCACTCAAGTCAGAATAAGTCACGGAGCCTCAGAATTTCTTTCTTTCTCAAACCCCTGTTTCACAGTCCTAAAAAGGCAACATAAAGTATCATCCCAAATTATTGATAGACATTAACCATCTCTAACAGCAGCCATCGCAATGGTTCCAATAGAGCGCCCACTGAGAATGTCTCGACCACAGGTCTTTTAGCCACGAAGTTGAAGAATGTGTTAACGCCCGGGTAGCATTCCCAGGAAGGTGTATTCTGAATGAGATCAGGCACACTCTGTCTGCCAGTACTTCTCGTGAGAAAGCCTATCTGATGGGAGCAGAGCGAGCAGGGGCAAAAGGGGGACAGTGAGCCGCTCTGTTGCCAGCATCAGAAACACTGATGGCTGGCCTTGGCATACAACAGCAAGCAGTTGTGCTGGGAGGTTAGGGAGTGTTAAGAAGGGAATTAGGGGGAATGTGGGTCGCCACTTAATTTTGCTTATTTTTCCTGGATGAATTTTGTCCAATGGCAAGAAGGAATTTTGCAAGACTTTGACCCACCCACAGATTTTCACGAAAATGTCACTGACCAAAGACAGCTTTGAATTTTGTATGAATTGACTCATTTCTCCACAGGCATTTTGCCTGGCAAAGTCCGGACTGTTTGCTTTGGCTAGAATATTGGGCAGTTTGCTTTTTAAGTAACATTGGATTATGGAATACAAGAAAATAAATACAGAGCCGGGGCCATGTCCCCATTCCTCTTTAATGGCCTGATTTATGGGTTCATGGGCCAGCATTAGCCATGTAAGACATTTCTTGAGGAAAAGTAAATTCACTGTAAACTTTGGAGGAAGCTTTTTCAATCACATCCTTTCTTTTGTTATTTTGATAAGGCTTGGCACTGATGCGGTGGCCACAGTTAAATGAGCAGAAGAGACCGGTGGCCACAGTTCAATGAGCAGAAGAGACCGTAGGAAACTATAACTATTCGTGACCACTTTATAACCTTCAAATTGGAAGCAATTAATAAATCCTCATAATGTCAAGTATTGGTGAGGACAGAGAGAACAAGGAATGCATTAAGGTTGCTGGTAAGAGTAATTGGTGTAACCACTTTGGGAAAGCAATTGGGGAATATCTAGTAAAGGTAAAAGTGAGCATATCCAGATGCGCCTGGGTGGCTGAGTCGGTTGATCATCCGATTCTGATTTTGGCTCAGGTCATGACACTAGTGTCGTGGGATTGAGCCTTGCATTGGCTTCCTGCTAAGCCAGAACCTGCTTACAAGTTCGTTTTCTCTCTCTCTCTCTCTCCCTCTCTCTCCCCCCACTCCTCACCCTCTCCCTCTGACACTCTCCCCTGCTTTCTCATGCTCTTTCTCTTTCTGAAATTAAATGAAAAAATTTAAGGTTAAAAAACGTGAGCATATCCAACAAAACCATGTCTATATGTCTACCCTAGAGAAACTCTTGCATATGGTGACAGGGCCATATGCAAAAAGATGTTTATTGTACTTCTGTTTCTTTAAAAAAGAAAAGGTAAATGATCTGTCCATAGATGAAATAAATCCATAAACTGTGATTTATTCTTAATGAGATAATAGAAAGGAGTTTAAAATTAACGAACTGTGTATAAATCTCTATAGATGAATAGGTAGATGGATGGATAGGATAGATGGATAGATAGATATCAGTGTGGATACATCTCAGAAAACAATGTTGCATGAAAAATACTAAATGCATACAAGGGTATATGCAGTGTAATACAATTTGTATAGATTTAGACACACACTAATCAGTGTTATATAGTTGTTGCAGACATATAATTACTTGGTTAAATAATAAAATTGGACTGGGCAGGACAATCAGTAACCTTAGAATAGTGGATACTTCTAGAGAGGAAAGAAGTAAGAAGAAATGGGATAGGTATGTCGCCCCATCTGTTTTCCAAGAATGAGAGAATGGAAACAAATATTAAGTTCTTTTTAGCTTGGGTGGTAGTAATATAGGTGTCATAGGTATCTTAAAATATTTTCTGTGCTATGCTGTTTGAAATATTTCATAACTGTAAGTATGAATTATCTACAGATAAAAGAAAGTCAATAATGAGTCTAACACTCCACCTCCCTTCCATACATATCATTTTTTTTTTCAGATGACGAGAACAGAGCTGGAGAAATTAACGTGATTTTTCTTAGACTACTAAGTTGTTTGCCTCTTGCCTACTTAGCACCTGCAAGCAGGTGGTTCTTAACCTTGGCTGACATTAGAATTGCCTGAAAGGCTTTATAAAGGACCCAGACCTGGGTCCCACCCCGGAGCCTGTGATGTCATTGGTCCCGGGGGCTACTTCCCAGGTGATTCTAAAGTGGAGCCAAGGGTGGGCACCGGTGCTCTGAAAGCTTCCGTGTTCTGACATTGAACTCTAAGGAAATGAAGGCCGGCTCTGTCATTTCAGTTAAGGTGTGGGGAGGCAGTGTTTTGTAGCGACCACATCTTCATTATCTCTACTGTCCTGACAGTGATTAGGGTAATTTCTTGTTCCCTTGGAATAACATTCGGAGACAAGAAATACGATGATAACTGAGGGACTCTGGTAGTGGCAGAAGGCTTTCAGCTGAGCATCCCTTTCGTGTCAGGGTACTCTTCCTGTGCAATTAATAGTCAGGCGAAGGTTGGGATGAGACTGTGCTGAGCGATGTATGTCATCGCCCCTTCCTGCCCCCCTGAGTTAAAAGTGCAACAGACGAATTTGCCACCTTGTTCCCATTTTTAAAGGTAAGGTAATGCAGCCTTTCTGCTTTTAATATAAAATGGTCTTCAAAACACTTTTGCTACCAGGGATGTTTCTGAAGAGTTGGTAAATTACCAAAATATTGAATTTTCCCTTTTATCAAATCTGCCTGATGTGATTAAATAAATAAAATTAACATTAATATCCTCTTTGTCTCTGGAGGCTGAAACACCACCAGCGAAACATCTGGTAAAGATCAGAGAGAGTGTGGTTTCCAAGTTCTATCCCACGAGGCATCAGTCTGTCAAATAGTTAATGCGAGCTCTGTGATTAAAAAAAAGAAAAAAGAAATTCTAAATCGCAGGATTTTTTTTTTCCCATTGATTTTACCTAAGAAAGAGATACTGACATATTTACATGTTCAACATACTGCAGACGTATATATGTTACCATAAATTACAACCCCCTTGGTGCAGGTAAATGTAAAACCACAGAAATTCTCATCAGATGGGGCATCGACCACAGTCTATAAGGCGTCTGTCAAATTGAATTTCACATCCCAAAACACAGTTTAGAAGCCTTCCATTTGGTAGTGGTTTAATTTTATTTCCCTTTAGAAGGCATTTAATCCATTTTACCTGGAGAGCTGGCCTTTCATGAACTCTGTCCTGAAAATAAATTCGTAGCAGATTTGGGCAAACATTTCAAAGCGAATTGTGGTTTCTGTTTCTTTGCCCTGCAATTCTAGGATTAATGAAAAACAATAGATAATGAGAGGAATCCTAAGAGGTTAAATATTTGGAGGCTTTATCCTCATAAAACAAAATCATTAACTACATGACGGTTGATGTTCCTTTTAGTTCATATTTGCTTTGTGGTTTTTCTCTGATTTCATGCCCCGAAATTATGTTTTTAAAATTAGAAAGAATTATGTAAATCTTTGCATGAACAATCTGATTAGGGGAATGTATTTCAAACCTTTTGACGTTTGCTCCTATATGGATTCTAAAGTGTGTTTTTCTTAGTTCCTTCAGACTGCACCAGTGTAAAATTAGTTTGGCAATTTATTAGAAATGTCTTCTGTGACCTTTGGAATATGTCTTGATTACCTTTGGTCGCGCTGACATCTCGGAGTCCAGACAGAATCTTAGTGTGTAGAGTGAAAGACCAAACACGTTTATTTTTCCAAAAAAAAAAAAAAAAAAAAGGTAGTCTGATTCTCTTTGATCTTTCCAGAAGTGTTTTCTTCAAGCTCCGGGGAGAAGGATGTGGAAAAGAGATGTTTTATTTTTCTTTCCGTGCAGATTTATTAGTTTCTACTATAATTACTAGGTAGGGCATCTAGACTATCAATAGGACAATGGACTATCAATAGGACAATGAACGTTCCAATGCCAGGCAGTGGATGTACGACTGGCGAGCACAGTACCTGGCTGGGTGGGCTGGATGCCCCGTCAGCTCAAACTATGGGCAGCCTCGTCCAGAAGGGAGATGGGTTGGTTTAATAGGTCTCATCGCTCATAGAGGAAGTTGGCGTAGATAGGAATTTGGTGAGAAAACAGAATGAAACCTGGGTGTGCTTACGTTGTGACGCAGTATCTACTTTTATTTTCTTGGGCCATAGACACTGGGCTTGAGTAGGGAGAATGACTAACCCTTTTGAGGGAGAATTTTGAAGAATTAAGACACAGTTAGTTTGAAAAGTTGTTGAGAAATTGGAAAATAAGATGACCTGGCTCTGGGTAGGCAGGGGCAGTTGCATGAGTAATGATACCAGGCTCCAAACTTAGGGTGACTGTAGAATTCATTTATTATTCAAATAGGGACGCTTTTGAGAGCAGAAGGGGTTCTGTGTCGCTAGAATATCAGTATATTACAAGGCTTGTCCTGGGAAAACCAACATGTAGAGCTGTCCTCCCCAAATAGAATATGCACTGATGTATCCGGTCAATCAGTGTGTGTCCATTCATTTATTTGGTCACTTTGTACAAGCCATGTGTCATGCGCTGTCCTGGAAGCTGGGAGTTACAGAAATAAATGAGATGTTTCCTTGAGGAGCTTATAGTCTTCTAGGGGTGATAACTGTGTAAATAGTTATTTACACAGTAGTGAAACAAGGCTTTGATAGAGATCCATGCAAATTATTTTCATGTCGAAACAGGGGAAGAAGCTTCCAACTATTTGTAGAGTCTGGGCAGGCTTCTTGGAAAAGGTAACTGCATCTTGAAAGAAGACAGCAGTTCTTGCAGAGAAAGGGAAGGAGGCCATTCAAGGGAAGGGCCCCAATATGTGCTAATAACACAGTGGTGTGAAAGAGCCCAGGAAAAGAAACAATTCCCAAGTAGTTTGGTCCAGGAGTAGGTAGGAGAAGGAAAGGAGGCCGGAAATTTACCTTGGACCAATAATAAAGGATCTGTAAGTACCAAATAGGGATAATGTTTTGAAAGTTAGAATTACACACCTAGTTAATAGTATTGCAAATCCAGTTAATACAAAAAAACAAAACAAACAAAACTTAGGAGGCAGCATCAGCGAGGTAGCAAGTCCTGTACTTTGATGCTTGTGAAATGAAACTGCCTCCCCCAAACCATCTCGTTGTCTCTTAAAGTTTCTAGTTTAAAACTTCATTAGAATGTATCTCTTGGCCACTATCACGTGAAACAGAAAGTTTTCTTAGGCCAAGTGATCAGCCAGGGAAACACGTAAGTGAAGACAAGCATGAAAGCATTTTCTGTGATGGACTTTAAAGAAAAAAAAAACTATATCTGGGAGAGACCAGAGACCAGAGCTATTTGATCAGTTATGTAGAATGATTAAGATGTGGACAGAGGCCGCATACATTATCCTGTGTATGAGTAACCTTCTGTTAGTTAAATGTTTCCTTTTTATAATCTGTAAAGAGAGTGAAGTGGTGTTCAGCAAAGCTTTGGACGGGTGTTCCTTATGCTGAGCCTGTCAACCCTTTCAAGACTTTCCTCCCACTGCTAAGATTTACTTTGGAATTGTTTTCTGCTCAGACTGATTTACTTTGGAATTGTTTTCTGCTCAGACTGAATCAATGCAGAACAGAGCTCCACGTGTTGAGATGGTTAGAGGGTACAAATTAAATCAGTTCTCAAAATGGTGCCCATCCCCAGTGATTCTGGCTCAACACTGTAGGGCCTGGTACCTCTAGAGAGGGGAGGGCAGTGGAAGGAGAGATGGGCCTTTTGTTTCTTGAGCTGCCTGCCCTAGCAGTCGCCTGGGGATCGTGCCTTGCCAGGTCGGGCCGTTTGCCTGTGTGACCAGCACAGTGCAGAGCCAACCACAGGGGGCACAGGTGTTCAGAGGGTTCCAGATAGAGCATCTGATTAGTCTTGCTCTTAAAACTTAGAAGGCGGCGTCTCAGGCTTCTCTCTTCCAGAATGATTTCTGTGTTTTAGAATGTTTATTTGAAAGTCCTTTAAATTGGCCTGGATATCAGGCCTGGTAATCCTATCCTTTGATGAGAAACATGGCTACTTCTAAACTCTTTTCTCTTCTACTGTTCCTTTCTTCCATTCCCTGTCAACAGTTTCTGGAGTGAAAAGATCAAATGGTGCTTTGTTGCCAAGAGAATAGACTTGGGGGTGGGTGTGAGCAGTTTTAATGAAGGGAAAGTGGGGGTCCCCACCTTCAGCAAAAGTGGAAATTTATCTTCTGTTGCATTTGTGGGGACTGCTACTATTTCCCCTTCCCTGCGAGTTTCCATGTTGCGTCAGGGCCCCTTGCTTTGCATCATATTTTTCTTTCTACCTTTTCAAGCTTTGCTTTGGGGAAAGAACTTCAGCAAAGATAAAATTCATACATATAGATGGTGAATGGCTGAGAAAAGATGCAGGGCTGGTTCTCCCAGGGGTTGGTTAGCCAGTTTTCACTAGGAAGGAAGTAAACCTCTCCCTTGGAGAGAAACTCCTTCAGGGACATGTGTTGGAGAGGCAAATAACCATGCTACAAACTCTGAGCTACTAGATTACTTTAATCCTCACTGTAGCCCTCAGAGTGAAGTAATTCATGGAGTTTGAGATTTATACTCTGTTCTTTCTACTATAAACTCCAAGGTCATTATTCACCTTTGAGTCCTGCCCACAGTGCCCAGCTCAGTGATTAGATTAACATATAGTAGACCTCAAATATATATGCATACATACTTGTTTATCTACCTGTATATATGTGTGTGTGTGTGGATCAGTATATGTGCATATACAGATGCATATATCTGTATATCCATATGCTTGGAGTTAGGTGATGGATACATGGAGGTCCATTATTGTGTTGTTACTGCTTGTATGATGATTTGAAATTTCTCATAATAAAAAGCTAAAAAATTCTTTGAGTGAGCTTCTAGGAAACAGAAGGATAGTTTGTTCTCTCTCAAATCTTAGAAAATGATGCCATGTGCCCCCCTCCCCCATGGATAACCTGTGTTCTCCTGATCTGAAAACAAATTAATTTCTGTCATTGCTCCTGCAGGGCTCTGAAATCATCCGGCCTGAGAACGAGATGAGACATAACTCTTGGGCAATAACATGACATTCGAAAAGGCAATTGCTAACAAGGAAGTATCATTATTATAATATATTAAGATAACTTCTGTAACAGGCAGCCCCAAGTCTCAGTGACTTGGTATGATGAAGGTTTATTTCTTACTCATGTTCTAATACAGCTTGTGATCCTACAGTGACTCAGGATCCTTCCATCGAATGGCACTCTGAGTCCAGTGTGACAGACAGGATGTTGAGAAACAGAAATTAGGAGCCGGGTCTGAAAGTGACATGCTTTACTTTTTTCTGCATCCCATTGGCCAGAAATCAGTCACTTGACCCCAGCTAAATGTAAGGGAGGCTGGAGAGGATGGTCTTTCTGTGTGCGTAGGAGGAGGTTGAACACACCCCTGACTTCTCCTGGTTCTCTGTATCCCCTTGAAAAGAAGATGCATTTTAGTTTTGATCTTTGAGCTTTCTGTGAGTGGCGACCCCACATGGTCAAAGTGGTCTCGTGAAAGACCATTTCTTCTTTCTTACCAGCGCTGGCTCCTGTGACTTGCTTTTCAACTTAGTGGATCTTTTTCAGCCCAACCATTTTTTTTTTTTTTATTTACTCTCCAAGGATTCCATCACCATACAGTCACCACTGCTGGGAAAACTCATGTTATCTCAAGTGAATTACTCAGTTTTTTCCCACCTTGTCCAAATTACATGTTCTTGGTGCATAATTCCCTACTGCTCATCATCTGTCTAAGTCATGAGGATGCCTGATGTCTTCATGTCCCACAGGCACTCACCCTTGAGGGAGATCTGCTCATTATCAAGGGCAAGGTCATGAGTGAATCACTGAGAGATCCACCACTGTGAACAGAAATTTGGTGTGAAGGGCTATTTTACTAAGACCCTGAAACACAATATTCCCCATCTGTTCATAAAGCAGCTTGTTTGATACACACAGTGTGGTCATAAATGCTCTTCTAGTCTCCGAATGCTTGCCTTTGGTCATGGACTGGCACACACTCAAGGAAAAAATGACAATGTGCCTCTATGGACACTTTTGGTCCATTTCCATAAATATATTCAAACAAAATGAAATTGCCTGGCTCTTTACACTCTGTCCTTTGGTGTGTTTAAGCTTGCAGAATTACCCCCAAGGATGACAAATTGTAAACATCATGCAGTGCCACAGCCCGGGTTCAAGGCCTGTCTCAGCGTTCTGCCGACATTCACCCTTCCTAGAAACGTTTCAAGTGTTTTAGGAAAATGAAGCTAGGTAAACAAGCTTATCAGGAGCGACAATAAAAAAAAAAAATCATCGATTCTAATTAGGAGGCGTCGCCGATACAGAAACAAAGCTGCTTTTGTGTAGTGGAAAGTCTACCTGTTCTCTGAAACACAGGGAGTGCTTTCCAGTGGCTTTAGATAATCAGGCTGGCGAAGTTTCAGGGCCCTGACCTTTTGGCCCATCTCAAGTGATTCAGCTGCACTTGTCGAAACTTGTCGAAGGCGTTGGTGGGAGCTGTGTGGGGTGTTGTTATAGAGCTGTGACCGTGAGGCAGGTACTGTTGTTTTGTTCTCCTGCGAGCCCCAAGCTGCATCATAAATGGATGTGGGGCGTGTCTGGGTTCTTGGCACGGGGCTGGAGTTTATTGTCACCGTCTCTGGTTGTCCCTGTGGAGCAGGTGTGTCCCTCCTCAAGTCCAGCGCATGCAGCCACCCCTGGGGAAGACTCTGGCAGCTTGAGTTGTGTCTGGGTCACCCTGAGTCTGCCCCACTGTGGGCCCCGGGAAGGCCAGCTTTGACCGTAACCCTGGTTCTTTGCCGTGTCCGGGAAACGGGGCCTTCACGCCGGCACCGGCCAAGGAAGGAGCCGGATGATCTGAGCAAATGATGGAGAAATCACTCTCACTGCTTTATTCCGTTGAGATAGTGAATCAAAACCAAAAGCCGTGTCACTGTCACTTTTCTTGGATTCAGAATTTCGGGGGAGAAATGGATTTCGCTAGACCACAGGGTCAGGAACACAGACCCTGGTAAATCAATGGACATTTCATTTAAAATTAAAGAGTGTCTATTGACCATTTGCAGTGTCAGTGATTTATTTTCAGGGAGGAGTTTCATAAAAGGCATTTTTAGTTGCCTGATAGTACGTTTCCTCCAAAGATTGGCTGGCTAATTACCATTGGCGAGTAATAGGGGCTGACAAAAAAAAAAAAAAAAACAAAAAAGGAAGAAAGAAAGGAAAAGAAGCCCATTGTGTTCCAAAGGATTGATGCTTCCAGTTGTCTTGACAAGCTCCTGCTGCACTTGTCAAACAGCTGTGCCTGGGAATGAAATTCTGAAGCTGGATTCTCATTTGGCCAAGATTAGAACAGGCTTAATTGAAGGGGGTGGGGGTGGGGGAGGGGAGCAGTATAAATCTCTAAGTACAGAATTCGTGTATTTCTAAAATATGTTGTACTGACCATCTCTAAAATGCCTGATTTTGTTTTCTCATTTTTTACTCACATACGTATATAATATGTTGAATCTCAATTCTGTGACAAGGGTTCAATAAAAACATTGCGTTTGTACGGAAAAAATATTATAATAAGGTTATTTTATAACAGTGTCCCTTAAAGATCTTTTAGATAAATTTAAATATTTAGTTTACATTTACATCTTAGGGCAGGGTCATTCATCTGCTTAGAGGTGTGTGTCTTCTCTGTGGTCTCTGAAAGTGAGCAACTATTTCATGCCAATGTCACATTTAGGCCCCGGGGATACCGCAGTGAACAGATCAACCCCAAGTTCCCTGTCCCCTTGGGGCTTAGGCTCTAGAGGGGGAGGTAATATGTCATGCAGATATCTGGGGGAAAGAAAGTTTCGGGCAGAGACAACAGGAAGTCCAAAGGCCATGAGGCAGGAGTGTCAGCCTGACAAATTCTGGAAACATCAAGGAGCCCAGGGTGACTGGAGAGAAGTGACCAAGTTGGAGACAGAAGACGAGGTGAGGGAAAAAAATGGGGGCTAAGTTGTTTAGGGCCTTGTTTTGAGTAGAAGGGGGAGACAATCGGATTTGTGTTTTAATACAGTTATTGGGTGCCATATGGAGAGTGTATTGAAGTGGAACAAGAGGCAGGGACAGGAAGACCAGACTTCCAGGAGTAGGGTCATTGCAGTCGCCCTCTCTCTGGTCTTCCTGCTTATGTCCAGAGGTGGAAGTTGGGATAAGCGGTGGCGTTCTGGCTATGTAGAAACAAGCTGGACGTGGCAGGATTTTCTGATGGGTTGGAAATGGAGTGTGGGAGACGGAAGGGTCAGGGAGGACCCCAGGGTTTGGCTTGCACATCTGGGAGGGTGGGAGTTACCTTGAACTGAGATGGAGGAGGTTTGGGGAGGAAGCAGAGGGTTCAGTTTCAGAGTTGGTTTTAAGGAACCTGTGATGAGCCCCCGTGGCGGGTCTGGAGGTAAGAAAAGCATAGAGTCTGGCATGATCACGGGGTCACCTGTGTGCTGACAGTATTTAAGGCTTTGAGATGAGCTGACCAGATACAAAGCGAAGTGAGAAGTAGAGACGTGAAGACATTGATGTCTGTATGTCTGGGTTCCCCAAGGGCTGGGTGAAAGGAAAGGGGAACCCTTCTCTACCAGATAGCTACCTTGTGTCCCCTTTCCCCGGCTTTGTTATGTTGTCCTGACCACCTGCCATCTGCCTGTAAGAATCTCAAGGGGCCATTGAAGAGAAAAAGACAGGATTGGAGAGTCTGCTTCAGACGGGCCTGCCTTTGGCACTCCTGTGTCTTGTCTCCAGCCTGGAAGAGAGGCAGACAGAAGACAAGGTGGAATGTTCCAAGAGAATCTATAGATTTCTACCGTCATGGTTTTATGCTTTTGAATCGAGGGAATGTTAGCGGCAGGATCTGTATATTTTCGCTCGTATAGAACTTAACGGTATGTGAGCAGACACTGAAAAATAACATTAAGTCAGTGCTGCCATTGGGATGGCATTGAGGGGACAGGAGTTGAGGAACAGACTGGGTGACTTGTTGGTCAGTGTGTGTTGAGGGGACACAGCAGTGGGTAGTATTTTTTTTCTACCATTCCAACAGTGAGATGCTGAGGTTCTGTCTCTTAATAAATTAATTTCTCAGTGAATTTGATGGTATCTTGTGTTCCCAAATGCATCTTCTCACGTGCTTGGCTGACTTCTGCTTCGAGAACCTGCTCTAAGAAGGTCTTTATAAATAAGTGCTGAGAAGGAGCAGTAGGAAAGACGACTGGCTGGGGTCTCTCAGGGGTTTCACTCTAGTTCACATCCTAAATGTACGCGTTGTGTGAAAGGCTCAGGGACTCTGTTCTGGGCCAGGGAAGCCCTTTGAGTCTGCGAAAATAATTTTAATTTTAAGATCATACGATCACATTTCTCTTTACTATAGAAACTGCTTAACAGGAAACCTTTTCTGTACCGTGGATTGGGTTTGTTTACTGTGAATTAGGATTAAGTAGGGAACAAAACCTTACGTTTCAGCTTTTGGAAAATTTTATGATGTTCATGTCGATGGCAGTAAAACTTCACTGGCTCCAAAGGGATGCCTCTTCTGGTTTACTGAAGTGTTATGTCACGCTACATCCAGGGAAGGGACTTTTTTTTTTCTCTTTACATTTAATTTTCCCTTCTGTTGCCTCCTGTCTCCCATCTTTCTGGCACCTACTCATTTCCTTTGTTTTTTCTCTCTGTGCTGAGCTATTGAGGGTAACTGCAGAGAGAAAATGGAGATTATAACTGTGCTTAAAAGCTCTATGTGTGCACGTTTCTATCCAATGACTGTGAAAGAAAGCATATTCAGTGCTTTACTATTTAAGTCTGTATTTGATGGAGTTTCTGTCTGTCCCAGGGGCTGTCTTACATCGTCTAGCAAGGTGTGCTGTCCTACTCGTTAGGGCAGGGCTTCACAGCCTTGCACGGTCGACATTGGGAACGGGGAGTTATTTGTGGTGGAGGGACTGTCTTGGGTACTACTGGATGTTTAGCTGCACCCCTGGCCTCTACCCACTAGATGCCAGTAGCACCCCCTCTACTCCCAATGGTGACAGAAATGTCTCCAGACATTGCTGTATATCTCCCGGGAGGGCAAAATTGTCCCTGGTTGGGAACCACTGAGTTAGGGGAACCTGAATTTATCAGCCTTATTTATACGGGCACAGGGCAGTTATTTTGAGAATACGGCCAGTGCCCGAAACACAAACACTTGGGTTAAAAAAAGCCTCAAAAACAACAGCAACAAAAACCTCGTGTCACTTGGCATTGCCGAGTGAGAGCTTGTAGGAGCCTCTTCCTTCCTTCCCTGGCCTCTCCGAGGACCCTGGCCATGGCCTGGACAACGTGTGATGTCTAGTTGATAAAGAAGCAATCCTTTATGTGTCCAAAATTGTAGTAGAAGGGGCTGTAAATTTTTCCAAGTACCTAGTTGTTACTGGGATTTCCTTTTCTTTATTTTTTTTTAAATTTTTTTCAACGTTTTTTATTTATTTTTGGGACAGAGAGAGACAGAGCATGAACGGGGGAGGGGCAGAGAGAGAGGGAGACACAGAATCGGAAACAGCCTCCAGGCTCCGAGCCATCAGCCCAGAGCCTGACGCGGGGCTCGAACTCATGGACCGCGAGATCGAGATCGTGACCTGGTTGAAGTCGGACGCTCAACCGACTGCGCCACCCAGGCGCCCCTGGGATTTCCTTTTCTTAAAGAAATAGTGATATAAACGGAGGGTTAGTTCCTTGTCCTAGAAGAATGGTTGTACCTAGAATCTATCGTGTTCTGATGGGGAAGCATCTAACGGAGACAGAGTGGGATCTTCTAAAGCAGAAATTGAGCCTGAGGTGAGAATAATCCCTACCTATGTTTAACTTCTCACCAGTTTCAGCGCTCATGATGAAACCATGGTGTACTGAAAATATATGGAAATTTAGAGGCCTAATTTTGCACTTTCCCAGGATCTGCCCTTGAATGTTCTGCCTCTCGATTTTGGAAGTGAAACTCCTTTCACTCTTCCATTTAGAATAAGTCCCAGCAAGGGTGCACTTTTGGTACCCAAGATGGCACTAGATATAATGACTCATTAGCAGGAAAGGGAGTTCTCTTCCTCTCGTGACCCGACTTTGATAAGAAGAGCCACAAGAAGCTTGAGACTTGTAGATCTTTGTCAAGGCAGCAGTGCTTGTGTGATTAAACTTCTTTTGCCATCAGCTCTAATTAGTAGCAGTTTCAACAGCTTTCTGGATCTTCACCGGGAAGGCAGTAGGTATAGACATCACTTATTGAGCCAGCCTGTTCTACCCAGGAGACTTTTTGAGTCAAGAGTTGGTTTGGAGATATTTTATATGGAATGACTTGTGGCAGTGATAATAGACAATGACAAATGAAAGCAACCTCATATGGTTTCTGCAGAATAATAATAAAAAACCCACTATGTTCATGACAGAATAAAATTAAGTAGGAACAGCTGTATTTGAATATTTACCTTTGGACCCTGAGAGAAAAAGAGTTTTCATTGTTTGAGACAGACTGTAAGGAGGCTGAACTCCACCGGAGATAATAACATCTTCCATTTGTTAGGTTGAGTTTACAAAGCACTGTCCCATGCATAATCTCATTGGAGTCTCACAGTAATCCTCTGAGGTAGAAAAGGTAGTTGTGGTTTTCATTCCTATTTAAAAGCTCACATGACTTGATCTCAAGTTATACAGCCAGTAAGTACTGGATTGCAATCCAGGACCCAAGTCCGTTGGACTCCTAGACCAGAGCTTTTTTTCCATCCCCCCACAGCCTTCCATGAGGTTACTGTGAGTTATGTCTACTCCACTCCATACTCTGCTATTTCCTAGGGCCCCCAATCCTAGTTCCTCTTCATTAGGACCGCCATACTGCACACCTCAGGGGGCACCATTCCTTTTGCATGCTGTGTGGTCTTGCACAACTAGAGGCCCTTGGAGGAGCACCAGGCACCTGGGCCGTATAGAATTCCATAGAATTCCATCCATTGGGCAATTTCTGTTCGTGTGAGTTAAAGCTGTACAGTGATCCGCTGGATGAGTAAATGGCTGTCTATGCCTGGAAGCTTTACAAGACTCAGTGTCCCAAACCCTCCCCCAATATTATACCATTTAAACACCATATAACTCTAAGTCCACTTGTGAAAATGACCACTGAAATCCTGCTAAATTAAAATAAAAAGACACCATTGATTTTATTCCTCTGGTTAAAATCAACTAATTATACCCAGAAACCTTATTTCATTTAAGATGATGTAATTTTGTCTTCTGATTTATTTTATTCTGGAAAAAGCCCATTTCACTTAATTCAACATGATTCTGTATCATACTCTTACTCATGTTATCAAGAGCTATTGGAAGTGAGCTTTTAAGAAAATTACTTGTTTTTCTTAATTAGTCAGCTGTCTTTTTACCCGGTTTTGTTGTAGACGTCCTTTTAAGAAGATATATACTAAAATACTGTCTCACATTTTCCAGAAGCTATCTGCCCTCATCTCATGAGTGATCTATTTTGCGGGACCAGGATGCATGTTAGAAGATGAATTTGTGACCAGGAGAGTGTGTGGGGTAACAGGTCAGACCTGGCGGGGAGGGAGGCCAGTTCAGACGGGGGAGAAACGACCTTCCAGTGTAAACCTCCTAGGCTTGCACTGCCTCACTTGTTCCAGTTTCTCTGTTAAGAGCTCCGATTCCTGGTACTAACATACAACACAGAGAAAACTAAGTCAGCGTTGGAATGCCACAGTCTTTCCCCTTAATACTAGTTCATACCTTTTCAAATCATTCTTCTACACTCTATGCCGTTTTATTGTGGCAACATTCAGTAGAGAAGGTGGAACGGGGAAGTCCTACTGTTTCCACTTCACAGGCTAGGAAACTGAGGCTCAGTGAAGTTACGTGAGAGAATTACCCAAGGTGATCAGTTACACAACAGCCTTCCTTATATTGGAAGGTGAGGGAGGAACTGGAGGGTGAAAACACATCTCAAGCAATTTAAGCTCTTTGTGGGCTGAGGTCAGGTGAAATAAAATGCAAACAGCATTTTAAAATGCAAAGTCACGTGTTTCTGGGTGTGCTTAATATGTAATTCGATGTGCCCTGCAGAACAGAAACAGAGAAATTAGGGTTGGAGGGGGTGTAGAGAGTCAGGCCTCCTCTCGGAGCAGGACTTTGTTCTGGGTTGAGTTGTGTCCCCCCCAAAAAAGATACACTGCCATCATTATCCCCAGTGGTCAGAATGTGACCTTGTTTGGAAGTAAGCCCTTTTCTGGAGGCCATCAAGTTCAAATGAGGTCATTAGGGTGGGCCCTCACTCAGTGTGACTGGTGTCCTCGTGAAAAGGGAAAAGTCAGACACAAAGACAGACATGCGTGCAAGGAAGAAGATACGAAGAGAGGGACACAGAGAAGACCCTGGGAAGACAGGCAGAGACCAGGTGATGCGTCTAGAAGCCACGGAGAGCCAGCGCACCTCCAGAGGCCAGGAGAGAGCACAGAGCTGGCCCCCCCAACCCTGTTCACACCCTGATTTTGGACTTTGAGCCTCCAGGGCTGGAGGACGTTGAGTTCCTGTTATTTTAAGCCGCCCCTTCGTGGTACTTTGTCACAACATCCTAATACAGACTGTGCCCCACGTCTGTCCTCGGCCACTGCCCGGGTGCACAGCTGGTGGTTTTCCTCCTTGCTGGCAGGACTGTAGCAGGCCGCTCAGTGGGGTCCTGGACTTGATCTCGAAGCACTGGGCAGCCACAGTACGGAAGAGGAGAAGGAACTGATCACACTTGTGTTATAAATTCTCACTTTTGCCGCTGCGTGGAGGATGGCTTTAGGAAGCACGCTGGGAGCAAGACTATGGACCAGTAAGGAGAGTTTTATACTGATCCACTTTTATACTGGAGGGACAGTGAGGGCACAACCTAAGGTGAGGAGGCATTGAACTCATCCTTCATTCCTGAGGTTTCTAGAATGTTCATCTCAGCCTCTCAGTCTGCGGGCCGGAGCTGGGTAGAGCAGATGTCTCCCGGGGACACATCCTGGCCTGTCATGCATCAGGGCCCCAAACATACTTGGGCTGTGTATCTTCTGAGCCCATCTCTTGGGAGTTTGGGGATGATCCCACTCTGTCCTGGACACAGGCATCCCTCACTTTGAGCTCAGCAAGCACGTCCGTATCCTGTCTCCCAGCGGTACGTGAGAGCTAACTTGGAAAGACGAGTGAGTGAGCCCCTAAGGGAAATCGAATCCTGAGTTTATCTGTACTTGAATCAAGATCCCTGTAATTCTCTGTCTCAACTTTGATTATGGTCTTTTCCTAGAAGGGGAAAGTAAAAAGGTGAAGTGCGATGTTACAGAGGGGATAAGACAGAATGTTTCAATAGGTCAGAAATTAGATGAAGTTTAGAGCCATCCTGGTAGTTTTAAGGCATAGTCGTACTATGTACAGTTGGAAGAGAGAAATGCTACAGAGACCTCAGTACATATCCAATTAATCTCTCAGGGTAATTTGCTTACTGACTTCTGCCGCCAAACTTATGAGTTGCTTTCTTCAGGCGTGAGGGTTAGTTGATGAAGCGATTTGTTCTGTTTCTGTTACACAGCGTATCGATCTTGCTGGTGGAAAATGTTAACGGTGTCCCCCGTATATCATTCAGCTTCCGCTCCCCTGTTCATTATTCCCATCCCCCACTAGTAACTCTTGTATCACAGAGGGACACCTCACTGGGGATATTCCAAGGTCAGCGAACGGCAGGGCTCTGTGTGTTGCTGCAGGATTTTAAAAGGCAGTCATTATTCACACTTGCAAGAGGGAATTAGCACGTAAGAAAGTTTTACCAAGTCTTGTAAATGGATCTGTTCCTTAGTTTCAGTGAGAAACCAAATTCTGAGAGACAGAAATTTGGTTTTTTATTTCCGCATCTCTCAACCACACCAGCCCTTCCTTCTTTAATCATCCAGCGTCCTGCTGTGGCAAAGAATCTGTGGGCTTCTCAGTGTGATACTGAGACCCTGTTTTTAAAAAGTTATGAACTTTTCCTTATACACGTGAAGCTGTAAGGATAACACAGCAAACGTCCAAAGAGGGCACTGGATCAGAGCAGGGCCCAGACATGACCCACCAGTCAGCGGACACTTAATTGTTCAGAACGTCACTTTTCTGTGGTTGCTGTTGGTGTGTTTGTTGTGTTTCGTTCCGTTTGCCTTAACTGAGTGGCAGGCCTTCCTGCTGCTTTTGAGGATGTTGCAAATCCAGCACCACTGGGTTCTTGGGACATGGTCCCAATAAACTGTCCAAGCTGATGAGAATCAGGACGTAATGAAGAGACTCTTTACTGACATCGGGCAAAGTGCTTCACATACTACAACCACAGAACGTCACATTTCCCTGGTTGTCTTTCTTCGGAAATAATTTACCCTGGCAAAACATTTGCCCCGTAAGAGCAACATTTGCCGGTAGAGTCTAGGACATCTGGCTCTGGATTGTCCACTTAACTTCTGAAGTGTTCAGTCCGAAGTTCCAGAAGAGGGAGGGGCTGGAAGTGGTCATAGCAGATGCTACCTCTTCCAGCTCCCTTCTCACTGAAGACCACCCAGATGACCTCTAAGAGCAAGTGACGGAAGCACCAAGTGGGTCCACCCTTCTGCCCGCAGGTGAGCCCAGAAGCCCAGGAGTTCACGGAGGCTCGTGTCTTGCCCTCTTCCCCCTTATGGGGTTGATGTCGTGTTAGTGGTATAGGTCTTCACTCAAGCAGAGGTCCACTCGCATCTTTTTCCTCTCAACCCTGGAAGAATCTTTTCCTTCTGTCTCATCATTTACAGTAGAGGCAGCCTTGGTTCCAAGTGGCCCTAGACGGCAGGAGATTATAGGAGCGGATGCTCCCGCCCCCACAGATAGGAGATGGGCTGCTCTCCAGACCTGTGGATCCCTCTGGGAAGAAAGATTTCTGCAACTAGACCCCTTCCTTTGGAGCAATGAGTGACTTCTTTCTAGCTTCTTCCATTCTTTGTTTCCTTTCCTTGGTCGGTTTATAAGCCGCCTTACCCTCACGGCATCTCTGCCTCTTCCCTCCCCCTCCCTCCAGCCTTGTTTAGAAGGCCGGGTCATAGCTTTGAAAATGTCGAGAAACTCAGGGAGAGAGTGGTCCCCACTGCCAGTACCCTCAGACCAAGGATACGCCCCTGCAATTGTATTATTTTTTACAGTGAACAACAATGCTAGAAATTCTCTGATTTGTTTCTGATTTAGTGTTTTTCTTTTCTTAAAGAGCCCCCCTCTCACTGCCCACCCACCCCAATTGTCTAAGCTTCAGGCCCCACAAAACCCGGATGTGACCCCCGCTGAGCCATAAGGTGAGCTGTGAGTGCCCATTCTTTTCTAAACAAATTTTGTTTTTCTCTGGAGTTCATAATTACCTTTTTTTTTTTTTAAATAAAAAAGTAAACTTTATTTTTTAGAGCAATTTTAGGTCCACAAAAAAATTGAATGGAATGTTCAAAGTTCTTATATACTCCCTGCCTCCGGCATTAATGAACTTTCTGCGCCAGAGTGGTATAATTGTTAGAATAGATGAACCGACGTGGACACATTGTAATCTCCCTAAATTCATAGTTTACATCATGGTTCACTCTTGGTGTTATACGCGCTGTGGATTTCAATAAATGTAAAGTGACACGTATCCATCAGTATAGTATCATCCAAATTGTTTCACTGCCCTAAACAGCCTGTGCTCTATTCGTCTCTCCCTCCTCCAAACCCCTGGCAAGTGCTGATCTTATTGTCTCCATAGTATCACCTTTTCCACAGTGTCATAGAGTTGGAACCATACAGAATACAGCCTTCTCACACTGGCTTCTTTCACTTAGTAATCCGCATTTAAGGTCCCTCTATGATAGCTTATTACCCTTTCCTTCCTTCCTTCCTTCCTTCCTTCCTTCCTTCCTTCCTTCCTTCCTTCCTTCCTTCCTCTCCTTTTCCTTTTCTTTGAAGATTTTATTTTTTTGAAATATTTTTTAAATTTAGTTTTGAGAGGGAGACAGACCGAGCACGAGCAGAGGAGGGGCAGAGGGAGAGGGAGACACAGAATCCGAAGCAGGCTCCAGGCTCTGAGCTGTCAGCACAGATCCTGACATGGGGCTCGAACTCAAGAACCCCGAGGTCATGACCTGAACTGAAGTCGGACGCTCAACCGACTGAGCCACCCAGGTGCCCCTCTTTGAAGATTTTAAAAACAATATGGTTCTTACGCCAGTGGAAGCATGAGAGGGAGGGGTGGGATGTAGGGAGGTCAGAATTAACACTTCGTTCGAATTAACACAACTAAACTTATATTCATGCTAGGTTGGACTTCGTGTCTCAGTATCTACACTTCTGCCTTATTCCAGTGGCAACAATTTTAACCCCTGCGTTGTTACCACAGGGGCAAGTACCCTTTGTAGCCAGATACCCTTGGGTATAAATCTCAGTTATGCCACAGGCCAGCAGCATGCCTCATTGTATTCCTCCGTAAGATGAGGACAGTCTTGGGAGAACCAAAAGACATAATGTATGTAAAGCCCTCAGCACTTCATATAGGCTCTATGAACAGATTGTTTCCACCTGAGTCATGTTAGAATTTTTTTCCACAGCCCACAGCAAGGCATTTTTTCCCCTCAACTTTCGCCAATTTATAATATCTAGGCAATATTTTCCTTAAAAAAAAAAAACAAACCTTTTTGACCACCTTCACCTGTTTCTTCCGCCCCTGCCTCCAGCCTCTGGCAACCACCGGTCTGCTCTCTGTATCCATGAGGTTATTATTTGTTTTTGTTGTTGTTGTTGTTGTTGTTGTTGTTGTTTAAGATTCTACACATGAGCGATCATACAGTATTGTTTTTCTCTGTCTCACTTAGTTCACCTAACATAATGCTGTCAAGGACCATCCATGTTGTAAATGACAAGATTTCATTCTTTTTTATGAAAAAATAATATTCCAGTGTGTGTGTGTGTGTGTGTGTGTGTGTGTGTGTGTGTGTGTGTGTGTGATGATGATTTCTTTATCCATTCATCTGTCCATGGACACTTAGGTTATTTCCGTATCGTGGTTATTATAAATAAAGTCGCAGTGAGCATGGGGGGGGTGCATATATTTTCTTTGAGTTAGTGTTTTTGTTTTCTTCAGATAAATACCCAGAAGTGGAATTACTGGATTGTATGATAATTCTGTTTTTAATTTTTTGAGGAGCTTCCATACTGTTCTCTACAGTCGCCTCACCAGTGACAGTCCCGCCAGCAGTGCGCGAGGGTTCGCTTTTCTCCACGTCCTTCCCAAGATTTGGCATTTCTTGTCATTTTGAGACTAGCCATTCTGACAGGTGTGAGGTGGTACCTCATTGTGGTTTCGATTGGCGTTTCCCTGATGGTGATGCTGAGCGTCTTTCACGTGTCTCGTGGCCATTTGTGTGTCTTCTTTGGAAACCACCCTTTTTTAAACTGCCCTTTTTAAAATTGGATTGGTATGGGGGTTTTGGGGGGTTGAGTAGTATGCATTCTTCATATATTTTGGATATTAATTCCGTATTGGATACATCATTTGCAAGTATTTTCTTCCATTCAGTAAATCGCTTTTTTACTTTGTTGATGGTTTCCTTTGCTGTGCAGAAGGTCTTTGTTGTTGATGTTGTTGTTTTGTTTTGTTTTATTTTGTTTTTTGGTTTGATGTAGTCCCACTTGTTTATTTTTGGCTTTATTGCTTTCACTTTTGATGTCAGATTGAGAAAAAACTCACCTCCAAGACCTATGTCAGGGAGCTTGTTGCCTGAGTTTTCTTCCAGGAGTGTTATGATTCCAGGTTTTATGTTCATCTTTAATTTTTAGTTTAGTCCTTCGGCCGCTAGATGGATTTGACTACATTAAATAAGGGCTGCACCCCCTTACCCCTAACCCTGCTTTTTAAAAATTATAAATGGTGACCAAGTTAAAGAAGGGACCATTGAGAACTTAGAGTTCTGGAGTTATTCATAGGATGAATGTGTGTTACTTTTTTTTTTTTTTTTTTGGTATGAGTTAACAATACAAATGACCTTTTACTTGGAACTATTCCTGGACTAGGTGTAGGAGTGATTCAGTCTATGTCTTTGTAACACAACCGATGGGCAACAACAAAAAAAAAAAAAAAAAAAAAAGAGAGAAAAGAAAACCACCCATATTTACTTTAGTCTAAATAGAGTCAATTAACAGGTCATCTGGTTATTTTAGCACTAGGTAGAAACGTAGATTTTAAGTCATTTATGGTGATTCAGAGAAGTTTTTATTTTTATCTATTTAGTCCTTTGGTGAACAAACTTATCTTCATTCTTTTTCTTTATTTTCCCATAAAAATGTATTTCTCTCTTTGGTTTGCATTCACATGAATTCCCTGGTTTTACAAAATCAGTGACGGCAACATTTTTCTTTAAGTTTGGGTTACCAGGTATAGAGGAAATACAGCAAAGAGCAAAGAACCCAGGTTTGGGGTAAAATCCAGTTCGGTCTAATTCCTTGCCCTTTCTCTTGGTGGCTCTGGAATCCAGAAAATCACTAACTCCTCCAAGTTTCAGTTTCTTAAACTGTAAAAAGGAAGATAATAATACTTACCTTATGAAGTTGTTGGCGGGGTTTAGAGAAGTCCACTTGACCCTTGACCAACACGGGTGTGAACTGTATGGTTCCACTTATGTGCAGATTTTTTATAGTACAGGACTGTACATGTAGTTTCTCTTATGATTTTCTTAACACCATTTCCTTTTCTCTAGCTCACTTTATTGTAAGAAGATAGTTTATAACACATATAATTTATAAAGTTATTGTAAATTATATGTTATTGACTACTTATATCGCCAGTAAGACTTACAATCCATAGTAGACTATTGGTAAAGTTTCGGTGGGATCAAAAACTATACATGGATTTTCAACCGATTGGGGATGTCACCTCTAGGCCCTGCATTGTTCAAGGTCAACTGTAACCAACAGCTACGACACCCATCAGTTATTTGGAACCCGTTTCTTAAATGTTCTTTCCTTGTTTCTTTTGTGTGGCTGGATTGAGGTTCAGCTCAGTTTAGTTGCAGTATAAATGGATCATTAAAAGTGAAGCAAATTTATAGCTAGTTCACATTTGCCATTCATGGACAAAAGAAATCAGAGGAGTGAAGTGTCTTCTTCAAGAGGATAGTTTGTTGGCAGAAGAGAGATTAGAACTCCTGTGTCCCCCTTTCTCAAATGCAGACCTTTCCTCTTGTGGTATGACCTGGCCTGTGATCCAGTAAGCTCTTGAATTCTGTAAAATGTGGCAGCACCTAAACAAACAGTCACCAAAGGGACCAGCAAATACGAGCTCTGTCTACGTGGACTTCATGTTTGTTGTAACATAGCTTGTGAGTTCATATAAGCTTACGCTGCGTATAATTTGTTTGTCCTTTGGTTATCAGGAAACCCTTTCATTAATCTCGCCTGAAATTTAGAAGTACTCGCTATTTGGATGTCTTTTTCAGGTAGCATGAGGTGGCACCCAGTTGTAAGATTTGTGTCCAGGGAATGGCTTGTCTGAAGGGTGTGTGCATTTCAAATCGGGCAAATGTTGGCAGATTTCACCTCCACAGGCGGTTGTACAGACGGGCACTCTCACTAGCGGTACATGGGAGTGCCCGTTGCTCCCACACCTTATGAACACAGTATTTGTTAATCTGGTAGCTGAAAAATGTTCATCCTTTCAAGAATTCAGTGACCCATTTTGATTTTCTCCCTTGTTCCTCAGCCCCTCTGCCCTCCCAACCACGTTTATTCCCCATCTCTTTATGTCCACTTTTGGTGTTTTGGGTTGAGATTTTGGGTTGCTTAAAGTCTCGTATTGGGAGACATCCATTGAAAAGGAGATCTAGAGGGACCAGAAGTTGAGACACTGACAGGAAGTTGAATTCAAACAGGCTGAGAAAAGCAAGGAATCACTCCCAAGAATTAGTCAATAGCACAACACTGATTCAATACACAGTTGACCTAAAATTCCTAGGTTTTTGGAGTAGGATTTTATGAGATGAAGCCTTAGGGATACTGATGAATTGACAAGGTCTTCTGGTCACCTTGTCCAGTAGTGGAATATGTCTTTGACCTCAAATAGCCTAAAGGTCAACTGGAGGCTGTTTAGGCTACCAAGTCCCGTGCACCCTCCGAAGTCTGGAGAAGTTGTAGATGGACAGATTGGCCTCACCACTGGGTGAGGAGGGAAGTTGAAGATACCTTGGCCTTGAGTAAGCTTCCTCAGAGACCCAAATTGAGTCTTCTGATTATTTACATCCCTCATGTTACCACGGAAGGCCAAGCCTATAATAAGCATTTGTTCCTTGTCAGTTTAA
Source organism: Acinonyx jubatus (assembly GCF_027475565.1). Classification (NCBI taxonomy): domain Eukaryota; kingdom Metazoa; phylum Chordata; class Mammalia; order Carnivora; family Felidae; genus Acinonyx; species Acinonyx jubatus. The sequence continues at coordinate 85,724,404 of NC_069391.1, read as the reverse complement.
AACTTGCCGTAAACTAAGTGACTTTGGATTTGGGGCCAAAACCCTGGGTTCCTTTTTGAATCTTGAGGCCACTCTTGTGTTCCGACTTTGGCTGGAAAACCCCTGTCAGCCCTGCAGAGGGAACGCTGAGTCTGCCCTCCTCTGCCCTCCACATGCCTTTGTCCTCCCTTTGTGCGCACTTTGCAAGAACTGTCCCTGCTCATTGAAAACAGGCGGGTCAAGGTCATTGACTCTTTTCAGTATTTTTCCAGCAGGAACATTCATTCATTGTTTCAACATTTTTTAAGGCAGCACAGCATAGTGATCAAGTACATGGGGCCCAGAGCCAGACTGCCTGGGTTTAAATCATGACTCTGCCACTCAGCTATGTTGCTTCCATACTCTGTGCCTCAGTTTTCTCATCTGTAAATGAGGCTAATTAAATACACATACAGTACACATGTGTACCTATATGGGTGTGGATGCATGTAGCTTATCAAAATGCCTACCTTACAATAAGTTATCTGTATGCTTATTATCATAAATCGTTTCTTAAAAAAAATTTCAGACACTCTAAGGGTAAGTGGAAAAAATGCTTACTATGTACAACTCTTGCAAACACTTCACACATATTACCTACACTCAGATAACTCCATAGATGCCATCATCCCCTTTTCACGCATGGAAGCTAAGACCCAGAGATCTTAAATAAACTGTTCAAAGAACTCAGACTTCAGAGCTTGTGGTTATAACTGCTGTGCATGAAACTTGTCTTCCCAGAAAGTATAATATATTGACTCTAACAGGCTGGCAGTGGTGACATTGGTGGTCCCGGCAATGTCAGTGACAGTAATAACCCCAGCTGAGCGGCGAGAGGGCACAGTGTATGCCAGGTGTCATTGCCTACTGCTCCCTGTGCCTTGTGAGGGAGGCAGTATTACAGTCCCTACAGATGCAGAAGCCGAGAAACACTGCTACTGTGGCAGCTGTCATGGGACTGAGCCACAGTTTGAGTGTAAACTTGCCTGATTCCAGTGTCCTTGGCCTGAAAACCATCCTGAATGCCTCCAGCCTGATTTCTGTGTCCTGGACCAGGCAGCCAGAGTGCGTCAGGCAGGACAGACTTGTGCGTTCAGTGAACTTGGAAGGTTTCTTTGTGCCTTCTGCTCTTAGGTCTCTCTCACCTGACTCTCTAATTTTTTTTTTTTTTAAAGTCCCAAAGAAGGTTAAAATACAAGTTCTCCTGGGACACAGCACAGCAACTGTAATAAAGTCCTATTTTGTTTTGTTTTGTTTTTGTTGAGTGTGGGTCAGTTTAATAATCCTCAACATGAATGGATTTAAAGGGTTTTCTTAAACTCCTACCAAATATTGATTAAGCCTGGATCACAGTGTTGGATCTGGTGGGGGTTTAGGCAGGAAACCAGCAATTAGGAGAAGTGCAGTGTTTTCCAGAAGAGGGCGAGGGCCCTGGGCCTCTGCAGAAGGGTGGCAGTGGCACAGATGGTCTGCACGGCAGCTCCACCTGATGCGTGTTTCTGGAAGAAGGGCCGTGGCCCAGGTGGGGTGGGAAGGGGAAGTACGAATCCTGAAGTCCCCCGGAGCCCAGACAGGGCCACGCTCACTGACGCAGGGCACACGAGACCAGACAAAGAGCAGCGTCCTTGGACGTCACACCCCTCATGCCAAGGACATGACACATAAGGGGAGGTGCCATTTTGTCTGACTAAGAAGAAATACTCTTCTTTGTGGTCACAGGGAAGTGTGGATTTTTCCCTCTTCACTACCTTATTAGTGAAGACACATGAGAGTTTAATGTTTTACGTTTTTAATATTTTTATGTTTCGGCAGTATTCTTCCTCAGTAATTCCCCAATAATTTTGAAATAGTAATCTGTTTTCCTTTCCCCTTTAGTCATATATTGTTTGAATTCTTAAAGCTATATATGTAAGCATGTAGTTGTGTATTATCTTTAACGTAAAAACACATACACATATGCATGTAATTTGTTGTCTCTCAAAACATATGAAGGGAAAAATATTATTCTCTCTACAAGATTAGACTTTTCAGACATCTTTACTTTTAATTTTCGAGATATATTTATGATGCTGAGCTGTTTCATAGGTGGCATCTGTCCCCATGGTATAATGGAGTGATGCATCCCCAATAACTTGAGCTTCAGCAGCCACACTGCAGTGTGACAGACGTGAATACTTGGGTTAAGAAACATGAAAAACTAGCCCAGATCAAAATCTGTGGGAGCAGCCCATAAAAATAAAAGTAGCAAACACTTACATTTTGTTTAAAGGAAGTTGTGGGGGATAGCCTTAACATCAGATTTTTTTTTTTTCCTCTTAACATGGACGTATGGATATGGATGTTTTTGTCAGAGTTAAGTCATTAGTAAACTCCTTCTGAAGACTGGTCTATTTCATTTTCTTAGGAATGAAGATGGGTCTTTCATGGTGAGGCCCTTTGAATTGGCAGGCTCTGTAGGATTTGGCTATAAAGTATTTGGGCTTTTTGAAATGGAATACTGTATGTCTCTTTTGGCTATGGCCTTAAAGGTGTATGAGTTTATAAATGTTGTGAAATTTCATTGGGATTTTTTTTTTTTTTTTTACATCGTAGTAAAAGGCACTGCAGTTTTCAAGGAACATGATACTAGATTGTGAGATCCTTGAGGGAAAGAAGAAGCCTTATTTATCTCTTTTCTCCCTGCTTTGGAAACAAACCCTATATATAGTTGGTACTCAGTAAATATTTACTGTGGTGAATTCGATCTAAAATTGTTTCACCCATCCCCCCACCCACCTCCCCTCTGGTAACCACCAGTTTGTTCTCTATATTTAAGAGTCTATTTTTTGTTCGTCTCTATTTTTCTTTGTTCATTTGCTTTGTTTCTTAAATTCCATGTATAAGTGAAATCATATGGTATTTGTTCCTCTCTGACTGGCTTACTTCACTTAGAAGTAAGTCCATTGATGGACACCTGGGTTGCTTCCACATCTTGGCTATTGTAAATAATGCTTCAATAAACACAGAGGACCATAGATCTTCTCAAATTAGTGTTTTCATATTCTTTTGGCAAATAACTAGTAGTATAATTATGGATCATATGGTAGTTCTATTTTTAATTTTTTGGAAGAACCCTCACACTGTTCACCAGTTTCATTCCCATCAACAGTGTGCAAGGGTTCCTTTCTCTGCACATCTTCACCAACAGTTCTTGTTTCTTGTGTGTGTGTGTGTGTGTGTGTGTGTGTGTGTGTGTGTTTAATTTTAGCTATTCTGACTGGTGTGAGGTGGTATCTCATCATGGCCTTGAATTTCCCTGATGATGAGTGATGTTGAGCATGTTTTCATGTATCTGTTGGCCATCTGGATGTCTTCTTTGGGGTAATGTCTGTTCTTGTCTTTTGCCTATTTTTTAATTGGATTTTTGGGGGTTTTTTTGGTAATTGAGTTGTGTAATTTCTTTATAGTTTTTGATATGAATTCCATATCAGATATATCATTTGCAAATATCTTTCCCACTCAGTAGGTTGTCTTTTTGTTTTGTTGTTTGTTTCCTTTGCCATGTGTCCTATGAACTTTTAATATCCTTTAAAATTTGGTATAAGAGACAGACGCCATATTGAATCACTTCAGGACACACTTAGGTCAGGAAAAGTAAGGGAGAATTACGCTTCTCTTCTGTTGACCTTACTTGTTTCTCACTTCAGTGAGTACTAATTGAGAACATTTCCTTTTCTTACTTTCTCTTCCCTTTATTTAACTAACCGAGTCACCAACAATTTATTTAGCATATGTTTTATATGATTGATTGGGCTAAGCTGCGGGACTACAGAAGTAAATAAAATCTAATACTCGCTTCCCAAAGAAGACAGGTCAATAAAGTCATTGTTCTAAGTGACCTGAGAAGGAGTTATCTGTATGCCACTAACCTCTCTTTTATTATCTTCTCTTTCCCATATTCATTTGTCTTTCTCCCTTTGAGAGGTAGAATGCTCCTAGGGCGCATGGGGAGAGAGGACAAAGCCAGATCCACAAGGCTGTGCTCAGACGTGGTCTAGCTAGTCGGCTGTGTTTTGTGCGGCATCAACTAGTAGAGTTGACTAGAGAGCAAATGGGTTGCGGAGTCTTTGTGCAAGTGACCTGAGGTTCATTGGGTTGATTATATAGCTGTCACTGACCACGATACAGGATGGACAGTGGTAAAAAGGGATAGGCAGAGCTGGATCAATCTCTGGGTGTGTTCAGGGGCCAGAGAGAACGATTACGTGGGGTGGGGGAGAGGGAGGAAGAAAGGGGAGGAAATGGTGAGGCTTGGGCTGCGTGACGGACTGGGGCGCTGGTAATCTGTTGTCTCACGTAGGCACGCGGATACCGCGTATTTCTGTGTTTGGCGTTCGGTACACATGCATCTCACTTAGATGAATCCTGTGTTGTTGTATTTTTTTCCCTTAAATGTCCTATTGTTTTCTAACTTTTCCGTGTCACCCTCGTGCAGGAGCCATGCTGATCTTCTGCGTATCGTTCCAGTGTTAGTGGATGTGCTGTCGAAGCGAGCACTGCTTTCTGACTTCTAATGTGATTGTCGATATGACTGTCCCTTCGGCTTTGTGAGGATGGAGTGTACATCCTGTGTGTTTTGTTCTTTTTCACGGCAGGCGGCTTTCAGGCTGCTTCCCAGGCACTAAAGGATTTAGTTGGACTATTTTCCCCAGGGGAGTTAGGTTTCGATCTATCTGGAAATTGCTGAGTGTTGTCCTATTTTGTTTATAAGGATATCATCTCGGAGCCCCTTTTCCTTTTTCCCTCTTTCGTCTCAGAACTTTTTCTCATCTCCCGAGCAGTGGTTCTGGACGGTTGTAGCTGTGTGTGTATTCAAGGCTCTCACATAAAAGGATAATACTTGTTTTGCTAGCATAAGTGGAGAAGGAATAATATATATCAATCCATGACCTAAATAAGGAATGACAAAATACGATACGTTTCTGTAGCTATTCTAGCTCTGTATTCAGTGTGACCATAGTAAACCCAATATTTATTGCTGTTACCTATTAGCAGTATTTTAGCGTTTTTTTTCCTTGCTGTGGCTTAACACGGATTATTAGCTGCAAACTAATATCATTATTGCTTTTCTTTCAAATTTGCAACTATGCCGTATTTTCTTTTAAAATTTTTTAATGCTTATTTTTTTTTTTTGAGAGAGAGAGAGAGAGAGAGAGACAGCCCACGAATGGAGGAGGGGCAGAGAGAGAGGGAGACAGAGAATCTGAAGCAGGCTCTAGGCTCTGAGCTGTCAGCACAGAGCCCAACGTGGGGCTCGAACTCACAAGCTGTGAGATCATGACCTGAGCCAAAGTCGAATGCTCAACGAACCCCAGGTGCCCCATGTGCCCCGAGCTACCCAGGTACCCCAAACTTTGCTGTGCTTTCAACTCAACAGTTGCAAGTTGATGGCCAAGCGTGTGCAGAGCATTACACTAGGAGCTGGTAGAGGCCATGGAGGGGAGGAGTGGAGGGTCTCTGCCTTCCAGGGGCTCATGATCCAGGAGAGAGGACGTGTCCATAAATCATTCTGTTATCAGGCAGCACAGAACTCAGCAACTGAACAACATCACGGCTCTGTGGGCATGGGTGGGCAAATAGAAAATCTACACAGAAGTTACCCCACGTTCATGAATTTCTTTGGTTAGTAGAGTTGTTCCACGGTGCCTGAAAGCCTCCTTGTGCACAGTGCTGGGCACATACTGTAACACCTCCTCTGAGTGTGTTGGAAAATAGTACACATGTGGTAAAAAGTCCAAAACTCATTAAAAGGATATGCAGTGGAAAGTAAGTCCGTCTCTTAACACGTTCCGTCATTTTTTTTCTCTCTAGAGACACCCACTTTTCACAGTTTCCTGTGTGTGATTAATTGCTGAAGATGTGTTGCTGATAGATTCTTTCGAAATTTCATTGACTTCAACCCAGTGTATTAAACATTGTCGAATGTGCCAGGTGCTGTGTTAAGTACTGGGAACACCAAGACTAGGATTCTGATCTGTGAGAGTTCACAGTCTGGTACACGTGAAGATATAACTTAGTCTATAACATGTTCTGTGGTATAATGGAGATATGGGCTAGGTGTTCTGATAACCCAGGGACGGGATGAATGACTCCCCACTCTCGGTGGGGCTGGGGCCGCTTCACAGAGACCATGAAACTCGGGGATGTGGGGACTGGGGGGTAGGTAAGTAAATCTTTGGCCCGAAGAACCATATGCTCAAAGAAAGAGAAGGCTGGAAATCTGCGTTGAGGGTATCAGTAGGGGTAGGGTGTAGGATATGTGCAGTGGCAGATAACATCGGGAGGTTGAGGCTAAATTATCAAGAACATCAACTTTCTCATCCTGCAAAATTTGGACATCAATTATCCCGTGTAAGGGTGAAGGGAAGAGGTTGAAGGAGTTGGGAGGGAGGTGAGGCGTATCTGTCTTCAGAAGGATGTTCCACTTCTTGATGTGTGCACGACAGGGGAGGATGTACAGGTGTGGGGATCAGTTAGGTTATAACCCTGGCTGTCACCTGGACAGGATGAAATGAGAAGGTGGCAGTGGGAATGACGAGGAAACGCACCTGAGAGATCCCACAGAGGGACACATGACATGCTCTGATGATGACAGGAAGGGATCAGGCACGCTCCTGTTTCAGGATTCGTGCACCTGCTAAGAGGAAGTCAGAGACGAGTGAGCTAGACACAGTCTTTGTGCCGAAGGAGCCTGCCGTCTAGTGAGAAACCACACTCTCCTGGTGCAGAAGTAAGAGACGAGAAGAAAAGGCAACCATGAGAACACATCAAGACTTGAGCAGTGGACGTATAAAAAGCCATCAACGATAGAGGAAAAGTGATCGATCATACAGGCGGATGGGACACGGTCTAGAATAGGGCCGCGGCGGGAGTCTGAGCAGGGAGAAAGTGCCTCTTAGCATCTGACCACTGCTGCGAGAAGTCGAGTGGAGACGCAGAGAGAGCGGCCGAGCTGACATCCATAACATTGTTTTAAGTTTGTTTATTTATTTAGAGACAGAGTGCAAGTGGGGAAGGGGCAGAGAGAGAGGGCAGAGAGAGAGAATCCCAGGCAGGCTCCGCACTGTCGGCTCAGAGCCTGACGCAGGGCTCGAACTCATGAACTGTGAGATCATGACTTGAGCAGAAACCGACAGGTGGATGCTTAACCGGCTGAGCCCCCCAGGCGCCCGAAGGACGCAATGACTTGTAGGGGCACACATGACCAGTGTGGCGGGGAATGAAAGGTCCGAGTGGGAGGCCTTGCAGGGAGCGGGGGTGGGGGTGTGTGTGGAGGGGTGGGGGCAGGGGTGAAGCGCCTGGCTCCATTGGCCTTGACGCGGGCAGCCTGGGCAGCGGATGGGCCGGGGAGGGGGGGCTCTCCTGCCCCTGCCGTCTCCTCAGTCGAGGAAGCCGGTGATGGAGGCGGGGAGAGGGAGAAGGTTCTTCAGAGCCCCCCACCCCGGGGCATCCGTGCCTGGCCCCGAACCCGGGCCGTGCCTGCCCGCTGCCTTCACAGGCGAGCCGTTTTGTTTGCTCCGTTGGCTGCAGAGCGTCTAATTCTGTGCCTAAACCCACATGAGATCATTTTCTCTGGGCTTTTTGATTCCCCCGGGAAAGTTGTGCCTCCCTTTGCCCGTAAAGCTCACCGAGTCACCTGTCGTCCCCCACGGGACCGGCCGTGTCCGCGCCGTCCTGACCCGCATGGACCGCGCCGCGGGGAAGAGACGAGGCCGGGCCACGGAGAAGGTTCCGGCCGGTGCGGGGAGCCGGGCGGCTGGCGGCCGCGGTCCCCACAGGGCCTTCTGGACACAGCAGCCGCCTCCCCCCGGGGGGAAGCCAGGGGGTCCCTTGGGTCACCAGAGCCCCGGGCTGCAGGAGCAGTTGGAGTGAGTGGCGCGCTTCTGTTGTTCGTAACTTTCTGTAATGTGTGATAACAAGGAGCAGTGTATGGTAACAAAGAACACTCTGTTAGCACGAGTTATTTTAACCACCGGCTTTCGGCTGCTCAGCCTTTTTTCCCCTTCTTCCTCACAGCTCCGTTTCTGGCTCCACGTCTCTGTCACCCACCTCCACCCCCTCCCCAGCTGCTTCCTCCCCGGCTCCTTGTGGGAAGTCCTTCCCCGTGGCTGTGTCTCCTCCACCGCGGAGAACCTGCTGGAGGCTTTTGGCTTTCGCAGCATTAGCATTCGGCCACTGTCTTTCCCTCTCCGTGCGCATACCTTTCTCGCGAGGGGTTCTTCACATTTAGAGAGCCCAAGATGGTGGGTCGTGTGTGTGTGTGTGTGTGTGTGTGTGTGTGTGTGTGTGTGAGAGAGAGAGAGAGAGAGAGAGAGAGAGAGAGAGAGAGATGACAGGGATGTTAGATCACAGGTTTTGAGGGGTTCAGAGTTGTCTCTCTTCCCAGAGGGACTCCTTGCTGAGTTTTCAAGGCTACTAAGCCCCAAACACAGAGTAACCTTTATTAAACTGGGCCTGGAAAAGTTTTGTTTTGTTCTTAAAAACCTGACCTTGGACTTTGAGTGGTAACTGGGCCCCGAGTGACTTTGACCCCGCGGAGAGAGGTGGGAGATCAGATGTGACCATGGTGCAAATGGCTGTGAACCCAGAGTGGTCAAACAGAGGCGCTCTCTTTCTCTAGAGGTAATTTCTATGTGCATTCTCCTGTATTCCGGCACGAAGTAGCAGGTGAGACCAGAAATTGTCGATGTAGGCAAAGGATATCTGAGACAAGGGTCTCCAGTAAGCTTTACTAATCATCTTGCATCAATTTCAAGGCTGAGAGTGATTTTATAGCTCTCCTTATACTTTGTGCAGTGGAGTTTTGTTTGTTTGGCTAGGTTTCTAAAACACACTGCATTTTTTTTCCCTCAAATCCCTTTACTCTGAAAACTTGTACGTGTCTTCAATGATATAAATCATCCCAAGAAAGAAGATGTTAGCAGTCTAGAGATTTCACTGGAAAAAATCCCTGTGGCTTGGCTGTGTGCCCTTTGAAAAGTCAATTAACATCTCCATTGCTCATTTTCTTTACCTGTAAATGGAGGGGGCTCTGAGCAACCCTAATGTCTTCTCCATTTCAGACATCGATTAGTAATTGGACAGATTCAGAGCTGGAAACTGGATTTCACTTAGTATTTCAGTTCCACAGGTCTGGTAGCAGGTACCGAGAGGGCTGAGGGTAGGGATGATAGACTGATAGGCTCAGTTGGAAAGAGTGTGGTATTGATTAGTGATGTCTGCCTTAAATGCAGCAATTAGGGGTGGTGGCCTGTGTGTGTGTGTGTGTGTGTGTGTGTGTGTGTGTGTGTGTTTTACCATTCCTTCTCTAGCCCTACTAAGAAAGTCCATAAGGCAGTTGTGTTTTCATTTAGCATGCACCGCCCCCCACCACCACACATACACCCCTGTCATCTGCACCAAATTGTTGATGAAAACCCTCAGCATGTGCTTTTTTTCCTTTTCTGGATTATTTAGCTTCAGTTAAATCAGATTTCTGTTTCCTGCTTCATATGTCTTAAAACCAAAGGGAATAGAGAAAAGGGTGTGTGGACTGCTCATTTGAAACACATCACTACTTCAAACCAAAACCTTGGTCACTTGCAGAGGATCGGATACAAAATTATAGCTAGTTACCCCTCTAATCTAATATAGCATTGAGCCCTAAAATGTGACTTTTTTATGATCGTGGCCCTAGGATCAAAAAGGTATGGAGAATTACATATGGGAAGTTATATAAACTCTGCCTTAAGTCTGTTTCATAGGCGACTACTAACGTTTTTTTATAATTGCTCTAGGATGTTTGACAAAATTATGTTTTCAAAATATACCCAGGTGAAGAATGGAGAGCTAAACAACAACAACAACAACAACAACAACAACAACAACAACAACAAAAAAAAAAACCCAGTGGTTTTAGAATGCTAGATGGGGACGGGTGATGTAAATCAGATTTCAAGGTTCATCTTGACCCGCTGTCTCTCGGGACACTGATCAAAGTTTGGTGAATCCTTCTGATGCAGAGTTATTCATTAGAGTTCTCAGCACATAATTATGGACTGTCAGAAGATTTCGGTTTTGTGTAATAAATGAGTAGCATGCCTGCGGCTTGCTGAGGTGTTTGGCTTAATAAGCTCATAAGATGGGTTGTTTTTCTTCTCCCTCAAGACCTGAGCAGACTGGCTTATGTCTTGTCCACCCAACTCAAACGAAGGTGAGCAGACCAGGATTTAGATTTCTTTAAAAGTTTGTTCCTAAGAGGAAGACACACAGCTTATTTCATGCCCTTTTCCTTTGTTCTTTCTTCTTTTGAATTGGAGGCATAACAGATTTTGTTTTCATGCCTAAATCTTGGTAAGGATGTATAAGTTTTCTCCTACCACGCGTGGTTATATACAGTAAGATGTTAGTAAATCGGTGCTGATAAGCCGTGCCACATTTAAATTGCTGCCTGCATGATACTCTTACCCGGGGATGCAATTATTTCCCTTGGTTTTGACAAGATGTCAGCTGTGATATGCACAGAGCAGAAACATATCCTAAGACACTATAGTGCATTAAAGATCTTTCCAGAGGAAAACTCAAGTACGTGTCTGGGGCTCCCAGTCTGACTCCATCCTCTGCCATTGTATGTTTGTTTATATTTAGATTATTAGCTGATTATGAAGGGGCATTTAAGAAGCATGCACCATTCTATTTAGTGATCATAATTAACAGGGGTTCCTAGGAATATTGTGCCTTCATTTTCAGTATAAAGAGACAGAGAGCAATTCGTCGTTAGTCATTCTGCCGGTAATGGTGACGGAGGCACTTTTTTTACAATAGCTTCAAGAAGGAAATACAGGTGGCTAATTGCCACAGGATTGTATTGCACACCTACTGGGTGTGCTCACTGTTGAGAATACAGAGGTGCGTCAGATACAGAGCCAGCCAGTGAAAAGTTTGCAGTCTAGTTGGGGAAGTATGTTAGGATGAGCTAGTTGCTATGAGAGACCCCCAAATCTCAACGGGCTCACTTTTGAGTTTCCAATGAGAGTTTATTTCCATCTAGTTGGGCGCTTTTCGTACACTCATCCAGGGACCCATGCTCTACCCGCCTTGGCTCCTTTACCCTGGAAGCCTACAGTGCTCTCTCTGTTTAGCCAGATGAGGAGCGAAGGAAAAGAGGATTGCATATGGGAGGTCTGAAAACAGTCCCTACTGTTCCTACTTCGTCGGCTACAAAGGAGGCGCATGGCCAAATGCAGGTGCAAGGGAGGCCAGGGAATGTAGTCTGATACGGTGAAGCCGACAGCCTCTGTCCCCAGAGGTGTACTTGCTTATAGCAGGAATGTGCCACAGAGTAGAAAGAGTTGAATGTGGTTAGGGCAGAAGGGGCAAAGCCCTGCCTGGAGAAGCCTGGGAGAGAGGAACTGGATGCCTTAGAATATTTTGAGAAGAAATCAAGCAGGTCACGTTTATACCAGTTGAGTCTGGCAGTCATGTTCCCGCGTAGCGTGGCGATCCTTGGTGCTGTTGGGATTTGAGCGTTTGGACTTGGATTGAACATGAAGCTCATTGTGTAACCTAGGCGCAGCTACGGGAACCGTGGCGGGCTCGGTCACTCAGTCTTGGAGCAGATTCTGGCGTCATGACCGAGAGCCAGCCGGCCAAGGCTGGAAAAATGCTCCACAGAGCCTGGCTGTGGGACTCTGGTTGGTTTGTGGACCTGCGTGTGTACAGGGGCCGTGAATGGCAAAGAAGATCCAACAGAAGGCCTGGCGTTGGGTGTCACTGCTGACCAGCCTTGTGCCGCGGGCCTCCCCACTTGATCTTTCTCAGCCTTGACATCCATAATACATCCTCGATGCCTTTAGATTGCTTCTGTTGGTGACTCAGTGGGATGTCAGGTTTCAGCTGACTGTAAGATGCGTCTTATTTAGGGCCAAGATTAGAGTCAGAAATCTAAGGGGATGCCAGAAGCCCATTCATCCAAATAAAGAATATTTTACTGTAATATTTGAAGAAATCAATATTAATACCAAGAAATCCATGTTGGACAAAATATCAAAATTTTCCAGCTGGATCCTTGTTTGTAGTCTTAAAATAGGACAGAATCGGTATTCCTGATTTTTCCTTTTTTTTTAAATGTTTATTTATTTTTGAGAGACAGAGAGAGATAGAGCATGAGTGGGGGAGGTACAGAGAGAGAGGGAGACACAAAATCTGAAGCAGGCTCCAGGCTCTGAGCTGTCAGCACAGAGCCCGACGTGGGGCTCGAACTCACAAACCATGAGGTCATGACCTGAGCCAAAGTCAGATGCTCAACCGCCTGAGCCACCCAGGCGCCCCCTGATTTTTCCTTTTGCTCCAGCTCCAGTATGGATCAGCACAACCTGTTCATGATATTGTCATTACCTAAAATTTTGATATTTTGTTTATCGTGGGCTCTTTTGTATTGATGTTGATTATTGAAGGTATTGCGCCAAAATGTTACTTACTTTGATTACTGTTTTTCGAGGCCCCTTAAATTGTATATCTCAGATGAATGCCTCATAGCTTATCCTAGACTGAGCCTTGGTTTACTTTCTTCTGTATCCCCAGTGCCCAACACAATGCTTGGGAGATGCTCAAGAATGCAAGAATATTGGAAAAATAAATGGGTAAACTAACAGGTGAGGCATCTTGGAATTGGAAGAAAGGATAGGAGGGTTTGGGACTCATAGCACGCAGTCACTGGCTGAATCGCAAAGCCAGGTTGCAGAGTGGCCCAGCGAGCCCAGAGTCACTGGGTCTCACCAGCTGACAGATTCCTGCACACTTTTACAACAGTATTTTCCAGATGGATCCTTGTTTGTAGTCTTAAATGATTGTGCATATTTTTCATCTTTTAGGAAGGACAGTACTCATAGTGTCTCCTCTTTTATCAACAGATATCTGTCAAATACCTACCTTTCTCTTTTTTTCTTCTCTTCTTTCCTTTTTGTTTTGTTTTGTTTTTGTTTTTGTTTTTGTTTTTGCGTGTGTGTTGGGGGGCAATGTATATATTTGCTTATCAGTAGCTACGGTTTATTGAATTTCTCTTGTGTGTTGGATTTTTTTTTTCATGATCGCAGAAACCTTTTGAGGTAGTGGGTTGGATTTTTTTTGTTTGGTTTTTGTTTTTGTTTTATGTGTGTATCAGAGGAGGAACCTCTTCTGACCCTGGCTCAGAGTGGTCGAGCTAGGATTTCAGTCCTGGCTTCTCCGGGTTTCTCCAGAGCCCAGGCTCTTCCCGGCACTGAGGTCAGGCTTGGGGATGAAGGTATTTTCCCGGTTGTGACCTGAACTGTGTCCCCAAAGCAGAGGAACAGAGGAACTTTCCTGGAGAGAGAAACCCCATCAGTGGAACAAGGCCCTCCAGGTCTGTAGACGGTTCTGGATCGGGTGGCCTCCCTTTCTCGCTGGCTTCGCCCTGCTTTGCATGTGCTTCAGGAGTTTGCGAAAGCAGCCTGCCTTTCAGAGCAGGCACAGGGTAGGCATCGAGGCCATCTACTTCCTAGTCAGGCTTTGACCAGGATTTTAAACAAGTCAAGTTCTCTGGACTTTCATCTTTTCTTCTGTGAAGAGGGAATAATTCTGACACTTCTCACTTACCCCCTTTGTTGTCAGTCGTTGAGAAGGCACAAAGAAAAAAGTATCTGCACATCATGAATATCACCTATGCAAAATATTTGGGATTTGCTTCAAAAGCAACATGGCCCCATTTTTGGGGGATCAAAGAAGATAAAGACATAAGTGGAAAACCTAGCTATCATGGAAGATGGATACAGGAAAACCACCTCTGATGTGAAATACCTTGTTTGCATTAAACTCTTTCATGTTTGAAGAGTTTGAGTATCACCAAGACCTGGTTCAATTTAACAATTGAAAAAGAAAAGCTACATGTTCAGCGAATAGCCTGGACATTGTTTTGTTTTGTTTTTTTTTTTTTTTAAGAAAAGGAAGCTTAATGGATTTGGGGGGTGGGAAGGAGGCATTTCCAACTTGAGATTTCTCTTACTCAGGACTGTCAAGGCTCTCTCTGAGCTCTGAAGTAGCTAAACACACTTTTAGTGGCTTCACTGAAAGAAAGAGGAGCCAAGAACTCTCATGCCAAACTTCAAGCTGGAGCAGATTTTTAAAATCATGTTAGAAACCTCTGAAAGAAGGACAGTTGTAATGAAGGACGCTGACGTATTCTTAACGGTAGGGATGGCAGTGACACAGTGATTCCTTTGGGTTTCCTTTTGTGGTCGGAAGATGGGGCTGTGGATGGGACAGTTATGTGCGTGGCTGAGATCTTGTGTTTTGCTTGAGCTATTCCTGGGGCCACGCAGATGTCCAGAGAGCCCTGGGACCGTGCAAGAAGAATTACCTAGTTATAGAGTCATAAGATTTGGAAGAGAACTCAAGTTGTATAGATGAGTGGTTGCCAGACAGGGTTCCACTGAACCCAAGAGTTTCACAGAAGGATGGGGGCGGGGAAGGTGGGGGCAGGGCTCTGGAGAAGCTGCAGGCAGGGGGTGGGGCCAGGCAGGTAAGGGGCAGGATGCTGCAGGCTCACAATTTAGCCAAAGCACCTGTGCTTTTATATATATTGAGTTTGGCCCAAGGCTGTAGTTGTGAAAAGGATTTCATTGACAAAAATACTTTTAAGATGGCTGACCTGGTTTAACTTTCTCTCCGTTTAGGAATTTCCTTTACTATATTCTAGATGTGAGGGAAATGCTTCTGAATTTACCAGCCCCAGCGATAGGGAAACTGTATCAGCCAGGGTCCACTAAAGACACCGGAATCCCACCAGTCATTTTAACAGAGAGAATCCATCCTATGGAATTGTTAACTGGGTATTAGGGGAATGAAAAGGTACAGAGGAGGACGAAGCAGCTGTCACCCCTGGAGATGGGGGCAAGGAGAAGAAGTAAGAGTGATGAGAACTGAGGAGCTCAGGAAAGGGTCTCAGGGAAGAGCTGGGAACCAGGTCTCTGAGGAGGAAAGTGTGCTCATGAGGCTGGTCCCAAGAGCCCTGGAAACACTTCAAAGTGTAATCACTTGCGACTGCCAAGATGGGGGACTGTTCCTGGGGAGATGCTGGAGGGGACAGAGGAATGTGGAAGGAGCCAGCCTTTCTCCCTCTTGGGGTTTTCCTCTGGCACTCCTGTAGGTGGAGGCCAATGGGGGGGCCCCCAGACCAGCCCGGCAAAGGTGGGGTGTGGCTGCAGGTCCCCAGCCCCAGCATCACAAAGCACAGCACAGAAGCTGAGAGGTAGGAGCTTAACAACTGGCACAGGAACCCACTTTCCCCCAGGGTTTCCTCTGATATTGTTGAATCAGCGTTAAATTAGAAACATAGAAGCAGACAAGAAAACGAAAGTCCTTTCCCTTTGGAGGGAATTAGGCTCCCTCCCTAAGAATTCTAGGTGCACCCAACCCCTTCAGCCTGCCTGGAGGACGTGTTGAATAGACATTTCGGTTGTCATCCTCTGGACACCTTCCAGTATGTTAGTGTCTCTTGTAAATACAGTTCTCATTTTGTCAGCAGCTACTGGAAGGCTTGAGACCGTGCATACTTTTTGTCTTAGCAGTTCTACCTCTAGGAATTTATCCTTATGAATTTTTCATGGTTCTGCATAGAAATTTAACTATGAGAGTATTAATTTTCAAAGTTGCTGACAATTTTTTTTTTCATTTCGTAGAAACCAGAAATGTTCAAGAATGGGAGATTGGTTGTACTGTGGGGTACCCGGCAGGTAGTATAAGTGATGATGAGGAAGAAAGTTTAACAACATGAGAAGAAAGTCCAATTATGTTTTTAGGTAAAAGACACATCCTCATCATGTGTCGACTACATTTGTTGACGAATATGTCTTTTATATCTTCACTAGGCAATGCATAGGCAGAAAAATTACTGGAACAGCCAGGACACTGGAAGCTGCCCCCTGACTGTATGACTGTAAGCAAGTCTCTTAAATAAGAACTTAAGTTTCTATATATGGAAAGTCCAGAAGTTTGCAGTCGATGATCCTTCTTAGACTGGCGTTAGCGGTAGATTCTGTGGTTTGGTGAAAATGCCTGATGGACCAAATGGAAGCAAAATCCCATTTACCGAGATCATGGTTGCTCTGTAGGTGACATAGGTGGCTAGGACCAGGTGACTGACATATAACTGGGTCCTGTGTTGATTATTTAAACAAATGCCATCTAAGAAGAGATCTTGGAACAGGGATAGGGCCCCAAACATGGCTCTTCATGGCATTTCCAAATGATTGTAATAGGGAAAACAAAATAAATCTTTGTTGTAATAAGGGATCACTTTATAAAATAGAGAGTCACAAGAGGATGTAATTAGTTGGGTAGAATCTCCAAATCTGACAATGGACGGAAAGAATTTAGAGATTGACAACTGAAGAGACGGAGAACAGGGATGTGGCTGAGTCTCCCAAGATGGTGGGGTTTGGCAATATCTAGAAAGTACTATGAGGAGGAGAACTTGAGTGTTTTCGGAGGCATATGAGCCACAAAAGGCTAATAAGAAAGGAAGTGTTCAGAAAAGATAACTAAATTCCTAGTATTTCTGTGACAAAGCCCAGGTGATGAGGATACCACATCATGGCTTAGGTGGGGCACTGTTCCAACCTCAAATCAAAGCGTGGTTTGGGGACCCACTTGGAAATGACCCTGCTTCTCTAGAGACTTCCTGGTTCACAACGTTGACCGTCCCCAGCCTGGGTATAGCTCGACAGTAAATTGTCAAGAAGACCCCAACCCCCTGGGTTGAGAAGGAAGGAGGAGATAGCCAGCTAGAGGGGAGGTAGAGACAAAGAAATGCTAGAGAGTGGGAAGAAAGGATTGCAGCACACTCCTTGTACAAAGTTCAGTGAAGAAAACTGGACACCCATACTTTGGCGCTCAGTTTGTATGATGGGATTCTGTGAGTTACTTTTTCAGTAACTATTTTGTGTTCTGCATCGTAAGCAGGGGTTTCTGTAAAACACATCAGATACATACAGACCCATCACTAAACACTTCCTGGGTGCCAGGTGCTGCTCTGTATACTGTGCATGTTTTCATTTATTGGAACTCCCCATTAATTCTTTAAGGTAGATGCTCATTATTATTCCCACATCAGAGACTAAGAAACTGAAGTAGAGAGAAGTTAAGTCCTTAACTAGGGAGGATTTGAACCCAGGCAGCCTGACCATGACTTACACTGTCCACCACTGTGTTATGTTACCCTGTACCTGGTAAGTCCTGGTCAGGGCTGGGGGGACCATCCTGAGTTTCTGCTTTGTGGCTATGTATTGTATCTCCCAGCCAGTTCTGCCCTTGTCATACCACAAGGGTCTATGGATCAGCTCTTTAAGCCTGGGAATGGAGAGGCGGGCTCCTTTTACAAGTGAGTCCCAAAGTATGGTAGCTCGTGGATGTTTCAGAGTGACGGGAGTGCTTACTCAAAATTCGGAGCCCCATCCAAGATCTTCCGAATCTGAAGCTTGGGAGGTGTGAGACCCGACGATCGGAAGGTGTAACGTAGCCCCAGGTGATGTGGGAGTACATGAGATTTGAGAGCCACTGCTTTAAGCATCCTGTATGTAGATGAATGTTACCCATCGGTGCTCTCATGCAAGCCCGACTGTAGTGATCATTCTTGTAAATTGTTGCGGACGAATGTATCTCTGTCTCTACTGTACTATAGAAGTCAGGTGGTAGGTATTAGAGGAACAGGTGTAGAGCAGGAATGTGGTGGCTACAGGGTTATAAAGCTGGTTTCCAATTTGAGATTGGCAGCCATTTAAAAAAGAGAGAGAGAAGCACTTACTTCAGGGGCCAATATTTGAAAAAACAAAGCAATAAACCCAAGCAAAAATGGATTATGACTACACACATCATGCTCTGTGGCTAAAGCATATGCTTTTATTTAAGAGTTATTTTACTACTAATTTGGGCTTTCAGTTCTATTTGGGGGTATATGTGAACTATAAAATGATGCGTGTAGCTTTGTTAGGCTGCTCATGTATATCACCAGGTTCTCCTTGTAAAATGATTTTTTTTAATGTTTATTTATTTTTGAGAGAGAGAGAGAGAGAGAGAGAGAGAGAGAGAGGGAACAAGTAGGGAAAGGGCAGAGAGAAAGACACAGGATCCGAAGCAGGCTCCAGGCTCCAAGCTGGACAGCCCAGAGCCTGATGCGGGGCTCAAACTCAAAAACTGCAAGATCATGACCTGAGCCGAAGTTGGATGCTCAACCGAATGAGCCACCCAGGTGCCCCACCGGGTTCTCTTGTTGAATCCACTCTACTTTTATAGAAGAGAGAAACGAAATAATCACAGCATCTGCACAGTGATACCACAACAAGAAGGTACAGTCCTGTCTCGAAAGCCAGTTCTCTGTAATGTGTAGAAATCTCTGTAATAAGCAGGATGTCATAAAAAAAGTTCATGCTTGGCTAGACTTCTCAGTAAATTGTAAAGAGAAAAAAATGTCATGTTTTATTTACACCGAATGTATTTCATACATAGGAACTAAATCTCGATAGCTCAGTAGTGGGTATTTAAAATGTCCCTGTAAGTTTTATAGAAAACTCTTTCTGTTCCCTGAAAATTAACCCACTATTGCCCAAACATCGTTGATGGATTGAAGACATTCTGACTCCACTGTCCGGGAAGAATGGACCCTCCCTGAAACTCTACCCGCTCTCCATGTGGGAACATTGTATATTGGTCCTTGTGCAGTGATCAACTAAAGACGTCATGGCTTGACCCTTTTCATAATAGCCCAAACTGTGCAGTGGTCATGAATAGCACCAAGCGGTCCGTCTTTGAGGGATTGGAGTTGTGCGTGAGCCTACGTTCAGAAAATGGTCAAGCCTAAATATCATTGAGGTGAACTCTAACAGAGAAGCTGTGTAGCTGGGAAACAGCCCATGGAATAAAAGAAGCCCTGAGAGAGGCTCAGAACTGGAAGTAGAGGGTGAGGGGACTATTTCCATGATTAGAGAAGGCATCCCTGCCTAGCTTTGCCTGGCCTTCTCTAGCATCTGAGATGACCTGATGATCCAGCAGGAGAGTATATGTTGAGCTCTATCTTTTATGTTGCAAGAGCTGTTGGCTTCATTCTCTGCCCAAAAGGGTGTTACCAAGGCGGGGAAATGCTACCCATTTGTTGCTTGTCCTTTTCAGGTCTGTTTCTTGATATTGTATTCTATCTTGCTTTGTGATGGATGAGTTTGTATGGTTGTTATAAAACTCTCAGGATGAGTTTTTTAAAAATGCTTATATATTTTGAGAGAGAGAGACAGAGAACACACACAAGCAGGGAAGGGACTGAGAGAGAGAGAGAGAGAGAGAGAATCTCAAGCAAGCTCAGTGTTCTCAGTGCAGAGCCTGACGTGGAACTCGATCTCATGAACCATGAGATCACAGCCTGAGCCAAAGTTAACAGTCAGATGCTTAACCGACGGAGCCACCCAGGCGCCCCCTAGGACGACTGACTTTTAAAAAGATCTGGTAAGAAATTATAAGTTATAACACCACCTTAGTAGGTTTTCCAAAGAGTAAAAATGCCAAATCAGGAATTCTGGGTTCCAAGGAGGATGGCAAAGGGAACATTGATCCATCCTGGCAGTCCCAGGAGCAGATCCACAGGAAGTAGTAAGAGCTTCTTAAAGGTAACCATATTGGCAGCTGTCTCTTAAGGTTTTCCCAGGTACTCCGTTGCTTAACACTTTACAGATATCCATGTACTCCTTTTAAGAGTCAAAATCTGAGGTCCAAGACCAGAAGCGCACATTGGTAGAGGCTTCAAGGCCACGGATAAATTAGGAATAGCGCATTTCAGACCCTTATTCTAATTCCACCCCAGCACGCTGTGTTGGCAACGCTGGTATGGTTTAGTTTTGGGACAGTGAACCCATCCTACTTGCATTTCCCTCAGATCATTTCTGGATTGTTTACGGGGTTCTTCTATACCTTGAAGAAAGAAGAACTACAAGATTTTGATGAAAGATGAGTACTTATGACTTTATTTCCTTATTCACGTTGGCCCCACGGTTACCTAGCAGATCTCTGCCGTGAATATTTCCCATCACGTTGTCCCTTTGAAATGTACCCATAGGCTTTTGAAGCCCATGCCTTCCTGTGATGCATTGTCTCCTGATTTAAATTCAAGCAATGCTTTGTGACAATTGCTAATTCCTGAGTGGGAGCTTTTGGTGTATTAGCATGCTTTGAAATTGAAAGGCCTTACAGATCTCTTTGCATAATATTGGTCAAAGTATCACAAGCCAGTTTTAGGGGAAGAAAAAAGATCCCGGTGGTGAAAGGAAAAAATGATGACAAAGATAGCTGTTTCTTGTGAGTGTACCTGTATGTATCTCTCAGTAGTAAAGTATAGATGCATAAAGGATGGGGGGTGGGGGGGTTGGTTAACCTTGCTGCCGTGTTGCAAAGCTCTTTTCTCTCTTAGCAGGGCTGCTCTGGCTGGCTCATAAAGGAACTGTAAAAAGCTTCCTAGTAAATAATTGGAGACTCACTGGCACCAGATTAATTAGTTGATTACTTCATTGTTTAAATATTTGAGTGCTGATTACTTGGGGTACAAGAATCTGAATATTTGGGGCAGAGTAAAAACTCCATTCCTACTCTCTCGCCCGAGTGGGTGAGTACACGCACACACACGCACAAAGGGACCATCACCTCCTCTGGGGTCGCTTTTGGCCCCAGAGGGTTTAGAGACACCACACTTGTGTCTGGGGACATAGTCACCTGTATCTGAGAGATCCCAGAAACAAACAGAATTTCCTAAGAAATTGTCCTTATTTTTCAGTTTGTTCATTATCTTTCCCCGGAGGAAATCTGAACTGATCCTGAGTCATTATCCATTAAATTGTTATACTCAAGGGAGAGGAATTTGGTGCAGAATGGATCTGTCTAGAACCTTCTTATAATGAGGGGTTAGCTAACTAAAGTATCTGAAGCACTTTTCTCTAAAGGAATCTCAGCTATGAAATCTCAACTCCAGCAGAGATAGTGAGGACAGAATTGAGATCCAATACGTAAACCATATGTATATACACAATACAGTATGGAGTGTGTGCGTGTGTGTGCACGTGCCTAATGTTTTGAATCAGACAGCATCGCTTGAGTATCTTGGTTACACGCAAATGCAACTCAGACCAACTGGACAGTGGGTGAAACGGCTGCTTGAGTGCCCTGGAACCATGTTCCCTGGGTCCCTGCCTCGCTTCGACAGGGACGTCACACGTGGCTAGGGCATGCCCCGAGTTTCTCTCCTGTCATCCACAGGCTTCACTTCCCCGATGGGAACTTTGAGCGTTACACTGCATGCTGGAAAACGCATAGTGTCCTTGGGGTTGGTTTGTCTTTAAAATCCGCCGTGGTATTTTAGAACGATTCCCAAATCTTTCATAAAAGAGCTTTGGCAAAACAGCAAAACAGCTGTAAAAGGCCCTGGAGTAAATTTAATGGCTTAATTTCCCTGTAAGTATGCATCATAGACCAAAAAGCACCCCTCCGCACACACTTTCATTTCAAGGTACTTTCTGCCTCAATCTGAAGTAGGCCTGCAGTGGGGGGAAAAAAAGAACCTTTTGATGTTTGGTAGAAAAAAATAGCTCAGTGTTTGACAGGTAGGTTAAGAAGAAACTTTAGGTTTTTCAGACAGTAAGTGTCTGTGAAAGCCACTGTGGACTGTGACACACACAGGGACTGGGGCCTTTGGTGTGCTTGTAGGCCATGCACATTTAAACCTATTAATGATTTTTATATGTAAATATCTTATCTCTAATCCTGCTCCCTCCTGGGGATAGCAGCTGGAAGGTTTATGAGCCTGGGGTTTAGAGGGCTGAGGAGCTGTTCCAGAAGCTTAGCTACCAGCCGGGCCGCCCCTCCAATGGTTTTAGGTCCAGAGGCAGTAAGGAGACCCAAAGGAGCAACCTGCAAGTCTCAATATCTGGAAGACAAGGTCGCCAATTAATTTCTCAACCGTAAAGTTGTAGAGCTGGCCGGTATCTGAGAAATCTACTCTGCTCAGCAAGTTCCTACATATTCAACAAGGCATTTTTATTGAGCCTTATCCGAGGCCCTCCAGGCTTCATAAAACTTTGAGTTTTATGGTATTTCTGCTAATCCCATACATTTATTGGAACTAACTCTGTTGGCTGGACCTGAACAAGTCATTTATTTTTCTGGGCCTTAGTTCTCTATGAGTGAGACCGGGAGGTTGGATTATCTAGGGGTTCTAAAATCCATTATTCTGATATTCTTTATTAATCAGTGATCAGACCTGATTTACTGGTCAAATCTGCATTGAGGAGAGAAATGGCATGGACATTTTGCGCGCGCGCACACACACACACACACACACACACACACACACACAGCAAAAACCCCCAAAACCCTGTAGTCAAGAAAGAAAACACGCCCCTGACAGCACTCTCTCTCATGGCTTCTCCTTGTGGCTGGTCAGACTCCTCTTGTCTCCTGGCGGCTGTTGTAGCATGTGGACTGGACTGACTGACATCAATGACAGAAGGGAGTGTCTCTTCTGAAATTCTTGCTCTTGGAGGCCCAGGGTTTTCTCCCAATATTTACTCTCTTGTTTCTGATTATGAAGATTAGACTTGGTCATTGTAAACAAATTAGAAGGTACAGAAAAATCTAAAGGAGGACAAAGGCTAAATTCACCATTCAGAAAAACACTGAACAGTTTTTGGATATCAGTTTAGTCATTGTTTTTTTTTGTTGTTGTTGTTGTTTTGTTTTTTGTTTTTTGTTTTTTTTAGTATGTATTTGTTTGTCTGCCCTTTTTTTTCTTTTGTGATTTGGAAGTTGAAAAATCCTGCTTTTAGCTTAAGATTAATTTTATAATTAAATAGTGTAGAATTTTTTCTCCAGTCATCAAAATCATGAATGAAATACTCTCTCGATTCTCTCCACTTACATAATGTAAGAAATATAACATCCTTTGAACAACTTCCCTGCAACTGGAAGTTTAGAATTCAGTCATTATGATAATTTGAAAATGACAATTTGAAAATGACTTTTTATTACATTTTACATTTTTTAGTTTATTTATTTATCTTGAGAGAGAGGGGGAGAGAGAGAGAGAATGCATGCCAGTGGGGGAGTGGTGAGAGAGAGAGAGGGAGAGAGAGAGAATCCCAAACAGGCTCTGTGCTGCTAATGCAGGGACTCGATCTCAGAAACCATGAGGTCATGACCTGAGCCAAAATCAAAAGTCTGATGCTTAACCTAACTGACTGAGCCACCCAGGCGCCCCCCTACACATTGCATTGGTAATTCAGAAACAGTTTTAAGAATTTGCTTTATATTTCTATAATCTTATAAATGACATTGAATTTCAATCGGAATGTTTAGTTTCTGCACTCATGCTTACCACCAGCCCTTTCGTGCTAATACTTCTCCATTTTTGAGTTCTTCATTTCGAGTCCTTTCTTTACCAGCTGGTGGTATTTTGAGAAGTCTTTGAGGAAGAATATGTAGCATAATGCTTTCTGAGGAGTTTTCCTGTTATCTTTACTCAATAGAGATGACTTTACGGGATCTCGAGGGATTATATCATCATCTTTTTCTTTCAAAGTTCATTGGTTGTTGCCTCATTTTATTTCCAGTTATTGATATCGTAGAGGAAAAGTCTGGGATCAGTCCTTGCTAGTACTGTTGTTCTTTTCTTGCTTTGATGCTTATGCTGTTGTTGTTGTTTTTCTCCTTGAAACGAGACATTATTAATGTGTGTTCTCTCCCAGAATGCAGTTTGCTCTTCCCTGTCTTACTTGGGGCTTAAAAGTTGGGCAAGTTTGGTTTCCAACCCTGGGCCGTTCCTAGCAGTTTTCGGTCCATGAGGATTTGCTCTGCAGCTTCATACACGCAGTGCCTACCTGAATCTTGTTGCAAAGACATGTCGGAAATTCTCAGAAATATGCTCGTGGTTCTTGGAGTAAAACTATTTCACAGGAATGCTTTTCCTCCGATCCTTCATGGCTATTTCCTTCTTTTGGCAACAACTTTATATAGCACTTTTTTTTAGCATTTTTTTTTTTTAACAAACCATCTTTTCCTTTGTTCTGTGCTCTTTCTCTCCTTGTTCGGTCCTGTAAAGGAGCTGCTTTGTATCAGCGTAGAATAGTGCCAAGACCGTGCATCAGGCAGGGTTCGGGCAGCAGAAAAACCGCACCAGTAATTTGAATAGAGAAAATTTAATGTAAAATATTATTAACCAGTCAAAGCATCAGAAGTGGGAAGAGAAGTCCCTTCTTCTGCTATGACCGTCTAGCTTTTTCTATTGGCAAAGCATAATATTACACCACTTGGCAAAGGAGAAATTTATAGCAATGTCCAGCAGAGCAAAACAGGGTAGATTTGGAGTTCACAGTCAGTAAGCTGGTACCCAGTAAGCTGGGCTGTCTGCGGCTCAGATGAAAGAAGGAAGTGCTATTTCTGGGTCACAGGGTAGGTCTATTTTTAATTTTTTGAGGAACCTCCACACTGTTTTCCAGAGCATCTGCACCAGTTTGCATTCCCACCAACAGCACAAGAGGGTTCCCGTTTCTCCACATCCTCGCCAGCATCTATAGTCTCCTGACTTGTTCATTTTGGCCACTCTGATTGGCGTGAGGTGATATCTGAGTGTGGTTTTGATTTGTATTTCCCTGATGAGGAGTGACGTTGAGCATCTTTTCATGTGCCTGGTGGCCATCTGGATGTCTTCTTTAGAGAAGTGTCTATTCGTGTGTTCTGCCCATTTCTTCACTGGATTATTTGTTTTTCGGGTGTGGAGTTTGGTGAGTTCTTTATAGATTTTGGATACGAGCCCTTTGTCTGATATGTCATTTGCAAATATCTTTCCCCATTCCGTGGGCTGCCTTTTAGTTTTGTTGATTATTTCCTTTGCTGTGCAGAAGCTTTTTATCTTGACGAGGTCCCAATAGTTCATTTTTGCTTTTAATTCCTTTACCTTTGGAGATGTGTCAAGTAAGAAATTGCCGTGGCTGAGGTCAGAGAGGTTTTTTCCTGCTTTCTCCTCTAGGGTTTTTTTTTTTTTTTTTTTTTTTTTTGATGTTTTCCTGTCTCACATTCAGGAGCTTTATCCATTTTGAGTTTATTTTTGTGAATGGTGTAAGAAAGTGGCCTAGTTTCATTCTTCTGCATGTTGCTGTCCGGTTCTCCCAGCACCATTTGTTAAAGAAACTTTTTTCCATTGGATATTCTTTCCTGCTTTGTCAAAGATTAGTTGGCCATACTTTCATGGGTCCAAGTCTGGAGTCTCTATTCTATACCATTGGCCTATGTATCTGTTTTTGTGCCAATACCATGCTGTCTTGATGATTACAGCTTTGTAGTAGAGGCTAAAGTCTGGGATTGTGATGCCTCCTGCTTTGGTCTTCTTCTTCAAAATTACTTCGGCTATTTGGGGTCTTTTGTGGTTCCATACAAATTTTAGGATTGCTTGTTCTGGCTTCAAGAAGAATGCTGGTGCAATTTTGATTGGGATTGCATTGAATGTGTAGATTGCTTTGGGCAGTATTGACATTTTAACAATATTTATTCTTCCAATCCATGAGCATGGGATGTTTTTCCATTTCTTTGTGTCTTCTTCAGTTTCCTTCATAAGCTTTCTATAGTTTTCAGCATACAGATCTTTTACATCTTTGGTTAGGTTTATTCCTAGGTATTTTATGATTTTTGGTGCCGTTGTGAGTGGGATCAGTTTATTTGTCTTTCTGTTGCTTCATTATTAGCAATAGCACTGCTAGGAATTTATCCAAGGGATACAGGAGTGCTGATGCATAGGGGCACTTGTACCCCAATGTTTATAGCAGCACTTTCAACAATAGCCAAATTATGGAAAGAGCCTAAATGTCCATCAACTGATGAATGGATAAAGAAGATGTGGTTTATATACACAATGGAATACTACTTGGCAATGAGAAAGAATGAAATATGGCCTTTTGTAGCAATGTGAATGGAACTGGAGAATGTTATGCTAAGTGAAATAAGTCATACGGAGAAAGACAGATACCATATGCTTTCACTCTTATGTGGATCCTGAGAAACTTAACAGAAGATCATGGGGGAGGGGAAGGAACAAAAAAAGTTAGAGAGAGAGGGAGCCAAACCATAAGAGGCTCTTAAAAACTGAGAATAAACTGAGGGTTGATGGGGGTGGGCAGGAGGGGAGAGTGGGTGATGGGCATTGAGGAGGGCACCTGTTGGGATGAGCACTGGGTGTTGTATGGAAACCAATTTGACAATAAATTTCATATTAAACAAGGAAGGAAGGCATAGTTTTGGTATTTTTATACTACCTGGTCAGAAACCGAGCAGCCTGGAGCAGCAGGGGGAGAGCTGTAGGTAGCATTGGTGGTGAGGAGCTTCAGCTTTGCGCCAGCAAGTTTCTTTTTCATTCTTGTTTGACAACCCAGAGGTGGCTGGGACGATGCCTTGCTCTGCAAATGGTGGGGACATCCGCATTCGAAGGTAGACGGGGAGCACTCACTCCAGAGGGTTTCCCACCCAGGGGTCCTCCCTGCCTGGATGCTTCTAGAAACCCTGGTGGGGGGTCAGATAGGTTCCCAACTGCCCCCACAGTTATGGGTGTTAATGAGTTCCTGCTGGAGCCTCTTGGACTACTGCACCAGGGAGTTGCGTATATGGCCAGCCTTCCCTCCGGACCAGTGCTGTTTGCTCTTTTATTAAATAGAAATGCCTTGAAATTTCTGGTGTATGAAAGTTACCCCTTCTAATTGCCTTAAAGGATTTAACTTTTTTCTGTTTTTTTTTTTTTTTTCTATTCTTTGGGTCACTTTAATGAGATTATGGAAGGAGGTAGAGTTATATGTGGTACTTAATCACCAGGAAGTCTCGCATTTCTAAATGTACCACAAATCTGTCTTCCTATACTTATTTTAACTTTACATTAAAAAGTCCAGGAGCGCCTGGGTGGCTCAGTCAGTTGAGTGTCCAACTCTTAATATTGGCTCAGGTCAAGATCACAGGGTTGTGGGATTGAGCCCCAGGTCGGGCTCCATGCTGGTTATGGAGCCTACTTAAGATTCTCTCTCCCTCTCTCTCTCTCTGTCTCTCTCTGTCTCTCTCTGTCTCTCTCTCTGTCTCTCTCTCTCCCTCTCTCCCTCTCTCCCTCTCTCCCCCCTTCTCTCTCTTTCTCTCTCTCTGTCTCCCCCATCCCTCCATCCCTCCCTCCCTCTCTCCTCTCCCCCTCTGCTGTCTCTCTCTCCCTGCTCATGCTTTCTCTCTCTAAAAAAAAAAATTAAAAGTCCAGTCTCTTCGTCTGTATTTTCTGTGCCCTTTCTAATTGATTCTAGAACTGCATGATCCCATTTCGGAGCTAAAAATATACAGCATGCTCTAACCGTTCAATTTTTATGAGTGCCATCTATACACACAGTGTAGCCAATCTAGCATCTTAAACAGAACTCTTCACCTGGAATATTCCATGCTTCTCAGTTCAGTTAATTAGCATCACACTGACTTGTGGATTTAGAAGCATTTGGGTTCTGCTACTTATTTTTTTCTGGCCTGCAGGAAATGTATAAGGTTAATACAGAGAGCTTTCTATTTTAGTAAGCCTGTTTACTAATTGGTAGAACATGACATTTGTGTTACTTAATACATTAAGGCAGAGGAGTTGGGAATTTGTACAAAACAAACAAATTTGATATTAAATTTTGAAAAACGACAGAAAATTTCTCACTTTGGCTGTTGCATGGTATTGGTACGAAAAGATTCAAAAGCAATAAAATGAAAAGTGAAGGGCTTTATGTAGCGTGTGGAAATGAAACAAATATTATACCGCTTAAAAAAGAAGCCATTCCACTTGCCCTTGACTCATCCTTTGTTCAGTGTCTCCCGATGTTTCATTTTCTGTCTGGGCTGTGTTGCTCGCCCAGCTGGACCCTGTGGAGGGACCGCTCTGAGTTGGAGAAAACCTGAGAAGGGGCCAGAGGTAGGTGCCCTGTCCCTGAGAGGCACTGGTTTGCAAATTCCTAGGAATAGTATCAGGTGTTTTTTTTTTTTTTTTAATGTTTATTTGTTTATTTTGAGAGAGAGAAAGAGAGAGGGCATGAGCGGGGGTGGGACAGAGGGAGCAAGAGGGAGAGAATCCCAAACAGTCCCTGTGCTGATGGCACAGGGCTTGAGACGGGGCTGACACGGGGCTTGATCTCCCAAATCGCATCGTGAGATCGTGGCCCGAGGAAGTTGGATGCTCAACCAGCGGCACCACCCAGGTGCCCCAGACCAGTACAACTTTTCATCTTCAGCTGTCTCTGCTCTGCTCCCAGACCATGGACGGTGGTGCCCCACCAGTCACATTTGTAGATGTGACTCCCTGGGGGGTTAGGACCCATCTGCCCTGGGACACTGGGACCCAGTTAACATGGCCACATGCTCTCCTGCTATTTTTTTCCTTCCAAATTAGTCTTCAGTTTCACAGTTTCAAGCCCGTTTCCCTATATGAGAAAATGGAAACGAAGTAAGAGTTGAGTAGTTTCCTTTCTGACACTGGTTAATTTTTATCCATCTTCTCTGAGCAAAGGGTCTGGAATTGAGGACTGATAGGAAAGGCATTAGCCAAATGGATGCAAATCTTGCGAAAGCCATATTATAAATCCAACAGATATATTTTCTGAAATAAAAATTAGTGGTGCAGTAGTGACAGTCAAGGAAAACCTTGAACTAATGTATAAGTTTTATGTAAGTAATACCTCTGTGCTTTGTTGAATAAAAGCTTTACAGTTTTTACAGTCACATCCTTCAGTCACTTCTATTTGTGGATTTTTATCTTATTTAAGAAGGCCTGCTTTATCCTAATATTAAAAGAATTCTCTGGTGTGGTCTTCTAATACTTGTTTAATTTTTCTCCTCAGTTTTGTCTCTATTTTCTGTAGCATTTATTTCCATGTGTCATACAAGGTACAAATCTATTTTTTTCTTCAATAAATGTCAGTTGATTTGGCATCATTAAATAAAGTCTGTTCTTTTCCGACTGAGATAATATGCTACCGTTAGCATAAACTGCATTCTGATTTTTGCCTTTTTCTTTTATTTGGTTTTCTCTCTCAGTAGCCTGTTAGTTATTGAGTCTCTACATTTCAGAGTTTATAAGAAATGTCTTATAGCTTTAAAATATGTTTTGACATCTGGACAAGATGTTTCCTCTCATTATTAGTCTTTTTCAAAATTTTGTTGATCTTACCGATTTTTTTCTTTTTTTTTTTTTTTAGTTTTGATGGGCTGCAGACTCAGTTGATAAGTTCTGTAAGAAAATCTTTTGATTTTGATAGGAATCGCATTCATTTCACAGAGTGATATTGAGTCTCACCATTTGGTTTGCATTTTACCTGTTTATGTCTTCCTTTATGTACTGTGGCTTTCTTTACATTTTTGTTTCACTTCTGTCAGTAGGTTTATTACTGGATATTGGACACACACACACACACACACACATTGTGAATAGTTTTTCTAATTGGTTAGTTGTGAGTAGAAAAGGTGTTTTTTTCTATGATCACCCTGTGGCTGACCCAACCTGTTGCCTTATTTGCCTTAATAATTCTTTTTAGGTGATTTTCCTAATTTACTGGGTATTCCTTTCTAATATTCGTACCTCCTTTGTTTTCTTGGGTAGTTGCCTTATTCAAGACCTTCTATACGTGGTTGAGTTCTTAGTGGTGAGGTAATGATAAGCAAGTATGCCTGCCTTGCTTCTGATTTCAGTGAATATGCTTCTGATACAATGCCATTTTTAGAATTCTTCGTCTTTTTTTCTTTAAATCATGAATTGAGGTTGAATCTTACCAAGAGCTTTTCTAACCTGTATTGAAACAGTCATCTGGTTGAATTTCTGACTCTGTTAATGTACTGAATTACATGACTAGATTTCCAGATGTTTAATCATTGTTCATTCCTAGGGTAAACCATTTGTCTGGTAGGATTTGGTTTTCAATAATATTATGCTTTCCTGCATCAATAGGTCAAGTACGTCTCCCCTCTTTCTACTATAATCTGTTACATACTTCTAAAAGTCTGTGCCACACTGTCCCAGTTATCCATTGTGTTACATGTTTTATAAGAGTTAGAATTTCACTAAGTGGGGAATAAAAAAGAAGTAAAAGGTAGAAGTTAGAAACGACCGTCTCACACATTTTGCTCCTGGGAATATTGTCAAAATGTACAAATCACATCTCTCAACAGACCTAGGATGGTGTTGGCTCAGAAATAGTATTTTTCTTTGTGTGTCGTTTTTTGCAGAAATGGAACTTGTTTTTTTTTTAATCATCAGTGTATTAGTGTGGTGAGATAAGGATGCGAGGGATATAAATGAGTTTATTTCAAGTGCTTAGTCAGTGGAACAACAACGAGATTGGTATCATGCACATGGGACCTACTGTGTGCATGGCATCCTTAGCACCCGCCACCCAAATTAGTGTTCACAGCAGTGCTGGGGGGCAAGCAGTGGGGCTGTCGGCACCCCATTCTGTGGGAGTGTGAAACAGGCTCGGAGGGGATACATGGCACAGCCAAGGCCACCGGCAAGTAAGAGATCTAGTGGAAACTAGACCTTAAGTCTTCTTAGCCTCAAACCAGTCTCCATCCCGTCTCTGCCTCGGAGTTTTTAATGATGAAAAATAGACCCTCCAAGTGGCAGAAACCGGCACAGAGGCAAAGCGAGTTTTGAACCCATTCTTTCCCCTTCACCGCTCGCACACTCGGGCCAGGAGCTCCAGTGTGAGGAAACCGACAAGGATTCCTCAAGGAATACCTTCTACAGCATCATCAAGATTTACATTTTGAACTGCCTTTTCTTTGTCTCCTAAATTAAGGTAGTCACTAAGCTGCAGGGGCAATGTAGCAATTTCACACGACTTTGTGTGTTGGGCTCCTTGGGATCGAGGAGCGCACAGTCCCGCGCGGACACTGATGTTCACATCCGGCTGCTTAGTGTGGAACAGCAACGAGTACTGTGGTCCTGCGGTCCGGTCAGGCAGACGTGCTGGGACTGCCTGGGGACAAGTGCCGTGACAGAACCGCAAGGGCCTGGCAGCCTCTGCTTCCCATGACCCTTGTTTCCACAGCCGAGTTCAAGCACCTCGGCTGTCCCGGGCACAGGAGTGTGTCTCAGGATACCCTGGTCACCCAGGTGAAGTGTGCGGTGGCCGCTCCTTAGCCCGCACGCGTGGCTTCCCCGGGTTAACTCTTCTTCCTAGAACGGCACAGGACAAGCTTGGAGAAAGAATAACGTGCTGCTTTCTCCCTTTAAAAAAGCGTCCAAAGATATCGTGATGTTGGTTTTCCTGGTGCTTTTGGTAATTCAGATATTTTACTGGGCTGTTATGCAAATGTTAGGTTTTCAAAGGAATTGTGGGGATCTCCTTTTTACCCTAAGCTATGCTGATATGTATGCTGTGTAGTTCAAGTCTTTACTAGAGTTAAATGTTAGACATTAGAGGGTCTAGTGAAACCATTGTCTGGCTATCTATATGAGTGTCTGAGTAGAGGGTGGAAAGTCTTCCTTCTTTTCCTCCTTCTTATGTTGCAACATGACGTTAACAGTAGAGAAGCAGCCGTCATAAAGCGGGCAGACAGAGGATGGTGTGCGAGTCTAGCTGAATGTACCAGAAGACTGGCGTAGAAACTGGAGCTGACCATACAAGGAATAGGCCAAAAGGTAGGGACCGTCAGGCAGGCTCTGAGTTGAGAAAACCCACAGTCAGGGGTAGGGTGTAAGAATGGTACCTGTGGGCAGGTTGAGACTTTTGATTCTGGGGCAGAGGTTGGTTGACTTATGGAGAAGAAAGGGAATACTATACTGATACTATACCATTAGTGAGCGGGCGGGGGGTGGGCGGGCCCCCCCTGGTGACAGGACAAAGCATTAGGTGAACTGAGAGGGACCATTACCCAAGGTGATAAGAAAGAGGTTGGCTGGGAGGAGAATCAGGATCCAGTTCCATAGTTGGAAAGACAGTGCTTGTTAAACTGGTAAGTTGAAGTAAAGACAGAAGTGAAAGGCACTTCGTTTTGGAGAGCTGAGGACAGAATGAAGTGAAGAGTTCAAATTGCATTAAGTGAGAGGCTCCGGTAGGCTGGAATTTCCAGACTGGAGGCTTGGCTAAGACATCTCCAGCCAGGTGTCTGCTGTGTACCTGTTGGGAGCTTGTGTGTGTGCAGGTGCCGGCCAGTGGGCTCAAAGGCGCCAGCCAGCTTGGCCAGGAGCCTGAGGGCCACGGAAGAAGGATGCATCTAGAGTTCAACGTGGCCTTAAAAGTATGAGGAAGGTTCTGGTTCACGTGTGGAAAATTGCAAGAGACCTTCACACCTCCTCTAACAATGAGAAAAAGCAACACCAACACAGATGCTTTTAAACCAGCGAGAGAGCCAAGGACACAAAGAAATCTACATAAATGAAATTTCAGAAAGTGACAAGCCCTTCCTAGGAGAGACGAGGCCCAGGGCCGCTCGCCCCTGGCAGAGTGGTAGGAGGAGGAGGAGCCTGTCACAGGCAGAGTGAGAAGAGACTAGCCCACGTTTTAGCCAACTTGGGGTGCCTGCCTGTTTGTTCAGAAAGGCAAGATCCCCAGCCGCCAAGAAGCCTCCACCACCTTCTGGGCCTTTCCAGGCACACAGGGGTTGTAGGGAGAGTAGGGCAGAGGAGCACGTAGAGGTTCCCATTAAGGTGTGTGTGGCCTTCGCTGAGAGCAAGGCGGCCGCCTGGTGAAGGCTCACTGGGAACAGGGCAGGAGAGCCGAGAGAAATCCTGTCGTGGCTCCGGGGTGTTCTGTACTCGCCATCCAAAGGCTGAGGGCATCCTGAAGCAGGGCAGGGAGATGGTCAGCAGTGCAGGAAGTGAGGAGCTGTGATGGAGAAGGAAGGGAGTTTCTTCATGACCCAGAAAGATGCCTGGCTGACTTGAAAGCTGAAAGAGACATACCCCAGTGTGGAAAATCGACGGGTTGACTGCAAGGCATAAAGAGATCTCTGGAATCTCATCAGTGCTCAGATCTCAAGTCGTGCTAAAAGAGTCCTGACCCCACCCTTAAACTACTGAAGCCAGTGGTGAATTGAAATGAAAGCTGCAGTAACTCCAGACCCAAATCAGCTGTGGATGGCTGACTCTGTGCCCCCGTCCCCAACAGCGACCTTGCCAAAGAAGGGGCGAGCCCTTTTCTGTGCATAAACATTATTAATTCAGTCTCCGCTGTTCCTCTATACAAAACGTTCACCACAAAGTAAGTTAGAAGATATATGAAGAAACAAGCGAATGTGACTCTTGCCCACGAGGGGAAATAGTCGCTGGCCAGAGGTAGACACGGAGAGGGTCCAATTTTGGAATGTATCAGGCGAGATTTAGATGGTTATGCTAAGCATATTCAAGGATCAATGGATAACATGCGGA
Source organism: Acinonyx jubatus (assembly GCF_027475565.1). Lineage (NCBI taxonomy): Eukaryota > Metazoa > Chordata > Mammalia > Carnivora > Felidae > Acinonyx > Acinonyx jubatus. Next base: position 85,690,917 of record NC_069391.1, on the reverse strand, counting down.
AACAGGTATGGAATTTCAGCAGCAGTGGGAACCTTTTTTTTGTTTTTTGTTTTGGTCTTTGTGTATGTGTGCGTGTGTGTGTGTGCGCACGCATGTGTGTAGGGGCGGGAGAATCTAGAAAGTCAAAGTAAGACACTATACTTAGGGGTAGGACTTCGTACCTGAGAGCAGTACTTACTCTGCCTGTTGTGTCTGTGTGGTTCCTAGTTGTTAAATATAGAAAAACAGAAACAAAGCAAAAGAAAACAAAACAAAAAAGCAAAGCCCCTCAGGCAGTTCCTGGGCTGGAGGAAGCACAGCTCAATCCTGGATTCACTTCCTTTTCTCTCTGAGTAGGTGTGTCTGTGGTCGGGTACCAGTCCACGCATCAGGTGATGATTCTTTGTCTTTTTTCCTCAGCTTTGGAGAAGTCACTCATTCGAAAGGGCAGATGCACCAGAAGAGAATGTCTGAGTTCCAAAGCCTCTATAGATATTTTGAGAATATTTTATTTTCTTTACAGTTTTTTTTGTTTGTTTGTTTTTTAAACGTAACAGAGGTTAAGGTTCATAGCCATGGGCTTGTGCATTTTTGCATACGTCCATCATGAAGGCCTCTTTTCTGAAGTTTTCTCAGTGAAGACCACCCCTCCCCCCCCCCTTTCTTTTTACAGCGTTAGAAGTACTGTAATGTCTTTGCCAAGAAGTGTCAAAGGGTCCTCTTGGTATCATTGAAAAATTGAGTAAACTGTTCTGTTTTTTTTCCCCCCAAGCTGCATTCTTCTCTTCCCTAGGAAGTCGGTTTGACCTTTCTTTCTTTTTTCATTTCTTTTTCAATTTTCTTTCATTTGAAGAGGAGTGAACTGGTCCATACAAGACGTGACTTTACGTTGTGCCTTTCAGGGAAGGACAAATAATGAGTCTGAAACAGACCCCAAGTGCCTGCTGAACTTAAGCCTTTTCTGGGAAATGGAAAAGGTGCTTCTCTTTATTTACCTGCGATTACCCAGTTTGAAAATTGGTCGTGGTCACCCATTTTTATGCTTCCGTGTTCAGCTCTTTAGAATAAAAGTGTTAAATCTTTATTAGATGTTGTTCTTGGGGGTGGACCCAACCAGAGAAAATTTGGTTGGAAATTAGGACCATCTGTGTAGTTTGCAGGGCCCAGCGCAAAACGAAAACAGGGGACCCCTCGTTCAAAATTATTAGGGCTCTTTCAGATGGTGACAGCAGAACATGGAACCACGTGTGGAGCCCTTGTAAGGCTGGGGTCCTGTGTGACAGCTTGCATGCCTGTGAAGCCAGCCCTGCAGTTAGGATGATCTCAGCTTCTGGTTCCTTAGGATGTTGTTGACCTTCCACGAGGATGCTCATCCAGGTATTTTAGAATCATGGTGTTCATTAAGGGAGATGCAGTTTTGGAGCCTAGTTATTAGGAAGGTTGTATGGCCAGGATATGAGGCTGTGCAGGTTTTACACTGCACAATTTGAGGGAGTACCATTTACATTCTGAGTCCTCCTAGCTTTAGACGATTATTATGGCTTTTTTTTTTTTTTTTTCCTGGCACATGCCAAAAATGGTCCCAAGGACAGAAGGAAGGCTTTCTACAGCGTACAAAGATGCTGTTTGGGCAATAGGTAGCTATTTTCGCCACCTTCCTTTTCCCTACCCGTTAAGATTTTCTCTTTCCTGTACAGATGTAATTTGTCTTTGTGACTGTAAGTGCCCACGTGACCTCACAGACCCATGTCTCTCTGTCTTTTCTCTTGTTTCTTCTCTCTGTCCTGCTTTTTCCTTCCCCACCTCCACTCCCCTTTCTCTCTCTAGCCTTTACGTTGGCTCCCAGAAACCTGGATCCATAGAAAGTCTCCTGAGGCACAGGCATTCGAATCTCAGGCTGAATTTTATTCAGTTTGTGCCTTCTAAAATCCTCAGTTCTAAATGGGAGAGGGGAGATCTATAACAATTTAAAGGAAACCTTGTGAACAGATGGTACCCATCTCAGCCACCCTTAAAGCCAGTCACTTAAAAAGGAGTCAGGAATTTGAAACTACATCCCTGGGGAGTTCATTCTATGACAGGGGAATAGGAATAGAATCCCCAGGAGGACAGTCCGATCCCCAGGCCTTCAAGGTGAGGCCTCGAGCATAGGTTCTCTGAGCTGGAGGGGATCTTGGAGACAGAGTAGAGGTTCCACTTTGCGGGGCCCCACGCTATGAGAAGGGGCTGCCATGAGCCCCACTCGTAGCCCGTCCAGTGCTCTGGATTTTCCCCCGGAGCCTGTCTGAGGTCCGTATAACCCGGGCCAACCCCAGGGGTGTTGCTGGATGAGGACTCTGACAGAGGTGGATGTGGCTGACCAACCACAGGACACAGGACTAGTTGCACATCACCCATCCTGTCATCCCTTCACCCTTGTCCCGGGCATCAGGGCAAGGACGGTTTCGTTCGCCTGCTCACGCTCTCCAGAGAAAAGACTTCTCCCCTTCCTCGGGGCTGCCCTATGACGTTCGTTGTCACCCAGTTTTACCTACAGGAGAAATGTTCTCAAGAAGGAAGACGAAAAGCCAGACTGTCTGTAGGGCTCCTTTATTCCCCACAACAAAGCTGCGGGCTGGCCATTATCGGAAAACACTCCGTGCTTGGACACGAGCCGACTGTTGCTGCTCCGGAGAAAACGAAAGCTTCTCCACGTTCTGCCTTGAACCTGATCACCAAGGCCTGTGCGCTCCTTGTATCTCCAGCAGGGCCACAGAGCAACGTGTCTGCCTCCAGTTCATGAGAAGGTTCCGCCGGCCTTCCTGGAAGGTTTAACACTGCACATTCTCGGTCTTGTAATTACCCATTTTAATCATTCCTCTGTCTCAAGATTGCAAGCCCCTGACAGGCAGCTTCTCTGTCTCGATCATCTCGGAGCCCCCCACTGCCTGCCCCCGGATTGGGCACGTGGCAGGTGCCCCGTCCAGGAGTTCGCTGGTGATGCTAAGACATTCAGCAGTCAGATCCGGAACAGGGCTGCGCAGAGGCACCCTGGGGTTTAGTCTCACCTGGAATTTAGAGTAACGCGGGGCCGGATTCTGCTTAGTCAAACTCGACATCTGTGGCTGCATTTCTCAGAATAGCCCAGCAAAGAGAACACGGAGGCTCCTGCCAAATCTGTTGATGTCAAGGATGACAACTCCATATGCTAAGAAGCAGAAAGCCCCAGTTGAAGTGTTCACTCTCGGTCCAGGATGCAGAAGCAATGGAAGGGAGAAAGATGAAGCCTGTCTGGCATCACTTTTTTCCCCCGTTTCCCCACCAGACCAGGAAGAGAAGAAAATCGAATTTTAAAAATCAAGGTGGCATGATCGCCATTTTTAAAAAGTCCTAGATATCAGTGTTAGGGTAGTCCTTTTTATTTTTTATTATTATTTTTTTACATTTTTTAAAATGTTTATTTATTTTTGAGAGAGACAGAGACAGAATGCGAGTGGGTAAGGGGTGGAGAGAGAGGGAGACACAGAATCGGAAGCAGGCTCCAGGCTCTGAGCTGTCAGCACAGAGCCGGACGCGGGGCTCGAACTCACACACCGTGAGATCGTGACCTAAGCTGAAGTCGGACGCTCAACCGACTGAGCCGCCCAGGCGCCCCAGGGTGGTCCTTTTGAAATCCCAGAAAGGTTAATTAGTAGCTCGTATGGAAAAAGCCTTGGGAGCCCCTCACCGGGACCAATATGGATTTCATTTTTTAAAGAAATGGAATCTTCCAAGTCCTGAAGGCCATGGTGGTCAGGAGTGCCTACGAGCGAGGTGTTGAAAACTGCTGTTTTTCAGATGATTTGGTCAAGAAGACACACACGCACCCCCACACAAAACAAAATTAAACAAAAAAAAAATCTCTTGTTTCAAAATAGTTTGGCTTTCCATGATGTGCTCTTGATTTATTTACTGTAGCTGGGAGGCAGTGCAGGTCCGTAACCATAGACCTGTTCCAGCAACAAAGAAGATGACGTCCTCAGACCTTGAATTTGTCACTCTGTGATCCCGTTCCACCTGAGACCCTGACGAGGCCCGTGTTGGCCTCCTTCTTCTGTAGACGGCCGTTTCTGCACCTGCACAACCCACAGGCTCCAACTATTCCATTCGCTCCAGGGCACATCCTCACGTGACTCTAACCAAGGTGTTTATTGTCAACCCGTAAATTCAGGCGGTTCCTCGGAGGTTGGGAAAATATGTTTATTTGTGCTGTGCCTTCGAGAGCTCGGAAATGTGGCAACACTGTGGAGTTGTGGGAGCGGCTGCTGAGCACCCTGCCAGGACCAGTCTGTTCTGCAGTCGAACTGTGACCACAAAAGGCGAGGTCTCTGCCCCCGCGGAGCCGATGTTCCGCTGGCCAGTGTAGATGGGCTCCTTGCTCTGCCCCCCGGGAGCTCTGTGACCGTGAGGAAGCACTGTAACCTCTCTGTGCCGGGGCGTGTTTTCATCTCCTGAAGGCTAGAGTGGGATCCTTGGAAGGCTTCGTGCCCGATTCACCCATTTCCCCTTTGTCCCTCTTTCTCTCTCGTTCAAACGGCAAGAATCTGATCGCTGTGAATAGGATCCAAACTGGGTAAAGTGTGAGCCTGTGCAAGTTGAAGGATCTTGTAGATAACGTGACTTTTTGCTTTGACGGGAAAGTAAGTGCTTGGAGGCTTCTATTTGATGAGCACAACAGAACGGAACGATGAAGCGAACTTACCTTAAGGACTCCTAGTAAACTCCTTTGGCTTCACCCCAGGAGCAGAAACAGCCAATGGCAGTGTTGACTGGTCTCTGAAGGAAAGGCAGAGCCTTAAATGAACACTTGAAATCTGAGCACTCTACTGTTGGTCCCTGGCGGTGTTCACTTGGCCAGATTCCTTTGGGGCCACATTCCTTTCTCTTCTTTGGGCTTCAGAGCCCGTTGCCATCCAGAATTTTGTCTCCTTTGCGAAGAAAGTTAACAGGCACAGGATCTGGCTCAGTCGCGGGAATTCATTTTAGCTTTGAGCACTACTCAGACATTTCTCCACTAAAGAAACCTCTGCTCTGGGCCTGGCACTGTTGTAGGCACTGCAGATGGAATTGTGAACAAAACAAGGAGCATCCTGCTCTCGTGGGATTCATACTCTAGAAAGGAGAGGTGGGAATTAACAAGCAGATGAACAGATTAATAATTTCAGAGAACCTGAGAGGGCCGTGAAGAGAGTTGTGCCGGGGGTGCGTAGGCAGGAGTCGCCGCTTTGGTTGGGGTTTGCGGAGGTTCAGACCAAAGCTTTCACGTGAATGTTCATCAGCGGCACTATTCCTAAGGGCGAAAGGGAGGACGAAACCCAAACGTCCGTCGGCGTGCGCACGGATAAACCAGATGTGGTAATTAGCCAAACTGGAATATTATTCAGCCGTCAAAAGGAATGAAGTGCTGATGGATGCCCCGGCACAAGTGAACCTTGGAAACACGCCATGTGAACGAAGCCAGACACAAAAGGCCACATACTGTGTGACTCCGCTTATACGATGTGTCCAGAATAGGGTGAATCCACAGAGGCGGATGGGACACGCATGGCTGACTGGGGGGCTGGGGAGAGTGAGGGATGTGCACAAACGCTAACGGCTGCGGGCTTTCCCTTCGGGGGGATGAACGTGTTCCGGAACCAGATAGCGGTAATGTTTGCGCAACACTGCGAATGCACTTAATACAGATGTCTTGTAGACTTTAAAATGGTTAAAATGTCATGTGTATTTTACCGCGGTTAAAAAAATAAACAACAAACTTAAACCCAAGTATGATGTTTGACACCAGTTCAGACTGAGAGGACATTTCTATACACTTGAAACGTATCCTGAAGACTAACCGTATACTGTCTAGCTTAGCCCTTTACTTCAGGGAGGAAAAGTTTTATTTGGTATTTGTTTAGGCCCACACCCTCTGAAATGGGGCTTTCAGGGACTTATCAAAATAGAACTGAGTACAAATACAGGTGTGCAAATATACAGGTGTGCCCATCTCTCCAATGAATCCATTCTTTAAAGCTGTAAAGTATTTGGAGGTGAACAGGATGTGTTTTATACACGAGCCTCCCTCCCCCCTGATGCACTCTCATCTCTAATTGTTTTTGTACACGAGGAACATTCTCACCTGCCAACTTGCCGCATGCTCCTGGGGTCTTACTCTGGGGATGAGGAGTAGGTAGGGGGTGGCGTTCCTTATCAAGAGCACCAGCCTTGGAGTTAAAACAGGTGGAGAGGGTTTGGACAGGTCCCCCAAGACTAAGTTCAGGATGCGACAGTAGAGAGAAGTGGAGTAGAGGCAGGGCAAGAACACTAACCAGCTTTGTGCCCCCAGCATGTCATTTCCATTCACGTACATGCGGACGTATGTGTTATCTATAAAAATTGGTACCTTCCTCAAGCCTTTTTACCTAAAGTAAATACATATGGGGAAAAATAAACACCTCTGATCTAACTTTAAAATATTAGCCTCAGCACTAGTCCCTCATTTCTTCATTGAGTTTGGCATGGCGTCCATCTGACATTTCTTAGCGTGGGAGAAATTGGTGAAAATTCTGGAGCCCAGAAAAATTACTGATGACGTCTAAAGAGTTTTCAAACCTCTGGTTAGGATGATTGCTATGCTCTTTTTTTTTTTTAAAAGGTTATTTCTCAAGTGATACTTACGTAGCATCTCAAATCAGTATGACTCTATTCTTTTTTTTTGAGTGACATGGAAAAAAATGTTTGCTAGGCCTCTTTGTTTCTTCCATCGATTCCTCTGCTCTACAGTTACTAGGAGGTTACTGCTAGGTCTTTGAAGAGGTGGGTTTTGACCTATTTAGGTGTAGGTATAAAGTACTCCACCAGGCAGGGTTAGCAAATGTTGGGACTCTCACAGTTTCCAACCATCCAGAATGTTCCATACTGGCTCTGTCTTCCCAACCTCTTGTGCATGTCAACCTCCCTTCCTCCCCTCTCCCCCCACAGAACTTTTCCTTTGTCTTTGTCTGCTTTTCCTACCACACTCCGCATCAGAAATAAGCAATGCTATGTCTTGCTTAAGTAATGTTTGAATTCCCTCACAAGCACGTGAGAGAAGTGAGCCACGTTCTGTTCTGTTTGTTTGAGGCCCATTGTCTGTTTTCATTCTGACCCAGTTTCTTCTGGGACTGGGAGTAGAGGGAAATTTAGGCCTCACCGGAGATTATCAATGGATGCTTTCAGACGGTCCTCTGAAACGTGTGCCTGGGTAGTAATTACTCGCCTAGGATCCTACATTCACCAGAAGGAGTTTATTGTTCTCAAACAGGAGGAAAAATAAATCTTTGTAGTTTATTGTGAAATGTTCAGCTTTCCCCAGCTACAAGGACCCCGATGGCAGGTTTAGGGTTTCATCTGCAGGTGTGAAGGCTTATTCTCTTTATCCCCTCTTACATGGAGGCCTGTATCTGATTGGGTGTGGGAGTAAGAGCCTCACCAGGCTAATAAAAGCGATGTCAGTGACTTTCAGTGGACGCTAATATTTGCAGATTGAAAAAGTCTCACCACTTAAAGATCTGAATCCTGCAAGAAAGGTATGAAAGATTCCTAGCGTGGCACAGCTTTTTCTCTATAGAGACATATACTCTGTGACCTTAAGACCTTCCTCAGAGGATCCTTATGCAGACAGCTATTCCTAGGTGCATGCGTGCTAAAAGTGGAGAGACGTGTATGAAAGAGAATGAGGGAAAGAATTGGATTATTAGAATGGGCTCAGCACAGGACACTCCTTCTAGAATCCCCCTGAGCTATGAGCATCGGTGACAGTCCCAGTCTTTAATAGCTGGCCTGGCATGGGCACTGGCCAGTCGGAAGCCCCCTATGTCACTAGAGCAGGGTCCTGGACAATACATTTTGTGCGAGGCTTTCTTGGGCCATCATGTTGTGGGGAAGGTGGTGGACGGGTCCTCCAGGAGGACCTAGTAGAAGGGGAACTCAGGACTGTGGTTATTTACCAGCCTGTGCGGATGCGTGTGAATATTTCAACAATCGACACATGAGCCGCAGCTCTGGGACTCTGTATCCCAGACTTCTGAAGCAGTTCCTATCAAGATATAACCCACTTGGGATCTAAGGCAGCTCTTGGTGGTGATGATTGTTGTTAAATGTTTGTGTCTTGATCAGTGTGCTCGTGTGAGAATTTGCTCAGACATCCTTGGTGTTCATCTGAGCTGGTTAGAACCCGGCCATTCATCCCCCATGATCTCTGTGCCTGTGACGTTCAGTACAGGCAGAAGCCTGCTGACTCCATCAGGAACCCGAAGCTATTTGAGTCCTAGCCTGCTCTGAACCCGTCTTCGTGCTTGTTGGGGACTCTTGCAGAGTGAAAGAATACAGTAAAGTTACTGGCACTCCAAAGCTGGTTTTTTAGGAGGACTACACTGCCTATTTCCAGAAACGGGCAAAGATGTTGGCAGTAAAAAAGTTGGTGAGATTTTGTGCAGGAGCCTGAATTGGTGGACGGGCCAGGTCTGGTTATGTGATGGGTGGCTGGAAGGACAGCATCTGAGTGGGGTGAAATTCCCGAGAAAGTTTGCAGCTGGGACGTCCGATCACCCCAGAGAGGACCTCAGTTCCAAAAGGGACGATGCCACCTTTCTATCCTCGTCGTAAAAGAAGCTTTCATGCGCCCCATGAAGAGACGCTTCTCCTCGTATTGGTCATTGCCTTCAGAGCAATTTAATAGAATTTAAAAATAAGCACACAGTTGAATACCATAAAGTGGTTAAGCAAGCTGTTTCTGACTGTGCAAACTAACCTTTTTTCTATTTGCGAGACTGACTTACATTATATTATGCACGTACTGAGCCGTGGCCTGACTATATGATCCCCCATGTAATATCCGCATTTAAGGCGGCCAGTTGGAGTGGATCCGCAGGGAAATGAGTTTTCAGCAGGATCCCTCACAGCGCGCGAGCCATCTCACAGCTTCCCGTGCAGCCTTACCTCTTCTCCTAAATAACATTCTCTTCCCTTGATCCTCACGGAAGTCATTCTGAATTAAAAATAAAATGTTTGCTTTCCATGCCTTGGCTTAAATGTTGCATGGCGTTTAACTCTAATATGCCTTTCATGATAGAATTTACTAGAGGGTCAGAGTAGGGTTTGAGGGTCAGATGTTCCCGCTCACCCCTCGTTTTCCGGATTTGGCTGACTTCGGTATGAACACACAGACCTGCGATACGTGGGGCAGAGCGTCGGTTTTATTTAGGCTCCCGTGGCCATAGGTGAGACTGGAGAGCACAGTGGGGCCCCCTCCCTCCCTGCCTGAGACTTGAGACTTACCCAGACTTCCTTTCTGGGGAGACTGCTGGAAAAGTTGGAAGCAAGAACAGAGGCCTTCGTAGCTCTGGCTGTGGAGGGCGTGGCTGACTCCCTAGTTGACCGGCTTCAGCGGATGTCACACTGTCCTTGGCGTTAGTCCCTCTTCTTCCCCAAGGAGTGGCCAGGGGGACCAGAATCCTCCATGGAAAAGCTCCCTCCTAAGGAGGACCTTGCTCTCTTCTCTTGAATGTACGGGGATGGGGATGCAGAGACCCCTTCTGTCCCAGCACAGTCCATCCCAGAGAAGCCCATTGGCTTTGTCTAAACTACTCGGAGTTACTTTCCCACGTAACAGCAAGAGTGTCCAGACACGATCAGATGCAACTGTGGAGCCAAAATGCCAAGTCGAGATTCTTCACGAGGCCTTCCCTGGCTGAGCCAGGGGACCCCTCTCCGGTGCTCCTGTGGGGGAGCACACTGAGCCCGCTCTGTTTTCACCCTGACGGCGTTAGATTAAACTTCTTTCTCCCCCTAGATTGTGAGCTCCTTGAAGCCAGAGACCGTATGTTTGTCATTTTTATATCTCTGCCTCCTAGCATAGTGCCTGGATTGTAGTAGGTCCTCGGTAAATATTTGTGAAACTAAAATGAAAGGCACATTCAGCCAGCTGCTAGAGGTCTTTACGTGGTAGATGAAAGGGTGTGGATTTGAGTCCGTTTGTAATTGGAAACAGTAGCAGGTTTTAGTGGATTGACATGATCAGAACTGGAATACAAGACTAAAAATGTAGTATTTGAGAAAAGCCAGAGACTCTTGAGATTTAAAAGGACCTTAAAAGATGACCTAACCCATCTACAGATTCTACAGCTGACTCTTCTAGAACTTTCCTTGTAGTGGTTATTGGGCCTTTGAACACCTGCCCAGGGAGCCTATTCTATTTTCACAATAAACCAAAATACCGTCTATAGCTTAATCCACAATATTGTCCCTTGGAGATACCTAGAGAAAGTATTGCTTCTTTTCCCCATGACAGACTTTCATTAATTTCACGAAAAATGGGCATGTTTCCCTACCCACACTTGTCACATAAACACACCTGGTTCATTCAGCCGTTCCTCATATGTATAATTTACAGTTCCTGCACAACCCTGGTAGCTGTCTTCTGAATGTGGTCCAGTGAATGCACATTCCTCAGAAAATACATCACTAGAATTGAAAAGGATATTCCAGGTATGGTCCAGCATAGAAAGAGTTTATTACCTCTCTGGTTCCAGAAACCATATGCGCATTAAATGCAACCTAACTCATTAGCTCTGTTGATGACCCTGACCCATCTCTGAGTCATATTTAGCTTTCTGTTGATGAAGACATAGTATTTTCCTGTGCTGCGACTGAGGCCAGGTAGCTGCCAGCCTCTCCTGATGTAGTTGCTTGTTGGGACCCAAGCAGAGAACATCACATCCTGCTAGCCCATCTCTCATATCTCCCAAACCTCTCTGGTTCCATACCATGCCATTCAGCGTATTTGCTACCTTTCTTAGCACTGTGACCTCCCAAGATTTGAGGAGGATGCGCCTTCCTGTTACTGTCTTTATCCAAGTTCATATGAAGATGTTAAGCTGGATAGACCAAGGACAGAGTTCTGTGGCATACTGCTAGAAACCGCTCTTGAGGTGGATGTCAACTTTGAGAATGACGTAGGACTTACATCCCTACCCCACAATTTATAAGACTATCATAACGGGCCTTATAAAATGCATCGTTGAAGTCTGCATTTTGGTATAATCAAAGGGGAAAATGAGCTTAGGCAGATACGGCCAATTCTGAGTACAATTTTGCTGCCTCTTGGTGATTGCAGTTTCTTTTTCTGGCTTCCCATGAAAATTCCTTTTAATAAACCGTTTTTGATTTTGCCCAAGATTTCCCGAGGTGACCTGTATACAATTTTTGAATCTACCTTCTTCTTCATTTTGAAAACATGAGTGACATTTGCCATTCCCCCACCCCCAGCCCCCTCCGAGCCTTTGGCACATCTTCCATTTTCCATGATTACTCAGAGGTTTCTGAGGGTGCTGGAGCTCTGGCGGTCCCTACTGCTGGGACTCGAATATCTAGGCTGTGATTCTGAAGCTATGTATAATTTCACCTTAAGCCTGCTGTCAGATTTTTTTCCAGGCCTTGGCTGCCGGGACCAGAACTTACTTTGTATTCCCAGTTGTTACACTGCATGTACAGAAGTTAAAAAAAAAATCAGTATTATCGCGAAAAAAAAAAAAATCCAGAACACTATACCTCGCACAACTTTCTAGTTAGGTTAAATGCACAAGATCCAGTGTGTGTTTTGGGTTCTTTGATTTGCGAGTGTCTTTCTTCAAGTAAAAGAGCTTATTATAAGGATGTGAGGGGCAAGACCAGCAAAAGATTGTTCCTTAGAAACATAAAATGGAATCAAGAAATGGCCAGGTCTTGGAATTGGGAGATCTGTGGCCACTCTGAGTGCTGGCTGGGCTTGTGGTCACCGCGGGAGCAGCAGCTCTATGTCAAGAGTAAATCCAACTTCTTTTCCTTTTTTCCCCCCTGCCCCTACAGCCAATCTCAGACCTTAATTATTTATTCATTTATTTATTTATCTATTTATCTATCTATCTATTTATTTAATTTCCTCAGCTCCTTTCTTTGCCTTGTCTCTTACTGGTATGATACCAATGTAGTGTCTCTTTCTCTACCTCAGAATTTATATTTCCTCGTCTTTTTGACTCAGCCAAAACTTTGCCTCATCAGTAGCATCTTGTGGTTGATTTCTTTACCCCTTCTCTTGTCCAGGGGGGCCTTTTAAGACGGTGTCTGTGGTAATTTAGGGGGAAGCCTGCCCCAAGTCTTGGAGAAATTAAGTCATGTGTATTTGTCCTAGTAGAGCAGAGCATTTTTGGGGGTTTTGCTTTTCTCTTCAAACAGATCTGAGAAAACTTGCTAATGTCTCTACTTCTTTGACAGTCTTGTGAGCAGTCACAGCCTAAGACACACACACAGTCTCTTTCTGAGGAAAACCGCTTACCTTCCGGACTGCCACGTTCTCCTCCACTTGACCCTGGCTCCAACATGGCTGGCTGGATGACACTCATGCACCTGACCCGAAGACAGCCAGTCTGTGGACTGGCCAGCAGAAAGTTCTTCCCACACAGGGACGAGATGGGCCAATCAGATTATTTCTCTCTGAAGGCTCTTAACTGAAAACGGAACTAGGACCAGGCAAACAGGAGAGGGAGATAAAAACCCAGAGAGAAACTCTGAGAGACCAGGGAGTGACTAGTGCTCTTTGCCTAAGGGAAAGGGGCCAGGTGTATTTCATGTCTGTTTGGACAGATCCATATATTCATATACATAAATACTTTATGCCTATTTCATAGAACTTGGCACATGAGGATGAAAATGGGACATTTTGCAGGCGAGTTAGGAGCCATACACTGATTCAAAGACTTCACTCTTTCTTCTATTGTAGGAGGTCCACTTCCCTCTTGAGTAGACCCCTCTCTCCCATCCGTGCTGCTGGGCATCCCCTGGCGGTTTTCTGGCTCCTCTGAGATGTGGAAGGGGTGCCTGCTCCTTTTCTTCTTCCACGCTGGGCCCTTTTGGTGACGTTTGCCTGCTTCGCCTCTTGGCCTTATCTGTACTCTCAACTGTCCCCTAGTGTTGGGGACTCCAGCGGGCTGTGGGTGCTGGCCGGGGCTCCAGGCGCTAGGCTCTGCCTCTCCTACAGCTGCTACACCTGGAGCCCCGTCGGAGCGTTTCAGAGCTGGACACTAGCTAAAGTGGTGAAGACAGATTTTATTCGGTAACTATAGCAATCGAGGAGAAGAGACCCCAGTGTAGAAGTGGGCTCAAGTCCAAATATATGTGGGAGGTCATAGCCAAAGAGCAGGATGAAGGGGAAAATGAAGCAGTAGGTGGAAAATGACCAAGAGGGACCATCGAGGATGGAGGGATTCTTACTACAGTGGACCAGACAAGCCAAGGATGGGGCTCCGTGATGAGGCCTTGTCGGAAAGAGGGCTTGGAGGAGCCCGTGTGACGTTTGGTCAAGGAGAGAGTCTTTGTCAGCCTTCACTCCACCAAATTTGTATTGCGTTTCTGGAACCACAGATGGATTGGAGCTGCATCTTGTTCTCGTCTTAAATGAGGGTCTTGTCTCCCTTTTGTGTTACTCGGTTACATTCTCCTAAAGAGGTACTGTCTCAGTTCCCAGTAGCTCAGACATGGAAGCAAAACTTATCTTTCTGATTATTCGTTCGGGCTTCATGCACAGATCTATGGCAGCCGGGACTTGCGGGGGAAGAAGATTTTCCTGAGAGCAATCTGAATGACAGATGAAATACAGTGCTTGAAACCATGCCCTCCCGGCCCTCCAACAACCGAGGCATTGTTGAGGACCAACTTGTGACCTCATCGTCTCTTTCCTTAATCTTACGTGACAGCCCTCCCCAGCCCTTCCTGCAGACTGACCCTGTGGAGCCTAGACCAGCCACACCTGGATACCACCTGGGACCCAGCCAGGGCGCAAGCCAGAACTGCTCTCTCACCCTCCCCACCCTCCCCACCCTCCCCACCCTCCCCACCCTCCAATACGTGGAAAGAAAAGACACAGAAAACTCAATGTACCTCAGCCTGACCCCTGCCTCAAAACTAGGAAAGCTGTATTTCTTTCCAACTCTCTACACTTCATACTTTATTTAAGAGTTGTTTGCAATATTTTATTTATTTTTAAAATGTATGTATTTAAACTTGAGTTAACATGCAGTGTAGTATTGGTTTCAGGAGTAGAACCCAGTGACTCATCACTTACGTACAACACCCAGTGCTCATCCAGACAAGTGTCCTCCTTAATGTGCATCACCCACTCAGCCCATCCTCCCACCCAACCTCCCCTCCAGCAACCCCCAGTTTGTTCTCTGTGTTTAAGAGTCTCTGACGGTTTGCCTTCTTCTCTGTTTCTATCTCATTTTTCCTCCCCTTCTCCCTATGTTCATTTGTCTTGTTGCTCAAATTCCACGTATGAGTGAAATCATATGATGTTTATCCTTCTCTGACTTGACGTATTTCGCTTAGCATAATACATTCTAGTTCCATCCAGGTTGTAACAAATGGCAAGATTTCATTCTTTTTGATCGCCAAGTAATACTCCATTGTATATATAAACCACATCTTCTTTATCCATTCATCAGTTGATGGACATTTGGGTTTTCTCCACACTTGGCCATTGTTGATAGCACTGCTATAAACATTGGGGTGCATGTGCTTCTTCAAATTAGCATTTTTGTATCTTTTGGATAAATGCCTAGTAGTGTAATTGCTGGGTCATAGGGTAGCTCTATTTTTAATTTTTTGAGGATCCCCTGTACTGTTCTCCAGGGTGGCTGCGCCAGTTTGCATTCCCACCAGTCTTGCAAAAGGGTTCCCCTTTCCCCACATCTTTGCTAACATCTGTTGTTTCCAGAGTTCAATTTTAGCCATTTCTGACAGGGGTGAGGTGGTATCTCAGTGTGGTTTTGATTTGTATTTCCCTGATGATGAGTGATGTTGAGCATCTTTCCATGTGTCTGCTGGCCATCTGGATGTCTTCTTTGGAAAAGTGTCTATTCATGTCTTCTGCCCATTTCTTTGCTGGATTATTGTTTTTTGGGCGTTGAGTTTGATAAGTTCTTTATAGATTTTGGATACCAACCCTTTTGCTGATATGTGATTTGCAAGCATCTTCTCCCATTATGTCATACTTTACAAAAATGAAGTCTGACAGAACCACTTCAGGACCCTTTCCAAAGAAGTAATGTTTTACTGAAAGCGATCGGAAAGAAAGGCACAGGTAGGCATTCACAAGAATTAAGATACAGGAGTTAACCTAGACCTTTGGGTGGGAGAGGGGCCTGAGCTGTGAGTGTAGAGAACTTCTGCTGGGAGTGTCATGGTCCCGAAATGGGGTTCTCCCTAGAAAAATGGCCATTTCTTTTGATATTTCCAAAATCGTCACTCTTGGGTTTGCCCTGTTTTCTCATGCACCGTTTTTCTTTCCAAGAAAGTGCTAGTGGTTCTGTGTCCTGGCACTTAGCTGCAGCCTCTTTATAAATGTGTTCTCAAGTCTTTACTGAAAGACTGTCCTTTTGGAAAAGCATTTTCCAGGAGCACAGCATTAATTCAAGAGAGCTCTCGCAGCTTTTATTGTCGCTCTAATCCTGTATCGCTTTGCACAGGATACCACCATTTGTTTGTATTTTCCCTACAGTTTTTGTTTTTGGTAGCTTTGTACCGTTCTAGTGGCAGCTGAAGTGATTTTGAGCATTTGCAGCATGATGTTAATTAACCAAATGTTTCAACCTGGAACTTTAAACACCTGGGCCGCCATAAATTGCTCTGAATCTGTGTGGAAATCTCGGAACAGTGGGTGTTGAAGATTTGGGATAAAACAGAGAGTAGATGGCGAGAGGTTTTATGCTCTCCTCGTTTTGTGAGGCAAAATAAAACCAGACGAGGAGGCGTCGGGCTCCTTAGAGTTTATTGCCTGCAGCAGGCATTGTCACTCGGGCGCAGGTTAACCCGCAGTGGCTCCAGAGCCTGTGTCTGAATGTAGATCGCTCAGGTTTAGTCCACGTTTGACCCTGTTTCCATTTCACTTCCCTATTCTGCCAGTCATTGGGCTTGATACGTTAAAAAAAATTTTTTTTGACGTTTATTCATTTTGGAGAGTGAGAGAGACAGAGCGTGAGCAGGGGAGGGACAGAGAGGGAGACACAGAATCCGAAGTAGGCTCCGAGCTGTCAGCACAGAGCCCGACGTGGGGCTCGAACTCACGGACTGAGCGATCATGACCTGAGCTGAGCTGAAGTCAGACGCTCAACCGACTGAGCCACCCAGGCCCCCCCCCCCCCCGCGCCCCCCCGGGCTTGATATGTTTTCAAGCTTGGAGAGTTGCAGCAGAGTCAAGGCTGGCCATGGGAACCGCTGGGGTGTCAGGCGAGACGCTGGCACCCAGACCCTCTACTTGTTATTTCTTCCCGCTAGGGATCCTGACCCACAGAGCATCCACAAAAGGAAGCGTATTCAAGTCGGAAAGGAAGCGCTATGTCATGAACAGTGGAGCAGACACCTGACAACCTCACAGAATCACCCGCACAAGAAAGGGGGCCTTGCTGGGGCCCCAGTGCGTCAGAATGGGTGTGCCTATGGAACAGACCCATCCTTTCTTCTACCCAGTCCGAGGTGCAAGAGCTAAAGCGGACTGAGGACAACAGTTGACTTGTCTACGGCAGGACTTTTCGGAAGCGGCACGAATGACATTTCTAATTCTCTGTTGTGGGGGGCTGTCCTGGGCAGGATAGGATGTCTGGCAGTCTTCCTGGCCTCTCCTCACCAGATTTCAGTAGTGAAATTCGTCCGCCCTAGTCTTGGCAACCAAAACGTCTCCAGGCATACATTGCCGAGCCTCCCCTGGGGTACAATTGCCCCCCCCACCCCAGCTGAGGATTGCCGGCCTATGGGAAGCAAACCCTAACTGGTCTGGGTTTTCCCAGTGGTAACCAGGTTACGAAGCCCAAGCTGGGTCATGGACCCGTGAGGAGAGAATCTAGAAGAAGCCTTTTTAAGTCGAGTGCAAAATGGGACTGAAGCTCTTTCAGACGTTGGCTTCCAAATGTCACGTGTTAGAATCATCTGGGGGTTTTTAAAAATTCTCATACCCTGGCCACACCCCAGTGTCAGTTAAAATCAGTATCTCGGAGGGGAGAACCACACCTTCAGGGTTTTTAAAGCTTCCTAGGGATTCCAGCGTGCAGCCAGATGTGAGAACCAGTGCCTTAAAGTACAGTCACTAGTTAAGGTGCGGTCACATTGCCTGGCTGGCAGATGTGCCATGTGACAGACCACTTCCTGACCGTACCAGTAGTTCCCAAACTTCACCTTGCATCACAGTCACCCGGAGGGCTACCTGTTGAGAAAGAAATCTTTCTGCTTCATTAGGTCTGGGGTGGGGCCTGATGTTTTGCATTTCTAAGAAGTTCCCAAGTGGTGCTGATGTGACTGGACCATCAAAGCGCCTTTGAGAACCCCTGCTGATGCCCCTCAACGTGAACCTTCTTACCTGAGGAGCAGGGGCTCCAATGTCCCAAGTCAACAGCACCACCCGATGACAGACCCAGAAGTACTCACCAAGCACCCTTGTTCCCTCACCCCTTCATCTTCTCAGGGTGTTTTCTCTTTTTTCCATCTTGCGTGATTCATGGCCCACTTAGTTCTAGAGAAGGCTCTCTCCTGTTATCAACCTTAACAGTCCGTGCGAGTGCTCAGAATTTCGACCCAGAAATTTCTCATGCCTTCCCTAGCCATAGTCATTGAATCTGTTTTTCTCCATTTGCCTAGCATTAAAGATCTTAGGGAAATACCTTTTATTTACTTTTATTGTTTTCAGATTGCCCTTATTTGGTGATAAACCATCAGTGGGGATTTCTTCCATTTTCAATGTATCATGTTGTAACACTTTGGTATTGAAATCAATTTGGGGGGCTAACTTAGAAATCTACCACCATTTTCAAACAATGAATTTTTGACAGAAAACCTTTGGAATTGGGAGACTGTATATTCAATGTAGCAGGTCTTTCTTTTTTTTTTTTTTTTTTTAAACTTACGAGGTACAAGCTTCCATGATTTAAACACCTTGTTTAAAACATGATTGTGTTGCTCTAGAAGGTTCAACCTCTTGGAAGACAAAGGCCAACCCACATGTCCCTATTTCTGTCTCCCATTAAAATGACTGTCCATCCAGAAATAAAGAAGGTATTCATGGGTACATATTTGGTGAGTTAAGTCCCAGGGTTATGCAGAGGGCTTTTCTGCAAGGTGACCAGAGGGGGTCACTTCATTAAACAGGAGGTCTCCGTTACCCGCTGCTTGGAATCCTTTGAAGCAGGGCTGCCTGGCTCTGTCTTTCCTCTTGACACACAAATCTTCCCAAACATTTTGAGACGGACCGTCCCTGTGTTTGGTATCTGCCCCTCGGCTTTGCAGAGTCACCTTCTCGCAGACCTTTCTGTGACCCTAACAGACGCTGTTGGGATGTGTTTGGGAAGAAAGCAAATACGCCTTGGGAAATCCAGTGGGAATGAGCTTCAGACAGGGAAGCTAGAAGCGGGCTGTCACCCAGGCTTTGGGACCAACCGGTGGTGTAGCCTTGGACAAGTCGCTTCTTCGTTTATTTTGCCTTCACCTTCCTGGTCTGGAAAGTTGAGGGAGTTAAGCCGGGCAGGCTAGAAGCCTCCCTCTGGTACTACTGATGATGAGACGTGATGAGACGGTGCCCCGTGATTATGAGACGTGATGTGTTTGTTCTTAGGCTGCGGGCCCACACGAACAGAACTGCCCCAGGGAAGTGAACCCTGGGCTTGTCCCCACAGTTGGCACGTCAAGGCCGTACATTGGTTGGAAGAGGCAAAGACCGGTGGGTGGCCGCCTCTCTGTTTTGCCCTTCGGTGGCTAAAGAATACTGCAGCAGGCAGCTAGGAAAAATTTTTTCTTTCATTCAAGCCCTTGAATGTTACTCCTCATAGGCATTTTTTATATACGCAAAAATACCTTACTAGGTACATAGGCCGGACCGTCTACCGGGATAACGAGGTGGCCTGGCAAATTCCGTATTAAGCAGGTAGCGTATGCGATCACCCTAGGGGTAGAAAGGATCCTTAAAGATGTTTGCTCTTAAAATCTTCCAACAGGGCAGGATGAGAGTAAGGTCTGGTGCCCAGCCCCAGTTAATACTGCTTTTCTTTTTTTCTGTCTTGCCCAAGTTTGTAGGAGAGCAATAGCTCCTCATGTGGTGGGTTCTCTGGATTTACGCAGAGGCTCACAGCGAGAGAAGGCAGGGAGGTGTGGGGTAAGTTCCTCGGTTGTATGTGGGGATCACCGGGAGGCGGGGAGCAGGTGAGCAGAGTCAGGAGGGAGCCTAAGGTGTCGTCTTCCTGATATTTCCACAGACACGAACACTTGTCTGCATCGTGTTTAATGCATTTAAGGCCGGGCTCACCCCTTTAAGAAATAAAGATTAAGGAAGCTGTGCAAATGTAAACTTGGAAGAAAAAGAATGAGCAAAAGAGCACTGGAGGGTTGAATACATGTGGTGAAACTCTGTCACAAGCCAACAGGCCGGTTATCTTTGTAATGTGCACATAGCAGTGGTTTACAGAGTGGATTCCCGTGCCCACTCCTGAGATAAAAACATTAAAGGAACATGCCCAGGAAATTCTTTTTCCTTTTAATCAGGACAAAGCAGCTTATTGAGACCTGGGCGAGTGTATTGGATTTCACCTTTAATCTCCCGCACGTCAGTCTCTTTACAAGAGGTCATTCTCTGAAAGGTACAAGTCAGGGGTGCTTGGCAGGGAGCCCCAGAATGGCCTTTATCATCTTGATGACAATTTTTCCAATTTAGTTAACAGTTTATTCAGTTGTAAAACTACAGTGACTCATGTAATTAGAGGTTTCCTTCTGTGTCAACAGAGAGGATTTCTGGAGCTTGGTAACAAGTTGGACGACTTTTCTGCCACACTTCAAAAGAAGTAGTCAATCATGGGACCGTAGTTTTAGAATGTCAGAACTGGAAAATGGCCGCCTGCTAATCATCCTTAAATAAGACCTCTGATTAATTACAAAATGAATTATCCAAGAGTGACAGAAGTTACTCGGGCCTCATTGAAGTCTTACCAGGTCACCTCTTCCAGGCCAGGTGAACAGGAAGAGGGAAGAGAGGTTCTCCTTCGTGAACGTTCCACTTAAAACAAACACACAAACAAAAACAAAAAGCTACAGAGCTCGCAGTGATGGACAGGAGATCTTGTAAAAGTTTTTATCCAATGAAGCGATTTTTATTTTGCCTCTCCTGGATTTCGTGTCTTCCTTGAATGTGGGCAGGCTGAAAGGTGTGTGTAAAATACTCCTGAAACACTGAACGCAGTGAAAGTTCTCCACAGCTGTCGTTATAATAGTTCATTAAATAAATGTGGGGTGGTTTTTTTTGGTTGTTTTGTTTTATTAAACTGCTTGAATATTTCATGAGCATGAGTGAATCACAACAACTCTTGGAAAAAGATACTGTACATTAATCAAGTGACCACAGGGCAGGATGAAAGTCTGCAATTTGAAATTCAAGAGAATTCCAGCTAGGATTCCCTCGTCAAGGTGGTCATTTCTTTTTCTGTTCCTGAGAAGCTTATTGGTTATCTCCCAGGGTCATAGGTTACAGTACTGCCTGGGCCGTGAAAGGTCTGCCCGGATCCACTGTTATTCTGTGTGTGTGTGTGTGTGTGTGTGTGTGTGTGTGTGTGTGTGTCCATCCCTACAGCATGCACCATAGCCTGGCTTATGAGACATTCATAATTGGCGTATTCATGAAACACATGTATAACACGCATTAGATGGCAGCTACTTTTTTAGATAAAAAACCAGCTCACTCAATCCTCATGATAAACCTGTCAGATAGGCAGGCACTCCTGTCCCATTTTGCAAACGAGAAAACGGCGGCTTGGAGAGGTTAGTAATTTGCCCAAGGTCACAAAACTAGGAAGTGACAGACTGGAATTTAAATCCCAGGCCTTGTGATTTGGAAGCCCGTTGATCTATGCTCCTGTGTTGCTTTGCTCGATAAATCTTTGTTGAAATGGAAAGAAGTCTTATCTATGAAGAGTTTATAAAGCAAATTCCCATGTCATTTCATTTGATCCTCAAAGTACCAGTAAAGAGGCCATAACTCTTCCCATTTCAGGACAGGGAAAATGGGGGCTCGGACAAGTGGATGAGTTTCCCAAAGGCTAGCGAATTATAGGGGCGAAGGTGGGAACCTGGATGCCCCCTGGCTCCAGCTCTGGCTTTCTTTCTGCCTTAGCTGCCGTGGAGTAGTAACTCCCATGAGCAGGCATCCACTTCAACCCCTTTTATTTCCAGCCCACCTCCTTCTGGCTTTCATTTCTCCTGAGTCAGTAGTTAACTCAAATAGAAGGAGTGTGGACGGGTGTTTGCATCAAGGACGGTTCCTCCAAATACCAGCTTTTCTGCAATTCCTCCTGGTATATGACGTATGGTTCTTCCTAGTCCCTGCTCTGTGAACAAGTAACAGTCACTTGCTATGGGGGGAATGGATTTGGGAAGTCAGAGTTAAGTAAAACGTTCGTGGGTAATGTTCTGTGTACTGGGCACCTGTTGAGTACATGGACCCCAGGGCTTCAAGCTACAGGGCTGCAGAGTAGTCCCCGGCCCTGCTTTCCACCATAGCACCCTTCGTGTCTCAAGGAGCAAACTGCTTTCTTGTTTCAGGCCTGTACTGGCTATTGACAGAAAGTGTAATGAATTTGGGCTGATTTCTCCACTTCTTTCCCAGTGGGAATCTCCCGTTCAGTTCAAGTTGTCACTCCTTTCTCAAAAAACCGAATCTTTCTTTACCTGTCTGTTTATATTTCATCTTGTTCCACAGAAGTTAAGGTAAATTAAAGGAAACACAAAATAGAAAAATACAACTAGAAAGTAGAAAACCAGGGTGAGAGAAGATAGAAAACGAGAATAGGGCGAGGCCTGAGGATAAGAGATTTGACTTTTAGCTTCTCAGCTAGAAAACAAACAAAAACAGAATGCAAAATGCAGTTGATTCCAGAATTCTTGTTGATGAGGAAGGGAAAAAAAAGCCTATAAAGGAAAATTCTCACTGAGGTTCCTTTTAGATGGTAATTCTGCGTGAACAGTGTGGTAGGCACGGAGGGTATGAAGGTGACCTTGAATCTTTCAGTCTAGCAGGTGAGTCAAGCAAATTAAAGCCTACGGATAAAATAAGAGAAGCTGAAGGGCAAGCCAGTGTGGTGTGTGAGGGGGAGAGAGACTCACCTTGACAGGGGGTCTGGGAAGGTGCCTGAAAATCCCACCTGACTGAGCCTCCAAGGGAGGATTTGCTCTTGGTTGGAGGAGAATGAAGAGATGGGCATTCAGGCCATAGGGAGTGTTAGGAGACGTGGTCAGGGCTGCGGGGCTTGTGTTTGGGATGCAACAAGGAGACCGAGTTTTGGGTCAGGCAGGAGGAGACGGATGAGGAAGGCAAGATGGGAAGGGAGGTTAGTGGGAGGCTGTGCCTTTGAGGGAGTTGGATGGTTGCTGGGGAAGGACTGTGTCCTGACCTCATGCGGGAGGCTCATTCTGTCACCCGGCTGACTGCGGGGGGCTGACGGAGGGAGGAGGGATGTCAGTTAGGGCAGAGTTGCAACAACAGAGAAGTGGCCGGGCCCCAGCTGGGCCAGTGGCGGTGGAAATGAAAAGCAGAAATGTGGGGAGTCTGTGGGAGACAAATGTAAAAAGATTGGGTCCTATGTGGAGGTTGAACTAGGAGACTGATAGAATGTAGAACAGGAGAAATCAGGAGGTAGGTTTGGGATATGCTGAGGTTATCCGGTTCATGGGGATCTGACAAAACCAGTCTTTTCTGGTTTGACTGCAGTCAAGAACTGGTCCAGAACTTTGGCTTCTCTTGACTACATTCACGTTGAACCATGGCTCACTAGCTATGTGTTCTTCCACAAGGAATCCGAGCCTTCATTTTTCCATCTGTGAAATGGGGGTCACGTCAACCACGAGTGGTTGTGGTAAAGATTGAAGGACAATGTGCACATTTGGAAAGCACTTTGCACACTATAATGCCCTAGTAAGCAGTCTCATGGGGGTTATTTCTACTCCCGGTACTTTTAGGCTGGACTTGTTTTCCTTCCTAGCCTTGTGCTTCCGCTTCACTGTCTCATCTACAGTTCTGTTGGTGACGTTTGCTTCCCAAACACATGCTCAGAACTCTGGGTGTGAGCAACTGTACTACTCAACTCCTCAACCAAGTGTCCCCGAGGACAGAAGAGCAGACGCTGTTGGAAGGGGGAGTGCCAGCAGTTCTGGTGCCTCTGGGCTCCCCAAGCTAGTGGTTGAACACTTGCAAATGGGACCGTCTGCAAAAGCAGCAGCGAAAGTGACAGGCAGTGGAAATGGCGATGTGGCCTTCTGTGGGTCCCCGAGGGCAGCTGGCAGTAGGAGAGGGCCTCCGAAGGGTCAGTGAGTTGTTATAATATTCCTAATTACCTGGGTATCATGGGCTCAGCTTCTTATTGGGGAATTCTCTCTCTAATTAACATATCCCTTCTCTGACATGCTCACAGGTCTCTGCTAATTCAAGAAACAGCGGAAAAACACACCGAGAGCTCAGCCTTAATTGAAAATATAGTAATTAGATTGTGCAATCTTACCCTTCATTATAGAGCCAGATTTTTCTCAGGGTCTATTTCTTTTCTGATGGTATTATGCCCTGACAGAATTAATAAAAATTTCTGGGGGATCTGTAGCAGTGTTTTGAAACTTCACGACTCAGTCTGAACCCAGAAGGACCTAGGACCTAGGACCCATGTCATTCCACTTTTCTCGGATCCTTTGCCTGAGTCGTCAGAGAATAAAACAGGTCCTTGTGTTGTCGTGCACATGAATGGGATACCATTTCATCTGAAGTCACTGGCTCTCATTTTTAAAGTTGGTCAAGGAGTATATTCAAGGAATGGACAGTTGTCAGATGCAGCACCATGCTTCAATTTGGACAAAAGGGGTCCCTGTGCCAGCACCCATACTTGAACTTGAATGTGCATGGGGATCACCAGGAGATTTTGATGGAATAGGCCCAGGGGCGGGGGGGTTCCTGGGATTCTCCATTTCTAGCAGCTCCCAGTGGTGTCCACCCTCCTGCTGATGGAGCACAGCTCTGATGGGCCCCACTCTGGGGGCCCTTCCCCACCTTATTCCTTCCCTGTGAGACAAGGAATCCATGGGTCCAAGGGGATGTGAGGATCCACAGTCTGGACCCCTCCTCCTAGACTTTGCTGTAAGGGACTTGTCCTAGAGTTTCATGCCCAAATGCCTAGTGCCTTCTTTGAGGGTCTTCTCTGGAATCTCTCTGGTTCGTTCACTTGAGGGGGGAGTGTATGCCAGGTCTGCAGGGTAGAACAGGAGGGGGCACCCATTCTGGTCTAGTGGGAAGAAAAAGGCTGCTGATCTTTTCTAATTTCTAATCCCAAGGGGAAAATAGCATTACCCTTGAGTAGATGAGAATTTCTAAAATTTATTGTCCAAGGATCCCAAGGATTTCAAAGATGGTTTTTAGAGTATTAAGGAAGAGGTCAGTGAGGTTTAAGTTTTAGATGTCTTCTGGGGAAATTACTGATCTGTATTTTAAGCTCGGGTGATGGCAGTTACTTTCAAAATTAATGGATTCTTCTTTTCTATAAAATACATCTCCTTCTTCCTCATTGTTTTGTAGTATTATGCCTTCTCAAATTAGTACCACTCTAGAAAGCAGGTAAAATGAGCCCTAGCCCTGGAATGTGTAAGATTTTTCTCATTTTTGCTCTACAGTGTTAGGATTAAAAATAAGAAGGGGAGAAGAGAGCCCAGCACAGTTTTAACATGTTACCTTTATTACTTCCGTTGCTGTCAGCGTGTATACTTCTTTTTGTCACATGCTGTCCCTCTGACGTAGCTCATTGGCTGTGAAGCTCTATGGTCTCCTGCATGTCCGTTTGCAGTTGGTACATGTCCACGTTATTAACATCTTACTTGATTGATTCAGAAGCAGGCAAAAGGAATCTGTGGGATTGGGATTCGGGGAAGAGGTTATCGTTGCGGGGAGAAGCAGCAGGGGGTGGGTGGGAGGGGCCTCCCCGAGGCCTGGTTATGTTCTGCCCCGATCTGGACGTATTGCCTTGGGTGAAAATTCAGGGGCCTGGAACCTTATGATTTATACCCTTCTGTATGTCACACTTCAGTAAACATTCTCCTGAAAAATAAAAAAGAAGGAAAAAAAGAAACCCTGCTTCTTCCTCGATGTCTTATAGGTTCTTTATTTCAGTGTAAATAAGAAAATTTCTTGATTTGAGAAAATGAGAAAATCTTAAGTCCCAATGAAAGGAAGAGGAGGAGGAGGAGGAGGACTGATTTGTTGTTGAGTATTTCCTCTGGAGTCCAGTGTTCTGTTACATAATGCCCATGTGGCAAATGGAGAAACTGAGGCCCAGAACATTTAAGAAATGTGGAGAGAGTCATATTGCTGTGTGTGATGGCCCCCGCGATTGGCCCTAGAGCTGTCTGGGTTCAGAGTTCTCAAGGTACAAGGCGTCTTTATACCTCCTTGATGTCTGATCACTGTTTATTTAATGGATGAGTGAGGGACTTAGGGGAAGGAAAGGGCCCTGCAGCAGCTCTGTGGTTCTGGTTTGTGCTGATTCGGTCCGGCATGCAAGGTTGCAGACAGGTCCCTGGAAATGGAGTTGACAGGACCCCTCTGTGCACCGTGTTCCCCCTTCCTCTCAGCACGGAGCCGACCTGCAGTTGGACGAGGCTGAGGAATCTTAAGAGCTACTGACAGATTGACGGCCCGTTAGCCAGAGTGCACCTCTCCTACGAGGGTTCCGCCAGGGTTCGTCTCATTTAGAGCCTGGTGTCTGAGTGCCTTGTCCGCCTGCAAACTGGCAGCGGTAATGGACTGCTTGGGAGGCTGGATTGAACAGGTTCCTAGCGAGCTGTCAAATGTGATCGCTGAAATGGTTTCAATATGAGCTTATCAGACTGTTTAGGAACAGAGAACAAGCACAGTACATGCTATTTATGGCTTTCACACTCTTGCAGCTAGAAACAAAATATAGCATGTCCCAGGCTCAGATTTAAATTAGAATATTCTGGCGTGCACAGATTAACCGAACAATAGATTTGAAAGACAAGAAGGAGCCTCACATTTAGAGGAAAGCGGGAGAGAGAGCGCACGAGAGAAATCTGTCTGATTTTACAGTGCAATTTGAAAATGTTTCAATCCTCAAATGAACTGGTTGTCCTTTACCAGCTGTGGGAACGCTAAAGGCATTGTAGTGTATCCATTTGCGAACCATTTTCGCAAAACCCCTGCTGTGAACAACTGCCGAATTACCTTGTTTTTCTTGCGGCTTAAAGACCTGTTTGGATAGATCTTGGACTATCTTCTGAAATCATTTTAGCAACTGGGAAAGGACTAAGGCTTGTTTAAGTTAAGTAGATGTGTCCTTTTAGCTGGCTTATTACTGACATTGTATCATGGTGGACGGCTCCCCATCGTACTGGTGGAACTAATTACAAGGTAGCAGATCAAGTGCATGTTTTTGTGCAGAGGTTCCACTGTGCTCATCGTTGAGCTAAATATGGGGCAGAGGTGAGATTGGAAGCAACCTCGCTGGGGACCCCTCCTCTTCCCCTGCAGGTGCGTCCTCAGAGCCAGGAAACCCATGGAATTGGGAGTCAGATCTGGCTTTGAATCCAACCCCGCTTTTTACCAGCTGTGTGACGTGTTAGTTACTCTTCCTCTGCTGCTTTCTGTCTCACCTGCTCATTTGAATGGATGAAATAATATTGGTAAAAGTGTCTTTAACGCTTACTTAAAATGGAGCCTAAGAAGTATACTTAAAGGAAACAGATGTTAAATGGCTTCTAGTGAGGGAACTCTGAGGTTTTAGAAGTTTTTATTATTTATTACAAAATGATTTCCATCTTACTGCATTATTTTCCTTGAACAGCATTGGATGTACAGATGATTTTTTCCCCCTCTCTGTGTGTACACGTATGTGTGCATTTTGGGGGCCACCTCAAACTTCTATTTTGGAAAACGGAAGACAGTGAAGAAATTTAAAATAGATCTGTTTTGATAACTTTCATTGAGCCTTCGTGCTTAAATGCACATTAATAAAACTCACTGTGTCATCACTGCTTTGAATGGGCAGAAAATCATTGTTATTCATGAGATAAAAAAATAATAAAAGTAATTGTATGTTTGCTAACAAAACCAAAACAACAACAACAACAACAACAACAACAACAACAAACCCAACAACAACAGACCTTGGCTTACAGGGCTTGATCAATAAGAATCTTCTGTGGCAAATCTAATGACTTACCGTCGCTGTCTTAGTAAGTACTGCCTGGGTAAATCCCCTCGTTTCTAGCTCCAGTGATTTCGAGGCCCTCTTTGGTAAAGGACTTGTGCACTGATAATCTTGATGTTGGAAGAAAGCCTTTGTTGTCTTAGACAATTGGGCTCCTATAACACAGTTCCACAGACTGGATGGTTTAGAAACAATAGAAATGTATTCTTCATAATTGTGGGGGCTGGGAAGTCCAAAATCAAGATTTGATGTCTGAGGGGTGCCTGGGTGGCTCAGTCTGTTAAGCAGCCGACTTCGGCTCAGGTCATATTCTCACAGTTTGTGAGTTCGAGCCCTGCGTTGGGCTCTGTGCTGACAGCTCAGACCTAGAACCTGGAGCCTGCTTCGGATTCTGTGTCCTCCTCTCTCTCTGCCCCTCTTCTGCTTGTGCTCTGTCTCTCTTTCAAGAAATAAATGTTAATTAAAAAAAAAAAAAGATTTTATGTCTGGTGAGAGCCTGACTCTTTTGGTTCGTAGACAGCCGTCTTCCTGCTGCATCCTGACACAGCAGAAGGGGCAAGAGGTCTCTGGGGACTGCTGCGAGGGCCCTCATCCCATTCATGAAGGCTGCACCCTCAGGACCTGATTCCTTCCCAGGAGCCCCACCTCCAAATGCCATCGTATTGGGGGTTAGGTTTCACTATACGAACTCTGGGAGGACACATTCTGTCTACAGCATAGGTTAACCATATTCTCTCAGGTTTTTACTATCTGTAACCGATAATGTTCTTGGGATCGTGGTTTGACCCAAAGCAGAAATAAGGGCATATTATAAAATTTCTTCTTCTCTACCATGACTTTTGTTTTCAGAAATTATTTGTAACATTTTATCCTTTTATTTTTTTAATTTTTATTACAATTTTTTTTAATGTTCATTTATCCTTGAGAGAGAGAAACAGAGTGCAAATGGGGGAGGGGCAGAGAGAGAGGGAGACACAGAATCCGAAGCAGGCTCCAGGCTCTGAGCTGTCAGCACAGAGCCCAACGCAGGGCTTGAACTTATGAACCATGAAATCATGACCTGGGATGAGGTCCGACGCTTAACCAGTTGAGTCACCCAGGTGCCCTGTAACATTTTATCCTAATTGAAGTACAGAAAAACCTAAATTTCTTTCTCTATTCCCCAACCCTTCCAGAAGAAAAGAGCTATTTCATTTATAAAACTCCCCATGGGCAAGAATTATGATTTATATACCCTCAGTATATTTCTCACCTCTGGAGTCTTAGAGATTTTTATTTCCTTTTGAGTTGATAATAAGGCTTTCATGGGCTACCCAGTCTTTTTAAAAATTATAATGATTGGGGCACCCAGGTGGCTCAGTTGGTTAGGTGTCCGACTCTTGATCTCAGCTCAGGTCTTGATCTCGGGGTCATGAGTTCAAACCCTGTGTGGGGCTCTGTGCTGGCTGTGGAGCCTACCTAAAAAAACAGTGTAATGATTCTGTGAGACTCATGATTAGTTTTAACTTTTTATCTAAAAACAGGGGCAAAGCATGATATATAGATGCTAATATCTAGTATCTAGAGACTTCATTCATTCATCCATTTATTCATCCATCCCTTCTTCCAACAGACATTTGTTGGATGTACTCTGTTGCTCATCACTGTGCTTGATTAAATGTTAGGGACTAGTGCTTAGCAAGACGGGATGGGCGTGGCTGTTGCCCTGTGGAACTTACTAATGAAAGGTAGACACCAGTCAAAGATTCACAGGACTGAATTCGTGATGTCTGTAATGAACCAGAAGAAGTGGTCCAATCAAGAGAGAGTTGGGATGGCTGTCTGGGAAACTGACAACTGAGCTGACATAGGAAGGAAGAATAAACATTAAGAAGACCTTGCATATAAACTCAAGAGCTTGGCCTCCATTGTTGCCCATTTCAGTGTGTTACAGTTTTGGGGGCTCTCACGTGCCTCCCCCCCAACCCCGCCAGAACCATGTGGTGTGATGCAGCCCGTCCGTCGTGCTCTCTGAGTTCCCCACCAGCCAACCTTTGTGATAAACATTAGAAACGAGGAGCCAGAGTTTCCTGGGCTGCATTCGGTCCCCCCCGATTAGATGTAAGCAGTGGCCACACAGAACAGCCCCATCTGGGTCAGCCACCTTTGCTGCTCCAAACACGAATGGGGCTGATTCAGAAATAAGTGCGGTACTAAGTTTCCCCTTAGAGGAATAAGAATAAGAAGGAAGAAGAAGAAGAGAGAGGGAGCAAGAAAGACAAAAAAGGAAGGAAAAAAATTAATTATATCCACACAGCCATTATCATGACCTACGTTTTGATCCTTGACGTGATGACAGCCGTATTTGCAGCTTGTATGGCCATGATACTAATTAGAATGGAAACACAGCGCTTTTGACAAACTTCCTCTTTGAGAAGGTTTATTTTATTTCATTTTACAGTCTCAGTCCCTAACACCTACAGACAGGCTGAGGGTTGTATGGATTGGATTGGATGATAGAGTGGCCTCTTTCTGGCTCTCACTCTCATTGTGGGAAAAACTAACCTTCACTGGGTAAGCCATGCCATAAAATTATGCTCTCAAACCCTGTGTGAAGGAAGACTAGTTTTTTTTTTTCTTTTTATATGTTAAGCCACTATAATGAAACTGCCCATGACTGGGTTCACCCTAAGTTTTTGACAATATCAGACTGGTGTATACCCTGTTCAATGAGAATTGAGTCCACAGATCACAGCAATGTCAAATTGCTGTATGAGCTTCTGAACGCTCACAATTTCAGTACCTGTCTCTCTGAGGGTCGGTAACACAGAGTTTGAACCGGTGCCTGTAGTCTAATGTTAGAGGGTTTAGTTTCCCTGAGACAGGAAGGAGGTGGGAGGATATCTAGGTCTTAGAGTACTTTCTAGTCTCTAACCTCTTGTAGGCTAAACTCAGTCCCGTCACCTCCCTTCCCCTTATACCTGGTCTTACAGAAAACCTGAAGTTCAAGCTCAGGACTGCATGTAGCTTTCAGAGGCAACACAACCTGTAGGGGCCACACAACCTCGCACACATTTCCTTGGTGACACTCTTTCAGGATCTAATGGCCGTGCCAGCAGGCTCACTGTAGATTCTGCTCCCAGGATCTCTTTGGAAAGCAAGGAAAAACAGAATGGAGATGTGTTTAGACTCAGTGTTCTGAACAGCTGCAATGCCTAATGCTGTGTTGGGAACTGCATAGAACTTAAGCTAAAAATGAGAACTTGATCTTGACTATCAGGAGTTCAGAATCTGAAATAAACAGTATAGCTCGTTGAAACTGCATGTTGTACCAGGTAAGGACTGGGCACTTTTCGAAAATTATGACTATGTTTTTAAAAAAGATTTGATTAACTAGAGTTCAGTATATAAATGATTCCTTTTGTAAACCGATATACTTATTTTCAGATTTATTGAGGTATATCCTGTACATAATAAGGTATATCCTTTTGAGACGCCTAGGTGGCTCATTCGGTTAAGCGCCCGACTCTTGATTTGGGCTCAGGACATGGTGTCCCCGTTCGTGAGTTCGAGCCCCTCATCAGGCTCTGAGTTGATAGTGTGGAGCCTGCTTGGAATTCTCTCTCTGCCCCTCCCCTGGTCACGCACACGTGCATGCTCACACTCTCCAAAAATAAATTAATTAATTAAAAAAAAACCAAGTATATCCTTTTAAAGAGAGAATCTGAGTCAGGCATGTGTGATATCATTGCCCCAAACAAGATACAGAGAGCACACACCTCAGCCCCGAAAGTTTCCACGTGCCCCTTTGTGATCCGTTCTTCTCTCTGCCCGTGATCCTAGGCAGTCACTGGTCTGGATTTTGTCACTGCAGCTCAGTTTACATTTTCTAGGATTTTAAATAAATGGTATCTTGTTGCACATACTTGTTTGTGGCTGGCTTCTTGCACTGCTCTAATTGAGATTCACTCGTGGTATTGTGTGTGTCTATAGTTCGTCCCTTTACCATGCTGAATAGTATTCCAGTCTGTGGAGACGACCTATTTATTTATCCACTTCCTTGTTGGACTGTTACTGGTTATGGACTGTGGTGAATGAAGCAGCCATGAACATTGTGTACAAGTCTCACCCAGTGTGCACATGTGTTTGTATCTCTCCTGGGCACATAGGTGGGAATAAAGTGTGAGGGTCATTTGGCAAGCATTGCTTTAACCTTCTAAGAAATCAGGACAGGGCATTTTTGCTAAATTCAGCTGCCAACGAACGCATACCCATTTGTGACTTGGGAAGTTTAATTTTTCTACGTAAATGGATAGAACCAGGTTGGGGGTGGGGGAAGGTAAGAATATTCTGTAAAAGTGCATGCTGGAATGTGCTTTTATAAAATAGACTCTCAGGACGGGGGGAAGTTTGAGATATTAATAGAGTAAATTCTTTATTTTTAATTAATTAATTTACTTTTTAATTTACATCCAAGATAATTAGCATATGGTACAACAATGATTTCAGGAGTAGATTCCTTAATGCCCCTTCCCCATTTAGCCCATCCGCCCTCCCACAACCCCTCCAGCAACCCTTTGTTTGTTCTCTATATTTAAGAGTCTCTTATCGGGTACCTGGATGGCTCAGTTGGTTAAGCATCTGACTTTGGCTGAGGTCATGATCTCATAGTCTGTGATTTCAAGCCCTGCACCGGGCTTTGCACTGACAGCTCAGAGCCTGGAGCCTGCTTCAGATTCTGTGTGTCTCTCTCTCTGTCCTTCCCCTGCTGGTGCTCTGTCTCTCTCTCTCTCTCTCTCTCAAAAATAAACAAACATAAAACAGAAATTAAAAAAAAAAAGAAGAGTCTCTTATCTTTTGTCCCTGAATGGAGTAGATTCTACTCATAAAAACATCAAGCCAAGCACAGGGCCTGGGGCTTGAGTGCCACCATTTCCTGGCTGTGGGACTCACCCTTTCTGAGTGCTTCACTCGCTTATCCTTGAAACGAGGAAGGTAGTTGTGGGGTGGCCTTTTAGCAGGTTGCTGTAACAGTTAAAGGAGAAAGTCCTTCTAACGGTCTTTGCACAGGGCCTGGCCATAGCGCGTCCTCAGACCTTGAGTTGTCCTAATCTTTCTCGTATTTAAGCAGGTATCTTAAGCAAACTTCTTTAAGAAGCGTCTTAGCTGCATGAAAGACAAAAAAAAAAAAAAAAAAAGAAGAAGAACTATTGTTCAGCATTTTTGTTTGTGATTTTATATATTCCATGGCTCCTCTTTGGAGCCTCCACGCCAGCGGAGGCTCGCTGGTCGCATGCTTCGTTCCGGAAGTACAGGTTGACAGGTGCTTCCGCGGATTGTTTCTGACAGAAGACCAGAGGCTTCTGAGAGCTAGCTCTGGGAAAGTCTCGAGTACATGCTGTTAGAAACACGGAAACAGCCACTTTGTGTGAAATGCAGCGTTGGATCATATTAATTAACGATGAGATTCTGTTACGTTGTTGAACAGGAAGGTTGACTGGGGCTCAGCGGAGGCTTGTGCTTGCAAAGCATGAGATAAAAACCTTGGGAAGCTACCCGAGGCTTGAAGTTACCTCGTATCAGGGAAATTTGGAGCCGTGGATTGTCAGGGCTGCGCAGATTTGCTGTGCGGGGTGTAGAATCTTGGGTCTTGCTGTTGGTGATATTAACTCATTAAACTAGGCGTTAGTCAGGCAGGTTTGACTCCGAGAGCTTTTGCAAACAGCAGAGAAATTTCTTATCCAATTGCATCAAAACTACATGTAAAATGTTATAATCATTGAAAAACGAATGTGAGTTAATAATTCGGTTTGTTCTTTGATAGTCTGCATTATCTGTTCTGAACCATGCTCCAAACTTGACCTTTATTCCTAAGTAAAGGGTAGGACATACATTCCAGTGGAGCAAAGTATGACCTTCGTATATTACATACAACACAGTGAGATGCTTCGGTAATGGTCTCAGAAACTTCTACGTCCTCCCAGGGGCTTGTCCAAGAACTGCACGTGCCTGTTCCTTTTACTCTTGGATGAGCTCTGCATCAGGTCTGTGTCCTTGTGAGTCCCCGAGACCACTGCTTTCTCCAGTGCACAGAAATCTCTGAGCTGCTCTATTTTTGGCACGGCGAGCAGGTGGAGGTTGATTTGTGGGGAGTCTTGCAGCGGCCGTGCTAGGGAGATGCGTGGCCACTGTCGTTGGCTTCTCTCAGGGTGACAGCAAGAGAGAATTTGAAATGAATTCACCATGCGTGCTGCCGCTAATTTACTTGCTTTGCTCCGTGGGGCTCTATGCTAATTCCCACAATATCAGACATTTGTAACCTGACCCCATGTAAGTGACCGGGGAGAGATCGAAAAAGAGTCTCCTAGAGGTGGTGGGTGACTCTTCCTAAAGGTCTTAGACAAGCCACCCTGTTGGTTTCAAGGGTGGAAAGTACAGCATTAAAAACAGTCAGGGTTCTCTAATACCAAACGAAGGGTGGGTGACACTATCCCCGGATTGCCCAGGTGGCTGGCTGTGACGTGGATGTGAACAGACAAGGGCACCCTTGGATGGCGGGGGCCTTGGCAGGGGCAGTCCTTACAAGGGGGAACTGCAGTCTCCTCCCAGCATGCAGACCTCTGGTGGGCATCTTAACAACAAGCAGACGGACCTCCCCGTCACCCCACCCTGGCCACAGAGCCCCTGGCCCTTCCTCCTGTGCCCAAGACTCGCCCCCGACTTAGCGGCCCCACACTGACTGCCCCCTCTCTCTGGAGCTCTCTCCTCCAGTCATGTGCGGACCCTCCCCTCCTCCAAGGCTTTGCTCAGCCGTCACCTTCTTCATGAAATCTCCTGTCGCCTTATTCAAATCAGCAGCCCACACACCCTTCCCAATCCCTGCAGGCCTACCTGACCCTGACCCCGCCCCACTCTCTTTCCCCTAGCGCTCACCAACTCCCAGCGTGCTGTAGAACGCATTCGCGTCCTACTTTATACGTCTCCTGCACACTGTTGGCCTTTCCTCCCCCATCCCCTCCCCGACGACAGGGTTCTTTGCCGCACTGGTCACTGATGGGTTCAAATGGCATCTCATAGGCATATTTGTTCACTTACGTGTGGGCCGTCCCACTGTCGCAGGGATCCCGAGGGGCATGTTCAGCCTCACGTGGGGGGCCCTTTCCAGGTGTGCACGTACCTGCCTCCCCAGGGACCAGGCCTCTCTACCACAGCTGGTGCCCCGGGGGACTGTCCGCTCCCAGAGCGGAGGTCGGACAGTGGGAGAGCCACTCTGTAAGCCGTCCTCACCAGCTTTTCCCTTCTTGAGTCCCGGTCAAGATCCCACTTACGGCCGAGAACGCACAAAACCCCCTACCTTTCCATCTGTTTCAGTTCAGTTCAGAGATGGTAAATTATACTGAGAAAGAACTTCCCAGACGTTCTTTTAATTCATGAAGAACAACCGGTGGGGGGTGAGTCACCTTATTTCAGTCCTCAGTGACTTCTCCTTTGGCCGTGGGTTCCGGGGACAGGTGCACACCCCCTGGGCTGCTGGAGCCCAATCCTGTGGGAGCAAGGACGGGGTGGGGGGTGGTGAGGAGCACCGGCTGGACTGTGTCTGCCCACCTCGACCCAGTTTGCCCTTTCTGTGTCCCGCATCCCTCCCGGCACGACATGACAGGGGCCACTGGCAAGGAGCCAAGTTTATTTCTGTCCGTTCCTCCCTTTTTGCCTCCCTTCCTTACCAGCAGGATGCGCTTGAAAATTGTGATCACTTCCCAGGAAGAGTTTTGCTCCTGTTTCAATCCAAGCGTTCAGAAATCAGGTGTTTGTGAAGATACCACAGCACCAGCGTGTGACGTGTAACCATGTTTTCCTATCGGAAGCCGGCTCCGTGGGCTGGGGCTGGGGCTGGAACCCTCCTACCCAGGCAGCCGGCCGGGGAGCAGCCACATTAGAAGCCATGTTACTTGCAGTCAGTTTGGCCAACACGTCTCACAACCTTATTGCTGATGTTCCGGGCACACACGCCACCCGCTGACCCTTGCAGTCAGAGTTACTGCCAAAGTGCTTCTCAGCCTTAGTGCCGACGCCTAAATACTGAAGAAAGGGCACTGCTTTCTGAGCATGTATTTTAAGGAGGGGACATTCCTCCTCTCCTCCGCAGCTTCCCCACTGACTCCCTCTGTTGCAGGCTGCTCATCCTGAGAGGTCTGTCCTTGCTTGGGACACTTCCCCCGCTGGGAATCTCCCCAAACTTCGGAGCTGGGGAAGTCAACCCTACCCGCTTTTATAGACCCTATTTGGTCATCTGCACTCTGGAAAGACTTAGGGACCACCTCCGCCCGAGGTTTCTGCCTTCTCAGGCTTCTCTGAGTGCTTGTCCTCTCCTTCTATCCCTCACATTACATTTATATATCGCCTTTTACTAATAGTGTGTGTGTGTGTGTGTGTGTGTGTGTGTGTGCGCGTGTGCAAGCATGCGTATGCGCCCTCAAATAGACCGCCAGCTTCTTGAAGGCAGGGAGGGTGTACCTTCTGTCTGCTCCACGGCGCACAGGGCCCACACTGCATCATCTGTTGATTGAAGTGCACAGTGCCTGCTCCGTCCTGCTGCAGAGCAAAGAGGGGTCAAGGAACAGTCAGAACAACTCTTTGAACTGGTTGTAGTTGCTTCCCTAGAACCAGACCGGCGTCTCTCTTTAGTCCGCCCAAGCCAACTCCTAACTGCCGTGCAGAGACCAGCGCAAGGCCAGGCGCTAATAACCGGCCTTCGCAAACATCTGAGTCGTGGTACGGGGGGAAGGAGACTGGAACGACTTAGCGGTTTCTGAAAAAGTGTTCAGAGAGGAATAAAGGCCAAGCTGACTGTTTCTTCAGCCCTGGGGACCAGATGACAGGCATGTGAGGGCTGATTGAATGGTCGTTGCTCGACACTGAAAGTGTTTTGCAATGTGATTGTTTGGCTTGTGGATCTGGTGTCAGAAAATCTCCTGGGCCGCGTTGCCCAAGAGGGAGGCCTCCGCGGTTCCCTGTGCTGGTTAAGTGTTTGTGTTCACTTTAGTTATCATCTGATCGTATGCCAGCTGGTAATGGGATTGTAGTGGCTTTGCACAACAATGGAGTCCTCCAAGGGCTGAGAAAACATGACAGAAATGGTGAGTGGCAGAACCCTTAGATGTCTCATTTAATGCTGGGTGATTGAGTGCATCCATGTGGAGGAGTTTTTTCAAGTCAGCATCAGAGCAGAGAAATTGCAGGAAAACATCAGAGCCTTCCCCGAATGAGATGGGATGGGTGGGCCAAGGCAATTACTGCAAACGAGCTCGGGAATCTCAAGGCAGAGGACTTGCGTTGTTTTTCCGCATTGGGGAGCCACACTGTCACTTCACGTGAAGTCTTGTAAAACGCCCCCGTGGCGCTTCTGCTCTGATGTATGCTGCTGACGCTCATTCTGGCCCTTTGTTCTGTTTAGGAGCATATAATTCTTCTCGTTGATTTAGTGTGAAGTGGAAACACGAAAGTAAAGGAATCACAAAACGTGAGGTCCCTCTGTTGAAAGAAAATGAGACGGTTTGGCCAGGAGCTCTCTTGCAGAAACAATGGAAATTCCAGTAGTTTCTGGTCCTCCCTGACTTCGTGGCCGACTCCATATAAACTAGCTTCAGATGTGTGGAGCTTTTTCTTGGACGACGGTGCTGTGTGGCCATTGACTTTCTGGGTGAGGGGTGGTTGGGGTCAGCCAGTCATTCACTGCACTCAATTTACTCTGAAAGTAATGAACTTCTAGTGGAAAATATGACCAATCTTTGAATTAGCATTTGGTGCCTTAACCAGAGAAGAAATGTTATGTGCAGGAAGGTTGTAATTGAACCATGCATTTAATAGCCTACCACAAAACCACCTTTGAATTTGATAGGCCTGTATAATTGGGACAGAATTTATCAGCTGTACAGTATTTACCGAGTTCCTATTTATCAGGGCCAGATTGGTTATGCCAGTTCTTGTGGAGGGAAGTCTTTGTGATTGTTGTTGAACTTCTTTGTTGACAGGGGGGGAAAAACACAACGTAACTTTATCTATAGGGTAGGGGAGAATGGAGAGAGGGTGTTTTTGGCTTCGCGAAAGGTGAAATATTTCAGATAGAACATTGTGATATTTCTAGAGTGGACCTGTGTAGTCCAGGGGATACCGCAAACGAGTTTCCTTCGTCTTTCTAGGCTGCTGTGGTTCATGGTTACTATCTGGTTAACAGAACTTGACAGGACTGTGCATTCTCTTGGTCCTGTATGGGTTTCCAGGAAAGGCAGCATGGTGGACGGAAGGTTGATGACAAGGTCACAATCCCTATCTGGAATGTTCTCCTCTCATTGTCACCCCCTCAAAACCCCTTTCATCACGTGCCCGCACATACACTCTTATGTGGCCTGGTGAGCTAACTCTAATGTGTCCCTTAGATTTCCTCTCAGACGCCACTTCCGGGGGGACCTTTGCCTAATTTCCAGGATCACCATCCTGTGCTCTCATCCCTAGACTCTGTTTCTCTCTCTGTAGCATTTACCTTACTTGTAATTAAATCATGGACTGTATAGACGGTTGTTGATCATCTGTCAACTCTGCTGGAAGGACAGCTCCAGCAGGGACAGGTCTGTCTTCGAGTTTTCCAGTACACAGTGACATCTTCTGAGTAAGAAAGCACTTGATGAGGGGCGCCCGGGTGGCTCGGTCAGTTGGCCGTCCAACTCGTGACGTCAGCTCAGGTCATGATCCCACAGTTCGTGAGTCTGAGCCCCACGCCGGGCTCTGCACTGACAGTGCAGAACCTGCTCAGGATTCTCTCTCTCTCTCTCTCTCTCTCTCTCTCTCTCTCTCTCTCTGTGCCTCCCCTACTCACTCTCTCACTCTCTCAAAATAAATAAACTTATACAAAAAAAGAAAGCGCTCGATGAATGTTTGTTGAGGGAGTGCATGGACAAGTAAGTGAACAGCTGAACTGTTTCAGCTCCACCAGGACTCAGCCCTGTCCCACTGGGTCCGTCTCCAGGTGTCCCTGGGTTTCGGTGCACATGTACGTCTGCACTTTGAAGGCACTGGACTGGCTGATTTCTGTATTAGTTTTCTGTGTCCACAGCCAAGCATCACGATTGGGGGGCTTAAAATAACAGAAAATAACTCTCTCACGGTTCTGGAGGCTGGAAGTATGAAATCAAGGCGTGAGCAGGGCCGAGCTGGCCCTGGTAGTTCTAGGGAAAATCCCTCCTTGCCTCTTCCTTTTTTTTTTTTTTTTTAAATGTTTATGTATTCTTGAGAGAGAGAGAGCACGTGCATGAGCAGGCGAGGGGCAGAGAGAGAGAGGGAGATGCAGAATCCGAAGCAGGCTCCAGGCTCTGAGCTGTCAGCACAGAGCCCAGTGCGGGACCTGAACCCATGATCCGTGAGATCCTGACCTGAGCTGAAGTCGGACACTCAACCGCCTGAACGACCCAGGCGCCCTCAGTACTTTGAATTTTAATCGTGACTGCTTCCTTGGTTATGGGCAATAAAAATCACAACACTGTCATCAAAATAGAAAATATACAAGGAAAAATGGAGTCTGCTGTGGACGTGGTTTTTAAACTTGTAGCTACCTTGAAGTCTGTCACTTCTTCTGAGAGGGATGCACTGGTGTTTGGAGGGTTGAGGACATGAGACGTCATGGGCCACCAAAGGACCCCAAATAATTGATGGGTGTCACCACACTGTGGCCCAAACTATCACAGAGAGCTGGAGAGTCCCCAAAGAAAGGCCACATTTTTACTCTAATCCTATACAGGAAACCAGGGAGAAGATCCAGCATGTGAACAGGTATTGGAAGGAAGCAAAGTTCAGGAGAAATGGGGCTGGGACCCACCAGGTCCCCACATTTCCTGACAGCTCACAAGGGGATGTCTTAGTTTGCACAGAAATGTGAGGAGGGATATTTTTGCACGAGAGTTAAAAAGACACAAATCCCAGGGCACCTGGGTGGCTCAGTCGGTTAAGCATCCTACTTCAGCTCAGGTCATGATCTCGTGGTTCATGAGTTCGAGCCCCACATCGGGCTCTGTGCTGACAGCTCAGAGCCTGGAGCCTGCTTCCGGTTCTGTGTCTCCTCTCTCTCTGCCCCTCCCCCACTCGTGCTGTGTCTCAAAAATAAACAAACATTAAAAAAAAAAAACTAAAAAAAAAAAAAAAAGATTGGAATCTCAATGTCCTCAAGAAATTGTATGTCTAAACAGAAGCATCAAGAAAAGTCTGTACGTTCAGTTCCTTTAGAGAATGATTGCAGAGTTAGGAATGATTTTTGTTGTTGTTGTTGTTTGTGGCCCATGACACGGGCGGAAGCATAAATGCAGCATTACTGAGAAGAATTGGGTTCGCCTGGATTTCTAGTCCCTACATTAGGTGTCCATACTGTGCATTGGCTTCTTCTACCCCCAGGCCTCGAATAACCATCAGCCATTGCCT
Source organism: Acinonyx jubatus (assembly GCF_027475565.1). NCBI lineage: Eukaryota > Metazoa > Chordata > Mammalia > Carnivora > Felidae > Acinonyx > Acinonyx jubatus. The sequence goes on along the minus strand of NC_069391.1, from coordinate 85,651,201 downwards.
TGTTACCTCGCGAGGTTTCTTTGGTGCTCTCACGCACCAGGCCCTTCAGACCGTGCAGAGAGAGAGACCGGAGCTGGGGCAGACACGGCCCCACACCCGGCGGGTTTGCAGCCTACTGAGTCAGGAGGAGTAGGTAATGGGGACCGTGGGTGAACCCCTGTATTTAGGAAATTGCTTTGAATGCCACCTGTGAAGGTTAGGAGGGGTTTCGTTGTGTGTTTCAAACTTTTTTTTTTTTTTCATTCTCCCCACGATGTTTGTTTTACAGGCAGGCTTTCTGCAAATGGAAGGGGAAAAAAAAATCTCAGTGCCTCTAATACTTCCCCCTCTCCTGTCACCTTTCCGACTTCTCCTGCCAAAAGTAATCATTTTTAATGAGAATTCTCAACCATAAAAATCTGACTTTTGAAAGCAGTGCTGGAAAGAGGGACCAGTCTCTTGGCGGGTGTGTCAAAACAATAAAAAAAAAAAAAGTGTTCAGAGCAGATCTGCCCAGTTTCCCATGAAAACCTTGAGTTTTCTGAAAGTCATAGGGGATGAAACGTGGAGTACGGGAACAAGGTGTCTGGCCCACCCAAACCGAACCCACCAGATGAAAGCAATTCACCAAAAATCGATTCAAAAATAACGACCATATGGCAACTCCCTCCTAATCGATGGGCCTGCCCGGGCGGGAGACCCAGGCCCGGAGCAGCACAACTCCTGACTCACCCCGGGGGGGTGGGATGCCAGCTTCTGGCTCCCTCCCCTGCCTGGGCAACTGTATATTCTCAGCGCCCTGGGGGTGGGCTTCCTGTCACATGTGGGGGTCAGGGAGCATGTTGTGCTGCACAGCCCAGCCCAGCCCAGCATCTGCTCACTGAGGCCGTGTTCATAGGACAAGTTCAATGCCGCGTGCCTCTCCCAACACACGGCACCATATCTTCTGGGTCTTTCCGTCTTGCTTCTGCTTTCATCTGCTGTCTGACTATGAAGTCCTTAAGGACAGGGACCCTGCTTCTTAATGAGCCTTTCCGTCCCCAGGCCGAGCACAGTGCGCTTGCACGCACGTGCACACACACACGCACATACACACACTCAAACACACAACAGATTTGCTCCGCGATCAGGTCAGCAGTCTCTCGCTCCTTTCTCTGGCCCTGGGAACACTTCATGCAAACTTCCATGCTAGCACTTGGCGTGCGTGGGCCTGGCATGTATTTTAGGGTTCTTCTCTTACTGCGGAGATTTGCAAAGAGGGTCTTTCAAAGCCTTAGGGTTCTGCAGGTGTGGGAAGAAGTGTGAGCAAGTGGTGAACCCCCTGGGCACACACCCCTTCTCCACACACCTGGCTATCTTGAAAGGCTCCACTTCTACCTGGTTCATGTTTTGGAATTTTCTTTGGAAATAAATGCTCTGTTGTAGATACATATGTACACACACACATAGTGTGTATATATATATATGTGTGTGTGTGTGTGTGTGTGTGTGTGTGTATGTATGTATATACATATATATGTGTGTGTGTGTGTGTGTGTATATATATACACATACATGCATACATACATACCAGTGCATCAGTACTCCCAGGAACACTTTCTTGATGGTACAATTTTAGTATCTTGATCGAGTCAGTTGGTTCCTAAGTTAGCATTTGGTCTGGAAAAAAAAGGACTTGCTCCAGCTATTTTAAGCGGGAGGGAATGTCATACAGGAAGTTATGTCTTACACACCCATTGGACAGGCTGGTGGAGGAAGGGTCAGGAAAGAATGCATCTGGCTTTCCAAAAATGAAGAGGCTGCAGAAATGAACAGAGACAGCCACAGATGACCTCCATCGCTCATGGCACCAAAGCAGGTGATTTGCAGGAGGTCTGGAAGCTGAGGCAGACTTCCCACCTGTGCCCACACACGGCTGCATTGGTCTGTCCTGGAGGGGAATCATGGCTTCTCCTTCTCTTCTGTTTTCCAAATTGTGCACAGATGCCCCTCACAGGTGGGCTGTAGGCTGGAGCCCTGCCAGTAGGGACTGTGGGAGAACGGAGACTTTCCTGGGCTCCTCTGGGGTAGAGGGATGCTCGACTGTGAGCCATGGCACCGTGAGAGTTTTCCCTGTATGAAGTAATTGCCATTTGGGGCCACCTCATAAAGTTGTGTTCTGTTATTACACTCCCATTTTACAGCTGAGGACACAAGCACAAAGGTTGAACGACATGGCCAAAGGTATCTGTCTAGTGAGCGACAGAGTTGGGATTCCATTGACCCAAGCAGTCTCGGGCCTGGGCTCTTGACCTTGATGCCAGTGGTTTCTCAGTTGGGAGTTCTGTTGGGGACAGGGGCCACGTCTGGAGATGTTTTTGAGAGTTGGGGGTGGCTTTGCTGCTGGAGTCTAGTGGGGCGAGACCGGGGACCTGCTGGCCATCTCTCAGTGCATGGGACAGCCCCCCACAATGAAGAATTATCTGGCGCTGAGGTTGAAAACATGTCCTCTGCACCCCGCTGAGCAGGTTGGCGAAGGAAAACTTGAGCGCAGAAGGGGTTTGTTGTGTTGCTTCGCGCCCGCCACTTGAGAACCCCCTTTGTGTCCTGTGCCTTGGGTCAGGGAGCAAACCCCCTCCCTTCCCCCTCCCCCAGCCCTGCAAGGAGCTGCTTTCTGTCTGCAGTGAATCCAGGTGGACCTGGCCGAGGTTGGGGATGGGACCACCCCCCCACCCCCATTCCTGAGACTGCCAGATTCCTCAGGTCCGGCCCCCACTTCCAGGGGCGCCTGGAGTGGTCTTCACAGGCAACACTTGGCCTCTTCCTTCTCCTCCTCACTCTGTCCAGAACCGCTGGTCCTCTGCCGGATATAACACAGACCTGCTGGGAGCATCAGAGCCAACTTTGGCTCCCCCCGTGGCTCTGGCGACCCAGCTAGCATGAGTGGGTGGCCACCCCTTCCCAAGGATGGTGCACCTGGGGCCGGTCCCACTTCTGCACTCTGCCGGGTGGCCGTGGCCTCGTGGAGGGCTATAGGACACGGGGCTTGGACCACGGACTGCACCCCGCTGACGGGCAAGGACACCACCCACCTTCTTGAGCGGCAGCTGGCACCTGTCACACGTGTCCTGGTGGCATCTCTGTTGGAAGTGAGGAGTGATCCGTGCCAGCTGGCCTGTCAGCTGTCACAATAAACAATGAGCACGAGCCACCTTGTGTCTGCGGCACAGCTGAGGGGCTGTCTTTGTGCACGGGCTGTGCGAGGGAGGTGGACAGCCTTCTCGTGCTCCATATGAGCAATTTCCATTCTGTTGTTTTCTCTCACACATGGTGTTCGGGAACAGCTCTGGAAGGAGTGGGGTGGGAGAGAGAGAGAGAGAGAGGGAGAGGGAGAGACGGACTGACTCAGTGTTTTCACTTAGATTCTCTGAGATTCATCTACAGATTCATCCATCTTCTTGTGAAGAACAGGAATGTCTCTTGTAAGCTCAGAATGTCAACCTGTCGAGACCCATGATGCTGCGAAGTACGCTGGGCTGAGTTACCCCTCTGCTGGGGTCAAGTGCGTGATCGTGGTGGAATCACCTCACTTCTCCTTCTCCCCATGTCCTCATCTGTAAAATGTAGATACCATCATCTCACACGCTGCTCCCAGCTCTAAACATCAGTGGTTTCAGAGTTCGTGGCATTGAGGCGAGGGCCAGAAGCTCCCGGGTCCCCGACCCACGGTCCTTTGGACTGTGTCGCAGGGCTTACGTAAGCAGACATGCCGAGCATGTCCCATGTGAATTGCTCACGGTCTGGATGGAGAGATGACCGCAGAGTGCTCTGAGAGTCACCCACAGAGATCAGTCTTTGCCCCCCGTGTTCAAGATGTCAAGTTGAACCTGAAGGAGCGCTGGAAGGTGGGGTAACCCACACAGAATTCTACAGGTGCTGCTCCTTTTATGCGGGGGTGCTGCGTGAGGGGCTGGGCTTTGAACCTCTGGAAGCTTCGGCCTTCCTCTTCACCCAGGCACAGAATGAATGCAGGGAAAGGTGCTGCCCACTGTGGTCAGGATCGGTGCTCGTGTTGAAGGCTGATGGCAGCTTCTAAGCCTGCCTGAAGGGCTGGACTTGTCCTGGCCAAGCGGTTCAGAGACGCCAAACAAATCTACCTGTAGGGCCTACTGTGAGCCAGGGACCGTGCTTTGCACTGGGCTTGTGGAAATGACCCTGAGCCGTCTGGTGGCATGCCCTTCCGAGCCCCGTACAGACTAGGCCAGACCCCCTCTCAGCCACCCACAGGGCTTTTACTGTCAGTGGACTTTCCAGAGACTGGGAAGAGTTGGTCAGAGTTAAGTGTAAAATAGAACGGAAGCAGCCGGGGAATGAAAAGGTTTTCTTGGTCACGTAGGAGCTTAGCTGCAGAGGGAGCATGGACATAACAGCCCTGGTGTGTGCAGAGAAAGGCACACTGATACCAGGCTGGCCTCACAGAGGGCTGGGGTGACACCCAGTGGCGTGCGACGTGGGAGGTAACCCTCAAAAGTCTGCCATTGCCTCCCAGGTCTTGGTTCTCCACAGCAAGAGTACACATAGATACCTTTTTAAAAAATTTTTTTTAAATGTTTATTTATTTTTGAGAGAGAGAGACAGAGCGTGAGTGGGGAGGGGTAGAGAGAAGGGGACACAGACTCTGAAACAGGCTCCAGGCTCCGAACTGTCAACACAAAGCCTGATGTGGGGCTCGAACTCACGTGAGATCGTGACCTGAGCTGAAGTCGGACACTTAACCAACTGAGTCACCCGGGCGCCCCCACGTAGATATTCTTGATTAAATGCTATGGATAGATATACTTTCCTTTTAATTATACATCCGTGTGTCTTCCCTTTCTTTTATGTCTGTCTGCTTTATATATGTGGGCCTGTATGCGTGCAGGATTTGACTGTATCTTCAATTTTTTCGTAGGCTCTGAAATTCTACCACGAGGTATTTATTCCCTTCATTTCTTTAGGCTTGTCTTAAACGGTCAGTGAATCCCCATTGAAATCCCGACCATCCCGGGGGGGATGTGTGCTGGGGGGGAACTGAAGAGAGTGGCATCCAGACAGCGTTGAAGCTGGCACCAGGATGAAGGGGGAGCGCCTTTGAACCAGAAAGAGAGAAAGGGACACGGAGACGTTGGACTTTATTTCTCACATTAGTGTGCCAGACGTGGGGGGCAAGGGTCACACCATCTCAAGCTCAGATCTTGGCCGTTTCGCTGTCCAGTCAGGGCTCTTTGCTACTCCTTACCCTAATCCTAGATGTCCCCTGTCTTTTGGGGGCCCCGGGGTAGGGCAGCACCCATCAGGCTCAGGCAGGGCTGAGCCAAGTACCAGAAGACCCTGTTGGGTACTTGGATTGACACCTGGTATCCTGAGATTTACTCCCAGCAGTGCTTTCCCCTAGGAATATGAGTCAGACCCTCGGTCACGAGGCTTCTTCAGCATAAACGAGACCTTCCAGGTGAATCCCAGCAATGCTTCAGGCTACCGGTCAGTGTTCACCATTCATTTTGGTCACCTTCGTGACACTGGGCCTTGGCTGTAACCTTCTCCTCTTCCTCGGGCAGCTTGGATCCAGAAGGACTTCCTGGAACATCTGTCACCCTGCAGTGTTTTTGTGGGTCAAGGAGCACCACTGGGAGTTTCGACAGACCTCCTGTTTACTCTGATACCCTTTCCTTTACCATTACTGAAATTGGAACACTGCCCGGAACTGTTGAGCTTTAGAAGAAAGAGTGTGGTTTGAGGACCAACCCACCTGGATTTTAAATCCTAGCTCCATCACTTGCCCGCTCAATAAGTGTGGGCAGTTCTTTGCCACCCCCGATGTTTTCATGGTCAGCGTGGGCTTGGTGACCCTTAGTTCACAGGATTGGTCTGAGGACCCAGTGACTGTAGAGCGCCAGACATTGGGTAGTGAAGGAGCGACGTCTTGCTTCTCCCCCCTTTCCCCACTCGTCACCCACAGGCTGCCCCAGGTCATCAGCTGTTCATCTCAGAAATACGCTTACGACATGACTTGAATTCAGAGATGACATATTTTTTAATAATCTGGCCCACAGCTAAGTTATATTCTCATTGGCTGGTTTGACCCTCTGCTCTATTTCCAAAATTTCCATATGGACGGTTCAATGTGATGTGGACATACTCCAGTTTTCTTGAAGCAGGTGACTAACGCTAGTTAAAACCAGTAAAAAGAGCTCCGAAAAATCCGTAAAAAGAGCTCTCATGCAGTTTACCTGTCAGGCAAGGAGTGTGAAAGACGGAATTCACAGCAAAGGGCCTAACAGTGTAGATCCGGGCGGGAGAATATGAGTTCTCCCGAATTATTTTGGCAGCTTTTGTGGGAAGTCTGATGGAAGCAGGGACGGGAGGAAGGTAGCTCCCATGTTTTCTTCCCATAATAGCTGGGAATTGAGGGGTGAGGCGGCGGGCAGGAAGGGCCAGTGTGGGTCTGTAAAGGTGCACTGTCCATGTGCACATGTGCATGACTTTGATCTTTGTGTTGTCTCACGTTTCTGCCCATCCTGGAGCATTCAGACCGTAGTTAGTACTATACTGATTCCACAAATGGCTACCAGACAAATGAATGGAAGAAAAATCCCACAGATCCCCGGATAGACTTGGTTGCCTGACACATGTATGTTCTCTCTCTTCTGGACAAGAAGCTCCTGCAGATGTTTCAGGATCTTCGGTGACAGTGTCATTCTCCTTGATACGGAGGTACCACCGTGAATTCAGACATTCTATGCTTGGCTCACATTTAGGTTATTTTCAGATTGTTTTGCTCTTACAGTGTTTGACGGGAAATCCCAATAACAGCTAACATTTAAACAGTACCTAATACTTGCTGGCCCAAGGCCTTTGTAAAGGTAGTTAATTGAATTCTTTCAACAAGTCTATGAGGTAGTTACTATTCTTAGCACCATTTTACTGATGAATAAACTGAGGAATAGAGAGAGATCCAGGAAGCCCAGGGTCACAGGTAGAAAATGGCGGAAGCAGGAAGGAGTAGGATTTGAACTTGGTGCAGTGACGCTACTGAGGCCATGTTCTCACCCACTCTGCTACTCTGGCTCCTATCAGCCTGTTGTGTGCATGAGTGTGTATTCGTGGGTATATCCCTATGTGAATGGCAAGGCATACTTTTAGTGTCTAGCAGGAGGTTAAATTCTTAGCAGTGACATTGTTCCAAAAAGGGTGGGTGCGTTTGGAATTTTGATAATTATTGCCAAATTTCCTGCTCCTCTCCAACCCCCGAAAATAGAATGCACCAATTTACTCTCTTACAACAGTTATTTCAAGACATATTTTGCTGTGCTAGGTGCCACAGAGAATATTGAATGCAGAAGTGGCAACACAAAAATGTGTGAAGGTAGGAGCTGAAGTTTGCATCTTTCTGATGGCAGTCCCGAGGAGATGGGAGAGATCACCACGGGAGCATCGTCATCCATAGGGTTAGAACCACAGCCTGTAGAGGGAGGACCTGTGGTTTTTAATTCTACTTTGACCTTGTCGTGATTCCTTGGGAGGGTAACTTGATGTCATTTATTCCTTCAGTCTCATTTTAAATTTTATGTCATCACAGATGGACTACACGAGAGAGCCAGGACTCCGATCTAAGTGTGTTCAAAACTCCATATTCTAATTCTAGTAGATTGGGGGGCACTGATCGATATCTCACAGGGTCATGGCAAGGATTGAAGGGATTAACATGTAAGGATCTCACAGTACCTGCTCAGTACGTCAGTCCGTAGCTCTGTCAGGTGCTCTCTGAAACCCCACAGCCAATCAGCAGTGCCCCCTTTTCCAGTATCCCCGACCAAAGCGAAAGACCCGCACAGTGGACTGCCGCCCCTGGTTGCACTAACAATTTGCTCGGTGACACAGAACGTCCCCAAACTGTACTTTCCCTGTAGACCGGTCTTTCCAGTCTCTCCCCAAAAATTGCAAGCTCTGTTCACACTATAGTATCTGTCTGGATGCTCCCTTAAGCCTTCGTCTTTTGGATGACTTTGTTACTAGCTGTTGACTCATTCTCCAACTTTGTCTCTGAAGACGTTTTTGGTGTTGGTGGAGGAATTTGAATAATTCATGTATTAAAGTCGTCCCACTACTCCATCACCTGAAACAGCCCTTCTCTGGTGACCTGTCAAAATGTCAAGGAACTTCTTCATCTTACCATCCTTGGTCTGGTCTCCAATCCATCAGTAAAAGGGAGAGTTTTTTTTTGTTTTTGTTTTTTTTAATTGAATTATATTACTTCGGTATACTAATATAACAATATTACACGTTTTAAGTACACAACAGAGTGATTCAACAATTCTGTATATTATACAGCGCTCACCGTGACAAGTGTGGTCACCATCTGTCACCGTATGACGTTATTACCATATTATCAACTCTGTTCCCTACAGTGTACTTTTCCTCCCCATGACTTACTGATTTTATAACTGCAAGTTTATAACTCTTAATACCCTTCCCCTCTTTTGCTCATCCTCCTATCCCCCTCCCCTCTGGTAACCAGCATTTTACATATATATGAGTCTGTTGCTGTTTTACTGTTCATTCATTTGTTTTGTTTTTTAGATTCCATATATAAGTGAACTCATACGGCGTTTGTCTTTCTCTGTCTGACTTATTTCACCTGAGCATAATACCCTCTAGGTCCATCCCTGTTGTTACAAATGGCAAGATCTCATTCTCTTTATGTTCTGGTGATATCCCACTACCTATATACACCACATCTTCTTTATCCATTCGTCTGTCAGTGGACACCTGGGTTGCTTGCGTATCTTGGCTATCGTAAATAATGATGCAGTAAACGTAGAGATGTATATATCTTTTCAAATTAGTGTTTTCACTTTCTTTGGGTAAATACCCAGCAGTGGAATTACTGGATTGGGTGGTATTTTTATTTTTAATTTTTTGAGGATCTCCATACTGGTTTCCACTGTGGCTGCACCAGTTTGCATTCTCACCAAGAGTGTAGGATGGTTCTCTTTTCTCCACATCCTCACCAACACTTATTTCTTGTTTTTTTGATAGTAGCCATTCTGACTGGTGTGAGGGGGTATCTCGTGGTTTGCATTTCGCTGGTGATTAGTGATGCTGAGCATCTTTTCATGTGTCTGTTGGCCGCCGTCTTTATAACTTTAGTAAAAGTGTCCATTCAGGTCTCCTGCCCATTTTAAATTAGATTATTTGTGAGGAGTTTGTTTTGTTTTGTTTTGTTTTGTTTTGTTTTGGTGTTGTATGAGTTCTTTGTATATTTTGGATATTAACCCCTTATTGAAAAACTTGTTTGCAAATAATATTTCTGTTCGGTAGGTCGTCTCTGTGTTTTGTTCATGGTTTTCTTTGCTGTGCAAAAGTTAGTTTTATGTAGTCCCAATAGTTTATTTTTTCTTTGGTGTCCCTTGCCTGCAGACACATAAACAGGAAACTGTTGCTAGAGCTGATACCCAGGAGTTTACTGCCTATGTATTCTTTTAGGAGTTTTATTATATTAGGTTATATGTCTTTTTTTTTAATGTTTGTTTATTTATTTACTTATTTATTTATTTATTTATAATATGAAATTTATTGTCAAATTGGTTTCCATACAACACCCAGTGCTCATCCCAACAGGTGCCCTCCTCAACACCCAACACCCACCCACCCCTCCCTCCCACCCCCGTAAACCCTCAGTTTGTTCTCAGTTTTTAGGAGTCTCTTATGTTTTGGCTCCCTCCCTCTCTAACCATTTTTTTTCTTTCCCCTCCCCCATGGTCTTCTGTTAAGTTTCTCAGGTTAGTACTTGGATGGGAGGTCATACGTCTTTAATCCATTTTGAGTTCATTTTTGTGTATAGTGTAAGAAAGTGGTCACATTTCATTCTTTTGCATGTCGCTGTCCAGTTTTCCCAACACCATTTGTTGAAAAGACTATCTTTCCCCCATTATATATTCTTGCCTCCTTTGTCATAGATTATTGACCATATAAGCATGGATTTATTTCTGGACATTTTTTCTGTTTTCTTCATCTATGTGTCTGTTTTTGTGCCAGTGCAATACTGTTTTGATGACTGTGTCTTTGTAATATAGCTTGAAATCTGGGATTGTGATACATCTAGCTTTGTTCTTTTTTCTCAAGATTGCTTTGGCTATTTGGGGTCTTTTGTGGTTCCATATGAATTTTAAGATTATTTGTTCTAGTTCTGTGAAAAACACTACAGGTATTTCGGTAGCAGTTGCATTGAATCTATAGGTTGCTTTGGGTAGTATGGACATTTTCACAATAACAGTGTTTCCAAAACATGAGCATGAAAAAGGGAGGGGTTTTTTGGCTCTTTTTTTTTTTTTTAATTATTCCCTCATTCCCCTGAAAGAACTTGTAATTCCCCTTTTATATCCTATAACTTGTATTTATTTGTTAGTGTCTGTTACTTAATAAAAATCTGGGCCTCACAAGGACAAGAACTGGGATTTCTCTTTGTCTCCATTTCTAGAACTATGCCTGTCTTTCAGTAGGTTGTCCACATAGGTCGTGACTTCAGCCTCTAAACGTTTTGGCTCCCTTGGACACCACCATAGTAATAATAGCCATCATAAATGGAATCTTCTAACGAAAAGGCTCATTTTAGATCTCTGTCTTGGCCACGAAAGATTTACCAAAAAACCTTCACAAATCTGAAATCTTATATTTTATGACGTGCACACCAAAGAGACAATTGTAGGAAGTGGCTAGATGAATTTCATTTTTGGAGTAAGCTTCGATCTCCTTGACATTGATTTCCTCTAGACAGTTCACTGTGATCCGGATTATTGCTCTAGGAATTTTACGTTACATGTAGTGTCCCAAATATGGGAGCATTTTATTTGTAATCTCCTCTAATAGTGCTCTGAGTTGATTTGGTTTTCAGGTTTGCAGAATGACGAGGGGGAGACTTAGAGGTGGTCCCTTCATGTCAGAAGGAGTAACTGGGTGCTTGAAAGTCTCAACTTGATTGCCACTGCCTGTTCTTCAATGTGTGTTTATAGCATGTAATTCCCTGAGACCGAGGCAATGAAGGTGGATGTTTCTAATTTTTCAGCATTTTGTTTTCAATGTGTAGTTGGATAGCAGTGACTGAAGTTTGGGTTTCAGTTGCTTCCTCCTTTCATGCCCTCTTCTCTCCTTCCTGGCCCCCTTTCCCCTATTCTCTCCATCTCTGTCCCTTTCCCTCTCCCTCCCTCCCCCCTCTCTCTTTTTCCTTCTTATTTTCTTTGTTTACTTTTTTCCTTTTTTATATGTAGCAATGCGTGGAACTATGTGCTAAGGAGGATTCTGTTATATTTTCTGAAGCCTCAGTGTTCTGGCTGCTTTTGGTAACAGGTGCTACCCGAGAAAGGTCATGTACTAGTTGGGCGTGCCCTCAGCTGCAAGTAACACCAAACCACACTGCAGGGGCTTGAACAAACACGAGCTGTATTGTTCTCACAAAACCAGAAGTTTCCAGGGATAGGCAATTATTGGCTTTGGCTCCATGACTCAGCAATATCAGAGCCTGTCTTTGACGTTCTCTTGGCCTTTTGCTCACGATAGCGACACAGTGAATGCAGGCTTAACCATCACCGCCCATTTTCAAGGTAGTAAGAAGGAAATGGTCACACTGGTCACATCTTCCCCTTTTTCAGGGAAGCAGAAGTTTTCCTCAGACTTTCTCCCAGCAGACATCGGCATACACCTGCTTTTCCAGAACTGGGTCATGCTGCCGTCCCTCATTGCAAGAGAGTCTGGGGAAGGGTGTTTGACTTTCTGGCCACTGCAGGATGAGGCAGCAAGGGAGTGAGTTGGGAATGGCTTCCGGGTAGCTAACCAGCATTGTCTGCCACAGCCAACAAATATCCCGTTAATGCAGATTGTACCAGAGTACAAAGGGATAGCCGGTGAGGCATGAAGATCGTTTCAGAGATGAGAGCATTTGAGTGTTTGCCGGAACACTGCCGGGGCAAGATAGCACAGCCAGGAATGAAGTCTAAAAGGAGTCACTGAGTTTTCTATTGCTGCCGTAACATTTACCGCAAACTTAGTCTCTTCAAACAATATAGATTTGTCATATGCCACCTTTCTGGAGATCAGAAATCCAAAACAAGTTGTAGTGGGCTTACTGGGAGAATGTCACAGGGCCTGCTCCTTCTGGAAACTCTGAAGAAAGAAGCCTTGCCCTTTTTAGCTTCGGAGAGGTGACTGCATTCCACGGCTCGTGATGCCTTCCTCACATTCCTCCAACTTCTTGCTTCCATCGTCACAGCATCTCCTAACTCAGATCCTCCTGCCTTTGTCTTGGGAGGCCCCTTGTGACGACATGAGGCCTGCCTAGAGAATCCAGGATCATCTCTCCAGCTCAAGACGCTTCCTTTAATCAACCTGCAGGTTCCTTTGACCATGTCACGGAATGTATCACAGGTTGCGGGGGTAGAAAGTGGACATGGCCAGAGGGGCCAGTGTTCATCCGGCCACAGTGGGACTAGCAGGAACCACCCAGGAAGGCCACAAAAAGATGTCCATGGGAGAATGATAGTACATCTGTCCACCAAAGAATAGGGGCCAGCGTAGCAAGAATAAAGTTGCATCTGAGTGGCATAGCTGTGTTATGAAGATGATCCTTATTCGTTTTTCTGTGTGGTTTGCTGAAAGCTAGTATCTGAGAGATGAATCATTTTAAGTATTTCTTGGCATCTAATCATAAGTGGCAGATCTGGAGACGGCTTACTTGGATGCCTGAAGCTATTATGAGATTTATAAATTTAAGAGAATGCTTGATTCGAACTCTTTCTTGGGAATTTGTTCATTTTAAAGAAAAGTGCACAGCAAATAAACGTGTTTACAAACAGCTTCACGTGGGAGAGATCAAAAAGGAATTCTTGGATTAATACTTTCTATTTCCACGCACAATCTGTATTATTGCTTGGCATCATGTTGCGTAATGAATCTGGATTTTAATTGGTTGGTTTAGTTTAATCTTTTCTGAAAATTTCATAAGAATAAAATATCTCCATTTAGGTACGTATTTGGTGGGTTTTTTGAAGAAAAAGTTTAGTTTTTGACAGGTAGCCTTGAATTTACAGCCTTAAAGTTCATAATAAATAAAAGGCACTAAAATGATGATTTATTGCCAAAAAGCCTTGTTTATTCAATGTTTATTTTTGAGAGAAAGGGATACAGAGTGTGAGCAGGGGTCGTAGAGAGAGAGAAAGAGGGAGACACAGAATCTGAAACGGGCTCCAGGCTCTGAGCTGTCAGCACAGAGCCCGACGCAGGGCTCAGACTCACAGACCATGAGATCATGACCTGAAGTTGGACGCTTAGATGACTGAGCCACCCAGGTGCCCCGTGTTTATTTGTTTAAAGAGGAAAAGAACAGTTCTTATTTGTCCCTTGGTCTGTTCATTCACTGAGTGTTCCTTCGCTGATTCGTCAGACATAACTGTGTAACGTGCCATATGTGGGACACTGCAGCGAGCATAAGTATGTACATAAGTATAGCTCAATTGCAAGCTCTGTGAGGGTAGGAAATAGGGCTTGCTGCTGATGAATCCAACAGATCCAATGCCTAGCACAGTCATGACATAACGTTAACACTCGGGAAACATTGGACTGAAATGAAAATAGAGCCCCTGCCTTGCAGAGATCTCAAAGGCAAGTGAGCTGGGACATACAGACAGACGAACTGAAACACAGCCTTGTGAAAGCCCAGAAACAAATATCCATTGGCAGTTTCAGGGGACACTGTCCTAAGTATCGGGTGTTTGCTGAATTTGAAAGTAGAGGAATTGGCCAAGTCGACCCAGGAGGAGTACGTGCCAGGCAGAGGGAACGGAGGGGCATGGCTCAGACGTGAGCGCGGGGCTCTGATGATACAGGGCGTCGCTAGAATACAGGTGAGTGGAGGTGAGGACTGAGGGGGCAGATGGCAGGAGACAAGGTTGCAGAAGTAGCTGGAGGCCTGGTGGGGAAGAGCATAGAGCCTCCCTTGCTAGGAAGCTAGGTTTTATCCTGGAGGCAACAGGAAGCCACTAGAAGCTTTTAGGTAAAGGACTGAGAAGACCATCTTTTCTTCCTTTCCATTAAACTTTTTAGCATCGTGAAATAGATCTTATCTGCCAGAGAGTGAGTATAACATAGATGGATATTTTAAATGAAAGTGATAATAACATGACTGATGAATCGAACATCCAGCTTATGAGACAGATGATCGTCTACGTCTGTGAATCTTCTGGTGTCTCCTTCACCCTCTCTCCCCATCGGGGGAAATTGCCACTTTAATACTGTATTAATATCTCTTGCTTTTCCTTAAAGTTTCACCACATGTATGTGCATCCCTAAAAATATATTGTTTGGTTTTGTCTGCTTTTCAAGTGTGTGTAATAGAATCATGCTGAATGCATTTCTTTTATGACTTCCTTTATTGCCTCCTGTTGTTTTCATGATTTCTCCACTTCTATCTGTGAACCTATGGATCATTAATCTTCACAGCTGTGTAATAGTTATTAAATGATTGTACCAGGTTCGGTGATCCCGCTTACCATCGTGGAAATTTGGGTCATGTCAAGTATTTTGTTACTGTGGACAGCCCTGTTTTAATTGTTCTCATACTTGTGTACGGGAGGCACGTGCAGAGAGTTTCTCTGGGAGAGAAATCCCCAAGTCCTAGTGGATCACACATCCAATTTTCTCATTGCCTTTTTAATCTTTGCCCATTTGTTGGGTATAAAATCTTCTCTCCCTAGAGTCACAATTTGCATTTTTCTGCATACTCGTGAGGCTGAGCCTCTTTTCATATGCTCATTGGCTGACTGTATTTCTTCTGTGAAATACAAGTCCTTCTGCCTATTTTAAAGAGGGTTGTTTGTCTTTTACTGATTTGAAGGAGCCCTCCATTTATTCCGAATACTATCCTTTGGTGGATATCTTCTGCCAGTTCATGACTTGGGTTTTTATTCACTGTAACATCTTTCGATGTGCATTCTTAATTTGAAGTTAAACAGCATTTTTTTTTCCATTGTGGCTTGTGTTTTTCTTTATTTTACCTAGGACACCTTTCCTGCGTTACGATCTTCAAAATAATGTCCTGTATTTTTGCCTACATGTGTTAACCTGTTATCTTTCACTTTTAAGTTCTTGAAATCACTTTTAAGGTTTGGAATCTTCTTCCCCCCTGTGGACGATCCGTTGTTCTAGCAGCATTTTTTAACAATCCATACTTTGCCTACTCTGTAGTGTATCAGGTTTCCATATATAAATGGGTCTGTTTATGGGATCTCTCTTCTTTTCCATGGGTCTGTTTTTCTATCCTCATGCTTAAATATTAAATTACATAATGACTAAGACTTGTTATTTGATAGAACAAGCCCCCCAGCCTAGTTTTTCTTTAAGCCTGTCTTGGCCTCTCTTTCTGGGCTGTTTGCTCTTCTATATACATTTTAGAATAAGCTCGTCAATGTCCTTGAAAAATCCTATTTAGATTTTGATTAAAAGCTCATTGAATACTAGCTCCGTTAGAGGAGCATAGCCACGTTTACAACAGTGAGCCTTCTTATTCCAGTATATGCCTTATCTCTCTATTTATATCGTCTCGAAGTTCTTTCAGCAAGTTTTATGCTTTTTCTTTTAACCTGAAAATCTTACACAACTCTTGTTAGTATGTTTCCCCCATGATGTATATTTTTGTTGTTGCTTTTATAAATGATAACTTTAACAGATTTGTATTTTAAATTCTTGAGTGGATGGAAATGCATCCTTTCTTAAGAAAGCATTCTCCCGGAGAATCCAGAAAAACAAGGATTCTCACTCATTGCTATGGAGAATGCAGAATGATTTAACTTCCATGACAGGGTACTTCATGGTAGTCAACAAACCTACGTATTTCTTTACCCTTGACCTAACAATTGCACTTTTAAAAATTTACCTTTATGAAACACCTCCATAGATTTGAAGCAACATAGAGTTATTTGTTGCGGTATTCTTTGCCATGGCAAGATATGAAATTCAAATGTTTAACTCTAGAGAATAGTTGAATAACCCTGGCTCGTGCGTATAATTGAATCCCATAAAGCTGTAAAATCATGGGGAATATTTCCATGAACTGGTATGATGTGATATCCAGGACAGCTTTTTTTTTCTTTCTTTTTTTTTAATGCAGGTTTAAGTTTATTTATTTATTTTGGAGGGGGGGAGGGGCAGAGAGAGAGGAAGAGACAGAATCCCGAGCAGGCTCTGTACCGTCAGCTGTCGCATCCATTACCTCATGCAGCATACAACACGGTGGACATCTTAGTGACCACAGCTGGCAGTGTGGACGAAGAAGTGCCTGGTACCACGTACCTGGGTGATTTCAGTCTCAGGGGGAAGGAGCTGCGTGAGGACGGGATCAACAGGATTGGAAACCTCCTGGTGCCCAGTGACAGTTGCTGCAAGTTTGAGGACTGGTTGATGCCCATTATGGACTGGATGGTGCCAGAGCGGAACACGGAGGGCGTGAAGTGGACACCTTCCAAGATGATCGCCGGGCTGGGCGAGGAGATCAACAACACGGAATCAGTATATTACTGGGCTCAGAAGAACCACATGCCCGTGTGGAGCCCAGTGCTCACAGATGGCTCCCTGGGCAACGTGATCTTTTTTGATTCCCACAAGAACCCAAGCTGGTCCTGGACATTATTGAGGACGTGAGGCTCAGGAACACACAGGCCATTTTGCCAGGCACACTCAGATGATCATCCCGGGTGGGGGTGTGGTCAAGCACCACACCGCCAACGCCAGCCTCATGGGGAATGGGGCCGACTAAGCTGTCGACATCCACATGGCCCAGGAATTTGATGAATCTGACTCTGGTGCCGGGCTGGACGATGCTGTCTCTTGGGGCAAGATCCGGGTGGAGGCACAGCCTGTCAAGGTCTGTGTGCCTGTGCCTCCCCTGGTCTTCCCCCTGCTTGTAGCTGGAACCTTTGTCCAAAAGAGACAGATGCCTTCACCCCTGAGAAGAATGCGGACGGAATGGCTACAGCTCCACGGAAGTCCTCCCTCTCCTCTGTTTATTAGCCTGCACACCCAGTCCTTCCCTCACTCCTTGGTCAGCATCGTGTCTAGAATAAATGGTCTCAGTGATCCTTGAAAAAAAAAAGTGGTAGCCCGATGCAGGGCTCGATCCCATGACCTGGTGTGATCATGACCTGAGCCGAAACTGAGAGTCAGACCCTTAACTGACAGAGCCACCCAGGCACCCCCCCAGGATAGCTTTTAAGTGAAAAAAAGTAGGGTACAAAATAATCTGTGTCGTATGCCACCCTTTGTTTCAGAAAGAGAGGGAAATACATTAACGCACGTGTGCATGTATGCAGCTGTGGGTGTGCCTATACTTAATCTTGTAAAAAGAAACACAGGAAGGATCAACGAAGAAGTAATGACAATGGTTGACTCGATGGGCTGGGTTAAATAACTGGATGGAAGATGATCAGGATTGGAGAATACCTATTTGTATAGTTTTGAATTTTGAACTATGTGTGTATGTTACTTCATAAAAATGAAACCATAAAGGATGAAAAAATACCAGACCTTAAAAGTGAATGGAAACAAAAACAAAAGAATCCTAACTGCATATCAAATAGGTAACATAAGCAAATAATTAATTCACACTCTTTTACAACAGTACTCAATACATGTATTCTTATGAAATATTTACGAAAGACAAAAAGAACTGTAAAGAAATCTGAAACCCTACTTAGTAGGTCTATTGTTAGTGTTAATATTTATAGTATGATGAAAAATTTTATATATTATAGGATAAAGTAGATAAGCAGATAAATAATAAACATGGGTAAATATATATATTAAAAAATTTTAAGTTAATACATATCTGTTATATATAATTACAAACCACAATATTTTTACTGTAAGAGGAAAGAGATACAATTATGCAATAAAAGAAGATAAGAAAAAAAACTCTGTGGTACTAAATTTTGAATTGGTTCTATCAGAGGAACTCATGATTTCATATATTTCCTAGCTCTGTGCATTGAAAGGACCTGGAAAGTGATAACCCTTTAGCAATAAGCACACTCAGCAAACAGTCTTAGTTTCTAGCATCATTCTTCACTAAAATGAGACAGGACTCCTTACAGAAGTGGCTAATTCCAGATCAGGAGCAGAGAAAGACCAAAGTGAACCTGGATTGTCTTTTTGGAGCCAGAAAGCAAGGAACTGCTCAAACGGTCATGGGGATCGTGTTAACAGAATACAGGTACTGGCCTATAGGAATTTCCACAGGTATTTGGGTGAATTTAAGCACCCAGAGAAACAGTGACAACCATGGATTATTGTGTATATATAAAAAGAGAATAAACAAAGTTTCTCTAAATTTACTAATTCCAGTAATTTGTAGATTCTTTAGGGGGCAAGATTGTATAATCTACACGTGACGATTATTTTGTCTTCTTTTCTAGTCCTGATACGTTTCACTTCTTTTCCTCGTTTGATTGTATAGGTGAGAACCTTCCGTGTGATGCAGAATAGAAATGCTGATAGTACATGCCTTCTTCTTATTCCTGTTTCCATTAAGGTCATGTTTGAAAATATTTCACAGTTGAGAATGCTACTGGTTATATGTTTTTAACGGGTTACCAAATTCTTTTATCTGCTTAGTTTGTTAAGAGTTTTTATCCTGAATGTTTTTTCTTTCTTTCCTGTAGAGATAGTCATATGATTTTCTCCTAAATTGCTCAGTGACATGGTCAATGAACCTTAAATTCCTAGAAAAAAACATGTTGAGCTTGGTCATGACGTGCTGTATTTTTTATGTATTGAATGAGTTGGTTTGCCAGTCAGTATTTCAAGATTTTGGCATTGATGTTAATGTGGATCACCTAAAACTTTAATTTCCTGTGCTAGTCTTATCTCATTTCCGTTCTCTGATAGATTTTATGGAAACTGGAACTTTTCTGGTCCTTGAAGGTAAATAGAACTCAACTGCGAAGCCATCTAGACCAAGTGGGAAAATTTTAGATTTCTGATTGAATTATTTAATGGCTGTCGTATCATTTAGGATTTCTGTTTATTCTTAACTCTGTTTTGGTAATTTATGTTACTCTTGACACTTGCCTTTTTCATCTCAATTTACAGATGTATTGACATAAAGCATCATCACCTTTTTAATCTCTGCTGCATCTGTAAATATGTCCCCTTTTCATTCCTATTATCGTTAATTTATGTCATCTTTCTCCACCTCCCCATTAATCTTGCCAGAGACTTGTCTATTTAATTATTTATCTGAAAAAAAATAATTTTTGATTCATTTATCCTCTGTTTTGTGGTTTTGTTTTCTATTGTATAAAATTTTTTTCTTACCCATATTATTTTTTCCTTCTACTAATTTGGGCTAATTCTGCAGGTTTTTTCCCCCAACTCTTAATAATTTCTTATTTGTTGGGGCGCCTGGGTGGCTCAGTCGGTTAGGCGTCTGACTTTGGCTCAGGTCATGATCTCACGGTTCGTGAGTTCGAGCCCCGCGTCGGGCTCTGTGCTGACGGCTGGGAGCCTGGTGCCCGCTTCGGATTCTGTGTCTCCCTCTCTCTCTGCCCCTCCCCCACTTACGTTCTGTCTCTATCAGAAAACGAATAAATGTTTAAAAAAATTTTTTAAATAATAATAATTTCTTATTTGTTAACATAAGCATGGAGGGCTATGAATGTTCCTTGAAGAACTGCTGTAGCTATTTCCCACAGATTTTGACATCATAGTATGTGTGTTTACCTCAACTTAAAGTAAAGCCAACCAATATCTGTACCTTTTTTCCAAACAGCACTTTTATGAACTTCATTCACTCCCCATCAGGATTATATGCCATCCTCCAGAGTTGATTGATGTTTTTAAATTTCTTAATCCCTAAATTAAATCTCAGTGCTATACTAATAGTCCATATGTGTATTTACCCACAATTTCCCCGTTTCCTTTGGTCCCCAGTCTTTCTTGTTATCAGAACTTAATCTGTGAAGCACCTGGGTGGCTCAGTTGGTTAAGCATCCAACTTCAGCTCGGGTCACGATCTCACGGTTCGTGAGTTCAAGCCCTGCGTCAGGCTGTGTGCTGACAGCACGAGGTTGCTTGGGATTCCCTCTCTCCCTTTCTCTCTCTGCCCCTCTCTCACAAAAATAAATAAATAAACTTAAAACAAAAACCCAGAACTTAATCTGAGATCATTTTCCTTTTTCCCTGAAGTACATGATTTAGATGTTCCTTCAGGGAGAACCTCTCAGGTTTTTTTGTCTTTCTGGTAACATTTTTGTTTCCTCCTTGTTCATGAAAGACATTTACACCTCATGTGTAATTTTAGGTAGATAGTTGTGTCTCACAGCAGCATTTTGGAGATCCCCTTCTCTGCCTAGCTTCCAGTATTGCTGTTGGGTCTCACTGCTATTCCTTTGTAAGGAATCTGTCTCTCCTTTCAGCTGCTTTTAAGTTCTCTTCCTTGTCTTTGGTGTTTTGCTGCCTAGGGTGTTGTGTGCCTAGCGATGAATTTGATTTTACTTGTCCCGCTTAGACATCATTGTGGTTCCTACAACATGGCATTTTGTCTGCTTCAGTTCAGGAAAGTTCTTTTTCAAAATACTGACTTCCCTCCGTCACTGTGCTATCATCTCCTGCAACTCTGATTAGAAGTCTATTTATTATGTGTTTTCAGTTTCCATCCTATATCCTTTAAACTCTTCTAATTTTTTTATCACCTTGTCTCTCTGTCTATTCCATCTAATTTATATACATCCATTTTCCAAGTTACTAAGTCTTTCTGCAGCCACATCTCCTGCTCTTTAACTCATAAATTATATATATATATATATATTTTAAAATTTTTTAATGTTTATTTATTTTTGAGAGAGATAGAGAGAGACCGAGTGCAAGTGAGGGAGGGGCAGAGAGAGAGGCATACACAGAACCTGAAGCAGGCTCCAAGCTCTGAGCTGTCAGCACAGAGCCTGACGTGGGGCTCGAACTCACGAACCATGAGATCATGACTTGAGCCGAAATCGGATGCTCAACCGACTGAGCCACCCAGGCTCCCCTCATAAATTGTATTTTTATTTTTGGTGATTGCCTGTTTAATTTTCAGAAGTAGTTTTCATTTTTCAGAACTGCTTACTCAATTTTTAAAATTTCTTGTTTCCTTTTTTTCTTTGTTTCTCTTCTATTTCTTCAAATATTTAAACCCTACTAGATGTGACATTTCAATACTTCTATAGCTGGCAGGCTTCTCAGGTCTCGCTCTGTCATGCGTAGTATCTACTGACTATCACTTGGATAATTTTGACTGTGCGCTGACACTCTTTAAAAACTTCACCTTTGGGGATTCTTTCAGGCCTGGGTCGAAAATGCATTCTTCCGGGGAATGTTTGTCGCTTCTAAAATCTCTGAGACTCTATCAGTCAGTTAAAATGATCGGCTTTGGGGTGTTTGGGATCATTCAAATAATGTAAATTCTGGATCCAAATCCAGGTTTTGGCGTTAGGAATTTTGTAAGGCAGCCTTTTTTTTTTTCTCTCTTTCTCAAGAGGTAAGACCTCTGTGTCCAGTGTCTCACTCTGTAGGTCAGGCTTATTTACACATATTGTTTTCCCAACTCATTTGCTGACCGTGTTGCCATTCAGAAGCCCCTGCTTTATACATGAGTCTCTCTCTGAACTCGAATGGAAATCTGGATCCGTGCTTTGTCGTTTTTCCCACCTGGCCCTTTAGAAGCCAAGCTCTAGGGTACCTGGGATTAGCAGAATATCCCCAGTTCTTGCTTACCCTTGATTGCTGGGGTTTTTCGTTTGTGTATGTGTATGTGTTTCTGGCTTTTAAAGAATTCCCTTATTCTGTTGCCAAGGCAGCCATGCATTGAAAAAAAACTCTTTAAAAATTTTTAACCAGCATTTTTAGATGGGCCACATCAGAGGTAAGTTCTCTGAACATCTCATTTGCCATATTGCTGGGAACAGAAATAAACAGTAGATAAGGAATGATTTTTAGGAAGACAACATAAATGGCAGGATTGATCATCAGTGGACATCAGGCAGAGGCTGGATACAGGGAGACAGTTTTTGTTCTCGTGATTTATTCACACAATTATGCACAACCCCTATGGGTGTGCGGCCCATAGGCAGCACACATAAAACAACTCGAAATGAAGGTATTTAAGACTCATTAGTTGTGGAAATCGTTGATGACTTTTTGTGGTATTTTAAACTAGGTCTGTGAGTCAGAGTGTATTTTCACAGCCTAACCTTAAGGAAGGGATACACTTGCCAAATCTTGAGCGAGGAAAATGAATCCCAAATTGAGGTGTAGGTGTCAGAACGGTTCCTGCCAGCATTACTTATTTGCCAAACATTTTTCAACGTAAGGAGAGCACCTGAGCACATGCCAGGCCGTGGACCGTGCTGGGGGATGTCAACCGAAGCAGCTTTTCATTTCTCACTGGGAGGGTCAAAAAGAGATGAGCCCACAGTGAGAAGCCCCTTTCTGTCCATTTCCTAAATGCAGCAGGGGGCTTCTCCGGAGCGGTGCTTCTCAAGGCGAGGTCCACACCACAGGATTTGTCAGAAAGGAGATTCTCAGATCCACCTCGAGGCCCAGAGATTGGTGTTTTACCACACCTTCCAGCTGACTCTCATGCGTACTAGAGCTTGAGAAGGGCGGCTCCTAAGAAGGCTGGTTGAGGGGCACCTGGGTGACTCAGTCGGTTAAGTGTCTGACTTTGGCTCAGGTCATGATCTCGCGGTTCATGAGTTCGAGCCCCACATCGGGCTCTGTGCTGACAGCTCGGAGCCTTGAGCCTCCTTCAGATTCTGTGTCTTCCTCTCTCTCTGCCCTTACCCCACTCATGGTGTGTCTGTCTCTCTCTCTCTCTCTCTCACTGTCTCTCAAAAATAAATAAACATTAAGAAGGCTGGTTGAAATAGAGTGGATGTGATTGTTCAGAAAACAGTTCATTTTCAATTGGATTCTCCATTGTCAAACTACATTTGTCTCCAAGCAAATTATTTATAACAGACACAAAAAAACTAAATGCCCAGTGGTCTCGGACTAGGAAAATGAAATGGTGTAACCATTCGATGAAATTATGCAGCCATCAAAGTTATTTAAGGATATTTAATAATAAGGAAAATGCTTACAAAAATGTTTAAATGTATATTCGCATCCCTCTGCAAACATACATTCTGATGATGGCAAGTGTAGACATTCATTGTGGTCCCAGGAATTCCTTAGTTGTCCTTGAAAATCAACGAGAACAAAATTGGTTCTCCATGGATAGTGAGATTCTGGGATATTTTTACATATACCTATAATAACACATATGCATTCTTATTTCATGTATTTGTAAATTGTCTAGAATAGGCAAGTATTAATTTCATACAGTGCTAGAAGGAAATAAACTGTTTTTTTTTTTTAAGTTGTAGCAGAATTGCTTTGAATTGCGGGTTTCAGAAAATTAAAGATTGCACCTGCCTTGCTGCATTTCTGCAGAGCAGTTGGGGGAAGAAGCAGTACAAAGAGATCCTGATCTGGCAGATGGGATGGGGCCATGGCAGAGTCAGGTGCATTGTCAGTGGGCTTTCCTCTGGGGATATTTTCGGGCCAGTTCGTGACACTGCTGACTGGCCATAAATCCTGAAAGTTTGAGAGCTGGAATGAGAACACAGGACATGCACAAACCTCCTTCCCCACGATTCTGCAGCTCAGAAAATCCCCAACATCTGGCTCACGTGTGAAGCCAGGAAAGCTACGGTTTCCACTGGCAGCCGGCCTTACCGAGAGCCTTAGCCGGTTGGCTCTATGACACACAGGGAAAACACTTTGTGAGGATTTGCTGAGCATTTTATTCCCAAGTGGAAAATCTGCACACACATCCAATTAAACTAGAGACAATTTTGTAAGGCACCTCCTAGGGGATAAAAGTGTTTGACCTGATCAGGATTGGTCAAAGTAGAGATTATTGGATATCACACAGCCTGGTCTTTTGGTTTAACACTGGCCAAATTAAAACTAGAATAATACTTAGAGGCCAGGAATACTTTGACGAAGACAGAAAATCCACTGTTAACTTTTTTTTCCCTACTTTTATTATAGGAGTTCACAAAAAAATTATCAAAAGGAAAAAGAAGAATTATAATACACATGCCCATCGCCCAGCTTTAAATACCATTTACTCCTTGGTAATGGGAGAAATATTTTGAGCTTCTGGGTTGAAAATCTTACCAACTCTATCCCATAAACGAACATGCCTTCCTTTATGGTGAGAAGGGTTTGGGTTCAGAACCTCTGTCCATCCGCTGGAGCTCTTTTGCGTCTTCTTTCAAGAGGCTTTGTGGGGAACGAAAAAGTAAAAGGGACGCCCATTGTAATGATGGCTACTGATGTCCCAGTTGGTACACTGACCTCCAAGGCATCTCAGTAAAATTCCTTCCAAGTTTTAAGAGCCGACACTGATTTCCATCGTTTATCCATGCATAAAGCAGTGAGTGCAGTTTGCTTTGAACACTTTTCAGCAGAACCTTTAACAAGGAAAAGCATTTCTTTGTTGCCCCCTTTCTCAAAGAAGCAACCGGCATTAAGCATCTAGCATTAAGATATATGGACAACTAATTTTCACTAATCCCTCTTCTTTGGTTCCATGCTTTGATATATTGAATAGCTGAAAAGAAAAGTCACTTTTCCCTTCCAAAACTACTTCTGGAAAACATGTTTGTTTGTTTGTTTTTCTTAACACTAAGCATCAGCCTAGGTACCGTGTAAGAATAAAGCGAATGCCACTGCTCTTGTCCTCTGAATGTCCTCATTCTAACATCACTTAGTTGGGGCTGTGGTGTGAACAGCAAAGCTGGCCTGAGGCAAGGTTTTCAGTGGGGAGTCCTGTTGTCTCACTGACTTTGTGCTATAAAATCTGGCCTCAGTTCCTCTAAAAGTAACTGGCCTTAATTTACAATAAAATTTTAATTAAAAATTCAACCCACTTAGGGGCGCCTGGGTGGCTCGGTCGGTTAAGTGGCCGACCTCGGCTCAGGTCATGATTTCGCGGTCCATGAGTTCGAGCCCCACATCAGGCTCTGTGCTGACAGCTCAGAGCCTGGGGCCTGCCTTGGATTCTGTGTCTCCCTCTCTCTCTGCTCCTCCCGCATTCACGCTCTGTCTCTCTCTCAAAAATAATTTAAGAAAATGCACCCCACTTAAAGTTGACAAACTGTATAATAATAAAATACTGTCAACTCCCAAGTTAAGCCTCAGTTAAAATACAAAAATGTAATTAAATTAAAACAAAAATGAAAGTATTGGTAATTGCGTTCGCCACCGTGCGGAGTATGACAGATGAAGATATATACCAAGTGGAGTAATCAGACCCCAGGACTTGTGTAATTTTCCTAAGTGTTCCCAGCATATTGAACCTTCAGATGGAATCATAACTTCAGTTGTTAATGTCCAGGTTGTCTAATTACATGATTCGCTTTGTTTTACTTCTACTATCCTTTGCATTTCTTAATCTTGCTACAGATTTGAGCCCAGTCCCTTCCACCAAAACTCTTTTGCGTCTTCTTTTAAGAAGCTTTGTGGGGAAGGAAAAAGTAAAAGTAAAAGGGACGCCCATTGTCATGATGGCTACTGACCTCCCAGTTGGTACACTGACCTCCAAGGCATCTCAATAAAATGCCTTCCAAGTTCTAAGAGCCGACATCACTTCGTGTCACACGATGTCCGATGTACCACTTCTCCCCGTTAACACCCTGTCCGTACAAGTGGTCGTGGGAGCAGGCGCCTCCACTGGTCTGCTGGGAGCTACTTGTACGTGAGAGCCACTCGGGGTAGAGATACCGTGGAGACTCTTGTCAAGTTCCAAAGCCTTCATGTTCTCCATCAGAGACCTCCGTGTGGTTCCCTGCCAAATGCAACGGTTTCACTTGGACATCGCATACTTTGAAGAACCCGTTCGTGAGGTAGATCTTTCCTTTGTTCACATTTTGGGGCATGCACACTGTAAGGGATGAACTTTCGTTGTTGTTGTTGAAGGAATGGGGGTGTGCTCAGTTCTTGGACTTGTATGAAATCTAATTTGTATGAAATTGAACATATTTTTAAATATCAAACATAGATATGGCATTTGAAAATGAATTTTGACTTTAGGAACAGCGTTGGTCACTTCATCAAGCTACTTTCACTCTTCTGTGTAGTCGAAAGCTCAGACTTAGGGGATGGCCAGTGGGCCAGGAGATCCCTACTTGACCTCCAGAGCTAGAGCACTGCAAACTCCGAGTTGGCAGGGATTCCTTTCTTTGGTGACTCTGTGATAGGTGTGAATTTGTTCTTTGTTCTCTGGTCAGCCCTACTGAGTGCCTGTCCTGAGTCAGGGACTGTGCCAGGTGCCAGTCAGCCTTTGGTGAAGAAAACATATGTGTCACTCACTGGGCTCCGAAATTTAAGACCTCTTGGTATCAGTTATGGGTAATAGACTGATAGGGTGTTTACTGACATCTTTCTTCCTCGTGACGCCTTCTCATGCTATGTGAATGTAACATGCCTGCCCTCTTTCTCTCATAAAACAGTGACTTTTCAGTGCCAACGAGCCGACTGACGAAAAACTACCCACAAAAGTAGTGTACCCAAGGCCCTTTCCATGCTGTGCACCTGGCCGAGGTTGTCACATGCCATGCTTGATAACTAGCTTTATAGTGGAAGTACTACCTGGTCTCATCCTTCAAATGGTGACACCATTCAGGTTTTTAGAATTGAAATGTTTGAGATCATTGTGGATTTACATACACTTGTAAGAAATAATACAGAAATACACTCATGTGTACGTGTGTGTATTCTATACGGTTGTATTGCCTGGGTAGATTGTAGTCACCATTACAATCAAGATTTCCCGCACCACAAGGATCTCTGTTTCCTTTTCATAACCATGCCCACTTGCCTCCCCCGCCCCCTTCCTTAACTTTTCTGGCAACCGTTAATCTGTCCTCTATTGCTCAAATTTTTTCAGTTCACAAGTGTTAACTGAAGTGGAAACGCACAATATGTGACCTCTTTGGATTGGCCTTTTTCACGCACCCTAATTCACTGAAAATTCAATTCATTCAATTCAGAATTCATTCAATTTGTTGTATCAATATCTTATTCTTTTTTATCGTTGAGTAATATTGCATCGTATGTTTATTTCACAGTATTCCATACTTGGTTTAACCATTTATCTGGTGAAGGACATCTGGGCTGAATCCAGTTTGGGGCTGTTACAAGTAACAGTGGTAGGAACATTTTGTGTTTAGGGTTTTGTATGGATAAAAGTTTTCGTTTCTCTGGATAAATAGCCACTGTTGCAATTTCTGGGTCATCTGTTAATTTAAAAAAAATGTAAGTAGTCTCTACGCCCATTGTGGGGCTTGAATTCATGACTCCAAGATCAAGAGTCAGACAGATGCTGTATTTACTGAGCCAGTCAGATGCCCCTTATGTTTAGTTTTTTAAGAAACTACCAACCCATTTTCCATAGTGGCTGTACCACAAGCGTGTATCAGTGTGCCAAATTCTCCACATCCTTGTCAGCAATTGGTGTTGTCACTATTCTTTATTCCTAGCTATTTTGGTAGGCAAGTAGTGATATCTCTTGGTTTCAATTCGCATTTTCCTGATGGCTAATGCTATTGAAATATTTTCATGTGTTTTCTTGTCCTCCCCCTATATTCTTCTGTGAAATGTCTGTACATCTCTTTTTCCATTTTCTAATTGGATTATTTGTGTTATTACCATGAATTTCAGGTTTTTTATTTAAATACACATAATCCATGCATACACGTTTACAAACATTTTCTCTGACCATAGCTTTTATTTTCCTATCTTCTTCCCACGGGCTTTCACGGAGCAAACGTTTTTAAGTGTGATGAGGAAAGATTCATCGGTATTTCTTTTTACAGATTGTGCTCTTGATGTTGAAGTCTAAGAAAGACCTCTGTGTCTAATTCTAGACACCAAAGATTTTGTCTTATTTTTTTTTCTAAAATTTTTATAGTTTTATGGTGTACACTTACACCTTTGATCCATTTTGACTTCATTTTTGTATG
This sequence comes from Acinonyx jubatus, assembly GCF_027475565.1. NCBI lineage: Eukaryota > Metazoa > Chordata > Mammalia > Carnivora > Felidae > Acinonyx > Acinonyx jubatus. The sequence goes on along the minus strand of NC_069391.1, from coordinate 85,623,113 downwards.
AGGTATGAGGCTTAGGTCAAGACTCATTTTTATCCATAGATATCCATTTATCCATGGTACCCCAGCGCCATTTGTTGAAAATCCTTCCCTTCCTTTACTGGGTTGTTTCTGCACCTTTGTTAACTGTCCATTGAACATTTTGTATGGGCTAATTTCTGGATTCTACATTCTGCACCGTTGATCAGTGCGTCTGTCCTGTCATCAGTATTGCACTGTCTTGAGTGACCCTTCACAGCCAAGACAGTGACTCTCCTCACTCTGTTCTTCTTCGTTAAGACAATTTTAGCTATTCTAGGGCCTGTGCCTTTCCTGCAAGTTTTGAGTGACGTGTAGAAACCTCACTTAGAAGTCTTTCTACCTTCCCTGCCTTTAAATAGCATCATCTTGAGTATCCGATGATGTGTAATTTTGGTCTCAGTCATCAAATCTTAATTGAAATCTCATGAGTAAATGATAATCTGTTGTATATAGCAATATTTCTCTTTTTTTTCTTTTTATTTTTTTTCTTTCTGATGTCCCAGGATTCTTTAATCATCTCCTTTCTGTTTGAAGAAACTTCTTCAGCTAATCTTTAAGGGTGGCTTTGGTAGCATTAAATTCTTTGTTTTCCTTCATCTGAGAGTGTTATTATTTTCCCTTCACTCCTGAAAGATAATTTCTCTGGATATAGGACACTCAGTTGACAGTTCTTTTCCCTTTTAGCCCGTGAAACCACTTGGTTCTGTCCTCCATGGTTACAGACAAAAAAAAAAAAAAAAAAAATCCACTCGTTTGAATTGATGTTCACGTGTAATCAGTATAGCCTTTCTGTCTGGCTGCTTTTAAGATTTCTTAATTTATTTTTAAAATTTTAATCATGATGTCTCTTCATGTGGATTTTTCTGAGTTCTTCTTGTCTGCACCCACTAAGTTCTTTGGATCTGTGGGTTTGTATCTTTCGCCAAATTTGGGAAGTTTTTGGCCATAATTTCCTCATACATTCTTCCATTCCCACTTTCTTCTCTCCTTCTGAGACTCTGCTGTTGAGAACGCTAGCCTTTTATTATTGCCCTGCAGGCCCCGGAGGCTCTGTGGGTTAGTTTTTCAGTATGTTTTCCCTTTTTGTTGAAATGGGGTGAATTCTTTTGTTCTGTCCTCTCTGGTCTCCATGATCGACTCTATCCAGTGAGTTTTAAAATTTCTGTTACTTTGTTTTTCAGCTCTGTAATTCCCATTCGATTCTTCTTTGTAGCTTCTGTTTCTTTCCTGAGATTTTTTATTTTTTCATTTATTTCAAGAAAATTTATAATTGACTCAAGTGTTTTTATGAAAGCTGCTTTAAAGTCCTTTTCAGAAAATTCCAACATCTGATTTCTCGGATTCTTTTTAGTATTGGCTTTACTTGATTGTCTTTTTCATATGCGTTGGGATTTTCTTGGTTCTTGGTTGATGTGTGATTTTCTATTAGATCCTGGATATTTTGTCATTCATGTTTGGAAACTCCAGATTGTATTTTAGGCTTTTTTTGTTTGTTTTTTAGTAGGCAGTCACCCTATTTAGGTTTAGCATATGGGTCTTTGATTACTTTAGTAGGCTGTGGTTCTTCAGACCTTCGGGGGAGCTATTTTGGTTGGATTGGTTTATCTGGTGCCACTGGGGATCCCCCTGGTGTGGCTGGTGCTGCCTGAGGGGTCAAAGAGGTCTCCCCACTGGACGTCTCTCAGTGGGGGAAGGGTGTGGTTGGTTTCCCCTGTCCATTTTCCCAGCTTTAGGAGGAGAGTGTCAGACGCATGGGAACAAAGAACTTTCCCAAATTGGGTCACAGGCTGTATCTGGACCGCTCTTACTGGTTCTGTTTGCCTACACAAGTATCTAGTTTAAAGTGTATAAACAGTCTCCTTCCTAAAGATTTTTCTTTTTATAAATTGCTGGTATTAAATTCTTTGGGCATTTCTGGGCCTCGTGCTGTCTTCCCTTCTTGGGGCAAAAGTTCCAAGGAAGCCAGTGGTTATGTTAGGTCGAGTAAGTGGCATTAGGCGTATAGGACCAGAGCCAGGTTGATTTGTGATAATCTGCTACCCTGTCCCCCTGTGCTTTTGATTGTATTTGTGTTGCTGGATCTGGTCCTGTTTGCTTACCCCACACCCTCCTATCATCTCTGTTCCCCTCTCCAGGCCACAGTGCAGCTGGAGTGAGTTAAATGGCCTATTCACTTGGGTGACCTCATGTGAACAAGTGACCTGCCAATCTGAAGCTCCCTCCTGGTCTATGCAAGTGGCGTTACCTTGTTTACCAGTTACCACATTTTAACTGAACGTTGGGCCTGATCTCGAGACTTTACTTATATTTTATCGGGAGACCAGCCCTCTGCCTCAAAATATAGCTAGCTTCGAGGAATAGCTTACATTAATCGGAGACTCAGTGGTACATATGGCCCTGGGGATGAAAAATCAGATGGTGGATTAATAGTATGATATTCCTAATTATACATGAGTTTGCAGTAAATCTGCTTGAGAGATCAGAATAGAGGTGGGGAACGGAGGTGGTGCTGGAATTGTGTGAATCGTTTATTATCACACAAGGAAGCTTCAGTACATATTTAATTTTTTAACGTTTATTCTAGAGAGAGAGACAAAGCACAAGTGGGGGAGGGGCAGAGAGAGACACACACACAGAATCCGAAGCAGGCTCCAGGCTCCGAGCTGTCAGCACAGAGCCCAACGTGGGGGCTCGAACCCACGAACCGTGAGATCATGACCTGAGCCAAAGTCAGACGCTTAACCGACTGAGCCACCCAGGCACCCCTTGCTTCAGTCCATGTTTAAAGTTTGATTCATGCAACCATCAAAGGCCCGGAGCAGACCATCTTCAGCAACACCCTTAGCCTCCATTTCCCGGCCTCCGCAGGCTCCTGGACGTCCTGGACTGCGGAACCAGCCCGGGTGACCCTGTCTGCTCACACGAGGTACTGGCCAAAGGTAGTCTCTTGTCGGGTGGAGCACGGCCCGTGCTGTAGAAATGCAGAACACCCTGCTCAGTGGGCCCCGTGGCTCCCAGGTATTGAGAATCTGTTTGGTGGTTTTAATCTTCTATAAATCATTCTGTAATTTAACTAAAAGAAGACTTTGTTTTCCTTCAGGAAAGTCATTCTTGACAGCTCCTCACTTAATTTATTTTAATTATCATGACTGGTTTATTTCTCTTCTTTTCTCTGCAAATGAATTTATAATTGATGTGGGTAGAACACATTATGCAGTTTATAGTTTAGTAACGTTATAAAGTTTTCATTTAAATTGGCAATGGCAAAAACTACTAGGGGACATGAAGAAAGAATTTTTATGGAGCTAGATTGTTGCAGCACTCAGTGGTTTGGGTTCGTACTTAAAATCCCCAACACAGATGACCTCTGCTTCTCTTGGGGGTTGCATATCAACAATCCCTTACTTTTCCAGAGCAAGTGTGGCTTTCTTTCAGGAAAGCGAACCTTGCTCTCTTTGCCAAAATGTCTTATTACTTGAAAGATCCCTTGCTATTGCTGGATGACCCACTTCATTAAAAAAAAAAAAATCAACGGACCTAGTGGCAGGTGCTCTCTGTCCACACTAGCTGTGTTCTAGAGAAAAACACAGCTCTACCTTCTGGCCTCAAATATCCACACACCAGGAACCAGCACCTTGCAATTAACAAATCCTAAAATTGTGGAATCTCCTTTCTGATGGAAACATCATACCTAGTTTTGACGGACACGATGAAAATTTTGCCTTGTAAATGACACTCCGTGTAAAGGGACTGTACCAAGGATGAGAGAATGTTGTTTGCTAGCCAAGGGGCCTCAGTCATGGCCATTCACCTTGATTTTGACTCTGATTTCTTCTAATTCAGGCAAGTTTGGGTTTTGTGCCGTTTCTGCTCATATTTGAGAGCCAGTGACCCCCGCAGTGACCTAGGCCTTGACTGTCCTACCTTCTTTCTGGCTAGCTGCCTGAAGGCTTCTGTAGATGACAGGGGCAATAAAGGAATTCAAGATGCAAGCCAATTATTGTTTGTTTGTTTTTTCTATTTCTGAGGAAAGTGTTGGTAAAGAAAAGAGTTTGAAACTATCCATTGGCTAAATAGGTCAGCGGATATAGATTATCATTTTCAGGGTTGGTTTTTCTCGACTCACCAGAACCTAAAAGAATCTCATATATTTATTGGTTTCCACTTACTTGGATAGGAAATTTATGGAGCATCTTTTCCTGTGTTCATAGAGGGCCCCAGCTTTTATCCAGAAGGAAAAGAAAAAAAAGAGAGAGCGAGAGAGAAACTTCTTTGTTTTCTGTCAGTGACCACTTGTTAAACAGGAGTGCAGTCAGACGCACAAACGCTGCGGTCGTGTAGCCAGACATCTGACCTTTGCAGTCGGAATGGCTAGAACCGTAACAAGCGTGCAGAGCCTGGCACGAGTAAGCGGGACTTGACTGGGGCTGGGGGACCTCGGTGGGGAGTTGGAGTCTCCGTGCTCAGAGCACCTGGGATAGGGGTTTACTGTGAAGGAGGGGGGGGAAAAAGACACATTGTTGTCGGATGATTTCTTTTTTAATTTATGCAGCTGTGTAGGCGAAAAACTGAAGTCAAAGGAACCCCATGCTGGTAGAGGAAGGGCAGAATCATGGGAAAGAGTACCTTTTGGAATGTCACGTTTCTTTTCTGTTCTCTGCATTAGCAAGTAAATACGGTAGCACTGCCTGGAAACAACAAAAGAATTGAAAGGCGCCATTCTAAAAGGCATAATAAAATCAGACAGGCCAATCCTGGACTTTATTTTTGAAGTATAAGCAGTCACCAATCAGGTGGAGTAAGAATAAAGCTGTCTGAGGATTCCTCCCTCTTTAGTAGACACGCAGAGCCCAGAGCCTGCCAGAGCTCTCTAGACACTTTAACCATATCTCTCAGGGCTTTGAATGTCCTTCTGGGAAAGAAATTTGCCGGCGGGCGGTTGGTCATCCCGTTGGACAGGTTGCAGTCTTCTGGGCCCGCCTGGTAGAGTGTTGGGATAGAAGATGTCTCATGACAAGGATTAGCTTATGTGGGATGTCCTAGCCTCCATCCGTGTGTCCGTGAGCTCAGCCATTCAGCCCATGAGTTTTGAATTCCTTATTTGTTCGAAGTCTTGGGAAAATATACCAACTTTATCAAGTCATCAAGGAGCCATAGACAGCCTTGAATGTTTGCGTCATGCCACCTGTGTAGCAGTGCTGTGTTCACAACCCAAGAAGGAGTCAGGCCCTCCCCACAAAAGCGCTCCATGTAACTATTAGAATTAACTGTTAATAAGGTGTGTTTTATTTAAACAGCACGTGAGGTCAGTTTCCACATACTTCCTGATATTCAGAGTAATAGATAGGCTCCTAAACTGACAAATTGCCAAGTGATACGACTCCAGACCAGCCCTAGGATGGATAAGCTGTCCTTCATGCATCTTGGGAAGCAGAGCTTCCCCTCCCGCCCCCCGGCAAGCAGGACAAAGGTCCCCCCGGCTTCGCTCCGCTGTGTCTCAGCCACTGGAAGGTGAGCCTGGGTGAACCAACCACGAGGTCTCCAGAGTCTGACTTGATTCCTTGCCCCTCATCTCCTTGAGTTTTACCCGATTCGGTGCCTGTTGCACTCTCCTTGCTCCAGTGAGCCAGTGCCACTGCTTTTATGTGCCCCTTCCCAGTCCCCTAGCAAGGGACTCTGACCCCAGCCACTGGCCCCCTCCCCCGACACATTTACTATGCGTAGGTTTCCAGGTGTCGCCTTGAACCACTCGAGTTGTAATCTTTTTCGTTCAAGCGTGGATAAAAGTCAAGGCCTGGGGGACATGAAGAGAGGACTTCCTCCCAGAGATAATTCCAGAGAAGGCCTCTTTTCCCTGTGTGGGATCCCGCAGGTTTGCTGTGGTCTAGGGATTCAGCTCCCTGTGTTCTCATCAGCTCATGTGTCCTGTTCCTCTGTGGCTGTAGGTCCCCTCTCACCCTCCCCTCCCCCTAGGTGCACACTCCCAACACCTGCCCAGCCCCCGCCTTCCCTAGGGCTCTGCTTCCCAGTGGCCGTGAACTTTCTCCCCGGTCCCCTGTCCTAACAAGTTGTTTGAGGCCTCCTCAATCCTGACTCCTCCATGACCCCTCTGATTTCCTGTCCTCTCCCTTCTCCTAATGTCTTACTGCCTTAACCTTAAAATCCCCTGGTTCTTAACATTTAGCTCTTTTCTCCATGTTTCCTATGCTGTAATTTTGTCTCCTTAATGGTATCGTAAGCTGTTAGAGGAAAGGAAGGAGGTCATTCTTCTTTAAGGTGGCTCGAGCGTTGACTCCATCGTGCCCGGTGGCAGGTGCCCACCGGGTATTGACTAACTGGGGCCCTGTCCCCATGGCTGTGATACCCCATTCCTGCCTCCGAAGGGCCTCTCTGTTGATGAGGGAGAGGACCCACCATATTAATGTGGCCTCTTCTCCCTACTCTCTAGAGGCCCTGGAGAGAATGAGGCAAGTTGGGTGTAAGTACTGATGGAGATTTATGATTAGTAACGGGATTGTACCCTACTCACCAGAATCAATTTCGATCCCTTTTTAAAGCATGAAAATTCCTAATGTGAAATCGCCTTAAGCCAGGTAACTTTTAATAAGATACACCTGCACCAATAATTTTCACATCTCTCATATCTCCATTTCCGTGAGATATTCCCTCTTTCTGCATCACGGAAGCACCTTCTACGTGTGGCCATATTTATTCTTGACATAATTTCTCAGATTTATCTTTCTTACTAAATCGTACATTCATTGGGAGTAATGGCCATGCCTCCCTAATGCCAATCACTGCTCTTCCTGTGAAGGCGGGTATACTTGGAGTATGGTGTCTCTGGTGTCACCAGCTCTGCTGATTCCGTATTCAACGTGCCAGCAAAGCGAGTGTCCGCATTGTCCTTCTCAACCTTGGGACCAGCAATGGTGCCTCGCCTAGAGCTCATGATACTCCATCCACGGGGCAGGACAGACAGCAGATAAGGACAGAGGTAGTAGGAGCTCGATGGATAGAATGCTATTTTGCAGAAACTTTGAGCCCACAGGTAGTTATTGAATGCCTGCTGTCTGGAGGGGCCCCGCTAATAGCTGGCGATGGTAGGACCTCTGTCCCTGGTGCTCACAGCCCCACGACAGAAACTAATGATACGCCGTTATTTACCTAAAGTGGGCTGAGAGTCATACGAGAAAAGTAACAGGGGGCTTGGAGGCTGTTTGAGGGGAGGCGGGCTTCTACCCAGGAGTTCCTCTGAGAGAGGCATCCAGATCCAGCTGGCCTGACGCGAGTCTGAAGTACTTTTCCTCTGCATCAGTGAGAAACATCATACTCCCGTCAGGAAGAATTTTCCAGCACTGGGAACCCATGGCATATTTATAGCCCTTTTTTTTTTAACGTCAACTTGTCGAGCAGCATCTTTCGCGCAGCCTGCTCCCCAGAAGCATCTCCCATTCGTCGCCGGCTGTGGCAGCACTGATGCCAGACGTCCTGTGGCCCCCATCTCCGCAGAGCAGGGTGAGCTGGGACGGAGGCTGTGCCGTTGGCTCACCGTTGGCACAGCGTCCCCAGAAGCCCTGGAGTCCGGAGGTACTTCTCTGGGCCAGCTGGTGCCATATATAAAGCTCTAGACCTTGGCACTGGATGTTGGTAACCGATTGAGAAGTTTAATTCTGCGGTCTCGTTTGTGTTTTTTGAACGATGATGATGGCAGGCCATTTTTTTTAGACTCTCGATACACCCCCGACAGCAGGTTGTTACCGGGGGAAGGGGAGGTGGCTTGAGTTCCCATCCCCCATCTGCGGGGGTCAAGGTCTCCCTCTTCCTTCTTCCATTTCATTTCCTGCTGATGGTGAATGGTGGGTAAAGGAGGAGGCAGTGGCAGGTGGGGAGCTGAAGACAGGGCACAAGGAAGAATTTGTGTTCGAGAACAGCGTGTCCGTTCTAACCCTGGGGAGTGCGGGGATGCTCAGTGTTATCGGGATGCTGCGTGTTCCAGAACATGTTCCATGTTCTTTCTGGGCATAAGAGGGAAGGCATACCTTGCTGTGGAAGAACGGCATTATTCACATTTGAATATTTGAAACCTCAAATACGATATGAAAATGGAAGACTGTGAAGAAAAGATCGGTGGAGACCGACCCTTGGCTGTGCAGCTAATTGGGCTGGGGAGTCCGGTAAAGTGAAATCCCACCTGTTGACTAACTTACATCAGCTCCCAGGAACAATCAAGGCGATTTGATTTGGGGCACAGTTCCTCATAGGAAAGCTCTGGGTAAAAAGTGCTGTCGGGCTCTTGACAGAAAAAAAAAATCACAAATCGCCTCTAGCTCATCCGTAAGCCTCATCCTGGTTTTCTCTGTGCAGAGGGGAGTGTCTTCACGCAGCAGCATTTTGGGGGTCTCAGACCTTCCGTTCAGCAGGGGGGGGCCTTCTTTGGGCTTTTCTTAGGGAGTGCATGAAACCGGATACAGCATCATCGCTCCCAGGAGGGCTAGCCCTCCAAACCAGACCCCATATGAGACCTGAAATGAGGAGGGAGGGACTGTCTCAGTGAGGAAAAGAGGAGGCGCTTCGCTGCAGAGGGTGACATTGGAGCTGTATCTTGTAGGATACCCAGGTCACGCCCAGAGCTCAGAGGCGGACACGGGAGTTTTCTCTGCGAAGGGAACAGTGTGTGCAGAGGGAAGGGTGCGCGGTGTCCCCCTTGAGGAAACACCTCAAGGTTAGGGATGCCTACAGGGGAGGTCGCGGCCAGGAGGGGTGGGTCAGGGGGATGATGGGACAGCCTTTCTCCTGAAAGCAGTGAAGATACCTGTGGGCTTTATAAGTAGGAAAAGGAGAGAATCACATTGGCTTTTCAGAGAATTCTGGTGGCAGGTGAGAAACCAGAGTCAATAAGCACTATGTCGGAGCCGAGGTGGGAGTTGCTAGAAACCTCGGGCCTTGTGCGGCAGTGGGGGAAGGAGGTGGGAGTGAGTGAGGAGGTCCTTGGGAGTGCTCATGGTCAGAGCCTTCATCAGCAAGGGAAGCAAATAGGGGAGAGGCAGCACGCTCCCTGCAGGAGGCCCTCACAGAGCAGGGCACCAGGGGAAGTCATCAGCTGGGACCTGGAATCTGAGACCTTTCTCCTGAGCTCCAGAGCCGATGATGAAAGGTTTTATTTCAAGTTTGTTATTCTATGCCAACCATGCTACTGGTGCGATTTCTTGATCCTTGGTTCAGAGCAATTGTTTAAGGTATTGATACCATCTCCACTGTGCGGAGGAAGTTGTGCCTAAGAAGCTAGGCAGTCCGCCCAGGCCCACCGTCTCCAGCCCTCTACCCACCACCCCCATGGAAGCCTTTCTTGGTTTTCTCATGGGCCTGCGGGAAACGGAAGGTCCCAAGCAGAGCCCCTGTCTCCTGGTTGCATGTCTGTCTCCCTTCCTTGTATCCTCTCACCTCATTAGCGACCACACCCTTTCCTTAGTTCCCAGCAGTAGAGAACATTGGAGGGCCCAAGTCACCTTCCCTCACTTTCTCCCTTCAGCACATCACCAGTTGGCCATCAACCTCAGTATTCCACCATTGGGGTGTTTCTCCACTGAGAACCAGGCCCGCCTCTCAACCCCTCTGGCCCTCACGACCGCTTTGCACAGTCTCTGAGTTCTCTCTCTTACCTGCTCTGTTGGGTTGTAAACTCTCCAAAGGCAGGGACTGTGTTGTATGCATTTTTGTATGCCTTAATGGCCTCTGTCGTTCACTGTGTCTTAGCAACAGTAGAAGCATAAAATTATTTACTGATTGATTTAGTCAAGAGGGCCTTTAACTATTTAATGAAACTTTAATTGTATTTTACTGTTTGTTTGTTCTTTAGTTAGTCCAGACTGGAAGTGTAGTTGTGGGGTGTGTGTGCACTCAGAATGGCCCACAGGTTCATGTGAGACCAAGGAGAAACCAGCAGATGAAATCAATGGTTTGGGCATCAAGTCAAGGACTGGTTTCTAAACTTGCTCCAAAGGGCTGACTTCTCTAGAAAGGTCTTAGAAAAACACTTGGACTTCATATGTGGCTCAGATCTTGGGCGGTTTCAAGGCCCCATGTGGAGCATATAACTCTACACACCTCCAAAGCCAGCCTTCCCCCGTCCCTGTAGACAAGATGGCCAACTTCAGGGGGCAGAAGTTAGGTTATCGGTCATTCCCTGAAAGAGGATCTTTCTCCTTCTTCCCCCGCTTGCATTCTTCATCCACTTTGCATTTTAAAATTATATGTGACATACTCTGGGTTTTTAATTAAGAAGGGAAATGAATTTCAAGTTAAATTACTTTAAAACCTGCAGACGTTATTCTCATAAGGAAATGGCCTCGTTTTATTTACAAGTGGAATTTTAATTTTCTCAGCTTTTTCTCGCCTCTATTTGGGGATCGTTTTAGATCTGTTTTCCTCTGACCTCCATTTTCGCTTTCCCTGTCATTTTTGAAAACTCCGATTTTGGTGCCCTTTGGAGGCGGGGGTCCAGCATGCTGCTCGGTTGGTAGAACTGTGGTCGGGGCATGGGCCGACGCTGACGGTTTTTCATGCCGTGAAAACACATTAATTTGGATGCTGTTGCTTTAGATTTGTGATAAGTTAGGGCTGGCCAGTTTGTGATTGACACTGAGTAAAATGTTTGGCCTTTGTATGTATAACACTGTCTTTTTCCCACTAATTTTCAAACTGATAGAGCTGAAGGGACCACAAGAGCTTATTTGTCACAGCCGCATCACTTGACAGGTGAAGAAACTGAGGTACAGAGAATGGATGAGCCCTTGACTAAGCAAAGCCCTGATCTCTATTCTCAAATTCCTGTGGTACCATGTACAAAAGAGATAGCTTCTTTAAAACCTTCCTAAACATCCCTCCCTTTGAAACCTATACTGATGCAAGGAAGGCCTCCTTCTCGCCCACCTTCTCCTGCCCTACCCCATCTCACGTTATTCTAATAGTGAAGTTATCGTCACATCCTTACACACCAGCAGGGCTTTAATCAATCCAGAGATAATTTTGGAGCCTTCGCCATACTAGAAACGCAGCTTCTCGCCATTTTTTCTCCAGACAGCCCCAAAGTGGTCACTTCCAGTGTGGTCCCCTCCCCTTTACAGCTGGCGATGCAAGCTGTAATCAGAGCAGGCTACCTCCCTCTGCCAACAGGCCCTCGGTTGAATCGCCAGCCTCTTAGGCTAGCCCCCAGGTTCAGTATCTTGCAAGCTTTTGTAATGTTGGGCAAGCTCAAGGAATTGGCTGTGAGCAGCTGCAGTGACTGTTACCATCGTAAGCCCTGTCCCAGAAGTTTGAAAGGACACTAGGCAAGGTCAAAGGGACCTTATATCTCTCTCCAGAAGCTCTAAAACAATGGTGCGTGTCCTTCGCGGGCATGGATGGCGTTAAGACTCTGAGAAGGCGCTGGACCACTCCTCCCTCCCCAGATCGAAATATAGAGGCATACAAGCACACACACACTCACACAGCTTTGCATGGCATCTCAGGGGATCCGTGGATCCTCTGAATCCCATGCATGGAGTGTAAGAACAAGTTTCCTTAACTTACGATGAGTACCATGTAAATTGGTATATGTCACTATATGGTTGGTGACATCTTACAGTACACCATGTGATCCCAAATAAACTCACATGGTAGGTATATTTCTCCCACTCAATAGCTGTAAAATAATCCATAATAATACTAAGATGTTACTTCTTGTTGCTACATTTATTGTTTACTGTGTGTTAGATACTGTCCTAAGCACTTTTGAGGTAGGAACTATTATTAACCCTAGTTTAAAGGCCAGCAAACAAAGGCAGATAGCGGGGCACTCGCAGGATCTATAAGAGGCCTGAGGACCATGCATGGGATTGAATGGAATCCAAAGCACCTCTCAGAGTTTGTGAATGAGTCCTAATGTTGGTCAGCACACTTTCTTTAGGACAGTCTTCAACCAGTTCTTTAACAATTGAATCACGTACTCAAAATGCAGTACCCAGAGGACATATATCCAGTATTGGCCCAACTCTGAGTCGATAACATGCCCAACCCCTGGCTGGAACCCCTGTGGTTTCTGTAGTGGACAGCCAGCTCGCGGGTTGACCCTTGTCGTCATTCTATACCTCACACTCACGAAGGACCGATTCTCCCAGAAGACAGTGGGCGAGTTAGGAAGGGAGCGTAAATACTGGGCAACTAGAAATGATAAATGGACTGATGATCTGTTACTTCCAGCCACAGGATTTTGTGACTTGGTGATTCTGTGCTATCTTTTGGTTGAGCGATTAAATGAATTACTGGTGATTGAGTTCATGCCAAATGTCCAGCGCCAGCAGCTGGGATGACCCAGATGCTAGGTCCACACCCTGGGCCCCGAGAACCTACCACATGAAAGGAGACAGGAAGCAAAGCCTGTTTTCCTTTAAGGGGAAAAAAAAAGGTAGTTGAGCTAACTGCCATGTTAAGTAAGCCATTTTCATGGGAAAAGAATTTTATGTGTGGGGTAGTGGGGCGTAGTAAAAACTTTATTTTCTTTTTAATTAGATGCTGGTTTTTCAGATGCCTTTGGGCCATACTAATGTGTGAAGAGTAAATTCGGAACTTGTTGGGTTTTTACGGGAATTTATTGTGTAAAAGCAGCTCTCTGTGGGGGCGCCTGGGTGGCTCGGTCCGTTGAGCGTCCAACTCTGGATTTCGGCTCAGGTCACGATCTCACGATTCATGAGATCGAGCCCTGCGTCTGCTTTGCACTGAGGGTGGATCCTGTTTGGGATTCTCTCTGCCCCTCTCCCCCTCCCCTGCTCATTCTCTCTGTCTTTCTCAAAATCCATAAGTAAACTTTAAAAACAAATCTTTTAAAGCAGCTCTCTGCTCCAGTCACTTTAGCCATAACCAGCACAAGTAGGATTGAGTGTTTTACCCCCACCTATTCACACATTTCAGTCCAGATCCGATATTTGTGCATGTATACACTCCCACCCATTTTTTCCCCTTTTTAGGGCTTGACGGTGAATGGGACCCTGAGTCGCCACCTCAGCCAGGCAGTCGGACTCAGTAGTTGGGGTGTTACTGGTCACGTGCGGCAGGAAGCAGTGTGACGGGACTTTGAAGCCAGACACACTGTCATCCCATCAAAAACTCTCCTCTTTCTTCAAAACTTCTCTTTTCTCTCTGTGTTTCATTTTGGATGTTCTCTGTCACTCTGTCTTCAACCTCACTGATCTTTTCCTTCTACGATGTCGGATCTGCTCTTCGTCCCTTCCAGTGATTTTCTTAGCAGACAGTGAAGTTTTCCTCTCGAGAAGTTTGATCTTTGCGGTATCTTCATGTCCCTTCTTACTCTCTGAATGTAGGGAATATGGTTGTAACAGCTACTGGAATGGTTTCGCCTGCTGACTCTAACATCTTTGTCAGTCGTCAGTCCATCAAAACCGGGTTGATTTTTGTTTTCACCCCGTGGCTCACGTTTTCCTGATCCTTTGGATGCCTGGTAGTTGTTGGATGCCAGACATCGCGGCCACACGATGTGACTTCTGTCTTGTTGGGCGCTTCCTACTTTTGCATTCCTGTGAATATTCTTCAGCTTTACTCTGGGGTAGAGTTCAGCCACCTAAACACAGCCTGACCCTTCAGGTCGTGCTTTGTGAGCAGTGGTCAGTCTACAGCTAACTGTCCCCCACCCCCGGGTCACAGCCCTCCTGAGCCATCCACCCCATGCCCAGTGGACTCTGACTTCCTCCATTCTGGTTGATAGAACTGTCAGGAGTCGTCTGTGAGTGCTCCGCTCTGTTCTCTCTAGTCCTTCGGTGTGTCCCTTGCACCCAGGGAGTTTATTCACGTGCACGTGCTTCCTTATTGGTTCTCCGCAGGATGCTTGACGGGACCCTCTGCACGTCTCCTCTTTCTGGATTGTTCTCTGTGGGCGTCTCTACTCAGTCCTGTAAACTCTAGCTGCCTTGGTATCCCCTTGCTCGATTTTCGCAATCTAGGGAGTCTGTGCCTTCTTCCTGAGTCCTTCTCCCTTGTGCTGCCACCTGGGAATTTTCTCGAGGCGGTAAGCTGGGGCGATAGGCCCCAGCCTGCTTGTTCTTTGTCTCGGGGACCCCCGTGTCTTACTGCCTGGTGTCCAATATCGTGAAAAGGATTATTCTATGTATTTTGTCTGGGGGGCGGGTGTGTGTTTCGGGTCAGGGTAAATCTGGTCTCTCTTACTCCATCTTGACTACGTTCACAGGAAGTGAGGCAGATGTGGAAAAGGTACCACTCAAGGATTTCGTAGTCTCCTTGCATATTAGTTACCGATTTTGCCCACAGATTTCTTAATGCAGCAGCAGCTTACGTGTTTGGGTTGCTCGTTTGTTCACTTTCCCACAAATGCTCATTGAGCACCTAGTAGATGCCGTCTGAGCTAAGAGGCACCCACGGTATAAACAGTGATGTGTTGCTTCCTGCCTCAGACTCAGACTAATGTGGGCATTGACTGAAAATTTCCCTGAGGGGTGCCTGGGTGGCTCTTTCGGGTCAGCATCTGACCTCGGCTCAGGCCATGATCTCGCAGTTCTTGAGTTCGAGCCCTGCATCGGGCTCTGTGCTGACAGCTCAGAGCCTGGAGCTGCTTTGGATTCTGTGTCTCCCTCTCTCTCTGCCCCTTCCCCGCTCTCTCACACACACACACACACACACACCGTCTCTCTTTCTTTCTAAAACATAAATAAACATTTAAAAAAATTAAGAAAACTTCCCCTAAAGCACTTGTGAGCAACTTTCTTGAAGGTGGCCCACGCGTTGCCTTCTTGAATGGGAAAAACAGAGGCCCTTAGAGGAGGAAATAAGAGAATATTTGAGTAGCAAGTCTTTTGGACAGAGCTTGGAAAACAGTAGGTACTCAGTACATACATAGTATCTGAAGAGATGATGAAAGAATAAAAACTATCTGCCAATTTAATAATCATATTGATGATTTTAGGACCATAGTGAGCTCTGTATGGCGTGAAGGGATTCGAAGGTACCTTTCCATCTGACTTGCAAAGCAGTTGAATTGGACTTCTGGATTGCACCATCGATACACTCCAGGCACCGGTCTTTGCACTGTTGGCCATGGCAGTGAGTGAGACACGGTTCCTATCCTCAGAGCTTGTGGCCTAGAGCTGTGTGAGGTACTAGCTGTGTCAGAGCACCTAGGAGGGCACTTACCCCAGACTCACGGGGTCCCGGAGGGCTTCCAGGAGGAAGCGATGTCTGAGCTACTGCCTGAACACATGATGCCTGCAGGCGAAGAAGCAGATTTTGAGTGCAGTTCTTCCCGGGTCTAAACCACAGCCTTGGGAGCCGAAGTCAGACTTCCGTGTCGTGTCCACTTCTGTTCTAATAAGTCTCATATAAGGTTGGGTGGGCTGTAAAGGTGACATCACCTCCCAGCCATGTGCAGGGCGGTATCCTGGCAGCGCCTGGTTGATGTGGACAGACCTAAAGCTCTTTTCCCTTTCATGCAGAATCTACTTCAAAAGGATCCCAGCAGAGGGTGAGCCCAGAGGGCTAAGGACTTAACAAATGCTTGTTTCATTGCATGGAGGACACAAACTCAGGAGAGAAGCTGGGGAATGCGCTGCGCCCCCCCCCCTTTCGGTCCTGGGCTGCCGCCCGAGTTCCTCCCTCTTCAGTGGGTCCGGCTGTGCACCAGAGGGGCCCTCCATGGGGGCAGGACAGCAGGGAGCCCGCACACACGCTGAGCAGGAGGGCTGTGGAGAGGGATCCTGTAGTAAATACAGAGCGCTCATTGAAATGCCAAGTGTCACTGCTTTGGCATTTAATTATCTGACTTGCTGGCAGCCGGAAGCAGGGAGCAGGCAGGAGAAAAAAGGGAAGAGGCAAGCGAGGAGCGAAGGCAGAACTGGACAGCGATCTGATGCAGGGCAGTCCTTCCCAGGTGCACCCCGAAAAAACACTCACCGTGCACCGGCTGTGAGAATGGCCTCGTTTTTGAGAAGAAATCTCAATGAAAATGCCTTCGGCTTAAAAAAAAAAAAGTCACCGCTCGGAATACCAGAGGCCTGAGCGGTGAAAGCCACTCTAGATGATGGTCAGTGCGGCCTGTCCGAGGTGTCCAGACGCACAGCACAGTCGCGGGGACAAAGCAGCGCCTGTGCCCCCGGGGCTGTGTCACATTGGAATTCATAGGACGCGGCAGCCTGCTGGTCTCTCTTCTGTCTCAGCTGGAGTGGAGAGAGGTGGGCTCTTCCAGGCTGCGGACCAGGCTTCTATTACGGGCCCTGCCCCTTTGCTGCTGAGTTTAGACGTGTGTGTGTGTGTGTGTGTGTGTGTGTGTGTGTGTGTGTAGGAGTTCCCTCAACACTGAGAGCTTGAAACACTTAAAGTTTCCTTTGGGAAGCTTTTGTTCTTTGAGGACTTAGGCTAGTCACAAAGTCACTTTATTTAGTGCCTTGCACTGAGCTGTTTACAGTAGAAAAAAATACTTAAAAAATCTTTTTTTTTAAAAAAATTTCATCTGTATTTATTTTTTATTTGTCATTCGTATTACCTTTAGCAACAGATCCCTTTTATTGAACAAAATATAAACTGATGAAAGGAGTGGAGTCCCCTCCAGAGAGTGAGAGTGACCTTTCCCAATGGTAGGCACCATCATGTGGCAACTGTCCAGGGACACCTTCTCTGACCCCACCCTACCTAAGCTCAAAGCCTTCCCTACCCCCACCCCCCAGCCTCTGGCATTCCTTTCCCCTTACTCTGTCCTATTTTTCTCCAGAGTAGTTACCATATCTGCTAGACTGCTGATTGACCTCTTCGGCCATTGGTCTGCCCCCCTCCCAACTAGAATACATGTCACATGAGAGCAGGGACTTCAGCTGTTGTATTCTCTACTATGTCCCCAGTAAAGAGGTATCTATACCTAGAACCTGGAACAAAGTAGGCACTCAGTAATTACCTTCCGCGATGAACGGTACATGAGAAGCTGCCCATACTGGTATGCACCGTTCCTGCTTTGCCCATCTAGGTTTGGGGAAGGGCAGGCAGCTATTGAACTGTGTGCTCAGTGTTGTGCTGGGTGAAGTATGGAATGTGAGAACCAAAGGAAGGCCTCTCACTCAGAGAAGCAAGGTCCGGGAAGCTTCCTGGGGGAGGAAACATGAGTCCTTAAGAAACTGAGGCACAAAGATGGGGCGCCCGGGTGGCTCAGTTGGTTAAGCGTCCGACTTCGGCTCAGGTCATGATCTCACGGTCCGTGAGTTCAGGCCCCGCGTCGGGCTCTGTGCTGACTGCTCGGAGCCTGGAGCCTGCTTCGGATTCTGTGTCTCCCTCTCTCTCTGCCCCTCCCCCATTCGCACTCTGTCTCTCTCTGCCTTTCAAAAATGAATAAATGTAAAAAAAAAAAAAAAACAAAAAACTGAGGCACGAAGAGGCGAAGTCACTGCCCCGAGGGCAGACAGACTCAAAAGTAGCAGAGCTGATACAGAGCAACGAGATAGTGCTGTCCCCAGGTCCTTGGTCTCCCTTCCGAACGTGTGATACTTAGATGCTGCATCAGCGTCAGGACTTGAGTCGTCACCGCAGACTCATCAGACGGAAGGACTTTCAGCAAGTGGGTCCAGGGAATGTTCACACTATTCTGGAGAGTGACAGCACAGTTGAGAAGAGATGACCTTATGGGTTTGTTTGATGCTGTGAAAGTGACAGTAGCAGGTTTGGGGCTTTGTCAGGATCTGATTCAGGAGAAGGTGCTTCTAAAACAAAACACTCCTCGTCCAGGCATTAAAACAGTGGCTGGGTGATTTGCAGTGAGTCGGATGCAGCTAGAGGGTACTATGCTAAGTGGAATGAGTCCATCAGAGAAAGGCCACTACCGTGTGATTTCACTCCTGTGTGGAATTTAAGAAACAAAACAAAAGAGCAAAGGGAAAAGAGAGAGAGAGAGACAAACCAAGAAACAGATTCTTCACTATAGAGAACAAACTGACAGTAACCCTAGGGGAGGTGGGTGGGGGAGGAGTGAAATATGTGATGGGGGGTTAAGGGCTGCACCTGTCCGAGATGAGCACCGGGTGTTGTATGGAGGTGTTGAATCACTATATTGTACGCCTGAAACTAATACTACACTGTGGGTTAACTCACTGGAACGTACGTCAGAGCTTAAAAAAGATACAGAACTGTCCAAATAAATACATAAACAAATTCATAAATACATATACATATAAATAAATACATAAATAAAACAGTGGCTATCTTATATGCCAAAAAATGTTGTAGATGTAGATGCTTTGACCTAGGAATTCCAGTTCTAAGAATTTATCCTAAGATAATTTATTCTAACATCATAGTTAAATTGTATGTGTATGCATGGTACTTGTTATAATGGAGAGCATGTTCATGTACTCTATATTAGTATTAACGCATATAAATACATATTCTCGAGTTACTGCAAAATCATTGGAAATGATCTAAACATCCACCAAGAGGGGGCTGGTTGAATAAGATGGGCAATCCATCACGGAATATTATGTGCTCGTTAAAAATCATGCTTTGGAGATGGACGTATTGACACGGAAAGAGAATTATCATGAGTTATTAAGCAAAACACCTCACAGTATATGTAGCCTGATTTTATTTTCTAAAGAAAAGAGTGTGCATATGTGTGTGTGTGTGTATTTCCATGTGTATATTTCCGTGGCATAAAGTACAGAAACATATATGTCACTGCATTAACCGTGTTTATGTAGATCAACATGTACATCAACATGTAACAAGAATCCGTGGAAAGACATGCGGTGGTAATCGTACACGCCCCCAACCCCTTGTAGACACGGCCAGGCCTTTGGCAACATCCTCCCCCGGGAGGCCGGCCGCCATCTACCTTCTCTGGGGCTGAGGAGCGTCCCCAGCCGCCAGCACCCTTCCCAGGCAGGCCTCCACCTTGCTCCTGAGGGCCGTACACGGGAAGGGCTCGTTCGTCTCTACTCCACCAAGACCGCCGTCCGTCTCTCAGCCTCAGACCGGTGGAGTGGAGGGTGCCCCCGCGGCATCAACTGGCCTTTTGCTGTCATGAAAGATTACCGTTTTACGCTCGCAAATAAAAGTTGGCAGCATTTCATTGCCGTGTGGTGTGAAATTAGACCTCCTAACCAGCTGGATGCAACCGCCTGGCACAGAAGTGGTGGTGACTGCTAGTGTTCGTGGTTCAATTCAATTAGGGATGATTTTCCTTCTCCTTGGTGAAAGGGGTAGTCAAGATGAATGGCTCACAAACTTCTGAAATATGTACTTGTATAAAAGAACTATTAAAGTCGAGTAACATCTCTATGATCTTTGAACTAAGCCGCCATTCTGCCATTATTGACGGAGCTGCTTTAAGCCGTCTAATTAAAATCGGAGTGACAGATTTGTTATTGAAAATCTGAAACCCGGCTCACATCCCATGCAGCACATCTGAGCAGGGGATGTGTCTGCTGTTTTGATGGGCTCTCAAAATTGCTAAGCTGTGCCGGGTGCTAAAAGGAATTCAATAAATCTTTTATTTTCTTACCGAGCAGCTCTCATTAGTCTTTTCAATAATAGCACTCGTGGATATCAACTTCACTTCTCCAAAATAAATTAAGTGTGTCCATTAGGCTTGTAATTATAGCATCAGATAGGAGTTTATTCTGCTACAAAGAGATAGTGAGGCTGACAGGGTCAGAAGTTCTCTTCTCGGCCCTCACGTTTCAAACATTGCTTTGTGCGTAAAATGCAGATCTAATACCTGGGTTCGGGACTGATGGCCTCTCGAGGTCTTTTGTCATCCAAACTGTCATTATCTCTCCCCCACCTTGGGGTGCTGACCATGAGGAATCGAGAGGTGTGAATTCTGGGGCTACTGAGCGAAAGCTGGTCGCCCGCGAGCGGCCTGCGGTTCCGAGCCTGCGAATCAAACCACATAAGCCTCGGAGTAGGAGAACATGACAGAAGGCTGCGTTATCTGAAAATTTAGCTAATTTTTTTTTTCTAAACTAGCAGGAGCCATCTGTCATGGTTATTCAGATTCGAGGGCTAGATTGAGCGGAAGGCATTGCTGAGCGATTAAACAAGTTCTCTCAAAATATTTTCATACCTTTCCCTCTTGTCAGAAGCTTTTTTTTTTTTCCCACCAAAGATGTCATCCAAGTGTTGTTGTGAGTGTGTGTGTGTGTGTGTGTGTGTGTGTGTGTTTTGAATTTCTGTCTTCCATACCATGGGGAAACCTCGTCATTGTGTTGGTATTAAAGAACAGTGTGGGATACAAGCAGGTGAGTGAATGATGCATAAAGTTGGTTCTGGACTTCTGGGTGTTCCGGCCTCACGGTGTGGTTCCCAGCCCCGACTGAGATGCCTGGGCGTCCTGACATAGTCCGTGAGAGATTTCTGCAGAGGTTGGCAGAGGGGAACATTTAAGCAGAGTCCCCCGCCCCCCTGCCCCGAGAAAAGTGGGCAGGAAGTACTGGGCAGAGTAAATGAGCATGGGGGGCAGAAGGCCACGTTCCATGCAAGAATCCACCACCATTTTCTTGCTGTTCATGATATTCCCACTTCCTCCTTGGATTTGGAAGAGAGGTTTCTGTTACTTCCTGTGTTATGAACAGTAACACAGATTTTAGAGGCTCCGTCTTCTCCCAGTGTGGAAATACAAAGTTTGAAAAGATGCTTACATCCTTTAAATCTGTGTGCAAGGTGACCCCCTCGTCGCCTTCTCATGTCATTATTAAAAGAGAAGAATTCACGTGTTGATGTGAAGGCAACTGGGTGTCATTTCCCTTTAAATAGTACAACACATATGGGGGCAGGATTGCATTTGTCACAAATTGTCAAAATATTTTTTTTAAGGAACCAAAATCTTCCAGGGATGGTTCCAAATGTGCCTGATTTTCCCTGAGCAGTGAACAGCGCGACCTTTACATTAGCAGATATATTTATAAATACACATATGGCCCGCCAGGACCCGATTGGCTACTGATCCGATGAGCCAGCGACAGAATTAGGGTGTATCACCTACACACAATTTAGTTTTTGGCTCTTTGGGTTGTTGTTTGTTTTTTTTTTTTTAAGTTACTGATACACCTTAGCAGATTTCCCTTGCAGCCACCTAATTTATCTGTGCTCATTGACGGCTGCAATGTGTTAATGCAGGCTGTGGATGCAGAGAGGTTTGGAACACCTTGATGTTTTTTTGTGGGGTCTTCACGTGATTGTAGCTTTGCTCTCTGGTGCATCCAGGGGGCTTGTCAATGAGGACAATGACCAGGAACGTAAAAGAGAGCCAAATGCGTTGACTTGGAGAGTGCGTGTAAAGCCTTATATGTTACTGGATTCTAGTTTATTTCAGATTCTTGGAGAATTTGAAAAAGTAAGCACCAGGGAGCATGGGTGGCTCAGTCGGTGAAGTGTCTGACCTTGGCTCAGGTCATGATATCGTGGTTCATGAGTTCGAGCCCTGGGTTGGGCTCTCTGATGACGGCTCAGAGCCTGGAGCCTGCTTTGGACTCTGTGTCTCCCTCTCTCTTTGCCCCTCCCCTGCTCGTGCTCTCTCTCTTTCAAAAATAAATAAACATTTAAAAAAATTAAAAAAAGTAAACACCTATTAAATGCTTTGAGCTTTTCAAAAGAGAGATGCCCTATGAATGCAAAAACAAAACAGAATGCCCCCTCCGACCCCTCCACCCCCTGCCCCCCACTGAGGTCAGTGAGGTTCCAGAAAGTATCACAGGTTGACTGTATTCCAGAATTGTAAACGGCACCCAAGGGTGCCCCCAAGGTTACCTTGACATTTCAGTAAGGGTTCTTACTATGCAGGGTTCTAAAAGTGTTCGTAATATTTTTCAGGTTTTCAGTCTTTTAAAACCAAATGCCCTTTATTGAAGAGCGTAAACCCCATCCCAGCCCTTCCCTCCCTTCCTTGTGCCCTCTGGGGGTGCACTTCCCTCCTCTGACTGCTCACCCCCTCTCCTGTTGAGAATCGTCTTGGCTGCTGGCTTAGAACAGGCCTGCCTCCACCAGCCAAGAAGATTTTATAGGGCTGGACTCACCAAGGTTTGTGTTACCAAATGAAAGATATTTGTCAATATTCAGAATGTAAGATTATAATATTGAGCACCCTTCTTGAGAATGCATTGCCTCCCTAGGACATTCTAGCCTCCCCCCACCCCACCTGGGGATCCCTGATTCAGGAAGCTTCTCTCCCCACACCTGCTTCTTCCTCTCCTCCCTATGCATTACCATGTTTTCTAAGCCCGGCACCTTTTCTTTCCTTTTCCTTCTTCCTCTCTCTTTTTTCACATTAAAATTTCTGGCTGCTTGTTTGGTTCCTACATATGCACCTTTGTCTAGCTGATGACATCGAAAGACCTTTTCCCCTACATGAAGACAAGGAAATTGCCTGAGCGAACTGAATACTTCCTGCAGCTGAGTTCGTTTCTTTTTGAGCTTCGCAGGTACCGTGAAACGTGTAAATAGGGACCTTAATTCTCCCTCAGCTGCAATCTATAGTCTTTAACACTTTCAAGTTGGAAAAACACATGCGAAAGCTGTTCTTTTAAACTCGTAATAGTTCCATTATAAATTTCCCACGTACTTCCTGCCCTCTGAACTAGCCAGCGTGCAAATACTTTCTCTGAAGACACAAAGGGAGCTGACTTTTGGAGACTAGGAGAGTCCACGTGTGTCCGTTAGGAAGTTTTCTAGCTCTACTCAGTGCCTTAACTGCAGTAAAATCACTAAGAAAGAAACGTTTCAAATGGAACAGAGATTTTTTAAGGAAGTAACCCCTCCTTCATGTATGGAGGGAAGGTGATCCAGAAGTTTCGAACGAATAGAAATGGAACCCCACTGTCGGCTGGCTGTGCATCAGAGGAAGGGTGTGGATGCAGGAAGTAGTTCGTAAGGAAGAAAAAAGATGAAATTAAACCATGGTCCCTTCATATTCATCCATGTGTTTAGTGCCGCAGAAAGCAGCCATTAATGTATCCAAACCCAGTGTTTGACCTGCCACTGTATGTAATTCATAAAATTTCATGTCGAGAAAGAAAAAAAAAAGTGTAAATCCAGAACTCTTTAGTCTGTTTTCATGTATGGTAGGGAAGGTCTTGAAGAGCTTTACACATTTCACTTGCAAAATAAAATAGGAACGAGTGAGAATTTGTACCATATGTCCACTTATTTTTCGCACTTACAGGAATCACAAGTGATCCGAGTTCGTAGAATGTTAATTTTTATAAGAAGCTTATTTTCTGTTAAGAAATCTCACCTCGGTCCGTAAGGGCTTGCGATGGATTACAGTCAGAACCTTGGTTAGCTTTCAACGGCGAAGTAGACAGGTGAAAGTTTAAAAGGTAAGTTCGAAAATAAAAATTTGCAAACTTTTACATTCCCCCCTTCTTAATTGCATACTTGGAAATGGTATATATTTTTCAAGCTGTTATTCCATGACTCTCATTCTTAACTATTATGTGGAGGTCACCTTCTTGTTTTGATACTCTTATATTATCAGAGATATTTATTGCTGGGTATAATTTTCTTCTCTTTTTAAAATTTCCTGGCAATTTTGTGTGAAAACTACTCCCTGGTAAAGATCATAGTAAGACCAATGGGCTAGGATTAGCATGGTGAGTAAGAACAGGTGGATTATTTGCGTATGAAAATGGGTAGAACAGATAGATTACTTGTGTACTAAAACAAACTTGGCCCTGCTCAGTGAGAGGTCCCCTTTGCCTTCGGATTCTCAGAGGTATCTGTGTCATACGTGATAGGAGTGTCTTTATTTCAGAGGGGTAGGTGGCCACCTCAGACCTTAGGGTGGGCTGGCCAGGCCAGGAAGACCAATCGCGCAATTTAGGATGAGGGCTTTGGGTCTGGTGACACCAGTCAGCCTGGTGCCCTCAGTCAGAATGGAGCCCTAGTAAAAACTCTGGACACCAAAGCCCAGGTAACTGGGACGGTGATACTCCATGTGGCTTGTCTCATATCAGAGCAGAGGGTAACGGGTGCATTCTGAGGACGGCTCAAGTTTTCTGATCTGGAACCCTCTCAGACGCTTCCCTGTGTAAGTCTGTCCCTTGGATGATTTTCATCTGTATTCGTTCTCGGAATGATCCATAATCATGAGTACAGTAGCTTTCAGTGAGTTCTCTGGATCCATCTAGCAAGTTACCAAAGCTGAGGATGCTTCTAGCGAACCGTCTAAACTTGCAGATAGTGTCAGAAATGAGGACAATCTCTCAGAGGACTGTGCCCTCTAACTTTGCAGTTTGGTTAATGCACATTTACTATCAGAAGCCAGAATTCTCCAGAGCAACCCTGACTTACTGAAGCATGTGTTTTGGGGAGAATTATTACAATACAAAAATCAGAATCTGCTTTTGTAGAAGTGAAGTCTCTCTTCAATCATTTTTGAAACAAGTTGAGGAATACATAAATACAAATATACATACTAATACTAGAAAAGTATAAGGTGGAAGCTAAACTCACAGGTAGGAAGAATATTCTCATAGTAATATTACATTGAGTCATAAGGGCTCCTTCCCTGTCACATTTCATATTTTCCAACAAAGGAAGAGCACTTAGAGATAGCTCATCTGATAAGTGACCAGCCCCCATGACAACATTAATCGGAAGTGAGACAGGAGCCCTTCTGAAACTTCAGTCAAGAAACTAGAAATACACTAAAAAGATACAACAAAATGCAATGTTCATATCTTTTAAGGAACTGATTCAGACAGCCTCTGTTGAAAAGATAATTTTCAGATAATTTTAATTGTTAGAATTGAATTAAAAAAAAAAACCTGTTTTAGAAAAATCCCACAACAATTTGCTAAATTTGATAACAGCATTGTAGTTATGTAACAACATATATAATTTTAAGATGCACACTGAATATCTGGGAGTGAAATGGCAAGTTATATAGGATTTGTAGTAACATATATGTATATTAGAAATAAAAGAAAAAAAGGATAGGTGAAGCATATGTGGAAATTTTTAATAATTGTTGGTTGAATGGAATTGGGGCTTCATCACCCTATTCTTTCTCCTTTTTGTGTATGTTTATGGTTTTTCCATAATAATAAATTCTTCTCAAGTATTTAAAAAATTTTTTTTAATGTTCATTTATTTTGAGAGAGAGAGGGAGAGAGAGAGAGTGAGCAGGGGAGGGGCAGAGAGAGAGGGAGACACAGAATCCGAAGCAGCCTCCAGGCTCTGAGCCATCAGCACAGAGCCTGATGCGGGGCTCGAACCCACAAGCGAGATCGTGACCTGAGCCAAAGTCAGATGCTCAACCGATTGAGCCACCCAGGCACCCCCAAGTATTTTCAAATACTCAGAAATAAGGTGGAAGTTTGCCGGCCCCAAATACTGAAATAGTGATAAGAAAGTTCATGCTTCCTTGGGGAGCCCCCATCGTTATGTGTGACACAGCCTGAAGAAGTTAACATGCCCTCCAAAACTGAACAGCTGTACCCCGCCCCAGGCATTCGCAGGATCCAGGGCTAACCTACTAGTGAGGGTGTGGAACGAGGGAAGTTTCAAGTTCCGCTAGAGGCATAAAGAATTGGGGTGGTTGGTTCTCTGCATAAATTTCATCCTAAAGCAGAGAACAGTCTGGAGCCCTAAAAGCCATACTGGGGAGGGGGCGAGGAAAGGGAACGGTCTCCGGTTTCATTCTTCCCAAATCAGGCACTGCTCATCAAAACCGGCTTCTCTTTTCTTCCCCCTTTGGTAAGTAAAGTACTCGTGCGGTGTTCCATAGAAGATCAAGCCTGTCGTTCTAATCTGGATAGGAAAACCAGTGGGGGTATGAAATGCTACCCCGCGATACTGTATCGCATGAAAGGGAAGTGTCCTAACATGCCTTTGTGCACAAAAGCCTCTCTCTGCTTGTACCACGGACAGCAGGAGCATGCCCGCTTTTCAAGTGTTTTCATGTCGGCAAACAGGTGCCAGTCAAAACAGGGGCATCCTCTCTACTGCGTGTGCCACAGATTAATTTATTGTGTTTAGACCCCGCTTTGCGTCCTGGCTGTCGTGGTGGCAGCAGCATCCAGGCATGTCGGTTGTGTCTGTGTCTTAATTGTGCGACCGATCTCTTTTCATTTCCCTTCCTCTCTCCTTCTCACAAACCTGTTATTAGTTCCCCCAAATGGCTTATTTAGAAATTTCTCATTTCTGAAGAATGCTATTTTTAGGTGCAAGTGATGACTGCATAGAAATCAGATAATGACTCCTTTTTTTCAATCCCGGGTCACTTTTATCGTGAGCCAGTCTTGCTTTGTGACAGTGGGACACTTAAAACGCAAACTAGAATTCAGCCTCAAGCTCCTTCTAGGGTAGGTGACCTCACACAGGAAGTGCTGAGTGTGGACGGGAAGAGTCTGAAATGAGCCCCCAGATGTCCTTGCTTTAAGAGGAGTGACATGGCCATTGTGCCACGGTGCTTGCTTCAGGGAGGGTGGAAACCGTAAGGCTCCTTCCTCCCCTCCAATCTTCTCCTCTCTCCATTTTTTATTTTACTGCAAAAGACCAAGGCAGGACCGCAGGGCAAATACAGCCAACTTTGAACCTCTCAACCTACTTTGAGTTCATTACCCAACTTGGGGCACGCTTGCCTGCCCCCCTCCCCTTTAATTGCCAGTGCTGGGCGGGAGTGGTCACTCGAGTGTTGCCAGAAGTTGAACCACGTTGACTGTAGTGGGGGTTTTATGTGCATTTCAGCGTTGAAGGCAGGCTCGTTTTCTGCTCCTGCAAATACTCTTGTATCCCCATGCTCGGGGGTACAGTTTCTCAGCCTCAGTACGTTTTGGGCCGGTCAGTTCTTTGGTTGGGGGTGCCGCTCTGTGCATCGAAGGGTGTTTTACCAGCATCCCTAGCCTCTTTCCAGGTGCCAGCTGTGACCCCACTGCCTCCCACATGCACACACACTCAATTATGACAACTTAACAATGTCTCCAGACATTGACAGATGTTTCCTCGGAGGTGAAATCTCCCCAGGTTCAGAGTCACTGCTCTAGGGTTTAACACCGGTGGGCTAGATGGCTATGGCAGGCTTTCAGGTTGAAAAAACCCTGATTTCTTTTGTTTTCCCAAGTTGACTGGGAAAGAGAAAAATTTGCATTTTGGACTTCATGTTCCATAAATTACCAGAATTGTCTGTCAAAGAAGAATCAAAACTGTCTTCTCATAATATCAGGACTAGAAGATCAAGTTACTTTTGCGTTTTTCACCATTAAAAT
Organism: Acinonyx jubatus; assembly: GCF_027475565.1. Taxonomy (NCBI): domain Eukaryota; kingdom Metazoa; phylum Chordata; class Mammalia; order Carnivora; family Felidae; genus Acinonyx; species Acinonyx jubatus. Next base: position 85,595,853 of record NC_069391.1, on the reverse strand, counting down.
ATCTTATTTATGGTAATTTGAGTCCCAAATCTTTACCAGCATCAGTGAAACAGCAAAGGCCTTCTTTATCGTTTGCGTCAGGAAATCTCAGAGCTTAAGTAGAAGGATCTGTGCCAGCTCTTTGGTGGTTATATATGTATATCAGCTCCGAAAACCACCCTTAATAATTGTTTTCAAATTGCCTGATGTGCCAGCTTTTTGCACTTAAGCAGAGGGGAAAGCTGAAACTGAATTACCGACTTCCTGATTGAAAGTGAGGGTGTGTCCGTGCTGTGCGTGTTGTTCATTGGGAATCCAAAACTACTCTACAATTCTAAATAAAATATTTCACCATCGGTAGAATTTATCCACCGAGTTATAAGGCATGTCTTGAAGCAGGAAATAACAGAATCACGTGAAGCCCCTCACCCAGCTTCCTTCCCTGAAAGTGTACTCTCAAAATGCCTCCTTTTGACTTTTACTCCCATTTCTGGAAGAGGCATACTCGTTGCCTAACTTTCCCATCAACAGGGGTAATTCTGAAAGCAACCATTTGGGCTTCTAACAAAGTGGGTATGGAACTTAAAGGGCCTGAGTTATTGTGGTTACTTCATACACAGCAAGCTGAGTCTTTCACAGTTGTTCCATTTGGTTGGGAGGAAGGGATCTGCCGAATCAGAGAGCTGTCCTGGGCTTTCCAAAGCGTCCACATAGCTGAAAAGCACCCCACTGGCTATAAGCAACAGTCACAGAAGTTCTCTGTAAACTCTTGAGATCTCTGCTTTTCATGGGGTTGGTTCTGACTGCCTTATATCCGTTCCGACCGAGCCAACGAATTCCTGTGCGTCTGGTAGGTTCGAGACCCAAAGAGGGTCTCCTTTGGGCAGAAACGTCGGGCATTGATCAATCCTTCCCCGAGACCTGTTCTTCTCTGGAGATCTCTCTTGTCAAGTATACGGAGTCTGCAGGTCTGCTCCCTTTTGAACTTCTGCATTGGTAACCTGAATGTGGATTCTAAGCAACCTCTTACTCAAAGAAAGAATAACAGATTGAACAAGAGATTGATATTCCAGCCTTCTGAGTCTTCACTTTGTGCTGACAAATTAATCGTCTGTTTTCCCTTCTTTGAACAGTGAGGCTCTGTTCAGTTTGCCGGGTCACACGCATTCATTACGCTACACCTTGGTGACAAGGGCAGCTGAGGGGTAAAAACCAACCCAGAGATGAGTCAAAAGCTTGGCTTGAGTTCTGTGACTCAAACATGAGCGAGTCATTGGTCCTGACAGGCTGTCCTGTGACACAATGGAAAATACCTGTGGCAAGCCATGTCGATGGAGCCCTCACACATTTTCCAGAGTTGTTTTGTCTCTAGACTCTGTGGAGTCATATTTAAATGTGCTCGCTCACTCATATTTAAATTTTACCCAGACAGCCCGGTGTAAATCCCAGCAGATGGAATAACTACCTCAATACACCACACGTATTTGGTAATTCAGGCTTTCTTCCCTGGAATTAGAGATTGGATTTCTTTTAGAATTCATGATGAAATGTTCTAGTTCTCCATCCTACGTGGTGGTTCCGCGAGTGTGTTCAATTTGCAACAATTAATCAACCTGTACACCTATCATTTGTGTGGCTTTCTGGGTGTTACACGTAAAAGATCTATTTTAAAAAGAATAACAGTGAGATTGACAAAAACAACAAAAGTTCACAAAAGAGGAAAAGAGTTAGCCAGGGTGAAAAAACAGAACTGTGGTACCTTAGTGAGGTTCCACATGCATTTGTGTGGTTTAATCAAACATCTTTGCAAAATGTACCTTTAAGGAGCATTTTTAGAGGAGGCTTGTCACACAAATACATATTTTTCATAGATGTGCACAGTTTCATTTTGTGATGCTGGAAATGCTTTTTAAAGGAAATCTTCTTTGTTGCTTTACTGATGAGTTTTCTGTCTTAATTAGACTACAGTGAGCATTGGACTGTATGTCATTCATCGGGTCCATAGTGAGACTAAACATTTACTGTATTTCCACGAAAATTTTGAGAGCCCGTGAAGGTGAGGTTTTGTCCTGAATGTCCGGCTACTCCTGTCCCATGATAAAGTCATGATTGCCGACGTCTTCGTTCCCTTAACACCAGCACTGTGAATTTTAAATCCAACTCTGAAACTTAAGTTATAACCCAGAAGTCTCCACAATCCACATAATATCTTCACCCACACATTTAGTAAAACCATATGAATTTAGATTTATGGTAGGGGGTGGGGAGGGATAAGGAAGCTACCCTGAAAAATAGAAAAACATAACTGTACTTTTGAAAGATACAATTTATGGTATTTTTTCTTTTCAAACAGCAAAGCAATGTTTGCTCATCCCAAGTGTACACAGTGTTTTCCTCTCGCCTCCTGCCCCCAGTAGCCCTCCCCCTTGATGTAACAAGTGTTAACATTTTGGTTCCTGTCTGTCTGTATGTTCGTGATGGTGATAGAAATCGTGATGGTTATACAAACATACAAACGTGCACACATATGATTTTTTTTCCTTTTTTATTATGAAAATAGGATCATACTATACTTACTTCTCAGCACATTGCTTTTCGTTTAGCAGTGTTTTGTGGACATTTCTCCAAGTGCGTGAATGTAACCATAACACATACTTCTTATAGACACATCACAGCCTGTAATATTAAGGTAGTGTACCTAAGGATTCAGGCTGTGCCCTATGTTTCTGTCCCTATAACAAATGAAGCAATAAACACATTGGTACATTTATTCTTTTTTTTTAACTTTTAAAGTTTATTTATTTTTGAGAGAGAGTGAGCGAGTGGGGGGAGGGGTAGAGAGAAGAGGAGAGAGAGAGAGAGGGAGAGAGAGAATCCTAAGCAGGCTCCACACTGTCAGCACAGAACCCGACGTGGGACTTGAACTCACAAACCATGAGATCATGCCCTGAGCTGAAACCAAGAGTCGGATGCTTAGCTGACTGAGCCACCCAGGTGCCCCACTGGTCCATTTATTCTTATATACTGATATTGGTATTTCAGTAGGATAGAGAACTTTTAAAGAAAAGTGGACTTAAAAAACTATTTTCAGGTGCATTATAGTAACTGAAGGTGAGTTAGCTATGTGCCGGGGGAGATTCTTCCCAGGCTTCTTTGCTAAATGCCCAAGGACGGTCGCACATGCAGTATAAATCGTGTACCTGACCGAAGAGTCCTCAAGGTATCAATTTTTTGCAGAGTAGAATGGAGGTTGCCTGAGGCTCGGGTAGGAAAAAAGATTAACAGGGAACATGGGCCCAGAGCATCTCACTGGGATGGCAACGGTGTTCTAAAACCACATTGTGGCCAGTTGTACAGCTCAGTGTATTTACTGAACTTCATACACCCCCGGGAGCTCTTAAATTGGGTGCATTTTATGGTATGCAAACTATACCTCAGTAAAGTTGTTTAAAGGGATAAATTCTTAAAGCAGTTCATGGGACATTTTTTTCTTCTATCGTCACTGAGCATTATCTGAGAAAAAAAGCTTGGCTTCTGTAAAGCCAATTTCAGCCCACTAACACCTGTCGCTTTTATTACAGCCCCAGACTTTTTTGGAATTTGCTTAATAAATATTTTTCTGCATTTAATTGAATAAACTTTTTTATTCCTGCCAATTACAGTAGTCATTTCCCAGGATGGCATTGAAGAAAGCCATAATCTTGTTTAGACACTGGTGAATTTTCTCAGTGCTGTTTAGACATTCACGCAACAGTTATATATAAACTGAGCACACAGTGTGTGCCAGGAGCTGCTCTAGCCATTAGGGATATATATGTGTGTCCAAGAAAGTCAAAGTTCCCTGCTCTCCCGGAGCTTATACTCTAGCTTAAAGTCTGAGAAAGGAGAGAAGACCACTATTGCATGTTTGAACCATGGCTTCCCAAACAAATTACCTATGTTTCTCTTAAAATGCAGATTCTGGTTCAGTGGGGCTGGGGATCTGGAATTCTAGATTTTCACCAAGCAGTCAGGCGATGCTGATGCTGATGGCCTGAAGACCACACTTTGAGGAAGAAGGGGTTTTTTTGTTTTTAAATTTTTTTAACGTTTATTTATTTTTGAGACGGAGAGAGACAGAGCATGAACGGGGGAGAGTCAGAGAGAGAGGGAGACACAGAATCCGAAACAGGCTCCAGGCTCTGAGCTGTCAGCACAGAGCCCGACGCGGGGCTCGGACTCACGGACCGCGAGATTATGACCTGAGCCGAAGTCGGATGCTCAACCGACTAAGCCACCTGGGCGCCCCAAGAAGGTTTTAACATACAATGACACGCATGTACACGATGGTCATGGTTATAGGAGGTACTACTCTGTGTTCTCCCCAGTTCCCTCCATTTCCTGGGATCCAGATAAATAACACAGATGGCATTGGGAAGGTTGGTGGCCAGTGGCTCTTGGTCGTTAGTTGGTACCTCTTTAGCATGTCCTTCACTGGATGCGAGTGGTGTTGCCCACGGCGGAGAGGAGGAGCACAGGTGGTCTTGGAAGCAGCATCTTCTGGCCACCAACTGGCCTTCTGTCCACACATTTGATCTGGAGGTTAGGGGGCTTGATGTTTTTCTCCAGATTTTTTAGAGCTCTCCTCTAGGCTCTTGATGATTAAAACCTAGCATGCGAGTAAAAGTTATGAACCAATGGGTTATAGTGATTGAATTAGGAAAGGAAATTAATAGATGTGTTTTTTATTGGAGTGAAGTCAAAATACAATGCCATGTTAATTTCACATATACAATATAGTGATTGGGCAACTCTCTATGTTACCCTGTGCTCACCACAGTAAGTGTAGTTCCTTCTGTTACCACATACAACAGAGGTTATTTGGTAACAGTGTTGCAGTATTATTGACTGTATTCCCTATGCTGTACTTCTTATCCCTGTGACTTATTTATTTTATAATGAAAGTTTGTACCTCTTAATCCTTTTCACCAGTTTCACCCAGCACCCTAACCCCCTTACCCCTCACGATTACCAGTTTGTTTTCTTGTGTTTACAATTCTGTTTCTGGTTTGCTTATTTGTTTTTTGTTTTTTGTTTTTAGAATCCACATAAAAGTGAAATCACCTGGTATTTTTCTTCCTCTGTCTGTCTTATTTCACTTAACATGACACCCTCTAGGTCCATGCATGTTGTCACAAGAGTACATTCCTTTTTATAGCTGAATAATATTCTATTGTGTGTGTGTGCGTGTGCACTCACGCACCCATATGTGTGTGTATATGTGTACATCCATTCATCTATCAGTGGAAACCTGCGTTGCTTCCGTATCTTGACTCTTGTAAGTAATGATGCAATACACATAGCACTTTACCTTTTTGAATTAGTGTTTTTGTTTCGTTTTGGTTAAATACCCAGTAGTGGGATCACTGGATCATATGGTAGTTCTATTTTTAATTTTTTGAGGAACCTCCATACTGTTTTCCCCAGTGGCTGCACCGGTGTGCATTCCCACCAACAGTGCATGAGGGTTGCCTTTTCTCCACATCCTCCCAAACACTTGTTAATTTTGGGGGGGTTTTCTTGATACTAGCCATTCTGACTGGTGTGAGGTGATACCTCATTGTGGTTTTGATTTCCATTTCCCTAATGATGAGTGATGTTGAACATCTTTTCATGTCTCTGTTGGCCATCTGTGTGTCTTCTTTGGAGGGATGTCTGTTCAGGTGTTCTGCCCATTTTTAACAAGACTATTTGGGGTTTTGGTGTTGAGTTGTGTAAGTTCTTCATATATTTTGTATATTAACCCCTTATCAGATACATTATTTGCAAATATCTTCTCTCATTCAGTAGGTTGCCTTTTTGTTTTGTTGATGGTTTCCTTGCTGTGCAGAAGCCCTTTTATTTTGATGTAGTCCCAACTGTCTATTTTTGCTTTTGTTGCCCTTGCCTCAGGAGACATATCCAGAAAAATATTACTAAGAATGATGCTTGTGGTGGGGTTTTTTTTAAGGAGTTTTATGGCATTAGGTCTCCTATTTAATCCATTTTGAGTTTATTTTTGTATGTGGTATAACAAAGTGGTCCAATTTCATTCTTGTGCATATAGCTGTCCAGTTTTTCCAACACTATTTATGGAAGAGATGTTTCTCCCCACTGTGTAGTCTTACCTTTGTTGTACATTAATGGATCGTATAGTTTATTTCTGGGCTCTCTGTCCTGTTCTGTTGATCTGTATGTCTGTTTTTATGCCAGTACCACACTCTTTTGATTACTACAGCTTTGTGGTATGTCTTGAAATCTGGGATTGTGATGCCTCCAGCTTTGTTCTTCTTTCTTAAGACTCCTCTGACTATTCTGGGTCCTCTGTGGTTCCATACCAATTTTAGAATTATTTTGTTCTAGTTCTGTGAAAAATACTCCTGGTGTTTTGATAGGGTTTGTCTTGAATCTGTAGATTGCTTTGGGCGGTGTGGACATTTTCACAGTACTGGTTCTCCCAGTCCATGAGCACGGAATGTCTTTCCATTTGTGTGGTTTTCAATTTCTTTCATCAGCGTTTTATACTTTGCACAGTCCCGGTCTTTTACCTCCTTGGTTAAATTTGTTCCAAGTATTTTATTCTTTTTGGTGCAATTTTAGATGGGATTATTTTCTTAATTTCTCTTCCTGCTGCTGTGTTGTTAGTGTACAGAAATGCAGTAGATTTCTATATATTAATTTTGTATCCTGCAACCTTACTGAATTCATGTATTAATTCTGATTGGTTTTTGGTGGACTCTTTAGAATTTTCTGTGTCATGTCATCTGCAAATAGTGACAGTTTTGCTTCTTCCTGACCGATTTGGATGCCCTTTTTTTTTTCTTATCTGATAGTTGTAGCTACGACTTCCAGTACTGTGTGAAGTAAAAGTGACAAGAATAAACATCCTTGTCTTATTCCTGACCTTCGAGGAAAAACTTCCAGTTTTTCATCATTGAGTATGATGTTAGCTGTGAATTTTTTATATATGGCCTTTATTTTGTTGAGATGTGCGGAAACTACTTTTTTTTAGTGCCCACTGTGTACCTTTAAGCATTCTGTGATACATAAACCTTAAGAGGGATTCATTGTTATTTTCCTTTTCAAGAGTGAAAACTGTTGCCCTCAGGGTATGTTGCTGAGTTTTGAGTTTATCTAAGATCACACAAGAGGCAGTTAGCAGGACCTAGATTAGGGAAACAGAGTTATCTGTACCTGACTTCTCAAAGGCGACAAACCCCAGAACCTATTATGCTCCTGGGGAGTTATTAGTGAAGGAAAATGTCTCGTCTCTTAAGATCTCCCTCAATTGTTACAACTTTGGAAGTTGAAGGGTCACAATTTGCTTAAAAAACAAAACAAAACATCAGTTCACCCTCATAACCCACTTCTGCCCTGAAACTCTGAAAATACCAAGGCCTCAACATTGTCTAAGTCATTTCACCTGATAACCTTTTGTGAAGACAAAATATGAAAAGATTCTTTTCCTGTCTCTTGTTCTTTTCAAATAGCCCAGCCTGACAGACAAGGTTTGCTGTAGACACAGGCAACTTTGCAAACGTGGAGGAAGAATTCTTCTCTTGGAGAAGAATCGATCCTTGCAGTATGCCTGATAATATTTTTGGCTAGGCATCTTTAGAACACCTGATTTAATTAAACATAGTCATGCATTAAAGTACAGAGTGTGTGATTGAATTCCTGGGGAATCAGAAAAAGAAAATTTCAGATGATAAGTAGAGTTCTCCCTGGCTTTGCTTTTTTTTCTCTTTATTTTATTTTTTTTTTGTAATTTCTTGACCTTTTGTCAAATGCAGTGCAAAGAAAATGTAATTAATGCGAGTGTGTTTTGTACGCCCAGTAATAGATTTTTTCATTGAAACATAACCTTTATATGATGCTTCTGTTATTACTGGCTGTCAGGTGAAAATTAAATGAGCTTGCTCTGAGCCTCAGATTTATCTTTCTGTCTACAAAGGGCTGTGTGAGAGTCTGAGGAGATACGAAGCTTTTACTGATGATTCCGTAAATTAGCCCCATCAATCTGCCGTAAACGCTGGGGCCAGCCGTGATGCCTCGCAGCCCACCAGGCTCTGTGCGCCTTCTGTGGCCCCTCCAGCTTCCAGGGTCTTTTCCCAGTTAGCGCACGGATGGAATCGTTCGCTTACGATGAGCATGGCAGCCTGAAATATTTCGTGCACCTGCACGGATCTCAAAGAGCAGGGGGTCCCGTCCAGCTCATGGCAGCTTCGTGGCAACCAGATTGAGAAACAAACCCAAAAACGGACTTAGGGGGACACAGAAGGCCCTGCCATGCGCTGTCTCCAAAGGACTTGTCCTTTTCTACACTCTCTACTGCAAACACTGTCCATGGGTGTCTCCCCAAAGGACGGCCCCCACCCAGCCGAACGAAGCCCCACCACGATGTTGTCAGTCTGGGTGGGCAGAGATCCCAGCCTCTGCTTTCCCAGTGTTTTCTAAAGCTGAGCCACAGAGCAGAAGTTGACTCATAAGTGGCCCTTCTGCTCTAGCGACGTGATGCGAGGACCTAGGAGAAAGCCCCCTTTATTCAGCGTGTTCTTCCTCCTCAATGTCTCTATCAAAGGATAGGCCCGAGCACAGAGCTGACTTGAACTCTGGCTGGTTGGAGGTAGGATCGCACTTGGCCAACCCCGCAAAAGCCTCTGCTTTTCTGTGATAACTCACACTTCACAGAGGTACAGGGTTTGACCCCACGTCTTACAAAAACGAGCTGCACCTCTCCCGTGGGGCCAGCAGAGCTGGGGGGTGGGGGGTGCACAGTCCCTGCCCCACTGTTCTCACACTCCTGCTCCCGGTTTTGTGCCGAGCTGCAGAAGTGCAGGGGATGTGTGAACATGTCACATTAATGAGAAACAAAGTTAAACATTTCAGAACCTGCAAAAGGGTTCACTTCCAGAAATGAGCAAAGGTTTGGGAAGAGCCTTATTTTTTTAGCGAGGTTTATTCATCCTCCATAGACACAAAAATAAGTCTTTCAAAGAACATGAATATTTGAGGCATTTGGCAACGTGCAGACGCTGGCAACCTCTCCTCATTTATACCATGTAATTATACTTGCCTTTATTTGCGGGTCCCTTCCATTACTGACCCTAACGTGGTCTTTTGTGAAATTCCACTTATTGAAGCCCTGGCAACTCTGAAATGCAGCTTTTTATGTATCAATAAATCTCCCCCCCCCACCCCCCTTTCTTAAATCACAGCAGATCTTGTTGGACATTTGGGGAGAAAACAACTTAAAATTCACATCCAGATCTTGGCTGCCAATTCAGGACTTTGTGACTCTGAGATTTGCCAAGTTTTCAGCTTACTCCTTGCTGAAAATGCAGAGTCTGGGGGTGGGGGATCCCTGTAGCTAGAGTACAAATGGAGTGACATCATTAGGACTCGGCTACATCTGTGGCTCCTGGAAGATTCTGGCCTCGGCGCCTCCCTCCACCTCCTTGTTTTTGTTGTCTCAGCCCGCTCCGCTGGCCTTCAACCGGTCCTGTCCAGTCCGTTCTCAACCTGAAAGCAAACAAAACAGTGCTCAGAGGCATGACATCAGCGACCAACTATGAGCCTGTCCAATTTGTTTGAATAAATATAAATAAACAACCAAAGACTTGGCGTGTTTTCGAGACCTTTAATCTTTTCGCAAGTTGTACCCTTACGGTGTTAATTTTCATCAGGGAACCGGTGTCCATTTTAAAAGGAGAGAGTTAATATTTCTGGGGAAGAAATGGCATGAGGCATGAGTGGGGGCATCGGGCACGTCCAGCTTCCCTTTATTCTTCACAAAAGTTACCATTGTGTCTGATCCATAGCGCGACCAAGAAAACCTAGCGGGAGCCAGTTGTTCCAAAGTCAGTTATACTTAGGGTTGAATCTCTTTAAGAAGACAAGACAAAGGTCCTTTGAGAGTACCGTTTCCATATGACACATTTATATCAAGGTACTTTGAGATCATAACTTACTTGGAAAGGTTACACTAGTTCACGTATTAAATGGGACCCTCGAGCCTGAAAGCGTTAACGTAGCTTTTTCACACCGCCTGCTTTGCGATCTGTACCGATCTCCCCCCATGCGTTTGTGAAATTAATAGACTTGTTCTTACCTTTGTCTGATTGTGCAGAGATTTGTGTGGAGACCCACTAAACCTGCCAACTCTGGCAAATGGTTAGTAACCAGTCTCAATACGGGTGAGCCCACAGAGTACCGCTTCAGAACGGAACGCTGTTTCCTCACGGCACGTCTCCTCCTTTCTGCTGAATGTTGGCAACCTTGATTTTGGAATATTTTTGCATTTACAATCAAGAAACTTTCAAAGAATGTTATTCTGACTGGCTTATTAGGGATCCATGATTTATGGCGTGTTTAATTCCACCTGACTTCCGTCGGGTGGTTGCAGTGGAGAGAACATGGAATGTATTCGGGTTTTGTTCAAGCCCAAGAATAGCATATTTTTTGCCATATAGCAGATTTGAGTCTGTATTCCAAGCATCTACTCATTTTATATGTGTGTGTGTGTGTGTGTGTGTGTGTGTGTGTGTGTGTGTGTGTATTAACAACAAAGTGATTAATATGCAGACCTTGAGACCTGGCCACTTGTGGGATAGTTTCCACATCTTCTGGGGTCAAAAGGCCATTAAAGCCATACGGCAGGCACCCAGTGAGTTCTGATGAACCATTTACTTTCTCGTATCGCAAGAGCCTGTTTAGGGTGATGCTTGTGCTGCTGTCAGAGCAATGAGGGTCAGCAGTTGTGGTGACAAATTAGTTTTGACAAGCCTAATGACCCCAAAGAAGAAAAGTCTGTGGCTCTGATAGCAACTGGGGAATAATTGGTGAGCTCAGCCAAATGGGGAATGTGTTAAAATTCCCCAATTCTCTATGGCAGGCCAATTACACCATTCAGCTAAGGGGTGGAAGGTTGCCACCTCCTTCTCCAGCTCTACAAAAGCATCAGCAGGCTATATTTCAATCAGTTGAATTTGGTTTGGCGGGACAACGGGACATGGAAAGAAACAACTGGATCTTTCAAACTATGTTCGTACAAAACGCTTGGGCAGAAAGCAAGATGAGAATTTTTGTAAAGGCACCAGCGGATGATGCTGCCATCCCCGTTGGCAGGTCCTGCGGGTACAGTGCGGGCTCAGCTCTCCTGCCCGGGATGGGGAGGCCCTTTAAATAAGCATCAGTTCAGTATAGGGCGTGCTGTCGTAGACTGGCAGTGACAGCCCGCCCAAACACAACCTACTCACTAACTTAAGCAACAAGAAATTTATTGTGAAACTGCTATGTGTTGGGGCCATTCTGGGTGTCAGGGAATAGGATGAACAAAGCAAGAGAAGACCCCTGGCTGCGCAGAGCCTGCATCGTAAGGGGCGGATATGGCGATACACAAATCAATAAGCCGTATGATTCCACAAGATGGCGGCAAGTCCTATGGATGTGGCAGATGGATTCATTTGCTAGGGCTGCCATAGCAAAGTGTCACCAACTGAATGGCTTAAGTAACAGAAATGTGTTGTCAGAAATGTGTTGCCTCACATTTCTGGAGGCTGCAAGTCTGAAATCCAAGCATCGTCAGGATTAATTCCTTTTGAGAGCTATGGGGGAAGAATCTGTTCCAAGCCTCTCACCTGGGTTTACACATGGCCGCCCTCTCCCTGTATTTTTACTTGGTCTTCCCTCCATGTGAGTCTCTATGTTCAGCCTCCCCCTCTTTCTATGAGGATACCAGTTGCATTGGATCAGCCTTCCCCCCTCACCTCCTCCCAGTGATCTCTCACTGATTCGATTACCTCTGTAAAGACCCTGTCTTCAAATAAAGTCTCATTCTGAGGAGCTGGGGATCAGGATTCCAACATGGAGTTTTGGGGGCATGCAGTTCCATTCATTGCAGCAGTTAAGCTACCCAAGAGAACGTGGTCAGGGAATACATCCTGGAGGAGGGGTTAATGGTGTTGAGACCTGAGAAGACATAACTATTCCTCGGAAGGGATGGAGGCCATTCCTGGGAAGAGGTTGGAGGCCAGGAGACATGGCATGGAGAAGACTGTGAGGCGGGAAGGGCTTTGTGTGTCTTTAGAAGAGGCAGATAGAGTGTTTGTGAGGACGTGGGCCAGGGACATGTCAGCCACCAGATCCCATGGCCTTGCTGTCCAGCTGTGGAGAGAAATTCGGATCTTACTCTGAGTAGGAAACCAGTGGAGCGTTTTAGTCAGGGAAGACTCGTGTTCTGCTTTTCATGGTAAAACCTATATTGATCGAGTGCCTACTGTAAACGAAGCAATGTACCGAGTGCAGAGTGGGGCTCAAGGCTTTCCCACAGTCCTTACCACAGCCTGTCCTAGACCTCTAACTCTGTATTGAACCACCAAAGGCTTCTTGCTGCTCTTTCAAGGCCAGGTCCCACAGCACATTGTCTGATTTCCCGCCTCTAGGTCTTTGCCGGTGATATCTCTTCTGCCCGGATATCCCGAAGCACCTACAAGACATCCTGAACTCCTATTCGTACTTTGACACCCATCTCCGAAGCCACTTCCTGGATGGTGTCATCCCAGAATCATGCCCCATGTCTATCTTTCATTATATGCCATCGTGTTGCCTCTTTTTGTTCCTGTGCCCACCTAACCAAATAGTAGGTGAGCTCTCTGGGGGCAAGGACCCCAGCCCCACTCATGTGCATGTGCTGCGAGCCTACGGCCCGCAGCCCAGAGTCAGAGCCCCACCCTGCTCATCAAATGAAAGATTCCATGACATACAGGCCTGGGCCCTGCACTTAAGAGAAGCCCAACCAAGAGCTCCTGGACTCGAGGAGTGGAATGGGAAGAATGCGGGGCTATGTAGACACATCCACGTCAGGAAGGGCTTCGGGAAGCCCTGTGGGGCGGGGGGGGGGGGGGGGGAGCGCATGAAGGTTTAGGAAGACTCTTCTGAACCGTGTTCACTTGAGGGCTTGGTGGTTGTGCACGGCAGAGATTTACCTGCAAAATACGTTTTCAGGGAACTGAGAGAACGGAAGGCAGCGTTGTGCAACATTGCTGTGGAAAACCAGGGACTTGGGGGCAATGGAGCAGTCAGAACCCTCCACTGCCAATCAGCCCTTTATGAAGAACTTCAGGAGGATAACATTGCCTACCACAGAATATTCCAGCACCAAAGGTCTGATCCCTTTGGCCCTTCATTTCCCATTGCCAGGGTGGGGAGGGCTGCCCTCTCAGCCTGGGCCTTTCACACAGGACGTCGTGCGCGGTCTTGTAGCATCTACCGCGTGAGCCTTTGCGTGGACCCGTGCGGGGGGACGTCAACACTGAATTTTGAAGACAAAGGGAAACACGCTAAGAAACTTTCCTCTATAGGCACCTGAGCCAGACTGGGGGTGAGCGTTGAAGAAACTTCACCAAGAGGTCTGCTGGTGCTGAGATTTCTTGGTGTGTTTTCCAGAATGGTAGTATCTCTGTGTGCCTAACAGTAAGGTTTTATAAATGGTTTCTGTTTAAAATCACCATTCTTCTTGTGTTTCCTCTGGGGTGAGGATCTCATTTTCTGTGTCAGTGCTGCCCTGGTGGTATATCCTTAGGGCGGTTCCAGAAGTCTCTTGGTTGACATATCCACAGTACACGCATTCTGTCTCGGGGCTCGTCTGGAACTCCATGTGGTTGGGCCTTTGTTCCTCCCGCACACGCAGTCTCAGAGCCACCTCGATAGCAACTCTTACAGTGTTCTTTTAGATGTGCTAATTATAAAGGTGGAGGCAAAGACATTAATTGGCAAGGCCGCCAAACTGGAGAAGTGTTATTCAGTCCAAATACATTGATTAGTGCATAAACAAGAACAGGTTTGGCGTGTGGGCAGCGTAAAACACTCGGGCGAGGACTCCAAACCCACCGCTTGCGGACGATTTTATCCTGCTTTTCCATTTGAGACCCCTAGGCCACACCTCCAAAGGAGGAATGAGACCCGCAGATACGGAGCCACTTGGAGATTTTCTTCCCATTCCGTAGCACGGTGGGAGGCAGGGGGGCTTGGAGGCCCAGTAGAGAGTTTTCAGGTTTTAGCTCCAGCTGCATAAGCCACGCTGAGCTCCAGGGCGGGTTCTCAGGATGGAGTTTTTAGACAATTTGCCAGGGAAGATGTGGGGGCTTAATCAGCTCGAGCCTGCACGGGTAGATTGTTCCTGTTATTGATGTGCCTGAGAGGTGAGGCAGAACTCTTCCCTTTTTTGGGGGTGGGGGGAGCTCCGATGGTTTCAGCGATACTGCAGGAGAAACAGCCAGCCAAAGACTAAATATCCATCCAGAGTTGTTCAAGCATGGTCAGCCCTCTCGTGTGCAAGGCTGTTCCTGTAACAGAATGACTCTTTGGGGGTTTATTCAGAGTTGGCCGAAGGCAGAAGCCAGTTTGGTAATCAAAGAAGAAAAGAGTATAATGGGTCCATGGGATCAAAAGAAAAAAATAAGAAAGAAAAAAAAACAAAACAAAAAACCCCTCCATGTAATGTCTTTTGGTGCATCCTAAAGCTAGAAGCCAGATCCAGTGTGTCGAGTGACTTAAGAATGGGCTGAGAATCAGAATGATGTCTCCAAGCCCTCTGGCTTTCTGGGAAAGGCCTTTATTTGATGGGCCAAAAATATTCCGCTTGAGGGTTGGGTCTCCACAGAATTAGACAAAGGGCATCAAAGCCTGTTCCATGGTGATCTGAAGGCTTCTGTCCAGGACATTTCTGTTGATTTGGATACCAACAATAGTCTCAAACCCAGGGCACTTGCTCGTAACATTTTAATAGTTCGCCTGGATTTTTGGCAGGCTTTTGTTTGGTTTATTTTTCTCTAAGCTTGCGATTTAAGGAATTGAAATTTGAGAGCATTGCTGTGTCTTGAAACTTAAAAATAAAATTTAGAAAGCTATTGGAGGTGATCTCTTTTTCTTTCAACTGCTGCAGTGAAGAATAGAATTTAACTTTTATAAATGACCTTTGGGTAATGTTAACCACAAGATTTTTTTTTTTCATGGACAGTGTAAGCAGGTGGTACGACCAGAGTTGGAAGTCTTTTTCCTCTTCTTGTTATTCTTCTCCTCCTTCTTTTTTTTGTTTTTCCTAAATCCAGAGAATATAGATTGTAGTAAGAAATATTCGTGGGCAGAGCAGACCACGGAATGGACTTAACCACTGGCTTGTTTGTGTACTGCATTCCAGGTCTTCCCCTAGCTGCAATTAAAGGAAACTTAAATTTCTCCTGCTGATTATACTGACACCTTCTTTTCCCTAGATTCTCCTTTTATTTATTAAATTTTTAAAAAATCCTTATTTATTTTTGAGAGAGAGAGAGAGAGAGAGAGAGAGAGAGAGAGAGAGAGACAGGGTGCAAGCAGGGGAGGAACACAGAGAGAGGGAGGCACAGAATCTGAAACAGGCTCTAGGCCCCGAGCTGTCAGCAGAGTCGGACTCGGGGCTCGAACTCACAAGCTGTGAGATCATGACCTGAGCCGCAATGGGATGCCCAACTGACTGAGCCACCCAGGCGCGCCCCCCCCCCCCCCCGCCCCGCATTTTGTTTTTAAAGGAAGCTTTACACCCAATGTGGGGCTGCAGCTCACAACCTGGAGATCAAGGGTCACACATGCCACCTACTGAGCCAGCCAGGTGTCCCTAGATTTTGCTTTTTTATGTTCTACCTCTTAAGCAACCAAACTCAACATAGGGATTTTTGAAGAACTAGATATATTATTCAGTCACCAGGTGACCAGTTAGTCCTTAAATTTAATTTATCAATTTTTTTTTTTCCCTTTGGCTCTTGAATCTCTAAATGCTGGGAGATTAAATGATCTGACGTTTTGGCTTTTTTTTTTTTTTTTTTTTTTTTATACTGAACTCTTCATGACCATGTTTGGTAAGACTCTGTTCTGAGATCCCAGAGGCATCTTGGGTACTTCCTGTTCTTTAATCTAATGCCAACCACAGCCACTGCTCATGAGCCCTCTTTCATTGGTACGATGCTTTTAAGTTTGTAAAAATATTGTATATATGTTACCTCTTTGAGTTTCACAGCGGCCCTTCAAAGCAGGCCCTTCTCAGTAGCAGAAATTCTTTCTCAGGCGCCATGACACCTCAAACCCTGTGTCTTCCAGGAAATTCAAGTGCAGAGGTTTTATTGACAAACTTTGATGGAACTGCCTTTTTTTTTTAAGCACAAAATGGCCTTTCACTTTCATTTTCAATCCTGAGAGAGCCAGGCAGAACACCACCTGTCTTCACGAGTGTCGTGATCCAGGATGGAAAGACGGGACTTCCACTCGCGAGGCTCCCTCCCACACCCCTGGGGGGCCATGTTTTCTGAGTCATCCCTGGGACTCACAGTGCTGCTTCCTGGGTCACCTTCACCTAAGCAGCTGCTGGCATCAGCCTTGTGTGTTTCCTCCCCCCACAGCCTGTCCCCTCGTCCCCTCCTCCCATAGTGAATTCTTCTGCTTTTGTGGAACTTCTGCTCTCCAGGTGGGTCCTTTTGAGCTTCCCCATCTCTCTTTTATTTATTTATTTTTGCCCACAGGCTTAGTCCGTGTGCACCATTGTCTGAATTGTCATGAATTTTGGATTTAATTCCAGAGAGTCAAAGGCATGTTTTCAGCTGAACAAACCAAATGGAGTAAAAAGCTTCATCCTCCTCTTACTTTATTCTCATTACCCATCCCAGTGGGGAGGATGCGTAAAGAATGCATCCTCTAGATCCTGAAAGAATTTCTGATATTCATTCTTTTTCCATAAGATGCAGAGCTTAATCCTTTCTTTAGACATTTTCTTTTTTTTCTAAATAAACAGGGCCTAATTGGAAAAAGCTGAGAGAGCTAAGCAGAAAAGAATAGAAAACATTTACTGAGCTTGGAAGTGCATATTGAATACTGCAGGAAATTTGCATATGGATTACTTGGTGAAAAAATAGAAACATTCTCAGCCCATTAGTTACTGTGATGGACTCCCACTGACTAAAATCCAAGTACTTTTGCCTTGTTTTCTCCAACTGTTCTTTTCTGTAATCATTTCTCTTTAACCACAGGGCAGCTATTCTGTTCTTACACTTTGTACGAGGGAAAAGAAAAAATAGGAACATAGCTGTGCCTAGAATATGAGCAGGCTACCTCTGGTTTAATCCTGGAACATTGTCCTGCTATTTCTCAACTTTGCGGGAGGGTTGCCCCTTTGTCAGAGGGGGCTTCTAAGTCACATTTCCAGCTCTACGGTTGTGGTAAGTGGCAACCCTGAGATTCCTCCTTGGTGCCTCAGTTTCTCCAAATGCAAAATGGAGGATGATGTTTAGCAGCACTCGTGGAGATGGGGGGAGGAGAATCAATGAATATTTATCAAAATAAATTGAGTCCCTGGAATATCAGATCCCACAGAAATTCAAAGCATAATTAAGGTAGGGAGAACAGATTAGTGTTAAATGTATGTGTGAAACACATTTTACATTTCCTTCCAACAAAGACTGAATTTAATTTACTCCAAGTGAGGAGGAAAAAAAAGGGGAAAAAAATGGTATTGTGAATTAGGATTCTAAATTTGGATTTTGATATGTTGATGGGTGTACTACAGACATAAAGCCACATTTTGACTTCTCAGCAAGTGCCTGTGCGTGTGTGATGCTGGAGGTAGACGAGGCATATACATAATGAACAAATTTAATTACCATTGGCAGGACTCCTCCAGGAGAGCCACATCAAGTGCTAGCAGAAGAACTGTTATCAAAAACATATTTCAAACTATTTATCTTTAGTCCATAGAAGAATGAATGTGGTTCAGCTGTTTGCATCGCGGTGTGGAGCAAGACCATGTTTAGGAAGACACATTCAGACATTTCCTGCAGAAAATATCTACGTTATTATGTCACTGTTTGGGGCAACGACCCAAACTCTATCACTTCATGAGGAAGTCACTGAATATTAAGATAGGGAAGTTGGTGTAAAAGATCAAAGTGTCAATAACCATCAGCCCATTTCAGGCTTTCACAATGACTTAGCAACTTGAAAAATGATCCGTGTGACCTTGATCGCGGAAATGGAAAGAAATCCTGATAAAAAGGACCCTCTGCGTTTTAGAAACACCTAAGTGCTGTATATGTGCTAATTTCTCCAAAGAACTAAAAAAAAAAGGCAAATATTCTCGAAATCGTTTATCATAAAAAAGAATGCTCTCTAGAAAAACCCAAGTTGATTTTTTTTTTCTGGCCACATTCCCTTGACACGACTGAAACTTCCACCAGAATAGTAAAGACACGGTTACTTTTCTAGCAAGATGCAGAATTCACCAGAGAACCTATGTAGTGCAGATCCCAGGTCCCAGAGAAAACCAAGAAATGGTGATCCTTCTTCCCTTCCAAACAGACATCTGTGTGAGTATCTAAACCAGGAACTACATGAACAAGGATCACAATGTGGAGCTTTTTAAGGCAAAATAAGTAAGATTTCACAGGGAGGAAAGGCTGTGTTTGGGTTGTCCCTTCGGCCTCCTGGGACCTGACCTTCTAAAGCATGGCCTGAGGATAAGCAGCAGTTGTTTTTTGGTTTTTGTTTGTTTGTTTGCTTTTTTTAGGTGAGTAGACCCTCAGGTCCCAACCCAACCTACCCAGTCAGAGATTTGTGAGTGATTATCTCAGATTTGTGTGCGCGTTAAACTCTGAGAAGCATTGTCCTCGATAACACTTATTATATGCTTGTTTCCAGCCTTCCTCATTGTCACCGCAGGATAATTACTTGACAACTTCAGATCATTGATTTTTGATCACTCACTCAAGGATGATGCAGAATAGCTTTGCCATTTGGATGGTCTGACCTCATATTACACATCAGTCCCAGATTTTGTCATTTTCATTCGTTGAGCACCCGGCGGGCTCCGGGGACTACGCTAGGCTCTGGAAGCAAAGGGGTAGACAAGACAGATGCAGAACGCGGGAGGCAGACATTACACAGATGATCCCTGAAATGCTTATTGAATGACATACGAGTAAATCATTATGAAGGAAATACACAGCGTGCAAAGAAAGTTCAAGTTGGGTGAGCTTGTGGTCCGATCCAGATCAGAGAGTGCCATGGGATCCCCTGCAGGGGGTGCTGCCCTCTGGAGGCTCCTGGTTCCGGCAGGGGGGCGGTGCAGGGGGTGGGGGGGCTCAACCCAATGGACCCCAGACAGGCAGAAGGGCAGCAAGGCCGACCACCAACTCCCAGCAGTCAGATGGCCAGTAAAGTAGGACACCAATGCTGTTAAGCTAACTCTTTCCCCCTTGAATAAACATTTTTATTGGCCATATGATTTTGTTTTTTTGAGGTGCCAAAAAGCTTACATGGTTTGCTCAAATTAGAAAAATAATAAATACCACAAGTTCAGAGAGCATGCAAACAAGAGCTCTAAATAGGGCAGTAGTTAGGGATCTTGATGATTGTCATTCTCTAAATTCTCTCCGTCTGGGTGGACCCTCTCCCCCTGTTGTCTTCAAGTGCCCCCGAGGGCCCTCCTCTGTCTCAACTGTGGCTTCGGCTGACCTCAGGTTGTCCCGAGGGACGAGGGACGAGGGTGCGGGCCTCATGCTTCCTCCCCTCCTTCCCTCCTTCCTTCTCTCTTTCCTGTTGATGTTGCTTTTCCATCTCAGACATTTCAAGTTTGAATTGGATTTGCATATCTAACCTGCTAATTACACCAATTACTTGCAAGGCTTCTGCATTCTAAAAAGTCTGAAACTGACCCCTTTCATTAAAGTCAGTGTCCGTTTGCCCTGAATTTTGGAGCTATGGAGACAAATACATTTTTTCTTCTTCTTCCCCCTCCCCCTTCTCCTTGTCCCCCTCCTCCCCCCCTCCTTCTTCCCTTCTTCTTCTTCTTCTTCTTCTTCTTCTTCTTCTTCTTCTTCTCTTATAAATGTATTTTTTAAAGGCCAGCTGCCAATGACTATATTTTTCAGGTCCCAAACACTCATGTTTCTGGTCATGTTTTTCTGTAGTACAGCATACATTCTTTAACTAAATACTACTTTTGAAAGATCAAAAGAAGGACTCCCTGCTTTCATTTTGTTCTTGGCTGTAGCTCGTGGATGTCTATTTTTTTTTTTCTTCTTAATTTACGAGAAGCTTTCCTTCCCTCGGAAGAAAGAGAAGTGGCTCTGACGATCATAAAGAGATCATTAGCGTTTACTAATACAGCCTGTTCTTCAGTTGCTTTACCACCACGTCTTTTCAGTATTATTTACTGAGCAGCTGAAAGAATTGGGCTTTGAATTTTTAGATCACTATAAAGCAAGACCTATTGTCACTTATTGCTGGGTATAATTGCACCATATGTATTTAGTGAAGCTATTTATTCATCTCCCTGGTGAATAACTTTGTCAAAATGAGTTGAGATATTTCTGTGTGTGCAGTTGGAATCTAGAAAACATTTGCATTTCATACAGCACTTAGAAATTATAGAGGGCTTCACAAATATTTTTTTTTCCTCCAGACCTGAGGGTCTGTTGAGTTCTACTCATCTTTTAGTATTCCCCATTGTTTGTTAGAACAAGCCCTGTGCTTATGAGTGTACAGTTTTTCTGAGTAGATATTAAGCCCTAGAAACGTAGTTTTAAAAAAAGAGAAAGGGAGGGAGGGAGGGAAAGAAACATTAGAATGTAAATAACTTGCATTTCAGTATAGAATAACTCATTTGTCCATTAATCAACAAATCTGCATTGAAAGCTCAGCGTGCACACTCGTACATCATGAAGAGGCCCGGGCTGGCCCCTGTCCTGAAGGGGCTCACCTTCCGTGAGGATGTTCTAGAAGAAGGAGACTAAACCTAAGCTTGGGGACAGAGAATGCTTTCCTGAAAAAGGGATATTTCAGCTAAACTGTAAAAGATGAGGATTTAAGCAGGCAAAAAGGAAGAAAACATTTTCTAGGCAAAGGAAATAGCACGTGCAAATGCCCTGCGGTGAGAAAGGTCATGGCACCTTTGAGGAACTGCAAGACCAGTGTGGACGGAGCAGAGGGATGAGAGGGAAGGAGGGCGCGGCGAAGAGGATGAGGTAGGAGACTGTAGGCCGAAGACTGTACCACAGGAGAGCAACACCCTAAGATTTCCGGTTTCTAACAGAGAACTCTGGTAGCAGTGTGGAGACTAGATGGGGGTGGGGGGAGAGGGAAACGGGTGGACCTGTTAGGAACATGTTAAAGTAGACCACGTGGGAGAGGGTGGCTTAGATCAGGGAGGTCAAATGTTGATGGAGAGAATAGGCATGTTTGAGAGATACTTCTGAGGGCTTGGAGAGTAGACATGGGTCTGGGAAAGAGGAATGTGTCAAGGATTATGTCCAGACTCTGGGCCTACACTGCTGGGTGAATGGGGAGCAGGGACTGAAGACTCCGTTTTGGGAAAGGTCATTGTTGGAATTTACTTTCGGGTGTCTGTGAGCCATCAGTATGGTGATGCTGACTAGGCAGTAGGCCTGGAGCTCAGAGGAGAGGCCTAGGCCAGGTTTAACAGCTGATAGCCACGTGCCTTCTCATGTGACACGGGTTCTGATGTGACGCAGGATTCTCCTGTACCGCCGAGGAAAACAGTAAAATGGACTATTTCCTCCTTCTTGAGGAATTTTGCTCCAGATGGAATTAGAAGCACTACAACAAATACTTGTCACCGTCGATAAATTGGTGGTAAATACAGGGACCCCTTCGCTGGATGAAATGAGCAAGCATTTAGGTTGTAAGGTATTTCATTGTTTGCAACCTTGAGGTCCTTGTAGAATGCTCAGGTTGAGTGTTTCGTGTCACGTCTCACAAAAGAAGATCAGAACCAAGAACATAAGGCTTACGGTACTTTTCAGTCATCACTAATGGTTCGCTCTGTGCTCAGACTTTGGTGAGAATGATTGGTATAATTTAGGATGGTTGATCCTATTCGCTGTAGTAACTTTAAACTATTACTATTTTTCACTTCGTGAGGAAACAAAAGAAAAAAAAAATGTGTTTGGATTCCTTCCAAGACACGTTTCTTTCGTTCTCTCCTTGACCTTTTGAGAAGGAACATTCCCTTGGAGTTACATGGAGGGAAAACTTGGTTAAATAATTGAGCCAGAAGGCCATGTTCAGCTGTGCAACTTTATCAAGCCACTCAACCTTTCTGGCCTTAATTCCCTTCCTTCACTTGTAAAAGAGGGAGAAAATGTGGTCGCCTAAAAGACGATAACAATAATAATGGCTAACTATTTTTGGAGAACTTACTGTGTGCTAAATTCTTTCATGTCAGGATTACTGGCTCTATAAGACAATCAGAGAGATGAAATAAGGGAAGAAACGTGTCTTAGACGGAACATGTTTCACTCATCTTTTTGTAACTATTTGCAGTGTAAGAAACCATAAAAGTTTAAATTTAACAAAAAGGCTAACTATTCCGAACAATAGGCCAGTATTCTCATCAAGTGAATACACCTGAGATGATCCACATCCTACCCAGGCTTGACAGTTTTAGGTAGAATTTTATGTAGACCTGTCATTCTTGGGATCAGTGGAGTCAAGTTCCAAAAAGAGAGGGTAGAAATGGCGTTAAGTGAAGGGAATTAGGATTATGATTCTTAGCCAGAGTATTTTCTCAAGAATTACAGGGATCTTGAAACTCAGTGTATGCATACAGCGATTGGCTATCCTGTGGGTCACAAAACCTAAACGGTCATGATTGGAAAGGGCAAATAGATTGAGTGACAGCTGCTTGCCCATGGGTGAACCAAGGGATAATGAAGAAGGGGCAAGGCGTGAGAGCGATTTTCTCAACAACCGAGGGGAGGAAGGGCTCAGAGCGGCGATAGGTAATTTGCAGTCAGAGCAAGGAAAGAGAAGAAGAGCAAGCTGAAGGCACGAAGCCCTTGGTACCTGCTATGTGCCAGTCAGGTGTGTGCAGGGACGGCCACGTGGACAAGCTCAGCTGTGAAAGGAAGAAAACTGGAAGGGATGCGTTTTGGAAGCAGGCGAGTGAGTGGCTTTGGTGAAACAGTGCGGGTTGTCACAAAAGGTTGTCAGTCCTAGGACCCTGGAGCTGCCATGCGAGTCACGCTGAGCTCACACCTTTGTAATGGCTGCTGGGGCTAAGGTTTGAGTTCCATTATTTCCATATCTGCTGCTTTTTTTAAGCAGCCAGACACAGATGACTTTTAGCAAGTACAGAATTTATATTTAAGCAGTGCATAATGAAAATCGACGGCTTTTTGTTGAGAAAAGCACAGTGTCAGGAAAATATCCCTATCACTCTCTTTCCCCCTGTCATGGTGGTGGAAATTTTACATTTGAAAGTGAAAAGGCTTAAGATATAATTTTTTAATCCCATCTTTCCTGCCCACTTGTATCTCTTCCAAAGCTTGTCAGGGCCAGATCTAGAATAGTAAGAGCCATTAAAAATTTGGCATCTTGCACTCTGTTTTTTGGAATAGACTCCGTGTGGGCCAATTTATGGTAAATTATTCTCTTCGTGTGTGAATTTCCTTTTCTCTCTTGGCAAATTCATGCTTGCCTCTACACCCCTGCACACAGATCTTAAACACACACATTTATTACAGAATCTGTGTGGGCTATGTGTGTAAGTGTTAAAGTGTGTGCCCATGGCTGTACCCACAAGTGCATATGCACATATTTGCACCTATGTGCTTATATGATAGCAAATTGACTTAAACAGTTTGTCTTGGAGGTTTGTGTTGCTGTATGTATGTTAGCATACATTCTGTTGCAACCCGCAAACAGTTTCTCAGTCAAAAGATGACAGAATTCAGCAATCGTTTTGGGAAACACCATAGTAAATAAATATATTGCTTAGCTCTGTTAAACGAAGCATGCCAATTCTTAATAGAACTGAAGGCAAGCGGTGGCGTTTCTCGTCTTTGCAGTCAAAGACGATTACAGGGGAGCCAGTCCACTGCCAAAGGGAAAGGCAGAGCCAAGGCCTTGCTACGGCCCCCGTACTCTGAACACAGAGAGCTCTGGAGCTCGGTGTCCTTGTCACTTGGGATCATATGGGGTGGCAGCGCCCGCCTCCCACCTGGAGAGCTGTCGGGTGGGGGGCAGGGGCAGGGCGTCATGCGAAATTACCTGACCTGCTCTTTGGGCATACTTGACTCGGGGCAACTCAGGGCACGGTCCCAAAGATCTTGTTTCTTTGCACGAGAAGCCCTGATGAGAGAGTCTCTTTCCTGGCATATTTGAGAGCATATTAGCTCAGCTTTTAAAGGGCAATTTAAAACAGTTTCTTTTCCTTTATGCATGAAGAAGGCACACATTTATGTGCCTCGAGTTATTGCTAATAACGTGTTCCCAGTGGGCCTGTGTATGTTTAGCTCAAGTTTGGAAAAGGGTGTGACAGGAAAACTGCTCACTCACTCACTTCGCCAGTGTTGCTGCATATTTCTCAGAACGTTAATAAAGAGGTCAGTGCATCGCGTCCACGAAAAAATAAAAAGATACAACCACATGTGGGTATTGGTATTAGTATTGTTTCCCCACATGGTTAGATAGCAAAATGATTCCGGCAGAACCCACAAATAGGTTTTTGTGGCGTTTGCGATGTTGATTATTTGCCGTCACCATGAAAGCCAACTGGCCCTACCTAATTAGAAGGCCGTAATGAGCTTTACTACACAGGGAAGTCTAGGAAATCAATATGGTTGTTTTTGGGGTTTTTGGGTGTTTTTTGTTTTTTTTTTTTTTTACAAAGAGTTCATTCTCTCCATTTCGTTCAGCATTTATTTAGCAAATAATCTGCAGTCACTTGAGTACATGCCAAGCACTGTACCCAGTGCTAAAACTCAGGCCCTTGTCCTCGTAAAGCTCACGGCCTGGCGGGGGGAGACACACACTCCTCCAATTAGGGTAGGGCCGCGTGTTAGCAGGGCAGCGGGCGAGGCCTGGTGGGCATGTGGGAAGCGACCTTCTGGGCCTTGCTGAAAGCATAAAGGAAGGTGTCACAGAGGAGGTGACTCCAGGCTAGAGGGTCAGTCGTATGTCACCACTTACGGGGACTAGCACATGCAGAGGCCGACACAGAAAGGAGCATGCTGCTTCATTAAGGAACCGCAGCTGGCCTGGCCGGCCGCCCGGGGTGGGGGACAGAGAGGGGGAGCGGGCCTCACCGCGCATGCGCTCAGCCTTTCTTCCCGTTTCTGTTTCTCCCCTTCCCCTTCCTTCTGCTTAATTTAGTTGCCTTTTACTTCGTCTATCCCTCTCTGTCCTGAAAGACCTGAAACTCGAGCAACCTTTTAGAAAAACTAGAGTTTTAGGGAATGTTTCTGACATTTCAAAAAGAAAGAGTGAAAAATAATGTCTCAAATCCAAGAGTGGATTCTCTCACCTGTCAGTTTCCTTAGTTTAGTACGTAGAAAATAATGTGGGGGGTGTCGGAGCGGGCTGGGTCAGATCCCAGATTTACTCTGCCATCCGTCTGTCTCCTGGAATGCCTTGTGAAGGCAGAGAAGGCAGCATAGGGCCTGATGATTCTGTTGTATCATCCGCAGAGCCCAGTTAGTACCGCATGTGCAAGAAACTCCGAATTTCCCGGTGCCTTTGAGGAGCAGGGGCTTGGTCACTTTGGTATACAGACTGGCACTGGAAGATTTGGAACGAGTGTCTTCGTTAATACAGAGTCGCACAACATCTGAATGTTGCTTTTTGATACTCTGCGGTGCTTGTGTGGGACCATGTGTGTGGAAGGAATCATATATGACATGTGGAGATCAGAAACACAGATACAAAGAAAATAAAGTCATTTGATCTCTTTCAGGTACATTTACGCAGGACCAATTACAGGCCCTAAATATATTTGCTCTACTGATGTGTAATCATACTGCATTTACGGAGATCTGACTGTCAGCCTGGGAAACATACATGCTCTAGTGGATATGTATTTGCAGATTGCATGAAATCAATGCTAATAATAACAGCGGGCTCAGGCAACTTACTTATTATTATATTTAAACCACGCCAGACAACCTTGTTCATTATTTGCCCACTCACAGAATAATTATTTGCTTGAGATTATAGCTTTCTGGCATTGTACGGACACAACATGAGTAACATATGATACCTTATATTTGTTGACTAACTGGAGAGGGCCACATGATCTGACTTCAATACCCGTGTTGCACTGTGGGGTATATTCGCTTTCTGATTGCAAATACAGTGGGATGAGGTCCCACTTGTCCCCAGCAAGTTTCAAGCGTTACACACCAGACACTTGATAATTTCCATAAAAATTTAATATGGTTCAAATGTTGGCACAGAAACAACATACTTCTCTCTACATGGTCATGTGGCTTCTCGAAAACATCGCTTTGATTTTTGTTTTCTAAGCTGGACCCTCATTCGCTTTGCCACCTCTTGCAGAGTAAGGACCCTTTTGAGGATCGACTACTACCCATAGCCCACGATGTTAGGAAGCAACGACTTGCCTTAAGCCAGCAAGAAATACATGCGTAGTGCCCATTTGGGTAAAACTTTGTTTTAGACATTTCTTAAAACCAAGAGGCGCAAGAAGCTGGGAAGTTGCATTTATGAGCTAGTTAATAGATTCGTTGTGTACATCAGAATAACAGGGAAAAAAACCCACAGTAACTGGGATCCCTTTATTCCGGGTTAGGAAAACATTACAGAAAGGGTTTTATATTAATTCTGCAAAACTTGTAATGTTTCCACAAGATCTGGATACATGAGTCCCGTAGGTCACTTCAGAACGCCAGATGAGTGGCGCACGGGAAGGGTGGCTCAGGACCCCCAGGTGTGAAGTGCCTTCTCCCGTCTTGCTGCTGGATCCAGACCCACCGGCAGGGAAACTTGGGAGGCTGTCTCAGGAGGTGCAAGTGCACGTCGATGTAGATATTTGGAATCTTTGGAAAATCAGTCCGGGGCGCCCCGCTCTCTCTGACGTCCAGAGAATTCTCGAAGGAAGCAGGGCTCACCCTACCAAGACTTCAGACCGTTTCCCAGGGAGGCCCCTGTGCCTCTGGGTGGAACCTTTGAAAAACTCTTAACGTCAGATATTATTACCTTTCGGCAGCCAAAAGGAAACACGGAAATCCCTTTTCTGTCGGTTAAGTTGTCCCATTACAGATAAGAAGGTGATTAGACGGAAAACATGAGGAAGATCACGAAGCGAGCACACGGGAGGCCTCTTCCGCGTCCTCGCCCCAGAATTGGCAGTCTGCAGGAAACACCGAGGGGAAGAAATTCCCCATTTCTCAGTGTAGTGAATGCGTGAACCAGATACCTTGAAAAAGCCTCAAAACATTTGAATTATTTCCCTCTTCTCCCTTTATGTCACACTAGCTGCAGACTGGTGTGCTGTCAATATTAAGAATTTGCGAGAGCATCCGGGGCTAATAAGAATGCGCGGGGCACAGAGACCACAGGGCCGCGGCGAGGTCAGGCGTGTGTCCAGGCACGGAGGGCGGAGGCAGGAGAAACAAAATCACACGGCCCCATGGTCCTCCGCCGTCTTTCCATTTTGTATCTTTCTCCCCCCTCCCTTTTTTTTCTGACTTTTCTTCTTCTGCTTCTTCCTTTTTTTTTTTTTTCCCAGACAACACTTTCTGTTATCTTTCCACCCTAAATTTTAAAATTAGATTTTACTCTTCCACACTTTGAAGGATGAGGCTGCTACAGTTTGGTTCATCAAAAGCTGTCCCTTTCTTTCTTCTTGCCCCAGTTCTTTTGTTTATTTTCTCTCGTCTTTAAAAAAAAAAAAAAAAATCCCGTTAAGCTCAGGGCAGTCTAACGATCCCTAGAACTGGGTTTCTCAAAGGGTAATCTTGGAACATTCAGCATTTAGAAGTATCACCCAGGAGATCTACCCGGAGCCTCACTCCACACCTTAGGAATCAGAATCTGCATTTTAACAAGATGCCTGGGTGGCTAGTGACTCCTGCTTGAGCTGGGGCATCGCTGTCCCAGAAGGAAACTGGTAAAGCTTGGCTGAATACTGGATGCAGATTTCTCGCCTCCTTCAGATTTCTCGCCTCCTCCGCTCCAGCTTCGGCCCTCTCTCTCATTTACACCTTTTACAGGTATGTCCATGATTCGAGTGGACTTGAACTCTTGGTCTTACCGTGGAAGTCACCTTGACTGTATCCATAGCATTAGAAATATTTGCTGACCTTTCCGCCAGTGCCTTTCATCATTGTTGTCTTTGAGCCGTAAGGGGAAGATGTAAACTAGCCGTAATTCATGGGTCCGTTTCTGGAGCTGCCCACACATCATAGCAGCAGCCGTCACTAATGGGATTAATTGGTTTTGACTGATGAAATTGTAAAAGCATATACCTCCAAGGGTCATAAACACGGCGCCTTAATTGAAATCAAATGTATATTTTAGAAAACCTTGCCAGCATCCTAGACTCCTCTCTTTTTGGATTTTGTTGACATTAGTGATGGTATAGAAATCTGATCAGGAAAGGTTTGCTGTTATTACGGCTTTGAATATGAACTGGGCTTCTTAGTACTTTAAGTAGCTGATTAGGGGAGGGAGTAATATTCGACTTGATTATTGGTTACACATATGGAATAAATCCTATTTTAATGGTGTCTAATGAGCCTTTCATTTTCAAAACCTTACACAAAAGCCTCTAATAGAAAGGGAAAGTAATATTTCAAAGGTCATCTTAATACCACTTAATGTCAACAATCTGTAATCAAGCCAATATATATGGATGGTGATTACAGTCCAGTTGTGATCCTTTAAATATGAAATAATCTCCTAAATTAGCAAAGTGGCGTAAGCTCAGGTTCCCTGGGTTTGAGGCAATTTATACTTTTTAATTAAAGTTTGTTACTTGAAAACGGCCTCAGAGTTAGAGATTTTTCTCAGAGTGAGGCTTCGTGCAATGCAGTATTTCCAAAACCCACGAGATTTAAAGATCTGTCACTGCCAGTTTCTTGCATTGTTCTTCCACGCTCTGTAAAGTCACCGAAATGTGCAAATGGGAAACGATGCTTTCTCTCAACGGGGGGATAATGCAAGGGCTGCTAGAAACCAGAAAGTTGCGCTGGTCAGGAGGCTACTGAGGGAACCCGTAGGCAATAACCTCTTTCAGAACCAGGTATCTGCCTGGCAGCAGATTCAAGAGTCAGGAATTTTAAAGAATCTCTAGTACGAGACCGGCATTCTGAAATTTTGCGCCATTTGCCGGGTGACTAGAGAGAACCGGCCTTCCCTCCACAACAGAGATGTTTCCAGGCCAGGGCCATTGCTGGTTCGCAGAGCTCTCGGCCCCAGTGAGAAGTGGGTGAATCCTGCAAGACGGTTGACTTCTGTCAGGAGATTTGAAGCAAATCGACGGTGGTTAAGATGTGAATGGCATTCATGGGTAGGATAGAACGTCAGAATCTCCTGGAGGGCTTATCGACACTCAGGTGGCTGCCCCCCACCCAGCCCGGGGTTCTATTCTGTATGTCTGGGTGGGGCTGGGAATTCCGGGATTTCTGGCAGACTCTCAAGGCCTTGGGGTGCTGCTGGTTCCTGCAGCGCCTCTCTGAGAATCCCTGCTCAAGGTTCATCAGTATGTAAGTGGCTGCTTCCTTCTTCCCAGGAGTGAAGTTTGAGTTTCATTCCTATTCCTCCTCCCAGTGCCTAACACATAGTACCCTGCTCAGAGGGCTTGCCCAGTGTTTGCTGGGGGCAAAGAAAGAAGGTTATTTACGTGTCATTAACTAGCATATATCAGACCCCTGCCCCACCCCCACTCCCTCCCTCCCACATTACCATCCTGTATTTGTCTTTCTTTTGCTTCCTGTGTTTCCTCCTTCTGCTAACCCCCTTGGATTCTCAGAGTTTGTTTTTCTCTTTTTCCATGCTGCCTTGAACCACAGGGAACCTCGGGCTTGGTGGTCTGGTTCTACCAGCCCTCCAGCCAGTCTGGAAAGGAGAGGACCTGAGAGTAGTCTGTTGGTCAAGTCTAGTGTAAGGCTTGCTTGGTGACAGTGACCCAAGCAGGCAGGTGACACTTTGGACCTTAGGTCTCAGGATGGACGTTGTACTTTAGGAAACCTGATAGGAAAGCACTTGGCTACCCAAGGAAACAGTCTTTTTGTGGTCCTTGCTTTCCTAGGTGTAGATGTTCATTCACAATGTGAAACTCATTAAAGATTTAGAAAACATGAAAAAAAACCAAAAAGGAATAACAACATAATAATAAGGAAAAAGGCATCCATTTGCCCAGACACCCAAAGCATCCAGTTTTGGAGTATTCTGTAACAGTCTTTTATAGTTGTATCTAAATGTTAGTTTATTTTTAATGCATTTGCATTTAACTGAATTTATAAATCTAGGGGTAAAATTGCCCTGAGGGAAAGGAAATTCTTGTGTTGAATTACAGGGTTATTCCCATAATGAGTGATAATGATTCATTACAAAATGGTTTGCTTTCAAGTCTCATCCAGACACCATTAGACAAACGAACAGCACCTCCTTCCTCTTCTGGAGAATTATTGGCGTGACAGGTTCAATCAGGTGTTCAATCATCAGGCCAACCGGCCGTGATGCGTTGGGTGCTAGGCCCCCCGAGGAGGCACTTGTCGATCTCTCGGAGCCTGACTCTACTGGTTTGGGGTTCATGGTTTCGGGTGAACTTTTTCAGCAGGAACGGGTGGGTGGTGTATATTATGAGCCCCTGAGTCCAAGAAGTTGCCCTTCTCTTGCCTTTATTCATACAACCCAGTAGGGTCAAACCCCTTCACTGTTAATCTTTTCCCCTAAAAATACTCTAATGCTAGTGCAGGTACCACAGACACTGTTACCTTCCAGCCTTTCTTGCTGCCAAGGAGACATCTGAGACCAGCTGGATTTTCAGGGTTTTGTAGATAATCTTGTGGTTGTCATTTGCAGTCTAGGCGCTCATAGTTTCTTCCGTCTTTGCTCTTTAAACATGGTCAGGATGTTCTGAGATGCAGGTCACTCTTCACTCATTTCCTCCGAATGCCACAAGCCGCTTAGTCTTCGGTCATTGCCCCCGTTAATAGTAATAATAGCATATTGATTGATTTTAACTGGACATTTTACTGGACATTTAACAGGAGAGAGCGTGGAAACACCAGTCTGACATCCAGTTTATGTGCCATCAGGTGGATGGTTTGATTTAGTTCTAGGACGTGTTTGAGATCCCCCTAATCACTCTGCAGTAGATCGGGGAGGGGGGAGTGTCTTGTCTGTCTGGTGCTTGGAGAAACCTCATTCACCTGTTCTAAAGGGGTTCTCCAACCCCCATGCTGGTGCCTCGACAACGTAGCCTTCTCTCTGACCAGTATCTGGGACGACTGGACCACAGGGTGGAGGCTGGGGCCTCCCCGGGTCTGGGTCTGCACCCAGGAGCTGGTCCTGGAACAGCATCTCTCCTACAAAAGAGCCTTGCTAGGAACTAGACTACAGGCTTGAGGGGTCCAAGACCACAAGCTCATCTCAGACCCCAGTAGGGCCCACCGGCTGACTCCCACGTCAGATCGGCTGAGCTCCAGCACATTGCTCCGAGTTGTCATTTGGAGAGAACCTTAAAAACAGAGGTTTGGTCGGGAGAGGCCTCTTAGCCATGAATTGGGGGGTCAACATTGAGCCCCTTTACTCTCAGATTTGAGACCCACTCGAAAACCTGCAGAGATAAGCCACTTAACTCCTCTGTCTGTCCCAAGCAGCGTATCATCATATGCCTTTCACTCCGTTCAAAAAGCAGTGGCTTCATCAGCAAATCCTCTTCTGTTCAGGCTAAATTTATTTTTATGTGAAATCGAAATCAGGAAAACACCAAAATTATTTTAAGCAAAATATCAAAATTGAAATAAACCAACATATGTCTGTGAAACATGTATAACTCTCAATCAAGCGTAAGTGCAACTTTCATAAATTTCTTAAAATACTCCAGCACGCAAAATCTGGACGACTTCAATAGATGGAGTTATGACATGTGTGATTATCCTTTCTCCTTAGTTCATCCTTCACTTAAAGATGAAACCTCAGATAGCCAGAGCCTGGCCAGCCCTGGGTCATCCCTTCCTAAACAATGTACCCCGCGCTCCATCATCTCTCACGATAAGTGAGAGAACCGAGGAATTTTAGAAAATGTCTTCTGGTAAGGTTAATGAATACCTGCTGGTTTTGAATGGAAACCCTCTTAAAGTTACCTTCTTTACTCCTATTCTGTCCTTCCCCCCATCGTCCCATGTTCCTCTCCAAGAAATGAGGTTTCTGGATCGCTTGAAACCTACTAGGCTTTGTTCTGTTACCTTTTCCATATTTCTACGTTTCCTTTGCAGCGGGGACTCAAATGGGATTCAAATTGTCAAAGCAGCATCAGCATTCTAGGGCTTGGCAGTGAAGAGCGAATCCAAGGGGGTGTGCCCACCTCACACTTATGCTTCGTTTACAGGCTTTCTCTTACACGTTCTCTTTACTAGATGGCCACTTCAGGACTGGACTCACTGTGAGCCTCTTACACAGCAGCTGTTACTTTACCCACAGAAGACATGAAATAAATAGTACCATCAATAAATATTATTGACAAGCCAGTAAAGCATTTCTTGAAATCCTCAGCCCTTCACTTTCAATTCCTCTCTTCATGAACTAGGTCACAACATTTCTTAGAAAAACAAAAACAAGCAAAACGATCACTCTTTGGAAAACGTTCCCAGCACTGAAATGAATTGTGTTCCAGTTCTGCTTTTAAAAGCATGCTAAAAAGACTCCATCTCATTAGGCTTGGCGTCACAGTGGACGTTAACGGAGTCATTCTTTGGGGGAGTCGAAAAACTCCTTAAGATTGTTCGGGAAGCTACGATCATAACGATTCCACGGAAGCAGGCCGTTTTCATCTTGGACTCTGGGATCTGCTGCTCACCTTTATTCTCATACATCACTTTGATTTTTTGTTGTCGTTGTTAGTTTATTAGTTGTCAGAAGTTTCTTCCTTCCTGGTTCCTTCCATTTAGACCAATTTGGAAATGGAAAAGTGTGTTAATTTTTTCATAAATCTTTAAGACACGCATTACTGTATTTTTATTAACTGAGCCAGATGGTTCACAGCAAATTTTCTCTGACATAAGTAATCACAGAAATCAGGTTGGGACCCAGATCTGGTGTGGAAAGTGGCATGTATATTAGTGGAAAAATGCAGTTCACATAAATATGTGGATATTTATAGAATATTTGTTACTGTTTGGATTTCATTTTATTTTATTATTTTTGTGTTTTGGTTTTGGCTAAATACACACTAAGGACCTGTTTTTTTTTTTCTTTCCTGTCCCCCCAGACCCAGTCAAGCTCCTTCTCAACAGCTGAAACTTGTTTTCTCTTTGCAGTTTGAAGGTTGCAAGAAGGCCTTTTCAAGGCTTGAGAATCTCAAGATTCACTTACGGAGCCACACAGGCGAGAAGCCCTATTTGTGCCAGCACCCGGGCTGTGAGAAGGCGTTCAGTAACTCCAGTGACCGTGCCAAGCACCAGAGGACACATCTGGACACTGTAAGGACAGCATGGGCTTTCCAGCTGCCAGCCCCGAGCCCTGAGCCCCGGTGTGAGGAAGGGCCCATGTGATAGTGGGACAGGAAGGTGTTTGCTTTATGGTCTGCAGGTTATAGGGACAATGCCAAGGGCAGCAGTGGAACCTTGGTAAAGGTCCAGAAGGGGCCCCGCCTGGCTCTTTCCTCATTTTTCTGTAGTCACAGGTTACCCTAAATATTACAACCGCCTGAGACAGAGTTGTGTGTATGAAATAAAGGCATTTCAGGGGCTGTCGCATAACAGGTTTTAGTACAGAGAATGACTGCTGGGGATTGGACGTCATCATAAGTATTCAAATATCGGGCTGCTGAAGTAGATCATATATACTGTTGCTGGAGAGGAAGCATTGTGGTTTTTGGGTTTTTGTTATTGTTGTTGTTTTGTTTTTTTACCCTGGTTCTTTTCTTTTTGCCATAAGAACTTTGAGGCTGGCATGGTGACTGAGGGACTCTGGCCTTTTGCTTTAGAGAAGCCACCTGGCATTTTCACCTTCAGGCGATCTGCAAAGAATCCGCACATCTTTCCCCAGGGTTAAGTTTCCCCGTGCCGCTGTTGTGTTAACAGCCACAGATCCACTGGCATAACTCCTGTGAGAACGACTGATTGCCATTATTACACCTTAACTCTCTCAGTGCCGTAACATTTTGCTCGTTCTCTGAGGCTCTTTTATTTTCTCATTTCTGTTGATGGTCCTCCTTGGCATTTCTCAAGTTTCGATGCCATTTTCCTTACACGGGGCCAGGTAGACTCCGTGCAGTTTCGCTTCACTCAACAAAGCCATCAGGACGGATGTCTCGTACACATCCCAGAGCTCTTATCCCACGTGCTTGCAAATAATATATTCATGGCAGTACTTTTTCAGTGTTAACATTCTGATGTCTATTATTAAACTACACCAGAATTTGAATTTTGAGAAGATACTGTTATTTCTACACACCTTCTCATACATATTTAAGATGCTTCTGATGTTACAGTTGACATATTTATTAAATTTTATATTAGTCTCTATCAGTCATATTGATAGAAGTCATTTTAGCTATATGTCACATAACCTTTCTAAACAGCATTATCTCCTAAGATACATAAATGTGAGGGTTTGCCTGGTAAGTAGCCGCAATATAATTAGAGCAATATGGACACAGCATAGCCCCCTCCTGCTCTAGCTGGATTGAATCCCGTGATCGTAGGACCACCAGAGTGGAATGTTAAGTGAATAAATGTGGTGAATAGCAGGATTTTTTAAAGGTAGAAGTAGGGGGAAAAAAGAATAAATTATGTTAAAATGCCCTATTTTGTAAGTCTAAAATGGCCTTGGTAGAATCTAATAAATTTTCCAATTTGTCATTAAACTTTATCATGGGAGAATGAGCGTTCACAAGACAAGATTGTCTTGAGAAATTGCCTCCACTCTAGCTAGTTATCTGTAGTTTGTAAGAACTATTGTAAGCCTGAGTGTTACGGCTCTACAATACCCTTCTTTACCTGGAGCTAATTTTAGCTAATCAGACTATGAGCATTTTCTAAAATCATTTTGGAATTCAAAAAAAAAAAAATCACGTTTTAAAACTTTTGAGGAAAGCTACCACAGATAATAATTTCATGATTCAGTTCAATGCAGTAGCTTTTAAAACCCAGCCATTTTTATTTTTTTTTAACTACCTCTCTATTAAATCTTTTAAAACCATCGTTCCTCCTTTTAAGATGCAAACCTACCTCCTGTTTAAATTTTTATTGCGTTAAACGAATTGTTAAGCTCTTTTTAAATCGTGCAGAAATTAAGCATTTGTTTTAAAAAGCAAACTGTAGCTGCTTGAAGAATGTATTATTTAAATTTAGGCCCCCATTTCCTTTCATTAACCACTCCTTATGCTAATGCTGTCAGAATTTTGGATAAAGTATCTTTTCTTCAACTCAGGGGATTCTTACAGGAAAATGATTTTTCCCAAGTTCAAAATTCTAACCCTGAAAAGTTTTATTAACTTATTTCCCTATTAGCATCTTACTGTCTAAACAGGGGAAGTGATTTTACAGTGCACATGGAAAATATAGTTTAATAAAGTATAGCATGCCATTTAAAGCTGGGGGAACCTGAGATCAAATTACCAGTACGCCACTTGGACCAGCCCCTGACATTGCTATTTTGGCACACTGATCCCAGGTGGCTAACAGCAGGGGAGAGAGTGAAGGCCAGCTGGGAGGGATGGTGAGATGTTTCAAGAACATCCCAAACTCAAATACAAAGTGACATTACCCATTCCTTTTCTTTTCAACGCAGATATTAGTGACCATCATAATAATAATAGGGTTGGTTTATATAATGTGTTAATGTTCCCAAAGTTGTTTTTTTTTGTTTCTTTGTTTTTTGTTGTTTTTTTTTTGAACATGCCACATCTCCTCTAGTGCCCAGAATGCAGGTTTATGTGGTCACAACATGACCGCTAATAGAGATATCAGCTGGTTGTTCCCCTAAAGCCAGGGCCGGGTGGGGAAGGCT
Source organism: Acinonyx jubatus (assembly GCF_027475565.1). Taxonomy (NCBI): domain Eukaryota; kingdom Metazoa; phylum Chordata; class Mammalia; order Carnivora; family Felidae; genus Acinonyx; species Acinonyx jubatus. The sequence goes on along the minus strand of NC_069391.1, from coordinate 85,559,835 downwards.
ATGGCAAGACCGCTGTGCGAACCCAGAAGAGATTCCCAGGTGAAAGAAAACTTTTGTTTGCCCGAGGGAAACTCGTTGACTAGTGACTTCAGCCCATGTTGGCTCGCCGTTGGCAAAACCTGAGATACGGAGAGCCTGGTGCCTCCAATGTTCATTGTTAGCATTCTTACATGTGACGCAGGACCCAGCATACCATGAAACCGTTCAGACCTGTTGGGTGATTCAGTCAGTCAGTCACTCAAGGAACAGAGACATCAAACTTCGAATTCAAATTGGGAGTGTCCAACTAAATTATATATTCATGACTTTACGCTGTGCTTGCAATCAAAAAGGGCAGAAACAAAAAAGTGAAGCATAAATACAGCTTCCAGCGGGGCAAGAATCCACGAAGATGTTGGTTCCCAAAATGACAAACATCCACATGAAAACAGGAGCAAACTGGAAATAATAATTTTTAAAAATCTGAATTTTTTTTTTCTTTTTGGTCATTGGAAGAGCAGGTTCCTAGAGCAAGAATCCTATTTTAGGGGCAGGGTTTCATTTCTCCTGCTTACGTTTCCAATCATGAGGGCACAACTCCAATTAACGTCACCCACTGAGAGGTACAAAGTGGCTCTACGCTGTGACTTACATAGTTTACCTTGCGACTTCTTCTTTTAGTTCTTTGAGTAAACAGTTTCGCTTTATTTCGTAACATAAAAGCCAATACTCTCAAACCCTTGCTATGAATTCTGTTGTCACAGTAGGCATAGGTGCTAAAATTTGAACTGATGTATGGCGTGCTCCCATTCATTCATTCCTCATAATTGTATACCCGTCACCAGGGGTGCAAAAATTAAAAAGATTCTGGACTCAGCCTTAGGCTCTGTACCTCACATCTCAGGAGCCTGGGGGCGTTGCAGGTGGCCAAAACTTGTGGTCTCATTACACTCAGCCAAGAGCTTACGCGTGTAACCCAGCTGAGCACCGGGCCTCCCCTATACCTGTCATACCTATAATAAGATTAATGTTTCTCTGGCTGAGTTTGCATGTGTCTGTTGTTTGAAACCTATGGTCTCTCGCTCACTTTCCACTAACACTCCCTTTTAATTCTCTCCTTCTCTCTGAATCAGGTTTCCTCTGAAACATTCCCAGTCCTTTCTGGACTTTTCTGCAGCTTCTTTATACCCGAACTCTTAGAGAATGTGTGTTTCCTAGTTTCTGACAATACCAGAGGTTGTTTTCAGGGGAACAGAACTGTAAGTATGACTAGAGATGCTTACTAATGATTCCCACATCCAGAAATGCCACAAGATGTTTTGCGGGGAGAGCACACCCCTAAACGCTGCCTCCTCGTTTCTTGAAAGTTGACTCTCCCCTTTGCCTTGATGCAAACTTACTGGGCTTTCTAATTAAAACCCACAAGTATTACCCAGCATTTCATGTCAGTCAGTTGGTAACAGTTCATGCTCTGAAGTCAGTAGTCTTGAGTAAATCTTCCCTGGTCACCTCTATGATTTAACTACAGCTGTTTTGTTTTTTTTTTTTTTTTCTTTCTCATTTAGAAACCTTATGCTTGTCAAATTCCAGGATGCTCCAAACGCTACACAGACCCAAGCTCCCTCAGAAAGCACGTGAAGGCACATTCTTCCAAAGATCAACAAGCGAGAAAAAAGGTAACTTCGAAAGAGAATGGATCTAGCCAGGAAAGGCACATTTAAGTTACTCTTGGCAGTACTGGGACCTTGTGCAGGGCCCTGGAATTCTTCGACTTCTCAAGGTAGTTTCATGCATTAGACTCTCTGAGGGGGACATCTTCCCCGAAGTAACAGCAGTGCTGTGGTCTGCATAGCTCGTATGACCAGATAGGAATTTCTGGGGGAGGGCCTGTATGATAAGAATCAGAGGAAATTAGTAAAAGTCACCTAAACCGGAGAGTAACAAAAGGCTTTTATGGAGATTAAGTCCAAATAGCTAAAGAAAATTGAATTGGGAAAAAGAGCACAACAGAAACCCTTTCTGGAGGTAAGTGCTTTTTCCTAAAATATCAATTGGTCAAAACCCTGTTAGTTCTGATGGAGAAGGTAGGTGTATCTCCAGGATGATTAAGTGCAGAATATCCCTCCCTTTAAGCTTAGAAAAAGACACGTTTCTTAATAGGTGCTGTGTATGGAAATCTGAGAGAGGAACTGAACCTAAAATGACTTTGATATCGGTGAGGAATTAATGTGGCTTTTAGCGCACATAGAAATCATAGAGTTTTGGATTTGGGAGAAATGTTAAAGATCAACCAGCCAACCTGTCTGACTCTGACTAACTGACTCTCTCTCTCTCTCTCCCCACCCCACCCTCTCTTTCTCTCTCCCTCTCTCTCGTGATCTCGTAAGATCTCCAGCAAGTGGTTGGCCCCATGGTGACAAGGAGTTTAGCAGCTTTCGAGGTCCCAATAACTGAGTTTCTAACTTTTTGGACCAATAAGCAACTTCTGACCATGGCAGAAAACCACACTGAGCTGACCTTAGCTTTATGAGTGTCTCATTTGTGTTGAGATGGTACCTGATTCATGTAAGGGCCCTTCGTAACAAATTTAAGGGAAGTCTTAAGATTCACAATACTTCAAGTCCCCATGATGTGATTGAACCCCATGACCCTGGTGTTCAGGTCACTCTGGCTTCTAGTTAACTAGAATCATGCATTCTTTCCTGGTTTATAGGGATTTAATGCTTTTATGTTGGGAAATGCTGTGTAGTCTTTTTTTACTTGAGGTTTTTCTTCTTGAGAGGTGTTAGCACAGTGCCAGTTGAAGGCTCATATATGGAAAGAATTTGACCTCTTCCCTGCGAATTAGAAAAATGCCCAGTTGGAAGGATTTGATAGATGCTCTTAATTGTATGTAAACCCACTCTTGTAAGTCAGTTGTTAAATCATTTTTTTTTTCTGTAAGTCTCTTCTATTGGAATACAGTAAACTGATAACAGATGACCATTAAACCCACACTGAAGATATTCCTGTACCGTAGAAGAGTAAGGAACTGCTAAGTGAATTAATAATCTAAAGCTCTAAGGAGGACACTTAATATTTGAACAACACCAACGTTGCATACTGTGTTGCGGGACCACGGTCTAACGGCTTTTGCCATTATCTCCGTGTGTATCTTGTGAACTTGAACTGATAAGTTGTCTTTGTTTAAAAAACAAAAAACAGGGGCGCTTGGGTGGCTCAGTCGGTTAAGCATCCCAACTTCAGCTCAGGTCGTGATCTCCATGAGCTCGCAGTTCATGAGTTCGAGCCCTGCATCGGGCTCTGTGCTGACAGCTCACGGCCTGGAGCCTGCTTTGGGTTCTGTGTCTCCCTCTTTCTCTAACCCTCCCCTGCTTGTGCGCGCACTCTCCCTCTCTCTCTCCCTCGCTTGCTCGCTCTCTCTCCATCAAAAATAAACAAACATATAAAAAATTCAAAAAAACAAAAACCTTCTTGAGAGTTTTTTCTCCTAAATCTGACCATCCACCTCCCACGTTGTCTGAAATGTGTGGGGTTTTACCATACTAGGAAATCTATCCTAAGACTGGAGAGCACCTTCACCTTCACAGAGAGTAACACCAGCCATGGACATGAGGGAATATAAGTGCCACGTCCTGACAAATAAGCATCACGTTGTGTAGTCAACTTAAGAAGGTCACCTAGGTTGACAGTAGGTATGGAAACATAATGAGATATTTTCAGGGATCATTAATTAATTGGTTTCTATTGTTCAGACGTGGTCTGTCTCAGCCTCTATATAAAGGAAGACTTAGTTTGGAGTGTGTGAAAGATTCTTGAAGCACTAATTTGAAAACGAAAACTGGACCTGAGGCTACAAAATAGAAATTGATGGGCAATTTGTGCAGACAGCCTTCAGCAGTGAGGCTGGGTAGCCAGGGTGTACTTTCGAGGAGCTGTGCAATAGCCTAATATCAAATACTGCATTATGCTCTTAATTTTGTCTTCTTTAAAGTGAGGTACTCTGTGCTCATTTAGCTTTTAATGTGCACCTTGTTTCCTGCAAATGGCTGAACTGATGTGGCTGCCTTTCATTGCCCAGACCTTAGTGACCTGTCTTTTTTAATCCGAAGATTCTTAAAATCTGTTCCGAATCAGTGACAAATCAATCTGTGGAAATTAAAACGATGAAAGTCGCCCCGTCCCATAAAAAGAGGAAATGCCACCCCCGGGAGAAGCATTGTGAATAAACCTGAAAGCAGCCAATCCACACTTTCAGACCTCGCGGGGTAAACTGGTCTGTGATATTTACATGGCGTACAACATTGTTACTAGACCTTGGAGAGATTCTAATTGCTAACTCACATCAGTGCTTGGTATTTGAAATATTTCCTGGCAGCAATAATAAACTAAAAAAAAAAAAAAAGTAAGAAACAATAAACCTTTTAAGGCAGAATTAAGATTATTTACGACTTTAATTAAAAATTGAAAACTGGCATCATTTCAAAAAAGCCTTTACAAAAATGTGAATTCATCAAAAATAACCATAAAAATTCCAAGGTGATAAAGGCACAGTGGAGTAATGATCCCAGCCCTGGGGAATTGTTTTGTTGAAAAGAATAAAACCCTTTTCTGTCACACCCTGCTAGTCATGGACTCGTTTAATATACCCTGCCTGCCTGCTTTCCTCTAATCCTCTTTTTAACCTCCCCCTAGACACTAAATGACATTATTTGGGTCTTAACGTTGCCGGCTTTATGAGGCCCTGCTCTGAAATTCGGGCCAGTGAGAAGGCTCCCCGAGCCCGAACACAGACTCTCATCATACGGCAGAGACCTCACGACCCTGGCCGTGGGCATATGACCCTTCCCCACACCTGTTGGATCCTACTGAAAACCAGGAACCTGAAATCTTAGCTAAATATTATTCAGGCTACGAAGAGAAAAAAGGAGAAGGGCGGGGGAAGCTCTTCGGCAAAGGAATTGGGATAATTTGGCTCATGGCATGCAGAAAATAACTTTTCTCATTGCCTAACGTGTGCACACCCACTCACTCCATCAGGGGAGAGCGGGCTTCTTCCGCGGAATGCGCCTTCCCGATCGCGAGTCCATTAAATAGAGGGCTCCGCGAATAAGCGAGTAGCGAGACATTCCACTCCCCAGCGATGGTCTCCAGCGAGAATAGAACTTAGCCTGCAGAGCAAAAGGCAGAATCTGTCCTTCAGTTCTGCCCGATAATGAGTGGCAGAAGAAGAGAAAACCAAGGCAGCTTGAAACTTTCTTCAAGGCTGTGAGCTTTATCAGAATTTTTCATTCGTACCCTGGTAGTGGCATAAGTGGCGGGGGGGGGGGGGGGGGGGCGGTCTCCCTTCGCCTCTGGCTTGTCCTCGAAGCGGACTTCTTAAAGAGAACGCAAAAGAATGGGGGGCCAGAAGTCAGAGATGGCACGAATGTGCCGTCCATTTCACAGCTCCCGGAAGACGCCAGACTCTGGCCGTTGATTGGTTAAACGTTTTGTTAACATTCACCTCCGGCCCACCCTGGTTGATGACTTTCAGTTTTGCAACTTGGGCGCAGTCTGTTATAAACCCAGCACAGCATCTGAAATGCGGACGAACCCCACGTGCGCTCGTGTTTCCTTCTTGAGAGGTCAGCTCTTACAATAGCTCTCTGGCTAAGACAGAGCAGCTTAGGGATACATCTCTCTTCCGGGAGATGGAATCTGTTCAGAGCCGTCCCCCACCCCCAACACACACACATAGAGACTCAAACCTATAAATGATTCCACTGAGTGCCACAAAGCTCACCTTGCTGTGTGCGGTTGTTGGAATCTTAAAAAGCTGTGTGAAAAAATCCATTTCCCCTACATGGAGGCCCATATTACAGTTGCTGGTGTTACCGGTATGGGTGTTGTTTTCCGTACATCTGCCTGGCACAGGGCGTGCACAGTGGGCCACACAGAGCCTTCCAGGTTGTGACTCTCCTTTTTCTTTTTCGTTTTTTCTCCCTCCCTTCCTCCCTCCCTCCCTGTCTTCTCTCCCTCTCTTCTCTCCTTTCCCCTCTCCCTCCTTCCTTCCTTCCTTCCTTCCTTCCTTCCTTCCTTCCTTCCTTCCTTCCTTTCTTTCTTTTCCTTCCTTCCTTCCTTCCTTCCTTCCTTCCTTCCTTCCTTCCTTCCTTCTCAGGAATAAATGAAAAGTCCCTCTGACCCTCAATGGAATGTCAGTAGTAGGCGCCTGTCATGGACACGTGATTTCAAGATGTGCTAACCTGTTTTCCTTTCACGTGATAAATCACATTGGAAATCATATTGGAAGAGTCATGATGCTTTGTTCACGTTAAAAGGGCACTAAAATGGTTATTTTTCTAAGTGAGTCATTTACCCACTTCCATACTTTAATGGCTGTTGGTGTTGCTTGTATCTGCCCTGAGAACGATGATGGCACCTGCTACCCTGCCCGACTGTCCTGATGCCTCTGTTGAGGGTAACCGATTTTGAGAAGGCCACTGGATTGGCTTTGATAAGGCAAACAATTGTGGCCCAAAGTAGCGGTGTTAATTAATTGAATGTAAATGATAGAAATAAGTCCTCTTAAATTTAAGCTCATACTCAAAGCAGCTGATCGGAAGTTGAAGCCAGTTGTGCAGAGGCTTCTGTCTTAGTGAGGCCCAGTGGTCCCAGCCACGCTTTTGAGAGCATTGGTCTACCACCAGGTTCTGGAGCCCTTGAGAAGGAGTTGAGAATCTGTGTCGGGTGTGGGAAGTGGAATGGCGGGGTCACTTGTCCATAAAGTAAGCAGTTGGTGAGAAAAAGCTTCTCTTTCTTTCTGGAGAGATCAGGAAAAGCTGCCTTCAGCCTTGTAAATACAGAAAATTCCAGCGTCTCTGGGCCTAGAGGCCCAGGGTCTTTCTGTAGCTCTTAAAGCAGTGTTGCCCTAAGTGGGTTCTTTGAAACACATTCCACAGGATGTTATCAGATACTACTTTTTAAAAAAATTTTTTTTAATGTTTCTATTTATTTTTGAGACAGAAGGAGACAGAGCATGAGCAAGGGAGGGGCAGAGAGAGAGGGAGACACAGATTCCGAAGCAGGCTCCAGGCCCCGAGCTGTCAGCACAGAGCCCGACGCGGGGCTTAAACTCAACGGAGTGTGAGATCATGACCTGAGCTGAAGTCGGACGCTCAACCGACTGAGCCACCCAGGCGCCCCTATCAGATACTACTTTTAAAAAGTTTGTTGTTGTCCTATATATTTGGGAAATGCAGAGCTAAATAATATTCAAGGCTTTCTTCTCACAAGAATTCTCAGAGCCTGGGTTATCTGATACTGTGGAGGAAACGGAACATTAAGCCCTGCTCAGAATCACTTGGCCAACAAAACCGTCTTTATCCTCTAGAGCATGTCCTCAGAACACTCTTCCAGTAAATTATTTGAGAAATAATCTCACGCGATTTCATTTCTTTCATCTAGCAAATATTTCTTAGGCACCTGCTGTGTGCCAGGCACTGGGTTAGACCCATACGTCCCAGCGTATACAAGACAGACTCATATCTTCTGTCTTCATAGAGCCACACTGTCTTGATGAAACCCAACAATGATAAGAAGGTCAACAGAAAATAAGTAATGCAAACGCAGGCAAGGAAACAGGGTGGGATTTGATACGGAGATGACAAAGAAGGACCTACTCAGGTGTAATGCTTGGGTGCACATTTCAGTAGTCATTTTAGAAACGAGAATAAAGGCACTAGCTGCAATGTTTTAAAAAGCACTGCTTAGGTCAAAATAACTCCACCTTCTTGGGCACCTTGACTGGCTCAGCAGGTAGAGCGTGCAGCCCTTGATCAGGGGGTCATGAGCTCAAGCCCCATGTCGGCCAGGGGGCCTACTTAAAAAAAAAATACTGTACCTTTCCGCTTGAACTTCTTTTAAAAGAACCTGGTACCAGGAAGGGCACAGCAGTAGATGTCAGGATTACCTTAGGTTGTTATAATTGCACTTTCCTGCAGCCTGTCCTTAATCGCAGTGACATTAGAGGGACTGGGTGCCAGACCATGAAATGCATAGCCTTCCTCTCCCACCTAAGAATATGACTCAGGAGGTCAGCATCAGTGACTCACTGGGCGGGGCCCACAGGCAGCACAGGTGCAGCTCTGAGGATTTAGAAACAAGTAAGGCCTGAACTTGCCCTCCCGAAGATGACATCCTGACCAGAGACACAGGGACTCCTGTGCTTTCAGTACCCTAGGAGAACGGCTGGGATGACGTCACACAGAGAGTGGTTCTGGAACATGGTATCTTGAGAGCTCCTTTGCAAAGGCTAGAGATTCTTAAGGAGTGAAGTCTTAGGTTCTATTGTTTGAAAGCCAAGAGGAGCCCTGTGGGTTTTTAATTTTTTTTTCAATGTTTATTTATTTTTGAGAGAGAGAGAGACAGAGTGTGAGCGGGGGAGGGGCACAGAGAGAGGGAGACACAGAATCGGAAGTGGGCTGCAGGCCCCGAGCCATCAGCACAGAGCCCGACGCGGGGCTCGAACTCACGAATGGCGAGATCATGACCTGAGCTGAAGCCAGACGCTTAACCGACTGAGCCACCCATGCGCCCCCCCACCCCCCCACCGTGGGTTGGTTTTTAGATTGTCCTTGATGACTTCAGTCTACTTTGTCATACGTGGCAAAGTGGTTTTATTTCTGTCCCCCCCTGAAAATTGTTACTTGTGACCAAAAATGGGGGTGTTCGGCACAGCTCCGGCCAACCGTGTAAGGAATGAGGACCCTCTGGTGGGCGTTTTAATAACCAGTTCGGGCTGTACAGTGCCTAGCACAGCTACCTTATGGAAATAGTTCCTAGGTAATTGCTTTTTTGATTGATTGACAGAAGCCTTCTAAGCTTCTCATTCCCTTTCCCTTATTAGATTGTGTGAATTCTCGATGAAAATGGTTTTGGAATAAAAAGCATTTAGCTCAGACTCCTCTGCCTTAATAGATGTCCTCAAATATCATGACACAGCTCCCCACAGCTCTTCTGGGGCTTTGTTCTTCGTCTCTGTTCTTAAAGTACTCACATCCCCCGAGGAATTACTGCTCCCTCCACCAGTTCCCTCGTCTTCCCCTTTCGTTGGAGCTTTGCCTTTGACATCCACGGGCAACGTGTTCCCATTCGTTTGTCTCTGGGTTCTCTGAGCCGTGGAGGTTTATTTTCGGGGTGACTTCACACAAGGGCTTGGATAAGCCTGATGTAGAAACTTGTCGCGGTGGATCCCGGGCCGGTGGCCATGTCTTCAGAGTCGTGTTTGGGTTGGATGCCAGGAGGCAGGGGCTCCTTTTAAGCAGCGCCATGACTTGCCTCCTGACTTAGCTTACGTGACACGCCCCTAGTTTTTCCATTTCCCATCTTCCAGCTAGCTTGAAAGGCAAATGCAGGGCCTCCAAGATGAAAGGAAAGCTGCTTCAGCAGAAGCATTGTTCTATCACAGACCTCCAGCCCAGGATAGTGTAAATACCCACACACGAGTCCTCACCAATACGTTCCTTCCTGAGCACTGAATAATCTTCCAGTGGCTCCGATAGCCAGTCTTTCTGGGTCTTGTGGACTCTTGGATGACGGTCCAAGAGAGATCCAAACAAGGGAAAGGCAGCCGAGACCCAAACCAGAGGGAATTAAAAACAGACTTGAACCTGTGGTATTTGGTCCCATTCAGGGGTTATTAACCTGGGCTCCACCGACCATAAGTGGGAGCTCCACGGCCGGATGGATTTCAGGAAACTTACAAAGTCGCAGGACCGATACACTAAATGTTTTCTAGGTAGAGGCTCTAGAGATTTCACGGACTCTCCAAAATTAAGATCCTCTGATGACAAGAAAAATTTTAAGAAATAGACCCCCAAAACCCCATAACATGACAAGGGAGACTCTGGGAGGTGCTGTGTGTGTCCCTTACCTTCTGTTCCCTTGACTACGGTGATCTACATACATCAAAATCAAACCGTGTTCGTTAAATACGTGCGGGTCTGTGTGTATCACGTACCAGTCTATATAAAAGAAGAAAAGTTTAAAAAGGGGATAAAGACCCTCCGTGCCAACAGAAATGCAGGGCTCCTAGTGACTGTTTCACCTGGCTTTGGTTACAGTACCCAACTAAGGAGAATCTGTGCTCCACGTGCCTTGGGGGACTGCCTCCTACTCACCCGACATTTACCACGGATCTGATATTTTGCTAAGTGCCTGGTATAAAAAAAAAAAAAAAGGTGAGATACACTCCGTTCCCTTGAGGCAATCAGAGATGTCAAAGCCGGATTTTGACAAGGGGTGGGCTGATAGATGGGGAATCGGCATGTGGAGTAGACACAGACGGGAAGCCTTTGCACCAGGCAGAAGGGTGTGCACTTTTACAAGATAGAATGGAGGCCTGGGGAAGGGTTAGCGGGCTGCTGGGACGAAAGTGAGTCAGCGGGAAGTAATGGTGGATCGAATGCCAGGGGCGAGGGGAAGTGAAGAGTCCAGGTGGTACCTGGGTTCCTGGCCCCAGGATCGGATGAGCACTCCACAGGTGGATTCTTCCTCAGGGAAACCTCAGTTCTGGTCTCAAGGCCTGTCAGGTGATTGGATCAGCTTCACTCAGATTATCCAGGATAATCTCCTTTCCTTAAAAATCAGCTGATTGTAGACACTAGTCACGTCTAAAAAAATACCTTCACGGGGCGCCTGGGTGGCTCGGTCGGTTGAATATCCGACTTCAACTCAGGTCATGATCTCACAGTTCGTGAGTTCGAGCCCCATGTCGGGCTCTGTGCTGACAGCTCCGAGCTTGGAGCCTCTTTCGGATTCTGTGTCTCCCTCTCTCTCCCCATCTCCAACTCATGCTCTGTCTCTCTGTCTCTCGGTCTCTCTCTCTCTCTCTCAAAAATAAATAAATGCCTTCACAGCAATACCTAGATTAGTGTCTTATTGTATTTAACTGGGGACTAGAGGCTAGCCCAGTGGACATAGAAAACTAACCATCACACCCACAAACTAGAATCCTTTATGTTAAAATTTAAAGTTACTTTATTTGAAGGTAATATTAACCACATGAAAATGGGTAATGGCGAACCTCGACATGTAATTTATATTAGTGCAAATTGAATGTTCTCTATGAAAACAGAAGGAAATTAATTATTTGATATACCTGGTCCCGCCCCTTTGTGTTATACACTTGACTGTTCAAAGCAAATATGTTTATGCCAACTAATTTACAGACACTGTGCTAAGAGGAAAAGATTATGATACTTCAAGCAAATAAGCAGATACTTTTAAAAAACATTTTGATTTATATATCCGAGAATTTACAGGATCGTACAAGTTTATCATAATATGCTAACTTTTTTTTTTGTAACGTTTATTTTTGAGAGACAGAGCACGAGCGGGGGAGGGGCAGAGAGAGAGAGGGAGACACAGCATCTGGAGCAGCTCCAGGCTCTGAGCTGTCCGCACAGAGCCCGACGTGGGGGCTCGAACCCACCAACTGTGAGATCATGACCTGAGCCGAAGTCATGATGCGACTGAGTCGGATGCTTCATTGACTGAGCCACCCAGGTGCCCCAATAATATGCTAACTTTTAAATCAGTCATTATTATCCTAATTTTATGTCATGTAATGCTTGTTAATGCAGTGTGTTTATATCATTAAATGAAATAATGACAGTAACACTTAGCGTGGTGCCCGCCACATTATATATGCCAAGTAAAGGTTAGACATCACTGTTAGAATTACATCATGTTGTCTGTTAAGAGTTTTCGAGGGGTGCCTGGGTGGCTCAGTCAGTTAAGCGTCCGACCTCCGCTCAGGTCATGGTCTCCTGGTTCGTGAGTTCGAGCCCCGCGTCAGGCTCTGTGCTGACAGCTCGGAGCTTGGGGCCTGTTTCAGATTCTGAGTCTCCCTCTCTCTCTGTCACTTCCCCGCTCTCACTGTCTCTCTGTCTCTCGCTCAAGAATAAATAAACATTAAAAAAATTTTTTTGTAAATAGTTTCCTAAGAGAGAAGACAGACAGGTGATTGTTGCAGTTGTAGGAAGTTGGTTTTCTCTACTCCAGACTCTTCCATTAATGTATTTTTTCCCTCCAAGAGATTTTAGCTGTTTAAAAACCTTCTGTGGGAACTGCCATGGGCATCAGTGAGAAGACACAAGCACAGGGCTAGCTGCAGCCCTCCACGTAGACAGTCCACCCTGGGAGGAGGTAGCTCATGGCCACAGAGGTGGGAGTTGACCCCAGAGGGGCTGCCGTCCAGAGCAAGACCAGCCTGGCCTCCTGCATTGCTGCCGAGGAAACTGGCTCGTCTGAGTGGTGCCAGAAGGTGCGAGTCAGAAAATAGCACGAATCGTGCAAGGGGAGAGGAGATTTCTCCCTGCCCCCGCTGGCTCCCTTGGATTCCTGTGTGAGAAGTCACGGGAGTAGAAGACATTTGAACCCCCGGCTCGGCTCCCCTTGAGGGCCTCCTCGGGTGGAATCCAGTCTCCGTAATTCCCGTGCTTTCCTAGTGACTGGGGAAGTAGCGATAGTAAAGGAAGGATCTCACTGCACCACACTTAATGCCTTGACCTTTCCGAGCCATGGCGTGTACATCATCTCCTTTTATTCCGTCCTTTTAGAGTCAGGATGCATATTTTTTTTTTTTTTTTTTTTTTTTGCTCCTTCTGCTGTCTTTAGTTTGTTTCTGAGAAGTGAGAAAGTTTAGAAGCAGAAAGGAAGCCAAGTACGATGCCCAAAGGTGCTGGTTTTCGTACACGCCAAAAGGCCAAAGGCCTACGGAAATGTGCGGCAGAGTTAATACGGCCCAATGCAGAGCTGTCCGCTAAGTCTTGACATACTGTTTGCAGTCTTGGCATTCCACGAAACGTCTTGGCAAAAGATGATTCTCCACCACCCCCCACCCCAACCGACAGTCCGGAGCCCTCTTTATAAACGCTCGCAAAGCGTCATGTGACATCTTAAATGCTCACTGTTTCCGCTGTTGGTCGAGTACAGACTAACTCTTGAGTTAACTGTTAAAGGACTAAAGATAGTCATGGCCCCCGTGGGGTGGCTCTTTTAACTGGAATAGAAGGATGTTTTTCCTGAGTGGCTTTTCGGGGTGGGTGCTTGCTACACAGCCCCTCCGTGGGGCCAGCTGTGGGCACAGCTGTAGCCCATCAGAGTTACAAGAGTTTTTAAATGTAATCACATCCTCCAGCTTGGGGAATCACATTTAGAAAGTCCCAAAAGATATTCATAAAGCCTGTTCGTCTGAAGCTTTCTGACAACGAAGGCAATCTCTTTTTGTTGTCGTTGTTATTTAAAAAGTAATACGTCCAAACATTCTTTACGTATGTGTATTTTTTTTTAGCTCAAAAACGTCCCTTCCTGGAACACCCACATGTGAGCTGGTCCCCCTGCCTTTCCAGGATCCTTCTTTTCCATTAACGACCTCACTGATGTATGCAGAGATTCTGCCTTAATATCACTGGTTCCCTGCAATTTTTTTCTTATTACCCAGCTTCCGGGTAATAAGCACATGGATCGCATGCCTCTCTACTCTTTCCGTGTTGTTCACGCCACAGACTCGTGTCAGCTAGGGTCGCCTGAGACCTGCAGTGTCATTATTGGCTGTTGAGGCAAGCATGGAGGTTGAAAAAGTTGACAAGGGAAGTGATGTTAACAGACCTTATATGCCATGCTCAGATGTTTGAACATAGACTGTGGTCGGATCGAAGATAATTATGGTGGTAACGTGGGGGACGAATTAGGGATTTAGGGTGAAAGGAGACAAGGCAATTAGTTAGGTTGGCATATTTCCATTAATCAATATTCTTTAGATACAGCAGCTCCTCCAATTATGACTGCACCCAGCTGGGCTGTCTTCAGCTCCTGGATTCTCAGTCTTGTCCAAGATGCTATCACAAAGAGACTTTGCTAAATGTCCTGGTGAATTCTGCGCTCCTTACATGTGCGGCTTTCACATAATGGCATCTAAAAAGGAAAGGAGGATTCTCTGGTTGTTCTCAATGTCCATTTCCTGGCTCCTACTGACCGTTTTCTTTCTGAACTGCTCACCAACCGATGATTCTTTCTAGAATCTTTCACGCATGATTTCTAAGTGTTGTGGTGACGCGTGGCATCTCTAGGCTCTATCTTTTTTTGCCTTGTCGAAATTTGAGGTATGGATTTCTCTTTCTCCATTTTCTGGGCCTGACTCCTGGCACTTTCTCAAAGTGTTACTTTTATAGCCATATTCACAAGTGTTTTTGGCAGTAGGGTTTCCTTGGCCTTAGAACTTTGTATTCCCTGACCAGCTAGGTGAGCTCTCTTGCCTCGTCCTCTCCTGTGCTAGGCTTCACTCCCCTCTCCCACCCTCCTTCCAGCAATTGTTTTTCTAATATTTCCCATTTGGCACCCTCCCCTATGGGAAATAGAAAAGCCAGGTAGTGGTGTGGCACCTGGGTGGCTCAGTTCATTGAGTGCCCGACTCTAGATTTTGGCTCAGGTCGTGATCCCAGGGTCATGAGATCAAGCTCCACATCAGGCTGTATGAAGAGCCTGATTAATATTCTCTCTCTCCTTCTGTGTCCTCTGCTTTCTCTCTCTCTCTCTCTCTCCCTCCCTCCCTCCCTCCCTCCCTCTCAAATAAAAAGAAATTTTTTTAAAGCCAGGTCGTAGCACGTAAATGTTGTCACAATGGCTTAACACTGGTGCATGTCTTCTCCTATTGTGGGGCCCCTCTGTTTTTATTCTTTTTACTCAAAAGTGTATAGGAAAGACCATTGCCATGAGAAGCATTCCTTACTCAGTATTTGCAAGGACATCCCTGGGCTCTGAAAAGGGAAGGTCAGTGCGGAAGGCACTGGTAAAGAGAGAGCAGAGCACGTCAGACGAGAACCTCTGCATCACAGTAGTGCTCTGGGCTAACCTAGCGTACAAGCACTGGCCGAAGGAATTTGGGTAATACTTACCCACCGTGGTCGTTGGATGAATTGTATTTTGAGATGATAGTACAAAGGGCATCCTTGACATTTCCTCATTTGTACATAAGCGAAAACAAAAATCAGATTTCATTTCTGTGTACTCAGAGTAGAATCAAAGGATCTATTCTCCTCCTCCCCCTCCCCCCTCCTCTTCTCCTCCTCCCTTCTCGTCCCCCTCCCTCTCCCTCCTTCCCCCTCTTCCTCCTCCTCCTCCTCCTCTTCTTCTTTTTCTTCTTCTTCTTTAAATAATCTTGTTCTTTTCTATGGAAAAATATGTACAAGTTCCCACAGTCATAAAGGCAGACCTATTAAGGTTCTCTAAATCATGGCATAAATGAGCAGAGGAAGCTAACCCTTCGTCCCACCTAACGAGCCTCCCATGTCCACCCCGATTGTGAGCCCCTTCCCCTATCAGGGTATTAGGAGTGAAATGGACCAGGACATTAACACAGTAAAACACTCACAAGCTCAACACTACTTCTAGCTTCTCGACCATCACTGATAGCGAGAGGCGGCACGCTGGTGTTTCAAATACCCAGTAATGACATAAAAGATAGAATTACCCATTTTTATTTTCTCCCCTTAGGAAATAAGAGATAAAAGAAAAGGAAGAGAAATAATAACTCCCAAATACGTGTGTAGCACAGGTTACTGGGCATCTTTATGTCTGTTTACCTCTGTTCTTCACAGCAGTTGTCCAGGGTTAGTATTATAGTTATTCGTCTAATCCCATTTTAGAGATAAAGAAGGTTCAGAGAAGCTACATGACTTTCCAAAGCACAGTGGGTCATCAGCTGGGATCTTCTGACTCTACCTCCAGTGCTCCTTGGACGCTACCGTTTCTACTGAGGGCTGTCTGATTTTCCACCACGGGAGGTTTTGTAACTTGTCAGCAAGTTGTTGCGTGACAATCATTTGCAGAAGCTCTCTAGCAGCCTTCTGTTAGAAGGTGGTGGCGTGGCCCCTGACTGGGACCCTGCCCCTTGAGGGCCCACACGTTTTGCCTTGGCTTCCTTTCGGGGGCTGGGCCAGCCCTACTATCGAGGTGAGCATCCTTGAGACCACACTAGTACCCATAAGGGTGCCAGCCCCCATTCTTCTCGTTCGGGGCTCTGTCCCACCCTCTACCCCATACGTGGGACCACACACGTGCCTTAATGAGCCCTGGGACACATGACTGTGGGATCATTCTGGAGCCCTACAGGCACCCCTAATTCCACTAGAGTGTCCTGGTGAGCAGATGCCCAGTGTAACATTTCTTTAGCTGAATCACTTGAGATTGGACCGCTAATGTGATGTGGACTGACTTGGAGTGACTCCCATTGATTATAAAAATATTCTGGGCAAAACTATTTTGCACATCTAGGGATGGTTCTGTGGTTGTCAGGAACTATCAAGTATCAAGGGTCTGAGATTTGACTCTAGGTGTGAGCTAATAAGTTAGCCTGCTGTAGTTTAATGGATGTTGGCCAAAGACACGAACTTCCTGGGTCAGAGACAAAAGGAGAGCTTATTACTCATAGCCATAGCAGTAGCCAGAGTACAATCATTTTCTCGTGCATTTTTCTTAAGTCACAGTTCCCACAAGGTGACACAGAAAGGGCCAGGCAACACTGGCACTTTCAGTGGATTGTGTTACCAGAGGGAAATTCTGAGCTCAGGGAACCCAAATCTTTTCTAATGGATGAAAGCATGCTTGACATTTTGCTCAGGAGGAAGAGACTACCCCAGTCCGTTTTCCAAAGCTGTTTAGTATAGAGACGTCCTTTAAAAGGTAGTTCAGAAAGACAGCCAGTTCCTCTGCTCCCAACACGTGGAGAAACCTGAGATACTCATGGAGAATTGCCTCTGAAGGGTAGGTTCCTTCTGCCCCGTCTTGATCGCAAATGCACAAGAACAACAGACAGGAACCCCAGCCTGCCCTGGAATGACCCTAAGTCCTCAGGATTATCCCTAAATAAAAGTGGTTTCCAAAAGAAAAGACCGAAGCCAGGAAAGAAGGAACAAGGGTGTTGGGAAAGACATGATTCTACCTTGTGGGTCTGCATTGAACTCTGACCATTTCCATCCAGGTTAGTTTCAGATTCTACAGTCCTGTCCATGGGCAGCACCATTTAGCTTATGGTATGATGTGGGAGCTACTCACCTTTGCTTAAAATTATCCATACCACTAGCCTGTGTATTATGACACTTAGAATGGTCACCATGACATCGTTCTTTCCAGTTAGGGGATTGTGTCTGGAAGATCCCTATAAAATTTGCTTTTGTTGTATGGCAAAGGAAATCTATCAGTCCCTTTGTTCCCATTAATCTATTAATATGGCTTTAATTACGCATTTTCAAGTAGCATCTACGTCTGTCCTCTGTGGATATTATGTGAGGAACGTGGAATCGGAGGAAGTGAGAAATGATGAGGGTATTTGGACCTCAGGGAGGTAGTTTCAGTAGGGTCTCTTGGGGGGCAGAAGAATAGTTTGAAACTACTTGATATCAAGGCAGAGAAAAACCAAGCATCGGGGGGAAAAACGGATGGGGTGGTGTATTAGAAGTCATTCCACTTTATCCTGGAGTCTATCCTGCTATTGGGCTTTGAGAATAGATCTTAAAATGGAGTTTTACTTTTCCATCTCCTTAGTTTTCCTTGGCTTTTGAAAGGAATGTAGGCAGTATATTCTAAAACGAATGTCAGGGGAGTGTTTTCAAAGGAGCAACTCAAACGCAGTTGTGTTTGCTCACTTGTCACTGTCACCCTTCCTTCTCGACACCCAGCTCTGCATCAGCTGTGTGCACTATACGCGCAGACGCCTTCAGCCCCGGAGGCATATGTTGCTCGTGGCTGTCACCTCTTTGGCCACACTCCTGTGCAGATGCTGCCCCCCAAGCACGCCAGTGACTTCGGTTACAAAACAGCGATACGTACACGGATAGGCCTAACTTGACTTTGTGGCGGTAAACTCCTCAGCTTTTCATTTCCTGGCTGGTATTTGCGATGTGGAATTGCAACACCACATTTACGTGCATTTTTGCCTTTAAAACGTTCTGTGGTGTCGCAACATTGGAGGAATTCCCAGGGATCCTTAATCTCCCTACAAACGCTGGTCTGTAAAGTCAGGACCAACGCACCATCTCAGGGTAACCTTCTTGTGCCCCTGCCGCGTAATTCTGATTTCACACTGCATGTCTTCAGGTTGTCCCCGTGCTGTCTTCCAGCTCAAGCTTCACTCTCGAGGATACCAATAAAGAGACAAAGGAAAAAAAAAAAAAAGATTCTTAAAAAATGTTAGCTTTTTCTCTCAAGAGCAATTGAACTTAAACTACTTTCCCTATTGTTTTCCGTGAAGTCTCATTTAAAATATTTTATTAATGCAAAGACGTGCATTCAGGGCTAAGGACCAGTGAACAGTAGCCATAGCAACCAGGAAGCCATTCGGGAGGAGCAAAAATGCAGTAAAGAGTAAGTGTTTTAATCCTTAACTTTAATCCCTTTACTTCCTGTTCTCAAAATGAAATATAAATCAGGCACCGTGGAGCGGTGATTTTTCTCTGAAAGGGATGTTGGCAAAAGAGGATTAGTAATGGACAGACGTGTTTAAGGAATTTAATCACACAATTTGTTGTCAAACTTTCGAGACCATGAGTGACCAGTTCCTTTGAGTGGCGTCAACGAAAACCAACAAAACATACTTTGAAACTGATGAGAGGGTTGGTGTAGGCGGCACCTCTGTTTGCTGTTATTGTCACATCATTTTAGCCCATGGTAATGACTTGAGAAACCAAGGAATTTGCTTAGTCTCCCCACCCCCCCGCCCCCCGCAGTGAGGCGGTTGGAGACTGGGTGGGGGCAGGGGAGAGTGTCCTGTTGGTCAAATAGAGATATTCTTTTGATCTTCAAAACACTGGGGGAAAAGTAAGTCACCGATATGTCACATACTTCCTTTCCTTGATGTTTGATTGCTTTGGGAGTTTTACGGAGACGTGAGCTTTTCCATTGCCAACAGACTTTTGGGTTTCTGCTGAAAATCCCAGGCTTTAGTTTTTGTAACAGTAAAACAGAGTTCTTAGAAGGAGAGATAATTATTCTTTCTCAGCGTCTCGTGTTTTGTCTCTAAGATTTTCTTTTACATGGGGTACCACTGACTTGTTGATTTCTGGCGAAATGAACATAACCTGATTTTCTGTCTTTAAAGTCAGACCCAAAACATGCCCCCGCCACTGGCTTCCGGTGTTGGTTGTTTGACTCCACAGCCCATCGGTTTTTCCTCGTTCTACTCAGGAGAATTATTGGGGACTGCAGGAAGACATGTTTTTCGTGGCACTTTCCCTTCTCTCAGCATATACAGAGTAGTGCTTTGATGCCTCCGTTTCTAGTGGACTAAAAGTTACCAGTGCACAGCGCTCTTTGCAGAGATCTGAAGGAGCTGTAGCTTGTGCTAGCTTTCTGCAGTGTCAGAATGTGAAATTACTTCCAAGAATAGCATCTTCCCAAGGGGGTGCCCATCGTGAAGACAGATGTGAGAGTGTGTGAGAGTGGAGATCGACACGGCTGACCGCCGAGTTTGAAGCTCCTTGCAAACCTTGGGAACAAAAGTGTCCACGCTAAGGCCTCCAGATGGCAGGACATGTGGGGAAGAGAAACGGCGTCCGTGCTGTCTAGCTTAGAGGAGCACGTGCAGCATTGGCAACGACCTGCTTCTAATCCCTCATCTTGACCCAGTGTTCTTTCTCCCTGTTCTGTCAGAAGCAACAGGACTGATCTAGTCTAGGACAGAGCGTCTGAGATGGAACCCTTGCACCACGAGTCACTGCTGGCAGCCCTCATCATCCCCCACCCCCAAGCTTCCCTTGGACTTATGTCTGCCTAGTCTGGATTTCTGGGACAGGGTTAATTTTTTGAGAGGAGATTGGAGCTCATTAGAGTTCATGGATGGTAAGCCGAAAGACCAAGTATTGTCGGTGTCCAAAGGAGGAACGGTAGATTCTGAACATGGATATCACTTTGGCGGGAGCTGTAGAGACTACAGGAAGCCTCTAGAAGACTCCACTTGCCGCCCGGGGTTTCACCCTAGAGAACTTCTCTGAAACAGGCCTCCTTTCTGATGACTCGAGAGAAGAGCATCGTTTCACCAAACGAGTCAAAGCTCACATGATTCATGGACCACTCTAAGGCATACGGTCCTGGGACGAGAGAGGGGAAATTACTTTCAGTAAAATATTTCTCTGCATTGACCAAAATAACACCATGGGTGAGCTCTTACGTTGACGACATTACCTCAGGGGGAAAAAGACTCTGGAAGAATGTTAGGCTGTGTGGTGACCAGAGGAACCAGGGCCATAGCTGGTCACTCACTCAGCCAGATGTCAGAAGGTAGAAGCTATTGTCCTGCCTGCGTAGGTGGTCACCAAGGGGGCTAGGGTGTATCTGGGGCCTACTCGGCTCAAAATTTCTGTTTTCTGCTTCCCAGATACGTGCTACATGTCGAGTCTTTAAAAGCAAAGGTAGCAATTTGGATTTGTTCCCAGCCCTTCCAGATGAATGAGAGACAGGGAGGGAAAAGGTAAGGAACTAGCATTTCCAATTGGAAAGACTGCTCGTTTGGACATTCCAAGAGGCAGTAGAAAAAGAGGAATCATGTTATCTGGTGAAGTTTGGCATGACCAGGGACTGAACAGTATGAGGAAATAAACTTCCCAAGTGTCTATTTTTTTTAACTTCTGTTAAGGTTTCGCTTGGCTACTTCCTGTTTTATTCTTAGTTGATCATCTCAGCGTGCTTAAACTGCTCCGCTCGTTTTCCCTTTGTATCTCGGGAAGACAGGATTTTATCTGTCTTTAGGGGCCGCTCTTAAGGATAAGCGTGGATTAACGAATTCTTAGCACCTGTTAATTCATTTTTTGATTTGTTCATTGTTGACCCATCTCCCCAAACATTTACAGAGTCCCTTTCACGTGAAAAGAAGCACTATTTTAGCTTACGTGAGCAAACAGACACGTTCTGTTTATAAGGAGCTTTTTTGTCTTCTATGACACACACACACACACACACACACACACACACACACACACACAATTTATAAATAAGTTACTATACAGTGTAGGAAACCACAAGTCCCATCAAGGGTGATAGAAATTGCCCTTGCCACTTGAGAATGAACAAGTGACTTTGGGATTGGAAGACCCGGGGACGCTTCAAGGAAGAGGGCCTCGGAGAGCACGCACGATGTGTTGCAGGTTGTAGAGTCTGGCGCGAAGGGGACTCCAGGTACAGGAGGCTCGTGGCCGGAAGTACAGTGGGAGATGTGGAAGAGCGGTATGGAGGAGAGCGTCTGGGCTCCATGTGGCTTGCAGGCCTGGGACATGGGCCACGAGGGCCAAGCGAGAGCCAGCCTGGCAGAGCCGACGGTCGGGGCTGTAGGTGATGCTTGGTGGAGGGACCCCACAGGGCTTTGCGGGTGGGGGCCTGGCACGGTCAGCACTGAGCTTGGGGAAATTAACCCGAGTGCGGGGCACGGCTCCGGTGGGAGAACAGAGAGCAGGGCCTCTCCGTGCAAATGACAGCCTTCAACTGTTACAAGCAGGCATTTTAAAAGTGGTCCAAACAGTGGTTAAAATCAGCTTTAGATCTTTTTCCGACAATTCATTTTAATGCAATGAAAGGCGGGGTGGGGGGATGAGTTCTGCCGCTAGTCTCTCCCCGCATTGGCTCAGCTGTAGCACAGGCAGGGGCTGTAGTCAGAAATCAATTCAAAGGGAGACAATACGGATGCGGTAAGACGGACGGGGGAAGTAATTGCTAGATAGCTGGCTGCTTTAATTAAACTTGGAGGACACTTGACTAGGAAGAAAAATGCTACACTTGGCTGGATGGGATAGCATGTGTGTGGGCACATGAGCGCACGGAGCCGCTGTCAGGGGGAGTCACGAAGCTGTGGGAGGGACAAGGCCTTCATCTTCAGGACCTCACAACCAGGCCCCGAAGGGTGAAGGAGGATGTTTTTTGGTGACATGTGAAATTCCTAATTACTATTTCTCTAATTGTCTTAAATACCCAATCCACCCTTCGGTTTCATGTTCTGCTTTTGCGATATTCCTCCGAATGTAGTTTGAATCCACCTTAGACTGTGTCCATTTGCATATCGTTTTTCACTCAGAAAAAAAAAAAAAAACCCATACGATTCTTGGTGTGAGTTTTAGAATAATATTGACTTAGGAAGAAAATGGTGCTTTTACAAACGTAGCGATACAGAAAATCCAAGCCGCCTGCCTTCCTGATTTCAACATCCTCTCAAAGCTCACCCCCACCTCTGTCCGGGATTTCTAGAGAGTACTACCGACTCATAAGTGCGACATGTAGAGGTAGAAATCCCCCCTCCACCTCCCCCCAACCAGGGTTCTGGAAAGGTCTTGTTGGTTTTGATTTCTAATTTATTTTAGACTTTTCCAAGAGAATGAAAGCTAGCTGTATTCTTCTGAGATAGAATAATTTCAGGGTGATATTTGTACGTGAAAACTACGCTAACATCTCAATCCAGATACCGCGTGGCCCCAGACTCTGTCTTCTGAAGATGAATGAGACCCCAGGGAATTCTACCAGGTATCCCTTCCGACAACCGTAAGAGCTTCTAGTGAGGAAAGGAAAGTTAACTATGTGTTACGCGAGCCACTTTCTGTGGGTCACCTCATGTCATACTGTAATAACCCCGCAGAGTTGGTGTTCTCACACCCATTCTGCAGAGGATGCTACTGAAGCCTTTTGAGATGACACATTGTGCCAAAGGCCGCACATCAGTAGGTGGGGGAACTGAACTTTGAACTTGTGAATTTGAATTTGAATTCAAATTTGATCCATATGACCCCCATATGATACAAAAAGAGAGAGGGGGGAAATACCTAAAACAATAGGAGAAAAAGAAAAATAAAGTACATGTTAAACAGTGCTGTGGTGCTTCCACACTGGATATTAATGGAAAAAGAAACAATAGAAATTATTGAATGCTCTAAACCATGTGTTAGTGAAATACTTATCTCATGATACCTACCACCAACAACCACCTTGTAAATTATGTGGCATTAGCCACGTCTTACAGAGAAAACCGAGCTAAGGAGATGTGAAACAACTTGTTTATTGTTGTCTAACATTTCATAAGTAAGGATATGGAAGCTCAAACCCAGGTATTCTGGGTCCAGAGCCTACACTCTTACCTTTCATGATCTGTATCACAGATAAGCTGTTGTGTAAGTGGCTGTTAATGGCTTCATGTCAGTAGGGCATGTGCTATTTTTCAGAGATAACTCCCTCTGGGACTGAGATTTAACATCAGTTCTGGTGCCAGCGAATACTTTGATCCCGTTTGCAAATGGCACTGAAGTAGGAAATGAAGCAGCCAGCTGAGCAACAGAATCACGTAGTATACAGCCAAGAGATCCTGTCCCCCCCCCCCATGACAACAGGGCTTTGAAGAGTCAGCTTCTGAATATAAAGGACCCCCAGAAATACAGAGCTTCCCATGTGAGAAAAGACGTCGGGATTTTACTTAGTAGCAAGTTTTATCTGAGCCATTCTCTCAACTCCACAAGGACACCGAGCTGAGTTATCTTGTACACTCCTTTATCTGCTAGACCTATCATAGTTTTGGACGCATGGTAAGGGCTCGGTAAATGTGCCGAATGAATGAATGAGAGAGAGAGTGTGTGTGTAACGTGGAGTTTTGAAAGCTACTGATTCTTCTAGGCTGCAAGGATAAAAGTGGAGAGTCTAGAACACGGGATGTGTTTGTCTTGGTCAGACGGCTAGTTCAGTCCATCAGTACTGGGATGTCATTTACACGTTTGCACATCCAGTTAGGTCTGGTGGTGAGAGTAAGTGGGGTGATGAGTGGAATAATCTGTGTGGGAGAGCAGGGACTAACATTTTAGGTGAGTGACTTCTGTGAGTCAGGCATTAAGTCCTTTCTGAATCTACAACTGACACAGCTCATTGCTATCAGCCTGATTTCATAGAAGGGAAACTACACTCAGGCTAGTGAATATACCCGCCCAGGACCCCACAGTAGCTGAACCACAGTTTGTTAAACTGAAACACCCAAACTCCTCCTGCGTACGTATTCTCTTACCTAAATAAAATCTATAGATGTTCAGACACACTAAACCACGGCCTGTCTCAGGGCTGAAATTCTGTGATAACTGCAGCATTTCGAGGCTTCTCAAATATTCACGGAGCCATAAAGCAGACAGTGAGCCAAGTGACTCCGTGAGGTCTGTGGGAGAAGGGGAGAGGTGAGCCCCTGTGATTGGGAATCGCGGTGAGACAGATCACAGTTCCATGGGAGGCAAAACTTTCTAATGATCAGACCCGTTGAGCCCAAGTTGTAGGGAAATGAGTTGTCAGAGGCATTTAGACAAAGGCCAGGCTGCCACCGTGCTGTGCAGTATTGTTACCGGGCACGTCGATACCATGCATTGGAATTTAAATTAATTAAAATTAAGTTAAATCACCTTAAAATTTGGTTCCTCAGTTGCACGAACCACATTTCAAGTGTCCATCGCTCACATGTGACTAGTGGCTACTAATTAGGACAGAGCTGAACTTCCATTATGGAAGCAAGCTCTCCTGGACGGCACAGTCACAGAGCGGATGCGTAGGAAGATTGGACCCTGGTTCCTTTTTACTCTGAAATTCTATTTCTGTGAATAGTTTCCCTCAACCACCATTTTTGACTGAATAACCAGTAGTTTTGTTGTATCTCTACTGGGACAGATTTTTTACGTCGCTTACAAAGTGTATCTATTTGGATATTTCGGCATGTTCGTTAATCGGCCGTGGACAAAATTTTGGGCCTTTGGTGTCACTGCTAAGTAAATAGGTTACAGAAATTCAGGTGCCTAACTGGCCAATACCTCATGTTCCCAAAGAGGTTTCTTCCAGTTCTGTTTTTCTAAGTCTTCACTACCATTTCTTTTGCTTTTGTAAATTGGTCACTCCCGAAGGAAACGAATTTGATAGCAGATTGTTGGAGATTAATTACCTATGATAGGCCAAAGCCACTTCATAAATGTCAGTGCTGAGGAATCCCCTAGAGAGAGAGTTTTTAGATTCAACTGGAAATTAATTGTAATTAATATAATAGGTTAATTCGTTGTAATTATTTTTAAGGCTTTTGGCAATGAGTTAATTCCCCAAGATCCACATTGCTCAAAGCGTCATAGAGAATGCTTGATGAGAATGTTCTGGTACTAAACCTTAACCCTCTGGAAAAATAATCCTACTTGTCTTTCCTTCTGGCTGAGTTTCTTCAGAAACATATTTTGGTGGCATTTGATTTCTGGAGAACAAAGGAATCCCTATAAGGTGATGCATAAACATGCATAGCCCAGATAGACTGTGCTCATTGGAGAACAGGAAAACAAAAGGCCTTTGATTGTGCCTCGTTTTCTTTGGAAGTATGTCTCGCTTGAGACCAACAGAGTGCCTTTGCTCTTGGAATAAAATGTAATGGAACTGAAAATTGGAGAATCTGGGCCTTTTTCCCTTTCCTAATTATTTCCACTTGACTCACTTAATCTTGGACGATTATTCAGTCATATCTGAAATGAGAAAATGACGGGAGTAGAATTTCCGTCTCTTGTTTCAAGAGCTTATAAACATTAACAGAATAGTCTTGAACAAAAAACAAATACAAATCACAATTGACGGTGCCTCGTTTTTATATATTAGGAAAAATCCCTGCATTGTTAGGGAAGCAGCTCAAGTTTCCAAATGTAGGAACCTTGTCAAGCCTTGATGGGTGATTTCATTATTAACGTTGAAAAACTATCATTTGGAACAAATATTTCATAATGGGAGATTGCACAGAAGCTAAGGAGCCAATTTGTTTACTTGGCACCTGGATAGGCTGAGAAAGTAAGCCCTAAAATGGGTCGTTGAAGATGAGGATCATTAATACTCCAAGACTCACAGATTGGTTTCCGAGACGCGGAGATGTCTCCTTTCTTCCCAGTATGTCCACGAGCCTTTCTCCATGAAGAGAAAGACGCACGCATGCAGTCCTAAAAACCGCTAAGACCCGGGTCAGGACTCCATCTGCAATAATAATACTTCCCGACAATCAGCCCTGTCTAAAGTTGAAGCTTCCTGCCAAGATGAAGTAAGTTGCCCACTACCGTCAGGAGCCAAGCCGAGTCTGAGAGCCCCTTAGCCAGGTTGCAGTGGGAAGTCACGCGTCAGACGAAGGTTTGGCCCCAGGGACACATGAGGCCCCTTGGATGCTGAGTATTCTTGTAAATGAGACTCCCTGGTCATGCTTTTAGCCTTATGGTAAAGGCCCAGAACACCCCACTTTCAGTAATCATCAGTTTACCATACCCCCAGGGTGTGGGCAGAGCAGGCATTGGAGAGGAGGAAAAGGTGGGCATCCGAGCCTCCCTTCAGTGCTGCTGATGGGCTGGTGCATTCCTGAACCAAATCAGATGAATTTGGGGGTGTCTACTAAGTTGGGTGCTCCTGGAAGCAGACTGTGGGCCAAGGGCTGGGGTGCATGAGTTCTTAAAGGAGTGCTCCCGGGAGAACCTAGGACAGGGATGGGGAAGGGAAAGGGGCTAGGCAGGAGCTCTAGAGCCCCATAGGGGGTTCTGGAGCACAAATTATGCCTCAAAGTTTACCGCGCTGAGAGACAAAGGAGCACACGTCAGCCATTCATACGTGTGTTTGGGGTGGGGAGTGGTCTGCCAGCTGTTGGCCGGAAAGTACACGGAGACCAGGGGATGGGGACACCAAAGCTGGGGCAGGGGGTCAGCACAGGGCTAATCAAAGGGATCAGGGGGCGGGATGGACGTGGGCCAAACATCATCAGCCTTTCTGCTACAGTTACGATCATCTGTGTCTTTCCAGATCCTCCATCATTAGGGGTAACTGAGACATGGCCACATCGTATTTTCTAGACACACGCACACGCCACTAGAGATCCTAACCTCCTTTAGACGAAGCGTTGTGTCTCGTTCTTACAGACCTAGTCCTCACCGAATGGTCTGCCCCGACACCGGCAGTAGAGTTTCCAAAGTGTAAAAGGGCAGCCAGTCAGCCAGGTCCTCGCGGACTTCCTGACACAATTGTGCAGATGGAAGTCGTAACAGGAAACAAAGCCCCAAACACATGTCCAGTCGCGGGATTGTTGAAAGCAGGTCCCGCAGCTGTCCCTGTACCATGGGAGGCAGTGTGGGCCGGCCTGGTCATGAGAGGCTTCCTTCAGGCAGCTAGCCGGAAACCGGGGCTTGGAGAAGTTACACTGGGGGGAGGAAGTCCAGGCAGGAGGAGGGAGCAGCCATGGTAGATGGGCTATTTGCAGACAGCAAGGCCATGCTCTGCCTACTTCTCTCCTTCTAGAACTCTCTTCCCCTTGATAGGCACTTAGCTCATTCCCCCAGCTCCTTCAGACTCGAGTATATCTTCCCAGTGAGGCCACAGTCCCCCTACATTCCCATTCCGGCCCAGTGCAGCTGCCCTTACTCTTTTCTCCTTTTTTCTATAGCAGTTGCCACCTTCTGTTCGATTTACCTGTCTGCTTAGTTTGTTTACCATTCACTGCCTCCAGAACGGGGACTCCTCAGGAGGCCGGTTTGTCTGCTTCGATTGCCGATGTACGTCAGGCCACTAGAATGGTGCCTGGCGTGTGGTTGAGGCCCAAGAAATATTTTCCCAGCGAATGAACAAGAAGGATCAAGACAGGCAGTGGCACTCTGGAACTAAGGGGTGTCGGTTAGGGCAACGGAGTTGAACGACTCCAGGAGTGCCTTTCACATTCTGTGACGTAAATAGAGGTCCCTTGGTTATGAGACCCAGCAGGCCTTTAAAGTAGACGAATTGATGATTAGTGGGTCACATTCTACTTCTTTCTGTAAAGATCAATAAAGTTTCCATAAAGGGCAAGTTCTTTGCTATCTCCTAAGGATAGGTGATTAGACTGTAATGAAAAATTTTCTTAACTTTTTTTTTTTTTTTTTACTCCTGTGAAAGAAGATAAAAATCCGAATTGTGTTTAAGACCCACAGCTCATGTAACCATTGCTTGTTACGTGGCCTCAAGGGAGACATAATAAGCAGCCGTCACGTGAGGCACGGGTCTTAAAGACAATTCGGTTTTTAGGATTCCTTATTTCTACAATTCATTTCCTCTTCCCTTAAACAGAAAGGTCTCAGCTCCACTCATCAGGATTCGTAGAGACCAATGGTTTCGAAAGCCTGGTCCCTAGACCAACAGCGTCATCACCACCTGGGAACTTGTTGTAAATGTACCCCAGACCTAATAAGTCAACAGCTCTGTGGTGGGGCCTACAGGTGGTTGTCATGCACGCCCAGATTGGAGAACCATAGTTAGACATCATCCCTCATTGGAGAATCTCTTTCTATCTTCTTTACGTTCCTAGCAACTAAGAAGATGCTGAAATACACATTGTGTAATTTGTCTTATATAAATAGTTGGGTTTCTTCCTCCGAATATAAAACTTTTATATAGAACGACAGCCCTCCCAGGAGCTCGTGCTATACCTCCCTGCCTCACCCATTAGATAATCCCTGGACTAGAGAACGTTTAAGAGACTTAAATAATCCAGAAGGGAGAGAATAATGCTAACCTTACATATCGTTGCTGTGTTTCTATGCATGTGGTCTTCCTTTGGAAATTACACATAAGTTCCTCAAGGCTTGTTCAATTTAAGAAGCACTTTCTAGAACCATGCCTAATCCCAGAGAAAACCAAATTAATGCTCCCCACAAAGTCGTGTGGAATCACACTCTTAGCAACTATGAGTACGTGTTGAAGCTAAGGAAGAGTTGCCTGCCTTTGACTCTGGGAGTGTCCATGGCCATGAAATTTTTTGGAAAGACCGAATTGGTAGCGATAACTACAAAACCCTAGAGTAATAGAAAGCAGAGAGATGTTCATGTCTGTGCTTCATAGAACATGTGGGCCCCAGATCACGTTGTAATGATGAAATGTAAATTAAAAGTGATCACCAGAACTCATTCGAAGCCTGGATTTTTTTCCAGTTTTTCTTACGCAGCATGTGTTAGGTTAGTACCAAAATAACAAACATACCTTCCAAAAGCCCTAAGAGGGTTAGCCACTAATTCAGACGGTCTTGGTCAGAGATTCCAATGTAGCAAAGCTGAGGAAATTATAATGCAATTACGTCTCGTTCACTACATGTGTTAAATGCTCTTTCTGTGTACTCGGGGTCACGATGCCATTTGTATATTCTTGGACTAAGACCTGGACATATGTTTGTCTCTTTATGAAGCTTGCTGAGGTCCAAGGAATGCTGAAGTTACTGCCTAGCGACTTACTGATGTTTCGTGTGCGTGTCTGGTTTTCTTTCTGATCAGAGTAGTAGTTAACCAGCTCTCCAGATGAAAAAGGCCCAGTTTGTAGCATTTGCCAATTTCCATGGTGTAAATATTCTCAACCTGACCAAGTTCAAGCTCGAAGTTTGACATCATTGCCTGGACAGTTTGGGAAAGATACACATGAACAGCTCTCTTAGATGGGTGCAAGCCAGTTCTAACTCATCATCGGAATGTAGAAAACTTGGAAAGCGGAGGAAAGGATTAAACAAACAAACAAAACAGAGGAGGGGCGCCTGTGTGGCTCAGTCAGTTAAACTTTATTATTTATTTAGTTATTTTTGAGAGAGAGAGAGAGTGCAAGCAGGGGAGGGGCAGAGAGAGAGAGAGAGAGAGAGAGAGAGAGAGGGAGACACAGAATCTGAAGCAGGCTCTAGGCTCTGAGCTATCAGCACAGAGCCCACAGCGGGGCTTGAACTCACGAATGGCAAGATCATGATCTGAGCCAGTCAGATGCTTAACCGACTGAGCCACCCAGGCACCCTGGTAGTTCTCCTTTTTTAAATGTTTTCTTCCTATCAAGGGCTGCGCAGTGAGGCAATCTCTGTGTGCTTCCTGCCCCACTCATTAGGTAATTTCTGGACTAGAGAATGTTTAAGAGCCTTAAATGATCTGGAAGGCCCTTTCCTGCTCTAGTAAACATATTCCATCTCTCCCCACTTATGTCCCTGGTTCTGTCTTGTTTCCCTTCTCCAAGACCCAAGCTGGTGCCGCTCCGGTCTCACTCTTCTCTGATGATCCAGGCACCCCAGGGCCGGTGGGTTCTTCCCTGACGTATCTTCAGGGCTCAGTCCCTCCCCCTTTCCCAGGCTCCTTTCCAGAGCCCTCTCCAAGAGGCTGTCTACCTAAGGTCGCTGTCCTTCCTACCCACAGTCTCCCTTCTCTGCATATTGGTCTTCCCCACCAGCAGTGCCCCCTGACATCATGGATTTTCCGGGTTCACTCTCTAGGAGAAGCTCCATACCAGTATTCCCAGAGCCTAGAGGAGCAGCTGACACTCGATAAATACTTGTTGGCTGAGTTAGTGTACTTCAACCCTAGATCTGAAGGTTTAGTTCTGTCTTGATAAAGGCAAAATGAATTCATACGCTCTCTTTAAACACGGAAGATGCTATTCTCAGTATATGTAACAAATATAGTTCTATATTTTTAAGGTTTTATGTCTTTATAGAAGCAGAGGTTTGTATTTTTCCTGTAGCTAAACTTCTCGTTGTGATTTTCCCCATTCAGATTACACTCCCAGAATTCTTTTTCATAAAGAGATCAGATAATTTTTCACGTATTCTTTAGTCTTAGATATTTTGCCTTTATTTAAAAAAAATTTTTTTAATGTTTATTTTTGAGAGCGAGAGACAGAGCGTGAGCATGGGAAGGGCAGAGAAAGGGAGACACAGAATTCAAAGCAGGCTCCAGGCTCTGAACTGTCAGCACAGAGCCCCATATGGGGCTCAAACTCACAAACTGTGAGATCATGGCCTGAGCCAAAGTCAGAGGCGTAATCGACTGAGCCACCCAGGCATCCCTGCCTTTTTTTTTAAACATATAACTCTTTAATATGTAAAGAAGTATTTTGCTATTAGGATTAAATGAAGATCTAAATTGTGGTGCTTTATTTGTGTGTGTGTGTGTGTGTGTGTGTGTGTGTGCGCGTGCGTGCATGTGCAACTGACTGTTGGGTTTTTATTGCTGCTAATGACGTTAGTTTTCCTTTGAATCGTGCTCCATAATATTTTAAAATTTAACCTACATAGTTTCTTCTCATGTAAAATCTGTAGGCACCAAATTTCAATGGGCGTTTCTCAGTTATCTCTGAGATATTTTCTTGGTCATACCTCTTTATTTTAAAAGCACCTTCCAATCTGGACCAAATATACGTGAGTCTGTATTTGTTATCACTACAAGTTCTGATAAGATACAGACCAAATAAACGGAAATATAATTGGAAGCTGGGTTCCCAGAAGTAGAAACACATCAAAGACCGAAGTCAAATCTGCCTCTAAGCTGCGTACTTTTCCGGAATCACCTGCCAGGTGTTATCAGCCCTGGAGAAGTCACCATCCTATTGACTCTCTGTTAAGCCCAATGGCTGACCCACGGTTGTTGCTATTTAATAAATATATGTGTGCTGAACTGCATCGCATCGAACCTTAGGGCACGATGCCTTTGCAGGGAAGTGTTCCTAGGAACGGCTTTCCTTTCTCATCTGTCTTCTGTTTTCTCCTTCTCCTAGTTGCGGTCCAGCACAGAGCTACATCCCGACCTGCTCACGGATTGCCTCACCGTGCAGCCCCTGCCCTCGGCCACTTCCCCGCGAGATGCCGCTGCCGACAGTGCGGTGGGACGCTCCCCGGGGCCCGGGCCTGACCTCTATCCAGGTAACGAGGGCCGGCCGAGGCCACGGCCACTGTCCTCCCCCAGGCCCTTCCCTCTGGTTGAAGGGAATGCTCACATGAGAAAAATTCTCCTAAGATCATCTGTATTTTGCCTTATCCAGGGGCTCCACGTTGCCCCCCACCCCTGCTCCCCATCTGATTCCTGAGCTGAGCTGGCAGCAGGCTGTTTTTTCTCATAAAGAAACTCAGTAAAATAATGCATTAGCTCTTTTAGTTCTGGACATCTGCCAAAAGTCCAGGGCACCCAGCTCTCCCAGGTATCTTAAATTTATTAACTTGACTCAGACCCAAAGGAAAAGTGCCCCTCCCCCCCCACCCCGTAAGCAAGTAACAGGCTGCATGTGGATTTCTTAATGGAACAGTTATTGTCATCTTTGCATTTCAAAAGGAAGCCCCAGGTCTCTAAGAAGAATTTCACCTCAGTAAGCCGCCCTTTAAGAATGGTTTGTGGACCACTGGGATGGCGGGGAGGAGGGGGGGATGAGAGGGCCCTCCCAGCCTGGTGTCCTTCTGCCTGGGTTTGAATGGTAGCTGACTCCATATTTGGAAACTTTCATCTACGTAAGGAAAAATAAGAAAGGATTAATATGCAATAAGGAAGTTATTTGTTTCCGTTTACTTTGTTCGCCTGGATTTTTGTGCATTTTCCACTCTCTGTAATGATGATGTACCTGTGCAAACTAATTGGTTGCCATCCCTCACACGTGGAAAGCCCTTGCTGTCATGCTGAATATGAAAGCGAAAGTTCCCCCAGTCCCACCTTCCAGACAATGGGGATTTTCTATTATCTGTGGATCACAAGTCCCACAGCCACCCCCCATCTGATTCTGGAGCCAGGCTTTGGCAGAAAACTGGGGGTTTTTTTTCTTTTTAAAAGTACTCATAAGCCATAAAGAATTAAGAACTTACTGATGCATGACACTAGGCTAGGAAAAGCCATGTTTGTAGGACTTTTTCTTAACTGGATAGTTCTCAGTTGATCCAAATTCAGGGCAAAGGGTGTTACGCAAATACTTGGAGAGGGTCCGTCATCAGGACATTCTTAATGTTGTCCCATTGTTGGTGGCCCTTTATCAGCTGCTCTGGGTACTTTCTCTTAGAGAAAACAAAGCCTCTGCTATTTGAGACCCTAGGAGATCTGAGGGGCAGACCCAGTCTTACAGACGTTTCGGCTACAGGTACATAGAAACACATGAAATACACCAGAGTACAGTGTTATCAACTCATATAAATATTTTGTGTTAGATATATACATGAGAAAGTGTGACTCGTTTTTGTTTGCACATATGTCTGTTTGATTTGCCAAATATTTGATATAGGAACATTTATTCTAGCACATTAAATTAGCAACCAGTTTATGACAGGCTACATAGCAATTCCTAGTCCCTCAGTCCATAAATCCATGACCTTCGTAAAGACCTGGGACCCCATAGTTAAGAGTGGAAGCCAACCAGAATCGATTGAAAAGCAGGCCCAACATCCACTATGGAGAGTTGATGGTAACGGGCTAGTCTCACTGCATTTAACTTGGAAATGGGTTTGGGAAGCCATGATATCTCTATCTTTGGAAAACAATAGTACCTTTGCCCTGTGCGGCATCTAGGATATGGCTCACTTTCCAAACGGAGGAGGCACATTTGTCTTGGTGTGTGTCTTGTATGTCTGGGAGTGTGGTCAAAGTTTTTTGTTTTTTTTTTTTAAAGATTTGTGTTGAACCAGCTTCATCAGTCCAGACATTTCCTTTTTTCTTTTTCTTCCTCCTGACACTTTTCCATGTGTGGTCTTCAAAATGATTATGAGCTCCCAGCTTTGAGCCTCCAGCCGTGGCGGGCAAGCTTCCGTGATGGGCATAGGAACCCGAGCTGCCATAGTATCAACAGAGCATCTTCTGTTGACTTCAATTTTCTGTGACTCTGGAGACATTTGGAACAGGCAGGTGACCATCCGGCTTGAACTGTGTTCTTGGAATTTTGCTCCTGTAGTTAGTGCACTGCCGTGAAAGTGTATGCCCCCTCCTTCTCCCTTCATGCCTGTGTCCCTTGGGTCCTACTTTACTTCCTTTGTTCTCGCTCTTTTGGAAAATTGATGAAGTCTTCTGTTTTGCTGAATACACAGCAAACCCAGAGCAGAACAAAGCAGGAGGGAAAACCACACAAGGAAAATGTTAAACCTCCCTGAAAAAAAGTGCTAGAAATGCACGTGCCAGGAGTGCATGTTCCTACCAGTTTCAAACCTGTACTACAGATCTGTGGAAAGAAGCCAAACAGTGAAAAATGCCAAAGGAAACTGAAGCTGTTCATCAATTTGTTTAGCGTAAACTCCTAAGTGTTAAGGGAATTTGACAAAGATAAAGACTTGGCTAAATGGTGAAAGCCCTCGGAGCCCTTCCTTTTACGTTCTGTTACACAAAGTCGAGAAAATATTTGTTTAATGATTGTTAAGCACTTTCAATTCCAAGTGCTAGTAAAGTGATGTATCAGAAAAATATTTTGAGGGAAACCTGTTGAATACGTATGGATGTAGGATCAGAAGCAGTTCAGCAGTGAGCACCAGGATTTTCTAGAAGCCACAAGACTGAGGACTCAGTTTGCAGAAGTCATGATTTGGAAATGGACCTTTGTACTGGCTTAGTAAACAACCATCTGTGAGATTCCGAGAGAGGGATGGTTTGCAGAGCACTAAGAACAGGAAAGGTGGTAGTTCTCACACCTGCAAATCTTACAAGTCTCCTAACATGTTGGCTTCCCTTATTGGGACAGCGTTTCCAGAGAATGTGATTGGAAAGGATTTCCAGAAAAGGCTTTTATTTCCGTGGAAGGAAATAGCGTTCCAGGTTCAAGCCGCCAAAATATCGCTTGAGTTCACGCTGAGGACCACTTTCAATTGAGGTGTTTACTTGCCTACTATCCTGAAAGTCCCGGGGTCCCTAGACCCGATCCTGAGCCAAACTGAGAGCAATCTTGTGACCTAATGGGAAGGCCGGGACAGTGATGAGCAATTCTCAAGGATGGCTCCCTCACCTCTTCTGCCCTGTTGTTCAGAAGTTCTGTGCCCTAGATATCTAGATAGTGCTTCAGGCTAGCCTATACATTTAGGTAATTTAGCTGATAATCTGAGGGAGAAGTATTTCACAGCCAGTAGATCAAGGGGTGACTGCCACTTCCAAGGCTTAATGCCTGTGAAGAAGGTCTTGTCAGCTTCCTCGATGAACTCATGAAGCAGAGGAATGCACGAATAACGAGTCTGCAGCACCATGGACAGCCTGGACTACTGCCTGCTCTTGGTTGAGAGTCTGTTCACTAACAAAGCATGCTGTATGGCGGGTGATCTGTACCATAGGTGGTCACCAAGCTTATGGCTCCTTCCAGATCGAAACTGTACTACAGATTCAATAAAACGTGGTCTTTGCCGATGGCCTGAGCCATAAAGACACCGTAGAGGCCAGTGTGGTTGAGGTGTTTGAGTCCCATGGAAATCACCCATCGAGTGAGGAACTAATGCACCTAGAACAAGGAAATATGCAAGAATGGTGGGATTTTATTGGTACCACTAATACTGAGATATAAAATGATCCTGTTTTAGAGCTTGCAAGTTCTTTTGAATTTTTAAAATTTTGAATGCAACGTTAGATTTTTCAGGAGGATATAGAAGTGCGATGCTCAGATATTATAGGGAATTATTGAAGGAAAAATAGGCTTATTTTAGGGCAGGAATTTTGAAGTCATATATTGTCATTCCCTTCCCCTCACCCTTATTATGGGGAAATGAAGCCTTCCCGCTCACAATATCACCACATTTTGTAATAAATAGCACCATAAGAAATCCATGCGAGATTTGACATACTTCATGAAATGGTTAATGTTGTATTTTAATGTGATTTTATGGTATACGTTTTAATACCTTTTCTGTATTCTTAGGTTGAATATATTTGCTATCTCAGGACAGCTTACAGAATTGTAGGGGCTAGAAATATTTTTATAAGAAAGTGCCTCGTACAGTCTACTCTCAAAAAGTGGTTGTTAACTTAGGGACTTTATTAGGAGTTCTAAATTGACACACGAATTTCCCAATGGGTTAAACTTTACAGAATTGCAAAGATCAAATAACATGATCTATATAAAAAGCAGGCATAGAGCATTATAAAAAATGCAATAGATATTGCTTGCACGATCTTCAAAAGCAGTGATTTGCTTAGAATTCACCAGAGGTGAAAAAGGGACAGAATGACTTGGACCCAGCAGTGGACAGAAGGAGGTGGACACTGGGGTTACAGAAGTGATTTAAAGGGAAACATTTGGCAGTGTCTTTTCCGCGTCTCTTCTGACATCGCCTTGAATTGCTCGTCAAACTCTTGTATTGTTCTTAACATCCCACACATCTGTGGTTTATCTACCAAGTTGGATTGGAAAATCCATAACGGTAGGAGCAAGCCTCGCTCTTCTCCGTTGCAGGCAATGACAGCATTAACCTGTAGATTTCACCTTCCCTGGCCCTGAGCCAGTCTGTTTATGTGCATTAGGTCACCTGGAAGACCCGTGAAAATACAGGTTTCTGAGCCCCACCCCCAGAATTTCTGTTTCAGTAGCTCTGAGCTAGTCCCAAGAATTTGAATTTCTGCTGGGGACTTTTAACAAACTCTCAGGCGACACTGGGTCCTGCTTGTCCAGGAACAACGCTTGGAAAACTATTGCTCTGGATCATGAAATGTGGGAGTGTTATAGCAGGATATAATCTCAGTTTTGACTGGTGGAAGTTACAATAAGAATTGCCCATCATTAACTAAATGGAGAGAACCTTTCACAGTGTCTAGATAGTTAGTATACCAAATTACCACGAGGTACAGTTGGAAATATCTTACAGTCTTATATATCAGTTGTATGTCAGTAAAGATGAAACTTTAAAAAATAATAATCTTAAAATTTACGCATGAAAACCATGTGATGGAAATCTGTCCACAAAAGACAGTTTAACATATAGGTGATATGCCATATATTTGCAATGATAAATAGAATAATGCTTCTCTGGAACTTATGATTAAATACTTACAAAGATAATACAACTGAATCAAATAGTGAAAAAAAAAATTGCCCCATAGTATATATTTCTGTTTCTCATTAAGGAAAATCTATCAGTGGATATTAAGCTCGTCTCCCCCTACCCCCACCACTGTTACAACGGCATTACTCATATTTTGATTAAGAGTGAGATCTTGTAACTGCTCAACTGAAGAAAATTAAAATTCTGATTCCCAGCCAGCACAGGGCACATTTGTATGTATGCAGGCTAATGTTAATGACTTTATATGTTTGCAAGCTGCTTAATTTGGTGCTTCCGTTTTCCATATCCACTTACTCCCTTGTATTGATGTTAGTTTTTCACGCAAGATTAAGCTGAATTATTCAGTTTTATAATACGTACAGGTTTTTGCTGTAAAATTATTTTTTGTGGGTGAGCAAAAATAATTCCACACCTCGTGGAGGAAAGGAAAGTCATGACGCTGGGTTGGTTGTGGCTTTATCCCCATTGCACAAAGTCTTGGTTGTCTTTATACTACTATTTCTTCTTTTCTCATTCCATGTTATTTTGCTGGCATTCAAATGGGTGTGAGAAGGAAAGGTGGTGTTTACTTCGAAGTGTACCCACAAATAGGTTTTAGGAGACGGATGCAGAGGGCAAGACGGAGAATTCAGGATAGAATTCCTGGAATGAGGAGCTCATTAGCTTTGCAGTGAGGAAGGCTTGGGCCCAACTTCCGGGTCTGAAGTCCTGACCTTCTGCTTCAAATGAACCTTCCGAGGAAAGAGAGGAACGGGTAGACCTGTCTCTTTCCTGTGAAGAATAAAGAAAAAAAGGAAAGCGGGCCTTTTCCGGGTGCTTGTAGTCGCAGTGAGAGTTCATTTTTTTACACTTGTCTTAGCCCTGAAAATAAAAGTGAATAGCATAAAACTCAAAAGTGAAGGACATTACTGAATCAGCTTGGACATTATTTGCCATGGTTTACTGTTAACAAAAGAAGAAAACATCTTGCAGGCACTGCGTAAAGAGAGTAGTTGTGGAAACGACTCGTTCCAGGTGACCAACAGCCGTGTCTCGGAAGGCTGGCTTTTATTGTATCTTCCTTAATGCTGTCAGAGAATGATCTGCCCCACTCAGGCGCCCTGGCCATGACTCACACCGTCAAGGCCGCCTTAACAGCCCGCCTTGACTTCTCAGAAATTTCAGCTTCCTCCTTTGCCTCTTAACTCAGTTTTCCCACTACATTTCAAGTCTGTGCTAGCTTCATTCACGCTCATGACACCATTTCTAGTGGCTGCCTCGGCCTCAACCTCTTCCAACTCCAGCCCAGGTCTACGTGAATTTAGCTGCTCCCGCCTTGGCTTCTGCTCTGTCCAGCAGCTCTGTTAACGCGCACTCACACCCTAAGAAATCGAGTTTTACAATCTTCACTGCAACCTTTCCCTGGGGATTCCATGAAAGTCCTGCTTCTGCCTTTGAGGAGGGGCTGTTGGTTCACTATTCAAGGGAAAAGGGGAAAGGCTGTCGTCAGCACGCATAGGAGCTTGCTCAGACTGGCCCACGGGGATGCTTGTCACATTTTTCTGAGACAGGGATGCACCTCATGAAAAATGTCATGTGTCAGCTGCCCCTGAAGACGTTCTGATTGGTAAGGTAGCGATCTAAGGTCCATAGTTCTGAAGTACTAAGGCAGTTTGGGGTCATATTTATCTGTACAAATGTAAGGATGGGCAATATTGAGTATCTATTCTTTTTTCTTTTTAAAGTTTATTTATTTCTTTTGAGAGATAGAGTGCGATCAGGGGTTGGGGCCAAGAGAGAGAGGGAGAGAGAGAGAGAGAGAGAGAGAGAGAGCATCCGAGCAGGCTTGATGCTGTCAGCGCAGAG
The DNA here is from genome assembly GCF_027475565.1 of Acinonyx jubatus. Taxonomy (NCBI): domain Eukaryota; kingdom Metazoa; phylum Chordata; class Mammalia; order Carnivora; family Felidae; genus Acinonyx; species Acinonyx jubatus. Next base: position 85,521,218 of record NC_069391.1, on the reverse strand, counting down.
CCCGATGCGGGGCTTGAACTCATGAACCATGAGATCATGACCTGAGATGAAATCAGGAATCAAACGCTTAACCAACTAAGCCACCCAGGCACCCCTAGTATCTCTTTTCTTAAGTCATATCATTGGCCACTTTTTTTTTTTTAATAATACCTCTAACCATCTATGTAGTCCATCTATGCTCAAATCGAACACTTACAAGTGGGCATGTTACTTCTCCGATTCAAATTTATTTCTCTCTTCCTGAGGTCAGTTGATGGATTAAATGACAGAGCTCTTGTAATAGTATTAGCACATGGCACGTGTTCAGCGCCTATTAGTAATTTTTGTTGTTGCTTTTATCCAGATCCGAGGACAATATATGTTACAGTTCTGTCAAGCAGATAGGGAAAAGGTGCCAGAAATTACCCGTCAGTCCCATTTAAGAAACAGGGAAAATATGGAAGCCTGAACAGATTGGGAATTTGATCGGCATGTTGAGTAGATGAAAAGAAAACTGAAATACGGTTCTTCATATTTTTATTTGTTCGGTACTTCACATAACATTTTATGAGTCAAGGAAATGCACTGTAGGTCTCTAAAGAAAAACAAATTGGAATCAGAAGCCCATCACTTGGGCGGCAGTGCCTCTGAAATCACACTGTCAAAATTGTGTCTTGATAAGTATTGATTGTTTTAATTCAAACGTAGTATGTTTTCTGTTTGTGTTTGTGTTTTAGAGGTAGTGTGGTCTGGCAGGAAGAACGCGGAGCTAGATGTGAGCTCCAATCCTGGCTCTCCACTCTGGGGAGGTTACTTCTCCTCTTCTCTAAATCGGTGATAAGAATAGTGGCTCCCTAGGACTGAAACAGGCATTAAGGGAGAACGCACGTAAGAGTTCGGTATGCTCTCTGTAGCTGGCATATGTTCCTTTCTCTTTTCCGTCCTCTTTGCTTAAACACTTAGAGAATGACCCCTAGACTGAGCCCATGTCTGTGATGGAGACCAGAACCCCTCCTCTCCATTCCTCATAGTCCTGGGTACCACCACTTGAAGTTCAGAAATCGCTGTCCTAAGATAAAGTGTTCCTTTTGAGAAGAATTCAAGTCAAGATGAGGACTTAGAACTCCCATATTTTGAGACGTGTTTTCAGATCTTTATAATTTTTTTTAACGTTTGTTTATTTTGGAGGGGCAGAGACAGAGCACGAGTGGGGAAGGGGCAGAGAGAGAGGGAGACACAGAATCCAAAACAGGCCCCAGGCCCTGAGCTGTCAGCACAGAGCCCGAGGTGGGGCTCGAACTCATGAGCCGTGAGATCATGACCTGAGCCGAAGTCGGACGCTTAACCGACTGAGCCACCCAGGCGCCCCTGACTTAGACTTCTTTGGTGGTTGTTGCTATGAAGAGTGGAAGTACGCACGGGCTGGTCATACAGAGTCCCAGGGCGCTGGGTTGAGAAGCAAACTTACTCAGCAGTGGGTTGGTGAGGGTGGGGTAGATGGCAGAAGGAAGAAGCAGGATTGATGGCTCAATCAGTGCAGTTTTACACCATCATTGTGTCAGCCTTGCTGAGGCATAGCCTTGGTCCTTCCTGATCCCGTTTTGTAAATAGACTCTCCAGGCCGTGCAATTTATCTCAAAATAGACCCTAAGGTGTCTAGAAAACTATTCTTGACTATTTGCTTCCCTCAAATTTGGTTTCCATATTTCAAAAATAGTTCCACAGTCTTTTCATGATGGTTCTTAGGAGTTAGCATGCAACAGATAATTTATTATACCACGGGCCATATATGGCCCGCCTGCCTCCTGTTTTTGCATGGCCTGAGAGCTAAGGATGTTTTTAAGGTTTTTAAATGTAAAATGTAAAAAAGACTCTTGGCTCTTAGGTGAGAATAGTTGCTCACAGAATTGAGGACATTGCCTGTTGCTAGCAGTGCCTGCAATATTTAGTCTCTGGCCCTTTACACAACAGGTTTGCCAAATTCTGCTTTCCACTTATATCTGGGACCTTCGTCAATGACTGACTGAAATCAAAGAAGCTTGTGGCTTCCATATGTCTGATCACATTTTGTCTTAAAAGTCTGCCAGTACACATAGGTTTTTGGATCACCATAGTATTTTCGATTTAGCAAATACCTGAGTAGTCTTCCAGCCCCTGGGTTTGCAGAGCTTCGTGTAAGACCCAATATTTAAAACAGGTCACACAGCAGAGCTCTTTCATTTGAAGGGACCCATACCACCTGTGCTGCCTGTTACCCAGCGCTCCTGTCCTCCCCCAGGTAGTCTGCGGAAGCCCAAAGGTAGGGGCTCCACAATGGAGTTACTACTGTTAAAGTCTTCCCATTGTAAGCAGCTATCTGCAGAGACAACCTTGGGCCATGGTGGGAATTAAGCCCTCAGTAATGTGGCCACCACTTAGGAAGAAGCTGCCGGAAGACAGGCAGGACTCAGTTCTGGTTATGGTGAGCCCAGGGCTCACAAGGATATCACAGGGAGTTGTCACAGTTAAATTCTACTAAGGTCTGTTTTTCCTAAAAAGAGAAGAGGCTTGAACCCTCAAATATCAAGGAGTGTGTTTTCTAGGATTTGGGCCTCTTGTAGACTCACACATTAATGCCCAGGAGAAAAGGAAAATTTTGAAAGATAAAGCTTAGGAAGCATGCTTACTTCCTCAAAATACACTTTCTAACTAACAATAAGGATGCTTGAAATTCATATAACCCGAGACTGAACACTCCATTCAACAGGTAGGGAAAAGCTTTTAAGTTCCTTAAGAAAGGTTATAAATGGGCATAATTCCTGGTAACATGTCAATGACTTATCAGAGTCTGTCTACACTGAGAGTAACCTAGGAGGTAATACTGGGCACCTGAAGGAGAAGTGAGAAAATCGTCCACTTTGTGGGCAAAGTATAGAAAAGGAGGAAAGGGGGTTCTTTGGCTTCTCTGGAGTCCTAACAAAACCATATTCCTCTTCTGTGCATTTTTGCCCAGGGCCAGTGGTCATTGCAAACCGTGGTTCCTAAATTCCCCAAAAGGGCTGTTGTGACTCCATTTTACCGAGCGGTCTCTTGGGAGAGCTCAGGGTTGGTAAATAGCCCTTGAGTTGGCTAGCAGAAAATTGCGTTACAAATTGGATTGGCTGTATGTGCTCTGTATCTGTTTCCAAGAAGCCTTCTCTGTGAAATGATTTTAGAAACCGCATAGAGGTGGAGTGGGCGGGATTGTCTTGGTAGCATCCAAAAGGGAGGAGACCTCTTTTGGGGTCAACAAGGTACAGGTAGGAGGCAACTAAGGGATAAGTAATGAGGAGCTAGAGAACCAAGTATTTTTTTTAGTAACATGGGTTTTTGTGGCCAAATCAGACTTTATTCCAAAAATGGAGATGAGGGACATTCCCGTAAGAGCTTCCAGGAATGGTTCTCCATACCTGCTCCATCTTTCTCCTTTCTGACTGCTCTCCTCCTCTCTTCAAAACGGGGGATGACGTAACACATAGTGGCAGTACCGAATTCCTCCGAGGGTACTCCTTGTTCACGTTATCTTCCTGACTTGCTGTGTAACTGACTCTCTGTGAGTGAGTAAGTGGGTTGGGAGGTGAAGGGAAGAACGATAAGGTATGAGATTTGAGGTTGGATAAGTCCTTCATTGTCTGGAAAGACCCAAGAGGGCTGCCTGAAATGTTGGTCCCAGAGAAGTTGAGAGAGGTGCCAGAAAACGCCATTTCACTTGTAACAAAACGGCTTTGTTCTGAAAGGCACATGTTTCAGGAGCTTTTCCGACATGCAGTTAATTACACCTGGTATTTCAGGACATTTGATGGTAACCTTTGGCATCTGCCTGGATGACTTCAGCCATTATCTTCTGGTTGTATCGCAGTGTCTTCCAGAAGGGCATGTAAGCATAAGTCCTCTTCCAAATACTAATAACCTCTTCCCTGGCTGTAAATCCAGCTGCATGATGTGGAAATGTAATTGGGCAGCCTACACAGAAGTTTGGAGCTCATGTGGGAATATCTATTTGTAAGAGAACCTGAATATTCATGTAACTGTCCAGACATCAATAAATTCTCATTTTACCTTATTTATTTCTGCTCCCCAGTGAACAGCAGCGCTCTTCAGCTCAAAGTTAATAGGCATGTTCTTCAGAGATGTACCCTCTCTTACCTTAATGGAACGTCTTTCTAACACATTTGTTCATCGGTTGCCAGGTAGCTCTCCCATCAGGTGACACGAGTGTGTTTTCTTTGTCTTAGTGCACAGGTGACAGTTACCATTGTTTGCCATCAATTAGCTTGGGGTAGCATGTCAAGGATGTACGGATGGTGTCATTTTAGTCTGACAGCCACCTGAGCCGGTTGAGAAAGGATTGTTTCATTATCCTCTTATCAGTACTGCTGGATAATGATACTCCACACTGCAAAGAGGGAGGGGAGAGAAAAGACAGGCAAGAAAGAATAGATTTTTAGGGCTTGGCAATATTAAAATTATTCATACCTCCAGGAGGAGAGAAAGATTACAGGGATGGCTGCGTGAACCCATAAGAAGCTCTGCTTTCCTAATGCGGCTGGAATGGGGAAGGAAGCCGCTCGCCCGCCCCGGGGGAGGGTGTCGGGGAGGGAACATGCCCAGCAAAGCGGGGAGGGGAGAGAAAAAGGCCCCCCGCTAGTCACGGGCCACACAGGCAAGGAGCCACCGCGGCATCTCTGCCACTTTCCAGCTGACAGGCCCTTTTCCTTGCTGGAAAATTCTCCCTGGTTCGTGAACTCGGGTCACGAGAGCAATTAAATCTTTCCATGGCGAAATGCGAACAACCACAGAAGGTATGGGGGCCCAGGTTTTCACTGTTGGGGAGCGAAGCTCCAGTCACCCCCAGCGGTAGTGGCTTTCTCCAGAAAGACTGAAGGGAAGTGTTTTCCGAATCCTGAGAATTAACCACGGCCGCGTCTTTATGCGCTTGGAGAAACAATTAAAAGCACTGGAAATGTAAAAATACTTGCAGATGCACTAAGCTTCAGAGAGGGCTGGTTGTGTTGACATTCTAGTAACAGCCTGTTCTCACTCCTTAACGAAGCGAAGAGCAGTCATGCATGAAAATGACTTTGTTGTCTTTAAACTGAACCGCATTAGGGGTTGTAACTCACAGGTGTGCCTTACCCCCTGTACAATAAAGGACAACATTGTAACCCTGTGGGGGTTCTTCTGCAGACCCCGAAGACTTTACAGCACTTGCGATAGAAAAATTGAACAGAAAACGCTTATTAGTAGAAAGCATGATGTATATACACTCCTTTGTGTTTTCAAATGACTCAAGGCCACAGTTTATATGCATCTTTAAGTAAGAGGCCACACCGGATTGGAGGTTTACCATTTGCGGGGCACCACACGCCTTTGTTTCCCCCCCCCCCACCAGCCTATGGATAAGAATCATTATAATAAAGATAACCAAAGAATAACGACAGTGGTTTATTGGGTAGTTAAACACAGTCCAGGCACTGTGCTAAGTGTTTTTAGTCATACTGTGACATAGTCTCCTTATTTAAGATGAAGAAACTGAGCTGAGCTTGAGTGACTTGCCCAAGACCCATTGCTAGGAATTGGTAAAGCTTAGATTCAAAGCCGAGTCCGTCTGACTCCCGCTGTGCCTGCTTTGTTCTCTTAAGAACCACTCTGATACTGTCTGTCTTGAGTGCCCAACTTCTAGGGAGGCCAAAGGAGTTAACATTTCCATTACAGTTCAACAGTTTCCTCAATCATTCCCAGGCTCAAATTTCTTCTGGGGGATGTGGGGGCATGGATGGGGGAGGCAGACACAGGGTTGACCTCAGCATTCCCATTCGTATGGGAATCGAATTCTTTTTTTTTTTTTTTAATGTTTATTTATTTTTGAGACAGACAGAGACAGAGCATGAATGGGGGACGGTCAGAGAGAGGGAGACACAGGATCAGAAGCAGCCTCCAGGCTCTGAGCAGTCAGCACAGAGCCCGACACGGGGCTCAAACTCACCGACCACAAGATCATGACCTGAGCCGAAGTTGCCCGCTTAACCGACTGAGCCACCCAGGCGCCCCTCGAATTCTTTTTTAATATCTCTGTGAAAGCCAACTCAGCCTGGTTTCATTGCTTAGCAGAGCCCTCTGTGCTCGGACCTGGAAATACTGCTGTGGAGATGGGTGGTGAGCCCACACCTCCTCCAGGGCACCAGCTACCAAGCATTAACTGTCACGTCTCAGGGTTACGGCGTCACTCAAGCACTCACTGTAAGCGAGTTCACAGTCCGTGGGTGACACCGGTTCCCCCTTTCCTACGAGAGTAGGCCCGCTACAGAGAACAACGCAGTGGCTTTTTAAGCAGTCGCAAATGACTCCAAAGGCACATTTACCGCAAGAGCTCAGACTCAACGGATGTGCACGGCAAATCTGCTTTTGTGCGTGACTGACGGAGGTGGTGGCCTCTCAGCCTACCACACTGTGGCCACTTGTGGGAACAGGTGCATATATCTCATTGCTCACGAATAACCCCTCCCTGCCCGCCTTCGTTCCCACCAGTAGATCAATACACCCCTGACAGGCATCTGAAATCTTTATTTGGGAAAAAGCACATTTCCTACCAGCTGTTTGTTTTCCAAACCAAATAATTTACTTAACTTGTCACCTCCGTTAATTTTCAGAGCTGGAAAATTTCTCTCGGCCGTGCTGAGGTCACTCCGGTGCTCTCAGCATGGGCGGAAGCAGAAGAGGGAGGATCCCTCTTGCGTTGTAACCGGCATTTTGGTGGCTGAAGCCGGCCGGGTGCATTGTGCGTGGGAGGGAAGAACGCCTAGTGACTCCAGTCTTTGCAAATGGAGTGCGCGGGAGTTCTGAGACAGGATCAACACTCTTAGGCATGTGATCTGAGATCTGTGTTCCTAGGTTTGAATTCAGCCCCGTGACCTAGACCGGGTACCCTAGTCAGGAACCCAGTAAGGCCTCAAGTTTCTCATCAGTTTTAAACCAGGGAGGGGTTTGCAAAGTACTCAGTAAATGTTAACTTGGCTCTGAGGTGTAGGGCAGCGGGACGACGAAATGCAGCTGAGATGTGGTCTGGCACCTAATACTCCAAGTGCACTCCCCAGATCAGCCTCAGCAGGCACTCTGGGAGTTTGGTCGAGGTTCAGAACCTCAGCCCTCCCTGCATCCAAGACCTGGTGAATCTGAATCGACATTCGACCCTGGATGAATGGTTTGTATGGTGAAGCTTGAAAAGTAGGGCTCTGACCGCCCACAAGGCTTCGAACAGGACTATGCCCTCCAGTCGGCTATTTTCAATACACCTCAGCCCGACAAGGGAGGTCTTCCTCCCTGCCCTCTAAAATGACGAAAACATAGTCACCAAGCAAGGCCCATGGTAGCCTTCTGTGGCATTGGGAAAAGGGCCTGAGATAAATTGGCCTCATTTCGGGAACACTCCTTGCCTGCCTCCATTCGCACATGACAGCTAACGTATCCCCGAGGGTGCCCTGTCCGTACCCATAGAGATACAGATTAATTGTTTTCATGTGGATGGAGAGAGGGCTGTTGATTAACCCAGATTAACCTGAGCTAGTTAGAGGCTCTAGCCTAGAATGCCCTGCTCCCAGTAGCTGGTGAGATCGCATCTGGGGACCACACGTGTCAACCCGTGCTGCTCTGTTAGCGCGTTAAAGCCCAACTGAGTTACTTACCTGCGCCCCCCTCTACAGGAAACAGGTGGGGAGACTTCAGTAAGCTCTGCTCCAGAGAGAAAGCCCAGAGGAGCAGGGAGGCTAGCTCCTGGGTCCTCCTCTGAGGGCAGAGCTCACAGACTTCATCTCAACACCAGGCTTTTATTTCCTCGGGGACTCCACCATCTCTTAATCACAAAAGCAATAAGAATTTCCAATATGTTCCTCCGCCATGCCTAATCACCTGTTCCGGCTGTCAGTCACCAGCGTGTCTGGAGAGTCCCCTAAAAGCTCTCTTCCAGCCTTGAAAGCAGCACTAACCCCCGTGGTGACACGGGGCAATGAAGGCCACCCCCGTGGGCAGCCTGTGTGCACCAGCTGATTGGATCACAACAATTTTGTTAATATTGCTCTAGATTCTAGAGGGATCGCTTCCCTTCCTTACACTCTGATCGATAGTTGTGTGCCCCATTGGCTGAGTTCGAAAAATCATTTTGAGTGTGTATGGAAGGAAATGTTTCCTTTTGTAAACAACCTTACTATTGCGCTCTCACCTGGAGATTTTCTTCTGGAGGTTAAAAAGTCACTTGGCAAAACATTATGTGTGAAGTCAGCAGATATTCAGCTTCAAACATTAAGAGAGACCAGCACCTGCCTCGGGTGGAGTGGGGCTGGAAAACTGGGAAGGAAGGGAGGGAGGGAGGGAGAGAGGAAGGAAGGGAGGGAGAGAGGAAGGAAGGGAGGGAGAGAGGAAGGAAGGGAGGGAGAGAGGAAGGAAGGGAGGGAGAGAGGAAGGAAGGGAGGGAGAGAGGAAGGAAGGGAGGGAGAGAGGAAGGAAGGCAGGAGGAAGGGAGGGAGGAATGAATGAAGGAGGGAGGGAGGAATGAACGAAGGAGGAAGGAGGGAAGGAAGAAAGGAAGAAGGAAGGAGGGAAGGAAGGAAGTTCTTAGACTATGCTAATATAGAAGCCTGGACATATGACCGACAGAGCTGGAAATTCCTAGAAGTCAGTATAAGTAGGAGAGATACTACCTGTGCCACAGTGGCGATTACTGAGAAATGTGGATCTCTGGTAGAGGCCAAGGGCAATCCTACCCAAGTCACAGTTATCTCATTCCAGAGTTTTGTCCATTTTATCAGAAGGGTGCGCGACATGGGGCTGGGTGAATGTTGGTAAGCCATGTTGTTTGTACTTCCTCTAAGTCTGTGGTCATTACAGTGGTCACGGGAAGCATCCACAAGCAGCAGTCTTGCCCGGGACTACACACAAAGGGCTCTGTGTAGACACTGGACTAGAAGCTTCTACTAGGTTCCCTACCTCACCGGGAGAGATTTTGTCCCGTACTTCTCATCCCATCTGTTAGGCAACGGAGACAAGTCACAGGCTTCAGTTTGCTCGCAGGGGATTTCTTACAACCAACATAAGAAACTGTTCTGTATACTTTATAAATTCAGACTTCAAATCGAACCCTAAAGCACCCCTCTTTGTTATTCTTGTGGGGTCCCCAGCCAAAGGGTCCCTGCCTGTCTCAGTGCCATTCACCAGGGTTAGCAGCGGAAGAAAGGGCTATCCATATGTGTTTGACTGCTGGCCGGTCAACACAGCCTCCACACAGCAGGAGGGCAGGTTTCTGAGTCTTCTGCCCTGTCTCGTGGACCTCTCACGCCCCACCACATAGCCTCCACCACTTATTCCTACTGGCAGACGCTGCTGTGGAGACCATTTGCACCAGGTAGAACTTAGAAGCACCTCCCCTCAACTGTACCCTGTGTCTCTGGCCTTCTGCCCACAGGCTTCTCGGATGCCCTGCTCTTGGGTATCTGGGAGAGCTTTAGCCACTCTGGAATACGTGCCTACTTGGAGATACAAGAGAAGCCACACCCGAGAGCAGTCTATGACCAGCGATCAACAGGATTGGGCGGGTACATGTTTCTTTCTGTTCCTGTCCTGCTCCTTGAGCCCAAGAAGGACTCCATTGACATTGAGTTTGTGTTCGTATCTGTTTAGTCAAACAAGCATGAATGGTACTGTTGGAGATAGCTGGCCTCAAGGCCACCTTGTTGCCTAGTGTGTCCCAGGACCTGGCTCAGTGCGGCCACACATACATACTCCATACGTACCTGTGGAACGATTGGCTGCGGAGAGAGGAATCAGAGGAACATAGGTAACTGCATTCAGAGCAAAAGTATTAAAATAGGTAGAGGAAATTATAGTCAAAAGCACAGTGGCACAAGTTACTGTGGTATATTTGAGGCCGGGCCAGTTGTCTGATTTGGCCAGAGCATAGGGCACATCACGGGACCGAAGGGAAGACAGTGCATTAAAGCGCTTTGCACACCACTTGATGATCTCTCCTAGTGGCCCTCAGCATTTGGGTAGCACTGACGTATAGAGACCTCTTCCCCTCGCTTAACCACAGCCTCCTCAAGGTTAGGGACCCACATATAGTAGAATGGCTAGCATATAGTAGGCACGTAGGAAAAAATAATGGTTGGAGGATGGACGGGTGGATAGACAGATGGATGGAGGAATGGCGAGACGGTTGGTCCTGGCTATTAGTTGAAGGAGAGGCCCTAACCGGACCTAACTTTCGGTGTGTGGCAGGCTGCAAACCATACTGAATTTCCCAACCTCTTTGATTGCAGCCAATGCAGAAATGTAGCTGATTCGGCTGACGTAGACCTCCGGGAAGCACCACATTTTTCTGTTTGCCGTAGAGTAGAGCATAGAGTGTGCGCACCAAGAGACCCTGTTGCCCATGGGGTTGGAAGCAGCAGGGGCCCTGCTTCCCTTGTGAGGAGCACATACCTACAGGAACACCTCCAGGGGATCGTAAGCGGTGGGCGCGTTCAGCAACTCCAGCAGAATAAATAGGAGAGCTCATGTTTCTACGCTAAGGTAGGAAAAAAATTAGCTGTGCTTCCACAGCGTCTCTGTGACCTCTTATTATTCCATTAGTTTTTGGAATAGTATATAAAACACCAAGCTCCGTGCTGACAAACACCAGCATTGAAACCGTTGCCACAGTCACTCCAAACAGCCTTCTCCCCCGGGTAAAATTATTATTTGGAATACAAGCAGAATTGTGGTTGCCCGAGTGAGCTGAGCACAAATGAGAGTAGTGATTCATAAGGTGACTCTAGCGAGTTTGCAAACGTGCAACTTTTCTGGAGGCTGACGCACCGTGAGTGCCTTTTTGAGCTACTAAGCACTTTCTAGTCTCACCACCTCTTCAAACTTGGGGGGCTGTGGAGGCAGCAGTTTTCTGAGGACAAGAGTTAACCTGACACAGTGCTGACTTTCCAGAAATAAACCCTTCCCATCAGATCACACCCTTGTCAGTAGCTTTTGAGCAGGAAGATGGTAATTCTGCTTCTTCACATGTTCCTTTAAGTGCTTGAACTCTCGTTCCATTGGGTTAAGCTTTGGGGGGCGGGGTCATCTGGGGTATTAATTCTAACCTGAAGACGTTGGAGAAAAGTGGTCCTGGTCTAAAAGTATCGCTCCCTGAACTTTTAAACCCTCAAATCTCTTTGATTATGTGGCTGCTGCTTCTTCATCCTGAACCTGATTTCTTTTATTTTTTTTTTTTTTAGATCCATTTATTCTTTGACATCAGTGGAGTAAGTTCAAAAAGAGCAGAGATGGGTAGAAAGCTCAGCATCGCTTTGTATAGAGAAGGAAGTTGAAGAGAGTCAGAGTAATGATGCTGGGTTGATTGCAGCATAATGAGATGTCTGCTGCGTAGGTCCCAGACACTGAGAGCCTCTCTGATAGCGATAGACTCTGAAAGTGACAAGCCCCGTCTCTTTTGTGACATTGTACCAATTAGCTGATCTAAACGGGCACGTATTTAAGTTTGAGGTCATGTACACTTCTCAGAGGCTAGGCTGCCCCTATGAATGAGGCCGCAACTCAGTCTCTGTGTCGTAATAGGGCAACAGTGGGGGGGGGGGGAAAGCCAGAGCTGTGTCTGAGGCCCCTTTTCGTGTTTTGTGGTGCCGGGCATGGGCTCATCACTGGTGGGGACCAAGTGTGTCCATCCACCACACCATCAGGGAAATGCCCGGGGTCAGTCAGTCTCTGGGGTTAAGAGGGTAGCAGATCCTGTCCGGGGGCTACGACCAGGACAAGATATCCTATTACCCCTGATTCAGCAGGGACACAAGAGAGAGCCAGGCTAACCCACAGAGGCTCGCGGCAGCTTGAGAAGAGGCAGGCGGCCTGCGTCCTGCCCCTTGTGGGTCAGCACACCATGTGTTCTGTCCCCTGTCGTCCCCTGTGACTGAAAAGTGCTTGCGCCGCGACCTTGTTGCAGATGCAGACATTACAGGATCGACCGACTTTATGGTGCCCACACTGGGAGCTGGCGGGAGGGCAGGGCACCGCTCAGGAGGCGAACCATGAACTTCAGGGCAGTTGCTCATGCGCTCCCCGGGCAGCAGGAAGGGCTCACCCGCCGGGGAGCCTGTTCCACCATGAAAACAGAAGCCGTGTAGATCCAGTGAGCCAGGAACTGTCCCCTTAACGCCACCGACAGGAGAGCAGGCCCCTAAAACGCACTCGCGGTCAGCCTTCGGGGCTAAACACGCGCCGTCTGATGCTTGTTCTCCTTGATTGCAGCCTCCGTCTTCTCCAGCAGTCACTCGAGCCGAAGCGGAGCCCCGCACACTGTCGGTCACCCTTCTCCGGGACACAGCGTGCAGGGGAGCCCCCACCACCCCGCCCCCCAGCTACCCCCGCTCGCGGCCGTGGACGCGGGAGCCGACAGGTAAGGCCAGCCGGCTCTCTTCTAGTAGGTGTCGCCGCTGAAGTCCGCCGCGCAGAGAAGCACCGTGACAGTTGCTGAATTTTGTTGATCATCCATCGGTGGTGGGTTGAGTCCTCCAGAGGGGACGTGTCAAGAGTACACGTGCAAAAAGCACGTGGACCAAATAGCTCATTACCTGTCGTCTTTTCCATGGGGGGCGGAAATGAGAAGGCACTGAAGTGTCCGATGCTGGGAAAACGCATCCGAATTTCTGTCTCTCACACTGTCCTCAGTCTGTTTCGGGGGCTCCTCTTTAAGGCAGTGTCCCCACAGGCTGGAAAGCCTTCCAGGTGCAAGACGGTGCCTTGAGCCCGTAGATCGGTGACAGCTTTGAGAGTATAGGGTTAAAGGGCACAGGATTTTATGTGGGCGACCAGAAAAGGGCTTTTTACCGAAGATTCTGCGTTGATGCCATCCTCATAAAGAGTTTTGGGGACAGTTTTTAAAATCTTGATATTTCGGTCCGTCTGTGGACCTCCGAACCCGCCAGTGGCGTGGACAGCACACGGTTCCTCTTGTTTTCCTCTCCACGTGTCAGCAGGCTCGAATTGACCTACGTAGGGTTTACTCCCAGACATCCACGGTAAAAAAAAGTTCTTGTGGGGACCCCGGTGCTGCGGTCATAGGCATTTGGGGGACTAATAATGGGTTGAATAGGCAGCGGGAGCAAAGGTTTTCAATCTTGGAAGTCTGGAATTTCACCAGCGATCTTTGGTTTCGTTGGTGTTGGCCTCGTCTATGAGTTTTTAGATGTGTGTTTTAAAGTTTGATAAACAGTATATTTTTTTACATACCCCTACTCTTCACTTAACGATACATCTCTGTTTCATAAACTTCTGTGGAATACTACATGTCGGACATTGTTCCGGGTGCTGGAGATGCCAAGATTATTAAAACATGATGCCGCCCTTAGGATTTAGTGGCGAGGACAGACATATAATCCAAGTATGGTAATGCTCTTTGGATCAGTGACGTAGTAGAGATGCCACAGGAGCCCGAAGAGGAGGGCGTCCCTAATTCTGCCTCAGGTAGAGAGGGAAAGAAAGAGTGATCTAGGCACGGAAGGAAGAGTCACACTTCCCAGACGGATAAATGGGGAACAACATCCAAGGCAGCCAGAGGAACACGTACGAGACGCGAGAGGGGCAAGGACACTCGTGGAAGGAGGTGCCCATGTGCTCAGGTGCCATCATCCACAGTGGACAGGACTGAAGAAGTCAGTTCAGAGTAGGTTGGCTCGTGTGGAGCTTTATATTTTATGGTAAGGGATTATTTACCTCTTACTGGAAGCGAAGAATCCCTCTAGCCTGTCTCTGAGGGGAGAGACACATCAGATTGTCATTGTAGGGAAGGAACTCAGATGGCAGAGTAATTGAGGCTGGGTGCAGGGACAGGGGATGGGGAAAACAAGAAAGAGGCTGTTGCAGGAGTTCTCGTGAGTAAGATGAGAACTTGAACTAAGGTGAAGTGGTTAGGATGGAGAATTTATCCAAGGGCTATTATTTAAGAGGCAGAATCGCTAATTATTTATGTCTATATGGAGTAAAGAGGAAGGGCTGGATTCATTTGCGAGTTACACCTCTAGACATAGGTGGAAAAGTGTGTCATTAACAGCAGCAAAAGGGGTGTTCAGGAGAAGGGAGAGTGGGAGAGAAAGAAGGATAATAAATGGGCTTTAGGGTTGGGGTTTTAGGCGGCTGTGTCTAGTAGTTAGAAATATAGATTGGAAGATGGTAGACTTCTTTTCATTGTTCTGCATATGTGGTCAAGTGCAAACAGCTCCAAGCCTCCTCCTCCTCCAGGATCTATCAGCAGAACAGTACAAATGGTCACCAGCTCTTAAGTTCCTGGATACTGGGGACAGGTAGTCCTGCCAGTTTTCTGATGTATTGCTGAAGGTTGAGATGAGCTTATCCATTGCAGCATTTTATTAAGTTTCCAGTTGTTGTTTTTTTTAATTTACTATTTTTTTTTTATTTTGAGAGAGAGAGAGAGAAAGAGAGAGAGAGAGAGAGAGAGAGAGAAAGAGAGAGAGCATGAGCAGGGGAGGGACAAAGGGAGAAAGAGAGAATCCCAAGCAGGCTGCATACTCAGTACTGAGCCCAACACGGGACTTGATCCCACTACCACGAGATCATGATGTGAGCTGAAACCAAGAGTTGGACACTCAACCAACCAAGCCACCAGGCGCCCTTCCAGTTGGGTTTTAAGTGATGTAAGCCATGGGCTTCTCACCATCTCATTTCCTCCTGCCTGGTTGAGAATCTTAACTCCACAAGGTAGCATAGCTGAGAAGCCCATCACTCGGGACCTCGTCTCCTTCGTCCCATCTTCTTATGAATACTCATGATGACTCTTTACAGGAATACAAGAGAAAAGCAATCTGTGTATCTTCTTCTTGTACACAGCCTAAAAAGAGTATATGTAGAAAAATATCTTCGCCGTTATTGGAGTTAACAACAACCACCCAAACACCTGCTGTTGGAAAGCCCAGCTCCAACGAAGGCTGTTGGAATGTGTTCCGTAGGTGCTCCTGCCGCTGGGCTTTGTTTGTTTTTAATATTTTATCTTGTTGCATAATTTTCATTTTTTTCAGTTCCCTCCTTTGAAAGTTGGTAACATATAAAAAACTGCCAGAATAGTACGGGTGAGCACCCATATGCCCTGCATCCATATTTACCCACTGTGAATATTTTTCCATCTTCTGTTTCTGTCTGTCTGTCTTATCTCTTTCTCTTTTTGCTTCCAGAGATCCTTTGTTTGTTTGCTTGCCTGTTGTTTCAGAAACCCTCCGAGAGATTGTTGTGAATATCATTGAGCTTTAACCCTAATTACTTCGGGAAAGCTCTCCTAAGAAGGACATTTCTCCTGCATAATCACAATGTAATTATCACACTCCGGAAAGTTAACATCAATAAAGCATTATCTAACATGCAGTCAATATGAAATTTCCTCGATTGTGTAAATAACGTTCTTTCTAGCTGGATTTTTTTTTTCTTTCCTTTCATCTTTTTTTTTTTTTCTGATCCAGGATCTAGTAAGATCACAATTCTCATTTTTTTTTTTGTCCTCTTGAATCTAATGAAGTTCCTCACCTTTCAGAAAGTTACCATCATCATCATCATCATCACTGTGCTTCATGACATTAGCAATTTATGAAGAGCTCAGCACATCTGTTTTGCAGAATGTTCCAGACTTGAGACTTGCCTGCTCTTTTCCTCCTCTACAGGCACCTTCCTCATCAGGACCACCTCTTAGGGAATGCGCTGTCCCTTCACTCTTTCGAGCCTTTGTCTGCGCTCCATGGGGAGTTAAGATGAAATGGACCACAGCATGTGACAGTGTCATGTGACATGGTGTGAAGACAGGCAACCTTGGCATCGCTGAGATTGAGGTTTAGAAGCCAGAGGGTGTTGTTGAGTAATGACAGTAGTTGACGAGGTAGACCAGCGTGCGAGGGAGGAGGGAGAAGAAGGAGAAGGACACGACGGTCCTTTATACGGCTGAGCGATGAAGTCTTCTCACGTCTGTGGCTTTGCCATGCTGCTGTGTCCTTCCCACCAGATGTGTGCCCATTCCTTTGCCAACCCAACTGGACTGGGCAAGTGTATGAAAGGTTATCTCTTCCGATCGGGTTTTGGAGAGGAGGATAATGTGAAATAGCCCTGAATTATGCCCTGTGTTTGCATTAGTGTGCAGCATAAAAACACGAAGAGGAAATGTGCTTACCTTCCGCTTCTGGTTTATGTATCTTTACCTCTGTTTGCCTGGGAAATCCCCCAGTAAAAACTCCAGCAGTTTTCTTAACGGAAATAGGTTTATCACACTTTGCGATTTTTAGTGGGAAACTGGCATTCTTTCCTGCTTCGCGGGCGTTGATTCATCATTTACTTAGCTTTAACTTGTTAATAAAATGAGCTGAGTCACTGTCAGAAGTCAGGAACAGTCCACCGCGTCTATCCAGTTAGCATCGGCTTCTTTGATCCTTACCGTCGTAAAATAAAATAAACGCAAGTTCTCTCAATTTGACGAGTATCCATTTTTATTTCGAAATCGTATCTGGATGATACATCGTTTCAGTGACTTAAGCAGCACCACACTACGTCACCGAATGTTGATTTAAACATTATTAAGGGAAGGGGTGTTTGACTCTGTCACGTTGAGCGAGCCAGTGGTACTTAATGACCATGGCTTCCCATAAGAGGAACCCCGTGTCTTTGGAAAGGTCTATTCATACTGTTTCATAGTATGTCTGTTAGAGCAGAGGAAACAAACATATTGATGCAAATCCCTTCCTCAGACGGAGACATCTTCACAGTCCCAAGAAAAGTCAGCTGGATCTGTGTCGCTCATCTTGTCCAGCACAGCTGCCTCTCTCCATTCGGCAGAAGTGCCCAGACATGGCGTGCTCTGTAGTACAAGTGACAGAGCTTAAGGAGACCTGTGGATCGACCGCATGGAGCGACTCCGATGAGCTCCGTCTCTGAACCAGGGAAGACCGAAAATAGAGAAACGATGTGGCCCCCTCTGGGAGTACACAATCCTAGTACAGGAATCCACAGCAGGGAATGTTAGGGACAGTTGCTTTTGAGGAGGTAGTCAAAATACCTTAACCAAAAAAAAAGGAATATTGGTTTCTTGAGTCCATGTCAAGTATTGGGAAGCCATACTGTTTTTTATTCATATCAGATGCGACATTGCTCCAGTTCTAGGTATGTATATGTACAGTCTTTCCATGCCTTTGAGTAACCGGGACTGGTCTTCACGGATACCATTTTCTAAGCCAGCATGGGAAACGTGTCGTAGCTTTTCTGGATGCTAAGGGGTTAAGGACAGCAACTGTTTTCTGTGTATCTTCTTTGCAATTCTGTACAGTTCTGCTCCTGTCAAAGCAGCCTGTTCACTGTCTTAGTTCGTTTGTTTCTACATCTTGTTTCAGGATCTTTTCTACCTAAAAAGACAGTAAGGACCTTCCATTATTGTCCTATTCTTGAGGAAACATCACCCAACCTGGAGCTTGGGTTAGTTCTCAACCCAGAAAGCCCCCTTGCTTCTTACAGCTCGCAGAGACAGGTTCCCCTGTTACATCCCTTGGTTATTATCATCTGTTTTATTTATTTGTCACTTCCCAGATGTTGCCTTGCTAAGTGACTTGCTCGTTCTCCGAGGGCAGGAACGTAAAATTTCCTTACAGCCTCCACACCGCGTGCCCGGTGCTCCACAGTGCTAGGTGCTAAGGAGGGTTTGAAGGGAAGAAGGACCCATGGGGGAATGCCTAGGAAACAAAAGGCCATTGCCGGCTCCCGTTGTCCAGGTGGGAGGCTCCTAGAAAAGAACGGTCCCCCCTGATTTGTTGGTCTGGACAGTGGTGGACCAGTTCTTCGGGTTCCAGCCATTTCGTGCAACCCACATACTTTGCTACAACACACAATTGCTCTCATGCGTATGTTCACACGCATGCGCACGCACACATTGCTAGGACCCCCCTGCTGTCATCCGCTATGGGGGATCCCTACGTTGCTTTTCTGTGATCTTCACTACGAGAAGCCTGCTACTCACCTTCCATTCCTGTTTCCATCTGTAGCGTCTGAACAGCTCAAAACTAGGTCTGTTAGCTTTGCTGTCCTTTCTTCCCCGGGATTTTCTAAACAAGCAGGAACATTGATATCTTCACCCACTCAGGTTTTTTTTTTTTTCAGCCTCACACACACATGCGTGTGCACACGCACACACCCCACGTAATCTTTCCTCTCTCTTGTTAATCTCCTAGTATATGTGCAATAATGGCTAAACTCAGAAGCATCATATGAAACATTCAAGTTTATCAAAATCTATCCCAGCATTGGGGTACGTTCATTTTTTGAGTCACTTACTCAGCTGCCCTTTGGGTACCAGGCGATAATGCTAAACACTGAGGACACAGTGGTCGACACGACTGACAGAACCCTGCCCTCTCAAAGTGTCTGGTCTTTTTTTTTTTTTCTTTTTAACATTTATTCATTTTTGAGAGTGAGAGAGAGCATGAGCAGGGAAGGAGCAGAGAGAGAGGAAGACAGAATCTGAAGCAGGCTCCAGGCTCTGAGCTATCAGCACAGAGCCCGACGGGGGCTCGAACTCATGAATCATGAGATCATGACCTGAGCTGAAGTCGGATGCTCAACCGAATGAGCCATGAGGGCACCCATCAGAGTGTCCAGCCTTCACAAGAGACAACCAGATCAACAGGCAAGCATCACTTAGGCTATTGTGAAGTGATGCCAGGAGAGGCTGTGAAGATACACAGGAATGACCCAAAAATAGAAGTAGAAGAAGAAACATCTGCCTGAAATCGGAAAGCCCGTCGGACCTGGCCATGGGTATGCCCAAAAGCTAAGAGGAGGCAATGCCAGCAATGGGCGGAGCTTCGTGTGTGAATGGGGGAGGAGCCTCTTAAAGGGCACTCGGGACACTAGGCTTTCTCTTGAGGACAGGGATTTGTGTATTTGCCCAGAATGGGTACCCTGGTGATTCTGGCATACATTCCCGAGGCCTCCCTATCCTGTTACCCACGCAGCGAGAGTTCAGAACATATTCTATGCCCAACAGAAGAAAAAATGACAATACACAACCAGTTTGTCTGGTCCCCAAGAGACAAAGGCTGTCCTTTGTAAAGGCTAAACCAGCAAGGCAGCACAGGTTTTATGTTATTTTCTGTTTCTAATACAATTTGACACGACAAGTTTCGTCCCTTATAATCCCAAGCTTGTATTTTATGTAGTCATGACCTATATTCGAGGATTTTGAAGAGTCACTTAGTGTTAAAAAAAAAAAAAAAAACCATTCCCCGTGAGCAATCACTCCTCTGACAGGTCACAGACACATCCCACAGGTATAGAAGGGTACGTGACTTACAGGGCGACTATTTTTTTCTTAATGTTAATTTATTTTTGAGATAGAGACTGAGCGCAAGCAGGGGGAGGGGCAGAGAGAGAGGGAGACACAGAATCCGGATCAGGCTCCAGGCTCCAAGGTGTCAGCACAGAGTCCAACACGGGGCTCGAACTCAAAGATTGTGAGATCATGACCTGAGGCGAAGTCGGACGCTTAACCGACTGAGCCACCCTGGTGCCCCTTTACAGGGCAATTATTAAGCACTGGCCCAAAAATAAAGCTTGTCAGCCCTCACCATTGAAATAACTGGGAAGAGCCGTGGTTGAAAAACAGAGGCTTCAAATGGCCATTTAGTCCGCCAGCACCTTGGCGTCTGCTCTCCCAACGCCACGTGATCACATAACTCATCCTGTCTCTTTGGGTTGTAGCACTTTCTGTACTGAAAACAGTTATCTTCATTTAGTGTCCCATGAAGGGGTCAGTTTCTAGGAAAGTGACTTCCACAGATAATCGAGGTCAAGAGAGGTGGTGTTTAAAATCCACCCACAATACACACACACACACGCGCACACACGTTTTATTTGAGAATCACTGAATGTGATGAACGTTGTTCCCCACGTCTATGCTGTGAGCCTAGAAGAAGCAGAAAATCCCAGTATCCTAGCCTTGAAGATGGAGATTAGAATATTGGGTCTTAGACTGGAAAAGCTTGGGGTCCTGGTGCTTTTTTTTTCTTTGTATCTGTGGAAAGTTTCCGGTACTTTTCGATCTTTATTCCAGGGCAGAGTAGCCCACGAGTCTTTAAACTTCTTTAGTTCTGATCCATGACCGCAGCCATGCTTTATCCTCTATAGCAGATATCAGTTGAGTTATTGGCCTTTGGACTGAGCATTCTTCTCACAGAGATACTCGCCTTACTAACAGCTTCCTAAATATGCCAACCTGATCTACTCCTCTTAGCACACATACGGGGAAATCGGTGATACCTGCTCCTTTCTTCTTACTTACCTAGTGATTGTGAATGGCTCCGATGCGGGGGGGTGGGGGGGGGAATAAAACAACAACAAAAGGACATTGCTGAACTGGCTTCTCTAGTCTTGTCTGATTTGTCTCTGATCTGTCTCTAATTTAAATGTCTGTGTTGTCTGCAAAACTTTTATGAGCATAATTTTCAGAGTCCAGTCTGTTTTCTTGGTAACGGAGGAGAATAATGAGCTACCTTCGTTTACTACTAAGAACTAAAAAGCCTGGGAGTCAACTTTGATTCCTCCCCTTCTCTAGCATTCTCTCATCTGATTAATCCGTAAGTCCTGTTAGCTCGACCTTCAAACACATCTTAAGCCTGATCAGCTCCGCTGTCTCCTCCCATCTCAACTCTTGCAGTCCTGAAACTGTCCCCCACGCCAGTGTCTGGTCTGTTCACACCATCCCCTTCTCCCCTCACCCCATTAGCATAGGCAAGGCCATTGCCCCATAGCACCCACACCATGTGAGCTGTCTTTTAAACTGTAAATGCAGGGGCACCCAGGTGGCTCAGTGCCTTAAGCACCCAACTCCGGCTCAGGTCATGATTTCACAGCTCCTGGGTTTGAGCCCCGCGTCGGGCTCTGTGCTGATGGCTCAGAGCCAGGAACCTGCTTCGGATTCCGAGTCTCTCTCTCTGCCCCTCCCCTGCGCTTGCTCCGCCTCTCAAAAATAAATAAACATTAAAAAAAAACTTGTATTAAAATGTAAATGGAATGTCTGACGATTTCCTACTGGGGCCCTTCCCCCACCACACTTGGGTAAAGTCTGAACTCCTTTTTGTAGGCTGCTGGGCCCTCTGTGGTCTGGCCTTAATCACATCCATTTACCACTGCTCCTCCTGCTTGTTCTGCCCCAGCCACACTGGCTTTCTTGCGATTCCTGGAAAACACCAGCTCACCTTGCCTCGGGGCCTTTGTACCTGCTGTTCCTGAAACTTGAAAGGCACCTTCACCAGAAGTTAACGTGATCTGTGCCTTCGCTTCCGGTGTCTGCTCGAACGCGAACCGCTTTGGAAAGGCCTCTCTTGACCACTTCACCTCGACCCCCACCCCCTGCTCACACCCCCCAACCCCACTCTCTTCTGTTAGCTCTGTTTCTCTTCATAGATTTAACAGCCCCTGAGATTACACTGTCTGCTTACTGATTGGCTGACAATCCACTAGAGCCGTAGCTCCCTGAGAGCAGAGACGATGTCATGCTTACGGCTCTTCCCCCACCTCCCGCAGCGCTTGGGAATTGTGTGGAATGAACAGGATGTGGACAGAAGTGAGGACTGCAGCTATGATTCCTTTATCATTTCTGGGAAAGGTAACAGGAACCCGGGGCAGGTGGTGACTGGTCTTCCAAGTGCACGTTCTCCTCTGCGTCACCTCAGGGCAAAGCAGGAGACGCTGATGCGAGCACACGTGTCACTACACCAAACAAATAGCTGGACTCTTGGTTCAAATACCCCTTCACATCAGATTGCTTTCCATGTATTTCTTTTTAATTTTGAAGTATACTCGCTCTTCATTTTAAAGAGGTCTCGTTCATTTCACCCCTGAAGGCCAAGTCAGCCATCTTTATTTTGTTCCCACATTCCAAACAAATCCACCTCATGCAAAGCCCAAGACGATGTTTTTTTTTTTTTTTTTTTTTTTTTTTTAGTCCCCTTGGATTTTCAGTCAGGAAAGTGAGTCATGACAATAACAAGGAAGGCTTGAGGTAAAATAGAATTCCTTTGCTCGCAACCTCTACTTTAGTGCGTTGGCACGGGGCAACATGGAGTTCAAACTAAGCCATTATGTTCTTGACATGTATCTGTGTGTTCCTGTCACAGAGCTTCTCTGAAACAAGTCCTAGGGAGGCAGAATTCCTAAACTGAAAGCCCACGCGCCTTTCTAGCCTGAGTCTCAAGACATTGGCCCATTACAAAGTGCCTGGTGTCTGACAAAGAAAAGGCTGTTCGAAGGAAAGCCTTTCCTGAGTGTTTCTAGTGGGATGTGGAAATCAACTTTATCTTTTCCCCTCTTGTGTGGGGGCGGGGGGGGGATTGGCTGGGAAGAAACTGTATTGTGTCCTTTTCCAAGTGAAGGTCCATCTGCCTGTTAGTGGTGAGGAGACCACTGAGGGGAGCAGAAGCCAAGAGACAAAGGTTCTTTGCTTCCTTTACTGAAAAAAATAGTCGTCAGTTGCTTTTCTGTTTTGTTGAAAGGAGAAACACCTTTCTCTGTTTTAACCATCTTCTTCACAGTAAATGACTGGAATCGTTCTCTTGAATAAGATGATCTCCCCTCAGAAACAGAAACTGTGGTCTCTGGGCAGATAGAATATACAACTGGACATCAGCACCAACTGGGCAAAGGTACCGTCTACCTGGACACAGAAACTGGCACCTGCCCGGGAGCTCAGTCTGTTCAACAGAGTAATTTGTCAACAGCAGTGACCAACATTTATCATATACTGTACTTATCTCTGCGTAGGACTGGATGAGGAGATACAAAATGGTAGCAAACACCCCCAAGCATTTGATGCTCTTTCTATGTATAAGAGCCAAGGGCCCTTCTCTACTTGGGATTTTTTACTAGATGTGTTTTCCTCCCATTCATTTCTCTAACCAGATGTTGAGCCTTGTATTCAGGGGAAGGTACAGAAAATTCCTTTGTGGTTACTACAATAGTAACCTGGCATCCTGAAGATGAAAACGATAAATCACACATAAACAGCACATGTTATTACTGACCAAATCACCACCCAGTTAGTTCCTTTTCAAATTGATGCATTATATTGACTCTCAGGGTCTCATTTGGCAGTGGCTTTCAAAGGCACCTGGCCACCCTGGGCAGCAGGATGGCATCTGAAGTTAATTCTAGAAGTAAAGTTCTTCTGATGTCGTCAGGAGACTCATGTTCACATTTTGAGACCAGGGGAAAGGCACGGAAGGGGCGGTTTTTTTATCTGCCCGCGCCTCCCTTTCTCGTGTGTACCCCCAAACAACATTTTTCTCCCTCGTTTTTCATCTGGCTTTCTCATTACTCTCCCTTCTGAACGTTTTTCTTTCATCCGATGCACTCCGTGGCAAAGCAGACTGCACTCTGTGCCTAACACCGAGCCGAACAAGAGAGAGTCTTCTCTTTGCCACAGGGCCATGAGTTAATCCCTTTGCTTTGACCTGCTCAGAGCTGCCCAAAGGATGGTGTCATTGCAGAAGGTTTTTTGTTTTGTTTTGTTTTGTTTGATTTTTGGTTTTTTTAATTGCAGCATTTTTGACATCAAATGTCTAAGACCACTCAGGATAAATTCTCTTCTGGTCGGTGGTTTTTTGTTTTTTGTTTTTTTTTTGTTGTTTTTTTTTTGTAAAGAGGATTTGGCAGAATCAGACTTTTCTTCCCTTTCTCCCCATCACATCAGATTCTGAAATAGACAAACAACTGAGTCACAGCCAATTCTGCAGTCAAGATAGTCCAAAAAATTCCGGCTCTTGGTTAAATGTGTCCTGCATAATTCATTTCTCTGACATATCCGGGTGTCCTCTCCCCCTCCCTGTTCGTTTCCACAGTGGGGAGATACTGTGATGCCCTCAGCCCTGCTTCAGTCTACACCAGGAAAAAAAAAAAAAAAAACACTTCTCTGCCTTGGGCACTGATAACTTTGTTTTCTGGAGTGAGAACTGACCCCCTCTCCCCAAACGGAGCCAAGTGTCCTCTAGAACACGAACCTTTCTACTTCCCAGAAACACTCACTCATCAGAATATACACGTGGGTCTTCTTTAAAAAGCCTCGGTGATCATTTCACCTACAGCCCGATTCACAGCCCTCATTTTGTCACGGTCTGTGGAGGCACAGGCAATCATTTTTGAGTCCTGGTCTTGTCCACTGTGATAAATTATCTGCAGTTAATATTGACCCAGCCTCTCGCGAGGAGAATGAAACGCTAAGCCCTTCCAGGAGATGGATTCAGCTCTTTGACTGGTTTGGAACAGAATCCTCGGACGGACGTACAGCTCTTGGCCTGCTTTGGCCCTGCCCAGATGGACAGTGTTGCAATTACCCACACTTCCCAGCGGCTGTTTCTTCATTACTGAAAGCTGGTCTTGATTGTCTCAGAAGCAGAATTCAATTCGCAGTTCCCCCAGTAACGTGCTGTGATTCATTCGGGGACAAATCTGGATTGAACTGAGTCCAAGTGTCTCTTTTGTGAGACAGAAGGGAAGTATAAGTAGATACTATAGTCACCCAGATGAGTCAGCCAGGAATTCATGAAGTGATTCATAAATCGTTATAAAGACCACTAAAGTCTACTAAAATGGAGTGCTGTCTGGCTATACAAAGTGGGGTATTATCATTGGGGGGTTTTTTTTAGATGTTAAATCAGATGTGAAATCCTTAAAACTGTGCTTTTCTTTTTAGGTTTTGAAAAGGATTCCTTTTTTCCCCCCTCTGTAGTTGGCCAACTGCTAAAGCCATTTTTTATTGATCGGTTTTCACAGATGAATTTAAAAACCACCACAGTTCTCTGGGGGATAACAAATACCTCCCCAAATCCACCATAGACCAGTTTGTATCCATTATTTCTACTCCCTAGCAGCAAATCAATAATATTTTCCGTGCGAATACAATGAAACAAGTTGTTCTGATGCATTCTTCCTTCTTTGGGAGGTCTGTTACCCCCCGGGGGGGGGGGGGGCGGAGAACTATCCAAAGCACATATCAACCAACATTTAATCCACTTGATCATGGAAACCCCTCTTTCCAAAGTGTTAACCCCCAACGCAGTGCGAAGACGCTCAGTCCTGTATTGCTGGTTACAGCTGCTTGCATACACAGCACAAATGAAGAAAAGGAAGACGTACTTATGACATGTGCTTAACCTGCAACATGGTCTGTTAGTCAATTTTGTTTGAAGAAATGCAGTATGTAGTTGACACAGAAATACCTTGGACTTAAGAGACAGGAGAGAGAGAGCGTTATCTGAAAGCACTTATCCAGTTGGAAAAGACAAAAGGTATAAGCCCAGCTTGGCCATATGGAGAGCATAGCGCCTAACAGGGTGAGTTCACCCAAGCAAACTGGGACACTCATTGCCAAGTTTCTTAAAGGCAGTGGGTTGCTGATCCACCCATCCCCATCAGCTGGTGATAAGGTTCAGAATCTCAGACGCTCACAGGAGTCCCCTATCCCCCTCCCTCACCCCGCCCATTCACCTTGCCCTGCATCTCCACTAGAGGGCATCTTTCCTTATTAGGATAAAGCGAGGTCTGGAGAACTAGCTGTGTGACTGGGCAACCATTTTGTGTCTTTGGGCCTACTTTATGTCATCCAAATAAGGTGGTGCTCCAGTGCCCTTCAGCTAGAACATTATATGATTGTATGAATTTGTGAACTCAGGATACTCTGTTGGGAAACCCAGTACCGAGAAATGAGACTCTTACACAAGGCCACCATATCTGCCCTTAGAACTAGAAAATTAGCCAACTGACCAAATGCCTTGTTTTCTTTGAGCCACGGTATCCGTATCTGAGTAGTCAAGAGAGGAGAGAGTCCTCTAATATTTTTTATTTCAAGAACTCAATAGAAATAGAATGCCGTGCTGGAACCACAGTCTTACACAGCTGTCAAGCACTGGGTATGGGTCAATGTCACAGTTACCTTAAGTGCACGTTCTGTTGAGAGCAGTCCTTCCATAAACACGTATTGATCAGCTGGAAAGTGTCAGACATTCATTCTAAAATACTCTGAGATCTCTGACCTCCCAATTTAAAATTGTTCATAATCTACCCCCAGCCTTCACCTTCCATTCTTGATTTTTGTCCCTGGTACTCGTGTCCCAAGTACAATGTATAGTTTGCTTATTTGACTTTGTTCATTGTCTGCCTCCCCTCACCAAAATATAAGCCCCACAAAGGCAGGGATACAGGTCATGCCTTTCGCTGTCCCCAGCGATCAGAATAGAGCCACACACTGGGTCAGTGCTCAGTAAATATCTCTTGGCTGAAGAAAGGAATATGTTGTCTCAGATTTCACGATCCCCAGTAGGGGCTAAGATTATCCTTACTTTGTACTTGAATTTGAGGCTGGGAGAAGTCGGGGAATTTATTCAGGATTACCCAGCTAGTGAGGAACAGAGCCAGAATCCAACCCCAGTGGGTCTTCAGCAATATCTGTCTCCTTCTGCTGCCATCTGCAATTTTTCTGCACGTGAACCTCACTCGTTCTGTATTTCTCCGTTGGGACCTACCATTCTGTGAAACGATGTAAGATTGTTTCTGAGTACTGTATTTACAGGAAAGATGGCCTCTTTGCTTCTGGCCCACCTCACTGCAAGGTTGGGAGACTCAGTATGAGCCGAGGGTGGGAGCAGACCACAGAACGGAAGGCCTGTGACCGACTAGCTACCCCGAACAACCAGACGTTTCCTAAGATGTGTGTAGATACGTAGCTATAGAAGCCTTTTTAAGTCCTTTTTTCCCGGAAGCTTTTTGATGGGCCCTTTAAAACCTGTTTCCTGCCTGGGTTTTGTTGTTGTTGTGTTGTTCTGTTTTGTTTTTTGGCAGGAGGTTGGGGGAAGGGTACAAACCATTGAACCATGGCTCATGCTGAGGTTACATAAACTCCTCCACTGAATGAGTACAAACGGTTGACTCAGTTCTCTGGTTTGCTTTTGTGTGAAGTGTTTCTGGTAAGCAGTGATGTCTCAAAAAAAAAATTCTAGTCCGTTGTGTGCGTTCTGACATTAACAATCTTCTAATGTTTCAAAGAAGAGACTGGTGAGCTGTGTTAAAGGAAATCTGTGAAATGTCAACTGTGGATCCACAGCAGGGGGGGACAGAGTTGGACCTAGAAAGATTTCAGACCTTCTCTCCTCTGGCTCTTGGACACTGCCGTAACTCAGAATGAATTAGAGTGACGTCGTCATCTTGTCCTGACGCGATGGGGGATGAGCTGTTCCATGGGAGGAAAATTGTAAATCACTGCAACTTAGACTCAGCATCAAACTTGTTTATTTTAGCATCAAAATATTTTAATTCCCTGGCTTTGGATTTAAAAAAAGATTCCCTGTTTTGGGCAGAATACTCAGATCATAGCCATCGTGGTAGGTGTGTGAGCATGTGTTCAAAAACCGAGGTTGGAAAATCAGCGAGGACGCTAAGACAAAGAGATTGTGAGGCCCCACACCCGACCTCCAGTAACAGAACTTTCCACCTTTGGCGTAATGAGCTCCCGTTTAAGTGTGCGTGTTCTTGGTTCTTCACTCGTTTCTGGAGTGAATGGCCTCAAACCACTCAAGTTTCTTGAGTCCTTTTGGCTTTGAGAAAAAAACGTTTCCTGGGGCGCCTGGGTGGCTCAGTCAGTTAAGCGTCTGACTTAGGCTCAGGTCACGATCTTGCGGTTCATGAATTTGAGCACTGCGTCAGGCTCTGTGCTAACAGCTCAGAACCTGGACCCTGCGTCGGATCCTGTGTCTTCCTTTTTCTTTGCCCCTCCCCCGCTCACAGTCTGTCTCCCTCTCTCAGAAATAAATAAACATTTAAAAATTTTAAAAAATAAATAAAACATTTCTGACATCTGTCTTGTTACAAGTTGTCAGTGATTGTTCCAGAAGCTCCCAGGACCTTCCCTCTAACAGAGGGACTTCCCCACTTTTGCCCTCCTCCCCTGCCCCCTCACCCCTCTGATTTTGATGTGCTTAATTCTAGCCTACCTTGGGCTGGTTAACTAGTAAGCAGGTCTATAAAAATTGAATTTAAATTAGCGAGATTGGGAGAGATTTTTCAATAACATCCCATGTACCATTTTTCAGCAGTGACAAAATTAAATCTACGTGCTGTACTTGAAAATCAATCACATTTACACACTCGTTTCTTACACTGGGCTTTTCCGCGCTGAATTCTTCTTCCCTGGTTTCTAGCGATCGTTGGATAATCATAATCACATCTTGTCACTTTTCACCTTTTCTATGTATGTGTAAAAGTTAAGATTTCTGTTGGAGTCCCTTCCCTTTCCAAATCAAGGACTTCTCAAGGTGTTCATTTATCTCAGCCAGAATAGTTTACATTTAAATTTTTATTAGGACTTTATATGAAGGGACATAGTATATTTTAAAATTATGTTAATTTAATGCCATGCAATCTTACTTGTTTGAACATGGAGAAAACTTTAGTCAGAATTAGCAAACAGCCAAATGTGGAGTGAGTTGAAGGCTCAGTAGGTATATTTTACTCCCTCCCAACGTCTCTGCGATCAGCATTGCTAACACCTTGATGTAATAGCCCCCACATCTGTCTTCCTTTGCTCACCATCAGTACTTTATGTAATATGTGGTAGCCAAGAGGGCATGGCCAAAGTTTGGAACTTGTGTGAATGAATAGGTAAGAATGATGTATAATTACCGTATAATTATATATTCCCTAGATAGATACATGGATGTATCATTTGTAGGTAGATATATAATCTATGTATAGCTATAGAGTTGGTTTGTAGGAATGTAAATTCTGGATGACTCCTTAATGGATTCTGTCCTTTTAGTTGGTTGAATTCTCCCCTCTTTATAGCAAGTAATCACAGTTCACCCTATAGCCACATCATCCCTAATTACAGAAAGATGAGATTTTATATTGCTGACAATCTTTGCCTCCTTCCCCCTCCCCCTCTGCCTTTTCTCTCTTTGTTAATCAAACCCTTGTGTATGAGCCTGACTCACTTGCTGGGGGACGGGGGAAACAGAATCCCTTTCTTCCATCAAGCCGCCAATATCAGGCTCAGACTTCTCCGTACTGTGACTTGTGCCATCCACACATCTCTGCCCCATTGGACCTCGACAGAAAGGAAAAGCGGCTGAAGCACCAGAGAAAAGACCAGAAAACCATCAAGAGTGTGCCGCGTCTTTTATTCCCAGATGAAGAAATAGAATTAGGAAGCAAGGCAAAGGAGCTCGCTGCCTTGCTCAGAACTGGAACTGAGATGCCCGTGACACAGGTTGTCTTGCAATCCAAATCCTCCCCCCCTCTCCCTGAGGGCCTCCTGCCCACGGGGCTCAGGGGGTTGGGTGGTGGTGTGCACTCCGTTTAGCCCTGAAGCCTGCGATCCCACAATTCCTCAGCCCCCTCCCACGACCTCAGACAGCCTTGCCAGACACATTAGAGACATCCTCCCCAGGAAAATCGCCTCCATATGAGGAATCCCGGCCTGCGAGTTCTCACTAGATGTTCTCAGGGCAATGCCAGGGCTCATTTGCTGGCCAGGGCTCAATGGCTTTCAGAGCCATTCAGTTCAGCACGTCTTTTCAGGCTAATTCCAATTAGGATGAGACACTTCGAAGATACGTATTTCCCCGGCCCCGGGGCGCTCGGTTACCGGTCTCCTTCAGCAAAGTGAAAATAAGCATCTGACCCAGCCAGCGTGTTTCGGCCTCGTTCAGAGACTTCTCTTCTCCAGAGGTTGGCGAGTGCCAACCCCCCTCCCTGGTTCCCGCACCCCCTTCCGTCACAGCCTCCTCAGGGGGATTTTGGCCCACGCTTTATTACTGCCGCAGCACGAACGCCCAGGCTGAGCCCTGTTAACTGCCCCGATTCACAGCATTGCAGCTCACTTTATAAATCTGACCGGTTCCGTGTCCCTTTCTACCATCCATGGCCCTACACAAGAGCCCAGCAAAGTGAAGGGATTCATCCTTGGGCGGGCAACCTCTACAGGTTGGCGTAAAACAAAGCCTGTCTTTTCACCCGGTGTCAGAAACAACCCACTGGAAGTTTTCAGCTTACTGGACCTTTTGGGGGGGGACTGACCAATTCACTGCTGACACAGTTTGCTCCCCAGTTACTTTGCGGCTTCATTTCACCACACCGACGGGTTCCCCGGGCCGCCCCACTCGTGACGGCAGTCCGTGGACACCGGTAAACCTTAACCCTGCACTCGCGGGTACACCTTCCCTTCAGCGCTGGCAGGTCCGAACTGTCATTTGGAACCCAGGGAGTGAGACCCTGCCACTTGCCCCCTTACACTTAGAAGACTGGCAGAAAGCTGTCAGGCTTGGATCTCAGGTTAGTTGACCGTGTCCCCTTGTTTGAACATCTGCATGTCCCTGCTCAGAAAGCTGCCGACAGTTCTATTACGATTAGCACGCGTGACTGTGAAAGATGTCCCCCATCGTGTTCCCGTTGTGCCCTGGGCAGTGTTCTCTACCAGGCGCGGAACCCACGCAGGTAGCCTGGGTTCTGGGTCCCCCACTCCACCTTTGAGGCTCAAATTCACGCGTTCTTGGCAGAAGAAAATGGATTGTTGAAAGAGAACAGGGTTAGAGAGGCTTACCTCGCGCCACAAAATGTTTATGAGCTAAGTGTAAATGAATCAGAAACATAAGGATCAAATTTCCCCTGAAATGCAAACGAATTTAAAAATCAGCCGGAAAAAAGGGGGCCTGGCCAAAGACGTGCTTTGCATTTCACCAAAGCCAGAGTATTTGAAATGCCTTTGGAGAGGCTTCACAGACCCAAACTGCGACTGCATTTTCCCTTTGTTGATCTCTTTCATCCCCTCAGTATCTCCATTGAGAAGTCAGTGGTTGGAAAGGGGAGAGGAAAGCCTTCACCAATTTCTTTTGAGGGCTTTTTGTCACGCTCCCATCCAGCCACTGTGGACATTAGAATTCAGCTTTGAAGAGTTTGCCTCTGCTCCTGCGTTTTAATGTCCCTCACGCTTCCTCTTACGATCCTTTTCCCAGGTTTGTACCTTCTGCCCCATCCCCTCACATCAGCCCCCGGAGGGTTCCAGCTGCTTCTTCGGTCATGCAGAGGACGCAGCCCCCCCACCCCCAGCAGCCAGCGGGCGCGTCGCACCTGAAGTCTTACCAGCCAGAAACAAACGCTTCCTTTCAACCAAATGGAATCCATGTTCATGGTAAGTGGGGAGCCAGCCACCGCCTTGAGTCTTGAATGGCAGTGTTGTGCTGTCGCTTTTAGACAGATGTCTTAGTTACCAGGGGTGAGTTTCTGTGGTTCTGTCACACACCAGGCTTTGGCTTTAACGGCTTTCCTCTCAGATGTCACCCTCTGGGGCACCTGAGCGGCTCAGTCAGTTGAGCGTCCAACTCTTGATTTTGGCTCAGGTCACGATCTCATGGTTTGTGGGATCAAGCCCTGTGTCAGGCTCTGTGCTGACATGGTGGAGCCTGCTTGGGATTCTCTCTCCCTCCCTCTCGCTCTCTGCCCCTCCCCCACTCAAAATAAATGCATAAAAACTTCAAAAACTTTTTGTAAAATAAGAGAGAACGTCACCCTTCATCATCCTGAACTCTCATAGTATTTTCCTGGTGTTGGCGCTAAGCTGATATAACTTATGACACCCCAAAGTGGTCAGCCCAAGATGGTGATCTGTTCATTGGCCGGGAATTCAACACCTCACAGATAGGCCCTAACGACAGCATCTCGCTTCCTAAACAAAAAACAGTCACATAAAAGGGAACAGGAATGCTTTTACCCAGGCGTGCCCCTCCTCCCACAGGCCCCATATCCCCAGAGCCTCTCCATCCTTCAAGGCCCAGGTGAAATGACACTTCCTCTCAGCAGCCCTCCCTGGTTTCCTAGCTGGATTTCATCTCTCCTGACTCTGGACTCTGATTGCACGTCACCTGCATCTCTCTGATGGCACTCTTGCTCTCTCTCTCTACCTCGTGCGTTACTACTTTGTGAGGAAAACCTGCCTTTACTTCCTCCCAAGGTCAGAATTTTCTGACTCGTTCTTTCTTGGAAAGAACTTCGCACAGTACTGTGCACGTTGTGAAGATGCGTAGATACTTGAGAAGTGCAGAGAGAAAGAAGAGGAGAGAAGGGAAGCAAGAAAAATCATGATGGTGTTCACAAAATGTACAGATCCGCTGTGTAACTTGGAACATACGTGGAGAACTAAGTTTGGCTTAATTTCTTTCTTTACACCAGTTTTGCTGACTCAGGCACCTGTTTCTGTGAACATCCCTAGAGTTCAGATGCCAAGTCATGTAGAGTCAGACCATGCACAACCTTTTGCTTCCTGGGGGCAAAGGGGATACTATCCATTTAAATAAGAGTTTCAGCTCCTTCTGAAAACTAAGATTCTCCTCCATCTGTCTCTAGCTGATTCCTCAATTTGTTCACACAAGTTCATGACCTGAGCTGAAGTCGGACCCTTAACCGACTGAGCCACCCAGGTGCCCCTCCCTCCCTTGCCTTTATGGGACTCGTTGAGAAGAGGGATAATGTTTCTAGTCTCAGAGCAAGCATAACTCTTGGTGCACAGTAGGCATTTAGTAAATATTTACTGAATAGATGATTGACACTCTCGCATTCAACAAATGCAAAATGAAACAAGACCCAGAAAATGAGATCTACCTTGTGATTTTGCCCTACCTCTTGGCCAAAGACTCTTCTTCCATATTCCTCTTCTTTAGTGGAATCATGAATACATTGTCAACTTGAAATTGTTGAGTTGTTTTGTTTTTTTAACTTTGACTTTAATTGTTAAAAATTCCCATGGCCAATCAGAAACTGCTAACAGCAGCCTAAAAATAAACACATATGGTGAGTCTTTCTGGAATAGATCAGGCTACGGTTGTGCAAACTGGGAAATCATAACTCTCTCGTAGAAGATGGGCAAGTGGCCCGCTGTGACGGGCTTGCAAAGGGAGTGTCCATGCTTTAGCCACTGGGCCACTGCTGGGAATGACGGAGTAGGCATCCAGACACAGCCTTACTTCATCCTCCAAGCATTTTGTCTGAAAATGTTTTTCTGGAACTTGCTAGGCACGAGCATTGCTCGTCAACTGCTCCTTAGGATGAGGAGAAAATTGATCTAATATTTTTCAAGTGGGTGATACAGTGCTGGGGGCAAGAGGAGGTGCAGAGACCTTCTAAATGAGTTGTAATTATTGGCCGTGCCTTTCAGCTTCGGTTGGATTAGTTTGCTGGGTGACGTCATACAGCATCTTGGTCACGGGGAACTTCATCCCCTAATAAAACTAGGTCTTTAAAAGCCCAAGCACTGTGTCACAGTTGCTAACACAACAGCCACAATGAGTGAGTGTCCTGTCTTTCAAGAAGGTCATGGCTTTATTGAGCCCCCCCATCCTTTCCATACTCCCTGCGGTAGGTAGAGGTCAGAGAAAATGTCGTCAGTATATTTTTAGAGATGGGAACTGAGACCTAGAAGAATATCAGATGTCTAGGCATTGCTGCCTTCTTGGCAAAGCCCTTGGATGTCTTTTACAAGAGGTGCACATTTCCAAGCCACGTTCTTCATCTATGTGTTTCTAAATCAAAGGCACACCAAAATATGTGTCTGCATCTTTCCATGAGGAAATATATTTGTATGTAGATGCTGTTGCCTTACAGAGAGCCTTAGAATTCAAAGGCCTTTGGTCCTACAGATGTGGATGAAAATGAGGTTCCACTGAGTTTCACTCCCACCATATTAATTGATACAGCGCTTCGACCTTGTGGTGTGTGTGTGTGTGTGTGTGTGTGTGTGTGTGTGTGTGTCTTTGTTTATTTACTTACTATCAAAGTATGCTTGACATACAATGTTATATTAGTTTCAGGTGTACAATGTAGTGATTGGACAATTCTGTATGTTACACTGCACTCACCATGATAAGTGTACTTACCATCTGTCACCATACAACATTATTACGATATTAATGAGTGTTTTGTAAAAGGCGTACTTTGAAAAGATGAATAGTATTGCTTTTTCGAGTTCCCTCGCCTGGTGAACGACCTAGGACTAGAGCTCAGTTTTGTCGATTCTTCATCTATTCTGTCCATTGATAATGCCTTCATGAGGAAGGTGGATAAGGTGTCATTTCTTTTCATGGTTGAGTGTTGATAGCATTTACGGGCGTCTGTTTGGGTGGTATCTCCAAGGCAACTTGTAAGTACATTTTAGTCTTTTATTTTAGATGTAAACAGAGGAACAACCCTTTCCAATCATGTAAGCTTGTTCCTCAGCCTTTTCTTTCTCTTTGGGACCATTCTCTTGCCCGGGCAAGCTTCAGAATTTTGCCTGGATTAGTTGCCTGAGAGTTGATATTTGTACATTTTGTTACGGTGCTAATGGATAATTTCTTTTTAAATGCCCTATTCATTCCGGGCTGTTAGAATGCCATGGGAATTCCTAGAACAGGGTTTTCACAACCCTCCTGCGTCTGGACCCATCAAGGAGAGGCCACATTCAGTTCCGCAAATGACATGGATGTCATTTAATCGATGCAGTGATACAGGCAATACCACCACTACTAATATCAAGAAGTACCCGGTTAACTCAGAGGAGGGTGTCAGAGAAGCATTCCTACAGGGTACTCCAGAGTAGGCTTTTGAAGATGAGTAGCTCATTGGGTAGGCTGTGTGGGCAGAGGCCTTCCGGGCAGGGGAAAGTGAAGTGCACAGGCAGGAACGCAGACCACAGCATGGCATGTCAGAGAGTGGAGCCAAAGGCAGTTTGTCTGCGGCTGGGAGGCACAGGTTAAGCCTTGGAGTCGAGAGAGGGAGAGGAGGCTGGCAACCAGCAAGAGGAGCTCAGGGAGGGATTGGGGCCGTGCTAAGTGTAACGCCACTGAGCGGAGAAGCCACCCCGCCATTTTAGGAAGGTAAGGCAGGGCATTGTGTGGGGACCAGAACTGGAGAGGTAGAAATGTTACATGCAAAATGCTGGGATTATATCGGACCATCCCCATAGAGCAGCCAAATAACAGTGACCTGAATAAACAGTCTGGTTCACTCAGGTGCGGCTGGCAAAGTAGAGGAATGATGTCAGAATAGCGCGGAATTTTGTCTGTCCGCCCGCAGTCTCTTCTAGGCAAGACGAGCTGGAGTAGCAAAAGAAGAGGATGAAAAAGCCTTCAGCCCAGCTGCCGCAGAGGCGGGGGCCCCTTTAGCCCAATCTTAATACAACTGGAAATGAGCGCGACCTTAAGGGCTCCTTCCCCAGAGAGGAGAGCCCCTGGCCTCACGCGGCCCCTGGCTCCTGGCCCAGCCCGTTCTAGCACCTGTCGTCTCAGTTCCTGCCAGCCCACGTTTCCAGTTGCCACTGTTGTGCATTTTGGAACCACCAAGGAGCCTCCTGCCACCCGGAACTGGCGGCTCCAGTTCCCTCTTGATTATGTTGTCAGTGCTATAGTTGGAAGCTTTCGTCGAGTTTGAGTGGCCTGTCCCAATCCCAGGTTTTCCCAGAGAGCCTGTTCTTTGTAACCCACGGGGCACAGAGCACGAGACTTTTCTGAGTTTGCTTCTTGTGTTAGAGCAGCACCCCCAGTGTATGGGTTTGCGTGACACCCGGTTGTAGACACTGCTTGGTGCGGGGGTGGCCCACGGAGCCCACGATGTGCCCGCCCCTGCCAGCTTCCGGCTTTGGCATCTGTGGCTTCCATCCGCCTGGTGACAGCATCGGTGTGACTTTCTCTGTGTCTTGTCCCAGTGTCAGGCAGAGGGCAAGAGAGCAGTGAAGGACAAGCACCCCCCCCCCCCGCCCCTGCACTTCGTCACGTGGCTCCCCTCACATGCAAGGATCTCTGGGAGGAAGGCTATTTCGGTGCATTGCCAGGCTTAACAAAATTGCGGTTCTGTTAACGATCTTTATCAGGTAGCCATGCTGCAGGGCCTGCCAAACATTCCCCGGGCCGGTTTTCCGATCTGTGAAATGGAACTGTCTCACAGATTCCTTCACACAGATCGCCTCTGAGAAATCCAGAGTAGAGGCTTTCTGGGGATTCTGCCTCCCAGTCACTTCGGTCTCTGTGTTTTCCACGGCTTGCTCTTGTTGTCACCTCTGGAATTGCCCGTTGCCAACACACAGATTTCCATCACACATGACCCAGTCATTAGATTTCATTGGGAAAACAACACAGAGCTGCCTCCCAGCCCTAGCAGGCTGATAGCAGGGCACTGGCGGGGAGCGGGAGCCTTCTCTGTCCGTCCTGGCTCCTGTGGTTCTCTCTCGTGATTGAGTACTGCCCTGCCTGCTGGCCCCGTAGGAGCTGGCCAGTCAGCTCCCAGACGCTGGTGGCATTCTCCCTCCCCGGTGTGGCGTGGTAAGGCTGACAGCCCCATTGAAATTGACTACACCAGGAAACAAAAGGTTTCCAGCCACCAACAGGCCTCCCGGAACAAAACACGTTTGTAAACGGCTTGTCCTACCAAATGGCCCAACCATCTTCCAAGCTGAAGAACCCTCAGAGCATTGATATTTAAATGGAATGAGGACGTTTACCTTCTTCCTCTACACTCCCCTGTTTACTTACAGCGATTATGCAATGGCACTTTCCAGAAGAGTCCTATGGGTTACCACCGTGGCTGATCTCATTGCCGGGGGTTAATGTGAACTGTTTAAAGGTTAGTGTTTTTGAAGGCAGATGGTAGAGACAATAAACATACCCCATCCCACAGGAAATTTAGTCACATCTGCGTTCGTGCAGTTGTGAAATAATACATCGCAAGCCTAGAAATCGTATTGCTTAGAATGTAAGCATGTGTCACCGCTTCCCCTTGAAATCTCTGGAAAACCGATAAGATTGATTGTAAATCAGATCTTCACCGAGGAAGCTGAAGGAGCGTGAGCCGGTGATGTCTTTCCGATGGTACCATCAGCAGCCCCAATCAGGACTCATTTTTGGTATCAGCCATGAGGTTATTAATGTTCATATAGTCCTAGGGATGGAGTATTAGATCCGGAGAAATTCTTAATTACTCTTATACACTTAATTACTACAGAATTGCCCCAAGAGCAGTTTTCCATAACTAGTACTTGATGAATTCTGACAGTTGTGCTAATTCTATGAAACAAAAGTTAAATTTAGGTGCGTGTATGGGATGTAGTTGGCACAAAGCATGTTGGGCTTTGTGGAAGGGGCTCTTCATCAAAAGAGCTGTTTGAATGGTTGGTTAGGGAAATGAACTGTGAGTAGTCTGTATTTGTAGCTAAGTATCTACACACGCGCGCGCGCGCGCGCGCACATACACACACACACACACACACACACACACACACAGATTAAATCCACATACCCATAAGAATAGTTAAGATGACTGAGTCAACAGGGGTACCTGGGTGGCTCAGTCGGTTCAGAGTCCGACTTCGACTCAGGTCATGATCTTGAGGTTCATGGGCTCGAGCCCTGTGTGGGGCTCTGTGCTAACAGCTCAGAGCCTGGAGCCTGCTTCGAATTCTGTGCCTTCTTCTCCCTCTGCCCCTCCCCTGCTCATGCTCTGTCTCTCTCTCTCTCTCTCAAAAATAAACATTAAAAAAAAAATAAGTCAACTAGCCATCACTAAACTAAGTGTGCTCGGGACAGGAACTGTATTCTCATGCAATGTTTTGCCCACAGTAAATGCTTAATAAAAGCCTATGGAATAAATAAGAATGAGCAAAAGGATGGAGGGGGAGGAGAAGGAAAGGGACTTTTGCCTATGACTCCTTCAGCCTTTTGGTAGAGCCAGCCCTTGGCAAAACCGTGATTAGGAGTCAAGTTTTCGGGGCCCTTCTTTGAGCACTTGCTCCTGTTTTCTGCCCCTCTCGTTACATATCCGGGGCTCACCCACCTGCCTGGGACCTCTCCCTGGAGGAAAGGGGATGGTCCAGTGATTCCCTGACACAGTAAGGTTAGCTTAGTATAGGAAGTGTTCCTTCCCATGAGTCTTTGTGCACCTGGGATTGAGTGTCCGGCAGTGAAGAGGGAGGCAGGGGCCGCCCTGTGAGCAGGGGAAGCCGGGGCAGCCGGTGGAAGAGGTGTTTCGAGGCTTTCCCATAGGTAAAAGTCCCTTGTTTCCCCAGGCTGCCAAAGCGTTGTTTTCAGTTCTCAAAAGTATTCATAGCCACTAGCTTACATACCCTGAAATCGGTCATATTATCTCAGAAGGGATCACCAGAAGAGGACATTGTGACTTGCCCAAATGATACAGGGAGACAAATAATGAACTGTAGGGGGGTTGAAAAAAAAAAAAGGAGATGAAAAGAACTTCAGAGTCAGGCGGATCTGCAGGGGAACCCTAAGGACAAGTCATGTGATGCCCCGAATCTCCGTTTCCTGGCTCTTAATAGGGAGGTAGCGATACCTCTCTTTCAGAGTTGGTGTAAGAATGAGAGACAAATGCCTCACCCACAGTAGATGCCCGGTTGATTAGAACTGTTGTTGGTTGTTGTGCTTTTTCTGCTGTGTTCCAGATGCTGGGTGCTCCGGATACCTCCACTTGTGTTGCTTAACCCTCAGAATAACATTAGTAAAAACGCCAACACACCCTCCCCTCCCACGCAAGGCTGCGAGATAAAGCACCTTGCTCCGGGTCACATACCTAGGGAATACCAGAGCCGGTTTGAGGAACAGTCTCCCCCCGGTCCCACACTCACTCTCCTTCGGGATGGTGCCTGTGCATACAGTGCTATGGAAGTTTTTAGTGGCTTGGGAATTCTGTCTGTGTAAAGTTTTAAGTGTGGAAGGGTTAATGCCGGTTCTCCCAGGGCTCAGCTTCTGCTGGCAGTTCAGGGACGATGGTTCGTGAGGGTGGGTGTACGTTGGGGCCCTGGGTGGCTCAGTCGGTTGAGCAACTGACTCTTGATTTTGGCTCTGGTCATAAACTTGTAGTCGTGAGATCAAGCCCCGTGTCGGGCTCTGTGCTGACTGTAGAGCCTGCTTAAGATTCCCTCTCTCTCTCTCTCTCTCTCTCTCTCTCTCTCTCAGTGCTGACTGTACCTGCTTAAGACTCTCTCTCTCTCTCTCTCTCTCTCTCTCTCTCATAAAGAAAAGAAGAAGGAAGGAAGAAAGGGATTGTTTAATCCCATTTTATAGTTGAGGGATCTGAATCACTGAAACATTATGTAACTTGCCCTAGATTTCTTACTGTCGAAATGGTGGAGCTGGAAACTACACCCAGGACCGTCTGATGACAGTCTGTGCTCTGGGTCAGTGGATATGCGTCTACTGTGGGTATAGGGAAGGGAGCGCTCGCTCTCTGTCCTCACGGGGGCAGGGGTGGGGGGAGCGTTTGCCTCTCCAGCACCTGCACCCCAGGTCACTTGGGAGACTGATTACTAACTCAACAAACCAGGGTTATTGGTCTCTTACCACAGTCCTTAAAACACACTTTAAGAATTCTCACCGACTATTTTAAATTAGAAAAGGAAAAATTTACCTGTTCTTTTTTTTTTTTTTTAACGTGCTTAGGGTACTTAAGCTTATAAAGAGTTTAAGTTGCCTCCAGCACTGATGAGAGATAATCACTATGAAGACAATGACTTTTTAAATGTTTACAGAAATGAAATGTGTGTGTGTGTATGTGTATTTAAATATACTTACACGTATCCATGTGAATACACGCATGCCCTGTTATAAAAATGGGCTCACATTCTGCATTTTATTTTATGACTTACTTTTTTTTTTAACTTAAAAATATACATGCTTCTGCTTTCTAGGTATATGTATGTAGAGCAACTCCTTTTTAAAAATTTTTTTTAACATTTATTTATTTTTGAGAGACAGAGCGTGAATGTTGGGGGGGGGGTGCAGAGAGAGGGAGACACAGAATCCGAAGCAGGCTCCAGGCTCCGAGCTGTCAACACAGAGCCTGACTCTGGGCTCGAACCCACGAACCATGAGATCATGACCTGACCCGAAGTCGGACGCTTCACCGACTGAGCCACCCAGGCACCCCAGAGCAATTCCTTTTTTAAAAAACTATACAGTACCTACAGGAACATGTCATTTTTTTAATCATTCCCCTACTGACAGCCTTTTTTTTTTTTTTTTTTTTTTTGCTTTCATTAACAATGCTGTATTAAATCTCTTCATGCACATAAGAATGTTTACACGAACACTCTCACACACACGTATCTCTTTGCACGCTTTCTCCAGGAATTATTTCTGGAAGAGAAGTTGCCAGATTGGTGGATGTGCACACTGTAAAGTTGGATACGTGATGCCATAGATCCCTCACCAGAGGCTTTGCTGGTTTAGATGTCACCACAGTGCACAGCCCCCGTTTCCCCACCCTAGACATCATCAAAGCATTTTAATTCTCGCCAGCTTGTGCAACAAAGTTGTTTTGCTTTTTCCTTTGGCTACGACTGTGATTCAGCAGCTTTTCATTTTTTTATTGAGCTCTAAAGGTGCTTTCATTCTAAGAGGGATGAAGTGGCCATAACTGCTACTTGGGTGTTTCTATTATTTATTGAGCATTTTGCTTACTCTTCACCCTTCTGGGCAGGCCATGTCACCGGCAATGACGGTTTGTTTTCTTAATTGGAACCCAAAAATGTATCGAAGGGAAGGAAAATATCCAGAAAATTTCCATTTCATTGACTATTGTGACGTTCCTGTCAGTTACCTTAAAAGCATTTATAGAAAAGTGAGGAGCATTATTACAGATACAGGGCTTTTTCATTCTTTGGGGGAATTAATGACATTTTTTTTTCCAGAAGTGAATGTTCTGTCTTATATCTGCAACTCATGAAGTTTAGCCTCTCTTTGAATGGAGCTCTTAAACTCAAGTTAAATATTTTCTTATAACTCTATTTTACAGGCTGCTTAGTTGGACTCTTCAGGGATGAACATATTAATGGCAATCTGTGTCTTGTAATTCTTGTATTTTTAGTTGGAATTTTCCTTGTAAACATGATAAGCAGTTGATGGTTTAAAGAAAGAATGTGAATAGCTGTGGGTGGAGTTTCCTTAAAATAAAGTCGGGGGAGCCAACATCAGGAACATATGGGTTACTGGTAATGAGGCCACTGTGTTAAGAAAACAGAATAACAACGAAATGCCAGAACTGCCTTGATCTGTGCTCCCTCAGATCATCTGGGCCCAGATCATGTTGCAAAACAACCCAGTTTCCTTAGGACTTCTAGGTGGTTTACTTACAATTGTGAGCACCCTTTCTGATTACAGAAAATTTCCCTTTCCAGATTTCCAAAATGTTCTGACTCACCTCTCTATTTCGTTCTCTAGCAAGGTCTCGGAGAACTAGACCTTAGAAGATGTGGCCATTGATTGAAGTAAAAACATTCAGACATTTTTCTGGATCATTTAAGTGTAACAGCCAGCCTTTCCCTCCTGCATTCCTCCACCAAACCCAGTCTCTTATCACACATCCCAAAGCACAACTTCTTTTGAGTTGTTAAATTTTTCTTGTCATGATGGCCAAATGATTCAGGAGATCTGAATGAGCCAAGCATTTACCCAAGGTCTTTGGCATCTGTGGATCTGGGCTGCTGTGGTGTTTTTATTCATACCGGTGAGGTGAAGGACAGTGCCTGCATTTATATTGCAATTTATAAATTACTCTTAGGTACAAAAGTGTTATCAGTAACTATATGTTATATCAGTTATATCAGTAAGTTATATCAGTAACTATAATGGAAGTGCTCAGTAAGATATTTGTTGGAGGAATCCCTGAATTCTCACTGTAACTTTGTGAGGAGAGTAGGAAATACACTTCTGCCCCTGTTTAGAGATGGAACTCAGAGTAGTGGATCAGGTTCCTTGACCTTGGGATGGTTTCCTAAAAGAGAGCAGGGCATTCTATGGATGGGTCAAGTTACCTAATTCTTCTGCCCAGTCTTTCACTTCCTCATGTTCAGTGGCCTCTCAGGCAGCTGCACAAAAAGGTGGCCTGGAGAAGCACAGCTCTCAGGGCACCTGCACCAGGCCAATCAAACCTTCATCATCTTTGTTTCTTCCTCCATTAAAAAAAAAAAAAGGAAATCCATGTTAGAACAGGAAGTCACACTGATGGGCTATTGTGTAGACGATCAGAATCTTTGAGCTTCGTTATGCTCCCTCTCACCATTGGTATTTGCACAGGAGGCTCCAGTGTGGGTGTCATTGACTCATTCTCAGATACTCTGCTCCTGTTATGTGCTGGATCCTCTTTGGGGTGCTAAAGCTATCTAGGTAGAGGGAACAGACACAACCCTGCCTGTCCTGAGCTTATATACAAGGGGTGATGTTTGGCAAGCAAAACCTTTGAACTCAGAGAATATTCCTTATGGTCTATGTGTAGGCAAGCAATCATGCCATCTATTTATTCCCTGTAGCTCTCGGCACATTTTTTAGATGCTTAATACTCAA
The DNA here is from genome assembly GCF_027475565.1 of Acinonyx jubatus. Taxonomy (NCBI): domain Eukaryota; kingdom Metazoa; phylum Chordata; class Mammalia; order Carnivora; family Felidae; genus Acinonyx; species Acinonyx jubatus. The sequence continues at coordinate 85,478,796 of NC_069391.1, read as the reverse complement.
AATTCAGGATTTCAGTGTGCAGTGGAATGCGATTGAGCAGGAAAGGAAGGACCCTGTGGATTATACATACCCATCAGAGCATGGACCCCCAGGTGGTGGTGGGAGGAACTCTTTTTAGCCAAAGGAGTGGAGTGGAGACAGCAGGTCATAAATTTGGTGGTCCGGATTAGTAGTCAGTGACCACAAGGTCTAACAAGATAAAAAGGCAAGTTTCCTGGCAGTCAGGTGGAAGGGGGGACACAGATCCTGGAATCCAGTGATGTTCTTAAGGTTTCATAAAGGTAGTGTCCCCTCTGCTATCTCAAACCCACTTATATATATTTCTTTACTGATTGACTTCAAGCCCAGATGTCATCTCAACATTCAAGAGAATAGATTTGGGGGAGGCCTAGTAGTATAGAACAGGAACTTCACTGTGAGGCAGAGGCTCAGCAGGAGAAATACTCAAACCATTGGCACAAGATGGGGCCCACTCTTAGATGAGAGTGCTCGGAAATTGTGTAATCACGGACATGAGTTCAAACAAGCAAGAAGTCACCTAGTCAGTGGACTGGATATATTGTGGAAATCTGGTTACAGCCGGACAACAGAAGTTTGTGTCACAAGATAAGTATGAAGCCCACAGTAAGACCAAGACTTCAGAGTCACTCAGATGAGGTCCCATGATTTCGCCTTGACCAAGAACTTAAATATGCAAAAAGGGCCCCGGGGGTGGGGAGGGAGGCCACCTTGATCCATATCTGCTCAGAGTATAATCCAAAGTCACTTAAGGGCAGTCATCGTGACTTTATCCCCAAGGGTTCTCAGAGTCCAGCAGAAAGGGCAGGGGACCAGCCCAGGAAAGGAGATGCCCATCAGAAGTCCTCTCTTCTTCCATTGCAAACGAAATCCGAGCTGTTCTGTGTTTCCCTATTGGTGTATTTCATTTGGAAAACTTTCAGAAGGTTAAAAATCATCTAAAGGTGCTCTTAGTACCCCTTAGTCTTTAGTGTAAGAAATACCTTGTTAGACATGAAGATTTCCAGGTGGTTCACCCAGGCGTGCTGATTCACTAGGTCTGCCCGGAGCTGAGCTAGAGCTGATGCCATGGTACCCACTTTTCAGAGTCACTGGCCTAGACCCCAACCATAGGATCAGTGCTCCCTTGCCGTGCTTCCCCAGTCAGAGGTCATCCAGAGGAAGCAATTGGCCAGTGGCGGAGAAAGTCAATACTTGCCAGCTTTCTTCTTCCTCTACTTCCCGGGGAAGTCCTGTAAATGTAGCACAATCCAAAACCTGCCAAGAGCCAGGGTGGCTCGCACGGACCCCAGCGGGGGCTGCAGCACTTTACCTGTGTCTGGAATCCTCTTCTCTGCCAGACCTTTCTTACAACAGAGCTAGCTTGGAAGGACAAAGGCACAGGGGATTAAATCTTCATTCTTTGCCATTCTTTCCTTGTTCTGCTTTCGGCCTGAGTACCCCCGAGTCAGTTGCTTGTGAGCGTTATGGGGCAGAGCTCTCCTCAACCAGGACAGATACACCTTTGTACTCAGAGAATGTAGGAGGGTAAGTGGCACCAGGCTGTTGGGACAAGAGGGGCTAGGATTCTCAGTGGGTTTTACTGTTTGCCAAATACTGTCACGCTTACCGTTTCATGTGATCCTTACAGCCCCTCAGTTGGGGGACATACACCAGCAACAGGGTGGCCCCCACTCATACAGAAATTCCCAGCTCATTCTCCTCAACCCTAAGCAGTGGCCAAGGTGTTCACGTCACATGACCACCAGACACAGTGTCCAGATCCTGAACCCTCCGTTCCAGGGCCTCACACGGATCCAGGCTTTTTGAGTCACAGGCAGGTGTTGGGTGTGAGCGGCAACTCACGGGCACCTGGGCCCTGCACCCCATCCATTTGTTCCCGCTGCTTCTTCCCCTTCCTTCTGTGGGGATGATGATGCTGCTGCATGAGGACTGTAACCCCCCTTTTGGAAACAGGGACTCATAGGCTCAGAGGGGTTATGGTTTCCTCCAGGCCACAAAGCCAGGCTTTCAAATCCATTTTGGACTCTCTGGGTCTTCTGGTTTTGAGAGCCTTCATTTTATGTCATCTCCAAATGTTTCATTATCACCGTCAGAATTCACTGAACCATTTTACTATCACTGTAGCTACCCACACATGGCAATTACAGAGACACATTGCAATTAGTTTACTTTGGCAGCTTATCACTTTGAGAATTTGGAAGCCAGAGGCCACCACGCGTTAGGGTTTTGGGTGGGTTGAGGATATTTTAAATGAAAATGGATGGCGTCTCTGAACCGGAGCGTTCCCTCCCTCCCACCCTGCCGTGTCCCATTTCCCTGGTGCCCTGGTCAGCAACAGGGTCTGCCCACTCCCAGCCCCTTGTTTGGCCCTTTGTGGACATCTCCAGCAGACCCTCTCCCTCTTTCCCCACCCTGGCCCTGAACCCGACTCCGTGGGCAAGAACGTCAAACACCTTGGGTTGCTGTGCGGGGTGCGAGCACAGGAAAGCACTCAGAATGTTCCGAGCGTGTCTCACTGTGGCATGTCGGCCGGCCGCAGAGGGTGCAGATGACAATGGCGCCCCTTCTTGGATCCAGTTGGACTTTTCTAAGTAGAAGCTCTCAGCTCTGCACCCCACCTGACCCAGGGCAAGGGGACCAGGCATTTGCTCCGGTGGTCAATATTTGAGCCACGGCCCCAGGGTTCCTACAACAGGAATGTGTCCAATGGGAATTTTAAGGGTTATTATTTCCATTATTTTCCTCTTTCCTGGTACAGTAGCTGCTTAAATGTCAGTCGTAAATAGCTCAAGTGCTTTGCAAGCTGGTTCAGTTCTCAGCCCGAAGAAAAATCTGTCTTCCTCACACAGTCTGTGAGCCGCTCCTAAAGCTTCCCCATTTATAGACTCTGTATTAAAATGAAGAGTCATTTTCTCCACCGCGTCCAGGGAGGAGACTTAGCAGAGTTCTAGCTACATGAAGACCTGAGTGGCGTTGATGGCCACGACCAGGAGCCCAAAAGTGACAACCAAATTGTGGAGATTCTGCTTTGAAGAGCAGTGTCATTTTATACTTAAGGGTTAGGAGAGAAAAACTGCTGAAGAGCTGTTTGTGCATTCTACAGAACCTAGAAATACTTCTGATCTTATTTCATGGTAATAATAATTGCTCCTGTTTACGAAGGGCCTTCTGCACCCCAGGGAAGGCGATAGATGCTTTTATACGCACTCTCGTATATAATGCTTTCCACAACCCCATAAAGTAGGTATTATTTTAAAAGAAAATGAGGCCCAAGCAGGAAAATAAGGTATCCAAACTGGATAAATGAACACAGCTGGTTAACGGGCCATCCAGGCCCATTCAAACCCAGATCCAAGTTGTCCGTGCAATGGATAGAAATAAAATAGTGACTAAATCAGAAAATTGGCCAGAAGAAATTTCTAAACTGTTTCTGTTTTTACTTTTGAGGGTTTTTAGAGTTTTTTTGGTGGTTAGGTGATGTTTATTGATTTTTATTAATTTATCCAATGCTTTTCTCCCTATTGAAAGTGTATGTTATGAAATGTTGGTCCAGTGTGAATAAGTTGCCTCTGATCTGGCAATAAGGTACGTCCACAAACGTGGCAAGATTCTGTTTAAACTCATTTGGCCCATGAGCTCAAGTCCTGGTAGTCTGGATGAACCGTGTCAACAAACAGACCAGGGTTTGAGTCTTTGTGTTGTACCTTGGTAGCTCTGAGGATTTGGGCAAGTTACTTTAACTTCTCTGCTTCTTTGGCTCAACCTGGGGACCATGCCGTTAACGCCAAAGTTATTGACAGGATGAAGATTTTCTATACGAAGCCCATAGGGCGGTGGTTGACTTGGAGCAAATAAACATCAGTCCGTCTCCTTCCTTCTGATAGAATTCCCTGACTGGTTGGTGTATCACTAACCAGAGTGTTCTGCAAAAAAAATGCCAAAGCAAGGGAACTGTAAATGAGAAAGTTCTGAACTTAGTAGGAACTAATATGGTGGCCGTGTTACTTCTGCTGCCCATTTGCTTTTAAGATAAAGGCTGGATCCTTGAATAATTCCAAATACCTGGATGTTGGGAAATACTAAAATGGTTGCATGAATTTGCCACTTTTCTCTTCTTTGCGTGGCATCATATAAGCAAAGTCCTGGTTGTAAACGCAGGGAACGCAACAACTCCTCTGCGTCCGTCTGTTTGTCTCTGCAGTGGGAACATTTGTTCGAATCCCCTGCTTGCTTACCAGACAGGAATCAGCTGTCTACGTGACAAGGAATCCTACAAGTATTCTCCCAAGGTGCCCTGTGAGTCATAAGCGTGTGATTCCCTGGGCCCTTCTTTCAGTAAGGTTGCAGCGTATAAAATCAGACTAATAGGGCGCCTGTGGGGCTTAGTCGGTTGAGTGTCCGACTTGATTTCAGCTCAGGTCACGATCCTACAGTTCGTGGGTTTGAGCCCCGCGTTGGGCTCCGTGCTGACAGTGTGGAGCCTTCTTGGGATTCTCTCTCCCTCTCCCTCCCTCTCTACCCCTCCCCTGCTTGTGCTCCCTCTCCCTCTCTCAAAATAAATAAATAAAAATGTCAAAAAATAAGCAAAATCAATAAAATAAAGTCAGGCTAACGAACAGAGATGCCAAAGATCACGTGCTTGTCACCTTCCAGGAGCATTAGCAGAGGCTTCCCCCTCTTCTTCTGGTTGGCTTGTGTTATGGGTCATAGAAGGTATTCAAAGGGGGCAGCTCCAGGGTCCTGAGACAGTAGAAGGAAATGCACGAAGAGCCCTAAGAGAGTTGGAGAAAGAGAAATCAGTTAGGGGAGCCGAAGGGAGTAGGGTCACATGTCTTCTCTGTTTGTCCTTGTCCCTGCTGGTTTGGGCTGTCTCTTTCATGGCCTAGGTTTCATCCATGCCCCTGATCATGCAGCAATTCTAGAACCGAGACAGAAGAAAAAAAAAACCCTCCACATTTCCTAAAGTAACCCACAAAATTATAGTCTCTGCGGAAAAATAATTAGAGCCATAAAGCTCATAAATACATAGCTTTCCTTCCACTTGGCTACCAAACAAACTGTGCCACCAAAGGGCTGAGATGCCACCAGCCCTGCCTGTGCCTCCGATACCCCCCTACCCTCCTCCCAGGCACGAATCAGTCAGAGCCACTGGAGGAGAAAGAGTCCCCGGGGCTGGTCCCCAGCAGAGCCGCGGGATGGGCTCCTCGTGGGACCTGCCATCACGAGCCAGGGCCAGACGGAGGGCACCGCTGTTCAAAATTCTGTTGAAAGTTGTGAGAGAATCCAAACTTCTGTCTCCTCTGCTGCCTTTTCTGTTTCTCACCCTGCATGCATACTGGAGAAAAGAGTATACATCCCTTAAAGAAAATGCCCTTTTTATTGTCGTCATACATAGTCTGAAACTATATTACTTGGTTTCTCATTTATATGTTTCTCTTTCTTTCTCCCTAAAACATAATCTCCAAGACAGCACGCAGGGTGTTTTAGCCAGCATCGTGTATCCAGCGCTCAGGTGCTTAGTGAATAGTTGCTGAGTGAAATAAAAGCAGAAAACTGGAAATGCTTGTGTTGGCGGAAGAAAAGGAAAAAGTGGCTTTTGCGGAGTGCCGATAACTGTGTGACATGGGCCCTCTCTTCCAGTCCTCTTGATTTTTTGCTCTTACCTTATCCACTAGATACCGTGAACCCCTTTACAGAAATACTGCGACAGGGGCAGACACACACAGTAATCCGTGTTCCTTCTGGAAGGTCAAGACACAGCCGGCCCCAGAAGCCTGGCCGTGGCTGGCCACAGCAGTGCTTGGCCTGACCCCTGAAACAGTGTCCTCAGGTCACACGGAGGTGATGGCTGTTGGCATTATTTCCAAGGGCCCTCACAAAGGATGCTTCTGAGCCTGCTCAGGCCACACCTGGTTGGAGAAGTAGTTTTCAGGAACCTTGCTGTTGCCCGTGTGGGACTGCCCCTATGGGCTGCCTGCCCCTCTAAGCTGTCATCATGGTCAGGGCACAGCTTGCCACAGGGAGGGGTCGGTCTTGATTCTGAACACCGTCCACCCAGCATTTTCCCTGGTGCCCGGAGTTTGGTGGTGCTTCCCACCCTCACCTTCGAGGAAAACAAGAATTTGGCTTTGCAAAGCCATCTGCCACATAAACGAACCCACTGGGTACACAGCTCCCGACACAGAGGCTTGACGAGGTGTAGGCTGATGGTTTCCCTCCCCTTCCATGGGGCTGAACTGTTGGGTAGAGCCTCTGTGTCAAGCTTTACTCCACCATCATGCAGATGGGATGTTGGGGACCGGCCGGTGCCTGTTGCCGCTCCCAGTGGGCACGGCCAGCTGTGTCCACAGTCTGCACGAAAGAAAGTGGGCGACATGTTTCCTCTTCCTTCTACTTCCGAAGGGGAATGTGGCTCGCACCTTCAGGAGACCTGAAATGCCCTGGAGGTTTAGCTTCGCACAGTGCTCATCCGCCCTCTTGAGGGCTGCAAGTTGGCTGACCGTCGTTCACTTACTTATTTATATATTGGTTTCCTCCACAAAGATTGGAGTGGTAAATCTTCAAGGAAAAGATAAATGCAATAAAGAGTCTAATATATTTCCTATCTTGAAAGCCATGAGTCTAAGAAGCCTTGTCTGGCTTTTATTTAAACCCTGGGTGGTGGGCCATGTGTTTTTCCTTCAGGAATTTAACCAGAAACATTGCTTTTTTCTTGTTTTTTTTCCTTTTCTTTTATTTTAAAGTCTGTTTATTTTGAGAGAGGTAGAGAGAGCAAGAACACGAGCAGAGGAGGGGCACAGACAGAGGGAGAGAGAGCATCCCAAGCAGGCTCCATACTGTCAGCGCAGAGCCCGATGTGGGGCTCGAAGTCACAAACCCGTGAGATCATGACCCGCTCTGAAATCAAGAGTCGACACTTAACCGACGGAGCCACCCAGGCGCCCCATCACTGGAGACCTTTCTGAAACAAAGTGTGCTAACCCTGGGAAGGGCAGATGGCTGTTTAAATTTCAACTAATTAAAATTAAATAAAAGTAAAGGGCCGGTTCTTCTGTAGCACTAGCCCATCTCAAGCTCTCGGTTAGCTGGACAGCGAGATACAGGTAGAAAGAGATCGTTTCCGTCATCGAAGAAAGACGGCCCTAGAGAACACCTTTCTGTGATCGTGTGTAGTCATGCAATTCCTCTCGTCTCTGGCTCCCCCCACCCGCCCCACCCCTTCCACTTTGGGAAGGAAACCAACACCCAGCTTCATGGGGCTGATTTGTTCCTTAGCAGCCACAGTGACTGTGAACTCCTGATAAAACCTGTCATCACAGAGGCCTCAGTGACCCCCATGTGACAAACCGAAGAGGTAGTTTTTTTAAGAATGAAGTTTAGTGAGGGGCGCCTGGGTGGCTCAGTCTGTTGAGCGTCCGACTCTTGATTTCAGCTCAGGTCAGGATCTCACGGTTTGTGGGTTCGAGCCCCGTGTTGGGCTCAGCACTGACAGTGTGGAGCCTGTTTGGAATTCTGTCTTTCTTTTTCTCTGCTCCTCCCCCGCTCGTGCTCTCTAAATAAAGAAAGAAAGAAACATTAAAAACGAAAAGAAGTTTAGTGATGCGTGTAGCCCATAGAGAATATTAGGAGAGAAAAGAAAACAAAGCAATATATATAACGTGCCAGCTTTGTGTGTGTGTATATATATATATATATATATATATATATATATATATATATATATCTGGCCATATCTGAATGTGGAAATAAAGTTTTTCCTTTCTTTGTTTGTACTGTTCTACATTTTCTAGTTGGTAAAATTAATTTCAAATAATTTTTGTTTGTTTCAAGTTTTTATTTAAATTCTAGTTAGTTAACATAGAGTAATATTGATTTCAGGAGAATTTAGAGATACAAATTATAATTAGAAAAAAAAGGTAGATTTTTATTTTTTTAATGTTTATTTTTGAAAGAGAGAGAGTGAGTGGGGGAGAGGCAGAGGGAGTGGAGGACAGAGGATCTGAAATGGGCTCCATGCTCACAGCAGAGAGTCCGACGCGGGGCTCGAATTCACAAACCAGGAGATCATGACCGGAACTGAAGCCGAACGCTTAACTAACTGAGACAGCCAGGTGCCCCCAGGTGTGTTTTTGAAAGGGAAAACACTTCCCCAAAGTTGACAAGAGGAGGAATGATTCTCCTTGACCTTCAGGAGCTGCAACTTGGGTAGATCAGTTTATCTGCAGATTCCTCCCTGCCTGCCACCGCCTCCATTTTTAGAAGCAAAGTAACTTGTAAAACGGGGGAGAGGCGATTTTATAACTAAAGGTGACAGCTAACATTTATTGCCAACCCGAATGTACGTGTCTGTTCCTACACTGTTATAACTGTGTGTGCGCTCTCGCTCTGAGGGCATTATCAATCCTCAAGGGCGCGAGGTATTATCTTCTGTTTCTTTGGTCTCTCGGATAGCACCTTGGCCAGCGCCCGATGATAGTCATTGACTGATTGCCTGACTGACAGATTGGCTGACCTTGCCATCACTCTTGTCTTAGGCCCACGAAATGTGTTAACATCTTGCCTCATTTTGCTTTTGGTCTGAGAGGTAGCATTGCATCCAAATTCACTACACGAAGTCCAACAGCTGGAATACAGGAGCCATTCATCAGAAAACGAGTTAGGCTTCCTTAGGGTTCGTGTGTGTGGCAAGACCCTAATGGAATTTTTTAAAATTTCGTTGATTTTGTGAAAACAGCCCTGGAAAGAGGATATGTTAAAGCTCTTTGATTTGACTGACCACGGCCATCCACACCAGTGGATTTGGCATCTCTAGTGACTGGCTTCTTGGAGGGACGGATTTAATAAAGAGGATTTTCTTCCCCTGGGTTGGCTGTGAGAGTGATCAGACATGCTTGTGGGGCCATTTTCTGGTTCCCGCTGTTCTTGTGTCAGCCAAGACAGCCACAGGCAGGAATTACAGTCCACTCCGCCTTCTCACTCCGATCCAGGCCGACGGGGGAGCCTGGGGGATGGAGCCCAGGATGTTGGGTTTACGAGTTAACCTCACCGGGTGTGTTTCACCACACGACGTACCTTTTACACTCGCACATCACGATACTCAGAGGTAGGCTGAAGCCAGGTAACATTTCTGCTCTCTTAGAAGCATGAGAGAAGATAGGGAAGAGAGAGAAGTGGTTTTCACGAAAGGTCAGTGAAGGTCTGCATCACTGTTCCTGACATACCTGAATGATTAATGTCCCTATCTGGGGAGTTGAGGGAGCTTAGTGAGAAATGTCTTCTCCTCTTGGAAGGGTAACAGTACACTGAGGAACGCTGTCAGGGAATTTGTGGGTGACAAATGTGGGCAGAGCCAGCCTAGTGATATAAATAGCAGATAGTGTCTATTCTTCTCAGTGAGGAGACATTACACTCTAATAAACCAACAGTGTGGTCCACAGCCCTGTTTTCATCCTAATATAGATGACTGGCCACCAGATAGCCAAAGTCAAGATCAGTCCAAGGAGCCTCCCAAACCATGAAGCTGCTCGTTCGAGTTTCCTTCAGATCACTCAGACATGTTGTTGTTTTGAGCTTGTGCCGGGGGTGAGCGAGGAAATCAGGACGTGTGTCAGTGCAAGACGTGGGAACCAACATGGGCAAGATGTGCACAGCTCAGGTCCCCACAGGGCCAAGAATGTTCCAGAGGATTTTACCAGGGAAGTGGGTGTGTGCCACATGCCTGCTGCTCTTTCCGTTTGGTTATTGTTGAAGGACTTCACTTGTTGCCTTTCCGAAAATTTTCTTTCTTTTAATAATTAGGTTGTGGTTTTTTTTGAGAACTCGGTTGTTATAAAATTTCACTTTTTAATTTTACTTATTTAACAAACGCATCACATACTATGTAAACTAAAATATACAAATATCAATTACATAATTATCGAATTATATTCTATAATATGTAAATATTAACTTCTCTAATGTTCATCATAACTCAGTGAGGTGTAGGTACTACTTTTAACCCCACTTTACAGATCAGAAAACAGACATCGGGAGGCTAAGTAATTCACTAAGACTACATAGTTGGTAAGTGGTTACACAGGGACTTGAACCCAGGAAGTCTGGTTCCAGCATACTTTCCCTTCACTGCTATTAAAGTTCAGAAAAATATAAAGCCCACACTGTATATACCGCATGTTAGCTAACTGGACAATAAATTATACTTAAAAAAAAAAAAAAGAAAAGAAAAATATAAAGCCCGAAAAAACCAGCCCAACGACAACTATAGAAACGTTGCTTTGATGTCTGTGCTCTGCATAGGCTCCCACGTGACTGCACCTAGTCTCCATATTCCGCTTCGTATCTTGCTTTTGTTTTCTTCTGAACCTTATATGATGGTCTTTCCATGTTATTAAAAACCCCCTGTAAATATTGTTTTAATGCCTACTTAATGTTTCCATCGTATAAGCATATCACTCTTTGCTTAATCATCCCCTTATGGCGGCCCGTTTGGCTCTTGGGTCTTCTGTTCTGACAACTAGCACTGCAGTGACTGTCTCTGTGCAGAATTTCCTCTGTTCTTTGTTTCTTTTTTTTTTTTTAAGTTTATTTATTTGAGAGAGAGAGAGAGAGAGTGCGAGAGCAAATGGGAGTGGAGGGGGGGGGCAGGGAGAGAGAGAGAAAATCCTAAGCAGGCTCCACACCGTCAGCATACAGTGGATGTGGGGCTCGAACCCACAAACTGTGAGATCGTGACCTGAACACAGTCAAGTGACAGACACTTAAGGACTGAGCCACCCAGGCGCCCCCTTCTGTGCTTTGGAAAAGAGTTTTAGAATACGTACTCAGAAGTAAAATCCTCAAGTCCAGGTGTATGTATGTGAACACTTCTAGGGATCTACACCCAGGTTGTCCAGTGGTTTTCCAAGAGGCTTGTACTTTCCCGGTGTCCACAGCGCTGGACAGAAATGATTGTCATTCTCACACCAGCACCGAGAATGATTTCTAGAAATCTTCGCTAATGTGATAGGTAGAATATTGTCTTGATTTTATTTCTTTGTTGGCTAGAGGATTGAGTTTGTCCATATTGGTCGATCAATTATAGGAATCTTTGAGTAGTCTGGTTGGGTCCTTTGCCCATGTGTCTGGCAAGATCAGACGGAAGCCTTTGGGGGTCAAACAGAGAAAGGCCAGTGGTTTCCCATTCTTTCTTCTCTTGCCTGAACATGATATTTCCCCGGGTATTTTCCCAGTCTCTACTGTAATGTATGCATTTAACCTTCCCCCAAAACCTTATGTGCATTTTTCTCTGGATCCTATACAAAATATACTACTGTCTGCTTGTAAAGGGTTATTATTTCATTTTCTACTGTGAGTGTGCTCCATGCCTAAATCTGCATTGGTCCCTCCGTCTTGGATCATAAGCTCCTGGAGGGCCAGCCTGTGTCTTTTTGAGCAGTTAGGCACACTTTTCTTTGGTGGCGTCCCCAGCAACCACAGAACAGGCCTCCTGGCTGAAGGTGATGGGAGCATTTACACAGGCACCTTGAGAGTACGAAACAGAAGTGAGAAGGGTTAAGAGTGTAGTAGACTGGATGTGGCCATGTGCCCTGGTTGTGCTTAAGGAGAGCTGGAAAGAACCCAGTAACACCTCCCCTACCTATTGATCAGTGAGAAGGGGGAGTTCTAGTGGAGAAAGGCACACAGGAATGGGGACCCAAAGCCCAATGAATTAGTCCCGAGTTCTCCATCATTTCATATGAGCCCTGGGTCACTTTCTCTACGAGTCTCTTGTGTTTTTTTCCTACCCGAAATACAGTAGTGATGTTAAGAATAGCCGATGTTTCTAAAGCACCTTAAAATGCTATATATGGTCTTCCTATCCCTTAATCTTCACTATAGCCAGTGAAACCGACACAGTTTACAGGTGAGGGAACAGACACAAAGAACTACAACCTTCCCTTCAATATAGCATCAAATGAAGATTTCATTATTAGATTTTTAAAAGCTTCTTATGCTCCGGGAAAACAATCCATTGACTTAAGTGTATCACGAGGCAAGAAGGAAGGCAGAAAAGGTAAGATATCTTGGAAGGTGTAGAGGATCATTGGAAAGGACCGCAGACGCCCCAAGGAAAACTCCATTACACGAGAAAAGAAAAATTGAAAGACATCAGTGAAACAAGATCAGCAGAATGTCGATGATTACGTTCAAATATTAAGAAACCTTTCGTCCTATTTCTTCATTGCATTGTGTCTTCACTTCCAGTTTTCCCATTTACCGCAAAGATCAACAACAGTAATATATTCTAGCACATTCCATCTTATGGGTACCCCATACCTATTCAACATAGTGAAAAAGTTATTAAGGAGTTTGAACGTATCCGTTAGAAGGACAGATGGATGGACAGATCGATTTTGCTTTTTTTCTTTGTAAGTGGGCCTTGTTAAGAGCATGCTTCAGGCTTTACCAAATGTGAAAAGCAGAACAGAATGTAAGGTAAAGGAGGTGATGACGATGTACCCAAATGCGGTGGGAGGGTCTGGGTAGGCACGTTCTCTGAAGGTCAAGTTCGCAGTCTCCAGGACTCTGTAGAGCATCTGGGGAAGGTAAGGAGCCCTTCATTCAGCTTCCAGTCCTGGAGCAGGAGGTAAAAATGTCAAAAGCCAACAAGCTTTGTTGGCCCCTGAAGGTAGAAGAGCTTCTGCGGAAATAGTGCATTTCGGAGGCTCGCTTACGAGATTTTACAGGTGGGCTTAAGAGTTGAAGGCATTTTGTCGCATGAAGCCAGGCTGAGCAAGGGTCTGGCTGTGCCGGGGTGGTGTTTGGAACGGCCTTCTGCGGTAGATCACTGCCATGTTTGTATTTCAGGATTTTATGGGCAGCTCCAGACCTTCTGCCCCCCACAGTACCCGGACCCCCAGAGAGCCGTGCTGCCCAGCAGCTCGTGCAGTGTGGTGCCTTCCTTCGAGGACTGCCTGGCCCCCACGCCCATGGGGCAGGCTGGCTTTGACGTGTTCCACAGGGCCTTCTCAGCTCACTCGGGCATTGCAGGTATGTTGATGACTGTCACTTAGAAACCCCAGCAGACTAGCAGGTGAGACCGGGACTAGACTTGACCCTGCACGTGACCGCAGCAAATCCCGTTGAATCCGCCCCTGTCGTATCTCGCACCTTCACGCTCCTCTCCAGGCCCACCTCCACCACCCTGGTTCAGGGGCCACAGTGTCCCTCCCGGGCTGTGACAACAGCTGTAGCCTTCCAGCGTGTTCCCTGCGCCAACTCTACCTTTACCATTCTTCCCTCTGCACCACCGTGAGCATTGCCTTCCAAAAATGAAGGACAGAATAAGCCCCTGTCCTCCTTGAATACCTTAGCCTCCAGTTGCCTAAAGAATAAAGTCTTCTCCTTGGCAAGGCAATCAAAGCCACGAGATAGGCCTGGTCAGGTGCTCCAGGCCTCACCTCACACCTGTCTCCCCACGTGCACTGCCCGTGCACGTGGCCCCACAGTCCCTCGCTCTCCGTCTTTGTGCTCTGTTTCCTCCTTCTAGAATGTTCTTTCTTTACCTCTCCATCTGTGAGAATCCCATCTTTCTTTATGGCTCCACTGCAGTCATCTCCTTTCTCAGGCCACCTTCACCCTTCCCTTGAACACTTGACTTTTATTTGCACTCAGCCCGTATTTTCTGCCAAGACTTACCTTGACCGTTCCTGCCAAGACTTACCTTGACCGTAGGCCTGCAAGTCCATCAGCCTCCTTCCCCACTGAGGGCCCTGGGGACAGAGAACCATTGAAGGTCCTAACCCTGGGCCCCCACTCAGCACTGGCCGTAGGGCACACACGGTGGGGTAGAGACAGGCGGGACCGCTGACTTCTTTCTCCTTCTCTTCCAGTGTATGATTTGCCGTCGGGGTCCCCTGGCCTCTTTGGGGACTCTGTGCGTGGCGGGCCTGAAGACGCCACGTTCTTGCAGATCAGCGCTGTGGACCGCTGTCCTAGCCAGCTCTCCTCTGTCTATACCGAAGGCTAAAAGCTCCCCTGGCCTCCACTACCACTGGCATCCGGAACCTTTTCGTCGCTCGCCACCTTGTACTCTCACACCCGCACTGACTGCACGAAGAGGATGCCAGCCGCTTCCGTGGAACCTGCAAAGTCCCAGGCGTGTCTCTGGAAGGCGGGACTGGTCAGGGCCGGCCTTCCCAGGGCTGCGTGTGGTTGCTGCTGTTTCTGGATTTGCTGGTGGCCCACAGGACTGTCTCTTCAAAGGGAATTTAGAGTCACTCTACCGGACACCTGTTCCTTCCAGCTGTCCACTCTCAAAGGACACCAGTGAAATGACGCACACGTCAAAGTGTAGTTCGGGGACCACCCTCGCACAGAACTCCAAGTAGGGAAGGAAAACCCAAGTTACCAGAAGCACAGAGAACTGCCTCGCCCCGTACGCATCCTCCCCACTGGCTCCGGCAGGACCCGATGAGGGAAATCTGCATCCAAAGCACCGCTTGGGCTCAGCCGGCGGAGGAGCCCCCCCCCACCCCCCATCCTGGCACTGCACCGGCCTGGCACCCCGGCGAGCTGGTGCCTCTCTGCTTTTCCCGTCCCCGTGCTAACCAGTCGCTTTTCAGTATTTCTCCAGAAGCAAAATGAGGTTCTATCAAGCACAGTCCCTTAAAAGGCACTACAACCTGTTTTATATTCCAGCAACTTATCTTAGTTCTTTTATGCTAAAGACTTGTTATTTACATCTACTTTTAAAGGAAGAAAAATATTTAGAGGTCTGTTCTTTGGATGGAAATAGTTATCTTAATCACCCCAGCTACATCCATTGTAGCCACAGCCCGTGGCCCCTCCTGGTCCCACCTCGCAGCGCCTAGGAGCGCCCCCCCCAGAGTCGCAGTTTTGCACTGAGCGAAAGGCACCGGCGGGAAGTGGGTGGGCCCGACCCCTTCCCAGTGCCGTAGCAGAAACCCTGGTGGGCTGACTGCGTGAGGCGACTCCACCTCGAAGACCTTGTTCAGTGGAAAAGATCACTTGACTCGTTGACCCTTCGCCTCCGCTCGGGGAATGCCGCGCCCAGGTCGTGCTAGAAGATGTGGAACAGGGACACGCCGAGTTGAGATCCCGGGCTCTCTCAAAAAACCACACGAGAGGTGCCTGATGTCCAGTTATCTTGCACAGCCTCTGCTCGCCTCCGTTAGGATGTCCACTCATCCGTCTGTCCCTCCCCCGTACTCTCCTCTCCCTCCTCGCTCTTGTCACCTTCTTCTCTGTTCCCGCTCGCCCACCGCCACTGCCTGAGCACCCTTGGCAAGGTCTTCCCAAGGAGCGGGTAGAGGGAAGGCTGGGGCAGCAGATGTTCGCTTTTTTCATGTAACCCTAGCCTGGAATTTCCACAGAGCTCTTGGTCATTTGATAGCAAACCTGAATAGGAAGCCACTTTCTGTGATGCGTTTACAAAGCTATTCAAAAAGATCTTAAGTCGTGCGCGTAAGGCCATAAAAATTAGCCACACCCCAGAGACCCCCTGGTAAACTCTGGCGTTCCAGAACTATCGCGTTTCAACGTTTCTTTTCTCTGTCCTTAAGAATGGCTTCTGAACACAAATGAAACAATGTGGTCTGTCCAACTGGGATCGTTACGGTCTTCGAGAAGGGTTAACAGCTGGGTGTCCCGGGACAGTTTGTGTCCAGACAGACAGGTCCTTCCAGTCGGGCTCGGCAGTCGCTCACGTGCTGCTTGACGCGGACCGGATCCCAACACGTCACGGAGAGAGGGGACTAAAGAGCCGCGTGTGGGGTCGCTTTTACGGTGGGCGAGGTCCGCCGACCGCTGAGCTCCGATCTGAGAAAGGCCAGACCCGCGAGAGGGCCGAGTTACCCACTTGACAAAGATCTGCGCTGCTTTCCGAAAGGCTTCCCTTCCAGATGAGCCCTCGGGCCTCCCCCCCTGCAGACTTTGTGGGTTAGGTCACTTGGCCTAAAGGAGGACACGTGCGTGCTACCTGCCATCCCTTGCATGTCCTTTGTCACGCTCTGCAAAGGAAGGTAGAGATCCGGTGTCTTTAGGGAGGCAGCGCGGCCATTCTCGAACGCTGAGGCCTGCGTGGGGAACTCAGAACGTTCTTCATGTGTGAGATGAGGGAGGGAGAAGCTGACAAAAAGCAGGGTTAATGCAGTGATGCCTCCGTGCCTCGCGGCTTTTACATGATTTACCGGGAGGGAGGGAAGGAAGGCGAAGCCAGAGGCTGAACCTCACAAACCCCTGGGTGTCATTGTCCTCTTCACCTGGGGGTGATGCCCCTGTGCCCGCCTCTGGTGTTAGCCCGGCCTCACGGTGGCCCTGTCGCTGCTTGTGGGGGGAGGGGACAGCAGCAGCACCTCAGGGCCTCCTCCCTCAGCAGGATGGAAGCCAGTCCCCCCCACCCCCCACCAAGGGACCTTGGTGTTAGCAGAGGGAGCGCACGGGAAGCAGAGTCAAGTGCGACCCGCGAGGTCAGCTGCCCCCTCACACACCCGTCAAGCGTATCCCAGGGGCTGCACGTTGGAGTCGGGGCCTCAGGGCATGACACATTCAGGTTCCTTATAGACGGCACAGGCTGTCCTTAGAGTCCAGAGTCTCCCCTGACCTTAAAATCTGCCCCTTGCTTACTTCCAGTGTCGTGCCAGATTTATATCTGCATTCATCATCATGTCTGTAGCAGTGAAAGTAGAAACTTCGAGAAACTCACTCCCTTCCATTTCCTGGCCTTTTTAGTCTCGATATTGTAACCATTTTCATCAACATCTGAGCAGAGATTGTCATTCCCCTGTTTTGAAAAAAACTGGTGAAATACACACAGCACAAAGCCAATTATCCTATTACATTAAAAAAAAAATCAGTCTGCTTAGAGACATTTCATTTGCTGCATTGTCTTAATTCCCTAAAGGGACCATTTCAAAATGTCAGTTGTAATTTAGCCTCTGATCGGCCGTTAAATATTATTTAAGTATTTGCTGGTCCTGTGGGGTGTCTCCCTTTAACCATGTCTCCCCCAAATTGCACAGGTGACTCGAAGTGGACGGAAGGCCTTCATGGGACCCCCTGATAGAACAGGGGTGGTGTGGTTCTGTCGTGTTTCACTTACCAGCTGTCGAGCACATTAGTGTACTCGAGCAGAGGTAAACGTTCAACTCCCCTGTCTGTCCCAGAACCTGGACTTTCCAGTTGTCTTGAAGTATTGGGAATAGTGACTGTAAATGTCCAATTCAATTATTTGCTATTTTATTTGTCTGTTTTGACCATGTCATTTTATAGCAGCATTTTTAATGGCACTTTTTGTTGGTGGTGTGGAATTTCTGCGGTTATCTTTTTTTTTTTTTTGCAATGGATAAAGCAAAAAAAAAAAAAAGAAGAAGAAGAAGAAGAAAAGATTTATTTTGTACAGACAGCAGAACATCCTGTGTAATGTTGCTGACATAAAGCACTTTGGGGGGGGAGTGGAAATCTGTTTTCCATAAATCACACAGACTCTTGTACATAGTTATATACACTCACGTAGAGAAATGAACTGCGTATATCAAACTGGATATGGGGCCGATTTTACTTTAGGGGCACACATCTGGTGCTTATTGTCATAAATCTTTTAAAGAATTAGGTACACTTTTTTTCTATTAATATGTATAGTTTTGTGATTTGTCACAGTTATGTTTCGTATAATCATAAGTTATTTTGTCTTGTTTCATGAAGTCCTTTTTTTTTTTTATGTCAAAAGTAAAATGAAGGGATTGTGCACTTGGTACAGAATAAAACTGGAAATAGGACGCCCACCTGCCTGCAATCTGCCTTCGGCATGCCCTTTCAAAACACAATGGCAACAGCCATTTTGTTTGTTTGTTTGTTTTATTGTTTTGTTTTGCCGCAAGCCTCCTTCCTTTATGGG
The DNA here is from genome assembly GCF_027475565.1 of Acinonyx jubatus. Taxonomy (NCBI): domain Eukaryota; kingdom Metazoa; phylum Chordata; class Mammalia; order Carnivora; family Felidae; genus Acinonyx; species Acinonyx jubatus. The sequence goes on along the minus strand of NC_069391.1, from coordinate 85,460,879 downwards.
GATGGTAATTATAATTAAAAGCAGATGGGGGTGGGGGAGGGCCGGTCTAAGGCCGGCTTTAAAATGCCGCATTGCTTTGGCCCAGAGCTGCAGCCTGGATTTAATTATAGATATGAGGACGAAATGGCAGTAAAAATGATGTGTCCCTGAATCCTTTACATGTTGGGAGTGTCCATAAATAAAACATGAAGTTTTATTTCATCAGATTTAATTAAAGCTTTTATACATGTTTTATTGGTTATTCTATTAATCCACTTCCCGAACTGGATAAATGCGCTGGGGCTTGGGGCTTACTGGTGCACGTTCAGTGTGAAGCTACATCAGGCCTCGGAAATGCCGCTAAGTGCTTGGTCCCTCAGGTGAGGGGGTTACGGCGCGCTGGCCGCTGGGGATTAGGCCTTGGCTGCCCAGTCTTCCTAAAACCCTGCAGAAAAAGACAAAAGCATCTGCTTCCCGGGAGCTGACGCCCCGACCTTCGAAGTCCTCCCGTCTGCCAGAGGAGGAAGGGGCAGTTACCGTTCCCCGCTCCCGCCCGGCCCGCCCACTCCACAGGCTTTGGGAGACCACCTGACCCCTGGGCTGTGATAGGCCTCCTTCCTTAGCGCCCATCACGGGAGTTGGAGCGGTTAGGGAGGGAGAGGGGAGGGTGGTCAGGGCATTCTCACCCTGGCTGACCTGTATAGCCAAGACCTGAAAGAGTTCATGTTCCCTCCAGGGTCACTCTTGGAAAATTGACCATCTTCTTGCTACATTTGTAAGACACGAGGTGCAGGGCAGAAGGGATAAAGGCTCTCACGCACCCTGTCTGGCTCTCCAGGGGACTGTGGTTCAGGGTTTGAAGATGCAAATAGTGCCGGCTGACAAGACTCAGAGACTTTCTGTGCTCCTTAAGTAAGGAGGCGGCTGGTGGGAGCGCGATTTGGTCCGGTCTCTTTGGGGAACAGTTTGGCATTAACGGGTAGAGCTGGAGGTACACATAGCCCGCGATCCAACAATCCCACTCCTCTCGAGGGAGAGACTCTTGCATAAGTCAGTGATGGTTCGGATACAAGATGTTCACAGCAGTGCCATTCACAATAGCCCCGAGCTGGAAATGCCCCAACTGTCCATCAACGGTCAAATGAATAGATGAGCTTCGCTAAATGGAAAGAAGCAAGACAACCACAAAAAAGAGGGATAGTGTTCTATTTTAACGAGTTTGAAAACGCACATGATTCATTTACAAGCCTGAGGTGGTGGAAATATACAAGAACCACGCGGAAGATATTCTCACAAAGGTCCAGATACTGATGAACTTTGATCGGGAAGAAAGGACACACAGAGGACTCCTGGGGTGCTGACCAGCAGTGTTTTATTTCCTGACCCTCTTGTTAGGGTAAACAGGTGCCTGCTTTATAATTCTTCACCTGTGCGTATGTGTTTCATAGCCTTTAGCACAAATACTACTGATAGCCAGGTCTTGCTTCCCCGACCCCAGGGGTACGCACACTTTTTCTGGAAATGGCCAGATAGTACGTATTTTAGATAATGGGCTCGGTGTCCACTCCTCAATTCCGTCACTCGAAAGCAGCCACAGGCCACACGCCGAGGAATGGGTGTGGCAGTGTTCTAATAAAACTGTATTTATGGACGCAAATTTGAATTTCACACAACTTTCAGATGTCCTGAAATGTTTTTCTTCTTTTGATTTATTTCAACTATTTAAAAATGAAAAAAAAAATTAAAAAAAACATTCTTAATTCACAGGCTGTACAAAAAACATACAAAAAAGGCAGCGGGCAGGATGTCCCGTGGGCCGTAGCTTGCTGACCCTAGTCGACCGAAGGAGTGTCCTCCAGCATTTCCCATAAACATCAACGCAAAGAAAACCACAATTAGGACCCTCTGCTGATCCTTCCGCTACGTGGGGTCCTGTTCCTGGAGGAAATTCATGAGTTCTATTGATTAAGATTTCTTTGTTTAGATTCTGGGTCCTGCTCCCCGGGATACAGATGAATGCTTGGAGCTTGGAGCGCCATTCGACTTTATCTCTGGATTTGAAGTTTTTAATAAAAGGAACTGGGCACACAGAAGTCTGTGGGAATTGGAAAACGAGCACCCATTCTCTCCAAGCTAACCAAATATTTGCTGGATGTTGGCAGTCCTAGCCTAACCTTTTCCTCTGAAACACTGAGAGGTTAGAAGCAACGGGAGACTTCATTTTTCTCAGGCTGTAGTTCTTACGAGAAGCTAGAGCTGCCTCTCAAAACCTCCAGGGTCCACAGGGAGAGGAGAGTCAGGGTTTTACGTCCAAAGGCTCCACCGAAAAATGGTGGGAGCATTCTTTCGGCTCGGGGGCCCCGCCAAGGCTAACGGTCTGTGCCCCCTATAAGCAGCACGGAGGCCACTCAGCACCCAGCACCCGCCACAGGCCCTGGTTCCCCATGTGCCTTCCCCCAGCCCTCACACTTAAGGGGTTCTCAGCTCTTCCAATGCTGCCTCTCAGCTACTTGCCCTTAGGGAGAGTGAGGCTGAATTCACAGGGGCAGAAGCACCTGCTGTTCTTTGGATCCCTAGCTTAGGCTAAAGTCAACAGTTTCAAAAATACGATTACTGTGAGTCCTGGGTCATTTGCTAAACATTCGCGCAGACTGAGTCCTCTACACCGGGTTTCCCGGGTGGTTCCATGTGCTTGGGCTTGTGTGCTGTGTATGGTTCTGATAAAGTGTCTTGGGGCCAAAATAACCTGAACTTTATAAAGAGAAGTTGAACGAAGAGACAGCTTAGAGAACATCTCTTCCAACTTCTTCTTTTAAGAGGAGACAGAGGCTGTTTGATCCATGCACGTATGCACACGCTCCTTCCTTCGCTCATTCAAACGCTCGTTGCGTACAAGAAACAGAAGCAGAAGTGGCTCCTAGCCTCACGGAGCTAACAACAGGGACATTCCAAGAATCATCTGCCCAAGAACATTGCCTGGGGTGCTTGTTAAAAATGCACACCCCAGAGCTACTGAGTTGGAATTTTGGGGGTGAGATGGAGACGTCTGCGTTTTTAATAAGCTCTCCACGTGGTGGTTTTTGCAAACAAAATGTGACCCTCGGTATAGTGGAGGCGGCAGCCCTTTAAGAGGGCAACACAGTTTCGTAAGAGCTAAGCAGAAGAGTGGGTACCTGAGCTAGTCCTAAAGGCCAGCTTCATCTCCGAGAAGCAGAGAAGCAGAGGAAAGGTGGACCAGGCAGACGACGGAGCATGTGCAGAGCCCCAGGAGAAGGAAGCGAACTTGCCAGGGTGGCCCAATAGGCCAGCTAGAGAGTTGGAGAGGACCCTGCCTCTGGGCTCTGATTGATTCTGCACTGGCCCTGAGCCCCAGCTCTTACTATGTCCGCCTGCTGAGCTCAGAGAACTGTTTCCCAAACCAGCAGACGATGGTATGTTCTGCAAAGAAAGGTCAAATTGGTTAGGAGAACGGTGGGTGTAGGTTACTCAGATTTCTTTACTTCAGGACCTGTCAGAGCCTTTACTCTGCTAGTAAGAAGTACATTGTGGCTCTTCAAGAAAGAGCTGGAGGATGAAGTCTATGGACCACGGAGTACCTTTTAGCCCCATGGAAAACAGTTGGGTAGGCCCTCAAAAACTTAAAAATACACCTACCACGTGATACAGAAATTCCACTATTATACTCAAAAGAATTGAAAACAGACTAAAAACAGATATTGACCCACCACAGTTCCTACTGTGAGCCTTGCTCACAGTAGCCAAAATGTAGGAGCAACACAGATACCCATCAACTAGCGGATGGATGAACAAAATGTGGCCTATACACACAATGGAATATTATTCAGCCTTAGGAAGGAAGTTCTGACGTACCCCCACGTGGATGGACCTTGAAAACATCGTGGTCGATGAAACAAGCCAGACACACAAGGACGAATACCGTACGTGTGTGAGGTACCCAGAACAGGCCAGTTCACCGAGACAGAAAGAATAGAGGATACCAAAGGCTGGGGAAAGGGAGAATGGGGACTTATCGTTCAATGGGTACGGGGTTTCTGTTTGACACGATAAAAACGTTCTGTAGTGATGATGGTTGCCGAACATTGTGAATCGAAGTACGGTTGACACAACGTTACATGAGCTTCAGGTGTGCAACACAGTGATTCAACGTGTCTATACTCTGCTCAGCACAAGTATGGAGGACGTCTGTCATCATACAACGCTATCACAATGCCACTGACTATATTCCCTATGCTGTGCCTTTCATCCCCACGCCTTACTCATTCCGTAACTGGAAGCCAGGATCGCCCTCTCCCCTTCACCTTTTTTGCCCATTCCCCCGCCCCTTCTCTCTAGCGACCATCAACCTGTTCTCTGTCTTTTTGAGTCTATTTCTGGTTTTTGTTTGTTCGTTTGTTTTTTTTTTTAGATTCCACATAGAAGTGAAATCAAGTGGTATTTGTCTTTTTCTACATGATGTATTTCACTTAGCACAATACCCTGTAGATCCATCCATGTTGTCACAAACGGCAAGATCTTTTTTGTGCCTGAGTAACATTCCATCGTCTATACATAGCACCTCTTCTTTATCCATTCATCTCTTGATGGACACTTGGCTTGCTTCCACATCTTGGCTATTATCAGTAACACTTCAGTAAATAGATCTTTTTGAGTTAGTATTTTTCTTTGTGGGAGGTAAGTAGCCAGTGGTGGAATTACCGGATCGTATTTTTAATTTTTTAAGGAACCTCCACACTGTCTTCCACGGTGGCTGCACCAATTTACATTCCCACCAACAGCGCACAAGGGTTCCTTCCTCTCCACATCCTCACCAACACTTGTTATTTCTTGTCTTTTTGATTCTAGTCATTCTGACAGGCGTGAGGTGGTGTCTCATTGCATTTTTTTTTTATTTGTATTTCCCTGATCATGAGTGTTGCATGTGTCTGTTGGCCATCTGCATGTCTGCTTTGGAAAAAAGATGTCTATTTAGGTCCTCTGAACATTTTTTAATCAGATTATTTACTCTTTCAGTGTTGAGCTGTATACGTTTTTTTTATATTTTGGATATTACCCTCTTAACAGATACATCATTTGTGAATATCTTCTCCCATTTAGTAGGTTGTCTTTTGTTGATGGTTTTCTTCACTGCGCAAAAGCTTTTTATTTTGGTGGAGTCCCAGTAGTTCGTTTTTGCTTTTGTTTCCTTTGCCTGAAGAGAGATATCTAGAAAAAGTTTCTATGGCTGATATCAAAGAGATTACTGCCCATGTTTTTCTTCTAGGAGTTTTATTATTTCAGATCTCACATTTAGGTCTTTAATCCATTTTGAATTTATTTCTGTGTATGGTATGAGAGCACATGTACTTAATGTCACTGAACTGTACTCTTAAACAGGGTTAAAATGGTAAATTTTATGTTACATGTTTATTTTCTTTTAATTTTATTTATTTTGAGGGAGAGAGAGAGAGAGAGAGCATGCACGCACGAGCAGGGCAGGTACAGAGAGAGGGAGAGAGAGAGAATCCCAAGCAGGCTCTGCACTGTCAGTGCAGAGCCCAATGCGGGGCTCATACCCATGAACCATGAGATCATGACCTGAGCTGAAATCAAGCGTTGGGTTCACCCGACTGAGCCACCCAGGCATCCCTATGTTACATATATAAAAGATATAAAAAATAAATAGATAAGTAAATAAATAGAGGGTGCCTGACACCTAGGACTTTGGAACCTTGCTGGGTAAGTGCTCTTCAGGGACACACTTTGGGAGCGTGGCTCTGGGACAAGTGAGCATAGAGCACCCGCCAGGTGGACGTGGCACCTGTCTGGCTGAGAGAGCAGAGGAAGTGGAGAACTGAAGAGAAGAGGGCAGATGGTTTGGAGCAACTGCAGAAGGTGGCTCTGAATCTGGAGCCCTGTGCTGGCATAAAATCTCAGTAACTGAGCCAGAGAGAGAAAGGAAGGGGCCTGGATGTTGGTGTCGCTGAAGGAGGAGGCAGCCAGTTTAATAGAAGATGGGTAAAGCAGCACTAGTACAGACCCAACCAATCCCAGTGTGAGCAAATACAGAGATTTGGATTTCGTTCCTTCATTTAACATTTGTTTCCTGAGCTCCACACCCCACTCTATGTGCCAGTGACTGTTCTGGGTGCTGGGGATAACGCAGACACGCATGCTCATCCCTGACTTCATGGCATGATATTCTAGCAGGCTGGTGTTTCAGTCTGGTTGCCTATGAAGTATGAGGCTGTGAGTAGTGAGGGTTGCCTCCTCCAGGAAGCAGATGCTGAAACAGAGTTGGGAGTGCAAGAAGTTCACTGGACAATGCCACCCTGAGAGGACCGTGTCTTGGCTGTTGCTGTCTTGGTCATTTGTTGGCTGAGGTCCCTCCAGAGACTCCAGTGAAGTTAATGCTGTCAGCCCAGCACAGACCCTGTGGCAGTGCATTGGGGCAGGATACTTCTGTGCCTGCCACATGGGGTACTGGGGGGGGAACACAGGTCCCCCATCAGTATGTTTCCCAGTTTGCCATGAAGAGGGCACTAGGTATATACACTCACATACACTTTTGAAAATAGACTCCTGACTCAGTCCTTCCCCTGCTAGCTTGCTCACACATGCACACACACACAAACACACGCACACACACACACACACACATACAGTCACTGGGATTTCTCTTAAGGCTAGACCACTCCCCTCTGGGGAGCAGAGGATGAGGAAGTGGATGATCTATTACTTTTTCTCACATCCTGGGAGGGCATCAAGGAAGGTCACAGACTTCGGTGTCAGTTACACATGGTTGTTCTCTGCCACTTACATACTTCGCGGCATCAGAAATAAATTCCTAAACAACGCTGCTCTGGGCCCGTTTCTTCTTAGCAGGAATAGTCATGCTTATCTCACAGGCAGTGGGACAAGCATGTAGATTATCAGGCACAGCTCCGGCTCTGACTGAGATCAGCGCTGCTTCGGCCATTCAGACCGCACCATGGTGGAGGCAGCGTGGTGAGATACGGAAGGCGCTGCTCTGGCAGTCGAAGACCAGGCTCTAGTCAGGTGATGTGGCCAAGCCACTTCTGACTACAGCTTGAGCTTGGGAGTGAGAGGGCCTCGGAATCCCTTCCTTCTTCACCACTTATGCAAATGACCAGACCACTCTGAACCTCAGTTTCTTCATCTACCCAATAAGGATCATACCCAGATGACAGGGTTCGTGGACGACTCACGTGCTTGTCACATGGCTGGCCCTTATAAATGTTGCTTTCCCTTCCCCACCTGTAAAATTCAAGGGGTCGAAGCAGATGACCCAGCAGTTCTGCTAGGCTTTGGTGCTGTCCCTTGGCTGCCTTTCTCCAAGTTTTCTCCAGGATCCACAATTGATATCCCTCTCGGGTCACCTCCCTCCTCAGCCCACCTATGTTTGTTGAAAAGTTTGCTGTGAAACTGTTGCCCCTAACCTCCCCCCCGACCCCATGGCCATGAAGGACTTTGCATCTAGTCAGTCCCCTTGGCAGTTAGTACTATTAATGGTTCGCCAAGAAGACGGATCCAGAAAGTGACCTATGACAAGACTGCCTCCTGCACTGCCTGACACAGGTTCCAGGAGAGCTCTGAAGTGGGTAGGACATGCCATCCTGATGCGTGGGGACCACAGGGACCATGCAGCCACGATGACGCTGTAGCTGCACAGAACACACAGTACCAAGACTTCCTCTCTCCACCTCACTCTCTCTGGGCTGCGACCTCAGGACTGGTGCAGAGAGAGCAGAGTCGGGTGGGGGGTGGTTAAAGCCAAGCTCCAGAAGGGAAAGAACAGTTCTACACGGACAGAGGGGAAGCAGCAAGTCTGTTGTCTGTAAAGTAGCAAAGCCAACCTGAGGCTGCTGAAGTAGGGAAGGGGAAGTTATTGAAAAAGCACAGGGTACAGGGGCACCTGGGGGGCTGAGTCAATTAAGCGTCCGACTTCAGCTCAGGTCATGATCTCACAGTTCGTGGGTTCAAACCCCGCATTGGGCTCTGCACTGACAGCTCAGAGCCTGGAGCCTGCTTCGGATTCTGTCTCTCTTGCTCTCTCACTCTCTCTCTCTCTCTCTCTCTCTCTCTCAAAAATAAATAAACATTTTTTAAAAAAGAAAGAACACAGCATACAAATGTAAGCAGGTACCACTCCCAGCTCGGGCATTCTCTGTGTCTCTGTGTCTTTCTCTCTCTGTCTCTGTCTGTCTCCCATCTTTCATCTACTCATTTTGGCCGGACTGTTCTATTCTTCTATCTGTGCAGCCTCCTCTGCTTCTCTGAGCCACATAGCTAGCATATGATGCCCATCCCACATTCCAAGGCTTATGCTTTAGCAGCATAAAGAAAGAAAAGAGAGTACACCAGCCAGTCAGTCTCTCTCTACATATAGATAAGCAGATAAATATAGATGGATATGTACATGTAAATCTAGACATATGGATATATATCCTATCAATCTGGACTTGTAATCCACAAAGAAGAGCTTCTGCATTTCCCATCTTGGCCCAGGTACCCGCTCCTGGTCGGACCAATGAGTCCCAGTGCTTGCTATATTCCTGCACCGGGTTCTCCAGATGAGTAAGGCAGGGGGGAGAAGGGGTCTCTGTGACCCTGGCATATGCTCTAAAAGGTGCACGGAAGCCTAACCAGTGGGGCCTCTCTGAAAGCCAGAACCATCACTGGAATGTCAAGAGGACCCCAGTTCCAGGATTACCATATATGAATAACTAACGGATATTGGACCTTAACCAACACGACGCTTATCAAAACCCTGACATCACTGACTACTGTCAGACCAAGCTGCTTCTTCCAGTCGTTCCCCGGCATTCGGCTCGCCCCTTCAGGAATAAATAAAACTGCTTTAAGAAGAAAGGGTGGGGAATGAGATTTTGAGAAAGAGGGCATGGAACTTGTGAGCGGTCGATGGGGCTGTCTACCTTCTATATGCATTATCTTTTCTAAGTATGGTCTGGAGAGCAAGCATCAGTGGACAGAGGAGGAAGGAGTAGGGTCATCGGCGCCCTCTGTTTCTTTCCTGTTTAGTGGGCTTAGAGGTGAGCTGGCAGGTCCATTCTATTGAGAGGGTAACATTTAAAAGAAAAACCAGGGGCGCCTGGGTGGCTCAGGTCATGATCTCACAGCTTGTGAGTTCGAGCCCCACGTCCGGCTCTGTGCTGACAGCTCACAGCCTGGAGCCTGCTTCGGATTCTGTGTCTCCCTCTCTCTCTCTGCCCCTCCCCCACTCACATCCTGTCTCTGTCGCTCTCAAAAATAAACATTTAAAAAAGAAAGAAAGAAAAGAAAAACGACAACAAACAATGGACAAGTGGGAAGTCTAGTTAGACTTCCCTTCTTGATACACTCTATGTACAGTAATGGAAGCTTTTCTTTATTCCTCTGAGACACATCAGGTGCTCCTTTGACAGATGTTCCCCTCCCTGGCTGCCTACTGGCTTTATAATTGCCGTTTCGAAGTTGGTAACAAGTGTGTGCGTGCGTGCATGCATGCATGTGTGCGTGCGTGCGTGCGTGCGGGGAGTCAGGGAAGAAGTTTTCATGGAGAAACCATTTTTTCTATGGATTTACTTCTCAAATGGGTGTGGCATATGTATGTGCTCGGGGAAGAAAGCAGTAAATGCAATCTCGGTGCCCCCCTCACTATTACGCTTACACGCGTGATACACGCACGACAAGGGGATGTGATCAGGCACCTCCTGTGTGCTTGAAGCCTGAAGCTGAGCATTGAGAACCCCGTGGAGATGCTGTGAAGTCTGAACGAGGTAACACAGTGCTTGTCAGACTTTAATGTGTATCTGAGTTATTTGAGGATCCTGAGAAAACACAGTCTGACTCAGTGGGTCTGTCTGGGGAAGGGCCTGAGCTTCTGCATTTCTAACCAGCTCCCAGGTCATGTTCTTGCTCCTGATCAGGGGCCACACTTTGAAAACCGATTACAAAGACCGACACCTAAATCAAGAAGTGGGCATCACCGTACAGACCAACACGCACACATGTAAAGACACGGGCCACACACACACACACACACAAAGACACTGGCCACACACCGGTTGTTTCCTGGCACATCCTGGTTAAAGTCATCATTGCCTCTCGGGGAGGAGAAAGCGAAGTCTTGAATGTTCCCCTCTTACATTTTTGCCACCTGCCTATTCCATTATTTCACATATTACCTAGAAGTCCAGAACTTTCTGAAATTTTGATTGAAACTTTCAGCAGTAAATTGCAAACCTCTACGGTTTTGTTTGCACACATACCAGACTATGTTTAGCAGCTTGCTGTAGCCCTATTATCGTGTGTGTGTACAAAAAGATTTCCCCCTCTGAAAGGAGGACCTGCTCTACTTAAAGGAAAGTTAGCCAACTTCTGACATATTGCAAAGCCTGTTTCTTCACATCTTCCAGTATCCGTTACACTTAATATTCCCAGCACTGTGGGCCCATCACGCGGGATTTGGTTTATCCATCTCTGTGTTGTTTTCCATCCATGTTACACAAAGAGCTGTCTTATATGCACCAGGAAGCATGAAGCCGAAGCAAAGAGAGAAGAAAGGTATGGTAGGTCCATTCCAATGTCAGCCCCTGCTCCGAGGTTTCCCGCCAACATATGTGCCCTCCCCGAGCCTGGCTACCATGTCTGAAGAACAAATTATTCTGTGTTGCCACAGACCTTGAGGCGTACCATCTAGAAGGATCCATCAGAGTTTATTACAGGTATTTACTGATGTCTCCTCTACTCCACTATGTTGTAAGCTCCTGGGAGGGAGAGCCAACGACTTATCTTTGAATGTCCTGAGCATAGCAGAGTGTTTGACATAGAAAAGTTAGTTGGTCAGTAGGCTTTGTTGAATTGAATAGAACTGGATTGAAGTGGATTGAATTGAAGGCTAATGAAAAATTATTTCTGAGCTCTTTGGAGAAAGTAAGAATTTGTGGCTTCTGGAGTGAGAACAGGACTGAGACAGATCGAGAATGCCGTGCTGTGGGGAAACACTGCCCGTGCAGGAGCTATGGAAAGTTCGGTCTGGTTGGTGCGTATGGTGTGAGTGTGCATCAGGAGAGAGGGAGAAGTAATCAGGAGACACATCCTGGGGGTTTTGGGCCCCCACCAAATAGTTGAGGATATATCCTGTGCGATCTGAAGAAGCAAAAAACTATTTTAAACTGGTGATATGATCCTACGTGACTCACAGACAGAACACTGGCAGAAAAATAAAGGACAGATTGGAGCAGATTGAGACCAGAGGCAGGGATTTAATGATCAGGACCCTGGTCCTTGGAAGGTTGGAAGGATAATGTTCACTGGGCCCAGGGTAGGTGTGCAAAGTGCCTACACTCCTGGTACCACCCGAGGGCTGCCCAAAGGTGTCCAATAATTTTTGCAGGACTTCAAGAACCCATTGGAGTACGTTTGAAAAGCCACCAAAGATAGGCAAAATTTATTTTTGTGTCAAAAGCCCATACATGTCTTTAAGATTCTGGGGGCGGCCATTTTGGCAACATGAATTTCCCATCAGCCCACTTGACTTCACTTCCTGCCTTTCATGCAATATATGTTGAGAGAAAGCATGAGACTCCCCACTGGGTTCTGCATTCATGTGCACCTGCTGTCCAATTTACAGCTTGTGAAGGAGGTGTTAATTAGTTGGCAGAAGCACCTGAACAGGGAGTACTGGGTTGGCTGAGGGGGTGGGAAGGTCTCTGGCATTTCCTCGTTCACATAGGCAGGAAGCAAGAAGAAAGGAAACTCACATTGCTGTCCAAAATGGCAACCTCCAAGCCAAGGCAAGTGGCGCAATTATAGCAGGTACATTTCTTCTCTAAAAGGGGAGTCTATTTCTGGAGCCCTGTGATTAATATCAAATGCTTGTAAGAGTTGACTGTGAGTTACACCTTCATAGACTACTCTGAATGTTAAAGATCCTTCAGAGCAAGGCGAGTGAGTGAGTGGCTCTTGAGTGAAATTGACATTGAAGAAGGAATACGATGAACTCCCAGAGGAGAAAAAGCGGAGACCAAGTCCCCCAAGAGAAAGGGCAGTGATCCAGGGCCAGGACAGTCTTGGAGGCGGAGGGTGGAGAAGGAAAGTCGCAATTCCAGGTGCAGCAGAAGGGACTTTTCGCTCGTGGTCAGTTTTTTTTTTAAAAGTTGGCTGCATTGAAGTAGGTGATTCCAGGCAACCATGTGTTGGGAGTAGAATAAGCCTCACCAAAGACCAACGTGAGCTTTCCTCTCTTTGTATGCTCACAACACTCAGCAAATCGCTGCAACTCAAAGTGAACAAGTGGTTGAGGAACCAAATGAAGACCGCTGACAGGATGCCATCTAGTAAAACATCTTCGTTTTGGAGGTGGAACAGCTGAGATGAGAAGGGACGTAAGTCCGCCGAGGATCTGGATCGTGGCATCCCGGCCTGCACCTTAGGCCCCTGACTTTTCGGCCTGTCCAAGATACTGTGTTGTTTCTTTGAGGGTCATCAGAACACACACAGGGCGGGACCCCCAAATTCCATCCAGTGCCGCAACTCAACGTCACCGAGATGGGCAGTATCGTTGCAGAAATAGCAAGATGAAGCTGGGGCCGACAAAGCAAGATACGACCGGAAGACACGGACGGGCACCTCATTTACTTAGGCCTCTACTGACCACCGAGGAGATCACTCAGAGAGTTGCTGAAATACATACTTGTCGTTAGTGAACACATACCGCGTGCACCAAGGTGGCGGACGACTCGGTGGGAAAAAAATCCTCGCAAGCCACGTAGGGAGAATATAGGGAGACCCCTTCCTTTCCACTTGGAGAAATGCCACTGAATCTTCCTAGAATGCAGCTTGCTCGGAAGGAATGTAGAAGGGGACCTTGGCCTAAATAGGGCTTTCAGCGAGCTCTGCACACGCTCTTTCAGGCCGCCCACACACGAGGTACCTGAACGAAGAGGGAAGAGACCCCTTTCTTCCAACCGCAGGACGGCTGCACCTGGCTTCTAATGAAGCTGATGTGTCCAAACAGAGAAAGACAGAGTCAAGGAACTTCAGTGAGGAAGACAAAGGAGTGCAGGCCTTTCTGGAAGATCAGAGGGCTCCAAGCTCTGCCTCTTCCTTCAGCAAATCCTAATTAGCCTCCGAGAAGACAAATCACCATGTGTTTTCCGGACACACACCCCAGGGGGAGAGGGATCCGGGAGGTATATAATTAGGAGCAATTAGCAAGGGCTGGAGGGGAGCAGGGTAGAATGTGGAACGGGCTTCATTGAGTAATAACTTCCCCGGGGAATCGTGCGAGGCGGCCTGCTTAGGGCTTTTCTGAACCGAGTTCACCACAGGCTCTGTGCTCAAGAGCTGCAGGTCGGAGAGTGGAAAAGCAGAGATTCTCCAAGTATTTTCTCCATGAATTGTTTTAACCCCATGCCCAGCCCCCGTTTCTAGGCCAGTGTGACACACAGATTTTCCATAATGTTTACTAACGAGGAAATAAAGTGAAATGAACTTGCAAAGGAAATTCACGCCTTTGCTGTCGGTCCTAATCCCCTCCATCAGTTCTGAGGGTGTTGACAGAGAAGGAGCAGGGCGCCTTCGGTTAGAGTGAGGCCTTTCCAGTTGTCTCGTACTGGCCCCAAACAGCCCCTAAAGTCGGGCACAGGGAAACCGGGGTGATACTTGCCCTGGGGGAGGATCCGTTAGATGTAATAAAAGTCCGTGGGCTTCCTGTAAGTCTGCGTGGACAGATGTACGGGAGACGATTGGATCAAATCCAAGATCCCTGACTTGCTATCTATGTGACCTTCAGGAAGCCACTTGATCTCTCTGAGTCTTGATTTTCTCATCTGCACAATGGACCTGACTTATACGGGCTTGTTGTAGGAATTAATAAGATCACGGCCTCAGATGGCTATAGGGAACAACCAGAGGCAGCAAGCTAATAAATTCATTTACCGAAACGTGTGTTTTGGAATCTGTTTAACTTGGAAGACTCACCAGGGCACCTTATTGCTCCAAATTAGACATTCCAAACCTGGGAGATTTGAGGGGGGGGGATTTTTTTTTATGGCCAAGGTAGGCATTTATCAATGCCTACCTTTAACGATTTTCAAGTTAAAATTTTTGTGGAGAGGCTCTATACTGTCACACTTTGAGGCCATTCATCCGTTTTGTTTTTGTTTTTGTTTTTGTTTTTGGAGTATTCCAAATTGGGTTGTTTTCCCCATTCTTTTTTTTTTCTTCATTGTAGTAAAATATTTACAGCATAAAATTTACCCCTTAAGTCATAGTAAAGCGTGCGGCTTTGAGAAATTGAACGTGTTCAAATTGTTCTGCACCATCACTGCCATGGACCCCCAGAACTCTTTCCATCTTCCCGAAGTGAAACTCTGTCCCCACCCAACACTCACTCCCCATCCTTCATCTCCCCAGCTCCCACCAACCACCGTCCTCCTTCCTGCTTCTACGGATTTGACTAGTCTAGGAACCTCATAGAGGTGAAAGCATACAATATGCGTCTTTTCGTGCCTCGTTTATTTCTCTCCATGTAGTGTCTTCAGGGTTCATCCGTGTTGTAGCACATGTCAGAATTTCCTTCCTTTTTCAGGCTGAATAACATGCCATTGTATGGACAGACCACATGGTGTTTATCCATTCATCTATGGATGGACACATGGGTCGCATCAGCCTTTCGGCTGTTGTGAGTAATGCTGCTATGAAACTGGGTGGGTACCTACTTGATTTATTTGTTAAAGTTCATTTATTTAATCCGAGAGAGAGAGAGAGAGAGAGAGTGCTCAAACTCACCATGAGATCATGGCCTGGGCCAAAATCAAGAGTTGGAAGCTTAACCAACTGAGCCACCCAGGTACCCCCCTAATTTATTTTTTTTAGAAAAAGATTTAACTGTCTTCACAGGTACTTCTTTGGTCATCTCCGATAACAGCTGGGTTGGTTTTTCCCTCCAAACATGTCACATTGGATTCTTTTTTTTTGTTTTTTACATGTATTTATTTTTGAGAGACAGAGGGAGACAAAGTGAGAGTCGGGGAGAGGCAGAGAGAGAGGGAGACACAGGATCGGAAGCAGGCTCCAGGCTCTGAGCTGTCAGCACAGAGCCCAATGCGGGGCTCGAACCCACAGACCGTGAGATCATGACCTGAGTTGAAGTCGGACGCTCAACTGACTGAGTCACCCAGGCGCCCCAAGATTCTTAACATCTCACACCCCCCCCAAAAAAAGTTAATTGTAAGCCCAGTGCAGTCCACCGTTGGTAACAGGAATTTATGATTAACCACTGAATAGCTCAGTCCGGGTACTTGTCAGGTAGTATAATCTGAAATTTAATGCAGCTCAGTACCTTCAAAAGATCAGTTGAGAAACACACCTTGTGAAACGAGAGCTGCTGGAAAGTTTACTCTTCCAAAATCTATCCCTAAATTATGCCAGAGCTCATCCCAATAACTGGATTGTGCTAGCATCCATAGAAGTGATTTCTCTGAGTTCCGCTTTGCTAAAAGGGCTTCTGTTTTCCTCATCTGTGGTTTTAGGAAACCGTATTCTATTTACTGCGTGGATATCAGGCAGGATTTTGTTCCCTTTTTTCCTAACGTGATCTCTTTAGGAGGAGCCATGGAAGAAACTGTTCTCAAGAGTTAGTATCAGTTACGACCTCCTGGAGCTACTGGTTTTTGGCTTTTTGTTATGAGCACAGAATTGTATAACACATTGTGTTCCTATCGTTGCTTTGACTACTAGGAAACTAAGATCCAAATTTGCTACCCACCTTTAACAAAAGGCATGGAAATATATAACATGAATTTTGTGTATTAAGGTCCCTCCGGCTTTGTCCTACGCTTACCATAATTTTCTCTCTGCTGTGATTTTCTCATGTATTCCTTGTTGCTGTTATGTTTGTGTAAATTACCAGGGAGGGATATTTGAAAACGAGAATTTATCGTTCCAAATTCTTGGCTGCAAACAACAGAAATCCATTCTAATTAGCTTCACCATAAATTAATTGATTAAAAAAGGAATCCGTGGGAAGCCATTTGCCTAGCTCACCAAATTGCTGAGGAGGTTGGAGAACAGGGCTCAGAAAACAGGCAGAATTCAAGAGGGGCAGGGCCGTGGGTACCACAGGTGCAGGGAGAGTCGGGGAAGACAGATGCTGCTGGGGGAGGGAGGGAGCCTTAGGGAGGAGATGGGGGACAGGGAGAGAGAGATGGGGGGAAGGGGAAGGATGGAGAGAGCAGAGGAAGAGCAGAATGAAAGAGCCAATCCAAAAGACAGAGAGTTCTGCTCAAGCTTCCAGGAACAGCATTTTCAACTCCATTGCTTCCCCCTCCCCGCCCCGGAGCATCATCTTAGAGGCTTGGGTGTTCCTGGTGGACCTCCAGCCCTAGGTCACTTCCACAGCCACACACGCACTTCATTACCTGATGCAGGTCGGGCGTCACTGAAGGTGGCAGGAGCAAAACAGGGGGTTCTCGCTTTCCATCCCCACTCGCCCCCATCCCGCACCGTGGTGGACCCCTCCCACTGTCTGCATCCACCTCCATGTTTCCTAGGCCGTGTGTCTGATAAGTGCTCCCCCTTCTCCTCCTGAGCCCCCCTCCCTGTGCTCGCTTCGGAATCTGTAAGCTCCAAGGCCTGTGGTGAGTAGAACCGCCCTCCTTACAATGCCGTTTACTGACCATCGGGTGCCTCCGGAACATATCCGCACCCTGCACGCGGGAACCCAAGGGGCTTATGAAATACTCTTCATAAAGGCCTTCAGGAGACTTCGGGTAGGTACACATTTCTCCATCCTCTTCCACATCAGACAGCTTCGCCTCCTGACTCAGTGACCAGACTCTACTCCGCACCGGTTCAGTTTGGAGGAAACTCATCTGGAGCCACGATGTCCAAAGAGTTTCGGAGACGCGGAGGGCCTGACTCTAATGCGGTTCCCCAAGCGCTGTGTCAGCAAGGCGACATCTGTTGACCCCGCCCCGCCCCCTTCGTATCCTCCACAATCCCGGGAAAGCAGATTATCCCAATGGGACGTTCTGTGTGCGACGGCCGCAAGACATCTGCACCACCTGAGGTTACCCCTTCTCCCTCCAGGCTCACCAACGAACACTCCCATCGCCCGCGTCGATTTTCACATTCGGGAAGGACACAGTGATCTGCTGACACGAATGTCTGGGTGCCCCCACGTCCCGTTCTAAATCTTGCTGTAAACAGACACATTGGTAGAGGGGCAGTAAACCCTTTTGTGAGTGTAGTCCGTGGGAGATAATCTCCTAGGCCCGCTTAACCGGGATTGCGGCTCGACGACCACTTTTCTCCATCGATAATGCTGAGCATCCCACCATGTTGCTCAAGGCCACCCATCCATTTACTCCCATCCTGTGAGGTCCCGTAGAAGTTGCCAACAAGATTTTTGAATACTAACAAGGCTTACCATGTATCCAGCGCTTAGTGTATGATAGGCACTATTCTACATACTCTTTTGTAAAAAGAAAGCAAGCAGGAAAGAAAGAAAGAAAGAAAGAAAGAAAGAAAGAAAGAAAAGAAAGAAAGTTAATGGAATCTTCACAACATCCCTATGGGGCGGCACTACATTTAACACCATTTAACAGGAGAAAACTGAGGCGCAAAGAAGCTAAGAAGCCCGCCCAAGGGGTAGAGTCAGGATTCAATCCCAGGCAGTGCGGCTTCCAGCTTGCCCTTTGGAGTGTTTTGCTGTAGCGCCTCGAGGGACTGATGACATTTCTCTCTTTGCTCTGCAACTTTTGTACGTTGGACAAACTACCAACAGCCCATCCGGAAAGGGTTCATATGAAGTTATTGGATAGAATCTGTGTCCAGTGGCTTAGAGTGCCTTGATGTCAGAAAGCAAAAGAAAACAAAATGGGGAAGGAAAAAACGACCCACCCATGTGGTACGTGCCAAGCTGCTCTGCAAACTGCCCCCAAAGTCATGTATTCAGCGTGGGGACTGACCCAGGAGCCTCAGCCAGAAAGCCGCACGGACGTTGAAGGATCATTCCAGGGGCGACACTCCCTCATTGGCTCAAGCGATCCTGCTAGACTCCCGCCTCCGCACGCACGCCTCGTCACCAGTGGTTTGTGATACCTGCACTGACACGTCGCATGTGCTGGGGAGTGTGGAGAGCGAGCTACCGACACCAAGCCACCCACACAAGGGAAGAGGACAACATCGTGGCCTCTTCGGCCCGGGAGGGTCTCCTTCCTCAGCTGTCCTTCTGTGGTCAGTGGGAGCCAGGCATTCTTGCTGTGAACAAGCAATATTGCTCACTTGGACACATCGCCACGATTTACAGCACCAACTGCATTGCTCTCGGCTCATTGTACTCAGTCTTCCTTTGCTCTCCTACGGCAGAGCATCCTCCAAGGAGTTCAGGGCCGGAGCGTGATGGATTCCCCGCCACGATTCCCACAGCTGATGTCCAGGACAAACGCAGATCATGGGGGAAGCCCGGGTTGGGATGTCCTCATCAATACTGAAGTCATTTCTCTCGAGGGGACTTGACTGAAGCCAAAGCATTCAACTAGAGGGTCTCCCCCGGAGTCATCCAAGGGCCCCTCTTTGTCTACACTGGCTGAGAAATCACTAAGTCGTCGTCACACTCATGTCCATTGCCTCTCTTTCAGTGTTTGTGCATTTAGTCGTACCCTTTCTGGTATTGGAATGTAGGATTCCTGTAGCTAAGAACAGTTTTCACCAATACTAAATTATTAGTGATATTTACCGTTAAGAAGAAAACAGGTATCGCACAATGCACCCTGCAGCTGCCCGTCCGTGCCTCAGAATAAAGCCTAGTGTTGACCTGAGCCTGGCCCTGGTCTCTGCCTCCCAGACTTCTCTTACCCCGGTCTCTGACTAGCGTCCAGCCTCGTGGGACACACTGCACTGGTCTTGGTCCCTCCGCCTGACTGTGCCTTGGCCTACGGGATCCTACACTGATCGGGGACCAAGTATTTGTCCCAAACTCTACAGCTGCCTAGAACCCTGTCATTATCCATGCCCTCCCTCAACTCTTGCCATTGATGGACCCCTCCTGCCCAGCCTCTCATGGGAAACTGACCTCCTTGCCCTTTTTCTGCTCCCACTGACCATACTTTTTGAGTGACTCATTAATCTTCACCTCAGTATCTCAGCCTTAGAGCCCCACATGCCCTTAAACGTGGACAAGCCTCCACCTCTCATCCTCTAAACAGGGGAAATACCTACGTGGACGAGGTAGTGACTAGAGTGACTACTCGGTTGGCTCGATTAATGCATTTATCAAATAGTTTGTTTACCAAATGATACACACTTAGAGTAAAAAATCCCCGAACTGCAAAAAAATATGTAACAGAAAAAGCAAAGGTTGCCATTAGTCACACCCCATGAGACAACCACCCTTAACAGTTTGGAATATGTAGAGCTGTGTAGATGTATAACTTGAGTTTCTTGAAACAGTAGTGGACTTCTACTCTACATACAGTTTTGGAACACCCTGAACAGCTTCTTCTCAGCCCAAATAAATCTCCATGTTTCAAAAGACTACTGGGACATCTGGATGGCTCAGTTGGTTAAGCATCTGACTCTTGATTTTGGCTCAGGTCATGATCTCACAGTTCGTGAGATAGAGCCTCATGTTGACCTCTGCACTGACAGCACAGAGCCTTCTTGGGATTCTCTCTCACCCTCTCTCTATGCTCCGCCCCTGCTTGTGCTCTCTCTCTTTCTCTCTTAAAAATAAATAAACATCAGGGGCGCCTGGGTGGCACAGTCGGTTAAGCGCCCGACTTCAGCCAGGTCACGATCTCGCGGTCCGTGAGTTCGAGCCCCGTGTCGGGCTCTGGGCTGATGGCTCAGAGCCTGGAGCCTGTTTCCGATTCTGTGTCTCCCTCTCTCTCTGCCCCTCCCCCGTTCATGCTCTGTCTCTCTCTGTCCCAAAAATAAATAAACGTTGAAAAAAAAATAATAATAAAAATAAAAAAAAATAAACATCTAAACAATAAATAAAATAAAATAAAATGGGCTGCATAATATTCTGTTTTGTAAATATACCACAATTTATCAACAAATACCTAGTAACAAGCACCTGATGTTGGGCATCTGGTTTGTTTTCAATTAATGTGCTATAACAATGCACAGTGAATATCCTTGGACATTAATCGTTGCTTACTTATGTGTCTCTGTAGAGCTTAGACTTTTGGATGAGGCAAGTGGCCTCTGAGCCTCAGTTGCTGTTTCTATAACATGAGGATGGCTACAGAAGGCTGTGAATTAGAGGAGATTATTAACCTTGAGGTAGGCATGTGTAATTCACTCCAGCTGCCCCGTGTCTGAGGCTCTACTTTCTGAGTCTTGGTTGAGTGCAAAGACTTCCTTCCATTAGAAGTACCCAAAATGCCAGACGCTCACCTTCCCAGACTCCTCTGCAGCCGGGCAAAATGACCTGGGCTCCACCAATCAGATGCCCTCACAGTATACTTTGACTTGGGAGCTAGCGACCCGACAGCCAAGATGAGAGAGCACACGTGGGCTCGGTCTCTGCAGGTGTTCTCTTACTTGTAGCTGAACACACCCTGATACAACTTGAATGTCTTTGGAGCAGCTGTGAAAGGCTACTCCGCTAAGGATGTTGATGTGTCAGGAACTCAACTATCTGACCCTCTTTCCAGTTGCAAAGCTCTCCTGAATTATTGATGACATCTGGATAGTTGTAATCCAAAGCCAACTTTCAGATAGATTGGCCTGTGGGTGTTGGAAGCCTGGTGTCACTGATGTGGTCTTTGGGAGGCTACTAAATTATCACAGGTCGGCGTAGGTCAAAGTAGCCATGTATACCCTGGAGCTTAGCCTCACAAGGTGTCTTGACATAAGGATGCACGGCACTCAGTCTCTTGATGCACCTGTGGCTGCCTTCGGGGGTCCTGGCTCACATCACATGTCTGTCGCCTCTACTCTCGACTGCCATTCCCAGAGAATATACAACATGTAATACTTCTCCACTAGACATTATTCTGCAGTCTTCTATACTCATCGTCTCATCTGGGCCTCAGAGAAACTTCACGAGGTAGGCATTATTTCTCCATTTTGCAAACAAGGAAAAAATGTTTGCAGAGATTAAATAATATGCACGAAGTCACACAGCTGGTGAGTTATGAAAAAGCAATTCAAATCCATACTATGTCCTCTACCTCAGACGTTCCCATTAGCTTCCCACTGAAATATCCCAGGGAGCTTTAAAAACACTGGTGCCTGAGTCCCAGCCCCAAAGATTCTGATAATGGTTCTGGAGAGAAGTTTGAACAATGGGGTTTTTTTTAAGTTTATTTACTTTGAGAGAGAAGGTGTGAGCAGGGGAGAGGCAGAGAGAGAGAGAGAGAGAGAGAGAGAGAGAGAATCCCAAGCAGGCTCTACACTGTCAGCCAGGACCTGATGCGGGGCTTGAACTCATAAACCACGAGATCATGACTTGAGCCAAAGTCAAGAGCTGGAAGCTCAACCACTGAGCCACCCAGGTGTCCCTGAACACTGGGTTTTTTTTTAAGACTTTTTAAAAATCTTTATTGATTTTTCAGAGACAAAGAGACAGAGTGCGAGCAGAGGAGGGGCAGAGAGTGGGGGAGACACAGAATCCAAAGCAGGCTCCAAGCTCTGAGCTGTCAGCACAGATCCCGACACGGGGCTCAAACTCACGGACCGCGAGATCATGACCTGAGCTGAAGTCGGACACTTAACCGACTGAGCCACCCAGGCGCCCCTAAACACTGGGATTTTTTTAGCTAGCTTTATAGAGTTCTAATTTACATAGCATGAAATTTGCCCATTCTAATTGTTTATAAATTCAATTACTTAAAAAATACACTTATAGCATTGTGCAGTTAATCACCACAATCCAGTTTTAAAACATTCCCATCATCCCCAAAAGTTCTCTCCTACCAATGTGCAGTTAATCCTTGCTCCTACCTCTAGACTGATAGCCAACTAATCTGCTTTCTGTCTCTATGAATTTATCTTTTGTGGGTACCCATATAAATAGAATCAGACCATATATAATATTCTGCATCTGGCTTCTCTTACATCTCATAATAGTGCTGAGGCTCATTGATGTTACAGTATGTTCTTTTTTTATTGATGAGCAGTATTCCACTGTATGGATATACAACACTTTATCTGTTCAGCAGTTGACAGACATTTGGGTTGTTTCCAGTTTGGGGCGATTATGAACAATACTGCTATGAACATTGGCATACGTGCCTTCGTGTGGAAATATACATGTCTCTTAGGTATCTTTCTACAAATATACAGAGCAGAGTTGCTGGATCATATGATAGGTTTATGTTTAATTTTTTTAAGCGTATTTATTTTGAGAGAGAGAGACAGCACGAGTGGGGGAAGGGCAGAGAGAGAGGAAGACAGAATCCCAAGCAGGTTCCGCGCTATCAGCATGGAGCCTGACGCAGGGGTCCAACCCACAAAACCCTGAGATCGTGACCAGAGCCGAGACCAAGAGTCGGACGCTTAACTGACTGAGCCACCCAGGCGCCTCAAGTTTATGTTTAATTTTTTAAAAAACTGCCAAACTACATTCCATTGTGTACCATTTTACATTCCCAACAACGATTGAGAGTTCCATTTTCTCTACATCTTTGCCATTAGTTAGCACTGTCAGTGTTTTCAATTGTTGATTTATGTTTCCCTGATGACTAATAATATTGAATATCTTTTCAAGTGCTTATTAGCCCTTTATATGTCTTCTTTGACGAAATATCTATTAAAATGTTTTGCCTATTTTTTAATCAGATTGATTTCTTCTACAAGTGTAGGAGTTGTTTTTTTTTTTTTTAATGTTTATTTTTGAGAGACAGAGAGACAGAGCTCGAGTCGAGGAGGAGCAAAGAGAGAGGGAGACACAGAATCTGAAGCAGGCTCCAGAGCTGTGCTGGCAGCCCAGAGCCCAACACGGGGATCAGACCCACAAACCATGAGAGTATGACCTGAGCCGACGCTTAACCGACTGAGCCACCCAGGCGCCCCAAGGGTTCTTTACATATTCTAGCAATAAGCCTTTTATCAGATATATAATTTGCAAATATCCTACCCCAGTCTTTTCATTCATATTTTAATTTTGATGAAGCATAAAATATCAAATTTCCATTTTACGGATTATACTTTTTTGTCATACATATCTAAAAACCTTTTTGGGGGGGTGCCTGGGTGGCTCAGTCGGTTGCGCGTCCAACTTCAGCTCAGGTCATGATCTCACGGACCGTGAGTTCGAGCCCTGCGTCGGGCTCTGGGCTGATGGCTCAGAGCCTGGAGCCTGCTTCCGATTCTGTGTCTCCCTCTCTCTCTGCCCCTCCCCCGTTCATGCTCTGTCTCAAAAATAAATAAACGTTAAAAAAATTTTAAAAAAATAAATAAAAAAATAAAAACCTTTTGGCCAACTCAAGTCATGAAGCTTTTCTCTTATGTTTTCTTCTAGAAGTGTTACACTGTTAGCTCTTACATTTGGGTCCGGCATCGACTTCGAATTCATTTATGTGTATGGTGTGGGGTTTTGCTAATGGAAATCTAAATGTTCCAGCACCATTTACCGATGACACTCTTCTCTCTCTTTTGAATTGTCTTGGCGTCTTGGTTGAATGGGCACTGGAATTTAAGGTCTCCTGATGCAGGCAAAGTTGAGATCCAAGCTGCCTAGTGCTGGCATCACTAAGGTCTCTTCTGCCTTTCCATATTAGGCAAAAATCTCGATGTGCTCCAAAATCCAGAATGCTCTCCTAGCCTGATGAGAGTCTGTGATTTTTTTCCTGGAATTTTTGCAAATCACTGTCAAGCTGGACAGAAACCTCCAGAGGGACCAGATCATAGAAAAGTGGTCTTAAGCCTAGAAATAACCACAACCTACACTTACCTGTTCTATTACACCCTGCATGAGTCACACCTAGGTCTTGCTTTTCCCATTAGACTGCGAGCTGTTCAAAAGCAAGGATTGTGTTTTAATAATAAAAATGACATTAACAGCCACCATTTTGAGCACCTGCGATGTTCCAGGGCTATACTCTGTACTTCAGAGATTTATCTCACGGAATTATCATTTTCTAAGATTCTCGAGTTACGTTTCACAGAGGTTAAATAAGTCAAGTCATGAAGGCCACACAACCAGTTAATGGCAGAGCCAGGATTCATGTCATGGAGAGTCTTCCTATAAAACCACAAAAAATAACCAAGCAAATATTACTAGATGGCCCAGTCCCTCCCAAGAATGACTCTGAGTTCTCTGACCTGTTGCACACTGATGATACAATTGCAACATGAAAAACGTGTATGTTGGGGCATCTGGGTGGCTCAGTCAGTTAAGCCTCCGACTCTTGGTTTCAGCTCGGATCCTGATCTCGTGGTTTCGTGAGGGGGTCTGTGCTGGCAACACGGAGAGTGCTTAGGATTCTCTCTCTCCCTCTCTCTCTGCCCCTCTCCTGCTCATACTGTCTCATAAATAAATAAATGAACAAAAAATATTAAAAAAGAAAAGAAAAGAAAAAAAACTGTGTATGTTGTTAGAAGTGGTGAGCAGGAGAGGCCCGCGGAAACCTTGGGCGTGGGCGGGCTCGGTCTGTCAGGTGGCACTCATTGACCTTGTTTTGATTTTCCACCGTGATGACAATTTGGAATTTTTACCCCACTGTGGAAGGTGACGGTTCATTTCGCGTCTTACACGGCTGGTTTACTGTGCTTTGGATGTTGTCTTCCCCCCACTCGTCACAGGCATCGGTACTGATCTTTCCTCGGGAATGACAGGATATTACGCTGGGACTGTGGGGACGCATGTGTTCCCCGTCCCCAGCCACCCACGAGCCCGTGATGCTTTGTCTGTATTCCTCTGTTGCCCCTGTAACGGCCTCTCCATTTTGAAAGGTGACTAGGAGGAAGCTCCCAACGCTCCTGCTCGGATCACGTTCCCACAGGTGAGGCCACACTCCAGATAGGGCCCACCTGCTGGCCTCGGTCCGTGGCTGGTGGGGAATTAAGTTCGTGGAGCCCCGGCGCCCGTAACAAGCAGGCCACAGGGAAGGGGCGGTGACTCCCGCGCCTGTTCTCTGGGCCCGGCTGATGCTGCTGCTACTCTCCCTTTGAGTCACTGCCTCCAGGCCGCACCACTCGCCCACCTGGCCCAGCAGCCCAGCCGAGCCCTGCTCGGGCTTCGCACAGGGCCCTGTGCCTCTGCTCCAGAAATCCGAAGGGTCTGCAGCTCAGCCTTCCGTGGGAAACCACCAGCACCCCAGCGGCCGACTCAGCTCAGTGACTTCCAGGTTCTCCTCTCTCTCGAGCTCTGCCTGTGGGTCCTACCAGGTCATGTAAGTAGAAGAGGGCCTCTCGGTCCAGCATTGTGTTTTCTGATGGCAACCGCGGGCCCGCCTTCACTGTGAGTTGCTGCTCTACCAAGGAAACAGCCTGGGTTAAAACGCGGCCCTCACCAATTTAATGTAAAGGCAATTCAACATCCATTCGTTATTGGATGTAGCATGTAGGGCGCTCACAGGTCTGTGGGGGCCAGTTGTGTTTTTCTGAAACAGATTTGGTCCAACAACTTGTTCGTGACTTTGCAAATCACCATGAGCACTTGCTACTTGGAATTGTTCGAGGCTAGTGAGTCGGTAATGCCCGGGCACACAATAACTGTGGTTGGGTCTGGCACTCCAGATCATCCTGCTGAACACCAGGGCGGGCTCAGCCTTCTTCCTGACCCCTGATACTCAGGATTTTATGTGGAGGAATGGAAGAAACACTTTGCAGGTAGTCAGAAGCCTGGGTTCTGACCTTGGCCTTGCCCTGTCGGGCTGTGTTACTTTGGTCAAATCGATTTCTGTAAGCTTTAGTTTCTCTTTTTGACGTTAGGACTATTTCCGTATTTCCCAAGACTTAGCCTATGTAATGCAAATCTGAAATGCCTTCCAATAAAATTGGGCTTAGGGGTCAGGTAAGTTGGGGAGACATCTTTGGGAAGCCATCTTGCCCCCTTAGAAACCTCCTATGTATGCCTCCTTCAAGGCCCTCTTCTAAACTTTGATTCCCCGCAAAGCTCACCCAGATCCGTCCATCTTCCCCGGGAGAATCCATACCTTTCTCTCTTCTCCTACAGCACTTTGTAAATTCTTCCACCCTAGCGCTCATCCCACAGAACCCGATTTATCTCCACAGGTCTGCCCAGCGACCTGTCCAGCCTTTTCCCACTTCTTATAAACCCAAGACCCATCACAGATATGATGAATAGTGCGTGCAACATAAATGTTGATATGAATAGCCAATAATCGTTGCTGGATGACTGGGTATATGTTTACGCTTCACTGCGCTCCAGTTACCGTGTTTGTTGATTGTATGCACACCTTTCTTCCTTCGCTTCCTTGGGAAACAGCTTCTCTCCAGCTCCAGTTATGTCATTCCAGGGGGGCTGCGGGTCGTAGCGCTCAGCCCCTTGTCCGCAGGAGTAGCCATGATGTGACTCAGCCTGGCCCACCTTTTTACTTTAGCATCTTTTCCCAGTGACACGGTGGGGGAGGGAGGCACGTGACCTTGACCCAAGCTAGACCCGTCATGGTTCTTCTCTAAGATTTACTTCATTGTTGTTCACGGGTCCTGTATCAAATTTTGTTTTTATGTTTATTCATACGTGTTAACCATGTGAACCACCTTCACATGGCGCCAGAAAGGTCTCGGCGGTCACCCACATTAATGTGTTCCGTGACAACACTAGGGCACCAAAATTCAGGAGAAGGACTGTGATGTCCATGTCTACACCTCCACAGGTCATGTGCCCAGAAAAAGGTGACGTTGATTTCCATGCGTCACAAATGTCATCAGGAAGTCTTCCATCACATTCTACTTGATTGCTCTTTGACATTCAATCCTTTGGACCGTTGCTTCCTCTTTGGAGCTCCTTCCCGCTCTGCTTTCTGGGACCTGGTTCTCTGCTGGTGCTCTACTCACAAGTGATCCCCCTCTCACCTCCTCTGTGGACTCGTTCTTCTGTGGAGTTTGTCCCTTTGGGTCATAGATATTAGAGGACATGAATCAGAAGCCATTGGTGACCGTCATCCATCATCTGTGGGAATCTGTCTTCAGCAAGCAGGGACAGAGTGGAGGCAGGGAGATGGGGGGAGAGAGAGTCCATGGGTGGGCGTTGACTGTAGCCAGTCTCTGAGGTCCAGCAGGTTCTCTCCCTCTGGTCCTATTAGCCTCCAGTGTCTTTCTAACACACTCTTTGATACTTAAGTGAGGTTGGGGCCCCATCAGTTGTCATATAACTCAACTAAAACACAACTTGAACCACCCCCCACCTTTGGCCCCTATCATCCTTGGAAGGTCATGACTGTAATGGCACAGCAGAATGACATAAAGACAAAGTGCAGGGTCACAAAGACGGAGGCAAGATTCCAGGGCCCAGAAATGGTTTCTCCAGAGCCCAACTCAGAAAACGAGTACCTTTTGCAGAAAGTCTTTGTTCCTGGACAGACTTTTCACAATCAATCTACTCCTTGCCTCCAGCCTAGCCCTCTGAGAAACCTGCAATCCTTCAGAAGGATTCCTATATTTGGATGCTGACTCAGCCAAAAAAAATTTTTTTTTTTCCCCCTCAACTAATTTCATTCTGCAGTCCCCACCGGTGACTGACAGTGTTCCAGATTGGGAGCACTGTAACTGAAGGCAGCAAGTTGCCTGCTGTTATTTTCCGCTTTGTTCTAGTTTAATTGCTTTTGTACATGTGCCTATTACATGAAGAGCTAAATGAAAACTCCACGGGACTGAAAATAGCACTTAGAATAGCATTATGTCCCCTCAGAGTCTCCTGTTTGACTCTGCAGCTAGCCAGGTGTTTTTCAGCAGAAGGAAAGTTTTTTTTTTTTTAATTTACTGGAGATCTGGGGGAAAATGATGGCTACAATTTTGTCTTGCCTATGCCACTCCTTCTGGCAAATTCTCCCATTAAGATGACAGGTGTCCACCACCAAGCCCGCCACTTCGTGCGTGATGGAGGCAAAGGAGAGAACAGTTGTATCATAGTTCCCAAGGTGAAATTTGTTATTTTCTCCAGGAGTGGGTTTGCGTAACAGGAAGCTTTGATAATAAACATAGGACTGTGCTGTTTTTAAACTGTCATAAGCTTTTCTCAGGGTTCAAGTGGTAATGGCCGTTAAGGTTAATATATTGTGGATTGGTCAATGCCTTGCACTTCTTCTTCTGTATTCTGGAACATAGGGAGGGGGGTGACCTCACAGGCTATTTTCCAAACAGCTGTGACAGCACACTTCCTAAAGAGTTTGACCAACGGGAGAGACTGGCTCTCATTCATTTTGTCACCAGAATCTAAGAGGCCATTTGAGAATGGAATGGAGCAAATAGAGAGGAAGCAGAGGACGGGGCTACAGAGAAAAACTCATTTGAGCTTCTGGATCAAGCCATACCTGAAATCAGCAATCTTTAGGCTTTTGGTTTATAGGAGCCAATAAATGCCCACTGTTTTTTTGCCCCCCCCCCCTTTCTGTGCTGTTTGCGACTAAAAGAATCCAACTGATACTGATCATTTCACCGTTGGGTTCTTCCTCACGGAGAAGGATCTTCCGAGGACCCATGAGGAACGTGAACTACACCTCCCCTCACTTCCGTACCCAGCCCTCAGTTCCCAACTGGTTCTCCAGCTGTCTTTGGCCTCACAGCTGTGCCAACTTTGCTACTTCCACATGGGTTCAGTTCCAAGACAACTGCTGTTTGTTTGTTTGTTTGTTTGTTTGTTTTTCTTCAAGGAACAAAGTAGAAAGCACAGAACGGAGGTTCTCAAAGTGTGTGACCCCAGAACCGGCAGCATCAGCACCACCTGGGACTTGTCAGAAATGCACGTTTTCCATCGCCACCCAGATCTCTGGGGTCAGAAATTCTCGGGGTGGGGCTCGGAGCGCACGGTATTGTAACCAGCTTGGCCATGCTGAAGCCTGAGAACTGGTGGCCTAGAGGAGGTCCCAAGTCACTGGAGACTGTAGAGCACACAGGATCGGCTTTTACAATGAGCACATTTGACAAAGCAATCGTAAGACCTGGATGGTATCTTCTGAGAAAGGGTTTATGACACACAAACTGCAAATTCCAGGCGGAGCAGTAGGCCACCCACATAGGACATCTGTCAAGTGCGGAGACCACGACAGGGTTCGGACATCACGGACCCCTAAACATCTTTGCACACCAATCAACACAAGTGAGCTGGGGAAGGGGGAACAAAAGGCAGAGAGATTTGGATGTTTCTTCTGTGGCAGAAACCACTTAGTGAAGCAGCTATTTTACAAGGAAATGAATTTCTCGGGAGATCCCGTGTCGGTATCATCTCCGGCGTTCAGCTTTAGTAATTTGGGGGGTTGGGGAGGTAATCATTCGATTTCTGTGCAAAATAAACGTAGTCTGTTGCAACAGCAGCTTGTCCAACCTCCTCCTACCCTCTCCTGCTGCCTGTGATTTGGAAGGAACCAAGAGGACACCCCTTATGTCTCTCGATTGCTAAGAGTGTTCGGTCGCCTTACTCACTTAATGAGTCCCTGCACCTGGAGTAGCTGTGGCTCGTTTCTGAACAAAGCATTCAGTAGAGCCCATGTATTTGAGCCAAACATCCCTCTTGGGGCATATATCTGAGCCTGAACATTTAAGAGGGAGCATCCGGTTGGGTGAAGGATGTAACTCCCTTGGTCGGGGTGAGGACTGCCCTCAGTCTCTCCCCGTCCAGCTTTCTTCTTTCTAGAGAGGATTGCGGTGGTAGCGACATTCTCTCTAGACTTGGGAACAGGGAACAGTCTTCAGGATTAACTGCTGAAGGCACAGTGCTAATTTGGAGCACAGAGAGACAGCTAACCAGTTCCCAGCTCTAAACCCCACCAGCAGGTGGCGGTGGCGGGACCCGGTCCAGGGCAGCAATCGGGGGGCAATCCAGAAGCGCTGCCTACTTCAGAGGCTCCGTGTTGCACACTCAGCCTCGCCTCTCAGGTCTGAAACCTTACGGGATATAAAGGGTTTCCACGGGGCACTCCCACAGCGGCGGTTGCTGGCCAGTCCTCCTCCTGAAAGACATCTGTGAGTGACTAACGTTTCATCCTGTCAGGTGCGCTCTGTCCTCATCCATCTCTCAGTCTCTACTGCTGCTGCCAGATAATTAGTTGGTATTCAATAATGCTGCCTTTGTTAAATGCCTGCTGAATGAGGTAAGGCTGTAGGATAGTGGCCAATGCCTACACACACACACACACACGCACACACGCACACATGCACGCGCACGCGAACATACTCAGGATGTCTTCTCAGCCATGAGTTTTATTCATTTGTTGATCTTTTAAAGACTACAGTGACAACAAAATTGAGCTAGAAAAGCTCGCTTTATTCTATGTCGCCGCATCGGCCGTGCTGCCCCATGTCGGCGTGACTGGTGTAAAATCTGTGTAGAAGACTGCCCGCCCGGATGTGCCCCACTGGCTTGCTATTCCTACTCGTGTGTGGCAGCAAGAGCCCAGGACTTGCCATCGAGCAGACCACAGTCCACACGCGGGCTCCACCACTGATGTGACTAGTTGGCTACATCCCTATCCCTTACGTCCAGTATGTGTTTCTTGAGCACCTACTAAGTGGCACTCCCTGGACGACTTGGAATCTGTCAATGTAACAAACAAGGATCTCTGCCCTCGTGGGGCTTATTTCTCGCAAGAAAGGATAAACAACAAACAGAATGAAAAAGGAAATACTACGGTAGGAAGCGGGAAGTGCTGTGCGAAAGGGCAGAGAACAGGTCAAGGCGGGTAGACTCACTGAGTGATGGAGTATCAGCTTGCAGCACTCGATGGGGGAGTCAGCACAACTTCCAAGAGCACAGACCTGAAGATAGGAGAGTTAGATGAGCGGAATACCTTCAGGAAGAGTGTTCCAGGCAGAGGGCACAGCTAGAGCAAAGGTCCTGAGGCTGGAGCATGCCTGGTGAGTTTGAGGAAAAGGAAGGAAGCAGCAGCGCTGCGTGGAGTGGGGGAGGGGGAGGGAGAAGAAGATAGGAGGTTGGGGGGTAACAGAAGGGTGGGATGAGCTTGGTCGTTGGAGACAAAGGGTAGGGTGTTGGCTTTATGGTAGTGGTGTGGGCAGTCATTGCCGGACTTTAAGCAGAGCCATCAGGTGACCCGATCTGGGTTCTAAATGAGTCACCCAGGCTGAAGCCTGGAGGCCAGCCTGCAGGGGGGCAGAATCTGGGAGGGATAATGGGCTGGGCCAGGCCGGCAGCAGTGACGGGAGAGAAGGGGTTGAACTCTGGATGTGTTTTGAAAGTAGTGCACCAACGCCACTTCCAGATGGACTGGACGTGGGGCGTGAGAGACAGGGGGTGTCTCCAAAGTTTTCGGCCTTGAGCACCTGTGAGAGTGTAGCGGCCACCAACTGAGCCACTGTTTTGTGAGAACTCAGTGGAAAGCGTGTCCCACAGAGACTGGCGCGCAGTGGGCTCTTTCCTGAATGTTCCTTTCCTCTCTAAGAGCGACTGAGTCACTCTGCTCCCGCCTCCTCACACTGCCTCCCCAGGGGGCCGGCGACCGCCCCTGCATGTGTCTTTCGCTGGGGGCCAGTGGAGCCGGGCACACGCTGAGGGTTCAGGAGAAGCATTTTGAAAGGGCTTGGAGCAGAGTAAATGCTCAGCAAATGTCGGTTCCTATGAAACAAGAACATAGTAGGTTGTTGGCCAGTTGGGCGTGAGTGATTGGTCTCCACCCCCTGCCCAAGTCACTGCACCAGGATCAAGGCCAGGTGTTTATTGTTTATTTTTCAAGTGTTTATGTATTCATTTTGAGGCCGAGAGAGAGCAAGCGGCGGTGGGGCAGAGAGAGGGAAGGAGAGAGAATCCCCAGCAGGCTCCGCACCGTTGGCACGGAGCCTGACGTGGGGCTCACGCCCCCAGACCGTGAGATCATGACCTGAGCCGATACCGAGAGTCGAACGCTTAACCGACTGAGCCACCCAGGCGCCCCTCGAAGCCAGGTTTTCAAGCAGTGTCAGCAGACACATCCCGACCCTGTGTGACCCCATCAGTACTC
Organism: Acinonyx jubatus; assembly: GCF_027475565.1. NCBI lineage: Eukaryota > Metazoa > Chordata > Mammalia > Carnivora > Felidae > Acinonyx > Acinonyx jubatus. The sequence continues at coordinate 85,428,786 of NC_069391.1, read as the reverse complement.
ACCGCCCAGCGCTGTGCTCATTCCCAGCAACCGTGTGCTAATCTCACCGCGCGTACGTGGCCACGGAACGTGGTCACACTCCCCCTGTCCCCTAGAAGGCTCCCCTTCCCTTCCCTCTTCCTACAGACCACATGCCGCCTTCCCAGCAAAGCTGTCTTCACCCCACCAGTCGTGTTGCCGCTGGGATGTGCGGTGCACGTGTATCTGCCCTCACTTCTCACACCTCACCTGGCAGGGACGCTGTTTAAAATATTTCACAGTCGGTATGGCCCAGACGCGGACCTGTCCGGTCGGACCCCAGCCACAGCCAGCCTGCACACGACAGCCCTACACCGGCCTTCCCTTCACACGCCGTGTCCACGCATCGCCTTGCCCGCCTCCCCGCTTCCTCCTAAGGTCCCACCGGCTCTCAGACCACCTCTCAGTTACTTCCAAACCCCAAAACGGTGTCTGCCGTCCAGACTCCCTGTAGGTATTTCCTGAATAAACAGTCACAGGGAGGAGAGAAGCAAAGGCCCTGGCGTCCACTGAAATGCCCGGATCAAAGGACCCCTCCCCCCACCTTGCTCCTGGCTGTAGGAAGGCCACGTCCCCGGGCTCTCTCCTTCCTCTTGCCTGATCCCCTCTTGCAATAAAAGACACTCATATTGGAGCCGAAGGTGTCTCCCCGAAAGCAAGTTTTCACAAGTGGCGAGGCCAAAACCCACCACATCCTCCTCTGCCATCCGTTCCAGAGAGTGCACTTGGCCTTGGATGCCCAGTGGGGCACACGTTTGACGGGATGGAGGTGGTTTGGATTTACTGCTTCCGGCTCCGCTGGGCTTTGGCAACTTCCGCTGCCCTCTTTTCCTCGCTCGTACACTCACCTTTTCTAGCCCGAACTTAAAAGTGGGTTTTAGAAATTTATTCCCTCTCCGTCAGGAAAAACAAGCTCCAAACGGGCCAAAGTAAATTGGCTGGGCATTTAAATAAATGATTATTTTTCCTAAGTGGCCTCTCATACGTAGCCAATGTCCATGATTTTAGCCAAAAAATAAACAGAGGGAAAGTGAGAAAAATTAGATTAAAGAGGGTTGGACAATCTACATAGAATTCTCCAAAGTTCAGGCTGGGAGAGGCCTTGGAGATCAGCTACCTCAAGGTTTCTCAAACGGTGTTCCAAAGAGCCCTAGGCGGCCCATCGGGTTGGAAGGAGGAGGAGAGCAGGTGGGGCCCCAGCCCCCCATCACCTCTCCAGCCAGCTTCACTAAGGTTCTACGTGTTTTGCATGGCAGGTGACTTAAATAGAGCGTTTGGGGGTTAAAAGTGCCTGCCAATCACTGTTGCAAGCCCAAGCTGCACCTTTTACCGACAAGGAGAACAGGGTGAGAGATGAATCAACCTGCCTGGGCTCTCAGAGCAAATCGCTGTTGGGGGTTAGAACTCCATTTCCAGTCTTCTGATTCAGGTACTTTTCCCTCAGTGCCTGACAACCTCCCAGCACCACATTGCCTGTGGTCATTTGCCAGGGGCTCTGCCCTCACCCCCTGCTCCGGGTGGCCGAAGGGTGGCATCCTCCCAGAGCCTCTGGTCACGAAGGATGGAGTGACAGTTCCAGGGGTGGGTAAAGATCCAAGCAGGACCAACCAGAGTCCTCTCTGGAGCCGTGGCAGTGACACGGAGAGATAGAAAATGTCTATCCTGAGACTGAGGGCATTAAGATCCCATGGGACGTGGGGCTGTTGGAGGCCCTGTTACGATCACGGGGAAGGGTTTGTCTGAGAAGGGACCCAAGACAGAGACAAGCACGTTAGAGAGTGAAGAAAGAGAGAGAGCAGATTCCTGAAGGCATCATTTGAACCCTTGGACCCAGCCGTATCCAAAGCTTGTGTGACCTCTGTGCTTCTCAGTCCTGTGAGCCAATAAGTTTTCCTCTTTTTGCTTAAATTAATTTGATTTAGTTCCTTTAAAAAAATTTTTTTTAATATTTATTTATTTTTGAGAGACAGAGACAGAGCATGAGCAGGGAAGGGATAGAGAGAGAGAGAAAGACACAGAATCCAAAGCAAGCTCCAGGTTCCAAGCTGTCAGCACAGAGCCCAATGCGGGGCTCGAGCCCACGAACCATAAGATCACGACCTGAGCCGAAGTCTGGCACTTGACCGACAGAGACACCCAGGGGCCCCAATTTGATTTCGTTTCTATCTCTTGTTGCAGGAAAGTGTCCTAACGTGCCCAAAAGTAAGTTTTATTTATAGAGCATTTGATGCTATTATCAAATTCTTTCCATTACCCTAAGTCACAGAGGGGAATGGGGCCATATTTCCTCATTATAGAATGGCATCACCTCCATCCTGGCCAAAAGCTGACCACAAGGACACAAGAAACTCAGGATGCCACAACATGCCAGGGAGACTTGTTTGCTCAACAGATATTCTCTGAAAGCCCTCTAAGTGCAATTCCAGCTTCTCACACCCTTGATGTGAACCCCCAGTCTAGCCGGCAGGAAGGTGGAACAGGAAAAGGATGGGCTTTGGACATACTGGACTTGAGATTGTGTTTGACGTCTTGCCTTCCAGGTACCACCATCACAATAGAGGGAAGAATGCACCTGTATCAATCAAGGTCTAACCAGAAAAACAGGGAACAGCCTCATGGGTTGACAACAGAGTGAATTCATTCAGGGAATTGGTTATGTAGGTGACGGAGGAGGGGAAGCACCAAGTGAGATGGTGAGGCACCCCAGAGGTTAGTAATGTCAGAATCCGCGGCCACCTCTAGGGCTGGAAGGACAAAAGGGGAGGTGGTGATAGGGGTCACCTGATAGAAGCTGCGACCATCGCAGGCCTGTCTAGTGGGAACCACAGACGAGGAGGCTCAGCTATCACTGGAAACCACGTAGGTGTAGACAGAAGACAAGCAAGGAAAGTAGGAATGCACTGGCTTCTTCTTTTTCCCACCTCCTTCAAGCAAGAAGCAGAACATGCTCACCATGATGCATCGTAGGTAGAAATACACAGGGGGAGACATGATGACCGCCCTGGATTTATTTTCTGCTTTCCACAGGGTGGAAGCTGAAATGGTGTTTCAACCAAAAACCTAGGCAAGGTCATGATTTGGAGGCTTCTTCAGGCTTTGCTAATTTGGGGAGACGGAAGGTTGTGTTCTCCTCTTCTCCCTTTACTTTCACACTGAGTGGACGCTTGCCACTGAATCACATCAGCCACGTGTGGAAACAAACAGTGGGTGTTGGGAGCCACTACACCTCAGAAGCAACCGACCTAGGCTTTTGTTCGTCTCCTGTTGTGGTCTAGATGGGCAGGGCCCTGGTGGTTTTCATCAGGCCAGCTGAAGGAACAAACGTTTATCTGTCAGCCCACCTTGGAAGTGCACGGTCCTGAGCCTGTTGATGTGTAGTTAAGAGAAAGACAGCTCATTCATGGAAACCAGCTCCATTGACAAATTCCAAAAAAGAGGCCAAAACTTCCCGAAGCTCTTAGGTCATCTTCTCTGCCTTGTTTTGTTTCTCTGTGGAAAGTGACAAGCCAAGAAAGCCAGCAGGTCGTTGAGCGAAGTTACTCATTTATTGGGCTTTTGTTTGGTCCAGCCCCAATTGGTTACAATTTGCTTCTCAGAAGCGTCAGAGTCTGACAAGGAAACACAGCCTAATCCTTGTTGATACTGGGAGGGTCTGCAGTTCATCAAGTGGAAAATTGGGATTTAATGGGAAATGAGTCTTAGGGAGGAGGAATTGAGACATCTACTTGTGTTTTATGTGTTGTAAAGTGTTGTGTGACTTCTAACTGTTTAATTATGGTGCTATTCACTCACCAAACATTTGTTGAGTAATCTGTGTGTCTTCATAGCTTTTCCTCAGAAAACAAAACTGAGCCGGGGGGGGGGGGGTGGTTAGCAAAACCATGAAGATAGTAAGAATGGTAGGATGTAACATCCTGTAAGGATGAGAGATTCCCCTTTAGTATTTGCTCTTTTCAGGAGACCACTAAAGCCTAAGCAGGTTTTGTTTTTTTTGTTTTGTATTTTTTTAGAATTGTCAAGTTTTAGGTGAAGGAGAAGATGTTTTACTAATTCAGCCCTACAGGAGGATGATGTTACACAGTGGAGAAAGTTCAGACTCTGGAGATAGAATCGGATTTGATTCCTGACTCTTTTATGTACCAGCTGCTTGGACATAGGGGACCCACCTTCTTTCTGAATCTCAAGTTTCTCATCGAAAGGGTGGGCATCACAATGACCACCACGTAAGAACAGAAGTAAAGAAATCACTAAATTTTTAACACTCGGTGGGGCATATAATAAGGGTTCACGTGACTATCATTCCAACGTACCCACTATCCACAGACCCACGTGTCTCTTTGTCAAAGCGAGCCCACATTATTCATCTATGCCCCAATGCCACAGCTTTCTCTTGTCTCTCTCTTAGCTCCTTTCGTTTAGGCTGGTGAAGTACACATGCGTCCTCTCTGGTAAGACCCCTAGCTCCGGACATTGTGTAATCTCTCTCCACCCATCTCCCATCCCAAAATAACCTACACCACTGCGCTGTTCTTGGTTTGTGTAACCACACCTGGTATAGTGCCCAGCACAGAGTAAATTCTCAGCAAGTCCGTGTTAAATGAGTGAACGTATGATCTGGCTAATCTGACAAATGAAATCATGGGGCCGCGTGCAAATTTGCCACCAGTCCTAAGTACCTTGTATGTATTTTAAAATGGGACCTTGGAAGCGATTGTAAATAACCCAAAGTGGGGGGTTGCTCGTGCGAGAATCATGGGGGTTCTCACGTTAGAATGCGAGGAGAGCGAATGGGATAGATCCTTCTGGGGGGAGTTCCTTGGCGTATCGCTCAAATCATACCCGGGATTGCACTCTGACAGCCTCTGTGAGGCATTCACTGTTCTTTGCATTTATCATAGGAAGTATCGAATTGGGTGGTTTGAAGGATTTTTGGATAATTACCAGGCATGGCTTTTATGCTTTTAAAAGCACTGCATAAAAATTGTTTCTAATGCCTGAGTGTCCCACCTCTAACACAGACCTACAGGAGGACGCACACGGCTACAAATTATTTGGGAGGCAGTGGTGAAGGAGGTGCACAGTCCTCCTCGTAAAAATGAACCATAGCCTGCGCCCATGTGACACCGTGCTCACGTGCCCAAATGTCTTAATTTGGCCGCATCCACACAAGGCTCTGAGGAGGAGAGCTACCCAACCGCAGACAGGACCCAAATAATCAGAGTTGTCCTAAGCATTCCTCCTAGAGGAAAATAAACTGTCGATTCTTTGGTATTTCCAACAATGTTGAATTTGGGAAATAATCTTTGTTGCATACAGTTTCTGAATTACGTATCATTTTCATATGTATTTTACCCCCCCCCCCACAAAATAGATGAGGTAAGGTTTGCTGGTTTTTCCTCCCTTGCACCCCCCCCCCTTTTCCACCCTGCCCTGTGCTTGGAGGGGATGAGACTGACCCTCCAGACTGCATCACCCAGGTGCCCTTGATTCTAGCTCCCAGTTGGGTCCAACCAAGGGAAAGCACCACCATGAGCTTGGAGGACAGAGGAGAGAGTCAGGGTACTTCTTCCCCTGCTGCATTTCGGAAGTGTGCTTTGTTCTGACCGTCACTGCATCTCTAAATCTCCACCTCCGGTCCAGAAGCTTCTCTTTATAGCTCCAGTTTTCGTCAGACTCCGGGAACAGTTCTTTCCGCTTCCCCCATTAGGACTCGGCGGTAATGGCTTCTCACTGTTGGAAATTGCTACGTGCCCCAACACTCCCTGTTGGTTTCCTTAATCCTCCTCGTACCTGTGTAAAGACTCTAGTAATTAATTGTCTTCAAAATCCAAGCTGAGTGCACCTTTTGTTTCTCGTCGGGACCCCACGTCATGCAGGTAATTGTGACATGACAGTAAAATTCCCAGGGTGGCTTACGGAAGAACACCCAACTTCTAATATAGAGGAGCCAGGAACTGGCCTCAAAACTTGAAACTCGACACCCTCATCGAGTCACCTCAGGGAGGATAGAAAATGTCTTAGAATAACAATGCCCTCTTGTGTCCTTAGCTGTTTCTTAGAAAGTACCTCAACCTCACAGTGTTGTACCAAGACCACATTTATAAAAATTCATCCATTCATTCAACATTCAATATACATGTATTCATTGCCTACTTTGGGGAAGAACTTGGCAATTTGAGACAAGTGAGACATGGTTCCTGTCTTTGAGGAAATGTGTCATTCTGGCAGGCGAAAATAGACGACATCAATGAATCCTTGAACTGATTCTTGAGGAACAATGGGTGCGTTCACCAAACGGAAGTCAGAGACAGAATTCTGTGCAGAAGGAGCAATTTAACAATGGTTGGAAAAGGAGAGAGAAGTAACCCAATTGTTCAGGGAACTTCAAAATGCCTATTCTACCTACAATGTTAAAGGAAAGGGGAAGGAAAGGGGACAAGACCAAAGGGTTGGCTCACAAGAGTTGAGAAGGGGCAAGAGCATAGAGGGCCTTGGGTTCCCTGCCTGGGAGCTCACGGTTCATGTTTAGGGTGGTGTACCCCTGAGGACTTTAAAATGGGGAAGTGGCACGATTAGATTAATAACACTCTAGAGTAGTCTGATGTCATCATAAATGCTAGATTAGAGGGAGCCATAACTAGAGACTCGCAGGTCAATGAGATACTACAAGAGTATTGCGTTTATGTAGACTTGAGAAGGCTGCAGGTCGCTGGTAGCTGAGTGGGGGGGAAAGGGAACAAACCCAAGAGGTGGCACATGTATCAGGGTGTCATTTGAATGGGAAAAGCTTAATAGAAAGGATTATTATCTAGGGGTGCCAGGCTGGCTCAGCTGGGAGAGCATGTGACTCTTGAACTTGGGGGTGTGAGTTCAAGCCCCATATTGGAGGTAAAGTTAAAAATAGTGAAAAAAAGAAAAAGTAAAGCGGGGGGAGCACCTGGGTGGCTCAGTTGGTTGAGCGTCCGACACTTGATTTCGATTCAGGTCATGATCCCAGGGTTGTGGGATCAGGCCCCATGTTGGGCTCCATGCTGAGCCTGGAGGCTGCTTAGGATTCTCTGTCTCCCTGTGCCCCTCTCCCTGACTCGCATTTTGTCTCTCTGTCTAAAATAATAAAGTATAGAGCACCCTTTACTGATAAGTAAAGTTAGCTAATAAAAAATTATTGTTATCTATAAAAAGAGATGGAGGTAATGGGGAATTGGCTAGTAAGAAGTAAGGAGACCTGGAAAGAATAGAGGAATAGCAGATATAAGCAACAGCCACATCCCTAGGGCTGAGGTCGAATGCCTGAGGAAGGGAAAAACAGATCTGATTAACAAATCAAAATTGCAATTTAAAAAAGTTAACAAAATGGACCACTAGCTAAGTGGATCAAGAAAAGAAAGAGTAAGGAACGTCTGGGTGGCTCAGCCGGTTGAGCGTCCGACTTCGGCTCAGGTCATGGTCTCACGATCTGTGAGTTGGAGCCGAGTGTCAGGCTCTGTGCTGACACCTCGGAGCCTGGAGCCTGCTTCGGATTCTGGGTCTCCCTCTCTCTTCTGCCCCTCCCCAGCTTGTGTGCCCAGTTGCTTGCTCTCAAAAAAGAAATAAACATTAAAAACAACAACACCAACAAAGAAAGAAAAAGCACAAACATACAAATTAAAATGATGGGGGAAGCAGAAAAAATTAAAAACAATAAGAAACTGCAGACCTCCATGCAATTCAATTTGGAAACCTAGATGAAGTGGATAATTTCTAAGAAAATCCAAAACATTCAACTTCGATGCCATTGGAATTTGAAAGTTCAAGCATACTCATTTCTATGGAAGAAACAGTGTTTATAAGAAACTAACCCACACCAAAAAATGTTGCCATGCGCAGCTGGATTCGTAAGTGACTTCTACCAAATCTTCACGATGAGATTGTCCCAATGTTCTATAAAATTTGAGGAACACTGAAAACATAGAAGCAATTCCTGATGCCTTTTTTGAAGCAAGTACATCATTATACATAAACTAGATAAAGACGATACAAAGAAAGAAAACTGTAGACCAGTGTCACTCATAAATATTAATGCAGAAATTCTAAACAAAAAAAAAATCCCAATCTAAAGGAGATGGAAGAAAATTTATTGAATTCAGTCTTTACAGGGGAATGAGAAAAATTAAAGGAATAAACAAACACATTATTAAAAACATAATCCAATACTACGTTAAATAAAATGATGTCATATGACCAAGGCGGATATATTCAAGGGATGCACTATTTCTGTTGATGCTGAGAAGGCCTGTGGCTAAATGCATCACCCATTCATGATGAAAAAACTCATGGAAATAGGAAATGAGGGCTGCCTTCTCAATATGATAAAATATATATACCTTAGTCCTAAAGCTAATATTCTCTTTAAAGAGGGAATATTGGAGGTATTTTCACGAAGATTGGAAAAGAGGCAAGAATCAAACATCACACTAAATGTGTTAGCTAATGCAATTAGACAAGAGACACCAATCAGAGGCCTAAGGATGGGAAAAGAAGTAAAACTACGTCTATTTGAAGACAACGTGATAGTTTTCTTTGAAAAATGCAGAGAATCAATGATAAAGCCAACTCAAACAATAAAAAAATTCATTGAAGTAGCAGGATATAAAGATTAAGTGCTTAGGGGCACCTGGCCGGTTCAGACAATAGAGCATGTGACTCTTGGTCTGGGGTCGTGAGTTCATGCCCCACATTGGGCATAGAGCTTACTTCAAAAATGAATGAATGAATGAATGAATGAAGGCAGGCAAACTGCTTTAAAGAAAAAAAGAAAGATGAAATGCTCAGCAATACATTTAACCAGAAATGGGCAAAACCTATACAATGACAACTTTGAAACAGTCTCGAAAGACACAAAAGCAGATTTGATCAACTAGAAATCTATTCCCTGTTCTTGGCTAGGATGATACCATTCGAAAGATATCAGTTTCCCCTAAGTTTATAAATTCAGTGCAACTCCAAAAAAAAATACCAGGAAACTCTTTTTAAGTTGATACTGAAGTTCACATAGAAAAACAGACACGTGAGAATCACTGGGGACCACTGAAGAAGAACACCTACGAGGGAGGACTAGAACTATGAGACATTAACTTGTAATGTAGGGCTCCTCTAGTGACAATAGCGCAGTATGACACGGGATAGACAAACACTATAGACCAGTGGGACAGAACAGAAAGCTCAGAGGTGGCCCCAAATACGTACGGAATCTCGCTGTACTATGTTTGAAACTCTTCTGTAAGCCTAAAGATAGTTCAAAAAACAAAATTAAAACCATACGAACGCCATTAGGCATTAGGTAAATGCAAATCAAACCCACAATGAGATATCACTTCCCACTAGGATGGCCGCGATCAAAAAGAAAATAGCAAATGTTGGGGAGAATGGGAGGTCATTGGAATTCTCACACATTACCAGTGGGAAAACTTCTGTGGAAAACAGTTTGGCATTTCCTCAGAAAAGCTAAACGTAGAATTACTATATGACCTAGAGTCCCGCTCCTAGGCATATGCCTAAGAAAATTGAAAGCAAACGTCCACACAAGTACTTGAACATGAATGTTCACAGCAGCTTTACTCATACTAGCCCCAAGGTGGGCACAACCCAAATGTCCATCAACTGCATAAACAAAAATGTAGACCAAAAACATGTGGTGTATCCACACAACGAAATATTCAGCCACATTCTTTTTTTAAAAAAATGAGGTGCCTGTTACGTGCTACAGCATGGATGAAACTTGAAAACATGCCACATGAAGGAAGCCAAGGGGAGTCTAGGTGGCTCAGTTGGGCATCCAACCACGATCTCACTGTTGGCGAGTTTGAGCCCTACATCGATTGAGCTCTGTGAGGCCAACACGGAGCCTGAAACCTGCTTCAGATTCTGTGTCTCCCTCTCTCTCTCTGTCCCTCCCCTGCTCGTACTCTCTCTCAGAAAATAAATAAACATTAAAAGAAGAAGAAGAGGAGGAGGAGGAGGAGGAGGAAGAGGAGGAAGAGGAGGAAGAGGAAGAGGAAGAAGAAGAAGAGGAAGAAGAAGAAGAGGAAGAAGAAGAAGAGGAAGAAGAAGAGGAAGAGGAAGAGGAAGAGGAAGAGGAAGAAGAAGAGGAAGAAGAAGAAGAGGAAGAGGAAGAAGAAGAAGAAGAGAAGAAGTCAGACACAAGCAGGGTGCCATATTGTGTGAATAGGCAAATCTAGAGAGACAGAAAGTAGACTAGTGGCGGTCAGGGCATGGAGGAATGGGGGGCAGTTGGGAGTGCGAACAGTCTCAAGGGTTCTTTTGGGGGTCATGGACGTGTCACGGAATTACATAATAATGGTTGCACAGCATTGTGAATATACTGAAAAACCATAGACTGGTATGACTTTAAAATGGTAAATTTCATGTTATGTCCATTTTATCTCAGTAAAAAAGTTTGCATTGAAAACCTCCATACACTGGAACTAAAACTAGAAAGAAAAAAAATAAAGGCACCTCCAGACACACTAGAAACATGATGACAAAAAGCAAAGAAAAACTCTGGAAAGGGGCAAGTTCCACTGGCACAGAGCAGGCACTGTGGGCTGGACCTGGAAAAGAAAGGGGATTATAAGCTGACCCAAGACCCAGTCCACCCCATTGGCTCCTCAGCTTCCTTGGTGCTCTCGCCACATTTGTACTCCCATGCATTCTGAAAACAGAAAGTTCTACGCAAATCTGAATGATTTCACAGGATCAGCTTGCCTTCTTATCTCTTTTCCCCTCTTTTCTCCCTGAAAATGACTCCATTTGAATTCCACGTTCTTTGGGGATCCCAAAGGTGGCTTTCCATTACTGCCACCACGGAAGAGGAAAGGAATGGGGATTATATGGGGCTTTTCTATCTTTAGTGAAGCCAGAGTCAAATAGAAGCGTGAAAGCAAATGAAATAGGTAGTATGGGTGAGAGAGCCTGAGAGATCCTTGAATTTTTTCTATATTTAACTTTCCTGGGCTTCAACTCTCCTGGGCTCTGAGTAAAAAGGGAAAATAGGAATGAGAAGGCTGCTTATTTCTCTCAATTTCGTTTTGTGTTTTGTTTGTTTTTTTTCTTATTTCTCATATCTATGGACTAAGCCTTCTTCGGCAAAGCCAGACTGTGGAGGAGTGGCAGAGAACCCAGAGCGGTGGCTTTAGATGGAAATTTCTAGAATGTGGTGTTACATACAATTGTTTCCTACACGTTGACTGGCTTGAAGATTGTTACTTTGGAAACATTGGTCCTTTAAATCTTTATTGTCATGTTTGGTGTTGCCATTTCTCTGAGAAGCCCGTTGGTATACAGGCCTGAGTGACTCCTTCACACTGTGAGTAATGCTTTATGCCAGAGCACATAGTGAGGTCTGTTGTCTCACTCCACATGAAGCCCCTTAAAAGACTGTATTCATCTCAGGGTATATCAAGTTGTGAGTGTTCTCATAAGAGAGGGTCCCTTTTTTCTTGTGGCGGGGTACCAAAACAGATGACTGTGGCACACAGTGCTCTCCCCCAAACTGCCAGTGAAACAGCCATCTTGTCTCCATTCCACGGACAACATTCTAGGCCTTGCAAAATGGGGACGCGCCGACAATCTTCATTCAGCATTGGCTTCAGCTGTGAAGGCATTTAGCCATTTCACACAATAACAACCACCTAGGGGTGCTCTCTTTCCAAACGGGTAAATTCAAGTGATTTGGTTTTCCGTTAGCCCTTCTATAGTTAAGGGAATGCAATCTATTCGAATATCTTGAGGTGAATTTTTCAACTGTAGTTTTGTGTGGACAGGAATTGGGTGAGTGGAAGAATGAGGAATTATAAGCATTCAATTTCTATTTGACCAGTATCTTTAATTAACTGGAACTTCTTTTCTCTCTCTCTCTTTTTTCTCTTCTTTCTTTCTTTCGAACTGACGGTCAAAAAGATAACACTAAGTAACTAGGAAATCTCCAGTTACCAAAAAAATTAACTGTGGTACTTCTGTGCTGAATAAGCCACGAAAGAGGAATAAAGCATTTATAAAGACTTTTCAGGGAATGTTCACAAAATTTTAAATGCGAAGTTTAATTAATTGCATGATTCACTGGGCCACCTGGCTGGCTCAGTCGATGGAGTCTGCAACTCTTGATCTTGGGGTTGTGAGTTCAAGCCTCACGTTGGGTATAGACAGTACTTAGAAACCAGCCAACAAATCAATAAATAAAATACAGCAGTTAAAAAAAAAATCACATAGTTCAGTTGATCTGGGCCATAAACTTCCTACGTAATTGAAGACTTTATGAGAATTCATATCGAAAGTTGCATGTATACATGCCCTGTTGAAAAATTCTAGAAGTATTTGTTTGACTATAAAATGCTTACCTTAAAAATGTGGCATGTAAGTGACTTTTTTTCCCCCCCGGTGAAAACACTTCCTCAAAGACCGTATTCTGTTTCCATCTGGAAGCATTATTTGGCCCTTGCTTTGTTTAAGAGAATCTTGCCCTGGCGTCCCTGAATATGCCACCGTTTGACTTCCACTGGCCCAAATCCATGGATTAGGAGGCCCCTCTGGGGAGCGAGTGGGGCAAGTGGGGGCATGAGGGACACAAGGCGTGCAATATCCAATTCCCACCACCAAGCCCCTGGCACAGACTTTGTCTCACCGGCTTTGTGATTAATCATGCCCCTTCACCTACTCTTTATTTACATTTGACAGGGTCCCACTGAACAGAAAATAGCCAACGTCGTGCAAGAAGCAAACTTGGCAGAGTCCTTCAATTAGAAGGTAATGATTAAATTCATTTGGTATTCTTTGTGCCATAATGACATTATTTATAAGGAATTCTTTTGGCGGTAATGTGACTGCCTTTTACACTTCCAGCAACATTTCTCATCCATTATCACTAAATAATCTTGAGTTCTTGCAAATCCCTTAGCAAAGGCTTCTTATAAAAGAACTTAAAAAGGAATAAATCCTCTGAGATATTACAGGATTCTCGCTGTGTGCCTCCCACAGACTTGCATGGGAATCGCTCAGCTTAAACCCCATATATTGCTTTGAAGATCCAATCCGTGTTCCTGTAATTCAGGCGTGCAAAAAAAAAAAGAAAGAAAAGAAAAGAAAAGAAAAGAGAGAAAGAAAGACAGCCATAAATATTTGTAACGGAGCTAACGTCTGCATTGGTTTGCAATATTTTTGGTAAGGTAAAGGGGGAGAGAGTGAAAAGTCTGATGGTTATTTGCAGCCTTTTTTCGGTCGTGGCGGGGGGCGCATTTCAGTCCGTCTCTTAGGTGTAAGGAATTAGAATTCATTTTGGAGAACGCGGATGGGGAAAAATTGGAGGGCTGGGGTGGACATGGAAGTAATAAGATGAGAAATCAAATAATATTTCGACCCCTACCTTTTCTTATCAAGAAGCCACTTATATATTTGCCCATAGGAGCCTCTGCAGTGTAGCCTTCCCCCCTCAAAGGGCATGTATGAGCGAACACCGGCCTCCCGCAGCTTTCCACTGCTTTCGGCAGCTGCCAGAGATTTTCCCTTCCCAAGGTATGGCCTTGCAGCTGACAGATGAGTTACTTCCAGGACTGCAGAGTTCCTATTTTTAATCAGACTTGCAGGAAATTGTGGGGCATCTCTGTTGTATTTACTTGGCTTCAAAATGTTTCCTGCACGAACTTCTTTTTTTTTTTTTCCAGCAGAGAAAATAAATTATAGGAGACGTTATCTGCGGACATCAAAAACTTTCTCTGCTGGGCGGTGGGCCCCTCTTTTTATTGTCTGTGACACGGGCCTCGGGTATTTAAAGTCCTGGGTCTTACACCATCATTTTATACATGTACATGTTTTTCTTTACTTCAGGAGTCACATAAATAGCCTAATAAGTGGAATTCTCACGAGTGTATGCTGAATAGTAGCAAAGAGCCTTCTGCTCCAGCACTGTCGTGGTCAGAAAAGAATAAGGTCGTCTCTTCACTCCACCATGCTGAGTAAATTTCTCACAGTACCAAGCCACCAAATGACGGGTCAAGGTCAAGATTTTTAATTACTGTATTTTATCAGATCTAGAAGGCTTCTGGGAGAGAAAAAGAAACCCGCCAATTAGCTCCGACACACCATGAATCGAATGACTGATTTCAGAGATGTTTCAGTGTAACGAAAGGATGTGTCTTCAAATTCATGAGAAATAGTCATTAGTCCCCCAAAAATTATTTTTTCTGAGCATTTTGTCTGCCAACCTCTGGATACTACAGCTGAGGTATGGAACGTGACTCTGGGGTCAGGGAACTTAGGGTTCCTTTGAGGGAGATAAAAATATTGACTGTGGAACCACAAGACGGACAAGACAGAGAGCCTCCTGAACATAGTAGATGGGGCTAACGTCCGTGAAGAGGGGAGTGGGGAGAAAATCCCACAGGAATGATTTAGAGGACCAACAAAAGCTGAGTCTTAAGCATAGTCCCTTGCATAGAGCCGGCCATTCTAGGGAAAGACAAAGGTTTTGACAACTGCAGAATTGGTAGACAATGATGTAGGAGGTCAGGCTATAGGAATCCAACTGCCTGGATTCAAGACCCAGCTGAGCCACTTACTGACTGTATGGCTTTGGGCAATTTATCTTAACCCTCTCCTGTTTCAGTTGAAGAGAATTAAATTTGTTTACTGAGATTAGCACATTGCTTGACACACAATAGGCAATCTGTAGGAACTAACTCAGAACAATAGCGATGATGTATAAAGGGCTGAGTTGGCTGGACCAAGAAGACAGAGGTAAAGAGCCTAGAGGAGGGGGTGGCTTTAGGATAATACAGGGGTGGGGGGTGAAATTGCACTGGTCTCTTTACTACTACTCCTTAAACACAGCAGCATAGCGAAGTACCAGGGCCTTTGCACGCCTAGTTCCCTTTCCCTAAGTTGCCATCTGACTTGTTCCTTTGTATTTCCTGTTGGCTCCTGCTAAAATGTAATCTGATCAGACAGCTCTTCTCTGACTACCCTACACAGAATGTTACCATCAAGTCTGCTCTGTTGCTCTCATCTCCCTTACTGTACGTTTTTTAAAAAGCTCTTCCAACTGCCTATTATTTTATATGTATATTTATTTGGTTATGGGTGTTGGGGTCAGGATTGGGTAGTGTGTGTGTGTGTGTGTGTGTCTGTGTGTGTATGAGCGTGAGTGGGAATGTGTCTGTGTATTATCATTCTCTGGCAACTAGAATGGAAATTGTAAGAGAACAGGACTCAGATAAAAATAATAGGAAAGAACAAATCCTTAAGGCTAGAAGACTTGGAGACAACTGCATTGAAGCTGCATTGAAGCTGCATTGAAGCTTTTGCATAAGGATTATTTTCAGCTGAAGGCAGTTAAGAAGCAAACACAGGAAGAATTCTCTGCCCTCCTCCTACCTGTCAAAGTGTAGGAAACAACTTTCCTGGTGAAGGTGTGCAGCGTCCCCTCTCCTGTACTGGGATAAACACAACCCTCATCGCTGGGGACAGAAAGTCCACCCTGCGATGGGTCGGCACAAACAAACCTTACTTTAAAAAAACCCTTATCCCCCTTATTTTTCTCTGTATATTTACCTTCCCAAAATTTACCACCCATAGAAACCCAAATCCATTTTCCTTCGTCTTGTCACTTATCCGAAATTTAGCACCCTTTGTTAAAATGGTATATAAGCTCCCAAGAAGCTAAACTGTTCTTTCAGGTTGTCAGTTCTTTTCTGTGAGGTTCCCTAGCATAACAAAGAATATGAACTTTTTCTATGAATCTTTTGTCAGTTTAATTGACACACCCCAGCAACTGACCTAAGAGGGTAGAGGAAAAGTTTTTCTCTTTCCTACAACATAGATAACATCCATGGATTCCGCTGCCCAGGATACATAGTCTACAATTAATTGTATAGTCTAACAATTTAACAACTACAGCAACAATAAAAAAACCGTAGATCCCCCTTGAAGGCAGGGACTATGCCAGTTTTCTATAACCTCCGTGCCTGTTCACATCCTATTCTGTGAGTGAAGGAAGAAGCATCTTTCTGGATAGGGATGCCTCCTTTGGAGAATGATACATTCTCCGGGCCCATTAATCAAAATCGGTGACACAGAGAGCTTGGGATCACTCGTTGTGGTAGGCTGAATAATGGCCCCATGAGACATCCCAGTCCTAATCTCTGGGACCTGTGAATGTTACCTCCTATGACAAAAGGGACCATGCAGATGTGAGCAAATATAGGATTTTAAAAGGAGGTTTTCCTGGATTATCTGGAGTAGGCCCTAAATGTAATCACAAGTGTCCTTAGAGGTGGGAGGCAGAGGGAGATTTAATTACTGCAGAAGCAACCAATATAATGATGGCGGCAAGATGCTGCTGTGCTGGCTTTGGAGATGGGGGAAGAGGCCTACTGCTAAGAGATGCAAATGCGGCGCTAGAGAAAGAGAAAGGAAGGAAGGTAAAGGCATGGACTCTCCCGTAGAGCCTCCAGAGGAGTGTGTGGCCCTTGACTTTAGCCCAGTGAAACTGATTTCAGACTTCTGGTGTCCAGAACTATAGTGAATAACTGTGTGTTGCTTTAAGCCACGAGACTGGTGGTAATTTGTTACAGCAGCGATAGGAGACTAACACACTCCCGTGGTGTCTTTGTGATGCTTCACAGACATCAGGGTCCCCCTGCTGTTTGTTCAGGGCAATTGCAGTTGAGAACAACAGATCTAGCAGAATCTCAGGAGGTCTCTAATTGTGTTTAGGCTCAGGATGGAATTTCTTTTACACTTGACTCCATCAAAATGTTAAGTCACTGGCTGTAAATGCCAATTCTCATTGCTTTTCGGCTCAGCCTCCTTGAGGAGGACCAAAGGCGGTGTAGAAACCGATGAGAATTCTCTGAGTACCTACCATGTGCCTGTATTTGAGGCATGAAGGAGCTTTTGACCATTTGATCTAACTTTTATCATACTGGTAAAGGAATTGGGATATGAAAGAACTCGTATGAAAAATAAAGAAATAAAACTTTGAAAACCAAAAAAGGTATTTTTATTGCCTAACACTGTGTCAGGCCCATGTACAGTTTCAATAAATATGGTATTTAAATGACATAGTCCTTGTTTTTAAAAAGTTTACAGCCTAGGGGGAAATATTTGTATAGGAAAGACAAATAGGTTTTCTAGATAATAAAATGTATTATAAAACTCTATTAAAACAATATGATCCAGTGTAGGAATGGACAGAAAGAAATCTAGAATGTCATAAAACTCTAAGAATAGAATAAGAGTTTACTTTGTAATATAGGGAGCATTTCAAATAGTGGAGAAAGAATAGATGATTAAATAAATAACGATGATAAAATCAGCTAACATTTTGGGGGGAAAAGGCTTTTTTTTCCCTACCACACACCGTATACCAAAAGGAAGCCGGATTATAAATGGAAAAGCACAGGGCATAAGAAACTCATGGGAAAAAGTACAGGTTAATATTACCTTTCTTTTCATGTGCAAAGACATTTTTAAAAACGTTGCATAAAAAGAAATGGCATACATTTAAAACTTTTAAGTTCGGGGGTGCCTGGGTGGCTCAGCCTGTTAAGTGTCCAACTTTGGCTCAGGTAATGATCTTGCAGTTTGTGAGTTCAAGCCCCATACTGAGATCTGTGCTGACAGTGTGGAGCCTGCTTAGGATTCTCTCTCTCTCCATCTCTCATTCTGCCCCTCCCCCACTTATACACATGCGTGCTCTCTCTCTCTCTCTATCTCTCTCTCTCTCTCACTCTCAAAATAAATAAATAAACTTTAATAGGAAAAAAAAACCTTCATCGTTCCAAAGGTAGCGAATCTGAGAAATAATTAGGGAATGTGAAAATACATAGCTTCAAGAGATTCACTGTAATGTATACTCTGTGTGTGTGTACGTATGTGTGTGTAAAAGTCTGGAAAGAAAATATTAGATTAACAGTATATTATACTAACTATAATTAACAGTATATGAAGAGTAGTTATATTCTGTTAGTAGAATTACAGTGGAGTTTGTATATCTGTCTATTCTCTCTATAGAGATAGATAGATAGATAGATAGATAGATAGATAGATAGATGATAGAGAGATAGATGATAGATAGATAGATAGATAGATAGATACATACATACATACATACATATGTAGATTAGATAGATAATTTACTTGTTTATCTGATAATTTACCTCCTAGTAACCACTCAACTCTCTCGTTCAATTTTCAGAGTAACAAACACATCTATTAACATGGATCAAGGTTATATGGTTTAGTATTAAAACGAGTGCAGTGAACCCTGAAGGAGAGCAGAAACACTTTGGACTTCCCCGCCCCTTCCCCCGTTTATTGTGAGGGATTTCATTATTATTTTAAAGGCAGCATACTTTGAATGACTATTCGTCTGCAGACAGATTATCCCTTCCTTCCTTCCTTCCTTTAGTCTACAAAACAAATCTCAAACGGTCTTGTGTTTAATGTTAGTAAACGTTACTTTGAGTGATCGAAAGGATTTTCGATGCTGACTTTAGAAACAATCCCTGTATAAATGCACCTCCACCGGGCAGGTGAGTTTCTTTTATTTTTATAGAACTGATTGTAATAGGGAAACAAACCTACACTGCTTTTCTTTTGCTCTCGTTTACGACGTCAGGAGCGCCTAGCCCATTTTAAGTTACGGGAGGGGATGGCGTTCCTTGTAAACTGGCCTTCAGATATTCCCTGGAGGCGTATGAGGATGAGGAGAGGAGAGGAACAATTGCTCTCCACTTGCTCCTGATTCTCTCTGGAGATTTAATGATGGTGCAAGCATCTGCTTCTCTGCTCTGAATGTGAGGTCGGAATTGGGGAATGCAGGGTTGGGGACAGAAGGAGCAAGCGAGAAAGTCACCAGACATGTTCCCATAATTCCGGGAGCTGATTGTGGGAAGGTAGCCAAAAAAACATTTGAACAAATACAAAAGATAGGAGGCTAGCCAACCTGGAGAAGGGGCAGCTAGAGGGACAGTGCTCAAAAGCCAAGAAGAACCTAGTGTCTAGTGTTCCTTTGGCAACTGTTTGGACCCAAAGGGTGAAAATCTTTGATTGCCAGAATAGGTGCCCATGGCAGTGAATCCCGTAGTGAGTGCAGGTGGGAAGTTGGTCCCCACTGGGCTCACTAGTTGCCTGAACATCAGAGGTTATGCCCGCGTGTGTCCATAAGCCTAGGCTTGGTCTTTGTCACGCTCCTGCGTATGTGTCCTTATGGTGTCACGAGAAATTGTGTCTGGGGGTGGGGGGTGAGGGTGAGAGAGAACTGGATCCCTACGTTGAGAGTGATGAGGGCACCAAACTGAATAGTGGAAACATCTGGGCTGGGGTATTTTTTTTTTTTGTAGTATATTTTATTTTATTTCATTTATTTATTTTTTTAAATATACTTTACTGTCACATTGGTTTCCATACAACACCCAGTGCTCATCCCAACAAGTGCTGTCCTCCCTGCCTATCACCCACTTTCCCCTCTCCTCCACCCACCCCCCCATCTACCCTTAATTTGTTCTCAGTCCTTAAGACTCTCTTATGGTTTGCCTCCCTCCCTCTCTAACTTTTTTTTCCTTCCCCTCCCCCATGGTTTTCTGTTATGTTTCTCAAGATCCACATATGAGTGAAAACATATGGTATCTGTCTTTCTCTGACTGACTTATTTCACTTAGCATAATACCCTCCAGTTCCATCCATGTTGCTACAAATGGCCAGATTTCATTCTTTCTCATTGCCAAGTGGTATTCCATTGTATATAGAAACCACATCTTCTTGATCCATTTGTCAGTTGATGGACATTTAGGCTCTTTCCATAATTTGGTTATTGTTGAAAGCGCTGCTATGAACATTGGGGTACAAGTGCCCCGATGCATCAGCACTCCTGTATCCCTTGGGTAGATTCCTAGCAGTGCTATTGCTGGGTTGTAAGGTAGTTCTATTTTTAATTTTTTGGGGAACCTTCATAGTGTTTTCCAGAGCGGCTGCACCAGTTTGCATTCCCACCAGCAGTGCAAGAGGGTTCCCGTTTCTCCACATCCTCGCCGACATCTATAGTCTCCTGATTTGTTCATTTTAGCCACTCTGATTCGCGTGAGGTGATATCTCAGTGTGGTTTTGATTTGTATTTCCCTGATGAGGAGTGACGTTGAGCATCTTTTCATGTGTCCGTTGGCCATCTGGATGTCTTCTTTAGAAAAGTGTCTATTCATGTCTTCTGCACATTTCTTCACTGGATTATTTGTTTTTCGGGTGTGGAGTTTGGTGAGTTCTTTATAGATTTTATATACTGTGGGCTGGGGTATGTTTAACAACACCCAGCCATAAGCATTTCCAACTTGCCTGAAAATTAAATACAAAAAACCTTAAGCAGTGGAATAAAAATCACAGAGTGAAATATCTGTAGACTCAATTATACATACCTACAACAACCACAACAGAACAAGTTATCCTTCCCCAAACAATAAAAATGAGATTAAAAGGCAGACAGTACATTTGGGGGGAGATGGAACGTTTACAACAACTGTACCTCCCTTCCCCCCGCAGACGGCATCAGTGCCTGCTGGACCCAAAGTGACCACAACCATGTGGGCATGGGACTTCATTTTGTTTAGGGGAATTGCTGGAGGGGTTGAGGATTAGCCTGAATTTTATGAATGCATGAATCCAGGGGCTTTGATACCTGGGAGTGACTGACAGTTGAGACCATTCCAGTGGAAGACTGACCAGGACAGAGTCTGGGGGAGCCCTGATCTTACTGGACCGCAAATGAGAACCCACTGGCTGATGCAGAGCAGAGCGAGAAATTGAGGAGGGAGAACATGGTAGTTTGATTGACTTGTTACTAACGTGAACTAGATCGGAGACGTCATTTCTGAAACTCTTTGCGAAGTTGATAATGGGATGAGTTAATATATTCACATTTGGGACTGCTTCAATTTTTATTTAGGCATATTTTGAAACGTCCGGTGAGATACTTAACAAAGCAAATGAACAAAATTTGAAATAGGAAAGAGTAAATACTGTGGAAGGTAAGTGTATCACAGAATTATGCAGTTATCTGAGTAGTCAGGTAATGAGTGATTTCTTAGTCTCATACGTGCTTTTTTCTTTTTCTACATTTTTCTAATCCCTCAGTGTGCACACATTTTTTTTTATAACACAAGCAAACAAATCAAAAAACATTTAAAATGCAACCAACCCACAGCACTGAAATGCATCTATATTCTTCCCCTAATAACACTTGTCATCATTTAAGGACTATTACACTAGTCTGCCTAAACCGTACCTATCTGTTCAGTGAAGGATGTCATTTATTGGAAAATTGTTGTATCTGTGCTGTGATACAATCTGAAAAGCCTAAGCCTCATACACGGCCACCCTTTTCCATTCTCCCACAACACATTCCTTTGAAACAGGGTAATGACCTTGCCATGGTGTTCATTCTTTCATATTGCCAGATCTTGCTGAATCTACCCAAGCCAGAAGAACTACGTGAGTAAAGAGGAGGCAAAGAGAAAGTGAAACAGTTTAAAACACTTTAAAAAAAATCGCAAACAAGTCTCGATCTCTTTCGAGGGCTACTGAATCGATACTCCTATTTGCCTTTCCATAGAAGGAGGGGGAAGAGAGGATTCCGGTCTCCTACCACCGGGAGGATGGTGACCTGTGCCTGTCCTGAGGCTGTGGCCGTGGGAAATCTATTTCTTTCTGCCTGGCTTCCGGGAAGTGCATTTATGCCGGATAACTATAGCATAACAAAGGTTTACCCTACAAGCTGGTCAATAACTTACACCACAGAATTTGTGGAATTTTGTTGTTCCTTGAGTTTCTCGTTGCAAGGGGGAATAAAGCCAGCAGAAGCCCCACGCGCATCGTGAAACGACTGTTACAAGCAGGTCTCAACTTTCAAAAACAACCACCGCCATGATCGTGTGCATTATAGGGCAACGTGTCCTGTGGTTGGGTCTGTGATAGGACCGACAAAAGTCACCGGCCTGTGGCTTCATTGTTCTCTGCTTAAGAGGAACAGAAAGGATGCGATGGGTGTGTGTGTGTGTGTGTGTGTGTGTGTGTGTGTGTTAATGTTCTTGCTTGGTTTCACAGTTGTTTTCCAGTTGGCGTGTTCCTCCAACTTGGCCACAACCCACCCTTGTTTCTAGAAATGGGGTTAGCCCTGTCAAGGGTTTACCATAAAATACCACGCAGCACGTCGTTGGTCGGGCCCTTCTGGGTTGTTGTTAGGAATAGAGTCATGCATGTTCTATGCAGAGCTTTCAGATTTTCAGAGTGATTTTAGGGCTTCGGTCTCACTAAGATGAGATAATGGGGACACAAACCATTACACCCCCTCCCCCAGCCCCCATTTAACGGGTGAAAAAAAAAAGTTCTAGAACTTCTACAGGATACTATTGGTTTGGGGACCTTCTGGCATTCCAATCCCTTTTCCTTTAATACTCTAGTGTAGGGGCAGGGTCCACACTGTAACCCAGATCTTCCCTGTCCCTGCCTTGGCACCTCACCAGGCACATGGCAGAGGAGACCCAATAGGACGCTCTGTTCTGGGACTTTGTATCTTGACTGTGACCCAGCAACAAGGAGACAAGAGAGATCTAGCTAATCCTGTTCATCCCTAATTCCCGTTCTCCCATTCTCTTTCTCTCTCCTTCTCCCTGGGTTTCTTTCATTTACCTTTTTTCTTAAAAAAATTATTCATTATGAAATTTAATTGGTGTGCAGGGCAGTGCTATATTCAAAGTTGAACCGAGTGTTTTTATTTATTTTATTGTTTATTTATTTATTTTTGAGAGAGAAAGCAAGCATGAGTGGGGGAGGGGCAGAGAGAGAGAGAGGGGGAGAGAGAGAATCCCAAGCAGTCTCCCCACTGTCAGTGCAGAGGCCACTGTGGGGCTCGAACCCACAAACTGTGAGATCATGACCTGAGCCGAGTCGAATGCTCCAGCGACTGAGCCACCCCGGCGCGCCTAGCCAAGCATTTTTTAAATGAACACATAGAACCACCATCCAAGTCAAGACGTAGCCCTTTGCCAGCAGCTCAGGAGTTCCTGGTATACTCCTTCCCGACTACAGTTCTCTCCTTCCTCAGGGTAACCATCCCAGTAGCGAATGATGTTCCCATCATGGTTGTCCTCACCAGCGCTTGGGCGCATCAGGTTTTTAAGAAGGAACTTATCAAATGCTTTTCACCGTTTGGGCTTCAATAAAAGAGAGCCGGGATATTTTCCTCAAAGTCTCCCGAGGGGCTGGGTAGTCGCGCGGTAGGGGTGCGGACTTTGGATTTCATCTGGGTTCAAGTCTCAGCTCCCAGCTTAGCTGTGTGACCGTGTGAAAGTGACTTAACCTTTCTGTGGTTCATTCTTCACACCTACCGTTTGGGTGGTAAGAACGCTCATCATTGTGACGTCATCATTGTGACGATTAAGTGACTTAATAGACACAAAGCATTCAGAGCAGTACGTGGCACATGATGCGTACTGTGTGTTTGTCACTGATATTATGATAAAAGCAAAGAATCTCTGGGATCGGGAGTTGCGAAAGATTGGAATGCTTAGACCCATAAACACAGAGCACAGACTGGGGTTGCGAGAGGGAAGGAGGAAGGGGCAGGGGAGAGGGAGATCCAGGCTTCCGGTTAGGGAATCAATAACCCACCGGGATGAAAGGCACAGCATAGGGAATAGAGTCAGTGACCCTGTACGGTGACAGATGGCAGCCACACTTGCAGTGAGGCTCCACTTCCGGCGGACCCCCACCTGCTGCTGCTTGGGTTGGGTGCTCAGCCAGGTTTTCCACAGACCTTGCGTCTCTCTTCTTAGGAAATTACAACCCTTTGGAGATTACGTAGGGAAAGAAGAGAGGCCCTAGGGCGTAATCAGAACAGGTATCTTACGTCGTTCAAGCTAAAGAAAAAGAACATATTTCTCACTTGCGAAGGAGCTAAGACCTTCCGCCCCGAGATTTTGTAGTTTACACGGACAACAAGGAAAGGGCTCCGATCTCTGACCATTCTGACGTGCAGGTGAACAACACAGCAATTCATCGTTTGTATACATTGTGAGGTGATCACCGTGACACATGTAGGTCCCATCTGTCACCATACGAACTTGCTACGGATTACTAACCCTATTCCTTATGCTGTATATCGTGTCCCCAGATGAGTGACTGCTTGTAAGATACTTAGAACAGACAGACTGACCATTTTTGAATTCAATAAATGTAATCATTTGTTATTATTGAATATATATATATATATATATATGCTTAAAACTACTGAAAAGAGAGTCCAGTCGTCTAGAAATGTATGCACCTGTTACCTTAAAGTATTATTATGGCAACAAAGACAGATGAAAACCCTCACTTATTTCTTGGTCGCTGACTATCGTCCAGACAGACGAAAGTGTGCTTGCAGATTTGATATACCAACTAAAACTTTGGTGCTGGGAACTGGGAGCATATGGCTAGATTGTCAGCTATCATAATGGCATTATTTTTGTCTATAAAATGCGATGAAATGACACTGAGGAAAACTTAAATGCTTTCCCTTACGATCTATTAAGATTAAAGTGATCCGTAAAGCTATTACCTGGCTTTTATCATCAGTGTCTTTCACAAAGGCCATTTCTCCACAAAGAAACAAAGTTTTAGCAATCACTTTAGACAAGGTACTGTGTGAAATAAAACTCTCCAGATTACTCTGTGTTAGAACTCTGGGGTACCTTGTAAACGCATTAGCAAGTCTCTTAACTAATGTCCCCAATTAATTAATACCCTAGGGTTCATCTGAAACTGTATTGACTGTCCAAGGCTCACTGAGCTGCGGCTAGGAGGCTCTCTAACAAGCTCTGTGTATTTTTTTCTCCCCCTAGTTAAGTTTTTTTGCTTATAGTTTGTGTATTTTCAAAACTGTGGCATTTGCACCTCTACCGTAATCATGCAGTTTAATTAGATGTCTTATAAACTTATGAAAAAGGATTTGTTTTTGCTTTTCAAAGTATACACTGGAGGCTTTAGAAAGATTTACTAAAAGCGAAGTTATTTTAGGGGCTCCGTTGGTTCAGCCTCTAACTCTTGACTTTGGCTCAGTTCACGATCCCAGGATTGTGAGATCGAGCCCCTCATCAGGCTCTGCACTGGACATAGAGCCTGTTTGAGATTCCCTCTCTCTTTCTCTCTCTCGCCCTACCCCTCTCCTCCTGCTTAGGCGCTCATGCTCACTCGCGCTCTCAAAATAAATACATAAAATACATCTTAAAACCAGAAGACATGGTTTCTCCCCTCGATTTAAGGGAAAAGGTGGGTACCTGAACCAGGAACACCAGACACAACATGGGGGCTGCTATGATGGCTGATACACACAGAGGAGGAAACTATTAGTTAGACCTGAGAAGGACAAGTTGGAGCTAAGCGGGCTCGGTGTTGGGTAGAAGCAGTTGAGATGGGCTTCACAGCCTGAGTAGGAGTTCGGCAAATAGAAATGTGGGAGAAAGGACATTCCAGAAAGAGGTACGAGCCCCAGGAGAAAATGACAGAAGTGTGAGAGTCAAGAGGCTGTTTGAAGGACTTAAGTTGGTGGAAGATACTGAGAATATTTTTTAAGGAAATTAAAAAGTGGCAGAAAATCAGATCACGGTCAGATTGCAAAGGGCCTCTAGGTAATGCTAAAATGTGTAGACTGTATTCTTCAGCTGACAGGGAGTCACTCTAGGCTTTGGCCAGAGGAGTGGCTGGAAATTTATGATAGAGTCACAATAGGCTGTCCAGTAGGGATCAGCTGGGAAGGGGAAGAGGAAAACGCAGTACACAAGTCTATTTCAGCCTCACCGGAGGACTGGGACTCAGTATCCCTTCTGGGGGCCGGTCCCACGTCAGACGAGGCTCTCCTGTGGTGGTGCTAAGGCCCATGGTTCTAGATGACCCATGCTCTTGTCTTCAAATCCTTGGAATTCCTCTCCCCCCACGGCTAAGCTGCTACCGGGGAAAGAAAAGAAAAGAAAAGAGGACAGACGACGGGTGGCACGAATTACCCATTTACAACGGGGCAGATCATCTAGGGGGCGGTCAGTCACACCAGAAGTTGCAGAATAATCAAATGGAAAGAAAGGGATGGCTAGGAAGTGTGGTCGGGTTGGACAGCTGATGTGTCTTGCGGGGGGTGAGGAGGGAGACAGGGGAGGCAGCTGGGATGATTTGGAAAGGGGGGAGGGGCTGAACATCTGGGAGGATGGTGATGTCCTTTACGGGGATGAGAAACGCAGATGGAGGAACAGGTTTGGGGCCAGATGCGTTTTGTTGGGGACCCGTGGAGCTCGCAGTCCTGGCGACCTCTCTGTGAGGAAAGGTTGACCAGACAGGTGGATGAGCTGGTCCGTGGGAGGCACAGTACCCTGCGCACAGCTTCCCCATAAATGTTTATTAAATACGAAATAAACAAAGCTGAAACCAGTTTCCATGTTAGCATTCCCACAGTGATACTTACTGGTTGGGTCCTTGCCGAAGCGAGGCTTGAGTGTATCCGACTTAAAAATAATTGCTTACCACTTCGAGCTCTCCCATATGTTTCTCCTTCCCGTTACTAGTACAATTAAAAAAATAAGAATAATTAAGATTTGGGGGGGAGGGGCACCTGAGTGGCTCAGTCGCTTAAGCATCCCTCCGACTTCAGCTCAGGTCATGATCTCACGGTTCGTGCGTTCGAGCCCCGCACGCTTCGGGCTCTCTGCTGACAGCTCAGAGCCTGGAGCCTGCTTCGGATTCTGTGTCTCCCTCTCTCTGCCTCTCACCCACTCGTGCTCTATCTCCATCTCTCAAAAATAAATTAAAAACATTAAAAAAAATTTTTTTTCAAGATTTGGAGAAGAAAGCACCATCCAAACATGCTGTCATCCTTGCCCTAATAGCATTAATTACTGGAGAGCTAGGATTTATAAAAAGCATTTTCCAACTGTGGGCAGGAACACACAGAGTGGCAAGGCTCCTGAACTTGGCTTTGAGGTGAACACTTGTTTCTGCCTCATTGTGCTGTGGCCACGATAACCCTTGGTCTTATACTCAGTTCAGGCTGCTAAAAACAATAAAGAAATAAGTAAACAAAAAAAGGACCATAGACTGGGTGGCCTATAAACAACAGAAACTTACTGCTCGCAGTCCTGGAGGCTGAAAGTTCTAGATCTGGGCGCCAGTATGAGCCGGTTCTGGTGAGAACCCTCTTCTGAGCTGCAGACAGCTGGCTGACTTACTGTACCTTCACATGGCAGGAAGAGAGAGCCAGCTCTCTGGTCTTTTCTTATAAGGGCATGCAGTCCCAATTTCTGTGGGCTCCACCCCCCTGACTCCATTACCTCCCAAAGGCCCCACCTCCAAATACCATCCCACTGGGATTAAGGTTTCCACATATGGATTTGGGGAGGGGGGACATAAACATTCCATCCTCGACACACACTTCAAAGATTTTGTCTTGTCAGAACGTGTTAGGTCACAGCGTCCCCCTTTGGGCTCCAGAAATTACGGGAGAGGTGTGGCCGGCCGTCCAAATACAAGAAGGGAGGTAGCCTGGGTTCCTTTCTCCGGCCCTCGAGTCACATTCCCGGGGTGGGATTTAAAAAGCATCCCCAACAAGGGCAGTGGGAGGCACAGGCTTCCAGTTGCAGAGTGGGGAAGTCCCGGAATGAAAGGCCCAGCACAGGGAACGTAGCCGCTGGGATGGCAGTCGCGTTGCGTGGTGACAGATGGCGATGAGCACAGCACGATGTAAGGACTCGTCGAATCACTGTGTTGTACACCTGACACTGACATGACATCTTGGGTCAACTGTACTTCGGTGAAAAAAAGAAAAAGCACCTCCAGTGGAAAATCGCTCGCTTCAGTTTGGGAGCAATTACAGGCTGGCAAATGCCGTTCCCAAACAGGGTTCCACCAATCCGTGCCCCCTCCCGCACCCTCTCATTCCCTTCTTGCATTGCCGGTGTGCCGGTCCCTTCTGAGGAAGCCTCAGGGCCTCACAAGGCTGTCTGAGCTTGGCTCATCTGGGGCTCCCTCGCCCCGACTGAGTGCTTTGCACATGGTAGTGGCATTCCAAACACTTGTAGAATACGCTGGTAAAATGACTCTTTGTCTAGTGGGACCTGCGATGAGGTCATCATGTCGAATGCTTATCTCGAGTCTGTTTGTCTCGTGTGGTGGGGCAGTGGCTTTGTCCAGACCAGTTAGAAGCCGAGGGGATTTACGGGACAGCGGAAAACAACGTGATGCATTTTTCCAGAGTAATAGAACCGAAGTCTGGCTACGAATTGCTTTTTCTCAGTCGGACTCTGTTTGGAAGATTTTCTGCTAGCATTTCCTTTTACGTCGGTTGAGAGTTTCTCTTTCACCCCTAACCCTACTCAGCCCAGCCAGGTGCCCAGAACACCACCACGGGGGAATCTCTGACTCACCCTCGCAAAAGTGAAGCTGTATAATAGGATACGTTCTTCGCTGACTAATTTCTTCTCAACACATGTTGACTCATTAGAAACTGGGAGAAGAAATGTAGCAAAAGTCATTGGATTTTATAGCTTCCTTTGCAAAGATTTTTTTTCTTTATGACAAATTAATTGCATGCTCGGTACCGTATAATTCCACACCCGTTTCGAGAGTACCTACTTGAAAAAAAGGCACTGGAAAGTGCTTCCTTTGGAAGTCGTAAAAATTAAGAAACTAATGAGGGGGGAAAAAATCTTCTTAGCGTGTTTTTATGGCTGCAAATAAAGTAACTTAGTAAGGCCGAAGGGGAATCTTTGAAGAGAAATACAGGACATATCTCAACACAGAGGAAGGCTTAAAAATGAACATGGAACCGGGGCGTGAAGGGTGGCAAGCGTTTCCCTCAACATATGTAGGGAATAAGGTCTTACCCCTCACTGGTCTCGTTCAGATTGATGCAGAATGGAGGCATTCTTCATCTCAGAGGCAAAAGCTCTGGTCATTTCAGCCCTTTTCATGTACCTTTCCCTAACTTGTCATTCGTTGTGTTTTGTTTCCAAGATAGGACAGGTGCTCCGGGGGGGGGGGGGGGTCTGGGTGTATAGAAAGGTTCCCCTGAGGGTCCGCTCCTCCCTGCGAGGTTCAACCCAAATTCTTCTTCGGTGAGCCCTTCTCGGAGTCTCCCTGCAGTCTCTCCTGCTCTGCGAGTGTTCTGTGGTGTTTCTGTCTCTGATGCCTTTTTCTATAGAATGGACTGTCCCCAAAATGGTGGTTGAAAGCAAAACCTTTTCATTGCTCATTATTCTGTCAGTCTGGAACTTAGGCAGGGCTCAGCAGGGACGGCTCATGTCTGCTGTGTATGCTCTTCGATGGGGAGAGCCCGGAAGCTTCGTCCCAAGTCTGGTAACATAGCTGGAGTGGCTGGGATATCTGGAGGACGGCCAAGTCTCACCTTCCAGAAGGGTAGTTGAACCTCTTTTCAGAGTAGCTCAGGGCTCCAAAGGAGGAAAAATGGAAGCTACCAGGTGCCTGGAAGCCTAGGGGCTGAACTGACACAGTGGAACCTCCCTGTATGCTCTCGCCAAAACAAACCACAAGGGCGGCCTAGACTGAAGGGGAGGGAAGACGTACTTCTGTTCTTGGCGGAAGGGGAAGCATGAATTGATGGCAGCCATCTTTACAGAGAGCCAGCTACCGCCTTCTGCCATAAAGTACAGGGCTCAGAGATGAGTTGGATAAACACATGGATTGGGGAAGGCCGGGGACAGAGAGTAAGGAAATACCTTGGAAAGACCCATGTCAGCTTCGAAATCAGATGATGTGGGCTTGATTCCCAAATCTTGTCCTCATCGATGAGCCCTAAATGTGCCCTTTCTTCCTTATTTCTATTTCCTTGAGCTTAAATGGAGGTGATAGTCCACGGTCCGCAGAGTGGTCAAGCATGAACAAGGTGTTGTTTGTGGAAGTGCCTTAGCCCACGGGCTGGAGCTGGGAAATGAGTCTCCTTCTTGACCTTTGTCAAGCAAAGTCTTCTTTGCTCTCCTCAAACGTCTGGACACATTTTGACACCCATACTGACACATGTGAGGGGAGAAGTTTTCTCAGTAAGGAGTTCAAAGTAGAATCATATTTAAAACACAGCCCAGGATATAAGTGCGTTAGAATAAATGCCATAATTGGCCCTTCGCCGGGCCACCGACAAAGACACTCTGGCGTTCTCGTTAAGCTCCCACGCACAAATGCACATGCGGGTACCCAATTCAGGGTCCAGCTGTGCCAGCGGCCGTTCTTTGTGGGATCACCTCCCGCCCCCACAGCTGACTTCTCTTTCAGGAAACTGTCTGTGATCTGCCCAGAGATGACTCTAGCAAGCCATAGCTAATGGACACACAGTAGAGGACCCACGAAGCAAGCCGGGAGACATCTAATAGAACGACCTTGACATCACAGAGAGCAGAGAACCATCTATCCCCAGCTCATCCTACTTCAGTCCGTCTCTTGTGCAAAACCGAGGACAAATAGCAATCATCCACAATTCTTGGTGTAGTGGCCCTCAACCCACTCGGTCCTGGCTCTGTCTTTATAAAGCACGTACTTTGCGTTGCCTTTTCACTATTCTGAAATTAAGTCCGTGGGTAAAAGAGCTTACCTACAAGCACTATTTCAAAGACATCAGTATAATGCTCGAACTTCGTGTAAAGGGCATGATGAGAGAAGTAATTTATAATGAAATAATATGTGGGTTTTTTTTAATGTTTATTTATTTTTGAGAGAGTGTGTGAAAAAGGGGCAGAGAGAGAGGAGGAGAGAGGATCTGAAGCAGGCTCCACACTGACAGCAGAAAGCCTGTTGTGGGGCTTGAACTCACAAACCGTGAGATCGTGACCTGAGTTAAAGTCAGAGGTTTAATGGATTGAGCCACCCAGGTTCCCCAATATGTGTTTTGACATGTAAATACTTAGGTATGATAAGACTTAAGGGAATCACCCACACATACTTCAAATTCCAAGGTTTTCAGGGGTGCCCTGGGGGCTCAGTCTGTAAAAAACGTCCGACTTCAGCTCAGGTGATGATCTCACAGTTCAAGAGTTTGAGCCCCGTGTTGGGCTCTGTGCTGACAGCTCAGAGCTTGGAGGCTGTGTTGGAGTCTGTCTCCCTCTCTCTCTGCCCCTCCCTGGCTTGTACTATCTCTCTCTCTCTTTCTCTGTCTCTCAAAATAAATAAATGTTAAAAAAATTTTTCAAATCCTAACTTTGAAATTAAAATAATATTCAACTAGTACTGTCCTAGGTGAACTTTTTTCAATCAAAAAAAATTTTTTTTACTGTTTATTTATTATTGACAGACAGAGAGACAGGGTACGAACGGGGAGCGGGGGAGCACAGAGAGAGAGGGAGACACAGAATCTGAAGCAGGTTCCAGGCTCTTAATTTCAGCACAGAGCCTGACACAAGGCTTGAACTCAAGAGCTGTGAGATCATGACCTGAGCTGAAGTCAGACGTTTAACTGACTGAGCCACCCAGGTGTCCCAAACTTTTTTCACATTAAAAAAAAAAACTTTTTTTAACGTTTATTTATTTTTGAGAGACAGAGAGAGATGGAGTGCAAACAGGGGAGAGGCAGAGACAGAGGGAGACACAGAATCGGAAGCAGGCTCCAGGCTCTGAGCCGTCAGCACAGAGCCCGACGCAGGGCTCGAACTCATGATCAGTGAGATCATGACCTAAGCCAGAGTCAGACGCTTAACCGACTGAGCCACCCAGGTGCCCCACTGTTTTCACATTTTCAAATAAAGGTTATGTAAATACATATATGTGTGTATGTGTATATGTTTATATATATATATATTGATGCATATGTGTGTATATGCATGTATACATGTATATAAATCACTGTGGATACTACAGTTACAGGCACAAACTAAAACACATGTGTGGTACTTGTGACTCAAAACCACAAGCAGCATCAGTGATATGAATTTCAAAATGGCCAGCAATCCTTGGAAACATTCTGAACAAGACTGAATTCTGTATTTCCTCAATTTACATGGTAATTTTCATCTGGAAAATTCAATGTGCATTTCGACCGTGCAAAACTAGTTGGTGTTTATACGTTAACCCAAGTAGGGATCTACATTCCGATTATCATAAACAAGTTTTTCACTTACACAAACGTCTGGCTTCTTGACTTGAGAAGTCTGTGACTAGAAAATCCAATGCAGGCAGGATAGTTCTTCACTGTATAAGACTGTCTGCAGCACATTGTGGGACGTGTAGCGTCTCTGATCCCCGTCGACTGCACGCTCCTCAAACCATAGGTGTCCAAACCCGTAATAAAACAAAGTTCCTCCAGATTTCCCAACCCACCCCTCGCGATGCTGCAGCTGTTGAATTCTTCCAGTTTTGTGCAGTAAGTTCCCAAGTGGCTCTTTCCAATGATACCGTCTCATTAGATCATCACAATAAGGTATATTATTATTTTCATTTTTGCCCATAAGGAACTATGCCCATAGACGTTCAGTGATTCACATACATCACCATTAATGGTGTTGACCCGCTCTTCTTGTTCTTGGTTTAAGACCTTGCCCCCGTGCTCATGTTTATATCAAAATAAAGTGAGGTAGTTTTTCCAGGCTGTATTAAGGGGTGTTGGGTCAGCATGGCAGAAGGTAGGATGTGCTGACACACAGCGTAGGGACATAGCTTCCATGTCCCACTACGACTTCTGGTTTTTCCTCAGTTATCTTCATCTAGCCCCTTCGGTTTTGCTCACCTGCTAAGAGGGTTATGGCTGCTCTGACTTTACAAGGGTGGTTTACAGGGGCGGGGCGGGGAACAATACTGGTTGCAAGATGCCCTGAGGTAGTCCAATGAATTACATGGTTTGATGCAGACGAAGTGCTTGGAAGAGCCCATAAAGTTAGCTTCATAAATGTTAGCTATTTCTACCGAAACATTTGGGGGGAAACATGGGTTTATGATAACAGCAG
This sequence comes from Acinonyx jubatus, assembly GCF_027475565.1. Classification (NCBI taxonomy): domain Eukaryota; kingdom Metazoa; phylum Chordata; class Mammalia; order Carnivora; family Felidae; genus Acinonyx; species Acinonyx jubatus. The sequence continues at coordinate 85,395,784 of NC_069391.1, read as the reverse complement.
TGGAGGAAGGTGTGACTGCCTTCCGTAGGAGATCAACTTGCTTCGCCATCTTTGTTTGGATCACCTAATACTTGGAAGGCTTTACACTAGGGCGTGCTTTAAGTAGGACACAGTCACTGCCCTGAAAGACAAAGAATTCTTAGTCCTGTTGGGGAGAGGAGTTGGGGAGAGGAAAAATGAACAATACATATATGAGATGTAGAAACATAAATGTCTTGAGAGGCAGAAACAAATTACTACAAGGCATTGGGACTTCCGTCTTCTGGTCGTAGCAGAGACTAAAACAAGGAGAAATGGCATCCATCTAGAAATCAAGAAGAAGTCGGGGTGAATGATGGTGACTGGACAGGAAAACTCGAGGAGGAGCCCAGAAGAGTTAAGGATCTTTTCAGGAATGTCCCACATCAACAAAACCACTGGGCATCTTGGGGAAATGTGTTCGCAGAGCTGCAACTCACACGGCAGCTTCCCCAAAGTTGAAAAAAAAAAAAAAGAAAAAAAAGTGAGCATCACCTGAGGGGCCTGAGAAAAGACGGATTCCTAAGACCCACCCAGCCCTACTGAGTGAGAACCTCCAACGGTGTGTCTAGAGACTTGGATTCTTTCATAAACTTCTTTTTTTTTTTTAATTTTTTTTAACGTTTATTTATTTTTGAGACAGAGAGAGACAGAGCATGAACGGGAGAGGGGCAGAGAGAGAGGGAGACACAGAATCGGAAGCAGGCTCCAGGCTCCGAGCCATCAGCCCAGAGCCCAATGCGGGGCTCAAACCCACGGACCATGAGATCGTGACCTGAGCCGAAGTCGGACGCTTAACCAACTGAGCCACCCAGGCACCCCTCTTTTGTAAACTTCTTAAAGAAAGTCTGATGATCAGCCTGGTGTGGACCAGCTCAGTGGTTCCCAGAGCGTGGCCCACAGACCGGCACCACCTGTGACCACAGAGGAAATCTAGGTTCTCAGGCCTCCTGAGCCAGAATTGTAATAAGCCGTGTTGTAATAAGCCCTACGGGTGATGCTGAAGCACATTCAGGTAGAGTGCAGAGAAGAAAACCACACCCAGCTGTCAATTTCTTTCTTTTGGTTTGTTTGTAGGGTGGGCGAGACCCAGCCCTTTCTGGATCTTTCTTGGAGGCATAGCATTTCAAGGTATGCTCTGACATAACCAGACTTGGCCTTTTTCCAGTTTTATTGAGATGCAGTTGACATGTAACCTTGTATTAGCCCGAGGTGTCAATGTTTTGTGTTGATTTTTTGGAGAGAGAAAGGGAGGGAGGGAGGGGCAGAGAGGGAGAGAGAGGGAGAGAATCTCAAGCAGGCTTCACGCTCAGTATGGAGCCCGAAGCAGGGCTCAGTCTCCCAACCCTGAGATCGCGACCTGCTCCCAAGTCAAAAGCAGGGTGCTCAACCATCTGAGCCACCCGGGTGCCCCCAAGGTGTCAGTGTTTGGACAGTAAGGGGTTAATGAATGAGTTGGGGGGCCAGAAAGTGGAGACATTGGCTCCACCTGTGTTGTGGTGGGTTTTGGGGGGTGGGGCGCGAGAATTTTAGTAGTGAAGACTAGGGAAAAGACAAGGCGGAATCCTTCCTCTTCCTTCAGATTATGATGGTGATGAGCAAAAAAGGCATCAACAATGCCAGCCCCTTCTAACCTGTTGTTCTCAGCGGCTCATAACATCATAAAACCCCAAAACCGGGGGGGGGGGTGTGATATTATCTCCGGTCGACCCATGAGAAAACCCTGTCGGAGGTTTTCAATAATTTGCCCGAGGTTACACAGTTAATGAGTAGCCGAGCTGAGATTTGAACCCAAGGTTTTCTCACACCACACCAAGCACACATTCCTCCGATCTCTCTCCAGTCACGACATAGGACTGGCAGGGCATTTAGAGACAACCCCCCCCCCCCCCACCACCTCGCCCCGCTTCCCTGCAGAGATCTAAAGCCCAGAATCATACCCTGCATCACCCTGAAGCAACAGGCATGACAGGTTGGTGGCCCAGGTGGGGGTTAGGTGCCACAGAGAGCCAGCGCGGGGCCCTTTGCAACAGGAGGGTCCCCTTCCCAAGCGGCTGGGATGCTCGTTACATAATGTTTAAATTTATGTAGGAATGTGACTAATCCACATGTTTTGGTATTTGATCAGATGTAGAATATAAATGAGGAAAGCCCTTAATTGAGAAACTCAAGGAATAGGAGGGCCGGGGAGGGCTGAGGTACAGAGCAGCAATGAAACGCAGGCTGTGCGGATTTTTCTAGACTGTCACGGGGAGGAACGCGTTTACTGCATCTGCTGGGATCGGTTCCATATTACAGCTAAACAACTGCAGAGCTTTGTGGCATTCACGTGGGATGGAGTGGAGGGTGCGGTAATTACTCACCTCCCCGACTGATAGCTTCGTCTGGGGATCAAGTGAAGACGAAATGCTTGTTGTATTCCTACCTGCCTCCAAACAACTTCTTGGGTTGTTCAGCAAAGTGCGGTGATCAAAGCGGTCTGCCCGTCATTTCAGATTTTCTCTTTTAAAGAGTCATTATTTAAAAATTATCCTTGCTATAGACACGATAGCAATGAGTAGAATTTCCTTTCGCAAGAAACACCTGTCATTTGAAGAAGTTCAGAGACGGTAGAGGGAAAATACATATTTTAATCATAATTTGGTATCCTCTCCATTATAATTATCTCAGACAGAGCTCTGGTATAAAAATATAAAACATTCAGCTAAAGTAGGTGAAACAGATCTCTAAATGCTGTTACTAAAGGACTCTTTAGTTTAGTGTATGATTATGCCTGGCTGATTCTAAATGTCCCCAAAACTTAAAAATGTGATCTCTAGGTTGCTGTTTCTGACCTGAAATGTTAAAAGGCTAACAAATTAGGGGCTGGCTCAGTCAGACTGGGTGGCTCAGTCAGCTGACTGTCCAACTTCGGCTCAGGTCATGATCTTGTATTCATGGGTTGCATGAATACACATGGGGCTCTGTGATGCCAGCTCAGGGTCTGGAGCCCGCTTTGGATTCTGTGTCTCCCTCTCTCTCTCTGCCCCTCCCCTGCTCACATGCTCTCTCTGTCTCTCTCTCCCTCCCTCTCCCTCTCTCAAAAATAAACATTAAAATTTTTTTTTAAGAAAAAATAAATAAAAATAAAACGCTAACAAATTAGAATGATCAGACTATTGAAATAAATTTACAGAATCCAGGTTGAAGTCCTTAGGTAGCTATGAACTTGCTGCAGTGAGTTAACTGTGTTCATGACTGCAGCTGACTCTCTTGGAAGCCTGTGCAATATCTCTTCCCGCGCATTCTGCCTCCTCGTTCTGCTCTCCTCCACCCTTCCGTAAGAACCTCATTTTTTATTCCAGAATGCTTCCCTCCTCGGTATGACCATAGTGCAGGGAGTGGGTCTTGATCGGGCTCACCCAATCGCGTTGGTCCCATTCAACTTGCCAGTGATGGGTTGAAGACTTAGGTGACAGAATTCTGGCCTTTGAAACCGGAGGGCAGGCCTGTAAGGAGGACTTCTAGAAATGCTGTCTATCTCCGCTCTTTGAAAAAGACAAAGGAAGAGGTGGCTTACTTACTGTCTTTGGATGTTGTGGCCCTCAAGTGAGTCAGCCTGAGAAGGACAGAAGGAATAGCATCACAGAGAATCAGAACCCGGCCCCAATCCTGCTGCACCCGGAGATACTCTTTTCTGCGTACTTCCTGTTCAGTGAGAAAATGCATTTCTCTGTGGTCTGAAACAGTAATTCTTAACCTTGAACATTCAGCAGAATCACCTGGCAGTCTTATTAAAACACAGATTGCTGGGTCCCCCGCCCTGGGGTTTGGATTCCGTGTACCCCGGGGGTAGAAGTGAGAATTTGCATTTCTAACGAGGTCCCAGGTTATACTGATCCTGTGGGTCCAGGGATCATATGTTGATCGTCACTGGCCTGAAAGTCAATCTCGGCAAGAGTTTCAATTATTTGCAGCTGAAAACATCCTACTCTACAGGCATACGTGGCTGAGAAAGGCATACAGGTATAAAGGCCTCCTGCCTTCCAAGAAGTTCCAAGCCTTCTTATGTTAAGCCGACCAGAAAGAAACATCCTATCCGGCCCACCCTTTCCATCAACAATGGCAGTCTTGAAAAGCAAGTTGATCAAAATCTTGAAGCATAACATATTTCTAGACTAAAAAGCACAGGCTGGGGAGGCAGACAGTCCTGGACTTAAATTAGAGCTCCTCGGTGCTCTCTGCACTTAGAAATTACTTAGATTGTCTAAGTTTTCTGATTTGTAAATGGCAATTAAGACTTTATTCAATGGACTTGTGAGCATTACGTGAGATAGCATGCAGAATGCTTCTAGCATAGCACCTGATACACGGTAGATTCTCTCTATAGATATCGATATCGATAGAGATGTAGATATAGATACAAACATGAATATAGATATACACACACATATATATGACTTCCTAACTGAACTATAACACACTGAGTAAAAGAAAGAAAGAAAGAAAAAGAAAGAAAGAAAGAAAGAAAGAAAGAAAGAAAGAAAGAAAAGAAAAGAAAAGAAAGAAAGAGGGGCGCCTGGGTGGCACAGTCGGTTAAGCGTCCGACTTCTGCCAGGTCACGATCTCGCGGTCCGTGAGTTTGAGCCCCGCGTCAGGCTCTGGGCTGATGGCTCAGAGCCTGGAGCCTGGTTCCAATTCTGTGTCTCCCTCTCTCTCTGCCCCTCCCCCGTTCATGCTCTGTCTCTCTCTGTCCCAAAAATAAATAAATGTTGAAAAAAAAAAGTTTAAAAAAAAAAAGAAAAAGAAAGAAAGAAAGAAAGAAAGAAAGAAAGAAAGAAGAGAAATTCCTCATTATCCAAAACTCTGTTATTTAAAATCCTATATTCATCACATTGTGGAAAAAGGAGTCTTCCTAATGTAAAAATATTCACCAATGAACTACTTACCATATTGACGCTCACTCGACTGTCCCTCCCCACTAAAGAGGAATGTTTGTTTCTCTCCATCCATCCAAATATTTGTAGAAGACTTTCTACCAGATTGTGAATTGTGACTATCTGGTCATAGAAGTCAGTAGTAAAAAGATCTAGAAATCGCAGACCTTGCAACTGGGACAAGATTTCACAAAGTTAACTGAAGTGATGTTGAAAAAGCAATCCTGGGGCGCCTGGGTGGCTCAGTCGGTTGAGCATCCAACTTCGGCTCAGGTGATGATCTCACGGTCTGTGAGTTTGAGCCCCGCATCGGGCTCTGTGCTGACAACTCAGAGCCTGGAGCTGCTTCGGATTCTGTGTCTCCCTCTCTCTCTGCCCCTCCCCTGCTCATGCTCTGTCTCTCTCTGTCTCAAAAATAAATAAACATTTAAAAAAATTTTTTTTTCTTAAAAATAAAAAAAAAAGAAAAAGCAATCCTATCGCACTCAAAGTCCCTGACAATTAAGAGTCTGGCTAGAAGTCAGCTAGTGAGAATTTCGAAGTGAACATCTGGAACTCTGAGGCTAGGCTAGGCTCTTCAAGGGAATGGCTTGTCGGGCACCCGGGCAGCTCAGGCGGTTATGCATCAGACTCTTGATCTCGACTCAGGTCGTGATCTCAGTTTTGAGCATTCAGCCCCTCATCGGGCTCTGCGCTGGCAGCACAGAACCTGCTTGGGATTCTCTCTCTGTCTCTGTCTCTCTCTCTCTCTGCCCCTCCCCCACTTGCATTGTCTCTCTCTTTCTCAAAATCAATAAATAAACAAAATTAAAAAAAGAGAGAGAGAATGATTTGAATATCAAAGACCTAAGAGAAACTCTTAGTAAAGGTAACATATATTTTCACACAGAGATTCTCTCCATGGTCATGTAGAAAAGACAAATGTCGGGAACGCCTAGGTGGCTCAGTCTGTTAAGCGTCTGACTTTGGCGCAGGTCGCGATCTCTCAATTTGTGGGTTCAAGCCCCACGTCAGGCTCTGCGCTGACAGCTCGGAGCCTGGAGCCTGCTTTGGATTTCCTCTCTCTCTGCCTCTCCCCTACTGATGCTCTGTCTCTCTTTGTCTCTCAAAAATAACTAAACGTTTAAAAAACACTTTTTTTTTTTTTTTAAAAAGACAAATGGAAACAAAGAATGCTCTATTGTTAGGTCAAACTACTTTCTCATTAAAATGACATCAGATGAAATAATCAGCACTTCACTGCTGGAAAAAAAATTGACGAGCAATTGATATTATAATCCAGATCTTGTTAAATGTAAAGATAAATATATTTTCAGAATTCTAGCATCCTTTTTCAAGGTAAAGTTGCACTTGAAACTTTTCTCTCACCATTTACCATGAAAACTTGGGTCTCTGCTTTAAGTGAATTCCCTTTAAAATATTGAGGGAAACAGAAATCAAGACATTAGATAATATTATGTTGTTTTGTACAATACCTAAACTCTCTTCAGGAGGAGCTGATAGCTGCTTCCCGATAGCTGTTCTTTTCTTCTCCCATAGTAACAGAAGCCTGAGTTTTAGTTGGGCCCGTGCTGTCCTGATAAATACATTTTCCTGCCTTCTTTGAATCTATATCTGGTGGATGAGACAGAGTGAAAATGTTCTGTGAGAGTTCCAGTAAAGCTGCTTAAAAGGCAGGAGGTACACTCTTCTGTCTCTTTCCTCCTTCCACCTGTCTGGGATGAGGGCAGGAGCTCCAGCAGCCATTTTGGGCAACGAGGTGAAGCCACATACTGATGATGGTGGGAAAGAAGGCTCGACATCTGGGTCCTTGGCATGACCATGGAGCTCCCATATCAGTCCCAAAATGCCTCTTTTTGAATTTGTTTACGAGACAAATAATTATCCCATTAAAACTATTTTCTCTAGGGTTTTTCTGATATGTGCATCAGAAGTCTAACCTTGAAGTACATTTTTACTGCTTGCTTTAGACGGTGATGATACAGGGTTGGATTAGCAATGTGTTGGTGGGGGGCAGGGAGGAAAAAAGTCCCAGGTTCAATATGAGGTCAAATTACAAAAAGCAAGACACTCGTATTTAGCCATATCCAATCCGAGTTACCTCTGAGTAGAAATATACTCAGTAGGTTGTTTTTGTAGATTATTCACATCTGATGTGATGTTGAGTCTATAACATTAGTGTAGGAAGAGCCTTTGTAAGTATCTAATGTAACTTCTGTTTCTTTCTGGAGTCCCCTTTACAACAGGGTCATCCAGCCTCTGCAAAAACGCTCTGGTAAAAGAGTACGGAAGGCCTAACAGGCAGTGCAATTGATGGGGGGGACTCCCTGTGTTAATTTTGAACCTGCCTATTCAAAACTTCCACCTATTGGGTTATGGTTCTACAGAGCCGAAATGCCTCTCAGTAGCCCTTTTGGTTATTAAGAAAGTGAATATGTTGCCTTAACGGCTTGTCAGTTTCAGGCTAACCAGCCCTGGTTCTTTCCATTACTTTTCTTTTGAGGTAGCTCCTAACAACCCCCGCCCCCCCTGCCCCACCACGCCGCTCCTTCCTGTTTGCTCATCGACGCATCCTGAATTGTCAGCTTTCTTTGCAAAAACCCATTTCATCATGCTGAGCCTTACAGGAAACAGAGGGTCATCATCTGCTATAATTATGCTTTTTATAGTCAATGATTACAATGAGTGCCCTCTGCAGCCTTCTCGTCACAAAACAGAAGCTTACCGCGTTTTCATCATCTTGCCTCAAAGCCCCTTAAAAACCTTTAATCTCTATCCAATAAGAGGCATGGAAACACCCTCCAAAACAAAAACAGAGTAGCAAATAAACAATGACTTGGGTAGAGAGAGAGTAGACTCCTGAAATGAGATAGACATGTGGGTTTTCAAAATAGATCACATTCCCCATAGTGTCTGTGACCTGTTGGGCTCACTAAAATACTTGTTGACTGACTGATAATTTTCTGGGGGTGGAGCGAGTGGGACATAACTGGTGTATCTGAGGACAAGAAAATCGACCACCATCAGAGGGAAGAATGGAGAAACAAAGAAGAAATATTGGACTATGCCAAGACTTTCTTACTCCTCCTGAAACACACACACACACACACACACACACACACACACACAGGCTAGTAAAGCCTTTGTGCTTACGGTATTTTTCCATTGTCTAAATATAGGAAGCCATGAGCAGCTCCCGGGCTCTCTTATCTTTTTCACAGATATCTGCCTCCCCTTGGTCCTTGGGATTAAATCCCTTGATCACTATCTTACCCTTCAGGCACTCAGTTCCCCACTGACGGTATAAATGTCACTTTGAAAGAAGTGTCCCTGCTATTTGGTTTGGGGATGCTTAGGAAAAGTAGTCGTTTTGCAGAAGTTGATGTTGGGTTCTATGATTCCACATAAAACAGCACAGGGCCAGGGAACAAGTCCTGCTTCTTAAGGGTTTTCTAGTTTTTGTCACCAAATGGCCTGAAGTGGTCTTCACCTGCTCTGAGGCTGGGTTTGCAAACTTGTGAGATAGGAGAAGATTGGATTAGGCTTTGAGGTCACTTCCAGCCCTCACATCCTACAGTTGTGACTGTTGACTCTAATATTGCATTTAAAATGGATCATAAAGGATACTCCCACTTGAATATCCAGGCTGGCTTTCTGCCTATTTGGGGGCAGGAGGAAGGGTCTTCGGAGTCACCATTGAGTCTTAAGTAGGAAGCTATGAAGCCTCAGGGAAGAATTCTATAAGCTGAATCCACTCTTCACTGTGGGCGAAGCATGCCTCCCTTTTGAGCTTTTAAAAAAGATGGAATTTGGTTTATTCAGAGGGCACAGTAAGAAACAATCAAACTGGCTTCGTGCTAAAGACATTTAAGGGTGTTGTCACAGAAACACTGAGATAAGTAGTTTGAGCTGCTCACAAGGAGGCGTTCAATCCAGACATTACCAGGGACACCGAGACCTGTGGGATCCTGGTCCCTCATACCAGCGCCAGAATCTTCTCTGAAGACTTCCATTATTTACCCATTCACTGGGGCTGAAAAACTCTCATAGCATAACGTTAACGTGTTCTTCTGTTGACCTGTTCTGGCCCTCTAGGAACCTACTTACCAAGCAAAAATCTAACCAGTTGGGAGTCATGACTCAACACTTTCCACACCCACAATTCAGTTCATGGATCTAGAAGACGGTAGTTTGGTGAGCCTTACCTTTCCCAACTTTGAAAACTGGAAGCAATGATATAAAAGAGAAAAAAGAAAAGAAGGAATGAGACACCATGTTTCTTCTCTCTCCTTTTTAAGAAGTGGGTTCCGTTGGAAAAAGCCATTAGCCTCACGCGTCTGCCTGACTTTCCTGCTATAGTATTTTGGTCGAAGTCTGTAAAGAGGAACAGTTCAGTGCTGGGTGGTGCGGGGAGGGGGGCGGGCTGCCGTGCTGGGAAGAAGGAACCGCGAGCCACGTTTCCTGATGCACAATTCTAACGAAGTCAGGGGTTCCGAGTGCATAGTGCACGTAAGAATCAACAAGTAGACAAAGAAAATCCAGACCTTTGATGACCCCTGGTGAATAAACTAAGCACTGCATTGAAATGCAGCTGGAAACGCAGACATCCCTTGCTGGTGAACCCCCTGGATGGCTCCTCTCTCTCAAGCGGGGCAGAAGAATTTCCACCCCCACCCCCGCACCCAGTGCCCATTTCATTTACATTGCAGACGTGCATTAGGGGCTTTCCGCGTCTGCATCCCTCCGACCGAACCTGAGACTGGCGATCCCTATTGATCTCTACCGATAGGTTTAAGAAATGGAATTGCATCCTTTTTAAGGTCTGTGCTCTGACCCCTTGGATGCCCACGTCATTATTTAGGGGACACGAAGGAATTCATAAAGTAAGGTCTGTAACTTTCTTCCAGATTAGGTATCTCATTAGTGCTCTTGGATGGGAGAGCTCCGAAGAACAAAGCAACCTTCTTATGTAACCCAAATTTAAGATCAGCATGGAGAGACCAGCGATTGCCGGCCTATCACTCCTGAATACCAGCTAAAATGCTCTCCTCTGCAGCGAAAAAAAAGTCTGCATATTTGTTAGCAGCTGTGGGTGGCCAGCGTGTGGTATGTGTGAGCCAGAAAGCAGACTGCCTTTGCTCGGCTTGCAGGAGAGGAAAGAAATTTGTTACCGTAAGAGATAAGGAGGACGGGGAGAGGAGGCATTTTTAGTGTGCACCCAGGCATCCCGTTCTAAAAGTGGTGATGGCGAGCCGCTATTTGTAACCCCGAAGGGAACATACCTGATAGTTACCATCAGGTGAAATATTAAACAGTTTACACCTAATGAAAGTCAGCCTATCTTTTGTGGACCATATCCATTGGCTCTTAAGTCTTTGTTGCCTGGGCCGGAGATACTATTTTCGTCTCTAAGATTGCTGTACACAGGGTGCGGAATTGTTAAATTTATTTCCTCTTCCCTCTCCCTTTTGAACCGCCTCAAACTAACGAAATACAAAATTTTAAATGTGAACTATTACATATTCCAAATGTCCGCCTCAAGGTTTGTGGGTAGCCAAGCTCATCTCTTCGCCGGGACGATAGGGGCCTCTGCAGAGACGAGCAGGCATGTGACAAAACCTTGAGGTCTTCAGTAGCACCCTCTGGGGTAGTCCTTATCTCCTGGAGGAGGCTGGGTACCCAGGGAATTTCCCCAACTTGCTAGGCGTCCAAAATTTCAGATGGAGACGACCTCAGAAGTTGCGCAATGCGGTCCCCCCCGCCGTCCCTGCTCTGTTTGCAAAGGAGCAAGTTGAAACCTAGAGGTGGGTGACATTTCTGATGCTCAGCACCGGGATCTGTTGCCCCCCGGCCCAACCATCCATGCTTCATGTCACTTTGCCTTCCTTGGGGCATGCTGAATGCACCGGTGCCTGCAGAGAGGGACCACATCACCCTTGGGAACAGCGGGTAAACAGTGGAATCCAAAGGGAGCGTTGGGGAGGGGATATAATGGAACATTATTAAGAATTTGAGAAGCAGCCCAATTGGGACATACATTTATTTTAGCATTCTTAAAGTATCTTTTTCACATTAGAGAAAGTGTCTTCATCTCTTTTTTTTTTTTAATTTTTTTTTAACGTTTATTTGTTTTTGAGACAGAGAGAGCATGAACGGGGGAGGGTCAGAGAGAGAGGGAGACACAGAATCCGAAACAGGCTCCTGGCTCTGAGCTGTCAGCACAGAGCCTGATGCGGGGCTTGAACTCACGGACCATGAGATCATGACCTGAGCTGAAGTTGGACGCTCAACTGACTGGGCCACCCAGGCGCCCCAAAAGTGTCTTCATCTCAAAACCCGTGTTTTGATGAAGAGCTCAATTATACATACGAAACATTATAATTTGGGAGGTTTGTCACAATATGGTTCTTGTTACGATTGTGATATATGTTATGCTCTATGGATGAGGGACGAAAAATGGATATGCATGTATATCTTAGATGTGTCGATTGTTTAACGTGTTTTGTGAAGCTTTTTGTCCCAATGTGATGTACTCTAAAATCCTTACGTCATACTTACAGCTTGCCGATCCCTCATGTTTGTATGTTACAAAACTTTTAAGACACTTTTGTTAAAAAAAAAAAAGTTTATTTATTTTGAGAGAGAGAGAGAGTGGCAGAGGGGCAGTGAGAGAGGGAGAGAGAGAGAGAATCCCTAGCAGGCTCCTCACTGTCAGCATAGAGCCCAACACCAGGCTTGATCTCATGACCTAAGCCCAAACTAAGAGTCAGACACTCAACCAACCAAGACACCCAGGTGCCCCTGAAGTTTGTATCGATCGAACAAATGTTGCATTAAAAAGGCTCCCCTTGGGGCACCTGGGTGGCTCAGTGGGTTGAGCATCTGACTTTGGCTCAGGTCATGATCTTGCGGGTTCATGGGTTCAAGGCCTGCATTGGGCTTTGTACTGACAGCTCAGAGCCTGGATGCTTCAGATTCTCTCTCTCTCTCTCTCTCTCTCTCTCTCAAAAATAAGTAAACATTAAAATTTTTTACAACAAAGACCTGTTAGACATGATCTGATGTTCTTAGTGATCAAGTGTTGATACTCCCGGAGGCTCAGGTACCTCATAAAACCCCTTATAGGTATTCAGCTCATGTCCCAGTTCTAAATCCCATTTTCTCACCGGAGGCAGCAGAGCTTAATGGGCAAAGCATTGGGAACCTGGAGATTTGACTTTGCATCCAAGATCTGTCCTCTCTTGCTGTGCAACCTGGGGCAGATGATTTAGCCCAATGAGCTCGACATGGGGGCTAAGGAAGGTTGATCCTGTCATATGTCGTGGCTACAACCTGCGGTCGTTCTGGTCCCGGTTACAGGGCAGTGATGTGGAGAGCCCCAGCCCAGGAATGTGAGCTAGACCTCGCCGTGGAGCTCACTATAGTGTCCAAGCAAGAGCATCTCCATGGGAGTGACCAAGAATCCCCTGGACCGAGCGGGATTGGGATTCAGTGGCATGCTTATAGCACTGGCTATAGCCTGGCACCTAGATATGGAAGGACCTTCAAGTGTTTGTCTAGAAAAGTCTTTGCGGCACTTGGACGTTATGTATGGGTGTGTGGTGGGCCAAGGGGGGTGGGCAGGCATCAAATGACTGATCCTAGATTTTCTTCTTAAAAGGGCAGGTTTGGGGGTAAAGGCATTGATGTGAAAACATAATGCTGACCTAAGCAGATTAGCAGAGGCTTAGATTTCTTGCATCTTGTACTGCTAATTGAAAATTAATCATGTAACTGACAGCCCAACAAATTTTGAAAACAAACTCTTCTCACGTTAAAACAAACACCCAAACAAGCCAAAGCTCACTTCTGAAGCTCGCTTTCTAGAAAGATGATATGAGTTACGTTGCTCTTCCTTCGAGGACGGACTCCGAATCTCCTGGGTTTGGAGGCTCCCTTTCCTACTGCATGCCTGTCACATGTCCCTCCCCCTCCTAGAATGACTGCTTAGTTTCATGTCAGTGTTTGCCCGTGGATGTGGGGTCATGTGAATGCACTGGAGCCAGAAAAGAGGTTGCAAAATTTGGGTTCAATCACAAAGGCAAGTAGATGAAAGGATATATGATTCATGATGTGGTATAAGGTTCTAGAACCACACAAATGGGAGAAAAATTCATCAGGCACCCCACAAATATCTATTCAGTGTTACCTTAAACTTCCTCACAGTAATGTCTGCTTGGTATGGTATGTAAGACCTTCCATAATCTTCCTGACATCTACTGGTCTGCTGGATATCCTTCCACCGGTCACTTGAGCTCTGATAATTTGGAATTACTGATCTTTGCTTCATGCTGTTTCATACATGTACTCCTTGACCGATGGTTTGACTTTTCTGGATTGTCTTTCTCCTTTAGTGAACTCCTACTCATCCTTAAAGACCCGACTCAAATGCCCTTTGTCACCTGCCTTTGCCCTGAGGAGGCATGATTAATCGCCATGTTTCCGGCATATGCCATGTTGCATTCTAATGATTTGTTAACAGATGTTTATAACCATCCAGGCCATAAACTCCAAAGGGCAATCACTGTGTTATTCATTGTTCAACGCCAGTTCCTGGAACACAATAGGTTTTTAAGCCATTTTTTTTTTTAAATGAATGAACACCCGCTTGCATGGATCCTAAGCACTGTGTCAAAGGGGTTGTAGATTGAGCTACAAACAGGAAGTCACGGCCTTTATCCTCAAGGAGATTATCATCATGGGGAGGAAACAGACATGTTAACCTTACCTCCCCTCTAAGACAGATTTCTAAGGAATGTACCAGAGATATGAAGTACATGGCACCATGTATACCTAGCAGTAAAACTTTTCTTGAAAGAATAACGAAGGCAATAAATATTTAGTGAATAAATAAAAAAAGAAAGAGCAATGATGAGATAGTTATTCTAAGAGCTAGAACAAGTCTGGTGGAGGAGATACTTCTTAAGCTAGAGTTTTTTGTGATTTTTTTAACGTTTATCTATCTTTTGAGAAAGAGAGAGACAGAGTGTGAACAGGGGGAGGGGCAGAAAGAGAGAGAGAGGGAGACACGGAATCCGAAGCAGGCTCCAGGTTCCAAGCTGTCAGCACAGAGCCCGACACGGGGCTCGAACTCACGAACTGCGAGATCATGACCTGAGCCGAAGTCCCGTGCTTAACCAACTGAGCCACCCAGGCGCCCCTCAAGCTAGAGTTTAAAAGGCGAGCAGTGGTAGAGATGGAAAAGGCTGAGTGGCAACATGGGTGAAAACAGAGCCATGAACACATGATGTGTTTAGGGAAATGATAGGCGAGCCAGTCGGGTTGGAACATAGTGAATGCAGGAAAGGATGGGAGGAAATCTGTCTGGCGATCTGTATTAGGGAACAACTCATGAAAGACTTGGAATTTATGGGGGAAGTAATGGGGAGCTGTTGAAGGTTTCGGAACAGTGGCGAGGTGGTATCAGTGCACGCGTCACGTGAGGATCGAATGAGACGACGTACAGACCGTCCTTGGAGCAGTGACTGGTAAACATTCAACACTCAGCAAATGTTAGTTATTATAGTGGGACATTTTCTGGAAGCAGACATAAGGTAGAAAGCGGTTGAAGTCAAGGCAAAAATTACAAAAGCTACAGCAATTGTTTAGATAAAAGATAATAAAGCCCTAAGTTTAGAAACAAGCTACAGGCATGAAAAGGATCATATTCAAATGAGAGTTTAGAGGTAAGATGGACATAATTTCACCACCAGTTGGTGGGCCAAGAGGAAAGAATAAGAAGCTACTAGCCTTGTGGTCCAGAGGAAGAGTAATATTACCGAAATAATGAAACCAGACGATCGGGGGCTGGAAGGCAGGTGACATGTGTGTTGCCTATGCTGAGTTTGCTGGATCCCTGGGACTCAGAGATGTCCACCAACCTGTTAGCTAGGTGGGTTTGAAGTCTAATAGGGAGGTGTGGACAGGAGATGTGAATTTGTGGATCATCAGCACAGAGGTGACTGTTGTCACCATGCAAACGACAAGGTGTAGAGAAGGAAGCATCATGAGGACAGAACATTTGTAACTGCAGATTTGGGGGCGGGGGCGGCTTTCACTTACTGCCTAATAAATTGGAGTCCTTCAGTGCCTCTTCCTTCCTCACCATGCATGCTATTTTTGAGCGCCAATGGCCATTGAGAACAGGAAAAGCAGAACGCAGGCAACGACAACATAAATATGTGTAAACTGAGACGACATAACCCATAGCAACCTTCTAATCACACACCTAAAAAAACTACAGGTGCTTTAAAAGGGCAAAACAAGGATGCTGAGATTCCACCACCACGCTCCTTAGCGTCCTACCGAGCTCATCGTTGACATACTTCAAATTAGGAAAGTGCTTCTTCATGACGAGCGAGCTTTAGCTTCACCTTGGACTGCGGGCCTCGGCTTTCGCTCTGTGACGGTCTGTTTTGCGAGGAAACCACCTGGTCAGACGTCACAATTATACAGCTCTTTGCAGCACCCAGAACTCTGATCGAAAACCTCTGCGCCCCTGGGGTTTTATGAGCTGGAGTGGGACTACGGGCTTCGGAATGGTCACATCCCTCAGTCGAGGGGCACGTATGTTGCCCTTTTAGTTTATTCGTCTATTCTGCATTCCCCATCCTCCGTTTCCAGTCCTTTTATTATCACAAAATACCTCCTCTCATGTATATTGGGCATAACATTGAGTGAAAGAAAGTAAGAAATGGAAAGAGATGTATGGAAGAATAACATGTATATTCATTTTTAATAGAGTCACAGAAAAATTCTATGGATAAGTTTATAAGCATGTGGGATAGGGGGAGGAGCAAAAACATAAAAACCCTTTTCTTCCTGGGAAGCTCCTGGGAATTTGACTTTCCAGAACAGAAATCTTAAGGTACAGAGCACACGGGCTGTCAGACTTCAGCATGAGTCAGAAGCTCCTGAGGGCTTGTGAAAACAGAGATCTCTGGGTCCCACCCTGGAGTTTCTGATTAAATAAGCCTAGAATGGGCCATTTCTAACAAGTTCCCAGGTGCTGCTGAGGCTGCTGGCCTGGGACCACGGTTGCAGGGAAAGGGGAAAGCCCAGGGGGGTGGGGTGGGCGAGGAACCAGTGGGCTGGTTTCACTGTACCCACCCCCAGCCAGACTTTTCATCAGCCCCCCAGGCCCATTTCTATTTCAAGTACCTTTCTGGCTTTTTTTTTTTTTTCTTCTTCTTCTTCTCTTTATTGTCAATCTATTTCCTTCAGCTGATTTTTTTCTTCCAGCTCTGCCTGTAGTTTGGTGATGTGGACGGAGAGGAAGGAACGATAGTCCAATAAATCTGTCTAGAGCCCTGGCTCTACCAGTAACTGATTAAAGTCTGGGCACGTTATGCAATTCCTAGTGCATTAGTATACTCATATCTAAGGACAAGAAAAATACCGCTGAATTATCTTGCACTTTATTCAATCATTTTGTCATTTATAGTAACATTGGGATTGCAACTTGGAGCTGTTTTTTAAATGTGATAGGCTAAAGGAAATAATTTATTAGGAGTCCAGATGTTATGGGGCACCTGGATGGCTCAGTCACTTCAGCAGCACTCTTGATTTCAGCTCAGGTCGTGATTTCATGGTTCATGAAATTGAGCTCCGCGTTGAGCTCTGCACTGACAGCACGGAGCCTGCTTGGGATTCTCTGTCTCCCTCTCTTTCCGCCTCTCTCTCTCTCTCTCTCAAAAATAAGTAAATAAACATTAAAGAAAAATTTTTAAAAAGAGTCAAGATGTTCTAAATAAGAGATAACAGGTATAAAATCATGCAATATAAGCAAAAATGCTAGACTGTCAAATGAGAATAAAAAATATCATTATTAATCCATGTTATTTTATTTTTTTAATGTTTTATATACTTATTTTTGAGAGAGAGAGAGAGAGAGAGAGAGAGAGAGATAAAGTATGGAGGGGCAGAGAGAGAGGGAGGGAGACAGAATCCCAAGCAGGCTCTTCGCTGTCAGCATGGAGCCCCAGGTGGGACTTGAACCCACAAACCACGAAATCATAACCTGAGCCAAAAACCAAGAGTCAGATGCTTAACTGACTGAGCCACCCAGGTGCCCCAAATCCATGTACTTTTAAAAATACATGTTCTTGATCGGACCACTGAAAGGACCTAGATTAGAAGCAATGACATCACAGTAGTAATAAACATCCCCAGTGCTCAGATTTTGGTTTCTAAAAACTATTTCATACTCAAAGGAATCAGAGCTCCTTTGAGAAGCACATGATTTCTGGCATGTGGCAGTGATTAAATAGGGAGAGCCTCAAAGCTACAAAGTATTTAAAGACTTACCGGGTCATGTCAAAAGGCATCAGATTTAAGGGGCTCCCCTCGGCCAAATTTGGGATAATTTGAACATCAAAAGGAATAATAATCCATGGTCAATTAGAGATAAATTTTGGATTAGATGTTAGGGAACCATATTTTTAGGCGTGATAACGGTCTCGGGTTATGTGGGGAATTTAGTATTGGCTGCTAAAATATTTATGGGTGATGTGTTATGATGTCTATAATTTTTTAATGCCTCAGCCAGAAGTTATCTGGAAAGATAAAACAAATATGGCCAAATTGTTAAAAATTGTGACTATGGATAGTGGGTTTCTGGGTGTTCATATTTCTAATTTTCTGAATATTTGAGATTTTTTATAACGTAAAAAATTTGGAACTTAGTTTGTGTTATAGATGAGACATATATTTTAGTGTGTGTGTGTGTGTGTGTGTGTGTGTGTGCGTGCACAGCACCTGTCACAATGTGTAGATGTTTAAAAATATTAGCTCCCTTCCTTACACTATAAAAAGAACTAAAACAACCCTATCCTTGGCTGAGCTTAAATTCTTTTTTTAGAACGAAGTGAAGTTTAAACAAACACACACACAAATAAATAAACAAACAAGCAAACTTCTTGTGCCACACTCCCCCACCACCCAGTTCCTCTAATTGATTTCCTTGGCTTCCCTATGTTGTAACAACAGAGAGAGCCTTGAGCTTTTCATTCACTCTGGATAGTGCCAAAGATTTTTTGCACTTATTCAAATCATAAGGTCAGAGAGAGAGAGAAAGTGGGAGAGAGAGCATGCTAGGGGAAGACAGATGGAGTGGGGAGGAGGTATGAGACAGATGGACCCCTCTTGGAACAAGCCATGTAGCCATAATAATAAAAGATAAAACTGTAAACACAATTCAAGGAGGATGGTTAAAGACGAAGAGCTTGACTGCCCAGCTTGCTAGAGATGCAACCAGAGGTGACCTCTGTTTACCCTAACCTCTGCCTAAAATCAGAACTGAGGTTCTGTCCTCCTACTGGAAAGCCACCTCGGCCTATGTACCTGTAGGCAGGCCAAGGTCATTCAAGTATTAATGCATGTCTGAGGTCAAGGAATACATCATCAGTCATTCGTGCAACAGATATCGATTAAGCATCCACTACACACCAAGGCTCTTTTCTAGCAGCTTGGGATGTATTCGAGGATGAAACACCCCCAAATCCCTGCCCTTATGGACAGACAATAAACAACAAATAAACTGAATGAGGCATGGGTCGTAACATAAAATAGGAAGGTCAGGAGGGACCTCACTGAGACGGCACCATTTGAGCAATGACTTCGAGAAGGTGGACGAGTCAGTTGTGCTGCTGACCATGGGAAGAGCTTTTCTGGCAAAAGGAAAAGCAAGTGCAAAGGTCCCGTGGCAGCAGTGTACCTGGTAAGTCCCAGGAATGGAGCAGAGGCCGGGGGAGCCGAAAAGAGTGAGAACAAGCAAAGTGGCGGGACAGGAGATCAGAGGTAACAACGAACAGGTTATGAAGGTCCCTGAATACACTGAAGAATTTGGATTTTACTCCAGTTGAAATAGGAGCCAAGGCAAGGCTGTGAGTAGAAGACTGACTCGATCTAGCTTTTATCTTTGAAGGAGGGCTCTGGACGCTGTGTTGCACATAGACCGCGGGGAGCGAAGGTGGAAGCCGAGAGACTCACTGAGGAGCTGCTGTGGTAATCAGGTGAAAGGTTCAGGTGGTTTGGATCAAGTTCAAAGCCATGGGAATGATCTCTGTAGCATCCCAAACAATAAGGCTAACAAGCAGAAATTGGGGGCGAGGGGGAAGCTGTTGGTGTGACAGTTTCGCCGAGGTATAATGGACATCCAACAAACCACAGACGTGTGCATATTGAAAAGCTTTGCCGTATGTATAAGCCACAGTCAAGACAATGAACCGATCCGTCGTCCCCCAAAGTTCCCCTTTCTGATCCCTTCTTTCCTGCTATTCCTTCATCTGGTCTCAGCTCACACAGACTGATCCGTATTTCCACTGATGTCCAGAGATCTTTCTGTGCAGCTGCCTCCTCCCTGGGACTCTGTTCCAGAATCTCTAGCCACCAAGGTCTCCTTGGATTCTTAGCTCTCTCTGTCTCCACAGCTGAAAGAGGGAGTCTCTTGGGCTCCACCTGAGTTCTCGCTCCCTGCACCATGGCCCGGAAATTCTCCCAAGGCAATGAGTAAGTGGGGACAATCATAGCTGTCACTTCATTTGTTACCTTTCTCTCAAGAGTTAGTGTCTTCTCTCATTGCCTGGCTCTAGTGTCCTGAATACCTTTGCTTTGGATGTTTTGTCTGTCTGTCTGTCTATGTCAGGTGGGAAATAACAGTCCCTGTGACTCCATTTTGGCCAGAAGCAGAAATCACTGGTGACGTTTTGAAGTAGACGAATTCCATTAACATGGCCAAAAGGAGATCCGAGAGTTAGAGATTCTGTGCTGTTCTCGAGCTTGCCCTGTGTATTTTTGCCCTTGGCCTGGAGTTTGGCTGCAGCAACACCAGTGGTCAGGGGTACCATGTAATTTCTTTATTTGATATTACAAGTTGGAATTAAAGCACTTAGGCTGGGCTGATGGGAGTCACCTCTTCTAAAATGGAAGTACCCTTGGGATTAATGTCTACTAACCTGCTCCTAACAACTTCCTAGCTAACGGTTATTGGGAGCGTATCGCGAAGTGCCAGGCACTTGGCTGGACCACTTTACATCCGTTAATTCATTTAACCCCCCTGGTGATGCGCCGAGGTACCGTCGAGCTTAAGCAGACTGGCCGAAGCTGAGAAGCTCACCCGGGTCCCAGAGCTCTTGAGAGGATTAGAATCCAGATTTGGATGATACCACACCTCTTATTATTCAAAGTATGACCCATGGCCTGGCAGCGTTAGAAGAATCTCAGGCCCTACCCCAGACCCACCGCATCCAAACCTGCATTACAAGGTCCGCCCATGATTTGCATGGACACCAATTTATTAGGGGCAGAATTGTAATGGTGACCTCAGGCAGTGTGGCACCAGCACATAAGCTCTAGATCATTCCTCCCTGCTGAGAGAATATCATGAGCCAGGGCAGAGGGTGGAAGGATAGACAAGGAAGGGGAAGAGGAGGAGAGGTCCAAGGCCAGAGCTCTCGCTGTCTTGCCAGAGGCAAAGCTGTGCGTGGTAATAGAACCCCAGGGTGTGCTGGGACCTTTGCAATATCTAAAGCCTATTTCTTATGCATATCTGGGACTCAAAGTGTTTTATCTGCAGGTGAAGCATAATTAAACGGTGCTGAAGATTTCTTGTCTGTTAAAGGAAATGATGAAGGAAGAGAGAGTGATAGCTTTGGATGTACAGTTGTCTGCTAATTCTGTGGTGTGCATAGAGAAAACAACATACTCAGGCTATTTCTGTGTAGCGCAAAGCAAAAGAGATAAAAATATGAGAGCCCGCTGGCCTTCATTAAAAGGATAAAGGGTTGCTGATTGGTATTTCCTTTTAGGCTTTATGGCCGCTTTAAATTTAAAAGGACATTGCAGCTTGGTGACATTGGTGAGGCTTTTCGCCTTATGTCGAGTGGCTTAATTGTGCTCGTGCTTACTTGTTAGGTTTCCTGAGATATATTTAGATATAATCTATAGGCCCTCCTTCTGGAACAAAAAACCACAGAAGCACAAGTCAGCGGGCTCCGGGGGCACAATTCAAGGCCTGTGTCTTTTATTGTGCACTGCCTCCGTTAATTAGCTTTCTAATTATGATTTATTTAAAATTGTTATTTTTAAATCCATTCATAGACGATGTTGAGGTGACATATTACTTTAGAAATAATAGAGATTTGCCTTTAGCTCTGAGAGTTATGCTGTTCAGAAAAGCATTATTCCTGTGCTTTCTTGTCCCTTCTTGTCCCCCACCAACTCCGGTTCTTTCCCATATGCCGTGACACCCACAGAACGTGCCAGCGGCCTCCAATTCTTTTTTTTTTTTTTTTTTAATGTTTATTTACTTTTGAGAGTGAGAGAGACAGAGGGTGAACGGGGCAGGGGCAGAGAGAGAGGGAGACACAGAATCCAAAGCAGGCTCCAGGCTCCGAGCTGTCAGCACAGAGCCCGATGCGGGGCTCGAATGGCTCGAACTCATGAACTGTGAGATCACCACCTGAGCCGAAGCCGGGCGCTTAACCAACCGAGCCACCCAGGTGCCCTTCTTCCAATTCCTTTACTTGGTTTTTTGCTCTTAAAAAACACAAAAATAAAAACAACTGAACTTTTCCCTTTTAGACTTGCAGTTCAGTATGCTTTGATCCAAGGATGCTTGGAGTCCTACAGCACGCCAGCCTTGACCTAGCCCTCTGGTGCCTCCCGATCTTACCATGGATTAGACCCTTTCTCACTGATAGCCCCATGTGAGCCAAACCCTGGAACTAGCCCGCTGGACAGGTGCCCTGGTGGGATGCATTGCGAGCCCACAGATGAGAGAGAGAAAGCTCCATCCCTCGACCCTGCCAAGTCTGGGCAAATTGCAGTGAGAACAGGCTCACTTTCTGCGGCTAATATCCTCTCTTGAATTCATCCTCTCTTTGTGATTTTTCTGTCTTGTGTCTAGAAACTTTAACGTTGTCATGCACCTTTATTTTCTTCGGAACTGTTCTGATCTGAGTCCCCTTCTCAGTAATTTCCTTTTTACCAGATGACAGATATCTGGTCCAGTATACCTGAGCATAGATTTCCTTAAAAGATCCCGGTGGAGGGTGCCTGGGTGGCTCATTCGGTTAAGCATCCGACTCTTGGTTTAGGCTCAGGTCATGATCTCACAGTTCGTGAGTTTGAGCCCCACATTGGGCTCCGTGCTGACGGTGTGGAGCCTGCTTGGGATTCTCCCCCTCCCTCTCTCTCTGCCTCTCTCCTGCTGTCTCCTCTCCGTCTCTCTCTCAAAATAAATAAATAATAAGAAGAAAAGATCTTAGTGGTGCTTCCTCACTTGACAATATTAGCTGAGTCTTAATAAGTCATCTGAATGAGATCTTTTTTTTTTTTTTTTTTTCTCATCTGAATGAGATCTAACTCCCATACTGAAGGTGTCTTAGTACCTTCCTGGAACAAGGCAGGCTATAAGTAAATACAATAGAAAAACAAAACAAAGAACAAGAACAGTAAGTGGCACATGCTGTGACTATCTGCAGGTTGTCCTCCAGATCCCTTTCTCCTGGGAGCAAAGCCGCTGGCTGCACACTGCATTTCTCAGCACGTGCTGTAGTTACACGTGATCATACGACTAAGTTTGGAACAGCAGAATATTTGAGGATATGTTGTGTTCAACTCCCATGTCACTTGCAAATTAAGACACGCCTCTGTCTCTGGACTTTGTTTCTGTCTGTCCCATCCTCTGGCCAGAATTTGAATAGGACGGCAACCTAGCTTTGACTACCCAGATGCACACACCCCCCAAGGTGGTGGCCGGGGGCCAAAATGGAAAGAACTCAGCTCCCTGAACGATTTCATTAGAGCGGAACTGCCCCACCAGCCTATACGGGCTAGACTGTTACGTAAGAAATATCTTTCTATCTTGTTTAAGCCGCTGTCTCTGGTTTCTTTTGTTCTAGCAGTCTAATATGTGCCCTAACTAACACATGAAACTAGAGGGGGGTGGGGAGTATCTAAATCATTACTGTGAGAAACTTAGGGCTTGCAGGCCTGTGTCGTAGATATTTGGCATTTTGGAAGAGTTCTAAGTCACCATTTTCCCTAGGAAGATAAACCGATTTATGACTGGGAGCCCCTTCTACCTTAAAACTTTGGTTTGCTGGGGTTGTGTGTGTGTGTGTGTGTGTGTGTGTGTGTGTGTTCTTCAGAATCACTTGGAGGGCTTCTGAAAACACAGATTGCTGGGTAACACTCCCTGAGTTTCTGATTCAGGACTTCTGGTGGGGAGGAACCCAAGGATGTGCATTTCTAACAAGCTCCCAAGTGATGCTGTTGGGCTAGCCTGGAGACCACCCTGAGGTCCCCTGAGACATCATCAGCCTGAACTCTAACAACATTTTGAAGAAATCTATAGCCAACACTAGTTTAATGACGACTGTTGAGGCACTGTTTGAGGTCCTACCATAACCCACGTCCTGACTCAGTTCTCGTGTAGCTCCAGGGCACAGCTACTGTGCAAGCCGACAGCTTCCAACTCAAGTCCACTGACCTCACTGCTGCCCAAAGGCTTTCTCCAGCTCAGGGAGTCCCTCTCAGCCCGCCTGTGGGGCAGCCCAGAAGTGTTGGGGATTTGTTGCTTCCTTGACCAACAAGGAATGCTTCTGGTAGATAAATACCCACACCTCCCCAGCCCTGAGCAGGACAATTCTGATGTAGGTTCTTTGTGATGCTGTCAGGGGATCCAGGGAGGGTCAATTGCCAATGACAAACCTAATGCTCTCTTTCTTGACTTGTCCTCCTTCCTGGCCTCACTTTCTCTGCTCCCTCACTTCCCCCTCCCCAAACCACCTCCAAATAAACTACATGCACCCAAATCTTGCAAACAGGGTCCTATTGGAAGAATCCAACCAAAGTCATCTCTCTACTTATCGTGTTGTCTGGGCACCCTTTTATCTCAGTAAAACTCTAGGTCAGATGGAGAGTCTCATGGTGGGACCGGCCGTCACTACGGGAGGAGTGTTTCTTATTACCAGAGAGCCCGGACCCCATTCAGTAGGAACAAATCAGGGGCAGTGAGGTACAGACCTTCACAGCGTGAGCTCTGGAGCCGCCCTGCCTGATTCAAACCTCATATTTGCCCCTTGCTGGCTGAGATGTTGGGCAAATTAATGAGTCATTATGCCCTAGTTTCTTTATCTATAAAACCAGAATAATAATAGTTCGCACCATATAGGATTTGGGGGATGAGTAAACGAGTTAACACATTAAAAAGTTCTTAGAACACTGCATACACATAGTAAGCTCAACAAATGTTAGCTTTTTATCACATTTCTGGGGCTGGGACTCCAGAATAATGAGAGGAGTCTTCTTATCCTCTCCAACCCTGATGTACCTTCTCTTCATGTTGGGAACAGAACAGCCATCTCTCTGCCACTCTTGCAAGAGCAGACAGCTGGCAGAGAGCTCTGTGTTCTCTCATTGTTTACTGCTTTCTGAACAGTGAAATGACTCTCTCTTGTCCTTCTGTTAGCCTGTTTTCCTTGTTGATTTTGGTAAACCACCAGTTGAAAAAAGTTTTTAAAAAGGTTGGATACAATAAAGGACAGCTTTTATGATTCAAAGTCATTAGTAATGGAAGCTTTCTAATGTAGTTTCTGCTGGTAACAATCCACAGCATATGATAAAGGATAGTAAAAATGCTATTTAAAAAAAATACTCTTAATACAAACAACGCATCCTCTCCAGAAAAAAAAATTTGGGAAAAAAAGATATAAAGATTAGCCATAATAATTATATTGCCCCTTATGTTTTATATATTGCCTTACATGGCTTTCCTTACATTTGTGTATGAAGGATAGATGATAGATAGATAGATAGATAGATAGATATAAAAATGAGATTGTACAATACATGTTGCTTTATAACATTTCCCACTGAATATAGCATAAGCAGCATTCTGTGTCTTCCACAACATTATTGATTTTCTCTAATTTTATTCTCAGAAGATGACTTATCTTGAGATCAAAAGGGTACCTTACTATCTAAATAATGTCTTTGAAAAGAGAGATAAATAAGAGATAAAGAAAGAAATCTATAGATAAATGTCTGTACAAAGCTTTAAAGGATTAGCTGAAAACAGCCAACAGGGAAATGCTTCCCACATAATTTTTTTGGAGTAGAGCTGGGATCACTAAACCTTTTCCCAAAATGCAAAAAGATAGCATCCAAAGGTGTTTTTTTTAAATTTTTTTATTTTTAAAAATTTTTTGTTCTCTCTTGGCTCCAATCCCCCATGGGAAGAGTTACCAAAGATGAGTTAAGAAAGACGTTTTATCAGCATTAGCTAGGAGAGTTATCAAATAGATTAGATGGAGGATGAACTGTGTTGTAAGCTATGAAATCATTTTAATTTCAATTGTGAGAAACAGGGAGGAAACAAAAAGTAGAGAATGAGCCAATAGTTTGTTCCTTAATTTTCAAGTTCACAGATGTGAGCTGATTACACAGGGGACTTCCTTTGTGGAACTACAGAGAGGAGGGGCTATTTTTGACTTTTTTGGATACACAATGCAGTGGACACAAGAAATGTACAGACTCCCCCTTCAACTCCCAAAGACAGGAACACGGTGCTCCACCTCCCTCCCCAAGACAGGGAAGTCACCTGTATTCTTCTTTCGTGTTCTGTGGAAAATCCAATGGCAACATACTACCAGCCCCAAGCAGCATAACCCCAAATTGATTTCTAACATTTATAATTAGTTCCTAAGTCAAGAAAATGTACTGAGTCTGCTAACATATTATACAACGGCTTTAATGGAAAAGAATTAGGGATAAAAATAGATTAAAGGCTTCTAAGGCTATCTTTGAGTGATGGCTGCCACTAAACTAATTCAAAACTTATTTAACCATAAGTAGTTCTTTGAAGAATTTGGAAATAATGAGAGGCCCCATTCACGTAAAATCCTTTTCATAGCATTCCAGTTGGCGAGTAAGCAAGAATGCATACCAAGAGAGGTCAAGGTGATTTGGAGGGAATCATGTCCCCCCTCCCAGTCCAGGGAAACACTCTGGTTCCGGAAATGGAAAGGGGAAACGAAGGCAGACGGAGGGACTTGGGGCCAGGTGGTGGAGGAGAACTTCGAGACACAATTTGACTTGCATGTAGAAACACTTGAAGATGGCACTGGTATCTTTAAAAAATGATGACCCAATCCAAGTGGTAGTGTTACGGAACCAGGCTGGAATGCTGGCAGAAAAACCAATGGGCACTCGGAGATCTTGGTGGATCAGAGATTTATTTAACACCGGAGGGCTCAGAGGAGACCATTTCTCCAAAGATCTGAGCCTGAATGCGAGAGGAAAGGGTAATTTATAATTATCAGTCTCCATATTTTGGGGGGGGTGGGGAGGGGGAGTTCGTGCACGCAGCAAACAAAGGAAGAAGAACGTTAAAGAAAGAAGTCTAAGCTAGAGACCAGAGTTTGTTTTAGCCCCATCAGCCATCTTTGGGGTACTTTATCCACTTCTCCAACAGTAGGAAAGATGGGAAATCTTGTTTCATCATGCTTTGATTGTATAGGATGTTGAAGCAGAATGTGAGTGGAGTGGATGAAAGAACTCGACATGCTTGTTGATAAGTGGGAAATGTACCTGCGGGCAGAGGAGGGAGGGAAAAAGTACTGTAGTTAGACACGAAAACAAGGCCCTGCCCTTGCTAAGGATCCAAATACACGAACTCAGCAACAGAAGGTAGAAAACTGTGTTAAACATCTTTGATTTGCTTAACATTTCCTTAAGAGGAAAGTAAGAAAAGGTGCCAGACTTTCACTAAGCTGGGGCCCTCAAGTCAAAGTCATTGTGTTGGTAGACATCGAACTCACCACTAAAGTGATAGACAGAAATACGTATACAGAGCTTTATCCTGGGAAAAGCAGAGACAGAGAGGAAAGCAGAGACGCAAACATCTTTAATTTCCTCCTTTTCACACACAAAAAAAGAGGAGAAGGGAGAGAGAACTGGAGTCTTTAACTGAAGCTCAAACATTAGACGATGTCCGTCCTGGGAGGGTAGGTCTCAGGTTGTGAATTGGATCCGTTCACACATCTTTTGTCCAAGCAACTAAGAGGTGGTGACCGGACATTCCATCCGGAAGTGGACTTTAGTAAAAGCACGAATCTTTGCATTTTACAAGTGTCTGAATTTCTCACTTCTAAACTTTTGCCTCAGAGAGACACATTTGCCAAACCCTTTCATGTGCTAACATCTGAAAACAAAGTAAGCCTTAAAAAGGCAAACAAAAGCTTTGCTTAGGCAAAATAGCAAGAACAGCCTGGGAAACAGTCCCAAGAACAGAACCTAGAGTATTAATTTAGGCTTTTTTTTTTTCTTTTCTGTTATTTGATGTGCACATAAACAATAGCGCCCAACGCATCCAATCCTGTGTCTGGCCCATAAAAGCAATTTCCTTTTGATATATCTGTTTATTTTTTTTCCTAGAGGAAGTAAAGTCCTATTGGTCCTGACAAGATGTAAATGGAGGCCATTTTCAAGTCTATAAATCACTATATGATTGCCTCACACCTGCATTGGAGTCTTTTGAAGCCAGCACTGGGCTTCTAGCAGTCCTGGTATGAGGAGTTACCCTAGGAAACGGGACAAACCACCTTTAAAAATTATTATTCACTCTTCACAACGATAATAAAATTATCATTAATTCACTCTTATGTAGAGGGATATGCTCGTAAGGCCATCTCACCGTAATATCACCGCTAAGATCACGACTACCTTTCATGGAAGGACCATTAGCTAGATGGCATTGATTATTTAGTTTGACCAACGATTGAAAAGCTTGGATTGGATCCACTTCACTGCTCTGAATTGAGCACTCAATTGAGATAGAACAATTGAATTAAATTCGAAATGCAGACAATTGACCACATCATTTAAAAGGGATTCTTTAAGCAGAATTGAATCGACAGCTGGTTTGCTGGAATTATCGAAAATGGATCATATGGGGTGATGCCTCATAGCTTATTACAACTTCAGAGAGTGTCTGACTTGGCTGAGTGGAGGCTGGCATTTCTCTCTGCTCTGTGACGCGAGTCACAGGCAGGGAGACACCGAGCTGAGATTTGAGTGCAGTGGGGAGGGTGATCGTGTGGGTATGGAAGGCCTGGAGGTGGTTGTACAGATCCAGAACAATGAGAAAGGCGCTGGTCTGGGAAAGACAGGAAGAAATGAGGCGGTAGTTTCCTTTGCCAAGAATGCCCACCTCTCTGCCTCTCACCTTCCCTTCTCTCTCCACCTGATCCTCACTATTTGCTTAATATTCAGTGAATATTAAGACGATATACCTAGAGAGGTAATGGATATCTTTAGTTACATGTCCCAGCCCTAGATCACAGCACCCTGGCCTACCTTCACCAGGCCATGTTCATTTATGACCGTTGTCTTTCTGTTCCGCCTGTTCAACTCAACTGTTTGTCTTTTCAGTCGTTCTGTAAACTCATAACGCGAGTCTCTAATAAGGTCTAAGTGTGGTTCACGGTGTGGGGCTTACATTAGCAAACAAACCCATGTTCCTGAAGTTTACAGTTCTAGTGGAAGAGAGAGAATAGGGTGAGAAAACAATAAAAGAATTGCACACCGCAGTGATGTATTTTGGAAACCGCCATGATGTATTTCGGATCAGGGAGCCAGGTAAAGGCAGCCCAGGATCTGGCAATGAAGCTGAGAGCTGGAACTTGCAAAGGAGGGTGGGCAGGTGGAAGCTGGACAGAGGACAGAGGGCGGACGGGGGGTGTGCTGGAGTATACAGGGTGTGGGAAGAGTAAAAGAGCTAAGGTGGGGAAGACTGGATGTTGTTTCACGCATTCCTTCACTCTACAAATATATGGGTATGGGAAGTAATGGTTGATTCCTAGGATGCTGAGCAGGAATCACACCTGTCTTCCCCAGGTGTGGCGGATGCTGGGTGTGCCTCTCAGAACCCCCTACAGAACTGTAGCCTTCATTCCCCCAGCGGCAGGGAACGTGAGCACTGAGGCCTCACAACTTTATTGCTCTCTGGACCTTGCCTTCACCCAGAATAACACCCCACTTCAGGCACAATCCATAGCCAGTGACTAGTTAACGCAGGGCTACACATGCCCAGCCCTCTTATCTCAAGGAGCTACATCTCTGTAGACCCCTCTCAGTTCTGGAGTCCCCTATGCAAATCTTCACTTCCGAGTCTGTTCCTCTGGAAAGCCGACCTAAGGCAGCTAGGGAGGATCAGGTTTGTGGTGGGAAATCAGGAGTTCCATTTTAGAGATATCAAATTTGAGTCATCCAAGTTGGTATTCAGGTATACAATTCAGAACTCAGAGGACGTGTCCAGCGAGAGATAAAAATGTCAGAGCCATTGGACAATGAGGCATTTGAAGCCATGAAACACAAGTTCCATTCCACAACAGGAGTGCCACTATCCAATATGGTAGCCACCAGCCACATGTGGTTATTAAGCGCTTGGTTTTCTCAAATGAGGAGCTCAACATTTAGTTTTCAGTAATTTAAATACAAAAGCTGATGCTTGGTTCAACTATTGGCATCTTCTAAAAAAGGTTGGCATTGACTTGGGTATGTGAATCTACTTTTTCTGCTGTAAATTTTGTGAAATCTAAATACACACCAAGTATTTCCAATAAAAATTTAGCATCTAAGTGAGGAAGTACAAAGTATAAAATACTCCTCAAAGGAGTTTGAGGATTTATACAAAAACTGTAAAATATTTCACTGATAATTTTTATATAGATAACATGTTGAATAATGTTTTGGTTATATTGGGTCAGATAAAGTTGTTGGGATTGATTTCACATTTTTCTTTTCCATTTTTTTAAAGTTCATTTTTGAGACAGGGAGAGAGAGAGAGAGAGAGAGAGGATCACAAGCAGGATGTACCCTGTCAGCATGGAGTCCAATGTGGGGCTCGAGCTCATGAACCGTGAGATCGTGACCTGAGCCAGATTCAAGAGTCAGATGCTTAACCAGGCGCCCCTCAATTTATTTTTAATATGTCTGCTAGGAAATCTAAAATCACGAACAGGGTTCACATTATATTTTCGTTGGACAGCCCTGCACTAGAGCATATAAACAGAGATGAGAAAATGGCCGGGCTAAGATTGGATAGAGGACAAACTGATAGCAACAGTATCAGGAGGTGGCTGGTGAGAGAGAAGGGAAATCAGAAGGGTGCGGTGTTCAGGGGTGATGTGAAGAGTGACCCCAGGAGGGCACGTGTGGCCGGCCACTGAGGACACACAGCACCTGTCGGGTTACCTGGGAGGAGAACCTGGTATATATCTGAAATCCCAGTACTTGGCCTATAAAAAACATTCAGGAAAGGCTTGTTTCCTGAATTCTTGAATGACTTGATGAGGTGAGATGTAAGGGGCTCATTCACAGTTTCCAATTCGGAAAGACAACAGCAAGCATAAAAGTCCAAACGTTTACTTCCCCCATCTTTTCTGCACAAGACAGCTCTTTAAACTGTTCATCTCAGGGGCGCTTGGGTGGCGCTCAGTTGATTAAGTGTCCGACTCATCATGTCAGCTCAGGTCACGATCTCACGGTTCGTGGGTTGGAGCCCCGTGTTGGGCTCCGCGCTGACAGGGTGGAGCCTGCTTGGGATTCTCCCCCTCCCTCTCTCTCTACCCCTCCCTGCTCATGCTCTCTAACTAAACAAATAAGCTGTTCAATTCAAAAAATCATCTACATGGAAGAAAACCCTGTCATGATGTGTTGGGATGTTAACTAAATGAATTGTGGTGATCATTTCACTACAGATGTATCCTCATGAGACTGGACACCTTAAACCAACACAGCACTCTATGTCAACTACATCTTGATAAAACTAGAAAACGATTGCCAAAACCTTCTTCTGGGAAATAGCTCCGTGAAGGAATTTATGAGGATACTTTGAGCAAAAGGACGAGCTCAGTCAAGTTATTAACCCCTTGGAGCTCTAGTCCCCTTCTCTCTGAAATTGGGGAGTAACGTCTGTAACGTGGAATGCTTGTGAAGAATGAATTATTTAATGATGGCAAAGTACCTATGGGGATGCCTAGGACAGAGCAAATGCTCAGCAGATGTAGCTTCTGCTATTGTCATTGTAAGTATTATCATTCTGGTGTCACGTTCAAGTTTGGTTCCCAGATGGAGGCGTTTATTTTACTCTATAGGCTTAGCCTAAGAGTGAAAGCCATTTCACAATGCTTGTGAATGAGCACAGCAGCAGGGGGACAGAGGTAAAAAATAGGCAGAGATCGCAAATAAATTCGCTGCGGCCCGCGCTCACTTCGCCTAATGCAGGGCAGACATAAGTAATCGATCGCGGTGCTCTTTCCAACCGAGCCTCAGTGCGTGCAGTCTCAGAATCTTTCCCAACGCTCTTTCCCAAGCAGCTCCCAGCCCAGGGATTCCGGGTGAGCCCTTGCAATGAAACCTACTCGGTAAAATAGGGTTAGCTCAAGTTATAATAGCACTTGGGGGGAAAAGTGAGCAGAAGTATATTATTATGTTTTTCAAAGATAAAACAGTGGTGCAGGAGAAAAAAATGAGTTGATTAGTGCAAGGAGCCAAGAGTGATCTGACAGGAGATTCAAATACTCTCGCAATGTCCTCTTTTCGAAAGCATCGTTTTGTCACAGTAAAGGAAAATGTTGAAAGTAGTTTAGGAAAAAAGACAACTTAGCAAACCATGTGATGAACACAGTGTTTTCAGTTACAGCACTGAATAATCAGGAAGGCATCGTGTCTTGCCTCTGAGTTCAAAGCCCTTCACCTCGCTCCTCTAAACGGAAACACAAGTGCTGGGGGATATCTGAAGCATGACAAACATTTAGGAGGGCTGATTTAAAGCCCTGTAAAGAATTTCCATGGCTGATCCTGCAACAGATGGCTCCCAACAAGAATCATTTTAATATTAAATAGATAATTCAGGCCTCTGAAACATTCTGCCATTAAATCTGTAACTGAAAATATTTTTAAAAATCCATTCAAGAGAGACTGTAAATGTTTACAATAGCTGATAGATTTTTACAAGGACCTTCTTATGCATTTTGGAGCCTATGTCAAAATAGGGATGTCCTTTCGTTTTTTAAAGAGGGGATTTAGGATCAGATGGAAGGTCTGTAGGTTTTTTAGAAATGGTCTTATAGAGAAAGAAGGAGGGTGTGTGCGTTACTTAATTGATCTTCTCGTCTGCTCGTTCTCACTGAGTGCCTTCTGCACCTCCACCTGACCCACAGGCTAAGTGGTTTCCCCGGAGTCCATCAACCCCCTGTGGGTCCCCAAGGCTTTTTGCCCAGTGTGGACCCCAAGGGCAACCACTCTTGATGTCACTCTTTCTGGGTCTCTCGACCCTCTGGACCCTCTTGCTCTCCCACAATTTCTCCAACTCCAGCAAGGGACCCTGAAGGTCAAGGTTTATGAAGACTCAACGCTTCCCGAGGCCCTCATGTTGTTGCCGCTGAGATTTTTTAGTTCAATCATTAGACACGACTTAGCCCAGCTGTATTTTTGTTGTTGCTATTTATCTGTCCTTGCTACCCCATACCTGCCACAGACTCTTAGCCCTGAGTGAGCTTTCACCCCACCATTTGCCCATCTGCTTTTTTCAAGGAGAAAAGGGAGAAGTGACCTGCCCGATCTCCCATTCCAAGGCGGTGACTGTCACTAGGCGGTGACACCTAGTCCCCCGGCCCCTTCATCCCTTTCAGATGCTTCTTGCTCCTCTCTTCAGGGTACCAGGTAGCTGCATTAACCTCTGTAAATTCGAGCTTCTCTTAGAGCAGAAGCCCCATACTTTAACAGGAGATCATTTTAGGAGGCATATGGACAAACTTTAAAAAAAACCTTTAAATATCTGTATAGTTATCTTAATATAATTTTTAGAGAAAAAACATGAACTCATCAAAACCACAGTTACATGGATTCTTCATTGTGGAGGAGAAGGCTGAGGTAAAACAGAGTCCATTTAAAGTTCATTTTGAAGACCCAAGGTAAAGGGAGAAGACAAGAAATGAGGACATTAGATGCCAACCCGAGGCCGACTGTGTGGAATCAAAGGGGACTTGACGGGTCAAATAGAGAAAGATTAAGGCAATCATCTGTGCTCCACATGCACAGGTAATCAGTAAATGTAAGATTTCCTCTCTCTCTCTCTCTCTCTCTCTCTCTCTCTTAATCCTTCTTTCTCTCAATTTCTCTCTGTCTCTGTCTCTTGCTTTCATGGGCCGTGGACTCTGTCTTCTTCTCCGTCTAGACATGGTAGGACACAACGTTGCCAGATTCCACACTGTGGATGTGGGCAGCCTTCTCCTGCACCGTGATAGCAACAGAATCACTTAGGAGTATTTTTTTAATGTTTCCTTATTTTTGAGAGAGAGAGAGAGAGACAGAGCATGAGAAGGGGAGGGGCAGAGAAAGAAGGAGACATAGAAACTGAAGCAGGCTCCGAGCTCTGAGCTATCAGCATTCAGCCCAATGTGGGGCTCGAACTCACGAACCGTGAGATCATGATCTGAGCCGAAGTCCGACATTTAACTGACTGAGCCATCCAAGGCGCCCCTGGCATCACTTAAGAGTTTATGAGTCAACTGGCTTGGTCTTCCCTGTGATCCTCTAGCCCTTCAGAGAATGGCAACTAGGATTGCGGTTTTGTTGTTGATGATAGCTTCCTTTTTGTTTTTGTTTTGTTTTTTAATTTTTTAAAGTTTATTTATTTATTTTGACAGAGAGAATGAGCGAGTATGAGTAGGGTAGGGCTGAGAGAGGGAGAGAGAATCCCAAGCAGGCTCCACACTGTCAGCGCAGAGCGCCGTGCGGGGCTCGAACCCACAAACCATGAGATCATGAGCTGAGTGGAGATCAAGAGTGGGAGGCTTAAACGACTGAATCTCCCAGGTGCCCTGACTTCCTTTTTGTTTAATAGCAGCAGGATACATCAATGCAGATGGGGAGTGGTCAGCCCCAAGGTATCTTCTGCTTCCCCTAAAGAAAGTCCTTAGTTCCTGTCTGTTAACATCTTAGGAGACTCCCAAATTGACCCAGACAGCCCCTGGACATAAATGGTTCCTTCTGGAGAAGGTTAATAGTTCCATAGACCTGAATAGGAGAAGAGAGCTCACATAATAAAGCCTCCATAAAGTTTACTTGAACAAACACTCGACATAATGCTTACTCTATGGCAAGATCTTTCCAGGCACTTCCCAAATATATGAACTCATTTATTTTACCCATAACTCCACAGCTAGGTATGTATCCCCATTTTGCAGATTGGGAAGCTGAGACTCAGAAGAAATAAGTAGTGTATCCATGACCCCACACCCAGCGAATGGAAACTTGAACTAGAGTTCACATGTTCTTCACCAATATTTTAGATTAAAATCTGTTATTCAAAAAAAAAGGCCCTCATATGCAGATCTATCTGAACCCTAATACAATGAGGTGGGAGAATAAAGAACAATATCTTTATACCACGCATTCCTCACCAAAACACACACGCGTGCACACACACACTCAATATGTATATGTGTTAGGCATTGGGGGGGGGTCCCTACCCTATTCATTACTTAGGAGCAAAATTGTGGGGGTTTAGTGGTGTATCCCAGATAGTTCACCAGATGATTAGAGTAAACGGATGGAGAAAGGGTACTGAATCTAGAAACTACTTGTGTGTGAAACACAACTGAACATCTTTGACTGTGAGCAACCAGCCCTATACGGGGGGCAAATCAGCTTATTTTTTTTTTATTGAATTAATTTTTAAAATTTACATCCAAGTTAGTTAGCATTTAGTGCAACAATGATTTCAGGAGTAGATTCCTTAATGCTCCTTACCCGTTTAGCCCATCCCCCCTCCCACAAACCCCTCCAGTAACTCTCTGTTCTCCATGTTTAAGAGTCTCTTGTGTTTTGTCCCCCTCCCTGTTTTTATATTATTTTTGCTTCCCTTCCCTTATATTCATCTGTTCTGTGTCTTAAAGTCTTCATATGAGTGAAGTCATATGATATTTGTCTTTCTCTGACTAATTTCACTTAGCATAATACCCTCCAGCTCCATCCATATAGTTGCAAATGGCAAGATTTCATTCTTTTTGATTGCCGCATACTACTCTATTGTGTGTGTGTGTGTGTGTGTGTGTGTGTATATATATATATATATATATATATATATCACATCTTCTTTATCCATTCATCCTTCAATGGACATTGGGCTCTTTCCATACTTTGGCTATTGTTGATAGTGCTGCTATAAACATGGGGGTGCATGTGTCCCTTCAAAACAGCATACCTGTATCCCTTGGATAAATACCTAGTAGTGTAATTGCTGGGTCTAGGGTAGGTAGTTCTATTTGTAATTTTTTGAGGAACCTCCATGCTGTTTCCCAGAGCGGCACCAGTTTGCATTCCCACCAGCAGTGCAAAAGAGATCCTGAAAATCTGCTTATTTTATACCCCAAACAGTGTCACCAGCATACCTTGAGAGTAGCTGGCGGCGAAAATATTCCATGGTGAGGTCGCAAAGTTTAACTCGTTGCACTGCTAAAGATAGGCTAGTTCCTCTATTTTGTCTATGGTTACCTGTGCCTCCTGAAGATCAGTATAAACTACCTTGTTAGTACGCCTATGAATTAATCTGATCTAGATTCAGTTTTGGCCAATCCAATAATTTAAATGGTGCTTTTGTAAGAAATAAGCCCATTGATCCCATCAAAGGAGAGACACCAGACTCACGCGCCATGAAGTCAGGCTTTAATCAACGTTTGGCAAGACCAGGTGTGGATGGACAGGCACACGGCGGGGGGGGGGGGGGGGGGGGGGGGGGCAGTTATAGCAGGCAATTTATCTCCTAGCGTGAAGCCCCTCCCCTCGTTCCTCATTGGCTGAGGACTACAGAGGTTACAGCCTTACCTGGAAGTGGTCTCTGCCCACCAAAGGCCAAAAGGTCGTCTGACCCGAACATATGTACATTCCTAGAGGTGTCGCGGAGACTGCAGTTCTTTGGCGCATGCTCATTGGCAAAAAATAGACCCCGGAAATGGAGAGGGGAAGAAGAACCAGGAAGTGAAGTGTCTAAGGGTTTGGGATTCCGTTGTGGGTAGGGGGTTCGTACATATTTCCAATAGGGTTTAAACCTATTGTTAACTAGCCAGCACAGTTTTATTTGGGATTTCTGAAAATGAGTCATCTCCCGAACCAGGAAGTGAAGTGTCTAAGGGTTTGGGACTCCGTTGTGGGTAGGGGGTTCGTACATATTTCCAATAGGGTTTAAACCTATTGTTAACTAGCCAGCACAGTTTTATTTGGGATTTCTGAAAATGAGTCATCTCCCTTCTCACAACCTTGCAGTAAAATTTAGTCTCTCTAGGGGAAAAAAAAAATGTCCTCAAAAAGCCTACCTTTCTTCCTGTTCCTTCTTCTAAAGTTACACCCACGTGTTTAGGGGCAAGGTGGCCGGTGTGCCTCTCTGAGGTGCCAGGTCGGTTAGGGAAGAGACACATGCTGTTCCTTGGTGTGAACTGGCTGGGAGCCACTGGGGCTCTGGGAGGACGTCCTTTGCCCACACACGTGACCCTTGCATGACTATCTCAAATGCTATTAGGATCCCTTCTTTTGACTCAGGTGACGCTCTGTGGTGTTTCGGTACCTCCTCACTCGGATCCTGCAGCTCCAGAGCCCGCTGAGCCCCGAGCTGTGTCATCTGGCTTGTCCTTTGACTTGGCAGGTGACCTCCGGCACCTCACCCAGCCACAGGGGACCTCTTGGAATGCCCTCTGGCTTCAACTCCGTATCTGTCCCATGTATAGACTAAGGACAGCTTGGAAACGCTAACCGCGGGCGCTCCTCTCTCTGCCCCTGTTTGTCATGTTTCTGTGCTTGTGCCTCGGGTTCACCTTCAGACCTGTCGTGGCTGATACAGTGCACTTCCCTCGCCTTTCAGCCTAAGCCTAGCGAGGACACAACCAGGCATTCAGGTCTGGTCACAACACCCCCTCTCCCTGTCTCCTTTCCTTCCCTGTCTTCCTACTGTTTTCAGGGACCAGGTGGGTAGGTTTCTCAATGAATTTTGTGTCCTATCATTTTTCTTTCTGACGGCAGATCAAACCTAAGGCTGGGTTTGGCCTTGATATGCTAAATGGGGCAGGCGGGAATTGGGAAAAATTCTTTGTCAGGAAAACAACCTGGCTCACAGGGCATTGTGTTGTTGCACCATCCGATTTCTGATGTCAGGAGCTGAATATTACCTCCTCCTTCCCTTTGCATACTTTCTGCTTTAATTTCTAATCTCTTCTCAGACGGATGGATACCTGGGGGTAGATTAGGGCAAAGGTCTTATACTCAGAAAGGCAAAAGAGAAAACCACATGAATGTTCAAAATTATTTCTTAGGGAAAAACTGCATTCTTCATGACTCACTCTGCTTGGGGAGTATACAAGGACTGGGGTCTCTTGTTAAAATGTGGGTCTTTCTCCCTGGCAAAATGAGGCTGGCGTTGGGTCCATAGCTTCCACTTGTCTTCACTAGCTGACTCTTGTATATGCTTCCAGTGGGATCAAAATATAACACGGTCTGAATGCCACTGACTGTACCTATAGTTCACTTACAAAACTTGGTACCGATTGTATTGCTTGGGAATTATATTTGGTTATGAGAGAAATCCAAAATTGATGGCCTTAAACAAATCAGATGTTTTATTTTTCTTAAAAAAATTTTTTTAATGTTTACTTATTTTTGAGAGAGCGAGGGAGAGAGAGCAGAAGAGGGGCCGAGAGAGAGGGAGACACAGAATCCAAAGCAGGCTCCAGACCCTCAGAGCCTGACATGGGGCTCAAACTCACGAACCATGAGAGCATGACCTGAGCCAAGGTCTGATGCCCAACCGACTGAGGCACCCAGGCACACCTTGATGTTTTATTTTTCTCAATTAAGGAAGGTACCCTCCTACCCTCCTGCAGTTAGACAGAAACATATGAATAATTCTGACCAATTGGCTGGATACAGAATTGAAGAGTTTCATTTCCGGGCTGAATCATAGAAAAGTAGTCATGTCGCCTGAGGAGGCTGCGTGTTCCAGGTCGTACAGCTCCAAGATGGCGCAGTCACTGCATCTGGGTCTCTGAGTGACACGTGGATCAGAGCTGCCCCAGAAACCTGCAGCGGCCATGAAGTGAAAAATTAACTTTTGTCGTGTTAGCCTCTGCTATTTGGCGACCAAAGTGTTACTGGAGCATTATCTAGCCTAACCTGTCCAGTATCAATGGCAAGGGCAAGGGACAAAAGGCACAGGTCAGCTTCCTCCTGCCCACTTGTAAGGAGATTTTATGATCTCATTCAATGTCATCCACTCACAACTTATTAGCTAGAAGGATAAAGCCACCCCATCTACATGGAAGACTCAGAAATGCCATTTCGTGACATATGCTTCATTTAATAAAATCAGATTTTGTTAGGAAGGGAAAATAGAAGGATAGCTATCTGGCAGGTGACTGTCTACTACAGTCTGTCCCTCTTGTTACCCATCATTCAGATGGTGTGGAAACTTCCAGTGGTGTGGAAGTAAGACTTGTACCAGTTCACAGAAGCCGGTTGTTAAGTTTCAGGAATCTTGTGATTTCGGGATTAGACACAGTCATTGTTAAGAGTGAAATTATATAGACTTGCAATTAAATTAATTATACTGAAAACGAAGGTATTATGTACGCAAAATTCCTCACTTCCCAATTGTTTTTCTACATTTTACCATTATCTGTGCTCTTGAGGTATACATCTCTCTTATCTATGGGGTGGCGATGTTTTAAAATGGTATGAGATTGCACACGTTCCCAACTCTGCCCTCAGTAACGTCACCTTGTCATCTCAAAATCAGCCACAGTGGGAATATTTACACCATGGACATCAGCAAATACTATACAGGAGGGCTTGATTTATTGTCGTGTTGATGTTCTAGACTTAAGAATGATGAAGAGAATGTTACTCATACAAATTAAACCTAAAGTATCTTGTGATCATAGCCTTCGCATTGCAATTAGAGATTATACTCAGCTCTGAATCATTAAAAAAAAATGGAAAAACAGTAGCGTAAACATAGTAACGATTTCATTTTCCCCGTGAAATGAGAAGCTTAGATGTGGATAATAAGGGGCTAATAGGACTGCTTCAGCTCTGCCTCGTGGCCCGCCGCATTCAACATTTTATCCATCATCCAGGAGTGAGAAGCAGAGGACAAAGGACTGATCTAGTCCCCTTGGAGGAGCTTTACTAAAAGCCCCTTGTTCAAAATAATAGTAGTAATAATAACAGATAGTAACAAATAATAATTTCTGGCAGAATGGATCAAGATCTCACCACAAACGGAAATCTGACAAAGCCACCCTCAGACACATTAAGTTCAAATTTTTCTTTTTTTTTTTAAATTTTTTTAATGTTTATTTATTTTTGAGACAGAGAGAGACAGAGCATGAATGGGGGAGGGTCAGAGAGAGAGGAAGACACAGCATCCACAGCAGGCTCCAGGCTCCCGGTGGTCAGCACAGAGCCCGACGTGGGGCTCAAACTCACGGACCGCGAGATCATGACCCAAGCCCAAGTCGGACGCCCAACTGACTGAGCCGCACAGATGCCCCAAAAGTGCTTTCAAATATTGTTAAAGATCCCTGTCTGAGATTCTGAATGAACAGAGTTTTTTTAGAATGCTGCCTTAACATTTTTATCTTTAAAAAAATTTTTTTTTGCCTTCACACTGTTTAATGTTTATTTCTTTTTGAGAGAGAGAGAGAGAGAGAGAGAAAGAGAGCATGAGTGGGGGAGGGGCAGAGAGAGAGGGAGACACAGAATCGGAAGCAGGCTCTGAGCTGTCAGCACAAAGCCCGACGCGGGGCTCGAACTCAGGGACCGTGAGATCATGACCGGAGCCTAAGTCAGACGCCCAACCGACTGAGCCGCCCAGGCACCCCAAATGTTTCTACAACTATAATCATCTTTTTACACTAGCTGGAATAATTTCCAGAGAAGCTCTTGGATTCAGTCGTCAAGGGTAACACTAATGTTAAATTTGGACACTGGTAACCACAGTGGAACTTTTGTAAGAAGGATCATAAAAAACAAAACTATCTATTGATGATTGGATAAGAGATCTGCCTCAACTTTCCAGTCCTCTGGCAATATCTGCACTTTATAAATTCAAAAGGACTTCCCAGCTGGGATGCAGTAATTTCATTTTCTCTAAAATATCAGCGTAATCACATAAAAAGGAAAAAAGGCCCCAGGAGAAGTTCTCTTGCTATTAGCAGTAACATATATAAAGCTCTTCTCAGAAAAGGGCTGTTAATCACGTAGTTGGAAAGGGCCCTATGAAATCATTTATGCCATCTTGGACAGATAAACGAGCATCCTAACCTTAAAAATACATCTAAGGAAGAAGATTTAAACTCTTCCTTTGTTGGCTCAATTCTTATGGGCACTGCCTTTGAGCCATGTGAAAAAGCACTCGTGATTCTCATTCTCCAACAGGTATTTATTGAGCATTTACTGTGCCCATAACACTGGAGGAGAAACAAACAACTATGCAATACGGTCTTTGGCTGCAGCGAGATGAGAATCTACTTGTAGAGATAAAAACACGGAGGTGCAAGAATTTGCCATGGTGTGCAATGGCTTTAAAAGGATTTCTGGAGGAGGGGGACTCTGTGGGGCTTTGATAATAGAGAATGTTCCCCTATACCTGTTTTTTTTTATCCAGTTCCCCCTGTTCTTCATTCCTGACGCCTCTTTCCCTTCTGCCTCCACTCTCTCCCCTCTGTTGCCTCGGTTCAAGCTTGCATCATTTTCCACCTATGCTATTATAACAGACTTTGAATTTGCCCCCGTTTTGCCAGTCTTAGCCACCAAGGCTGGGTCTTTAGGCCTCCAGTGGTCTTTAGCAATTCCCACTCGGCACTGTGAGGGAATGAGCTTCAAAATACAGATCTGGGCCAGGAGGGGGAGGGGTGCGGAGGGGTGGGCACCTGGGTGGCTCAGTCGCTTAAGCTTCTGACTTCAGCTCAAGTCATGATCTCATAGTTTGTGGGTTCGAGCCTCGCGCTGGGCTCTGTGCTGACAGCTCAGAGCCTGGGGCCTGCTTCCGATTCTGTGTCTCCCTCTCTCTCTCCCCCTCCCCCCCCCAAAATAAACATTAAAAAATAATAACTAAAAAAGTAAAATTACTGACAAGCTGAATAGTAGGCATATTAAAACTCATATTATTTTAAGTTTAAATAGTTTAACTACACTCACAACAGAATCTACA
Organism: Acinonyx jubatus; assembly: GCF_027475565.1. Lineage (NCBI taxonomy): Eukaryota > Metazoa > Chordata > Mammalia > Carnivora > Felidae > Acinonyx > Acinonyx jubatus. Next base: position 85,354,540 of record NC_069391.1, on the reverse strand, counting down.
CAAACTTGCCATTTCAATAATTTTTTCAAAATCTATTTCCTGCCTCCGTGCCTTTGTGCCTATTACTGTTTCCGTGTAGAACGCCCTTGTCCAAATGGATACCAGGTAAAATGGTTATAGATTTTCCAGAAACCCACTTTCTCTGAACCACCTGCTCTTACTGCCTATCCTCAGGCAGAATTGACCACTCTTCCTTTGTGGTTTTCGCTGCAGCCAGTGCATACCTCTATCAACCTGTAACATCTCCGTTGTATGCATTTCACTTTTTGTCTTCCGCTGGAATAGAGCAAGGATTGCTCTTATCCATTGTTGGATTCTCATTGTCTACTACAACGTCTGGGACTCTGTAGGTACTTAATAATATTTGTTGGGGCACCTGGGTGCCCCGCCTGGTTAAGCGTCCAACTTCAGCTCAGGTCATGATCTCATGGTTCATGAGTTTCAAGCCCCGCGTCAGGCTCTGTGCTGACAGCTCGGAGCCTGGAGCCTGCTTCGGATTCTGCGTCTCCCTCTCTCTCCGTCCCTTCCCCGCTCACGCTCTGTCTCTCTCTCAAAAATAAACATTAGAAAAATTTTTTAAAATAATGTTTGCTGAATGACTGAGTTAATGAACAAACAACAGCAAAAATGTGCTAAGCGTAGTCAAAGGAAAGTCAGTAGAAAAGCTTCGTTGGAAAGTTACAAGATATTTTAGAGAAAGCCGAACATTTATGTTTAAATAGCAAAAATGCACAGCACCTTACTACAAACCATCCAAGCCATTCAATTTAATTGATCAATTAGTTTGTGTAATTGAAGTGTACTCGATGATTGGGCTGAGTGTCATCTGAGCAAGTCTACCTTGTTGGCCCTCTGTGGCTGGAGGGAAGAACTTCGGGCGGGGAGAGCAAATAAAGTGTCTTGTAACTGTTGTGATGCGACAGACCTTTAAGAGGTGGGGGGAAAAGAAAAGGAAAGTGGAGCCTGGATGGAAAAGTTAGAAAGAAGTACTTCCCTTGCATCTGACAACTAGAATGTGGAGGCCATGTGAGGAATGCATATCCTGGTACAGCTTCTCTGAAACTTGGCAGAACTAAAGTTTCAGACATCGCTCAAGCCCAAGGTCCTTGTCAGCATCCAGGCCCATTATAGCCATCAAGCACGAAGGTGCCGAGCCCAGGTCTGCGAGTTTTCCGAGGGCCTATAAAAATGTTTGAGACATACATTACCCTCCCCGACAAAAAAAAAAAAAAAAAAAAAAAAAAAAAATCACTCCGAAACAAGAAAAGATTATGGCATATAAAATTAGCAAATGTTTACTTAAAGCTCTATAACAATGTTTGAAATATAAACAGTATTTTATCTGTTCCCCAATATGCAAGGATGATTACAGTAGTGAAATGAACAAGTGTTTCATTAAATAGCTCGAAATTGTGGCATTAGGTCAACCAGTTGAAGGCAACTCAACCCAGTTCTTATATATATACACACACATACATATATATGAGCAACGAAAACAACTTCATCTACGTGCTCAGTTATAGTTCACATCATGCTGACCATTATCCCTGCACCTCACAGGGGAATTCTGAAGGGTGAATCCAGGTCTAGAGGATGTGGTTGTAATTGCAGTGGTTTCTAAGCATCTGAGCCTGAACTGAACCTTAAATGAGAGCTTGTCGTGAAACACTACATTCTCTACTTAATCTATCTTTTCAGTTAACATGGTGTTCGTTTTTTTAAAAAAAGGAATTTTAAAGAACATATTTCTTATTTTTAGAGTTTATTTATTTATTTTGAGTTAGAACACGAGCAGGGGAAGGGCAGAGAGAGCGAGGGAGAGAGAAAGAGAGAATCCCAAGGAGGCTCTCTGCTGTCAGTGTGGAGTCGGACATGGGGCTCAGACTCATGAACTGTTGAGATCATGACCTGAGCCGAAATCAGGAGTTGGACACTCAACAGACTGAGCCATGCAGGTGCCCCTAAAAAATCATATGTCAATTAAAAAAGGCTGTTGATGGTATATGTCACATAGTAGTCAATGTTTCTCCGTAGCTGGGGTTATCAGTATAAGATAATGACCTGATTATGTCTACAAACGCTTATGAAATGTACTTTGCTTTTACCCCAGTGTGAAAGGGGAAATTCTTCTGGATACAAGGCTTGCTAGCACACCTAGGTCGAAGTTAGTCACTGAATAATAGAAAGGTCTGTGGGATCAACTAAGAACATCAGTTCTAGCAACTATTTTGCAAGTACCGTTCCACTATGGGTCGTTCTTTCAACTCTCCGTAAACTGCGACATTTGTGCCCTCTGTAAAATCCTGTTCTTAGGGACTCCATTGATCACCATGGAGTGAGTGAATTTGCCGAGCATTGGTTTTGTCCAAGCATGGTCGATTTCTCACAATGGCAGTAGAGGGCACAGGTGGTAGGGTACCAGTGTGAGCCACAGGGTCTCACTGGTGAGCGGGCTGGGTCGTACTGGCAGTTACCTTAGCAGGTGCAATTGTTGCCTGGAGAAAGCCGAAGGGTGACTTCCATTATAATTCTATTGCTGTGGACCAATGTCTGCAGAGACCAGAGGCGCGTCTGGAAATGACTACTCACCCGCCATTTTCCAGATGAGTAAATTGTCTTTCAGTAACTTTATCTGGCCAGTGAGGAAAATGGAAGTTTAATTCGTACAAGAGAGAGAATGTGGTCTTTACCGTTACCCTGCCGTATGGTAGATTCAAGGGGGTTCAACTCTGGAAAGAACACGATTTGGAATCTGAACCATTCAATTCTGGTTTTTCTCTGCTTAGTCCATTGAACCAAGTTATTCCCAGACAGGAAATCACTGGGAATACTCATTTGCTTGGTCTATTGGATGCTGCCCCACAGAAAGCTTACATTTCCCTAAAATTCCTACCAATGGTTGTTTGCAAGAGATTATCCACATCCATAAACCCCTGAATTCTGCTAAATATAAGCTTTTTTCCCCTCTCCCTCTTTCAGATCAAATAATCAGGGTCACACATTTCTTGGGTGCTCAAGTTTTCATGAGATGTTGTATTTCACATTTCTGGCCACAGGAGTTTTTTCCCACCCAGGTCTCAATGTACCCTTGGCTATTTCTCCTGTTACTTAATTCAAATTCTGAAAAGGCCAGATAGAACTGCTAATGTTCACAATTCAACAAAAACATCTGTTATAGGCAGTTGCTGACTGACTAGTAATATTCATCTTCTCTGCCAGATCTAAATTGGACCTGAGAGAATTTCCACATTTGCTGGTAAACTGTTAAAGGCTCCATACTGGAACATTTTCCTGAGAGAAGAAATAGCTCGCATATCTCTCCTTAACACCTATGAAGAAAATTGCCCCCAAATGGTAAACCGTGACTTCTGGTGGGAGGGAAAGGGTAGAATCTCTCTTGCTTTGTCTACGAAGCACACTCCTGTTCCCACCACCAGCTCTAGCAACTGGGTACACCCGTCTCCACGTCGTCTGCCTCCTCTCACTGCGATGGGTGAACCGAATTCATGCGCGTGTGACGTCAGCCACTCCAATTGCACACAGAATCCATCCTTGTCCTCCTGTTTCCAGAAGCTGCTTCCGCTACTCCTCCTTTCCCTTGCATCGCCAAACTTTTCCTCTCTCTTAGATCCCTCACATTAGCATACACAGATGCTATGAGATCTCCCATAAAACAAAACCAAGCAAAACCAAAAAACCTGGGGTGCCTGGGTGGCCCCGTCAGTTGAGCATCCGACTTCGGCTCAGGTCATGATCACGTGGTTCATGAGTTCCAGCCCCACGTTGGGCTCTGTGCTGACAGCTCAGAGCCTGGAGCCTGGAGCCTGCTTCAGATTCTGTGTCTCCCTCTCTCTCTTCCCCTCCCCTGCTCATGCTCTCTCTCTCTCTTTCTCAAAAATAAATAAACATTAAAAAAAAAAAAAACCCAGCCACCCCTTTCCTTGATTTCGTATCCCTCTAGCCATGTCCCATTTTTCCGCTGGCTTCTTTATTGTAAAATTTCTCGAAAGGGTTGCCTGGGGTTCCTGTTTTCATTTCTTCACCCTTGGTCTCTCCAGAGCCCACACCAATCAGACTGCCGTCACTACTACTCCAATGAAACCAGTCTCATGGAGGTCACAGTGGCCACGATGACCATATGTTCTTGTTTGCCCAGGACAGTCCCAGTTTGCACGTGTTGTGTTGGCAGAATTATTAATAGCTCACAAAAAACCCCACGGTTTGGACTATAAATTACATGGGCTATAAATCATCCTACCAATGACCTCCATCTTGCAAACTTTCCCGGTCACTTCTTGGTACCATATTTCTCAACAACCCAGAAGTGCTTCTCATTGACCTCTAAACATTGGCACAATGCCAGGCTCTCACATTACCTATCTTCTCTCCTCTTGTCACTTCTTGCCCCATAATTCTCTCCATAAGTCATTTTGTCCAGTCCCACGGCTTGGAACACTATCTATATTTTGGTGGTTCCCACATCTCTACCTCTGTCTTGGATAGTCTTCCCTGAACTCTAAACTCACCTTTACTGGCTCTGTGGTAGTTCTAGCTGTGTGTCTAATAGGCAGCCCAAATTTAAAACGGCACAAACAGAACTCTTAATTTCCTTCCATCCTTTACCTGTTCTTCCCTCAAAAGGCTCTTGGAGTCACATCACCATTCTCCACCTGTAGTTCCCTCCACCCGGGAAGCTCTTCCTCTGTGCTTCTTCGTGGCTTTACTCCCTCACTTCATCGAGTCTGACACCCCAACTAAGGTAGCACCCCATCACCTCTATCCCCTCACACTGCTTCATTTTGCTTTCTGGCACTTACCACTACACAGAATTGTAGTGCCTTTGTGTATGCTTATGTTCCATCCCCTCCATCGTACTATGAGTTCAGAAAACAGGACAAAGATCTTGTGTGTCTTGCGCATCCCTAAATCCATGGTATCTCGTTTAGTACCACCATGTAGGAGATACTCAGTAAATATGTGCTGAAGAAATGAATGAAACACAGTTTTCAACTGAGTCGAATTCAGAATTCCGAACATTCCTCATTTCATCAACTGTTTGTCTCTGTACCTGTTGAATATTGGTTCTGTTACCTGCATTTTTAAAGATCTGTCTAAGGGTGCCTGGGTGGCTCAGTCGGCTGAGCATCCGCCTCTTGATTTTGGCTCAGGCCATGATCTCATGGTTGAGGGGTCAAGCCCTGCATTGGGCTCTGTGCTGACAGCATGGAACCTGCTTGGGATCTCATCTCTCTCTCTCTTTCTCTCTTTCAAAATAAATAAATAAACATTAAAAAAAAAAAAAAGATCTGTCTGGTTGAGGGATACTCCCGTGGCCTGTAAACTCCCAAAAGGCAGTCATTGAGGAGCTAATTGATATAATTTAGCCTTCAAAGAGCTGCACATCAGAGTGCCTAAATTTCTTGTGTTCCTTTTAGACATGCAGACATATCCATGTTGAACTATAAAGTAACTTGGATTTTCCAACTGTAAGTAGCCCTAGTAACAAGCCCTCTTCCTTGTTAGTTTCTTATTCAATCTCCAGATACATTTTTTAAGTGTTTTGATTTATTTTCAAGAGAGAAAGAGAGTTGGGGAGGGGCAGAGAAGGGGGGGGGGAACAGAGGATCTGTTCAGGCAGGGAGCCTGATGTAGGGTTCAAACCCACGAACCATGAAATCATGACCGGAACCTAATTCGGACGCTTAACCAACTGAGACACCCAGGCACCCCTCTCCAGGTATATTTGAATTTGACTTCACATCTGACTCCAAGCCTACCTTTGAGGGAAGGTTGGGGTGAACGAGAGCTCAAGAAATACATAGATAATTCTCCCAATTCCCAAGAGAAATGAAAACATATTCGAACTGTCAGAAGAAAGATAGAAAAGTCAGAAGTATATAATAAGTCAGTTATTTATGTAAAATGAGAAAAAAATGGAAATTACAGTCTTTTACCAGTAGCAGCATCTATCATAACTACATCTAAGCCATCAGTGCCTCTTTCGCTTCTTCAGTGTTTGTCACCTGACTCTGTCCCCCGCGACTGTAGGTGCTCAGTTCCTCCCTTGTGAACTTTAATTCTCCAGTGCATATCGGTCTTTTTGTTCTTTACATCAGCACGTTCTCATTGGAAAAGCCCCAGCCCCACCAAGGGCCAGGTAGCTGACATTTCAGCTGGGACAAATGAAGCCCTTTGTTGACGGTGGGGAGGGATCTGGGCACAGGTGGAGTTTTAAAGTGCCTTATATTGTGGTAAATACTGCAAGCCAAGAGCTGTCTAAATTGCAGCATAAATAAGGTTTGTGATGACAAAATGTTTTGGCATAAAGATATCAACTCAACTGAAGAAGTCAGAGGTATCAGAACTCCCCATGACCTGGATGAAATATCCCTCAAGACTGCCAACACTGGCTCTGATTCTACGTTCCTTGAAAGAACTTCTGTTCATTTGACTTCCCGGGTTATTCTGATACCAGAAGAAAAGTGTCTTCGTTGGGTACTCCCCCAGAGTAAGTTAATAACCTACCATTTGATCTTAGCCTTTCAAATATTAATATCTTGTAATTCAGTAATTTTGTTTTATTTCCTATGGAAATAGCAATATAACCAAAAAAAAAAACTTTGTATAAATACATTTATGATACCATTATTTACAGTGGTGAAAATTTTGGAGTTACAAGTATTATATGTTTAAGACTGGACTGGTTGAAAAAAAATGGACTGCTAAATGGTGTAGCCACTGTGGAAAACAGTATGGAGGTTCCTCAAAAAAGAAAAAAATAGAATGAGACTACAATCTAGTTAATTGCACTCCTGGGTATTTAGCCCCAAAATACAAAAAAAACCCACTAGTTCAAAGGGATACATGCACCCCGATGTTTATTGCAGCATTATTTACCACAGCCAAGATATGGAAGCAAGCCGTGTCCATCCATAGATGAATAGATAAAGAACGTGAGGTATATACACACCATGGAATATTACTCAGCCATAAAAAGAATGAAATCTTTCCATTCGCAACAACATGAATGGATCTAGAGAGTACAGTGCTAAGCAAAATGTCAGTCAAAGAAAGACAAAAACCATATGACCTCACTCCTACATAGAATTTAAGAAAGAAAACAAACAAGCAAAGGAACAAAAGAGAGAGAGAGAGAAAGGGTCAAACCAAGAAACAGACTCTTAACTACAGAGAAGAAACTGATGGTTACCAGAGGGTAGGTGGGGTGGGGGTGGGGATTGGGTTAAATAGGTGATGGGGATCATGATGAAAAATAAAATAATAAAAAAAAAAAAGAAAAAAAAGGAGAGGGGTCGGATAAAATACTCAATGATAAATTCGTGTGTATGCCATCATTAAAAAACATTTTAATGTCTACTTCATGGTATTTGGAAGGACTCACAGTCTGAAAAAGTTCGTTATGAAGCCCTACTTAGTACGATCCATTGTGTGTATGAGTGTGAGAGGTAAAACACCGCAAAGGAAGATGCCCAAATGCTAATGGTTGCATCAAATGATAATTTAAAAGATGGCTTTTATTCTACTTTATATGCTTTTTTTCATTTTATATGTTTTTTGTCATTTCTAAATTCTGCATGAGTATGTAATACTTTTTAAATCAGAAAACTCTACATAAATTTACATCTGTTTATGTGGTATTTCGGTCACACATGATTTTTTTTTTCCCCTGAGATGTATATCCACATTTTTTCTACGCATCTTTCCCGAAAGAACAAGCTTATTCCACAGAGGTCACTGAGGTCTCAATCAGTTATATGAATCAGTAACAATGGGGTCCCTAAAAATATGCAATTTAAACAAGGCAATGCAACTAAAGATATAAGTGCCACGGAGTAGGAAATGGTAGGAATTTTCATCCTTAAATGTGATCACAGCAGTGAAATGATACAAGGGAGATTCTTATTCAAAATCCACATGCCCAGGTGCCTGTTACTCATCAGGTGCTTGAGGAGTTAATTTCCAGAAAAATGAGTAAGTCATACAAACTGTGACATATCTCTTCTCCTACCTCCCCATCTCTGAAAATATCCCGAATGTGCTTTAACCATGTAAAAATGGCAAACCCCCATCCAGATAAAGGATCAAGGGAACAAATGGGAGACGAAACAGCGGACGAGATAACAGACAGGATAATTACAGAGCTTTAAAAGCCTGGGATTTATTTTTAAGATGTAAGAGCTCTCTTTAGAAAAGCCCATAGCTAACTTTATGTGAATCCTGAATGAATTGTTCTGAAACATGTGAAGAGTAATGAAATGAAGGAAAGGAAAGTCTGCTTTGTTTTCCGCACAGCGTCTACCCTGGCTAGCCCCAGACCCGAGGTGGCCCAGCGACATTCTGTCCTTTGCGCACAGAGTTAATGCGGCTGACCTCCCCGGTGGTAGATCAGGGCCTGGGGTTTGGTGGGACCAGCTCTTTCTCTGTCTTACTCTCTGATTTTCCATCGTGGCCCACACAATAAAAACGCTGTCTTTGCAGAAGAAGTAGGAAGCTTCTTTCTGCCTCCCTCTCACTACTTCCCAAGAGAGCAAAAGTAACTTATGTCAGTCGTGAGGGGGAGAATAGACTGACACTTTTATTTCTGAGCTGGCCTGTTCTCAGGAAGGATTTGCTCCTCTCTCTGGAATCATTCGTTGGCCACATGCAGTGCTCTATCCATGGCCATGCTCTGGCTCACAGCTGGGAGTCCTTCAGTCGTCTGTTTGCACTAGGAGGTTCGATGGGCAACCCATGGTCTAGATAGAAGGTCTACCAAATATTAAAAGATAATCTTTTGGTCTGTATCTGACTCCATTGTGGTTCCAAATTCTGAGGGGCGGGGTGGGGGGGGGGAAGGGGTTGATGGCGGCTTCAAAGAACCCCAAAAAGCTGCATTTCCTGGAGTGATCTTACATGTATGCTTACCTGTCCACATGATGTCGGGACGGATCTCTCGTATAAGCAACAATATGAGGCTGAATATTGCCAATATTGTCAGTCAGGAGAAAGGCTGAGATTTAGGCCGCAGAACATACCCTAATTCGTACATTCCGACTGATGAAATCTACAGGTAGGATTTATGCGAGAGTGGAGCCCTAGGAAACCAAGTCTCAGCGTTCTTAGGAAGAATGGATTGATTGTCAATGACTTTTGGCTTAGAGGAAGCATTGTGACTTTTGGGATAAGAGAATAAATTAGGAATTTATTTTGGAACATCAATTATAAGGCATTTTAATCTGGTTCAATTCAGGATCCAAATCTATGGGTGTGGCAAGATCAGGCTCAAAATGTAATACATCCCTTCCAGGCAGAAAACTATTTGAGAGCCGCCGTCTTTGGGAAGATGTCTTTCCTTTAAAAAAAAAGAAATAATTAACATTTATTTATATTTGAGAGTGAGAGAGTGTGTGAGCGGGGGAGGGGCAGAGAGAGAGGGAGACCCAGAATCCGAAGCAGGCTCCAGGCTCTGAGCTGTCAGCACAGAGCACGACTCGGGCCTCGAACTCCAGAGCGGTGAGATCATGACCTGAGCCAGTAGGACGCTTAACCGACTGAGCCACCCAGGCGCCCTGCGGGGATGTATTTCCTTAAGCGTAGGTGACATCACCTACCTTTGAAACTAAACAGAGTATGTTATATCCGTCCTGGTCCTCCAAGAAGCAGATGCCAAGCCAGGATTAAAATAGGCAAAGGTTTCCTCAGGGGAACTGTCTGTGTGAGAAAAAACGGGGAAGGAGCTGGAAAAGTTCTGTGTCTTCAGGCCCGGTGCTAGTCTGACTCTGAGTGGAGGAGAGAAAAAGGACTGAAGCATCCCCCTCAGCGAGGGTGTCAGGAGTCCTGGAGCTGTGAAAAGACCCCCGGGTCTCCCAGGCATGGGCCTCACACAGTTCCCTGCCCCCCTGAGCTCCTGGCTAAGAGCAGCCTGGGAAGTGTGGCCTCAGCACCAAGCCCAGATGTGGTGGGGGGGTTCCAGAGGGTACCAGCTGGAGGGCCCTTGTGGGTTCGCTCCCCACAGTCGGGGGTCCGTGTGGCCCGTTCCCATGGCCACCAGACGCGGGGTTTGGCAACCGAGAGGAACAAGACTAGATTGTTCGCGAAGCCGTATTCTCACCGTAAGCTGCTAAGAGGGTCCCACCAAGCAGTATGGTGGGTTCACTTACCTGTAGGGAAGAACCGATGAAGAAATTCTCTGTTTTTAGTACGTCATGCACACGACTGAAACATTCAGAGGAAAACCATCGAGCCAACGAGCAAGACAAGCTCGAGGGGGTATTCAGAATTTGGCAAGAACCATTCGCTCGTGGCCCCCCCCCCACCCAGGGTAAGGTACTGCGTGCCTCGTCCCACACTGTTCTTCCATCAAGGAACGTGTTTACTCTGAACTCCAAGGTCCCTGTTACCTGCTAAATGTCTGAATTCCCAACGTGTGGTGTGCGTGTTAGTGTGTGTGAGAGAGAGAAAGAGAGACGCATGGTCTTGAGCTGAGGAGAGAAGCAGAGAGCAAAGCTGAGGTCCCTGGAGCCCAAACACATGTCAGTAATCAGTCAGTAACGAGCTGGCACATGTGGAGGTACATTTTAACATATGTTTTTGGTTTAAAAAACCTTGTTCTGACTGCCAAAGGAAGAGACGATCTTGCATTTTTCTTTTAACCATCCTGAATTTATAATAGGGTGGTCTTACGAAGCAAAACACAATAAAATGCATTTATCGGAAACACATTTACGCTTGTACCAGAGGAATAGGGTCATAATAATTTATCTAAAAGTTTTATGGTAGGTTATGCCGGGCATTTATTTTCCCAAGCTTTTGCATATTTCACATAGGCCTGTGTAATGTAATTTTTACAACGGGTTCCTCAGATGAATCATGTTTACTGTCCCCGAGACCTTTTGTCTTCTGAGTACGCGGGGTTTTTTGCAAAACTTAATTGTGCAATTTAATAACAAAATAGACCAGGGCTTAAGTCAACTAGAATACGTTTCCTCAAGTAAATGATGGAAGAGTGAACATTTAGGTTCAAACACATACAGGTTTCACGAGAGATAATAACGAAAACATTTTAAATAATCTGCCCAGGGAAGATGTACAATTAGGTTCATGAGCTTCAAAGCAAAAATTACTGTTCTGGTGGAGAAAATACCTGGTCACTTATTCCCTACTTCACTAGTAAACAATGAAAGTTCTTTCTAGCAAATAAACCAATCTTATCTTCTCTTCTCTTCTCCCCCATACCAGTTCCCAAGAATTCCTTCTTGAATTTATGCACGGGGAGTTTCTTAAGTTGATCTTTACGAAGGCTGTTTCTTCTAGCTCTGTGTCTAACCCGGACAAATTTTGTGATCATGAAAATGACGATCAAGATGAGACAGATCCCCACTATGATAAGGAAGGGGATTAGATAGTATTCCAGAGGAAGACTAGATTCTGGAACTAAGACAATGTGGCCGCCTTCTTCATATGTGAATTCCTCTTTCAGGGAATTAGCTGATGATTCCCCAATAAAGACAGATGGAATGTCAATTCCACCACCAAGACAAAGCTAGAGCGTAGGGTTGACTTTCAAAACTCTTGACATTCATGCAGCAGCTGCCTCTGAGCAGTGCTCCAGCCTTATGCTCTTGACTTCAGTCGATGGGAGTTTTGGAAAAGTGGCTATGTGACTGATATGTGTTGCTTCATACGGCAGGGAAATTCTTGAGGCCACTGTCCATTACATTCAACGATCCCTTCCTCCTGGGGAATCTTCTGCTTGTCTTAATTCTGGGAAAGATTGTGTTTCTCCGATGCACCTGATAAGTGACACTGTAAATATTGATTCTTTTTTTTTTAATTTATTTATGTTGAAAGAAAGAGAGTGGGGAAGGGGCAGCAAGAGAGGGAGAGAGAATCTCAAGCAGGCTCTACACCATCAGAGCAAGCCCGCGATGGGGCTTGATTTCACGAACGCTTGACTGGAGGCTTAACTGCCTGAACCACCCAGGCCCCCCTGTGAATCTTGATTCTTATCAAGCTGTCCTCCTTGCGTTAGCTACTAAGAAGCTCAGAGGCAGATTCTCACTTGGTCTTTAAGCATCATACAGACCTCACAGTGTACCTTACTTTCGGTTTTTTATTGAGGCATAACTGACATATAACATTGTATTAGTTTCAGGTGTACAACATAATGATTTTAAATTACCTTTACTTTCTTGTTATTTGGTTGTATTGGTGTCTTGTTTTGTTTTTGTTTTTCTGTTTTTTGTTTTTTTTGTTTTGTTTTGTTTTGTTTTTTGTATCCTACCGCAATTAGCTTTTGGGTGAAAATGTGGTGTAAGTAAAAAAAAAAAAAAATACGTAAACTTCCTGGAGTTCTACAGCGAACCTAAAATCTGATTCAATTCATTCCAGATCCGCAGGAATCTTTCTTTACTTTTTCTGATGATCTCTAGGGCGGCAAACGGAATGTAGCTCATTCCCTACAAGGAGGCAGCATCCTGTCGGAGAAGACATTTCTGGTTTATGGAAATGTTAGCTGCTCCTGACAATAGACATTTTTGCATTCTGGGAGGGCATGCTTCTCTGTGCATGTGCGTGCATATGTGTGTGCGTGCGTGTGTGTGTGTGTGTGTGTGTGTGTGGCAGTAGCAGAGATGGTTTCCAGATCCATCAGGAGATAAACAAAGAAAATGGGAACATTGTCACCTGGTTGTCTCTCTCTCCATCTTTATTGGTCCTTCCAGAGCTGACTCACACTGACAAGTTCAATTCTCTGTAAAAGCACATCTCTCACCCTTGCATGGCCGCTCAGTCGGGTACCTGAACTCTGTCTTTTGTGTGGCACACGCTTTTACTTCTGAACTGTAACCCTCTTCTTCATTGCCCTTCCCAGTTTGGCTTTGCTTCCTGTTTTCTGCTGTTCTCACCAGCCTTCACCACTGAGCAAAGAAACGTCTGATGCTCTTGTTACATGGCTTTTTTTTTTTTTTGGAGAGACCATTACAAATTTACGGAGATAAAAATAACAATATGAGTGATGTATTGTGCAAATCTTTTAAAAAGCCTACAAAAACAGCAGAAAGAAATCAATTAGAATTGCCATGGCAACCACCAACAATTTTTATATGCAAGAATGAAATAAAACAAGAAAAGTAACAACACAGAAAAAGCATAAACTGAATGAAGTACCACAAAGTGTTTATGAAGTAAGTACTATAGAGTGAAGCCTCAGGAAAATAGATTTCATTAAAGTAAATGAAATAGAGTTTAACTCTTCATTACTCGTGAGCGGGGTGTGTATATAGTCAAATAAACTATTATTGATGGACCCTTGATGTAATTTTTCAGTGAAAAGCGTTTTTGGAAAACAAGTTTAGACAGATTGGGAAAGTGCATTAAAATGTATAAAATGCAATTTTAAATAATATTTTTTTCCCCCTAGGGGAAGCTAAGAGTATTTAAAGCCCACACATTACATTTGATGGTTTGAGGTAAATTAGAAAAGTGGTACTTGAACTGATAGAAGTCAGGAAAGAACCCAGAATTCTAGGACATATGTGATCTGGGTTTCTGTCCTCACCCTCTGGAGTTAGGATGGCAAGTCCTAGTTCCTGAGTCAGTGGTTCCCAGCCCCACCCGCACATAACCATCACCTGGGTCATATTACCATGTCTGAAACCCATTCTGTTAAATTAGAACAGGTGAGAGTGGGGGCGCCTGGGTGGCTCAGTCACTTAAGCACCCGACTCTTGATTTTGGCTCAGGTCATGATCTCACGGTTCGTGGGATCAAGGCCCGAGTCTTCCTCTGTGCTGACGTGTGGAGCCTGCTTGGAATTCTCTCCCTCCCTCTCTCTCTCTCTGCCCCTCCCCTGCTTGCAAGCTCTCTCTGTCTCTTGCTCTCAAAATAAATAAATAAAAATTAAAAAACACTTGAGGGTGTAGCCGGGGCGATTGCACTTTTTTATGCTTCCACGTGCAAGCCAGTATTGAGAACGAGGGTCGGTTCCATTCAATCCTCAGCTAGCTGGTGCTCCTTCTCCCAGAATGCATTACGGGGACATTCAGTACATCCTTGTTGGAGTTCCTGTGTGTGGATAGGCAGAACAGTGCCCCTTCCCCACAGAGGCCTGACTTCTAATCCCTGGAGCCCGTGAACGTGTTAGGTTAACGGCCCAGGGGAATTAAGGTTGCAAATAGAATTAAGATAGCTCATCAGCTGACTTCAAGATGAGGAAACTCCCCGGGTGAGCCCAGTATAATCGCAGAGGTCCTTACATGGGGAAAAGGGAGGCAGAACCAAGAAAGCCAAAGAGACGCCAGTGCCAGAAGGACTCAGTGTGAGGCATTAGAGCGAACGAGTTACCAGCCAAGGGACATGGGCAGGTTCTAGATGCTGAGACATACGAGGAAATGAATTCTGCCCTGGAATATCCAGAAAGGAGGGAGCTCTGAAACACCTTGATTTTAGCCCAGTGAGACTCCCCTTTTGGACTCCAAACCTCCAGAACGGTAAGGCCATCAATTCGTGTTGTTTTAAGCTACTGGATCTGTGGTAATTGGTTATGGCAGTGATAGAAAGCTGATGCATCCCGTTTCCATAAATTGTAACATAATGATAATGATAATAATCTTCAGCCTTACATAGACCAACAGAAGTCAGTACAACTTCTACACCTGAGTTGAGTCTCGCTCTTCCGCCCTGTTGCTGTGGTGAATTTGCCCTTCACACTCCCACATGAGATCGCGGTTCCCTCCAAGATGCTGCCTGACTGTCCTGTCCAGCTTCTGTGGTCCTTGAAGAAATACAGCTCTTTCCATTTTGGTCTTGGCCAAAAGTTCCCTACAGTCATCCCCGCCCCCCCAGACCCCCGGTTGCTTTATTCATAATCAGCTTTTCCACTGATAACTTTGCCTTTCAGGAATCTATACCCTCAGGGTTTAGATAACTAACCTGAAAACATCCTCTGCCCGATTAAACCTTTCGGGGGACAAAAGACTCATCTTACCCTTTTCTCCACACACAAAAAAAGATGCCTTGCCCTTGCCCCACCCTCTACTTCATTGATTCCAGGACTTCGTCTTCTCTCTCCCTGGACGTGAGTTCCAAAGTCAGTTGTTGGGCATGCTCCTTTGCCATAGAAGAGTAAGAAACATAAATTAATTCACCTCCAGCAGGACATTCTGTCATATGGCATCTCCCACCGCAACCTCAGGATCTCGGAGACTCACAATGCAATGCAGCTGAGGGTCAACTTCCTTGGGGTTTTCATAAGATCTTTCAGACACTAAAGCAACGTTTACATACCTGACGATGGTTTGGAATGAGTTAGAGGGTTGGCATGTGAAGTCCTCGCTTGGACAGAACGGGCTCATGTGTGTGATGTCAGTCTCGCCTTTTATTTAGTCACTGGCCTGGGATCTGTCTCCATCCATGCCACCATTCAAATGCTATGAGGGAAACCTGGGTACTAAGTGTTAATGGTGATGGGAAAAATCATAGCTCAGAAATCTACCCCTACTGCCAATTTATTTCTCTCTGAAAAGAAAGCATCAGGTGTAATTGTAGTTCTGCCCTAACACAGCGATGATTGCGTTTTCAAGGATAATGATGCTATTCTATGGTTGTTCCTACTTGGCATAAAGCATAATTGGTATGGAATCCTTGAACGCTCCCATGTGAAAATACCAGGGCTGCTGTGTTCAATATAGCCTGTACAGAGCAGTAAAGAATGGGCCAGTGGGAAAGAAAAATGGGGAAGAGGGAGTGAGCAAAATTATAAGGGAGGGTGGTTGAGTGTAAATTGGTGAAAGCATGAAATTTATGTTTGTATTATTTGCCTTTCAAGTTTCGGAGTTACAGATTTTGTTATGGGGAGAATCACTACAGGGCTCTGGTATGTAAATTATATCTCAGTAGAGCTGTTAATTAGAAAAAGGCATGGGGTCCCTGCCTCAGCTTTAGATCCAGTGTCTCCTGTAGGTTAAGAGGTGTCCCGGAATCTC
The DNA here is from genome assembly GCF_027475565.1 of Acinonyx jubatus. Classification (NCBI taxonomy): domain Eukaryota; kingdom Metazoa; phylum Chordata; class Mammalia; order Carnivora; family Felidae; genus Acinonyx; species Acinonyx jubatus. The sequence continues at coordinate 85,338,557 of NC_069391.1, read as the reverse complement.
CGCGATACAATCTCAGGAGAAAGAGGCAGCTTCGGTGGGAGCAGAGAAGTGGATACAATCTATTCTTTATTCCTGTCACTTCAGGCAAGTGACACGCACTGTTGTTTGATTTCACTCTCGCCTAGGACAGGCAAAGCTTATTTCACTTCCTGCAAAGTGTTTACCAAAGCAAGAATCCACTATAATGTGATTATTTTAAAGTCCCTGACGGGCTTCACTTAGATCTAGAGGTTAAAAAGGAAAGCATTTTATTTTGATTTTTCTCTTCAACGTTGAGGGGGTTAATATAAAAGCAAATGTTGTGGTGTAAAGATAAATTAGAATCCCGAGTTTCTTTGTGAGGCCAACCGAAAACATGGAATCCTTGTGGGAAAAATGACAGAAGTAGCTTATAAGCTCCAGAGTGCTCTCAATGGATAAATGGTGTGCTGGGAGTATGTATACACATAGACGTGCTGGAAGGTTCAACATATGTTCTGTATAATAACTGGCAAATATAGGAGTCTGACAACAACAACAAAATAATTCAAAGAGAAGCGATATGCGTGTGCTTTACTGGAGTTAGCCGATTACAAACATAAGGTTTAATTTTTCTTTTTCATGGTTTTAACTTTATGTTGACATAAAGGAAATACACTGTGGGGATTTGGTGTAAAAATCTGGGTTTGTGGCTTCGTTCTACCATGAACCGGGTTTTTCAGCGTTTGGACCGTGGGCAACCTACTTTGCTTTTGCTGCAAGATGAATGTGGTTACCCATGTTTGGGTACTAGTATGTTTTGTTTCTGGTGAGCCACAATATTAAGTCGAAGGGCAAACATGGAATCATACTTAATGTGTGTGGGTAAAACTTTGTAAGTCAAAGGAGACGCTTGAGAAATCTCCCCTTTTTTATAGATTGAAAGGAAATAATATAAATATAGGTAATATAAATATGAAATTTATTTTCCTCAGGAAAAAAGTAAAAGCTTCTTTTTGAAACATAAAAGAACAAAAATACCTTGAGCAATTGACGGGAAGAAATAATGGACCTTAGACATAGTCGATGCTCGTTAAATGTTAGTCTCGTCTTCTACTTTCGATAGCCTCTTATGCCTAATACCAGCTGAAAATTAGTCTTTGGAAAATAAGAAAAGAAGGAAATAGAGAATCATAAAAGTTGAACGGGCAGGAAATATAAAAGGTGGTAAGAGTTTCCTTGTTGCATTTATTTACATGACAGGTCCATGAGCCAACCCGATCACAAACTCCTTTTTCTCAATATTCTTCTACCTTAGCTAACATTTATCTCTGGAGACACAGATCCCAGGAATGGGAACGGACCAAATTAAGTGCACTTAGAACTAACACGAGGCGGCTTTCCACTCAAAAGAAGCAAAACGAGTAAAATCCAGAAGCAGTGGCTTTTGAAGTGTGAAACATAAAATCAATATAATGGTCTCACACAGCATTTAAAAAGATCAGAGTAAAACGGAACATTTCTGAGTGTATGAAATACAGTAAGGGTAAGTTTTATTCCATAAAAACTTTTATTTCAAACTGATACACGTGCACACACACACACACGATGTGTACGTATCAGGTCACAATGTAAAATATATTTCTTACTGTGGGTTCAGGTTTAAAAGCTACTGCTCCAAAGGGAAAGAAATAGCTATGTTCCTTTTCAATAAATTAGGTTCTCTCTTGGCCTTGTTCGAAGACAGCATCATTGATTCTAGGGAAGGTAGACTTTTATCTAAATACCCTTGTCCTTGGGTCCTGTCCACACTATTCCTATATGATTTCAGATCACCATGTACCTTTATCAATACTTCGATACATTTCACCAGGAGAGAGCTATAAAAAACACTGTCACCTTGAGAAGAAAAAACTACGAAAGCAAATGATATTTTCATTTCCTTCCAGTCCCTGATAGTTCCTTTGAAAGATAGTACCACAAATATTAAGAGCTGAGGAGTACAAAATGGACTGACTCATGCTGGTTTTTTTTTCTAAAGAATCTTTTCTTACATAATCCCAAAGCCACAGGCAGACGTAAGTTTTTAAACGTATCAATAGATAGATGTAAGGTACTAGGAGGGAATTGGCTCTGAGGGAGATTGGTCTTGGTGGGAAAATTAAAAAATGAAACCCTGGGGGTGCCTGGGTGGCTCAGTTGGTTAAGCGTCTGACTCTTGGTTTTGGCTCAGGTCATGATCTCACAGTTCATGGGATTGAGCCCCGTGTCTGGCTGTGTGTTGATAGCTCAGAGCCCACTTGGGATTCTCTCTTTCTCTGTCTCTCTCTCTCTGTCTCTCAAAAATAAATAAATAAATAAACTTAAAAAAAAAAAAAGAAAGAAACCCTGGCAATATGGGAGCTAAAAATGAATTCTCACTCTGGGTCCAACAGTCCACCGGGTGTTTTAACAGATATTCTCCTTTGATCCTTAAACAAATGCAGGTCGTGTATATTCCCATTTTACAGCCAAGAAAAACGAGGCTCTGATCACTAGTCCGATGCAGCCACAGTGCTAACCCAGATCTGTTGGTTTAACCCCAAACCTGAACTGCATCTGTCCCTCCCTTTTCTTGGGGCACCTGTTCTTCCAGTTTCGCTTCTTGCTTTTCTGCCTCTGCCTCCCCTCGTGTGAGTGCTTCCTGTTTTTGCTTCATCAAGACCTATTCTCTGCAGTAAGTCATTTACACCAACATGCCGGTAACCGTGGCTTTCCTCATGTTGTAATCAGGATCAAAGCATTAACGACAGAAATTCCTCCAAGGGGGAATTTCAGACATGTTGGGAAAGGTCAGAGAAACTTTAGGGGCGAGTAAAGGGAGAGAGGTGCTTTGTGATGCTGTTGTATCTTTCCAGTAAGATGCTGTCCAATATGGCTTATCTTTGATAGCTAGTTCTTTGGAGATGATGGAGAGTTGCCTGACATGCGATCCCCCTCAGGACCCACCTGACTCGTGCCTTCCATCTCTAAGCCCCGTTTGCTTACACGCTGAAGCTTTTCTTGTCTCAAACTCAGGGAGATCACTGCTAACTGAGCCACCAAGAAAAAATTTTTTTGACTGTCGCTTTGGCAGAGAGCAAAGTCTTTTTATTTCCATCCCTTTTTCTTCTCTTAATTCCATACCTTCCCCCTAAGCCACATCCAAAAAATTGACACCTAACGTTCAGAATGGGTGGAAACAATTAACCATGGTCTGTCCTCTAACGGTGCACGGTTTCTTGCCAAGTTCATGTCTGATTCTCATGTTCTCAGACTCGGGTACTTCAAGAAGCCCAGTTCTGGGGCACCTGGGTGGCTCACGTTGCTGAAGCATCCAACTTCAGCTCAGCTCATGATCTCGCAGACCTCTCTGCGCCCCTCCCCTGCTTGAGCTCTCTCTCTCAAAAGTAAATAACCATTAAAGAATTTTTTTTAAAAGAAGAAGCCTAGTCCTATCTATAAATAAAGGTGCAGGGGGCTCTCCCCCGGTGGTGATCCTGGTTCAGCACAGCAGGGAAGCATCCTCACGTGGAAACTACAGACAGGATATTGTTCCCAGAAGGCGGCAAGAGTTTGAGCATGGACGGAGCCAATCTCCACTCACCTACAGGTTGTATGGGTGTCGGCACAGACTCGGGGTGCAGTGTGTGATGTTCACGCTAATGCGGAGTCATGGAGATATTCTCCGGTCGTATCATCTATGAGGGTTACTGTCTTGCCTTTCACGTTGAAACTCTATAACCCATCTATGACTGATTTAGTTATGTTCTGCCATAGGGGTACAATTTCATTCTTTTTTTCCCATTGAAATATCTAATGACGTGAGTTCCATCCATCCAAAAGCCCATCTTTTCCCTCTTTCCTGCATTGCTGCCTTTGTTGGAAGTTTACCGCCCAAACGCGTGTGTGGCTCGTTCTTTGTTGGTTAATGGAATTGGATAAACTGAGTCTGCATTTTCGAAATGCAGAAAACTGGGGCACCTGGGTGGCTCAGTCAGTAAAACCTCCGACTTCGGCTCAGGTCACGGTCTCGCGATTTGTGAGTTCGAGCCCCGCGTCAGGCTCTGTGCTGACAGCTCAGAGCCTGCAGCCTGTTTTGGATTCTGTGTCTCCCTCTCTCTCTGCCCCTCCCTGCTTGTGCTCTCTCTATGTCTCAAAAATAAATAAACATGAAAAAAAAAAAAAAGAAATGTGAAAAGCTAAAAAAAAGCCAAGATACTCTTAAAGATGAGGAGCAAGCTGAAAGGACTTGTACCCCCGATACCAAGTGAGTGTGGTTGCAGCGTAAGGGTGGACACATAGACCCAGAGCAGGGCAGAGAGGACCGTCCCTTGGGATTTTGACTGAGATACGCTGACTGTATATATTAATTTGGAGAAATTACAGTTTTTACTGCATTCAGCTTCCAATCTGTGTGCATAGGGCAACTCTCCATTTTTTTTTTTTTGGTCTTCCTAAATGTCTTATTTTTTTTTTAACATTTTTATTCATTTTTGAGAGAGAGAGACAGAGACAGAGCATGAGTGGGGAAGAAGCAGAGAGAGAGAGTGGGAGACACAGAATCTGAAGCAGGCTCCAGGCTCCAAGCTGTCAGCACAGAGCCCTACGTGTGGCTTGAACCCACGAACCATGAGATGATGACCTGAGCCGAAGTTGGACGCTTAATGGACTGAGCCGGACTGAGCCACCCAGGCGCCCCCTAAGTGTCTCTCTTTTTTTTTTTTTTTCCCTGTCTCTTAATATGTTTTTATGGTTCTTTCTGGAAGGGCCTTAGGCATTTTTTATTTGGATTTATTCCTGTCTGTATAGTATTTTGCTGTCATTTAATATTAAACCTTTCAAATATTTCATTCTGTTATTGATGATGTATAGAAAACACTGATTTTCGTGTACTGGATTTTAGCCTACAGAGTTACAAACTTGCTCATGAATTTGAGTAATTCATAGTTATATTGTTTTTTTGCTGCATATACAATTCTATATTCTTTAAATAATGACAGCTTGCCCGCTCCTTTCCCAACCCTTTATTTCCTTTTCTTGCCTTGCTCAACCCGTCAGTAACGTTAAAAGGCATGATGTTGAAACACAGTATGTCTCTCCTGTTACCCTGTTCCGATCTTAGAGGAAAACTTTCAACCTTTTTAAGAATGTTTGTTAAAAGATTTCTTTTCTCTGTAGATGTCTTCTAACAGCCTAAGAAAGTTCCCTTTTTAACTTTTTTGTACGTCTTTATTGTAAATGCATGCTGAATTCAACGACCTTAGGCTTTGGATTCCTGGGAAAATATCACTTGATCATATGTTTGCTTCTATTTTATGCAGATTTTTGCATCTGTATTCATGAGTGACAAGGCTGGAAGCTTTCCCTTTCTCTGACTGTAGTGTCAGGTTTTGGTAGCAAAGTCATGCCAGTCTCATAAAGTAAATTTTGGGACTACACCCTGTTTTTCATTTTCTGGAAGAGTTATTTAAGCATGTTATAATTTCTTCCTTAAGTGTTTGGTAGAACTCACCATTGAAACAATGTGGGTAGGCCTAGAGTTTTATTTGTGGGAAAGATTTTATTATTTTATTTTATTAAAAAAATTTTTTTTTTATGTTGGGGCGCCTGGGTGGCTCTGTCGGTTAAACCTCCAACTTCAGCTCAGGTCATGATCTCACGGTTCATGAGGTCAAGCCCTGCATCAGGCTCTGTGCTGATGGCTCAGAGCCTGGAGCCTACTTTGGATTCTGTGTCTCCCTCTCTCTCTGCCCCTCGTCCACTCACACACACTTGCTCTCTCTCTCTCTCTCTTAAAAAATAAAACATTAAAAAAAATTTTAAGAATTTTTTAAATGTTTTATTTATTTTTGAGAGAGCAAGCACAAGCAGGGGAGGGGCAGAGAGAGGGGGGGACAGAGGACCCGAAGCCAGCTCTGCACTGACAGCAGCTAGCCCGATGTGGGGCGTGAACTCACCAACTGCAAGATTGTGGCCTGAACCAATCGGATGCTCAACCCACAGAGCCACCCAGGTGCTCTGTGGGAAAGGCTTTAATTGGTGACTCTTATACGACTTTATATGACTCTTCAGTCTCTATTTCTTAAACAGTAAGTTAAATTTGCCTAGGAATTTCTCCATTTCATATAAAAAATTTAATGTATTGACATAAAGTGGCTCATAGCATCCTCTGACAATCTTTGTAATGTCTGTAGAATCTCTGGCAGTTTCCCTGTTTTATTTATTATTATTATTATTATTATTATTTATGTAATAATAAATAAATAGTAGTATTTATTTTAAAACGTTTTTGATGTGTATTTGCTTTTGAGATAAGAGTGCAGGTGGGGAGGGGCAGAGGGAGAGGGAGACACAGAATTTGTCAGAATCAGGTTCCAGGCTCTGAGCTGTCAGCACAGAGCCCGACGCGGGGCTCGAACTCACCAACCGTGAGATCATGACCTGAGCTGAAGTCAGATGCTTAACCAACTGAGCCACCCAGGTGCCCCAAGTGAAAATGATTTTTACTCTCCATTGTGATTTCTTCTTAGACCCATTAATTATTCAGCAGACTGTTTCTTAATTTCCAAACTTATGGGAATGCTCTACTGATTTTTATTCACACTACTTTAATTTCCTCTTATTAGGAAATAAATTCTCTATTGAGAATGTTATGGCTGTGTGTACTTGAGAACTATGTATACTCTGAGGTTGTGTCGTTGAGGTCTATTTTGTTAATCATGTTATTTAAATTTTACATACTCCTTCTTTTGCTTTGTTCTTTCAGTTACGGAGATGTACTAAATTTTTCTCACTTTTGTCTATTTTTGGTTTTAGTTAGGTCAATGCTGCTTCATATATTTTTAGGCCATGTCAGTAGGTACATTCAAATTTTAAATGATTTCTTCATAGTGAACAGGACATTTTCTCATTAAGTAGAAACCATTTCTCTGTAAAGACTAGGCTGATGCTTTTCATCTTCAAGACTACTCTGGTATTAGTATAGTTACAGTTATTTCTTTAAGTTAGTATTGAAATGATTTTTCTTCCTTTTACTCTCAAGCTTTCTGTATCCTTCTATTTTAAATATATATAAAATATTTATAAACCAGTGTATAATTGACTTTCCTTTTGTTTTAAATGCAATCTGAACATCCCTTATTCAAATTGAATATCTGGTTCTTTTATGTTCAATGGAATGACTGATATGTTTGAATTCAATCTGTGGTCTTATTTGCTGTGACTTTTCCCAACTGCTTTATTTGCATTACCCTTTGTAACAATTCGATTTTTTTTGTCTCTATTAGTTTCCAAGTTGTACTCTTGCTGCACTTTTTGGAGTGGTCTAGTTATAAATGACAATTTATTTTCTTTACATAGCAAACTTTAACATTAAAATTAAAATTATTCTGTTTTCTCTGCTTCCTTTGTTACTGCAGAGAAGTGAGTGCTTAATCTAACTGCCCTTCTTTTGAAATGTTTCTTTTCTTTTTCATGCTGTTTTACAGATTTTATTTTTTATTTATTTTTTATTTTTTTATTAAAAAATTTTTTTAACGTTTATTTATTTTTGAGACAGAGAGAGACAGAGCATGAACGGGGGAGGGGCAGAGAGAGAGGGAGACACAGAATCGGAAGCAGGCTCCAGGCTCCGAGCTATCAGCCCAGAGCCCGACGCGGGGCTCGAACTCATGGACCGCAAGATCGTGACCTGAGTCGAAGTCAGACGCTTAACTGACTGAGCCACCCAGGCACCCCTACAGATTTTATTTTTTGTCTGTGTATCCAGGTACAGGTTTATTTTTATTAAACCTACATAGGGTTCATGGGGATTCTTGGGATCATGTGCAGATGGCTTTATTGCTTTTGAAAAAGACAGAGCTGGGTCGCCTGGGTGGCTCAGTCGGTTAAGCTTCCGACTTCAGCTCGGGTCATGATATCACAGTTTGTAGGGTTTTAAGTTCCAGCCCTGTGTCCGGCTCTATGCTGAAAGCTCAGAGCCTGGAGCCTGTTTCCGATTCTGTGTCTCCCTCTCTCTCTGCCCCTCCCCCGTTCATGCTCTGTCTCTCTCTGTCCCAAAAATAAATAAACGTTGAAAAAAAAATTTAAAAAAAATAAATAAAATAAAAAGAATAATAGTGCCAGGAACTGTAGGTCCGATCTCTGAGCAATGGCAATTTTAAGGGAAAACAGTTTATATGACAGAATTCCTCATGGGAATCTGGGAAAATATAAAACTGTAGGCATTAACCTAAAAACAAAGGGATAGCCTTTGTAGCCATATAGAGAACAGATTGGGCAGAGTCGAAGGTCACCAGGCTGTGTTGAGCATCCCAGCAAAATGTGCCACTGTGATGGGAAACCCCTGGCTAATGACAAAACTTCCATCAATAGACATCAGTCATCATGAGCGATGAAAGCCCATGACCTTCTTATTTTGTATGCAATTTACCCAGATCCTAACCTGTAGACGGATCATTGGTAGGGTACACTCCAACAACAGCTGATGGCGCTGAGCAGTTACTGTGTCCCAAATAGTGCATTGCATGTGTATTTCATGTGCGTGTGTATTTCATGTGTATTCCATCTAATCCCCCCAACACTCCGATGTAGGTACCACTGTTGTTCCCCACTTACAAAGGCTCGGAAGGGTCACTGATGGGCCCATGATCACACGCCTGGCAGGTGACGTAGCTGACATTCAAACTCAGGATGCTGGGCAAAGTCCTTAGACTCAACAACTATGCGGGACGGTCACAGTCGAATAGTTTTGGGGACTCTAAAAAGCTAAGAATATGCTAAGTGGATATGCGGTGATACTCACATCCATTGGCCCAAACTGAGCCACTACCTAAGCTGGACTACCTTTCCAGGAGGCTGGACGACACGGTCTGTAGCTAGGTGGCCCTCTATTACTAAAAGAAGGTAGAATATTCTTCCCCTGAGGAAAGCGTTAAAGAGAAAGGGCAGAGTGCCAGAGTGTGGTCCTGGAGTAGAACCTGGTAGTAAGTGTGTCTGCAGAACACAGGAGTGTTTCCACCCACTGCGTGTTCTGAGCCCATATTAGCAGCCATCCACCCCACCTAACTGGGGATTGAGGACCAGTGGTCAGAATTTCCACCGGAAATGGTGGTGCTTACAGTCAAAATGGCAGCGGAGCACAGCAGCAGCGATAGCAATGGCGGCAGGAAGTAAGTGACGGGATGCTTAAGACCTCGGGGAGAATGAGGAACAATGTAAAGGCCAGAGAAAGAAATGGGCCGGAGGCTGGATGGAAGGCACTTTAGGGAACAGTGGGAAGAGGGGGTCTGAGGAGGGCCCAGCAGGTTGGCAGCATTCTGCTCCCCTCAGAGAAACATAAATAACGACAGCAATGAAAACAGCAGCTGGCAGAGGGATGGAGAGGCAGCCGGGGAGAGTGAAGAAGGCTTGGCAGGAACTTGGCATTTTACCTACCTGGGGAAGCTCTGTGTGTCTTCTTTTTTCTCTCGTGGGGCTCAAGAAAATGATCAGACTGTCCCCAGATCCTTTGGCTTGGGTTTCTGTCACTTGGACTTTGGTTCTCCTCAGTATGCAGTATACGGATAGAGGCAGAAGTGAAGTCCTCCCAGGGTGTTACCTTGTTATTATTATTATCATTATTATTATTTTACCAATGGGTGGGGGGTGCCTCGTTATAAATATGACTTGAGCACACACCTAATTTTTCACTTGATGCAATGAAACGCTACATCCTATGCAGGGTTATGGTTATGATTTACCATTAAGATACTTGGGGAGGGTCTGAAAGAATGGAGCCCGTGGCCAGGGTCCACCCCTGACATGTTCTGTGACTTGAAGCAGTTTCCTTATCTCTGAGACAAAAATATTGGGCTAGATTTCTAAGATCCCCTCGGTTTTCCAATTTTGTTTTATGCCCTACTGAGAGGGCTCCTGCAGGGGGCTGCTTGGAGCACTTATTTAGATAATGGATCAGATTCCACAAGCCCCCACAGAGACACATGGACACAAATACTGACTGCCTATACGCCGTGCTCTTTGCCTGTGATCTATTTGCTAATGATTTGAATGTTTCCCAACCTTTCACATACTATAGTAGATAGGAAATGACAATTGTATCGCCACTACTAAAGCCAAGGGACGTTTTATCTCCACAAACCTATATATAACCCAGTCCCGTCCTGCCATTGGGAACTGGTCTCCCCCATTAGACAGGCTCGCACTTGTGGCTATACCTTAGAAACACCAGGAGAGCTTTAAAAAGATAACAGTATCCAGACCTCCCCTCAGAGCAAGTGAATCCAAATAGCTATAGTTCCTGGCCTCAGACCTTTTAGATTCTCAGAATATTCTAATTGTGATAGTTTGAGAACCATTGCGTGAGTGTCAGTCATAAAAGCAGGGGCTATGTCTTGGGAACCCAAGTGTAGTGCTTAATAACCAATCACCCAGTAAATAACCAATCACCGAATAAGTATGTGCTGAATTGATTAAGTACTACATGTCTTGGATAACATAGCCAAGGGCAGTCCTCAACCAGGGTGAAAAGCTGAGCTGGTTTAATTTTATTGGTCCTTCCTTCCAGAATGGCCGTGCCCGTATCCTAAGTACTGCTTCCTCTTTTTCTTTCTTTCCTCCCCTTACCCTAGGTTTATGCCACGTCCCAACTTTCAACTAAAGACATTACAAGTTGTTAACCACTAAGGAATATTTTCACTTACTAGATTCCACTAAAATCCGCCCCCCCCAATACAGGGAGGCCATTAGAGGCCAAGAGGGCTCTGGAGTCTGAGAGCCAGTTTTGGAACACCCCAGATCAGTCATTTATAAGTGCTGTGCTATCCCCTACCCTTAAATTTTGTCATCTGTGAGATGAAGATAATACCTCTCTCTGAACACAATAGTGATGAGAAATGAGCAAGGTCTGTACACACCTAATTTACACACACACACACACACACACACACACACACACACACACTTGGTATTATTATGCTTGCAACAGGAAAAATCTAGTTGGGTTACCTTCAAACTTAGTCCGCTGGAAATAGTCCAAGGAGAAAACTCTGGGTGAACCCAAAGACATTTCTCAAACTTTCTTACCAGTATATAAATTTCTCATGATTTCTTCCTTCCTGGTCTCATCCTAGCATCCTATATTTCTTTTTCTGTCTTCCTTCCAAACTGTGGTTCAGTGTTTGGAAATCCTGCCTAAGAAAATCTACTTCACAGAGAGGGCTTTGAGACATAAAGATAGTTCGTTGGGTCAGGGTCTTTCTTTTCCATTTCTGTGTAAGGTTAGCTGTTGGCCCCATAGTCAGAAAGGGAGGAAGAAGCCAGAGAGCACAGTTCTCTGTCTTCCCCTCCCCTGATTAGCCTTGAGTTCTTTAATCAGAAGTTCAAGGCTGTCAAGAACCTCTCCCACGGGAGCAATGACGAGGTGGTGGCTGGAATATTTCATTATTTCTTTGCAGGACAAATATGTTCAGGGGTACCTGCCTCCATTCCTCCCCTTCATCAACCATTTTCTAGGTAATAAGTGAAGATTTGAGATTCTTTATTTTAAAGTTTCTGGTCACTACCATACACACACATACTGTCTTTTCTCATCTCAAACTTTTCCTCCGCCATCAACACTGGCAAGAAGAAGTTATAATTTTTCAAATTTGTAGTAAGCTAAACTTAATAAAACATTTTAAAGAAAAAAAACCATATCTATATATACCTATGTATACATGTTCTCATAGACCCCAAAATAACAGTTTGAGTCCTTTGTAGGAACATTATTTGATTACTTAAGAGAACATGAGCTAGCTACCATTCATTGAGACTTCACACCTTCTGGTATATTTTTATTGTCTAGAAAAAATTTCTGACTTCATTGCTCTGTTCTATTCTTTGGCATCTGTGGAGGTGATGTTTCTGGGAAGTTACACAACATTCAAGGCCGGACAGGGCAATTCTCACAGAATATTGCTGGTTTGCCTACACGATAAAAGCAGTAACTCTGCTCATAGATCCATGCCAAAATTACAGTTTTCAGAAACTTCTGCAAAAAGGATTTAAACAGTTTTGTGCCTTGCCACCAAAATGTGTGTTCATCTCTCTACACCTCCACACCTGGCAGTGTTTCAGCCCAACATTTGCTACAGTATTTTGAGTTCATCTTGTTTATTTTCTGCTTTATTTTTTTCTCCTGATGTACATTTCATGTGCAAAGCCAAGGCTACCATTTCTCATGTGCACTGCTACTCTTCAGCCTTGCTTTTATTGTTTTTAACTTTTTTATATTAAATATAATTTATTTTCAGACCGGTTTCCATACAACACCCAGTGCTCATCCCAACAGGTGCCCTCCTCAGTGCCCATCACCCACTTTCTCCTCTCCCCCACCCCCCATCAACTCTCAGTTTGTTCTCAGTTTTTAAGAGTCTCTTATGCTTTGCCTCCTTCCCTCTCTGTAACTTCTTTCCCCCTTCCCCTCCCCCATGGTCTTCTGTTGAGTTTCTCAGGATCCACGTATGAGTGAAAACATATGGTAACTCTCTTTCTCTGCCTGACTTGTTTCACTTAGTATAATACCCTCCAGTTCCATCCACGTTGCTACAAATGGCCAGATTTCATTCTTTCTCATTGCCAAGTAGTATTCCATTGTATATATAAACCCCATCTTCTTTACCCATTCGTCAGTTGATGGACATTTAGGCTCTTTCCATAATTTGGTTACTGTTGAAAGTCCTGCTATAAACATTGGGGCACAAGTGCCCCTATGCATCAGCACTCCTGTATCCCTTGGGTCAGTTCCTAGCAGTGCTATTTCTGGGTCACAGGGTAGATCTATTTTTAGTTTTTTGAGGAACCTCCACACTGTTTTCCAGAGCGGCTGCACCAGTTTGCATTCCCACCAGCAGTGCAAGAGGGTTCCCGTTTCTCCACATCCTCGCCAGCATCTATAGTTTCCTGATTTGTTCATTTTAGCCACTCTGATTGGCGTGAGGTGGTATCTCCATGTGGTTTTGATTTGTATTTCCCTGATGAGAAGTGACGTTGAGCATCTTTTCATGTGCCTGTTGGCCATCTGGATGTCTTCTTTAGAAAAGTGTCTATTCATGTCTTCTACCCATTTCTTCACTGGATTATTTGTTTTTCAAGGGTGGAGTTTGGTGAGTTCTTTATAGATTTTGGATATTAGCCCTTTATCCGATATGTCATTTGCAAATATCTTTTCTGATTCCATTGGTTGCCTTTTAGTTTTGTTGATTGTTTCCTTTGCAGTGCAGAAGCTTTTTATCTTGATGAGGTCCCAATAGTTCATTTTTGCTTTTAATTCCCTTGCCTTTGGAGATGTGTCAAGTAAGAAATTGCTGCGGCTGAGGTCAGAGAGGTTTTTTCCTGCTTTCTCCTCTAGGGTTTTGATGGTTTCCTGTCTCACATTCAGTTCCTTCATCCATTTTGAGTTTATTTTTGTGAATGGTGTAAGAAAGTGGTTTAGTTTCATTCTTCTGCATGTTGCTGTCCAGTTCTCCCAGCACCATTTGTTCAAGAGGCTGTCTTTTTTCCATTGGATGTTCTTTCGTGCTTTGTCAAAGATGAGTTGGCCATACTTTCGTGGGTCCAATTCTGGAGTCTCTGTTCTATTCCAGTGGTCTCTGTGTCTGTTTTTGTGCCAATACCATGCTGTCTTGATGATTACAGCTTTGTAGTAGAGGCTAAAGTCTGGGATGGTGATGCCTCCTGCTTTGGTTTTCTTCTTCAATATTACTTTGGCTATTCGGGGGTCTTTTGTGGTTCCGTACAAACCTTAGGATGGCTTGTTCTAGCTTTGAGAAGAATGCTGGTGCAATCAGCCTTGCTTTTAAACTGCACGTTTCTTAATTAAAGTACACTGAAAAAGCAGTGCAGACTTCATAGTTTAGAACATTTGCTTCCAACATCGGCTTAGGTAGCTCCTGTCCAGGATAGCTTTCGTCACATTTCAGATCCATAGTACAAAATTGCAGAGGTATGCTAAAAGTGCATATTTGATAGGAAATCCTCTTTCTTGGAAAATCGTATTTCGGAATATCGACAATATGTCAGTAGCACAGAGGGACAGGGAACGAACACTTCCTGGTGCGCTGGTGAAAGCATGCGCTGTGACGGTGCGCAAGACATCCTGAATTCGAAGTGAGTTGGCCTAGATTAGTGGTTCCCTCAAAGCGGAATCGCCGGGTCAGGACCATCAGCCTCACCTGGAAACTTGTTAGAAATGCAGAGTCTTGGGCTTTTCACCAGGCTTCGCGGATCAGGGACTCGGGGTCGGATGAGCAGTCTGTACAAGGCTCACACCCCGTGCTTCTGACGCGTGTTCACACCGTGAACCTCAGTGGTTTGTCTGGAGACCGCAGCTCAGCCGCTGCCTGGGCTTGTGGCCTTGGAGAGTAACCTCTCTGGCCATCTGTTTCCCACTCCCCTTTTTCTCTGCCTTGCCTTTTTCCTGTGCTCCGTTTAGACTCAGGCAGCCTGGTGAAACGGATGTCCGCCTAGGCCTGGGTACGCCAGCCACCACTTCTTACGGATGCCCCTCTGTTCACAAGGGATTCTCTTGGCTCTCCCTGGATCTGGGGTTCATTGTGTGGATTGTCCAAACTGGCTCCCTTCCCGGTAAACCTGTAAAGTGAGGGCCCGGGTCCCCAAACCGGGAGTCCTCGGAATACAGAACGTAAACCCACCTCAGGATCCTCTGTTCTCGGCTGTGGGCCTTCACTCTAATTCCAGAACCACAGCCAAAGCTTCCACTTGCCACTCTGTTCTGTTTATAAATGTGTATAATTATGCACCATCCTCTCTCCATGTCACAGAACTACCGCGAGGGTCAAATGAGAAAATGGTTATGGAAGTACTTGGAAGACCATCTGTAGAGCACTACCCAAATGCTGGGTTGTGTTGTTACCTGCTACTCTCGAGAAGTGTCTCTGCTCCTCTTTGTCCATCCTTTGTGATTCTAGCTGCAAAACAGAGAAAACGCGGCCTCTTCACTCCCCCGCAAGTATTTAATTGTCTTTTGGTTGTGAACCACAGAAACCCAACACAGAGTCGGGTGATCCAGAGACAGGATTCACGGGGAGACCCCAGGGTAGCCCCCAGAAACAAAGGAAGGGGCTGGAGGAACCAGGGCCTTGGGGACAGGAACAAGAGCTGACCCTGCTGAGGTATTTCTCTCCCACTCTGCCTCTCGTCTCTGTCAGTCTTGAGTTAGCTTTGAGGCTTCTTTTTCCCCACGTCAGCCGTGTTGTCACCACGCGGGAGAGAACATGGCCTCCTACAGCCACAGCTTAGCAACTCCTGAGAAAGGAGGTAGCCTCTCCCTCCCACTGTCCATGTGTTAATCCCAGGGAAGATCTCTGACTGGACCAGGATGTTGAGGCCAGACCTGGGTCATGTGACTAACCCTAAAGAAGTGGGGATGTGTCGTAGCTCATGAGGTACTTAGTGTGTCACCAGTGGAAGAGTTATGGGGAAGACCAAAAAAACCCATTAACTAACACCTCCATAAGCATCATTGGGCTGGGGGGATGTTTGAGTATATACACTTTTGTCCCTTAGAGTGGCTCACAGGAGTACAGAAAAGAATACAGAAAAATACTCATAATTAAGAATAATGTAAAGCAGGGGCACCTGGGTGGCTCAGTCGGTTAAACTTCCAAGTTTGGCTCAAGTCATGATCTCATGGTTTACGGGTTCAAGCCCCGCATTGGCTCTGTGCTGACAGCTCAGAGCCCGGAGCCTGCTTCGGATTCTGTGTGTGTGTCTCTCTCTCTGCCCCTCCCCAACTCATGCTTGTCTCTCTCTCTCTCTCAAAAATAAATGAACGTTAAAAAAATGAACAAACAGACACATAATGTAAAGCTGTCTTCCCAAGCACAAAACCCAGGCCATAAATACAGGGTCCATTATTTCATTGAATCCAACAGGTAATTAGCTTATCATTTGTCAGTGAATGAAATCGCGATGAGAAATGAAACCCACCACATGGAGATTGTAGGGAGATGTGCCTGCCCTCAAGGATCCCACTGTCCAAGCTGCTAAGTAACTAAGCACATGTGTAATGCATTCCATGCTCATTTTCACGGCAATTTTAACCAAGGAAAAGACAAGCGAATGGCTTAGAGTTTTACGTGGGTATTGTCTGGAAGCCAAGCTTCTCTCAGAAATGCGGGCAACAAATACTCAAATCGCGTCTATGCTATTGAAAATACTAATGTTTTCACTAGGATTTCATCTTTATTCCTCAGATCGAAAACGCCTAGCATTGCTTCCAGACTATAACGAGGGACTGTGTAGCTTCTTAAAACAGCACACACTTGGACCAGCCGTGTAGTGTAAATTTACGGCCAAGAGCCAGGTTTGAAAAGTCAAGTACTCCCTGAGAGCCACGGTGGCAACAATTTATGAATTTATATGTTGTCACAGATTAAAGTAATTACTTATGCTGGCTCAGGGAAGCCAGCTATAATCCCCACTCTTAGAACAAGCTATAGATTGCAATTTCACCTTGAAAGCCCGAGTTCGCCTGGTGTATCTCATCGATAGTTTTGAAAACTATATTTCCATGGAGAAATTATAAAAGAAATAACTGCCATTCAATTTCTTTATGCTTTGCATTCTTTCGGAGTCGGCAAACATAAAAAAGTCAGCAGGTGGAGCCTCTATTCCCTTGGCTGGCCTGACAGAAGTCCTTCTCTTGGAAGAACATTCAATTACAGACTGTCTCTCTGGCAGCCCGTTCGAGGCTCCCTACAGACAGGTAACAGAATAATACATGAAAATGCAAGACCGTGAAACATGGCCGTGCGCTGTCACAGGTCAGGAAGGAGAAGAGAGGAAGGAGAGCCAGAAATCTTTTATTTCTTATTAATTGTCTTTTTCGCCATTTCCCCCACTTTACATTTCTTTTCAATTCACAAAGGAAGTGCCATTCTTCGAGAATGAGACGTGGCAGAACGGACTCATTCATTTGTTGCCTGGGACACTTTGTACCCGTTCTGTTTCTTCTGTTCTGGTGGCTTTCACAGAGTGGCACTTCTTGGCCACGGAGTTTAGCTTCCGATCAGTCCAGAGCAATGGTGGCAACAGGAGAAAGAAAAGACAAGGAAAAAAGGAAAAACATGAATGAAAAGGAAAAGGAAAAAAAGAAACTATGTAAATATATATAATATATATTATATATTATATAATTATATATATTATATATTGTATATATTATATATAATATTATATAATAATTATATAATATATAGTATATATTATATATTACATATATCACATATACATATAACACACATATATAACATATATGCATATAAAACATATACATATAAAACATCTATAACATATATATGTCTGTAATATATGTTATATGTATGTATATGTGTATATATACACATACGTGTGTGTGTATATACAGAACTACAAAATGGCCCAGACTCCCCTTGTACATTTCTTGGCACGCAAATTCACACGCACAGAAAAATATCTATTCTGCTAGATGCTAAGTCCGATAACTTCTGTACATTTTTCATAAGGGGGTGTGCTTGCCATTTGGCAGCCAGCAATTACAATAAAAAGTCTTTTTAATTCACTGCATTTCATATGCACATAATTCCTGCCGTGGGAAGCCGCCGTAATGTCTTGTTCAGTTTGCCGTTTCTAAAGAAGGCATGAGAAACGGGGTGATCAAATACATTTCTTATAAGGACCTGGCACAGGCTATCATGTGACAGCAGATGGCATGTGAAAGCCATTGTGGGAAAGGGGGCCCCTGTTAGAGAGGCGATGGAGGTCTGTGAATGCACAAGGTGTTGTGTGCCCCCCTCGAGGGTGTCATCCGGTCACCCCAGCATCTGCAGGGGAGTAAACGGCGCCCCGGTCGCTTTCATGATGAACGCTAACGTGAGCGACCCCAGGAAAGTCATGGGGTGGCCGGCACACGCGTTCGGTGGCCACGCGGTCAAACGCACAGACCAGGGCGGACCGCTTCCGCTCTGCGGGGCCACCGGGCATGCGCAGGCCGCGGGCTTTTGGAATTTATCAGACCGTGTGGTCGGAAGCCAGGAACGACTGAGATCTCCAGGGTGGGGGCCGCGCAGACGCAGAGGCAGAAGGAACCTAAGGTTCCCGGGTTCGGCGCCCAAATTCCTGTTTGTCTCTCCCACCGTGTTGGGGAGAGAAAAGGAGAGGGAACTGTCACCAAGCAGAGGGGTCTCCTCCGCCAAGGACTTCCAGCGTTTTGCACGCTCTGAGAATTTCACGGCTCTTCTCTTGGTGCACACCGAGGAGGAGCTAAATTTTGCTCTGCAGTACACATCCAAGGCAGCATGCTAATGAGAATTATTATTAAGCAATGTAGACTTGGCACCAGCCTCTTGCAATCTGCTCAGTGGCAGAAGCAAGAAGGGCAGAGGCAGAGAGTCAGAAGAGCAGCTTTACTGGGGGCTCTTCTGGCCCCGATTCGCTTTGGTCACTGCGAACACCGGGCAGAGCCACGTGTGATGCTGAGGCTTCACAGGCGGGCCGTCCGGTTGCCCGCTGTGAAAGAGTCATCTGGATGTTACTCGAGCTTTAAAAACAGCCCGGTCTTCAAGACCTGCAGAAATCCAGAATTCTGTGTATTCAATAACCAGGGTACCAGAAAGACCCCTGGACCGTGGAGGTGAGGTTTTTTTGTTGTTGATTTCAGCACCCCCATCCAAACAGGCCATCTCACTCTCGAGATAGGAAATATGTCTTAGGACCTTTCCTGGCAGAACTTTTGGGGTAAGCTGTGACATTTTGGTCTGATGGGGGAGACCGGACCATCAATCGGGGTCAAACAGAGGGGCCTGAAATTAGAGCTGTTAGGAATGGTCCTCTGAGCAGTTAGACCAGATCCTCTTTGGGAAGCCAGAGCATGACACAAATGATGTGGAAATAGACCACAAGGCAAAAATGAGAGGACGTTCCACGCTTGCTTTGATTCATCTTGGGCTGTGTTATTAAAGACTCTCTCAGACAGGTTTTCACTGGAACATTCTGATGTGAGGTGAGCTCACAACCAAGAGGTGACAGTTCTCCATGGCCCTGTCCCCCTTGAGTACTAGACCCACGGGCCCACAGAGCTAATGGCCATTTGGATGTATGTGCCTTTGGTACTACAAATACAGTCGATTGTAAATTGTGTTCACCATCTCTGTAACGACCATCGGTATCTCCTAGATGCCGTGTTCTTTTCTGTGTTCTAGATTCTGTATCCATCAAGAGACTTGGCAATCAGTCTTGGCTTCTCCGTTTCCCTCTACTCCCCCAGTCCTTCTGCCTGCTGCCTCCTCTCTTTCCCCCGCTGCAGTCGCCCCTGTTAAGGGTTGTTTGTTTTGTTTTGTTTTGTTTCCCCATTTCTGGTCTAGACTGTAGTGATGGGCCCTCGTTTCACACAACAAACCACTCTCCGCATTGTCACCAAGGTGAACTTTCAAGCCCACGGTCCTGATGGTATTACTTCTTGTCTTGAAGGTCGCTCGTGGCACCCCCTGATCCCTTGTCTTAGCCTGGCATTAAGCCTCTGTGTGATCTGGTGCCCACCCATCCAGACTCGTTTCTAGGTGTGCCCCAGGGTTCACGGCTCTTTGCAGCAGAGCCACACGGAGGTGCTGGCATTTCTACACAGAGGTCATGCTCACAAAATCAGGCTTTTGCTTGTATCTCTGCCTGTGTTCCAGGTGCTTCTTCGGTCAAGCTACCTGGTCTTTCCTTCGTTAGCCTAGCACTCTCAACTCTCAGAAATGCTCTCGACCTTCATTTCTGCTATAAAGTCTTTTCAGATCCTCACCACCCCCTCCCCTGACCCCAGCTTTCCCCTTCTTGCTGCTTGCATGTGCACGTGTCTATATATATAGGATATATGTTATGCAGAATATAACTCCTTACGTTATATATACACATATATGTACATATACAGCCTTTTTTTACATGCCCGATAATTTATTAAAATACTGTCCTATATCCCACACCCCCCTCCACAATTTTCCTTCACCGTGTTCATACATTAGAACTGGATCTGCACTTGTATATCTCATTTCCTTTGAAGCAACCTCCTCCAGAAGTCTCCCTGGATCCTCCAAGACTGGGCCAGGGGCCCCTCTGTGCAAGCTGTTGGTATGGTATGTTGCGATCACCTATTGTATAGGCTTTCGTTTTCTTCAGCTGGAAACAATAAATACCCAAAGTAACATTAGTTTAAAGAACATAGTTTTTTGTTTGTCTTTTACATACTAAAGTCTAGGGAAAAAGGCAGGCCAGGGTTGGTATGGTGCCTCCTGTCCCTAGTGTCCTTAGAGATGTGACGTCTATCTTGCTGCTCGATCATAAATTACCTAGTAAGCTATCGATGGACATTTACCACCTTTATTCTCGGGCCATCTTGGGGCACCTGGGTGGCTCAGTCAGTTAAGCAGCAAGCTTCACCTCAGATCATGATCTCGTGGTTCTTAAGTTCGAGCCCCGCGTGGGGCTCTGTGCTGACAGCTTGGAGCCTGGAGCCTGCTTCGGATTCTTTGTCTCCCTCTCTCTCTGCCCCACCCCTGCTCTCGCTCTCGTTCTCTCTCTCTTTGTCTAAAATAAATAAGCATTAAAAAAAATTTTTTTTTTAAATATTCTCAGGCCACCTTTTGAGAAACCAATTTTTTGGAAAGCCCAGAGAATCTTTCACTGTCCGGGCAGATTTCACATTGAACATCAAGATAAGGCAAGATAAATTTGATCCATATTAAATAATAATAGTTGTCAATATTGAACATACTATCTACATGAATTATTTCATTTAATACAACAATCCTCTGAGTTGTTATTATTCCCATTTTACACATGAAGAAACAGGGTTAGGGAGGTTAAGAAGTACACTCAAAACCCCCCAACACAGACCCAGAATTCGCATCCAAGTTTTTATAGTTTATTTTGCCTTCATAAGGAGAAATAACTTTCTCTGTTGTTGTAAGCACATGATTCCCATTTTGTTAAGCCCCCTCTACTTAATATCTTCGTTTAAAGTTAAGTCATTTTCTTTACTTAAAAAGTTAAAAGAGGGGCGCCTGGGTGGCTCAATCGGTTAAGCGTCGGACTTCAGCTCAGGTCATGATCTCATGGTTCATGAGTTTGAGCCTCCCATCGGGCTCTGTGCTGACAGCTCAGAGCCTGGAGCCTGCTCCGGATTCTGTGTCTCCCTTTCTCTCTGCCTCTCCCCTGCTCATGCTGTGTCTCTCTCTGTCTCACAAATAAATGCAAACATTAAAAACAATTAAAAGAAAACTTCGTGTCACTCCCACTAATAGAAATTTAGATCTGCGTGCCACAAATGCAAGGTGAGAATGAAACTACTCAAATTTAAAATCTTCAGAGGTACCGCTTAAAATGACCTCATGTATATATAAGATATATATAGCACATTTTATGAAACATTGAATCACAGGGTAAAATCAATATCAAAACTCTAATTCTTAGTATATTCTACCTGAAGCCAAATATCGCATAAGTATTGCGTTAGGATGCATGCTTATTAACTGTACTATTAATACACTGTGTAAAGACATTACTGTTTGACCAACCTAGGGATCAGATGAACGAATGGGTGTAATGGCAAATAGCATCCATTTTATTCTTGACCACCCAGCACTTCCCCCGGCCGGTCCTCAAGGCTTGTCAGCCTTCTTGGCTTGGGTTGTAGAGAACTCGAGAGGGGGCTTGATGGGAAAAAAAAAAAATCAGGAATAATGCAAACATAGAAAGGAGATAGTAGTTTTGGAGAGGGAACTCTAGAAATAAGCCTGGGATTAGCAGTAGTGTATGGAAGGTACAGGAAGAATGATCACGTTCTCGACTTCATAATCTTACTTTTAGAGATGTGGTCCTAGGGATGCCTGGGTGGCTCGGTTGGTTAAGCTTCTAACTCTTGATTTCAGCTCAGGTCATGATCTCACAGTTCATGAGTTCAAGCCCCACACCAGGCTCTGCACTAACAGTGCTTGGGATTCCCTCTCTCCCTCTCTCTCTGCCTCTCTCTCTCTCAAAATAAATAAACTTAAAAAAAAGATATGGCCCTGTGCTGGGCTTTGAGGGAGCCAACTATAGGTGAAGACAACCTAAACTGCCATGTCTTATGGTATTATTTGTCATGGTCATTACCCTGGGTACCTACTGAAAATTGGGATTCCTGGCCCAACCCCAAGCGTTCTGAGTCAGAATATTTGTCGATAGCATCCCGAAATCAGTCTTCTGTGAAGCTGCCCCCAAAAGGCATCTGTGCACACTCAAGTTTGTCTATCGTTTCCAGATAGAATCCACTTTAAGAATATCTGTTATTAAAACATAAATCCAGTTTCTAAAGCAGATAACATAGCACTATTCTTTTTTTTAAATATTGTTGTTACTGCATTTGAATTATATTCCTTTTTATCTGCTCCTGATTTATCAGCCAAAACAAACATTAAGAAATTAGGTGCTCCTGGGTGGCTTAGTTAGTTGTGCCTCCAATTCTTGATTTTGGCTCAGGTCACGATCCCAAGGTCGTGGGATCAAGCCCCATGTTGTCCAGCTTGGCGCTGGGCATGGAACCTGATTGAGATTCTCTCTCTCTCCCCCTCTCTCTCTCCCTGTCCCTCCCTCTCCCTCCCCCCTCCCCCTTCCCCTGCTCACACTCTCCCTCTCTCTAAAAAGGAAAGAAAGAAAGAAAGGAAAGGGAAAGGAAAGGAAAAATCACCTACTATGTTGTGTGTGGGGCATTGCACCACAGGACTTCATTGAACACTCTGCAGAAAGCTTAAGGTTATGGGGACCTGAAAACTCAATTGGGAACGGTGACAATTTCCCTGTTGCACCTAGTATAGCTAAGTGCCTACATTCAGGCTAGTAAGATATCGGTAGAAGTGGTCTGTTTAATTTCTAGAAGTTTCTTAAGGGAAAGGGGCATTCCCTTCTCCTTCCTTTTGCACATTCCAGCTATTCCGCAGACAGGCTTGATGGCTACAGACGTCTTGAATTTCAAGGCAGTCTTGGGAAGAAAGGTTGTGCAGAGCAGAGCAACAAAATAGGAGGAGAAAAAAGAGAAGAAAAAGAAGTAACAAAATAGCCACCGTCCCTGTAGAGCACGTACCAGCCCTGAATCACTTACTTCCAGATTCTGAGAGGAAAGAGCTGCAAACTTGCTGGAACCAATATTTGGGGGGGGGGGGGGGAGCTGTCTGTCACTTGTAGTTGAACTGAAGCTTACTTCTTTTTCATTTTTTTTAATGTTTATTTATTGAGAGAGAGTATGAGTGGGGGAGGGGCAGAGCAGAAGAGAGACAGACAGACAGACAGACAGAGTCTGAAGCAGGTTCCAGGCTCTGAGCTGTCAGAACAGCCCAGATGTTGAGCCCCATGTTGGCCTCAAATTCAGGGGCTGTGAGATCATGACCTGAGCTGACGTTGGATGCTTAACCAAATGAGCCACCCAGGCGCCCCCTAACCAAAGCTTAATCAACAGAGATAGAATTTCTTCCGTTTGGAGGGAAGATGCTAGGGGCATGAATTTTATTGCAGATGAGCCTTTGTTTTTTAGTGAAATCTGGAGCTTAATATGAAGGCCCCCAAATACTGGTAGAGGGTCATTCATAACAGGTGTTAAGAATCATGGGCTGGAAGGAGGAATAATTACGTAATGTGTTAGAGATGCTAAGAATCACTACAATGGCAATCACAGTATAATATATAAATATGGCACCTTGACAAGTTGTACACCTTAAATTTACATAATGTTACATGCCAGATATATCCAATTAACAAAGAAGAAGAATAGTGGGTTGGACCATGAGTAGAGGCTGGAGTACAGTGCTATGCCTACCCTATTTCTGATTGCAAGAAAAAGCATGATGGAGATAAGTGAGATGAGCCATGCTGGAAAGCAAGACCCACGGGGCCAACCATGTTCGGTTAAGAAATATGAGAATTTGGAGCGCCTGGGTAGTTCCATCAGTTAAGCGTCCAGCTCTTGATTTCGGCCCAGGTCATGATCTCCCGGTTCGTGGGTTTGAGCCCCAAGTTGGGATTCTCTGTCTCCCTCTCTCTCTGTCCCTCCCCTGCATGCTCTCTCTCTCTCTCTCTCGCTCGCTCAAAAATAAACATTAAAAAACAAGAAATACAAAAATCTGAACTGAAAGTTCAGGTAGATCTCAAGAGATAGGGCCACACGGCTGACTACGTAATTTGTGGAGTCCAGTGCAAAACAGAACTGCGTGGCCCCTTGTGCAAGAAGCAGAAAAAGAACATCATTAATGGTGTGAAACCTCAAAGCTTTTCCTTTTCTTTTGAAACGCGTTCTCAAATTGTCACAGCACTTTCTTAATTCGCTCTTTAATGTTGTTCCAAGTAGAGATGAATCAAAATGTTCATTATCAGCATCGATTGTACCACTCTTTTTATTGTGCAAGACCAGCTTGAAATGCAAACAAAAGAGCAAGGAACCTGTATGCCGGATCACTGAACTTACACATTCCTGTCTCATAGCTCATATCTGCATACGAATTTTGTTCTCATTGCAACAGTGGAACCACGGCACACAAGTATTGTTTTTAGTTCCTCTGTTGATCTGTGCACACCCTACCAACATGTCGTACCTTAAGTGATTGATGAGTAGGGAAGAACTGACATTCTTTTTAGCATAAGCAGTTAGCTAGTACAGGGATGTGAGACAAGTAGGCGGGGATAGGTTACCGGGTAGTTGGTGTTTCTTCCAACACCGTTGCCTTCCTTCTGCATTTGAAGCAAACTCTGGTTCAAAGAGAAAGCCTGGCCATTGGCGGCTGTTGGAGCCTCTGCTTATTCAGACATGGGTGTAACAAGCTTACCACGTACTTGCTTTGAATCTCAGTAAATCCCCATTCGCTGTGGGTGCAGGGGAATGCTGTGCTCACGGGGCATCCTGAACATTAGACACGAATGGGATGGCAGACGATGGCGGCACATGTGCGTGTTGCCATATTGCAAATATCTCCTCCGCTCACGCTCCCTTGTCACTTCGCTTACCAAACGCAAGTTCAAATTAAAAACCGAGCCTACGTGGGTTGTGCATCCATGAAGCCAGACTTCTAGGGCAATGAGGAAGACTGGAGGTCATAGGAGTTCTCTCGGGCTCACTCCTTCTTGTACACAGCCTACTGGAAAGCTTCTCCAGATTTAAGCTTCAGGAGGAAAATGCTCCTCTTGTGTGCTTTCTCCCTCCCTATCTGACACACAGCCCCCTCTCTTCTCTCTCTTTTTTCAAACCTCCCTGTAGGACTGTCTCAGTGTTCTTTACTGCCTCTAGCTCTCCTTCTGGGGAACTCTGAAAGAAATGTGCCCCGTTCTTTGCCAGAACTTCAGGCATCTCTCGTCTGTTCATTCAAGCAACAGCGTGGACAAGGCAAGGAGGAAGATAATAGATGCTCTAAGTTGAACTCAGTTTCCCTGTCATAGCTGTGGTTACTTTCCTTGCCTGGTCACCCAGGAGAGGTTAGTGCATCAACAGGGCAAGCATTTTATCAGTTTCTGGGACAAGATTGTAGTCACGTAGAAGAAATGCGCTTCTGTTTAATGGTTTTGAACTTACACCTTTTGAATAATAAACCCTTCTATTATTTTGTTAAGAAGTATTAGGCACTTCTTGACCCTGGATTGCTTTACTAGAAAAACCATAGTGGCTGAAAATGGCCCTCTTGCTATGAAAAGGCAGAGCTTATGTTGGGTCCTTCCTTCTCAGCCTTCCAGGCCCTTCTTCACCTCTGGCCACTTGACCCTGGACAACAAATACATTTCCCTTCTGATTGGGCATCTAAGAGTCAGTAAATTCATGCTGTCATTATCTGGTAATAGCTTAATGAATCCCCACTTCTAGAATTTGCATCTTAATAGGAGATTTTTCTGAGTACAAGAAGAGGGAGGAGGAGGAGGAGGAGGAAAATGGGTTCTAATACCCAGAATTTTGTATGTATCAGAGAGTGCAAAGGCAACAGATTACTCTGCTAGTTCTGAAGTTTGTGTATCTGGGGGAACAATTAACCTTATGAAAATGGAAAGAAAATTGAGCTGAGCGTGGCATAATCCAGGGTAATAGTGGGGGCTTTGCTGATCTCCTTTGACACACACTTTACTAATTCACAGTTGTGTTTCCTTGACATAAGAAAGTTCCACAACTATTTTGGTTCGGTTGAGTAAGAGAAAGAATTTTGGATTCAGTCAATATCCTAGCTCCATACTAATCACGGTGCAGTGGTAGTGAGGTCGGGAAGATAGAAAATTCCGGGATAAACCAGGGACAGCTTCCTTCAGATTGTTTCAAATGTCGAAGATGAAATCCATAAGTGGAATTAAAGAAGGCTAGAATATCATATTAGAAAAACACTGATGTTTCCATCTAACCCTTAAATAGCATCTTTCAATGAATCCTCGTCACCTACAGGAAGGAAAATCTCCCAGTGCCTCCTGGTTCCTGTTTCGTCTTTGCTTTTCTCACACTCTGCTTCATACTTGTTCCTCCAATAACATGAATAGCTTATAATTTCCCCTGGCATGAAGCTATGCTTTCACTTCATGCCTTTGACCGCAGGGTCTTCTGTCACTGAATGTCCTCCCCTCCCCTCCCATCTGTGTCTACCTGGCTAATGCCCACCCATCCTTCAGTATTGAGCACAAATATCATCATCTCCAAGAAAACTTGCCCTTGATTCATCTCTAGATTGAAGGTGACTTAGGCTACCTCTCCTAGGCAATTCCAAAATACCTCATTCCCATCTCCATTATTGGACTGAACCCCTTCTAAAAATTCCTTTGTGCTAGATGTCCATCGATGTCATTTTACTGTAAATTCCTTGAAAGCCAGGACCAAGTCTTTTTTTAATTTTTCTTCTTAAATTCCCAACTCTGGGGCGCCTGGGTGGCTCAGTAGACCAAGCATCCAATTCGTGATCTCAGCTCAGGTTTTGGTCTCAGGGTTGTGAGTTCAAGGCTCCCATTGGGCTCTGTGCTGAGGGTGAAGCCTACTTAAAACAAAACAGAACAAAAACTGAATTCCTAATGCTATGATCGGCAGTCAAACGTTTATTGAGTGAATGAATGAATGAATGAATGATTCATGGACTCTAGTGATCTGAGGAGAAAATGGTGATTCAGAGAGGCAAAAAGGCTTTTCTCCACATACAATAGCTTAGAAGTCCCAAATAATAAGAAAGTGATAGTTAATTTGGTTAAAAAAAAAAGAAAAATGAAAGCCAGAGAAAAGTACTGAGATGGAAGTAATTACGGCACATAGGTATGTTTTCAGTTTAAGAAAATTAAGAAGTGACTTGCTGAATTTAGATGCCACTCTGCTCTTCAAGGATAAAATGATGAATTCATCATACTTGGTGCTAGATTTGCACTTGGTAAATTTATTTCTAAGATTAAAGATATAAACAAGCTCATTAAAGAGTGTCAAAAACTTGTCAAACATCAAATAGCTGTTACATAACAACATTTTGAAGTCTAGATTATTATATACAGATTGCACCTCCACTTTAAAAAATCCCACATTCTAAAAATTAAGGGAAAATTACCACGTAGGTAATAAAACTGAGGTTTTTCCAAACTACACACATTTTGAAAGTGTTCATAGCCATTTGGGAATTCTAAAACCTGGTGGAGATAGGATATATAACAATATTGTTATTCCTGCTCAGAATTACTATTGTCATTGCAGCAAAGGGGAAAACCAGAACTTCCCATCTGGTTTTGGATGGGATTCTTTCCCTTCATAATTGTTTAAAAGCCAAGTTTTGTAAGAAAAACTAATTTTCTGGAAATAAAGTAATACCCCGCTTCATCCAACTTCCTATTTGCAAAAACTACTCCTTGTTGGTGACCAACTAAAAACACTGATTCTCCTCCTACCAAGAATCCCCCAGTTTTTATTCATTCATCCACAGCTCCCTTAGAAGTAATCCCACCCTAGGGCACCTGGGTGGCTTAGTCAGTTGAGTATCTGACTTTGGTTCAGGTCATGATCTCAAGATTTGTGAGTTCAAGCCCCGAGTCAGGCTCACTGCTGTCAGCGCAGAGCCCGCTTCAGATCCTCTGTCCCCTCCCTCACTGCCCCTCCCCCACTTTTGGTCGGTCTCTGTTTCTCTCTCTCTCTCTCAAAAGTAAATAAAACATTAAAAAAAAAGAAGTAACCCCACCCCTTGTTAATGATTGGCTCAGGAATGGGGGCTAAGACACAGTACTGGCCAGGGAGGTCAAGGGGACCTTGTTGGAAATTTATGGAAAATGTTTTCTTACCTTTAAATGATAACATTGGAAGTGGTGATGAACAGGTTTTAGAACTGGGTCTGCCATTTCATGAAGGCAACAGACAGAGGAGGACAGTGCCCCAAAGAACAACCTCTGGGACAGAATGCTAATACTGCCAGATGAAGCCAACCCTGAAATCTGCCCTACTCTACACTTACCAGTTATGTGAATCAATACATCTCATTATTATTGAAATCACCTGAATTTCTGTAACTTGCAGTGGAAAGAATCCTAATTAATATAGCAAAATTAGCGATTTCATTTAAATCACTAAAATAACGTCAAACTCCAAAAGAATGTTTTACTTTAAGGTAATCCGACTTCTCTATATTTTTCTGTTCTTGGGCTGCTTGTTTGGAATTTTCAGGGGATTGTTTTTATTTTTATTTATTTATTTTTTATTTTTTTTAATTATTATTTTTAAATGTTTATTTACTTTTGATAGAGACAGAGTGTGAGCTGGGCAGGGCAGGGGGTGGGCAAATGCAGAGAGAGAGGGAGACACAGAATCTGAAGCAGGCTCCAGGTTCCGAGTTATCAGCGCAGAGACCGATGTGGGGCTTGAACCTGCAAACCATGATGAGATCATACCTGAGCCAAAGTCAGACGCTCAACCGACTGAGCCACCCGGGCGCCCTGGGGACTTTTTTTAAACTTAAGATTCTCTATCACTTTACCTACCTCTCACGCAGGTGACCATGTATTTATCTCTGCATTTTAATGAATGCTCTCAAAAAATTCTGAGATTTTTGCCTCCTGCGTCTTGAGGTTTCATTGTTATACTAGCTAATTGTGAGTTTACCAACTCCATATAGAACAAATTGTGTGGCATGGAAAAGTTCAGAGCATTCAATCATCCAGGTGACTCATGAAATTCTAAGTCTTCTCACAGAATGTCAGTGCACACAAAAGTCCCCTAAAGTGTTACCCTGAAGTCCAGGGGTTACTCCACTCAAGTGAGTGCTTTCTGGACCCCACTGGTCCTAACCATTCAAAGGTTCCGTTGTTGGTGAGTTAACGAAAGAATTCACAGTACAAGGAAAATAGAAATACAGTTGTATATTTATTGTCAAATGAAGAAAATTGCTTATTTGGTTACTTTTTTTATTAAAAGACATTTTCCCTAGCTAAAATGCACCACTTTTGATCAAAGTAATTTTGAAATATTAGAGGGAGTCTAAATGATGCAACCTTCATACTAAGAGTTTATAACCACGATAATAATTTTTTTACTAGGTCACATTTATTTATTACATGTTTTGAACCGGACCCCATACTCAACTCCTTTGCTATGCTGTCTCATTTAGCCTCCATAATACTCCTGTGAAACAGGTTCTAGTGTTTCTTTGGCTTTCTAGATGACAAAATGGAGACTTAGTGAGATTAAATCATTTTTCCCAGACTTCCAGAGTCCATGTTCTTTTTTTTTATTTAAAAAAAAATTTTTTTTTCAACGTTTATTTATTTTTGGGACAGAGAGAGACAGAGCATGAACGGGGGAGGGGCAGAGAGAGAGGGAGACACAGAATCGGAAACAGGCTCCAGGCTCCGAGCCATCAGCCCAGAGCCCGACGCGGGGCTCGAACTCCCGGACCGCGAGATCGTGACCTGGCTGAAGTCGGACGCTTAACCGAATGCGCCACCCAGGTGCCCACAGAGTCCATGTTCTTGACCTCTATTCTAAATAGTCGATTTATATTCTAAAATAGTCTATTCTAAATCATTAACTTGTGTTCTAAAGGGGCTACAGACTGTTTATACAGTCAACAGTGTGACTGAGCTTCCGTAAAGGCAATGTAGTCTTCAGTTGCCTTAATAATAATGGTCAGCTCGGAAGTTCCACTGTGTACCAGTAAGATTACATCTGAGGCGTGTTGCCAAATGATGGGAATCACATGTGAAAACAATAATAGCGAGGAGGCATTCAGCCAGGAGAGGATGACAAGTATGGCAGGATCTGGAAAAAATCTCCTAAATCATTTAGCCAAGTTGACCATACATTTTTTTTAAATGCTTATTTATTTTTGAGAAAGAGAGCACGTGAGCAGGGGAGGGGCAAAGAGAGAGAGGGGACAGAGGATCTGAAGTGGGTTGTGTCCTGACAGCATAGAGCCCGACGTGTGGCTCGAACTCCAGAGCTGTGAGATCACGACCTGAGTCGAAGTCGGACGCTTAACCTACTGAACCACCTGGGTGCCCTGGCCATACATTTTTTAAGTGATGTTTTATTGTTATAGAAAGAATACACGATATTCATTGTAAAAAAAAAAAAAGAAAGAAAGAAAAAGAAAAGAATGTCACATCCCACCACACCTTAGGGCATATCTTTGAAATATATACATATATCCCATAAGTCTCTTTTAATCTAGAATAGTTCCTTCAATAGTTGGGTTGAACATTAAAGGCTAGTTGATCTCCAGAATATTCTACCTTTTTGGATTTATCTGGTGACAGCCTCTTTTAGTGTATTTCCTGTGCAAGTGATTTTAAATGGATAGATTCAAGTGAAACACCATGGACAGAATACCGTAGATGATGTTGTATACGTCATGTTTTGTATCCCATCAGAAAACACATTACTTCTAGCTGATCTACCATTAATCTGCTAAAATTGACCTTCATTGGAATGATTGCACTCTGGACCCACTGTGTGCAACTTTACTTAACCTCTTGTGATTGGAAAGTATTCTATGTGGAATTAGTTTGACACCAAATGAATGTCCAGGTTTCCATCAACCATTCGCCCAAGGATTTTAACCTTGATGCACTTTATCCAAATTGATGTTAACAGAAGTTTTTGAAATGATGTTTTTCTAATTCTCTCATTCCTTCTACTTTCATTAATTGGCATTTAAAGTAGAGTTTTCCTTCATCAACTGCTCTGGGCCTCATTTAACTCCTTTTATTGACATGAAGTTACCTAGATGATGTCTATGAAATGTGACATCCTAGAAGTGTACCACAGAACACATAAAGTCATTGGATATGTTTATAATGCCTGAAGAGAAGAGTAGATAGCCGGCTTTATACATTTAAATCTGGCCCTCTGGAAAAGGAAGTACATCTGTTGTACATTGTTCTGGGGGGGGGGTGGAGTTGTGGAAAGTCACAACACAGGGAATAGCTTTCTCATAATTACAGGTGCCCCATTAACAGAAAGGTTTTCCTCACAAAGAAGTAAGGAAGTAGTTACCTCTGGAAGTAATCAGAGGGTGAACCTATCATGGCTGTTAGTCCTCGAGACCATCCTCCCCAGCTGAAATATTAGAGGAACACATAAAGATGATCAGCAGAATGGAAAACCCAGTAGAAACAGTGCCTAGTCTTGTACCGACACCCTGGAAACCATACTTGTCAATCAACAAAATCCTAATAAAGCTAAGTAACATGACCAAATGTCAGAGTTACAAACCAAGTGGGTGCCCTTAGCTTCTCATTCTTCATTCTGAGGGGGACAGACCTAGCTGCCGGGGACACGGGGAAATGATCATGCGTGTAACTTTGAGGGAAGTGAGGATTTTAGGACGGCTCACTGAAGGGCGGACCTTACTTAGTTTCTTCCCTGCATCCAGGCACCGCTTACACCCTGCCACTAAGTGCACTGAATCCTAGAACAGCACGTTTAACAAAATCTTAGAGGAGTCAGATAAAAATGGTATATGACTACCTTACTGCTGAGTGTTCTCTGGGCTTCCCACATCCTGCTGTTCTATCCCTGTACGTATTGCCATTCCTTCAAGGATGCAGAAAATAATCCTAAATTGAAGACGACAACATTCTCGGACATGGTTGGAAGACAAGCCACCTTTCATGTGCAGTGTATCAGAGCAAATAGAACGTCTGTCCTGAAAATCTTGCGGTCATGGTCCACACCCATTGCCACTGACCTTGTTCATTAACCACAGACAACTCTAGACCAGAACACACGTTCTAAGTGCAAATACTGGTAATATTGACAACTTGGCTCAGTCCGAAGTGACTTGCACTTTGTAAATTAACAAAACCAGCAAAATTATAGGAGATCAAGTGCAAAATTATATGTGATGAAGAATGCAGGTGGGTAGACAGGGTTCTCTAATACCATCTGCTGTCTTTCACGGAAGCTGGGTGATTACGATGGCCCAAAATGAAATATGCCATCTTCCCGGCTGGTGGACATAGACCCATTGGTTGTCTCGCGGACTACTTGAGCTGGGTAGAAGGCACAGTATTTGCACATAAGAGAATCTGTGCCAGAGCACATGCTTTCGTGTTGCGTCTCTTACCATATCATTGAACCTGCTTGAGTTTTTGGTAGAGTAGGTCTGGCATGGCCTCCTACACTTGGCCAAGAGAGAAAAGAGAACTCTACTTGGAGGAAGATGTAACTAGGTACACCAACACAAAGACTGGCTGTCATTACTAGTGGGTGGGTTGAGTGTAACTTAAAATGCATGGGCACAGGATATATGTCCTTTTACTCTACTTTTTGCTTGCTTTTCTCCACATGCCAAGGAGAGCCAGACAAGGCCACCTCCCTAGTCATCTGCTTCTCTCTCCTCCTCTTTCCAGGCAGCTATGTAGTTAGTGACCCAGTCACCCTTGCACTTCCCTCAGATCTGCATTAGAATAACAGTTTGTTGTCTGTGGATTCCCATTTTCCTATCGATCTTCATTATTAGAGATGCATCTTGAGCCCTGTGGGGATGACAAGCAGGAAGGAGATAAGCATTCTAGAATCACAGCAAGAATAGCATCCAACTGGCAACCAATGCCACCTTAATTCCTACATGTGTTTTTAATTCCTTGTCATTGTTGTGTATTTCAACTCCCTATAATATGCCATTTGACTATGCTTTCTTAATTTGTCTTAGTCTATAATGAATCTGTGTTTATTTGCACAATATGTGGATGCCCAATCTTTTTTTTTAATTAAAAGTCATGATGCCTACCTCCTACCTGGAAATCGGACCACAATTCACAGGAGAAAGGCACAGTCCTCCACGAGAATGCCCTCCCTTACACACCAGCCACCAGCCTGGGACTCCTCGGGCCATCCTCACTGCTAACCAGTTGGCCACACAGTCAAGGATTCCCACTCCCCGCCTTAATTTCGCTAATTTGCTAGAATGACTCAGAATTCAGGAAAGCGCCATACGTAGGGTTACAGTTTTACTACAGCAAAAACAAACAAACACAACAATAAAAAGCAAATCAAAGGCAGCCAAAGGGAGAGACGCATAGGGCAAGGTTTGGGAGGGTTCCAAACATGAAGCTTTCACCAGCCTCAGGGACACATCATCCTCCTGGCATATCCACATGTGACAATATGCAGAGTATTGCCCAACAGGGAAGCCTCATCTGAGCTTTTGGCGTCCAGGGCTCTTATGGGGCTTGATCACATGCTGCCCATGTGGCTGGCCGTTAGGTGTCAGCCACTCCTGGAGGTTCTGGTGAATACCTTGAATCTCTAGTTCTTCTAGAAGTTTGAACTGATACAGCAAATTCCAAAACACCTATCATATATCACATTGGTAGACTCTTCAGAGCAAAAGCTCCCAAGCAAACAAAAACACTCTTATCAGGCAAAATATTCCAGGGGCTAGAGATCTCCCAGCAGCCAAGGCAAAAGACAGAGCTCTCTTTGGGTAAAGCTGATTCTTTCTGCGACACACATCCCAATCCTGTTACAGAGTGTGCATTTACAACTTGAGGTCTGCATTGAATTGAACGTATTTTTCCCCCTTAATCCTGCGTAGGGTATTTGAATTACTCCATGCTAAATAAGTGATTTTAAAGTTTTAGTGGTACAGGAATTGAAGTACGCATTTCTACGTGACAAAGAATATGCAGTTGTTTGATTTAGAAATAAATAAAGAAGGATTCCAGGCTGCTGCTGTGGGCAGTAAATCTCCCTGAATTATAATAAAACAGAGCAAATAGAATAACAAAAGGAAAAATCCAAGCACAACATTTACAATTAAATTAGGTAATAAAATATCCCCATGAGCCTAAAATATGAACAACTGGTGACAAATAAGTCATCGCTGTAGCTCCATCGACATCTGTGTGTATGAAGGAGAAAGCTGAAGGAAGGCAAAAGGGTGTCCTGAGGATAGGAGAACCTCAAAATCACCAACAGGTACTTGCTAGAAGGTTCCAGGAGACAATCTGAGGACAGAATCTGAAACAGCCAATGTTAGAGTCCAATGCACTGAGATGAGTAAAGGAGTCACTGTACGCTCTGAAATTTGGGAATTGTATGGCCCCAGTAACTGGCAAAACCGGAAACCTATAGGGACAAAGTCACACTTAGGAGACGCTTCTTGGAATAGAATCTAAATTGAGCAAGACAGGGACACTGGGAAAGAGGAAAGAGAAAACCCAGATAAAAGTGGAAAGGAAGGTAAGAGGCAGCAGACTTTAAAAAGTAAATGGGGCAGTTAAAAAGGGGACATAAATACATAAAAATGAGCAAATCCAACCCAGCAAATTATAAAAGGGATAGCCACGACCAAATGGGACTTCTCCCCATATGCAAGACTGGTTTACCATGTCAATTTATCAGTGGTTTTTTCCATTAACGGAAAAAGGGAAAAAAAAGTATGTGATCATGTACATCAGATATTGGCAAGCTTGTTCTTAAAGAGCCAGACTCTTAATATTTTAAGCTTGAAGGACGTATGGACCTCTGCTGCAACTACCCAACACTGCCATGGTAGTGCAAAAGAAGTTATAGACAGTACGTAAGAGAATGGGTATAACTGTGTTCCAACACAACGTTATTAAAAAGAGGCAATCGGCTTCTGGTTTGCTGACTCCTGATCTAGAGAGAAATATTTGTGATACAAGATTTAAAAAATACATCTCGGCAAACTGGGAATAGAAGAAACTTACCGCATTAATCACACTGAATGTGATTTTGAAATCTACAAAGACCTATAACTAATACGATACTCATGAAGGACTGACAACGTTTCCTGTGAAATTGGCAACGCGACGAGGATGCCTGCTATCACCATTCCTATCCAACTAGGAGCTCCTAGCCAGGCAAATGAATGGGGGCAAAGAAAATGTAAAAAGGATGGAAAGAAAGAAATCTATCATTATTTGCAGATAATGTGATTATCTAGAAAAATCTAGAAGCATCTAAATGATCAGTAAACTTAACAAGATTGCTGAGTTCAAGGACAACGTTCAAATTTCAAGGAGTCCCTAGCTGGCTCAGTCGGTTAAGCATCCAACTCTTGATTTTGGCTCAGGTCATAATCTCACAGTCCCATCGGGCCCTACACTGGGTGTGGAGCCTGCTTGAGATTCTCTCTCTCTCTCTCTCCCTCTCCCTCTCCCTCTCCCTCTCCCTCCCCAGCTTGTGCTCTCTCTCAAAAAAAAAAAAATCAAATTTCAATTGTTTTTCTGTATACCAGCCACATAAAGGGAGAGAGTAAAAAAATTTAAAGTATAAAATACTTTATACTTTAAGGAATAAATCTAACGAAGAAGTACAAAACAGCGACACTAAAAAATACAACACAGTTTTAAAGAAGGTAAATAAGACCGAAGTAAATGATGATACTTAACATGTTCATGAGTCAGAAGACTCTATCTTCTAAAGTGGCCCATTATCCTCAAATTAATCTCTGTACACAATTTGATCCAATAAAAATGCCAGCAGGTTATTATTATTTTTCCAAATGATTACAAGGTAATTATGAAGTTGATATGGAAATGGTATGAACTGGAAAAAAACACCTTAGAATCTTTATTGTTTTTTAAGTTTATTTTATTTATTTTGAGACAGATATAGAAAGCAAGCAGGGGAGGCACAGAGAGGGAGAGAGAGAGGGAGTGAAAGAGAGAGAGAGAGAGAGGTAGAATCCCAAGCAGTCTCCCAGCTGTCAACACAGAGCCTGTCATGGGGCTTGCTCCCACAAACCTTGGGATCAGGACCTGAGCTGAAATCAAGAGTTGGAGACTTAACCGACTGAGCCACGCAGGTGCCCTGGGACAATCTTTAAAAGGGAGAAAGCTGGAGGACTTACACTGTAGATGCCAAAATCTATTATAAAGCTAAGGTGACTTGAACTGTGATATTTCAGTAAGAACAAACCTACAGAAAAGAGGTGATTCCAGAAAGATCCACATGTACTCAACTGATTTATGACAAATAGGATATACTTTAATGCAGTGGAAAAATGAAAAAATTGTCAATAAATAGTGCTGGATCAATATCAAAATATTTAATAGTGTATTATTATACATATTGCATATGTAACATATATCTTATATATATTATAGTATATATATATACATATATGTGTGTGTATATATATATATACACAATTGTATACAATATAAATCTTGGCCTCTACCTACCTCACATGATAAATGAAATTCCGGAAAGATTGAAGTTTTAAACATGAAAGGGAAAACAGTTTACCTGTAAACTTTACTGTAAAGAGTTTAGAATTAAACGTAGGGGACCATATTTATGACTTGAGGTAGGCAAACATTTCTTAAACAGCATATAGAAAACACCAGCCAAATTTTTTTTTAATGAGTAACGGTACTATTTTCAAATTTAAAACTTCCATTCATGAGAAGATACTATTATGGGGCTGAAAAGGCAATCCAATTAGTAGGAGGGGATATTGTCAATACATATATCTGAAAAGGGACTTATATTCAAAACACAGGGAATTTCACCAAGTCCATAGGAAAATTGACAAAGGACTTGACCACACACTTCATAGAAGAAGCTATCCAAATGGCCAATACACATATGAAAAGGTGTTGAACTTCATTGGTCTACAGAGAAGTCCAAATTAAAACCATAATAAGAAACTACCTCAGTCCCACCAGAATGGCTAAAATGAAAGAAAAAAAAAAGTGTTGTCGAGGATGTGGAATAATTGGGACTCCGATCTAGCGTGGTGGGAGTATGTATTAAGACAATAAACTTTGACAACTTTTTGAAAGAATGTACTGTAGCCGAACATATATACATACTCTATGACCCAGAAATTCTACTTCTAGGTACCCAACAAAAACACAAGCATATGGACAGCAAAAGCGTGTTTAGTGCATTCAAAGCCATGCTATTGGAAATAGCTAAAAAGTTACTGAAATGCTCATCTACAGTGGGATGGCTAGCCCATAGCATACTTACACAATGTGACACCAAACAGGAATATGAAAGAACAATGTGGGGCGCCTGGGTGGCTCAGTCGTTTGAGCGACCGACTTCAGCTCAGGTCATGATCTCATAGCTTGTGGGTTCGAGCCCCATGTCGGGCTCTGTGCCGACAGCTCGGAGCCTGGAGCCTGCTTCCGATTCTGTGTCTCCCTCTCTCTCTGCCCCTAACCCACTCACATTCTGTCTCTGTCTCTCTCAAAAATAAACATTTGAAAAAAAGAAAAAGAAAGAAAGAACAATGTACATCAGACACCCAATAGGATGAATACCAGGAATACAGTATGGAGCGAAAGAAGTCAGAACAAAAAAAGTCCATACTGTACGAATCCCTTTATGTGATATACAAAAACAGAGGAACTGAATCTGTGCCATTAGAAGGGTAGTTACTCTTGGGGGGTTGTCAACTGGAAAGAGGCCTGAGTGAGGGGCTCTAATGAGGGACTCTGGGGGTGGTTGATGCCCTGCCTGCTTCGTGATCTGGGTACTAGTTTTGTGGGTATGTTCCCTTTGAAAATGCAATGAGCAGTGCACTTTGACACTTGTACTTTTCTGTATCTATTTTCAGCGAAAAACGGTAAGTGGAAAAATAATCCTGGAGAAAAGAACGAGATTTACATGCAAAAAGAATGGCTATAAGGTGACCATCGTTAAATTTGAATGATGGGTCCGTGAGGGCTAATTGTATTCTTTCTGTTACTATTAAATATGTGGGAAATTTTCTGAAATATAAGATAAAAACAATACTTTTTATTGAATAAAAGTAATTATTTAATTAATAATAAAATAATAGTTGAAGAAAAGGGGGAAATGTTTATTAATAAAATAATAATTGAGGAAAAGGGGACAAAATCAAGATAATATGCATATTATTTATAGACAGAGAGATGTATAAATATGGGAACAGTGTCCCTGGGAGGAGGAGAGAGGTGAGGCATGGGGACATTGTGCTTGTTATAAAGTTTTAGGACTATTTGATGTCATAAATATGTGCCTGTATGACTGTAATACATTTAAAAAAATAATTTAAACGTCAAAAAAATAAAAATAGTTGGAAGGAAAGAGATGAAGAAGTCCTGTGATTTTAATCTCAAATGATAATAAAACCATGTTTTGGATTCATATTACTTGAGGGAATTGGAATAAAGGAACAGAAATTAGAGTAAAGGGACTTGACATGCTATAATTTCATATAAAGTGTAACGCTTATGAGCTGAATGAACAGGGAAGAAAATAAAGTGCAGTAACTCTGTGCTGAGGAATACACCAGAAACAGGAATTTTGAGACAGCGAGAAATTACATACAACTTAATACTGTACAAATATATTTTAACAAGGTAGTAAATCAATTCTAATTTTTCAAGCTCATTTGACCACATTGCATGGTGATCAAATCAATAAGCTTGAGAGACATCCCACTAAGTCGTGGTCCAAGGAGAACACTTTGGGGAAATCTGAGCTAAAGGCTCTTAATAAGCAAAGAAGGCACTTTGCATTTTATGGGATTAACCTAAGGTAGCAATCCCCTAGAACCCATTAGTTAATCCCAGTCACTCTGCCCAGCCACATAGGATTCCTGGGCCTCACGGCAAACTCCTATAACTGGGCTACTCAACTCATAACCAGTTACCTACTTCTTTAATTATTTTTTAAATGTTTTTATTGTATTTTTGAGAGAGAAAGAGAGAGAGAGAGAGAGAGAGAGAGAGAGAGAGAGATGGAGTACGAGCGGGGGAAGGGCAGGGAGAGAGGGACACACAGAATCCAAAGCAGACTCTAGGCTCTGAGCTGTCAGCACAGAGGCTGATACGGGGCTTATAACCACGAATGTCCAGATCATGACCTGAGCCGAAGTCAAAAGCTTAACCGATTGAGCCACCCAGGCATCCCACCACTTGCCCACTTCTGCTTTAAGGTTGGAAAAGCAAAATATTTTCTATCCTAAGACTGTTGTAGCTTGTGGTAGCCATGTGACTTGGTATTCACCAGGGACACAAAAGCAGAAGTCAGCAGGGAAAGATTTTGCGTTCCTGATAACAGGGACAGATACTTTCAGAACCCAGGGAGGTTCCAAACAGATAAACATCGTCCTTAAAAAACAATCTTATTTTTTTAGACTAAAAAAAAAAAAATCTTATTGAGGTTGATCCCTTTCAGTGTGATGTTGTTAGAGAACCCTAGTATGTATCAGGATCTATCTTTAAAGCCACTATTTAAATCCATATATCCACTTCTAATGTTTGATTAAATTTAGTATAGAACTGCTCCCGATCCACAACGACAACAACAAATGTGCAAACACTTTTCCGTTTGGAACTTGCTCAGGAAGCTGTTATACTCAGTTATAGCTAAAAGTATTCTAAAACTAAACTCAGTGCGCAATTTACGTATAGTAGTATATTTAGAATAGCGTCTCTCTTCAATAACACACGATCTGAGTGATCTGATAGCATAATGGGTTCAATAATTATCCATTCAGCCACAGAAATGCTTGTCTAGGGAATTGAATCACCTCAATTATCCAGTATGGGGATTCATAATGAAATATCGAATAGGTTTTATCTAAATTTGTTTACTATTTTCTTCTTGCAAATGTGCCTGTAAATTATGTAATTTGTCTAGATGGTAAACGTGATTTAGTAGAAGCAGTATAATTTTGGGAGTCAGAACTAGTTTCCAGCCTTAGCTATGTCACTCACCAGATGTGGGATTTGGGTAAATTACTTAAACTCTCTGAGTCTTCCTCTCTCCATCTATGAAATGGGACATATGAACACTCCTTCTGTAATTAATCTAAGTAATGGACAGCGAATGTAATCAGTACATGTGGGTTCCTTTCCTGCTCTCATAAAATCCATCTCAAAGGTCGCTGTCATTGATTAAGATACTGAGGGTTCCAAAGCAGTTAGGAACACCACATCTTTCATTTAAGCCGTTTAAAGCAATTGTTAGAATTTTCTTTTTTTTTTTTTTTTTTTTTCAAATCACTCAGACAAAAACAACGTATCGGTTACGTAGGGTTCTACTGGCAAGACCTCCGGCCACATTGAGGGGATGAACCATTTTACCTTCCCACTGATGATGAACCTGGTAACACCAGAAGGGAAGCAAATGTTAAAAAAATGAAAGGCTCAGTTCGGGGGTGGGTTGGGAGAGGGGCGTTTATACAGATGTGATTACAAACCGCTGGATGATACGCTATCTTGTACCACAAGCCTCTGGCGGGGGGGGGGGAGAGCATGTCCTACCCTGGTAAGAAGGGGAAGGAAAAGATACAGATGTGCCATCCTTTGCCTTTGATTCTTCTGTTTGATAAAAAATAAATCATTTTCCCTTGGCCGAACGAATATGGTGATGACCCAGGAGATTTTCAGGGCCTTCCTGGAGAATCACAATCAGTTTTTCTGCACGGGTTGGGTAGGTGTGCTTCCCCTCGCGATTTGATCAGAGCCTTCGCCGTGGCCATCATCATTCTCCTGCTCCTGCTCCCCTTGAGAACCCTGAGCGGCAGGGAGACAGAGCGGCTGAGGGGGGTTAAGTAAAGCAGAGGAAAAGTGGAGGATCACGGAGAACCATTTCAGCGGAGTGTGGTGTAGTAAATCGATAGGGAACTTTACTGGCACCAGTCTGTAGGAATCTGCTTTGGTTTTTTGGGGGGTTGTTTTTTTTTCTGGTTTTTTTTTTCTGTTAGATTTCTATAAATCTAACAATGAATAGTACATCCCTCCTTTCCGTCAGAAACACGTACTACCGATGAGTAGGGAAAATATAACCTCTGCTTTGTAACGCCAGTGAAAAGCTCAGCGGGCAATAGTGATACTCAGAATAGATAACCCAGAAGGCCGATTCCCCGGAACCAATCAGCAGGAAGAAGCTAGGCTGAATGGGCGAAAGTCACCTGGGGAGGTTACTGAAAATACATCTTCCCAGACTGTAGCCCCATGGATTTTGGTTCTATAGGGCGATGAGGGGGCCCAGGAATATGTATTTTTGAAACCTTTCCAGGTAGATGAAACACTTCCGGTGCGTACATAAAATAATACATAATGCGTTTGCAATAAAGAAAGAGGAACTTTAGGTTACAGACACAGGCCAATGGTCAAGATACTTGGACTGAAAGTAGCAAGAGTGTGTATCATTTGCTCCCAGTGCTGCTAAAAAGAAGGATGAATATACGTATTTGCTTATATAGGTGTGAAATATCTCTGGAAAGTTCTACAAAAAGACGATACTATGGGTTTTGCCTCTAGAGTCAAGAACTGGGTGGTTGGCAGATAGGAGTGGGAGAGAGCTTTTATCACAGCCTAACCTTTTGTATCTTCTGAAATTTGAGCCAAGAGTATTATGTATTCAGAAAGGACTGAAAAATAGTATTTCTGTAATGCCCATGACAAAATGTGGCTTATAAATAACTTTCCAGGTAAGTCTGATGTTCACCCAGGGCTTTCTCACATCCCTCAGAGGTTAAGGATTTCTCCTTCTATGAAGGTAGAACACCCGAAAGCTAACCACAGGGTACTTACGTGAGTGTGAATGCTACATTTCTGGAAATATCACTTAATTCCAATCAGTGGAGTTCACAACTAACTGTCACTAGATCCGATAAAGGATGGCAGGTCTGTTCACCAGCTAATTAGCCACCTCTTGAAGAAAATAGCAAAAACACAGTTTATAATGTATTCAGCCAGTTGGCTTTGAATTATGTAATTCCTGATTATTTTTAATAATTGGAAGAGATGCGAATTACTTCAAAATATATACATAGAGTCTTTATTAATGTTTTAGAACCTCCCCACCTCAAATTAGGGAAGTTCAACATCCCGTGAAATGTAGCCACGTTGTTCTTGATTAGCCTCCTCAAAAAAAATCTTCACTGAAAATATATTTTGATGGGATTCATTTGGCTTTTAGAGTTGCTCAAGGACACCCACTTGAAACTGTTTTTCTGCATTTTCTTTGAATCTGTTAAAGACGTGGTCATTGTGTTCCACGATGCCACTTGAATAAATCATAATTTCCCCACTTAAAATTTTGCACCAGAAAAATGGTTTTAAGAACCGGATGCTTCCTGGGGCGCCGGAGTGGCTCAGTCGGTTAAGCATCTGACTTCGGCTGAGGTCATGATCTCACAGGTTGTGGGTTCGAGCCCTGCATCGAAGCCCGCATCTGCGCTGACAGCTCAGAGCCTGGAGCCTGGTTCGGATTCTGTGTCTCCCTCTCTCTCTGCCCCTCCTCTGTTCACGCTCTGACTCTATCTCTCAAAAAATGAAATAAAAAAAAACCTTAAGAACCGTATGCTTCCTCTTACAAGGTGAGAACTTCTGCCAAGAACCTGGGGGTTGAACTTGATGTTCAATCATAGTCTATGGCAGATTTCCTAATTTTCCAAATTTTGGGATCATCCAGCCTTGGGAAAGGAGAAAGGAAAAGCAAATATACCCTGTTTATAAAATTTACGTAGCATAATTATTTATTATTTTTATTTTAGAGAGAGAGCACGCTCCTGTGTGAGCAAGGGACTGGCAGAGAGAGAAAGGGAGAGAGAGAATCCTAAGCAGGCTCCACACTCAGTGTGGAGCCCAACGCAGGGCTTGATCCCACAACCCTGGGATCATGACCTGAGCTGAAACCGAGAGTTAGATGGTCAACCAACTGAGCCACCCAGGCATCCCCATAGCATAATTTTTTAAAAGTAAGCAAGACAACCTTGCACTGGGTAACAATTTTCACACTTTCTGGTTTCAGTTAAAGTTTGGATCTCTATGCAAGGTAAAGCAATTGAGTGGACAATAATCAGGTTCTTTGAGAGGATCTTGGGGATAAACAAGCCAATGAGAAAAGTTCACACTTTTAGGGGCACCTGGGTGGCTCAGTCGGTTGGGCGTCCAACTTCGGCTCAGGTCATGGTCTCACAGCTCGTGGGTTCAAGCCCTGCATCAGGCTCTGTGCTGACAGCTCAGAGCCTGAAGCCTGCTTCGGATTCTGTGTCTCCCTTTCTCTGCTCCTACCCCACTCACACTCTTGTCTCTGTCTCTGTCTCTCTCTCTCTCTCTCTCAAAAATAAACACTAAAAAAAAAAAAATTCACACTTTTGATGTAGTGATCCTTTTTATTTTCCAGCTACTTTTTCTTCCTCTTTCAAATTTTTATTTAAATCCTAGTTAGTTAACATATAATGTAATCATGGTTTCAGGAGTAGAACTCAGTGATTCATCACTTACATACAACACCCAGTGCTCATCACAAGCGCCCCCCTTAGGACCCATCACCCATCACCCATCTAGCCCATCCCCTACCCAACTCCCTCCATCAACCTTAAGTTTGTTCTCTATCATGAAGAGTCTTTCATGGTTTGTTTCCTTCTCTCTTTTCCCCCCTTCCATATGTTCATCTGTTTTGTTTCTTAAATTCCACATGCGAGTGAAATCATACGCTATTTTTCTTTCCCTGACTGATTTATTTCCCTTAGCATAATACACTCTAGCTCCATCCATGTTGCTGCAAATGGCAAGATTTCATTCTTTTTGATGGCTGAGTAATATTCCATTGTATATTTATACCATTGACGTAGCAATTCTTGAGTGGGTTGGCTAATGAGCGCACACCTTAAATGGATGGACAGGAACAGTGAGGGAAATGCTCTAAGGGGTGAGTGTCCAACTTGAAGAAAAACTAATATGTTTAACTCATTGTCACCATATGATGGTGCCTTGGGAACCAATCAAATTCTCCTGCTTTTCTCTAGTTTTTTCCTTGGTGTTAGGACCCATCTAAGAAAAATGACTAATCTGTATCTGGCAGAATATTCAGACCATGAAAGAAATCTTCTTGAACTAAGGGTATAAAAATAATGTGGCTTATAACTACTGACTGTAAAATGGTGCAGCCACTTTGGTAAACAGACGGACAGTTCCCCAAAAGGTTACAGATACAGTGACCATGTGGCCCAGAAACTCCACTCCTAGGTGTTAGTTTCCTGTTTGTCCACCTTACCTGGTAACTTCAATTAGTCAGTAGATGCATTAGAGAAGAGAGATAAATTATTTCCCATTCTTAACTCAAGAGTCAACTAGAATAGATAGTAATTATATTGGACTCTGTTTATTGCCTCTATTTCTTTCTGTTTTATACGTGCATCTTTGTTTTTCTAGGTATATTGCACACTCAAAATTTTGCACTAAAATAATGCATTATCTGATTAAAAATAAACATACCTAGGGGCACCTAGGTGGCATAGTTGGTTAAGCGTCCAGTTCTTGATCTTGGCTCAAGTCATGATCTCTTGGTTCGTGGGATTGAGCCCCATGTGGGGGTCCATACTATCAGCACCGAG
Source organism: Acinonyx jubatus (assembly GCF_027475565.1). NCBI lineage: Eukaryota > Metazoa > Chordata > Mammalia > Carnivora > Felidae > Acinonyx > Acinonyx jubatus. Next base: position 85,293,750 of record NC_069391.1, on the reverse strand, counting down.
CCTGCTTGGCATTCTCTCTCTCCCTCTGTCTCTGCCCCTCGTCCAGTTGCGTGCACTCTCTCTCTCAAAATAAAGAAATAAGCTTAAAAATAAAGATATCTAGTATTGATTATTAAAAATATAGAAAAACATCTTGAGCCTAGTACCCAAAGAAACTTCTGTTAATATTTTGCTACTTTATACTTCTTCTCAGGGTGTATTTACATGTTTATACACATTTGTTTTATAAAAGTGGGAGCAAATGTTTCACAACTGTCCTAAGCTAATTTTCCCAATTTCATGAAATTATCTACTACAATATAATCCTCATGATTAGAGATATTATCTCACATGGACCTACCGTATGCTTTTTGAACTGCCTGTCCCTGAGAAACAGATTCTAAGAAAGATTTGTGTTGTGTGTCGTAACTTCATTGGTGAGCACCCTTGGGATGAACCCTTCAATGGGATGGTAAAGGAAGTAAATTTGAGTCAAGGGGGGGAATGGAACTACACTGAAGTTGCAATAAGGAGTCTGGAAGCTATGGGGCACCTGGGTGGCTCAGTTGGTTGAGCGTCCAACTCTTGGTTTGGGTTAAGGTCATGATCTCATAGTTTGTGAGTTCAAGCCCCGCTTCGGGCTCCGAGCTATCAGCAAGGAACCTGCTTGTGATTCTCTCTCTCTCTCTCTCTCTCTCTGCCCCTCCTCCACTAGCTCTCTCTGTCTCTCTCTCAAAATAAATAAACTTTAAAAAAAAAACAAGAGCCTGGAGCTCTGGAGCTGGGACGGTCCTTCAGAGTTGTCCCTCCTTAAGGCAAAGGGCCTGAGTCCTTGAACCCCTTTATCATCCAATAACTGAATGGGGACTGTGCCCCAGGAGTATGTGTGGCCTTGGGCAAAGTACCTCTTTTAGCTAGGGCGATTCACAGCTAAAAATTCAGCTGAAAGCCATTAGGTGTCAATATTACAAGCAACTCAGGTAATAAATTCCTCAGTCCTGAACAAGGAATCTAGATGACACATAACAGTACTTGCTGAAGTCTATTTCCTGTGCCGTTTGAATTCACTTACATATTTTATTAAGTTTTCATTGTGTCCTTACTCTACTGTTTATTGTAGATTTCACACAGACTTGGCCAACATTTCTGCCTGATCTAACCAGTGTATATGATGGGGTGACACCCCCCCCCCATGTCTTGTGGGTCCAAACCGCTGCACCATGAATTTTTCAATCCATGGGTGTTGGCACTTACCCAATCATTGTCAAAACTGGGCAGTATAGCATATCAAGAGATTCCCAACGGAACCACATGGGTACCATTCTTCCCTGCCCTCATCGTGAAGCAGTAGCCCTGCCTCCCCCTGATGCTCAGAGTCTGGCACTCATGTCAGGATCGTGACTCCTTTTTTTCTGCACTGCTTTCTTTGCTTTCTTCTCCTCATGAGGACCTTAAAGTGACAGTAGTAGTTTTAACTGAAAGTTTGATGGGACTGTTGTTGCATCTTTTGACAGAACATTTCTCCCTTTGGGGGGGGCAGAACATCGAGACCTGCATTGTCTAGAATTGTAGCAACGGGAAGCACCAATTCTACAAGTTGGTCCCTTGGAGGGGTGGTGAGCAAGGATACTCACTACTTCCTGCTCTTGGGCACCAGACCCGTATATTCTACCTACCGGGGGACATGGCACCATATAGTAGTCATGGATCTAGGGTGTTACTAGGTCTTAGAGCATAAACCCTAAGCCCTAAGCCCTAAGTTACTAGGTCTTAGAGCATAAGCTTATGCTTAGAGCATAAGCATAAGGCAATTGCCTCAGTTACACTTGCAAAAGGCTACTCTATCAGACTGGCAACCTATGGGTGGTGCAGTATGTCATCAAAACAGTGGGTCCCACAGTCATGTGTTTACTGCTATCATCTCCTTTGTTGTCCAGCGCATCCTTAATCCATTGCAATGTTGTGCAAGATCCCATGTCAGGGGATCAGATACTTTGTGAGCCCTTGAATTGTGGTGCTGTCTGAGGTCCTGTGGACCGCAAAGGCAAAACTAGACCTGGACTATCTGTTGATTCTAGCCAAGATGCATTGCAGAATGGAAGGGGTTTAGAGTGGTCAGTTTATCGCCACGAAGCTGGTTGGTGTCCTCGAAGATGGTGCCATATCAGCACTTAGCACTGGTCTCTGTTGCTGGGAGGTGGGATATCTGGCACTGGCAGTAGCAAGATTAACCTTGATGAATGGCAGCCATTCTGGGCCCATGCATAGCCTCCGTCCCTGCCACTGTGACTTCTCTGTTCATGTGACCATTATGCCAGCCCTGGAATGGCTAATAACAGAGGCTAGCCGCTAGCAACTGGCCATGCCATTCTGGATTTTTCATTGTTTAGGGCCTCTTCTACAAAGAATGATGAAGGAGAAGAGGATGTTCTCCAGAAGGCATTTTTACACGTGATGCCAAGATCTTCACACGTGGGCTCATTCCCATCGGCCCACCCATGTAAATCTTCCCCAGGTGCCCTGGTCACCAGTCTGCTAATTTTTCTCTTTCCAGGTCCCTGAACAATGAGCTACACCATTTCCCTAGGTTCATGAACTGGTATAGAGGGTCATTTTGGTCTGTCATTCTTTCCACGCGAGGCGGATGACCAGATGCATTGCCTGAAGCTCTGCCCATTGTGAGGATTTCCCTTCACACTTTTCTTTCAGAGACACTCTTGAGTGTAGCTAGTGCAACAGCAGCCCATTTTTAGCTTGCGCTCCATATCAGGATGACCCATCTGTGAACCATCTGTTGGGCTTCTCCCTCCCTGGTAAGCTAATCACCAGGGACCCGTCATGTGGCCATAGGTTTGTGTTGAAGGAAAGATGCCAATGCAACTTAATTGTGCCCTCTGTCCTGCTGATGCTTGGTTCTGGATTTACCTCTTCCATCTTATGGATTGCTAGTGAGTCTGCCCGACCCTATGACTTGACACTTCTCAGAGAAGGACTCGGCAGCGAGCCATCCGCTGTCACTACTCCAGCAGCTGGAGGAACAAATGCCTTAGCTCATTCCTGAAAAAAAAAAAAAAAAAGAACTTCCGTTCTCCGAAGCTGAGAATTTGAGGTGCTCCTTGGTTTCTCGTTTGCTTTTTTGTTTGTTTGTTTTTTGCTATTTGTAACACAACTTTCAAAGCTCCTATTGTAAGCAGATAGCTTATAAAAATCAGAGATAGAAACCGAAAGTGGGCAAGTAATGAGATGATCAGAACCAAAATGAGGTGACGTGGGTTCTAGCCCTAGCTTTGCTATTATCTTTGAATTTTGTAGTTGACTGGTCATTTCACTTCTCAGAGCCTTAATTGCCTTATCTACATTATGAGACGGTTGAATGAGGCCAATTGTTCCCAGTCTAGAGTCTACTGTGAAGGTAATAAAAATTCAAGAGCTATTTCCAGTATTTTATTTAGTCTAATGAAAATAATTTATCTATCCCCGATAAGGTTGAGGAGGGATCAGGTGGGGGACACCGCACTGGCAATTTAGGCAAGCAAGAGAGCAGTATCAGATAAACCCTGGAGAATAAAAGAATCGTAGACCACCATTACATGATAGGTATTTCCAAGGTCATCTGGTCCAAATCAGTAACAGGTGCACAAATCCCCTCGTTATTATTATGAACTATCCTCGGGGCGCCTGGGTGGCTCAGTTGGTTGAGTGTCTGGCTTCAGCTCAGGTCATGATCTCACAGTTCATGAGTTCGAGCCCTGTGTCTGGCTCTGTGCTGACAGCTCAGAGACTGGAGCCTGCTTCTGATTCTATGTCTCCCTCTCTCTCTGCTCCTCTCCTGCTCGTGCTCTGTTTCTCTCTCTCTCTCTCTCTCTCTCTCTCTCTCTCAAAAATAAACATTAACAAATTTTTTAAAAAAATTATGAACCATTCTTTGAGCTCTTCCAGTATCATGAGGAGGCTGTTGCAGTCTCAGAGGGCTCTACTAATTACATTGTCTAGATGTACTATTAGTTGTTGGTCTCCTCACCTCACATACTCTTCTCCAGTTTACTCCAGTTGAGCTTCAGAATGCACCATTCTATTGAAACTGCCAAATCCAGTGGTCTCTATTTTGTGTAGCAATGTTGGACTCAACTGATCCTTCCTTCCTTGAAATTATTTCTTCTCTTGGCCTCTTGGCTAGCATGTCTCCTGCCTTTCCTCCTAACTCACTGGTTGAGCCTTCTCAGTCTTGTATTCTGGCTCCTCCTTTTCTTCTACCTGATCTCTAAATATTGGAGTACCCATTGGCCTGGTAACTTGGCCCTATCCTCTTAAGTGGTATAGCCTTTCTCATGGTTTCAGGTAGCTTAAGGCTTTCAAATCAATATCTTCCCTTTGTCACCTCTTCTCTGAAACTTAGATTTAAATATCCAAATTCATACTAGACAGTTCTTCTTGAATGGCTAATAGGCATTTAAACTTAATTTGTCTATAAGAGAAATTTTCGTTTTCCCTACCCAAACCCATTCCTTCCCCAAACTCCCAAATATCTGAAAATGGAACCTTTCTATAGATTTCTAAGGCCAAAAGCTTAGAACACATCCATCATTCAGCTCTCTCTGTCTTTCACCAAAGAATTCCCAAGTTCCATCACTCTAACACCAAAAGCTACCCCAAACCTGACTATTTCTCTTTCTGTCCATTACCCTATCTCCTGCTAAGTCATCTCCATATCTTTGCCTGGACTACTGCTAGAACCTTCCAATTCATCTCCTTGCTTGCTCTCTTGCTTTCTGTGATCTAATCTCCATGTAATACCAAGATGGGTGTATGCAAATACAATCAGATCAAATCACTCCTCTGCTTAAAATCTACCAAATGCCTGGCTTCTGATTGAAGCTACGGTCTCGATATCTTATCTTGTCCTACAATGCTGTAAATGATCTGGACTCTGCATCTCTGAACTTCCCATAAAAATTATCCACCCTAGCCACAGCCTTCCAGTCTAATTGGCCTTCTCTCTCACCTTAGAATCGTTGTACTAGATGCTGCCTTTCCTTAGAATGGTGAGCCTCACAGTCCTGGACACTTATCATCATTCGTGTCTTGGTGAGACGTGATGCTCCTTAGAGAGGCCTCCCCGGCCACTCAGTCCAAAGCAACCATCCAGAGAGTCCTACGTTTATGCCCTGTTCAGTTCTCTTCGAACACTTTCTATACTTCCTGGCCTTCCTTTCCCTGTTTGCGTCTTCTCACTAGAATGTGAGTTATAGGAGAGTGGCAACACTGTCTGCCTTCTTTTTGTTCTTTTCTTGGGACTTGGGAGAGAGTTTAGCACACAGCTCACTAAAAATTTGCTACAGGGATAAAGGAATCAGGAGACTCTGGGACCCACAGAATCCAGCCTAACGTTGGCAACGGCTCCCCAGCTCCTGTTTCTCAAATTTTGGGGAAGAAGATTTGGGGGAAGGAGATTTACAGCATTTACAGATTTACAGTCATTTTGGGGAAGAAGATTTACAGCAGTAAACACAGTAGACAAGAAATGTCAATGGGCCAACAGGCACATGAAAAGGTGCTCAACGTCGCTCCTCATCAGGGAAATACAAATCAAAACCACACTCAGATATCACCTCACGCCAGTCAGAGTGGCCACAATGAACAAATCAGGAGACTATAGACGCTGGCGAGGATGTGGAGAAATGGGAACTCTCTTGCACTGTTGGTGGGAATGTAAATTGGTGCAGCCACTCTGGAAAACGTGTGGAGGTTCCTCAAAAAACTAAAAATAGACCTACCCTATGACCCAGCAATAGCACTGCTAGGAATTTACCCAAGGGATACAGAAGTGCTGATGCATAGGGGCACTTGTACCCCAATGTTTGTAGCAGCACTCTCAACAATAGCCAAATTATGGAAAGAGCCCAAATGTCCATCAACTGATGAATGGATAAAGAAATTGTGGTTTATATACACAATGGAGTACTACGTGGCAATGAGAAAGAATGAAATATGGCCTTTTGTAGCAACGTGGATGGAAATGGAGAGTGTGATGCTAAGTGAAATAAGCCATACAGAGAAAGACAGATACCATATGTTTTTACTCTTATGTGGATCCTGAGAAACTTAACAGAAACCCATGGGGGAGGGGAAGAAAAAAAAAAGAGGTTAGAGTGGGAGAGAGCCAAAGCATAAGAGACTCTTAAAAACTGAGAACAAACTGAGGGTTGATGGGGGGTGGGAGGGAGGGGAGGGTGGGTGATGGGTACTGAGGAGGGCACCTGTTGGGATGAGCACTGGGTGTTGTATGGAAACCATTTTGACAATAAATTTCATATATTAAAAAAACAGAAATGTCAATTGGCCAGAGATGTAATAAAATTAACTTCGTGATAGAACTTGCTTCATGTGTATGTACACATTTTCCTTATATCAGATCATCCATAGGACTGCAATTTATTCTGACGGGCCACCTCCGCTCAGAGTAAAGTGAGAGGTAACTTTCACGGTAATTTTTACAGAATACTTGCAGCGGGTTGTATTGTGTCATGCAAAGTCCAAGACATTTGCCCAGGCCGGCTAGACCACTTTTCTTCTTGACAGTCCAGTTAAAAATCAAATGGCAATGAGTTTGTGTTTGATCTTGCTGGGTTATGGGATGTCACTAGATATTTTTAAATACCCTAACTTGAGTAATTATAGTGCATTTTTCTGCAGCCAGATTTACTCCACGAGAAACACAAGCAAACTCCGATTCTCAAACCTGACCTGATCATTCCTTCCTTCCCCATCATTCCCTTTCCGGATTGAACCACCACCAGAAGTCTAATCATCCATTTGTCATCCAACAAGAGGAAAATTTCTATTGTGCTTTATCGGTAATGACAATGTATTGAGTGCTTAACAGGTGCCAGCCACGGTTCTCTGTGTTTTACATAGCTTAATTCGTTTAATCCTAATGACACGTGTACTGTCATTTTGACCACATACAGATAGGAAAACTGTAGCACAGAGCAGTTAAGTAACTTGAGTAAGGTTAAACAGCTAGGAAGCAGTGAAGCTGGGCTGTATACCCAGGCCAGTCTAACGCTATAACCGCTACACTACTGTGTAAAGTGACAAAACTCTGATCTTTCCATTTGCTCTTATAATCTCCTATTACCCCTGTCACTTCTACAGCGTGCTAAATAGGGACTAGTGTCTTATCCGGGAAAGACATCCCAATTTCTTTAAAAGTTGCTCATCTTACATGATTCCAAATCTCTCCATCACCCAGATCACCTGTGGAAATACAGGCATGTCTGTGCATCCTCTTAAAGGGTCAGAACTAAGCATTAGTCGAAGTGTGGGTTTAGCTGTATATATAGAGAGATGATCAATTTCTTCTTCCTGGATACATAATTTAATTAATGTTGTATCAAATCATCTTAGGCTGTTTGGTGGCCACATCATACTCTGTACTTGTATTTCTATGAAATACAATTTTCACAGGCTCCTTAGAGGTGCTATATGTACTTCCCCAAACACCTATCAGGAACCAAACAAAATGAAAGCTTCAGTATAGCAACAATAATCTGAAAGGGGATGGGGCATCCAGGTGGCTCAGTCAGTCAAGCGTCCGACCTTGGCTCAGGTCATGATGTCATGGCTGGTGTGTTTGAGCCCCATGTATGGCTCTGTGTGGACAGCTCAGAGCCTAGGGCCTGCTTTGATTCTGTGTCTCCCTCTCTCTCTGCCTTCCTCTGCTCACATTCTGTCTCTCTCTCTCTCTCTTTCAAAAATGAATAAATAAACATTAAAAAAGTTTTTTTTAATCTGAAAAAGGATTTCCCTTAACATCAAGGGACACATGCATATTCAAGCCTAAAATCCTTTAAAAGAGTATACACATGAAAAGATTTAAAAAACCCTAAAAGCATTTTAATTTTTTAAACAATAAAATGATGACGTAAACCAAGAAACATTGTTCTCAAAGTTACTTTAAGGCCTACTCACAGTACAGGAAAGGAAAATAATAAAAGCCCACAGCAATTAGAAGCCTTCTGCTATATACATTTAGGGGGAAAAGATAGTAGAAAGAAAGAAAGAAAGAAAGAAAAAAGAAAGAAAGAAAAAAGAGGGAAAAGGAAAGAAAGAAAGAAAGAAAGAAAGAAAGAAAGAAAGAAAGAAAGAAAGTTTGATTTCACTGAAATCTTTCTCTGTCTCCTGCTGTAAAGCTGTACCATTGCTAAGTTTCCTGGCAGCTTGTTGTCTAGTATGTTCCCCTGCGTTACTCTCTGAACTCAGCTATTAGCACTATTTGTAATACCTGTGTGATCCTGGAGCCTTTCTGTAAAGAGTGAGTTCAATGATCTAGTCTAAAACTTCCTGATTTGACCTTTCTGCCTTGGTGAGACGTTTGACCGTGGGGCTGTGACACTACAGAGTTGCCGTTGACCACGTATGAGCTGTTCATGAATTGTTGGCTCGTCTTTTTTTCCCCCCTATGTGATACTGGGTAGAGTTTGAAAAACCCAAGTGATAGATTTTTACATTTATTCCTAACCTACTGCTTCCTGTTTTATTCATCCTATGCTAAGATCTTTGGGGAAGTCCATTACTAGCCAGCTAGGTTTCAGGTCACCCACATATGTGATAATATGCCATCTACTTACTTAGCCAGGTTGTTCATGAAAATGTTAACCAACAATTGGTTAAGGATGGGGCTCTGGGATGGGTGGGGATTTGTTTTTCAGGAAAACAATGACACATGAACCACTGCTCTTTGAAAATGGTCATTCCATCATTTACGGGCCACCCCAAACATACCATCAGTGGCTCCGTCTCTTTCTATCTTGTGGCCATGGACGTAATTCAGGTGTGCCACTCGTGTATTTCTTGTTGTTGTTAATGTTTGTTCACTTTTGAGAGACAGAGCGTGAGTGGGGGAGGGGCAGAGAGCGAGGGAGACACAGAATCCAAAGCAGGCTCCAGGCTCTGAGCTGCCAGCACAGAGTCCGATGCGGGGCTCGAACCCACGAACCGCCAGATGATGGCCTGAGCCGAAGCTGGATGCTAAAACGATGGAGCCACTCAGGTGCCCCAGGTGTGCCATTTGAATAGCACTCTTGGGATACACCTGTACTCCTTAGGGGCATCATAGAGCAGAGGTTAAGACTGTGAATTCTGAAATGTGCCAACCTGTGCTTACATGCATGTTCCCCAGTTTTGGCATTGTGGTCTGGGGCCAGTTACTGCTCTAAACCGCTGTTACCTCGTCTCTAAAATAGAGGGAATAATACTTAAGATCACATGAGAAAATGCACATTAAAGCACTTAACCTAGACGCTAACATCGACGAAGTGCAAAAGAATATTAGCTCTTCTTAACAGTAGTCGTGAACCTACCCAAACAGAAAATGAGGTGAGTCGGGTACAGCTTAATCTTAATGAGCCCATGCTGGGTCTTAGTGACTATCACTTCCCTTTGTAAGAATTTATGGGCTCTCATTTTATACTGTTTGAAAACCCATCCATTTTAATAATCCGTTCCATAATTTCGCACAGGGATGAATGTCAGGCTCACTGCTTTATAATTGCAGAATTTCCTGTTCTCTCCCAGTGAAAATTTGCACGGCATTTCCTGCTCTCCTCTTCTGTGACACTCTCCCCTTCTCCACCATTCTTCCGGGGATTCGGAAGAGTCACCCCCTCTTCTCTCCAACCCTCTCACAAAGTTCACCTCAGCCAGGGCACTTGATGTTCTCTATCTTCCCACCTATCTTTGACATCAGTGCCTCTTAAACTAGCTTGTTCTCCCCCCTCCAGTCTGAAGATCATTGTCTCTGATGCAGAAGACAGGCAGAACAGGAACGGAGTGGCCCGGCTCTCTTGCTGTCATCTGTTGTCACCATCTGTCTCTAGCAGAGGGCCTACCCCTTCCTATTTGTTCTCTTGCTTGTTAGTATAACTTTCCAAATCCCCCTCTTTTTGCCTTATTATTTGATACAAACTTCGGTTATCTATTCCTCTTTTTGCTTTTTGTCTTTTCAAAATAGAAGCTCAGACATTTCCAGTCTCAAATGACATTTGAAGCCGTTTCTCCCTAACGTGTTATTTTAAGACTCGAAGTAAAAGCAAACAGTCATACACAATATGTGCTTCTGGAGAAGTTTAAGGTACTACTGCTTTAAAATGACCTGTTAGCCATGTCTCCATTTCAAGTGGATTCAGAAAGTCAGTTAAGAAGCAAATGTGAGGCGAGTAGGTAATGCGGACGAAGGTGGTAGCTATGGAGATGGTAGAAGTGGGCAGGTCCCGGAAATAGTGAAAATACCACCAACGGTACGCACCAATGGATTGGGATATGGGCTGTGTTGTGAGCAGAAGAAGAATCAAGGGTTCCAAAAGCTTTAAGTTTTTATTTGTTCGCTTGAGCAGTTAGGTTGATGGCAGATCTGGCAAGAAGTGGAAGATCTTGGAGCAGCAAATCAGGAAGGGGTATTAATCATTCCGTTTGACTGCATTTAAGTTTTCTATTAGACATCTAAATTGAAATGTCAAGTAGAATATAGGAGTTTGGAGTTCTGAAGAGAGGTCTAGGCTAGAGATATAAATCTGAGTTGTCTCGAAATACCCAATTAAGATGATTCGAAGAGAAAATGGGAGGTGAGATAGTGGAGGCAGTGAGTGTAAGACAATGCCCTATTTTTCTACAGAGGCAAAGAAAAATGGGCGTAGCTGGGACAGGGTGTGGAATCAACGGAAGTTTTTTGTTTGCTTGTTTTTGTGTGTGTGTATGTTTGTTTCAATGGGTCGTCTTAAAGTATGCGTCAGTTTGGATGGGAAGGCTCCAGTGGAAAGTAATAATGGAGTAGGGAAAGAAAAACTGGCAGCAAAAATTCCTTTTTTGAAAAAAAAAAAGGAAAACAGGGAAGCAGAGAGGTTGAACTCAGATAGCAGCGGTGACTTTTTTATTGTAACTACAAGAGAGGCCAGTATGTGAGTACGGATACAAATAGGTTGGTGGGCGATCTGGTTGAAAGGCGAGGTAGGTAGTTCTTACTGGAATGGTATTATTTTTGTGTAAAACATGCAGAGAGGTTATTAGCTTAGAACAAAGGGGGAAGAGGATGTTGGAGATTTGAAATCATCTGCTGACATAGTAGAAAAGTAGATACATCAGAAAACTGGGATAATATCGGTGTCAAGTGACTCTCTGAGAGGTATGGTAATGGATTTGAAATGACTCTGGTCAATAGCGCTGTGATTTTCTCCAGTTACATTGCAATCTTGTTAACAAATGTGAAGACCATTTTTTTTTTTTCTGGCTAGGTACGAGCGTCAAGGAGATAGGCAAGTAATTAATGACAGTTGTACAGGAACAATTATAATGCTGGACAATGGACTATAGGCCTGGTAACAAGAGAAGTGAAGAAATTGAGAGTGGTCTATATATTCTCTTTGCTTGCTTTGGGCTTGTTTTGCTCTTTTTTCCAATGAATTCTTGAGATAGGAATTTATACTGTTAGTTTGAGACCTTTCGTCTTTTCTAATGAAAGAGAATTTAGTGCAATAAATACACCTCTCAGCACTGCTTTAGCTGCATCTCACCTATTTTAATAAATTGTATTTTCATTTTCATTTACTTCTGTGTATTTTAAAATTTCCTTTGAAACTTTCTCTTTGATACATTATTTAGAATTGCGTTGTTAAATTTCCAAGTGTTTGGAGATTTTCCTCTTGTGTTTCTCTCATTGGAGTCTAGTTTGACTTCATTGGGTCAGAGAATGTATTTTGTATGATTTCAGTTATTTTAACTATATTAACGTTTGTTTTATGGTCCAAGATGTGACCTATTCGGTAAATGTTCCATGGATGCTTGAAAAATGCCTATTCTGCTCTTCTTGGGTAAAGTCTTCTCTACATATCAATTTTTTGTTGGCTAATTGTGTTGTTCAGACCTTCTATATGTATGTATTAATTATCTATTGCTGATTATCTATCAGTTCTATTGCTTGCTAAGAAGGAGTATTAAAGACCAAACAACAATTGTGAATTTGTCTGTTTCACATTTCAGCTCTATTGAGTTCTGCTTCATGTGTTTTGAGGTTCTGCTCTTTGGCGCCTACACATTAGGATTGAAATATCTTTCTGGTGGATCAATCCTCTTAACATTAGGGAATGTGCCTCTTTGCCTCTAATAAGACTCCTTGTTCTGAAGTCTACTTTATCTAATATTAATAGCCACTCCTGCTTTTTAAAAATTAATGTTTGCATGGTGTACTTTTCCATCCTTTCACTTCTAGGCTATGTTGTTGAATTTTAAGTGAGTTTCTTGTAAACAGCATATAGTTGGCTTGTGTTTTTTGATATACTTTTAATGTCTGTATTTAACTCATTTACACTTAAAGGGAAATTACTGATGTATTAGAACTTCAGTCTTTTTATTAATTTCCTTGGGTTCCTGATCCTCTGTCTCTCTTTTCTTGCCTTCTTGCAGGTTACATAAACATGTTTCAGCCTTCCATCTTGATTTATTTATAGTGTTTTTATCTAGTCTATCTGTTTGTATAGTTTTCATGGTGGTTGCTCTGGGTATTAAAAAATAGGAGGGCACCTGGGTGGCTCAGTCAGCTAAGCATTGAACTTTGGCTCAGGTCATGATCTCACAGCTTTTGAATTTGAGCTCAGAGTTGGGTTCTGTGCTAACAGCCCAGAGCCTGGAGCCTGCTTCAGATTCTGTGTCTCCCTCTCTCTCTGCACTTCCCCCACTCATGCTGTCTCTCTGTCTTTCTCTGTCTCTCTCTCTCTGTCTCTCTCTCTGTGTAAAAAATAAATAAAAAATATTAAAAAAATTTTTAATATGTATATTACTGGGGCACCTGGGTAGCTCAGTTGGTTAAGTGTCTGACTTTGGCTCAGGTCATGATCTCAGGGTTTGTGGGTTCTAGCCCCGTGTTGGGCTCTATGCCCGACAGCTCAGAACCTGGAGGCTGCTTCACATTCTGTATTTCCCTCTTTCTCTCTCTGCCATTCCCACACTCACATTCTTTCTCTCTGTCAGAAATAAATAAACATAAAAAATTTTTAAAAATATGTATATAACATACAATTTTACTGGTATCAAAATTTTATTACTTTGAGTAAAACGTGGAATCCTTTCTTCCATTCAGTTCCCTTTGCATTCCCCACTTCTATGTAACATTGTCTTGAGTATAGGATAGGGTCACAGTATGTTTTAATCATAGAATACAATTTACAAAACTCATGAAGAGGATAGTCTTTTGTATGTGCCCATATTTATGTTCTTACCATTGGCATTTTTTTTTAACCCCTGATGCTCAAAATGGATTCTTTTATTATTTTCTTTCTGTTTGAAGGAAGTTCTTTAGCAATCTTGAAGAGTAAGTGTGCTACCAACAAATGCTTTTAGTTTTCCTTCATCTGGGAATGTTTTTATTTCCTCTTCATTCCTAAGGGATAGTTTTGCCACATATAAAATTTGATATTGACAAGTATTTTCTTTCAGCGTTTGAAAAATGTGGTGGCACATCCTTCTGGCCACCATCGTTTCAGGTAAGAAATCCACCGACCTTCACAGTGGTGGTCCCTGTAGCTAATGTGTTAGTTCTCTCTGTCTGCTTTCCAGATTTTTTCTATGTCCTTAGTTTTCAGAAGTATAATTTTATGGGTTTGCATGGAGTCCTTTGAGTTTATCATGTTTGGAGTTTGCTCAGTTTCTTAATTATACAGTCTCAGGGCTTTCCATGCCCCCCTGCCCCCTTTTTTTCTTTCTTTCTTTTTTTTTAACCAAGTGTAGAAAGTTCTCAACCACTATTCCTTCAGCCCACTCTCTTTCTTCTCTCCTTCTTAATGTATTTTTGTTTGTTTGTTATTACCTCCATTTGCTCAGGGACTCTGTTCAATTTTTTTTCAGTCTATTTTTTTCTCTACCGTTCAAACTTGGTAAATTTTGTTGATCTGTCCTCAAGTTCACTCATTCTGTGTCTGCCATTTCAAATCTACTATTAAGCCATCAAGCAAATATTTAATTCTACTATTGTATTTTCAGTTCTACATTTTCAGCATCGTTCTTTTAAAAACTGTTATTTCTCTTCTGTGATTTTCTATTGTTTACTTTGCTTCAACAGAATTTGTAATGGTTTACTGAAGTAGTTTTAATATGGATGCTTTACCACCCCTGTTTGATAGCAGCACCTGGCTGGCTCAGTCAGTAGGGCATGTGATTCTTGAACTCCAGGTTGTGAATTCAAGCCCCATGCTGGGCACAGAGCTTACTTCTAAAAAAGTCCTTGTTGGGTAATGTATCTTGGTTATTGCACTTTTTCATTCGAGTTGTGATTTTCTGGGTTCTTGGAATATAACGGGATTTTTAAAAATCATATCCTGGACATTTTGGTTATTATTTTAGAAGACACTGGGTCCTATTTAGAGCTTATATTTTAGCAATAAGTCACCCTATGGTGGTTCTAGTTACAAATTAATTTTCAGAGCTCTTGTACTATTTTATCTACTTGGTTCATCTCATGCTAGTAGGGTTTCCAAAGGTCCATAATGGTGCTGCCTGAAGGGGCAGGAAAAGTTTCCCAGGCAGGCTGCCTGGTGCCTCTACATTGAGGAAGGGAGTCTCTGACCCACAGGGAAGAAGCTTCATAGGCCAGGCAACCCATCATGGAAGGATTCCCCTTCCCAGTGCTACCCAGCCACCTGGTTTTTTTAGGTAAATGCCATGAACCTCAACAAGGAGAGATGTCTTTACACAAGGGATTGGCTTGTGTTATTCTAGGCAGAAACCTGGAATCATATATGATTCTTCTGTCAAGCAGAAGTGAATTTACTAAGAATTATAAAGCTTAAGTTTCAGTGTCCTTCATTTGCAGGAGCCTTTTCTAAGATATTGGGACCTAAATGTGTTTGTATATCATGTATTTTTTTTCTAAATTTGCAATAGTAGCATATTTTATCTGCAATTAATTAAAACTGTTTTTATCTCTGACTTACCGTTAATCATATTCCCTCATACCATTGCCGTAGACACTTTTGAGATGTGGCTACAAAGAAGTTGTGTTAGGAATATATTTAGATTGTATTTAGTGAGATAACATTGTTACCCACAGATACTCCTACATACAGTTAAGTTCTTACTAGGTATTCTCTCATGGGGGCACTTTAGAAAGTTACTGACCACTCCCCATGCTGACTCACCTCGCTTTGTGACACTAAGGCTCAGGACCTATGGTTGTCTTGTATTATGAGTATGACCTATCTCACGGAGAGGTATTTTGTAGAGAGGAGAAGTAATATTTGAGCTTTGGGGACCCAGAAGTTTGGCTGTGGAACATTCTTCCAGTCATCAGATGTGTAATATTTAATGTTTATTTAGCTAAATATTAGAGCATTTACTTAGCTAAATATTGGAACATTTGAAACATAAAGGTGCCTCATCAAAATAGAAGTTCTCTCTTGCCACAAATACTCAATAATGAAACATATTAAATTGTAAAAAAAATCCATACCTTGGATAAAAATTTCATGAAATAGAATTTACCAGAATATTTTATATAGACTATAAGGTTGAGGCTGTACTACAAATAGGAAGTTTATCTGTATGTGATGTCACGTGTTTCATGTATCCCACTTCTCAATCATAAAAAGACAGAAGTTGACCAACCAGGCTACAACAAAGACTGAATTAGTTTCCTTTTCTTTATCTACAAAATAATCTTACAAAATCATTGTCACATAAAAGGCAATACAAAGAGTTTACTGCCAAAACGTTTCTAGCAGTTGATTGATTAAAAATAGTACGTCTTTTTAATTTCTTTGGATTCAGTGATGTTTATAGTATTTGGCAGCTTCTTAAATTTGTAATTTGTTGTGGCTTCTTTTCTCATTCTAAAGAAATACTCACTCTCGCATCTAATTTGGTGAGTAATTTTGTATTTCTTTCTTAAAAATGATCTCACGCAACTTTGATCTAATTTGACATTTTTCCCCCACTTTCAAACCCACATCTGACCTTTTTGGAAATCTTGTTATTGCCACCTTACCACGGGAATGAAAACTTTTTCTCTCAATTGCCACGGCCACCACCATTGTGACCACTCTTCCCTCCCTTCTGGGCAACGGCAGTAGCTTCTCTTTCTTAATTTCATGTAACCAAACCTACTGCTTTTTCTGTATGTTTTCAAGACTTGACTGTCTTGCTTTCTCTCCATTCCAAGGTTTGAAAAAAAAAGCCTCTTAATTTTTCTTCTGATATTTTTGTCTTGTAAATTTTTTATACTTCTGTCTTTAGGCATTGTTGGGATACTTTTATATTCCTTCAGGTTACTGACTAGGAATGCAAACATCATTTAACAGAGAAAACCTTTTTTTCTATGGAATCAAAATGTCAGCTTTATCATTTACTGTGTTCATTTTAGATTTCATTTTAATGCAGTTAACTATTGTCTGTTATTGCGCTAGTACCGAGTGTTTTGAGTACAGAGTACTTGTAGTTTCTGATGGAGTGAGTCCCCACTTGATGTCATTTAAAAAATTATTTTTCAATTTTTTTGGTAACATTTATTCGTTTTTTGAGAGACAGAGAGAGGCAGAGTGTGAGTGAGGGAGAGGCAGAGAGAGACACACAGAGTCCGAAGCAGACTCCAGGCTCTGAGCTGTCAGCACAGAGCCCGACACGGACTGGAACTCACAAACCAGGAGATCGCAACCTGAGCGGAAGATGGATGATTAACCAACTGAACCACCCAGGTGCCCCCCGATGTCATTTTTTAAAATGGAAAGTTGCTGCACATTCTTTTTCCATGTGAATTTTAAAACTTATTTTCACCAATTGGAAAGAAATATTATATTGAGATTCTAATTAGAACTGCAATAAATATAATGTATTAATATAGAAAGGACCATCTCTCCAATTTTGGGTCTTGTTTTATGTCCTTCAATAGAATGTTATCATTTGTTGGGGCGCCTGGGTGGCTCAGTCGGTTGAGCAACTGACTTCGGCTTAGGTGGTGATCTCACAGTTCGTGGGTTTGAACCCCGAGTTGGGCTCTGTGCTGACGGCTTGGAGCCTGGAGTCTGCTTCGGATTCTCTTGTCACCCTCTCTCTGCCCCTCCCCCACTCATGCTCTGTCTCAGAAATAAATAAACATTAAAAAAAATTTTAATGTTATCATTTGCTTCATTTAGATCAAATTCCTGTCTTCCTGGATTTATTTTGGATACTTCATTTTTCAATTGTGCTTATGAATGGATTATATCTTATTTTCATTTCTAATTACATAATATTGATAGAAAAGCTACTAATTTTGTATGTGGCCAGTCACATTAACAAATTCTCTTTTTAGTACTAAGAGATATTTAGCAGAATATCTTGTATTTTCTAAGTACATAATCATACCAACTGGAAATGAAGACAGTATTATTTTTTCATTCCTCATAGTACACTGTTTCTTTTATTCTCTAGCCTTATCCATCTTTAAAATGTGTTGAAGAATAGTGATAATAGAAGAAACCCCAGCCTTGTTACTGATTTTAATTTTAAAAATGCCCGTTGTATATAATGTAGTTGTTGGGTTTCAGTAGAGATTGTTTTTCTTAAATCTTGCGTTGGTGTCACTGTGGACTGAGTTATGCCACTCCCAAACTCATACGTTGAAGCCATAGCTTGCTATGTGTTGTAGACAGGGTCTTTAAGGAGGTGATCAAGGTTAAACGTGGTGATGGCAGTGGAGAACTGGTCTCCTTATGAGAAAAAGAAGAGACCCGAAAGCTCGCACTGTCTCCACCACATGAGGACACAGCGAGAAGCTAGTTCTCTGCAAGCCAGAAAGAGATCTCACCAGAACCCAACTGTGCTGGTACTCTGATCTCAGACTTCCATCCTCCAAAAGCATGAGAAAATAAATTTCTCTTGCTTAAGCCACTCAGTCCACAGTATTTTGTTTTGTCAGCCCAAACTAATACAGATAGCTTCGCTTTTTGTCTCCTAAGTGAGAATTTACTGGTGTAGATGCAACAAAGCCATAAATTGTGACCAACACAGTCATACTGCTGTCCTCTAGCCTAGCAGTTCTTGACTGCAGTAATTTTGGCCTTCAGGGGACATTCAGGAGTGTCCAGAGACATTTCTGGATGTTCCAACTGGGGGAGAGGGTTGCGTGCTACGGGCATCACGTGGATAAAGGCCAATGATGCTGCAAAGGTTTCTAGAATTGCTGGACAGCTCCCCACGACAAAGACTTATCTAGTCCAAAACGTCACCTGGCACCAAGGTCGTGAAACCCTGACTAGCCAAGCCCCCCAAAATCTCCTGTCTCCTAGAGGGAGGAAAAGGAAGAAGATATCCCAACAGTAGTTGTAAAGTGCCCCATCCTTGGGACCACTGCCCCATGCATGGGCTGGGTCAGGAGGACTGAAGGGCTGGTCCTCACAGCACAGGTGTTTGGTGGAACGGGACTGCTCACTTGGAAGGCCCCTGGAACAGAAGTAGGTCATAGGTCTTGGTATTGGGTCACCTGCCACTGGTGCTGAAGGTGTCCATGCCGGTTGTCACTGGTAGGCGTTCTTGGAACACGAGCCGGGCAGGTAGAGAAACTGGTCCTTTTGTAGCAGTGGGTACAGTTGTTTTTGCTACCTGCTCCTCCGGCTGCCAAGACCTACCACATGGCTTTCTGGTGTTCCTGTCTTACTTAGTTTTTCTTAGGAGTGGCTAATGCATTTTATCAAATGACTCTGTGAAAAGCATTGACAGAATCATGTGGTTTTTCTCCTGCAATATTTGGTGTGTTGAGCTCTCTTGATGGATACCTTCCATTCAAAAAGCAGCAAGTAGAAACTTCTTTCTTGTTACTTTCATCCGTTTTGTTTTAAGTTTATTTATCTATTTTGAGAGAGAGAGAGAGAGAGAAGGGCGAATGGGGGAGGGGCACAGAAAGAGGGAGAAAGAGAGAATCCCAGGCAGGCTCTGCATGGTCAGTACAGAGCCCAATGCAGGACTCCAACCCACGAGCTGTGAGATCATGACCTGAGCAGAAGTCAGAAGCTTCACCGACTGAGCCACCCAGGTGCCCCCGTCTGGTTTTTTATTAAAGCTATTCTAACTTTATTCAGAAGTGTTCATGTTTTTCTACAGTCTAGAATGGATAGACTAAAAACAATTATATATTTATTGATGGTTAGAAAGAATTCAGCTCTGAAACCATCTGTGCCTGGTACTGCTTAAATTATCAATCTTTGGCACGCCTGGGGTGGCTCAGTTGGTGAAGCATCTGACTTCGGCTCAGGTCATGATCTCGAGGTCCGTGAGTTCGAGCCCCGCGTCGGGCTCTGTGCTGACTGCTCAGAGCCTGGAACCTGCATCAGATTCTGTGCCTTCCTCTCTCTCTGCCTCTCCCCCTCCCTTGCTCATGCTCTGTCTCTTTCTTTCTCAAAAATAAATAAACATTTCAAAATTTTTAAAAGTTATCAGTCTTTAACCTTTGTGATTTGTTCTATAGTTCTCTTCTTGAACCAGTTAGGTCATTTCTGTGTGTTTGTTTGTTTGTTTAAGATTTTATTTTTAAGTAATCTCCATATCCAACATGGGGCTTGAACTCACCACCCTGAGATCAAGAGTTATCTGCTCCCCTGAGCCAACCAGATGCCCTGGTCATTTTTTCTTTTCTTTTCTTTCTTTCTTTTTTTTTTTTTTTATGTTTATGTGGGGTTTTTTTTTTTTTTTGAGAGATAGAGAAAAAGTGCAAACAGGAGGAGTAGAGGGAGAATTCCAACTGACATGGAATGGGGCTTGATCTCATGCACCCGTGGGATCATGACCTGAGCCAAAATCAAGAGTTGTACACTTAACAGACTGAGCCACCCAGGCGCCCCGAGTTCTGTTTGTTAATAGCTTCTTAATTAGTCTTGCCTCTTCTAGTTTATATTCTAGTGGTCACGGTAATCTTCTTAAAACTGAAGTTAAACCATATTACTGTTCTGCTTAAAACTCTACTCAATAAATAAATTAACATTTGAACTTTTTATTGTGCCCCTCGTGAGCCATCTTATCCATCATAATTCTTTCTCGTGGCATTCTTTTCCTTCCCGTTTCGTTTCAGACATGCTTAGGAACTGTGCATTCCTCAAACACAGGGATCTCTTTCCTCAGAGCCCTTTTTATGGGCCTTCCCCTTTGCCCAGAAAGTTCTCCATCACTTCCGCATTTCACACCATTTGCTCCTTTTCTTGCTTCAGAATTCAGTTTTTAAATCTACCACCTAAGAGGTGTTCCCTGGCCACGCTATCCAGATAGATTTCCAATGACCCCAACACCCACCTGTTACCTACAGTAGGCCAAGAGTTTCTTTTCTGGCATCACAAAGCTGACTGAGTTGTCAACAGCCATTCAAATACACTTTTCTCCTCAAGGAAAACTCAGAAAAATACTGGGTTCGTTACTAGGAGAATTATCTCTCCTCTCCCCTCCTTACTTTGGAAAAAGCTCATGGTTTTGGAACCCAAAGGTATAACAGAAATCCAAATTGATTTTCTAAAGAAAAATTCTTAATCCCTTTGAGACTGCATATAAATGCCAGGAATACTTTAGAATTGTTAGCTATACAGGAATTAATATGTGGCTAGATAGGAATTAATACGTATAGAAGGAGACTAATGTTAAGAAAAGAGGGAAGGGAGAAATTATATTTTTGATCAAGGTATCAACTACTTTAAAAAAAAGTCTCTCCAAATGGCTTGCTGAGAAATACTATTTGGCAAGATAATTCTCAATCTGGCTTATGCTGCCTGTAGTAATTTTATTAAGCCCAGTATTTTAACATTTTTGAACATATTCCCAAAGATCTTTAATGATCGATACATCTTTAAAAAAAATCAATAAAGTAAACATGTAGCAGAAATGGGCCGCTGAAGGCATGCTAAAAATTGGATGAAAAAATTAACACTATGAACAATGAAGAAATAAACCCCTTCGTCCTTACTAACAAAGTATGACATTTCTTTGAAAAAGACTTCTTTTACCAATTTTAACACGTAAGTACTATCAAATGCAATGAATGTGCATGTCTCTCCATTGAAACGTTTTGAAAATAGAACCCACCTGAATATCAAAAATTTAAAGATAAATGTCAGGGCACCTAGGTGGCTCAGTCAGTTGAGTGTCTGACCTCGGCTCAGGTCATGATCTCACGGTTCGTGAGTTGGAGCCCCGCGTCAGGCTCTGTGCTGACAGCTCGGAGCCTGGAGCGTGCGTCGGATTCTGTGTCTCCCTCTCTCTGTACCCCTCCCCTACTTGTGCTCTGTCTCTCTCTCTCTCTCTCTCTCTCTCTCTCAAAAATAAATAAACATGAAAAAAAACTTTTTTAAAGATAAATGTCAAGACCCAAATTAAGTAAGTGGATATAAGATAGACCCGTTCAGGAGTCCTATTTATAGACATGCTTTCTTAGTATAAACAGTACTTATTGGTGTCTACCAATGAGATGTTAACGTGTTAAGGCTGTATGGGTGTGAGGGGTCAAGACTTTGAATCCAGAGTCCTTTTTTTTTCTACTTTTTTAAAATGTTTATTTATTTTTGAGAAGGAGAAACAGAGCATGAGCGGGGGAGGGGCAGAGAGAGAGAGAGAGGGAGACCCAGAATCCGAAGCAGGCTCCAGGCTCTGAGCTGTCGGCGCAGAGCCCGAGGTGGGGCTGGAACCCAGGAACCGTGAGATCAGGATCCCAGCTGGAGTCGGACGCTGAACCGACTGAGCCACCCAGGCGTCCCTAAAGTCCTTTTATTGTCACCTCAGATCAGTTACTGCTTTTGCTTTTGAAATGATGAAACTAGGTTCTGCGCGAACTTGACAAGAGGAAGGATGGGCCTGCAACAGATGCTCTCCCGCTAACTCAGAATCATTCATGGGAGTCGTCAAATTGTTCTTCCAAAAATATCAAGTAAGATGAGAAGAAAGCAAATGTTTTTGCTATCAAGGCATAGACATTTGGTCAGAGCAATAAAATAGCCTCCCATGCCAAAAAATAATAAAGAAAAATGTGGAATGAGTAACTTCCAAAGTTAGGGAAATCATTTGACTGTGTCTTCCTACAGGATAAAAATTGACGTGAGTCTTAAGTAACCCACAGATGGAGGCAGTCGTGACAACGTGTTTGGGGCAGTGTGGTGATTGCAGGCCTTGTTATAATCATGGTGTCGCCAGGAATTTTGTCTGTTTCGAAACAGTTATGTGCATCTATAAAATGTGTATACATGTGTGCCTAATTCTCTAGTGTTGGTGATTAGTTCGCTTTAAGCCAGTACAAATTCTCTTATAGCAAATGTTACATATGTAAAAGATACTTAAAACAGTAGGGCCTTGAGTGGCATCCATGCGTCTCTTTCTAGTCTGTTCATACTTAACTGGCCTATCGGTGAAGGGATAAAACCCACATTGGAAGCTCAAGTAACATTATTTATCAAATAGACGTGCTCAGTCTGCTTCTGCCACACGCGTTAACCCTTATTTTCTGTGGCTCAGAGCGGAAATTAGTACCGTTAAAGATGTGCATAGAAACCCCACAGAATAGAGATGTAATTTTTCTTTATATGCAACCTAATCAGTTCGAAAAGCATTATGATGAACTGGTTTCTATAGGATTGGAAAAGCAAGGGAGAAAAAAAAAGGGAAAAAAATGTCCGTAGCCTAATGCAATGTGACAGAAAGGTGGGGACTTCAGTCTGGCCGACATGGGTTTGAATCACCGTCCCTGAATTATGAGCTATCGACACTGAGCAAGTTCCTTAATCACTTGGGGTTTCCTGCTTTGGGAAATCAGGATAATGAAACATCACAAGGATATGATGAGAGTGTACAGAAGTAATGAATATAGAAGCTAATGCAGGGGCGCCTGGGTGGCTCAGTTGGTTAAGCGTCCAACTTCAGCACAGGTCATGGTCTCACATTTTGTGGGTTTGAGCCCCGCATCGGGGCTCTGTGCTGACAGCTCAGAGCCTGGAGCCTCTTGGGATTCTGTCTCTCCCTTTCTCTCTCTGCCCCTCCTCTGCTTGTGCTCTGTCTCTCTCTCTCTCAAAAGCCAATAAACATTAAAAAAAGAATGCCAATTCAATGTGAGAACCCAGTAGACATTTGGTAAACGAGGTGGATTATTTACTGAGCGCTTTCTACCTGCAAGGTGCTTTTTATATGTTGTCTCATTTCCTTAACCTGTGGCTCCCCAGCTTTGCTGGAAATTGGAATCACCAGGAGACACTTAGAAATTACTGATGTCTAGCTTCCACCCCCAACATTTTGAGGTGCGATCTGCTGTTGGGGGTATGAAAAAGCTCACCTGTTGATTCCACCATGAGGCAGTTTAGAAACCACGGCCTCACGACAATGCAGTGAGCTAAGGGTTTAGCATGCCTGTTTCGGAGGGAAGAAAACAGAATTGGGGGATTGAGTTACCCCCGATCACGTGGTTAATATTTAACTGGCCGGTTATGGGGAAAATGGTCTTGATGTATTATTTTAAAAAATTTTTTTAAATGTTTGTGTTTTTTTTTTTTTGAGAAAGAGAGAGAGTGCAAGTGGGGGTGGAGCAAAGAGAGAGGGAGACACAGAATCCGAAGCGGGCTCCAGGCTCCGAGCTGTCAGCACAGAGCGCGATGTGGGGCGGGGTTCAAACCCACAAACTGTGAGATCATGACTTGAGTTGGAGTCTGGCGCTTACCCGACTGAGCCACCCAGGCGCGTATCAGAATCTCTTTCCTTTTCAAGGCTGAATAATATTCCATTGCATATGTATGTATATATACGTACTACCTTTTGTTCATCCGTTCATCTGTCAGTGGGTGATGGGGTTGCTCCCACCTTTTGGCCCCTACGAATAATGCTGTTAGGAATACGATTGTACAAATATCTGCTGGAGTCCTGTTTCAACTCTTTTGGGTGTGCACCCGGGTGGTGATTGTAGTTGTAATTTTTTTGAGGACCCGCCATACTATTTTCCAGAGTGGCTACACCACTTTGCATTCCCACCAGCAGTGCACGAGTGTTTGATTTTCCCCACGTCCTCGCCAAGACTTGTCATTTTCTTTTTTGCTTTGGGTTTTGACAGTAGCCACCCTAATGGGTGCAAAGTCGATCTCTTGCACTTTGAGGATTTAAAACAGGAGTTACGAACTCAAACGTCCACAGGGACCAAAGGGGTCACGAAGCACAAGCGAGGCAGATCCGTGAAGACGTTAAGTAGCATCAGACACTCAGCCTCAGGGTCCAAGCAGCAGTGACGCAATGGTGATTTTCTCCATTGCAGCCGTCATGACACAGCCCCATTGCCTTAGCGCTCTGGCCGATCTTCATGAAATCTTCTGATCTGTAGGCGTTGACAATGGATTTGAATTTAGAACCCTCTGCAAGCCAATATTCCGAGGCAACTAGGTTTGGATGAATATAGGATCTCTGGTATAAAAAGATCCTCCACAACTACTTAGGTGAGAATCACACTGGGGGCCAAGGGAGCAGGAATTCTGGGTCCGTGATGGAGCGTGTGCTGAAAATGGTGGCCA
The DNA here is from genome assembly GCF_027475565.1 of Acinonyx jubatus. Lineage (NCBI taxonomy): Eukaryota > Metazoa > Chordata > Mammalia > Carnivora > Felidae > Acinonyx > Acinonyx jubatus. The sequence goes on along the minus strand of NC_069391.1, from coordinate 85,269,244 downwards.
GTGTGGCAACTGAGAGCTGATGGCTACGAGCTCCAACACTTTGGCCTCTTGCTTGTCAGCTGCATCTGGAGAGGTCATGCTGGGAAACTGCCTTTCCCCCAAACCTTGAAAAGCATGCATTCACCTCATTTCTGTGCTTTAGACACAACTACCAGTGTAGACACAACTAACGGTCAAGGTTGCTTTCCCATTTTGCTGCGTTTGTCCTTCTGCACAAGTCAGCAGTAGGACACAGCGCCCAGGCAGACTGAAATTCTCTCTCAAGATATAAAGAAACATATGTGACCCTTGGAAACACATCAGAGAGGAGGTTGGGTAATGGGTGTGTCTATGGGGACCATGAGAAGGTTCTCCAGCATTTGCCTTTGGAGAAGGACTGTATCCTATTAGGAACATCCAGAACTGTGTAGAGCAGGGGTCAGCAAACTTTCTGGAAAGGGCCAGATGGTAAATATCTTAGACTCTGGGGGCCACTTACAGACTCTGTCACATGTTCTTTGTTTTTCTTGTTTTGCTTTTTACAGTCCCTTCAAAATACGAGCAACCTTTCTTAGCTTGCAGGCTGTGAGCCAGATTTGGCCCACAAGGCTGCAGTTTGCCAATCCCTTGGGTGAGAGGAACATTCCAGCTACCTTGTGTATACCTTGCCTTTCGAATAGATTGTTAGGAGCCATTCGGGGAAAGGATTCTTTGTATTTACCACACTTTCTAGCCCCGCGCCTAGGAAATAGGCAGGCTCAACAAATACTGCAAGTAAATGAATTCATGATTAAGAAGGGAGTTTTCAAATATTTTAGGCAAGATGCTGCTGTCATGAATCAGTTCTCAGATCTCTTAAAGTTTTCTCTAAATACGTAGCGTTAGTAGGGCACCTGGATGGCTCAGTTGGTTAAGTGTCCAACTTCAGCTCAGGTCATGGTCTCATGGTTCGTGAGTTCGAGCCCCGCGTCGGGCTCTGTGCTGACAGCTCGGAGCCTGGAGCCTGCTTTGGATTCTGTGTCTCCCTCTCTCTCTCTCTGCCCCTTCCCCGCTCTCTCTCTCTCTCTCGAAATTAAATACACATTTTTTTAAATGAGTAAACATTAAACAAAATTTAAAAAATACGTAAATAAATGCATAGTGTTAGTGATTCATCAGAGATACTAAGACTCACCATGGACACCCTGCCAGGCTGGGGAGAGAGTAGAAAGCCCGCCTTTCTGGATGAGAGCCAAAGGGAGCAGAGTGTGTTTTCTTATTCTCCACCTAAGAGGCGATGGTAATTGCATCTATATTTCATGGAAAGAACAAAGATGATAAGCACGAAAGCCCTGTACGATCACCGCGGATTTGGGAGGTTTTAACGTCCCAAATTTAGGGCAGACACCATCATTGCACAAAGCTGACTTTTATCAGAATAAATACAATCTGTTCCCAATGAGCACATTATTGATACGCTCCCTTTGTGAAATGTCTATTCAAAGGGGATTTTATAGTGTTCTTCGGTTTCCAACATGAAATGTATATAACTCCAATGAGGGTTTGAGGGCAGAATTTTATCTCTAGGTCAGTAAAATTGCTTCCACTTAATCAATTTCCTTGTTTGGATTACACGTGCCGAGCTCCACACCCCCCCGCCCTTGGCACTGGGTAAAATGGGGGTAAATTAACGTTCTCGGGTGTCCGGGTGTTTTTACCGGCTTGACCAGGGTATACTATGTATTGGCAGGCTAGACAGCTCAGAGTATGATAGGAGGGGCTCCCAAAGAGTGTCTAACCTCAAAATATCTCATTATTAGCACTCAAGAGTGACATCAGAACTGTAAAAAAAAAAAAAATTATTCCTTTGGGATATAGCGCAAAATCTACCAGAGTAGCCTGTTAAAATGGGACACCTTGGAAGAAGTAATGACACACTAATTAGCACATTATCACCAATTGCAGACCCAAGAGGGATCCATTTTCAGGCCACCAACCCTTCACTGGTCAGCAGACGGGAAGGATTGGCTAGTAAAAGAAGTATGGAGCCCATGGCCTGCAGCAAAAAGGTCTGGGTAGGGCTGAGGACCGTAGGAAGTGAAGGGAGAGGAGTGTGGGGTAAGAATGGAAAAGGAAAATGCACCGAGAAACAAGGTGTGATGTGTCCACATTGTAAGTGCACTTCGTCCGTGAGGTTAACCAGACTCCCTAACACACCAGAAGCTTCAGAAATTCTTAACAGAAACTAGCTTGTGTGAATTTAGACCCTTAAGGAAGGGCTAAAAGAGCCTCTCGTCAACTCTAGGTGTCCCGAGCAGGTGGGGGGAGGGGGGAAGAAACAGATTTGCTGTGAACGTTTACTATGTGCTCACTCGTTATTTAGTTACCCCCTTGAATCCTTACGACTACGTGTGAAAGAGGTAGTAATTCCCTCATTTTACCGATGAAACGTTTAAGGTCAAATACCCCATATGACCTGTACCAAGTGGAAAGTTTAGAGCTTAATAACACTTGGTGTGAAGGACTATGATGGAGATTTACATGCATCTTATTTAATCATCCCAGCAGCTCGTGAAACAGACATTAGGAGTTGGGTTTTGTTTTGTTTTGCTTTTTAATTTTATGGAGAAGGAATTGGATGCTCACAGGTTATTTAATTTGCTCAAGATAAGTGAGGGTGCTTGGGGTTCTCTCTCTCTCTCTCTCTCTCTCTCTCTCCACTCGCACTCTCCCCTTCCGCCTCAAAATACATACACGTTAAAAAAAAAAAAGAAAAAGAATGCACATGTAACAAGCTCCCTCCCTTAGATTGCCCGTTTCCCCTTTTCCTTCTTTTTGTCCTCCTCCTTCTAAGGACCTAGACATCATTACAGGTACAGGACCTCATTTCCCATTAGGGGTGAGTGGCAAGAGATGAAAGGGAGAACGCCAAATCCTGCAGATTAAGCCTCTTAAGATCCATTTCAGGGGAGTATTCCTTTAGAGCAAAGTTCAAATCCCTATAGATCTCTTTCCTTTTTCTGTTCCCGTTTCCAAAGATGAAGTCTGTGTTCAAGACAGAAGCAATGGGGTCCTTGCGGTTCTTTGGTGATAAGGGGCATGAGAGGCTTAGGCGGGTGTTTCTGCCTGCCTTGTCTTTTGTCTTGGTTGGTCTCCACGATGACATTTGTCCCACGTGACAATGGGGTACCAGATGGGCACCTCCCTTTAAAGTCTGAGAGCCGTTCTTGGCTCTGGCTTCATTTGGGTTCACCCTGGCTGCTTCCTGTCAACGGTGATGTACAGCGACTGATTCGATCATGGGGCCCATCTGATGGCCATCAGACACCTGCTGGGCATGTCTCGCCACAGCCGCCAGGCCTGAGGGATCTTTAAAGGTGCCGTCCCATAGTCCCCTATCCCTGCTGGTTGCTTTCCCTAAAGTGTCTTCACGAGGTGCCCTTTCCCTGCTGGAAACTTTTTGGGTGAGGGTGGATAGGAGTGAGAGGTACCAGTGAGCTGGCCCTTGGAAATACCCTCTAGGTGGCCTTCTTAAGGCAAATGGGTATTCAGTAATCCCTGCCAAGGCGACACTGGCTTCAGTGAAAACCTGGGGAAGATTTCCAGATTGACTATGCCATCTGCCATTTCTAACTGGTTGGGGGAGGAGGGGAAAGACATCACGCCCGAGGCCGTGTCTCTTCAAAAAGGCATGAAACATACCCATATGAGTTGGAAACTTTGGCCTATACAGAATCCTGCACACAAATGCTTATAGCAGCTTTATTAACAGTTGCCCAGTTGGAAGCAACCAAGTGGTCCTTCGATAGGCGAATGGCTCACCAACTGTGGTACACTCCTACAATGAAATACTCTTCAGTGATTAAGAAAGAGCTATCAAGCCATGAGTAGACAGGAGGAATCTTAAGTGCAGATTGCTAAGTAAAAGAAGCCAGTCTGAAAAGGCTACCTAAGTGTAACATTCCAACTATATGGCATTCTGGAAAAGGCGAGAATATGGAGACAGTAAAAAGATCAGCAGTTTCCAGAGAATCAAGGGGACAGAGGGATGAAGGAGAAGATAGGATCCTAAGGGCGTTGAAACTATGCTGTCTGGTGTGGGAATGCTAGATACAAGTCATTAAACATTTGTCAAAACCTATAGAAAGTACAATCCAAAGAGCGAGCCCTAGTGGACACAATGGACTTGAGTTAATATGCACCAATATTCGCTCATCAATGCACATTACACCTCTATTGTAATATATGTGCCATAACAATGAAAGATGTTAATAACAGGGGAAATTGTAGGGGAGGGTAAGGAGATATGAGAAATGTGTTTTCTGTTTTTCATAAATCTAAAACTGCTTTAAAAATTGATTAATTTTTATTTTAAAAAGGCTTGGAACAAACCTCCATTGAAGTGTATATTTTTGTTATTATTTTTTTAATGCTTATTCATTTTTTGAGCAAGAAATAGAGTGCGAGCAGGGGAGGGGCAGAGAGAGAGAGGGAGACATAGAATCCGAAGCAGGCTCCAGGCTCTGAGCTGTCCGCACAGAGCCCGACGCAGGCCTCGAACCTGTGAACCGTGAGATCATGACCTGAGCCAAAGTCGGATGCTTAACCGACTGAGCCACCCCGGCGCCCCTGTGGTTGATTTTTGAGTCAGATTTGGAGGACAGCGTGGATATGGATGGAAGGGAAGGAATGGAACAACTTTAGTGATGCAAAAAGATCTATGTCGGAGAGAGAGAGAGAGAGAGAGAGAGAGAGAGAGAGAGAGTGTGAATCTGAGCGAGGACATTGAGGGGCATAAGGTGTGAATTGACAACGGGCCTTAAAGGTTAGGCAGAGGAGTTGAGCTGCTATATAAAAAGACTAAGCAAGCCGCTGTAGATTTTGAACAGAAGAGCGAAATGTTTTTATAACAAGAAGATACATATTAGTTGTCATACTGAGATTCTTAATCTCTTTCCAAGTTGAGTCAATACAGTTATCAACACCCTCGCTGCTTACCACCTCCAGAGCAACATGCTGGAGAATATGAATAGATCACTGGAGCCTGATTCACCATTAATTAACAGTATTATTCTTGTTAGTGATTTATAAAAGACAAAGGAACAATTACCGTTTAACTATAAATCTGTGTAGATATGAGCGTCCCTGGTTTTCTAAGTTGATTCTGGCTCTAAGTGTCTTCTGAAAAACCATCTGGATATGATTTAAGCTTTAAAATGATGGGCTAATTCCATTCAGGTGCATTATAAAATTCATTGGAAAAGGCTTCCTTTCTTACCGCTCAAATGCTTCTGAGAGTATCACTTTTATATTTTTTAATCGTTCGAACCGTAAATGTCAGAAGTGCTCAACACAGAAACTTTGTCAGATGCTACAACAAAGACTTCACGCGACGTTAATGAAATATGTTGAGACGTTGTTTAGTGTTGTTGGTGGGGGGCGGTTCAGGACCCAAAGTCCAAACATTCTTCAGAAAGTCGGGAACTTGTTCTTCCTCGTTCGTAAACAATCTGAGCTTTTAAAGGAATCTCCTGTTGTGATATTTAAGGAAAGTAACTTTTCTGTGATTCTAGCTGCCTGTGATTTCTCCTGTAACAACACGGGTTTGATGTGCTGTATTTTGGGACCACCTCAACATATGAAATGTCTTAATTTGAAGACAGATTTTTTTTTCCCTGTAGTTTTTCATTTGTTTGTTTTTGTATTTTGCCATGGAATGTCATGATGAAAGTTTATTTGTGGCAGCACGTTCTCTCCTGGCTTTCTTTTTATGCTTCCATAATAATTTTGAGTGCGAAAGTTAATTTTCATTTACACATTTCACTTTTCTTTACCAATTAACTTTCATAATGTTTCCCGTAGGAGGATTAATTTCTCAGATGTATTTGTCTATCTCACTGATTTTTGTTGCTAAATTTTGATAGCACTTGACCATACTGATAGCAGTAAAGTCAATTTGTATCCCACCAACATGTGTTACGTGGCAATTTGACCAGTGGCTACACTTGAGTTTAACTTTGAACTATGTACCTGAAATTGTAAATGATATTTCAATGGAAATGAAATCTACTTAAGACAACATATTTTTTTTTGCTACTGTAATATTACATTAATAATAGCCATTTATATGTTAGGGGCACCTGGGTGGCTCAATTGGTTAAGCCTCCAACTCTTGGTTTCACCTCAGGTCATGATCTTACAACTTTGCAGGTTTGAGCCCCACTCTGGGTTCTGTGCTGGCAGCGTGGAGCCTACTAGGGATTCTCTGTCTCTGTCTCTGTCTCTGGCTCTTTCCTTCCCCCAACTGTACTGTCTCTGTCTCTCTCAAAATAAATAAATAAAACTTTACTTATTTTTTAAAATAATAAATTTTATTTATTATTTATTTATTATTTATTATTATTTATTTATTAAAAAATCATAGTCATTTATATTTTAAAAGATGCGTAAGGGTATACCAGATAAGATCTTGGTAAAAAAAAAAATCTTCCTTAATAAAAATAAAACTTAAAGGAAACAACCCCTGGGGCACCTGGCTGGTTCAGTCCATTGAGCCTCTGACTTCAGCTCCGGGCATGATCTCATGGCTCGTGGGTTCGAGTCCCGCGTCGGGCTCTGTGCTGACAGCTCAGAGCCTGGAGCCTGCTTCAGATTCTGTGTCTCCCTCTCTGTCTGCCCCTTCCCCGCTCTGTCTCCCTCTCTCTCTCTCTCTCTCTCTCTCATAAATAAACATTAATTTTTTTTAAAAAAAAAGGAACCCCCCCCCCAAAAAAAAACCACACAAAACATAAAAGCTAGAATTTCGAGTTGGAACTGGACTTTGTTCTTTGGAACAAAGATCTGGACCACATACATGGTCCTGCTCTGTCCCCCAGATTTGTCTCTTCATTGATGTGTATCACTAATTAATTCTGGACCACCAGAAATCTAGTCTGAGACATGAGCAGCTCTTCCTTAATAGTCTGGCCCCAAATGGACCTGTGGTCCTTCCTTTAATATGAGGAAACAGAGCCAGGACTGAGCCATTCAAAAAGTTTTTATTAAAGATTGAACAAAAACCCAGTGACCCAAGACAGCCTTCCCCCAGGTTTGCAGACCCACCCCAGTTCTGGGGAGACCTAGTTAGGTTAGGGTACAGCCAGCTGATGGGTCAGATCAGTTATAACATCTCAGGAGTTTGACACAACAGGTGATCGTTTCTTGCCCAACTAAGTCTCCTTCCACTTGTCCCTCAGCTGTCTTGCACACATCTTCCAAGGTCTCAGTGTGTGGCTAGATCACGACGGATGAGGAAAAGATTTGGAGACTTAGCCCGTGTGCTGGGGGATCCAGAGGGAGTGACGAGCCCCAGGACGGTTGCTCTGATGGAAAGCACCAGGACGAAGGCAGGGATCCAGGGCTGCCCTCTACTCTTGAAGGAAAATGAGGTCGTCGTTGGAGGTGGGGCCTCCTCCTCCAGCTTGCAAGGTGTCCTGGTGAAATCCGTGGCCTTGACGGAACAACTCCTAATGTCTTTCTCTCCTTTATTCTAATAGAAGTGCTGTAATTAGCTCACAAAAATGTTAAACCTTTTTTTTTTTTTTTTGCTTTGTTTTTGTTTTGCCCTGTGATATTGTTTGGGTGAGCATTCGTTTAAAAATTTTTTTTTTAGGGGCGCCTGGGTGGTGCAGTCGGTTAAGCGTCTGACTTCAGCCAGTTCACGATCTCACGGTCCGTGAGTTCGAGCCCCGCGTCGGGCTCTGGGCTGATAGCTCAGAGCCTGGAGCCTGTTTGCGATTCTGTGTCTCCCTCTCTCTCTGCCCCTCCCCCGTTCATGCTCTGTCTCTCTCTGTCCCAAAAATAAATAAACGTTGAAAAAAAAAATTAAAAAAAAATAAAAATTTGTTTTTTAAATGTTTATTTATTTTTGAAAGAGACAGAGCATGAGCAGGGGAGGGCCAGAGAGAAAGGGAGACTCAGAATCCGAAGCAGGCTCCGGGCTCCGAGCTGTCAGCACAGAGCTGGATGTGGGGCCCCAACCCACAGACCGCGAGATCATGACCTGAGCCAAAGTCAGATGCTTAACCGACTGAGTCATCCAGGTGCCCCCTTTTGAAAAGTTTTTAAAGTTTATTTATTTTGAAAGAGAGAGAGAACAAGGGAGGAGCAGAGAGAGAAGGAAAGAGAGAATCCCAATCAGACTCTATCCTGTCCGCACAGAGCCCAATGCAGGGCTCGAACCCACAAACCATGAGATCATGCCCTGAGCCGAAACCAAGAGCTGGATGTTGAACCAACGGAGGCACCCGGGTGCCCCTGGGTGAGCATTCCTATTCTGTCAGTCTGTACTTCCTGTTTAAAAAGGAAAAAAGAAAAGATGGACTGATGGGAGCAGGATTAAATCTGGAAACAAATGAGATGAAGCTTCTTCGTGTTCCTTCAGACCACTTTGTAAGCACAGGAACACCACTTGGCTGCGCCTCAGGGGGCGAGCGCAAGGGCAGGCAGGGTGGGGAAGAGCTTACAAGCTGCTTTCCTTGCTTGTAGATCTGCTGCTCGCTTCATTCCTCTGGGGCTCGAGGCACCTACCTGAACAAGACTAATGGCCAATTTCCTCAAGCCTGGTTGGGACTGGACAATGCATATCCTTCCTGGTAGTATATTTTCAGGTTTGCCCCTGCCTCCATTTTTCCTTCCCTTCAAAGCCTGGGAGGCACTTATTGGTGGACTGAAATAAAATCCGAAAATTTACAATTTGAAACAATTGGTTGAAAACATCTTAAAAAAAATTTTTTTAACACTTACTTATTTTTGAAAGACAGAGAGAGACAGAGCACTAGTGTGGGAGGGGCAGAGAGAGAGGGAGACACAGAATCCGAAGCAGGCTCCAGGCTCCGAGCTGTCGGCACAGAGCCGGACGCGGGGCTCGAACTCACCAACAAATAGCAAGATCGTGACCTGAGCCAAAGTCAGATGCTTAACCGACTAAGCCACCCTTTTAGAAAAAGGGAAAAACAGTCTAGTTCATGGAGGCCAAGCTGGATACAAAATGAGTTAGGAAAAACATTTTACTTAAATCTACTGTATATATAACAATTATCTTGAAAACTGTAGTATGATAATGATTACCTGAGGCAAACGGTTGATTGCATAAACCATGAAGCCAAAGAAAATTGCTATTTTATCCATATCTAATACAGTCTAAGTGAGAGAATATTCTCATTCCTGTGGACTGAGCCCAGGTTTTATTAAAGAAATATCCTCAAAGGACAGAAGAATAATACAACAGTCCAGATTTAGTTGACATGAATGTTTTTGGTTCAATACCCAAAGTCCTTAATTATGCACCCTAGCGACTTGATGGACAGTAATGATTAATTAATTAAACTGGCGCTTATTGAAATTCTACTTTTGTCATAGGTATTTGACCCCTGATTTTTAGGAGTTTTTCAACCACTGGGAGAGACGGATGAATAAAAGATTATATTAGAGAGGGTTGGGGTCACAAGAGTGTAAACACACAAGCACATGGGGAGGCATCTCCTATCACCCTGGGGAATTGGTAAGGGCCAGCAGTGGTTAACAGGCTCAAACCTGAGGGCCAGAATGTCCGGGTTTAATTCCGTACCCTATAATGTAATTGTCGTGTGACCTTGTGCACGCTGAGTCATCTCTCAAAACATCTGGTTTTTTTTTTTTAACTTTTTAAAAAGTTTATTTATTTTGAGAGAGAGAAAGAGAGCAGGGGAGGGGCAGAGAGAAAGAGAGAGAGAGAGAATCCTAAACAGGCTCTGTGTTGTCAGCTCAGAGCCCAACGTGGGGCTTGATCTCATGAACCGTGAGATCATGACCTGAGCTGAAACCAAGAGTCAGATGCTTGACCGACTGAGCCACCCTGGTGCCCTTCAAAACATCAGTTTTTTAATCTGCAAAGTGAAGAAAACAGAGGCACCTTTCGTAATGAGGTTTAAGTGAGATGATGTACGAAAGCATTTGATGGAGTGCCACTAAGATTGGAAATGCTCAATTTATGGTGGCTCTTAACTACTGACAGACGAGGTGATGCTTGACAGGCATTGTGTGGGGTGAGTCGGAGTTAGGGAAGAGGGAAATGGAAGGAAGACTTTCGGGGAAAAGCAATGACCTGGGTTAGCCACAGACATGTGAAACAGGGTAGCATCCCTAGATAAACACATGTGGCTTCGACCTCCTCTCCTTTAATCCATTTTCATGAAGCCCAGCATGTCCTTGCAGTTGGCATGGAAATAACGCAAAAAGTTGGCTACAAACATTTGTGATTCGCCTCAGGAATTCCTTGAGACGGACCTTCCTTCCAACCCTCCTGCATCCTTGATTTACTCAGTTTTTGAATTCGGTTTGGCTCCAGGGTTCATTCTCTGCTCTCAGCCTGGCTCTCAGGTTTGGGCTGTTATCGCAGACCTCACCATGCACTCCAGAAGACACAGCTCTTGGTATTTGCCCACTGGCTCTATGAACGGCAGCCACAACTGAGATATACCTTACCGTTCCAGTCACCCTCCTGGGTACGCGCTAGCTTAGCCTGAGAGGCATCCTGCGCCACCAGACAGGGAGGACGACCGACCAATTGTCTAGAAAGACAGGCTTAGGCCAAATGGTAGTAAGTGTTGTGTGTTCAGCTAGGAATCTGAACAATACCCTCAAAACTATGAAGAACCGGGGTGGCTCAGTCGGTTAAGCGTCTGACTTCAGCTCAGGTCATGATCTCACGGTTCGTGAGTTCGAGCCCCACGTTGGGCTCTGTGCTGACCGCTCGGAGCCTGGAGCCTGCTTTGGATTCTGTGTCTCCCTCTCTCTCTGCCCCTTCCCTGCTCTCTCTCTCCGTCTCTCTCTCTCTCTCTCAAAAATAAACATTTAAAAAAGTTAAAAAAAAAAAACTATGAAGAACCACTGAAGGAGTGTACATAGAGGAAAGACATCATCAGATTTCTATTTTTTTTTCAACGTTTATTTATTTTTGGGACAGAGAGAGACAGAGCATGAACGGGGGAGGGGCAGAGAGAGAGGGAGACACAGAATCGGAAACAGGCTCCAGGCTCCGAGCCGTCAGCCCAGAGCCCGACGCGGGGCTCGAACTCACGGACCGCGAGAGCGTGACCTGGCTGAAGTCGGACGCTTAACCGACTGCGCCACCCAGGCGCCCCCAGATTTCTATTTTAAGCTTATGCTAGTAGCAGTTTCTAGATCAGATAAAAGAAAAACCATTGGGAATGTCTGCTCTCTCAGCTAATCCCAGGGAGACGGGACTGTTCTAAAACAGTGGCAGCGGGGAAGAGATAAATGATGAAAGAGACAGAGTGTTTTGGACTTGGTGACTCACTGGCTACAGGAGGTTAAGTGGTAGGAGTCTAACATGACCACCAGATTTCTAGCTCAGGCAACTAGAATGGAGGTGATGCCATTCATCAGGAAAAGGATAAAAAATTAAATTTTAGGATAAAAATGGTAAGGTCAAGTGTCGGATAGATACCCTGAGTTGAAGGTGTTTGTGGGACTCTAGGTAGAGATGCCCATCAGCAAAGAAGTCTGGGCCTTCCTGAACATGCAGATTTTTAAATGAGCACGTGGAAAGGGAGGAAGACGATGATTCTTGTTTTCAGACTAGGTATATATCTTCTATCATAAACGAGAAGTTCTTCTGTTCTAAAAATCAGTGTCTGGCGATTTTGGAGGCATTATAGGATCCTAGAGTACCTGATTTTCATTAGATGAATGAATGAATCAGACCAAAAGGTTCAGCAATCACATACTTTACCTTTTGCTATCTTAATAGGCATATCTTTAAAAAAGATTTTTTAATGTTTATTTTGGAGGGGGGCGGGCAGAGACAGACTGTGAGCAGGGGAGGGGCAGCAAGAGAAGGAGACACAGAATCCAAAGCAGCTTCAGGCTCTGAGCTGTCAGCACTGAGCCCGACGCAGGGCTCGAACCAGGAACCATGAGATCATGCCCTGAGCTGAAGTCGGACGCTTAACCGACTGAGCCACCCAGGCATCCCAATAGGCATATCTTTTAAAGCATTTTTGAAAGGTCTGCATTCATCATTAATTCAAGCTGGCCTACTCATTTATTTGGGGGAAAAAAAAGGATTTGTGTTTAGTCAACCTATATAACTGTCCATACCTGGGAGGGGCACCAGAGTGAATTGTAGGCCCTCAGCTAGGTGTATGTATCCTGACTCTACAATGCTGCAAAAATTGTGACCTAGGAACAATTATTTAAGCTCTCTGGGCCTCATTTTCTCAATATCCAAAAGTGGGAATTACAATAGTACTTATTTCTTAGGGTTTTTGGAAGGATGAGTGAATATACATTTCACTGACTGGCACAGGGAGAATCTTCAATAGATGTTAGTTGTCATTATTATCCAGGATAACACAGGAAAATTCCACTGGAAAACATCTCCTCTCACTACTGCATTATTTAATTTCACTTCAGGTAAAATCATGTTCCTCCTGAACATGGGCATAAAACATTGCAGGGGGACCCCGATGGCTCAGTGGGTTAAACGTCCGACTCTTAATTTCAGCTCAGGTCATGATCTCACGGTTTGTGAGTTCGAGTCCCACATCAGGCTCTGCTGATGGCTCAGAGCCTGGAGTCTGCTTCGGATTCTGTGTCTCCCTCTCTCTCTGCCCCACCCCCACTTGCACTCTGTCTCTCTCTAAAATAAATAAACATTAAAGAAATTTTTAAACCATATTTTTAAAAAATTGCAAATTTATATGCTGCATTGATTTTTTTAAATCATTATTTGTAACTACTATTAAGGGATGGATGGATATATATATATATATATATATACGGATTTATATCTCACATTAATAACAGTATACATGTTGAGAGATCAAACATAAAAGAAACATAGCGACAAGTGTGGTTAAAGTGAACATATGTTAAGAATATCTGAACAATACTTTGGATTTACATAGCACAAAGAGTCCAAAATATTTCCTAAGTCTAAATTATTTTTCTAAATGGTTGAAAAATTTCAATGGTATTTCAAAAACTTTCCCACAGCTTTTAGGAGGTAGTTTGCCACATTTAACTTTACAGAAAAATATACGGACCATGCAAACACATGGTGTTTGCCATAGTGAAACACAATTACATTAATTAGATCCATAAAAGCCTATTAATAGGGATAAAATTTGCTTTCATGAATAGCTGTTTCATCAACATTTTACTATGTTAAATATTTTATACAAGGTTCAGAGTTAGTAAAAATTCAAATTCTAGTATGTCAATTGCAATATTCCTGTATTGAGTTTTACTAATAGAAAGTAGAATATAGCATTTTAAACATCTGTGGGAATTATACAAATTCAAAAACTAAACTGCACTGAAATATGTATGTGTCAGGGCACCTGGGTGGCTCAGTCGGTTAAGCGTCCGACTTTGACTTCAGTCATGATCTCAAGGTTTGTGGGTTCGAGCCCGCATTGGGCTCTGTGCTGACAGTTCAGAGCCTGGAGCCTGCTTTGCATCCTCTCTCTCTCTCTCTCTCTCTCTCTGCCCCTTCCCTGCTCTTGTTCTGTCTCTCTCTCTGTCTCAAAAATAAATAAACATTAAAAAAATTTTTTAAATATGTATGTATCTATTCAAGAAGGAGCTCAAAACTGTGATACTGTTTCAGGTTGTTTCACCAAAAACCGTGTAACCATTTTAAATTATAAAGTTGCAGTGAAACTATTGCATTGCTCACACTTTTTAGGGCGATCAACTTTAAAGTGAGGTATTCCTCAAACTTTAAACACTGCTAATCCTTTTAAAGATCATTATAGATCAAACACTGAAGCCCAGAGAGATGATGTGATTTCCTCAAAATAACACTGAAATAAAGCTAGTTCTAAAACCCAAATTGAAAATAAATTGAGTAAATTCTTGTGATGCTAGATTTCCAGGAGAAAGTTGACCAGATAATATGCACCTTTCTTAATAGGAAGTGCAATGTATTTTAAATCATTTTGGAGGCCATTGGTAAAAAGCTAAATGTAGGATGGTCTAACACTAGTAACACATTAATATGAGAAGGAAGGTGTATTTGGATGAAGAGGGAAATGCCTCTTCTTCCTTTAAAAGTAACCATCTGCAGCCTTCAGAACTGGAGAAGGGAGAAAAAGTGCCTAATTATATAGCCTCCAAGTTCATTTAAAATCCCATTTGAGGCTCTGGGCTGATGGCTCAGAGCCTGGAGCCTGTTTCCGATTCTGTGCCTCCCTCTCTCTCTGCCCCTCCCCCGTTCATGCTCTGTCTCTCTCTGTCTCAAAAATAAATAAATGTTAAAAAAAAAAATTAAAATCCCGTTTGAGGGGCGCCTGGGTGGCTCAGTAGGTTGAGCGTCCAACTTCAGCTCAGGTCATGATCTTGCAGTTGGTGGGTTTGAGCCCCGCGTCGGGCTCTGGGCTGACAGCTCAGAGCCTGGAGCCTGCTTTGGATTCTGTGTCTCCCTCTCTCTCTGCCTGTCCCCTGCTCGTGTTCTGTCTCTCAAAAATGAATAAAAGTTAAAAAAAAATTAAAAAAAAAATCCCACTTAGAATTCACAAAATACCAAATTCGTGAAGGAGTAAAACTATAGCACAAACAGAAATTAGAAATTGAGAACCTTTTGGGGTGTCTGGCTGGCACAGTCAGTTAAGCATCCGACTCTTGATTTCAGGTCCCATCATGATCTCAGGGTTTGTGAGTTCAAGCCCCGAGTTGGGCAGTGTGCTGATAGCCTGTTTGGGATTCTCTCTCTCTGCTCCTCCCCCACTTGCACACTCTGTCCCTCCCTCCCTCCCTCTCTCTCTCTCTCAAAATAAATAAAAACAAATTAAAAAAAAGAAAAGAAATCAAGAAACTTTTCTATAGTCTGTGGAAGAAATTTATGGAACGAAAAATCAATTTGTGGGGAGTTAGGAGGGTACAAGGATTCCAAACTGTGAACCATTAAGGAATAATATTTCAGAGGAGCAAAGGATTGCATTTGGTGGGTTTTTAAAAAAACTGTAGTTCTAACTTTTCATATTGTATTTTAATTTCTATAACTTTACTTCCTAGTTTTTGACACGTACTCACTATTGCTGATGTATTTGTCAAAGTGATACTTTTTTCATACAAACACAAATATAAGAAGTGAGATTTCAATTTTTTTTTTAAGGAAACACAAAGCTTTCCGATATTTTTCTGCGTCTTAAAATTTCAGATTAGCATCTAGCAAAGAGAAACAAAAATCAAAGAGTGGCATACTGATCACGTTAGCAAGCACAAAAACATTTTAACAACTAAATTCAAATTCATTTTCATCTGCTTTAAGCCCAAGACAGCCAGTGGTATTTACTGTATGTTGGCTGTCTGTGGATAAACTGAAGGTTGGGGCTGAGAGTAAGGTGAACTACCCTTCCTTCCTTCTTCTGTTCATGAATTCATCACTATCCAATAACCACAGGGAAAAAGGATTCAGAGACTAAGACGAACTGAAAATATTAAATACAGAAAATATTAAAATGAAGCCACACTGATCAAAAAATCGTTGAAAATAATGATTACATAAATAAAAATGAAGGAGGTTTTAATTGACTCTGCAAAAGATTGTATATGGGGATCTCTTTTGTCCAAGGCCCCCGTGCCCTCTCTGTCTTCTTTGTCCTCTCTCTTGTATGACTGTTTTCTTTTACTTAATTCACATTTTCATTGAGGGTGTAGCCTTGAGGTCTTGGCTTTGTGGAAGGATTTCAGATTATAATTCTCATCTCATGAGGTCCAAGGCTTTGTCTCCAGTCTCCAAGTGACCATTAAATTGAAATTCTAGCTTACTAAGGAATGGTATATTTCTCTTTTCAACACTGGTTTTACTTTTTTTGATTGGGGCTTTTGTTCTTTCCTAAGTTTAAGAATTTCCCCTACTTTCTTGCCAGCTCAGCAATGCATTTAATAAGCTGTTTTAAAATACTTCACCCAGAGTTCTTAGGCGTTCACTGAAGGGCGTTTATTCAGCTTACCTACCCCACTATATGATCAGAAATGGAAAGAAAAATTGTTATACATCTAGACAATGTAAAAGTATAATGTAATTTGAAAAATTGGAGTCAGGGAGAAAAGCAGGATGCAGGAAGGGGAAAATAGGGTAAATTTTGCATCTTTCATTGTCAAGTATCAATAGACGCTATTTCAATTTGAACTACCAGAGGAATTAGAACCAGAAATTGCTAACAGTGTTCATCTCTGAGACCTTAGTGGGGAGGGAGAATTAGGAGAGGAAGTCTTACTGTTTGCGAAGGTAGAAATAAAATGGTCTTGATTCACAGCCAACGTGATTCTCTACATAGACTATGTGATGGAAGCGACACCCATAACTAAATGATACTTTTATGACGTATCAGGATGCAAGATCAATATAAACAATCAATTACATTTCTCTACACCAGCAACAAATAAAAGGAATTTAGAAACAATATCATTTACAATAGCATCAAAAATTATGATATACTTAGGGATAAGTATGTCAAAGATGTGTAAGACCTGTATATAAAAAATGGAAAAAAAAACCCATTACCAAGAGAAATGAAAGAATACCTAAATAATAGTAAAGATATGTCTTTTCCGTGGGTCAGAAGACTCTCTGCTATTAAGATGTCACTTCTCACTGGATTGATCTACAGACTCAATGCAATACCAACATGAATCCCAGCAAGTCTTTTTGTAGAAATTGACAGGTTGATTCTAAAATTCACACGGAAATGCAAAGGACCTAGAATGTCCCAACCAACTTTGAGAAAGGGCCTAAGTGGAGGGTTAATAGGACCAGATTTCAAAATTTATTATAAAGTTACAGTCATCGAGATAATGTGGTATGGGGCAAAGGCAGACAAACATACGAGTGGAACAGAACAGAATCCCAAGATAGACCCACACATGTCTGGGCCACTGATTTCAGTAAAGGTAGAAAGGCAAGTCAGTGGAGAAGGATAGTCTTTTTCACAAATGGTACAGGAACAGTTGGATATTGTGAACCTTAACCCTTATGCCACATCCTACACAAAAATTAATCCAAAATGTCTCATAGACCTAACTTTAAGAGCTAGAATAATAAACTATTGTTTTAAAAAAAATTTTTTAATGTTTATTTTTGAGAGAGCAAGAGAGAGAGAGAGACAGAGCATGATCATGGGAAGGGCAGAGAGAGAGGGAGACACAGAATCTGAAGCAGGCTCCAGCCTCCAAGCTGTCAGCACAGAGCTGGACGCAGGGCTCGAACCCACAGACCGCTAGATCATGACCTGAGCCAAAGTCAGACACTTAACCGACTGAGCCACCCAGGCACCCCAATAAACTATTGTTAATAGGAGAAAAGTCAAATGACCTTGGGTTAGGCAAAGAATTCTTAGATAAAGGCGCAAACCATAAAATACAATATTGATGAATAAAACTTCATCAAAATTAAACTCTTTTGCTCTTTTTTAAAAAATGTTTTTATTTATTTTTGAGACAGAGAGAGAGAGGCAGAGGGAGAAGGACACAGAGAATCCCTAGCAGGCCCTGCACAGTCAGCGCAGTGCCCGATGCGGGGGCTCCAACTCATGAGCTGTGAGATCACCACCTGAGCCGAAATCAAGAGTCAGATGCTTAACCAACCGAGCCACCCAGGCACCCCAAACTCTTTTGCTCTTTGAAAGATAACTTTAAGGAAATGAAAAGGCATACTTCTTGCAAGTATTTTAGAAACAGGGATTTACACCCCAACTGTGTTAAGGACTCTTGTCACTAAGAAAACAAGCGAGTCAACAATATACAAAACATAAACAGGCGTATCACAAAGAGGATATACACATGGGCAGCAAGCATGTGAAAAAATGATCGCCATTGCTAGCCATTAGGGGAACACAAATTAAAACCCCAATGAGATTATTACATTTGCATTAGAAGAACTAAAATTGAAAAGGCATATTAACCCTTGTCCAAAGGGTTGGCCAGGCTGTGGAGTAACTCTAGCCCCCTCACACATTTCTGCTGGGCGTACAAAATGATAAAGGCACTTAGGAAGCATTCTAGAAATTTCTCATAAAGTAAAAACATACACTTACCGTGACACAGAAATTTCACTCCTAGGTATCCACAGAAATGCAATGAAAACATCTGTCCACAAGAGCACTTGTACACAAACAATCATAGCAGCGTTATTTATAATAACAAAAGTCAGAAAACAAATTGTTATATTCCATACAATGGAACGCTACTCAGCAGTAAAAGGAATTACTGATACACACAACATATGGATAAATCTTAAAAATATCCTGACAAGTAAAAGAAGCCAGACCAAAAAAGAAAAAAGAAAAAAAAAAAAAAACTCCAAAACTTTCAATGTTGTATGTTTCCATTTATACAATATTCCAGTAAAGGGAAAATATAATGACAGCAGATCAAAGTTTTCCTGGGGCCACAGATAGGGGTGAGGTGTAGGGGGTTGAGAGATGATTGACTACAAAGAACCCCAAGGAAACTTTAATGGTAAGAGCAATGTTGCATAGCTTGATTACGGTCATGGCCACATGACTGCATACCTTGCTAGAGTGTATCTAATTGTACACTTAATATGGTTGGCTTTTACTCTATGTGAATTATACCTCGATAAAGCTGTTTAAAAAAAAAAAAGGAATATGCATTTATTTATACCCCAGGACGGCATAATGCTGAGTGTGAATGTACTTTACAAATGCCTCTGTTAGCTGGAAAAATTGGTTGGAAGGAGTAGAAATTAAAAACCGCAGTCGGTACAGGGATACATTCATTTCACAATCCCATCTTAATAAAGCCATTTGTAAGGATCTGTGCTATCTGTAGCCTGAGAGCAAATTGTGTGAGAGACATCACAAGTCCTTTGCCTTCTGTGTTCTGCCTTCAGAACTTCTTACGGCAAGTGGGTAAATGGGTCCCTTATTTATTGCATTATTTCTTTATGGAATTATAGCGACTTAATATCCTCCGAGTAGATCCAGTGGCCTTTCTGAAGCCTTTTATGTGGCCAGATGGGAAGGGACTCGAACAATCTCCACTGGTCCAGTTTTTTCCCTCTTTCCAAACATTAAAAAAAAAAAAAAATCAAGATGCCCTTAAAATCTTTTTTTCTCCAGTTTCTCTAAGAGAGGGGTTAACAAAGCCCAGTAACACTCTTAAAGGGTGTCCTGCTGCTAAACGGAGTACAACAGGGACTGTCACCATAAGGATGACTCCTGACTGAGAGCTGAGTCTTTCTCAAGAGAAATCTGACAATTAAGTGCAGAGGTTGCCCCTGGATCGCACCAAAGATTATCCCAGCTGGGTTTCTGAGAAGGGTTCTGGCAGAATACGGCCAAGGGAGGCTCCTTTGTGGCTCAGATCTAAAACACCTTCTTGCCCTCTGGGGCTGATCAGAGGCGGAGAAGTACAAAGAAGATGCATGTTACATTTTTTAGAGCTTCACAAGGGGCTCCAAAGTAAAGGTCTCAGAAATTAAGTTTAGAAAGAGACACACTGTGGGTAAACAAAACTGTGCCCATTTGAGGCTAAAAGAAGCAGCAGAATGAGAGGATGGATGTGCAGAAGGCTTCGCCGAAGTTTTTCATTTCCTTTGCTTTCCCTCCTTGGGTAGACGGTGTAGCGCTGTTGCAAAATCAACTACGAATCTCTCCTTTAGGCTGTAACTTTCAAAAGTAACCGTATTCCCCATAAGGGGGACTGTTGGGTGTAAGATCAGTCTAGGGGAAGGCGGCTCAACATAGTGACCTGATTCTTAGTCTGGTTGAAATCCTAAACTCCACAGATGTGTTGTTTCGGGAAGTTTAATCTCTGTTTCCTTATGGAGGATCTTAATAGCACCTACAGAAAGAACTGTTAACCGGATTAATCAAAATAATACACGTGAACAACGGAGAACAGTATCTAGCACGTAGAAAATGCTTGTGTTAATGAGGATTCCTTTCAGCTAGATGACAAGATGCCTGTCAGTGTTTTTTTCTCCAGTAAACACAGATGAGACAGGGCAGTATAGTGGTCTCACAATCTGTAGGGACTTAGTCTTCTATTCTGTTGCCCCACGTGCTCGGCTTGGTCCAAGTTTGTGGTATCCTTGCTCTAAGCAGCAGGATGGAGAAGGGGATCAAGGAGAAAAGGGCAAAGCAAGCAAAGTGGAGGTTTCTTAGAAGGGGCCCCATCAATGTTTCTGAATACATCTGACTGATCGGAAGGTAGTTACAGTTCCTCATCTAGTGTTAGGGGCGACCGGAAAAGCAAGTCTGAAAGGTTGCTTTGTGGAAAAGTTCCGGGAAACCCAGAGGGTAATTCTGTGATGATAGAGGAGGGGGAGAAATAACTAGCAATCCGTCAGAGTGCTTCACAGATGTTAGCTATTGTTGTCGCTTTGGTACCTAGACGGCTCCCAGCTCAGTCTCCAGAGGGACGGTTCTTCGTAGCTCCTGTGGTTTCTGTAGGGGTGTCTTCACTCTACCGTGCCACCGAAATTAGCATTTATTCCTAAAACTGTGCTCGTCCCCCTCCTCTTTTCCCCTTTCTAATGTTCTGCTCAAAGTGTAATACTACCCTTGTCTTATATTTATATTGTCCTCCTAACCTTCAGATTATTTTCTAATTTATTCCATGCCTTTCTCTTTCAACTAGTCTTTTATGTGCTGAATTGTCTACCCCCACCCCACCATTCATATATTGAAGCCCCGACTCCCACTACCTCAGAATGCAACTGTATTTGGGGATAGGCTCTGTAGTGAAAATGAGTTGGTTAGGGTGAGCCCTAATCTAGTATGACTGGTGTCCTTCTAAGACAGGATTAGACAGGGGCGCCTGGATGGCTCAGTCAGTTAGGGTCCGACTTTGGCCCAGGTCATGATCTCATGGTTCGTGAGTTTGAGCCCCGCGTTGGGCTCTGGATTGACAGTGCAGGGCCTGCTTGGGATTCTGTCTCTCCTTCTTTCCCACTTGGACATGCTCTCTCTGTCCTCTCTAAATAAATAAATAGTCGTAAAAAGAGAGAGAGAAAGAGAGCACACATGAGAAAGAGGACAATTTGAGGAGACTTAAAGGACAGAGGAGCTGGTGGGTGTAAGGGAGCCAGACAGGATGGGGCATCGACCTAGGGAGCAGTGGGGCTGTTACTGTAACCGCCCCTAAACCCAAAGGCACATGGGGAAGGAGGCTTTATCAGAATCTTTAGTCAAGGGATACAGCTATTTTGAATCGACGTGGTAAGGGGGAAACCCAGATCTCACTCTCCTCCCTAACTGCAATCTGCCAGTGTTACCCACTGATGGAAACCAGAAAGCATGGGACTCCAACAGGGTGGCCCATGACGGTCAGCCTTCTAGAAAGGAAGGTGGAGAATAGCGAATCTGGAGGAACAAATAAAAGATAGCTGGTACAGGGAGGAACTTCCACCTTTAAGTTCTTTTGTATCTTACTTTCTTCTTGCTCCCTACCTGCTCTCTTTCCCCTCCCCTCAATAACTCGTACAGCTATGTAGGATGTTCTCAATAAATATCTGGGAACTGAGTGTTTTTCATGCTCAGTGACTTTCGCATATTGTCAGTATTTCCTTCCTACTGGTTTTCAGAATGTGTCTCTCACTCGTGCTAGAGTGCTAATCCAAGTCTTAACTGTAGTTAAGTTTCTTGTTGGTTCATAGTTTCTTGTTGGTTCATTCTCCACAAATGAAAACAACAACAACAAACAAACAAACAAACAAAAAAGCAGAGCAAATCAACCCACAAGCCACAATACTTGAAAAAAAAAAAAGACCATACTAACCATCTCAGTTGACGATATTTTCTGGTTACATTTTTTTCCTTCTCTTACCTTTGTATTGCTTCATTATTGTTGGCATCAGATTAAGGATGTTTGCACATATTTAAGTTTGTGTCAACTTCTTTTCCAAACATGTTATAACCCCCAGACTACCTTACCTGTTTCTGACAGGTAGGCATTATATCTTTTGAAGTCTATGATAAACTTTTGGGATATTTCTTTCTCAAAGATGATTGCCAAATGTAGCACTTTTTCTTTTTCGTTCTTTTCTTTCTTTCTTTCTTTCTTTCTCTTTCTTTCTTTCTCTTTCTTTCTTTCTCTTTCTTTCTTTCTTTCTTTCTTTCTTTCTCTCTTTCTTTCTTTCTTTCCTTCCTTTCTTTCTTCCTTCCTTTCTTTCTTTCTTTCTTTCTTTCTCTCTCTCTCTTTTCTTTCTTTCTCTCTCTCTTTCTTTTCTTTCTTTCTTTCTTTCTTTCTCTTTCTTTCTTTCTTTCTTCCTTCCTTCCTTCCTTCCTTCCTTCCTTCCTTCCTTCCTTTCTTTCCCTTTCTTTCTTTCTTTCTTTCTTTCTTTCTTTCTCTTTCTTTCTTTCTCTTTCTTTCTTTCTTTCTTTCTCTCTCTCTCTTTCTTTCTTTCTCTTTCTTTCTTTCTTTCCCTTTCTTTCTTTCTCCCTCTTTCTTCCTTCCTTCCTTCCTTCCTTCCTTCCTTCCTTTCTTCTTTCCAAGAAGTGCTAACAAGTTGTAATGTTATGATTATACAACAAAGTTAACTTAAAAACATTCTTCTAAGAATCACTCTTATCTATGTTGGACACCTCCCTCGTTTACCAAGGAAGTAAGAATGCCCACTCAGATAAAACTCCATTTTAGACCTTCTTATTTATGTGCCATTCAGTTCTCCTGTCTCTGTAGCTGGTTCCTTAGAAGCTGATGTATTTTCTGGTGCTTCCAGAAACACAGTGCTTTGTGTTACATTGTTGGGTCACTGAATCAGCACTGACTTGAAAGAAAATGACATGGTTATTTTATGCGATTTTACTTTTTTATCTTTTTGATGTGATTTCAGGAAGAATTTAATCTTAAAAAAATTATCCACTTTCAAAAATAGGCATATGTAATCCTATGAAAAACCCCTTGTCAGACTTTTTATATATCACTTTAAATTACTCACATTCATGTTTTTTCTCTTTCATCAATCTTCCACCAAATTAGTGTTCTTTCTTTAAGGGTTACTTCTTCTAGGTGAAGCATGATATCACATTTAACAAGAAGTCTGTAATTATGGTGTCACACATTAGAAGCTACAAATAGGGTGTCCTGGTAATGTAAATCCAGTTGTGTAATTTGATAATGAAGTAAAGATTGTTGTGTCAAATTAGGGTACTGAGTTCAAATGCACTTGAGTCATCTTAGAAAACAATCTATTTCTTGAGTATATTAGTTTCTTCTCACCTTTATGAAACTTGTATTCAAAGTTCACTGACATTTTGTTATCTCATTGGATTTCCATATTTTTTGGTTAATTAACACTCCCTCCACCACCACCCCCCCCCCCAAAGGAAGAACAAAAAACAAATTAAGAGGCAAATTGTTTTAAATTTAGTTTTCCTGCTATATATTTCAGGGCCATTTTATTCATCAAGCCCTATGTTCAGGACTTGCACGTTTTTCAAGCTTCTCTGAAAATGTTGGTGATCCTAAAAAAAAAGTTGACTTCGAAATATGAAAAGAAAGCTGCAAATCAGGATGAACAAATAATTAGATGTCTACAAACTTACCATGTGTCATTTGTAACCCAATTCGTAGTTACCTATACTTTATGTGATATATGAGTGCATTTTAATATGTTTGATATGATGTGACTGAAGGTCTGCAAAACCACATTCTAATAATTACTTTCACACATTAAGCCAGATCTATGAATCTTAAAAATGACTTTAATCTCTTAAAAAACACTTTTTTAAACATTTATTTATTTTTGAGGGACAGAGAGCAAGCTGGGGAGAGGCAGAGAGAGAGAGGGAGACACAGAATCCAAAGTGGGCTCCAGGCTCTGAGCTGTCAGCACAGAGCCCGATGAGGGGCTTGAACCCATGAACTGTAAGAGCATGACCTGAGCCAGAGTCCGATGCCCAACCCACTGAGCCACCCAGGCGCCCCACCTTTAATCTCTTTCATGGAAGAAAATTCTAG
Organism: Acinonyx jubatus; assembly: GCF_027475565.1. Taxonomy (NCBI): domain Eukaryota; kingdom Metazoa; phylum Chordata; class Mammalia; order Carnivora; family Felidae; genus Acinonyx; species Acinonyx jubatus. The sequence continues at coordinate 85,245,310 of NC_069391.1, read as the reverse complement.
ATGACATTTCAAATAGTGCTTGGAGAGAAGTGTTTTAAACATTCCACTGTACAATGTATATTTTTGTGTTCCCTGTCCCTCAAAATAAAAATGTTTGTTAGCAGGGGCACCTGGCTGGCTCAGTTGGTTGAGTCCAGACCTTTGATTTCAGCTCAGGTCATGATCTCACGGTTTGTGATTTTGAGTCCTGTATTGGGCTCTGTGCTGACGGTGTGGAGCCTGCTTGGATTCTCTCTATCTCTCTCTGTCTGCCCCTCCCCTGTTCGTGCTCTCTCTCTTAAAATAAATACATAAACTTAAAAAAATGTTTATGAGCAAAAAAAAAAAATTTTGGGGGGGGAAAAACATTCCATGCACATAAATTCTCTTTTTCAAAACAAAACATCACTGAGAGACAAATTCATGTAATTTGAATCTGTGATTTATTTTTTCTTTAGTAGTGGCTGAGTTAAGTTGGTAAAAAAATATTTAAAAGGGTGAAAAAAATTCAGTCATATGCTTTAACTGTTGACATAAGTATTTAAAAAACTATTTAAATGTAGGCTTTATAATGTATTGTGATGTCGATTGGGGGAAGGTGAGATATTTGACGTGTTCCAGTGGGAAGATACTTTTAGTATACTTAAAATAGGAATAATGGCCCTACAGGAACTTGGGAGATATTTTTTTCCAGACTGTACAGTACATTAAAGGGGGGGAAAAATAAAGGGAGAAACAGAACCAACTTAAAAAGCATTTCTTTCCCAGCTAAAGACTGGATTAAATCAAATCACATTCTTTATAAAGAACTTTTGATAATAATTGAGTAAAAATAGAATACTTTCCAGCATGCATTATTGACATTAGTTGCTCATTAAGTTACAAGAATAATATCCAATACAGTTCACGTTCATTATCTTGTAAAAATATGCCAGCGGTTCATAAAGTTAAGAAATGCTGGTGGAAATACCTATTAACTTTTATAGTTAAGTATTTACTCCACCAAAATTTTTCCTAAATTCACAAAGTATTACAAGATCGTATATTTTTAGTATTTTAAACTGATTCACCTAGTGTGTCATGAAAATGCACAAAAAATAGAAGCTTAGAATTGGGATCCTTCAGTCCTTGATTTATGAACCTTTTCTTCCACCTCTAAAAGCATTGAGTCTTAACTGTTACTTAAAGAGTTTACATGGCTTCCTCAATCTGGTCATAGAATCAGCATATCTCTCAAATACTCCCAACGTTACCTCAGAATAAGATTATATGACATTCAACATGTTTAGGACATTTCCATCCCAGTAGGGAAATAGGAAAAAAAATCTCTTTATTCATCTAGCATTCATTCACTTACGCCCTCAAAAGCAATTCCTTTGGCTTCTAGATGCTTTCAGGATTGTAATGTGGCAGAACTCATTTCTTCGAGCGGCAAATCAACATTGTCTACCATATGGTCACGTTGAACATATTTTTGAAAATTTGCCAAGGATAATTTTACTATTACTTCTCGTTTTCTCTGCCGCGTTGAGTGAAATGTCAAAGGTGGGTTCAAATGGGTAGGTGATACGGTAATAAATAGGTCTAATGGTGATGTCTGGGGCTTGGGGGCAGCTATTATCAACATATAATGCATATGCAGTGTTACTGTATACAATTTTGACAATGGTAACCACACATATAAATAGCACCTAAAACAAAATCTGGAACAGCACTCTCCAGTAGAAGTTCTGCAACAGAAATGGTCTGTAATTGTGTGAGCCAATTTGGTGGCCACTAGCCATCTGTGGCTACCGAGTACCTACAATGTTGCCAGTGTGGCTGCAGAACTGAATTTAAATTTTTAATTGATCTACAATAAGGTTTTAATAGCCATACGAGGCTTGTGGTTACCAAGCTGGACACCGCAGAATATTTCCATCACTTTAGATAGTTGTCTTACGTGCTCTCCTGGTAAATCCCATCTCATCACCCCTGCCATCACTGAGAAACACTAAATACAGGTTAGTTTTCTCTGTTGTTGGACTTTTCACAAGTGGATTCATGTGGTATGTCCTCTTAGTGCCTGGCTTCTTTTGCTGAACGTTGTTTTTGAGATTCGTCCATGTTGTTTTATGTCTCACGAGTCAGTTCCTTTGAACTGCTCAATAGTATTCCATTGTGTGAATGTATCACAATTTGTTTTCCATCCTCTTACTGACAGACATTTGGGCTGTTTCCAGGTATTTGTTTTTAATGTTGCAATTATTATATTTGACATTCTGCATTAATTGAAGGAAAGAGCTGCATGTGTGTATTTTGGTCTCGAGAAAAGTTAGTCAACTTAGGATTCTATTACCATCTTTCCGTGCCGGGGTAAAAATCTCATTCCTGGTTATATATAAGGATGGACATACCTCAAAACTGCTGAGTAAACACCTGGCTTGTATTACTGAAAACACAATTAGAAAGGTCAATCTACCAGAAGAGAAAATACTGCAACGTTTTGTTTTTTTTTTTTTTTGATGTTTACTTATTTTTTGAAAGAGAGAGAGAGAGAGCATGAGCATGAGCATGAGCCTGGGAGGGACCTAGAGGGAGAGAGAATCCCAAGCAGGCTCCATGTGTCAATGCAGAGCCTGACGTGGGGCTTGATCTTACAAACTGTGACATCATGCCCTGGGCCGAAATCAAGAGCCAGATACTTAACTGACTGAGCCACCCAGGCACCCCGCAATGTTTTTAAAACCAAAATATATTTTGGGTGGGGATGGGTAGATTTGGGAGTTCTCCAGGGAACAGCGGCAAATTATTTACAGTTTTGAACTACCTTGCCCTTTACCATTCTCTATTAGTACTGATAAGTCATATATACTCAGAATTTTAGAACTTGTAAAGGCAATTAGTAATCTAGTAGTCTAATTCCCCAGTGGTCTGCATATCATCAGTACTCAATAAATACAGGTTGAGATGAAACTATTCATTTCACATATGAGAATTAAGACTCTAGGCATCTCTTAATTGAAGAAAATTAGATATTATAATCAAGTGAAAAGTTTAAAACAGGAGTGGTTTCTGCTTCACACAAAGATTCACCACAAATTCAGGGGTAAGCTGTCACAGACCAATATGTTAATTTTCAACACTCTCATACCTACAATTTTTCAGAAGTAAACCTATCCCATATCAGTATTTTATCTTTACACATTCACCTTTTCCTTTTATAAGCATTTATGTTTATTTCTTAGTTTTTCAATATGCAGCAGATACCAACAGGAGGAAATAACCTAAGACAATACTGAAAAGGAAATTCACCCTTAAGAGTGATTTATAAAGTATTCATCCATACATAATCCAGGCTTCATGTTTTTCAAGTGGTGCAGATACAAATGCGTTAAATGATGTCTCTGCCAATCAGCCCGAGCTGAGAGCAAAAACAGTCCATGTTCCCAAGGCCACAACGTTTTAAATTCACAGATACTGACTCTGAGCACTTTATAGACAAGAACGATGTCTGGCCCATTTTAGATACTCAACAAATAGTGACTGCACTGGCACTTTACTGCATGTGTCAAGGAATGTGAAGTATTTTGGGGTTGGGTATCTTTTCTTATTAAGCCTCCTGACAGGTGATAAATGCTAGACACTGCTGGGTGTTTTCTGTGACTTCCATAATTTCTTTTTTAAAAATTCTTTAAGTTTATTTATTTTGAGAGAGACAGAATGAGAGGGGGAGGGGCATAGAGAAAGAAAGAAAGAGAGAGAAAGAGAGAGGGAGAATCCTAAGCAGACTTCACAGTGTCAGTGCAGAACGTGATGTGGGACTCGTACTCATGAACCGTGGGATCATGACCTGAGCCTAAACCAAGAGTTGGACGTTCAACCGAGCCACCCAGGCGCCCCCATAATTTGTTTCAGAAATATATGTACAACGTATGTGAACGTGCAAGGATGCTTAACAATGACCAAAAAGATCCTATTAGAACTGACTACAGTGGGGGGCACCTGGGTGGCTCAGGCGTTAAATGTCGGACTTCGGCTCAGGTCATGAGCTCATGGTTCGTGAGCTCATGGTTCGTGAGTTCAAGCCCCATGTGGGGCTTGTGCTGTCAGCTTGGAGCCCAGAGCCTCCTTCGGATTCTGTGTCTCCCTCTCTCTCTGTTCCTCTCCCACTTGCACTTTCTCTCTCTCTCTCAAAAATAAATAAACATTAAAAAAAAAAAAAGAACTGGCTATAGGTAAAGGGATTTCTGGGTCCTTTCATAACTAGTTACAGCAGAAAACAATACATCCAGGTATAATCCGGCATGTTTCTGAATCTAGAACTGGTAGCTTGGTTATTTGATTCAGTTTGGCGGTAACATCGAAAATTTCCTATTACAGAACCTCACTAGTGGTGTACAAGTCACATCATCAATTATCCTAAAACAGGAGGAAATATTCTAAATTCCAACTTTTAAAGAACTCACTTAAGTTTATTGATTCCTAACTCTGGCAAAGGCCACATCGAGTCGGTAAAAAAAAAAAAAGAAAAAGAAAAAAGAAAAAAGAAAAGTCTCTAAGCAGCTTAAACCTGATGTTACAACGTCCTCATGTAAAGGTCACACACTTTTGGGTTTTTTTTTTTTTTTTTAAGAGTTCCTCAAAATACCTATTTATACTCTGGGGACACAGTTTTGCACAAGCTTCATTCTGCGGTTTTTCTGGCCTGCAGATAGAAAGCAGTCAATTAAAAGGGTGGGGAGGCCACTACCACTGCGTTCCCTTAGAGCAGTGAAGAAGCAAGAGCTGACGGCCAGGGGAGGGACATGCGACCCGTTAAGATTGGACCGCAACAGCAGAGGCCCTTCAGTGCCATGCAGCGCGAGCAAAGTGCCCCGCACCCCATTACGAGGAGAGAGGTCTTGCACCTGTGAACGTACTAGAAACGAGTATTCATAATGGTTACCAGTTTTTCTACGGCTGGAATGCGTACCTTATCTTCCACGTGGATGTCACAATGATTCTTCTCAACCTGGAGGGTTTAACTGCTGTCGGGCACCGCACTGTCCTTTGCCTCAGGCTCAAAGAAGGGTCTACCTCCTAAACCTTTGAGGTGTAGCCCCGAGCTCACCACCGTGCACTATTGCATTAGAACACAGGAGCGTAAGCCTCCGTGGGGTCCTTACGAGATCACCTTACGGCAACATGACTTTCTTCGGCCTATTGTTTAAAGAGTCGCTTCCTAAAATACCCTTATCTAATATTGCGTGGCACGGATCGGTGACATAAAACCACTATGTATGAAGACTCTGGGCCTGCTTTCCCTAACACGAGAATATTTCGTACCTAATAGCGGTGCCGCGAGGATTAAATGAGATAATGTATGTAAGACGCTAAGCACAATGTCTGGGGGCAGTGTAAGAGCTCAGGAACGGTCGTTATTCTTATTTTAGCCCCGGGAATTTATGTCGGCCCCGAGCCCTTATTTTGCAGGTGCAAAAACTAAGCCTCAGGAGAGAGGACTTCCTCGGGCTCTAGTTCTAATGTTATTGTCTCGGATAAGCAGCTTAGCGGCCGTGCTGGAGGCCGGGGGCGCGGGCGAAGGTGCCTGCGGGACCCCGGGCGCGGAGCAGCGGACCAGCACCGGGGAGCCGTGGGCGCGGCGGGGCGCGGGCGGCATCCATCACTGCGGAAGCCACTGGCCGGAAACCCCAGGCCCTCAGCGCGGGTGGTCAGCAGGGCCGAGGGCGAGCGAGGCCAGCACTGGGACGGTGGGCTGAGCCCGGATCCCGGTTCGCTCGGCTTGAAAGCCGGGCGAGAGCGCCTTATCTCGGGGTGGGGGAGGTTAGAGACGAACGGGGCGCTCGGTCGGGCAGGTGGGAGTTAGCCCACCCTCAACGCCTTCCGCCGAGGGGGGCCGCCTCTCCTCCTCCGGCGAAGGCAGCGGCCGGCCCCGCAGGGAGCGAGGGGGGCACCTCGCCTCCGGCTCCGGAGCGGGGGCCGCGCGAGCTCGGACCCGGCCGTCCGCGCGCCAAGCCGCGGCGGGACAGCGGGAGGCGGCGCGCGGCCCACACGCGCCCCGGGCTCGCCGGCTCTAAGATGGCGGCGGAGGCGGCTCGCTCACACCCCGCCGCCCGCGCTCCTCCGAGTCGCGAGCGGGCCGGAGCGCCGCGAGCAGGAGGGCGCGGGCGGCTCGGACCTTCCAGTCCGGCGCGGGCCCCGGAGCCTCGAAGCCTCCAGGCGCCGCCAGAAGCCGGGAGGCGGATGCAACTGGGCACACCACCGCCGGCGCCTCACAAACCAAGGGGCGGGGGGATGGGGGGGTGGGGGAGAGAAAAGAGAAAAAAAAAAAAAAAAAAAAAAAAAAAGGGCGAGCGAGCGGCGGCACATCCGGGACTTTCCGTCCGCCCCGCCCCGGAAATGACGTTTCAGGCCAGGAAAAAAAAAAAAAAAAGGAGGAGCGCGCTCTTGAAAGTGGGTTCTATTACGCCGTAGTTGGTCTCCCCACAAGAGTGTCTGGAATGGCCCTCGACACCCCCTCTCCCGGGTTAGTCGTTCCCCTCTCGCGGCTCTGGGGCTTCTCTGCACAAAGCCGGCTGCCGGAACTGGCAGCCTTCGTCACACAGAAAGTACCCCTCGCACCGCCACGCCCCTGAAGTCCCCCTCCCCTGCTGCCTCGTCGGCGCGTGCAGCGAGCGCACCTCCGAGAGGACTGTGGGGTGACCTGAGCCCCTGCCAAAGCTAAGCGCAGCTCTTCGGGGCCCTGGCTCGGAACCCCGCCTCGCACTCCTCCCTCCGCGCCTCCCAACGCCGGCCCGGGGTCGGGGCTGTCCGTCACGGTGCTGAGCCCGCCCCTTCCGGCGGCTCGCCGGGCCCGCCTCCTCCCCTCTTCCCTCCCCGCCCCTCCCCGTGCGAGTGTCTCCCTCTCCCTCTCGCTCCCTCTCTCTCTCTCCCTCTCTCTCTCTTTTGTGAGTTATAGCAACCGTTGCCTTGTGAATCAAGCGCCATAGTCACCGTAGTCCTGGCGACTGTTACCCATCAACAACAACTACTCCTCTCCTCCTCCTCCTCCTCTTCCTCCTCCTCCTCCCCACCACCACCATCTCCATCACCCACCAACAACACCACAATAATCCACAGCCAAGGTGAATATTCTTCGGTCTGTACATGTGTGTGGGAGCGTGTGGCTGCGTGTGAACGCGTGTGTCCGTGCGCGCGCGCGCGTGTGTGTGTGTGTGTGTGTGTCCGTGTGCGCGAGCCGAGTGTGGCTGTGCGGGGGTCTCACTCCTGACACCGGGGGCTGCCGCTGCGGCGCCGCCGCCGAGGGGCTCGGCGCCGCGGCGTGTTTACAATGGACCGAGCGCGCGGCGGCTGGCTCGGGGGTGTGGGCGCCGCGCCGCCCCGGCCCTCGGCGGCCGCGCGTCAGGGATGGAGCGGGAGCGCCGGGGGCTGCGGAGCCGGGCGGGAGCGGGAGCCCCGGGTCCCCGGCGCGGCCGGCGGAGCTCTCCCCTAGGTCCGGCTCGGAGCAGGAGGGTCAGGTGAAGCGAGGAGGCTGGCCGGCTTTCTTTCTCTCGTGTTTTCCTCCTTTCCCCCGAGCTGCTCGTTTCCTGCTGGTCGCAAAACCGAAATAGGCGGCAGCGTGCCGGGGGGACCCCAGAGCTGGTGGTTTGTGGTTGTTGTGGTTGTTGTGGTGGTTGCTGTTCACTTGTGGGGCCTGGTGTACGGGTTTCGTTGTTTTTACCCTCGTACGACGGTGAACTTTTCCCACCGCCCCTTCCCTCCGTTCGTCGCCCCTCTTTGCCTTGTGCTAAAATGGGCTGCTCTCCTTCGGCCCTCATCAGCTGCACGGTTTCTTGTTTCTTCTTTCTTTTCTTTTAAAACTGTGTTTTCTTTGTGCTGCAAACAGTCTTAATATCCATTCAGCGCTCTTCCCTCCCCACCCCCCCCCGCTTCTCCTCCTATCCGCCCCCCCCCCCCCACCCCCCGACCCTTTGCACACACATTGAAACCAGGGGCCTCTTCGCTGGGCTCTTCGCTGCCCTGGAAAAGAGATTTTTAAAACAAGTCTCTCCCCGCTCTCTTTCTTTTTTGGTGTGTGTGTGCGTGTGTGTGCGTGTGTGTGTGCGCGTGTGCGCGCGCGCTTGTGATTTAAACCAGATGCAGGGCATCTGTGATACTTGGGTTAGTAGTTACTGACAGTGCTTTATCCTTCCTGTGGGGGTGGGAGGGGTGGTCGTGAGGCTCCATCCCACTTTGATGCACCTCCCTCCCCGCAGTGGAGAGTGCTGACAATTTTCATTGTGGTTAGGAGGCTTGGGGTGTGATAAATAGGGACAGGACCGAAGGAAGCCTTGTGAGAACTCAGTTTACGGTGTTATTTGTGACAGTTGTAGCACTTTAAAGAGTTTTTCTTTTCTTTTTTTTTTTTTTACCCCTTCTTCATCTTCTCTGTTCCTTTTCCTTTGAGAGTTGAAATCGAAGTCAAGTTGTTCATAAAGAATGTATGAAGCTTCTCAACTTGAAACGTGTGTATATTTCACTCTCTTTGTGGTTGTTAAGATCTAGGCATGTGTGTACTTAACATACTCTTTTTTGTTTACTCTTTTGGTTTTCTTTGGACAGTGACTTGGAACGTGCTGAGGAGAGACAACTTTTTCCTTTTTAAGTCTTCTAAAAAAAAATCTATCTTTTCCCCCTCTGTAGCTTTGAATACTTACTAATCCTCAAGTACTAGGCTCTTGGTTAGAGGGAGCCCAGTGTTACAGATCCTGTAAATTTGCTCATTTTTCAGCCTCACGTTTAATTGGGAGGTTATTGGGTAAAGGGTTTCATAATGAACGTGGGCTAAAACAGACACGACGTATAATGTACTGTTCTGTTTGCACATATTGAAGTTTTTAATTTGGAATTTTAAAATAACGTGTTTAAACAGTCTTCTTTCTCACAGCAAATGCATATTGATTTACCTAACAGAGCAGCCTGTGAATAATGTGACAGTGTTAATTATTCTTGAGATTGTCAATGACCAGGTTGGGTAATTGTAACGCCATTAAGGCTAATATTTTGTAAAGTGGGAGTTGGGGTTAAAAAAAAAAAAGAAACAAACTTCTCTTTCAATTCATTTCCTTGTGAAGAAGTCTTTCTCAGAGCGCTCCAATCTCTTTATATTTATTCCCCAACCTGGGTTCCATGCAAATTTCTAATACTAATTTGTTTTTGTTTTTGTTTTCTGTTCAGATGAGTGTCAAATGGCTGAACACTTTTGGGTGGTGAAGCTCCTGGGTCCCATAAACTCTCTCCAAAGTTAATAAGAGTTTTGCTGTCTTGAGACAGTTTCAGACTTTATGCCATTTACATAATAGGTTTTCAGCCAAGTTGATTATATGCTATAATATTATGGTTTAATATTTTTATTTGCAATGTCCAAGAACTTGTTCGAGGCATTTCACTTGTTACAGCTGTCTCAAGTTTTCTCTAATTGAGATTTTCCATTTACAAGTTGATTTGAGAGCAGAACTTAAATTGAATTCTATTACCCGCTTTTAAAAGCACTTAGGTGGTATAAAAGTTGCTGTTAGAGATGCTTTGAGCTCAAGTATGTCAGCATTATTCATATGGATTGAGTAAATTGTCGCCAGAAGTACTAACATAGGGATAAATTTTAAAAGTTTAACACAAGGATGAATACTTAGTATTTAGTTTCTTCTCTCTGTGCTCGTTTTCCTTGGAAGTACTATAGTACGTATTGGCATTCTCCTATGTTCTCAGTTTTTAGACTAAAATCTGTGCATGCTGTAAAACTAAAAGTGTTAAAATAGGTCTTAATTGTAACTTGTTTCCGGTAGCTAAATATCTGTGATCCATTGTGCGTCATAATGCCTCTCTACATCTTTTTGATTGTTTTGCCTGTAAGTTGCATTAAATGGTGTGGGCATATTTATGCAGTATATTTACACGCATAATATCCTAAGCTAAAATGCACTTGTAAAGTGCATCATTCCACAGTATTTTCATTATATGAGCTAGTTATGCCCAATTTAAAAAATAATACATTGTTTCTCTAGTATTCAGGTAGTCTTGTACTCAGGGACTCACAGGGTTTATAATTTATTCATTAAACATCCTTTAACGCTAAACAGGTATTTTTTACCCTAAACAAGTTCAATATGGTAGACTTTTTCCCATTAAAAAAATTAACAGAAGATGAATGAACTATTAGTCAAGATAGATTCAATGTATTTAAATGATGATATGTTACTTTCGGTAACATGTTTTATTCTTGAGGAAGTTGATGTGAGTGATTTTCTCTAAGCTTCCAACTGAAGAAATTGGTAGATGGAATTGTGTGTGTGTGTGTGTGTGTTTAAAAGGGGGTATATAGCATCGTGTGTGAGAAGAGTTAAATTTTTTTTTTTTTTTCCTGACTGGGCTTATAGGAATGTTACTTTGTTCTTGGATCTTTAGTGAGACTATGTTACAAGAAACAACAATAACCAAAGAAGTAAGCTTTTAAATTGTGAAGAGTCTTCAAGGAAGTAAACCTTTAAATTATAAAGAGCCTGCTGGTTGGTTGTTTTTATACTGAACATTGGGCAAAAATGCTCCACTTCCAGTTACTTAAAAACAACAACAACGAAAACAACAACAACAACAACAACCCCCCCCTCCCCCCCCCAAACTTAGTTTCCCTAATGAAATCATTTGCTTTTAACTGTTTGGTATAGATTCCCAGTGGCCGTGGCAGAACTTTTGAAGTTCCTCTCTGTTCACAGGTGCATAGTGTTCCCATATTTTAGAAATCCAAGATTAAGTGGATTTGACTAAATCCAGCTTGTTAGGGACAGATGGCTGCTTTAAACAGGTGTCATTTTCATTTCTAGCGCATTGTGTTGGGACTTGTAGAGGTTCACAAAGGGCTATCTGAAGCAGGTGGCATCCTTTGCTTTGTCCTTAGTGAAATATACTTTCGGAGTTAATTATTTTCCTAGGAAGTTTTTTTTTTAAGTAAAAGTTTTGAACTATTCAAGTTAAGATTCGTAATTTAATTAAAATGACTTTTATTTCTGATTATCATTCTATTTTCACACTGTATAAGTTGTAAATCCTTTCACAAAACAACTTAAAAATTCTTAAAAGTAATCGTATATTCACTTTGAATCCAGAAAAAAGTACTCTGGAACATTTTACACCGTCAGTCAAGTTTATCTGAAACGAAAAGCCAAAGCAGATTTAAATAAAGTGAAATTTGGTTAACATGACAACTTTTGTGATGTCATATTTAAAGAATTTTTTTTGACAGCGTTATTTTAATGAGTGATAAATGTTGGAAACCAGTATTTTGTTTGTTCATTATTTTAAATCTTTTTAATTGAAAACATTTTCCTGACCTCCTCCAGTTGTTTCTATAACATTTTTAAGTGGTCTTTTTAAATGCAAATTGTTTTTAAGCATTAATGTTTAAAAATATGTACCAGAGTAAATAAAAGGGTATCAACCTATTGATTTCTAAGGTTCATTTTTACTTTGATTCTATCCCTTTTTTTGTGGTAATTTTATACATCTTATAACAGATGCACCAGGGGGTGCTATGCTGTTTGCAGCAATGAGATTATCATCACCACAAATGTGAACTGATTAGAACTTTTATTTAAAGAAAAAATTTTAATTATATATGCATTCAAGCATATAATAGTCTTATTTCTATGGAGCTTAAATTTAATATACTATGTTAATTGGCAATTTTGTATCAGAGCCTCTTTCTGTTTGGCTAGGATAATATATATTAGCACAACATAAAATATCAAGACTGATCTGTTTGGCATAGTTTGAATGTTGGCATTAGTCCTTTAGGTACGGACATTGGTCCTGTTCCTACACAGGTGTATCTGTCTCTGTCTCAAAAATTTCAGTTAACTTGACAATCACACTGTTTGGGCAGTATGGCTCTGGGCTCTGTAGATTTGGTATTGTTGGCACACATCAACGTATTGTGTGTGTATATATATATATATATATATATATATACATATATATATATATATTTTTAATGTTTATGTATTTTTGAGAGAGACAGAACATGAGTGAGGGAGGGGCAGAGAGAGAGGGAGACACAGAATCTGAAGCAGGCTCCAGGCTCTGAGCTTTCAGCACAGGGCCCGACAACGGGTCTCAAACTCATGAACTGTGAGATCATGACCTGAGCCGAAGTCGGACGCTTAACTGACTGAGCCACCTAGGCACCCCTACATATTGTATATTCTTAAAACATTTTTGTATGGCATAATTAATGCTATGCTTTTATTGTATGATTTAAAAAAAAAACTACCTCAAACATGTGAGTGGTAGTAATAGTTGTCGGACTAACTGAATCAAGAACAGTAATAATATTAAAATTGTCTGGAGAATTCAGCCCCCACTTGATGCTGTTGGAGTAGTCTTGTTTGAAAATTTAATTTGGCTTTATTATCTAAGAACTTTTAGATTTTCTGACTTGCCCTGTGCCGTATACTTCTAAATTAGAAGTGGTTGGGTATTGTTTTCTCTGCGTTTAGCGTGAGGTTTTTGTTTTGTTTTTTTTAATGTTGCATATTTATATTTGAGAGAGATAGAGACAGAGTGTGAGCTGGGGAGGGGCAGAGAGAGGGGGAGACACAGAATCGGAAGCAGGCCCCAGGCTCTGAGCTGTCAGCACGGAGCCAGATGCAGGGCTCGAACTCACGAACCACGGGATCATGACCTGAGCCGGAGCCAGACACTTCACTGACTGAGCCACCCAGATGCCCCTAGTGTAGCGAGAATTTTTAAGGGGAACTATAGAATCCGATCTTTGGGCCCTTCTAGCATCATTGACTTTCCTCTGTCAGCAGTATATACTCCAAAAGACAAACATTGAGACAGGGGTAGCCAGCGTCTTTCTCAAGTAAGCTTAGAAAGGTCTATCATATAAGCTTTTCTGTTCAGATAATAGATGTATGGGTTGATCTATACTATTATCCCACATTTAACTACAATCAGCAAAATGTGATATGTTTCAGAGTACCTTTATAAGAGATAGTAAGTACTTCATGTGTTGGAATGTCAAAGAACCAGAAACATCAAGAGAGAATAACTGATTGATGGTGTACCCGAGAGCAGGGAAGGGGCGGGGGGGGGGGGGGGGGAGAGAGAATCCCAAGCAGCGCTGTCAGCAGGGAGCTGGGGCTTGAACCCGGGAACAGTGAGATCATGACCTGAGTGAATGAACCACCCAGGTGCCCTGAGAGCAACTGTTTTTAAATACTAGTTTTGTTAAAATAGGTTAGGCATTTTTCTTTTACAGTGTGGTTTTACGGTTTACCAGTTAGTTTCTGCCACTAAGATTTTTTTTTTAATGCTTATTTATTTTTGAGAGAGAGAGAGAGCGAGAGAGACAGAGTGTGAGTGGGGGTGGGGCAGAGAGAGGGGAAGACAGAATCTGAAGCAGGTTCCAGGCTCTGAACTGTCAGCACAGAGCCCCGTGGGGCTCCAGCTCACCAGCCATGAGGTCATGACCTGAGCTGGAGTTGCTTACCCGACTAAGCCACCCAGGCGCCCCAAGATTTTTAAAGTATATTTTTGACGTTTTAGAACCTTTATTTTTGAAGTTTTATTTTTCATATCAAAGTATAGGATGCACTTAATGAAAACAAATCAGTTAAAAAATTGAAATATATTTAGAGTATCAAATTGGTATGTATTTTGTTCTTTAAATAAATTGATGGGATAAGTAAATTGGTTAAGAACACAGGCTTTGGGGTCAGATTTCAGAAGATCTTATTAGCTGTGAGGCCTTGGACAAGTTATTGAGCTTAACTTGCCTCAGTTTTCTCATCTGAAAAACAGGATCCACCTTACCAGCCTTATGGGGTTTTGTGGAGATTAAAGATAATTCTTGTAAGATGCTTTGCTCAGTATTTGATACAGAATACATGATCAATATGCGTTGATTCTTACTATTAGAGAATACTGAGAAGATGCCCATTCAAATCTTTTTCCCACCTAAGAATTCTTTTAATATGTTCCTGATCACTTCAGTGGCCCCTAAGTTTTGAAAGATTTTGCCCTCATTAAATAATTATTCTCTCCTCCCCTACTTTTAAAAATAAAGACAAAAATCGATCACAGGTTTGGATTACTTCTTGATAACCAGTCTTGCTATTACACTGAATTAATAGGATGTTAGCCCAAAGTTGTATTTTAGTTCAACTCTGCAGCCTTACAACAATGGCATTCTTCTACTACATTTTTAAAAATGTTTTTACTTTATTTTTTGAGAGAGAGCATGTGCAAGTGGGGGATGGGCGGGGGGATGGGGAAGGACAGAGGATCCTAATCTTGCTCTGTGCTCACAGCAGTGAGCCTGATGCCAGGCTCGAACACACAAACCGTGTGAGATCATGACCTGAGCTGAAGTCGGACGCTTGACCGACAGAGCCACCCAGGCGCCCCTTCCTACATTTGGACAACTCTCCTGGTCCAGAGATCTCAGACTGAGAACGAATAATGCAGCATTTCATACACTCTTAGGATGCCCATTGTCCATTTCATTGCCCAATTTATATTTTCTTTTGCACACGTTATACATGAGTCCATTTGAGAACATTTTGTACTGTATTTATAGACTTTGTGTAAAATGTTGTCATTAATATATAATGGCAATAAATAGCTGTATAAAGATGAGTTCATCAAAGAATTATTCTACAATTTCATAATGCACTGCTTGGAATTGTTCTCTAAGGGTAGAGAAATGTGTGAGGTCACCATTTGTGGACCTATAGCAATAAGTAATTTTGGAATAATTTGCCAGCTCTAATCTTGAGCTATAAAGCAACCTTGGAATGTTATGCAGTAAAACGTAATGTGAAATTATAGAGGAAAAAATGTCATTTTGGCTCCCTTTCTTTGGCGATTAGAGATGTTTAAAGAAACATTTTAGTTGGCTACTATCTCTGAAGTTGCTATTTAGTAATTTGCTATGTGTCTTTTTTTCTAAGCATTTTGACTGAGAATGATTTTTTCGTTTCGTTTTAGAGTGATCTAGATAGTCCTGATCTTTCTTGAACTGGAAATGTGAGTTATACATCCCAGTTAAAGTTTACTCAGTACTGCGCCTCATTTTTTTTTTCCTGAAGCCTTTTTATAAATAGTGGGTTTTTGCCTGCCTCCCTTGTCTCACCTGTTCTCACTCTCCCCATTCCTGTTAAGTGTTTAATTATATGACTCCCTTTCCATTCTTTTTTATAGATAATTAGGCTAATATATATAAAATAAGCAGACTCCCAGCTCAGCCATCTCCCCTGCTTCTTTTCTTCCAGTGAATTTCACACACATTTTAAAAGGAACTTACGCGGAAAAGCTAGGAAACGTGACTTAGGTGGCAAGGTTATACCGTCATTATTTTCTTACGAGTTCTATCTGTCTGACTGCCCTCTTGAACAAATGCATTTCCTTGTTGCACTAATGATGTAACCTGAGCATGATTTTGCTCCGGGAGGCTCCCTTCCTCGTCTTGGCTATGCACTGGCCTCTGGCTAAGCACGTTAGTTTAAATGTCTAGTCCAGCCCCAAAAGATTATGTTTGCACATCACATATGTCTGTCCATTGCTGACTCTTAATCCCTGGAAACTTCTTTCTCACGACTCTTAAGAGACGCTGTAATGCCCTTTCAGTAGCGCTGCCTTTGCTTTGCCCATTCGGGACGACCAGAGGATGTTGATGCTTCCTGTTGAGGCAAAAATGGGTGAGGGCTAATCGGAGCTGAGCCCAGGAAAACTAAGAGTGACGCAGCTAGCCTGGAAGTAAAGGTGTACTAGCTGGTGATGGGAGACAGATCTGCTGAGAAGGCATGTGGAGGGAGAAAGAAGAGAGGGCGATGGGGCTGGGAAACAAAGCCCTCAAAAGTGCCAGCTGAAGGAAGATAAAGAGGAGAAAGCAAGGTCTGTTCTGGTACTCAGGTTGCCACTAAGTGCCAGACCTTAGGCTAGTCACGTAAACCCTCTGGGTCTCAGTTTCTCCATCTGTAAAATGAAGCAGTAGGCCTATGTGATCTCTCTAGCCCTCTGAGCACCAGTAGTCGGTGCTTCCGTGGCGAGATTGGCACCAAAGGGAAATGTTACCAATAACAGAGAGCCGGGAATTGATACTTCCTTTCCCGATGGACTGAAAGGCTGCATGTGCTTGCCCATTCTTTCTTTTGGTGAGAACAGCAGAGAAAGCAAATCCGGAGCCTGGGTCTAGCACGACGGCCACACCGCTGACCCAGTCTCAGAAGGTCCCACCATTTCGGTGGCCCCCGTGGGGAGCGGTGGCCAAGTGCCCTGGTTTCCTCACCCACATAGGAATTAGCTGAGTCTCACAGCCTGAGCTCCTTCCGAGCCGGCTCCTCTCTGTGTGTGTGTGCCAGACAAGAGTCTGACAGTTGGGGCTCCTGCCTGTTGCTCACCAATGAAATATTTAAAACAGGACATAATTTCCCAAGTCTGTGGACAGGCAGTTCGACGGAGGGAGAGAAAGGGAGGGAGGATAATGTGAGCTGTCCCATCAAAAGAAATAAAAATTTAGATTTCTGTTTATCTCATTTTTCAGCATTTCTTCCCCAGTTATTATAGCCTTGACTTTTTCTTCTCTTCATGCTATTCATCTGCTTTTGAAAAGAACTGAAGTCCTGTCAAGGAGTCTGGGCGAGTGCCTTTGGATTACTTTGGGGCCCTGCTCAGGGGGGGCCTTCCCCCTCACTCATGCTCATATTCTTTTCTGTCTTTTCCATTGGTGATCCCTACTGCTCCCCCTCCCCGCCCCGGATGTTGTTTATGTTTACATAACCATTTTTTAAAAATTCAGGTTTGATGGCAGGAAAAATATTGTGGTCAAGAATTGGTCAAGAAGTGTGCATTTTCATAACATTTTACTTTAATGGTAGTGTGGCAACCAGACTCAAGATTGTAGAGCATTGCAGAGTGTGGAAGGAAGCATTCTTTGCATGAGTTCAAGATAAGTCTTACGTTCTGCTGGATGTCCCCTCATTTACCAATCTGATAAGCGTATGAGAGATTAAAAGATTGTTATTGTTGCTTTTAAGACTACTTTTGAATGATCATTTTTATTGATTTATAGAAACCTAGTTAAGTGTGTGAACTGCATCCAGATTCCAGCGGTTTTTAATATTTTGTAATTTCAAATGTAATAACTATCATTCTTTTTAAAAAATTTTTTTAATGGTTATTTATTTTTGAGAGAGACAGAGTGTGAGCAGGGGAGGGGCAGAGAGAGAGGGAGACACAGAATCTGAAACAGGCTCTAGGCTCCCAGCTGTCGACATAGAGCCCGAAGCAGGGCTCAAACTCATGAGCCGTGAGATCACGACCTGAGCCGAAGTCAGATGCTCAACTGACTGAGCCACCCAGGCGCCCCTAACTATCATTCTTAAACATGTATCTGACCCTGTTTTGTCTCGGTCAGCATAGTTTGTTTTAATATGCAAAACCATTTTAGAAAGTCCTTGCTTGTCACTAAGGTTTCTCTCTTCCTTGCTTTATTTGTGAGGAGGTAGATGAGGGAGAATACTGGAGAGAGGCAGGCAGAGGAGATACATTTACAAATCATATCCTGTTTGCATTGTTAAACACATGTGCATTGCGTACTCTGTGCGGTTATTTTTCCTGGACTGCCAACCTTTGGTGGGGGTAGGGTGGAAACTGGAGGCATGGGCAGGGGCCGCCAGAGGTGGCTCAGCTGATCCAGTGTTTCTTCCCAGATCTCTTTCCTTTTCTGCTGTAGTATTGTGCAGACTGTATGTGCTTTTGTGAGGATAGGTGTCTTATTTATGTTTGTCGGTGATCCTTTCCTCCTAAAGACTGACTGTATCTATCTATGTCTATCCCTTAGTACATTGGTGGGTATGCAGTGATATCCTTCTACGGAGCCTGTATTTGATTTGGTTGTGCACAGCTTTTTAGAAAGGTGGGAATAAAATAAAGGAGTATTGAGAAAATCTAGTCTGTGTGGCAGGTAATGGAAATGATGCCTTACATCTACCTCTCTACATTTTGCTTTGGGTAGATTGTTTCCTGAATGTATTTTTTGCAGTAGAACCTCGGTTTTTCCCCTTGTGCCTATTTAGGCTGACATTTTAAAGAACCAAAGAGTATAATCTGTCACATCAGGCTTTCGCCGATTGGCATCTGATTATATCTGGTGATGGTCTTGGAGATGAGTTTTAATGAAGTGTCAGTGTAAAGGTCATTAATAAAAAACACACAAAGAGATACTATATTAGTGATCTTAATACCACCTTTATCATTTTAAATGTACAATGTGTATTTTGACGAGCCACAGTGAAAACCCACTACACAGACACCACGTAAAGTTAGATTCTTTGTTTTATGTCAGGATCATATTGCATGGTTCTAAAGAATGTTTTAAAACATTTTGTGTATAAAGTTACTTTATGTTTGTGGGGTGTACCTACGTTAAGAAAAATGAAATTTGGCTTATATATTGTGTTTTGTCCATATGTGTGTTTGTGTGTAGACCTTTAGAAAGTCATTTTTATTTATGTTTTGTTTGCAATTTTGGAACTTGTATCAGTAGGACTATTGCCCACTAGCTTTTGCGTTGCGCACATCTTGTAATGGTATTGGAACCACTCCACTGCTGTTTTCTCGAAGCAAGGAATATTGGAAATATTTAACTTAAGTTCTTTGAATGACCATTGTGTGATTTGGGAAACAACTTTTTATAGTGCCTCACATTATGTGATGGTTTGTAGAGACTACCTTTAGTTAACAAAGGCCATGAATGCCGAAGTTGAATTAATTATAGTTAGAGACAAAAATTGTAATTCATTCCAATTATAGCAGATTAAGATATTATGTGGCTGGATCAACATTTGATCTGTTCCTTTATTTTTAGAAGTCTGCTGAGTTTTGAAATTTAAAACCTTTTAAATAATGTTGAATGAGTAGAGCTCTATAATAGATGTGGATTTCTATTTCAGCATAGGTTTGAGAGCCATATGGCTTGGAAGTGAGGTAGAATTTTGTTTCTGAAATTGGAAGGGGATGCATTTTAATATTTTGATTGCATGAGACCTGCTTGGGCATTTATTAGTTTTGCTAGAAACACAGGTGACACAGACTGGAGATGTCGATTGGAGTATATGTGAGAGATGTCATCGTAGCGATCCTGAAACTTCACTCACCTCCAGTCCTGCTGCCCTTGATCAACTTTGCAGTAAAAGCTTCTTTTTTGGAGAATATAGCTTTCTCTATTATACTATATTTTTGTTAATTCACATTGCTGTCTGGAATTTCCCAATCCCACAGCACAGTCTTGTGTGACGCATTATACATGAGCTTTGGAAGTTCCAGTTTACCTTTTGGTTTACAGACCTTAGAAAGAATGCCAAGAGATGACACCCAATGCCCAGAACAACACCTTGATCTGAAGGAATGGGGTAAGAATCAGGGTAAATCGGGGCAGGATCATATAATTGGAAAAGGTAGAGTATGAACTAAATGATTAGTATGGTGTAGAGAAAAAGAAGGGTCATTTTAAGGGCTGTGTAAACCCCGTCTGCCATATTCAGTGTATCTAACAATATTACCACCACTGCTGTTAACATTATTTCTGATATTTGATTCAAAAACATGCTAGGAGAGGCCTCAGAGAATTGGGTACGTTTGTCTGTAAGCTTGTAGTTCTCCACTGTTGCCCTTTAGCTTTATTTTTGGGTGAGGAACTAAAGAGTTTATATCAATTTGTATTTAGGGCCAATACTATTTTGGTTAATTTAGGAATCCTGAAGACTCAGATTTCCATTGGGTTTTAGGGAGCATTTATTTTTATTTTTATTTTTTAACGTTTATTTATTTTTGAGACAGAGAGAGACAGAGCATGAATGGGGGAGGGTCAGAGAGAGAGGGAGACACAGAATCTGAAACAGGCTCCAGGCTTTGAGCGGTTAGCACAGAGCCCGACGCGGGGCTCAAACTCATGGACCGCGACATCATGACCTGAGCCGAAGTCGGACGCTTAACCGACTGAGCCACCCAGGCGCCCCATAGGGAGCATTTTGAAAGAAGAGAGAGAAATAAAGTATTAGACCAAAATGACATATTCCCAGCTATGTGAACATATTTTTTAATGTTTGAAATTGTGGAAGTCTACAAAGATGACAAGAGCTGATATTTGGGAATCTGGAAGCACAAAAAAGGAAAGAAGAAGTTACTGAAAATGCAGTTAGATGAAATTAGTGGAGACTTTGAGAAGAGAGATTAAGATAAAGTGGATAAATCAAAGTATGAATGGTGACATAATTGGCTGGAGAAACAGTCATTGTTTTTGCCTTATTGTGATTTTAACTAATAGGAGACGCTTGTACTTTGTTGACAATATAATATTTTGATGAAAATATTTATCGTAAGTCTGTGGGACCTTTGTTACTGCTTGGGGTTGTACGTTTACTTCATGTTGTATGTAGAAAAGCATGAAGTTGAGATGTGTCCATTTCCTCATAATTATTTTATTATTATGAAGTTATATGTGAAACATCCAAAATGAATATATTCAGCTGGGATTTCATTAGCATATCTGATATCTAAAGCACTTTCCATTTGGGAAGCCAATAGGTAGTGGAAAACTGTACACTATAAATGTATATATAATTAAAACTTTCTTATTTTGGGATTTTTAAAACATACTGAAGTAGAGAGAAAAGCATAATGAACCCCCTGTGCTCATCACACATATTTAATGATTAGTACCCTCTATTGTTCTTAAAGCTATACCATTTGAAATATTTGTTTATTGAAATAAACTTGAACCCCTCTTTATTCTGTGTTTCTCTGAAAAAAATTAAATTTGTTAACCAAGACTCAATGTAGGCTTGAAAAGATGCTTACATTATGTTGAAGACAAAATATTTAAGAGTGATTGATCTTCATCAATCTTCCTGTTATTTTTTTCTCAGCACAGCATTTCTAAATCAGGAAGTTTGTTCTCAGTTATTTGTCAGGTGTTTTGCTTAGTAATTCCAGGCTCTCCTACTTGAAATTTGACCTGTCGTTATAAAGGCGGCAAGCCCAAGGACAGCAGCTCATGTTTGCAGGACACAGGAAGACAGCTGCGTGAGACACACCCCTCAGAGGTGCAACGGTGTTTGTCTTTTGTACATCACTCTTTTGACTTGTGTGTAGGGAGATTGGATGAACTGTGACAAGCCACTTTGTAAGTTGCCGAGAGAAGAGACCAACCACTAAGATACTCCCTTCAGAGCTAGCTGCTCGGTTGTGGGATGTAATGGCCTATCTATAAAGAGAGAGCCATCCATTGGTGACAGTGGATGTCCTGATAACTTAGGGCATCAGTCACAGCAGGTTAATGTTGACTGAAGTCAGGTGTGGAAGAAGCATATTTTCCAATGCTAGAGTCTATAGCCAAAAAAAAAAAAAATCCATTATTCATGTTGGAAATTATTCTGTAATGAGCAGACTAATATGTATAACAAACAATGATTAATGGCATTTTAATAAACAGCACAAAATGTAGACCTAAATCTCGTTACTTGAAAGCAGAGTTTTCTTGTTGTTTAATTAGATGAATAAGGCACGAAGGAGTAAATTCACTACATTAAATAACGCCTGCATTTTTTGGTTATGTAACTTTAATTGCTAAACTTCTCTCTGATCCAGAAGGTTCCATAGAAATGTATATGACTTCATAAAATATTTTGGCAGTCTTTTAAAATATTTCTACTGCGGGGTTATTGCTAGCCAGACAGAGTGGTAAAGTGACACACTAATTAAACGATCTGATCCCATAGCTAAAATACCATTTCTTTTCTCCAAGGGTTGTAGTTAATTCCTTCTGCCATTAGGAAATATCTAAGTTATAGGTCCTAGTAACATCTAAATGATCAGATTCTCACATATTTAAGCTTTCCAAAAGCAGATAGAAGATGTGACGTATACAAGAGAATGCCACTATAAATATAGCTTAATTAGCCAGTGTTTGAACAAAACATAAATGTAACCCTGCAAAACAAAATATGATGGAATACGTGTTAATTTCATTAATATTTATAGAGGATTTTATTATGAACTTAATGCAACATCAGTGTAAACATTATTTGTAATAATGTTTTCTGTGATTTTTATTATTTTACGTTCAATACAGTGTCAATAAAAGCCCTGGTAATTTAATTCTAGTGTTTAAAGGATAAAAAAAATTGACTCCCGTTTCATTTATGTCACATGACGTCATTTAGAAACAAGCCATTTCCAATGTGAAAAGTGTAATCTTGGTCCGCTTACTCCGCATGGGAATAACTCCCCATTAGCAGACAACTTAATATTCTAATTTGGAAGAACACCAAAGAAGAGCTTCGTTCAGGAATTGGTATTTCAGAACCCGACCCTGTTTTTGTGGAGCCGCTAGGCCTTTGGGTCTGGAGTTGCAACCTCAGACCCCCTAGGAGAAGTGCCTTCGTCCGTCAGGGGCTCACCTCCAGCCTCTCCACCTGTTTCTGTTTAACTGCTCTACTGTCTTCCTCTTCAGCCCCCTTCCTTCCTCTGTCTCTGCACAGCTGACCCAGAGGGGCATCCAGGCTGCTCCGGGAGAGATGAAAGAGGTGACAAAGTCTGTCGCCGGAGTTACACATGCTTCCAAATGGCACAAATATGTGGGATTCCAGTGGAGACATAACTAGGATGTTTTATTTTAGAATCCGAACTTTTAAGCTGGAACAGATTTTGGAGGTTGTTTAGGCCAATCCCCTCCTCTGCCCACCCTCCACCCCCCTTATTTTATTTTTTTTCTAGAAAAAGCATTAAAGTTTTATAGTTGTGTAAGGTTTGAGTAAATGTCTTAATTTTTTATGATTTCCAGCTGTAGGTTTTGGCATACTGGCCATTCCTTAATTGCTTTGTTTTAGAACGACATAGAAATAAAATTTTTCAATATTTTCCCAAATCACAAGTAGGCTGTATATTAAGGGGAAATATATATGCTAGATTTTTTTTTAAAAGGATTGTTATATTTTTATCCCTATCGTTGTATTTCTCCTTGCTGGTTGCTGCATGTTAGTGACCTGTGTCGTAATGAATGTATTCGTGTAAATAATTCTCCCACTGGGCACACACCTCTTTACTGTTTTGAGGGTAAGGGTGATTTTAATCATTCTAAAGATTGTTGTAAAAATCCGGTGGATTATTAATTTTAAAAACTGAAACAGTGTTTCCTGTAGGTCATTCTTCCAGGACAGAAGTAAAATGCTGGCCGCTGATGTCGGTGGTACAAGCTGAGACTTGCCCAGGCTGGGTGTTAAAGGTGTTGCAGCGCTCAGAGAGCCGGCGGAATGAGCCAGGGGCCTGCCCGGTGTTCCATAGCAACCAGAGGCAGCCCCAGCAGCCATGCTATTGTATGACTTCTTGTTTTCTTAATCTGGATTTTTGGAAGGATATGCTGTTTACTGATTAATAGTAGGAGACTGGCAGGAATAAGTAATTACCAAGATTTTGTCGTGTGTGTGTGTGTGTGTGTGTGTGTGTTATGTAAGTACATCTATGAGGTCACACTTAGTTTTGGTATCCTGTTTTGTGAGAAAGGTGCCCAATTTGAGCACCAACCCTCTTGGTTATTTGAAACAACCCATTGAAGACAGACCAAGAAAATAGCAAATAAATGTACTTTCTAGCAGTAATCTGATGCTCTTCCCAGCCTCATTTGTGGTACCAGAGCTGAAAGGATACATTT
Organism: Acinonyx jubatus; assembly: GCF_027475565.1. Lineage (NCBI taxonomy): Eukaryota > Metazoa > Chordata > Mammalia > Carnivora > Felidae > Acinonyx > Acinonyx jubatus. The sequence continues at coordinate 85,221,600 of NC_069391.1, read as the reverse complement.
ATATAAAACAGGAGTAGGTTTCCTATAGGGGAAAACCATTTGTCATTTGCTCTTAACAAGGTAAGTCCCCATGGACAGACCTTTCTTGTAAAACTGTTCCCTTTGGATTTATCTTCACCTTCAATAAAAACGGAGGTGCGATAAACAAAGGAATGATGAAATATTAGTTAGCTCTTGCAGTTTTGCCTAGAAGTTCCTCATTCTCTGTCTTGAGGAGTTTTTAAAAATCTAATGCTGTTGTTCCATCTGAATGGAGAGACTGAGAATACAGTGCATTAAACTGACTTTTCTTTCTGTTAAATGGAGAAAAGCGTTTTTTTGTTTGTTTTGTTTGTTTGTTTTTTGGGAGGGGCTGGGGGAGATTCAAATCATTTCCTTTTAGAGTTAACTATATTCCTGATCTGCCAGTGAACCTACTGGCTGGAACGAAAAATACAAGTATTAAGAGTGTAATTCATATTAAGAGAGAGAGCGCTAGCTAGATCCTGGGAAGTCTTCAACTGAGATTTGAATACAGAGATTCAGTTACTGTAGTAACTAAATACTAGGCTGCTGTATTTGTTGGATGTAAAGAGGAAGAATCTGAAACATGGAATATATTCTTAGTATCTTATGAAATTACAATCTGGTTAAAATTTTACTTAAAGTGTTTCTAAATAGGATTAATAAAATCCTCTAAAAAGAAGGTGCTTTGGATGTTTTCAGATAGCCCGGAGTTTCAGGCTTCTTCAGCATCTTTTAGGGTTCCTCATTGCCTCCTCATCAAAATCATGTAAGCAATATGTATTGAGTGCTGTGAAACTACCACAGTGCCGCAAGGAGAAGTTTACAGTCCAGTGTACATTTCCAAATTTGTATTTCACCACCTGCCCTGTAGATTCTCTTTTGTGGCTAGCCTGGCGTATGGTGATGTGTGATTGATTGGGTAAGAGCCTGACTTCAGAATGAACAGTCCTGGGTTTGAATTTCAGCTCTGCTACTGATTATTAGTTTACCCTTAGGCAGATTACTTGAACTCTGTGAAATAGGGCTCATATAATCGACCTTAAAAGATCGTTTCAAAGATCACATCGCAGGACACAGGCAAACAGCACTGTGTCTGACATTTCAGTGCTGAGTCCATGGCGATTGCTGTTACTCCCCTAGGGTCACTTGAATTCTGCCCTGTCCTTTCTCTTCTCCACGGTTCTCATGCTTTAGGGTACTTAGGATATGTTTCCCACCCTAGTTAAATTCATCATTCCTAAATTAGAGTGGTTCCTAACTTGATGAGTTCACTTCTGATGAAGGTCTTACCAACCCTGGCACTGATTGGGAATTGTGATTTAGATTTTTGTAAACATTGGATCTTTCCAAATTGTTTATAAGCTTCCTGAGGGCAGAAGACTGCACAATGGTTTCTTTAACTCAGCACAAAACCCAATGTCCTTTCCTAGTAGAAGTAATCGATGAGTAATTACTAAATCTCAGATTATCTTCATCTCTAATCAAATTATAGAAAACAGATTTAATGGGGTGCCTGGGTGGCTCAGTCGGTTAAATGGCAGACTCGTGATTTCCGCTCAGGTCATGATCTCACAGTTTCTTGAGTTTGAGTTCTGCATCTGTGCTGACGGTGTGGGAGCCTGCTTGGGATTTTCCCTCTCTCTCTTCCCCTTTCCCGCTTGCACTCTGTCTCCCTCAAAACTAATAAATAAACTAAAAAAAACCCAACATTTAACCATTTTATGATTTTGTCTAACCTTGATTTTATAATGACCATTAGAGCAATGCAGTTTTTTATTCCAAATGGATTTACTTCGTAGTATTTTTTTAAAAAGTATATTTATTTTGAGAGAGAAAGAGGGGCAGAGGATGGGGGGGAGAGAATCCCAAACAGGCTTCGCACGGTCAGCCTGGAGCATCAGCCGATGCCGGGCTCGGTCTCCCAAACAAGAAGATCGTGAACTGAAATCAAGAGTTGGGCGCCCAACCGACTGAGCCACCCAGGCACCTTTGTTTACTTCGTATTTTTAAAAACTGGACTTAATGTCATAAATTCATGAATTTTGTATATTTCTTCATATACAGCATCATGTGGTAGTTTTGGGCTGGCTTTAGGTTTCCTCTCACCGTTTCAAATGACATTTTGTGAAGTAACTCTGTAGGTATACATGAATTTCATATCTGTGTGTGTGTGTGTGTGTGTGTGCATGTGCATACCTATGTATGGGTGTGTGCATGAAATTTTAGGCTTGCCTGGGATTTTCCTTAGTGTCTAATAAGACTAATTTCTTAATTTCAAAAGTTGGTAAGTGACTTGTTAGGATCCAGTACCTTTCTCCTGTTTTCTGGTTGTGGCAGGGTATGGGAATTCCTAATGCTGCTTGTTATGGGAGAAATGTGGGGGGCATTGTGAGAACTTTGCTTTTGGGGGGGCTGCTTCGAATACCCCAAACTCTTGAGTTTCACCTTTTGCTACCGATTGTCCCTGTTCCTTTTGGGATGTCAAAAGTGCAGAGACAGGACACGAGTTCCGAGCTTACCCCAAGGCAGCTGGTGGCATCAGCATAGAATTATTACGGTGGTTAGGTCTGTGTTTGCGTTTGATATTCCACTGAGGGTGGCACTGTTGTAAGGTAGGGTTATTTGCTTTGATGTCTACTGCAGAGACTTTCCCCTGGAAGAGCTTTGTTTTTAAATATGAACTGTCATCTATAGGTCCCTCCAGCTCAGCTCTCCTCTTAACCTGTGTGTTTTCATTCACTACCGTCTCGAGTTGATGAGACCCTCTTTTTAGACTCCAGGGGCTCCGTTCAGTTTTAGAGTCCGTTCCGGTGGACAAGCTCATTTTCAGTTTGTGTATTCATCCACTTATTTCTTGACCAAATATTGGCACCCACCGTGTGGAGGAGACAGCAGTGCACAAAACTGGCCGGGTCCCCGCCCTTGGGGGGCTTGCATTCACAGAACTGGGGATGGGGGGTTGGCAACATGAATGAGTTTTATAATAGACGGTTGCAGATGCTCTGGAGAAACAAAGAAAGGAAGAGGGGTCATAGGATGGGTGATGAGGGGTTGCAGTTTCAAATAGGAATGAGGAAGACCTGATAGAGAAGGTGACATTTGAGTAAACTCTGACAGAAGTACATTTTGTGTATGTCTTCAAGTGTGGCTTTACAGATTTATAATATTGACACCCTAATTGACGCTAGCCTGTCTTCTATACTGAAGAGTCCTAGTTGCTTATATTTGCCCTTACACGGTCCTTTTCTTTCTGCCTTCCCCTTTTTTGCCTTTTATTATTTTACATGCTTTGCCCTGAATCTATAGCCTTTTTACTTATACATTACTTTGAGATATATTTGACTGAACCTTGTTTTCTAGAAGGAAACAAGCAGAGTAAGAGACTCTTTCAAAAACCACTTTGAGTTTGGTTTAGTTTTTCTCTTGCGGAGGGAGCGGATATTAAAACGTTCAGGCCCACCCTCCCTGCTTCCAAGTGGGAGCCTTCTGAAACGCTCGTAACAAAACGTGTCCTAAAAATTCGGAAAGAATCGATACGTGAAACATTAAAAAAAGAAAAAAAATCACAATTAATGGGCAAATGGAAATTAGAATTAGCTAGATGGCAGTTTGTTGGTTACACTCTCGCTTTGCCTGTGTGGGTGATTCAAACCGAGAGAGAATCTGTGGATGACGGCTTCTGTGATCAAATGCTCTTCAGTGTCCCAGATGTGAAACCACAATGTCACGTCTGTGTGGCAGCGTGTTCTGCCATTATCTAGTCACCTTTAATCATGGATTTATGAATTGCATTTATTTGTAAAATTTGGTATATGCAGAAAGACATAAATGAGAAGTTATTTAGATAAATAAAAGTTACTAATGGAATCAAGTTGTCTAGAACTCTGTTATTTTGACAAATAGATTGTCATACTGATATTTTTAGAATGAGATTTTCAGTGTACTGATGTCAAAATCGTATTTTCCATTTCAGTTCAGTGTCACATATTCAGCATTATGTGCCTGTCATCCATTAGGAAATGTACAGTTTGACAGTATTTGAGGCTATTGTAGCTGTATTGGAATACTTCAAAAATGGTACAAAATATATAATATAATAATATAATATAATATAATATAATATAATATAATATAATATAATACAGTATAGTATAGTATGAGGTATTTTTAACATTTTTAAGTTAAGGAAGCAGGAACTGCTGTGGATTATTAAACAAACAAAAACTACCTTTCTCTGTTTGAACTTCTATAATTATATACATAGTATTTATTTCTAATCCTACTTTCCATCCTTAAAGGCTGGTTAAATGATCATACTTGCAGATATACCCAGGTGTTCGGGTCTGAAGGGAGTCCGATGTGCCCACATTTTAGCAACCTGTAGGCCAGCGTTTCTTGAACTTGAGCTCCTGGTGTATCTGCCATTAAAAATATAAATAAATAAAAAGTTGAAGAGGCTAAATTTAGTATTATCACTTGTCTGCGCTGCCACCATGTTTACGAAAACATGTAGGAGCTCTAAAAGATTTTGAAGAGCAGGTCTACCGTCTTACCCACCTCACCCCCCACCCCCCAACTTTTTATGTTGGCAAAATGTAAACCTATGTAAAAATAGAATAGTTTGATGAACTAATGAAATGAATTCCCATTATCCATTACCCTGCTTTAATAGTTAACAGTTCCTGGTGAATCTTGTCTCAACTGTACCTACCTCTTCACTCCCCCCTACCCTGTCAGTTTCCCTTACTGACCTCTTCACTCCCCCCTACCCTGTCACTGTTTCCCTTACTTACCTCTTCACTCCCCCTACCCCGTCAGTTTCCCTTACCTACCTCTTCACTCCCCCCTACCCCGTCACTGTTTCCCTTACTTGCGTCTTCACTCCCCCTGACCCTGTCACTGTTTGCCTCACTTGTTACCTGTGGAAAGAGAACCAGTGTGGAAAGAGACTGATGCTTAGTGCTCAGATTACCAGTCTCTTCCTCTGCTCTGCCATGTTGTGTCACCCCCGTCTGCCCCCTGTCCCGTGGATGGAGGGATGGAGGGATGCACAAATAATCACAAAGAGAATAAAGGGGACTTTCTAGACAAATGTCACTTAAAATTCTAAAAAGTGACCTTTCATATTTATGGTCTCAGATTTTGAGTTGGAATTAAATCTAAAGCTTCCAATTTAGTACAGGCTCCACAAAGACACTTTGCTAGTGTTCTGTTTTTTTTTTTTTTTTATTAATTAATTAATTTAATTTTTTTATATGAAATTTATTGTCAAATTGGTTTCCATACAACACCCAGTGCTCATCCCAACAGGTGCCCTCCTCAATACCCATTACCCACCCTCCCTTCCCTCCGACCACCCATCAACCCTCAGTTTGTTCTCAGTTTTTAAGAGTCTCTTATGCTTTGGCTCTCTTCCACTTTAACCTCTTTTTTTTTTTTTTTTCCCTTCCCCTCCCCCATGGTCCTCTGTTAAGTTTCTCAGGATCCACCTAAGAGTGAAAACATATGGTATCTGTCTTTCTCTGTATGGCTTATTTCACTTAGCCTAACACTCTCCAGTTCCATCCACGTTGCTACAAAAGGCCATATTTCATTCTTTCTCATTGCCACGTAGTACTCCATTGTGTATATAAACCACAATTTCTTAATCCATTCATCAGTTGATGGACATTTGGGCTCTTTCCATAATTTGGCTATTGTTGAGAGTGCTGCTCTAAACATTGGGGTGCAAGCGCCCCTATGCATCAGTACTCCTGTATCCCTTGGGTCAATTCCTAGCAGTGCTACTGCTGGGTCATAGGGTAGGTCTATTTTTAATTTTTTGAGGAACCTCCACACTGTTTTCCAGAGCAGCTGCACCAGTTTGCATTCCCACCAACAGTGCAAGAGGGTTCCCGTTTCTCCACATCCTCTCCAGCATCTATAGTCTCCTGATTTGTTCATTTTGGCCACTCTGACTGGCGTGAGGTGATATCTGAGTGTGGTTTTGATTTGTATTTCCCTGATGAGGAGCGACGTTGAGCATCTTCTCACGTGCCTGTTGGCCATCCGGATGTCCTCTTTAGAAAAGTGTCTATTCATGTCTTCTACCCATTTCTTCACTGGATTATTTGTTTTTTGGGTGTGGAGTTTGGTGAGCTCTTTATAGGTTTTGGATACTAGCCCTTTGTCCGATATGTCATTTGCAAATAACTTTTCCCATTCCATGGGTTGCCTTTTAGTTTTGTTGATTGTGTCCTTTGCTGTGCAGAATTTTGCTAGTGTTCTGTGACAGAGTAACATTTATCCCTTTATGAAGATGGTTTGTTTCTTTTTAGGTTTTCTAACGTTTTTTTGTGTATCTGCTATCACAAAAAAAGTGTGAAATATGTATCTTTGATGTTTTTGGCATTTACAATGTGATGTAACTGAAACTGTCCCTTGGATTTATAGAATGTATTTTAAGGTGCCTTTTTCAGTATGCCCAATTAGGCATTTCAGAAATTGATTGATCCAGTATTGTACCTTTTTTTTTTTCGGTTGGCTTAATACCTTCTTTCAAATTTTTGAATGTATAAACGTGAGTAGCAATAGGTACAAAGTGAAAGTGGTTTTTAAGAAGTTTTAAAATATGTTTTGGATTGATAACACTCTTCTAGTCAGATGTTTGTATCACATTCCTTTTATCAATTTTAATATTAAAAAACTGCTGGGGTGCCTGGGTGGCTCAGTCAGTTAAACAGTTAAACATCTGACTTCGGCTCAGGTCATGATCTCCTGGTTTGTGAGTTCGAACCCTGCGTTGGGCCTGGTTCGGATTCTGTGTCTCTCTGTCTCTGCCACTGCCCCACTTGTGCTCTGTCTCTCTCTCAAAAATGAATACGATAAAAATATTTAGGGGCGCCAGGGTGGCTCAGTCGGTTGAACGTCCGACTCTGGCCCAGGTCATGATCTCACGGTTTGTGGGTTTGAGCCCTGCATTGGGCTCTGTGCTGAATGCTTGCTCGGAGCCTGGAGCCTCCTTCAGATTCTGTGTCTCCTTCTCTCTCTGCCCCTCCCCTGCTTGCGCTCTGTCTCATTCTCTCAAAAATAAATGTAAAAAAATTTTTTTTTAAATACTTAAAAAATGAAAAAAAACCTGCTTCCTTTGTATATTGATATCCTTTTGACTTTGGCAAAGAAATTATAGAAATCATATAAAAATGTATCTTGGATGGGGCACCTGGGTGGCTTGGTCGGTTAAGCGTCCGACTTCGGCTCAGGTCACGATCTCACGGTCCATGAGTTCAAGCCCTGCGTCGGGCTCTGGGCTGACGGCTCAGAGCCTGGAGCCTGCTTCCGATTCTGTGTCTCCCACTCTCTCTCTGCCCCTCCCCCGTTCATGCTCTGTCTCTCTCTGCCTCAAAAATAAATAAACGTTAAAAAAATTTTTTTAAAAATGTATTTTGGGAAATCTGTCAGCAAGAAGGAGCAATAATGTGATCTCTAATGGCTGTCATTGCGATTTCTTTTTATAATTGGTAAAATATGACACTGAAAAGAATTATAACCTGTAATTCACTGGTGACCTACCCTGATTATGCAATTTATCAGAGAAGCTACAATTTTTTGACAAAACGTTTATGAAATTTAAAATTCAGAATTCAATAAGTAGCCAACATTTACGAAGGATCTTTGATTTTTTTTTTTGAAGGTGGGTATAGGGAGATGAATCAAGTATGATAGGGTATTACAAATTGTAGAAGACTGCTGCGTGCAAAAACGAGGCTTAATTCCACGGATGAGTATGTTATTCTCTATAGTTACATACTCCTATGGTTTCTTTGAAGTATGCCACACTTTCTAATTATTGTGGCTTTGTGATTTCAAAGACATGAGGAACCAGTAAGTACCAGAAGGCTCTTTCCAACAACACTTCTGCTATGGGATATCCATTCTCCTTTAGAAAATTTTTATTCCTTATTTTGCCCCATTGCATTTTAGTTAATAGTGCCTGACAGGATCCTAAGTGTTAATATAGCCAGTTTAGAACTTGGATTCCTTCAGAGCAGATTTGTCCAGTATGGTTTAAATACTCTTGACTAGCAGCTGACCAACTCTTAAGTAACTGCTTTAAAAATGTACACATCTGTCCACATATACCCTGTGAACGGTAGAACTCCTGAGTAGAATCTGGCTTTAATGACCTCATTAACCGTGTGTGTGTGTGTGTGTGTGTGTGTGTGTGTTTTAAGGTTTTGTTCTTCTTGGGAAAAGTCCATTTTTGTTACTTTAAGAAACACTTTCATAGATTAGGTCCTGCAGCTTTAGAATTCAGTTAAATTTTTCTTATCCTAAATGAGAATCCAAAGTGGTCAAATTCCTTCATTGTAAACGTGAGTCTTCAACTCCTCGCTTGGCTTTTACATCATAAACGTTATTGATATCACTGCATCTTTAAGAACGTTTTCTGAGTTGTTGCACGCATGCCCTCTTAAGAATTAAAGATGGATCAAGGAAAATGATGTTATTGAACATAAAACTTTCATATGTTTCTTTTTTCCACGTGTGAAATGAGTCCCCGTTTCTTTCTGCAGATTTTCCTTCACGTGCTCTCTTTCTAACACACTCTTGTCCCATCCTTTCTGCCCCTTTCCTCCCATTTGTTCTGTTCTGCTCTGCTTGGCTTTACATTTAGGCTGTTGCAGTTCTAAACCTTCTTAGCCAAGCCTTTATCTTCCTGCCTTGGTCTCTGTTCTTCGGTCAGATGCTGGCCTTCCCACCTCCTGGCCTGCATCAGCTTTCCTTTATTATTGGATTCTTTGTCTTTCTTTTTTGGATAGTGTTCTGCATTCCTCTGTTTGTTGTTTCTTGGTACTTTAGAAAAAATACTTAAATTCCTTTAGTCTGCTTCCCAGAGTGTGTAATGAGAAGAAGAAATAGAAACAACCCTTGAAGGACAGGTATACAAGGCTCTTTAAAAAAGAATATGGTAGTGCAGCTGACACTATTTTAAAAAGCGTTCCCAGTTCAGAGTAGTTAGATGGAAGGAATAAATATTGCGATGGCTATAGGGAAGATGTTGCCTGACTTTAACAAAAAAAAAAAAAAATCTGTTTTTAACTTGAAGAAGTTGTAGGCATTATTTGTATAGCCAAAATATCCTTAGAAAATGTTAGAAATATTTTTATGGTTAAGATGATTATTGTAAAGTTATATTATTTGTATTTATCTTTATGGTCTTTGGTATTTTATGGTAAACCAGCTTCATCTATTTGTGTTTTCAGATACTTTATGAAAAAGGCCTATCAAATATAAGTAAATAAGAGTCAAAAAATTTCTTCTTTTCAAGTAGCTAGAAGTCCTCTCTTAACCGCTGCCCACTTCTCAAATTCCTTTTTACACAATTTGTTAGCAGTATTTTATTGATAGACTTTTTTCTTCTCATTTACATTCAAGTAATGCCATCTATTTGTAATGAAATTCTGTGAATAACTTATTTGTTAATCTGTAAAGTTCTAGAATATGCCTGTGATAGGTTTAGAATTAATATAAAGTCATTACTGAGCAAAGGAGTGAAAAAAATTCTCTGTTTTTATAATAAAATGAAATCTGGAATTTCTTCATTTTCTCGATTTTTTTTGTTGTTATTTTCATTTTTTTTTGTGGCCCTGGGGATGTGGGGAGAATGCTGTTTAGTTTTTTGCTAACTTAAGTACTTTTGGATTCCTAGGTTTAGTTTATTTTTCCATTAATGGAATTTATATAAGTACGAGATACTTTTAAATCAAAGTTGAAGGTACTTAGTACTGCTCTTTTATCCCCCCTGAAACTTTCTCTGTTCATTTATGTCCATTATAACCTTTTAGGGGACTATATGGAAATAAAAGCTTGGGGATAGTAGGTGGTATAATTGAAATGTAGATCATAATCTGTTCTTTGTTTGTTTTACCAAATTAGTTAGGGATTCTGAGGATACATTTTGAATATTTGTGTATGTTTAGCGTTTTGTTCCTTTGTGAGAAATCTCTCAGTGTGACTTGTTTTTAGTAGGATGTGTCTTGAATTGTGGGCCGGTCACTCTTGAAAAGTGTTAAGCCCTTTAAGCACACTGGTCAGACTCCGAGAGGGAAGCCTACAGGTTTATTAGCACTCCTTAGCCTGACAGCACAGCATACCCTTCTACGTTGCACAGCAACAGACTCCTAGCAACCGTAATAGACTGAATTTCTGAGAGTGACCAGGCCGGATGTAATAATAAAGCGAGAGGTGCAAACAGTTGTCATGGTTTTCTTTTCACAGTGAGCTAGTCCGATTCAGGGAAGCCTCCCCTTTCAAACCTGGGCAAACTTCATATAAAACTGCTACCGTTTGTGCCCAGGGCTTCTGATACTAAAGTAGGAAGACTGCTACCAAATTCAGAACGATACTGGTTAAAAAAACAGGATGCTCAACATAAAAAGAGGAAAGGATTATCACGTAAGGAAGTTTCCAGGGAATTATGTTCTTGAAGGCTCTTTAACCATAAACTTAAAATGGGGCCGTGGTAAAACAGTTACAACGAATGTGCTTTTTAAAAATCAAAATCAGAGTTGTGTTTTCTCTCTTTGAGATCCGCCGTATTAATTTTTGTAGCCAGCTCTCGGAGTTTTGTTTGTAGTTTAAGTGCACGTGCACATAAACCTGATGCTCGTGAGAACTGAAAATTTACCTTATAAAGACGCCATTTGAACTATACATAAACAGTGTTTTTTGAAATTGTGAATTAATAACTGACGGAGCAGAGGATTTACCGAAGAAGAATGAAGTGGCAACACGTACAGTCCCCCACAGTGACGGGAAAAGTGTCTGTGATATTCCTGAAGGTGTAATACTGTGCTATAACTTTGTCAGCATTTCTCCTGTGCATTGTTGAGTGTGCGTTTGCTCATGTAGCCATGAAAAAGAGATTAATTCAGATGCGTTCATAACCTGGAACAGGATGCCTCCATCAAAAGAAACAGATCCTCATACAGCTTGCTGGAGTTGGGACTGGGGCCACGCAGCCTTTGACAGCAAGAAGCTGTAAATATACACACACGCTAATACCCTTGATTTGTTCATCTTTTGTGGCAGCGTTTGGAAAAGATTGTTAAAGTGGCAGTTAGAGTAAAGACTGGCAATTACAGTAAAGAGCAGAAATTAGGTATTTGTGACCTATTATATTTCATTAAAAGACTTCCTTATTAAAATGGCACCGCTTACTCTCATTACTTGACAGCTGCCCTAAACAGATGAGAAAATACACGGCTTCAGCTAAAGGTAGAATCAACCTCTTAAGCAAGCGCATGGCATGGAACCAAGCACGTCGTATACAAACTATTTCTTTTTTAAACAGTAAATTTGCTTTAGGTAGAGATGTTTATCCGTGGTTGACTGTGGCGTGCTCTTTTGCATTTCTATAATAGTTTACCCGCATTGGCATTTTCCCATCAGGATATTTTAATGCCCCCACCTGACGTCGCACTAGCTTCCCAGTAGAGAGGATCTTCTTGTGAGGCATCAGAGATCCAGGGATCAGCTTGGAGGCTTTTTTCTGCTAACCGATGAATTATTATTCCAATCCAGTGTAAATACTACCTTTAGCAGGCAGAACCAAACTTTTGGAAGTTTTAGCACTCAATTATTAATTTCTGAAATGCTACAAAAACGTTTTTAGTTTATGTTTATTTTTGAGAGAGAGAGAGAGAGAGCACGAGTGGGGAGGGGCAGAGAGAGAGAGGGAGGCAGAATCCGAAGCAGGCTCCAGGCTCCGAGCTGTCAGTACAGAGCCCAACATGGGGTTGGAACCCACAAACCGTGAGATCGTGACCTGAGCCAAAGTTGGACGCTTACGCAGTTTGAGCCACCCAAGCGCCCCTAATTTCTGAAATAGTTTTAATATTTTTTACCCCTTAGTAAGCCAGTAGAGTCCCAGTGAGTTTAACACGAGAATGTAGGCATTACTTTCACAAGATGGAATTGTTGGTTTTTCTAGAGAAAACAATTACGATGTGGCCGTGGTTACCTTCCATGATATTTCTGAAGTTTTACTGCCACTTGACATTGTGGCATCTGTATTTTGCATAGCGACCGCATAGCACTTTCTAGAACCTTCCTCTCAGTGATTCCGAATTGTAGTTGAGCCTGCTACACCGTCTGACCATTTGTAACTGTGTCCCTGTCTTTTGCGTGGTGAAGCCTGCTGATGCACTGTAGTTCTGTCTCTTGAGTGTGAGCTCACAGCTCACTCTTGAAGACACACACACAGGTTCGTTGTGAAGCTGGCTTGTGGGAAGATCACCTGCCCCAGCTAATCTTGAATATGGAAGTTTGTGAGGACCGTCACAATATTAGGAGAAGGCTGTCGGAGTGCTTGCACGGAACTGTAAAATTTCCACAAAGACCCAAACTGTACCACGTGAGACAATCACATGCCTATTCTACACACACAAATATCCATGACTCCTGGCGTCCCTACCTTACAAAATGTAAATACCTGATGCGTATCGCGTGAGGACCGTCAGCTTGCAAAATTGTTAGGCAGAGGCGTGAGTCCTAGTCTTTTGGGTAGAAGAGACCTGAGTTCAAGTTCCCGTTTAGTCATTTGATAGATAATTATCCTTAAACTTATCCCTTCACTACTTTGATCTCATATTTTTTAATGTAAGTATGGAGATATTGCCTATTCAGTTGGGTTGGAATGAAAAAGCGGAAGACAAAATGAGCTAAGTTAGCACGGCAATCTGGAATTCGCAATCCCGGTGTGGATGGTCAGTAGCTCAGTCTCTGGTAGGGTATGAGGAAGGTTTTGCAGAAGAGGGTGGTTGCTGAAAATAGTAACATGGAACTGGATATAATTAGAAACAAAATTGTTTTCAAAGAGCTACGATGCGCTGTGTATTTTGTTAAGTCATTCCAGTATTGGTCAGTAGAGAGGGTTTTTTAAAACTTTATGGAGTGACCCCTTTTCACAGAGTCAAATCTGGGGACGTGACCTTTAAAGGTGGCAAGAGCAGCAACTGATAGGAACAGTATGTCCGTCCAGACAGATGAAATACTTATTCCCTGCACAAAAGGTAGAATTTAAAGAATAGAGCACGTTTATTCATCTTGGTAAATGTGTACAGCGATCTTTACATCCTGTAAACATTTAAGCCTCTCTTCAAGTTCTTCTTGCGTGTAAAGAACTGTAAGAGCAGACAGAAGTGCCCAAGCTTGTGTTAACACTTGACGTTGTTGATCTAGGAGACCTGAAAATGAATATCAGCTTCTGTTGAGAAGTAAGGCAACAGTGGAGTCCCATAAACACCTGATCACTCCCTTTTGGTCTAGCCCTAAAAAATGTTCAACGTGCTCACCATTGATTTATAAAATCGAGTTTAAGTTTTCACGTATACTGTCGTTGCTAAAGAGACCGTAAGGCATTTAATATAATGAGAAGATAGTATTTTCAGAAGAATAGAAGTGGCTTTGAAATATAATGGTTTGAAGTAGCTAGTGGGATTAAACTGGTTTAGGCAATGGCTATCCTATTTCAATTCTTTGAAGAAGGTAATTTCAGCCTTAGCTTAAGGAGAGGAGGCGGAACAGAACGTGCTTAATGCTTAATGTTGCCTTGATATTTTAAGAGGGAGAATACTGAGCGACTGTGATACTTAGAGGCAGGGGGAAATAGCACTTAAGGTTACACAGCTACAGTCTTTTTTTATTTTATTTTTTTTTAACGTTTACTTATTATTGAGAGACAGACACAGAGTGTGAGCACGGGAGGGGCCGAGAGTTGCAGAGACAGAATCTGAAGCAGGCTCCAGGCTCTGAGCTGTCGGCACAGAGCCCGATGCGGGCTCAAACCCGTGAACCGTGAGATCATGACCTGAGCTGAAGTTGGACACTTAACCGACTGAGCCACCCAGGCGTCCCTACACAGCTACAGTCTTTTAGACAAAACCACCAGCTGTTACTGGTAGTTTGGTGATTTTAAAACAGTGAATTTTTTTTTTCCTGAGCATGATTTATGTGCTTATATTGTTTTTTTTTTTTTTTAAGTTCTATTTATTTTGAGAGACAGAGCAGAGAAGGGGCAGAGAGGGGGAGAGAGAATCCTGAGCAGTCTCCATGCTGTCAGTGCAGAGCCTGATACAAGGCTCAAACTCATGATACAGGGCTTGAACTCATGAGCCATGAGATCATCTTCAGGTTTTAAATTTCAGAGCCAAATGAAATACAATTCTGTTCTGACAGAAGCCGGTGTTTTGACATCCACGAATATGTAACTCTGACTTATCTTGTATATAAGGTACAATTGTCCACTTGTAAAAATGTAGAACATAATTGTACCTTTTATGTTTAATTGAATATTATGTCCAGCTCAGTGAAGATTCATACATTAGCTTCATAAATACTCTCTTTGCATAGAAGTTTTTCTCCTACAAATGAAGAAGTTTTCACTTGCTCTTTTTCATGTTATCTTTTTTTCCCCTTGAGATTCTTACTGCTTTGAGTTGTTGAATTGGGGAGCTATAGTATGTGTACATACACATTTATATACATGTGTATGTAAATATACACACATACGTATGGAATAGCATACACTTGCTTTTCAGTACAGTCTCAAGTTAGAATTACTCATATGGAGATAATTGCTAGGTGAGAAAACTAAACTGCAAGACTAGTCTAAACTCTCACTATTGGTAACGTCTTTTCACATGAACGTGTTTTCTGCAAACTGTATACTGTACATAAATGCTGCTCTACATGTGAACAGAGGACACCTAGGGTCACCAACCCCAGGAGGTCCTTCCTCTTAAAACCATGTGTATGTGAGGCTGCATTTTCTTAATATACTCAACCCAGATGGCAGATTGAGTGGAGAAGTCTACGTGAGAAGCCAATCGTCTTCTTGTTTAGTTTTTTAGTTTTTTATTTTAATGTTTTTATTTTTCAGAGAGAGAGAGAGTGTAAGCAGGGGAGGGGCAGAGATGGTGGGGGGTGGGGGACGACAGAGGACCTGAAGCGGGCTCCATGTTGACAGCAGAGAGCCTGAGGCAGGGCTCAAACTCACAAACCATGAGATCATGACCTGACCCGAAGTCGGAGAGGTGCCCTGGGAAGCCAGTTGTCTTCTATTGAGCAAGATGTTAAAAGAAATTTATAAAAACAGAAAACAATGCCACTGTTCTCGTTAATTCATTAATGTTTTTTTCTTTGGGAAAATTTAGGTATACTTCATAAACATGTTTATGTTAAGATGTAATGGTTTTATTGTCACTTTCAAATTAATACTGCTTTTCTACTTTATTTTCTAATATACTGACTGGATAGACATAGCTGGTGACGTACCAAAGCTTATTATTACTAGCTGGAGAGAGTCAACATGGCCCATCTCCTCTTAACTCCGCATTCCACATTCAGTTGTTACATTGCTAGCTTGAAATGAGTCATGTTGGGAGTATTTACACTATGGAAATGAGCAAAAGCTACAAATCTGGCTCTTTTGAGGGGTCGGAAGGGGAGCTGACAGACATTTATCAGTGCCCCACCAGACAGAACACACAGAAACAAAAGTCCTTTGGGGGTCTCAAAAAAAAATTTAAGACCTAAGTGGGTTCCAGGACCAAAAAGTCTGCTTACTAGAAAAGAACTGGTTTTTATTACTTTACTATGCAACTTCACACCAACGTCCATGCTAATGTGTGATCAAAGCAGATTTTTAGCCAGGTGCTGTGCCTTTGGAGGCACTTTACCCGTCTCTCCTATGCTGCCTTCCAACGAGAATAACTCCATGAAGCGATTTGAAGTCTATAAAGAGCCCTGTCCTTTGTGGTTCCCCCCGTGACGAGCACACAGCTTAGTTACCTGTTGACTGATTCGAGACCATCAGTACTATGGTGACTCAGAAAAATGGAGACAAGGTTCTGGTCTGGAATAATTTTAGAGAAGTCTTCCGGAAGGAGGGTGGACATGAGATGCATCTTGAAGGGTGTATGGGTGTATTGCCGTGAGGAAGGAGTTCAGCACGTACTAGAGGTAGAGGCACATCATCTTGGTGTGAAGAATTTTTTGGGAAATAACGAAGCAGATGGAGTGGAATGGAAAATCGGGCGAAGGATTTGGAACTTGACCGGACAGGGCGTAACCAACCAGCGTTTACTTTTACCGTGGCTCAAACGTGAAGGTGAAAATGGTGCTTTAGGGAGATTAATCTGTGTCGGGCTCTGTGCTGACAGCTCAGAGCCTGGAGCCTGCTTCGGATTCTATGTCTCCCTCTTGCTCTCTGCCCTTCCCCCACTCATGCTCTGTCTCTATCTCAAAAATAAACATTAAAAAAATTTAAAAAATAATTCTCAGATTTTTTGGTTCTCTTCTAGAATATAGTGGCAAAGGGAGGACTGGCCTTCTGTCATCTTGTCCCTGTCCTGAAGTCTGCCTCCTCCTCCCTGTCTCCTAGGCTCTTTGCTGTAACGTGTCCACGTGCCCTATTCCTTGCAAGCTATGTCTTGACTACCTCTTGGGTCTGGAGGTGGGTATGCCCGCCTCTCCATCTGCCCTGGGGCCGATAGTCCAGGGCTCTGCGAGGGGATCCGACTCCTGGAAATTTGCCAAGGCAGAGTCCAGAGGAGTCAGAGAGCATGGCCCTGGGCTGGGCAGATTTCTCATTTTATGGGGAAGATCCCAGGGAAGTGGCCCCTTTTGCCTGGGTAGTTATCCAGCGTGAATGAGATTAGCAGGATGTGGTTACTGATGAGTTGTGGGGTATGAAAAAATGAGAGTGTCAAAGGTGAAAGATCACTGGGTTGCAGGAGAGTTATAAAGCCACTGAGAAAGTTAGGACAGATGAGGAGGGCCCTGAGTAACCGTTTTGCGCACCGTTGTATCCTGTGGCACCAAATCAGCTTCTAGCACCTTACCAAGTGCATGGTTGCGACTCAGTAAGTGTTGAAGGGCAAGATGAAGATACTTGAAAAGCTGCGCCAGTGGCGTGAGAAAAAAGGCATTATAGAATAAAGAAGGAAAATAAGTTCTTGCGGGGCCAGTGTAAGAGCTTTGAGGGAGGAAGCGTTTTGCTGTGCTTGGCGTGGTAGTGTGCAAGCTAGTTGTGTGTGGGGACTGTGCACATCTAATACTGGTACGGGTGGGACCTAGTGTAGTTGCCATTCTTTCTTAAACGGATAATTGAATAATGTTATATGAGAACAGCTTTTAAGAAACGAATTGGATTTTAAGTTTAAAATAACCCGTGGCGGGGCGCCTGGGTGGCACAGTCGGTTAAGCGTCCGACTTCAGCCAGGTCACGATCTCGCGGTCTGTGAGTTCGAGCCCCGCGTCAGGCTCTGGGCTGATGGCTCAGAGCCTGGAGCCTGTTTCCGATTCTGTGTCTCCCTCTCTCTCTGCCCCTCCCCCGTTCATGCTCTGTCTCTCTCTGTCCCAAAAATAAAAATAAAACGTTGAAAAAAAATTTTTTTTAAAAATTAAAAAAAATAAAATAAAATGACCCGTGGCAAACACAAATTTGCACCATCAGTGAACTGTGATGGTGGTCAAGGAACCTGAGACCGTTCCAGAAATGAAGAGATTCTGCGCAGTGGTGTTCGTATCAGATGGGGTGGTGAAAGGTGTTCAGGCCGGACGTTATGCTTGTAACCTGTTTGGAGGAGGGTAGAGGACACTGATTAACTGTAGATTAGCCACCGAAAAAGTTAGGTATAAGGGAGGGTGGTTGGAGAAAAAAAAAACTTGAAGGAGCTGGGAGAGTTATCTTAGAAACATCTAATTGTGGCTGTGTAACAGTCCTAGTTCTTTTGTTCAAACTTGTTTCAAAGTATGGTCTAGTCACTTAGTTGACGATAACTATACAATACCTCAGGTCAGAAAATATTCTGTATTTCATAATGACGATAAAGTAACAGGAAAGTCTGATAATAGCGTTAAAATTGCCAAGTTCTTTTTGAGAACTCTGGTGTGTTAATTAGTGTAGATGATTGCACTTTGGCTGTATCTGACTCGTCATCGACTAAATACACAGCAAACACCTGTGATTATTTTAGTGATCCTTGTCTCGTTCAAGTAACCCCAAATATGTGTATTTAGACTGTTGCCTGTTCATATAGACTCAGCTGTGCCTGTTTTCTGTGTTATTTTTCTAAGTTTAATGGGCCCACATAAAAATTTATGGTAACTGTCACTTAAAGTCATCTTTACCCTCAAAGAAAAAAAGAAAACAAACAAAGCTAGATCACCCCAGGTAGCTCTGATGCTGTTTATAGTGACTAAGTGATCAGATATATTCTGTACTAAGTTGATCTCTGATCCCATGGGTCAAATTTAGGGTAAAAAAAAGCATGAACGTATATAATAAGCAAGTACACTTAAGTACATGTTTGTATTGCTAAAATTTATTAGCAAATAAAAATCATTAGTATAAAAGCGATCTTGCTTGTTCTCTGCTGAACCGAAGATTTCTTTTTAAAATTTTCATAAGACTGAATAATCATGCATTTCTTATTAATTTTTGTAGCTTTCTGATCTGCTTATGTATTGTTTTTGCTTGTTTATTTTTAAGAAACAAATCTTATTATTACTAAAAATTTTTAAAAATGTTTTTAATGTTTATTTTTGAGAGAGAGAGAGACAAAGTGTGAGTGGCAGGCTGATGTCTCAAATTGTTTGGTCTCTTGTCTTCACAATTTAGAAGAGCAGATTCTTTCAAAGAATCCTTCTCTCCATTATTTTTCCTCGCTTATATTTTCTTGATTATTAGAGTAATATGTTTATTCTTTGACAGAAGTTGTCTCTCCTTCCCTGTCAAGTCAAAAGAATTTCTTTTTCGACTACAATAGGAAACCCAAACAGAGAGGCAGTCATGCAAAGAGATGCTTTGAAAATAATTCAGTTACATGGCAATTAATATTTATCCACAGATTCAGTAATATGAAACGACCACATAGCTTGTGTACGTCAAAGAGTTCATTTTTAATGTTAACCTGATTCTCTTTGCTTTTAATATTTTAGGCCACTTGGTCATTCTGGCATTTCATGGTAGAGAATACATTGAGTTTGGCTCATGGAAAGAATATGAGGTAATTGATCACATGTTCTCTATAAAGTATGCACTATAGGTACACAAAGCAGAGTATTGTAATGTATCTAATATAGGGTCTCATGTACAAAATTTTTTGAGAGCTATTTTTATATATAAGATTTTGAGATAGGTTTTTTTCTGTCTTGATAGTTGGCAACGGTTAACATCGTGAGGAACTTTATTTTCTTTCACAGCTTGCATGTGTTTAAGACATGATAGTGTTAAACTCTTCTTCACATCGTTATGTAGTTAAAGTTATTTCGTATTTTAATTTTTTATTTTTGTAGTGAGCTCTGTGCCCAACATGGGGCTTGAACTCACGATCCCGAAATCAAGAGTTGTAGGCTCTACTGCCTGAGCCAGCCAGGTGCCCCTGGTTATAGTTATTTTTAAGTGTTTTGGATAGCTTAGCTTTCTGTGGGGCTCTGGAAACCACAGGAGAACCCCTCCCTCCCACCTGTCTCCCCAACATGCCCTAAGTAGGATTAAAGGCATCCTGCGCTGAAAATGTGTAAGACATTGTAAGAAAGACCATCAGAGCCCCTGTAATGTGAAATTCTGGGGGCTGCTCAGGGTGCTTTACTGAGAGCGTAAATATGAGACTGTTGAGTTAGTCTTTTCCCACCTTTTGTACCCACGTGTCGCCCTGCGTGATGTCTAGGTGTGGCATTCCAAAATGACAGTCAACTAAAATGCAACTGAATGCCACATGCATTTCTATTGTTGTTTCACAGATTGTCAAACGTGAAGCCCGTGTCACAGTAAATTCAAATTAAAGAGAGTAAACTATAGCAGCTATTCTTACGAGATCCAGCCCGTGACATGGCGGCAGGTGGGTCAGTGGACGTGAACTATTCGGTAGAGTAATTGGCTAACGTGCTGCTGATGTCATAATTCTCCTACTCAATAATGGGCTAGTTATGCCGGAAGGCGCAGCAGTTTGGTGTGGGGACTTCTGCTTCCAGTACAACAGCACTTGAAAGAGAGGCCTTCCATTGGTGTTCAGAAAGGAGCAAGGAGCAGGGGTAGGGGTCAGGTGAGTTGGGGGGGGAGCACCAGAGGGATAGGCGTAGAGCTGTGCCTCATTGTTGGTCTTTGAGGTTATGTGTGCACCCAAGTTACTTTCTCACTTTTCCGCATAGTTGAAATGCAATTGCCAGCCCATTCAGTATGATAAAACATTGCTATTTTAGCATTTCTTCAATATTCAGCTCCTGTGGGAAGATAATCACACAATCTACTGGTTAAGAGACTTAACCAAGATTCAAGAAAAATAAGCTGGAGCTCTATCCTTCATCTCAAACCTGTGCGTTTATAAAAGTTTTCCACAGGGTGCACCAATATTTTATTTATGGATATAAATATACTTTCCAATATTTTATTTATGGATATAAGGCTGCAAGAAGGAGACAATGGTTTTGTGTCTAAGACCTTAGTAACATGATCTGTAGCAAAAAACCACGCATTTATGTATAGGAATTGTAATTTAAGAGCTATTGTAATCTTTACACAGATAGTATGTTTGAGAGAGTACCGACTCTGAAATAGCTTCTCTAGGAAGTCTTACAACTTTATCGTTTCTCAAACTGTGTGAGTTGTCTGTAGGAAACACGTGAATAGGATACATTTTTTCCCTATTACTTGACGTTCATGATTGAGTACATCTGATCGGAACATTGATCTCACACCTACCAATTGCAAAAGCTAGCCTGGGTCTGGAGAACGGGCTTCCATAGCATAGTGCTACTAAAAGTGCTTACAGATAGTGTTTGTTAAAAACAGCTTAGCGGACATTTAAAGTAACCACTAGGTGTGTCGGTGGAGCCCTTCCCTTGGGCAAGGTAGTGGGAGACGAACTTACCTTGAGTTATCCTGAGAAGCAGTGGAGAACAATTCTTAATGTGCCTGTTGGTCCCACTTCTTTCCTTTGAATCCAATTTTTGGACCTTCTTTCACTCAGATAACGCTGAGTGTCTTTGTTGTATGTGAAATGAGGCAATTGTCTTGGGAGGGGGAGTGGTAGGAAGGAAAAATGTTTGTTTTTATATTATAACATAGCTTGTAAGACAGTAATTATAATATAATACATGTCGTATAATAATATAATAGTATATGTAATAATTACATGCAGTATATAATATATGCTTTACTTAGCAGATCACACCTTACAAACTTGTTTTGTGTGGTCAGCATCTTATTTAATTTATCTCAACTTGTCCATTGTATGGGGTGGGGGTTGTCTCCTTGCTATGGGTGTGGAAACTAAGATTTATAGAGGTTAAGAAACACCTTGGAAGGTTCCAGAGCTAGTAGATAGACAATCTGGAATTTGAACCCAGATCTTGTGACTCTTCTTCTGTTGTTATCCACTGTGTTAGTAATTTTCACATTATACTTTCTGGTCAAAAAGTTCTTCAGGAGCCATGCTTGGGAATGGTGGTGGCCTGAAAGGCAGGTGCATTAGAAGATCGGGCTTTACAGCTCCTGCTCTGCACTGGTTCCCTCTGTGCAAGGACTGTAAATTAGAACCACGAACTGTGCCTCTCGTGGATCGAGGTTACATACCTCTTTTCCTATTGGCATTGTGGAGATAGAAACACAGATTAGCCTCTTGGCATTTTTCTTTACGTCTGTTTCTCCTCCACCAGTACTTACTGAATTAACATAGCACACAGGATACACTTTTTACCAGGGCCAATCAGAATTGGTTTTAAAATAGTAGGATAGTTTTGGGGGCGCCTGGGTGGCCCAGTCGGTTGAGCGTCCAACTTCAGACCAGGTCATGATCTCACGGTTTGTGGGTCTGAGCCCTGCTTCATGCTTTTACTGCTGTCAGTGCAAGGCCCGCTTGGGATCCTCTGTCCCACTCCCTCCGCCCCTACCATACTCGCGTGCACTCTCTCTCAAAAATAAACATTAAAAAAAGTACAATAGGATAGTTTCAAAAATAGAAAAATTTATTAAAAACCCAAATGCAGACTGTCCGTATTAATTATATCTTGTCCATAAAGTGACAGTGATAAGCGTTATCAGTTTTTATACAATTTAAAATATTGAATGTATTTCATAACCCCAAGTCTGGCAGTTAAGTACAGTGGCTCTTAAAAGTGGTTTCCATTAGTTACTGTGTGTGTATAGAGCCTTGAAAATTCTAGGGTATAGTAGCATTTATAGTAGTAACAGTGTTAATAGTATCAAAGCACAGTTCCTTCATCATATAGCATTCTAGAGTCTTTGACAATAATAGATTCCAAATACGTTTCCATCTTCCTCAAGTATGCACTTAAACCTTACTGTAACAGCCTATGCAATTACCTATCTGCAAATAAAAAATAAATCCCCTCAGTGGTCCACCCAAGACGTCATGAAATTTAATAACGGTTAAAAGTTAATCACACAAATTCAAGATGAGGCTAATTGTTTAGACTCAAATCATAGCATTCCACAAATTGAAAATAGGTCAACAGTTTTGTACTTTTAAAAATGAGCATGACTCTGGAGTATTTTTTTTAAAGCTTAAGTCATTGAGCTCTTAGTTTACTAAACTGAACACTTTAATAATGTTCCATTATTTTCCCCAAAGCTCATTAGGGACGCAGAACAATTGGAGAGATACTGGAAAGGGCAGCATGAATGAGCATGGGCATTGACAGGAGGGAGGAAAGGTTCGAGTCACCGAAGTCACTTGTTTAGTTTACGGGAAGAAGGGGGAGAAAGACCTTGAAATCTGTCTTGAAATATATTTGTACTTTTTAATTTGTGCTGCAAACTTTCAGCTAAAAGTAAAATGACAGGTATGTTAGTGCCTTAAGTCGTCTCCTTGAAAGTCAGACCCAAGTAGAATGAGCTGAAATTCTAGAAAGGGTGATTCTAATTTGTCATAAAGAAGACCCTCTTGAAAAGATCATTAAACTCTAACGTGGCAATAGAAGGATATTTGGGAGGTCATACCCCATAAAAATCTTTATGACCAGAACGGTGATTCAACTAAGTATATGTTTTATCCTTAAAATCTCTACCAAGCTGGAGGTTCTTTGATTATAATTATGCTGCTGATTGGAACAATGCAATACGTATGTAAATATGCTCTTAACACTAAAGACAGTGCCTGAAATTTATGGAGATCCCCTTAGTGTTTGAGAGACAAGATCAAATCGTAAGTACATTTTCAATTTGGGATCATAGAAAGAACGACAATGTCTTTACTCTGAGAGATGATATAAGTCCCACATTATTGCATGCACTTTGAAAATATCTGGTAAAGAATACAAAAGAAGGCAAGAGTCAAGAAAGTGAGGATGCCGCTCTCTCCTTTGGTAAGGGGGGGGGGGGGTCTAGTCCCAAGTAGCCTGTGGGGTTTTGAGTTAGTCTCACTTGAGTTTGAATCATGGTTTACCCACCTACCAATTCAATATTCTTATTAATATGAGGAGAGTGACGTTCGCCTTGTAACTGTGAAAATAAATCAAAGATACATGGCACCAAGCGGTGCTTAACAAGTGATAGTTCCCTTCATTCTCTCCGTTGACTCTTACGTCTCTAGGAGTTTGGATCAGGAAAACCAATAGAACAGGGAGGGGAGAAGGGGGTAAACTGAACTTCCCTCGTTTGGGAGGTGGGTTCAACATACTTCTTGCACTTACCATTTAACTTCTCAAATTTTGCTATAATCCTGCCATGCTCGATAAGAACTTCACTGCTTTTTTAATTTTAATCTTTTACACTAAGGAGAAACCGGGGTTTTTTTGGCCCTGCCTGAAGCAAAATCTTCAATATCAGACCCGCTTATAGGAAGAACGCTGTTTAGAGTTGCAAGTAGGAAACCACATGTGAGGCAGAAATTATTAAGTATCTTCAGATCTTACCTCCTGGAGAAACTGCCTTTTATCAAAAGGAAGTAAATGTTTACTTAAGAGGTCAGTGTTTCAGATGCATTATTTTCTTGCAATTTAGGGGCAGTAAATTGTCATTTTGTTTTATTTTAATTAGCATAATTGTCTTCAGTTACCTCCTGACCTGTACTTACCCCTGTATCACCCCCCCTCCCCTGCCCAGCCTGGCCCCCAGCTAACACAAGTCAGCCGAATCCCTTAAGCCACCTTGCATCACCTGGTATCTCATTTAGTAACTAGTTAACATTTTAGAGCAATGACCAATACGAAGTGCTACCTGTATGTCAGGCACTGGGGTAAGTAACTTCTGTGTATAATAACTTAATCCTCATGTTATCTCTTTGAGGGAAGTAGGTACTACAGATCCGTGATCCCTAATACGCACTTCTGGATTTCCACAGGCTCTGAAAATCACCAGTTTCCCTAAGTTTGTGGGAAAGCTAATTTAGCTGCAGAACCTGAGCTGAATGAGATAAGGCTCCTTAAGGGTCTTTATTTATCCCACAAATGGGACATTCATCTTTTTAGCGACGGAAACATTAATGTGTCTGATTATATGTTGCTGCCCTAGACACGCCTGGGGTGTTACATGTATATGATACTACTTTCCAAAGTTACAAAAAAGATTCCGAGTCATGTGACCTATCTGGCCCAGGGGCTTAGCATGGGGGGTTGTGAACCCGTTTCATTATGCCACTTTGTAAATTTTTTTTTAATGTTTATTTCTGAGAGAGAGAGAGACAGACAGAATGCAAGCTGGGGAAGGGCAGAGAGAGAGGGAAACACAGAATCCAAAGTAGGCTCCAGGCTCTGGGCTGTCAGCGCAGAGCCCGATGCGGGGCCCGAACCCATGAATCGTGAGATCATGACCTGAGCCGAAGTCGGACGCTTAACCAGCTGAGCCACCCAGGCTCCCCTTATTATGCCACTTTATAGATGAGAAGGCTGATCTTCGAAGATGTGAAGGAAACTGCCAAGGTTTGAATGGTATGTTAAGAGGTGAAGTAACTGCTCAGGTAATGCGTGGCAAAACCACAGTTAAAGGCCACAGTCTTACTCTGAAGCCACATGCTTTTTGCTGTCCGCTTGCCAAGGCAAGATTGAGCTCGGTTGGCACCCGTGTGTGTGTCTTGAGTTGACAGAATTGCTGATCTTTGCTCACAGAGGAAGACCTATATCTGGCTATCTATGGTGGAAGATAATCCTCGTATCGTCTGTATTTGGGTGTGGCCTGTTAGGCTTTTTTCTGCATGTTTTGGGTACAGACGTGTCTCATCGTAGAATTTCCCTGAGTGTAATGGATCCTAGCCACAAAAGTCTGACTCAGGTCACAGTGGGTCTGGCTTCTCCATTGTCACTCCTCGTTATTTTATGTTATTTGTATCTCAGTGCTGGCAGTTGCTTGTTTTAGCTGTATTCGACAAATAATTATTTAATGCCTGCTGTGTAGTAGGCTAGAAATATAACATTGCACAAGAAAATCATTGGTCCCTCAACAGGGACACTGTTGTCCTTGTCAACGGGACAGTTCTTGGTGGGGTACCCTGTGTTGCAGCATGTTTTGGCATCTGTGGGCCAAAATGGCATTAGAACCTCTCCCCCACCCCAGTCATGTGACAACCAAAACGGCCCCCAGAGTTTCCAAAGTTCCCTGGTGGAGGACAGGGTGGTATATCTGGATGATACTCAGACTCTCAGCCCTGAGGATAGTGGCTGGCCACTTGCCCATCTACTGTCCAAGTCGAAGAATCGATCTTAAGCATTTCTTTTTTTCTAGAATCCTGGCTTCGTGCAAAGTGAACAGAACAGAAATCTACAAAGCAAATAACTACACTGCTTCCACTTGGGCACAAGGGCTGAACTGAGAAGCAAGATTAGTTGTGGATAATCTTAGCCATGGCTAATTGAGACCTCTCATTATACTGTGTAAATAACGAGGATAAGGTATTAAGCTCCCAAGTTAATATACCAAGCGATGGTGTTCTTCTTTGAACTGTAGAATCAAATCAGCCCAGGACTTTACATATGCAAGTTATTTATCAGACACATAATGCAGTACACTTATGCTTGCTTCATTGCCGCTCCACTTTTCTCTTTTAAGTGACGTTTTAAAAGAAATTACAAATCCTAAATAATTTGCGAGTGGAAGCAGTCCTGTGAAGGCTGTACGAGTCTTCATTTGTCATTTGAAAGAGGAATACGTGGAAATTTTCATTCAGTATCCACATCAACTGCTTTTTAATCAGTATTTTATCGTAAAAGTAATAATGGCTGAAAGTTAACAACCTCAAGCTAATGATGGTTGAGATTATTTTAAATGAAAATTATTTTATTGTGTTGTGGCTATAAAAATTATACATGCTTAATGTAAAACATTCAGAAAATACGGAAAGTTACAAAGAGGAAACGAAAAAAGAATCACCATTCTGTTCAAAGATGACATCCCACGTGCTCACAAGATTACTGTCCTGTCTTCTCAGGATTTGTCTCTTAGCGAGTGCATCTGGCATTCTTGGGCATACTTCTCACACATGCGCGTGCCCTCTCTCCCTTCACACACAAAAATATGTGCCCTTCCTCTCAAAAATTGGGTCCTACAGTTTGTTTTTTTAACTTGGACACTCCTATCAACATTTTTTTTCGTGGTAAATAACATGTTGGTGCCGTTGTATGAATGTTACCGATTTAGTTAAGTGGTTCTCTAGTGGTTGAGGTGGCACCCTATGGTTTGGTGCTACGATGAATTGTTGTATATACATCTTTGTGCAACATCCAGTTAATTCCTTTACATGAGTTGTGAGGGATGGAACTACTGGGCGAACGGCTGGGTGTGTACTGAATGGGTTTTGAACCACCAGCTTGCTCTCTAGAAAGCTCATGCCATTGTGTACTCTCAAGAAGAGTGTTGTTGTTTTGTTTTTTTAAGAAGAGTGTTTTCATGTTTTGTTTCTTTGCGTGCTCTCTACACGATGATTAATCTTTGTAATTTTTTTTTTGTATTTTCGTCAATCCTGTAGTTGAAAAATGTCTCCCTTGGATTTGCATTCCTTTGATAACTAATGACAAAAAAAACCTTTTTTAAAGTATATTTGCTAGTCAGATCTTTTGTTGATGGCTCATTTGTATTGTTAGCCCATTTTCCTGCCGGGCATTGTCTTTTCTTCCTCTTTTAAATTTCAAGGTCTTTTCATAACTCTAAGGATGTAGATCTTTATTGGTCATACTGTACATATTTTGCCATTTAAAAACATTTGCTGTTTTGGTGGGGTTTGTTTTCGAGACATTTTGGTATGTAAATGTGTCACTTTTTTTCCCATTTGGTACTCCCACATTATAATAAGGCCATTATTACTCATAATGTCTCAGTAGATGGATTGAAGATTAGAGCTTTAAAAAAATGAAGCTACTTTTCAGATGGGAAGCCACGAGGAAGGTGATCAGTTTTTTCTGTTAATTAGATATGTTTGCTGTGATTACAATTTCAGTAGCTGTATGTAAAAACAGAGATTGTGAGAGGGAGATACTTTGATGTAGTTGAAAGACTTACTTGAAAGCCAGATAGCCCTAGCTTTGTTTTTAATTTAGACAGCAGGTATATATCATGTGCCTATTATACTTTAAACATTTATAATAGATTTTTCACGTGCTAGTTGGGTGACCATGGGCTTTTGTTTATTTGTAAAAGGGGAATAATAACCTACCTTGTTGTTATTTTAAGGGTCATAGTTCACCTAACAGCACCTGACGTGTAATTAGATAACAATAAACCACAGTCAGTATGAGTGTTGTTACTCTTTATAAGTAACACAATATAACCTAATTTTAGCCCATTGTGACGTGTTGTATCATTGCTGTGGTGGTAGTTTGGCATATGGGGTAATTAACTGTGATTATTATAATTTTATTAACAGAATGGAGCCTAGCTGGGTTGACAATACATAGGATCCTGTCATTTGACATTCTGGTTTTTGACGTCCCTTCTCATCTCTTGTCTTATTTGTCCTCTCTAGTCTTACTGTAGGATGGGCAGGGCCCGTGTAATTTTTCATTTTACACTTGAGGAGATGAGGCTGTGAGAGAATGGTTGAGTTGTCCCAGGTTGTGTGGCTTGTGAGTGATTAATTAGGTTTCTATTTCCCTCCTACCCATAATTAAGATTCTCAGTGAACCCAGATTGACCCTCAGTGTGGGGAGGAACAGAGAATGGAATCTAACTGCCCAGCCTTCATTTAGCTTCGCCATTTTCTAGTTCCTGTGGCCGCTCCTGTTCCAGCCACCTGGAAGTGGCCGAAACATTTCCAGTGTCTGTTGGGTCGATGGCGGTTACGGTGAACCACGCCTCTGGGTATTCCCACGCTTGGGAAGTCCTTTTCCTTTCAGCCTGGGCTGAACCGGTAGCTTGCTTTGACCAATAGAATGTGACAGAATGAAAGCTTTTCCGGGTCTGGACATAAGCCTTAAGAAGGCCAGGTAGCTTTTGTTTTTGGGTTTTTTGGGGCGCCTGAACCATCATGGAAGATTCTTGGTTACCTTCCTGGAGAGACTGTGTGCAAAAGAGGCCACGTGGGGGGAGAGGGGCCCTCAGACGACATGGAGAGAGAAGTCTAGTCGTGCTGGTATTCTGGCCGAGCCCTGTTCCCACCTGTCGGTGGAAAGCAGTCGTGCAAGGGATCGCCGTGCAAGGGATCGCCGGCACGATTAGCTGGAGAGCTGCCTCGCCGAGCCCAACCCAGGTTGCAGAATTAGGAGCAAATAAAATGTCTTTTTTGTTTGTTTGTTTTGAGCGGTAGGTTTTGGGGTAGTTGATTAAACAGCAGTAAGAAGAACAAAAGAAGGAGCACCTGACGCAGTGGGTAGGGCATATATGACTCTTGATCTTGGGGTTGCAAGTTTGAGCCCCACGCTGAGTGTAGAGGTTACTTAGAAATAAAATCTTAAAGAAGAGCTAAGGAAAAATAGGAAAAGAATGGTTTTGAAAATAAAAGTTTTTGCTAAAGCATGTTTACTTTTTGGGGGCCTGTTTTGATGGTTTTGGACTTTCCCTGGCTTGCCAATACCAGGCCGTGCTAAAGGGAGATAATAGGAATGAATCACTCTTCCTTTCAAGGAGCTCGTCTTGCTGTGTCCTGACTACATGGGTCTGGCTGATACTTGGGTGATTCTGAGGTAAGCGTGATTTTTCTGTGCGGAGGTTCTCTAGAGAAACCTCAGGAGATAAGGTCCCTTCCCGTGTGCAGGTCCCTGGTTTCTCTTCTCTGCTGCGTTTCCTGCTCCCACTCTCTGTGGCTCTTTTTATCCCTGTCGGAACTGAATTGGAATTGGCCTGGGTCAGCCAAGTGGGACCTGACGGGGTAGCCTTTTTCTTCCTCACGTGAACTTGTTCCTGTTCTCCAAAAAGGACCTGGGAGGCCTTTGGGGCCAAGAGAGGATAAGACCAGGGACCATCTTTATTTTCAGTCCTTGCATGTGTTATTAAACAGGAAAGATTCAGTACGGCGAGATATTGTCTGTGCAGTTTAATCCCTCTCAGATCAGTTTCTCTTCTATTTGTTGTAATATAGATTTTTTTTTTCTTAAGTTTCCACCAGATAAAGAATTGGTGACCTAAAAAGGTATAATTTTTTAAGCAATTTGTTTTGGTTAAAATGCTTTTTTGTCTTAAAAACTACGCGAAACTAGATTTAAAATATCACAGAGTTGATTGGCTTCCACATTGGTCGGAGTGAGGCCCTCCGTGCACTTGATCTCTGTCTACGACAGAGCAAAACAAAATAACAGCAAAACAACTGTTTTGCTACGACAGCAAAAACAGCCCAAGTGAACTCCTTCAGAATTCTGGCAGTTAACCGCAGCCAGCGAATGCACCGCAGATCCTCCATCCGAGAGAAGAGTCCTGAAACCTGGGAGGACACCGGGGTCCGTGACGTTTTAACTCGTGCTTCCTTCCGTCTCTCCTCCTTCCCCAGCCTGGCAGCTGAGCAGAAGCAGGCAGCGTTGCACACGACGCAGAGATCTGGCCACTCCTGGAGACCCATTAAAAGCACCTTCCCCAGAGCGCGGTTCATATTTTGTCCAAACTTGCGGCTCCCTGGGAAAAGTCTATTCCCAGAGAGTGGTTGGCTATTCGATTTGACTCAGAGCTCTGCTCGGTTGGGGGGGGGGGGGGGCGGAGAGAAAGCCCCTAGGGCTTTGCTGCAGCAAAAGCAAATGTTGGCAGTGTCTCCACCGCTTAAGGCTTTTCTTTCCGTGGAGGCAAGGAATTCAGAAGGAAATCTGGGAGAATTAGCCAACTGTAGGGAACTCTGAAAAACTCCCGTCATATTCCTGGACATCTAAAAGGCTGCGCCATGTGCAAGGCTGTGCACATGTCTGTGAAAGACCTAGGAAAGCGGAGGTTCCCCTCTGACCTTGAGGCTCTGCCTAAGCAGGAAGTGAAAACTAGGGCCGTGTTATCCCCTGACAGAAGTCTGAGAGTGTGAGTTCTCACAAAGATGCCTTTGGAGACACCCAGGCGAGGCATTTAGGGAAATCTGACCAACCAGTGGCTGGCCACTGAGTTAGACAGATACACGTGTGACTCTTTGGAAGCCAGGCTTAAAAATGAAAGCAAGAACTTAAAATCTGGCAGAAAACTCTGTGGCCACACACTACAGGGACTATAGAACCTACAGAATTAGTTCATCAAAGTGCCGAATGAGCAGCACCCGAGAAAAGGACAACACCACCACGAGTGATAAAATATCTTGGAGCAGTGTGGAGGATTCTGGTACCACAGTTGTTAAAATATATTATCTAAAATGACCAGTTTTTAATGAAAAAGTGAGACGTAACAAACGGGAAAGTGTGCCATACACACGGTGGGGGGGGGGGGGGGGAGGTGGCGGTGGGTACGAAAAAGCCAAAACCAGCCAAGAGAAAAATGTCCCGATGGGAGCCCAGGTAGGGACTTCGTAGACACAGACTTTGAGCTATTGTAAATACGTTCAAAGAACTAAATGAAACCGCATCTGAAGAATTAAAGGAAAGTATGAGAATGGTATCTGACCAAAGGGAATATCCATAAACCTAGAAATTACCTAAAAAGAACCATACCAAAATTCTGGAGTTTAAAAGTACAATAAATGAACAATTCACTAGATTTGCTCAATAGCAGATAGGAGTTGGCAGAAGAAAGAATTAGTCAACTTAGTGGTTGCTCCATAGAGATGAACCAGTGTGAGGGGGAGAATGATGATAAAAATGAACAGAGCTTCAGGAGTCCTGTGGGTCACCCACCATCAAGGGTCCCAACGTATGCAAAATGGGAGGCCTAAAAGGAGAAGAACGAAAGAGGCAGAGTATTTGAAGAAATGATGGCAGAAAACTTGCCGAACTTGCTAAAAAATATTAGTCCACACATGAAAGAAACTCCGTGTACCCCAAACCCAAAGTGATCTTCACTTAGACTCGTCCTAGTTCAAATTTACAAACGTGGGAGAGAAATCTTGAAAGCAGGAAGAGAAAAATCTCATAAAAGGGATCCTCAGTAAGATGAATGGCTGACTTCTTACGAGAAACCATGGAGGCTGGAAGACATTTTCAAAGTGTTGAAAGAAAAAAAAAGACTC
The DNA here is from genome assembly GCF_027475565.1 of Acinonyx jubatus. Taxonomy (NCBI): domain Eukaryota; kingdom Metazoa; phylum Chordata; class Mammalia; order Carnivora; family Felidae; genus Acinonyx; species Acinonyx jubatus. The sequence continues at coordinate 85,190,038 of NC_069391.1, read as the reverse complement.
CCAGTTAGGAATTCTGTATCTGGCTAAAGTCTCCTTCCAAGATTCAGGAGAAAGTAAGACATTTACCAAACGAGGGGTGCCTGGGTGGCTCAGGCGGTTGAGCATTCGACTCTTAATTTCAGCTCAGGTCATATCTCAGGGCTCGTGAGTTCGAGCCCCCCCTGTTGGGCTCTGTGCTGGCCTCTTGGAGCCTGCTTGCAACTTTCTCTCCCCCTCCCCCCCGCCCCACCAAATAAATAAATAAACATTAAAAAAAAAAGACATTTATCAAACCAAACCAGCCGCCAACAACAACCACAAAGTAACAACATACCAAATCAAACAAAAAACTGGAGAATTTGTTGTTAGCAGACTTGCCTGCAAGAAATAATTAAGGAGGGTCCTTCAGGTTGGAATGAAAGAATAAGCAGTAACTACAAAGGACTAGACAGTAAACTAACCCACATGAAGAAATAAAGAGAAATGATAAAGTAACTACATAGTTATGAGACATATGCAGAAAAATACTCACAAAAGCCTTTGTCTTCATAATGTCTTTCTCCTGTTTCAAAAGGCAACTGCATAAAGCAATAATAACAATTAAAAAAAACCCCTGTATTGACAGGCTTATAACATGTAAAAGTATAGTTTGCTTATCAATAACAGTAAAAAGGAATGGAAGAAAATGGAAGTATATCTAAGGAAAGTTTTTGATTATTATTGAAATTAAGTTAATGTTAATGTTAATCCAGACTAGAATGTTTAAGGTAAAAATACTCCTTGTAATTTCCAGGGCAGCCGCTAAGAAAATAACTCAGAAAGGGGAGTGAAAGACAGACCAAGGGAAAGACCAAGAGTTGAGAAATAGATTTATGGAGCTCCAGTATACCTTTGTAGAAAAGAGATTATAACGTATAGCTTCCAGGTCAAATAACCTATTCATGTTGTTCTTAAGGAAATGTTACCAATAGAGCATATTGGTTCACGGATCCTCTTACAGGGCTTAATTTTATAATACTGTCAGGTACTTTATATCTATAGATATTTAAAACATGGTAGAAGGAAGATGCACCAAGGTGAACTCAGTGTGAAATGATTGCATTAACCCTTGGTTCTCAAGTTGTAGCTTTGTTTCCCTGGAGATGAAATGGCAAATATATGGAAATGAGAGATCCCCTTTATTTTGTCACTGAAAGCTTGGGTATGGAAAATTCAGTTCTTTTCCTTCCTCTAAATGCGGAAAAGAAAAGATGAGCAATGTCTCTGGAGAGCAGAGTAGATCTTGGGAAGATGTACCTGGAGATAAATGTACATAGGAAGGTGCTGTTGACTGGAGAAATGTTCTGGGCAGAATACTTCAGAAGCCTTGCGAGGTATTTCTATCTGCATTTTCCATATATTGTTGATTCTGTTCTCCATGGGTGCTCAGCTCACTGGAGAGCCAATCTCATCACAAGGACTGTTCGTTGTCGTGTAGAGCTGCCACAATTATAATGTATTACATATGCCTTCAGAAAATAAAACCGATGTTTAGCTTTATGGTACGAAGACAGTTTAATTATATCAAACAATACATGTAATTTCCTTATTCTGGGAAAAGTGATGAAATTGAATTTTCTTACTGTTGATTTAAACAATCACTTAAAAATGAAATTCTCAATCTGTTTTCAGTCCCAGCACAGTTGAAGAATATAGCACAGTTGCATCTGTAATGATGGCTCACTCAACTGGGAACATCTCTCTGGGTGAGAATAAGTAATATTTTTAACGACCTCCGAGTAATTCCAATGTGGCATACCTTCTCTCCACCACAGATAACACACTGAAGTCTTAGATGTCTAGAGTGTTACAGAAATTAGCGTTATTAAGAGGTTACAATGATTAAAACTGCATCTAATCTTGTGAGACTCTGGTTTTCTTAAGCAAGTTCTCTTGAACATTTCTAATGCTTTTTTATCTATCACTTTACTGGCGTATTCCAGGCATTTTTATTCCTAGTTTTTAAAACTCATATTAACTGTTTTTAAGTGTGCAGTGCTATAGTGTTAACTCTATGCACATTTTTGTGCAACTGACCTCTAGAATTTTTCTTGTAAAACTGAAACTCTGTACCCATTGAAGAATGACTCCCCTTTAATTCTTCCCCTCAGCCCCTGACACCTACCAATCTACTTCCCGTTTCTTTGAGTTTGACAACTTTAGGTATCTCATGTAAGTGGAATCATGCAGTGTCTGTGTTTTTGGTGACTGTCTTGTTTCATGTAGCCGAATGTCCTCAGGGTTTATCCATGTTGTAGCATGTGACAGGATTTCCTTCATTTTTAAGACTGTATAATGTTTCATTGTATGTGTATACCACATTTTCTTTATCCACACATCCACGGATGGGGATTTAGGTTGCCTCCATCTTTTGGCTATTGCGAATAATGCTGTAGTGAACATGGCTGTACAAGTTACCTCTTTGAGATCCTGTTTTCAGCTTTTTTGGGTGTATATCTGGAAGTGGGATTGCTTGATGATATATATGCTAATTCTATTTTTAATCTTTTGAGGAACCTCCATGCTGTTTTTCCTAATCACAGCACCAATTTACATTCCTACAAGTAGCGCACAAGCCTTTCAATTTTTCCACATCCTTGCCAACACTTGTTATTTTCTGTTTGTGTATTTTTTGTTTTGTTTTTAACAGCAGCCGTTCTAATCATTCCTAGGTGCTTGACTTACTGCTAGTCCTCTTTACTTCTGGAATTCATATGATACTACGTGAACACATTGCCACCTTAGAAGACAGAGCTAAGCTGCCTTTTTTTTTTTTTGATGTGTTTTCCTCTAGTTTCTAAAATGAATAACTTGCTTTAAAGGCGTCGTCAGGTAGCGATTACTATGACTGGATTGGCTCTGCCCTTGTTTCCAAGAAGGCCCTCAATGTTACATCTGTAGATGCGTTATTTCATTGTGTACCTAATGTGCTTCTTTGTGTCTGAACATTGGTTGTCTCTATTTCACTTGCCCTGCTGCATCTGCTTGTGAATCTTTCTGGCCTCCATTCTCCACACATTGCTTGCCTAAGTGGAGTTGTATTGCCAAAAATTTGGCTTCAGTGCTGGTAGACCAGCTACCTTCCAGTGCCCTATATTTGATGATCCTGTACAGATTATAGATGATGTTAGATGATGTTCAAGACAACAGATGCAGTGCTTATAATCCACCTAGTCCACACTGCTGTGTCAGTTTGAGCATTTCATGTTTTACAGGTATTTAGAGTGATTGGGACTCCAGTGTTGTTTCTAACCTGCCTTGGACACTTGCAGAGATTATACTGCAATGTCGTAAAATTGGGGGGTGGGGTGAAACACATTGAATCTGGGGATAGATCCGTATTGAAGGCTTGAGGCTGCCCCTAGGCTGACTTGCACCTCTAGAGATGTTTCTTACCCTCTCTGTGTCGGACATCTCGTGTAAATTGGATAGTGGTACTTAAACTTTCATTTTATTTTTGTGTTTTTTTTCTTATTTTTTTTTCAATATATGAAATTTATTGTCAAATTGGTTTCCATACAACACCCAGTGCTCATCCCAAAAGGTGCCCTCCTCTATACCCATCACCCTTAAGCTTTCATTTTAAAGGTGTTAACCTTAAAAACACAACCGCCAGTTCTTTACCGGCAAAAAACGGGTTTATTTTGGAAGAGCAGAGAATTGCAGTCTGGGAGCTACCAGCTGTCGTCAAACCACTGGCAAGTCTGGAGAACAAAGGGGAGATAGGGTCTTCTGTAGAGACAAGGGGACTCAGGAGGGCTGTTAGAAACCAAAAGTCCCCTGCCATACACTGGGGGTCGCAAGTAGAGTGGCTTCTCAGTGGCCGGGTCGTGACTGTCTCTCATTGGCTGGACTGTTGCCAGGGCAGAAAAGGCTGGAATAGTGAGGTAGCTGCCTGCCAGGTCCGGTCTCTTCCTACTGTGGATTTGCAGTTGAAGAGGAGGGGCAGGGCCTGGGAGCTACCCCTGCTGACCTCCCAACTCCATCCTCAGTGAGGTTTCCTTCCGTTAATTTTCATAAAGGACTCATTGATGCTGTGAGCTTGTGTTTTTAGGAACCAAGGAGGCTATCAAGTTAGAATTTTCTTCTTCCAGTGAAGGGGCGGGGGGGGGGGGGGGGAAATGGATTGTCATACCCCAGGGGTGTCTAAATGGCCCATATCTGACGGATGTCTTCTGATGAGTTTGATGTTCGTAGCTTGTCCATTAATTGAAAAAGTCATTTAAAACAGTCAGTCGTAAAAAATGATGCCTACATCCCACTAACATTCTGGTTTATCTTAAATCACGCACATAACAGACTGTCTTCTGATTAGGACCCCGGCCTTTCCCTGTATCGTAGGTTTGCTGTGGGGAACCTGTCTCCCATTAATCTACATTCCTAACAAACCCTTTCCACTTTCCACTTTCTTTAATGTAGATTTTAAAATTTAGAGAATTGAAAGGCACTGATTCTCAGAGTGTGGGTCCCAGGCCAGCTGCTCTACATAACATGGGAATTTTTTTAATGTTTTTAATGTTTATTTTTGAGAGAGAGAGAGAGAGACAGAGACAGAGACTGAGCAGGAGCAGGGCAGAGGCAGAGAGAGAGAAAGGGGGAGACACAGAATCTGAAGCAGGCTCCAGGCTCCAAGCTGCCAGCACAGAGCCCAACGTGGGGCTCGAACTCACGAACTGTGAGATCATTACCTGAGTGGAAGTCAGATGCTTAACTGACTGAACCACCCAGGTGCCCCAAGTTTTACTCGGGAATTTCTTAGTGTACAGATTTCTGGCTTCACCCTTTACCTCCTGATTCAGAAACCAAGGGACTGGGGCTAAGTTATCTGTTTTCACAAGGCCTCCACACTAAAATTTGAGAACCACCATTGTGTATTTTAGATTTTGCCCATTTTTCTATTTTTTACTTTTACCTATTTCAACAGCAAAGTGTGTAGTGACTTACCTCTAAGTCTTTCCTAAGCTTTTGATTTAGTTTCTAAAGACAGAACACTGTCGATTTTTGCTTTCATGGCTTATCTAATATTTAATTAGATTAGCTAATTACACTAACAATACCCCCCCCCCCCCCATGAGGTTTTGGAACAAAATGGTGTTGGGGGTGCATACAACTCAGCTCTTGGTAGCAAACCTGTGAGGGGCGCCCCAGAGATGACTGCAGGCTGGGAGTTTTCAGCACACCATGGGCATCTTTCACTACAGTTGGGGAGGAAGCGCAGGGTGTGGTGTCCTACAGCTAAGTTGGGCAAACGAAGGTCGATCAAGAGAACTCCTACGTGTTTTTCCATCTAGGCTTCTCGACTTCCCTGGTCTGTTCATCTTTGTAGCCCTCGACTCAGTGTGTATGTTTTAGATTTTTGTTGGTTTGTAAGTACTCCGTCTTTGCTAGATTGGAGCTTGAAGTTTGTCTTTCATAACTGCCTCCTGTCTTTGGTCAGTCTTCTGGAGTAAACAGAGAACTCAGTAGTTCATAGGCAAGATGTGTGCCTGTTAACTGTCGACACCAAACAGGAAACTGTGTCGCGGCTAATACTGGGTAGAAAACAGATGGATTTGTTCTTCCCAGCCTGATACTAGCCTTGCTCTAGCTTGGAGTGCCTGCTGTGGTCTGGGGAAGCCAGTCATATGTGGGAATAATTCAGTTCAACACGTCAGGACGGCCATTTGTGCCAACGTGCGAGGGAAATCTTTGCCCACCCTTGAGATGGTCACTGAGGGGTTAGATAAGTTGATCTGGAACCTGGCCTGCTGAGTTGAAAACACTGCTCTTTGGCAACATTCTGGATGGAATTTTGACCGAGCTGCCTTGTTAGATGTAGGTTTTAATGATTTGCATATTTTTAATCACATTGCCGGTCTCTTCTCACAAAGGGGCCAGGCCTAACGAGTCTGTCTACAAAAACTCTAGATCATCTTGTTCCTGCAGGAGTTGGGCCTCAGGATGCCCTCGAGACGTTAATAGAAGACTACCTAACGCAAAGAAAATAACTATTGCATAGCAGCATCAGGACACGATAACAGGTGGCCAGTAAGACTCAGTGCTCCCAGCCCACTGAGGATGTTCAGCTATGGGTTTGATACTGGTTACTATTCACTGTTCGGCGACACAGCCACCTGGTCGTTCCCCCAAGAGAGTAATGGCTGCCATAGATTTGATTTTGGAAAATAGTGAATATTGCTGAAACGCTTAAGGTAGAATGAGGTTTTTGTGAGGATTAGGCTCTGGATCCACATATTTGACAGGCATAGCGTAAATTGTGAGTCTGTATTTAAATTCCACTTTGCCATCTAGAGAAGCATTTATAAAAGCAATGGAAATTGTAGTTTCATACAAAACTGAAGAAAAAGGAGAACAAAACATTACACAGAAAATAACAATTATCGAATAATTATTACACGTAATAATTATTTTATAAATAATATATTTAATATATATGATAATATAATATAATATTTAATATATAATAATTATGTTGAGTGGTAACCACAAGCTAGGAGTATCGATGTTGCATCATTTTACCATTATACAGCATCCCTCTAGAGTGTCACTCTCTAGGTTTTATGGATAGGAAAAATGGATTAAGAAAGCTGGCGACTTGCCCAAGGTCATTTGACTGGTGGGTGGTGGGGCTGGGATTTGAACTGTAGTCTCTTTAACGCTAAAGCCCAGGCTTTTAAATACTGCTTTACACCTTAATATCCGGTGCTTTAATATTCCTGGCCTGCTTTCAGAAACTTCTTTCTTCCTGTCAATTCCAGAGATAACATTCAATAACTTGACAACAGTGACCTTTCTAAACAAATAAAGAGTGTTACAGAACCAGATGGCCCAAGATTATATTTTATTTTTCTGGCTCAAAATAAATTGCTTGCTCTAAGACTGATAAAGTCCAAAAAAGACCCTCTGTGTCCCAAGACTTCATCAGGCCACATGGCCAGCCAGTGCCCTTTATCATGAGCCAGTCACAAGTACAGAGCCTTATGTCTTTATAGTATAATTTAGATTAGGGCCTAATGAAAGGGCACGAAGCTGCTTGGCTAAATGAGATCATTCTGGCCTTCAGTAATGGCAGTGCATTCGGGTAGAAAGAGTCTGAGGAATTAAAGACAGAGCGGCAGCACCACTGTCTGTCCTGTTAAGTGGATGTACACGAAGAGAAGGCTGATTTATAATTTAACAAGCTTCCAAATTAGGCCTCTTTTTTTCTGTTGGTTTTCAAGTAGGATCTTCCTGATAATTAGAAATCTTATTGATCATTCAAAGCCCGGGTGGGGATCTTTTTGACTGGCCTAGACAAATATGATTAGAAAATAAAATCTATACTGTGAACAGAAGTCACTGTATCACACATAAGCAATGCCTCCGTGAGCTCAATTATACTCGAAGTTCAGGTTTAGAGAGACCAGGTTGCACGGGGTAGGCACAGAGATGTCTCAAAGCTATGTTTCAAAGAGCCAACCGGTAACTGACAATGAAATATAACAACAGAAGAAACAGTGGGCTCTGGAGGCAGGAGGCCGGGGCTTCAGACTTGGCTTTGCCATCCTTTGTGAGGATCCTTGAGCAAGTGATATGAATTCTCTGAGTCTCCATTTTCTCATTTGTAAAATGGGGCCGGAATTGTATTACTTGCCTCATTTCATTACAGGGTGGTTCTGAGAACCAAGGAGGGAGGATGTGACAAAGTAATGGTGATGGACAAATGAATGCTGTTGTTCTGGTAGCCTCTGGCACATGGTGGCAACTGTCCTGAGGTGTGAGGAGGACAGACCTGCATTTGGAATTGCTCTGTTATTTATAGTTTGGTGATTCAGGCCAGGTCGCCACAATCTTCTTGAGCCTCATTTCCCTCGCCTATATAAGATAATAATCCCTCTCACCAAGTTGTGAGAATGATGTTAGCAGGGATACTGTTTTTAAGTTTTTAGAAAACAGTGATCAAGTAGGAATTATAATGTTATCTTGAACAGATTTCGGAAAATTAGAAAAGAAATAGCCAGAGGCTTCTTACCTGTTCCCGAATATCTTAGCAAGATAAATAACCCAAAGAATATTAGCATGTTAGCGCTAGAAGGACCCGTGAAGACCATCTATCTTCCCCTCCTTATTTTAAGACAAAGGGCTACCCCCAATCATATTTCTGTCATTTCTGCCATGTTTGCGTGCATACAGAATAACACTGTCACCAGCATCATTAATTGTAAAGGATGTCAGCCGTCTCTCAATCTTGATAGATACAGATTTCTAGAAATGTGAAGCCAGAGAAGAATTCTGCTTGGAGGTAGTCTCGTGTTGTGAAAAGAACCTGGGCTTTGTTGTCAAAAGTTGACATGGAGTCTTGATTCTGTCACTTGCTAGTTTTGGACAGTGAGAACTGTACTTAGTTTTTGGCAGGTTAGTTACTTAACTAAACTTCCTTACCTACACGATAGGCCATGTCTGTATACCTTAGCCATCTTCCTATGTGATTCTTGGGATTTGATATAGTTTGCTTTTTATCTTCTTGATACTAATGGTTCTTGACTTTTTCTCCCGGTCTCCAATAGCGATTCCTTCAGATTTCAAGGAGAGGTTGTGGAACATCAGAATCTTGGAGTTGTGAGTCAGCTGTAGTTAGAAATAGTTTTCTGTTTAAGGCGGGTTTAGGGATTTATGTATGGAGCTATCATTTTTAAAAGTATAATTGTGTGAGGCCATTTCTCAAATTTTTATCTTCCGTTATTGAGTGCGTTTCAATTTGTGTTTTGCATATATTAGGGGTTACATGTGTTTAAAAATGCATCAGAAAGCTAAATAGGCAGTTTTTAAAATGTGAAATTGTAAACTACTCCTAAGTATACTTGTGTGAGAAGGACTCTTCTAAAGAAAATAGCAGAAAATAATGTTTATCACTGGAAAACTCTGAGAGCAAATGCAGGGGATATTTGCATTCCTCATCACGAATAATGATCTTTGCATACTTTTAGGAGCACGTTGTTAAGAGATACCATGGTTTATGTACTAATGATAATAGGTTTATTTGTCTTTGACTTCTTAAGAATGTTCTTTTAGTTCTTATTTGATAGTCTAGAAATATGCAAGTTGGTCCTTAAATCTGAAAAGAGAAAATTCAAGACCAACTAGTTATTCCTTGTAGATTCTAATAGGACTGGACCGGAGAAAGGAAGCTTGGGAACTAAAGACAATAACGTACAAACGAGAAGCCCATGAGCCAGTGTGAATTTTCTGTCACTTATCAGCATTTCTTTTTTTTTTTAAGTTTTATTTATTTACTCATTTCGAGAGGGAGTGTATGCACATTCAGAAGCACAAGTGCAGGGAAGCGACAGAGAGACAGAGAGAGAGAAAGAGAGAGGGAGAATCCCAAGCAGGCTCTGCATTGTCAATGTGGAGCCTGACCCTGGCTCGATGTCACTGTGAGATCATGACCTGAGTCGAAATCAAGAGTCGAACACTTAACCCACTGAGCCACCCAGGTGCCCCATTTATCAGCATTTCAACTTTGGACTGTGTTTCTCTTTTTCTCTTTTGTTAATTAAATAAATGGACTTCTTCCTTGATCGTCAGTGACTTAATTTCATTGTAACCAAGAAGTCTGTGGGCTTTCAGTTGAATTTTCTAAGTATCATAGCTATTAATAGGAATTTGTGTGGTGAGGCTTTACATCTGTCCAAATTTTGGCTATACTAATTAGAGAATGGATATTACGGAAACCTGGCAGTTTTTTGAAATATTAAATTGGTTGCGAAAAGGGATACAGACGTGTAGTTTTACAGTTTTTCAACTTGTTTTTACATTGTCCTTCGGAATGTTTAATATTTTGTAATGAAATTATGGGTTTTTTTTTTGGTGCAAAAAAGAAAACAATCAGGCAAAAATATGAGAACCGTTTTCAGTTGTCCAAGGCTAATGTTGATTTAAATAGGTCTGGGTCTTCATGGTTGACAGCTACAGATAATTAGCTTTTTCTTCCCTAACAAAGAAAGCAAATGGAGCTGCAAGACATTCATTGCCTTTTCTGTCATCATAATAATAACGTATGTATTTAACTTCTGCAGTTCCTTAAATTGATTTAGTGCTGAGCTGCCTACGTTACATGTAAGAGCAGTGACAGGTGAGAGTTGCGGCGCGTATTTGCGAGGCGAACGCGAGCTGTGATTGACGGCAGAGTTCCCCTCCACACGAAATAGCAGTGTTTGGAGCGCAGAAAGGGCCAGATACATAATTCTTAAAATGGCAGAGCAGATTCACAAAGTGAATTTTAAAATGCGACCGCCGCTCGGCGTGTTTGAGCGCTGCTGTTCCCGGCTCGGGGGGGAGGGACCCAGACGGCCAGAATCCCACCTGACTGCTGAAGAGGAGGAAAGTTCCTTCTAAGCATATTAATGTTTGTCATTTGAGACTGATACTTCCAAATTAGAGATCCGGTGATGGCTTCGCATCCAGTAACTGAACGTTTCCTCCAGCTGTAAACGATTCACCTTAATTGAAGAAGCCAACTAATCCATCTATTCAGACGAGGGTTTAAAGACGATAAATCCGGGTATTCTAAGTGAGAATATCCACTTTGTCATGTCTGAGGGATCCTCTCTGGAAAGGTATTCCCATAAGGCTCGATGGTCTCCTTTGGTCAGAGGGCGGCTAAGTGTGATCAGCTTTCAAAAGTGCTCAAGATGCACTGCGATTCCTTTGTTCCTGTGACACATGCCCAGAAGCTATGGTTGAAAAGACTCTTGGTGATTGCTGTTGAATAATGCTCTGTGATGAGCTCCGAAAACGCTGCTCTTCCCATTATACCAGGGAAGTGCTTTATGTTTTGGCGACACCTCCTCCTGTGTCTGTGGGGTCGACGGGGAGCTCGTGTCCCTGTGCGTTGGCAGCCTCTACTGGCCGTTGCAAAGAGCAGCACTGACCTCTGCTCTGTTTGCTCCAGGCTGGATGGGATTTCACTGGGGCTCAGCTCTCCCTCCCTTGGTCCTAACTCTCTTCGTTACCCGTTTTAAAGACTACTTGATGTGTGGGGTATGGACTTACAGCTCTTAAGGAGCTACTCGTCCAGTGTTCTTGTCCCTTAACTAATATCATAGTTGAATGGAATTCTTGAGAATCTTGGGAGAATTTAAAAATGGAACCCTGCCCTGAGAAATAATTTCTAAGAGGTAAGATAGATTTTATCTTTTTATAGATTTTAAAATACTTTCTTAGTTGCACGCCTTTGGGCGTTTACTTGGGATTGGCAGATAATCCCGATGCCCTGAAAGAAAGCCTCGACTCAATGATAGATTTAATTAAACAGGTAATATTTGCTAATTCTTTAGATTTAGGTGTACCAACTATTTTTAAAGGTTTCTAGACAGTGGGCATAAACTCTTACTGGGCTTTATAAATATGGATACCTCTGAGAGTTGGTGGAGGGTCTAGAGTTTATAAGTACAGACAATTAACGAATATCTGTAAATAAAATATCCAGTAGGGGTAAACTCTGGGTATTTGTTTTAAGGGGGTTGAGACTCATATAATGTTTGACCTAATATCTTGGTGTTTGGGCATCATTTGACAACAGTAACTAATTTCCTCTACAAAATGGATCTATTTATTGACATTTCAATTTTATTAGCGGCTCTCCTGGTCTCCTCGTTATCTTGTGAGTCTCTTGGCATTTTCAAACAAGTGAATCTTCTTAAACAGCCCATGAATGATAACTTTCATTCCTATTGTTCCCACCGTCTGTGGATTATTATAGTAGAGTACTAGTTCCTCTCCTCGCTTCTTTGTTCTTTGCCTTCTACTTCAACCCATACAGCCTGAGCATATGTATTTAACTAAAACATTGCTTTGATCACATCTCCCTCCCTCCCTTGATAATTTTTTATCTTAGAAAAAGAAGACTGCCACTGGGAGAAGGGCAGAGGGAAAGAGAGAGAGAGAATCCCAAGCAGGCTCCATACTTAGTGCAGAGCCCGATGCGGGGCTCGATCCCACAACCTTGGGATTATAACCTGAGCTGAAATTGAGAGTTGGACACTCAACTGACTGAGCCACCCAGGCGCCCCTATTTATTTTATTTAAAAATTTTTAAAAAGTGTATTTATTTTTAGAGAGAGGGTGGGGAGGGATAGAGAGAGAGAGAGAGAGAGAGAATCCCAAGCAGGCTCCCCACCAGCAGCGTGGAGCCCAATGCAGGGCTCAAATTCATGAACTGTGACATCATGACCTGAGCCGAACCCAAGAATCAGGCACTTAACCAACTGAGCCACCCAAGTGCCCTACCTTACAAATTTTTTAAAGTGGGCTTCTTGCCCAATGTGGGGCTCGAACTCATAACCCTGAGATTAAGAGTCGCAGGATCTACCACCTGAGCCAGCCCAGGCACCCCTCACGATCACACTTAAAAAACAAAAAGAGGTATTGTTTTCTTGGCTAGAGGAGCTGAGTGGTATAGAAGACAGAGAAAGAAAAGAGCACTGGGCTTTTTTGCCCTGGCTTTGGCTGTGTTACCTTAAGTGTAAGAATGTGCCTTCTTAGGCCTTTTGTTTCTCCATTCTATAAAATCATTTGTTGTGATGATTGGTTGAGATAATGAATGTGAAATTGCCATTACTTTACTACTACAGGGTAAAAAGACCAAAGTCCTAAATCTAGAATTTCTTTCCAAACAGCTCCATTTTTGTACTATGCCTGGCGTATAATAATAATTGAATTCTATCTTTCCAACCTTATCTTGTACTCGTCTCTAATCTTCCAGTTCCGGTAAGGAGTCTGTACTTTCTCCAGTGAAAATGTTGCTCACATAGTCATTCACATCTCTGTCAGTCTCAGGCTCGTTCATTTTTTCAAACCCTTTGTTCAGGAATGGTCAAGTGTCTCCTATCTCATTCTGTCCCCTTTGGTTTCTTTTTAGCCATGGCAATCTTGGTGTCTTTACTGCTCACTGTTCTACTTTGGCATATACAGTATCCTGGTTCTTAATAGAAGTGTCCAGGTTGGAGGCCTTTTCTTCCCAGGTGGACTGTAAGCTCCTGGAATACAGGAATAATAGCTTTGATTTTGTAGTTACTCGTTAAGGATGTTTTAATGGGGCTTGTAATATATCCAAGTTGCCATATTGTTAAGTAATGGTTTATATTGTATTTGCCAGCAGATAAAGTTTAGAACAAGGATTGGCAGGTTGTTAAATGTGGCATACTATGATTCTGACAGATCACTGATAATCTGACTTACAGAGTAAAGTCTCCAGAGTATAAAGCCTTTGGGGAAGGTCTTCCTCTGGAAAGGAATGGCCTATGTATTATTATCAGTTAAAGAGTCTTCTATTTTAATAAAGCATCCTTTAAAATATATATACCTAGGAGCTTCATTGAGCATCTGACCCTTGATTTTGGCTCAGGTCATAATCCCAGGGTCATGGGATCAAGCCCTATGTTGGGCTCTGTGCTGAGTGTGGAGTCTGCTTGGGATTCATTCATTCTCTCTCTCTCTCTCTCTCCCCCCCCCTTCTCTCCCCCCCCCTTCTCTCCCCCTCTCTCTTCTCCTCTCCCTCTCCGTCTCCCTCTCTCTCCCACTCAGGTGCACACATACTCTCTTTAAAAAAAAATAAAAAATATATAGATACCTTAATTAGTAAGCGGGTCCTCATATTGTAATATAGTTTCCTTGTGAGTATAAATGAAGTTAAAAAAAAAACAAAGACTAGAAATCTAGGGTTGGGCAAGAGACTCACTTTTCCACTGATACCCTTTGGGTTTTTGGTTGTTGTTGTTTAGCGCTGGCATTTTTACATATTCAAAGTGCCATTCTTCCTTGGATAGGTAAGCTGTCCGACATTGCCACCAATGTATATCTTCAATGTACGTTTGATTGCTACCTTTTTTAATTGGCTGTATTGATGTGCAGTTTGCATAGAGTATAATTCCCCAATGTGAAGTGTGCAGTGTGGCAAATTTTGACGAATGTGTCTAGTCATGTACGACTAGCACAGTCAAGAAGCAGAACGTTTTCATTACTGCCAAACATTTGTACCCAGCCTTTTGTCGTTGATCCTGTACTGCATTCCCTGGCCTCTGGTGACCACAGATCTGCTTTATGTCTATTATTGTCTTTTTTCTAGAATATCCTATCACAGCATATACATGACAGTATATGGTTTTTGTACCTGGCTCTCTTCAGATTGTACCTGAATTTAGATGGTGCGTGCATCACGTAGTTTGTTCCTTTCCGCTGCGGCATGGTAGTTCACGGTATAGCCGCACTGACCTTTGTTTATTCTGTTTACTAATCGGTGGGTACTTGGATTGTTTCTAGTTTTTGGCTATTGTGAGTCAAGCAGTTACGTACATTTAGTACAAATGTTTGGGCATATGTGTTTATTTCACTCAGGTAAGTGAGTAGCAGAGAGATCGCTGAGTCATTATGAGAAGGGTATGTTTAATTTCATAAGTAACCACCCAACTGTTTTGCAAAGTAGCTGTACCGTCTTGTATCCCTGTTGGTAGGGTACAAGAGTTCCAGTTGTCCCCGTCCTTGCCAGTGCAAGGTATCGACAATGCTTTTAATTGTGGCTGTAGTTCCAGTGAAAATGTAGTGGTATCTCATTCTAGTTTTCATTTGTATTTCCCTAAAGTGACTGTTGGTGTTGAGCATCTTTTCATAAGCTCATTGGCCATTTGCATATTGTTTTTGTTATTGTCCGAACCATTTACCTATTTTTTAAAAAATCATGTGTGTTTTTTTTTTTTGTCTCCTTCTTATTTAGTTCTTTTAAGATATTTACATAATTCTGGGTACAAATCCTTTATCAGAAATATGTTTTGCAAACTTTTTCCCCATGACTATGTGCTGGCACTTTGATTTTCTTAAATTTGCCCTTTCAGAGGACATACGTCTCATTATGATGAAGTTTTATGTATCAATTTTTTTCCTTGGGGTTTTTGTGAAATATGAAAAATTTTTGTCTAATGTCACTTACATTGTCTCATGTTATCTTCTAAGAGCTTGTAATCTTATTTTTAGGTCTATAATACATTCTGAGTTAGTTTTTTATATATGGTGTGACACAAGTTTCATATAATTCCATGTGAGTATCCAGTTTTTTTCAGCACCATTTGTTGAAGAGACTGTAATTTCTCCATTGAGTTATCTTGACGTCTTTATTGAAAACCAGTTGACTGTATGTGTATGGATGTATTCTGTTCCATTTTTTTTTATTACTTTATGTCAGTATCCTACTTTCTTGATTACTGTAGCTTTATAGTCTTAAAATTAGATAGTATGTAGTTTCTCCCACTTTGTCTTGTGTTTCAAAGTTGTGGTGGTTATTTTAGATCCTTTACATTTGCATGTAAACTTTGGAATTAACTTGTCAAAATCCACAAGAAAAACCTTCCTGGAATTCTGGAATTTTGACTGCAGTTGTGTTGAGTCTATGGATTAATTTCACAAAAATTGATATTTTAGTTTTGTTGGGTGTTATAATCCGTAAACATGACATACCTATTTATTTAGGTCTTCTTTAATTTCTCTTATTATTTTCTGGTTTTCTAGTTTCTTGCATATATTTTTTGTTAATTTTATCACTAAGTGTGTCCTATATTTGACACTATTGTAAATAATTTATGCTATATATTTCAGTAGTATGAGATACAATATGGCCAGTATGGAAACATATTTGAATTTTTATATATTGACCTTATAACCTTGTAATATCACTAAATGTACTTCCTATTCCTAATAGCATTTTTAAAAAATGCTTTAGGATGTTCTGCATAGATAGTCATGTTGTCTGCAAATAAAGATTGTTTTACGTCTTCTTTTCTCATTTGTCTGCCTTTTATTCATTTTTCTTGCCCTTTTGCATTGATTAGGATCTATGGTGTTGAATAGAAATAGTAAGGGAGGATAGCCTTGTCCTCCTCTCGATCTTAGAAATAAAACATTCCGTCTTTCACCATTAAATCTAATGTTAGCTGTAGGTTCTTTCTAGATGCCCTTAATCACGATGAGGAAGTTCCTTTCTATTCCCAGTTTGCTGGGAGTTTATATTTATGAGTGGATGTTAAATTGAGATGATCCAGGGCTTTTTCTCTGTTAGTCTGTTAACCTGGTAAATTACTATGATTGATAATTCTGATGATAAAGCAACTTTGAATTCTAGGGTAAATCCTGTTTTGTCATGATTCATTACATTTTTTTATACGTTTATTAGAGGTTTTTTTTTTTAAGTTTTATTTTTATTTATTTTGAGAGAGAGAGCGAGAGAGAGAGCAGTGAAGGGACAGAGAGAGGGGGAGAGAGAGAGAATCCCAAGCAGGTTCCACATTGTCTGTGCAGAGCCCCACATGGGGCTCGAACTCATGAACCATGAGATTGTGACCTGAGCCGAAGTCAGACACTTAACCCACTGAGCCACCCAGGAGCCCCAATATGTTACTAGGTTTGATTTGTTAGCATTTTATTCCAGACACTTTTATGTCTATTCTTCTGAGGTCTATTGGTAGTAGTTAAATTTTCTTGTTTTTGTCATTAAAAAAAAAAAAAGTCAGGGTAATCTTGGCCTCATAAAATGAATTGGGGAATGTTTCCCCATCTTTCATTTTTGGGAAGGGTAAACACCAACTGCTTTATGATTTGGAAAATACAATCAGTTTTGTTACTCTGACAACTTAATTCTTCTTACTGAAATAAATATTTAGTCGAGGAGAAAGGGCATGTTCTTACTTTCAGAAATTCTCCAAATGGTTGTTTGTAGCTAAAACCGAAATAAAACAAAAACCAAAATAGCTTATGCCAGTATGTTCATACAGGTGTTTGTAAAACTGGATATGCAAATTTAATAACCTTGGGTGTGAATTTAATATCAATAAATCATATATATGATATATGATAGTATATTTCATGGAGATTTTAATTCTTGTATTTATTTTTGTTCATGAAACATTTTGTGAAGTCCCTTGTATGTGCTCATTAAGTCCTGCTTTGTGCGTACTTCAACTTCTCAAAGGCTTGTCAGTGGTTAATTACTAGGTTACGGTGAATTTTTTTAAAAAACTTTGATTCAGGGGCGCCTGGGTGGCTCAGTTGGTTGGGCGACTGACTTCAGCTCGGGTCATGATCTCACAGTTCGTGGGTTTGAGCCCCGCATGGGGCTCTGTGCTGACAGCTCAGCCTGCTTCCGATTCTGTGTCTCCCTCTCTCTGCACCTCCCCTGCTCGTGCTCTCTGACTCTCAAAAAATAAGTAAATGTTAATAAAAAATTTTTTTTCAAAACTTTGATCTGGCAGAATATTCTATTTGTACTTCCTCCGAGGAAGAGCCTATTCCTTGAGAGTGCAATAGTTCTTAAGTTATACCTTTTTGAGATGAGAAGTCTGGGGCATGCGTTCCCGTTGCTTAGTCATCACTTTTATTGACTTTATCGAACGGATGTTACATGTTGGTGTTCAATCTATCTTCATCCAAAGCATATTCTGTGAAAGTGAGGATTGGGATGATGCCAAATGCTATTTACTGACCAGCACAGTATCTGTTAAAATTGTCTTCGAGGATTGGGAAACTGGATTAAGTGAATAAAAATGATGAGCCATAATGTTTAATAAAGAAACGCAATTCAATTTGTGTTTTCATGCCATTCAAATAGTTTGTTATTCTCTTATGTTCTTTCAAAAATATTAGCTTGTAAAGTTTACTGTAAGATTTAAATCATTTGCTACCTGTCTTGCTATCTAACTCAGACTGTAACCACCACCCCCCACCAAGAAACTCGATGCCCTTGTAAATCACCTAGCATATTCTTAACATTTCCTAGAATAATATTTCAAAACTACCAGAAAAGTTTAAATTATATGAGATAGAATCTCATAAGGTGCTTAAATAGATTGTTTTTTATTTTTCCTTTCATAACAATCATGAACTTGAAATTTCTCTCCTGTGTAAGTTTGCAAAGTGCTTACCTTGCAGTAAATACCACCTACCTAATGACATAAGATATAAGAACCAGTAGCTATAAACTAAATCGTTAAGCATATTGTTGATACTATGCATGATTATATTTTATGCAACATCTTGCCTCATGAGCTGTATTTACATTTATTTCCTGTATGGAGGGACATAAAAAGCTGAGTTACAAATTACTGTTAAAGGCAGCAGTGGGACTGTTACTATAACCTATATTTGAATATTAGTGAAAGAATATAAGAAAAAAAAAGTAGATCTCAGGAATGGGTGTTAGAACTCACTGGAAAATGTTGGATTTTGTAGGTTACCATGACCCGTTGTCATTTTACAAGAGAAATCATCTGTGGGAACATTTAATACATCAGAGTGAGAATACATTAGAGAAATCATCTGTGGGAACATTCAATACATCAGGGTGAGAATACATTAGAAGCACTGGAAGGCGTTTGTAGTGTTCTGTTGCACATATAGTAAAAATATGTTGCTTGTTAGGAAATTAATTGGTTAAGTGATATCCAAGCATCATCCTTTCTCGCTGTAGAAACTGAAGTTTGTATATTTGGAAATGGCAAGAAAATAGTGAGCAATGTTTTAGCGCTTTTTTTGGTAGTGGACACATGTAGCTTTTCACTAGCTACTATCCTCTCATGATGTAATTAGTGATACACTGTTTGAGGACTTTTTTTAGCCCCTAATAATCCTTTTAAGCTTGAGATGGGAGGTAAGGTACTAGCTAACTCTCTGAAATGCTGCTTTCAGTTAAATTGTGCAAAGAAGGGGCTGAATATGTGACACCAATAAGGCTTTACAACAACTTCAGTGTGTTAGTTTCAGGCTTAATGCTAAGAAAAGTAAAGCTGAATATTAAAAGTTAAAATGTTAGGTTTTCAAATATTTTAGATGTTTATCTTGATGCGCGCGTAACATAGAGGAAACCTGGGCAAATATGAGTGATAATTTTTTCATTAAACAAGGACTTTTTTTTCTAACAGTGTTAAATTTATTATGTTAGATAACATAATAGATAGATGGTTATTTTGTGCATGTGTCTATTGAGGTATAAGAGTATTTGTGTTTATTTCAAACCATTTAGTCTTGAGCATAAATTGCCGAGATGCCGATTCAGTGTGTCTCATCCTAAGAAAATTTGGCATATTCGTATAATATAATCTCATTTCTAGAGCCCCGACTAGATTCACTGTCTTTTCTGAGTAGCTGATAGGTAATTTTAGGTTTGCTCAGCCCCTGCCTTCCACTGTCCAGTCGGTCACAGATCCTAGGACAAAGCTCGTGTGTGTATTCACATCTAAGTTGGGCTGTAAGCCTGGGTAAAGACAGAAGGCAAGAGGGATATCCCAGACCCAGGTCCTTCGATATATAACCACCTTTTAAAAATGAGAATTTCTTGGGGCGCCTGGGTGGCTCAGTCAGGTTAAGCATCCAACTCTTGGTTTTGGCTCGGGTCATGATATCACGGTTCGTGAGTTCGAGCCCCTCATCAGGCTCTGCGTTGGCAGCCGAAGCCAGCTTGGGATTCTACCTCTCTACCCCTTCCCTGCTAGCGTGCACTTGGTCTCTCTCTCAATAAATAAACATTTTAATTAAAAAAATTAAAACGAGAACTTCTTATAATAAGGTCTTCCTAATCATGTCACTACATAGTCGTTTAAAATCTTTTTTTCTTGGGGGCACCTGGGTGGCTAAGTCGCTTAAG
The DNA here is from genome assembly GCF_027475565.1 of Acinonyx jubatus. Lineage (NCBI taxonomy): Eukaryota > Metazoa > Chordata > Mammalia > Carnivora > Felidae > Acinonyx > Acinonyx jubatus. The sequence continues at coordinate 85,170,357 of NC_069391.1, read as the reverse complement.
TGTTTGACTCTTGATTTCAGCTCAGGTCATGATCTCATAGTTTGTAGGTTCGAGCCCCATGTCCGGCTCTCTGCTGACAGTGCAGAGCCTGCTTGGGATTCTCTCTCTGTCCCCCTCTCTCTGCCCCTCCCCTGCTCATGTTCTCTCTCTCTCTCTCTCTAACTAACTAAACTTAAAAAATATTTTTAAATCTGTTTTTCTGGATTACAAAAGCAACACATATTTTATATAGAGAAAGGGAACTAATACCCATATGTCACCACCCACAGAGAACATAGATTACCTTCTCTAGGTAATAATATTTAAAAAAATAAAATTGTCTTAGGGTCATTATTGGAAGAGTCTCTCTTTTAAAGATGTTCTTCTATCAAAATATTGCCGTCACGTGAATAGGTGAGCAGATGGAAGGATGGGGTGTGGATAATTCAATAGGAGCCAGAGAGTCAGAGGGTAAAAACATCCCTCTCATGTTCCTGAAGCACAGACCACAAAGGGGGACATGAACGCCTGACCCTCGAGAGCACATCTGTGGAAACGGAAGGTTCTATCCATAGAGTATTGTTAACCATGGTACATACCATTTGCACACGTCACTTAGGATATTAACAATATATTTGGATTCCAGTTACATTTTAGTCAACTGTTTGCATCCCAATGACAAACCACGTCCTCACCATAGAGGGAGGTCCCCTAAGGGTGCCGGTGCTGTGGCTCTTAAATTCTTCACTCTCAAAACTGAATCAGTAGGATCCTGTCCTGGAACTTCCCAGGTGTGTTTTTCACTCTTCGCAGATGCAACGGTCGGGCTAGAAATCATGCCTGTTCATCTGAATGCGAACCCTTTGGTAACATTCCTTTGAGTCTAAGATAAGTGGATGAAATGTGCTGCATAAATCATGTCACAGCAAACAATTGTCACCTGGCACTAGAGCTTGATGACATTTCAAAACGCTGGCTTACTGCTGGTGGTGCTCAGTTACAGTTCTGCAGAAAGTCTGTTTGCACAGCGGAAGCAGTTCTTGAGAAAGCAAGATTCCTCTCTCAAGCGATAGGGCTTGAATGAGTTTCTAACAGGGATCCCCGTGCTGTGCTCCCGAGACCTACTCGGCGAGGCTTTCTCGTAATTTCTCATTGCTCTCCCTCTGGCACACGCCTGAGAAAACAACAGACCTTCAGCTTGGTGAAATCCTCAATATTTCCTGAGTCCGGCATCGACCACAGTGCAGGAATGTTTAAAAAACACGAAATTCCTAGAAGATGGTAGCCCAGATTTGGGCCTTAAGATACAGCTTTTCTCTGTAGTGATCGACTCCCTGTCAAAGCTCGTCTTCACTTTGACCTGTTCCCGAAAGTTCTGCATCTGGCTTTACTTACCGTCGGTTTAGTCTGGTCAGTTTAGTCTGAGACATTGCCTTTTCTCACAGAATGATAAAAGCCTGCTCAGCACAGGCAGAAAAAGGGTAATGAACTTCTCTTCCTTGACTCCAGAAGAAACTATAGCTACAGAGCTTTGACTTCATGCGGGCCCGAATTTTCTTCCTAAAAACCACCCGCATTCGATTTTGCCATATTCCTGAACTTGATAACTTCTGTCACTTCTAGGAAAACTATACGTTTTTGATGTCTTTGGACTTCAAACAGGTGCATACACATTTAAAAAGAAATCTGTTGGTTCTCCTTTCCCACCCCCATCATGTTCCGTCTCCATGGATAACTTCTCATATTTAAAAAAATTTTTTTTCAATCTTTATTTTTGAGAGAGAGAGACAGAGAGAGACAGAGCGTGAGCAGGGGAGGGGCAGAGAGAAAGGGAGACACAGAATCCGAAGCAGGCTGCAGGCTCCGAGCTTTCAGCACAGAGCCAATGCGGGGCTCGAACTCACAGACTGTGAGATCACGATCTGAGACGAAGGTGAACGCTTAAGCGACAGAGCCACTCAGGCGCGCCCCACTATTTTCCTATTTTGGATCTGAATCCTGTTCTGTGTCCTGTTAACCATGTAGATTTATTGTGTGTTCACACAAAACATTGGATGCGTATGTGTTTTAATTTTGCATTGCTGGTATCGTGCTCTAGACACCATTTACTTTTTAAAGAGCTGCCAGACTTTTGGGAATACATCTTGATTGTGTTTTTCTACCTGCTGCCTAGTATTCTGCAGAAAGTATTTGCTTCATTTTGTTTATCTTACATTGGACACTTAGATTACACGGCCTTCTTCTAACTGACTCCATATTTTCAGGCTATATATCTTGTACTCCATGTAACTGAAATTCCAGCTACATGAAGTTCATCGCTTTTGTATGAAAACAATGTGCTTTTTATATTGCCCTTTGTTTGCACATATTTCCAGTTTTTCAGTGACTACGTCCTTACTCTGCAAGACTCAATTCCTGTCATCTCCTTGGTGAAGACTTCAGCAGCCCCTTCCTTGAGCTAGCTGTTGTGTTCTGTGCTTGCTCAGCATTTGCTTTCATCTTGGTAACGTAGAAGCCTATATTTCTGCTGAAAAGTCTCTTTTCTCTCTGGATTTTTTGAAGGGAGGGACCAAATCTTAGGTATCTTTTTAATTTTTAAAAATGTTTATTTTTGAGAGAGAGACAGTGCAAACAGGGGAAGGGCAGTGAAGGAGGGAGACCCAGAATCCGAAGCAGGCTCTAGGCTCTGAGCCATCAGCACAGAGCCCGACGCGGGGCTGGGACCCATGAGCCAAGAGATCATGACCTGGTCATGACCTGAGTCAGACGCTCAACCGACTGAGCCACCCAGGTGCCCCATCTTAGGTATCTTTGTATCCTTCGCTGTAGTGTGGTGAACTGCATATATTTGGCAAGCAGTACAACATGAATCGAATAAATGAAACGTGTAGGCTCTCCAGAAAGGAATACCGACAATAGGAGCACAAATGATTCTCGTATGTAAGGATGGGTAGGAACACAAATACACAAGTAGTACTAAAGAGAGTAGCGTTCAGGAGGCTGAATCTCAAAATGAGGCTTGTGAAGATGGAAAGGATCACAGCATATTGTGTTTAGATCGTGAAGGAAACCAAGAAGAAGCATGAACATCTCGGGACAGACGGCGTAATACTGGATGTCGGAACAAAGGCAGAATTGCAGAACTCCTCCTGGGTTGGTTTTAACTTCTCTATCCCAAGGAAACGAGCCTCAGGTTCCGCAGAGGAGACTCAGGATGGCAGCCAGGGCACTGAAGTCCAGGGAAGGCGAGGCAGCGGGGAGAACGCTCTTTGATGCTCCTGACCCCTTAATGCCTCAGGAATAAATCACCTGCAGAAATGAGTGGTTCAGTCATGGTTCAGCAGTGACGATCAGTACCAAAGGTGCCGAAAGATCATTATGCAGATACTGTCTTTATTTTCAAAAAAGAGGAGTAAATGTAGGATGTTCTAACCGATGTAACCAGAAGTGGAATTTTGAAACCCGTGTTTCAGTTTCATGTCTGTGCTTGGGAAAATTCTTTTAATTAGTTATTAGATACTTGGTGCAGACTCGACCTAGGAAAGAAGCAGTCCTCCGGAGACCACCTAAGGTCGCTGGAAATGTGTGTCATGTTAAGCTTGTGTAACTTTTTTACCGTACAGTTGGAGTAAGGTGATTTTGCAAGGCTTGGGACAAAGCGTCTCGTGGTAGTGTTCAGGAGATAGATGGTCAAATTAGGGGCTGTTTTATGAGGACGGGCACATTCCTAGGCGGTTGAAAAAACGTGATGAATGAACTGATGTCAGCTTGGAGAGAGGGATTTCTAGTGACGTGATTCGGCTCTTTCTTTCACTTTGTCCTATTAATCATTTATATCACCAATTTCGATGAAACACGTCCATCACATTTACATATCACATAAAGCTGGGAGTGACAGCTAATGGTTGGAGTAAGGGAATCAGGACCAAAAAAAAAAGGGGGGGGGCTTAGCCATCTGAAATGATTGGCTGAAACTGAAATCACACTAGTCAAGAATCAAGCAGACATGTTTTTAACAGCATTTCCTATGAGGAAGACCTGGGAATTTGTGATCTACCTGTTACTCCTATGCCCCAGCCATAGACTTTTGTGTGTTTGTTTGTTTTTTAACTTATTTTTGAGAGGTGTGGGGGTGGGGGGGCGGTGGGGAGTGGCGCAGAGAGAGAGAGAGAGAGAGAGAGAGAGAGAGGGAAAATCCCAAGCAGGCTCGATGCTGTCAGTGCACAGTCCAACACGGGGCTCAGTCTCAAGAAGAGTGAGGTCATGACCTGAGCCTAAATCAAGAGTCGGACTCCTAACCGACTGAACCACCCAGGTGCCCCTAGAGTGTTTTATTGCAAATACAGGGTGTGGAATGGAAAAGGTACAGGCTCTACTTACGAGAAAAAAACAATATGTTCATTTATACTTCCAGGTTTTAAGAAGTATCTGGGCACTTTGTCATATAAGGAATATTTCCAAGGATCAGAGTGGTTTCCTTATTAAATCTTAACTTTTGAGGGGGCGCCTGGGTGGCTCAGTTGAGCGACCGACTTTGGCTCAGGTCACGATCTCGCGGTTCGTGGGTTCGAGCCCCGCGTCGAGCTCTGCACTGACAGCTCTGAGCCTGGAGCCTGCTTCCGATTCTGTGTCTCCCTCTCTCTCCACCCCTCCCCCACCAGAACTCCATCTCTCTCTAAAAATAAACCTTAAAAAATTAAAAAAACAAACAAAACTTAACTTTTGTGTGTATGTGTGTTGAGTGAGGAATCGTCAGAATAGTAGTTATTTTCAAATATTTGAAGACTGAAAAAGGAATTTGCCTAGTTCTTTATTAGTTTAGCTTTAGAAAAAAGTATCACGTACTTCCTGTGGGGCTGGAAATTGTGCCAGGCAGTGGGGATATAGTAGTGACTGAGCCCAAAAAGTGACCTCATCTTTACCCTTTGTGTCACTGACAGTCTGGGGAGGAAAGTCAGACATTAACCAGACAATTCCATGAGTAAATGTGACTTGCAGCTATGATCACACCAGTGGAGTCGAGGTCCATGGCACCCTGAGAGTGGATTAGTCGGGACCCTTGGTTTGGTTAGTGAGATTGCTGCTTGCTTGAGGCAGTGAGGCTGGAGGTGAGGAAGAGTGTACCTTAACTAGGTGACAGGAGGGAAGGGACCCAGGGTGAAGGAACCTTTACAGGGCACAGAGGACACTCTCTAAACCTGAAAAAGAAGACAGGTTCAGGACCATCAGCCTCTGAAGACTTGGGTAAGAAGTTTATTCTGTGTTGAGGAAAAGTGAACCGCATTTGCTGGACTTATCTAGAAGGCTGATTTAAATTTGGGACGGTGTCGCTGCTGAGTTGACCGGCCCCAGGCCAAGGGAGGACTGCAGACCATGGATGAAGAGGTGGGGCGGGGGGGATGGAGGGATGAGGGGATGGGCAGATGGGGTGTTGTGCCCCGGGAATCAGGACCTGTCATAGAAGAGGAAGGAATTCAGCTGTGGGATGGGGGAGAGAGCACTCTATTTGGGGACAGAGGATGTGGGTACAAATCCCAGTTTTGCCACTTACTAGTTTGGTGGCCTTCTGTCCCTGAAGTAACTGCCCAAGTTGTTTTGTCAGGATTAGATGGTTCTTGTGAATGACCTACAAATTGTGAAGCGTAACATAAAATGGAAGAATTGAGAAAAAAAAATTTGTCCACCATGGCCATTATTGGACAGGGTGACTTAGTAATGGAATGGAGCTTCCTCAGTGGTCTCCAGCCTAAGTGTTTGGAACTGTGTAAGAGTTTTATCATTGTAGCTTCAGATCCCATTCTTCCCTGACAGGCACAGCCTGAAAATCACTTGTCCACTTGGCTCGTAGCAGCCCTCAAGTTGCTCAGTGGGACTTTAAATCAGATACACATGAGCTGTTTTTGTCGTCGGTGACCTCAAAAGCGAGAAGCAGCTTTAATGAATCTTACAGCAAAGCCCTAAAGCCAAAAAATTAGAAAGTATGAAAAATTGTCAAATACATCTTTAGTACTTCTGTATCTCAATTATATCCAAGCACATAGAGATGCATGTATATTTTTGCTCTAGAATGTTGCCTGGGTATATGTTGTTGTGTGTGTATCCATGCAAATACACACGAAAGACCCTGTGAGTGGAAACATACCATTCGTTTTTGAAGTGTTTTTCATTTTTTTAAAATTTTTTTTTCAACGTTTATTTATTTTTGGGACAGAGAGAGACAGAGCATGAACGGGCGAGGGGCAGAGAGAGAGGGAGACACAGAATCGGAAACAGGCTCCAGGCTCTGAGCCATCAGCCCAGAGCCCGACGCGGGGCTCGAACTCACGGACCGTGAGATTGTGACCTGGCTGAAGTCAGACGCTTAACCGACTGTGCCACCCAGGCACCCCTGAAGTGTTTTCCATTTAAAACCCACAATAAAATGGAAATCAGGGTAAAATACATAGCTATTTTTTTTTGGAGACAGGAACGGAATAATATTTCTAATGACTCACTGAACGGAGTATGCATTCATAACATGGTATTTATTCACGTATCGATGCACACAAAGTCCACTCAACAAATATTCATTAAAGGACCTAAGATGTTTATGTGCATCGCTCTACCCTGCATTTTTATTAAGGTTATTTACATGTATCACTACGAATCTCCACAATCTGTGTCTTGGTAAAATAGGACAAGCCCTTTTGCATTAAACTAGGCCAGGATGCGAAGATAATCTAAACATTTAAACTTATCAATCTTCCAGCGTAATCCCAAAGACAACTTCAACTGGAGCATTCTGCCCATTTAATCAGGTGTTAAATGTTACTGTCCTTGAATATTTTGTTGCTTCGATGGTTTTAAGAATTCCTCACTTCTAACTATATTACCAATAGCGTGTGACTCGTGTGTTGAAATGCTGTTCATTCTAGTTATTTCACACATATTCTTTAGGAGAGTAGAACAATAATTGCTGAAAACCGATCGCATCTTAGGGGTGTTGAATCTTGGAAGTTGCTTCTGGATCCATAGCTGAGTGGAAAAGACATCTGAGTGAGAAATCAGATCTTCCCACAGACTTCCATTTATACCTACAATGACAGTAATAGATGGACCAGGCCCTGTGCTAAGGATTTTACATCTACTTTACTTAACCTTTCCAACAGCTCTATAAAGTGTGGGTATTGTCATTCCAGGGTTATAGATGAAGAAGCTGGGCTTTTGGGGAGGTTCAGTAAGGAGGCCTGGGTTCCATCCCAAGTCACTTCTGATTCCAAGACTGCTATGCTATTTTGAAACAGCTGATTTGCTACACAAGAAGTTGATTGAAATCATTTTAGACTAGTCTCCTGGAGCCACGCTTCTTGCCTTTGCGATGGATGGTGCTATATCAAAAGGAGATAACACACAGATTGCAGATACAAAGGTAGAAATAAGAAAATGATAGCTAGCAATCCTTGAGTAATAATGGATTTCTTGTTGTTGCTTTTGTCATAAGTTTTTAAATAGCTAATGCTTACCTGTAGTAGGAAATAACTCAGATAGCCCGAGAGCGTATACAATGCAAATCATGGCTCCCTTCTGCTTTGGCAGCCCTTTCTCCCACAAAGAGGCAACCGCTGTGTCCAATTTCCAGTTATTCTTCCAGAGAGAGAGTTCACATGAATTGATTTTGGGGGGAAAAAAAGTAACATTTGAGCATCGTGTCTACAGAACCCAACTGGAAGCAGCCAGGTCTGGCCACTGGTTGACCTCTGAGTGGGGCCAAGCGGGAGAAAGTAGAACTGGATGTAGAAGAGACGTTGTGCAGTGGAAATGCAGCCAGGCATTAGCCCTCTCCGCCCAGGAGTCCTTAACCCCTCCAAGCACGTTTGCCCCATTGTATAGACGAAGAAATTGGTTCTTTGAGTCCCCCGACTAGCTGTACGGAGAGCAACACTCCCACGCAGGGCTCTGCCTCTCATCTTTCCATCCAAGGCAGTGCTGGCGACCACTGGGTTTGAGAGTGCTATTGAGAATTGGACAGTCGAAGTGCTCTAGAACTGACTAGAGTTTCTGCCGGTAAGCCGGGTAGCAAGCTGCAGAAAGCCAAAAGGCAATAGCGGGTTTTTTTTTTTTTTTTCTAACTTTTAGAACACATTGTTAAATTTTACAATAGGTTCCGATTTACAGAAAGCTTGTGAAGATAGTACAGAGAGTTCCTATATATCTCACACCCAGTTTCCCATATCATCAATGGCTGCCCTCACTCACTGTAAGGTTACTCTTTACTCCCCCTTTTCAGACTTTCCCCCTTTGGAAGGAAAGCACTGTGTGTGGCCCCCACTTAAGGAGCGGGGAGTCCTGTTCCACTCCCGCAAGAGTGGGGTATCTTCATAAATTACTTGGAATACTTATGCATGAGATTTGTCTCTACCCGCCCACCCCCCCCCCCCACCGTTTGTGTATGTATTTAATCAGTCATTTATTTATGTAAGTATGGGTTCGTGGATGTTTTTTAACTTATTTTTTTAAGTTTATTTGTTTGTTTTGAGGGAGACTGAGACAGCGCTAGTGGGGACAGGCAGAGAAAGAGGGAGACAGAATCCCAGGCAAGCTTTGTGCTGCCAGTGCAGAGCCTGACGCAGGGCTTGAACTCAAGAAACCGCGAGATCACGACCTGAGCCGAAACCAAGAGCCAGACGCTGAACCGACTGGACCGCCCAGGTGCCCCTCGTGGATACTTATTTTATACTTTGGATTATAATGCAACACCATTTTATTATTCTGATTGGCTCAGCTTTGGTCATTGGGAGCTTTGTAAATGGCCCCTGTGTCCCTTGTCCCTCTGATATAACCTCATCATTGAGTTTTATTTTTTGTTTTGAGTACTTTTTTAGTGTCTGGGACTATACGATGCATTAGATTCACCCTTATATTTTCTACTCCACTCTTAGGATCATTTCTGCAAAGAGCCCTGGTTCCTTTTATGGGAAAATGGTGTTAGAATCCACGATCTGGGTGCCAGGTGTAGTAGCTTTTTGCAAACCAAATACTTAGTGGAAAAGAAAGTTTTTGCCATTGTTTCAGGTAGTGATGAATTGGGTTATTGAAATAATTTTTGTGTTAATACTGCTGGATCGAAATTTTACCTGAGTGAGTTGAGTAGAATCATCACAAGAATTTCTAAGTAAAATTCTAAGAAGTAATTATTTTATTACTCTTTTCTATTACTTTAAAGAAAGCCGCCTGCCCATGATGGCACTTTATCCTTGACCAGAACCTGAGGCAGAACTTCAAAACATGGTAATTTGAAGCAGGTTGGGATTAATTTGAGGATATTGGAAAGACTTGATACTCCATTAGGAAAATTAAGAAGCATGGAGTACGGAAAGACATGTAATTCATATTCATGTAAAGAGTAATACTTCCTTTTGCATCACTAAGCATTTTAAATTTGTGTACCCAACAGAGGATTGGGAGAGAATGTGAAAGGGAAAAAAAAGAACAAAAAAGTAAAAAGGAACAAAAAAAAAAATGAGTGTTGAGTATCGTGAAAATATCTGGACAGTGGTCCTAACTGATTTACGTTATTTCAGAATATTCTTTATTAGAGATCTGGCCTTTCTAACTCTAGAATTAAGATTTTCTTATTCTGAGATATTTGAAGATAGATTAGACAACTACTTTCGGGGGTTTGAAAAGGATTTGTATGGACGTATTTGCAATCGTAGTGGTGCTGGTGAACGTTTCTTGAAAGCTTCTTTATCTTTTGCCCTGCCTTTTGTCCCCTTTCACTCTTCAGCATCTGCGTACCATTTCAATAAGAGAGCGGAATTGTTACCGCCCATCAAGCAACCAGGTCAGAAGAATCACAAGATCTGATAGGCGAATGCGTGAAATGTGTGTTGATTGTAAAAACAAAACAAAACACAACTCATTTTCTAAGAATTAACCATATGTTTTTTTCTCAGGGCCTACTTGTCCTCACCTATTGTGTTTTAATTTTCTTGCAGCTTAACTGTAAAGAATAGTCTTCTAAATCAGTGTAAATAGAAAAACTTCGATTTAAATGGATTGCATGCAATTGCAATTAGTAAGCAGCAGAAGCACTAATGAGGAAGAGAGCCAGGCAGGTGAAAAACCGAAGCCAAGGTAAATGAAGCAGTCTCTGATGAATAAGCAAACGTTAACTCAGGGCACCGGAAAACAGAGTGAGTTGGAGATGCCCAGGGAGCCCTCATATGAAAATAGCTGGAAAGCCTCCAGAGGGACGTTGCTGAGTATAGAGATGGGCAGATCATAAGAGCGAGGTTCTGGGGAAGGGTTGCTCTTGCGTCTGAAGCCTGGCACAGATTGCCAGGGGGCACGTGAGACGCCCAGTGTCTTCTTCAGAGTTCAGCGGAAGCCATCAAGCCCATGCTCGAAGAGCCTGGAAACACTAATCTAGGACACAATGGAGGGAAACTTGAGTGTATGAAGGGTGTACCATGTGCTGGGTGAACTATGTCATTTAATTTTTATATCCGCCCTTTCCCGTCTCCTGGCATTTAATTCTTACACCAACCCTTTGAAGGAGAGTATTACTACAGTGTTACAGGTGGAGGAAATGGGGCACAGAGTGGCTTGAGAATAGCTTGCAAATCACACAGCCACTAATCGGAGGTAAACTCAGACCAGGGTTTAAAAAGTGGAAGTTTTCATTTCAAGCAGTTTGGGGGAATCAAGATAGACTGAAACCAATTCGGTGTTGCGTAGGTGCAGACTCTTAGCCCCTGGGGCGATTAACGATACTTTTTGGGGGGGGGGGTTCTGGGTTGAACTGGTTAAGAGAAAGGAGTTTAAAATGGTGGCTGTGACGTTCAGATGGTTTAGAGCTGCTGAAAAATGAGGGTTCTGGTAGGCTGCTCTATCTGGAGAGCCTTAGAATGGGCTGAAAACTCCTGGACATAGCTGGTTAAGCAAGTGGGCTTGGGGATTGGCTGAAGGGTGGGTTCTTTTAATTATCATTTCACATTCCCTTTGACCTCAGGATTCCTGTAGACGGGAGAGAGTGCTTTTTGGCTCTTCCGGGGAGAATAAATTTTAGTGGGGGCTATTCTTCGATTCTGGCCAACTGGTCGCTCCAATGTACGTTAGGCCATTTGTGAATGAGAGAGGAGAATCACGAAAACCGCTGTGAACTGCGAGGATGTAATATGTTAAACACGGTGTGTTTATGTTTACCAAATAAATCTCAAGAGCAAATTAATTGTATGTCTGTAGTTCTTGAAGTGAAGTAGGCTAAGTGGGGGAAAAGCATGATTTAATCTTGCTTTATTGCTGGCCAAATCTCTAGGCTGGCCTTTTTTTTTTCCTTTTAATAAAAATGCTTGTGGTTCCTTGTCTTCCCATTAGCTCATAGTTGAGAGCTCTGTTAAGTTGTCTGTGAGACGGCGTGTATTAGGCTTGCCTGATTAAAATTGTTCATGAGAGATCAAGCAGACAAGGGACTTTTAGCATAATTAAAAAAGCACTGCTCGCCTTTAAAGATGAGATTTCAGAGATTTTCAAATTTATATCCACCTGTAGGGAAGTGTGTTTATGTAATTAGATTCCGGTTCTCTCATGAACCCTTCTTAACTCAATTCACACATGGTGTCCTTTCCTCTTATAGACTGTCATCCTCTCATGCAGGAGACGAGAGATGTTGAGAGGAGACAGAATTTGAATGAACTGAAACGTTTCCCTTGAAAGATCACAATGTGATAAGTTACACAATCAGTTACCTCCTTATGTTAACCTGTTTATTTGTGAAAGGAAATGCAGGAGCAAAGTTGAAGATCGTCAAGGGAAAAATCCAAACAAATGGCCTATCCTGTGTTCTCAGGCTAATCCGAGAAAAATTACAGCAGCTTTTGGAATATATCTCCTTGTGTTTAATGGACGTCTTCGTCCAAGGTGGTTTTTTCAAAATTTTGTCTTTTCATATTGCAGTCCCAAACTTTCCATTGCTGCGCTCTGAAATCATTCAGTTCTTATTCTCATTTTACTGTCATGTTTCAGAGGGAAAAAAAGAGATGATTACACTTAATGTGGTTTAAAATGGCTTCTTTTGTCCTTTTAAAGCAAAGTCCACTGCTATGGACTTGTTTAGTACTTTATAGAGCACACTTCAGGTTTTGTTTTTTTTTTAAGTGTGTTTCTAAAATACATTTTAGTTCTTTGGAAAGAAACCCTTTCTAGCGTAAATCAAAATGTTATTGCTATAATGAGGCAGCATTTTAGAAGAAAATTACCAAGGTGTGAACCTTTTTTTTTTTTTTTTTACCTACATGTGTATAAGGCATTAATTTCATAGACGAAGTGCTTCCGAACATGGGAACATTTTCTTCAGGGAAAGCATTTTCCTCAACGAATAAGTAATGCTTTGTTTTCACCCAGAAGATTGCTTTAGAACATTTCTCATGTAATTAAAATAATTTTTCCATTAGCTGAGAGTAGTTCTCAAAGCTTCTTGACTTTTTTTTTCACTTCTATCTTATTCTGCATTTTTAAAAAAGAATTCGTTCTAGCCTGATTTTAACATTAAACAGCAGTGTGCAGAAGGTACCCAAATTATGTTTATGTGAGCTCTGGGCAAGAGAAAAAGATGATAAAAGAACCTCCCCAAACCAGAAGGTACCATAAATTATCCCAGTTATATATTGAGACTAAATTTTAGGAACCTAATGAAACATATATTGGCCAGGCATAAAAATACTTCAAAACCATAAACAATTGAGGAAGAAAGGAGCCTGAAATTTTAAATGGTGGGATTTTTTTTTTTTTTAATGTCTCATGTTATCTGCAGGAGGAGAGCACTAAACAAGGTTACATCTTGAAATGGTAAAATCTGTGAATAGTTTTGTTTGTGGGAGGAGGGTCAGAAAGAGGTTATTCCTCTGGCTTTCTTCTCCTTGACAAGTAATCAGAGTAGTTCACAGATTTCCTGGTTTCCAACCATTTTATAGTCTGGAGAATTAATGCTTGCATCAAATTATACAGTACCTTACTTTTGATTAAATAAAGTGTTTTAACAGGACCCCACAATCAAGTAAGCTAGATAATAGTTGCTTTAATTAAGACCTAATTTAGGTTGAAAACATATAGAATTAACAAGGTGTACTATATGTTATAATTATAGCAACCGGTATATTTCTGCCATAGGCATTATGATTTCCTTTATATTCCACAGAAAGGAAAACCCTTATGTTCTCTTTATTCTTGTTCAATTTCACACACTGGTGTTCATATCCATTTAATTGCTTATTCATCCACCTGTCTGTCGTTCATCCATTTATTCAGTAAGCACTTACGGAACCTTTCCTGTTGGGCTTGGGTACCTGTGATACAGAGATGAGTCAACTCTTTGAGGATATCTTTGTGTGTGTGTGTATGTATATGTATTGCATGCCACAAATTCACAAAGAATTACCAGTACGAATAGAGTGATGTGCATGTAAAAGAAAGTGCATCTAATCGTTTCTGGAATGTCAGAGAAAACTTCAGCAGAGGAGACAGTATTTAAACTGAGTCGGGAAGGTCCTTCACTGGGCTGAAAATCAGAGGAAGGGCACACAGAAAAGTGAGAAGAGCAAGTAAAAAATGCATTGCGCTTTTAGAAGACGTGTAAATATTTTGGTATGTCTGGAATATCCGGGAGAAATCTTTGGAAATGATGCTGTGGAAGTAGGCAGGTAGATCTCTCACCTGGCCATCTCGATGAGTTCAGACTTTACTTGTAAGGCAGTGAAGGAAATGAAGCTGAGTGAATAACAGGAGAAAATTTGCATTTTGGAAAAATAAGTTGGGCAGGATTACAGAAAATGTTTACAGAGGGCAACAAGGGACCACATGCAGTATTCATCAGATGGCTCCTGTTTCTTCAGTGAACTGGGAGGCAATCTTGTATCCTTGGGTTTTAGGGTCAGACAGACTTCATTTCAGATCCTGAATCTCAAGAGCCCCTTAACTTCCCTCAGCCTAGGATTTTTCATCTGTAAAATGGGAATAATAGTGGTCGTGCAGTATTGTAGAGTTTACACGTTCGAAATGCTTTGCTTGGATTTCTAGGCCAATTCTAATCCATGTTTCACTTGCCACACTATTCGGCCATTTGCCAAAAGCCATCGTGTCTTTCTTCAGGCTTCTCATTTCCAGGCTTGGTGCATTCTCAGATGTTCCAGGTTTTGGGGTGGTGGTTACAAAACAAAACAAAACAAAACAAATGGTTTTGTTGAAGTGTATCTGACATACAGTAAACCGCACATAATTAAAGAGTACAATTTGGATATTTGGATATGTCTGTGAGATCATCACTGCAGTCAAGGTGCTGAATATACTGTCACACCAGTGGTTTCCTTGTGTTTCCTTGTGTTTTCTTCCTTCCCCTTCTCCCTGCCCGTTCAACTCAGAGCCCACCGCCCCCACCCATCCCTGCGATCCCTTACATACTTTCAGTCACTGTAAATTAGTTTACATTTCCTAGAAGTTGATATTATAAATGACATCTTACGGTAGGTATTCTTTTTTTGTCTAGCTTCTTTCACGGGACATGATTACTTGGTCATTCGTCCATACTGTTGCATGTAACAGGCGTTCATTTCTTTTGATTGTTGACTGGTATCCCATCGTGTGGGGTACGGACATAGTCACCTTTCGCTGGACAAATGAGTTATGTCCAGTTATCGAGTATTATGATTAAGGCAGCTATGACCGTTAGCGTTCAAGACTTTGTATGGACCTACGCTTTCTTTGTTGGGGGTGGGTGGCTGGGTGGTAAATAACTTAGGAATAGAATGGCTGGGTCATATGGGAGGAGGTATATGTTCAAATTTTTAAGAAACATCCACAAACTTTTTTTTACACCGGTTGCACCATTTGACATTGCCACCAGCATCGTGTGAGAGTTCCGGGTCCCCTGCATCCCAACCCACACTTGATATGGTCAGTCTTTTAAATGTTCATCATTCTGATGTGTGTAGTTGTTTCTCTTAGTGGCATTTATTTGCGTCTTCTCAGGTTAATGATTTGGGGCATCTTTTCGTTTGCTTATTTACCATCTTTTGTCTTCTCTGGTTTCCGTTCACATCTTTTGCCCACTTATTATTATTATTATTATTATTATTATTACTGAGTTTTGAGAATTTATTATGGGTACAGGTCCTCTGTCAGATGTTTGCTTTGCAGGTATTTTCTCCTAGTCCGCTTGTCTTTTTAGCCCAGCAAGGGTGTCGTAAACAGCAGAAGTTTTTAATTTTGACAAAGTCCCATTTACCAATTTTATCTTCTATGGATTGTGCTCTTGGCCTCCTCGGTAAAAAAACTTGGCCTACTGAAGGTCCAAAATATTTTTCTCATGTATTTCTTTTCAAGGAGCTTTATGTTTTTTTACAATTAAGTCTGTAACCCAATTTTGCAATAAACTTTTACCTTTGGGAAATTTTACACTTTTGGGAAGGTTGCAGAGGTAGTACAGAGAGTTCCTGTGCACCCCTCATCTGCTTTCTCCTATTATTAACATCTTACATAACCGCAGTAGATCTGTCAGCGCTAAGAAACCAGCTTAGTACGTTACTATTCACTTCACTTCAGACTTGATTTGGATTTTATCAGTTTTTCTAATACCTGTTTTCTGTTCTGGAATTCAATCCATGATTCCCCATTTGTGTGTCGTCCTCATGTCTCCTTAGTTTTCTCTGATCCTTGACAGTTTCTTAGTCTCTCTCTCTCTCTCTTTTTTTTTTTTTATGACCTTGACAGTTTTGAGCAGTACTGGTCATTTTGTAGAATGTCCTGTAATTTGGGTTTGTCTGATTTTTCTTTTCTTTGGATGGTGCTGAGATACAACTTCTTGATTATAAAAAGTGCAGGAGATCAAGGAATGAGTTAAACCCACAATCGGGAAACCACTAAATCGAGCATGTAGCTCATTCTACACCACAACCTACTGGCCTAGTCTCTTCAGTGTCATAAAAAACTAAGGGGGGGAAAGGGAGGAGACTGTTTTGAAGCAAAAGTAAAGAAGATTTAACTACTGAATCCAATGAGGGGGCCTTGACTAGATCCTGATGGGGGGGGACGCCAGCTGCAAAAGACATTTTGGGGACAATTGGGAAAAATTGAGTGTGAATTTGGTATTAGAGGACACTGCTGCTTCTGTATAGAGTCTCCCTGATTTTGTACATAGAAGATCATGTTTGTGAATAAAGAAAGTTTTACTTTTTCCTTTAAAATCTGGATACATTTAATTTCTTTTTCTTGCCCAATTACACCGGCTAGATCGTCTAGCACGATGTTGAATAGAAGTGGTGACAGCTGCCATTTGTGTTTTGTTCTTTAATTTTTTTTTTAACGTTTATTTATTTTTGAGACAGAGACAGAGCATGAACGGGGGAGGGTCAGAGAGAGGGAGACACAGAATCCGAAACAGGCTCCAGGCTCTGAGCTGTCAGCACAGAGCCCGATGCGGGGCTTGAACTCACGGACCGCGAGATCATGACCTGAGCCGAAGTTGGACATTTAACCGACTAAGCCACCCAGGCACCCCTATTTTGTTCTTGATCGTAAGGGAGGAACATTCAGACTTTCACCATTAAGTATGATGTCAAATGTAGGTTTTTTTAAAGACATTCTTTATCTGGCTGAAGAAATTCTACTTTGTTGAGAATTCTTGTCGGAAATGGATGTTGGATTTTGTCTAATACTTTTTTTTGGTGTCTATTTAGATAATTATGAGGTTTTCCTGTCTTAGTTTCTTAATATGGTGAATTACATTTAAGCCAGCCTTGAAACCCTAAACTGGTTTAGGGTTGAAATCCAGAGATTGAACCCACTTAGTCTCGATGTGCTATTCTTTTTTGTTTGTTTTGTTTTAATACGAAATTTATTGTCAAATTGGTTTCCATACAACACCCAGTGCTCATCCCAAAAGGTGCCCTCCTCAATACCCATCACCCACCCTCCCCCCCTCCCTCCCACCCCCCATCAACCCTCAGTTTGTTCTCAGTTTGTTTTTTTTTTTCTTTTAATTTTTTTTTCAACGTTTACTTATTTTTGGGACAGAGAGAGACAGAGCATGAACGGGGGAGGGGCAGAGAGAGAGGGAGACACAGAATCGGAAACAGGCTCCAGGCTCTGAGCCATCAGCCCAGAGCCCGACGCGGGGCTCGAACTCATGGACCGCGAGATCGTGACCTGGCTGAAGTCGGACGCTTAACCGACTGCGCCACCCAGGCGCCCTGTTCTCAGTTTTTAAGAGTCTCTATGTTTTGGCTCCCTCCCTCTCTAACCTCTTTTTTTTTTTTTCCCTTCCCCTCCCCCATGGTCCTCTGTTAAGTTTCTCAGGATCCACATAAGAGTGAAAACATATGGTATCTGTCTTTCTCTGTATGTCTTATTTCACTTAGCATAACTAACTCTCCAGTTCCATCCACGTTGCTACAAAAGGCCATGTTTCATTCTTTCTCATTGCCACGTAGTATTCCATTGTGTATATAAACCACAGTTTCTTTATCCATTCATCAGTTGCTGGACATTTAGGCTCTTTCCACAATTTGGCTATTGTTGAGAGTGCTGCTATAAACATTGTGGTACAAGTGCCCCTATGCATCAGCCCTCCCGTATCCCTTGGGTAGATTCCTAGCAGTGCTATTTCTGGGTCATAGGGTAGGTCTATTTTTAATTTTTTGAGGAACCTCCACACTGTTTTCCAGAGCGGCTGCACCAGTTTGCATTCCCACCAATAGTGCAAGAGGGTTCCTGTTTGTCCACATCCTCGCCAGCATCTCTAGTCTCCTGATTTGTTCATTTTAGCCACTCTGACTGGCGTGAGGTAGTATCTGAGTGTGGTTTTGATGTGCTATTCTTTATGGATCTTGTTGGGTTCAACATTTTAGAATACTCATTATGTCTTTGCATTTAATTTCTGATCAGCCAATTTAGAGGTTTATCAATTTTACTGACCATTTCAAATAATGAGCTTTTGCTTTCATTGAGTTTTCCCATTTTTCTGTTTTCTGTGTTATTTAAATTTTTTTGAATGTTTGTTTATTTATTTATTTATTTATTTTAAATATGAAATTTATTGTCAAATTGGTTTCCATACAACACCCAGGGCTCATCCCAACAGGCGCCTTCCTCAATACCCATTACCCACCTCTCCCTCCCTCCCTCCCCACATCAACCCTCAGTTTGTTCTCAGTTTTTAAGAGTCTCTTCTGTTTTGGCTCCCTCCCTCTCTAACCTTTTTTTTTTCCTTCCTCTCCCCCATGGTCTTCTGTTAAATTTCTCAGGATCCACATAAGAGTGAAAACATATGGTATCTGTCTTTCTCTGTATGACTTATTCCACTTAGCATAACACTCTCCAGTTCCGTCCACGTTGCTACCGAAGGCCATATTTCCTCAAAAAATTAAAAATAGATCTATCCTATGACCCAGCAATAGCACTGCTAGGAATTTACCCAAGGGATTACAGGAGTGCTGATGCATAGGGGCACTTGTACCCCAATGTTAATAGCAGCACTTTCAACAATAGCCAAATTACGGAAAGAGCCTGAATTTGTCCATCAACGGATGAATGGATAAAGAAAGTGGTTTATATACACAATGGAATACTACGTGGCAATGAGAAAACATGAATGTTTATTTATTTTTGAGAGAGAGCTAGAGGACAAGCTGTGAGGTGCAGAGAGACAGGAAGACACAGATTTGGAAGCAGGCTCCAGGCTCTGAGCTGTCAGCACAGAGCCTGATGTGGGCTCAAACCCACAAACCATGAGATCATGACCTGAGCCAAACTCGGATGCTTAACCGACTGAGCCACCCAGGCTCCCCGGTTTTCTGTGTTATTGAATTCTGCTATGACCTTTTTAAAAAATTGTTCAACAGTTCTCTGTATTACTGAGTGCTTATTACAGTAAGTGTATCTTAATCCCCTTTATCTCTTTCACCCATTCACCCACCCCCCTCCCTTCTGGCAACCACCAGTTTGTTCTCTATTTAAGAGTGGTTTTGTTTGTTTTTGGCTCTGTTTCCTTTTTTCATTTGTTTTGTTGCTTAAATTCCACACGTGAGTGAAATCCTATGGTATCTGTCTTTGTCTGACTTAACATTATACTCACTAGGTCCATCTATATTGTTGCAAATGGCAAATCTCATTCTTTTTATGTCTGAATCATATTCCATTGTCTATATATACCATATCTTCTTTACTCATTCATCTATCGAAGGACACTTGGGTTGCTTTCATACCTTTGCTATTGAAAATAATGTTAGGATAAACATAGGGCTGCATATATCTTTTCAAATTAGTGTTTTTATATTCTTTGTGTAAATACCCAGGAGTGGAACTACTGGGTGAGATGGGAATTCTATTTTTTGTTTTTTCGAGGAACCTCCATACTGCTTTCCACAGTGGCTGCACGAATTTGTCTTTCCACCAACATTGCGTAAGGATTCCTTTCTCTCCGCTTCCTCACCGACACTTGTTATTTCTCATCTTTTTCATTCTAGTCATTCTGACAGGAATGAGGTATATCTCATTGTGGCTTGGATTTGCATTTCCCTGTTGATTAGTGATGTTGAACCTCTTTTCATGTGTCTGTTGGCCATTTCTATGTCTCCTTTGGAAAAATATCTATTCAGGTCCTCTGCCCATTTTTAATCAGATTACTTGTGTGTGGGGGGGTTGGTGTTGAGCCCATAAGTTCTTTAGTTATTTTGGATATTAAGTTCTTATCAGATATTTGATTTGCAAACATCTTCTCCCATTTAGTAGGTTGTCTTGTTTTGTTGACAGTCTCCTTTGCTGTGCAAGGTGTAGTCCCAGTAGTTTATTTTTGCTTTGGTTTCCCTTGCCTGAGGAGACATGTCTAAAAAAATGTTGCTAAGGTCCCTGTCTAAGAAATTACTGCCTAAGTTTTCTTCCAGGAGTTTTATGGTTTCAGGTCTCACATTTAGGTCTTCAATCCATTTCAAAGTTATTTGTGTATGTGGTGTAGGAAAGTGGTTCAGTTTCTTTGGCATGGAGCTGTCCAGTTTTTCCAGCATCAAGTATCAAGGAGACCATCTTTTCCCTCACTGCATATTCTTGCCTCCTTTGTCATAGATTAGTTGACTACATAAGCATGGGGTTATTTCTGGGCTCTTTTCTTTTTTACTGACCTGTGTGCCTGTGTTTGTGCCGGGACCATACAGTTTTGAGTGCTACAGCTTTGTGTAGCGTATCTTGAAATCTGAGATGGTGGTGCCTCCCAGCTTTGTTCTTCTCACTCAAGATTGCTTTGGTTGTCCGGGGCCTCTTGTGATGCCATGCAAATTTTAGGATCATTTGTTCCAGTTACATGGAAAATGCTGTTGGTATTTTGATAGAGGTTGCGTTAAATCTGTAGATTGCTTTGGATGGTATGGATCTTTAAAAACAATATTGGTTCTTCTAGTCCATGAGCATAGAATGTTTTTACATTTTTGTCATCTTCCTTTTCTTTCATGAATGTTTTATAGTCTTTGGAGTACAGGTCCTTCGTCTCCTTGGTTAAGTTTATTCCTAGATATTTTATTTTGTTATTTTGGATGCAGTTATAAATGGGATCATTTTCTGAATTTCCCTTTCTGCTACTTCACTGTTAGTGTCTAGAGATGCAGCAGATTTCTGTATGTTAATTTTGTGCCTTATAATATTACTGAATTCATTTGTCAGTTCTAGTAGTTTTTTGGTGGAGTCTTTAAGATTTTCTCTGTATAGTGTCATGTCACGTGTAAATAGTGAAAAATCAGGAATACGACAGGTAGGTCTACTTTGATCACTTTTATTTGACACGGTTCTAGAAGTCTTAGCTGCAGCAGTCAGACAAGAAAAAGAACAAAGTTATCCACATTGATAAGGAAGTGGTAAAACTTTCATTATTTGAATTGTGTTATGATCTTTATTATTTCCTCTCTTCTACCTTGGACAAAATTTACTTGTTTTTCCGGTTTCATGGGGTAAAAGCAGAGATCGTTAGGTTGAGATTTGTCTTCTTTTCTACTACAGATGTTTGTTTTACTATAGATTTCCCTCTAAGGACTGCTTTAGTAGCATCCAAAAAATTTTGACATGGTATATTTTTATTTTCATTCAGTTTTAAATACTTTTTAACCCCACTTTTGGTATCTTCTTTGATTCTTTGGTTATTTAGAAGTGTCTTATTTTGTTCTAAAACATCTTGGAACTTTCCAGAGATCTTTGCTATTATTTCCTAATTTAGTTCAGTTGTGGGCAGAAAACATAGAACAAATCTTGACTCCTTTTACATTTGAGACTTGTTTTATGGCCAGGATATTGTATACCTTTGCTTTCTTTCAGTTTTTACTTCATGTATTTTGAAGCTCATTTATTAGGTACATAAACATTTAAGAATATTGCAGTCTTTTGATGAATTAACCTCCATATCATGAAATTATCCTCTGTGTCCCTGGCAATAGTTCTATTCTGAACTAAATTTCTTTTTCTATTAGTATAGCCACCCTGGGTATTTTTAACTAGTTGTTATGATATGCCTTTTGGTCCTTTTGTTTAAACTATTTACATCTATATTTAAGTTACATTTCTCAAAAGCAGTGTATTGTTGGATCTTGCTTTTTTAGGAGTCTGATAATATCTGCCTTTTAATTGGAGTGTTTAGATCATTTACATTTACTGTGATTACTGATCCAGTTTGTAAGTCTGTCATCTTGCTGTTCTCTTTGTCTTACCCGTTCTTTCTTCCCTTTTTATCCTTTTTTTTTTAACCTTCTTTTGTTGGTTTATTTATATACTGTTTCATGGTTTCTAAACTCTAAGCATTCTCATTATTGTCTGGGTTAGCATCAATTTATTTAAAAGTAAATATAGGGGTTCCTGGGTGACTCGGTTGGTTAAGCGGCTGACTGTTGATTTTGGCTCAGGTCATGATTCACAGTTCTTGAGATCGAGCCCCATGTTGGGCTTTGTGATAACAGTGCGGAGCCTGCTTAGGATTCTCTCTTCCTGCCCCTCTCTCCCCACCCTCAAAATAAATTAAAAAAAAACTAAAAAAAAAAGTGTGTGTGTGTATGTATATATATATATATATATATATATATATATATATACACATACACATACCTATACAATATATATATGTATATACACAGCTATACATACATATATATACACACATACATACACACACACACACACACACACACATATACTTATGTCACTTTCTCAAAGTCTGATTTTCTAATATCTTCTAAGAGTTTTTGAGTAGAGATTTATAAGGGTTATTTTGCTGTCCTAAAAAATTTCTTGCCGGTTTTATATTTGCCATAGTACTTAAATGTTAATATAGGTAAAATTATAATTGGTGCTAAATGACCTTTTTAAGGATCGACTGCTGGCTTCTGTGCTCTTTCCATTCCTTTATGGAAGACTCTGTGTGAGAAGGTGCCAGGCTCCCAGAAAGCCTAGAGGTGCTTACTTCTAAGGACCATATGGAGAGCATCTTGAGAAGGCAGCTTGCATTCCTAGGTTTACCAGTATTTATCTGCCTTGATTTGGATTGTTTTCTTCCATTTTATTTAGGGAGAAAGGAAAAAAAAGAGAGATAAATCATTAGTTATTTTTCTATCTGCATCTCTCCTCTACCCATTCTTTTGATAGGGATGGCATTGAATATGTAGATTGCATTGGGTAGTGTTGACGTTTTAACAATATTGGTTCTTCCTATCCAGGAGCATGCAATCTTTTTTCCATTTTTTTGTGTCTTCTTCAATTTCTTTCATAAGCTTTCTATAGTTTTCAGTGTATAGATTTTTCACCTCTTTGGTTGGATGTATTCCTAGGTATTTTATGTTTTTTTGTGCAACTGTAAATGGGATCCATTCCTTGATTTCTCTTTCTGTCGCTTCATTGTTGGGGTATAGGAATGCAACCGATTTTTGTGCGTTGATTTTATATCCTGCAACTTTGCTGAATTCATGAATCAACTCTAGCAGTTTTTTGGTGGAATCTTTTGGTTTTTCCATATAGAGTATCACGTCATCTGCGAAGACTGAAAGTTTGACTTCCTCCTGGCCGATTTGGATGCCTTTTATTTCTTTGTGTTTTCTGATTGCAGAGGCTAAGACTTCCAATACTATGTTGAATAACAGTGGTGAGAGTGGACATCCCTGTCTTGTTCCCTACCTTAGGGGGAAAGCTGTCAGTTTTTCCTCATTGAGGATGATATTAGCGTTGGGTCATTCATCTCCTCTACCCATTCTTCACCAAATAAACGGCTTGGTGGATTATGTTTTTCAAAAAGCCAAGAAACATGTTCCTCTTCAGTTTTAAAGAAGCGTACTCAGTGCGTCATCCACACGGAAAGAGGGTATTCCAGGCTTTATAATTTCTGTAAAGAAAGGAACGGCATGAAGATGGGAGAAAGAAAAGATGTGGTTAGTTTTGAATAATGCTATGATTATTTTATCACATTTGGAAATAGGTAAAATCAGTATTCATCTATCTTGAATCCTAGGAAATGGTGAGATATGAGCTCTCTGTGTGGACTCCCATGAGGCCCATACTTGGAATAGCTCCGTTCACCCTGTCCTTAGCACTGAGGAAAAAGAACTCCTGATTCCTCCTTTCCTGAAGTTGCCTTGTTCCTAGAGGATTTCCTTGGAGTAGCTTTGTCACTAGAGGATTTTTGTTGAAGTAGTTCTAATTTCTAGAAGCTGTGTAAATCAGGGTGTTCTTGTTCATTCCCCATTCTAAGTCTAGCTCTTAAAATTTCAAAGAAGCAGAATGTGGTACATCCCTATTAAATGCAGGTGCTTTCTGCCCTGTTTACTTCAGACAGTTGAGTGTCTATAGTGGTTCCGACTGATGGTTTGTAAGCTGATGAATGGATGCCAAAAACTAAATGTCTCTTGAGTACAGTGGAGCCTATAGTCTAGTCTCCGTGAATATTAGGGCATTGTGCCAACTTGAGCTGGCTTAATTCCGCAAGCAGGAGCCCTTTGCAGAAGGATTCATGGTAATTAACCAATTCAAAGTGCAATATTTTCCTTTCATTAATTTGGCAGAAAACAACTAAATATCTACAGCAAGAATGTCTTTGACATTTTCATTTGCTGCTTGGAAAATAATGGCTACTTTGAATCGTGCTGTAAAAGCAAACTGCTAGGATTTTGTCATTTCCATTTTAACTTCCTAACAGACGTGAGGATTGCTCAATTAGAAATTATTTTTTAAAAAATTAAGTGAGGGGTAGGGGGTGGGTTAAATAGGTGATGGGGTTTAAGGAGTGTACTTGTTATGAATGACCGGTAATATATGGAGTTGTTGAATTTCTGTATCATATGCCTGAAACTGATACTATCCTGTTTGTTAACTAACTGGAATTAACGTAAAAAATTAAGTAGGAATAGTTGGCTGCAGGGGTAAGCAGAATTGATTCATATTTTGAGGTGATTGTTTGCAGGAGGTTCTTAGGGAGTTTGTTGGCTCAAGCACATTGGTTTTTACATCTTCTTCCCTGAATGTCTGAGTAATAGAATTCCACTTGGATGTGATAATTTCCTACCCTTTCTCCCTTCTAAAGTTCATTTCTTTTCCAAATATTGCTTAGAATTTTTCTCTTTCCTTTTTTTTTTGGGTTAAAGAAATATTTGTCATCTTAATCGGCTCTTTCCAATATTTGTTAATGTTTTACTTTGTGAAGTGTAGTTAGCATCAGTCCCCTGGAATGAAGTATTTGAAAAATCTTGGAACCAAAGGCTCCATGAAGGAAGCTTTTTCCCTGGAAGAATTATAGAAGTATTTATTTCTTTTAGGATATGTTAGTGTTCACGTCGATACTGTTATCTGTTGATGACATTTATCCTTTCACTAAAAATAGAATGTTTAATAGTACTCAGACCTTTGATTACTAGGTTCTGGTTATAAAAACCTTGATTCCTCAATTTAACATTTTCCCCTTTTGCAATTTTGACACGTTTTCTGTGTATATTTTTTTTTGTATAGTCTTTATTAACTGGATATATTCAGTTAGAAAGACATTATTGTATTTTTAACATGCTTTTACTAGTTTTAAGTATCAGAAACCTACTTCAGTCTACCTAAAAACAGAAGCGTGGAAGGTTATTAGGATAACTCCTGCAATCCCAAAGAACGGCGTGGGCTTGTGAGGAACTGGATGGGATCTGCCATTAGTAAAGCCATTAGGAACCTAGGTAGTGTACTCCTCCCCTTTTACGTTTGCTTCTATCTGTGTGTCTCTCCCTCTTCGTACTCCATAAATTTAATTTCAGATGCACATGACCAAATATGGCTCCCACCACCACCATTTGGTTAATCAGTTGGAGTGACCAGCCCAGACGGAGACACATCCGTGTAAATGATGAAAATGTGGGAAGCACATCTGGAGCAGGTGGGGGGTGGGGAAGTGTCTTGGGGCGTAAGGACATTTCCTCTTTGTCCTGTTTTCCAAAGAGAAGACTTTTATGTTTCTACTTGATGCACTGGGGGAGGGTGTTTCTAACAGGGAAACTCTTACGTATAAAGGCATTGAAGTATAAGGAGTGTTGAATTCTTCAGAAAAGGTGACTGTTGTGGACGAAACACAGAAGACTTTGGAATGAATTTGTAACAACACCGTTGTGCTGTTGTGCCGTCCACATGCACCAAGAGTGTGATTTAGCTCAGTTACATTTATTGGAAAATCTACCACGTTAAAGAGACTGTTTGATTTGGTAGGCTTAAAAGCTAGGATGAACATAAGGAAGATTTGGTGACACACAGCCACGATATAAGGCAGAGCGTGACATTCTGTTAAAAGCTTATTCTTTGTTTATTTATTTGTGCCTTAAATATTTGCTTTATTATGCGTCAGGTACTGTTCTGGGTACTGAGGCTACACAGTAGTTAGATGGATCCCTTCTTCTCATGGAGCTTATCAGAATGTTGCTACTCAAAAAATAGGATGCCTTGGCCAGCATCATCATCACTGAACTAGGAGAATGTTAGGAATGTGGAGTCTCAGACTCTACACAGACCTACTGACTCAGAATCTGCATTTGGATCCCATGTTACTAGAATATATAGTAAAGATTGAGAAGGACAGTTCTAGAGCAGAATTGGCAAACTGCAGCCTCCAGGCCAAAGCCAGCTGGTTTTTGTAAATCACGTTTCTTTGGGACACCAACGTCTTTTTGTTTGTGTATTGTCTGTGGCTGCTTGCATACTGCATTGGTATATTTGAGGAGTCGTGACAGGGACTTGATGGGCCCTCAAAGCCTCAACTGCGTTTTGACCCTTTAGAGACTGAATGTGCTGCCCTATTATCTACAGTATAAACAAATGGCTTGGAATGCACAACAGAGATTAAATTGTACTTGTTTGTGAAAAGTTTATGGAATAGGTCGTATTTGAATTCTTCTGAAAAACAGTGGTTCAACACATGATGAGCCTGTCATCTGTAATGCAAATGACACACGCTGAAGCCTGATATGTAATGAATATTTAAAAATCCAAAGACTGATCAAACTTTGTGACGGATCCCCTCTTGAAGAATGGAGAGCAGGCCTAGGAGATTTAAGAATGTTGGTGGCAGGGTGATGTAGTAAAAGTAATAGGTTTACTTCGTTTTTTAAAAAAATACAATAAATATAAGTTTACTTAGTTTTTTAAAAAAAATTTACCCTGTGTTTTTTGAGGCACAAATTGTTTCTTTGACGCTAATGGTATTTCAGACATCGCCAAGACGTCTGTTTATAGGTCTACCTGATGTATAAGAAAACTGATGCTGCTCAAGAAAGTCAGGTGTTTAACCAATGAGCAGTGTTTTAGCACCAGTAATGGGGCTGGAACCCTGGATCTAAGTCTTCTGATGAACTACTTGAACTTCCCTGAAACAAAGGGATCTAAGGAGATTCAGTGTTTAGCTCCCTGGATGCTGTCCATCTCTCATGTCAAGCTTCAATCCATAGCACTCTGCTTTTAGGTATCCTGAGTGTTAGATTGCTTGTTAGGTTTCTCTTGAACATTATTGGAAACATCATTTTGTTGTCTTAAAATGCCTTTTTCTCTCATCGAAAACCAAGGTAGTCACTGTGGACAGATAGGTTATTTCTTTGCTTTCTTTCTTTTTTAACATTTATCTATTTTTGAGAGAGAGAGAGCGCGAGCGAGCGTGGAGGAGGGGGAGGGGCAGAGAGAGAGAGAGGGAGACACAGAATCAGAGACAGGCTCCAGCCTCTGAGCTGTGAGCACAGAGCCTAACGCGGGGCTCAAACTCACGAACCGCCAGACCGTCTGACCTGAGCCGAAGTCAGACGCCTAACCGACTGAGCCACCCAGGCGTCCCCAGAGAGACTCTTTCTATTGTTAACAATACAGTCATGATTTGAATACAAAGCATCGCTGGCTTGAGCACCCATGAGTGATCAAATAGGAGAACCTGGAGAAGTGAGTGAACCTGGTAACCTAAGTCAGTTTCGTTTTGGGACTTTATGGGTTCTCAGCGTGATTGTTATCTTGGCTTTGCAGACGGGCTCTGGGTTGACAAGACTGCTTAGACAGTAACCGGTGACTTTGTGGGGTGCTCCAAAGAGCTTGAGGGCTCTGAAATAGGAAGAGACAGCAAGTCCAGGTAGAAAGCAAATGTAAACCGGATGTGAAGCAGCCAGTAAGATACACAGTAACTTAAAAGAGACCCTGGAGGTATCCAGCTACCCAGAGTACTATCCACCCCAAATTATCCCATCTCACTTTACAAGTGAATTCAGTTCAGGCAAACTAGAAAGATCAGAGGCAAATGGTTTAAGGGTGAGATGAGCACCTCCAGGACCTTGAACGGAAGAATGCTGGGGAGCCTCGTTTTCTAAAATCAGACGAGTCAGGGTCTGTGGAGAAATTGAGGTTCCCAGCAGATCTGAAAACAGTTGCCAACTGATGTCCTTCCCTCGCCAATGCCCCCCCCCCCCCGCTGCCCGCACACACGTACACACACAATTGTAGCAATATTTTATGACTGTGGGTTTAAAGACAAATATATTAAGAAATGCTAAACATTTTCTTTGTTCTAAATTTTTAGTTCTTCTTCTGATTGATTTTAAAAGAAATTCAAAACTTGCTGTGGGCCCCTGAAAGCGTTATGGGCCGTAGGCACTGTGCCTGATGGATAAGTCAGCTCTATCTTAAAGCGTTTGTTTGTGTTAGCATATCAAGGATCTAAATAAGTTGAGAAACTCACGCTTAGTGTAAAAAAAAAAAAATTCTTCCTTTGTGTGACTAACCATTTCATATAATTGTTTTACATTTTTAAAAAAAAATTATTGTGTTTGATTTCTCATTTAACTCTCTTATTTGGGGAACAGGTAGCTATTTCCACAGTCTTTAAACACAGCTAGGAAGACCTTTATACTTTGTTAAGGTTGAGATTGGGACAACTTGAGAAACTGGGAAATGAAGATCATTCTGATAATTTGAAGTTTTTCTGTTCTTTTTATTTTGCCTTAAAAGGAAATGAGCAAATATACTTCCACAAAGGAAATACGAAATGTGAAAGGCAGTGTGGTAGCACGGTGTTGCTGAGGTTTTCATTGCACTCTTCATATTCAAGAAAAAAAAATAAGTATGGGAGGAAAGGCCTTTAAAATTACACTTAAAACATTTTTGCTTAAACTTTGGAAACTCTGCAGAACTTAGGGTCACGTTAAGATTTTCAGTGTTCCATCATCCAATTATGAGGCCTTGAAGTCATAAGATACTATATCAGAATTATTTATCACTGTAGGTGCACTTAGCTCAGGACCATAAATTATGGAAATTGAGGGTGGGGAGAGAAGAAGACAAATACAGATGAAGAGAATGAGAGAAAACAAGAATTCATTAAAAATAACGTGGACAAGAGCTCCTGTTAACTGGCCTTGATAAAGTAGCTAGTCCTGGTCTAACCCTCCTTCCATGAGCAGTGATAAAACTGAAGAAAATATATGAGACAGCTGGTCTTACGCAGAGATAACAGGCAGTGCAGGACTGTGATTATCGAGAAAAAAAGAAGGCAAGCTCAGATGAGGAGATCCGGGGCTCCTGGGTGGCTCAGTCGGTTGAGTGTCCGACGTCTGCTCAGGTCATGATCTTGGGGTCTGTGGGTTCGAGCCCCACGTCGGGCTCTGTGCTGACAGCTCGGAGCCTGGAGCCCACTTCAGATTCTGTGTCTCCCACTCTCACTGGCCCTCCCCTGCTCATTTTCTCTCTCTCTGTCCCAAAACTATGTAAAAACATTAAATTTTTTTTTTTTTAAATAAGAGATCCATGTTTGCCCTGGTTTTCTGCCGACAGTTTCCTGTCTATGTCACAGGGATATGGAGTGTAGGCATCAACAGGGATGCCTTGAACTGAGAAGGCAGAGATCAGTCTCAGGCTCTTGGTGCCGCCGGGATCTGGAGCAGAGCACCAGAAAGGAGAAAGCTGTACGGGAATGGGAGTCCCCAATTCTAAATGTGGTCAAACCGAAACGTCCACACCTTAGGAGTAGGCAACGGTGTCGTGGCGTAAGGCTTACTCTATCTACATCCACCCTAACAAGTTGAGACTAGACCTCACAGGGAAGACGAGGGTAGAGGTTTGATCCTGCCGAACTAGAGGGCTTTGCAACCCCCCTCAAGCTGTCCTGAAAATCCTCCCCGTAAGACAAAAATTCAGGA
Source organism: Acinonyx jubatus (assembly GCF_027475565.1). Taxonomy (NCBI): domain Eukaryota; kingdom Metazoa; phylum Chordata; class Mammalia; order Carnivora; family Felidae; genus Acinonyx; species Acinonyx jubatus. The sequence goes on along the minus strand of NC_069391.1, from coordinate 85,140,703 downwards.
TGTTCAGCCAGTAATACTGTTGTTTTGAGAGCAGAAGTCACCACTCTTCAGAGGCACACAGCAGAATCAGAATCCAGGTTGCCTGTACTCTCTTAGAGTTTTATATACCTGGAAGTCACCAGGGCTCGGTGACTTCGATTTCTTCTTCATTGTTGCTCCCTGGTGTTGGTTGCATTCTGGTATTCCTGTGTCAGTTCTGAGACCGCTTCTAGGATAGCTCCTCAGTTTTATTGTTCCCATATTTACCTCCCCTGGGAAAAAGAATATATGTCTCCATATTTCTGACAAAAATCCTGTTAATTTGTTTTGATTCAACCAGTGTACGTCATACCTCCTCCTCAGAACTAGTCGCTGTGGCTATGATGGTAGAAAGTCCTAACTGCTGTATGATGGATTGTGTGTTGCATCCCTGGAGTGAAGGGTGGATGGAGTTAACTTCTTGGGGACCTGGGGGATCCCCGGAGGTTCTGAGAAAAGAAAAGCGGAGAGTAGATGTGAAGGGAGGTGATTAATGTCCATCACATATGCCATTATCCACTGTAAGTCTCAACTTTTCTCTTGATCCTACCATTAGGGAACTCTTCCCCCGACAGCAGGAAACAACCCACTTTTCCTGGCCGGTCATGTAGGACACATACCTTGTTATCTTTTCCTGTGTCAGCAGATTGTTTTGTGGGGGGTGGGGGGGATTGTCAGTAATACTTGAAATTTCATCTGAAAGTGAATCATTCTAAAGTATATTTTATTTTCCCATTGGATATGCTAGGGATGAATAGCAGCGTATTTTTAAAAGCAAAGCAAAATTTAATTTGAGAAATCTTTATTAACACCCAAATGTGAAAGGCATGGTACGAGTAACACCTCTAAAGGTGAGCCATTTGAAATCGTGAAAATTTACTTCGTTTTGTAAAGGAAACACAATACACTCCAGAAAGATTCCTAAAGGGCATCCGGTCCGCCATGCTCTCTCCTGCCCTCTCCAGTATGCCCTCCAGGAAGAGCTCAGTGATAAGAACTCAGTAACTACTTTCTAAGAAGGTTCACATGCCATTGTATCTGGGATACAGTAAATACGCAAGAAGTGAGGTTTGATTTTTAGTGTGAATTTTAATTAGAGAAATAATTGGCTTCTCTATACATGGAGGACAGAATCTGTGTGTGTATATCTTCCGCCCAGTACGAGTCTATTTCCTCCCCTTGGAAGGTAGCACTTCCTGCTTAGGAGGGCGGTTATATGTCCCTATTTCATCGTCCTGTCACCAGCGTAAACACTCAAATCACTGCTCACCTATGACAGCGTTGCCAGATACACTCACCATTGAACTTCCCTTCCTCTTAAACTTCTTTAATTTTCACTTGTCTTTAACATGGTCATAGAAGTAGACACCATACCCTTAACGTGACCTGAACGGTACAGTTATTGTAATGAGAATATTTACTTCCCTCTTCAGAATATGTGACTTCCACGTTTTGGTCCTTGTTATGTTGGTTCACCTTAATTGAAGTACACGTATTATATACAATACCCACACGAAATATAGCCTCTAACACTGTTGAGTTTTTAAGATGTAGAACATTTTCATACCCTACGAAGCTTCCTTGCACCCCTACTCAATGTCATGCCCACCTATGATCCATAGCTCTGGGCAAACAGTGATCCGCTTTCTAGAATTCCACATAAATGGAATCATGGTATGCACTCTTATGTGTCTTTTTTTTTTTTTCTTTTTTTGCTTAGCATAGCGTTGCTGAGATTCCTCCCCATGATGTTGCATCAATAGTTCTTTTCTTTTTATTGCTGATACTGCTGATTAGTCTTACATTTTATGAATTTACCACAGTTTGTTCATTCTGTTACTGATGGACATGTAGCTGTTCTCAGTTTTTGCCTGTTATGAACAAAGCTGCTGTGAACATTTGTGTTCAAGCCTTTATTCAGACAAGTGTGTTTATTGTTTTCTTTTTGGGTAAATACCTATGAGTGGAAATGCTGGGTCATGTGATTCGTGTCTGTTTAACTTTAGAAGAAACTTACCAAGCACTTTCTGGAGTGGTTGTACCATTTCACATTCCCACTGTAGCGTGTGACAATGACTCTAGCTTATGCACATCCACTCGCTTTTTTTTGTTGTTGTTGTGTTTTTGTTTTGCTTGGTTTTGTTTTTTTAAAGCTGAAGAGAATTCTTAGCATATGTTGAGATGGAGTCAAATTGATGTCAGGAAAGCAGTCTCTAGTCATCCAGAGGGTATGTTTGCCTGTTCTGGAGGATGGTCCTACAAGAAGGAAAGATCTTCTGTTTTCATTTTTTATCCTCTCAGAGTTATTATGCTTCTTGTGGATTTAGAGCTTTCTGACAAGAGTACTATTTTTGCCGAGCTTTTTTTTCTTTTCTTTTTTTTTTTGTATGTGTGTTTGTTTTTAATGTGTTTCCATTGTAACAGTTCGGTCAGGCAACATCCTGAAATCATGTACAAATCACATTTCTGAAATATGTTTCTCCTTTTGAAGCTATTCATTTTTGTAAAACCATTTGCCTCTTAATGTGTCATATATAACAGGTCCTTACAAATAGCAGGTGCTCAGTTAGTGTCTCTTGGTTTCTCGAATATCATATTTTCACTCTATAATATGTGCTATTTGCTTCCTAAGCAAGTAAATAAATCTGATTTATTATGGAGCTGTCTTAACTAGCATGATGGATGATTCGAGTTGTTGAATTTGATCTGTAAATCTCTTAGAAGATCTTTTATTCCCGCTAGCATCAAGGAGTAGAGAAGAGGTTGCTTCTGATAAGATGTTACAGGGTTTTCCCTTCACTGACTAGCAATTCAAAATGCACTTATTCCGTAAACTCAGAATCCTGTAAGGTTGGACAGATCCACCCCATGCCGGGGCAAGATAGTCATTGTGTTTTTGCCTTAGACTTCAGGACATCTTTTTTTAAAAAATACAAACACACATACATGTGCCTCTCCTGCCACCACCGCCACCACCGAAAACCCAAGTTGATTTCAGGACCAGTTCAGCAATGTAGGGAAAAGTCAACTGGGCTGAAGCAAGACCCGTCTTCTTCTCGGGGGAGGGGTACATATGCCGGGATGGTTTCGCTGAACCTGTTTCACCTGGAGTAAATCCCATGAACTGACTGCTCTTCTCCAACCTCCCGTGTCTCTGGTTCTTTCTGTAGCTGCTTCTGCCCTTTCTTAGGCATCTTTTCTATTCCAAAGAATAAATCAGGTTTCTTTCGGTAAATTCTTCCTTTCTTTACTTTATTTTCTCTCCAGAAATAACGCACAGGTTTTTTTGTTTTTGGTTTTGTTTTGTTTTTTTGTTTTTTTTGTTTTTGGCTTTTGGAGTGAATAGCTCCCGTCAACAGGACCATATATCCTGTCGATGGGCCCAAGTCATCTGCTGGAGTTGACCTTGCGACAGGCTCTCCTGTGCGCAGTGCAGGCACTAGAAGAGTAGAGAGGCAGAGACAAAGAGAAAATGTAGTAGAAGGAAATGTGTGAAGAAGACAAACGGACTCTCTCAGGGTTAGTTTCTGTATTTCATTTGGGTCCTATAGCCCCTCTACAGCTAGAGTGAACAAGTTCCATGCCTTGGTTTCCCCATCTGTGAAATAGGGGTAATAGTACTTAGGTCATTGGGTTAGTGGGGTGATTAAATGACTTCCCACTGGAGAAAGACTTGGAATGCTAAGAGTTTCAATCCATTGCTTTTCGGTACAGTACCAACCACTAGATATTGCTTTAAAAATGCATATTCCTTCTGTCCTATATTTTCATAAAATAGACTAGAAAATGTTAACAGTGGTTATCTCTATGGAGTTGGATGTCTGGCTCTTTACATATCCCCCCCCCCCTTTTTTTTTTTCTATATTGAAGTTTATTTTATTTTAACTCTTAAGTGAAAGGAGGATCTTAAGCTCTGAAGCAAAAGCAGTACTCTCTAAGCAAGTGCATTTGATCCGTTGGGGGTTTCATCTCCATTGTTTTTGCTGGCATCTTCCACATAGTGGGTGTTGACGTACTCCACCAGACAACGTAATCCCTGAGTTCAGAACACATCTGGGGCAGTCAGGCCAGATGCAGGAGACCTTATATCCATTATTTGTGGTCTGCCTGCTTTTTATGCACATAGGATGAATATATACCTCTGATTTCCACAGATTTCTTTACTCCTTAGGCCAGTTTCTGATATAGCCCCAAGACTTCATAAAAGAGAAGGATCTACATTTGCTGGTTTCAGGGTTGGCTCTGGGGTATCTTTGGTTGCACAGATCAGGATCTAAGGGATTTAAATGGACAAAATGATTTCTGATGTCTTGGGTTGTCTGAAGAGAAGAACCAGGAATGAAAGAGGCTGGGGAAGTTAGGAAAGGGATGGGACTGATGGTTACAGGCAATTAGGGAAAAATACAGTGGTTTGCAGGGATAGTTGCTGAATCTGTCCACTGTGGGATCGGCCTCCTTTCAGTGCAACTCTCCGCCTTCCTCTATATGTGATACAGCAAAGTGGCGGAATAACTCTGGAATCTGCATTTAGTTTGGAGGAAAATAGAAGCCAAGTTCTTGCTCACTTACTGGTTAAAGTGACCTTAGACAAGTCTTTCCAGCTTCTTGATTCAGTGTCTTCACCCACGAAATATATAGTTTTCCATAAAAATATCTATGCCCCGGCTTCCTAGGACTGTTGTGAGAATCAAATAAAACAATTTAAGTAAAAATTCCATAAATGGTCCAGCTTACCTCAGTATTTGAAAATGATGATAAATGATGACCACACTCAGCCTTCAGAATCATCTTAGCTTTATTCTTGTGCTCTGGGCTGCTGTTTTCAGGTTTCTGCCCCGTCCTCTCCGTAGGCATTGGGCTTAGTGAACCGCAGAATGTCCCATTAGTACTGTGCCCGTGCACGAGTGTTTTCCTGGCCTTGAGCCTTCTTCCACTGGGGAAAGCTACTAGTCAGTATGGTTCATTGTAAAAAAAAAACCCTCAAAGGAGGCGCCATGCATGTGGAGAGAACTTTAATTCAGTACTGGTGACTGAGGATGAAGGGAGACAGAGAGGCAGCTTAGAGGAACAGGTGTCTTTGACCCCCCTCGTACTTTCTGCCTCGTCCTGGTAGTCTCACTCAGGGTCTACGTGTGCCGTCATGGCAAACCTTCCTTATTAGTGCATGTAAGGGATGAGAAGAGGAAGATGGTCTTACAAACACTAAGGTTGTAGGTGAAGTTTTATGTCTGTTATTAAAGGTGTAGAACATCTACCCACCTACTTCTCAACACAGTAGACTAAAGTCAGGCCTATTTGGTATTTTATTACCATATTGATTCAGGCTCATTCGCATTCAGCCCAGCTGAGGCAGCTGCAGTGTCATTGTCAAAAACAGAGCATGTGTTACAAATAATAGTTTTTATTGAAATAGAAAATTTTGGAGATACTTAGTAAAAACATACTTGTTTTACCTTATTCTGCAGAGCACATAAGACGTACGAGATTATTTTAATTAAGAAAAGAGCTTGTCCTTTTGAATTTGGAAGAAATTATAAAGTATAATTATATGAATTTGGTATCCTTTATAATTTGATAGTACAGCATCTATTTTTGTGCTTTTAGTAATATATGCAGCGTTGAAAGCATTGAAGTTGCATAAAATAAAAAATGTGAAATGTGTTCCACATTTATTTTGTTGTTTTCTTATACCAAATGGAATCCATTCAAATGATACACTGCTGAATGCTGCCTTTTATCTATTTAAAAACAAATTTAGAAATAAATGTTTTGTCTTCTAAAAATTATAATATTCAAATCCATAAATTCTGGTTGAATGGAACACACTTAGAAGAAATAGTTGAAGGCGGCAGGTTAGGCCTAACTTCAATATCCTCTCACATGTGATAGTATTAAACTTGTTGGTTGATCCAAAAATACTTCACGTCATAGATCAGTTTTCATTGGATCATTGTCTCTTGCCTTGAAAAGAAATTGCCCCAGCTTTGTTTTGACACTGGCTTTCAAATAATTTCTAAGCTTCTCTTTCTCTCTCTCTTTCTCGCTCTCTTTTTTTTTTAACAGTTATGAACTGGAAGCAACCCATTTTTCTGTGCTGATATCCTATTTTAATTGATGTCACCTAATTAAAAAAAATTAGAGTCATTGTCTTGACTAATAAGCTTCCAGTAGTTATAAAACAATGGTGTGTAATATAGTTGTGGTGTTTTGCATTCTTGCTATCAGGCGCTGTTGTGAGCCCACAAAAGGCGTTAAGTTGTTTGGTCCTCAGAAACACTTCAGGAGGTGTTCTCACTTTATGGTTTATTTCTGTCTTGCAGTGGAGGAACCTGAGGCATTGGCAGTTAAATAGCTTGCCCAAAGTCATGGCCACCCGTTGGGGTAAAGCCAGAGTATGAATTTGGGCCAGGTGGACTGAGAATTCAGTACTCTGAAATGTCATATGCTCTGCGTTCAAATACAGAGAACTGACAGATTGCTCGCGGTAGTCAGGCACAGGCCAACAGATGTGCACATCTGTTTTCACAAAACCTTTATCTGCTTTTATTAGGTGAAAATGGGCCTTTAAAGAACACAGATATCTGGATAGTGTAGCTCCAAGCAAAGGCTGCTCATTTTTAAATATTTACAATTATAAATCCTATTAAGCAAATCATATGTTCTTCCTGGAACAGTTTCTTCTGTAAATTTTGTGAGTTTACACATTTTAGAAAGATTTCTAGGATTCTTCCAGTCTAATATTTTATGAATTCATGATCCTTTCTCTTATTCTTAATTTCTCATGTTGCTTACTTGAAACTCTGTTGGTCAATTAAATCATTGACTCCTCTTTTTTCCTTCCCTTCCCTTGTATGTATTGGGGTGGTAAGGCATCTCATAAATTATCACGTGTTGTATTATAATGTAGTTAAAATACTTTCTACTTTCCTTGTTTATTTTTTCTCATACCCATGGGTTATTGAGAAGTCAGTTACTCAGTTTCTAAGCATTGGGTGATTTTCCCAATATTTTTCTGTTGTTGATTCGAATTTAATTCTGTTGTGATCAAATTGCTTGATAACATTTGAATTCTTTCACTTATTTGGTGGTCAGAATACGATCTGTCCTGGTAAATGTGCTGTGTATAGTTGAGAAGGGTACGTGTTCTGTGATTGTTGGGTGTAATGTTCCATAAATGTTAATTAGGTCAGGTTGGTTGTGATGCGCAAGTTTTCTATATCCTTACTGATACTCTGTCTACTTGTTTTATCAATTACTGAAAGATGAGTGTTAAAAATCTCCATCGATGATAGTGCATTTTGCCATTTCTCCTTTTCGGTTCAGTCAGGTTTTGTTTTACGCATTTTGAAGTTCTGCTAACAGGTGCGTAAACATTTGGGGCTGTAGATTCTCTTGATGGATTGGCTCTTATATCGTTGGCTTTTCTTGTTCCTGGTAATATTTGCTGCTTTGAAATTTATTTTGTTTGGTATTAAAATGTAGCATGGTATATCTTTTTAAATCCTCTTACCCTTTTTTTTTACCCTTGATCTTAGCCAAAAGGCCGAGAAGTGATACCCTTTTTCTTTTTTTTAAGGTTTATGTATTTATTTTTGAGGGGGAGAGAGAGAGAGAGGGAGAACTCACGCAAGCGAATGAGGGGCAGAGAGAGAGGGAGAGAGGGAGAATCCTGAACAGGGTCTGTGCTGTCACCAGGAGCCCAACTCGAGGCTTGATTTCACAGACTGTGAGATCATGACTTGAGCCAAAACCAAGAGCTGGATGCTTAACAACCATTTGAGCCACCCAGGTGCCCCTCATTTCCTCATACTTTTAGCCTGTGACGTTATATTTAATGTTTATTTTTATTTTTATTTTTATTTTTATTTTTGAGACACAGAAAGACAGCATGAGTGGGAGAGGGGCAGAGAGAGAGAGAGAGAGAGAGAGAGAGAGAGAGAGAGAGAGACCCAGAATATGAAGCAGGCTCCAGGCTCTGAGCTGTCATCACAGATCCTGATGTGGGGCTTGAACTCACAAGCCGTGAGATCATGACTTGAGCTGAAGTCAGACGCTCAACCGACTGAGCCACCCAGGTGCCCCGACATTATATTTAAGTTGGATTTCTTAGAAACAACATTTAGTTTGGTCTTTGTTTTCTGATTGGATCATCTCTGCCTTTTCGTTGGTTTATTTAAACTACATTTTATGTGATTATTGATATGGGTAGGTTTGACTCTACCATGTTGCTGTTTGTTTTCTTATCTGTCCCACCTATTCTTTGGTTCTCTGTGCTCTTTTCTTTCAGATTCCTTGAGTAATTTTATGGTTTCGTCTTTTCTCCTTTTTTGGCTTACTGTGATACCTCTTTGTTTTATTCTTTCAGTGGTTGCTCTGTGATTTTACAGTATGCTTCTTTAACTTAACACAGTCTCCTTTCATATAATGTTATACCCTCTCATGTGTAGTATAAGAAAGGCCAGTGATCCTTAGCAGCAGTTGGGGTGATGGGACAGAGGACCATACTGGAATCATGTTTAGTGCATATGCGGGAACTTGGAAAAATGCCTCGCTTCAGATGCCGTCCTACTGGCTTGTTATTCCTCCTCTAGGAGCACTGATAACATCCTTTCTTTTTCTGGATCAGAAAACTGAGGCTCAGGTTAAAGTGATTTCAGTAAATGGCAGAAACAGGCCCAACATAGCATCATGTGAGAGACCCTGGTCTGGAAGTCAGCTAGACTTTGATTCGAATCAGCACAGTTGCTTGCTAGATGTGTGATGCTAGACAAGTTATTTAACCATCCTGTTTTATGCCTAGAATGTGGGTAGCAATCATCACCTGTTGTTCTGTCTGTTCATACAGCATTTGTTTTCCATGTCAGCTGTCCAAATTATACAGGGTAGTATTCATAAAGCACCTAGTTAGGTTGTTGGGCAATTGTTGGACTTCAGAAACACTTGCCATGTAAGGATTATGGAAGTTACTGCCCAACTCCTCAGTAAGTGCTTTTAGTTGATTTTCACAGCCAATTAACTCTGGAGATGTAAACGTCCTTTAGACCTAGAAATGTTTGTATCTATGTAGGGAAGACATTGTTGATATAGATGAGCTTGCTGTGAATGAGTCTGAGAATTAAACCACATAGGTTCAGAGTTTAGAGGAGACCTAGACAGTGAAGAAAGTTCCATGAAGGCTGGAGGCTGGGACAGTCAGAGACATCACCCACTATCTTCTAGGAATTGATAAAGAGAGAGAGGTCGAGGGGTCAGAGAGGTCAAGCGGGTGGGTATGAGTGCGAATGTCACAGATCTCATTGTGTTGCATTTGCAAAGAGACGGCTCATATGATGGGATCAGAATTTAGGTCATTGAGAAGTAGGGGCTGGGAGAATGGATTTGCAAATCATCATCAATAGATTTGCATATGTCACTTGTGTACAAGTGAACATTGAAACTGCAAAATATCATTTGAGGGACAGTGTGTGCAGAGTGAAACACAGCAGGACAAGGATGTGTCTTAAGGGAATAAGTCTTTGTAAGGGAAAGATAAAAGATGAGGCGGTCAGGGAATTTAATGATTTCCTCATCTTGCCGTCTTTTCTAGCATCTAATGTTAGTGGCAGTTAGCAAATGAATATTTATTGAATTTGGGTTGGACGTAAGTGGTGAGAATAATTTATTAGTTTTGTTCTTAAATAGATTGGGAACTGTTCTTGAACCCATTAAAATCCTATCTCATGTAATGTGCTCTTTTGGAAAGATGGCAAATATATCTTTGAGTCTTACAAACTGGCACCTGTAATGAATACTAAAGAAGTCCATGTTGTTTGTAAATGTCTCGCTGATATTGTAGGGCCACGGTTTTAGTCTTAAGAGTGTCATTTCAGGGCGCCCGGGTGGCTCAGTTGGTTAAGCGTCCGACTTCGGCTCAGGTCATGATTTTACGGTTTGTGGGTTCGAGCCCCGCGTTGGGCTCTGTGCTGATGGCTCAGAGTCTGGAGCCTGCTTCGGATTCTCTGTCTCCCTCTCTCTCTGCCCCTCCCCCGCTCATGCTCTGTCTGTCTCTCTCCTTCAAAAATAAATAAAAACATTAAAAAATTTTTTTTAAAAAGAGTGCCATTTCATACCAGTGGTAGCTTTCAAATTTGAAACTCAAATTTGTTTCCATTAACGTGGAAGCATGGGAAACACAAGCTTGTAAGTGGAAGGGGGTATGGCAAGAGCGTAGATTTTAGAGTCAGATGGAGTTTCCATGTGGATCCTGGTTGTGTCTTTTATGAATCGTGGAACTTTAAAATATTTGGGTCTCAGAGGACCTCAGTGTCCATTTTTACGAAGTTGAGAGCAACACACATTTTACAAGGTTGTTGAGAATTAAAGTATTAAATTTAGTTGTAGGCATTCAATAAATGGTCACTTAAAAAAAAAATGGATGTGAGTAAGGAGCTGAAGACGGAATAAAACAATCCTGATTAATCTGGAGAATCTTTTGGGTCCCAAACACCAGCCTTACCTTTCTTCATTTTATCTAGGTGGAGGATATACATTTTTTTTTCTGTTTCCTAATTTATTACTTAGTATTCATCCTCCCACACTGAGATACTAGGCAGAAAAGCATAAAAGGGTTTTCACTTGCAGCCTTCCTCACAGTTGCTGGCAGAACTGCTCTCCAGCTCTGCAGAACTTAGCTTATATTTGTTCCAACTCTCTTGACTCCGAAGGTGTTAAAGCAGTGAACTGTTAGGTGACATCCATATTCAGGAAGTATTTGTTCCTTGTCTTCAAAGCAAGAAGAAAGGGAAGCAGTGGATGAATTCCTCAAAGAAATTGTGTCCCAGGATCTTCCGTACCTTTTAGATAATTTTCTGCATTGAGATTTTTTCCCCCTCAGGTTAAACCTGTTCACGAAAAAGAGTATAATCTAAATCCCGAATGAAAAGAACAATTCAAATCCAAAGAGTTCACTCCTGAGCAGCTCCCATCACAAGCTATAATGTGATATCCCTAAAATATAAATTTAACTCCCAGGCAAAAAATAGTCTGATGATCTGCTCTTGGGAAGGAACATTAATCACTTAAATTATGAATTATTAGTTATTTTGTTCAGTCTTATTCATACTTTTCAACAAAATAATTTATTGGGTAAATTGCGCTTAAAAAGTTCTGCTTGGTGTGTGTTATATGATGCTTTAACAAGTATTTTAAGAACATTCTTCTAAGATACAGATGTTTCATTCTGGGCAAGTTCTTTTTAGAAGAGGTTGTAACCGAAAAAAATTGGATGTTGCTATATACAGTGACAGATTTTGTAGAACTTTGTGTATTTTCTGTATTTCCCAAGGAAAGGGTCTTTTGGGCTTTGGGGTTTTTCCTGTTAAACCGAGATGAATTTTCATATATGTAAAGCCCATGCTTTGAGAACCAGCGTAAGAAGTACCATTTTTAGATTCATCAATATAAAACATGTTAGAATTTTATGTTTAAAAAATTGCCCTATTCTTTCTCCCTCTATTGATTTCTATTTAACTCGCATGAAATAATAAACACAGGTTTTCAGCCTTGATGGTGGCTTTATTAATATTCAGTTTGAAAGAAAAATGAATTTTACAGTAGAGTTGCCAGCAACAATAATTTAATAAGTGAGAAATTTGTAGGTTTTTTTTTTCTGGAAGTTCAAAGATAGTCATAAATTTCCCTCTCTTTCTAAAGATAACTCTGTCATGGGGTTGGCATGCCTAAAAAAAATGGATGGCCTCTTACGTTTCTGAGCCAGGCGATAGCTTTTGTTGCAAGAGCATTGCGTTTCTAGAAGCCACCTCCAGGACTCATTGATTCCACTGGCCTGCTTGCATTTGGAGCAACCACTGTTGAGCTTCTGAAATGCCAGCTCCACCCTATGTACCTTTTTTCACTCCATATATTTATCTCTGGAAAATGGTATTTTGATTTAGAGAAAGCTCAAAAAAGAAACATGACAAAATGAATTAATAAATCTGTCCTTATTAAGCTGTTCGCTTCTTTTGCCTTTCTCTTGCTCATTACTATTTGTGTTCGTCAAAATAAGTAGAGTTACCTTGGGGTTGTGCTAAGAGCACGACTCTGCAGTGCGTAATATCCCTGGTCAGGTGGTGTGGTAAGTGCTTTATTATAGTGATTCAAGCAGATAGATCATGGCCCAGTCAATGGCTCAAGGTCCTTACCTTGAAGGGTGTGTCCTAACTTAGAGTCTCTGAACCTAAGTTGCTCTGAACACAGCCACATAAAGGAAAGTAATGCATCATGACTAGGGTTAACCTTTAGTGGTCTCATGATGACGTGGTTCTACTGTCATCGGACAAGTACGAGCCAGGAACATTCAGCCCTGGTGATCCGATTTCACAAGAAGTTTTGTTTTGATATACCAAATACTTCGGCCATGTGGCTTATCTATAAGAAGTGAAGAGTAGTGTAGTTGTTACTGTTGGCATCTGTGTTGAAGTGCGGTAACTAAGGTCAAGCCTACGGTTAATGTCAAAATTAGTTGTTAAGTTGCCCAAAAATAATCTCAAAGAAAAAAAATGATTGGTATCATGAAGCTATATTGCTGACTCAGCTTAGATACTGAGTGCAGTTTGGAGAGGCTGTTGTGTGGCTCCTATTTAAATGTGGGCCTCACTAGATTCTCACTTCTAGGAAGGTGGAACAGAGTGGGGAAAATGGGAGGTAGGGGAGAGAGGGAGAGAAGACAGAGAAAGGGACAGGGAGAGCCGGAAAGAGAGAGTGAGGAAGAATGATTTTTTTTTTTTTTTAGCCTACATTTTTAAAACATTGTACTGTTACCTTAATTGAAAAGGATCTATCATTCAAGGTCAAGGAACCTTGTAAGGAAAAGGAACGGAGTTTTCACACGTAAATAGCCTTTCAGTTGCATTCAGAAAACACCATCCTTATAAATCTGGTTTGTGTGAAAAATGAGCCATGAGATGTTGATTACATATTTGTATATGGTTTTGAATCCAATACGTAACTGTTAGCTTACTATTTTGGTACAACAGGAAAATCATTTATATGACCTTCATAGGAACGGTTACATGAAGGCGTCATTTTTGAGTAGGTTATATCAGGAGGTCGTTAGCTCCTACCTTGCTTTAATATCCTCTGCTATTACAGAAGTACCACTTCTATGTAAACCAGCTGTGGACAACTTGTGAGTTAATAAAAACCAACAGTATGCATCAAGTGAGTAAAGAAGTCAAGCAATATGGTTGGTTTTGGAGTTGCATTTGTACAAAACGGCTTTAAAATCTTTTTAAAAGAAAGCGTGGACAGAATACGGAATGAGGTAATTGCGAAACATTTTAACATGGATAAAGGGTGCACGTCGCGGAAAGCTTGTAAACCTGCCATCCAACACTGATCACCCTCATGAGCATTTTATGCTGTTTGATGCTGAAAAGTGCACCTTATAAAAGCTGTTACACAAACCATTGCATTTAAAAGGTTTCTGTCTCACACCCAGAAATTACACTTATTTGCTGCAAGTGAAAACTCAGAGTTTGCTCCCTGTTTATTTTAGTGGCAATTACCGTGGTGTTGGATCTTGCTTTTACCCCTTCTTCCCGGCAAACTAGAAATGAGTCTTTCTGGCATCTTTATCTCAGTGTAAACACAGTGAGTTTGTGTATTGTACGTTACATGCAGAGATGAGGTAATAAGAAAACTGGGAGCCAGAAACACTCAGACACTCCAAATAGTAATAGAATACTGAACCTCTATCACTAAGATGCTCCACGTAGCCGAGAAAAAAATCCCAAATTTTACAAGATGACCCAGAGTTTCTGCAGAATATAAAATCCGGGGAACCATTTCAGTTGATATCTCCACACGCACACAAAGTTTGACTTACTGGAAATCTTGTTAAACACCCCCAAACAGTGCCTTATTCATTTATGTGAGAAAGAAACTTGGAAACGTCTAAGAGACCCTCTTATTCTAGGATTTCATTCTCCGTGTTATGAGCATTTCTCTCATTGTATAATAAGCACTTTGAGATTCTGGCAGGCCTTGCTACTTCTTTTTGAGTGCCTTCCTTTTTTCTTCTCTTATAAACCATAGTCTGTTAGAAAGAGCTGTTGACTGGGAGTCGGGAGTTCTGAGTTCTAACGCCAGCTCTGATATGCACAGGCCCGTTTGGTTTATTGGTCTCGGGTTCCCTGTGAAAAGGGGGCCCCAACTGGATGATCTCTGGATATTCTTTGAGTTTAAATTGCTGTGATGCTGGGAGGTAAGCCAGTCATCTGAAAACCTGTCACACCTTACCTCTCCACCCAGAATGTACTGAGTGATCAATTGACTGAAGGAATAATTCTCCTAAAGGCAGTTTTCTAAAACGCAGACTGAATGGCAGTTTTGTTATCCTTACCAAGTACTCTAATTTATCAATTTGCCTAAGATGCAATTTTCCAAATTATCAACTGCCCGAAATATGTTTGTGTTAACTACATATAAAGTTTACCACACATCACGCTGCATAGAATAGTTGCAAAAGCTTTTGAAATTTGTGGTGGGAAGCATTAATTAGTTTTAATTTGTTTTTAATTTTTCTATAGCAATTTCACTGCAGACACTTGGCAACAGAAATATTTATCAGTCCAATTCAGCTGAGTGCCAAATTTATCAGTGATATTTCATATCCTGAATGCCTTTCAGTTGCTTAAAACAGAAGCGACATATTTATCTACTTAAACTGGTTAGCAAATTTGTGAATGAAGAGAAGTACAGAAATGCACTTAATGGGTGAAAAACGTGTTGCAGAAAATAAACCATCCCTATTATCATTTGTCAACTCCCTGGTATTCAAGACACGCTCAACCCTTTGATTTAAAATAAATGACTCTTATTCTCAAAAGTTATGGGCTCAGAAAGTGGCAAAATTCCAGAATATAGGTAAAAGTAGGCTGTGGCACTGGTTTGCAGCAGAATTCGCGACAAATTCAAACCTTGACTTCATCAACATGAGCACCAAAGAAATCTTCAAAAGGCCTTTTTAAAACCATACAAATTATGTCAACAGTTTCACTGGTTAAAAGATACCAGTCTTGGGGCGCCTGGGTGGCGCAGTCGGTTAAGCGTCCGACTTCAGCCAGGTCACGATCTCGCGGTCCGGGAGTTCGAGCCCCGCGTCAGGCTCTGGGCTGATGGCTCGGAGCCTGGAGCCTGTTTCCGATTCTGTGTCTCCCTCTCTCTCTGCCCCTCCCCCGTTCATGCTCTGTCTCTCTCTGTCCCAAAAATTAAAAAAAAAAAAAAAAAAGTTGGAAAAAAAAAAGATACAAGTCTTAAGTGAATTGGTCAATTCGGCAAATTCCTAGCAAGTTGGCTTTTGGCAAAACAGACCTACTCCATCATCCTGTGATCCTCATCTCTGCCAGGGTTAGGGGACAGTGAAGCTATCATGAAAGAGTACTACTGTCTTTCGAAGCAGAGTATTTGAGGGATGTCTGGGTGGCTTGGGGTTGAGTGTCCGACTCTAGATTTCGGCCCAGGTCATAATCTCACGGTTTGTGGGATCGAGCCCCTAGTTGGGCTCTGTGCTGACAGCGTGGAGCCTGCTTGGGATTCTCTCTCTCTCCCCCTCTCTCTCTGCCCCTCCCCTTCCCTCTCTCTCTCTCTCTCTCTCAAAATAAATAAACATTAAAAAATTATAACCAGAAAAAAGGAAAACAAAAAACAGGGGGAAAAAAAGGGCACAGAGCCCGATGCGGGGCTCGAACTCACCGTCTGCGAGATCATGACCTGAGCCCAGGTCAGACGCTCAACCAGCTGAGCCACCCAGGCGCCCCTTTTCTCTGCTCTTCTGATCACTGTGGCAAAACATGTCCTATGTGACTATTTGAAGCAATGAAATAGGTCAAATGATTTGACACGTGTCAAGGAAAGGTGGTCCTGTGTTCAGACAGGAACGGAGATGGCAGTTGCACTAGAAGCCTCTCCTAGGCTTCATTGCTTAGGTGCTTGGTTTCCCTGAGCGCTGCCTTGGGCCAGTAATGTTCCTTAGAGTTCTGTCTGCTTCCCAGGTGTTGCGCCTAATTGCAGTGTGATGCCATTAGGTCGTAGAGTGGATATATTTTTCTTGAAGTTACTGAAGGCAATTTGTGTCTCTATGTAAAGGTCAGGGAGCAACAGTTCCTGGCACTTGTGCCAAAGACCCTTTGGTTTCACCAAAAATCAATTTTTTAGTGAATTAACTAATCAAGACTGTCCCTTCTTTTGGCATCTGAGAAGCTGCACCCAGTCCTAACTGTTCCTTTCGAGGTGGCATTGATGGCGGACCCCAAAGAACTCAACTACAAGATTTTAGAAAGGAAAGATCGTGTCCTTTATTTTTTTTTTAACACTTTCTGACCCGTGATTCAAATTCCAAAAAGCCTATGTGTATTGCCACCTCAGCAGAGCAAGTGTTAGAACCCACGTGATTCAGTATTTGTATTAGTTCTGGCCATTTCTACAGAATAAAACAGACCACCATCGTGTCGTTTACTCTGCGTTGCGGGAAGTGAAATTAAGATTATTTCAGAGGCTAACCTATCCTGGAAAACTAGTAACTGGGTGAAAAAAATTACAGCGTGTCCAATTCCTGTAATGTAGAAGTTTTAAAATGTGGAAGAGACTGCTACTTCAGACGGGACGACATAATCGCTGATCTGTAGAACATTTAAGGTGTTGCGTTATAAGCCTGTTACGGCATATGGCTGGGTTCAAAGAACAAAACAAAACAAAAGAAGAAAACAGAAGAAGAAATTCCACATTTTTCTCCTGGAACCTAGTAGATGGTATAATACATTCAAGCCCTCACTCTGGCCATTTGTAGCTGTGTGACCTCAGGGGTCATAGAGTCATTTCAGCTTTGAGCCAAAGTTTGCTCATCAATAAAAATGAGAAAATAGTAGTACCTATCTCATGAGATTTCTGGACAGATGAAGTAATGCATGTGGAATCCTTACATAAATGTGTTAACTAGGGGTGCCTGGGTGGCTCAGTTGGTCAAGTGTCCATGTCTTGATTTTGGGTCATGTCATGATCTCACGGTTCATGGGTTCAAGCCTCTTGGGATTCTCTCTCTCCCTCTGTCTGCCCCTCCCCCACTCACACGTGCTCTCTCTCTCTCTCTTAAAATAAATACATAAACTTAAAAAAAAATGTGTTAGGGGGCGCCTGGGTGGTTCAGTCGGTTGAGCGTATGACTTCGGCTCAGGTCATGATCTCTTGGTCTTTGAGTTCGAGCCCCGCGTCGGGCTCTGTGCTGACAGCTTTGAGCCTAGAGCCTGGAGCCTGCTTTGGATTCTGTCTCCCTCGCTCTCTGCCCCTCCCCCGCTCATGCTCGCTCTCTCTCTCTCTCTCTCTCTGTCAAAAATAAACATTTAAAAAAATTAAAAAAAAATGTTTTAACTAGTTTGTAACTAGAGGCGTCTTGAAATACCTTGTTCTGTGAAAAGTTTCAATGATTGTTAAGAGACCATAGAAGAATGTCAGTTGAATGTTGCCAAGCTCAAATAAATTTCAAGTGCTTAATTAATGATGAAGTTAGAACAATTACTGTTAAGGCTAATTACTTATTCTTAGCCTTTCAGCTATGAAAATTAAAGATCTCTGAGTGCTTCTGTCTTATAAAAACAAAGGAAGCATACCAGGCCACCTTTTCTAAGATGACGTGATTAGAGCATTGGGTTTGAATCCACAATTCAGTGAATCAGGCGTACTTATTAAAACAAACTAAATGATGTGTCAGGAGGTTCAGAGCTATAACTGAAGACTTAATTTGCTCATTTGAGTTTATTTAATCCCTATCTTTTTTCTTTCTTCCTTTCTTTTTAAATTATACACAAAATCAGTTGAGGCTTACACATCTTGGAGTATGGGAGTTGTTATAAAATTCTGCCATAATGAGAATTGAAAGCAAAGTCATATTGGAAAATTAAGAGAAGACATTCTTAATGAATAACTTGATTGAAAATGGTCCTAATAGAAAATTGTATTTATTACAGAATTTGCCTCTGATACTACCTACTCTAGGGTGTCAGTAGGGTCTTTAACGCATCCCTTTTTTATTCACCTCTTCATTCAACAAATTGAAGATCTGTGTGTTAGGGCACTCTTGCATATTTGCAGGTGAGAAAGAGGCATAGTCTAGGTGTCCCTGGTGTTCATAATCTGGTTGGAGAGGTAGTTACCCTACAGTATGATACTTGCTGTGCACGGAGTAGAAATAAGGTGCTGTAGGAGCACCCAGGGGAACCCCAGTCCCAGATTTGCCAAGAAGAAGGGAGGAGAGTGGTGGTGGTTTGGAAGGCTGTCTGGGGGAAGTGGAGTTTATCCTGAGATCTGAAAGCTGGAGCGAAGATGAGAGAATGTAGGAAGGAAGAATGCTTTGAATTGGAGGGATCTCCTCATTCAGAGGCTCTAGGTTTTGGGCACTGAGAGTAGTCCACAAGCAGAACATGTTTGGATTGTACGTAGTCTTCGGAAGATGGTAGGCGAGAGGTGTATGCTCGCGAGCCTTAGAAGCCCTGTCAGGGGGTTTGCAGTTTATCCCGACGGCACCGGGGACCTCTTGCTGGGAGTGACCTGAGCTCTGGAGACAGGAAGGTATGTGAATAGAATTTTAAGAGCTATGAGGAAGCAGAATCTTTGGACTGATTAGGTTGGGGAGGTGAGAGGGAAACATGGTGAGAAAGGAAGTGATTGGGATAGGACAGTTACTATTAATGTATTTTCAGGAACAAAGAAGGATTCCCTTCTTTTTTTTTTTTTTTTTTTTTTGAAAGAGAGGGAGAGAGCCCCTGTGGGAGTGTGAGCAGGGGAGGGACCGAGAGAGAGGGAGAGACAGAATCCCAAGCAGGTTCCACGCTGTCAGTGCAGAGCCTGACGTGGGGCTCCATCCCACATTCCCATGAGCCCTGAGATCATGACTTGAGCTGAAATCAAGAGTCAGATGCTCAACCAACTGAGCCACCCAGGTGCCCCTCCCTTACCTTTTTTTTTTTTTAGCCCCCGGGGAACACCATCAAAGTGTAAGAGGAGGAGGGAGGATAGAAAATAACTCCTTATGTGAAATTTCACACTTGCATAAAACATTACATAATGACAGTTGCTTTTAAACATAAAGAATGCATAGTTGATTTTAAACAGATTAATAACACCACTTAGGGGTGTTAACCCTAGATTTGTGAGATAGCCTAAGATAACCCACCGTAGAAGAAATTATTGTTTTTGGAGCCAAGAAAATGCTTTAGACTGAGTTGGAGGGACAGCCATACACGGAGCGCATTACTAGTTCCTGTAAAAGAAGCTCCAAGGGGGCGGGGTCTTTAATTCAGTGTGATTGACTTATTTCAATAATTACTGATTTTTAGAGATAAACAATTTTTTCTGTTAAGTTTGTGAATGTACCGAGTTGGCTGGAATCTTCAACTGGTTTACTTGTCATCCTTTGTCCAAGCCTTTATTCCAAGTGTTTACACATGTGTTTTACAGTGAAAATCAATATAAAAATTTCATTTGATGAGAGCATGTTTTACAGCAAGTGTTTCCAGGATTTATATGTGTGTGAATATATAGATTTCCCCCCCCCTGAGTCCGCCCACACCCCTGTTCATGACATTTGCTAAAAAATGGAAGTAATGAGAGTTCAGTTCCTTAAGATACCGTATATTTAAAGTGGGGTTTATTATTTCCATTATTAGTAGTAGTATTATACAGTATTATTTTCCCCTTTTAGATGTGTTGATCTCTCTGAGCCTGTCATTAGGATAGTTAGGAACTGCAAAAGGCTCTATTTTCCATTTTTATAAAAAGAAAAAGAAATGAGAAAAAAATAGACGACTTTCTTGTGTAGGCAAGAGAATCCAAGAGTTGTTACTGGAGCCTTCTCTGGTGTGAAGAAAATTAAGCATTCCTGTTCTTGCCTTCACTCCCTGTCAAACCCAAAGGAAATCCTCCTGTTTAGGGGTGACACTACCTGCTTGTTTTCTCTTGTGGTTCTTTAAATAATACCACCTTTTAGCCTCATTTTACCTTCCCTTTGTTTGCATCCCATCTAGTAGAGTGAGACCGTTGGGAAGCTCTTGTTGGCAAGCCTTTTCCTGTTTATCAATCCCAAAACATAAGCTGGAATGGGTACTTACATGTGTGTGGATGTAGCCATCCTAGTGAGTGTGTTACGTATGTAGAGTTACGTATATAAAGTTTAGGGTATGTAGTAAGAAGGAACAGAAGAGACTAAAGCTAGTTTAAAAAGGGGGAATACTTGTTGGCCTGGTAGGACTAAACATCTAGATTATGCACCTACACATCCCCTTTTTTTTTTCTTTTTAATTTTTTTTTACCGTTTATTTATTTTTGAGGGAGAGCGACACAGGGTATGAGTGGGGGGAGGGGCAGAGGAAAGTAAGAGAGAGGGAGATGCAGGATCCTAAACAGGCTGCAGGCTCTGAGCTGTGAGCACGGAGCCCGACATGGGGCTCGAACTCACAAGCCATGAGATCCTGACCTGAGCCGAAGTCAGATGCTTAACCTACTGAGCCACCCAGGCACCCCTATCCTCTTTTCAATTTGAAATCTTTGGAAGAAGCACCATGGCTCTTATCAGTTTGTGTACAAGGGAGAAGAATTAAAATTCATGCCTCGATTCTGGATTGGACAGTAGGTACTGGAGAGTGTCATGAGAAAGGGATCCTGTTTGACATTTGGGAATGTATGTTACCAGGTTTCTTTCCTTCAACAGAAAATGACATAGGTCATGGAACTAGCAACGAATGGATCTGTAGATATAATCTCCAGTTATATTTTTTAAAAGGGCTATTCCAGCAGAAACATTGAAGTGTTTTTTTGTTTTGTTTTGTTTTTTGGTTTTTTTAATAGCTCCTTTAGAGTTTTGAGCCACTTAGTAGGAAGGGAGACAGAGCTCTTGCCCCACAAATGAACAGATCAAAATCTATTTTTGCAGCTATGTTTGAGATTATAAGGTCTATTTTAGGCTACAGAATCTAAGACTGATTTTTTGGGATGGCCCCAGGCTAAACTGGAGCCCATATTGCTTTTGGCCAGCAAGTTCAAGGTTAGCTTGAGACCCCCCAAAGTATATGGTCGTTGGTTTGATAAGGTCCGTATTTCAGGAGCTAGAAGTTGCATGAATGTTATTCTATTTCCCCAAGCATTTTTCCAAAGCAATTATGTATCTGTTAAGAAGAGTGCATGGTGGGCTGCATATTATTTGACAACCTGCTTTTTATACTTAAAATAGGAATATCTTCCATGTTGGCTTTTATAGATGTATGTAGTACTCCACTATAGGGATACAGAATAGAACAATTTATAAGTATCCCAATTATGGATATTTTGGTGGCTTATTATTGGCTATCATATGCAGCATTTGAGTGAATATCCTTGTGTTTATGTAGAATGTTATAAATACGTACACATTCATTTCACTGGGCCCTTGTTTGCTTTTAAGGATAAATTCTGGAATGCAAATGCAAATGAGTGTATATTATAACCTCTTTCATCTATAAAATATTTTGTGAACACAAGGTCAGTGTATGACTCTTTTAATCCATGGTATGCTTTTCCAGTATAAAAATTACAGGTTTGATGACTTCATAAAAGTGTATTGGTTACATACTAGGTATAGTACCTATTTGCCATTTATGGGATTTTTTTGTGTCTCTTCAAATTTAGAATTCTTTCTCAGTGCCCAAAGTCTTCATAGACTATTTTATCTCTTTTAAAGTTGATTTCACTAAAATAGCCTCAGTGCTGCTGCCGTCAGTGTGGCCACCTAGGGTCCAATGACAGTGTGCTGTTATTGGAGTCAGACAAGCCTGGGCTTGAATCCTGACTTCATCTCTTAATAGCTTCATGGCCCTGGGCAAATTAATCTCTAAATGTTACTTTCCTCCGCCATAAAATGGGAATGTCTACGTTATGGGTGAAATTAGGGTTGAATCTGTCCAAAGCATCCATCACATAGTAAGTGCTCAGCTATTCTTATTAGTATCTCTAACAATGAAGATGACAGATTTATAATAAAGTGCTCATTGCTCATCATCTGTCAGTTCTGGGGGTTAATATCATTAAGTGCTCCATCCATTAGGTTCTGGTCACTCAGGATTGGATGGACCAATAGGGAGAAACATTTATAGCTTTGTCTCATGTATTTTGGTTAGAATCTTTCTGTATATTACATCATGGTGTTCTCAGGCTCTCTGTCCAGTAGGAAAGAGTGTAGGATGCTTAGATGTTTTTGTTTGGTTGGTTTTCTTTCCTTTTTCTTTCAGCCGATGTCTGAGCACTGTCATTTTTTTGCGTACGTCATGTAGGTAAGACCTGATTTGCCTGTTCACGACCACGAGTGGCAGAAAATGCTGGAACGACACTAGCAATAGACTGGACAAGCACTTGGGTCTCTTTTCCCCAAAATTACCTCTGTGCCTGATGACAGCTTCTCTTGACGACTAGAAACGAATAACAAATAATAAAATAGCTCTTACATTATTTTACTAGTTTGGCTTTACTAGTATGTTAGTAGATGGTTTTATTTTGTCATTGGTCCTTTAAGATAAAAACTGCTAAAGTAATTTGATTTTTCTTCTCTAAAGAAACAGTTTTTCATACTCTATTCTGAGTCAAGGGAAGAATTAGTTAAGCGAAAACCTTTGTTTGAAAAGTGAAAAAAGTTACCCCGGCAACCTGTATATGTTACCAGTGTGCTGATTAATCGTCGCCAACATTAATCACTGTCATCAGCTATCACAGAGAGATGACTGCCTAACAGTCTACACTATTATTCCATCATTTTCTACAGATCAATTTAGTGCAAAAGATTAATTGTACACAGTCATGAGGATTACGACATTAAACCTAAATACACAGGCAGAGCGTTTATAATATAAAAAATCATAAATCCCTTCAGTTACTTGATATATTGATTTGATAAAGCCCTGTGTTTTACAATGAATAAACTTTCAGAGGTGTATTTTAAATTAAAAAGGCCGACTGCAGTCTGTAGCTTTATCAGTTTCTAGCATTTGTACTGAATAAAGTGGGGGAAGAAAGCAAAGTCACAGTGTTTTTACAGTTGTAGCTAAATTAATCAGCTCAGTCTGTTTTTGTCAGTTTCAAAAAGTTAAACTTAGGAGTATTTACCTATGTATATAACCTTTCTAATATGCTCTGTTTTATATTATATTGTTGTTTTTAAAAGTTGCTTAATATCCTTAGGGCTTTTTTTAAATAGAATTGTAATAATCGTAATGTTTTCACCATCTACTCCAGAAGAGTCAGAAATGTATACATTTCATATTTAATTTTATGTTAAGGAAAGTAAGTAATGTCAACTCCCCCTCCCCAATAGCACAGCTCTTTTCAGTCATCTAATTTTAATAGAGATTTTAATTGCTCTGGGCATTATGTATACTAATATTTATTTTTTTTCTCGCGTTTATTCAACAATGCTGATGCTTAATCAGAATATTAGTAGTAAAAATTGCATGTCACAAAACATCAATTATGATTTGGGGTTTTTCTGTGTAAAGGCATACCAACGTTAAAGTTTTCTATATTTTTAAAACAGTAATTCAAATTATGCCAATTTTTTTTGTAAATTTCCATGCTCTTATGTTGAACCAGGTTTTCAAGTAAATAATTTATAGTTGAATGTCACATTGTAGATGTGATTTATTTTTATTAAACCCATTAAGTGACTATTGTAATATTAACTTTGGTTAATTTGGTTCAATTAGGAATTAGAAGGAACATCTTTTGTTTTTCCATACTAAGGAAAAAGGAAGGAAATTCTCTGTCGCACTTGAAAATTAAATTACAAGTCTTTATTTTCTTTACTGAATTGGAACCTGTTACATTCCTCAGTGTAAAACACACACACACACACACACACACACACACACACACACACACACAAAACAATATCGTCAGTGTAGTCGAGCCAAACTTTGCAGACTTTGCTTCTTTAGAAAGCAAATTATTTCAGGCTGAAAAACCCCAATAAAAATTAGATGGATACTACCTATTTTTAAGCTATCCCAGTTAGATAGTTCTATTTGAAAAGTAATTGATTAGGTCAGACTATTAAACCATTTAATTTGGCGTGTATATTGTGTGTGATAAAAGGAATCCAACTGTGAATTTGAGTGTATTAAATAATCTTCAGGAAGTTCCATAAAGAACGTTTGAACGCCTTGAAACTTGCAAATAACGCATGTTTGTTCCAAACACATTTGCTTTGCCTGGGTTTTGCCCGTCAGGTTGAAGAAATGCTAATCTTGTCGCTTTCAGCAGCTGGGTTTTTGCAATATTCTTTTCCTTCTCCTAGGGGTTAATTAGCCTTCTTTCAAAATGTGGCCTATTTAGCTGTAGATTCGCATGATTCAGCCAGAGTTGGCTGTGCAAAACAGAACCGTTAACAGGCGGGTGTGTCCAACTGCTTAATTAGGCAGAATAAAAAGGTCCTTTGTCAAACAAGCATCGGTTGCTCCTGACACACCTGACTGCCACATGAGGCAAGGAAGACGAAACTGAAATCGCGCATGTCTCTCCTGCAAGAATATACAACTCATTTACATATGGGCTGCGTCATGGACCAGCTGCAGGGGCTTATTTAGCTTATCAGAATGGATTAATATGACTGCATTTGTGGCTGATAAACAAATATCACTTGAAAGGGGGCTGTGAAGGAACTAAACTAACCACATTACTCCCAAACATAAACAGAGCACAGAAACCACTGCTAGATGAATAGGAACACCTCCAATGTACACATAAACCTTATGTTGGGTCTAAAACAAAACCTCCAAATGAAGCCTGCTCAGACACTACCCTCCGTGATGATTCTTGCTTTGCTGAAATGTTGGAAAGCTACCAGAATACTCTGAATGCGTCGGTGGGTTTAAATGATCTGTTTAGCAAAATTTGGCAGGAGGGTTATACTCCTCGAACATGCTTTAACATTCTAATTGATCTGCTGTTAAGTCAGGTCTTCAGAATTAATCCGTTAAAATGCCTCTGGAAAAATACTTACTAGTTAGGTTTTATTATGGCCTCAGCCGAAAGAGAGAGAATACTTCCTAATTTCGATGTCGGAGAGAGAAGGGATGTCTGTCCGTTGTTATTGGAAGTGTAGATGAAATACAGTGGGTTGAGAATCCCAAAGACTTTGCTGTTCAGATCAATAATAGTCTCTAGCTTTTCATTTGGAAGACTTATCATCATGATATTGCAAAGTACTAGCCAGAGTGACATCGCGGGCTTTGGAGTCCGATAAACCTAGGGTTGAATTCAGGCTCTTCCCCTTACTAGCTCTGTGGCTTTCAGCAAGTTATTGAGTACATTTGTGCCTCAGTTGCCTTATTTTTAAAGTGGAAATAAGAACACTTCCATTATGGGAGTCCTAAGAGGATTAAATGAGAAGTATTTCAAGCAGTCAGCATAATGTGTGGCACCTGGGAGATACTTGTTAGCCGAGAGACCTAATTATGGTCATGAGTTTTTGAGCCAGTCTCTGCCACGGATGTGACTGAGACCCTCTCAAGCCATGAGGCTTTGGCAAAGAAAGCCTCTTCCTCAAAACCGAGGAAGACAGGGGCGCCTGGGTGGCGCAGTCGGTTAAGCGTCCGACTTCAGCCAGGTCACGATCTCGTGGTCCGTGAGTTCGAGCCCCGCGTCGGGCTCTGGGCTGACGGCTCAGAGCCTGGAGCCTGTTTCCGATTCTGTGTCTCCCTCTCTCTCTGCACCTCCCCCATTCATGCTCTGTCTCTCTCTGTCCCAAAAATAAATACACGTTGAAAAAAAAATTAAAAAAAAAAAACGAGGAAGACAATGCCATTAAAGGAGAATGAAGTTGTGTCTTTCAAGGAAAGATGGAGAAACTAAGTTCTTATCAGTTGGCATGACCCTTTATGATCCAAGAGCCGGTGAGACAGGATGGGGATCAGCCACTCAGGAGTAAACAGATGATGTTCCGGGGCAGCTGTTTGTTGTCCGGGATGGGACTTTATGTGCCGGTTTTGACGTGGCATATGCGTAGAGCCAGAGGCCGGATGGAAAGCTCGTCGTGACTTTCTAACCTGAGGTTATAAAGCCATCATTTTCTATCCATTTTTTTTCCCCAGTCTGTTCTGCAAAGGTTGCTCCTATAAAGTAGTTGGGACCTTTTCCTTCTTTCTCATTCTGAAAATCTCCCCAGTTTGCATTATTTTCTTTTACTCCCTTCTATCTGTGCAATTCAGGACTCCCCACTTGGTCTAGTCGTCTAGTGCGTGAACTTCAGTGGGAGGTCCAAACCCTCCTTTCCTACCTCCAGCTGCTTGACCTTAGTTAAGTGACTTAACGTCTGTGAGTCTCCTGTTGACTCGTCTGTAAAATGGGGAAAATATTAGTTCCAATCATCTGGTTACGCATTTTTGTTGGTAAAGTGGTCAAACCTGGGTATTTCTATTCTGTATAAAAGAAGTGAATGAGTTTAAATGTTATTAAGATGGTCTCAAACCCAAAAAATAATTCTCCATTTTCAATCTGGATTGGTAAGACTGAATTTCTGGTTACCGCAAAAAGTGTCATGAACTCAAATGCCTATAGAGGCCAGGCAAGTGAAGGAGTATTTCCATTTAAATAATTTGCCTATAAAACATACACTGTATGCTCACCTTTTTTAAATCTTCACATTTTTTTGTATCTGGAAATTTGGTTTTTACCACAGATTTCTGATATTTAAATATTGGCAATTAAGAATTTTAATTTGTAGTTACTCTGAACCAAAGCCTGTCTGTGGAGTCTAATATAATATAGTCTTGAGAACCCAGTTTTTAGATCTATGCCCTTTATCTTCTGATAAGCTTTCTCATGTGGTTTATGGAGAATTCTTAGGAATTGCTTTAAAAATATATTTAATTTTTAAAGAGATCTTTCTTTTTATTGTTGCATATGTTAGGTCTAAAATAGTCGATGTCAAGGTTGGGTCGTAGCCTAAAATGGGTGTGTAGGCTGGTCTGCATTACAACGTATGGGCACACGAGAAAGCCTCGAGAAAATTCCCAGCCAGCACTGGGAGAAATAGGAGGGAGTTTTAGGTGAGTGACTACACTCTAAGAAACACCCACCTTTGATTGGACATAATTGGCGACTCTGTTTTCTTCATTTGTATACTAAACGGACCGAGGCCTCCACCTAGGTTGGCATTAGTTAGAGAGGCTAAGGAAACCTCACTAAAGACGCGGTAAGCAACATCTGGTTCCTTCCTCATTCTCTGCAGAAAGACATCTCCCCTCACTCACAGCCCTTCTGCTGTAGCACAAAAGGGATTGATGGCCTATAAGCATGTAGTGAATCAAAGGACATTGAGTTTCGCTTTCCTTTTTGGGAGGGCATTTTTTTCTCCCCTCTGTGATGGAATAAAGGAAGAGATACAGATAGGATTCCTCATGTGTATCCCTTCCCCAAATTTTGATGACCAAGGGTCCTCCAGTCATCTTACTTAGGCAAGAACTTTGTGTGGTGAATACTGTCATTCTCAATTTCAGGCATATCCATGATCTTAATGGTAGCCCAGAGGGATGTGTGGATGTGTGTGTGTATGTGTGTGTGTTTGCTTGGAGATGAATGCTAGATTTTTTTTTTAAATGAGCCACCATTTGGAAGATCTCACATAAAAATCTGAACTTCCAGCTTTTTTCTCTGGGATAATTGGGAGACTTCCCACAAATTCTCAACGTCTTGGAGCTGAGTGTGAAGAGCCGACCCAAGTAAATGATGTGGTAGCCACAGTCTGTATCACTTTCCCTTTGTTTTTTAAGCTCCTACCCACCTTCCCTCTGTATGCCCGAGGTCCCTCATCTGTAAATGGAGATTATAATCCTACCAGTCACACCTGGGTGTTACATGGATTAATTTACTTATAAATTAACACTTATAAATTTGGAAGGGTCCTTAGCATAGGTTGAACATGTAATCGATGTTAGCTGTCATTGCCGTATCTGTTGTAGTGGTAAGGTTTATTGTGCCGCTTGAGGGCCTTGGCTAACAAAAGAGTAAGCAAATCACCTAAAGAGATGCCAATGTCAAGGTCTAGAAAAGAAAAATAAGCATGGATTCAAAGCAAAAAGGCCTCGCCTCACATCTGTTCCTGTCCCCTTGAGTGAGTCTCTTAACCTCTCTGGGTTTCAGTGTCCTCATTATAAAATGAGAAGAGTAGATTAGATGTCTTCAGAGGTCCATTTCTAAAATTGAATGAGATGATAGAAAAGGTTTGGGGGAAACATTGGAAGAGAGGGGACGCGTTGACAAAAGATGGTAAGGGGCTTAATTTTCTTTCTTTTTCTATTTAATTTTTAAAAATGTTTATTTTTGAGAGGGAGACAGAGTGCAGGCAGGGCAGGGGCAGGGAGAGAGGGAGACAGAGAATCTGAAGCAGCTCCAGGTTCTGAGCTGTCAGCACAGAGCCCGATGCAGGGCTCGAACTCTCGAACCATGAGATCATGACCTGAGCTGAAGTTGGACGCTTAACCAACTGAGCCACCCAGGCACCCCTGGGGCTTAATTTTCTACTTGAAAGAACTGGATGCTCTTTTTGAATTTTCTTGGGGTAAATTAATGTTCACCCTGCTGTTCACAGATTTAAACCACAGTGCAGTATTTTTCTTAAATTACCAATTAAATACTGTTCCCCCAGCCCCCCAGGAAAGAATATTAGAATTCTGGTCCCTGCTCAGTAACAGATTAATATTTATTCCATTAACTCTATAAGTAGCAAAAGGGAATGTTGAGACCAGGAGGTCTTAGAAACCATACCTGTTACATTACACACTGCAAAATTTAACCTGTGTAGCTAGATCAGGCACATACGAACTTTAAAAATGTGCCATGCTGAACTGTGAATGAGAGAAGCTAAAATTTCGTGTCTTGCTTACCAGCCTCATTTACATAATAGCGGTCCTCCCCATGTCCAAAATACTAAACGTTGTTGATGTTTGGCTATCTCTGGGTAAAATCAAGGTTGATTTTAGTACAGTATACCACAGTCAGAGCAAATTAGTGAGCTTGATCCTTTGGTTAAGTTTTGGATATACATTATTATTATTATTAATTTTTTAGATCACTGCATAGTAAGTTTGAAAGTTGGAAAGGATGTTAGGAATAATGTATTCTGAATTGTACACTTTTGGGGGACACGCTAATGGCCTCTAAAAGTGTCTAGAAAATAAAATTTTATGACATACTTACATCCAGCTAGGGTTTGTGTTCTGAAAATTGAGAATCTTAAAATAATTTTGGTTTACAGTTTATAATATGATTGAAACTTTTATTAACAGATGAGACCTAAGGAAGGTAGATTTCAATGAAGTTCAACTTTTATAGCCTCAAAATAAGAAGTGTAAATGGGGATTTTTTTTTTCATGTGAATTGGTAATTTTCTGTGTAGACTTAAAAAGTGAACAGAATGACTATAAAGCTGCCTGGAATATCATGGCAGTATGTTGGGGTAAGAAATATTCTGAGAGTTGAAAGTTACTCTAAGTATAGGTTTTTTTCCTCATGTTTATTTTTGAGAGAGAGAGAGAGAGAGAGAAAGAGAGAGAGAGAGACAGAACATGAGTAGGGGAGGGACAGAGGGAGAGGGAGACACAGATTCTGAAGCAGGCTCCAGGCTCTGAGCAGTCAGCACAGAGCCCGACGCGGGGCTCGAACTCACAGACCGCGAGATCACGACTTGAGCCAAAGTCGGACCCTCATCCAACTGAGCCATCCAGGCGCCCCTAAGTATAGGAATTTTAGAACAAATGTAATGTAGCTAATCATGCAAGGAGAGCACTTAAAACTTTCTTTCTGATACTGTATTTCAGAGACCATCATGCAGACATCAGAGACCGGATCGGACACAGGTTCGACAGTGACTTTACAGACATCTGTGGCTAGTCAAGCAGCGGTACCTACCCAGGTGGTGCAGCAGGTACCGGTACAACAACAGGTAAGGAGCTGCTGTTCGCAGAGAAATGCTGTGCCTCTCCTTGTGTTGACTCTCCCACGCGGCTGTGTCCAAAGGGGATTTAGACTACACTTGCTAGTCCTGTGGGTGCTAAGATTGATTTGGTTCCGTTCTTAGGTTCATGCAGCAAATGTTTCTTGAGCCTTTCCTGGATGTGGCAGATTCTCTCCGTGTGGGGCTATTGGGACACAAAGAAAAGGAGCCCAACTGTATAAATCCCTCTTCTGAAAGAGTCTCTCTCTTAACTCCTAAAGAAAACACTGCTTTCTGACTTGACCATCCTCCCTCTCTTCTCCCCTCTCTTGTTCTTTATCACAACACCCTATTTCTCTCTTACCGAAATATCAGCCATCACAGTTTCATATAATTGGCTCCCAGTAAGTGGTAGTTAATGGAGGGGTTGTGCATGCCTTACAGGCAAGGATTTCACCTTTGTGATGTTTTGGGAAAGGTCTGAGTATCACGGCGACTGAAAAAATAGTGTTGAATGAAAATTAAATGATCTTAAAGGTCTGGAGATCTGACTCATCCCACGTAAAGAAGAATTGGGAATGAATTCATCATCACACGTTTACTACAGAGCTTATTCAGACCCAGGACACTCGGTCTGTTTCGGGAAGATACTGACGAGGTAAATGCTCTTCATGCCGGATAATAGTTCTGTCATGTGGATGGTGAACACCTTGGCCTGTCATTTCTTCCAAAGAGTAGTGAGAAATTAAATGAGAAAGATCGTATCAAGCATTCTCTTGAGACTTGAGATTTGCCTGTAATTTCTTAGTATCAAGGAGAAACTTGAGCAAATGTTGCTCTTACAGTTACCAAAAAAGTAACTAGGGAAAGGGATGTATTTTCCTAAATGACAGACAGATTAAGGTAGAATTCTTTTCAGGAGGTAGAAGTGTGATGGACAGGGAGAGTGCTGTCACCAAGAAGAAGCTTTTGAAACATTTTCCCGGGGGCGCCTGGGTAGCTCAGTCGCTTAAGCGTGTGACCTTGGCTCAGGTCATGATCTGGTGGTCTGTGAGTTTGAGCCCTGCATTAGGCTCTGTGCTGATAGCTCAGAGCCTGGAGCCTGCTTCAGATTCTGTGTCTCCCTCTCTCTGCCCTTCCCCCACTTGCTCTCTGTCTCTTTCTTTCTCAAAAACAAATAAACATTACAAAAGAAATTTAAAAAAAGAAAATGTTAAAAAAATTTTTTTCCTCTATGTTCCTTTTTTATTTTTTTAAAATGTCTATTCATTATTGAAAGAGAGAGAGTCGAGTGGTGGAGGGGTAGAGAGACAGAGACACAGAATCTGAAAGCAGGCTCCAGGCTCTGAGCTGTCAGCACAGAGCCCAGCATGGGGCTTGAACCCACGAACCATGAGATCATGACCCGAGCCGAGTTGGACGCCCAACCAACTGAGCCATCCAGGCACCCCATCTGTATGTTCTTTTTTATAACATCATGTTGTATTTCCTGATTTATGGTATCTTTTTTTTTCTCTGAAATTATTAACTTTTTAAAACTTGTTGGAAGTTTTTCCTTTAGAATCCGTTTCCTTCACACTACTTTGTTTTTTGTTTTGTGAGGTTTTTTTTTTTTTTTATCTTTTATTTTTGAGGCTTTTCTCAGATGTCTGTTAATCTTTGGGTGTTTATCCATATTTAAAAGCATGAGGGTAAACAGCTGATTTGAATGCATGAGTGGGTCTTGTTAACTTCAATACAGGGTCATTTGACTGGGCTTTTTAACTGGGGACCGTCTGATGTTCTTTG
Source organism: Acinonyx jubatus (assembly GCF_027475565.1). Classification (NCBI taxonomy): domain Eukaryota; kingdom Metazoa; phylum Chordata; class Mammalia; order Carnivora; family Felidae; genus Acinonyx; species Acinonyx jubatus. Next base: position 85,108,914 of record NC_069391.1, on the reverse strand, counting down.
TTTTTCCTCTTGGGTTGTCTTTTTTTTTTTCTTTTCGGGTTGTCATATTTTTAAAGAAGACTTCTCCAGCTTCTTCCCTGGAGCATAAACTTGGCTTCCTGAAAGCTGAGTAGGGGACGAGAGTTGGGTATTTCTTGCCCCGATTCACTTAATCCTTCTTTTTTTCACATGGTATCACCCGCGGTTGGTCTTCCTTAGTGTAGAGATTAGGCCAAAGAATAAATCTCTGAACTTTCACCAAAGTTAGGGAAAGCAGTCACCCCCCTCACTGCTTGCAGTTCGTGGAGGGCCTCTGATTGGTGCTTAAGTAGAATCACTTTTTATATGAAATACCTACCTTACAAAACAAACATTGTGGAGTTCCTGGGTGGCTCAGTCGGTTAAGCGTCCGACTCGGTTTCAGCTCAGGTCATGATCTTCGGGCTCGTGAGATTGATCCCCGTGTCAGGCCCCACGCTGACATTGCAGAGCCTGCTTGGGATTCTCTCTCTCCCTCTCTGTGTGTCCCCTCACCTTCTCTCTCTCTCTCTCTCTTTTTCTCTCTCTCTCTCTCAAAATAAAGAAACTTAAAAAAAAAACTGCTACCAGAAATGGAAAATCAGTATCACCAGCCATAAATAGAAGATCATATGTACGCGCACATTAACTTGTCCGTGTCCTCGTAGAAAATAATGTCATGTACACGTGGACCACACTTCGGAAAACATTGTGCTAGGCCATATGGCTCATTTTTAGCAGGCATATTTTTCAGTGCCTCAAGTTAGCTCTTTCCTCTAGGACATTCCAGGCAGGTGATCCTTTACACCCCCTTACACCAAGCAAAGAAGGTGAGAACTCTTTGTTTTCTTTTTGTCAACAAAGTGTTTTATTTCACATAGTGGGTTAGTGTGATATTTGCCCAGAGTTACCTGTGATGTAGTCCTTCCAGGCTTATTTGGAAGGAATTTTTTCTCCTCTGTCATTTTTTTCTTTTCTTTTTTTTTCTTCCCTTTTTTTTTTTGAAACTAGAAAAGTGTCACATTTTTAAAAAGATTTTTTAATGTTTGTTTTTGAGAAAGAGAGAGAGAGCGAGCGAGCAGGGGAGGGACAGAGAAGAGAGGGAGACACAGAATCCAAAGCAGGCTCCAGGCTCTGAGCTGTCAGCATAGAGTCCAAAGTGGGACCAGAACTCACAAACCGTGAGATCGTGACCTGAGCCGAAGTCGGACACTTAACCATCTGAGCCACCCAGGCACCCCTGGAAAAGTGTCACATTTGACACTCCCTGGTGCATTCTAACAGTGTCCCTGTGGATATATTTTCTATAACTGATAAGATCGCTGCTGCAGTAATTTCCTACTGCTCTTAACTTGTGTGTAACCTTTGTATTGTTAATGTGCTGATGTCATTCTTGAGTTTTCAAACCGTGGTGGGACCCACCTTTAAAAGCTTCTCACCTTTGTCACCGACCCATGACGGATATTGAAATTATAGCATTGATGTCAAAAGTAGTTACTTCTATTGCTTCAACTTGATTTATTTATTTATTTGAGAGAAAGAGTGCGTGAGCAGGGGAGGGACAGAGGGAGTGGGAGAGAGACTCTTAAGCAGGCTCCATGCCGAGAGTAGAGCCCAACTCAGAGCTTGATCCTATGACCCTGGGATCATGACCTGAGTCCAAATCAAAAGTTGGATGCTCAACTGACTGAGCCATCCAGGGTGCTCCACATTGATTGAACTTTCATTGTGTCTTTGCTTTGGTCACTTTGATGTGAAGACAAGGTATACAGCTCAAAATTTTTTAAGGTTGAGGCATGTGATACTATATTTTTTAGAAAGTTGAGAGACCAGACAATTTTAAGATCTAATATATATAGTTCTGTTTCTTCAGAGCACCAAGGTTTTAATCTCACTGTGTAATAAGTACCAAGTAAAATGTTGATTCTAAAATTATTTCTGTGGTTTTTCATTTATTCTGTATGATCTCAAGAATCAACTTTCCACCTTTCCTTAGACAGTCTGGTTCAGGAATAGAGAATTCTGAGCAATGACTACATGGTGTTGTTATATAATACTTTGTCAAATTTCCTGTCTTTTATAATTTTTCATCATTTCACAAAACACCATAGAGTCTCAAGCTTCCAAATAAGGATGTTGTTGCCCAATTCAATAGAATCTCTAAAAATATTCAAATTCACTATCTCGATTAGTTACTAAACTTTTGATATTACTCATCCTATCATCTCTATAAAAAGACTTCTTAGACTGTATAGACCATGGCTAGAAATGAGTTGTTCCCCCCTGCCTTCCCCTGCCTTGAGTGATTTGTTACAGTTTCTTGTAGGTTATTCTTCCATTTGGCCGATAAATGCCTAAATCTAAGAGGTCTTTGACTCTGCTTGCTCTAGAACTGAATGATAAATCCAGGAGAGAGAAGAAGGAAAATGTCCTCCACTCTTCAGTTCTCTCTCACAGCCAGCCCGTTGAGATGCTTTTCAAAGCAGAACCTAGACAGAAGTCCGAACATACACTCCTTGTTTTCATTTTGGGCTTCAGGTATTCCATAATGGCGCTGACACAGAAGAGAATTCCTAATCCACTCTGAACCAGGGCCCCGGGACTTTTTCTCCCTTTCATGTTTCCCAGTGTTAACTACAGTTCTTACTCTGCCTACGGTCTCTGCCCATCTTCCTCTTTCCTTAGAAGAAAGCCCACATGTTTTCTGTCAAAGTGGATCCGAGTGTTGCCCCTGTACCGCTTCTTGTAAACATAACATCCCAGGCTCAGTGGAGCCCTGGGGTCGAGGGGCTTCTGTTTGAATTCAGAGAAAAAAACTCTTGTGTCACATTAGCTGTCAACATTGTTTAAGTTCTTGTATTATTCAGAGATTGCTGTCTTTACCGTTTCCTGCCCAGGGACTCTGTTTCTTTCTAGCGGGTCTTTGGTATGTAACTGGGACATTGAAACCTTTTTTTATGTGATGGAGGAAAACTCCTTTCAAGATCATGTTCAGGTAAGAATCTCTGTTTTTATATAAGTCATCTCTCTGGGCAGTGACTCTTCTCTATAATTTGAGTTATCAGAATGAATAGAATAGCCGTATTCTGGGAGTATTGTTTCTTTTGGAGCCATATTGTTTCTTTTTGGTGCGTGTCAATCTGTCACATATTTATTAGCATTGCCACATGAGTTGTGGTACATCCTGGCAAGTGAGCATTTCCTCCCTGTGGTCAAAGGGATAAATGACATTTTGTTTGAGACCCAAGCTTCAGTCAGGATTGCCAGTTAGTTAGGTTCTAGGCGAGGGGCAGTCTTCAAGAAGGGTAGATTTTAAATGAATCCCGGTAGATTTATTTATTACAGGTATCTTTAAAACAAAGCCTCAAATTTTAGCAAGCAGATTTTAGGAAAGGAATTTTGTTACGAATACTCCTGAGATCCTCACATGAGACCACACCTTCAACAAGGGGTCATTTTTATGCTCACTTGTGTTTGCCATGTTCCCTCCGTGTAGTATATATATCGTCACAACCCGAGAAACTGTGATTAGCAGCATGCCCGTGAGAAAGTTCTTGTGATGGAAGCAATGAACAGTGATTAAGGGGAACAAAAGGTTGTCTGTAGCATATTAAATCTATAACAGAATATTGTATTGGCTCAGAATCTGATCAGTAATATCTCGAATGGCTCCCTTTGCTAGTTTGGAGAGCTAAGCCTGAGGTAGTGCCCTCGATCAGTCCTGTCTTTTTCTTTTCTGTTCAGGGTCAAGAGAGAGTTGCTTTCTGTGCATTCTAGCTTTGATGGACAGAAATAGAATTCTTTTCATTTGAGACCTTTATCTCATCTAATCAGTAGAAACAAAGACATTTTTCGTTGGTTTGCTCTTTTTTGGGATTTGATTCCCATTGGCTTGGTTACCTAAGGGGACAGTGTTCTCCTAATTAAGACTGTGACAGACATCCTAAAAGATGGGGTTACGTTTTAAAATGAATTCCAGTTGAATGTCTTTTTGTAGGAAAACAAAAGGCAGTGATTTTATCTCTTGAAGAGCATATTTATTTTATTTTTCAGAGCCAGAACTGCTTATTTTTAGGATCTAATATAAAAAGGTGTTTCAAGGGAACATGCTGATTTACAATTGAAATAAATTTCATTGTGCCAATCGAATATGAAGGCCTTTTAGTTGAACATCTCTGCTGAGTACTATTTAAATAGTGGAGTAATCATATGCAATGGTTCTCTGTTAAGTGACTTTAAACATACTTTCTCGTCTGGAGTTCGATCATTATGATCAGTTTAGGATATTGTAGTTTCAGAGAAATATGCCAGGCACTGTGTTAAACTTGCCTCATTTCTTCACTCATTTCTTCAGCTGAGATAAGACACTTAGCATGAGTTAGAATCAACAGATCAGCTTCAAATAATGTTAAAAATGATTGGCATGTGATTTTTCAGCTGGAGGAAGTGACACATGAAGGCAAAACACCTCTCCCCTTTGGTTCTATCTCAGGATCTTGTCTCGAGGTCTTGGTTGTATCTGTCTCTAATTCCATGGCACCTTAGGATCTAATAGTTACAGCCACATCATCTGTAGTGAGTAGAAGCCATGTTGTTGAGTTCATGCTTGACTTCCATGCCTGCTTCCATGGCCACTGGGTTCATCGGCCCTTTCAGCAACGACTGGAATGGCCGAGCAAAGAGATTTACTGGCATCCACATGAGGTGTCCCACAGGTGATTTGACACGGTACCTGACTGTAGGAAGCTAACTTTTGAGGGAGACAGCTGTTGTTACAAAATTGGATACTGATCGCCTCAGGGGGAAACAGTGGAGATTGTTCTTGGGAGTAAAGATCAGTAATATCTTCACCATGGATGTGACCTTTGAGCCATGTGCTGAAGGAAAAGTTGGAGGGCGTAAGAAAAACAAACCGGAGGAGAGCGTTTCTGGTAGAGTCAGGCATGGAAGAGCCCAAGGGAAATCGGGGAGTCTGACGGGTTGGTGACAGAGCTAGGAAGTGAGGAATGTGGGAGTGTGTTTCCCAAGAACTTCTTGCGCGAGGTTGAGTCAGATGACGTATTTGTGGTGTTTTTACATGTGCTCCCTCCCCAGTGTTTTCGTTCTTTTCCCTCTTCCGTTGACGTATTTCATTCTCTGTTTCCCCACTGCCAGTTTTCTCGACAATCTGTACGTGTCTAGTACATTTCCCTTTTGTCCAACCACTTCTTAATCCTGTGAAATTTGGATGCTACTCATGCAACTGTGGATACTGTGCACTTTTGATGGAGCCAAACCCAACAACATTCTCTAGGATTTTTCTGGATTTTTCCTTGACACTTGAAAACTGTTGACTATCCTCATCTCTCTTATTCTGTGGCTTTTGGGCTTCCCATTTTATTTCTTGAGGGCTACTTCGTCCAGGAAGAAGCAGGTTTTGTAGAGGTGAAGAGACTGAGATTCACAGTTAGAAGTTGTGGGTTCAAATCCTGTTGCTGGCTCTTTCTAGTTATATGATCTTGGGCAAATTATTAACCTTACCTGAGACTTAATTTCCTCATGTAAAAGAGGGATAATGATATCTGGCATATACTTGGCCGCAAATATTAAACAATCTATTTCTTAAATCATTTAAGGTAGTACCTGGTATATAATAAGCCTCCAGTAAGAAAAATTTTTTTTCCTGTTGTTCTTTTCCTTGTTATTAGTAGTATTGTCTGATTCCTCTAATTTGGAGGGTTTTTTGACCCCCTTTACCGTAAGGTTTGGCCTTGGGTCTTCCCTTTTGCCCTCACTCTCAAGTAACTCTTCCTCTGCAGCTATTTTAGTCTTAAAACCAGTTGCTTTCATTTTCTCTACTAGGCATAAACCTGTGGTCCTTCTGTGTATTGCTCTGGCTTGCGAGTTAGGGAGGCACAGGCTCTAGATCAGAATGGGTGCCAACTTGGTCTGACCTGCAGGGGCAGCATTGGCATTCTCTCTCCTGGATCGGAACCCAGTGCGGTCACCGGAGTGATTAGAGAAAACGCCAGAGGATTTCTCAGTCAATATCCAGAATACCTCCAGAATTGTATTCACTTCACGAAATATAATAATTTTGGATCACGTGTGGGGTTGTGGTAGGATATAAGAGTTTGGGAAATGAAGGCAAGAATATTATATTAATATCTTAGCCAGACTGATTGGAATTTGGGCTTCCAATTAGAAGAGACTTGAATTATTCATTTAGTGCAACTATCCCAAAAGACCTTCCAGTATTGAATTGTGGAAAATTTTCTTCTTCAATAATCCTCTTAGTTGTATAGACTTATTTTAGGTGATTCCATAATTATGGAATTAGAGGTATGTAATATTTCCTATGAAAATCTAATTTGCTTATCAAACCATCAATTTCAACATCAGGACTTTTTTTTTTGTTGTTGTTGTTGTTGCTTGGAAAATCCAATGTGTCCTATAAAATTTTTTTACAGGAGTAGGAAGTAGAAAAGTTTAAGATAACTAGCACCTCAGTTTACATATACTTTGAATAAGGTGACACAAAATTTAAACAGAGCACTCTGGCCCTCTTTGCGAAAGCAAATCAGAGGAATTCTTTATCTGTACTAAAGATCCATTTCCAGTATAATAGATCTCAATACAACTCAGCCTGTTCGTTGTCAGTATCTGAAAGAAAGAGAAATTTTAAGGTCCAAATAAAAATGATTTATAGTCTGAGCTAGTCAAGGAAGTCTTTCCAGAGGAAGTGACTTTTAAGCTAAGATTAAAGAGTAGAAGTAACCAGTGAGGGAATGAAAGTGTTTTCTGTGGGGTCAAAATGGCTGGAGGAGAGAGGGGAACAAAGGGTGAACGATGAGATGGGGTCTTAGGTGACTCTTGGTCTGACAATATAAGCTATTGGAGTTTTCAGTAATAACTCATTTTGAAGTTGACCACCGTTCAACTTTGTCAGAAATCCAGTGGAAACAGGGAATCAAATAGTAGTAGCTGCCATGGGGCGCCTGGGTGGTTCAGTTGGTTGAGCATCCGACTTCCACTCGGGTCATGATCTCATAGTTCGTGAGTTCAAACCCCCACGTTGGGCTCTGCACTGACATCGTGGAGCCTGCTTCAGATTCTCTGTCTCCCTCACTCTCTGCCCCTTCCCTGCTGTTTCTGTCTTTGAAAAATAAACAGATATTAAAAGTAATAAAAATAATAGTAACTGCCATTTACTGAGCACCTGTTGTCTGCCATTCCCTGTGCCTGATGATCAGTCCGTCATTTCTAAAACTTGTCACAACCATGTCCACTTCGGGTTTTCTTGCCCCTGATAGCAGTTCCCGAGATGCTCTTGTGGAAGCTGTCAGGATACTGGAACACAGTAGGTGAGTCATCTGCTCTCCCGGACACTTTTACAATCAGGTGAATTGCTCATCACAATTCTTCAGTCTCACCACCTGTACTAAAGCAGCACGTCGGAAGGTTAATTCTATGGAACACTTAACGCCCATCTTTTCTGTCCACGAGAAGTGATCATTTTGCCCTTTCCTCCAGGGCTGATTTTAGAAATAGACACACATGGGATGCCCCTTTATTTTCTTTAAAAATTTGTGTTGACGTCAGTCAAGGCCGTGTGTGCGGAGACTCCCATGCTTTGTTTTCCTCGCACACAGCCCTCGCGAACTGATAGACTCCCCGTTTAAAGCAGATCAGAGCTACCCTCTTCGTCCCGGCTGCCTCGCTGCTCAGTGCGACATTCTAAACCTGGTGTTTAAAACTAATCTACCTTCCTTCAGTCAGGATCTTTTTAGCCGGGAGTCATAGCCAAGGGGTCTGACTGCACAGCCCGAGCACCTAAGCGTACTCAGAGATAAAGCACTCAGATGAGCTCTATCAAGATCAGCTGTTAAATGGTGTAAGCTCGCTGACATACCAGTGCTAAACACGGCGGTCCCACGGCAAGGAACATAATATACTTTATGTCAAGAAGGATTGGTTTTAGCTTTGTGAATCACAGTGCAGTTTTGAGAAATCCCACAGGCAAAGCGAGTGAGAGCGACTGAGGTATAAGGAGCTATTCGAGCAAAATAACTAGCAAGTAAAAAAAAAAAAAAATTACAAACCTTGAACTTCCTAAAGCCCTTTCTAAACTCAGATCGTAAGGATGAGCATCAGTAAATACAGAACCTTGGGGGAAAAAGAGAAGGAAAAAATGATAAAAATCAATGTAGTAAAAATGTTATTATTCAGATAATCTGGGGAGAGGAGAGCTGGGAATATTGTGTATAATTCTTGCAACTCTTCCAGAAGTCTGAAATCCTATCAAAAGAAAAAGCGTTTAAAGATCAATACCAGTCGAAGTTTGTTAAGTTTGAGCTCCTAGTAAGGAAAGGAAAAACATCTAGAGGAAAATCGGTTTTGAGATTTTTATTGCACTCTCTCCACATTCCTCATCAACTCTCCAGTTTTGAGAAGTACTATAAAGAAAATTCATACGTACGTACATACATACATATGCAAGCAAGCCAGATTGATCAACACATAAAGCAAAAGGTCAATTAAAAACTGGTGATATTTTTAAGACTCTTAGGAACACAAATGTGTATAATGAGTTGGTGGTACAGTTGAGGACTGCCTAAAATTCTGGTTGCTAGAATATGCAAACTAAATTACTCTCCAGAAAAAAGACAAAAAAAAAAAAAAGCATTAGAAGTTAGAAATTAGGTCTTAAACTCAACAAAGATGACTGGCCTGTTTGTGGCTTTGATTTTTGTCGTAATTAGTACCAGTGTATATCCCAAGTGTAGAAAGGCCCAGACAACTCCCATCTCAGCTCTGAGGAAAACCGGGCTCATCAAATCATTCGATTAGCAAGCTTTTAAAAAGTCATCCAACTTCATATTATAATCGACATTAACTATTGAATGGGGAAGCAGGTAGAATAAGTTTTTTAATTTATTTATTTTGAGAGAGAGTGAGAGAGAACAGGGGAGGGGCAGAGAGAGAGGGAGAGAGAGAATCCCAAGCAGGCCTCACACTGTCAGTGCAGAGCCCGATATGGGGCTCAAACCCACGAACTGTGAGATCATGACCTGAGCCCAAACCAAGAGTCAGATGCTTAACCAGCTGAGCCCCTGAGGCATCCCTATGATCCTGATTTTTAAAGGTTGCTTTCAGGGGTTATCTTTTATTTCTATAAGGTATCATTTTAATGGGTGACAAAAAAGATAGGCCTCAAAACTGAAAATAGAAATACACAGGACTTTTATTTCTGGTTTGTGAGTTGGTCAAGCTGTTTGTCATAAATCTGTATCACTATCCAAAGCCATGATTTTTTTTTTCTTTCTCCCTTTACTACTTGGTGCTTCTGGTGTATTAAGTCTTGGTAGCTTGGGATTCTCTTAAATCTGTGCTTTGTTATTATTAGCAATTTTAGCTTTTTAAAAGTACTAGGATTAAAGAAGAAAAGTGAAATAAAAATAAATAAGAAGAGATAGCACTTGAAATAGAAGAAGAAAGGTAATTTTTTTTTTTTTAATGTTTATTTCTGAGAGGGAGAATGAGTGACAGAGAATAAGAGTAGGGGCGGGGCAGAGAGAGGGAGACAGAAAATCCCATACAGGCTCTGTGCTGTCAGTGCAAAGCCCAATATGGGGTTCGAACGCACAAATCCTGAGATCATAACCTGAGCTGAAATCAAGACTTGGATGCTTAACCGACTGAGCCACACAGTGCCTCAGAAGAAAGGTAATTCCTAAATGAAAATGCTGATTAATAAAATTAGGTTCGAAAGGCACTGTGTCCCATTTGTGGATCTCAGGCTAACTTTGCATGTCATCAGTAGCAGAATTAAACCGTAATATACGTGGACATGAGTTGTTTTTGTTTTGTAAGTGAAACCGTATCTGTAGGTTGAAATAATAGGGCAAACTTATTTCTGAAGTTTTTGGAAAGTGATACTAATTTTACTTTGAATGAACCTAAGCTTTCATTCCCAGTGGGAATAATTTTTCTGAGTGTCTTATGAAACTGACCAGACCATTGATTACAGTCCCATTTATGACCCCTGATAACATACTCTGTGCAAACAAAGCCTTTTTACCAATGATTTTTCCTTTGTGTCATTGTGCTTGTTTTCGAGCCTTTGCCTTAACACTGAGGTTCACGAATGTGTCTGTTGCCTGTGGTTCATTGATCTGGTAGACGGTGATACATTTAAAACTCGTGATTACTCTTAATTTTTCTCAGCAATCTCATAAATACATTTCACAGACACTGAGCGTTTCTTCAGGCACTTATTTTAAATAGATGTTTTAAAATAACAAAGCAAAACCCCATCAGAGAAGTTGAGGAACTGGATCTAGGGGGAAAATGGCCCAGAGAAGCTGGTGTCATAAACAAAACCCATCACCTTTGAGTAGTCAGTATAAAAATAGATAGTGCTGCCATGCTAATAGGTCTTGGTAGACAGTTTATGTCACACATGGGAGGTGCTTTTGATGTTTGAATTTATATTCATGTCTCTGTTGTGGTTGGTGCTCCCTGTGAAGCGCTGGTACAGTCGCCCTAAAATATTAGAAACGTGGGATAAAGGAGCAGTGGCTTGACTTTGATCTCAGGAGGCGTTGAGTGAGTGGACGCCCCGTGTGTCACTTGCACGCCACGTGGGATCGAGCAGGTTACTTCAACCCGCCTGCCCTTCAGCTGCCACAGCTGTGTCCCAGAGCTCCACTTGGTGATGGCGCACCTGTTATGTGGCAGGAACCGTACCTGCTCCGGGGATACGAGGAACCTGAAGGTTAGGGCACAGAGACGGGCAGGTAAACAGAGGTGGCACAGAGAGTGCTGGTGCGTGAGGCATATACTGCCTAAGGAGGTAGAGGAACAGAGAAGAAGCAGAGTATGGTTTGGAGGGGAGTCAGTTGGCCGGAGGAGGCAATTGTGGGGGGACTTCCTGGATGAGCACCACCCAGTCTTTGTTTCTTTATCCTTGATGCCGATGATGTACCCGGAACTGTTAGCAGAATCAAACGAGAAAAATCTTTGTAATGGTGCTTTGTAAAGTGCACAGCATTTTGCAAGTCTGAGGACAGAATTATTGGTTCACTGTATCAGACACTCTTGCTAGGACCTGGAGGGAAGAAAATGATGGCGAACAGCAGTGTTTCTCAGAATGTGGCAAAGAGATATAGATATCTCTTCAGGAATCGTGTGTGTGTGTGTGTGTGTTTATAGATAATCCTTACAGTGAAACTGTGAACTTGTTCTAGATTATCCGAATTACTGCATTATAACTGAGAGCGCTGTTCAGTTTCATTGTGTTCTCATATATGTTTGAATTGCTGTAATTGTCTTGGGCCAATGAGGTAGAATGGAGGCAGCCTTAATATGAAAGTGATCAAGGCTGATTGATGACCACAGATAGACTGAACACAAAAGAAGTTTCATCATACTAGTTGGCCCCACAAGTATCATTATTTATACCTCGGTTTATGTTGGCACATGTTTAATAATATTTTATTGAACACTAGAGGTCAGCAGTCATGGTACCAGAGAGGCATGGCTGATCCCCAAACTAGGCTGAGTCTTTCTGTCATACATTGCTCGAGCCACATGTCCCTTTCCCTCACAGTCTGTTTCGTCATTGTGACTTTGATTGGTTTATGTGATTAATGTCTTTCTCCAGAACTTTATCATAAATTGATGATCCACAGACCAAGTCTTCTTTTGCTCCTACCATAGTACAGCCGAAATACACATGACCTGTCTGGCACATAATAGGTGCTCAGTAAGTAATCAATTTATTGAATTGATGAGTGAACTAGCTAATAACTGGAGTGTCTAAATTAATAGTGTCTGAAAATACTTAATGACATGTTTAGTGTTAAATATGCACACGCACACGTGCCGTTTTTTAAACTCTATAATTTCTGAATAGTGTAAATTTATCACTATGGGATGTCTCCAAAGTAGAATACCTACTCCTAGGTTTGTGCAAGAAGATTAGAAGAAGAGGAAGAAATGTTAGAATGTTTGTTATTTTATTTTTGCCTAAAAATAAGAAACACAGCTAAAATGTAAGAAACTATGTATATCACATGGTAATGGAGGCATCCCGAGGAAGAGAGGTTGATGACAGCCTTCTCATTTGTTTGTTACATTTTTTATGTTTCCGACAAGGTGGATTAATGGAGTCTATACTCTAGTTTTGATTAAACTAACTTCGTAATATGGACAGGCCAGGCAACTTAAAAAATTCCCACATACACACTGCAGATTGAAGATAGCACACGTAATTGCAGAAACAACGAAGGTAGCAGAATGAACGCTTCCCTAATTCTCTGATAGTCACAGAGCAAATATGTGTTTACACAGCTCAGAGTTGTCTCCACAAGTTCCTAGTACGAAGATTTTCGACATACATCTTAGCGATGAACCTCTCACCTAAGTATGTATTATGCCATGAGATTAACTACTGAAGTTGCCTCAATTAACAGGACACTTCAATATTTGATCTTCAGCGTTTTATTGTATAATTTCCATTTTTCTGTATGTTTTACTAAATGTATCCTTCTAATACAATAGAATATGTATGTGGTTTATAAATAAATTGTTTTTAAGAGTGAAAAATGATTTAAAAGCTTGGAAGCTTCCGAACTAAAATCTTGCCACCATAGCTATAACTTTCCAGGAAGATGTCGTTTACATGTGATAAGATTCACCATTTAAGTGCACAGATTGGTGATTTTTGACAAATACTTGGATACTTGTGTAGACATCATCACAATCAAAATATAGAACATTTTCATCACCCCAAAGGGCTCCCTTGTGCCTCTCTTTGTGCTCAGTCGCTCCCTTCCCCCACTCCTCTCTCCAGTAAAATACTGATCTTCTGTCATTTAGATTGTTTTTTTCTTTACTAGTTTTTCTAATACATGAGATCATAAAACATCCACTCCTTTGTGTCTGGTCTCTTTCATTCAGCATAATGCTTTGGAGATTCAATCCATGTTCTTGTGTCTGTTAGTGGCTTATTCCTTCCCACCGATGAATAACTGTCCATTATAACAATGTATCACAGCTTGCTCATCCTTTCACCTGTTGTTGAACATTTAGTTTGTTTCCTGTTTTGAACATTCATAGATTAAGTCTTTACGTGGACATATGTTTTTATTTCTCTTGGGTAAAGACCTAGAGGTAGAGTTGTTGGGTCACACAGTAGGTGTTTAACATTGTGAGAGCCGGCCATACTGTGTTCCAAAGTGGTTACACCATTTGATATTTCTACCAAAAGTCTCCAAAGAGTTCTGGTTGCTTGACGTTCTTATAAAACTTGGAATTGTTAATGTTCTTAATATTAGCCATGCTAGTGAGTTATGTAGTGGTACCTTACGGTGCTTGCAATTTGCATTTATCACATGACTAATGATGTTGAGAATCTTATGTGCCTCTTTGCCAGCTATATATATATTAATACTTTTAATATTTTAATACTCTACTGGTGGTTTATTATTCTTCCATTTCTACTTTCATTTAAACCCACAAATATAAAATTTGCCTCCAATTAAATGGATTTCTAAAATAAACTTAGATGAGTTCAAATTTTTTTTTAAAAAATTTAAGTTAAAACCCAGGGGAATAAGAAAAGAGAAAATCTAATGATAAATTAACTCATTAATCTAATGATAAATTAGGTCAGGTTATACATTTTCAGTAAGAAATAACCAGAATTATACAACAAAATGACATGGAATGACTTCTTTAACTTTAGAAAAACTCTCATCAGCTTGTATTGAGAAACTTGAGAATTTATGAGTAGATGGTATGCTAATCCAAATCCATTTAAGAAACATGGGGTGATTGCAGTGTATCATGGGCAGAGGTAGACAAGATAAACGGACTACAGCATGATGAGGTCCTCCTCACTGGGATATAGAATCAAGGTAGAGTAGTGGACATGTACCTCTCATCCTGACACAGGAGTGACCGTGAGAGGGTCACAGTGTTATTCCGCCCTTCATTCTGACCGGGAATTAACGGCCTTCAAAGTGGAGATGACAGCTTTGCAGAGAGATGAATGGTAATCTTCAATCTGCAGAACTTTGTTTCGGCCTCGAGTTTTCCAACATGTAGGTAATAGTTTAGGGAATCTCTGTAGTATCGTGTAGAATCATGAGGAAGTTTTAGCCACTGAAGCTCGTTCCTTGCATCATAGAGATTAATGGTTGTAATACACCTCCTGCAATTATTGTGCATAACATTTATGGGATAAATGACTTTTTGTTCTAATTTTGTTCATGACCCTTGTATCACGACCATGATAAATTACATAATTGTGACTAATCCTCATTCAGAGACTGTGGACCCGAAAGAGATCTGGAAAGTCCTCTAGTCCTGTGGGGTTTTTTAACCTGTATTTTTTAAACTTTCATTTGCAGAAAAACAAGCATAACTTAAAATCTAGCCTCTTAACCATTTTTAAGTGTGCAGTTCAATGTCGCTAAGTTACCTTCATATTATTGTGTCTCACCTCATCTTGCAAAACTGAAGTTCAGTACCCATTAAACAACTCCCCATTTCCGCTGGTAACCCCTATTCTATGTCCCTATGAATCTGACTCTTCTAGACACCCAAATAAGGGGAGTCATATAGCATTTGTCTCTTTGTGATTGGTTTATTTCCCTTAGCATAATGTCCTCAAGGTGACCCATGTTGGAGCATTGTCAGAATTTCCTGTCCCTTTAAGGTTGAATAATACTCCTCTGCATGCATATACCACATTTCGTTTATCCATTCATCTGTCAAAAGACAGTTGGAATCGAGTGTGAATCAAAGTTCACTATTCACTAGTGTGAATAGTGCTGTTATGAACATGGGTGTGCAAGGATCTCTTTGAGACCCTGCTTTCGGTTCTTTTCAGCATATACCCAGAAGCGGAATTGTTGGGGATGCCTGGCTGGCTCTTTCAGGGGAACTTGGGGCTCTTGATCTTGGGGTCATAATTTTGAGCCCCACATGGGGGGTAGAGATTCTCTAAATAAATAAAACTTTAAAAAAAGGAAGCGGAATTGTTGGATCATATGGTATATTCTATTTTCAATTTTTTTAGGAGCTGCTGTACTGTTTTCCTTAGTGGCTATACCACTTTACATCCCTACCAACAGTACACGAGGATTTTCCAGTTTCTCCACATCCTTATCAACGTGTGTTTTCTCACCGTGTTTTGAGAGCACCCATGCCAATAAGTGCAAGATGGTACCCATAGTTTTTGGAAGTCAGTTTTTATTACTTTTTTTTATTTTTGCTTTTTTTATTTTGGAGAGAGAGCGCGAGACCAAACATGAGTAGGGAAGAGGGACAGAAGGAGGAGGAAGAGAGAGAGAGAGAAACTCAAGCAGACTCCAATGCTGAGTGTGGAGCCCAAAATGGGGCTAGATCCCATGACCCTGGGATCATGACCTGAGCCGAAATCGGAAGTCGGGCACTCAACTGGCTGAGCTATCCAGGTGCCCCTTGAAGTCCGTTTGTACATTGTTCTTTCTTTTCTAGTCTGTTTCCTACCCTTTCCCTTCCTTCTTTCCTCTCTACCTATTTCCCTCTCTTGCTACCATGTCTGTCTGTCCCTCCTCTTCCATCTAGCAAACCCATCGATATGTAAGATGGAACTTTCTAGAACTGCTTTGAGGGAATCGGACTGGGAATCTTACGGCTTCCCTTTTGCTCACCGCATTTATTCCTGCAGTGGCCAGAAGGAGAAGAGAAGAAAAACAGGAATCCATTTTGACTTTGTTTTTTTAATTTTTGTTTATTACGTTTCTTTATTTTTGAGAGGCAGAGAGAGACAGAGCGTGAGTGGGGGAGGGGCAGAGAGAGAGGGAAACACAGAATCCAAAGCAGGCTCCAGGCTCCGAGCTGTCAGCACAGAGCTTGATGCGAGGCTCAAACTCATGAACCGTGAGATCATGACTTGAGCTGCAGTCAGACGCTCAACCAACCTAGCCACCCCAGCACCCCATTTTTTTTTAATTTTCTTTTCTCTTTTTTTTTTACATTGTGACTTTCTTATTTTAAGGTTCAGGAAACTGAGGTCCAGAAAAATGAAGTGACTTGCCCACCACCACACAGATAATGAAGACTACAATTCCTTACTCATAAGTTTCTGAAATTATATAGGGGCCAGAGAAATCTTGAGAGATCTCTGATAAATTTCTCTGAGTAAGATTGTGAATGAGCTCTCTCAATGTTATCTATTCCGTAGCTTAATAGTTTCTGAAGTGTGCAATGTATCTTTCCATTGGGATATGAAGTGATACTATGTGGTCTGAGACAGTAAGATAGACTGCGGGTCGTTCTGCAAAAGAGATTTAAGAAAACATTGAATCAGAATGAGGAAATTGTTCCCCCTTTACATTTTCTGTCGCTCACTCGAAGTAATCAACAAGGTGAGTTTGGTCAGTATATCTGTAATATCTCACAAATATTTGCTAACCTTCCCCTACTCCCACAGTCGCACATAAAAAAACAACAAAAGTCGGGGCGCCTGGGTGGCTCAGTCGGTTAAGCGTCCGACTTCGGCTCAGGTCATGATCTCATGGTTTGTGAGTTCGAGCTCTGCTTCGGGCTCTGTGCTGACAGCTCAGAGCCTGGAGCCTGCTTCGGATTCTGTGTCTCCCTCTCTCTCTGCCCCTCCCCTGCTCATGCTCTGTCTCTCAAAAATAAATAAACGTTAAAAAAATTAAAAAAAAAAAAAGAGCAGGATTCTGACTCTGATATCAGGCAACAGAACCTGGCTAGTATTAAATGACTGTTTGGATATTATTTATTTTGAGTGTATTATAATAATAAAAATGGGAAGAGAGAAGTTTTCCATTTCTTTTTGAGCTGTAAAAGTTTTTCAAGAAATAAGGAACCACTTAAACTATTAACTATATTTTTAAAAAATGGGTGGTACATTGAAACAACATATACGTGGCCGTAGTTTGGGTTCGAGAGAAGCAAACTCCGTTACAAAAATTTCAGTGCTAGTCGTTTATTTGGGAGATGATTCCTGGAAATCCCAGTAGGTAGGATATTGGGAAAGTGAACCAGGGAAGGAATTGATCCAATACAGATTTTACTGTTATACGTGTCCCAACTGCAGATGACTGGAAACGGGTCACAGCAAGGCAGTCTGGGAGCCAGTGTTTTGCCACATCTGAGAGTGATTCCGCCCGAGGGAAGAGAAGCCTGGAGTTTAGGATATAGTTTTTCTATCCTAAAAAAGTTAAGGAGAACTTCCTTAACTCCTCACAGCAGGTGTTAGTAGCCTGACATTTCCGGCGGAGTGCAGGGGGCCAGAGAGGATACTAAGGGTCTGAGAAATCTCTCGGGCAAAGAGAGGCTGTAGTGTAAAGTTAGACCACGGTGCATCGAATTGGTAACGGTGGGCACCTATGAACACGGGGTACGCGACACTTGCCACACAGGCTACGCGTGGATTGCAAAAAGGACTACCTTTGGTAATTTCTGTTGTGGCCGAACATTTTCAGAGTTTTGGACTTCACAGCCATATTTGTTAGTAGGCTCAAAGGTTCTGAAACCGCAAGGGAAGTTTTTCTTGGGACCTAACCATAGCTCTCCTAGTTGCTGCTTGGTTTTAGCTTCTTAGCTCCTTTTCTTCCTGGGCAGAGAGCACTGAAGGTCTGTGTGCAGAGTACTGCTTCAGCTAGATGAATAAAGGCTGTTATTAATTCCCACCCCAGCCTTCTGTTCCCTACAAACCCAAATTATTTTAGGCTTTCTTTGTGAAGTCATTTTCCAATCACTTAGTAATTTATATTATTCGTTCCTGGACTTTCTCCAACTTCTCTTCATCTTGCTTCAGTTGATGAGCCTATTTTCCCTAACTGCTTTTTCAAGATAATACATTTATTGAAGTCTTATATAATTTAAGTTTCTGGCCACATGTAAAACTGCCTAGTTTATTAATCATTTACCCTCTCTTGAATGGTAATTTAAATGATTTTAGTTATACAAATTACTGAAATTATCCCCAAAGTCATAGCATATCTGTATCAATTATTTGATAGTTATTATGATGTATTTTAGAGTTGTGTTAGTGGAAACACTGATTTAATCCTAAGTACTTTGCTCTAATAGAAGTTAAAATTAAACCACTGGAATTAACTGCGATGCTGAAGAAATTGAATTGGTTACATTATTTGTAAGTATCTAAATTTATTTGCTTTGTCTCATTAACTCCATTGGCCAAAAAAAAAAAAAAAAGTACTGTGTTGCTGGCATTACAAGAGAAACATCTGACAAAACGAAAGATTGTGAACAGGAACTCTGATGTTTGGAGAACTCATCCCTGGTAGCAGCTAGAAATACCCCGTTTCATTGTTGTATATGCTGTAACAATAACTAGAATGACTTCGCCTCTAATTGGTTTCTTCCTTAAGCTGAGTAAAATAATTCAGTAATTATTTTGCTTCGCTAAAAATAGAATTCATTTTATGTTAAAACATAATAATTTGAAGAACCTTTGTTTAATTAGATTCTTGGTCATTATTCCCACAGATGTTTTACAGTATTGTTGTGACCACATATCATTATGAGAAACTTGATAAATTGTTGTTTCACTTTTCTGGGGAAAACACTCTTCCCCCTAAATACATACACACAGACACACACGCACGCACGCACGCACGCACGCCAGAATTACTTATCTGGACATTGTAAAATAAAGCCTCTATTCTCAGTTTGCAATTAATTGCATTCTGTAAGTGTATTTCATATCTAATAGAGAGCAGTAGTATTTTATATGCATATGTTTTTTGTCTTTGAGTTTTTAGTGAGCTACAGTGTATTTACAGTGAGATACACAGACCTTAAGACACGGGTCCGTGTCTATGAGAAGTGATTGTATCCATCCGACCTACACTCTGATCAAGGTATAGGACATTTTTATCATCCCACAAGATTTCCTGGCCTGTCCCCAGTATGTCTCTGTCTTACTCTACCCTCCCCCACCCCAGTCCAAGAAGCAAGCACTGTTCTAATTCACAGATTACCCATTAATAAGTTTTGTTTCATTTCTTAAAAATTATGTACCTCATAAAAGAAACTGACAGTTTATTTGAAGAAATAAAATTTATTATTTACTTATTTATTTGAAGAAATTGAAGACTTGAACTACTGATTAGGTAAAAGCTGAACATTGATTTCATGATTCTAAAAAGCTGTCATGAAAAATATATGGTAATTCCTAATGTTCTTTACTTTTTGACTTTTTAAATGTTTCGTAATTTGGATTAACATTGAATTGACTCCTACATTCAGCCTACACACACACACTCACTAACTTTCTGGGGATCACTTAATACATTTTTGACCATTTCAAATGCCCTAACTGGCCATTAAAACAAAACAAAACAAAACAAAACAAAACAAAACAAAAAGCCAACTTGTCCATAAACCTAACTGCTCATGGATTCAGCCCCAAATTATTCATCATCTGTTTCTATGATCCATATCTTTAGTGATTTGTTCTTGAGGTCAAGTGTTTTTGCCTCTCTGCTCCTGTAAACATGGTAGGGAATCTAATGGGCCGTCAGTACTCCCAGGGACCCACCTTTTTACTGGTATGGGAGCAGCCCTTTCATGCTAGAATTTTATTGTATTTTTTCTCCCATTCCAACGAATTCCTTAAAATAGCATAGGGATGGAGCTATTAACTGAGAAAGTCATGAAGGAAGGAAAATGAAACCCCTTTCGTTAGGAGCAGTAAGAGAACTTGATTGTTCTGCTCCCTTCTCTACCGTCTTCCCCTTTGTTTTCCACCCCACTTTGCCTGTGGGACTTTTTGTCCTGGTTGTTCCTTGGTAGCTCAGAGCTGTTGGGTGAATTTCAGTTTGTGCCTGTCTCCTTTCCTCCAACGAATGCTTACTGGGGATTTACGGTGTACCGGGCATTGTGACAGGTGATACGGAAGGCAACAGACGTCGTTCCTGTCTTCATGGGCTTTCCTTAGCCCATAAAATCGCTCCTCTCTTCTCTAAGTCAGAACCAGCATTGCTTTTGCAGGGAAGTGAGTTATATAAGATGTAAACGGATGACAAAGCATGAGATTTAAATTGTAAACTACAGTGCCTGAGGAGTTGGGAAAAGTAATAGCTCAAAAAAGTCATTGTCCCTCGTGAGGTTCCAGGCAGTTTGGCTGGCAAGTGGGAGATAGATTTTAGCGTGGCTGGCTTTCCTGAGGATGGCCAAGTCAACTGCAGACCCGCTCTACCAAAGCGCAGGGACACCTTCGTAGTTAGATCAACAATACCTTTTGTTTACTGAGTTTGAAAACCATCAAAACAAATCAGTTCAGTAAACAAGATCCTTGTCTATCCTGCTGATAAGACCATCTGTCAGAGCTCCAAGAAAGATACTGCTTCCTAAGTGTATCACTACAGTTCTCTTACTTCTGTTTAAAAAAAATTAGGATTTTGAGAAGAGCAATAGCAGACAAGTCAATAATTTTGAAAACCTATTTTGACTAAGAGAATCAACTTCCAGTTCTCACAAGTAGCTCGTCGTTATTCCGTATTAGAACCTTTTCTCATTTTTAAGTATTTCTTTCTGTGTTTACTTTTCTTATTATTTTTTTTTCACTCTAAAACTTCCTGTGTTGTTATCAATTCTCTGGAAATTGAAATCATCATTTTTCATAATCACTGTTACCTTTTTTTTTTTGCTTTACCTTATTCATTCCTTTGTCTGAAACGTTTTACACGAGCGCTACACGCAACCCGTTTCATTGAAGACGACTGGAATAGAATAGGAGCCTGCAGACAGAAGTAGGGAAGCTTACCTTATTTTCAGTCTAGCCATGGGGGACCATTGTAAATTTTCTTTCAAGGTATCTTTTTAAAAATTATATAATTCAGGGGCGCCTGGGTGGCTCAGTCGGTTAAGTGTCCGACTTCGACTCAGGTCATGATCTTGCGGTCCGTGAGTTCGAGCCCCGCATCGGGCTCTGTGCTGACAGCTCAGAGCCTGGAGCCTGTTTTGGATTCTGTGTCTCCCTCTCTCTGACCCTCCCTCGGTCATGCTCTGTCTCTCTCTGTCTCAAAAATAAATAAACGTTAAAAAAATTTTATTTTTAATTATATAATTCAGCTTTCTATCAGTTCAGATTTCTCTAAACGGATTCCGGTGTTTCTTAAGAGTATGGAGAGTTTTAGAAATTTAATGTATTATGTGAAAACTTGCATTTTCACTTAAGAACAAAAGATAAACAATGTTGATATGAGTTTATATGAGTTATATATAATGAGTTATATGAGTTTATAAGAGTGGAATTGAGATTGTTATCAATCACCATTTTACCAAAATGTATTTTTCTTTAAACATCATGGTCAGCACATATATGGAGATAAATACTGAAATAACCCTAGTTATTGTACATATCCTGACCTTTCATGAAATAGATTTGGGATCCTAGGGTTTGATAATACTTATTATTTTCCTAAAATTTTATTTTGTGCTTTACCCGATAATTTTTTTGCCCTTTGATATCTTTGGTTTTGATTAACTCTGTATCTTAAATATTCGAAGGTTTTGAGGAAGAACTAGGCTTTAATTTCCCCAACGCCTTAAAATTCAGAGGAAATTAGAGATTTAGGTTGAAATATATGTTGGTCTTATTTAGGGAATAACATGACACTATAAGCCAGGAAAGGGGAAGTGCTTTTGAGTGTATTTCGTATCTTCCTGGGAATCCTGAAAACTCACGGAGGTGAATGACGGTGGTAACAATTGCCTTGAAGTCTATCTGGACTCTATTAGTTTTCTCTTGCTGTGTCACGAATTACACATTTAGTGGCTTAAAGCACTTCCGCTTACGATCTCATGATTTTCTGTAGGTCGGAAGTCTGAGTGGACTCGACTAGGTTCTCCGTTCTCGGTCTTCCGGGACTGAAGTTAAGGTGTTGTCACCGTGGGCTTTTATCTAGAGGTCTCGGGGAAGATTTGACTTCCACGCTCATTCAGGTCGTTGGCAGAATTTATTTCCTTACTTTGAGCTGCGGGACTGAGGTCTCTGTTTTCCTGCTGGCTGTCACCTGGGGTCCGCTCTCCCTTCCCAGAGGTGGCCTGCATTGCTTCTCTCCTTACATCTGCACAGCAACAGTCACATGGCCAGGCCATCCCTGCGTTGACTTTCTGACTTTCCTCTTCGGCCATCAGCCAGGGAAGCCCTCCACTCACTTTAAGGGCTCCTGAGGCCAGATCATTTCTACTTTATTTTGAGCTCAATGGTGCCATATAACATAACATAATCACAGGAGAGATGCCTCACCATATTCATGGGCTCCAGGGATGTGGGACTGGAATCTGAGGGTGGGAACATTTTTGGAACCTTGCCGGCCACCGCACTCTGCATTAGTCTTCATGGGAGCTCACGCGTAACCAGCCAGCTGGGGTGAAGCATGTAGCCCACATGTGAAGGGCCATTAACATGAAGACCTCTGTTCTCTAATGAGATACAATTCAGTATAATCCAGCTGAAACACAGAGCAGGGTTTTTCCTGAAACGTGAATATCTGATTATAAAGCTAATGGAAAAGAATATACACGAGAATAGCCCAGAAAATTTGGCAAAAAGGAAAGCACTGGGGAAAGAATTCGTTCTACCTGATCTCAGAAAGCTGTCACAGAGCTGTAGTAATAAAAACTGAGTGGTGACAGATGAGGAGTACATAGGCAGATCTATGTATAAATGAGAACTTTGTTCCTGATAAGTATATTATTTCAAATGATAAATGGCTTGTGCCATAAATGGTGTTGAGGAAAATTGGGTATCTGGAAACAAAAACACAACAAAGTCCTACCTCTATCTTAATATCGAAAATAGATTGTAGAACTAATCAGTTTGAAAATGACAAAGCCGATACAACCAAAAACAGGGAGTATTTTTTCATAATCTTCGAAAGGGGAAGATCATCTCATGTGGAACATAAAACATCACAAGGCTTCTAGGAGAAAGGTTGATTTTGCCAAGTTAATAAACACCATTAAACAAGTTTAAGGGAAAAAAAGATGAGAAATACAGGCAAATAAAAATGTCATTTTTTTGTAAGACTTTATTTTTAAGCACTCTCTATACCCAATGTGGGGCTGGAACTCACAACCCTGAGATCAAGAGTCACATGCTCTCCCTACTGAGCCAGCCAGGCGCCCCCCCAAACTCCATAATCTTTAACGAGTCCTGTAAATCATTACAGGAAGACAAACAATGCAGTAGATAAATGGGCAAAGAATATAAATAGGCTGTTCACAAAACATGGAAAACAATGGCCAGTAAACATATGGAGAGATCCACCCCACAGAATGTTTGACAAAAACCAGGTGCAGTCTTTCTTTCTAGTGCTTTTTCATGTTAGGAAAAAAAAGTTACCTAAATGGTCATCACTAGTCGAGTGATTAAATCTGTTGAGCTCTATCTATACTATGGTGTACTTGTGAAACTCATAAAAATAGTTGTGCCTGCGTGTGTATTCAGACGCGCATACACACACACTTGGGAAGAGCTCCAAGACGTATTGTTCAAAGTGAAGAAAAGTCAGTAGCTGGAAAACACATCATATCTCACCTGCTTCGTATATGTATTCTCCAACCAAAACATCCCACGTCAGAGACAAAATGTTCAGGTAGCTATTTCCCCTTATATTCAGGTTGGACCCTGTGCATATTCTGAGCATTGAATTGTCAGCAAAAGTGACATGTACTCTTTGTGAGGCAAGACATTTAGGAGCTGTGATTCCCCCTCTGTGATCTCTCACCTCCTGCAAGGCTGTATCAGGATGATAAAAGGACACAGGAGAGAACTTGGGTTAACCGAGGTCTCTCAATGACCTTGGGAGCCACGCCTCTTCCGCCCTCTGCGGGCTGGGAGACTTAGGGGTTAAAGCGCTTAGATTTAGGTATTGTCTGTTGGTACAGTTAGTGTTAACTGTCCTGGTCAGGACAGAGACATGTCTACACATGAGGTGTATTTAGGGTCCGAGGACTGGAGGGATGCATGCTGTCCCATGGTTGGTCATGATCTCCTGGAAGGGGACTGGCAGGAAGTGAGTGCGGGCATAAAACAAGGCGATCACATTTTACCGTGATGATTTCTTTATTGTATGACCCTTAGGAAATTGTTGTTATTTACAACTTTTATTATAAAAATATTGGGATAGGGTCGCCTGGGTGGCTCAATCGGCTGAGCGTCTGACTCTCCTTTTAAATTTTTTTTTTTAACGTTTATTTATTTTTGAGACAGAGAGAGACAGAGCATGAACGGGGGAGGGTCAGAGAGAGAGGGAGACGCAGAATCTGAAACAGGCTCCAGGCTCTGAGCGGTCAGCACAGAGCCCGACGCGGGGCTGGAACTCACGGACCGCGAGATCGTGACCTGAGCCGAAGTCGGCGGCTTAACCGACTGAGCCACCCAGGCGCCCCTGACTCTCCTTTTAGTCTCAGGTCATGATCCCAAGGTTGTGGGATTGAGCCCCCTATTGGGCTCCAGGCTGAGCACGATTCTTTCCCTGTGTCCCTCTCCCTCTGCCCTTCTCCCTGGCTTGTTTTCTCTGTCTCAAAAATTTTTTTTGAATAAATGCACGCGTACATATATACATACGTACATACACAATTTGGATTAACTAAAATGCGATATTGCCAAAAAGTAGATGATGTACCCACCACTTGCCTCAACAGTAACTTGACCCCTGCTATGGTAGAATTATGACTGGTACTCATTCTGTTTAGGGACATAGGTTAACTAATAAGTTGGTACAATGGAGTAACTATTTCTGTTTTAATTCATGTATGAAATGTAAATCTCTCTAAAGTGGAAAGTCCTTTGATATTACTGCCTTTATTAAGAGTATGATTTATAGGGGCGCCTGGGTGGTGCAGTCGGTTAAGCGTCGGACTTCAGCCAGGTCACGGTCTCGCGGTCCGTGAGTTCGAGCCCCGCGTCAGGCTCTGGGCTGATGGCTCGGAGCCTGGAGCCTGTTTCCGATTCTGTGTCTCCCTCTCTCTCTGCCCCTCCCCCGTTCATGCTCTGTATCTCTCTGTCCCCCCCCCCCAAAAAAAAAAAGTTGAAAAAAAAAAGAGTATGATTTATAGTGTGCATTTGTTTTGTCTTTTGCAAACTGCCTCAGGGTTTTGCTCCATCCCGAGTCTGATATATATATATATATTAAAATTTTTTTAACGTTTATTTATTATTGAGAGACAGAGAGAGACAGACCGTGAGCAAGGGAGGGGCAGAGAGAGAGGGAGACACAGAACCTGAAGCAGCCTCCAGGCTCTGAGCTGTCAGCACAGAGACCGATGTGGGGCTCGAACTCAATGAACCGCAAGATCGTGACCTGAGCCGAAGTCGGACGCTTAACTGACTGAGCCACCCAGGCGCCCCTATATATATATTTTTTACTTCCTAGTTTTCTATAAAATCACTTAAATGAATTCATTTAAAAAGAAACTCTTGCATTTCTGTGTAAAATGAAAAAGTAGTATCTCGACGTAAATGGAATAAAGTAAATATGAAATAGCATCATATGATTTGACTGGCTGCTCTTGTTTGACAGTAACCAACACCAAAGCTCACTGTCCTTTAAAAAGAGTGAGATTAAGTGTCACAAGTGATAGAGACTGAGACGTTTTCCTTATCAGAGTGATTTAAAGATCATTGAAAATGGAGTAAGCTCTTAGCGGGTATGGTTCATAAGTATTTAATGCCTTGCCTCTGTACCACCAGGGTCAAACCCACGGGAAACACAAATGTGAGGAAAGAATTCAAGGATTGGAGTCACTGCTGCCTGTCATTGATCACGTCTTCGGGTTATCACCATGTCTTTGTATTTACGGTACCATTTATAAAACAGGGATAAAAATGCCTGTGACCTTTATTTCATCTCTGGAGTTTGGTGAGGATCCAGTGAAATGCTGTGCATATCACTAGTAATGGTCTCAGCACCAGCTTAACAACCATCTATAACTAAGAAGTTCTGTTAACTCAGGTCACATCGCTTCAGCTCGCAACACTTAAGAACTCATTCTCCTAATTCCCAGCACTCTCTCCCAGGGGAGTGAGCATCCCTACTCCTGGAAAGATGCATCATTATCATAGACACCCAGAGCAAGTATGAATTTGTATCTTTGTATTTGCACCAGAAAATACATTGAAAGTGCATATTCTAAACTTGATTTCAGTGGAAGTAGATCTTCTGATGGCGCTGCTTACGTTTACTGACATTTTATGTTTCTGTAGTTTCATTTATTACAAGAAAGACTGGAGGATCTTTCTGGTTCAAAGGCCTCTCCTAATGCTGCCGTAAAGTCAGTAAATTTGGTTTCCTTAGCTCATTTGCTCTTTCTGGTCACCAGGCTATTATTTAGCAAATTCCTCCCCCCCCCCCCCCCCCCGCCCCCGGAAATTATTACTTTGTTTAGTAGAATCTTAGTATCGGTGAGGCCTGCTGGGCCCCAAGGGAAATAATGTTTAAGACAGCGTTGTAATCATAATAAAAAAGTGTTCCTCAAGCAAAAACAAACTCATAAATACGGAGAACTGATGGTTGCCAGAGGCAACGGGGCGGGGGATGGGCAAAATGGGGGAAGGGGAGAGAGAGATACAGGTTTCCGGTACTTATGGAATAAGTGAGTCACAGGGATGAAAGGCACAGCACAGGGAATATAGTCAATGATATGGTCATAGGATTGTACCATATCACGTGGTAACCGCACTTTTGGTGAGCCTAGCATGACTGTAGACTTGTCGAATCTCTATGTCGTATACCTGAAACTAACGTAACATTGCACGTCAACTCTGCTTTGAGAAAAATTAATTATTAATTAATTAAATTGAAAAAGAAAGTGCCCTCTACCCGTAAGAAGTAGCTGTTACATTCTTCCTTTTGACTCACAAAAACAGGTTGATATATTGCATATAAGATCCATCGAGTATGTCGTTGAGAAATTGTTCTAAAGTAAATTTGTTCTGAGTCGCCTCCCTCCTCCCAGAAACACTCTCCGGCCTTTGGAAACTTGCTTTACCCCTCTCCAGTAGCTTCTGCTCTTTGCTACTAGTCAGATAGGTGATTGTTTGGGAGATACATCATAGACAGTTGGGGATGATTGAACTAATTCACTCCAAATTGAGTCCCCTATTGTCATATCATCAGAAGTGCGGGCAGGACTGTATTTACCACCACTTGAGTGTTCATATGATTCTACTTGAAGTCCAAGTATAACAATAATTCTTACATTTTCCTAACAACTTCTAGTTGCCCGTAGCAACCATGCAGTTTGGTAAAAATTCCTATAAAGCTAAAGTTTCATGTTGAACCCTAGACCTGTTGAAGAAGTAGGCTTTGTGATGTTTATTGGATTCAAATGTGCTCGATCATTTATTTACTGTAAGTCTACTACGAGAGAAAACGATATCCCAAAATCTGAGTGTTTCTGAAAAACAGAAGAAGCTACACAGTTTATAAGTGAGAGAGTCAAGTAACACAGGGCCAGTGAGTGAGTTTACAATGTAAGTGAACAGATTCCATTTTCTAGGTAAAATGAATTCTGTCATTTAAATTACTACCACCCTGTTTTCCAGTAGTTCAGGTTCACTGCATTCTTTGATGTGGAAGGGCTTCCTTTCCTAGAAGATCTGTGGTCCTCATTGACTATCGCAGAAGAACTTGGTAAACAAATGTTAAAGATCTAGGGAAACTTCTTGTTTTTCTCAGTAAACCCAGTGAGAGAGATTTAAGTGACATTTTTCCCCCCAGTCTGTCCTGTCACTTAACCATGTTCACTGTGATCCTGTTATAAACCTCTTTTACTTGCAAATCATTTTGAACATTCACGATATTTGTAGGGTTCTTCCTTGCAAGATGTAGTAAATAGCCCTGTTGACATCTCCTTTAATTTACTTTTAACCAAGACTAAAGAAAATGGTTTCAGGTTCCTGATTTCTGTTTTCCTTACCTGTGTGTGTTAAGGAAATTAGTTTTTCCCTTACACTCTTTCTTTCCTTGAGCCTTCCCGTCTAGCATACCCACACCGTGCTCTCTCAACTTTATGACTTATCTTTTCTCAGTCCCTTCAATTCCCGACAGTTTTACCGGTCCAGAAATACTGAATGAGTTCTGTTACTTCTCTTTCCTCACAAGGTTGCTTTTCTAATTGATTCTCTGCCGCTACTCTGGATGTCTTACTCTTCCCTACTGTCCTTTTATTAATAGCTGTTCCGATGTGGATTCTTTTCCTTCTGTTTCACCTTGGTCACTCACATAGCATCCTGTAACGTCGCTACTGTAATATCCCATGTTTTTAATCCGCTAAGAGCGCTTGCACATCTCTTGTGGGTCTTTTAAAGACATCTTAATGCGGTTTTTGACAGTTCTAGTATAGATCTTCCCTGACTCACGATGGGGTTACATGCACGTAAAACGCATCGTAAGTCGAAAATATCCTAAGTCAGATATGAGTTTAAGACACCTAACCTACCAGACATCGTTAGCCCAGCCTGCCTTAAATATACTCAGAACACTTACACGAGCCTACAATTGAACAAAGTCCTCTAACACGAAACCTGCTTTATAATAAAGTGTTGACTGCTTTATCATGTAGCATATTGAGTGCACTGAAATTGAAAAGTAGGGGGACGCTTGGGTGGCTCAGTTGTTTAAGCATCCGACTTCGGCTCAGGTCATGATCTCGCGGTTTGTGAGCTCAAGCCCCACATCTGGCTCTGTGCTGACAGGTCAGAACCTGGAGCCTGCTTCGGATTCTATATCTCCCTCTTTCTCTGCCCCTCCCTGCTCATTCATTCTCATTCTCTCTCTCTCTCTCTCTCAAATACGTAAATAAACATTAAAAAAATTTTTTGAAAAGAAAAGCAGAATAGGTGTTGGGTATGGAATGGCGAATGTGTCAGTTTACCCCCATGATCGTGTGGCCGACAGGACTGCAGCCACCCTGCCCAGAGTCACGAGAAAGCATGGTAGCACTTATCTTGAGCCCGGGAGAAGTCTGAAATTGAAAATTCAAAGTATGGTTTCTACTGAGTGCCTATTGCCAATTGGATCGTCATAAGTCTAGGAGGACCGCCTGTGCTAAGGTGTGCAATGTTTGGTCCCAACCAAGTGTATAAGGAGTGCTCTTAGAAAGGCAGTGAACATCTTGACAGAACAAAGACATTTTTACGAAGAAATTACTGTTATTCTTAGCTGACCAGTAAGCTTAACAATTAAAAATGATTTCATTTACTATCGAAAAGGATTTGTTTTGAAGTGTGATTCATTTTATTATTAATTTTTTTGAAGCACATCCAAAGCCACATCTTGTATAAATTTGTCCGCAAAATATACCAACTGATTCTGTCGAAATTTTCCTGTGGTTTGTACTTTGTTTTGGTATTCACTTCTTGATAAATAATAAGAATTATAAAAATGTACAAAACTAAGCAAGTTCATGTGTGAATAGTAATAAGAGGTGCTCCATTTAAATGTGTATCAGTAGGATACAGGGGTAAGTTGCTTAATTCATGTAGTGTCTATGAATGTAAATCTATTGTTGCATATATTTATATTTTAGGGGAGTTTTCCCCCCTTCGTTTGACAGAGAATGTTTAAATTTCTGGTAGAGAATGCTGTAGTTAGACCTCATTACTGCCAACATTCTGGTGTACTAGGTAACCTTTCAGAAATTAGCTCAAGGTCAATTCTATTCATTGAACAGTTCACTATAGAAATAGTTCATTGTTCCTACTAATTCTACCTTGTCCATCTCTTTGCAGTTCACATTTTCACCTCTTTGTTGTTCGTCACAATTCGAAAGTGGTGAAAAACATTTGTCTTTGGAAATGCAACTGAATTTCTTTTGAGAAAGACAATGAAGTTAAAAGAAAATTAATTTCCCGTAGAATTTATTTGACCATCTTTTTCCTTTCCCCAAGAACTTTGATAGGGTAGGCAGTAAAAGGTGACATTTAATAGACTTCACCAAGATGAATGGAAAATACTCTTACTGGGAATGGTGATGAAATGCTTGTAGGATGCTGCTTTCCCCATCTTTTTTTTTTTTTAATTTTTTTAATGTTTATATTTATTTTTGAGACAGAGAGAGACAGACCCTGAGTGGGGGGGGGGGGGTGGTGGGCAGAGAGAGGGAGACACAAGAATCTGAAGCAGGCTCCAGGCTCTGAGCTGTCGGCACAGAGCCCGTCGTGGGACTCGAACTCAGGAGTTTGTGAGATTACGACCCGAGCTGACGTTCAACCCACTGAGCCACCCAGTCACCCTGGTATTTTGTCTTTAAAGGACTTTCTCCATTTAATCCAAGTAGTTGAATTTGTTGACATTAAGTTGTCTTTATTATCCATTTTTCTTTTTGTCTTTCGGGTGCATTTCCTCTTTCATTCCTAGTATTCATAGTTTGTCTTCTTTACTTTTCTCCTAAAACTACTTTCATGTTTAAAATTTCATTGACTTTTTTTCTATTGTTTTTCAGGTGTCTGTTTCATTGATTGTTTGCCCTTTATTTCCTTTCTCCTCCTTACTGAAGTTTAATTTGTTCTTTATTTTCTAGCGTCTTCAAGTTGAAACTTTAGATCTATTATATTGGAGATTTTTTTCCCCTAATAAAAATATGGAAAACTATAAATTTCCCTTGACGCCTAGCTGTACCTGCACTCCACAGCTTTCCATGGATTGTATTTTCATCGTCATTCAACTGCAAATAGTTTTAAATTTCTCTCGTGAGTTTTCTCTCTGTGACTCTGTAGGCTAAAGTGTATTTTTTGTTCTTCATATACATCTTTGAGTGTTTTCCACATACCTTTCCATCATTGACTTCAAATTGAATTCTTCTTTGGCTCAAAGAATTTACTCTCTTGCTTTAATTCTTTTAGATTCGTTAGGGTTTGTTTTCTTTTTCAGCATTTCAGCTTTCATGCTTCCTACTCACATACACTAGCAAGCGTGAGTATCTCTCTGCTATTCTGTGGATGCCCGTGTGAAAGCCATTAGGTCAGGTCGGTTGATAACTTGAGTGTCCTTCCTGATTTTCTGTCTTTCTTGTCAACTGTGGAGAGAAGGATGTTGAAATCTCCAGTTGTGACTGTGGGTTGCCTATTTCTTCTTTCAATTCTCTCTGGTTTTGCTTCATGTATTTTGAAACACTGTTCTTAGATGCAAACACAGGATATTTCTTCTTGAGAATTTTATGGATGAAATAGTCTTCTTTATCTTCAGTTATTTTCTTTGTCTGGAAATCTACCTTGGCTGATACTAATAGAACTGCTCCATTTTTCTTATGATTGCTCTTTGCAAAGTTTATCTTTTCTGTATTCTTTTGGGTTTTTTTTTTTAACCTTTCTGTCTCTGTATGTCTAAAGTGTGTTTTGATGGAGAACATATAGTTGGGTTTCACACGTCTACCTATTCTGACATTCGAGATTCAAACGTTGAATATTGACTATGATTATCAATATGGTTGCATTTAATTCTAGCATCTTGTTATTTTTTTCCTATTTGTTCCATTTGCTCTTCCATTTCCTCTGCTTCTGCCTTCTCTTGGATGCATTAAATGTTTTTCACCATTACATTTCATCTCCACTGTTGGCTATACTATTTTTTAAATTTAATATTTGTTCCAGGATTTTTGGTACTTATCGTAGTTTGTCATAACCTGTGTTCATGTAACATTATACCACTTAACATAAAGGATATTACGAAAGCCTATTTTCGTTTCTCTCTTCCCTCCTTTGTGCTATTTTAGTGATACGTACATTTCACTTCTACATCTGTGGCGAACTCCATTACACGTTGTTATCATAGTTACATAGTCAGTTATATTTTATTAGAAATTAAAAGATGAGGAAACAAAGGAGAAACGCTTTAACTTGCCTGCAAACCTGTTACATCTAGTGACCCTCGTTTCCTTTGTATAGACCCCAGTTTCCATCTGTTTTATTTTTCTTCAGCTCTAAAAACTTCCTTTGTTATTAGCTCCACCAGAGGTCGGTCTGCTGGAGAGGAATTTGCTCAGCTTTTGCCTGAAAAAAGATTTCTGCTTCATTTTGGTGGGACACCTCCCTGGCTATGGAAGTCTAGGTTGAGATTTTTTTCTCCTCACGCCTTTAAAGATGTCATTTGGCTTGTGCGTGTGTTATTTCTAACTGGGGATCTTCCACTCCTTCTCATCTGTGATGTCCTGTTTACAATGTGTCCTTTTCCTACCTGCTTAAAAATTTTTCTCCTTACAATTGATTTCTAGCACTTTTATTACTTATTTATTTAAAGTATTTTTTTTTAATGCTTATTTACTTGAGAGAGAGAGAGAGAGAGAGAGAGAGAGAGAGAGAGAGCAGAGTGCAAGCAGGGGAGGGGGACAAAGAGAGAGAAAGAGAGGGAGACACAGAATCCAAAGCAGGTTCCAGGCTCTGAGCTGTCAGCACAGAGCCTGACGCGGGGCTTGAACCCACAAACCGCGAGGTCATCACCCGAACCAGAGGTGGACGCTCAATTGACCGAGCCACCCAGGTGCCCCTATTTGTAACACTTTTAGTGGTGATATACTTTGATGTGGTTTTCTTTGTCTATATATTTGTGTATAGTGAGCTTAGATCTGCGTGTTTACAGTTTGAATCAAATATGGAAGAGTTTCTGCTGCTCTTTCTTCAACTTACGTTTTCTGTTCTTCTTCTGTGACTCCAATTGCATTATGTTTGACCATTTCATGTTGTCCCGTTGTTCACTGATTCTCTGTTCCTCATTTCTTTTTTTGTCTCTCTTCTTCATGGAAGATAGTTTTTATTGCTAGATTTTCAAATTGGTCTTTGCCTCTGCATTATATAGTCTGCTCTTAAACCCGGTGAGTGAATTTTTCTCTTCAGATATTATGTCTTTCAACTGGTACTTTTCAGTATTCTACTTGGTTCTGCATAGCTTCTTTCTTTTTTTCTCATCATATTTCTGCTTTCCTTTAAATCTTTTCTATTTATAACTATCTTAAAGTCTCTGCCCCTTCCTGTCTTTCATTTCTATATCTGTTTCTTTCTTTTTTAAAAAAAATTTTTTAATGTTTATTTATTTTTTGAGACAGAGACAGAGCATGAACGGGGGAGGGTCACAGAGAGAGGGAGATGTAGAAACCGAAGCAGGCTCCAGGCCCTGAGCGGTCAGCACAGCGCCCGACGCGGGGCTCGAACTCACGGACCGTGAAATCGTGACCTGAGCCGAAGTCGGCCGCTTCACCGACTGAGCCATCCAGGCGCCCCTCTATATCTGTTTCTGTTGATTGATTTTTTTTTTTTCTCCTATTTGTAGGTCACATTTTCCTGCTCCTTCTCATGTCTAGTCATTTTTTATTGGGTACTAGACATTTTGATTCTTACAGTTTTGTATGTCTGGATTTTGCTGTCTTCCTTTTAAAGCTTTAAACTTTGTTTTGTATAGGCAGTTAAGTGAATCACCTGGATCTTTTCAAGGCTTATTTCTCGGTTT
Source organism: Acinonyx jubatus (assembly GCF_027475565.1). Lineage (NCBI taxonomy): Eukaryota > Metazoa > Chordata > Mammalia > Carnivora > Felidae > Acinonyx > Acinonyx jubatus. The sequence continues at coordinate 85,075,432 of NC_069391.1, read as the reverse complement.
TATTAAGATGGCCCTGAAGTAGTCTTACTCTAGAGCTAGTTAAGCCCGACTACTGGGGCTTTGCTCTTCTGGTGTTTCTACAGAATGCCCTGGATGTTCAATAAGGTCACCTCACTCTGTCTGGTTAGAACCTGAATATCTCTGTGCCCTACACGTGTGCAGTTTCATATTCAGCATCAGATTGAGGCGATCTCTTTCAGTATTTCTGGATCTCTCTCTCCGCTTAATGTGCTCTCTGCTGGTGCTCCCAAATTCCAGCTGCCCCAGCCTCCCCAGTTCTGATAGCTGTCTCCTCCCCTTAGTGAGATCACAGTGCTCTACTTGGTTCCTCCCTTCCCGCTCAGCAGTCTGGGAAATGCCTCCATTTCAAAAGCTGGGATCGTTAAAGGGTGACCTTGTTTGTTTCTCTACTTTTGAAGGATCACGCTGTTATGATGTCTTTTCTCAGATGACTGAAAACATTGTTTTACATATTGTGTCCAGCTTCCTTCTTGTTTGGTGTGGGGAGGGCATTTCTAATAGTATTGATTTCATCATAGCCAGAATTGGAAGTCCTTCTTCCACATATTGTTTGATGTATTTTATATATTATGTATGAAACATAGGAATTCATTTTCATTTTACAATTTCCAAGAGTAATATAAATATGCAGAATAAAAGACGCTAGTTACCTCACCTCTCCCGTCTCATTTTATGTCACTCAACAGAGTAACCATTTTTGGGAGTTTGATGTGAATCCTTGCTGCTTTCCTTTATATACTTGTATACATTTATATATGCATGTCCACACAAATTAGATACATGCATATTTTTAAACATAAAGAAATTCTGCAAGCTTTGTTTTGCAATGTACTTTTTTTTACGCGATAACATGTTAGAGCTCTTACATATCAATTTGAATCCGGTTTTGTTTTTTAACATTAGACATATAATCTACAGAAGGGTTTTCTTCTAATTAATCACTCTGCTTTTCAGACATTGAGGTTTTCCCTTCTAACTTTTTGCTCTTATAAACAGTATCTTTTAATAATACTGTCCAGCAACTTTTCCGTGGGTAAATAGACATAGAAATAGATGAAATCACAGAGTTTGCAAATGGTTTGTCTGTTTGTAAATTGCCTTCCTAAGCAGTTTTTACGTATTTACATTACTCCTAACTACTAGGAGCCATGCTGTTGGAAGAGATGGTTGCTTCTAGATCTAGGACAGAAAATGTAAGAGATAAGTGTAGAATATCTTATCACAGCAGAAAGCAAGGGAGGTAAGAAAGATTACTGTGATCATGTCGCGAGATCCAGAATCCGGTTTGAAGGGACTACCATGGGTCAAGAGAAGGGACAATTTACCGCTCCCCCTCCCCCCACACCAAAACCCTGGTGTGATTGAAAAACATCAGATATGCTTAACAGCCAAGAATCAAGAAGATACAGACCAAACCGCCCCCAAACCACATTGCTTACCTTGGAAGGGAGTGATAAATCCTTATTCTGAGTACTGCTAAGAAGAAGAATCGAGTATTTATCTTCTTCCTATACGAACCTTCTTTCAAAGCAACCAGATAATTAATGAGGGGAATTTCTTTATGGAAGCCTACTAATACATGAAGAAGGAATAATAGAATCAGACTACCAAAGTTACAGCCTTTATGAATTGCAAAACTAGCCCTAGGAAACGATCGTCAGTGGCTACTAATATTGTCAGGTAAAACATGAAGAGGATGAGTGGATGTAGCTGACCACACCTGACCCCACCGAGTATATGTCACACTGCGGAAGGAGAGACAGCCAGTTGTCAGCACCTGATGTGACGTGATAGGTAGTACACAGCTTTTCAAATATTGAACCCGTGCAAGGCCCTCAGTCTAACTACCAGTTTATAGGTCATACGGGAGATAGAGGAATTTATTAAATGACACCTCAGGGATGCTATCAGCCAAGTCTTGAATTCTAGAAATTCTACAAGACAAATAATCCAGTTTCTTCAATAAATAATAGTCAAGGATAAGAAGGATGGGAGATTGTTAGAGATTAGAGGAGAACGATAGGAAATATAAACCAAATATAATATGCAGACCTTGTTTGGGTCCTGACTTGAGCAAACCCAAGTGAAATTTTGAAATGAAAATGAATTTCTATGTTACATATCTAATATACAAAATACAGTTTATACATTACAGTTGGGTTTGCTCAAGTTGGAATAGTTAGAATCTAACAATGACTGGATTTTAGATGATATCCTAGAATTGTTAATGTTTTATGTGTAATACTAGTATCGTGTTCATGTTAAAAATAGCCCTTCTCTCTCAGAGGCCAAATGAAATCTTTCCCAGTGAAGTGATAAAAATCTCTGCACTTGCTTTTAAATAATCCTATAAGGGGTTAAAAGGGGAGGGCTGGTAGCAGTTATTTATCTTGATGAGCCCAGGGGGTTCATGGTAGTATTTGTTCTACATTTGAGTGTATGAAATTTGCCGTCGTGAATTATTTCATTTTATCTTTTAATTTTTTGGAAGTCGTCTCTATGCCCAACCCGGTGCTCCAACCCATGACCCCGAGATCCAGAGTCGCGTGCTCTGCTGACTAAGCCAGCCAGCTGTCCCGTGAATTTTTTAAATTGAAAAGTGAACTTAGCTTTAGCAGACCAACTGAAGAGAACTTCACAAATCATCAAAATAAGTGAGGAGCTTCCAGATTTTTTCACCCTAAATATTTGGAGTACGTACGTCCGCAACCTACACCTGCAGAAATGGTGTAGAACGTATCCAACATAATTGCTTCGGTTGATTTGGACCCAACGTGCACTTACCTTGAATCTCCTAGGTTTTAACACCCCAGAGAAATCCTTGAGGCAAATCTAACGCCGTGGCTGTGTGTTCTGTTGTATCTGCTTCTTACGGTGCTCCTAATATTTGTTTTCCAGGTACAGCAGGTCCAGACCGTACAGCAGGTACAACATGTGTACCCAGCCCAGGTGCAGTATGTGGAAGGAAGCGATACTGTCTATACCAATGGAGCAATGTAAGTGTGTGGGGGGGAGTATTTTCAATTCTCCCGCTTGGTTAGAGAGAAATGGTACTCTTTGACACATCCCACTATTCCCAAATGGTTCCCTTGTTTTCACAGTATTTTTTTTTTTTACCAGAACAGAGTTATTGAGATTAGACTGATGTTTAGAGAATAGTCTGTGTCTGTTAAGAATGTGTGTTGATTTTCCTTCTCACTTCATCTCAGTGGAATATTTCAAATTATGAAAAGTGTTAGGCCTTTGAATGGTTTTCAATAGGATGACAAAACTGTATACTCTTGTTGGTGACTTCCGTATCTTCTTACTACCTTGTAAAACCTTTACTTGTTGTTTTTATATAAGTAAGGTGGATTTGTGTATGTTTTTGTCCGTAAACCAATACACAACGAGGACCTTAGTTTTTTGGGGCATTTGTTAAACTCCATAAGAATAGCTGATACTCAAATCTGTTTTTCCTGTCTGAACTTGTCCTTGCCCCCTTCCTGTCCGCCCCCTCCTCCCCCTCGAACTCATCACCTTTGCAGCAACAATAATGTAAATTTGTAAATTTATACCAATTGTGTTTTTCAGCCACTTGGATTAAGATTCAAGATGTTATAGGTAAAGAGACTAAGAACTATTACAGGTCACCAGTATTGTTTTCATTTACCACTTGAGTGTTTATCTGGAATCTGTTGAATCTCTGCGTGTCCCTGAAATGAATTCAAGTTCTCTCATTCTCTTCTGCCCGCCTCCCTTCTATGTTGGTGTGCCCCAAGTTGAAAACCTATGCTTTCTTTATTCTTGCTGCACCTCCTGGTTTTGTGGGTTCCCAGGACATCAACCTATAACCTCCACAAGGGCAGGGATTTTTGTCCCTCTCTTCTTTTTTTATTCCCACCGCAATAAATCGAACACCAGAAGAGTGCATGACGTGTGGCGGGAGTTCAGTTAATGTTACCTCTTGCTGTTGTAACAAAACAACTTAGAACCCTAGTTTAACTCTGTACGAGTTTTATAGTCGTGAGTAAGTCATGACTTTTTATTCTTCTTCCCTGGAAGGTGGGAGGATGGTAATCTCACCCTACTTGGCGTGGGGATTTGAGGAAATACAGTTACAGCAACTAACACAAGGCCTGGTAGACAATAGCCAATAGAAAACTGAAAGCTCTTCACTGATCTTGACTCATTTCTCTGTTCTCATCGCCTTTAGCCACATTCCCGCTGCCTTAACCCCTCCATTACCTATGAAATAAAATTCAGCTCTCCCCCTTGGCATTCACCCCATTCCTTCGTGTCCAGCTTCCTGTCCCACCTGTCCTGGGAACAACCAGCTTTGTGCATCTTTCCCCAGATACTACCCTTACGAGCCTGTTTCTGGACATGCGGTTTTCTCTGCCTTCTATCCAGTCCCCCAACGCGGAGCCTCGTGTGATCTTTATCAACTGATTCATCATCTCCCCCGCCTTGTGACACGGACCCTCACTCTCCACTACAGTTAGTTTGTCCTCTCCCTTTAGGGTATGGACAACACTGTACCCCGACTTTCACTTCCGGCACCGAGCCGGGAAGAAATCTTTCCGAATGGGAACCGTTGTCATTTTGTTGTTTTCTCTACATCTGTTGAGGTGATTGGCACCGAATAAAGGGTCCGTGAATTTCTCTGGTCCAGTGAATCTGTAACTCTTTACATATTGTAGACACTGGCTGTTTCTTACCTGTTTGTTGTGTGGGACCAGGGCCTCCTGGATGGAGCCTGCTTTTAGAATCTCTACCCTACACCCACAGGACTGTTGGCATTTTCACCAAAGAAATAGATACACCTGCGTCTATTGGACTTGTATTCTACCAGGGAAAATGTTAGGGGTTTCTAGACACTGCTGGAGGTCACTCAGTTGTATTGTCATTTCATTCGTGCCTGTGGTTTATCTGTCACGAGAGCCCCAGAGTAAAGGCATCCTAGGCAAGGCCTTAACAAACCACCTCCCCTGCAGTGGAGGGCTAAGTTACCACTCTACTGTCTTATTTTGGAGCATTTTATCATACATATATTACAGCATTCTGTCAGTGGAGAATCCCAGCAAATCCGACAAATAGAAGTCTGAAAAGATCAGGGCTTTTATTTTCGTCAGGTCATAAGAAGTCCAAAGGTAGCATATTATGCAAATCATGAGCACGACACGGTGCAAATACAAAGGCTTATTGGAGAAAACCTTACAAGCTGACAGGTAGCAGAGGGAGCATAACTGGACCCGGCTACACCATGGGAATTGCTCTGGTAGATGTCTGGCCTCGCAGAGTGAGGTATTTCCAGGGAGAAGGGGTAGTGAGTATGTAGTAGGGACAGATGGCTTTCTTAGTGGGGATTGGTGCCTGTGAAACACTCTGCCATCAGCCTCGTCTTGCAACATGATTAACTCAGATCTGCTGAGCCAATCTAGAGGTAAGCTACCAAAAGACCACAGGAGATGATCCTCTAGAAACATCCAGAACTGTGCTTCCTTTAGTCTATTGCTGACATCAGTTTCGCAGCAATCAGGGCCACAGCAGAATATCAGGGCCACAATTTTCTGGTATGACTGTGAGATGTCTGCTTCAGTTGCGATCATCATATTTACATTTCAGACAGGAAAAAGAGGGTGTGTGTGTGTGTGTGTGTGTGTGTGTGTGTGTGTGTATTTTTATATGTGTATATATGTCACGCACAAGCACATGGAGGCTTTCCCAGAAACGTCCAGCTCTCTTTTGCTTCTGTCCCTTGCCTTATATCTTAATCGTGTCACAAAGTGGTGGTTAGCTGCAAGGGAGTCTGGGAAGACTGGCCTGTAGCTTCCGTGTGTATGGCAGAAGGCAGGGGAAAAGGGGCAATTGGAATGGGTATTGAGACGGTGTCTGACACAGTTTTTCATCACTGGTCCAAGGCAAGGCGGAGAGATTACTGGTATGTGGCTTCGTGAAAGTTACACAACCCGCCTCACTGTTTTCATCTATGAAATGCAGATAGTTCTTTTTTCAAAAGCGCTTCATGTCGCATTGTTATAAATAGGAAACAGTAAACTTCAGTTATTGCTGTAACATTAAGCACTGTGGTTATTCTTTTTATGTTTTCCACTCGTGTTTTTGACCCTGAATTCTGCCTCTTGCCTTGTACATTTTTAAAACTACCCCACCACTGCCGTTAGGGTCATCCACACCGTAGGTAGATGCGAGATCGGTGAATTCATTCATTCACAGACCCTTGGAAAAACAACATGTCTAAAGTTGACTTCCTAAAACTACAAAGCCCATTTAGATACAGAAATGATTCCAAGTAAATACCTCGTGTCAACATGAATTTTCTATGGCTCACAGACTCAGTTGGTTAGATCATGACTAATGAGGTCTGGGTCGTGAGTTCATTTGCCACAAAGTCCGATTAGCTTCCACCCGGTCTGTGTGGGCTCAGATTGTATCCGCATCTCCGGCCAGTCACATCACAGAGTGCATGAACCCTTGCTGTAGAGAGAGAAGATGCATCTTTAAAAATCCTCCCGTTAAAATTTCAATTTCAGTGCAATTTTTGACCAAGATCCTGTAGCATCACTTTCATATTTACTAAAGACACATTGTCTCGTCAGGAATTCTACTCAAAATTTTAGTAGCTAGGGGACTATGAATATTTATTTCTCAAATATAACAAACTTTTTTTTTTCTCAGCTTAAGCTATTTCAGTCTTTCCATTACTTTGTATGCTGTTATTTGACTATGTACAGTGTTTGTCTCTAAAGTTCATTTTAGAGTCTTGGTATTCCCTCTTTTATCTGCTACACTTGCGTGCATGTTAGGAAAGAGTCCCCTGTATTCTTCTGTTCTACGACACTGAATTAATAGCTAGGTAGCATTTGACCCCCAACTTGGGCCCCAGTCAGATTCCTATGCCTAGTTTCAGCCAAGGACTTGAGACCACGTTCCAGTGCTGGCTGTTAGAGAATAGTTTTTTATGAAAGGAGGAGGCAGCTTAATTTGCTTTTCCTTCTAATAGTTTTCCCATGAATATTTTTCCAAAGCCTGGATCATAGTCTTGTCTTTTTGTACGGATTCTTAGAATTTATGATCGCGAATAATTTAGAACACTGTAATTAACCCAGCTGGAGAACATTACATACCATGCGGACACGGCCCAGTGCAATTGCTGTTTCTTCACATAGCTAATAAATCCATTTTTTTTTTTAATGGAGTGATTGTTTTTTCTCTCCCTACTCTCTTTTTTGACTCCTGTCCCCCCCCCACCACCAATGACTCCTTCATCGTGTTAGTCAAAATGGAAATAAAGACATCACACTATATCATGGCCAAGTTAAGAGTCTTTTTTGAAAAATGTTTTTAATTTTCAAGGATTTTCATGTATCACCCTCCCTTTGAAGCTCGTCTACTGTTTAGAGAAGATCAGTGTTCTGAAATGACAGTGCCTTTATTGTATGCATATCTGTTGCAGTAAGAAAAGACTGGAGGAGGCCTTCTCTTAATCTTCCTGTTTAGATTATAGATTTCTCATCAACCCCGATACAGAATTTTATAAACTGTGTTTCACAGAATGTTATTCCTATAAAGTGTTCCGTGCTTTTCATAAGCAGGAAAACACTGCAAAGGCCTTTCTTTTGAGAACTCTAAATTTCTTTTTTTTTTTTTTTGAGAACTCTAAATTTTTTTTTGAGAACTCTAAATTTCTTTCTTTTCTTTTTGAGAACTCTAAATTTCTTTCTTTCTTTCTTTCTTTCTTCTTTCTTTCTTTCTTTCTTTCTTCTTTCTTTCTTTCTTTCTTTCTTTTTCTTTCTTTCTTTCTTTTAGGAACTCTAAATTTCTATTAGTCTTCTGAAGGCTCTGAGAAGTCCTCTGAGAAGAAAGACAGTGTATTAAAAACTCAACCTCAGAATTCTTTCACCTTGAATCACATGCAGTCATATCATATGGTATACTTTGAGAGGTTGTACATTAATATATTGACACTGAGCAGATTTATTTAAAATCCCTAAGCGTGCATAGAGGACTACATTTTAAAAAGTCACTTCTTGAAAATCTTACAGTTGGTGCATTTTCCAAAGCCACTTAAATTCTTCTTTTCATGTACTTTTCAAATGATTAATAAGAAACCTTAAAAGGGATACTCTTCAAGTTCCTTCTTTGTCTCTTGGTTCCAGGTAAGATTGTGCTTTCTTAGGAACATTTAAATGCTTCCTACTCTGAAGAACTGGGGTGTGGAATTTCTGTAGTTGAGATTGAGAGGGTGTTTTCTTCATGTATGCTTCTCCTGATATGCACATGCAAATTGCTCTAGGATCTGGTTTGCCATTTGGGTTTCAGGAAATATATCGTGATAACTTAGGAAGTTCTGGGAGAGAGAACTTGCCTCCCTGAGGCCTCTCTCCAGTTAGAGTTGGGCCCATTTCATGAATAACATGAAAATTTCCCTCTTTTCAAATAAAGCAGACTTTCCAATATGGCTTCCAAAATGTCAGCAGTGGGAAGGTCCTGGACACCATGTATTCTAACCCTTACACCTTACAGATGAGTAAACAGAGGCCCTGACAGGTTGCCCAGCTAGTGTCCAGGGTTCCTATTTTCTGACCTTCAGTGCACGGTTGGTCCTTTCCAATGATCTGTAAGTAAAGGTCTTTTGATCCTGAGTCATTTGGGAGATTGGAGGGAAGGCCAGTTACATGATTGTGTGTCTTACTGTAGATAGATGGTTGAACTTATGATACTTTTTATTCTTTAAAACTTAGAATCTGTTGCTATTCATATGAAAATCTTTTTGTGTTTATTTAAAAAACTGTCTTACACTTCTACAGTTACATTTATTTCATACATTTATAATGTTATTTGGATGTTCATAAAATGTATAGAAAAGTCCATACTTAATGATTTTTCAACATCAAATACTTTAGTTAAATAGTTTGCAAGACAAAGGCTATGGTCTGGCTGTCCTGCCTATATCCCTTTTTGTTATTTTTCATTAGTAGAAAGGAAATGATGCACATTAAGGGTAATTTGCTCTGTGATATTTTATATCCACTAGATTGATGTCCAGAATAGTTCTAGACCATAGCACTTGGAAGAGTGTAGACACTTAACTTTTCTCCTCCTCTCCTCTTCCCTCCTTTTATTAAAAAAGGAAAACATGAAAGAAATCCACCTGCCCTTTTTTAGGTGTAGAACCAAATTGTGTTACCAATTTTCTTAATGGAGCTGCAGATACCCACGGTCTAAGAGCTCTCCTACTGGCTACATTATAACCTCAGACAAACAGCATTTGTGTGGCCAGATTTCCTAATCCGTGGAATGGAATTAATAATTAAAATCGTTGCTTAATAACCAGGTCAGGTACGGGAATGGGAGGGAGTAATGAGGGAAATGGGATATGGGATAATTAATATTGTCTGAAAAAAATATATTTGCTTTTCGTATAAGTACTCTACTCTTCTAGAACTAACTGCAAAAGTAAAACTTGATAAAAAAAAATCTCTACTTAAACTGTATTTGGAAACTGGAGTGAGAAATCTTTGTTGAAGACGTATGTTTGTAAAGGGTATGTATTTGGGAATCACGGTGTTGTGCCTCACAGGGAGGCTGATTAATGTCTTTTATTATATGAGTATAAGCCCTTGGCTATCAAAAGTCTGAGAGTGGTTCACAAAGGCTGAGCTGTAATGACCAGAAAGAAGGTTCTAGAAAGGACAGCACCAACACATCTTAGTCCGGCCCTCAGCAGTAGTCAAGCTAATAGACCTGCCTCCCACAGAGTGCTTGGAAGCCCTGGCCTGCCTTCAGCTCCACAGCAGGCCTGACTCAGGGTATGAAGCACCGCCTGTCTGCCTCGACTTAGCGCTCTGGCCTCAACAACACACGTACCTGCTTTAACTCCTTTTGTCCATGTTTCAAAGTGTTCCATCTCTGACAAATGCCTGGTCTCTCTCTTCTTCATACTAAAACCTCTCAGGATTGGCCACATATTCTTCAGGCTGGCTTTCTTCTCCACATTACCATGAAATTGCACTTGTCAAAGTCATCGGTGACCTCCAGCTGTTAAGTCTAATAGACATTCTTCTAGATGAAATTTCCTTCATCTCAAACAGCCAACCCCACCACCTATTCTCTCCTTGAATCACTATCTCCTTTTGACTTTTCTGTGTTTGTTTCTTAATTTATTTTTTTAATGTTTATTTATTTTTGAGAGAGAGACAAAGAGAATGCGAGCAGGGGAGGGGCAGAGAGAGAGGGACACACAGAATGTGAAGCAGGGTCCAAGCTCTGAGGTGTCAGCACAGAGCCCGACACGGGGCTCGAACCCACGGACTGTGAGATCAAGACCCGAGCCGAAGTCGGACGCTTAACCGACTGAGCCGCCCAGATGCTCCTCCTTGTGGCTTTTCTGACTGTATTCTTCTGTTTTCTTCCTATCTCATTGGGTCTTCTTCATTCTTATTATGGGCCAAATAATTTTTCTATGGCCTAAGTTCTGTGTACTTTCCCCCACCGGGGGAAAGTGGTCTCTAACAGAGAGCACATTTCTTTCCCGACACTTAATGGCTATCCATCATTCTCATTAAGTTTTTAAGTTACCTAACCTTTGCCCCTCCCCCACCAGAATGTCAGTTTCATGTGGTTAATTACCTTGGTTTTGCTCCCCATTCCTTATCTAATACCTAGAACAGTCATAGTCATACGTGATAGGTGTCCAATCTATATTTGTTGAAGGAATTCAGTAAAAGGTAGCATTTAGGGGCGCCTGGGTGGCGCAGTCGGTTAAGCATCCGACTTCAGCCAGGTCACGATCTCGCGGTCCGTGAGTTCGAGCCCCGCGTCAGGCTCTGGGCTGATGGCTCAGAGCCTGGAGCCTGTTTCCGATTCTGTGTCTCCCTCTCTCTCTGCCCCTCGCCCGTTCATGCTCTGTCTCTCTCTGTCCCAAAAATAAATAAAAAACGTTGAAAAAAAAAATTTAAAGGTAGCATTTAATGACGTGTAACACAAGAACAGGCTACTTGGTTTTTTTGTCTTGTTTACTTTTTTATTTTCTTTGTGTTGCGAATTTTTTCTTTCTTCTAAAATTTATTTTATGGAAGTGCAGCCGACACACAATGTTACATTAGTTTCAGATGTACAAGGTGATGCCACATCTCTATCTGTTGTGACGCTCACCACAAGTGTACCTACCATGTGTCACCATACAGTGCTGTTACAGTATCACTGACTGCATTCTCAGTGTTGCACCTTTTATTCCTATGATCCGTTCATTCCATAACTGGAGGCCTGGATCTCCCACTCCCTTCCCCCGTTGTGCCCCCTTCCCTTCTAGCTACCATCAGTTTGTTCTCTGCATTTGAGTCTGTTTTTGCTTTTTTATTGTTGTGTGTTTTCAATTCCACATATAAGTGAAATCATGTGGTATTTGTCTTTCTCTGTATGACTTACTTCACTCAGCATAACACCCTCTAGGTCCATCCATGTTGTTGCAAATGGTAAGATATCATTCTTTTTTAAGGCTGAGTAATATTCCATTGTGCATATATACCACTTCTTCTGTATCCATTCATCTATATGGATGGACACTTGGGCTGGTTCTATATCTTGGCTATTATAAATAATGCCGCAGTAAACATAGGGGTGCATATATCTTTTTTAATTAGTTTGTTTTGTTTTCTTTGGGTAAATACTCAGTAGTAGAATTACTGGATCATATGATAATTTTAGTTTTAGTTTTTTTTGAAGAACCTCCATACAATTTTCCACAGTGGCTACACCAACTTACATCCCCACGACAGTGCACGACGGTTTCTTTTCCCTACATCCTCACCACTCTCATTTCTTTCCTTTTTCATTCTTTCCACTCTGACAGGTGTGAGGTGATATCTCCTTGTGGTTTTGATTTGCATTTCCCTGATGATGAGTGATATTGAGCATGTTTTCATGTGTCTGTTGGCCATCTGTATAACTTCTTTGGAAAAATGTTTATTGAGGCCTTCTGCCCATTTTTAATTGGATTATTTGCTCTTTGTGGTGTTGAGTTGCATAAGTTCTTTATATGTTTTAGATATTAACCCCTTGTCAGATATGTCATTTGCAAATATCTTCTCCCATTCAGTAGGTTGCCTTGCTGTTTTGTTGATGGTTTCCTTTGATGTTCAAAACCTTTCATTTTGATGTAGTCTCAATAGTCTCATGTTTGCTTTTGTTTCCTTTGCCTGAGGAGACCTATCTAGCAAAGGCCAAGGCCAATGTGAAAGAAATTACTACCTCTGTTTTCTCATAGGAGTTTTGTGGTGTCAGTTCTTACATTTAGGTCTTTAATCCGTTTTGAGTGTATTTTCATGTATGGGGTGGGGACCACTTATTGAAGACATTGTCTTTTCTCCCTTGTTTATTCTTACTTCCTTTGTCATAGATTAATTGATCATATAAATGTGCCTACATTATAGGCTTATTTCTGGGCTATTCTGTTCATTGGTCTATATGTCTGTTTTTGTGCCCATATCATACAATTTTGCTTCCTACAGCTTTGTGTAGTATATCTTGAAATCTGGGATTGGGATACCTCCAGCTTGTTTTTTCTCAAGATCGCTCTGGGTCTTTTGTGGTTCCAGACAATTTTAGGATTATTTGTCCTAGTTCTATAAGAAACACTGCTGGTATTTTGAGAGAGGTTGCATTGAATTTGTAAACTGCTTAGGGGTAGGATGGACATTTTAACAATATTAATTCCTTCAGCCCATGAGCATGGAAGGTCTCACCATTTATTTGTGTCTTCAGTTTCTTTCATCAGTGTTTTATAGGTTTCACAGTACAGGTCTTTCACCTCCTTGGTTAAATGTATTCCTAACTATTTTATTCTCTTTGGTGCAATTGTAAATGCAATTGTTAATTTCTCTTTCTGCTAATTTGTTATTAGTGTGTAGAAACACAACTGATTTCTGCGTATTCATTTTATATCCTGCAGCTTTACTGAAATGTTACTTGGTTGTTTTAAATACATCAGGGAAAACGATCGGAACTAAACGGAAATGCTGTTAACATGGTATTCACACAGCTTTCTTGGGGGCGGGGGGAGGGTCTTTTTTTTCCATTGCAAAAACACTTTTGGGCTTACGTGCATGTATGTGGTTGCTCAGTTTTTGGTTTTGCTTTCAAGTGTGCAAGACGGTATTATTAGCCATCATTACAGTGCCATACATTAGACCCCCCAGAACTTACTCGTTAACTGAAAAGTTTATGTTTTTTGATCATCATCTCCCATTTCTCCCAGCTCCAGCCCCTGGCAACCACCATTCTACTCCCTGTTCTTGTAAGTTAAACTTTTTATATTCCACATATAAGGGAGATTATATAGTACTTATCTCTCTCTACCTGACTTAGTAATTAGTATTATGTCCTCAAAGTTTATCTATGTTTTTGCAACGGCTGAATGATACTCCATTGTTTATATGTATACCACATTTTCTGTATCCATTCGTTCATCTGTTGATGAACAAGTTAGGTTGTCCCCACGCCTTGGCTATTACGAACAATGCTGCTGTGAACGTGCAAGGGCAGACACCTCTTTGAGACACTCGTTTCATTTCCTTCAGATGTGCACCCAGAGCGGCATCGCCACATTATATTGTAGCTCTGAAACAGAACAGAGTGTCCAGAAACAGCCCATACATTCAAGCATGTACCATCAACAAATCCTTGACAAAGGCACAAGAATACACGATAGGAAAGGGGTAATCTCTTCAGTAAATGGTGTTGAGAAAAGCTGGGTGTCTACATGCAAAAGAACGAAATTGGACCACTATGTTACAGCACTCAAAAAAATTGAAATAGATTAAAGACTTAAGTATAAGGCCTGAAACTACAAAACCCCTAAAAGAAAACATAGGGTGTAAGCTCCTTGACATCAGTCTTGGCGGTGATGTTTGAGATCTGATACCAAAAGCACAGGCAACAGAAACAAAAATAAACAAAGTATACTCATTAAACTAAAAGGCTTGTCTGCCCAGAAAGGAAACCATCAGCAAAATGAAAAGGCAGCCTACCAAATGGGAGAAAATATCTGTAAACCGTATATCTGAAAGAAGTTGCTATCTAAAATACAGAAGAGACTCGCACAACTCAAAAGCCAAAAAAAAAGAGAAAAAGAAAAAAAAACGGCAAATAATCCAATTAGAGATTGGGCTAAGGACCTGAATAGACATTTTTTTCAAAGAAGACATACACACAGCCCACAGGTACATGAAAAAGTTCTCAGCACCACTAATCATCAGGGAAATGCTATTATCAAAAAGACAAGAAATAACAAGTGTTGATGAGGATGTGGAGAAAAGGAATCTTTGTGCACTGTTGGTGGGAACATAAATTGGTACAGCCATTATGGAAAACAGTATGAAGTTTCCTCAAAAAGTTAAAAATAGAACTACCCTTTGATCCAGCTCGGTTTTTCTTATTTATAAATTTAGACCAGGGACTCTGGATCAAAATCTTTTATGATCCGTTTCAACCACAGTTGTTTTGAGTGCACATGCACTTTCCTGACTTATGTTGTCAGGACACATGTACTTACTACGTGTACCTTTTTGCTGTGCTTAAAAAACCACTTGGGAGCAATGGAAATTTTAGTAATGCTCCTCTGGGTTAGCTGCAATTGACTAGAAAACTCCTGTATAACAGCCAACTTGAGACTTTTGAAAAAACTCAGACTAAAGGAGCTAATAGTTGTGACACAGTACTTTTTTCCTTCATACCTGTGAGATAGGGGTTGTACGTTTTTAATATCCTTCAGTCCAGTGGTTCTCAGAGTTCCACAGACCAACAGCACTGACCATCACCTGAGAACTTGTTAGAAGCGCCAGCCTGGTTCTGTAGGATCAGGAGTTTTGGGAGCGGGGTCTCATAATCTGTGTTTCAACAACCCCTCCTGGTGATTCTGATGGATGCTCAAGTGTGAGAACCACATTCCTTTTTTATAGAAAAAAAGAATTTAAATACAAAGTATAAACATCCAGTTATCTGCATGTAATGGTAATAGGATGATACAAATTTGAAGTTTCAATTCCAATACCTTGTCCATTATCAACATGTATAGTAATGAAAATCCTACGGATGAATGAGAAAGTTCAATTAGTTGCTGCCAGAAAGCTTAACATTCATTCTTTCATTTCCTCCCTAGTCGTTTTGGCAACAAATCAATAAATGCATTTAGTTTTTACTTACTTGAAATAAGCTTGCCTTCTGAATGTAAATCAAGCCAAGTGTTTTGTTAGTGATTCTGAGTAGTATTTCTTACTTTATATTTTAATCTGTTGTTTTTTATTCTTGGGTAATAATAAGAGGTTAAGTGTCGTGTCACGTGAATTCCTTTCTGAACTACTGTTTTCCCCCTGGTGTCTTTCACAAAATGGATGTGTCACCGCTCCTCTGTTGCATCCTCTGGCTTCAGTCTGACTTGAAGCATTCAAGAGGAGATCTGTTTGGAAACTCAAATAAATCATACATGCCGGCCAGCCAGAGATTATATACCGTACGAACGCAGTTTGTGGAAGGTTCCAAATAATGTGGCTCCTTCCATGCGGGGCATTTGTGATGCACATAAAACCTTCACAATGGAAAACTGTTGAAGGCAAGGCTCTTGATTTCAAGCAACAGAAACCAACTCTGGCTTCTTTAAGCAAAACACAGGATTTATCGAAAGGTATTTGTGACCGAAGAAGTCTGCAGAGTATGACTGAAAAAGGTTAGGCAGCACGCAGACCATAGATAAAACCCCGTCCAAGAAGCCCAATGTGCCTCTGCTACCACTAAATTCTGCTCATGACTACGTAAGAGGGCTATCAGTTCCCTTTTTAAAACAATATTTACTTACTTATTTTTGAAAGAGAGCATTGTGGAGAGAGAGAGGGAGACAGAGAATCCCAAGGAGGCTCCAAGGACGCTGTCAGCACAGAGCCCAACACGGGGCTTGAACTCCCAAACCATTAGATCATGACCTGAGCCAAAACCAAAGTCGGACACTTAACCGACTGAGCCACCCAGGTGCCCCAACAATTCCTCACCCACGTGACTCACCTAATGCCGATTAAGTGAGATAATATATCTCCCATATTTAAAAATAATTCCTCCTAGTTCCCAAATTTTCCAAGTTCTCCGTGGTGCTCTCAAAGTTTTAGAAAATATTTAAAAGACATTCTGGCTACCTTCAGTTACCTATTTCCTCAATCTACTCCAATAAATCAAATATTGCTATCAGGACACTGAAACACTCTGGAATAAGATCACCTCCTATCATGTCTGATGAACATGTTCCAGAATCATGTCACATGACCCACCTGCAGCACTGGGACCCGTTTGCCACTCCCTTTCCTCATGGTTTCCAGCTACCTCCTTGGCTTCAGGCTTTTTTTTTTCTTTTTTTTTTTCTTTTCCAGGTTATTTCTCTGGCTGGAACATTCCTTCACCTTTCCGGACCCAAGCCTCCTTACCCCTGCCCCACTTTAGTACTAAATTCAGATTTCTTGCCAGAGTTCATAACAGTGTTTTTCAAACTTGTAAACTACCATCCACAGTTAGATGTACATTTTATACTCAGGTCAATGCACACGTGAGCATATGCATGCACACACCATGTATTTATATGATAGAAACAAACGTTCCTCAAAATAACCCTTCGCCTCACTAGGTATACTATGCTAGCCTGTCGGCTGGCTACGCTAGTCTCTTTTTGTAATGCTGTTGTGACCTGTTAAAACTGTAAATGTGACCGACAGTTTAAAAAAATATTTAAGCTATTTGCATGTTTAATTTTTACCTACGTTTTAAACCTCACTGCTTTCTAATATCCTTCTCATTTCTAATTTCTTCCTAAATATCAGGATCTTTGTCGTGCTGTGACTTTGCACATGCTGTGCTCTCTTCCCGATAGGTTTTTCTTTCCGCTTTCCATAGAGAGGACCCCTTTTCCTCTTTTAGTTTTAAGCTACATATCTCTTCTTTGGGGTTACATTACTTGACTAATATGCTCCCTTCCACTTATTATCTTTCGTATTCAATTTTTATTTCATGAACTTAGGAAAATTCCTAATTATCTTATTTCATGTATTTGTGATCACCTACTCCTTATATCATATAGCCCTTAATGACAGTAGATGTCATGTCTGTCTTGTTCCTTTTATTCTGGGTGCTAGAATAGATGCCCAGTAAATATTTGTTACAAGAACGTGTACAGAGTAGCCAGTGAAGAATAAAACATTATACCAATGTAAGATATTATCATGATCCACATTACCATATTCTGTCTTCATAATAAATTTTATGTAATAAAACTTGCAAGATATTTTATTTCCTTAATTTACCATTTTCGTGCCATTGCTTAACTTTGTAGTTGACTGGCTTATTGGTGGGAGGATATTCAAAACCTGGGTAAAACACAAAGCACGTAGTTTGCAGATATTATGTAGCTGGACTTGCGGATAAGACACTTGACGCTAAAGAAAATAGAAAATAGGTTATAGCTAGGGTAAATTGACATAATCATTCTAGTAAATAGGCGGGCTGGGACTATTCAGGGTCATGCTTAGCCAGAGTGCATGCTGAGGCATCATGGGCTACAAACAGCACTAATTTCCTGAATTCACTGGATCAGTCCTGACATTCACACAGAACCTTATAAAAGAGTCAGCTACGAGGAAGCTTCTGTCCGCAAGCATGCACATACCTATGTATTTACCTCCATTACTGGATACACAGGCAGAACAATGGAAAGTGTTCTCTTCTGCTGTAGAAAGAATATGACACATTATTTTCGTAACAGTCTTTGGCAATCAATGAAGAACGAGCAAAGGGAACACAGTAGCATTTTTCAAATGTGCACAGAACTGCCTGGGAATTTAGCTGTTTCTGAAATGTGCGGTCCAGAAATAGTGAGCTGCTTTCAGCCTGATATGCCAAATATTGAGTAATTTTCTGGAACGTATGTGTTGGAAATTGGGGGGGGGGGGGGGTTGGGAAATAGTGTGCAAGCCATAACTCACATGTATTCATGATACGTTATGAAAGATAGGCTGATCTCAGGTATCAGAATTAAAGAGTCGTTGCTTCTACTACGTAAGAAAGAACTGTTTTGGCTGTTGTCTGCTTTTTTTTTTTTTTTAACATACATTTTTCAGTATTTATCCAGGAGTTTAGAGCATGCAGACGTGGCAGAGAACTTTAGGAGTTATCTGTGCATGGCTCTGGCTCCAGCTCCAGGCAGAAATCCAGCACTGGGTTAATGCTTATCTTCTTAACCTTTGAAGGACAGGACTAAGGATATTGTGGTCTGCCTCTGTGACCCAGTTTAAGAGTCTCCTCTCTTCCCCACTGTAAGTGTTGATTTGTCAGAGACAAATTCAGAAACCATTCACGACACTTGATTTCGTGATAAAATGTGTTCTTCCCTGCCCCTCCCCCCCAGCTGAAATTGTCAGTCTTTACCCCAATATGTGTTTGTGCAGTAGCCAAGACTTTTCCCCCCACGTGATGTCAAATATGGAAGAGGCACATCCTTCAGTGACTTTTCCCCTCCTCGCGTTCTTTTCTCACTTTCTAGCTCACGAATCATCTCTAACTACTAGAAGGATGTATGAAAATAAAAGTCGATTGCCATATTTTCATACTGATTTGCGGGCTATAGAGATTTTGTATACCTACGGTGCATTTGTTTGTATTACCCTTGTTCACTGAGTACTTAGTATATCGAGGAGGCATGTCCAACAGATGGAGTGATTCAGATCCCTCAGAGTGTTTCTCTTATGATAGAGTGGCGATCTACTCTACTCTACTCTTGGTTCTTCCATGATCTTAGACCCTCTAAACTCCAAGTGTGAGGTGGTTAAGTGTCCTCTGAAACAACCCTGCCCTGTCCATCTCTCCTTGTTGATCACTGCGCGTCTGTCTTCTGCGATTGTGGTGCTAGGAGATAGTGAGCTCAGGTGTAAGGAAATCCCCAGTAGCCACAGGAAGTTCATGCATTCCCTGGACCACTTTGTAGAAATTTCTTCCCATGGTCGTTCACAAATATTTTTGACATGCATAAAAAGTTATTTCTTTGTGATGAAATGGTTGAAAGCGTGGGCTAAGTGCAGACTCCAAATCTTTTTTTTTTTTTTTTTTTAAGCTGTTTGCTTTGGGCAAGGCTATGTAATCTATCTAACCTTTTCTAAACAATTACTCACCTTGTCTGTGAAATACAAATTAGAATAGTACCCATCTCATAGAGTTGTAATGAGGATTAAATGAGTTAACATCTGAAAAGCACGTAAAATAGTGCCTGTTGCATCAGAACTGGTCAGGAAATATTCTCTATTATTAGCTATTGGGTGTTTCATTTGTGAAATCAAGTTAGTGCTAGGAGCACGCGTAATCATTTTGTTTGGACCATGAAAAGGAAGGCCAGCAGCATACCCACCTTTGTGGAAATATTTATTGTCACCTATTTATTTCTACACTTTACTTGGCTTTACTTAAATAGCAACAAAAGACGGTTATTTTCAGCGCAATGACATAGGGTCATTGTCATATTTGGATAAATTAAAGTGACCGCATTTCTCTTTTTTACCTAAATTTGAAATCAACATGGCTATTCTTTGAAATATAAATGGACTTCCAGTTGGGAAATAGAACCGTGATGTATATGTATTTTAAATGGCATCTTTCTATGTGTAAAAAAGCGTTCTCTTTGGAGTTATTTCAATCATCACCCCAAACTAAATTTTGTACTTGGATCTGTGCTCTTTCAGGAAAGCAGTAACTTTACCGAGTGGAGAATACTTTTGGAACATCTTTTTTATTTTACTAGAATGTACATTATAAATTATATTACAAGTATCCATCGTAATGGGTTTAAATGACCTGCTTTCAGCGACACCAAAACATCTCGGAATAGTTTACGTAACTTCTCATGTGTTCACAAAACAAAGAAGGATTTATGTTTTAGAAATTGATGAAAGTGGCTATTATGTCAAATATACTTTTAAATAGAATCGTATTTTTATTTGTTGACTAGTGTGCCTGCTGGATACCAGCAGGTGCGTCAAGTGTTGAGGGCACAGATGGGAATAAAATGTGATTTCACAGGACGGAGACATGAGGAAATCAGCAGTAAGTGCATTACTCGAAATTAGCAGTAAGTGTTTCAGGTTTGCACAGGGTGTTGGGAGACGACAGGGAACAAACGGAACAGCCCTACTGGGAGTGGCCATAGAGGGCAAGGGGTGCAGAAAAATAATTCTGGGAGGAACCAGTGAAAAGGTCAGCGTGGTGTGATTGAGGAAAGCGTTTGAGGACGTGGCTAGTCCCACGTCCGGAGAGCACGGGGGGCACCGGCCCTCGCAGCTTCCTGTAAGGCAGATCAAGGGTTTAGAATTTCTTCTGGAGGCCAGGGAGATTCATGGAGAGGTTTTTAAGAAAACTTTTATTTTCGGATTTGAATTTTAGAAAAGTTAGTTCCCCTGGCAGCAAATCTGAAGACGGATTGGAAGAGTACCAAGTTAGAGGAAAGAAAGCCAGTGAGAGGGCAATTATAATAGAGAATATTGTGAGTGAAGGCAGTGAGTATGAAAATGGAAAGGAGGATTGAAAAATTGTTTAGAAGGTAAAATTAGGAAGACTTAGTGACTGATGTCGGGCTGGACGAGGAAAGAGTCAGCAATAACTTCCAAAGCTGAGGGTGGTGGTGCTGCCCTCCGCCCGGAAGTGGGGGGACAATGTGAAAAGGAGCAAGAGAGATGGAGAATTTCTTTCTGGTCGAATGTTAAATTTTACACAGGGGACTTCCCATGTATCGTGGGGTTTCCTGGTAGAGATACCCAGGTGGCTGTTAGAAACCAGATTTTAAATTCTTAAAGATATAATCCAAAGTAGAGAGAGAGATTAATTTAGGTAAGGTCATTTACTATGAGCATGGTAAAAAGAGGTGATCTGAATAAAAAGGAGAAAGAAAAGAACTAAAAATGGAGACCTCAGAAACTCTTAGTATTTAAAATCCCAGAAAGCTGGAGCTTCCAAAAGGTTTTTGAAAGGTAATGGTGGAAAAAAGTGCAGAAGAAATGCTATAGACACTTAAGAAATGAGAGAGGTTAGGACCGAGTTACTTTATATATACATAGAGGAGAGATGAGAACATAGACACCAAACTATCAGGAGTGGCCAGCTCTGGAGTGTGGCAGGTTGAAGAGAATGAGGATAGAACCGGGAATTTTAATATTTGACTTTTTGATATTTGAATTTTTTTAAGTAAAAGTATTTTATACCTCTCCGTCCTACTTTTGCAACTTGTGGTGAGCTTCCAATTATTTCAGAATGAGAAGTGAAAAGCCAAAGTCAGGTTAAAATTTGAATTAGAGTCCATTGGAAATGGAAAGTAAATCAGGCAAATAAGCTACTTAATCAGAACAGGAGAAGGAAGGAAAGGGCTCCATGGAGCGGTCAACAACGTTATGCTACAGACTGGTCAAAAAAGATAAGGATTGACTGCAGCCTTTTAGCTTGGTATTTAGATTTGGTCACAAGTGACCTTATTAAAAAGCAACTGCATTGAGAAGCCAAGGGCAGAAGCTTAACTCCACGTGTTGCCAAGTGGAAGTGAGGGCATGCAAAGATGGCACAGTCTTCTCCTCCAACAGAAACCTGAGGGCGAAGGAAGAGAAGGGGGTAGAGAGCGGGACTGAGGGTCCAGGGTGAGTGAACTCTTTGCTCAAGGTCCTTACGGTGGCCAGAAAGAGATCCAAGCCCACTCCCTTGGTCATGAAAGCTGCTTGCCGGCCATCCAAGAATGGGGAGTAGCAGGGCGAGTTGACTCATCAGCCCCCTTCCTAAAACTGGGATCCGCAGGAAGTGTTGTAAGGAATCGGACAAGTTGTTCAGGAAGATTTCTTACATGGACGAGACCTGAACTTATCTATACGCTGGAGGTAGGCACTAGCTGAGGGCAAAAAAAACTCTCAAGTACAGAGGAGTGTTGAGGTACTCTCATTTGGGAAGTCAACCCAACTATGTCTGGAGTCAAGTTTCATGCAAAAATGCCAAACTTGCCTTGTTCCAAAGGCTAATAAGCTAACTGATGTCATTTCAACATATATTCACACTAGAAAACAAAATCATTCAGATGATAGAAATAAGCTACTAAATTGCTTCCTTTCTCCTTCTTCTTCTAAAGCCGAACAACAACTTACCCTTACACAGAAACGCAGATGTACAGCCAAAACACTGGAGGGAATTACTTTGATACTCAAGGGAGTTCTGCGCAGGTGACTACCGTGGTTTCGTCCCACAGCATGGTGGGCACCGGTGGGATTCAGATGGGCGTCACCGGAGGACAACTCATCAGCAGCTCTGGAGGAACCTATCTTATTGGCAATTCTATGGAGAACTCTGGTCACTCAGTGACACACACTACTCGGGCCTCCCCAGCGACAGTAAGTATTTCAGTTTTGACTTGTTCCATTTAGCTTCTTGCTAGCGTCTACGGTACATTTTCCTCTCTGGAGGGGAGAAAACAACACAGACTGGGCTGGGCAAGACTGTGTCGAGCAGTTTGAGTACTGTGGCATTACCCAGGGTGTGGTACGTGTGGTATTATTGTGCAGAACAATATTGATGTTGTGCCCCACAATTAGGTGAATTGGGAAGTTATTAATAATGGAAAGATGGGTGTGTCTTACTCATTAATGCTGATTTTCATAGGCTTCCTTCAGTGATATTCAGTAAAATTAATTTCTGTGGAAAGAAATTACTTTCGTATTATGTGGATTGACACCGCTTTATGAGATAAAAGCCAGGAAGTAATAGAGTAAAATACAACTTAGTTTGGAATTTTCACAAACAGTGATATTTATGTTAACTCATCACTGGAGAAGTTACCATATGTAGAATAGCATTTCCCAAACCTTACATATTTAGTTTGGCCATATTCACACCACCTCTACTGTTACTTACTTAACGTATTTTTAAAATGGATTCACTTCTAAAACCGTGTGTCCTTTTTTTCTAAAGTCCGTGAAAACCCATACTTAAATAGTGAAAACAAAAGTGTTTACCCAGGTGCCATATTGTAAAGTCAGTTTGCATTCTGCCACAGAGACGCTTGGGAAAGCACTGATCTAGGTGATTCCAGCGAAAAAGCATCCACGTTGGCTCTGATGATAGGCATGAGGAAGCCGAACACACCTACATATTTGCATTTTCACGCTTTTAAAGTTTAAGAAAAATACTTATTTTGACACAAGAAATTGTCACGTGTTGAAAGGCCGTCATAGAAGTAGGAATCGAAAGCTGTGCAGAATTTGATATCATCAAACTCTATCCCAAGGTTTCCCTGCTCACCGCAGCTAAGTGTAAGGAGAATATTCACTGAGAACCGCCTGGAGGAAGTGGCAATGGAATTGAGCTCATAGGTGCCTCATGTGAAGGGGAGCTGGGGATTTGAATTCAGTGCATTTCGTGATCTTACCATATGTTTTGTTCTTACAACGAAACAGAGATAGAAACACACTTGGTAGAAAATAATTACGAGAGGCTTTATAGCTCTCATTTTATGGATTTTCCTCGAGATATAATATGTACTTGGTAAGTATTTTGTACGTAATTTTTTGGTTGGTAATCAATACACGTGTTCATACTTTTCATCATTTAGTACCTTTTCCCTACTCCATTTCTTAAAGCCCATCATATTTAATTTACCATTTCCTGCTAACGTCAGAACAAGATGACCTAGCCATTCTGAGGGAGAGCTCTTTTTTGTACTTTTTGTCTTTGTGTCGTGAAGCATTTCTTATGTGTGTTCATCTCTTGCTTTTAATAACACTAAATGTGGCATTCCCAAACTTTTTTTGTCACGCCAGGATATTTATGTAGATTAGGGACGCAATCATGGCTTCTCTGGACCTCAGTTCCCCTCGCAGCAAAACAAGGGCTTAGTTAAACCGAGTGATTTCCTAATTTCCTCCTAGCTTTAAAAAGCATAATATTTACAAAGGAATTGTAAAATGTTCTAGATGTAAAAGTAACTCCACCTTGACCATTAAAGGAAAAGAGGTGGATTAGGTGCCGGTACTTTATAGCGCGCCTGATAAGGGCCCCCCAGAAAAGTCATTTTCAGTGGAAAGAGAAACACTTGTCATTTACCAAGGCCTTAGGAAGACTGACGAATGGGGAGGAAGAGTTCTTTCCCACTTTGCTTTCATCACCCTCTCCCATGCTGGCGTACCATCTGTCCATCCCCAATCCTTCTCCTGGCTCTCCTGCTTGCCTTCACACTGAAGGCAGCCTCGCTGTTAAACATCTTCATCCACTTGATGGGGGTTTACTAAATGTACGAGCGTTACCGCTGAGTTCATGAAATCGATTATTCTGGGTCGTGGCGATACAGGTGCAAACGTAATGAAGGAAGTCTTATAGGTTTTGTTTTGTTGGTTTTCTACGTAGACCATGAGAAGTGGCATTGCTCCTTAACTTATCCATCACGCAGACTTGGTGTGTGATTTTTATTATCTTAATTGGTAAATTAAACTAACACTTAAAATAACCGGGAATTATAATTATAATCACCGGGAATAGTGGAAACCTCTTTAAAAAAAATAGTCAATTCATAGTGTTAATTGTATATATTAACTTATTCTCACCAAATTAATGTTTAAGGGTAATATTTAAGGATGTTCTTTGGTAGCTTGTTTTCTTCTTTTACAAGAAAATTTCCTTTTTAGCAAAAGGAGTAAAAAAGTGAAATAAAAAGATGGCTTTTGCACGGAAAACTCATAAGGTGCCTTCTCAAAGCACATGTGACAGTGTCCTGTGATGGATACATACTGTCTAAATATACATCTGCTAGTGTTTATTGTATTATCTTACATTTATGACCAAGATTTATATTTGATTTAGACCCCCCCTCCCCTGATAGTCCTGAATACCTTCATCTCCATCATTCACAGCTGTGTGCACAGTTTCACATCTGTTACTGTAGTAAAGCTAACAAAGTTGAAGGGCCGTGAAACCTATTTAAGATTTTCTACCATTCTCCTTTTGCCAAACGTTAGAAAATGTGTGGCTTCTGATTGTTTAGACTCCTAGAACTCAAGATTTTTTGAGAGAGCCCATGTCCTTAAAGGGAATTTACTGATTTTCACGTAGCTTTTTCATTCTCTGCACACCCAAACAAAGAATGTGCATGAGCACAATCTCTAACAACTTGTTGGCCAAGACTCAAGGCATTTCTTTCAAACATTGAGTGGGGCTGTGCCATTGAAGTTTCTTTCTCTGGCTGCTCTATAGAGTTCAGCCTATCACCTGTGGCATGCCTAACACAGCTGACCAGGTAGCAGTGGCCTCTGCTGTGGTCAGAATTCCCTCCTGGGAAATAGTCAGTTGGGCTGTTCCTTAAGAGGCTATAGTAAGTGGAATGTGTAGTCAGTTAATTTGGTTGATGCGGAGCTGGTTTGAGCTCTTGGGAACAACACAAACCTTTACTCGGTTTATGGGTAGCAAGGTTTCCTGCTCCAGTTCTCAGAATCATTGCCTTCACTCTCTTATATCTGGCCTCAGTCTATACAGAAATACGTCTATCTGAATTTAGTAGGAATAACTTCTGAATCAAAGGAAGGTTTACTCCAATGTGCAAACCAGTTCCTAGGATATGCCAATGGGAACGAAAAGATCATTTTACATTGATGCCGTTACTAAGAAAAATAAAGAAATAGCACTTGAAATATTTTCTGACCTAGTCTCAGTATACAACCATCTGGCTTATACTAGAAGGCTCTCTGCATCATTAACAGAGAATTTGCTTTTGAGCGTATGATTTCCTTTAGTTTCATACCTTTAAGTGAAAAAATATTTTATATAACATGTTTTCGTATTTGATCCCTGCATTGTAAAAATGTCCAGATTTCAAGTTACGTAGAAATATCAGAATTTTCTAAAAGATTATGATAGTAACAAATATAGTTTTATTTTATGAATGTATTGTGGTATAAACCACTGATATTCAGATTTGGCCAAAATACTACTTCTCCTTTTACTTACTGTATTTTTTTTTACTTGGTCAGTGGAGTCCATGTGAATAAACTTTATATAATAGGTATATATGTTTTTACTTACACAAACATGTGTATACACACATTTAATAGGCATTTCCTACTGCTAGTACTAAATGAGTGTCAAAACGATGAGCACTTCTATTGGAACATCACTGGATGTGAGTTCAGCTACGCTGCTACCTGAATAAATGGTTTACATTTTATAAAACTAGTAATTCCAGGGGTCTATTTATTGTTAATATGTCAGTGCACATGGACATTATGGCAGAACACTTAGCTTCAGTCACGGCTCTAGCTCGTCATATACTCTGACCTTTCTCCTAACCGCATCACCATGATGTTTCCTTGTATGTCTTTATCCATTTAAAACTGTGATTTTTCTTCATTGTTTTTCTGTATAACCATACCATTTGTAGAATATTTAGAATTTTGGAACCTGAGCCCAATTTGCGTTTGAGGCTCAGAAGCTTGTGATTGTAGTTAGTAATATTTTTGTGCTCATCACGACATAGTTATCCCAGACTTTATAATAATTAGCAATTTAAGAAGCTTTATTTACTCACTTCTCTATAAAATAACATTTGTGTTCTTATAATTAGATGGTTATTTATGGAGGGTTTTTTTTTCTCTTCTTGTTAACTAAATAAGATTACATTAATCATTTTTTAGACTGTGATATGAAAGCTAATTTTTATACCTTTCTATATATACATTTAGTAATTATATATGTTAAATGCCTCTTGCTAAAAGTAGATCCCACCAAAATGCACAAGGAAAATGTATTGAAACTAATATTGTTCATACCTCTCCTTCTTTTGATTAATGTAAAATACCCTAATTTCTTTGATTTATCTGGAAGAAAATTTGAATGTCCATCTGACGCTATATAAACAAAAGTCTGGTCTAGCTTATATAATTTATAGAAAGTTAAGAATTTGCTTAAGAGTTATAGATGCTTTTTTCCTTTATTTTTGGGTTTACATGTTCATGGATTTTATGTAAGAGAATTTTTTTTTCTAAAAAGATGAATGAATGGGGTGCCTGGCTGGCTCAGTTGGTAGAGCAAATAACTCTCTATCTTGGGGTTGTAAGTTTGAGCCCCATGTTGGGTACAGTGATGACTTAAAGACAAATGAATATGTTTAGTGCCTCCAGAAAATGCTTTTGCCCTTCTTGTTCCTTTGGTTTTTATCAATTTTGTATATGCATTAGCTACATATTTTTAAGTAGCACAGCTCAAAAGATCTAGGAGTGTGCATGATGAGGTGGTCTCCTGATGCTGTTCTGCGGGGTTTTTCCTTGGAGACAACGAGTGCATCAAATTCTTTGAGTATTCGTTTTAATTTTAAGTTTTTTAACGTTTATTTATTTTTGAGAGACAGAGTGTGAGTGGGGGAGGGGCAGAGAGAGAGGGAGACAGAATCCGAAGCAGGCTCCAAGCTCTGAGCTGTCAGCACAGAGCCCGACGTGGGGTTCAAGACATTTGAGAAAGATAAATACCGTATGATTTCACTCAGATGTGGAATTTAAGACAAAAAACAAGCAAAGGGGGAAAAAGAGAGAAACAAATTAAGAAACAGACTCTTAACTATAGAGAACAAACTGATAGGGCTCTGGGGCTCTCTGGACTGCAAGATCACGACCTGAGTCAAAGTCAGACGCGTCACCAGCTGAGCCACCCAGGTGCCCCAAGTTTAATTATCATATATAAAGATATGCTTGGAAGAAAAATCTTTTAATTTAAAAGCGTGCATAAATTATGCATGCATCAGTTATTTTATATATCACATTTCGTATATTACAGACATAGTAATTTCTATTTTAAATGATTTTTTTAGTCTTCCAGGCAATCCCAATGGCAAAAACACAGAAAGAAAGCACTCCGTTTATTTGGTAGAAGCCTGTATGTCCATTATGATCATAGCGTTTTCTGTTTTCGTGTGCTGTGTTTTCTCTAGGCCAACTTGAACCCCCACGTGAACCTCCTCAGAGAGAGTACCGTGAATCTTCTGCTTCCTGTACTAAATCCTAAATTGACTGAAGGTTCTGGGACCTCATTTTCGAAGCACTTAATAAAATGGGACTTTGAGTGACTGGTGGTCTCCATCGCTTCGTCTAAATTCCATTCAGCCGTCAGTCATTTCCACTCCACTCCAGCCTTGAGGCTGATAAGATCTGGAGGCAGTAATTTTACGGTTAAGGCTGTAAGACGTTCCACTCCTAGAAATCTCGATAAACTAGAAGGTTAAGACAAACAGAATGACAGGGGCCTTCAGCCTCTCCTGAGCCTCGCTGATGGATTCCCTTCCATTTCTAAAGCACAAATAGAATGAATTATTTTTATTTTCAGCTATTTCCTAGAGACACAGCATTTCAGAACACAGGTCTGTTACATAACCTGTGAGAGATGGCTAGATTCTATTTCACGTGAAATCAAGATTAGGAAGGTTTTTTTTTTAAAAAGAAGAATTTATTTATTTTGTGAGAGAAAGGGAGAGAGTGAGCAGGAAAGGGGTGGAGAGAGAGAGGGAGAGAGAAGATCCCAAGCAGGCTCTGTGCTGTCAGCACAGAGCCCGGTGTAGGGCTCAATCTTACAACTGTGCAATTAGGAAGGTTTAATGATATTTGTAAATTCTTATAAATAGAGGAATAAGTAACTTTTGCTTTACCCTTGTATTTATAAGTGAAATTTCAAATTAATTTATTAGTTCGAAACTACTCTAGAGCTTGAAGGAAGAAAAAAAAAACATGTTTCACTCCTGAAGACCAGGCAATCCAGATAAAATATGAAATGTATTGGTGGTAATTAAAGTACACTGTAGTCTGAGAGTTACATATGAATCATGAGACCCATAAAGTTTTTTTTTATTAAGTTTTAATTTTAATTCCAGTATAGTTAACCTACAATATTATATTAGTTTCACGTATACAATATGGTGATTCTCCAGTTCCATACATCTGGCGCTTATCACAGCAGGTGCCCTCCTTAATCCCATCACCTATTTCACCCCTCCCCCACCCACCTCCCCTCCGGTGACCATCACTTTGTTCTCTATAGTTAAGAGTCTGTTTCTTGGTTTGTTTCTCTTTTTTCCCCCTTTGCTTGTTTTTTGTCTTAAATTCCACATCTGAGTGAAATCATATGGTATTTGTCTTTCTCAGCCTGACTTCTTTCGCTTATACTCTCGAGCTCCATCCATGTTGTTGCCCATGGCAAGATTTTTTGTCCTTTTTTGTGGCTGAGTAGTATTCCATTGCTTATACATACCACATCTTTTTAATCCATTCATCTATCAGTGGACACTTGGGCTGCTTCCATATCTTGGCTATCGTAGATAATGGCACAATAAACATAGGGGTGCGTGTATCTCTTTGAATTAGTGTTTTGTTTTGTTTTGTTTTTATTTTTTGGTAAGTATCCAGTATTGCAGTGTAGGGTAGTTAGACCCATAAAATTTTCACACTTCCTCTTCCACTGGCCCATGTCTTTTTGTTTAATGAGGGAAATTACAACACAATACGTATGACCAATTACCAGTTTTCAAATGAGAGAGAATTTCTCCATGTTCCCATGTTTATCAATTTATCCTACAAAAGCATGTGATTTGATTACCGCTTTCTCAGCATGCATAACTATAGTTGTTTTTATTGGCCACAGAATTATATGGTTTCTTTTAAAATCTAGCTACTGTGTTTGGTTATAATTGTCGGTGCCCATAAATTTCACTGGCTAGGAGTTTTGTAATCTAACTGTAGAAAGTTAGAAATAATTGTACACATGTATTTTAAATTTACTCATTATAAGTTTCAGTACCTTTCCCATCTGCCTTGTAGGAAAGGAAGATGGGAGTTTTTTAACCGTGCTTTCAAAATTACAAGAAAGATGTAGTTAGAGAAGAAAAAGAAAATATGAAAATTCAAAGGAGATAAGGAGGTTAGCATTGCAGATGATATGATTGTATACCTGCTAAAAACCCTAGAGACCAAATGAAAAACTATAATAAGACCAAATGAAAAACTATATGAATTTAGTAAAATTCATATTCAATGAGATCAGTATGGTTTCTAGATACAAATAACAGCAATTAGAAAATATTATGAAAGCAAAGATCTCATTTATAATAAGTTTAAAATATACCAGGCAGTAAATGAACAATATTTGTATAAGATCCAGCTTAATATGGGGCGTGTGGGTGGCTCAGTTGGTTGAGTGTCTGACTTCGGCTCAGGTCATGATCTCATGGTCAGTGAGTTCGAGCCCCACGTCCGGCTCTGTGCTGACGGCTCACAGCGTGGAGCCTGCTTCAGATTCTGTGTCTCCCTCTCTCTGCCCCTCCCCCCTCATGTTCTGTCTCTCTCTCTCTCTCTCTCTCTCTCTCTGTCAAAAATAAACAAACATTAAAAATTTAAAAAAAAAAGATCCAGCTTAATAAAACTCTCTATGTTCCTGAGGGGCACAAAAAGAAGTTTGAATAATTAAAAAGAAGTTTCAGCATCAAACATTTTGAATCCTGTTAATTTTAATATTTCAGTATGATCCCAATCAAAATACCAATAGGTTCTTCTCTGTTTATGAGAAAGACGTGTTTATATAAATAAACATGTAAGAATAGCGAAGGGAATTTTGTAAAAAGAGAAATACTGGAGAATAATGTTAACAGCCCTACAGTGGGATTCAAACATATTATAAAATTATAATAATTAAGGCAGAATGGTCAGCACATGACTAGATCAGTCTAGCCCAGTGCTGGACTAAAGACCATAAACAGGTCAAATGTATGGAGGAATATAATATATGATAAAGGTCACATTGCCTGTCAGTGGAGAAATGATGGATTATCAATAAAGACAACTGGATAACTAGGAGAGAAGATTGGGTTGGTTCCGTACTTTAACTCCTTATGCAAAAATTAATTGCGCGTGGATGGAAGAACGCATCTTATTATTATCCTTTTGTAGTAGTGAAGCTGATGTGAAATTCAGAAGCTACAAAGAGTATCTCGATAAAATCTGCTACATAAAAGTGAAAACATTCCATGTGCCCGAAACCGCAGTAAACAAAGGCAATGGGGCAAGAAAAACTGGGCATAAAGTTCAGAGACATTACATCTGAAGAACTGATCTGTTTCATATACAGACCACTCTTATAAACCCCTCAGAAAAATAAAAAGACCAAGAAATGGGGAGAGTATATGAACGAGCAGTCCCCCTAGAAGGAGATGGAAAATAACCCCCCAAAAGAGACTGTGGTTTATGTTTCACGCAGGTAGAGCCAGGAGAGTCAGTAAGCCTTACCGCGGGTGGAGAGAACCCGGACCTCTCCCGCCCTGCTGGTAGGAATCTAGACTGGCACAGGATTGGAAAGCAGTGTGGACATTTGTATAAAAATTGACAACACACATGTCCTTTAACCCCCAGAGTGTACTGTGTACTTCTAGTAATTTATCCTACCTGTGATACTCTTCCATACATAAAATGCATAAACAGCCATATTCCACTGAGGGTTCTTTATAATAGAAAAATTGGGAAAAGGCTTAACTAACCCATCAGCAGGGAGCTAGGTAAATATGTTTTGGTGCCTTTTTCTTCATTCAGTGGGATTTTCTACGGCCAGTCAAGAATGAGGAAGTAAGTGTATGTACTTACATGAATAGGGAGAAACATACATAGATTTAGATATAGAGAGATGAAAAGATCTCCGTATTATAAAAGGAAAAAAAGCAAGAGGTTACGTGTGTTTAAATAGAAACCTGTATTTGCATATGCTTATATAAGCACAGAGATATCTCCAGAAGAATGCATGAAGAAAAAAATACACATGGAGGCATGTGAATACATTATCCATTAAAAAAAAAAGTGATTTATGACTTGCAAAAATTTCACGCAAGCCCTTGATGATTAAGCGTATCTATTTGGTCATGTCCCCCAAATACGTGTAACCGACACAACCCTTTCTTCATGTGCCCCGTGTAAAGATTGTCCATGAGGTGTCACAACTCAAATTAAACCTTGTTCGTAGGCTTCAGAAAAAGTCATCCTTTATTAAGACTGTTGGAAATTAGCAAAATGGCAACTGTCATTGCATTTAGTAAAGAATCTTGGATCTATTCTTACACGGGATTTTGGAGCGAAAGTAAATGTATTGTGTTTCTATTCGTGTCTTGATTATTTTCTTTAATCACTCACTTACCCATTTATTGAGCTCTCCCTGTGGACCAGGCTCTCTGCTTCTACAGGATGGGTACTGGAGCCAGTTCTGGTCAACCAGAAAGCTACTTAATCCTCAAAGGCAAAAATGGAAATCCACAAACTTCTTTTCAGTGAGGACTTTTATCTTCTCTCTCACCACATTATTTTTTAAATCACAAAATCGTTGATGTGTTTTAAATTGATTAATTTTAGATTCACCAAAATTCTGATTACCTTCTGATTCTGTTGCTAATATATAAATTGCAAAACTGCCTAAAGGTTGGGTTGGATTGTATTGGGTAGGAAGAGAACGAAGAGAGAAGCAAAACTCCAAATAATACTTAGACTTCAAAGTCACTCTTTAATAGGGTTAACCAGCACCATTGTAGGGATGCCCATCACCTTGCTGCTTACTGCAGTCTGACCCTGGTAAAGAAAAAAATTTGGGGGGGGGGGAATATTTTAGTGCAGTGTTCCTCCAACTTGAGAGTGCATTCTCTAGAGCATTTGTTAAAGACATCATGGAACCCTTCCCCAGGGCTTTTGACTCCATGTGGGGAAGGGCCCACGATTTGCATTTTTTACCGGTGCTCAGGTGATTCAGATCCAGGACCACACTTTGAGAAATCCTCTGTTTTAGTGATCATATAGGCTGAATACAATGTAAAAAACGTTCTTAATATCGAGAGTAGTCTGCAAAGGGCAGATTGGAAATCTCATTTATACATTTGCAAATATAAACTTGGCCTTGAATCCTATCCCTGAATTCTAACCCAGCAGGTTCCGGGAGGGTAATTCTAGCCCTGAGTGCTTATGGAATAGATGTCTTAGAAAATGGTTTTATTGTCAGGCACTGATAATGCCAGTCTTTTGGGTCCTGGTGAGGGTGGAGGGATGTGGGCTGTACAGAATGATCAGAGGAACCAAAACAACAGTCTTGGTTTCAGTCCACCAACTTAAATCAAATATTCTCAGAACACATTCAATTTATGCAATTTTTTTTATCCCAATGTTTTTTTTTCTCATAAATATTTCAGAACAGCTTCAGGTGGTACAAAACTGCCAGAACTTCGTGTTGAAAGCGTAACAATTTAAAATTGTTCTCTCAATGTCATAGAATTATGTGGATGGAGAAGATTTTTGAGACATTTACAAGACTTGGAACCTCTTGGCGCTAAATGCTCAGTGTGTACGATTGAGGTTTCATCTTGAGCCACTTTCTGGTTTAAGAGGAGATGCAAACCAAAGCTGGCTAGGAGTGTCGTCTGGGCATTTTTGATTTTTTTTTTAAGCCTTAAAAGAACAACATGCCCTGACTCTGTCAGAGTGAAGCTTCTTGTGAACGTTGCTTTGGTGTGACATATTTACATGTTGATTTCTGTACCGCCTAAATATACAGCTAAGGGAGCGGTATTTTAGTCAGAGCATTACTGTCTAACTTGCCAGGCCTCCTGGGCCCAAGAGACGTCTCTAGATGCTTAGAAGAAGGGATCCAGTGACCCGCAGGGAACTGATTCACCTGGTTAGTGCAGAGCATTCAAAGTTTTGGGATCACAACCCACAATAAGAAATACTGTTATACTGTGGCCCGGTGCTCACACACACATACATTCCTGAGTACACATCTGTATATGCACACATATATTACCTATGTGCATATATCATTCGTAGACCAGTGACTGAAACCAAAGTTCCACAAAACGGTTCTTACCCATGCTCTGGGCAGGGACTCCTGATTAGTTCCTACTCTCTTGGATTTCATTAATCTTCGAAAACTGCTGACCAGGACCCACATATTTGACATCATAACCCGCTGGTGGATCGCACCTTACATTCCGCAAAGCACAGCTTTGGGCAAATTGAAGAGGAGAGCAGAGCCGTGGCGGTACCTGTATGAGAGACCTGGCCACAGTCTCCGTTGTTTTGTGTTCAGGTGTGGTGGTGTTGTTGTGCATTTCTAACCGGTGTCCAGGGCCACACTTTGAAAACCCCTGTGTTGGAGTGATCGTATAGACTAGATACCAAGTGAAAGTGCTCTTTCCTTTGATTCTGCTGGCTGAAGTGCTTCCTGTAGGAAACCGCCCGTCCCCCCACCACCCTACCTGTATACAGCAGGAGGATGTCATTTCCAACAGGCGTGAAGGTGGTGGCTTTGTGTCATGTTAGCAGTCACACATACCTTTTCTGGACAAAAGCCACCAAGTAGAAATATTTCTGCCTTACTTAATTTCAGATGCAAACAAAATGTGAAGTCTTAGAGTTCAGGGGAGGAATTACCCCAAAGGAAATCTCCAGTCTCGATTTTTTAATTTAGTTTTGAGAGACAGAGACAGACAGCATGAGCAGGGGAGGAGCAGGGAGAGAGCTCCAGGCTCCAGGCTTTCAGCTGTCAGCGCAGAGCCTGGCACGGGGCTGGAACCCACGAATTGTGAGATCCTGACCTGAGCCGAAGTCAGATGCTTAACCGACTGTGCCACCCAGATGCCCCTGGAAATTTCCAGGCTTCAGTGTGCTCCTCATTGGGTTTCTCTAGAGAATTTACCAATCTTTGACACAGAAACAAAAATGCTATTTCTCTAAGTGTTGATTGGTGAGGTTAACAGAGTAAACTATATTGACAAGAAAATACAATTATTATACATGTAAGACAACTACGTTTATGATGATTAAAATGTAACCATCCATTTAAAACTTGTTGCCTTTAACTTGGTCATTTTGAAATCATTTTCAAGTAATACTTCTCAATCATATTTAAACCCTTTTCCTTTTAGAAAGTCAGTCTTGTTTGTTAGCAGTAAGCCATTTAGCAAATTTTAATTTTACAGGCTACTCTGCAGAAGATAGCTTCATTTGATACCTTTGATATTTTGATTTAATTCCCACATGATTTATATTTATGTTATATTTACGTAAAATGGAAAGGATAGTGAATTTAGAGGAATGAGTCTTGTATTCCAGTCTTCTACTTAACATGTAAGTAATTGTAAGAAAGTCCCTCAATCCCAGAGAGCCTCAGCGTTCTAATCTGTGAAAAGGAGATGATACTCCTTGCCTTTCTGGTTTCACAAAGTTGCTATGAAGATCAGACGAGAATTAATGTAAAAAAAAAGTTTTATAAACCAGAAAGCATTATAATATTATTTCTATTTTTAAATCCCTTTCTTTCACAGTTCTGGAAAGGAAATAGTTTCTACCAAGAGACCAATTTTAATTATAGTGGCGGTTGAATATATCAATCTTGACCTTTAGTCTTTAAAATAGATTAAAAAGCCATTTCAGAGTCAAGAGAATGTGCCTTGACCTATGAAGACAATGAATAAGGTGACAGAATTATTCTTTTTCCTTCAGCTTTATTAGCATGTAATGGAATGACTTGACTGGTTGATATTTACATTAAGAGAAAGTCCTAATTGTCCACATATGTGATACTCTGTTTGACCCATTGCATACGCATTCATAAATGGGTATAAAAATCACATGTCCAGGGAGCCTCTCTCTAGCCCCGTGTAACTCATGCAAAAGACTCATTTCTTCTCATTTGGCTGCATTTCAAATGGCGGTTTATACCTTTTTGACATTATCGCCCGCCCCTAAGTGGACCCTGTGCTCCAGCCAGCCTTGATTACTTGTACCCACAGTATCTGCGAGTGGCCTAGATTTTACTGAAGACTTTTAGGGGCAGAAGCTAAGGATTTAGCACCACGCTCTCCAGAGCACAGTCACGCGAAGCCTCTTTGCACCACCTTGCCCTCCACAGTCGGCCCATTCTTCCTGCATGTGAGGTGAACGTTGACCTCCGTCTTCCCAGGTCCCCATCTTCTGTAAATCTCTCGACCCCTGAGGCTGGGAGCAACTTTGCAAAACAAGGGGCAATCCTAGAATAGTAAGGGGCCATCCATAATAGAATATCACGGGAAATTATAAATACCAATTATAAGTAATAATGGGGAATTATAAATAACGGATAAAATGTTTTTTTTTTCCGATTTCAATTTTATCTTTATAAGTATTTGCTGCCTTAGGGAAAAAACGGTACAATATTGATCCCTTCTTTGAGCTTGGGAAAAAAGGATACAAACAAAGTATCTCCTGGACCTCCAGATACTCTCTGACCCCTCTTCCCTCTCCCATTCTCCTTTCCTAAGGGCTTGGGTGGGACTTTCCTCTGAAGTCCTTTTTGGGGACACTGATTCTTGGCTGGGTATGGCACAAGCCTCAAGGTATCCCCGGCTGGTTGGAGACTCTGCACCTGTCCTTGATTCCAACAAGGACATTAGCACTAAAGTGACTGGAAAAGAGTTTGCCGCCTGGGCTTAAGGCCACACGTCTCTCATACTGTGTATCTATCCCCCCATCAGGTAACAGGCGTCCTTCTTAGAGGGTTTGCTCTCTTTTTGTAGGAGCGCCACTGAGGTTTTGTGGGTTTGTTTGTTTTCTTCTCCTGGATATGAAATACAGCACCTCTCTGGCCTCTTCCGAATTTCTGATCCTGCTTCCTGAGAAATCAGGAAAGATTTCCTTCTCTGGCACAGACTGCCACAGATTGTGCATATTTGCTATACTCTCAAAATAATAGGGGTGTCCCCTCCCTTACAGAGTCCACACTTGTTTTTCCTTCTTAAATCCATCACACGAGAATTAAAGTCTGTTTCCTGCCCTGTGGTCATGCCACATTCTATACCAGAAGGAAAGTAGTTGGTATAGTCTCTAACTAGCACTCCGGGCCTAGGGTGGAGAGCCATGTGCCCAAGTGAAGGAACCCCACTTACTGCGTTCCCTGGGATTCCGTCTTTTGAGAATTCAACGTTTGGTTGGGGAAGCTGAGTGTTATACCTCTATTCACTTTACTTCCCCAGTTCCTAAATGGGAATGTGACACAATCCCAAATGATTTTTTTTTTAAGTTTATTTATTTTTGAGACAGAGACAGAGCATGAACGGGGGAGGGTCAGAGAGAAGGAGACACAGAATCCGAAACAGGCTCCAGGCTCTGAGCTGTCAGCACGGAACCCAACGTGGGGCTCGAACTCACGGACTGCGAGTTCGTGACCTGAGCCGAAGTCGGCCGCCTAACCAACTGAGCCATCCAGGCGCCCCAAATGATTTTTTTTTATAGCAGCTAGGGTCCCTTTCCTCTTTCTTCGCCCAAATTCAGCTTCACTGACAGCAAAACTCATGGAAGTCCCTGTCGCTCTCTGATGAAGTGTGATTTCTCTGAATAGGCTTCACTGAAAATGACTCTCTCAGCAAGTTGTTTCAAGCGGGTCTGATTTTTCACACTACGCTCCATGATACCTTGTCACATGACACGATGGAAAGAGGTCTCCGTATCTTCCAGCTAACGTGTGGTCAGAAAGCAACCTGGCATGTGGGGGTAGGAAGTTCTCATTACCTGAGCTGTGACTCTTGGGACTTGGCCAGGCATTCTGTCTCTGGGCTGCATCTGAGGCTTTGGGACCACATACGATTCCCAGGGCTGGACAGCGCCTCATTGATTTTCCTGGCTTTTCCACACCAGAAGCCTGCCATCCCTCTGATGTTTCAGCAGCCTGTCTAAACACGGTGCGCAGTCCTCTTCTCCCATTTCTGAAAGTATGTCTGCAGTTGAACTGGACCAGAGTTTCCTATCTCTGGCCGAGAACCACCCCCAGAGTACATTCCCACTCTCACGGGAGTCCTGTTTTAGCTGCTGAAGCTGGCGGGTCTGAAATAGTCCCTAGTATGTTGATAAGGATCTTCTTTGTCTTCCAGACTTTTTAGGGAGTCACATGCCCAGACTGGTTGCGTTGGACAGAGGTTTCTTACCTGCTCTTTCCCACAGGGAGTCTCTTGGCCTCATTCACCCCACTAATCTCACTTAAAGCTCTGAGGGCCTGTCTTTCCAGGCTGGACGTCTCTTCTCGGACAGAGCATGCCGCCACTTATCTCAGAAGAGTTGCCATAGTCTATTATCTGATTATGAGACAGTAGTCCCGTGTCACCTAGCATTAGATAACTACAGAGAGGCGAGGTACTCACGACTCACCTTAAGGATGGTTGTTCAGTAAGAGCTGCAACCGGGCACCTTTCGAACCTTCGTTCAGAGAACTGACTTTTCAAAAAATAACCTCATGCATAATCGCAGTCTGAAGCTTAACCGGCTTAAGGAAGAAACGGAAAGTGTTTGTTTACCATGCCCCCTTTTTAATGATAAAAAACAGCAACCTCCAATCCTTTCAGTCCTAAAGAAATTAAAATTGCTGATTCATAAAACAAATGCAGACATGGGTTTCTCCACCAGTATGACAGCTACATTCCTGATAATTTTTACCTTTCATCTAAACGTGTAAAAACCACACGACACAGGTCATTTCATTTTTATTTACCAGACTGAGATCTAACCTTGAATTTTCCACACTCAAGCTTGAAAGGAAATGTAGGCAGTTTAGCAAATTGGAGTTTTGAGGGAATTCTTCATATAAGTGATCTAATGTCACATGAGGATTAGGCTTTTCAGCTGTTTTTTTTTTTTTTCTTAATGTATGTATGTGTTTTCTTTGAAAACAAGAACACTTACTGATGCCCTTGTAAGAGATGCAATACTGAGGTCCTTTATAGTTTTCCAGGTTCACATTTTAGTAAACTGGTTACTCATTACATTTACATTGCTGTTTCTGTCATGTGTCTTTTTTCACTTGTACAATATCACCTTCTTCAGTTTATTTCCAAGTATGCTGGTAAACTCTACGAATAGAACATTCCACCTGGCATTCTAAGTAACTTAGAAACCAAGTTACTTAATTTTGTGTTCTTAAAAAAAAAAAAAAATTAGCAGTGAAACAAATTGTATTACATCATCTTAGGAAGCATTCTGTCTATTTTAAAAATATTGTTTCTATAGTTTCTGACCTAACATTTTTGTCAGTATTCTATTTTATTAACTCTCAGGAGGAAGAACCAGTAACTTGTGGAAATAGCATAAAATAAAATTAAAGCTATTAAATTCCCAAGTTGTTTGGGAGAAAATTAGATTTAATGTTGATCTAAATGAGACTGAACATTCTGTGGATAAAGTTCCACCAGAAAGAAATTGGCAAATTGATGGGGGAAAAAAGACTTTGCTATGGACATTGCTATCCGTTGTTTTTGTGCTGGTCCGGGCGGGGTGAAGGGGGATGTTGTGTGTTAGAATTTCAAAGCATCATTAATTTCCATAGCCACTGTAAAGTATGAGTCAGTTTACATTTGAAAGCACTAAATATTTTTTATAGCTGCTTATACTAAATTGTTGATTTGATCAGATGGTAGAAATAAAAATAATGTAATCAATTTTCTTTCTCACATGTGATTTTTTAAAATTTAATTTCAGTTAATACTGTTGGTATAACCCAGTAACCAAATACAGGGTAGGGTGTTCCGAACCTGAATTTACAGTATGTGTTTTAGGGCTAGGAGCTGAGCGATAGAGATCCTTGAATATGAAGTTATCAAAAGCGCATCTCATTTATTATTGGCACCTGCTACTTAATTAAGGTGTTCTGATTGCTCATGGTATGCTAAGATTACATGGAATCAAACTGTTTCTGTCCCTTTTCTTTGTCGACTCTGAATTATTTTCTCTTCTGTGTTCCATTTCTGCTCTCATTTCTAATAAATAGCTCTGCCTGACCACCACTTCCTAAAATATAATGTAGGGACCATGATTACATTTTAGTGTTTATTCATACTAATGACCCTCCACGTCCAAATTTTAATACAGGGTTAAGAGAGGAATGGATAGATTTAGTAGCTTTTGAACACGAATGAGGGTGTCTTTGTACATTTGCATTAAAATACTAATGCATGTTAAACACAAGATCTGCAGTGTAATTTTTCTTTGATGACAAAATAGAGCAAATGTTAAATACTGTTTAGAGAGTGGTGACTACTCCACCTCTCGAAATCTGAAAGTCAAGACTGTTTCCTCATAGCTAGAAACTAGAGTCCACTGGGGTTCCTCCTCTTCAGGCCTCCATTCTGATTATAATTACAGAATGTTCAAAAAAGGTTTACTTTTGTGATCAGACTTATTATTAGTGTGCATATTTTTATTTTATTCTCTGGGGGTGGGGGGAAGATGGGGGAAATACACATTTAATTGAGAGCTATTCATTAGCCACCATTGAAGGAGAAATTGAACTTTAAAGAATCTATCAAAAATTCTCTGGTGAGCCGTTTATTACTGTCTTGTCTTGAGCCCTTTTTTTAATGACATCTATTATCAGATTGAAATGGCGATTGAGACGCTGCAAAAGTCTGACGGTCTGTCCACTCACAGAAGCTCTCTTCTCAACAGCCATGTAAGTTGCCTCTTCTTCACGTAAACTAATCTCTTGCTTGTTCCGCATGTGTTGCTTGCTTCTAAATGCTTGTTTTATTTATTTACTTATTTATTTTGCTTCTTAACCTTCCTTTCTCAGCCCCTTATGATCTCTGTATCACTTAATGGCTCTTTTGTATAGTGGGATATCTAAAAATAATAGAGCCCCCAATATACTGCTTTACTAGGCTTTTGTACTGTTCTGGTACAGATATAACATTTCCAAGTTAATAACAAGCTGCCATTTACCTGTGGAAATTAATTAATGGGGATTTTAAGTATTTAGAGTGTTCTGGTTTGATATTAATTTACGTCAAAGCAAAGGATTGTAATCCGCATCTTCTGGTCTGAAGCAAAGAAACAGTCGTGTCTACTTGTAAGACCAGTAACATTCTTTAAGTGGAAAAAGATTATTAATGCCAAACCCAATAGTAAACTGTCTGAAAATTATTTATTTACCGGTAAGGCCGTATAAGGTGGGAGGAAACAGGGACCTAGATGAGCTCAGGTCCTGCGACCTACAGAGAAATGAAACTGGGCCAAGAGAAGAAGTGAGACTCTAGATAAGCCATACATTTTTAATAATTGATATTAAACAGGATTATTGTTGCTATGCCTTGAAGCCTTTGTTATCAGATGCAGCCATCACTTTAACACTGGTAAGTCTGACAAGAGCAATGACAGTTTTGTGAAACTGTAAAACTGGGGGAACCGATGGAAATGTCGAATAAAAATTAATTTCGTTTTCGTATTTCTGAATATACGGGGGAAAGTGAAGAGACCTATGACTTCCATCTGTTTTAGACAAATCTGTTAAATTAATATCAATGTACAATAGTACAGTAAGAGAGTCTTCCCTCCCATCTGACAACGTATTCTTAAATTTACAGATAAGTTGTTAGGATTTTTAAATTCTTCCCCGTATTTTGTGACTGAAAAGTCCAAAATTGGATCACCCAATAAATCTGAAAACCTTAACTCACAGAAAATGTTTTCACTATGCTTTTTAAATCATTGCCTCTCCACATGTTTAAATTTTTATGTTCCAACGTGACACTAAGTACTTTCCTTGTGTTTTACACATTTGTTTTTAGATGCCTATTGTGTGTTCTTTCTTTTTCAAGGGGAAGTATCATGGCACATAAAAACAGGTTAGCCAATTTGGAGAATGCCTGCAATTTTGGTAAAAATTTTAGGTTGTAAATTTCAAAATAATATATACTCTGGCCTTTCTTTTTGAAACCATTTAAGGATTTTTCTCCTGCCTGAAAATTTGTATGTAATATGTCACTCTTCTATGTGTTTCATAAGTATATCCCTGCTGTGTTAGCATGACTCTGTAGTTGTGTTTAAAGGCTGATGTACTGTGTGTTAATAGGATGTATGTTTTTGGGGGGTGGGTAATGACTAACTGGTGTTTGTGTTTTGAAAATGGCAATTAAAAATACTGTTCACTTTTAGTCAAAAATGTACAGGGACATAAGAAGAAGAAGAAGAAAACACCTGAAGTTTTTTGAACTGTCAGGCTTCTAAGAAGCTGTGTTTTGTGATTCAGTTCATACCTCGTTTTCACTTGAATTGTATAGTTTAGTAAAATATGTGATATTTAATTTTTACCTAAATTACCTCTATTTATTAATTAGTGTTTCATGACCAGTAACATAGGTATAAAAACGTAGGGGGTCTTTGGTACATTTTTATTTTTTGATTTGTTTGAAACTTTTCAGATGTGTTGGGGTTCTTTGAAATTACCATTCTCTTGTAACTCATGAAATGATATTTAATGATCGGGCGCCTGGGTGGCTCGGCCGGTTAAGCGTCCGAGTTTGGCTCAGGTCATGATCTCACAGCTTGTGAGTTCGAGCCCCTCATCAGGCTCTAACTTCCGGAGACATTTCAGGATATACAGTGGGCTTAAATGTTGCTGATGCAGTGATAATCTTTCACTAGATGTCCTGATTCATTTTTATTACACGTCTGAGGTAGTTAAATTCGTCTAAAGCACATATATAGTCAAGTCTTTTGAAACACAAATGATCCTGCAGATGGCATAGAAACTGTAAAGAAAGGATCACGTTTCTGCTGACCAGTCAGGTTTCTCCCTGAACACGTAACAGGACCCTGTTGTTTCTCTGTCCTTGGAAATCTAGTGATGCTCCTAATTTTTGTTAGATTGATCCAAAAGCTGAAATAAGCTACTGCATGTGTTCTAGCTGATCACCACCTGCTAAGGGCATTTTAAGTTCTGTTAAGTTAATTTGTGGTGTTCAGTTGCAAAGAAGAATTTTAGTGGAAACGATTCTTTTATTTTTATTTTTTCTTAATTTACATCCAAGTAAGTTTGCATACCGTGCAACAATGATTCCGGGAATAGATTCCTTAGTGCCTCTTACCCCTTTAGCCCATCCCCCCTCCACCACCCCCTCCAGTAACCCTCTGTTTGTTCTCCATATTTAAGAGTCTCTTATGGTTTTGTCCCCCTCCCTGTTTTTGT
Organism: Acinonyx jubatus; assembly: GCF_027475565.1. Taxonomy (NCBI): domain Eukaryota; kingdom Metazoa; phylum Chordata; class Mammalia; order Carnivora; family Felidae; genus Acinonyx; species Acinonyx jubatus. The sequence continues at coordinate 85,032,337 of NC_069391.1, read as the reverse complement.
ATTATTTTTGCTTCCCTTCCCTTATGTGCACCTGTTTTGTATCTTGAAGTCCTCATATGGGTGAAGGCATATGATATTTGTCTTTCTCTGACTGACGAATTTTGCTTAACATAATACCCTCCGGTTCCATCCACGTAGTTGCAAATGGCAAGATTTCATTCTTTTTGATTGCCGAGTAATACTCCATCGTATATATATAGACCACATCTTCTTTATCCATTCATCCATCGATGGACATTTGGGCCCTTTCTATACTTGGGCTACTGTCGATAGTGCTGCTATAAACATTGGGGTGCACGTGCCCCTTTGAAACAGCACACCTGTATCCTTCAGATAAATACCTAGTAGTGCAGTTGCTGGGTCGTAGGGTAGTTGTATTTTTAATTTTTTGAGGAACCTCCATAATGTTTCCCAGAGTGGCTGCACCAACTTAATGGAAATGTTTCTTAAAAATATGCTGTTCATATTTTAAATGTCAACAAACTATAAGTTTATCCTTTATCCATCACTGTATAGGACATGATATGGAATTCTTTAAAGTGAACATGAATCCAACTTTGTGATGACATTTCCCGACTTACCAGTTTCTACCAAGGACCAGTTTCATGAGGCAAACAATTAGGAGAAGGGATCAATAATTTGTGCCCCATATTTACTAGTTTCTTTTTTTTTCAATTTTTTTAAATGTTTATTTTTGAGAGAGAGACACAGAACATGAGTGGGGGGAGGGGCAGAGAGAGAGGGAGGCACAGAATCCGAAGCATCCTGACTCGGGGCTCAAACTCACAAACTGCGAGATCATGACCTGAGCTGAAGTTAGATGCTTAACCGATTGAGCCACCCAGGTGCCCCTGCTAGTTTCTAAAGAGGCATCTGAATCATGATTTTGGAGCTGAGTGTCTATTCTCATTGTATTTTGGAATATGGAATTGAATGGGTTTCTTATTTTCTCTTTAGACACTTGATGGCTTACGGTAATTCAGAAAATTCTTCTTAGGGTCCAAGCAAATAATCTCCTGTCATTAGAATCCAACTCAATCACTTTGCTTTTAACCTTTCAACACATTAGAAGATGGAGCGGGGTGGAATGGGGTGTTGAATTTTGTGTCTCTTTTTTAGCGTATTCTTAAGAATACTTAGTACTACTGGTCTGTTTTTATCATTATCTTGCTACTATTCTCCAGCTTGAAATGCATGTATAACTTCTCAATTTCATACCCTGTATGGCGTCCCACTTGTAAACTGAGTATGGTTACACCGAGGGCCGTTTTTTTTTCCTATCATTGTCAATATTGACATATATTGTTAGTATTCACATAATGGCAATTATTTCAGTAGTAACACCACGCAGGCAGATAGTAAATATACATTGATAAGTTAAAGTCCCAAGAGAGTGAGGACTTTATACGTTTTGTCCCCTGACGCATCCCTAGTGCCTAGAACAGTGCCTGATACGTGGGAGAAATTTCCTCAATATTTGTCAAATGGACGAACATAAGAAACAATAGAAGGGAGCAGACCTGATCTTACCTTCCGTATTCTAAGTACCTTTGCCAGTCATGTGTGCATTTATTTGGGGACTCCCGCATGCATTGTTTTATTATCACGCATGCCTCGGTCGGTTGGTGTATGAACATTGTTGGTAGAAAGTGGCTTTCTCCCTGCAGGCCACGTGAGTGAAAGAACATATTATCGCTCTACCATTTCCCCAGGGGCAACCTTCAGTGTAAGCGTGGACAACTTTCCCCCCCCCTCCAAATAATTTAACCCCGCAAAAAAATATGAGCCAAGGGTGCTCTCATTTATCTCCTTGTCTTTAGAATGGTGCTTGTGATTTAGCTTCATGGAATTCAGTCTGTTGCTATCATAATTTTTATTTAAATATTTCTGTGTCTTAATATTTTGTATGTGAAGATGCTGTGGGGGTAAATGATGTGTATAGTCTGTCTCATGCACCGGAGTGTCACTGCAGACTCAAGGTTTACTTTATCCTCCTTCGCCTTTGTAATTAATAGAAATTGGCATCTAGTGATTATTTTGTATCCAATGTGAGATATTTTAGATTGTAAATGTGAGTGCAGAAATGTTCTTAAGTTAATTGTTCCCAGTTCCCACATAACGTTCTAGAACACGTACATTTTTTTAAATTCCATTTAGAGTATATAAAAAGCATTAGGCATTTATTTTACATACTTTTTACAACCTAGTAAATCGTTGTTTTATGATTTTTGCCGGGTTTAGCTACTGAAATGTATTCAGCTCAAAGCAAACCCTAGTTTTATACTCACTTCCCTTCAACTCTGCTGTATTGTAGATATAAGTTATGACAGAAATAAGCCCTGTCAAAATGCATATCATCAGTGAACTGAACTTAAAATGAATCCTAATGGATAATAATCCATCTGGGAAAAAATGCCAAATGTTACATTTAGATGTTAATTGGGGAATGCAATATGTATTTTTTTTTACATTTGTCAATCAGTATTTCCCTTTGGGAAAAATAGGAACTGTTCATCTTCCTTACTCTACCCTGATTAATATAGATTAAATGCAAAGGTTGAAAGATGCAATTATCATGCCTTCCACTCTTACGTGAATTTATGTTGGTTCATTAGTAGAATAATCAAGTTTTAAAGATAAAGGTTAAAAGTTCCTGTGGTATTTTATGGGCTTTTAAAACCATAAATGTAAACAAATATCTTACAACGTTTTATAAAGAGTAAAAAAAAATTGTAATAGTTTAGATCTCAACTACTAAATGTTAAGGGTATTGAATTTTAGCGTCCAACAAAACCCAAGCAAACTGTATCTTGTAACAGGCATGAACTTCCCTTGGGCAACACAAGAAGTGTATGCCTTTAGGTTACACTCAACAACCAACTTGCTCGTACGATAAAATTAATCCTTTCTTATACTGTGTTTCAGACTCCAGTATCTGATTTACAGTGCGATCACTGTGTCCAAACTGGAAGGTTAAATCCCGGCATGTAAAACGCACATAGTCCCCTGCTCGATCTCAGAATCTTATCTGGTAGCTGCAGTTTCTACTTCCATCATGAGCTCCTAGGAGCACCACCCTTAGGTGACACGGGGCACTACCCTTAGGTGACACGGTTGTTGACAGGCTTCCTAGCTGGAAGAGTTACGGCCGCAGCAGTAGCCATCTCCCTCCTTCCGGGCTTTTTGCCTCCGTTCGACCTCCTTCTGCTCTTCCAAAGTGATCTCCAGCCTTCTGGCAACTTCCTGCGAATAAGAGGCAGGGAACAAAATGCACCTTTGCTTCCATCAGAGTGGTAGGCGTCAGCACACCCACTCTTAGGGAGGTTTTCACACCCACTAATGATTATTTTATGTGTGTAAGCGTGTGGTGTGTGTAATAACATTCTATACATATAGAAATACATATGCCCACAATATGCATGTGCAGACACGCATACTCACACATATTACAAAGGAACTCAGGTTTTTGAAAAACTGGTTTAGAAATGAAGAATCGGTATGAATGTGAAACTGTCCAAAAAGAACAGTAAGTTTGCAAAGCGGTCTGTCCAGGTTATTTGACTTGCTTAGCTTTTCAGGGGACCATACCGCCAATCCAATAAAAACTTCATCTTCTCTAAATTGTTCTTTTGGGCCTTGAGTAATATTACTTAGGCTTCCGAGTGTTTTAAGCCCACTTTTGCTAGAATTATCTATTTCTGTGGTAAGTTTTCTTTGACAAAGAATTGTCTGATTAACTCTTTTATATATGTAAACATACCTTTGGACCCAAAATATTTTATGTTTAACTTTAATATTTGCACTACTTTTCATTTTTATGAAAGGCACCTTAAGACCATACCCTACACATATTTTATTACTAGATTTGTTTTTTTCAGATTCTTTTATCTATAAGACAGTGGTCTTCATCATGAAACATTAGTAAACTCTCATTTTTTTTCAGATACCTGTCTTTACTTTTAAGTTATGAAATATTGCAAGAAAACTAGTAAATAGTCAAGGCAGTTTACAGAAATTTTCCATTTGTATCTCATTAATTAAACAAATTGTTTTATTTGCTTTGTATCTTTATTCGCTTCCTGTATAGATGTATGTTCTGTTCATTCATAAAGGAGGGAATATTTGATTTTTAGTATTTTTTTGCTACAAAATCATACTGTTTGGCTGTGACAACATGTATTTTTGTATGAGGAAGCACAGATAATATATACAAACATACCTTTGGCATTTTTAACTTTGTTCCATGCTTGTGGATATGGGCGCTTTGTTAACTCATTTGCAAAATACTTGTTTTCCACAAAATATTTAGAGTTTTTATACGTTTCCCTTTCTGAGGATTATTTTTGGTGTTTCCTTTCTATTCCTTCATCTCCAGAAACTGAATTTCTCAAAGAATATTACTTTCTCTGTTTTATATTTCTATATTCTTTATATATTTAGAATACCAGTGGAAGGCCCTAACTAGTACATGCACACAAAGCCAGAGTTAGCACTTTTGGGCAATATGGTTCCCTAGAACTTCTCCGACACTGTTCAAGTGAGGTAACCATGCTTTCAGATTCCCGTCATCTTACTGAGGCACGTGGATGAAATCTATGAGGCAGGTTTGTATGGCCATATTTTGTGCGTCATCACCCTGCTTGTGTTCCTAAGCTACAGAATCTTAAAATTTAAAAAGAAAGGCTAGAGACGTCTTGATCCACCCCTCCCCCCCCCATTGTAGGCAGAATACTACTCTGAGCCATAGTCCCTGGATTTCCCAAGCTTTTTGCCCCTTCCTCTTTTATACCAAATGAATATGTGTAAGTGAACTTTTTCATGTGTCGTTTAGAATACTTAGAAATCATTGCCTCTGGAAAACTTCTTTACTGACAGTCAGGTTACAGATGACTCATCTCTAAAGAATTCTTTTTGACCTTTAATTTTTTGTCATTATGTAAATGAACATTTATTTTGTGTAACCTTTTGAAGAGGGAGGGCTGTATACATTATAGAGGCAACAGGTATGTTTAAATGTACATATTCATTATGCCTAAGTGGTTCGCAGAGAACTTCAAGTCTCCCTGACGGGAACGTGAACTTTATTTTTAAAAGTACTCTGCTCTGTCTTGTAGGCTTGGTGGCCATATTTTCTAAGCCAACATCAGTATGAGTTGAATGACATGATTTTAATTAAACATAAGCATCGTGTAGGAATATTTGAAATTAAAATGATTCTGGACAATTCAGTTGTCATAGTTAAAGGCAGTAATTCTGAAAGTGTTTTTAATACCAGGAGTCTGAAGGTTCAGGTTCTGAGTTTGTTCACAGATCTTAAAATAAGTAAGCAAAATGGAGAAATGTTTTAGTATATTTGAGTGTCCATATTATCTTTTTTGGACTGTGATCATAAATTCCTGAGGACAGGGGTGCGATCACATTCATTTCTGCATCCCTAGGTGCCTACCACATTGCCCGGCTCATAACTGATGCACAGTAAAGAAATTCTTAGGCTTCCATAACTTACGTTTAATTTACATTGCACGTAAAATATCACTTCTTGATCACATCTCTTATATATGGTATGGAAATTTTGTTGAGACAAATACTGTGAAGTATTTTGTTGCTTTGTGGAAACAACAACTGGTCTGCAGGTAATCAGAAAATATGTGTTGGGAACCAGATCGCACTCTGAGACCATGTGACCTTCAGAAAGTCATTTAAATGTTCTTCAACATTTGTTGAAGAAATAAATGAACGAATTAATAACTTAATTTTCCTAATGTTGAAATTTAATAGTATATACCTGGTTTATACTTTCTGAAGTATCTTTGCACTTTCTATACTTTAAAGAAATACACATAGGACAACAGAAGCTTTTCAAATGTAAACTATAACCTGAGAAAATGTTACTTTACCAACTACCATTGTAGCGTATCTTCCAAAATTATGAAACAAAAAACAAGAACACAGCGCTCAGGTAGGAAAACTCAAATGACTGTAATAAATGATTCCTTTTTATTACATATTTTTTAAAAAATCAATGTCTAGTGAGTTTCTTTCCTTCTGGGGAAGAAATGACTGAATTTGTTTTTTTTCCTTTCTGCTTGCAGCATGTCCTACCCAGTAGATAATAGTGTTGTACTGACCTGTGTGAGTAAATTAGATAAGTAAATTAAAATTCTAGGGAAGTGAATAGAAACTTCATACAAAAACTCATACAAGGCACCCTGCTGTTCATAACATACCAACACTGGAGACATATTCTGTGCCAGGCTGCCAGGCTTGGTAATCTGTCTTGTTCTGTAGCAATTACAAATTTTATGTCTGACCGGTTAATGGTACTATTTTAATTCCCCAAGAGGTGTTTGTCTACAAAATGGCAGTCGATACAGGGAAGAAGAGTATTTTTTACGTTAGCTTGACTGTTGGAGGAATGGACATGGTCCGAGGTCATAAACTACATTCAGCTATTTATTTACGTTTCTGAGAGTTTTCAAGGTCTGGTTACGGCAGCCTTTGACTTACAACAGTTTAGCCTCTTACAAGGTTTGATGAGTATCTAAGTATTTCTGTCCATTGTATCTGTAGGGTCTTGTAGACATTCTGGTAAATGATATGGTTTCTCTGTGTTTACCCTGTCTTCTTTACACTAGCTCCAGTGGCTGTTGGACAATTACGAGACCGCAGAAGGAGTGAGCCTTCCTAGAAGCACGCTGTATAACCACTACCTACGACACTGTCAGGAACACAAACTGGACCCAGTCAATGCTGCTTCTTTTGGAAAACTAATAAGGTCAATTTTTATGGGGCTCCGAACCAGGAGATTGGGAACTAGGTTAGTACGAAAAAATAAGATCCTAAACGAATTCCTCTTTTTCACACTAACGCAGTTCAGGACAGTGCGTGAGCAGAAGTGCTTGATTACAGATGACATATAAAGAAAAAATGAGGAAATAGCTCAGTTTATACAGTCTCTTGAGAAAAGGAAAGGTCGTTATTCAGTGAATGCTGCAAAAGGGGATGATGCATTGTCTGACACATCAGCTGACCAAAGCTTTGAGAACTGATTCTCTCACCTCATACAGAAATCAGCAAGCCAAACTGTTAACGTAAGATTTACACACGGTGCCTTAAAAATTAACGTATCTCCCTGTTTTCTCTTTTGAAAAATAATCATACCAGAAGTGATGAGTAAGTGACATAGTAAATGGAAAACTATATTATTTCTTGACTCTTGCAAAATTATACTGAAATGTCTTTATAAATAACTCTTCTATTTGAATAGAGTACGAAATTAAAGCTGAGTTTTTCATTTCATTTTTGGAGATCAACGAAAAATCATTTGTTGAACTTGAAAAGCTGGGGTGTTGGAAGCCCTCGGTGATGACATGGTTCTGTTTAACCTCTTATTAGCCTTCTTTAGAATCTTGGCTACGCAACCATACGTGTATAGAAGCAAAAAGATAGCGTGCTTCCGTAGCATGGAAACCAGTAACGTGAAGAAGATTCTTGGCTTCTCGTTTCCTTCCTTTGGAAAGAGAAAGGAGTGTTTTTCCTAATCAAAATATGATGAAAATAATAGTTGGAACTGTAGAGATTCATTTTTGTGCCTTTCTATAGTTTTTACAAGTTATCATAACATGAATATTTTGAGAAGCTGGGCAGAAGGATATGGATGTTTTTTATTTCCTAAAGCTTATAGAAATCCCTAATAAAAAGTATAAAAATAAAGATACCACACCATATAACGTTGGACGTTCTTCCTTTAATTGGTTTTAAGTCACAGCTTCATAGTATTCTAGTAAAGACTATTTAATAAAGAGACCCTTACTAATTGACTTCATTGTAGGCTTATGCTAAGAAAAAGGGAGTGTCAGTTTTATGTCATTTACAAGGTCTCTAAGTATCCTGAGCGTGAGTTATTCCATTCCGTTGTGTTTCAAGTGACCGTCCAGCTTTCAGATTGCTAGAGGTTCAGCTCTCTCATAAATATGTTTTCTTCTACCTATACTTGAAAAGATAGTATATTTTAAACGGGAGAATATGATTGTCTTTTCAGGCTAAAGGAAGTAAAGCTTTCAGTCCCTTGAAAAAAGCTCTTTGTTTCTCTCCTGTTTCTTTTGCCAGAACCACAAAAATCATTATTTGGGGATCTAACCTCTTATCCGCTAGCGGAAGGCTCAGGCTCAGTAGTTACGCATACCATGCCAATATTTTGAGACTCTGGGCTTTATTCAACATTCTAATAGCGGTATTGTTGTGCTCCTTTTGTTGTCGAAAGGGATTTCAATGGGTCCTATTTTGAGGCTCCATTCAGACCTTGAAACACATCTTTAAAATAGAAAGGACCAAAACTGGGGTTGTTTGGGTTTGTGAATGAGTAGAATCTATACTCCACAAGTACATTTCGCAACATCACAGCTTTTACTTTCTGATGTTCTTTTTTGCCCTCTCACTAAGTAACAATTGTGTCTCCCGTTCCTTTTAAAATTATATGTGGTATTTTCAAAGAGAGATGGAAAGTAAAGCCTTAGAGAAATGAGGAGAAAAGAAATCCGATGGGGAAAGTTTAAACAAATACTGTGTTATGAAGGCAGCAGAACTCTAAGGTAGAAACACTGCGGATGGTGAGGGAGATCCTTTCTACCATGGAAAGTGGTTTAGCACTCATTTACTCCTCCTAACCCAGGGAACAGAAAGAAAATCAGTATAAATCATGAGGCAGAACTGGGCCATTTCTTGAGGTTTTAGAGCTAGGTGAAAACCAAGTTTCTAAACAAAGGCAAATCAAAAGGTGTCTTTTGTTCAAATCCATCTGCAAATTAAGTTTAAGCAAAGAAGACCATGAGACGTGCTGATCTCCACCAACCGGCTCCCCACCAACCCAACAAAAATGCTCGTTTGCAGGAAACAGAGAAGAAACTAGACTCTTCATCTGTTTCCGTCTACAAGGGAGACCCCGTTTTACTCTGTAGCTGTCATTGGCTACATCCCCTGGGGACTGTCGCCTGCTTCCCCTTCTTCTCCCCACTCTACTACTTCCCCTACTCCAGTTTGTAAGGGAGAACACTACTAATTGAGTTTTTGTTTTCGTGTTTTTGCTCTATTTTGCAGTGAATTTTGGAGACAAGATCTATCTCTGCAAGTGGAATGCATTTAGGTTTCCATACTGTTACATACTTTGCCGAAACTATATAGATATTCAGACGCCCTACTTTTTTTTAAAACTAGCAATATTATTTATGTAATAAGATTGTGATGCTTTTGAATATATAGGCTTCATTTAATCTATGTGCTTTAATCTTGGAAGTAAAATTCTGTTCTATTTTTATATAAAATATTTAATCCACACTTTTGCATTTCTTTTTTGTAAATGAAAGAAAAAAATGGAAAAGCAGCTGATGTCTTGCTATATATAGACTTGTGAAAAGCTATTTTCCCTTTGCAAAAATTTACATATTTAAGATGTTATTTTTGCAAGAATTTGCAAATTTCATTCAGAGCAAAACTTTGTCATCTCTAATAACAAACACGGTCTTTCTCATGAAGATGGGGAAATTGTGACAGTTTTTATCCAGGTGGAAATTTGCCATTTTCACAGAGAAACTTCCCCATGTCTGTTGTGACACATCGTATTCAGCCTGCAAACTGATAAGAATTCGTTAAAACAGAGGCTAATAAAATATGTTTCAAAACCAATGGATTAAATGCCTGCCTCCTTTTAGGTTTCAGAATAACGCATGATAGACTTTACCACAACATTCTGTATCAGTCAGGTTACCTCCCCCATCCTGCAGTAATAGACGTCGCAAAGATGTAGACCTAACTTACCCAAGACCACAGAATTAGATTCCTTTTCTTCCTTTTGTGTAACTACTTTATAGTAAATTCCCCTCTAGTGTATAGCCCTTTATCCTCTTAATGGATTTTTCTTGGCCAGGTGTGTTTTCCACCTTTACCCCTTCTAAATGAAATCTAAAACGCAAATTTGAAACTCAAAGTGTAACTTCAATGGAATAAGTGAGCTAGTGTACTGGTATCTAAGTTTATAAGGAGAGAGTTTTCCCAGGGCCCTGCGCTGATCGATTCGAAATCTTATTTTGATTCTTTAGCGGTAGCCACCATAAAAATGGACAGGTATAATCTGGAACAGGCAGATCGTAAGTCTGTGACGCGAATATGCTGCTTTTACCTAATCTTTCCAGATGTGAAGTGAGGTAGACATCCTGTCTGATTGATACTGGTTTAACTGACTTTTTGTGTCTCTAATGTTTGTTGTTCTTTTATGAAGAGGAAACTCCAAGTACCATTACTATGGGATCCGTGTCAAGCCAGATTCCCCTCTTAATCGTCTGCAAGAAGACATGCAGTATATGGCTATGAGACAGCAACCCATGCAACAGAAACAAAGGTAGACTCCGGAATTATCGCTGACCTGTCAAAGCCACATATTTCTTTAGATGTTCAGTCTCCTTTTTCCCCTGAGCAAATAGAGCAGATACCGAAGCGTACGCGAATGTGACTGTGGCCGGCCTGCTTTTTACACATGGACCGTTCTCAGATATGATTTAGTAGGATTGCATTCACCCTGTCGGTTTTCCAAATCTTTCGCGATTCCTTATTTAATTTTGGCCTGTTTGGCCCCTTTTTAAGTTTCACTGTGACCTCCCAAACTATTCGGCCAACGACACCAAACCCAAAACGTAAGGAGTGAACCCAAGCAAACACCACCTGGAGAAACTTGTTTCAGTGTTGGTGAGTTCCTCGCTTGCAGTCTTGCACCTCCCTCAGTCGTTCTTTTTGACATAACACGGGTGCTGGCAAACTGTTTAGGACTTCTTGCATTTTCTTTGAATCCAGCTTTCATAGGTGGAGAATTGTAGATACTAGAGCTGTGAGAGATCTCCAACATTCATGGACGGATGGATGGATGGGTGGATGGATGGATGGATGGATGGACGGACGGATGGGTGGGTGGGTGGATGGATGGGTGGGTGGGATCATAGAGCTTAGAACTGAAAAAAATACCTCTGTCTTGTCTGGCCCCTCAGCCCTGTGACAATCAAAGCCTTCATAGCTCTGTTTTTCACTTCAGTCCCAGAGAGGCTAAATGATTTGCACAAGCTCATAATACTGTTATATAGCCAGGGGCCTTCTAGTCTCATGTGGCTTATATCACAGTTTAGAGTAAATAATAGAAAAATCTCTCCCTTTTTACCAGTATAGCTCAGCCGTAATAGTGGTTATAATTTTTCTTTTAAAAAACTTCTTTAATGAAAAGCGTTCATTTATTTTTGAGAGACCGAGAGAAATAGAGCATGAGCTGTCAGCACAGAGCCCGACATGGGGCTTGAACCCACAAACCGTGAGATCATGACCTAAGCCAAAGTCGGACGCTTAACCGACTGAGCCAACCAGGCGCCTCATAATTTTTCTTTTCAGTTGAACATGCAGAGTTAGGTAGGAGAAAGGAGGGCTGAACACAAGAGAGTCGGATGATCTGCCTCACTTTACTCATTTTATTGATCTGGGATGGTTGGCCAGATCTCCTTCACATCCATACTAGCTTAGTCGGAAGCATTGGCTCCAAGTCACTGCCAGAGAAACAATATATCCTGCGATGGTCCGTCCTTTCTTTAGTCTGCAAGCACTGATTACGTCTCTGCTACCTGCTAGACCCCATGGGCCCAGAGAAGACGCAGTCTCTAACTTTGAGGAATTCAGAAATTAGAAGGAAAGGCACACGATACTTTTTTCTTAAGTAACGCAGTGTGTGACGTGCTGAAGTAAAGCTTTGATCCAGGAACTGTTGAAATACAGAGGAATTTTAAGCAAACCCTGAGAGAGGAGGATTGAGAAGTGTCATAGAGGAAGTGCGGTTTGACAAGGACGCGGGGAAACAGGGGTACAGTCCAGGTTGTCCTTGGTAAGGACTGTGTGATTTGGGGAGGCTGGCATGGCAGGGGCAGAACCGAGAAGAAGATTGGCTCAGCGGGAGAGGAGATTTAAAACATACTTTGGGTCATGGCTTAGGGGACTTGGTTGTATACGAAGCTAGCAAGTTTGTTCTCTGTGTGCGCTTGGAAGCTCTGTACGGCTTTGGAGCAGAACAGTGAAACCTTTAGTTTTTTTTCTGGAGAGATAACTTTTTTATTTTGGGTAAGACATTTAATGGGAGCGGGCTGGAGGTAAAGATGCCTGTTGAATAGTTTAACACCATCATAATTTCTGGTGCGAGTGTCCCAGACTGAAGAGTCAGTTCAAGATTGGCTGCTAAGTCAAGGTTATCTCCAGGTTTTTAGCTTTTTAATTCACGGTTTCTCGACCTTTTTTTTTTTAAATTGCTGATTTCTGGTTTTTGGGGTGTATAGCCCAGGAGATACATTAAAGGGGCTCAGAAAAATACAGTAAAATAAATCACAGAACAGTCCCTTATATGGAGATGGAGTTTGTGTGGATTGTAATAAATTGCTGTTGTACATCGTGCACAGTGGAGCTGATGGGGAGATTGAAACCAAAAAAAGAGAAGTTTGATTCAAAACTAACATATATTCCAACTTAAATGTGAACAACCACTTGATAAGTTGCACTCGAGACAGCGGATTTAACCTGCAAGGAATCCCAGCAAGTTCTCACGGAAGTGGTAGCCTTCGAGGGACATTCTTTGTAAAAAAAAAAAGCCTGGGTTAGGGAAGCAAGTCCTAGAACTCAGAAAGGTCTCCTTCTGAAACGGATTCCAAAGCTCTAAAGGTTAATAAGCCATGAAAACCCTGCCATCTCAGTCTAATTGTAGTTGCTTTTAGAATAAGACATAATGTGGATGTATTGATAAAATTCTCAGTGATATTCATAAACTGTACCAACTTTAGTTTCCTGTGGTGTTCGCTCTCTTGTGACATAAGGATGTTAGAGGAGCAAAGAAACACCGCTGACCCTTGAGCAACTTGGGGGTTGGGGGCACTGACCCCCACCCGGTCCAAAACCTGGGTATGACTTCTGACTCCCGGAAAAACTTAACTGATAGCCTACTATTGACCGGAAGCCGTTACCGATCACGGTCAGTTAATGCATATTTTGTTTGTTATATGTATGATATTGTGTATACTTACAGTAAAGTGGCAGAAAGAAGAAAATGTTATTAAGAAACTCATAAGGAAAATACATTTACAGTACTGAGTTTATCGAAAAAAGTTTGCGTGTACGTGGATCTGCGCATTTCAAATCCGTGTTAAGGGCACACTGTGCCGACATTTCTTTGTTTGTTTTTAATGACACAAGTTGTGGCTTGTGGACGGGGGTCTCTTGTGATGGTGTCGTGCTAACTGATTGCGGTTAGTGTGATCAACCTCAACAGCCCCCTCGTGGGGATCAGCAGGACAGAGGGAGGCTTCTGTTCTCTCTCTGAAAGATTCTACCAACCGGCCGCATTCATAGGCTTTAACTGAAGCCACCTACTCCATTGTGTAGAAGCCACTGAGGCAGTCTTTCTCGCCCCAAGTCTGGATGTAGGGGTTAAGAGTATTTGTTGAAAGACCGTGGAAAAAGAAAGTATTGTGTAGCATTCATTTTGCGGCTTATAAAACTCAAATGATTCTATCGAAGATACTAAATTGTACGTGAGAAGAGCCTGCCATTCTTGTTAAAATTCAAGTGACATGTGAAAGGTTTCAGATATTTTATAGCAGCTCTTGTGTTTGATATTTTAGAATATTCAAATGGTTTAAACGCCTCAAGCGTTAGTACATGCATCGAAAGATGCACATCTTCCGTAGTATAAATTTACATGTCTTCTGTGTTCATAGGGGACGAAAATTCAAGCGTACGCAGTGATCATTTTATCAGCGAGGAGTGAAGTTTTTGTACACTTTTCTCTTAAGGCTGGAATCATAGTAGTTGTAGAAGTACTAATGATTATTGTTCTGTGTAACTTTATAATTTTTAGAACCTCTTTACATATGGTGTCTCATTTGAAGATTTGCTAGGGTAGTAGGGGAAATTTTCACTTGTCTCCAAATCCGATTCCCAGCAACACCACCATATGGAACATAGCCATGAGTCTGGAAATAAATGGAAACAGCTTCTGATTGGAAAAAAAAAACAGATGTCACAGAACCCATAGTTGAGCTTAATTGAAAAGAGGAAGCCATCGTCAAGCCATGTCCCTAAAGGAGCAGATTAGAGCCCCCTTGATTCCGACGCATTCATGAGGTATAACAGCTGGCAAGAGGAAATAGAAGTGACGAGGTGACAAGGGTCTTCTGTTTACTCTTGGGCTATCCAACAGTACAACGTGTGCACATTCAGTGGAGGGCCAAGGAGACCTAGGTAGTCCAGAAGCCCTTCGAGTATCGTCAGTCGAGGGACTAGAATCTAGTCTTAACACAGTGTAATGACTTTGGCATATTGGTGACCTTCTAGGTAATCGAGAAGAGCTGAAGTGTCCTGGTCAAGAAAGCAAGAGAATGTGTACTAGCTTCTTTTAATATCTTCGGTTGAAAATATTTCTTATGAAAATAACTTCTGCACTTAAATGTAATCTTCCGTTTTTCAAGGCCATTTACTCATGGATAATTGGCTTGCCCTCATTCAGATAATAAATAAGTTAGGTTATCATAGAGCCCAAAGATCAGTAATCTTCAGCTGTGCACACCAGGTAAAAATGCTTGCTGCAGTTTATTTTTAATATTTCAGAGACGTACCTAAAGAGCATAAGGTTGGCATACCTATCTTAGTTATGTTTCCAAATCCTCGTAGCAGAAGTGGTGGGACAGAGAGCCCAGTGCTGTTGACCGTGGGCTGGGCGGGGTTTGATCTCAGTTTGATCTGTTCTCAAGCTATTAAAGCGCATTAATCATTCCTCCAGCAAACACGTAGCAACCAGCAGCTGCGTAGAGAATATGTCCATCACCTCCAACAGAGATACCACAGAATCATAGAATGTTCAGCTGGAAGGAAGAGGTTACCCAGTCCAACTCATCCTCTTAATGAGAAAACTGAAGCCCGTACAGGTTAAATGACCTGCCCACAATCATGTAGCAACCAGGGCAGGAACCTAGTCCGCTTGTCCTTATAAGAATGCCTCCTTGGGGAGCCTGGGTGGCTCAGTCGGTTGAGCGTCCGACTTCGGCTCAGGTCACGATCTCGCGGTTTCTGAGTTCGAGCCCCGCGTCGGGCTCTGTGCTGACAGCTCGGAGCCTGGGGCCTGCTTCGGATTCTGTCTCCCTCTCTCTCTGCCCTTCTCCCACTCACGCTCTGCCTCTCTTGCTCCCAAAAATAAATAAATATGAAAAAAATGTTAAAGAAAGAAAAAGAATGCCACCTTTAAAGAGGGAAGATAACCCAAACAGAAACATACACATGTAATAAATTTTTGCATATGAAAGAAAAGGAGGGGGCACCTGGGTGCCTCAGCCAGTTAAGCTCTTGATTTCCGCCCAGGTCATGATCTTGAGATTCGTGAGTTCGAGCCCCCTGTGTGCTGTCAGTACAGAGCCTGCTTGGGATTCTTTTTCTCCCTCTCTCTTTCTCCCCCCGACCTCTAAAAATAAATAAACTTAAAAAAAAAAAAAAAGGAAATACAACACGTTAGTATGTCCATACTAGTGAGGGAATGTGTCACCTCCTGCCTCTTTGAGTGGTCCCTTCACAGGAAGTGGATTCTGTGAAAGAAGGAAACTTTGTGGCACTCGGAGGAGGGGAAACTGAGGCCAGGTGGAAAGATGATAGAGCAAGGCTACTTTTGCTCTGCTGTAGATTAGTGTGAAAGCACGCATGTTCCGAAGCAGTGACAGAGGACAAGAACCCTTGTCATTAGAAGACCTTCCTTAGTCTGGACGTCACAGACTAGTGGAAAGAACTCCATATTTAAAATTGGGAAATGAGAGTCAGAGTTCAGGCTGCTTTGGCATTTCTGCAGTGTGTGTAACTGAACTTCACCGAACCTTGGTTTCTCCATCTGCAAAATAAAAATATAAAGAGTAGACCACCTCACAGATTGTTTTGAAGTTCAGGTGGAAAAAAGTATATAAATGTTTTTTTTTTAATAGCTGGAAATATTCAAGAATTAGGTAATCTATTATTCTGTACTATTATACTATGTGTACCAGAGAAAAATATTTCTTTAAGAATAAGGCTGTTTCAGAGGAGAATGAACCCAAGCAGTTGGGCAACTTTGGGTTCCATTTCTTTCTTTCCATTCTTTCCCATTCTTCCATCCCTCCCTCCCTCCCTCCCTTCCTTCCTTCCTTCCTTCCTTCCTTTTTCTTCCCCAGTGGTTTTCAGCTTTGATTGATGTTAATAGTGTATTATCCCTTTCCTAGAACGTGAACCCCCCGGGGTCATTACAGAGCTTAGCATCTAGACCTGGCAGGTTGGTCTGAGAGAGCAAAAGGTAGCAGGAATCTTTAGTGGGAAGTTGATCAGGTGCTCTGCCTTTGGCTTTTGGAAACATAAGGAATCTCGGGCACTGAAATATTTAATGTTCACTAGGCCACTGCTGTATGTAGTCCCTGATGTCAAGACGGTTTCCCCTGACGATAAAAGAATCACAGATAATCACAGTTCAGTAATTATTAACTATGGTAATTCGTGTAAAGTTTGTTAAGGGTAACAGCTACCACTCCCCCTTCTGACAGACATTTATTGCCCATTTAAAATGTCCTTCAGTAAGCTCTTTCTATGCAAGATCTCATTTGGCAATTACGTGGGCTATTTACCGATAAGGAAATCGAGACCCATTTAGTTTTGCCGTATGCAGGAAGGTCACTGATGTGTTGCTTCTTAGAGCCTCGGGTTGTTCTCTCCTGTGGTTGTTGCCATCTTGGCGTCAGGTGGCGTCGCGTTGTTATTTTCCAAATACAGGAGGAAGGGGGACATCCCTCTAGAATGGGTGTAACGGAAAGGGCCACTGGGAGGACCCACTGGAGAAACTTGTGAGATGAGAATAGCGTCTGCCTCTTTCAACATTATAGCCTCAGCACCTAAAGAGGGCCCTTGGCTCATTTGTCCGCGCTCTGTACGTACTTGTCAAGTGAACGAATGATCCGGGCTTTCATTTTAGCCAACAGCTTCAACCTCGTCCTTTCCGCATGAACCCCGCTGCAATTAAGACAACTACCCCCATCTGAATGTAATTGTCCCCTCCTCTCCTTGCCCCACGGTAGATGTAGAGCTAATGAAGAGACAGGTACTTCCCGAGCCGCCCACAAGAATGGAAGAGACGGAGCCACTGTCATTAACCAGCAGGGTTGATGTTCGAAGTCGTGGAGACACAGACGTGCTGAGTGGGACATCAGGGAGTCGGTATTCTCAAAGAAAGGCGTTCTCAGCCCTCCCGGTTTTCCTCTGACCTGTTCACGTTTTATACCATTCCAGGCCTCGAGCCACCTAAAGATTTTCTGAGGTGCTTGTTCTAAAGAGAATCTCAAGATTCCGATAGACAACTTGAGCCTCTGTCCCTGATTCTGAGCTCAGCATTTCAATTTGTTCCTGCATATCAGATGACTGTGTCCTTCCTAGAATGGTGAAGGCTCTCTTGGCCCGTGCAGTTGAGAGTTTGCATTTTTCCTGTGCGTTTTTCACCTGCTTCAGAGGGACTTTTCCAAATGTTGCACTCAGTCCACTGAAAATCCCGGTACTGCTAAATATAAGAGAGTCAATATAATAAATATAGGCCACTCTTTGCCTTTCACTGGATTCCTTCTTGTCTGCACATGTGAGATAATTGACAGAATTAGATATTATTTTACAGTAGAGTTCCAGCTGTCCAAGTTCTAAATCACAGGTATGACTAACCCCATGGGGGAAGATTCCTAACAATTTACCGTGTTTTCCATGTTAGCGACAGGTTTCGTGCACACGCTCCGCTATTAAAGCATTAGACTTTCTTTGATTTCTTAATCATTAACAACTTTAGCTTTGATTGCCCATGGAGCTGCAAGCTGTTAAAATTATCATTTGCCTCTTACTAATTTTGAAACCAAGAGCTGTTTCTTCGTTTGATGTAGCACAGGTCTTTCTCAGAGCACATATACTCAGGAGCACTAAGAATCTCCTGGAAGAAAATATAATCTAAAGCTATTGGATTTCTAAAATAGATGGGATAGAGACAATACTCTTTTTAAAAAAAAATTTTTTTAAGTTTATTGTTGCAGAGAGAGAGAGAGACAGAGAGAGAAAGACAGAGAGAGAGAGAGAGAGAGAGAGAGAGAGAGAGAGAGAGACAGCATGCACATGAGTGGGGGAGAGGCAGAGAGAGAGGGAGACACAGAATCCAAAACAGGCTTCAGGCTCTGAGCTGTCAGCACAGAGCCCGACGCGGGGCTCGAACTCACAGACCGCGAGATCATGACCTGAGCCAAAGTCGGACGCTCAACCAACTGAGCCATCCGGCCGCCCCGAGAAAATACTCTTAAATACTAAAAAGTGCAGCTTTTTAAAAGATTCAACAAAGAATTTATTTTTTTTCAGGAGAAAAGTGTCTCTGGGTTTTTACGGTTTAGTGTGTGAATAGTGGATATTTTATGAAGAAGCTAAGGAGGCAGGAAATTTGAAAGCTGTGTTTCAACGCTAAAAGGTCAGTTGAAATTCACCCAGGGTTAACATAGTGTTGGGTTATCATGAAAGCCAGCAGAATGTAAAAAACCTCCTGGAAAGATTTTGTTTGTACATAGCCTTTTCAAAACCACGCCCCTAAAGTCTTTAACCCATAGTGAATGCTCAATAAATAATTGTTAAATTGATTTGATACATGTTAAGACCAATTGGTAGTATGATCAAATGAAATATGTGACCTTGAGCATTCATTCATTCATTCATTTATTATCCACTCACTGGTAGTTATGTCCCAAACGTTGTTTATTGGGAACAAATTGAAAATTGGTGACTCAGTGTACAAAAAATGGCTTTTCTCTGACGTTATGGGTATACGTGGACAGCCCTGGGCTGAAGGAATTTATATCGGGCCAAGAGGCTCCTGCCGACTAGTTCTGTGCAGGCTACTCAAGACATATCTGGGAGGCAGGTTAACATGGCCAATTCCTAAGCCCCATTTTTAAAAATTTTGCTGGCTAGACCTAGGGTGAGCCTAGCTCTTGAATTTTTTGGAAAGCTACCCGGATACGGATACACGTTTAGGTTTCAAAACCCAATGTAAGATCATATCATCTATGACTGTTTCTTCCGGGAAGAATCAGTTACCACAGATAGTTATTCAGCCTGTTTGTAATGGGACTATTTTTGACTTCCTGTTGGAGTGGTGGAGACTCAACTCTGAGGTGATGGTAGCGATAAGATGTTCTCCTTCGATCATCAGGAAGATCAACATGTAGCTTTCCTCCGACCAGTGTTTGTAATTTCTGGGGGTTCTTTCTACATGCCAGTCCCGTGCAGGGCAGTGCCCTGGGCATAAGCCCCTACGTGACTTATTACTTAAAACGAAGCACGCAAATCAGCATTACCTTGGAGCTCTCTCATACTTCGAGGCTCCCGAGGATACTGCTCTTGTCTGTGAGCCATATCAGTGCCATTTATGGCACCCACCACTCCCAGACTCACCCCCCAACCCTTCTCTGAGGAGATACAACCTCAGGTTCTGGCTTCCAGTGGTCCCGTTGACAAGGCAACCAGAGTGTATCCATTCAAACCACCGTTCACCTTGCTATTCTTACGGTTAGAATAAATCCCCTTTTCTTTTTTTTTTTTTTCCTTACCTATCCTATATGAGATTTGTTGTTAAGTACTGACCTGCACGGTCTCTTCAGAATTCACCAACTTCCTTCCTTTTTATCTACAGCCTACTCTTGATGTGTTTTCCATCTCCTGTGTAATAGAGCGTACCTCTAATCAGCCCCTCCCACTCAATATCATTATTAGGAAGCATAATCGTGCGTTAGTTATAATGTACTCTGATTTTGGATGCTTATTTAAAATACCATACGTGTTCCTTCCCCTTACGAACTTCCTCTGTGTTCGTCTTTCTGAGGAAGCAGATCATTCTGCCTGCGGGCTTCAGGTTTGACAAGTACTGTGTGCAAGTAGATGGCGACACAGCATCGTCTGTCCTCTGAAAACTTTCGGTCCCACAGGAATATACATCATTTCTTTCTTTTTTCTTTTAATGTTTATTTTTGTGAGAGAGAGCACGAGCGAGCGTGAGCAGGGGAAGGGCAGGGAGAGAGAGGGAGACAGAGGATCTAAAGCGGACTCTGCACTGACGGCAGAGAGCCCGACGCGGGGCTCGAACTCACAAACCGTGAGATCATGACCTGAGCCGAAGTCAGACGCTTCACCGGCTGAGCCACCCAGGCGCCCCAACATCATTTCCTTTTATACTTATCCTTGACATTTGTGCCTACACAACACCCGTGGTGTACTAGGTGCTGTGCAGGACAAAGGAAGCTTGATAAAAGTGTAGCCAGGCAAACTCTCCTAATTACTCTCCAATCCTCTGTTAAGTTTAATGTAGTTGAAATTGATAGGAAATACTTGCATTTTCTCTTCTGCAGGGGAAATCATTCAGATCCTTTTAACCTCTTGTCTGTTAACTCCCTGCATCCCAAACTCCATTAACTTAAAGGAAGAAACACGGTTAAACGGTTTTTGCCTCTCGTATTAGTGGTATAAAATTTCGTAGCACTAAAAGCGGGGGCTAAAATCAAGGGAAACCTGGAATGGATTAAAGAGGATGAGAAACTTCCCTAAGGATAAAATCATTCACATCTTCCAGAACAGAATGGTTGGCAACTGCTTTCCCACACAAGTACTCAAAGTACTTGCCTCACAAAGTCTTTTTTTTTTTTTTTTTTTGCCTCTCCACGATAATTTTTTAAGGAGGAAAAAAAATCAAAACATTCCATTTTTTTCATAAGTGACACTTCTAACACATTTTCCCCAACGCAAAAGTACTTTTGAGTTCTTTTTTTTTCTCCCGGTAAATAAAAGGATCGGTTTGAGTTGTTTGATGTCCTTACAGAATAACAATCCACATTTTGGTGGCACAGGGCCAACACGGATGAAGTCAGTTGTCCTCTTTTCCTAACCTGTTCGTCTTCTGACTTTGTTTGCTTTTCGTAGTTCTCTGTGAGAGACTGTCGCCTAAGAAATGAACGCAAATGTCATTAGGAGGGATTACAGTTTGTTTCTGGGAAGGTTTATTTATCTAAGTGCTCATTAATAACATTCAAGATGGAATCATTTCCTAACACTGCCCGACCCTTAGTTTGTGCGATGTCTGTTCATTTCATATCTGTCACCCAGTGCCAGTGCCTATGCGCATTATCTTGCTCATGTACCGGGGACATTGTTATTCACAGTAATTCCGTACCATTGGTGCAGTTGACTTGTAAGAGTGAAGTGTCTGGGTGGAGAGAACATTAGGTGGTTTTGTTTAGAAATATAATCAGAAATGGGGAAAAATGGGAGGAGAAACATAAAGTGAATGTTATCTCTAGGTAATAAGCTTATTGTCAATTTTCATTTTTTGGCTTAGGGTTATCTGTTTTTCTGAATTTCTAAATGAAGGAAAACAATTGAAATCTTAGAAAAAGAAGAAATTACAGTTGCCGCTTCTTTTCTTATTTTGTATTTGCCCATCTTAAGAGACTCACCCGGGCTGATTTTCATGTGTGCTGTTTCTCTCCTGAGGAGTTTTTCCTTCTCTCCTGTGCAGGAGCCTGTTTGCTGTGTCTTAGCAAGAGAGTTCATGAGTTTGTATAAAAGTAGGACCTGAACATAAATGCGTAACTGTAGCAGACTTTGATGCTTTTTATTTATTTATTTTAATTTGCTAACCTACTTTGTAGATGGAACCTTGCATTTATTTTGCTACAAGCTGATGCTTACAGTCTTTGCATTTGCAGACGTGGATAGGGGTTGTTGGGGATGGATGTCTTGAGATGCATGGGAGGCTTTAGGAAATATGAAAACGAGTATGGTAGAGTTTGTAGGCTGAATCATGTTTGATAGATACTTTTAATTGAAAGCCATTCGTTAACATTTCTCAGGCCCCAGCTCCTCGATCTTGTTTCAGATTAAAGTCCCGACGTATTTAAAATGTTTTCACCTTGATCCATTGGCCATTAAGAGTCACGTTCAGACTGCACTTAACCGTGGGCACCTTTGCTACTGCTGTCCAGAGAAATACCTCGTAACTCTTTTTGTTCTTCAATTTCTGAATTTTCAAAAACTGGTCCCTCTCCTAAGCCCCCTCCCTTCTCCTTTTTCTTTTCACAATTGAAAACAATTTCTTCACCCTAACTTTTTGAGAATTCATCCAACTATCATGAGACATTACAGAAGATAGAATAAAATTGAATGCCGTGGGAGTTTTGTGTAGTACATAACCAACAAGGAATAATTTGGTCTATTTGTTTTTTCCCATCTAATATTTTAGGTACAAGCCTATGCAGAAAGTGGATGGGGTTGCAGATGGTTTCACAGGAAGTGGTCAACAGACAGGCACATCTGTTGAGCAAACTGTAATTGCCCAAAGTCAACATCATCAACAGTTTTTAGGTATGTTAAGGTGTAATGCGTATTAGTTGCTATTAGCATGTTGAAAAGAAGAGAACAATACTAGTGTTTTCTCCAAGTGCTGTGTCTGTTACAGATGTTAATTACCCAGAAAGATTTGTGTGTCTCCGTGTATATCCTATGATAGCTGTAGATCATTTCTACTTTCTCATGTTCCCGAGAGCTTTTAAAAAAATCTCAAGCTGCGTAGGACTTCTAAGTGCCTATGAATGAAAGGCTCATAGCCGTGACCTCGTCTTGCAGAATTTGTATTCATGGGGTTTTTGTGATGAAAATTGCGTTGTGTCCACTTTCAGTAGTTTACTTCAAGTACCAACAAGAATTCTCATTGCCTGCCGATAACGTTGCAAACGCATAGGCCCAGATTAGAGAAAAAAAAAAAATTGCTAGAAACTTTGGAAAAGTAAGCTGTTCATTCAAACTAATCACAGTCTGTCCTATTCTTGTAACTTTGTAGCTGGTGTCCGTGTTTCTTATTACTTAAAGAGTTAGGAATTGGAACATTCCGCACATTCCTGTGATAGCTAGACGTGCAAAAAATGGCACTTTAACTGACAACTCTTGTCGAGATGAAAACACATAGTGTCCGTGCAGCAGATCAAGACAGACAGAAGCCAGCAAAGAGTTTGCGTGTGTGTGAGTCTGTGGCGTGTGTATACTTGTCGATGTGGACTTTCCGACAAACAATTCACAAGGCCTCTCAGGGCAGAGTAGATACTGATGTTGAAAGCGTTACGGCAGCGTTTCTCAAACTGGAGTCGTCACGTGTGTTCTGGAGAGCCTGAGCTCTCAACGAGAATTTTGATTTTTTTTTTACTTTGTTTTTATTTCAATTAGAATCTGTAAAAAAAAAAAATTATAGTAGGAGCGTCTTCTGGATTATCTAGAAGAGTAGAATAAAAACTGTTGTGCAGTTTTCGTTTAGCGCCTCTGGATTTGAATTTAGGATAAAGCAGGCACCGAAGTGCATTGCACGAATTGTCCAGAGCTAATGAGAAAAGAACAGGGAGAGACTTGCCAGGTAAATTACATAAATTATGTAATTCATCCCAAGGGAAGGCTAAATGACGTCCCAGTGCTTTGTGGAGGAAGGTTCCACAGCTTTGAATACAGGATAATAATGGGAGAATCAGCCCCACCAAGGACATGTTGGTATAGGCCTGTCAAACTCAAAAGTTCTAGGCCACAGCAGTCAATACCGTATTCATGTTGCGAGCGGGAATTTCGTGATAGGACAGCAGTCTCGTCCATCGTATCAAATTAATGTTGTTAAGTTTAATGTTATTTTTGTAGTTTTATGTGTGTTCATTTCGTAGCTCTTTTAGTTTATGATGTTATAAGAAGTTGAGCCTACTGAGTTTAAAGCTACGTTTAGTTTTTTATATTCCTAAGTAACATGACACAATAATAACTAAAACCAGTACTGACCAGCTCGAGATATTTTTCTCTTAGTAGAGGCCCTATGTTGAGAGACATTATGGTATGTTATTTCTAGTATAATCGTAGTGAAAATTTAGTTCCTCCACAATTTTTCAGTGCCTCCTCAATTCCCCTCCACTGATGCTGTTGCTACATTTTGTTTGAAACGTACTACTATGAGAAGTTCTTCCATCGTTGGACCTCTGGCCTTTATGGGTGTTTTTTTTTCCTTTTTTTAGTCTTCTTAAATTTTCCCTCATTAATCTGTAATTGGCACAATCCATGAGAGGTTTTTTTTTTTTTTTCCTGTTGTGTTGTCATGGCAACAGATGCATCTCGAGCACTTCCAGAGTTTGGAGAAGTTGAAATCTCTTCTCTGCCAGATGGTACTACCTTTGAGGATATCAAGTCACTGCAGAGTCTTTATCGAGAGCACTGTGAGGTAAGTTTTTTCAAACGCAGTATGAACGCACACTAACATTTTTGCCAGACAACTTGCTAAACTAAAATAATCAAGCTTATTCCTAGAGGACAGGTAAAGTTAGTTCATGTATCTTTGAACACTGAGAAATTCATCTTTCTTCCGGTCTCCGCCTGAAGAAATGATGGACGCAAGAAAACGAGAATACGTTTCACTCTCCGTCTCCTTAGCCTTTCCTAGTCTGAATCCTTAGACGTGGCAATTCCACCACCTCTATGTACTCACCCGACAAAGTATGCCACCTGGGTGAAGACATAAGTGTACAAGGAACTCATTGCATTACGGCTTTTAGCGCAAAAGATTGGTTGGAGCGTCCACATCTACGAGGGAACTGAATAAAACACGGTACATACAGTCTCTTGAGCAGAATTCTGTGCCGCCATTAAAAAGAACAGACACTTCTAAGTGTACTAATGAGGAATAAGTTCCAGGATGTGGAACGTGTGACTCTTCCAGGAACATGTGACTCTCGATCTCAGGGGCGTGAGTTCGAGCCCCGTGTTGGGTGTAGACGTGACTTAAATAAATACATAAACTTAAAAAAAAAAAAAAAAGAGTATTTTCTAGAAATGCTTAGTGAAGCGCTTTAGGTGTTCTTTCCAAGGATTAATGAGGCTCTAGTTTTGTTTTGTTTTTGTGGTTACTTAACGTTTCTCTTGGTATTTTCCATCCCTGCTTCTCCTCCTTTTGGCAGTGTGCCCCATTGCAACTGGCTCGTTGTCTCCAGGACAGCGGGTTAATGTACCTGTAGCTCACCTGGTGGAAAGGGCGTAAGGGATCACCGTAAGAATCGTCTTAAGTGCCTCTCTTTTTGAAAGAGGAGTCTGTTTAGAACTTAAGTAGCTTTATTCCAGGGCTATTTGTGATCTGCTCAGGAGTAGAAGATGTTCCCTTGCCTTTCACGGACAGCCCTCCTGACTGCGGACAAGGCAGTATGCAGTGGGAAGTCTCAGCTCACAGCGTTCACAGATTTCTTTCCCACTCCAGAAATACCAACTGCTTGAGTGAATCCGAGTGCTTGTCAAGGGTGCTAGATCATTAACAACCAAGGGCAAGTCCTCTCTTTGTTCCCAACATTTGTTGGCATGATAAAGGCGCTTAGTATCCAGCTGACTACACTCGAAAGAATTCTCCCAACCTGGAAGAATTCCTGGAGGAGCCTTACGTGTCTAGAAAAAAATTCTTTCTTTGTACATAAATATCACGTATATTCACTCAAGATTTTTAGGTAAAGATTCTCTAAGCAACTTCTCACTTCTCTGTGTTCAGGTGAATCCTTCTTAAAGCAACCCAACCCTCACAAATATAATTTAGATTCTTTTGAAGTTTCTCTTTGTTCAAACTACAAGTTGGAGCACGATCCTTTGTATTACTAAGGAGTGTACGGGAAGCTTATTCCAAGTGAAAGCTCCACCAATAAGGTGAGAGACGAAAGTATCTTCAGGATCACAAAAATTTCACTGACATACCAGCATCCGGGAATAGTCTCTGAAGAGAGATGGATGGGTATGGTAATCAGTATATGTGAGGAATGGCGGTCCATAGAATGATCCGCATGTTTTCACAGAGTTACAAACGTTCACGCCATTTCTCGGGAGACATGGAGGCAGGTATGGAAAAGAAGAATCGTGATTATTTTTTCATGTCAGACTTCCAGACTTTTGAAGTACAGGTGTCTCAGTCTCGTCTCCTCTCCTGTAAATAGTCACCTGCCCGGAACCAGTACAATAAGGATTATTTAAAAATACATCTCCCTGTATATTTCAGTCTGAACGTATTTGAAAGTGGGTGGACAAATGATAAAATGTTTTATTCACTTGTAAAAATGTCCCAAGTGAGGCTGATGGGAATGTCCTTTTCAAAAGAATTATTTGAAATTATTTAATTTGGAGAGATTGCATTTCAGATGCACTGAATTCTTTACTTGCCTTATTTTTTCATATTCTGTACAGTTTATGTTTTTTAAAAAATTTTTTTCAATGTTTATTTATTTTTGAGAGACAGAGAGAGACAAAGCATGAGGAGGGGAGGGGCAGAGAGAGAGGGACACACAGAATCTGAAGCAGGCTCCAGGCCCTGGGCTGTCAGCACAGAGCCCGATGCAGGGCTTGAACGCACAAACCATGAGATCATGACCTGGGCCGAAGACAGACACTTAACTGACCAAGCCACCCAGGCACCCCAACTGTACAATTTATGTTTTTAACAAAGATTAATATCCCTATTTTATTTGGAATTCTCATGATTTGTTAATCAAAGATATTTCACAAGTATCACTTGTCATGTAAGGAGCAGGTATAATTTTCTACACGAGCTGCTGTAGCAGTAACTTTTTTTCCAAGCTTAGTGTTCTTTTATTTAAAAAAAAAATTTTTTTTTAATGTTCACTTATCTTTGAGAGACAGACGGACAGAATGTGAGCAGGGAAGGGGCAGAGAGAGAGAGGGAGGCACAGAATCCGAAGCAGGCTCCAGGCTCCGAGCTGTCCGCACAGAGTCCGACATGTGGCTCGAACTCCCGAACTATGAGATCATGACCTGAGCCGAAGTCGGATGCTTAACCGACTGAGCCACCCAGGCACCCCTAAAATTTAGTGTTCTCATAGATAGAGATACCTAGGTATTATATATGATGTTAGTAGTTGTTTTGTTAGTAGATATCTCTTAGACTGTGCCCACGGTACAGTTGGGAGAGCAGTTTAATAATTTGTCTCTTGAGAACATTTTTGCCTGGGAAGAGGGACATCTATCTGTCTTTCACTGTCAAGGCTGATACTTGCATCTTAATTGTTCTTAGTATCATGGGGTGAGGAGTATGTTCATTCATTCATTCCCTTCCCTCCGTCTTCATTATGCAATGACGTGTAACATTCCCTACTGCTTACCAGAACATGCCCTCAAACGTATTTTGCTTCACATTTGAATGGGTCTCAGTGTGTTTATATAGAAGGACAGTTATTCTCCGTATCCTATGTAGGGCCAGATCGCGACACAGGTGGCGGAGACTATAGAATTGTGGTTACAGTTTCCTCTGTTTGCCTCAGATACCCAGATGGACTCTCCTGATTGCCCCCTGTTGTCCCTCTGCTTCTGTGAACTCTGTAGATCTCGATGGGCCTGTTTTACCTGTCCTGGTTCTCAGTACTGCCAGCATCAAACACATTATGCTGATGACTTCTGTCTTTTATGCTCAAAATAATCACAGAATCACATGTTCTTTGCACAAACAAGTGATTCTTTGGTTTTGTGACTGCTTTTATCTGAAGACGAATTTATAAACTAATTGCCATGGCAGGGTGAAATTAAACCTGATCATCAAAATTTAATGAAGGGGGCAAATTTTAGCATCATCAAAAAAAAAAAAAAAAAGCATCTTTGATGCAGCTGGGAAATGGTTCTGGGAGATAAAATGAAGGAGAAGGAGGACGCGGCTCCTGCCCCCAAGGTCAGAAAAGGGGATGGTCTTAAAGCTCCTCTCTGAAGGGAGTAAGCCGAGGGAGGATTGAGACAGAGGTGTGGCTTGACCACAGAGGTACCCTTATTCTGCCCAGACAGGTGCTGTCCTCTGAAGGCCATTGTCATTGTAGTTCCTGGTCCAGACTCTGGTTGCCTGGGAACACTCCGGAATCCTAGTCAGCCGCCCTAGACAGGCCCATTTAGCCTTGACTCTGTCCACCAGGCCCAAGCAGCTCCACACCCTTTGCTTCCGCCATCTTTGACGGCCGGGAACACACCCAACCCTCTGGGGACTGGTGTGAATGGCATCTTTGTTGTGTGCCCGTTGGGTCTGAGAATAGGAAGAGTGGCAGCGGCCATGGAAGCCGAAGGAAGCCGTGTGTGAAGGAACAAAAGAAAAGCAAGAGAAGAAAATGGAGAGGAAGGGGAGTTAAGGAGAACAAAGAGAGGTCAAGCAAGGCTGGGAAACGATACGAGGCCACTATTGGAGGAATACACGCCATCCCGTCAGTCTTTCCAGACGTTATGTTCTCCCTGCCTGAGCTCTTCTGTTTGCCTTCCGTTGGCAAAATTTACTCCACGTTCACCGCATAGCTTACGAACCCACAGGTGTCTTCACCACTGCCATCCCGACACGTAACGCGCTCTCCGCACGCCCCCTTGAGAAGCATCGTAAGGTAACGCGGATATAACCGTTTTCTTTTTTTAGGCAATATTGGACGTGGTCGTGAATCTTCAGTTTAGCCTGATAGAAAAACTGTGGCAAACGTTCTGGCGCTATTCTCCCTCTACTCCAACCGACGGCACTACCATCACCGAATCAAGGTCAGAATCAATATGCTTTTCCAATTCATTTTCATGGCCGAGTAGATGTCACAGCTAATAAACGAGAGATATGTATACCAGTTGTGAACCTTACGTGATAACAGTAAATGAATGGATAGAAATGAACCACAAAGTGCTCTCTGGAGGTTTCGGTGTGTGTGTGGTAGCTCCCATTTTTATTGATTTGGGGGACTGCGGTAAAGCTGTTTCATCCTCATGGAATTAGTATCATACCTGCCTCTCATGCCGTCAGAAAGCATTAACGTGCACAGGCAGCTCTGGGGGCGTGTTATATGTATCCAGCCGTACGGAACCAGTGCAATGGTGGTATAGTGCTAACCTCAGTAATATTTGATAAACTAAAACTATTTTTAAAGTCCATTTTCTTTTTTATCCTCATTTGCCATCTGTTCATTTGCTACATTTATTCACACCAGCAATCTGAGTGAAATAGAAAGTCGACTTCCGAAAGCAAAGCTGATAACTCTGTGCAAACATGAGTCTATCCTGAAATGGATGTGTAACTGTGACCATGGGATGTACCAGGCTTTGGTGGAGATTCTCATCCCCGACGTGCTTAGACCTATTCCTAGTAAGTTAAATGCAGACAAGTACGGATGCTTTTATTCTCATACATTCCACCCAAGAAGTTTGGGGAAGCGACGTCGCGATCTAGGGTGATTCTAACCTCATTTCGATTTGCCAAATAAAAGAAAAAAACACAAAAACAGAAAACCATGCAACACAAAAGAATATTGAATGAAAGCAGCTTAGAGCAAAACTGTAGTTAAACGGGGAAAAAAAAAACACGATCTGTTTTCTAATCTTTCATTTTCTTTTCAATAGAAAAGATAACCTAAAGATGTGACAGCCATCAGTGACTAATTATTATCAGAACACTCCCAAGCCAGGCAACCTTGTAAAAATTATTCTCCCCAAGGACACAGTTCCCTTCAGAAAGCCAAAAGTTTATGAAATCTGTAATTGTGGGGCCAGCCTCCTTCCTTCGTGGTTGCTTTTGATTTGAAATGAATTCATCTTGGTTTCCACTAAAGTTGAATTCCTGTATAAAAGCATTTACTTTGTCACCCTCCATCACGTTGAGAACCACAAATGCAGTGTCCATTAACAGTAATGGTTAACTGGCATTTGGAGAGAAAAATCTCTCTCTCTCTCTCTCTCTCTCTCTCTCTCTCTCTCTATATATATATATATATATAAATACATGAGCATTCCCACCATGAAGCAAGTAGGAATTACATAGATAAATTAGGTTTCCTTTTTTAAGGGATGGTGCATATTTGGAACAAACAAAGTCATTTTCTGCACGTGTCAATATAAATGCTACCGTGGATACTTGTGGGAGAGGTAGGCAGTTGAAATGATTTTATGCGAACACCTTGACGAGCACATACTAGTGACCTTAACTTTTCAAGAAGTGGGACAGAATTTCCACTCTGCAATGACATGAATAAAGTAAAAGCAGTCTTTTAGCTTGTGAAATTGGCAACCATGTGCTTCAAGTACACTGTTCACAGTTGATTGATGTTAAGTCCTAACAAAGTCTTGAAGGAGGGATTTTGTAGAAGGCAAGGTGAAGATATCAGCATGTGTATGTTTATATTTCCTTTTTTTTCTAAATATGGCAAACAGTGGAAGATCGTGCTTTCCACCTGTTTCCCGCCATCTTAAAATATATGCTTAGATACTCATTTACATATAATATCAACGAACACACATAAGTTTGTATAGAAATAAGTTTAGGAAAAAGAAATCCAACCGTCATTGTCTCACATTTTTGTCAATTGCTAGTATTTTCCACTCTATCTGCAGCAAGCTTCCTGACTGACAATTGATTAAAAATGACGCTGTCATGGAAAATTGCAGTGTGTAAATTCTCTACTGAGTTATGTTCCAGAATCTTGATTTTCCTTGTTTTTGTCTTGCTCCCTGTGCTCTGAGTGATAATCTTAAACAGTTCTGAAGCCTTTTGCTTCTGTTAGCACCAGAAGACTTGTGAAGTCAACAGTTTCCTAAACTAAGTCATGTATCAATTTTAATTGACTCTACGCCTCATCATTTTAAGCGCACAGGACACTTGACCTTTGTTTTGTGCAAATTTTGATTCGAAAACCCGTTTCTTCTGCCCAGAAGTTTGTCTCTACATTTAGCAGACAACTCAACTTCAGGAATTTTCACCTGACGTTAGTTTGATAGCTTCTGTGAAGTTACCAGGGACATTAATGTGCTACCGTCCAAAGTACATTTGGAGATTTAATTCTGATTCTGCAACAAGACTTAAGAAAATACGACTTAAATTACAGCTTAAATAGCTATCTTCCGATCATGTGCCTTTTAATATCAATCGCAAGCAGGTTGAGACAAGTTAGCTTTGGAATCGTTTTCAATTGTAAACCATCCATTCATGAGAAAAAGTTGTCAGAGTCAGAATGCACAATTTGATCTGACATGAATCCCTAGAGAGAGAGCAAACTTAATTTTATTTTTAAAAATTATACTTTCCTGGCTACAAGTACTTCACTCTACCGTTTACTGTCCAGATGGGATTCCTTTTTTTAGCCAAAAAATGTCTGCATATCACACTAATTTGAAGTCAGCTTGAAGCTACTATATTCTAAAATACATTTATCTGAAAATGAAAAAACAGTGAAGTGTAAGAATTGCATAAGAACTCAACCAGTAACATTTAGGTACAATTTTGAGCGTATGTAAAGGTGGCCCCCGATGTCATGTAGTACAAGAAAGCAAAAACTTACAGTCACTTGATATACAAAACATCTTTTTCTCTAATAATCTTCCCTAGCATGAAATTTGTCCAGATGAAACAAGACCCACGCTAAATATTTTTTTTAAAGTAACTTTTCTTGCTTCTTGGTTTTTTTTATGCTGATCAAGTAATGTGTTCTATGTTAACAGTAGAAAACATGCAAATGCAGATAGCCAAGTTGAATTTTGAGCAAAATTTTACTGAGTTTCAAAAAGGGTCGTTAATTTTTTTTCACTCTTTTTTCATTTCCATTCATGCCTGCCCTCCATGGTTCTAATACATAAGACAGCAGAAAAATATTTTTCTTTCTTTTTCTTTTTTTGGCTCAAGTGGGAAGCTCTGGAAATTTCACAAGATTCATTCTCTAGAAATTTCCAAGTCCGTGTTTCCAGTAGATGATTGTCATGTTTAAGAGTCGATACTTCTTGAGTGTTTTTCCTGATCAAAATTGAGTCATTTGAACCTCTGTTCTATCATTTGACCAGTGAAAGAAATGATTTAAAAAAAAAAAAAACAGTTGTTTTTATGATTGGGATAGTGAAATTTGTATCTTTCGCAAGCAACTTGAGCAAGCTAAATTATTTCTAACCCTGCTTTACCAAAAATGATAGAGAGAAGCATGTCAGACTCATTTGAGCACAGGAAGAAAAAGCAAGGAGTTTAATCCCAGCATTAACATTAATATCCTTGGTAGCCTTGGAGAAAAACATAGCTTCTGTGTGTCTTAGACTAGACTACAAATTCGAATGCCTACCACGTTATTGAGAACCCACAGAGGTTAATTTCATGTTGTGGGTGTTTCAGACACTTATCTGTTAAATGTCTGAAACTGTCCCCTACACTGAGGAGCGTTGGGTACAGATGAAGTAAAATGCTATTGACTGAATTACTTTGTTGAACAAGAGAAGAAGTCTTTTTTTTTTTTTTATTATACGACAGTCCCTTCTTGTAAAATAATTGTAGTCATTACTGATAACTGATGATGCTTCCAGTCATTTTATGACCACTATAAAAACTACTCTCATGGGACCCAGCCCTCTTTCAGGTCTTAACAGATTCATCAAGAACATGGAACGGACTATTTTAGGAATATCTTAAGAATACCGGTCTCTGTGACAGCAATTTTATCACATTGATCTTTTTATCTCTACCTGCCAAGTGAAATGGAGAATAGTTATCCAAAATTTTCAAGTCAGGCAATTTTAATTAATTTTTTCCTTACTTTTCAACAAGAGTAACAGATAACTAATATGATATGTTCTAGCATGAATAGATACGTAGAGGAAGGGAGAAAGCTGTGCAATATTTTCTTTTTAACTGAAGAAAGGAAAATTGACTAAGAGCTTAACAAATCAAGATGAAGAATTTATAAAGAAAATACTTAGCCTTTGAGCATAAAGCTGTTAACGAAAGAGTGTCTCGTTTAAGATAGAAAATTCCATTAAGTATATTCACAACTGGTATATGTCACTATAAGCAGAAACGTTTGAATGTTTTCATTTCCCAACAAAGTGTCATAAATATCTGGGAAAAAAATAGCTTTAAAAGAAAAAAAAAACCCAAAATACAATTCTTGGATGCTTTCAAAGTTAGAAATAATGTTAAAAAAGTCTTGTCAATGAGGGCAATATAAGTTCTGTGTTATTTGAAATGTCATATACACATTTTTTCTCTTCTCCTGTAATAAAGATTAATGTTCTTTGGTGTCTTTTTCGTTCTGCTTTTATTCTTTAACATTTAGGTGCCTTGACCCAAGCCATTCGAAATTTTGCAAAAAGCCTTGAAGGTTGGCTTTCCAATGCCATGAACAATATCCCACAGAGAATGATACAAACCAAGGTAAGTTTTTACGTTTTTGCTTTTTCCTCTGTATTTAGAAAATTGTTCTGTATTATGTACAATGTAGAAAATTATTCTGTATTATGTTGGTATCGTAATATATCGAACTTTTCAAACCGATTTTTTATTTTTGCTTTATCACCATGTAATAAAGAACTTTCACAGGAGATGTTGTTTGATAATGCTCCTTTCAAAGAAACTAGAGAATCATTTCAAGTGTGGTGTATTTATAAGCTCTTTTTCCAAAGTATATATTCCAGATTGCTTAAGTTCAAAAATTAAAGAGGATCACCTAGAATGTTAAGTAGTTTCCATTTGAGTGAGTTTTAGCTTTTTGAAGTCCCCAACTATACTCGTTATATTGCGAAACGTTCATGTAAATTGATACTCTTTTGATTTTCAGCATGTTTTATTTTTTTCAACACTGGAGAATGCTTTTGTGAATAGGTAGTCATTTCTTAAAGTGAGCAACTGTCTCATAATTGATCAGTGTTTATAAGGAACGTGGATTGTTTAGCTAGAGAAATGAATCCTGATCTCCACTTTGTCTCCTCCTAACCTTACTTACTTTAGGTTAATCTGTGAACATATCCTCTGGCAAGATGGGACTGATTTTGTCTAAACTTTGTACCAAAAATTACATTCGTGGCTTTTTCTCAATGACTGTATCCACTGTCAGACTTCAGCCACACACCTTGTCTTTCAATTTGGGGGCATAGTTGAGAGATTGAAGTTCTTGTAGCTGGCAAGTCTCGTTGGTAGCACGAGTAGCTCCCAGTTCTTTCTGCTTTGAGTTAAGATTTGCAATAACACTTTCTAAAGTGTGCAGGAAAAACAAAACAAAACAAAACACAGCTAAGCAAAAAAATAAAACACACTGAAGGAACATTTCATCAGTATTCCCACCTTAGATTACTGCTCTAGAGCTATGCTGTTAATGCATGCATTAAGGATAGCTACATTGACTTCTTAAATTTGAATTTTACCTTTAAATTAAACTAAAATTTGAGTTCTTCAGTCACACTAGCTATGTTTCCAGTGGGCCATAGCCCCACGTGACCAGTGGCGACCATATTTGGCAGTATTTACATAGAGCACTTCCATCATTGCTGAAAGTTCTAGAGTGCCACATTGAGGTGGACAAAGACAAGAGGTGCCGTTTGATTATGATGGTTACCGGAACGCTTTCCCATTTGCGAAGTCAGTCATATTCACAACAATACTTCAAACAGTTAAAAACACCTCCCTTCCCAGTATTACCAAAGCGAATGTGGTAGCAGTCTGCCATATTGGCCATTTCATCGGTCCCCAGAGTCGATTTGGATCACCTGCCTTGGTGGAGGGTGTCTTCTGCTTTTCTGCTGTCAGTGACGTGTAGCCTTTTTTTTTTAGCTGAGCACTCCCTCAGTGAAGATAATCTACCGTGACAGAGGAAAGAGCATAATGAGGTTATGACTGGCCATTGTTATCAAACATACTCCATCACTGTAACTTAGTTTCTGTGTAACCTTGAGCAAGCTACAGAATCCCTTTAGGTCACAACATGTGTCTAATATAATAGTTCTAAGAATTAAACAAGGTAATATATGTGAGGCACTTACCGTGGTTTCTGGCACATAGGATGTACTCAGTTAATATAAATCACGGAAATGGAAAAAAAGTGTTAAGACTTATTTTTTGAAAGAATGTGACTTCTCCCATGTTCCACGTAGTCCTGAAATGTCTATCAGAACACAGCATCCTTTGACCTGGGAACACCAGTATGGACTATTTAATCAGTTGCTGCTTACGTGCCCATCGTGATTTAATGGCTTACCATACATTCCTATCAATATGGTAAAATGCTCATTAGGTTTCATCTGCATGTGATCAGTTTCCAGGAGATCGTGAGATTTAGATATTTACTGAGACTTTTTTTTTTGACATTATTTTTGATATCTTTCAATGTACCTGTTTTATTCAAGGTCTCAGCAGGAAGCAAATGGTATATCCAAAGGGAGATTAATTGAAAAAAAATTTAAGAAGGGTCTATTTCCAAAGGTGTAAACAGAGTTAAGAAAACCCGGAGGAATGGTGAAGCACCCCAGGACTAACAATAGTGAGAAGTCCTGAGCATCCCTAGGTCTGAAGGGGAAAGAGGTAAAAGCTATGGCCTTAGGAGATCATCTCCTTCCCCGCCCACCCCATCCCCCGCCCCAGGACTGTGGTCTTAGACCAGGAAAGCTGGCTTTGCCAAAATGGAGAGAGCAGAGGTTGTAGGGGAATGCATACTTTGAACTCAACTCTCTTTTTTCCTATCCTTGTGTCCCCTCCCAGTGTCTATCATTGGCCGAACCCAACTGGAAGCCAGAGTTTAAAGAAAGTGGTTAATGTAGTCTATTCAGAGTAGTCTTCCTGGGCATAGAGCGAAATGAAGAAGGATAGAAGGTAGATGAGGGGCAAATGGAGGAATCCTGGATAGCCTTTGCACATAGATTGAGATTTTTGCTTATGTCTGATCAGTTTATCGGCTATGTATTTGCTGATAGAAGCTATGAACACTCTTGTTTCACCTGAAAAATTCCCAGGTTTCTACAAAGTAAAGGCGTTAAGAGTGAGTCTGAATGACATTGCTCTGAAGAGTCTATTTTTTTTTTATCCATTTAAAAAAGTGAGGCTATATAGTTTGGTTTTCTAAAAAAAAAGAAAAAAATTGTATTTACAGAGTTTATCATTGAGGGTCCTACAGAGAGTAAAAAAGAAACGAAAGGCAACGTTTTTCCTGCTTCCCTAGACAAAGTCATTTCCTGCAAGACTGGTTTAATTAGTGCTGCACCCAGATGTCGAAGAACATGGGAGTTTGTTTTAGTGTTGACCTCTACCTACTCAAAAGGAAAATAATACTTGAGTTTAGAGATTTAAATGCTATAATTTACAAGTAAGCTCTCGCACGAAATGAACTTGAACCAAGTATCAGAAGGAAGCATTTAAAATTTGGCAGGGCAATAAAGATTTGAAGATTACAGTGCTTTCTTTTTCCGGAGAGAAACAACTACCCGATTTTGATGGGATTTCTTTACAGGTCGCCGCTGTAAGTGCCTTTGCCCAGACTCTGCGAAGATACACGTCGCTCAATCACCTGGCCCAGGCAGCTCGCGCAGTGCTTCAGAACACTTCTCAGATCAACCAGATGCTCAATGACCTCAACCGCGTTGACTTTGCCAATGTCCAGGTACTCCGTTTCCTTTCAAAATGGGTCTTTTGAGGAAAGACGCCTCATTCTTCTTCATGAGGATCGTCGTATTTGTTTCCATAGTCGCATCCGCACAAGACGGCATCTATGTCCACACTGTCCTGCAAGATGAGAGTTTGACTTGGCCAAGACTTTACTGCTCCTCTGTTTTGTGGTTAAAGTCTGCTAAGATTTATAGTACTAGATGGGAACAGATGTCAGCAGGGTTTGCTAGATAATTAATGGAACAGGGACGCTCACAGTCCTTGAAATCAGGTAGGCAAGAGATTAAACTCTTTTAGCTACTAGTTGTGGGACGGTGGGCAAGTTATTTAACTGCTCTGGGCTTTCCCTTCCACACCTTATAATACCTACCTTAGATTATTGTTGACATACGTAGAAATACATGAAGTCCTTTGCACTGTAACATACAAGAGGTATATGTTTTTAATAGTGCCCCACCTTGAGGGGCACCTGGGTGGTTCATTTCAGCGTCCAACTTTGGCTCAGGTCATGATCTCACAGTTCATGAGTTTGAGGCTTGTGTCGGGCTCTCTGCTGTCAGCTCAGAGCCTGCTTTGGATCCTCTGTCCCCCTGTCTCTCTGCACCTCCCCCTCTTGTGCTCTCTCTCTCTCTCTCTCAAAAATGAACATTAAAAAAAAATAGTCCCCCCCTTGAAAGAACTAGGAAGACTTAGAAATTCTATTTCAGAGTGCCTGGTAAATATTTGTTCATTTGAAAGGAATTAGGTGCAAGATGTTTGACTGTTTTGTTCGTCCAAAAAAAAACGTACTTGAACATTGTGATCAAACTATTCACTTGTACTTTAAGGTACACTTAAAAAGACAGCTAATTTAGGAATATTATGAAATCCCACAAATAGTTTATTTCAGATACTAAGGTGATGAAACTAGTTGTTACCATGTAAAAATAGTACATTGCTCACTCAAAGTACAAGCAAAAAAAGAAAGAAATGCAGAAAC
The DNA here is from genome assembly GCF_027475565.1 of Acinonyx jubatus. NCBI lineage: Eukaryota > Metazoa > Chordata > Mammalia > Carnivora > Felidae > Acinonyx > Acinonyx jubatus. The sequence continues at coordinate 84,994,823 of NC_069391.1, read as the reverse complement.
TGAACATAATCAAAAACTTCTGTGCTTCAAGAGACCAGCAAAAAAAAGTGAAAGAACAACTGATAAGAATTGATGAAATTTTCTACTCCTGAAATCATTATTACATAGAAATACCTACCTACCTACGTACATACATACATACATTTGAAAAAAGAATTGAGAAGATTTTTACAAATTTTATATCTGATAAAAGAATTGTATCTGGAATATGTAAAGAGCTATTACAACCCAATAATAAAAAGATGGCCCAGGTAGAAAATGGGTGGCGACCTCCATAGCCATTTCTCCAAAGAAGATATACCAGTGGCCAATAAGGACCTGAAACGATACTTAACGTAATTAGCCACCACGGAAATGCAAGTCAAAACCACAGGAGATACTATTTCCCACACGCTAAAATGGCTATCATGAGACGGGTAATCAGAAAAAAAATGAAGGGAGTTAAGGGTGGACTATGCTACCCTAGGAAAGAGATTACCGATGAAAACAAATAGTGCGAGAAGTCAGATGGAGGGCAAGATGAAGGGCACGCTTCTGTGGTCATGGTGAAAAATCGGAGCCCTCATGCACTACTGATTAGAACGTACGATGAGCCCCTTTGGAAAACGGTCTGGCAATTTCTCAAAAGGTTAAACATGGAGTTTTACCAGATGACTTAGTAACTTCACCCATAGGTACCTACGGAGAGAAAGGAAATTGTGTCCACATAAAACTTGTCTGTGGACATTCGTGGCAGCTTTATTCACGTTTGTTGCATAAAAGTGGCAACAACCCACTGCCTGTTCACTCCTGAGAGTATAAACAAAGTGGGGCATATCCACCCAATGGAATATCATTAGCAATAATAAGAAATGAAGTTCTGATGGCTGCTACAGTGTGAATGAGCCTTGGAAATAATTATGCTAAGGGAAAGAACCCAGACACAAAGGACCACGGAGTGGATGATTCCATTTATATGAAATGTGCAGAATAGACAAATCTGTAAGAGACAGAAAGATCCGTGACTGCCTGGATTTGGGGGACCGGGAATTGAAGGGTGACATAGGACACAAGGAGTGTGGGGTTTCTCTTGGGGTAAATGAAAACGTCTTAAAATTGTGACGGGTACACAGTTCTGTGAATGTACTACGGGAAGCCATTGAATGCTATACTGTACACAAGTGAATTATATGATATGTGAGTCATATCTCGATAAAACTTAAAAAAAATCAATACCTTGGGGTGCTGGTGGCACCCTGGTACCTGGTACCTGGGTGGCTCAGTCGGTTAAGCATCCAACTCTTCATTTCAGCTCAGGTCATGATCTCATGGTTAGGGATTTTGAGCCCTGCATCAGCCTTTGGATTCTCTGTCTGCCCTCCCCCCCCCCCCCCAGAATAAATAGATAAACTTACAAAAAATACTTTGGCTTAAAAATAAACCATTAATGACTCCCATTTCTTAGAAATTTTAATCCACAGTTCTGGTCTATTTCCATTACTTAAATATATCAAAAAGTAGTATTTGGGCTTGATTCATTCTAAGGCATAGTAATTAGTTAAGTTCATTCTGACTTTCATGGATTGAGCTCAAACTCCTAGTTATGGGGAAAAATTTTTTTAAGATGTATCTTTCTATGTATCTATGTACTAACACATATAAATACACACATGCAAACATAAAACGTTCATAAGAGCAAACTGTCTCAGGTTTGCAAAGCCATTGACTTTACATAGTTCATTGAAATTTACATCAACTGATTTTCATGAGAATAAGTTCATATTCCCTTAAAATTTATCCTACAATGTTTCTTTCAAATCTTCATTCAGAAAAGATACTTTAAAAAGTATCTTTAAAAGTTGAAGTAATAAGGTAACTTGTAGTTTCAAAAAGTAATGTAAGTTCAATAGCAGAAAGTATATTTAAGAATGATTCCCCAGGAAAAATAAGATAAAAACAGGGAGGGAGACAAACCATAAGTGACTCTTAAATACAGAGAACGAACTGAGGGGTGCTGGAGGGGAGGCGGGTGGGGGTTGGGTTAAATGGGTGACGGGCATTAAGGAGGGCCCTTGTTGGGATGAACACTGAGTGTCATATGTACGTGATAAGAATCGCTGGGTTCTACCCCCAAAGTCAAGACTACCCTGTATGTTAACTAACTTGAGTTTAAATAAATAAATTTAAAGGGAAAATAAGTAAAATAACATGCTTTTTATATATCATTTAAAAAAAAAGAATACTTCCCAATAATAAACAGCTGAGAAGGGTTTTCTGTAATATTTGTGCATCTGTAACCCTATGAAGTATTTATGCAAGTGAGTTCTTCTGGGTTATAACTGCCAACCTTGAGACCGTCTTTGCATATACATGGTGGGTTATACCTCCTCTCTTCTCATCCTCTGCCCACCAATTGAGGCTACGTTTTTCCCTTCCTCTGCTTTCAGCTCCCAAGTTTTCCCGGGTCTGCGTGACAGTTATTAGTGCTGGGACGTGTATGCTCTACCCTCTACCCTCTGTCCTCTTTCCTTTCCTCGGGGGACCAGGAACAACAGTGGCATGCCCTTCATGCCCCCCTACACCTTACTTGGCACCCTCGTTTTGATCAGTTAACTCCTTCTTAGGGTGCTACATTCCGTCTCTACTCCCTTCTGGCTTTCCTTTTCTGTTTGGAGGTTTGCTGGGTTTTCCTAGAGTCCCCTGGAGTTCTCCTTCTTCTTCCGTTTCTCATTCCGATTTTATCACCCTCTCCTGTTCACCTGGAAGTTGTCCCTGCCCCTCTAAGATTGACCTCAGTAGCATGGACACCCGTGGGGGTGATGGCTCTTGCATCAAGGAGACTTTAATGTAAAACAATGAGGTTACATTTCAGTGTAAATAACATAACGCTCCGAAGAGCTCGAAAGTTCTAACAGGTTTCCTTCAGGATATCCATAAATCTTCATCACCATTGCATTCCCCCCTAATTAAATCTTCTTTTCCTCATGCGTTCAAGATGAGTTTTCTACCGCCACATTATTGATTTTCTGTTTCATTGAATCGATAGCATTACAGTGGCACCGTTTTTATGTGTAATTTTTCCATCTGCATTACGGGCAAGTAGGTTTGGTAGGTCGACCTGATGCGGTATCATCGCATACGCTTGTGGTTGTTTATTTAAAAGACATTCTGATTGTGAAGCTACCGACTCCTCATCATTTTGGATATAATTTATTTGTAAGTTGAGAACATCTCTAATGGTCACCCTTAGCTTTGGCCGTTTACAGAGTTGAAATGTCCAGATTGTTTCACAAGGGAATATTTACAGCGTACTCTGTTATCAGTATGTTTTCAATCTCCAGAGTAGTAAAATGGCGTATAATGTCATTTGAAAAGCCAGACAATGTCCTGTGGTTTTATTTGTCTGAGTTAGGTTTCAGTTCCCCATCATCCTGTCTTTCTTTACAGCTAACTTCCAAGTAGATAGTGAGCTTGAATTTATGGTAAGAAATGAAATGAAATTCCTCCAAAGATACCAGTGCGATATCCTCCCCTATTCTCAGGGCACAAACAAACAGAAAACACCCCCTCCTACAGTGAGTATAGAGTTTCAGTTTTGCAAGATGAAAAAGTTCTGCAGATCGATTGCATAATAAAAAGCAGATGGTTGACACTCCTAGACTGCACTCTTAAAAAATGGGTAAGAAGATATGTGTTATGTTCCGTGTTTTTCACCACAATTTTTAAAGTGCTTGGACATTAATGCAAAGAACAAAAGCAAACTTCCCAGTCCTTTCCTTGATGCCTAAATTCTTCCCTGGGTACTCTCCAAGACTCTTGATATAAAATTTCCGAGTCATTTGACAGGGTGTGTTGAAGGAGCTTAGCTGTTCTTATGTAATTCTATCATAAAGAAGTAAGTGCAGAATTTGCAAAGATAATAGTTTCAAGAGAGATGGTTCCATCGTTCTTCCTAATAGTAAAAAACTGGAACCGATGGACTTGGTTCTGTAAATAATGGCATATTCGTGCCTTACAGCAAATTCAGTCATTCAACAATAAATCTAGCTCTACATTTGCCTACATGGAAATTCAGTTATCATATGGAGGTTAAGTGAAACTAAGCAGGATCTCTACTAGAATGTATAATAGGATCCTTTTTTTACCCTAAGTATTTATATATGCATCAGCACATATCATATGTGCAAAGTTTGAAAGGTTTACACATCAGCATGTTTTAGTTAGCTTTTAGCGTTGACATCTTAGATACCGTTAATATTTTTTTCCTTTGTGCTTGTTTGTATTTTCAGGTTTTTCTATAATTCTGTCTTAGTGTACTTAAAACATTTGAAAGTGATACTTAGGAGGTAATTCTGAAAGACGTTATGGCTAATAATTAGGTAAGAGAAGGATAGGGGATGGTGTCATCTGTTGAGAATTTAGAAGAAACTGGAGGTCTCCCTGGGAAAAAAAAATAAATTCAGTTTGGGCATTTTGTATTTGAAATGCCTCCCGGTTGAAATGTCTCTTGAATAGGTAATGTCTATACGATCAGAAGAGACGCTGGAACCAGAAAATGAAGATTAGGGGTTTATTCGGCGGAAACTATCTATGTGAATGAACTTGTCCTCTGAGAGCTCGGAGAATGGAAGCTATAAACACCCTTTGCAGAAAAATACATAATCACAATGTTTTAGGTGTAGAATTAGGACCTTCACAGACACCCCTCCACGGGAGCTTATCTCGAAAACATTATCTGCATGCAGTGAACCCGGCTTAAAAGTTCCTGTCACATTTCATTTCTCTATTATATGCTGGGAACACGAGGCCCACATAGATTACGTGGGTTACTTGAGGTCAGTTTAGTTGATTTGCGCCCTGTATTAAGATCCACGTCCTCTGATTCTCCGCCAAACGTTATATTACCAAATGATTATATTTCGACATTGAGAGTATATACTTTTTAATGTTAAAATACAGTATAGCCCTGGAAACGTCCTAAAACTTAGAGCAACTACTGAAACGTAGCTTTAAAAGTTCTTGTTCCCACAGCTGTTACCAACCATGAAACTTCCCAATCAGAGCCAGAAGGAAAACAGTAGTAATCGAAATCCTTGGCAGGTAGATGTCTACATTTTCTCAAAAGTAGTTTTGTTTTTGCTACTGTTGTATCTCAGTTGTGTGGTTCCCAAAGCCTAAACCTCATACAGCATGTGTTTCCACCCAGTACCATTGAGTTCATCCGTCCGACTTACCCTAAATCTTCTCAAATGGATTGACTTTAAAGTTTTATCTGATTGGGTTGTGGGGGGCCGGGGGGCGGTGAGGAAAGGGAGAGAGAGAACTTTTGAAGGCAGTATAAAAACAATAGAAGGAAAGACTGCAGACTGTTGGCTCAGATTCTCTTTTTCGTGGGTGATCATGTATTTTATTTTTATTTTTAATTTTTTTATTGTGTATTTATTTTGAGAGAGAGAAAGCGAGCTGGGAAGGGGCAGAGAGCGAATCCCAAACAGGCTCCGCACCATCAGCGCAGAGCCCGATGCGGCGTTCGGTTCGATCCCACATACTGTGAGATGGTGACCTGAGCCTAGATCAAGAGTCAGGTGTAACCGACTGAGCCCGCCAGGCACCCCCGGAGATCGCGTATTTTGGGCCTTCACGCAGACCAGCTGACGTGGAAAAACCCGAGTCATGCTGTTTCGTGCACCCAGGCGGTGTTCATTTACTTGACAGCTGTGGTTCACCTTCCCAGTTCCTTTGGTGGCTTGAAGCCTTCGCGCTAATTTCCCGCCGTGCCCCCGGTTTGCAGGCTGCTGTTGGAGGAAAAGGTGTGGGGCTGAACTTTTCCTCTGCTTTCTGTGTACCGTCCCAGGAGCAGGCCTCCTGGGTGTGCCAGTGTGACGACAGCATGGTTCAGAGACTGGAGACGGACTTCAAGATGACCCTCCAGCAGCAGAGCACCCTGGAGCAGTGGGCCGCGTGGCTGGACAACGTGATGATGCAGGCGCTGAAGCCCTACGAGGGGAGGCCCAGTTTCCCTAAAGCTGCCAGGCAGTTCCTGCTAAAATGGTCTTTCTACAGGTATCGTGCTCACTTTTTCCCAAGTTTTATTCTCCACGCGCTGCGGGTGCGCGCGCGCGCGTGTGTGTGTGTGTGCGCGCACGTGTGTGCGTGTACCTGCTTCTCAGACAACAGACAAGACACGAGTGAAGGCTTGGGGTGCAGACTCCCCGTCGTGATGACGCTCCGCCCACCCCCGGTGATGCCCGCATCATGGGATCGCTCCAGGAGCTTTACGGGAATAATCTGTTAGGAGGACGAAACCTCTTGCTCCCAGCCCTGGAGTTCTCAGCTGGGGACGTCTCATAGCTGCCGTGTGCAGCGACAGAAAAGGGCCGGTGTCGTCCTCTCTGCTGCAGACAGGCATTATGTGGGCGTCTTTCCGGAACACTTAACACCACTCGCTTGATTCTCTAGTGAGGTGATTTGCAAGCTGTGGTCCCTAGACCAGGAGCATCAGGAGACGTATTCGAAAAGCGAATTCTCAGGCTCCGCCCCCCCAAACCGTTAGGATCAGAAATGGCAGAGCCAATCAGATAGGGAGCAACAATCTGTGCTTTTATTTTTTCTTAACATAATTTATTGTCAAATTGGCTTCCATACAACACCCAGTGCTCATCCCAACAAGTGCCCTCCTCCGTGCCCATCACCCACTCCCCCCCCCACCCCCGCCCTACCAACCCTCAGTTTGTTCTGTGCTTTTAAAAAAGTCATTTAGGTGATTGTGATGTATGCTCACATCCATCTAGTTAATTTCTTAATTTGATCAGGTGTACAACCTGGCTGCTTGTTAGAATTAGTGTAAAATAAACAAAAATCTTACATACCTCCCCAAACCCTCCTGAATGAATCAAAATCTGGGCCGGTGGGTAATAGTGATTAGGGATAGAGGTGATGGGAAAATGTCTTCAGAAAGCTTCCTCTTGGTGATTCTAATGCATAGCCGGTTTAAGAACCAATAATCTAGTAGACCTGGAACCCCAGAAGAGAAAGCCCTTCAGATTACATGATGTATGACATCAAATGTTGGGATGAGTCGTTGACCATATGTCTCCTGCAAGGGCTAAAGGCAGAGCCTTGTACATAGGCTTATACACCAGAAATACAGGGGATGAACGGAGGGATAGACTTGCATTTCGTAACATGAATTAGTTAAGTTATATTTCTAACCCTGGGATTTTTTTTCTACCGGTAGGAGTTTAGTGGGTTTTTTTGCTTCTTTGGATGGAGATGCCCCCACTGCCTCGGGCGTGACGGCCATATCTACCTTGAGGTTTAGGTGGTTCCTGATTTAGATTCTGTCCTCCCATGTAGGTGTCAGAAGGTAGTGACCACAGGACATACCAGACTGGCTGCGGGCACACTGGGGTCGTCATGGTGATGAGTGAGTCCAGGGGTGAGTCCAGAACTAGCTTTGCAGGGAGAAGGTATATAAATAAGCAACAGAGTTTAGGAACTGGTATACCTGTTAACCCGGAAGCCCACACCCTCTCGTTGTGACCCCCTTCATGAAGATGCCAGGCATGTTTGAATTATGTCGGCAGCTGCTTCGGCTCTTCCCAAAAGCGATTTCTTTCTTTCAGCTGATTTTACTTGATTTCATCCAATTCTTACTTCTGAAGCTCAAGTAGTACCATAGATCCTTTATAGGTGCTTAATTACAAGTTAGCTTACTCTTACACCCTGAAAATGGTCTCATGTTTAGCCCAGGGTCCAACTCAGTAAAAGGAAGCCTGCCGGTTTTCTATTATTGTTGTCTTGTTTTTGGAATGGCATAATTCCACAGCTCGGTGCCTCCTACATTGAATAATACCTTTAACCCATGTGATTTGAGAAGCGCTTTATTAAGATGTTGCCTGACTCCGTGACCCCCTGGCACGGTGCAGTAAAACCAGTGTTAGCTTAGATCTGGGTGTGAATGAGAAAAATGTTGATGAGGACTGTTGAAGTTTTCCCCGCTACGTGGAGAAGATTTGGAAAGCATTGTCACAGTGTCTCCAAGAAGATACAGCAATAGTCATAGTAATGGTAGAATTCCAAATTTTAATTTGAGAACATTCCTTAAGAAGGTTTCAGGTATTTTCCCATTTGCTTGTGACTTGACTTTTTTTATTCAACATTTTCTTCTCAGAAAGTCATACAGATGGTATATGTATTTCATGAACGATGGATGAAACCAGTTATACAAGCCAGTTATTCCAAAACCTATATGGCCAAAAGCCGGGTGCATTCTCTAGATCAGAAAAAAGCAAGGTGTTTTTTTTTTTCCTTCCTAACTGCTTTCTTATGTTGTTATGTCAGACTTGCACTTACTCCTTCCTGTGGGTTTTTTTTTTTCCTATATTTAGTTGATATCGTTTTAGAAATATACCCCTGGAGCCTTCGTCTCCACAGAGATCCGTTGCAAGTATCTTGAAAGGAGAGAAAATTACTTACTTGTATTTCTTGTTCTCTGCATAAATACAAACCCCGTAGACCATCACCTGTCTGCCCTCTGTCCTCCCTGAGTTGGGGATAATTGGCTTGTTATTATTAGACACTATTATGGGTATTATTTTCATTTCAAAAAGACTCAAAGGCGTAGAGTGCAGGACCACAGAAGGAAAGGCATATTCAGACAGATGCATACCTCCTGCTTATAGGCAAAGTCCACAGCTTAGAAACGAAGAGCCCTTAAATCCGAACTGTTTTTTAGTGGGGCGTAATAACATACTGAGTAATTAAAACTGCATTCACAAACTATCAGAGAAGCGGAATTACAGAGTGTTTTTTTTTTCTTCTTCACAGTTTTGGCCTTGTAATAAGAGTTTGGCAGTCACACACACAGACCCTTGGTGTTCTGAAGTCAGTTAATCTGATAATTTCTCAAGGTCTCTGTATCTATTTACATGCATACAAAGGGGGAAATGGGCTGGCAGTGAACTGTGACGGCAGCAGGTTGAAGCCTTGTTACAGACACCCTCTGCTCCAAATGGGGGTCTCTCCTTGCTAACCTGGCTTGGAAGGACTACTCTTGGCTCCCCAGGAGGCGGGAAAAAATATTACCACCTTTCCTGGGCAGAAATGGAGAAGTTATGTGGGCCATTTCTCAGCTTGTGTGTTTTGTGGTTAACAGAACAGAACATTCCTCAGAGCTACCCTGAGAGTCATCCAAATATCCCATTTTTAAAGAACAAAATTTATGGCTCGGATACAGTGACTCGAAAGGGGGGACAGGGAATGTAGTTTGCTTACAACTGGACAATTTATAAATCTTCCAAAAAGTAATATTCTTTTGGAATCAACTGTAAGCACTGTTTTAAAAGAGAGTTGGCATGGGGGTCACAGGAGGGATGTTCTCCCTTTTCTTCTGAGGAAGGGTGTGATAGCTCCCCCAATACACAAAGAGGATCATTTGTTAGGGTCTGTGTTTCAGGGCCCAGACCATAAGTCTCTCATCCATGACAAAATAATTAACTTGATAAGTCTGAGTGTACCAGAAGTTGAATTCATGGTAACTTAGCAACATGGAATTCACTTAGTCAGTTTTTGCAACATATCTTACGGAAGTCCGAGTCAGACAAAAAGTTTCCAACTAAACTGTTAAATGTGTCATTTAATACTTGGCCTGTAGGGCAAAGGCCCAACATAGAGGGGATACTAAAGTAGCATCGATAATGATTCAACTGATTCTTTTCTAAACATGGGACAATAATTTCATGCTTATTGGGACGCCTGGGTGGCTCAGTCGGTTAAGCATCCGACTTCGGCTTAGGTCATGATCTCGCGGTCCATGAGTTTGAGCCCCGCGTGGGACTCTGTGCTGACAGCTCAGAGCCTGGAGCCTGTTTCAGATTCTGTCTCCCTCTCTCTCTGCCCCTCCCCTGTTCATGCTCTGTCTCTCTCTGTCTCAAAAATAAATAAACGTTTAAAAAAAATTTTTTTTTTATTTTTTAACGTTTATTTATTTTTGAGAGAGAGAGACAGTGCAAGTAGGGGAGGAACAGAAAGAGAGGGAAAATAAACATTTTTAAATGGAATCAAGGGGCACCTGGGTGGCTCAGTCAGTTAAGCGTTTGGTTTCAGCTCAGGTCATGATCTCGCAGTTTGTGAGTTTGAGCCCCACATCGGCCTCTCTGCTGACAGCCCGGGTCCTGGAGCCTACTTCAGATTCCCCCCCCCCACTTCCCTTCCCTCTCTGCCCCTCCGCCACTTGCACTCTCTCTCTCAAAAATAAACATTTTTAAAAAATGAAATCAAGATGCACTCGCTTTGGAAAATATTTGAAATACTAAAAATAACAAGCACAGGTGTCTGGCTGACTCACTCAGTAGACCCAATGACTCTTGATCTGGGAGATGTAAGTTCGAGCCCCACGTTGGGTGTAGAGATTACTTAAAATCTTTTTTTTTAAAGAGGCATGTGGGTGGCTCAGTCATTTAAGCGTCCGGCTCTTGGTTTCAGCTCCTGCAATGATCTTGTGGCTTGTGAGTTTGAGCCCCACATCAGGCTCTGTACTGACAGCATGGAGCCTGCTTGGGATTCTCTCTCTCTCTCTCTCTCTCTCTCTCTCTTTCTCTGCCCCTCCCCTGCTGATGTGCTCTCTCTTTCTCTCTCTCTCTCTCTCTCTCAAATAGATAAACTTTTTTAAAAAATCTTTGAAAAAATAATGAGGAATAAACTTACATCATAATTTCAATACCCCAAAATAACCACTGGTAAATTGTTGGGTTTTTTTAGTGTTATATAAAATTGGAATCTAGTTATTTACCATGGTTTATTATCTGTATCTTTCCCTAAGCAGTTTCATTTAACATTATATCTTAAGCATTTCTCATCATTAAACATCTTCAAACACATAACTTTTAATGTCCTCACAATATTCAATATTATTATGTGTACGTGTCATGTGTTATTTAAACATTACCTTTTCCCCTCATTCTGAAGCATTTTGGTGGTTTTTGGCATTATGATACAATTATAAAAAATACTGTCTTGATTATCTTTGCATGAAATTGGCCATGTATCTTCAGACACATTTTGGTAAAAAGGGTTGAACTTTTTAAAGTGACTAACACAGTATTAATGAAGTGTGCTTTCTCAATGCTAATAAAATATTACACATCCCCATTTATTTAAGGATAAGGTTTTTTTTAATTGTAAGACAGTTGTTATATTAAAATGACTCCCACACATTTTACTTCTTTAACTTGACATCATATCATAGTTTATATCATACTTTTATATCATTATATCATACTTTTCCATGTTACTACCTTTATGTCCAATCTCCCTCATTTCTTTAAACTATTGCATACAATTGATATATGAATGAGCCATCATTTATTTAACCACCATCAACTAATGGATATTTAGTGTTCCCTCCTAGTTTCTCACCAGTATAAATACTGCTACAGTTAAAATGATCTTTGTTCATTTGTGTGAATGTATGGAATTAGAATTGGTAAGTCAACGGTTTTCTGCCTTTTTAGTTTTGAGACATAGTGCCAAATTTCCCTTCACCACAAAAGTTTTGTGAATGTATACTCGCAAAACCAGTAAACGAGAGTTGTTTTCCCATCTTTTTCGGCAGCACCGGACCTTTTCATCTCTTACAGTACGATAGATGCTATGTGGTGTTTTAATTTGTAATTTTGAGTAAGGTTAGTGAAATTTTGTATGTTTGTTAGCCTTTTGTCTTCTCTGGGATATATTATGAATATTTTCTGTCTTTAACAAGAGATGCAATTAGCAAATATTCTGCTTCAATTCGAAATTATTTACTCCAGCTGATCAAGTTTGGATCAGTTTAGGTAAAAATGTTATCCAACATTTTACTGTTGCTTTTGGGTTGTGTTTGCTTTTGCTTTTTTTTTTTTTTTAATGTTTATTTATTTTTGAGACAGAGAGAGACAGAGCATGAATGGGGGAGGGTCAGAGAGAGAGGGAGACACAGAATCCGAAGCAGGCTCCAGGCTCTGAGCTGTCAGCACAGAGCCCGACGCGGGGCTTGAACTCACGGACAGCGAGATCATGACCTGAGCCGAAGTCGGACGCTCAACCGACTGAGCCACCCAGGCGCCCCTGCTTTTGCTTTTTTAAGTAGAGGGATTTCTCTGCCTTTTAAGATTTTTCCATAGGAAAACAAATGTTTGATTTCAAATAGGTATTGTGTTTATATTTATTATTTTTACAAATGGGTTATGTGTCATTAAATTTTAGGAAAGGCGTGCGTAGAATTATAAACATAATTTTTTATCTGTGGCATAGGAATGAAAGAATTAATCTATTTCTAGTAGCTCACTTACTGAGTTCTAAACTTGAGGTATTCACTAAGGTATTTGAGTCTGAGGAATTATTCACTAGAACTACGGTTTATGACAGTGAATGTATTATTAACTCTAATATATGTAGTACTGTGGTAACGAGTAGTTTTCCTTTTTTTTTCAATTCCAGTATAATTAACATACAGTGTGATGGTAGTTTCAGGTGCACAATATAGTGATTCAACAGTTCTATATGTTCCTCAGTGCTCAACATGCATGATAAGTGTGCTCTTAATCCCCATCCCTATTTCACCCGTCCTCCCACCCACCTCCCCCCTGGTAACTATTAGTTTGTTCTCTGTAGTTAAGAGTCTTTCTTGGTTTGTCTGTCATTTTTTTCCTTTGCTCATTTGTGGCTTAAATTCCACATAGGAGTGAAATCACACAGTATCTGTCTTTCCCTGACTTATTTTGTTTAGCATTATACGCTCTAGCCCCATCCATGCTGTTGCAAATGGCAAGATTTCATTATTTTTTGTGGCTGAGTAATATTCCATTGAATATATACACCACTTCTTTGTCCATTCACCTCCCAGTGGACATTTGAGCTGCTTCCATAATTTGGTTATTGTTGCTGCAATAAACAGAGGGGTGCATGTATTCCTTTGAATTAGTGTTTTTATATATGTGGGTAAATACCCAGTAGTGCAACTAATGGATCATAAGATAGTTCTGCTTCTAACTTTGAGGAGCTTCCATACTGGTTTCCACAGTGGCTACACCACTTTGCATCTCTGCCAATAGCACACCAGGGTTCCTCTTTCTCCAGAGCCTCACCAACACTTCTTGTGTCTTGTGTGTTTTAGTTTTAGCCATGCTGACAGGTGTGAGGTGACATCTCATTGTGGCTTTGATTTGCATTTCCCTGATGATGAGTGAGATCGAGCATCTTGTCATGTTTCTGTTGGCTATCTGGATTTCTTTGGAGAAATGTCTGCTTGTGTCTTCTGCCTGTGTTTTTTTGGATCGGGGTGTGTGTGTGTGTGTGTGTGTGTGTGTGTGTGTGTGTGTTGAGTTATATAAGTTCTTTATATATTTTGGATACTAACCCTTTATCAGATATGTCATTTGCAAATATCTTCTCCCATTCCTCAGGTTGTCTTTTGGTTTTGTTGATTATTTCCTTCACTGTGCAGAAAATTTTTATTTTCACGTAGTCCCAATAGTTTATTTTTGCTTTTGTTTCCCTTGCTTTAGGAGACATACCTAGAAAAATGTTGCTACAACCAATGTCAGAGAAATTAGTAATGGAGTTTTCTTTTTTTTTAATTTTTAATGTTTAATTATGTGTGAGAGACAGAGACAGAGAGAGAGAAAGAGCATGAGCAGGGGATTGGCAGAGAAAGAGGGAGACACAGAATCTGAAGCAGGCTCCAGGCTCCGAGCTGTCAGCACAGAGCCTGATGCAGGGGTCGAACCTGTGAATTGTGAGATCATGACCTGAGCCAAAGTTGGATCCTTAACTAATTGAGCCACTCAGGTGCCCCATAATGGGTAGTTCTCTGAAGATCTCCTATCCATTATCTCATTTGACCCCCAGACTAACCTTGAACCTTAAAATGTTGAATGACATGCTTACACTTAAAATCACACTCTGGTTAACATGACTCTGCCTCACTCCAAATTCCTGCTTTTTCTTTTCTTTTTAATAAGTAAATCCACCAATAAGAGGTCCCCTGCCATCATCATATAATAACCTTCTGTTCTTGCTGCTATAACCAACTGAGTTTGAGAAACTCAGCTTCTCCTGTGTATTATAATTGTAACCACTTCTATTTAAGTAGTGATCTGTTCATTCATAAGTTTATTTCACATCCTTGAAATAATCATATAAGTTAGGTAAGACCAAAAATGTGGCTTTTATTTTTACCCAAGAGGAAAACCAATCTCAGGGAAATGGTTTGTTTGAAGTTGACAGTGAATTAATGAAGAGCCAGATTCAGAATGTAGGGCTTAGAGTTTCAGATGTACCCTGGTGATCTGCCACTTGCCAAATTAAATGTATAGAATTTGATATATTAATAGGCCCTACATAAATAAAGTTGACAATGAAACAGAAAACAGAAGCACAGTCTTTTTCCATCTGCCTGACATTTTGCATTTCTTCGTTGCAAAACAGGCCATAGGAATATCAGCCTGTACATTTATGAGATTTCATTTATAGATTCCATCTATCCAAGAATATAATGGCTGTTTGAGTTTTCCTGGGCCAAAAATCTCTAAAAAAGACCACAAAATGAAAGTGATAAGAAACACACGTGTGCACGCGCATGCACACACACACACACACACACACACACACACAGCCACCGCTGACTCTAAGATAGAAATATTAAGGAGGTTTGAAGTGCACGGACAGGCTCCAAGACTGACACATCTTCAGCGAGGCCAGGATCGTTTAGGACTGTTTTCTGTTTTAATTATACTAGAGAAGACGCACTTAGGTGGCTCAGTCAGTTAAGCATCTGACTGTTAATTTCAGCTCAGATCATGATCCCAGGGTCGTGGGATCAAGCCCCCCGCACTGGGCTCCATGCAGAGCCTAGAGCCAGCTGAGATTCTCTCTCTCTCTCCTATAAATAGAATATAAATATTCTATTTATAATAGAATATAAATATTCTATTTATAATAGAATATATTGTTAGTGTTAATAATCACATTTTGGTATCATATTTTATAAATTAAATGTTCACTTTTTTCAAACATATGCATTGTTAATTAATTGTATTATTCTTATTTCTAATGGAAAATCACCTTAATTTAAATGGAAATCAGTCAGAAGTTGAAATCACTTAATAAATTTGCCTTCTGACGGGATTCGCAGGGGTCCCCATATGTACCTCCATTCCAGATTGCCACATCTGGGAGCATTACTTAGTATATTTCACAACCTTTGTGTGGCACAGATACCTATTTCTTCCCAAGTGTGCGTCCAGAATTGTTATCGCTGAGAGGTGGTGATGTGTTGTTTGCCCATCAGTAAGGCTTCCCTCAAAGTTGCTTTTCCTTAGGGTGGTGATGAGTTGTTAGTCTTTCAAAAATCTTTTTTGTTCAGTTCTGATCCATCTGCGAGAGTAATGCAATCAGAAGGCTCGCCCGTGACAATGAAATGGTTTTTCCCAGTGATGAGCTGTCTAGGTCTGATAAGGATCTAACGAAACCCACTAAGGGCTACCTCTTTCCCACCCTGTTTATTCTTTTTTTAAAATTTTGTTAAACATTTTTTCATTTTTGAGAGACAGGCACGGGCATAGGAGGGGCAGAGAGAGAGGGAGAAGCAGGCTCCAGGCTCTGAGCTGTCAGCACAGAGCCCAAGGTGGGGCTAGAACCACAGACCAGGAGATCATGACCTCAGCTGAAGTCGGTCGCTTAACCGAAACCGCCCGCCCCCAGCGTCGCTCCCACCCTGTTGAAAAGAGTTGAGCCAACTGCTTTCAGTAATGAAATTATTGCGTGACAGGTTGTGTGTTACACTGGCCTCTTAGACCCTCTCGCTTAACTTCGTCTGGGAAGAAAAGTAGGTTGAACTGGTCACTAACATTGGCTGCATATATGTCTTCTCTCTTAAAACAGCTCAATGGTTATTCGGGACTTAACCTTACGCAGTGCTGCTAGCTTTGGCTCCTTCCACCTGATCCGTCTCCTCTACGACGAGTACATGTTCTACTTAGTAGAGCATCGTGTTGCTCAGGCAACAGGAGAAACACCCATTGCAGTCATGGGCGAGGTAAGAGAGGCCGCAAGAGCCATGACTCACGGGGCTTTGAGAAAAGAAACTGAATTTCATTTTAACTTAAATATATTATTTACTGATGAAAGCAATTGTTTCTGACCATGGAGGAAGATCCTGAGGGGCTGTAGAGTTATTAAAGGGGGGGGTCCTTCAATCCCTCTTATATTTACCTTCTTAATGAAAAGATTTCTAAAATTACAAATTATATCACGTGAAAGTTTGCGGGCTGTTTCAGTATGTTGTAAAGGTGTCTATGGAAAGGAAAAGTTTGAGAATCACTGGCCTGAACAGTGATTGAACAGAAAATAAGTGATTGAACCTCCATTGAAGAGAAAATAAGAAATACTGATGTTTCTGGTAAGGCGCAGGGCTACAAACACAGAGGGCAGAATTAAATATGTATTTTGTAGACTCTTCCTCCAAGTGCCCAGGAACAGAAGAAATGATCCAATTTCAGAAGGCTAGTAATAGTGATGGTGGTGAGGATAGCTAACATTTTGGGGATACTTACTATGTGTCAGGCACAGTTTGAGAACCTTTATAGGTGAAAGAGAATTGGACACTTAGCTTTTTGAGGTAGGTACCACGTTATCCTATTCTACAGTGCGTTTCTGAGGTTGATGTGGAAAGCTAAGGACACAGATGAAATGGTTATGTGGCTGATGCGTGGTGGAGACCTGTTTCAAAGACTCAGACTCTGATTTTCGAACCCTGGCTTCTAATTGCTAAAGATAGAAAAAAAAAGTAACTCCAGAATTTTTAAATTTTTTTTAACGTTTATCTATTTTTGAGACAGAGAGAGACAGAGCATGAACGGGGGAGGGGCAGAGAGAGAGGGAGACACAGAATCCGAAGCAGGCTCCAGGCTCTGAGCTGTCAGCACAGAGCCCGACGCGGGGCTCGAACTCACGGACCATGAGATCATGACCTGAGCCGAAGTCGGATGCCCAACCGACTGAGCCACCCAGGCGCCCCATCTTCAGAATTTTTAGATAGAAAATAAAAATATCTTATTTTCAGCGAGCGTCAAAAAGCTGATACTCTGATGTAAATTTACACAAGGATTGGTTAATATGATGAGGAATAGATACAAATCCTCCAGTAATTCTGCACCAGTGTATTTTGTTGTACTGAATCGGGGGTCCTTCTGACGTTCCTAGATTATGCACCAAATTTGGCCATATTACAAATTACCCAAAGCAGTAAAGAAGACATGTGCCTTTTAAAGCTGTGTGTATGTGCTTGTTTAAATTTAAAGTCAAAATAATTATGAGACCCTTTTCCTAGCTTAAGAAATAAGATAATAAAGGTATAAATTAAAAATACATTAAAATACCTCAAGGACCTTTATAAGTGCACTAATACAAATAAAATACATGTCAGACTTATTCAGAATGTTCTTGAAAAGATTCCTTTGTCCCTCTTTAAAATCCCTCGCTGTGCGCTGATGTATTATGTGTTTGTAAGACGCTCAATGGTGCTTTTGCTTTAATGATGCCAACGATGTATATATGTGTGTGAGATTTAGCAAGAATCGCTGAGATAAGCGGGACCTCATGGAACCAAAACCATCTGGCCTTTTCTTAGATTTGACCTCCCCTTAGTGCCTTTTTCAGTAGTTGTCTTACAGATACCTGGTTGCCAAATGCCCAGTTGGTGCGTAGATTAAGTACTGTAAATTTTCTCGAGTCAGGGCCCAACACCTTGGAAACAGACATGCCTCTTGGTCTGTTTAACACGTCTGCCAACCACCTCGTATGTTCCGGGGACTTCTTTAAGAAGATGGTCGGGATAATGGTAACAGGGATTCTAATTAATACCATGTGACTAATCCTGATGTGTGGTCTTTGCTTCCCTCACATCTCGAGGGAAGAAGGGCAGTGGGCAGGCGCCGGTCACACAGTGTGAAGACTGAGCAACCCCCTCACAGGCTTGTGTGGGTGTTGCTGGCTCAGCAGGGTCAAAACGGTCTTACGTAGTCAATGCTGCCAATTAACCATCCCCATAGGCATTCTGTTTTCTTTTTCTTTTTTTTTTACTATATGTAAACAATGTAGATGAATTGACAGATTCCCCCATGAGGTAAAGATATGAGTAAAGATCTAGATCAGAAAATATGGTGTAAGACACCTGTGTGAGCTCCGCAATCTAATACACACACCTCTTGATTTCTTTGCCTACTCTCTCCCTTACCCGATTTATTTTATTTTTTTTTTAATTTTTTTTTCAACATTTTTTATTTTTGGGACAGAGAGAGACAGAGCATGAATGGGGGAGGGGCAGAGAGAGAGGGAGACACAGAATCGGAAACAGGCTCCAGGCTCCGAGCCATCAGCCCAGAGCCTGACGCAGGGCTCGAACTCCCGGACCGCGAGTTGGATGCTTAACCGACTGCGCCACCCAGGCGCCCCTCCCTTACCCGATTTATAGGACAATCCTTTGAGCTGTCTTTACTCATCCATTATTCAGCCCAAGCCAATTAAGCGTAGTTTTCTAGGTTTGTTCTCCCCATACAACGCTGATGGACTCATAACGTCTGTTGGCCATAATAGACCCGTAGATCATAGTCATATTAGCGTCCCCGAAATTTCTCGATTCTTGAAAGGAGGAGAAGGAAATTCAAGAAAAAGGAAAGGCTGTTTTCTCATGTGTCCCTCCCATGTTATCCTGTGCCTACACTAGAAATCAGATTGGAGGTTAAAAAATAAATAAAAAGGGGGGGCTTCTGCATGTTGAGGCTCAGTTGCATTAGCCCCTTAGGTGGTTGCCCTTTTCAAACACCAAGTCCAGAAGTGCCTGTGGGGGCAACACCTCGGGCCCTAATCCACTGAAATCCATAAAAGTCACCCTTACCCTCAATCGCAGCAATTGGTTTTCAATCATCAGTCACAACAGCAACCACAAACCCAATAATAGTTCTTACTATTTATTGAGAGCTCATTACATACTTAATGAAATCAAACTCTTGATCTGTCTACCAATGGCTCCTTCCCAGTAAATGGTACCACGATTCTCCCAGTTGATCATGCTGGACACCTGGGCATCATCTTTTACATGTCTTTCTGTCTGGACCCCTATGTCCACCCTGTTACTAAATCTGTTCTTTCCCAAACCTCCCCTAGTACAGTCAGTATTGTCTTAAGAAAGGGCCAAGGTGGTTGTGTTATCCCTACTTAAAACCCATCATTGGTATTCTCTTCTGTTAGGTAAGGAACAAAATTCTTTCCTTGGTGCACGAGGTGGTACATGATCTGGCCCTGCCTCTCCGATTAACCTCAGCCTCCCTCCTCCTATTCCTTTTGTTGCAATCACAGTGGTCTTTGCTCTGTTCTTATTCACCAAGCTTTTCTCATCATTGGCCCACTGTGTCAATGGTTCTTTCTACCAGGAATCTTCTGCCCAACTCCCCCTTGCTCATGCTAAGTCCTACATCATGTCTTAAATATCAGTTCCTCAGGGGAGCCCAGTCCCCCCCCCACTACCTTAGATACCCCCGTACTCTCTGATCTGTACATTTACTTTTCATTCTAGAACCTACACCACACTAATTGCATGGTTCTTTGTATGATGTGTGTAACCAAAGATTTAATGCCCTGGAAAAAATGAGCACTTTGAGCCCGGAGAACTGAATTCTCCTGATGGTTCTGACATTTATAGGGGTATAATCTTGGGCAAATCTTGTTCACCGATGTTGACTCTCAGACTTACCTCTGAAATTTATTTGTTCATTTGTTTAATACATATTTTTTATATAAAAAGCAATTTTTTACTGTTTATTCTAGAGGGAGAAAGAGACAGAGCATGAGCAGGGAGGGGCAGGGGCAGAGAGAGTGGGAGAATCCAAAGCAGGCTCCAGGCTCTGAGCGGTCAGCACAGACCCCGATGTGGGCCTCGAACCCATGAACTGTGAGATCATGACCTGAGCCAAAGTTGGATGCTTAACTGACTGAGCCGCCCAGGTGCCTCTGTTTAGCAGATATTTCTTACATACCTACTCTAGACCAAATGCTGTAATGATTAGGTTATAATAATGAACAAAAGAGATTTTGACCTCGCATTCAAGAAGCTTACATTTTAGTTTTTGAATTTATATTTACTAAATATTCACATAACTGTAGAGCTACAAAATTAAAGAGAAATAGGAATGCTCGAAGCATGAGGCCTTCATCTAGCCTGGGAGGGCCAGGGAAGGCTCCCCCCCTGCCCTCCAGAAATGATGTTTGAAGTGATAGCTAAAGGGCAAAAAGAGTTCATAACTGTGTGAAGTTGGTGAGAATTGGGGGGTAAGGGGTGGAGACCACCACAGGCACACAGAGACATGCACGCAGGTCCTACCTGAAATGGAAGGGAGCATGGCCAAGGGGAAGCTTTCGTGGAAAATCTGAAGGTCAGACACCAGCAAGACCCAATATATACCATCAAATTCAGTAAACAAGAAGTCGAATTGGATCAGGAAAGAAACCCAAAAATTTCAAGTGATGTGCATACTACTTATGTGACGGGCCCTGTTCTAAGTGCTTTGTGGCTATTAACTTAATATCTCACAACAACCCTATAAATGAAAATTATTATACCTGTTTAAAAAGTTTTTTTAATGTTTATTTTTGAGGGGGGGGGGCAGGGGCAGAGAGAGGGGGACACAGAATCCCAAGCAGGCTCCAGGCTCTGAGCTGTCAACGCAGAGCCTGACGCGGGGCTCAAACCCACGAACCATGAGATCATGACCTGAGCCGAAGTCGGACACTTAACCAACCGAGCCACCCAGGCGCCCCTTATTATACCTGTTTTACAGATGATGACATGAGACACAGAGCCGTCAGGTAGCTCGCCTAAGGTCACCCAACCCCTAAGTGGTGAGATCAGGCTCCAAAACCAAGCAGTCTGGCCCCCAAGTTCTTGCTGTTAAACCACCATGCTCGTCACCTGCTGCACGAATGGGGGTGGGGCGAGCAAAAACGCTGCAGAATGGGGGATGGGAGCAAGAACAGTTGGGGAGTCAGCGAGAAGAAGCCTGGGAAGTAGTCACAAACTTGGCTGGACCGTCGGTTTTTGCCTTGCGCTCACATTATTTGGCGGACAGCCAGCTAGATCCAGAAGCAAGGGGGAGAGGTTGTCCTTGAAAGCAACTTAGGGACAGTTAATGTATCTTCATTAGTGAGAATTCAACAGGTACATTTGAGGATTAACAATTGTTTACATGCTTTGAGCAGGCAGGAGAGACCGATACCCGTTGTACACACAAGCACGGTATACGGGTGTACAAAACTACTGTTTTTTGCATCCCCATTAACACTACCATTTCGGTTGACGTGCAGACCACCATGCAATGGCGCCCCCAGAGGAAACAGATAGCGCATCACAGCCCAACACGTTTTCTTCTAAATGTCAGTCAGCTGCCACAGTAATGCTGACTGGTAAGTTATTTAAAGCATGTGCAATTTCAGAGCTTCAGGATTATATTTTTTGCCTGGGTGGTAAAAAGGAAACAGAACTTATTTACTGCTAAAATTATATACCTTTTTGAACTTTAATATTATAAATATACCCATAGACTCTCTGGGAGTGGTGCAATTTTAGGAGCAGGAATAAAACAGAATAAGCAAGTTGCAGCTGTTTGCACACCTGTTAAATAAAAAATTTTTTAAACTCAGGGCTTTCTGCGCAGCTCTGAGCAGAAAACTATCCTTTTATTTGAATTTTATGACTCTTTGGAATCTATTTGGGAGTTTATGGTATGTGTGCTTTTTTTCCTCAAAATAGACGTAGTCCATTAATACATTCTCTGAATCTATAAATTTTGGTTGCTTCGTAAAATGATTTTCTGTGATAAATATTGTTACCTTTAATTTATTAAACATATTTCAATTCTCTTTGTCATAATCTCATTATACTTACTTAATATTACATCTAAGCCGCCCATATAACCAATTTTTTGAAATAAAAAGTAGAAACCAAAAGATGCTTCACTTATTCAGATATGAATGTCAACATAAAAAAAGATGATACTTTAGTAATATTTTTAGGGGAAAAAATGGAAGATCCCTTAAGAATATACCATCCAAAGAAAAATGTGAATATATCAAAGTTGATGTACTCAAAGTAGACGAGAAAAAAATCTTCAAAACCTAAAAATTGGAGAAGAGCAATAATAATTCCACAGGCAAGCTTTTAGGATAAAAGTTGGGTGAAAAAGTTCCATTTGGTAGAAGGATAATCGTGATAAATAAGCATGGATTCTTAAGGCAAAATCAATCTAATGAAAGATAAATTTCAGTGACTTTACTCCAGTGCAACTAGGGAATACACTGAAAACGTACCTGTGGAATAATAGATGTGCTCTAGAATATTTTAAAATGAATGAATTGCACCACAAGTTACAATCATTTGCAGCAAAAAGCTATCTTGGAACGGCAGGAGCTTAAAAAATGTAATGAATACTTGTCGAAAGTGATATCACTTATTCTTTATAATCAAGTTTATTCATATGTACTAATTTTTTCTAATTAATTAATATAGGAACTGCCTCGTGATAATCACTGTGCAAAATGTTTTACATTCTTATTTAATATTCTCCAGAACCTTGCAAAAGATGGGAAAACAGGTTGAAAGTTTCCCCAAAGCAGAGCCAGCATGCGGCAGAAAGCAGGACCGTATCATTCCAAATCGCCACACGTGGGCTCCGTTCCGTTCACATTTTAGTATCTCACGTACAATTTTTTTGCAGACCGATTCAAACTTACTTCCGTCTGTACTGTTCAGCTCCCCCAAAGATGCACACATTCACCGTCACACACGCACCAGATGCCTAGTGTGGAAGCTTTCATTGTTTTGTCCCAGGGTTTCTTCTCTGCATTCCAGGATGCACCCTGATGGTCCCACCACCCTTTCCCTCCCTACTGTTTGTTCGTAGACGTCTAGAATATGCAAACTCACTGGAATATTAGCCTAAGCAAATTGTAACTGGAAAGCTTAGTCTGCTGGGAAGCAGCTCCAACGATAAATTACACCCTTCAGCTCCTCTGCGCCCACCCACAGACCGGACCTAAGTCAGAATCATCATTTTGGAATTTGGAGTTTGCTTTTAGCTGTAAATGTGCTCCTTTACATGAGCTCGATTCTGACAGCTTGACAATGAATCATCAAAGTGACCTCCCGGAGCAGACGCATGGGAGGCCTTTCTTCTACACCTTCCTAAGAATTGGCTTTGTAGAAGCTCTCCCATTCTTCCTCCTCTTTCCTGGTTTGTTGTTCTGTTCCTTTCTTTCTCTGAGTGTGCGAAAAGCACCTGTTGACTCAGCCGCCCAGGGCCACAGCCCTTTCCTTTGGGACTCCTGCTCATTAGCAACCTGGACTTGATTTCCTTCCTGCTTGCTCTGGGCTGTAACCCCATCTCTTAGGCTCTTCGAAGAATAGAATTTCGCTTATAACTGTGGTCGAAACACAGGCTTCCAATAGGTGCTCAAAAGACATTCAAGAAAGGAGGTATAGGGGCTCTTGGGTGGTGCAGTCAGTTGAGCGTCTGACTCTTGGTTTAGGCTCAAGTCATGATCTCATGGTTTGTGAGATAGAGCCTGGAAAGTGCTTGGGATTCCCTCCCCACTGCTCTCTCTGCCCGTCCCCTGCCCTCGCTCTCTCTGTCTCTCGAAATAAAGAAACATTAAAAAAAAAGGAAGTACAAAAGAATGATGGAAAGACAGATTGCCAATGTGTAGAACTTCTCACTCGATTTCATGATTTACCTACTGGATTCTTTTATCAGGAGAAAAAAACTTCTAGACCAAGAAGTACTCCTTCTCCCTAAGATGTGTCTGTCAACATTTCAGAGACCCTCTGTACCAAGCCGGGCATTCATAAGTGCTTTCAACTAAAGATTAGTTCCCCTAAAGCGTTCAGAAGTGGGAAAAGAAGATAAAATAGTTCAAGAATTCTTCATGTACTTCAAGAACTAAAATGGTCATTGGACACATCAGGAAAGAAATCTCGGCACCCTGTTCTCTTCAGCAAAGTCCACCCCTGGGCTATTTTGCTTAGGAAAGAGTGAGCCTGAGATCCCCAACCGACCGCAGGGCCAGCAAGGCGTGGGAGATCCTGCGGCACAGATTAGGCATGACGCTCCCTCTGCTGGCCACCTCGACACTCTTATCCCCTGCCCTGTCCAGGTGGCTCTGGCCTTGCCATTGTCTTTCTGGTAGTTTTGCTCACAAACAGGCGACGAGGGTGCTTACTGGTCCTTCCATAAAGAAACGGCTCTCGTTTGAGATCACAAGTGCCTCAATTCACAGGAGTCGTTTTCGACTTTTCACCATCACTGTACAAAATACACTTCCGTAAATACGATTTTCTCCAAGTGTGTAGGCCAGATGTTTTGATACTAGAAGCACTTCAAACCTGACTCAGGCTACTTGGCACAAAGAGGACATGTTTGCATGCCCCAGCCAGCCTCCACTGTCTGTCCGGTTAATAATTTCTGCAAAAGTGGGCATCTGGGTAGCTTAGTCACTTAAGCGTCCGACTTTGGCTCGGGTCATGGTCTTGCGATTTGTGAGTTCGAGCCCCATATCGGGCTCTGTGCTGACAGCTCAGAACCTGGAGCCTGCTTCCTTTTCTGTGTCTGCCTCTCTCTGCCCTTCCCCCTTCCCCTCCCTCCCTCTCTCCCTCCTTCTGTCTCTCTCATTCTCTCTCTCTCAAAAATAAACATCAAAGAAAAAAATTAAAATAATTTCTGCAGAAGAGGGGTGGTAGAATTAAAATTAAGAAATATCTCCCCTCAGGTAATAAACTGATGCCAAGGTTTCCTCTTAGACGATGAAGGTAGCCTCACATGAAGCCTGTCTTAAGTTAGGTTCTTTCTTTGGAACCCATGGTTTTATTTCCATAAAGCATATGCTTCTCAGCTCAGCCCCTAACATTTGCGGAGCCTAAGGTACCCTATGTCTTAACATTTCAAAAGTTATGAGTCGAACTCTAAGTAAAATCTATTCCGTCCAGCTGGGTTGATAAATATGCCTTGATAACAACTTGGAAGGCTATGTTTAAATGTAAGATTCTCAGGCTCCCCGTGGATCTGTGCGAGAAGATAATGACATAGACCTAGCCAGCCCCTGACCCAGCATCCAGCCCCAGACCACTTCTCTTAGGCATCACTCCCGATCCCATGCTGTGAATACCTCTGAACAACTCACGCCAACGTTCAGGTTGTGTCCAGCCTTGGCAAACCTCTGCCCCTCGTTGGCTCTCCCTTTTTTCTTCTGAAGAGTGCACTTGGAGAAGAAATCTGCACGAAGGGAACTCAAGGCCTTTACATAGGAGTTCCAAGGTCTTAGATAACACAAGTATGGTCTGAGGGGTGGGAGGGACAGATAGCCACCAAGAGAACACCTCTACTTGGCCCAATGATTTCCCTACACTGCAGAGAGGGCCACAGCCACAGGAAAGCCAAGGCGAGGCTCTTTATAACATGGGTCTCAGGACAGAGGCCCTTCTTGGTTTGGCCTAACGATCCTTATCGTTCAGTGTTCCTGTTGTTGAAAATAGTTCCTGTTGTTTCTTCAAGAGGAACTAAGGCTTCTATTCTTACTTCACGAATGCTTCTTAGAGATTTGGAAACAGGGTAAAGGTACATGTGTCACTGGGTTCCCAGGGGGTGGAGGGGAACAAAAAATGACTGAACGGTTAGACCCGGGATGAAAATATGCTACCTGCGTACAGGGCGACCCACAGCACATGTTGCCAGTATACCTGGCTAGTCCGAAGGAGCAGGACCAACAGCAATTGTAGGGCCCCTTTGGCTTCGGTTTGAAGCAAACTGGCAGAAATCTCGGCCATTGACAACACCATTTGGAAATACATTGGAAAAGACACTCACAGAAAGAAAAGTCACCAAAGGAACATGGGATTTTACCAAATGTAGCATAAGCATTCCTTGCACATTTTATAAAATTGGAAATCACTGTAAAATCAGTGACTATTTTCCTCCATTGTGAAACCCTGTACCGATGCTAAATGTAAAATACTTTGATTGATTTGGTTCTCATTTGGAAGACATTTCAAGAAAATAATAATGCTCCCAAATCCCCCAAAAATCCCAAAATCCCAAAATCTTAATCATAAGATTAAAATTCCAAGACCTCTCTCGCCACCACCCATAATGTCCAGAAGAGTTGCCACTAACTAATCCTTTTGTGATAAGTTCTATGAACTTCAGGCAGCAGAATTGAAATACGAGATTGCCCAGCTCCATTGGAGCTGTAAAGTTAACAACGTGATGAAGTTGTAAAAACTCAACTTGTGCAGTTCAGAACTTCACGAAGTTCGAGTTAAGTGTGGAATGTTGAAAGATTAGAGTTGGGTCAGGAAGTTCCAAACCTGCCTGTGAACTATCTTGTTGCTTCTATAGGGAAGGAAAGCTTTAAAGCTCTCAATTCCTTTGTTGACTTCTCAGAAGACCAGAGAGAGAGAGAGAGAGAGAGAAGAGAGAGAAGAGAGAGAGGAGAGAGTCAACTGGTTGGGCCAGGATTTACATGCTGATATTCATCTGAGTTCATCAGCAATTTCTCATGATGTGATCATCCCCATTCTACTAAACATAAAACACACACACACACACACACACCCCATCCATGTTTAGGACACCCTTCTCATGGTATTTGCTTGAATCATTAAAGCCTTGGTCAGCACATAAGCCATCTTCAACTGCAGCCCTTGATGGAGCTCATAGTGTCAGACTCTCAAGTCAAGGTCTAAGGACACTTCCCTTCTCAGGCAACACATCTTGTGGTCCCACTCAGCTACAGCCATTTTATTTGAAGTCACCATCTTTATAGCCTTACGGTTGCATGGAATTCTGAGACTTTGTCACTAGTATTGGAAAGTTGAGTTTGAAGCCAGTAGACCCTGTCTGTTTCACAAAAAGAATTATGAAGACTCTGACAGCATTCTTTGGGTTGGAGCCAAAGTGGTAATCAGAGGCAAAGTAACTCAATGCTCTGGAAAACCGAGCCAACCAAATAGAATGTAGAAATAAGTCATTTAGGAAAAAAATGGCAATATTAGGGAAGACGTATAATCATAATTAGACAATCATAGCTAGAGTTGTATCAAATTTGAACTAGTAGGAATGAATGAAAGGTCTTGTGAAATGGGGAGAAAGTGTTATATATACAGTTACTATCTCTGTGTAACTTATTCAAGTTAAAGGGTAAAAGTAAGTTCCAAAGAGACATCGTATTCCAACTAGGAGATAGAAACCACTTCAGAGAATTTTACAGTTCTCTATTCTTAGTGCCTATGACAGCTTAAAGATCTTCTTTCCTAGAGCAAGCAGTTCATTGGCAGAAACTGGAAAAATGTACAGTTACACACACGCGTACGTAATTTCTTCCCTACACGCGTGTATCAAAGGTTACCGCTGTGGCAGAACTGGGGAGCAGGATGAGATCGAAGCATCACTTTATCTGAATAGATTTTGTGAATCTATGTAGCGACTGACCCTGTGAGTAGCTGAGGCCCTCATATGAGCTGTCTTTTCTAGTGAAAACTTTCAACTCTTTGGCGTATCAGCTGCTAATGACCTTGGCCCCCAGGTCAGCAGGCATGCCTAGGGTCACGTGGTAAAGTTCACTGCGGATTCTGCTGCATATGCTCCCTGTGGTCACTTCCTTCAGCAGCTAAGCATCTGCCAGCATGTTGGCATCTGGCTGCCGGTCTATACGGCGTAGATCCCTGCAGAACCATCAGGTTTTGCCGATACATGGGGGCTCTCTGGGGTCCTGGTAAACTTTTTGCATGCACGTATGATTTCAGGCAGCGTGCCGTAAAAAGTTTCAGACGGATAGGAAGCTGTATATAAAATTCAAAGTCTGTCAATGAAAACTGAAGCACGTGTGCCCCCCCCCCCACCAGTGACAAATCTGTCCTAGAAGACGAACTCGTGGCCGCGTACTATCCCACCTCACCCCCAGTGAAGACCACAGAAGACAGAACTGAGGAAAAATATCAGTGTGTTCTGAACGGCTTAACCCGGAGGCTGTGTTTCCCCTAATAATGGGGGGGGGGGGGGGAGTAAAGTTAAATGGTTTCTATTCAGGCAGATGTGACAGGTTTTACAAAATATCTTAGATATGAATGGCAGGCAATATCATGGGCGCCCAAAGATGTCTGCATCCCGATCCCTGGGACCTGTGAATGTGTTAGGTTACAGACGCAATTAAGGTTACTAATTAATTGACATTAAAATGAGATTATCATGGATTATCTGGGTGGGCCCAGTGTGATCACAAAGGGCCCTTAAAAGTGGAAGGCAGGCGGGGGTGCCTGGGTGGTTCAGTCGGTTAAGTGTCCGACTTGTGATTTCGGCTCAGGTCATGATCTCACCGTTCGTGAGTTCGAGCCCTGTCGGTCTCCATGCTGACAGCACAGAGCCTGCTTGGGATTCTCTCTCCTCCTCTCTCTGCCCCTCCCCTACCCCCCCCCCCCAAAGAAATAAACTGTGGCTGGCTCTCAGAATGGAACGGGGGCATACCACATGCCACGGGTTGTAAGCAGCCTCAGGAAGCCGGAAAAGGGGGAAAAAAACCCTAAAACACGTCTCCCTTAGAATCTGCAGAAATAAATACAATGCAGCCAACAGCTTGATTTCAGCTCAGGGAGACCCATTTTGGCATTCTGACCTCCCGCGTTAGAAAATAATAAACCTGTGTTGTTTTAGCCACTGAGTTTGTGGCATTTTGTGACAGCAGCCATAGGAAATTACTACCGTAGAAAAGCTATATTCTGAGTAAAATCAGTCATGACTTAGGGGTTCTAGGCTCTTCCTTCAGTATATCATTTATTCTTACTTCCTCCTCTCCTCAACATATGTACGTCATTTCTCCGTTGATGACTCCACCCTGGAAATCGTCCTCACCAGAAACTAGTCTCCATTGGCTTTCACCAGTGGAGAACGTGACGTTGTCAGACTATCTCCTCACACCTTCACCTACTGTCCAAATTGGGACAAGCTTCCCATTAGGGAGACTCCCCCCACCCCATCTGAACTACTAACACGTGTCACCTTTGCCCACATCTCTTTCCTTGCAACCTTCCCTGTAATATTTTCTCATGTCCCAGACATATTCCCTTTTCCCCCACTAATTCCCACAATTAAACACCAACCTTGGTCCATCTCTGTCTCTCCGTGCAAGCCTCCAGAGAAAAAAGAGGAAAATTAGTCCTTTGACGGACTTCCATCCTTAAAAGTCGACCTCAGTTTCTTTCCTTGGGACCTGTTGATGCCCATGTGCCTGAGCCGTGCTAGCTCTTTCTGGTTCCATATCCTTCCTGTGACCAACGTCTTCACACCTTCCTTAAAGATAAAACCTTCCATTCCCTTCACTGTTTGTAAACTGGGGACCTTAAGAGGTTTACGGGCTCTTCTTCCAGCCAGAGCTCAGCCCATCGTCCATTTCGGTAACTAGCGTTTTACTGGAACACAGTCTCACCCTTTCACGTACCTATTGTCTGTGGCTGTGTTTGCCCTAGAGTGGCAGAGTTGAGTAGTTGCGACAGAGCCACAAAGCCTGAGGTACTTCCTGTCTGACCTTCCACTGAGAAAAAACGTTTGCCAACCGTTGTTCTAGATCCTATATTTTCATAATCCGATGCCACCAGAAAATCAGTTAGGCTCTTTTGAGCGTAGTAGCTTAGTTAACAGGGCGGTTTTAGACATGGACGGCTGATATCTCAATGAGTGAATAGAACATGTTTGTGTGTGATTGTGTCTGTCTACCTGTAAGTCTGGACATACCGACGGATTTTCTAGGAAGACGAGGTTTCTAGAGGGGATGCTTACCTGCCTGCCCAAGAGGATGTGGTTATGATGACTCCCTAATCCTCTCTCCCCAGGATGGGGGGAAACTCTTCCAGCAGGGAACGTGTTCCCACGGGTGAAGTCCTCATCTCAAAGCTTTCCTTCTGTCCCTGACTCCTGTCCCCAGTCTCTGCTTTGTGGCCCCGCCTGGGCTCCTGCCTGTTGGCCGTCTGCACCCTGACCTCCACCGCCTTGCTTCAGTTTCCAAGTGTTAGCACACACGCCTTACCCCCCTCCCTCTGGAAAGTCGCCAGCTGCCGGATCTAACGGGTAGTGGGCTCTTCGGGGCCCGTGTGGGCTGCGTCTCCCGAGCTGTGGCCGGTTCCGGTCATGGTGCCCGTGCCCCAGGACAGGCGGCAGACCCGCTGGTCCCGTGATGAACCACTCTTCAGCCGATGGGCCGCAAGTCAGGGTCGCACCCGGGCCCTCCCTCAAGGGTCCTGCCTGTGTGTCGCCCACTTATGCTTCCCAGCCATTACCAGCCTCCTCATGAAGTTGTGGTCTCGCCCTCCCACCACAGTGGTCAGTCGGCTCTTGTCCAGGAGGGCGTGCGTCATTAGGACCCTTGTCAGGACCCGGAGGAGGTGGTTTCTGGGATAGGAGGCTTTTCTTCCTGAAACACCAGATATCCGTCCTGTTGTTCTATTCGGTTTCTCCTTCCCTATTTGTCACTCTGCTGGCAGGATTTTTTTCCTGTGTACATCAAAGGCCAGATGCTTTCTAACCCCAGAGCTCATTTTAAACCCCTTAATTTATTTTCCTTCCTCCATGTATGGATCGTGCACACTCTCTTTTTTTCTCTCTCTCTCTCCCCCTTTTTCTCCCCCTCCTCCCCCTTTACCCTCTCCCGCTATGTCTCAGATTCCTAAAGTGAGGGTCAGAACATGTGGTCTCCTATCCCCCACCACCACGTTTCCTACAAACGTTCTACAAAATCAGTTCCTTGTTTTTAAATAAAATTTTTTTAACGTTTATTTATTTTTGAGACAGAGAGAGACAGAGCATGAACGGGGGAGGGTCAGAGAGAGAGGGAGACACAGAATCTGAAACAGGCTCCAGGCTCTGAGCTGCCAGCACAGAGCCCGACGCGAGGCTCGAACTCACGGACCGCGAGATCATGACCTGAGCCGAAGTCGGCCGCCTAACCGACTGAGCCACCCAGGCGCCCCAGTTCCTTGTTTTTAATAGCAGTAAGATTCAACCTAAGCTCTCTACCGTGCCAAATTCGTCGGTCTTCTCTGAGGCTGCACTGAAGAAGCAAATTCATTCGTTTGGTATGTAGTCCACCTTTGATATCTATCAGGTGCCGAGGTAGATCCTGGGACCCATTTACACAGAGGACAAACAACAAGGCCCCTGCCCTCACGGCCCCGGCACTCGGGTTGGGAAGTCAGATGTTAGAAGAGGAAGAAATGTAAGTGTTGGGTGTTGTAGATGCTTGGGAGGAAGCGATTCAACCCGACAGGGAAGGAGACGCTCAGATAGACCTGTCAGGAAAAGCCTCTCTGAGGAAACCATCTTGAGGAAGTGATATGGAGGTCATGATATTTGAAAGAAAGCCTATCATACACGGAGCCGTGAAAGTACTTTATAAGCTCTGAGATGTCACCTTGCCAGGCAGTGGCCCCTCCAGTGCCCTGCGCAGCAAGGGAACTTGGCAAGCTCCGTCATTTTCCCAATTGCTGGAGCTAAACCTTGACGGTAACCTCCGTGCTTTTCTGGCGAACCTCCATTTTGTTCATCCAGATCCTTCCGAGTCTTCCTTCTCTTTTGTTTCTGGTTTGTGCCGGTCTAGTCTCGGCGCCTGTCATCTGTCCCCCATCTGTGACGCTGTCTTCCTTATGCCGACTCCCAGTCTTCTCTGCCATCATCGTTCATGTTCTGCCGTCCAGCCGCCCTGACCCTGCGGCCCACCCCCAACCCCCCACCGCTGACTTCCCTTTCTGAGATGCCCATGCTTCTAAAACCATCTCAGCTGTCCTAGGCTGCTTCCTTTCGTTGACTAAACCACCTGCCCTTCCTGATATAAACAACTTCTGACCCTCACCTCCAGAAAGAGGGGATAGACTGGAACTGGCTGGCACAGTGCTTAGCACGCAGGAAGCTTCCAGTAAATGTTCGTTGACTAACGCGTGAATGCCCCGATTCCGGAAATCGCTGCCTGTCTCGTGGTTTTTTCCTTAATCGCATGTGAATTCTTTCCTCACATGGGAAATGCATGTTAAAAAGCTTCCCCTTCTTCTGTATTGGGTACCAAAATCCTACCTCTCCTCACAAGATTTTTATTTTGAACCCACTCTCTCCGTTTGCCATCACGTGCGACTTTGTTACTGATCCCAGAGACACGAGAGGCGCCAACGGTGTCCCTGAGATTACTTGTACCGTGTTCAGCACCCTGCAGGGGCACAAGCCCAGAGTATTTAGTTGGCACGTGTTTATTTACGAAGGACCACAGCAGTCGTGGAAATACTGGTTGCCGTGGTGATTTTTAGCATCCTGAATAACCGGATGCATTTACTCGGGTTAAGCAGAAACTTTCAGAGGGAAACCTTTACATGAAGGAAGTTGCTGTGCTTCCAGCTAAACAGCAACTTAAAAGCAGTTTCCTTGGAAGAAAAATTCCAGATGCGGCCAGAGTTTGGTGTCAGCCACTTTGTGTGAGACTATTAATTACTAATGGCAATAATAATTTAGTGTCAGGCAGCCTTTTGAGATTTTTTTGAAAACAAATGGAATATTCACATTTCATTCGTTTACTTATTTATTTTTAAATATAGTTTATTGTCAAGTTAGCTAACATACAGATATCGCTGTGCGCTCTGGGCTTCGGGAGTAGATTCCCATGATTCATCGCGTACATACAACACCCAGGGCTCACCCTACCAAGTGCCCTCCTCAGTGCCCATCACTCATTTTCCCCTCTTCTCCTGCCCTCAGTTTATCCTCTGTATTTAAGAGTTCCTTGGGGTGCCTGGATGGCTCAGTCGGTTGGGTGTCCGACTTAAGCCCGGGTCACGATCTCGTGGTTTGTGGGTTCGAGCCCCACATCAGGCTCTGGACTGACAGCTTCGGAGCCTGGAGCCTGCTTCACATCCTGTGTCTCCCTCTCTCTCTCTGTCCCTCCCCCACTTGTGCTCTGTCTCTCTCTCAAAAATAAATAAACATAAAAAAAAATTTTAAGAGTTTCTTACGGTTTGCCGCCTTCTCTGTTTGAAACTGTTTTCCCCCCTTCCGTTCCCCCATGGTCTTCTGTTAAGTTTCTCAAGTTCCACATATGAGTGGAAACATATGATATCTGTCTTTTTCTGCCTGGTTTATTTCACTTAGCATAATACCCTCCAGTTCCATCCATGTTGCTACAAATGGCCAGATTTCATTCTTTCTCGTTGCCAGGTA
Source organism: Acinonyx jubatus (assembly GCF_027475565.1). Lineage (NCBI taxonomy): Eukaryota > Metazoa > Chordata > Mammalia > Carnivora > Felidae > Acinonyx > Acinonyx jubatus. The sequence goes on along the minus strand of NC_069391.1, from coordinate 84,961,521 downwards.
GTATTCCATTGTGTATATAAACCACATCTTCTTTATCCACTTATCAGTTGATGGACATTTGGGCTCTTTCCACAATTTGGCTATTGTTGCATGTGCCCCGAGGAATATTCACATTTTAGAGGTTATAGAGGTATGTTTAAGATTCCTCTCTGCAACATATTTCCAGAATTGGATCTTAAGTGTCAGTAAGCATTCATTTAAAAGATGTATAAACCTTACTGTGTTGCATCAGTTAGAAATAACTTATAAAGGATCCTTCAGCTTTGGGCATTCTGTTTTTAGTTCTAAAATATTTAAATAACACCAAAAATAGATGAAGAGGCCCATTGATTTTGTTTTTGTTGCTTAGATTCTTTAATTCAAGACATTTTACATAATCTAAACTGTGATTTTTATTTAGACTACCACGTGATCAGGAACAACTCCTAAACCACAGTTCGGTGTTGATCATTCTATATCTGTTGCCCAACGGGATGTAGCCATAAAGTAATGGGATGCTTTTCCCAAAGACAGATTCTTGGAGTTATGGATCCAGGAGGCCCTTGTCCCCTTCAAAGCAGTCACCTAGGAAGACTACACGTTTGTGCCAATAATGCTGCCATAGCTCCACATGCTGTGGAATGCCTCTTTTTAAACTATCTCTGAACTGCTAAGGAATAACAGTAACACGACATATTATTTTGAATATCCTGAATTGTGACAGAGGTGAATTTGCTTTTTAGTGAGTAATCAGAAATCATCCCAGGACCTCTGGCAATCACTACAATTTGGAGCGTTATCTGCAGTCACAATTGGATGTAAAATCACAAGATGGGCTTTCTTGAACGATGCATAAACTAACTCTTGAACTCGATCGTGAAGGGAATTCCAGAGCCTTGGACCTCGGAATAAGTGTAAACGCTCCCACGATAGCTACTATGAAGAATAATACACGTGTAGGTTAAGGGGGAAAAATATGTGTGTATGTTTGCAAAATAAGGTCAGTTTTATTACTTTAGTTAAGCTTTCGAACCAGGACAGAAAATAAAATCTAAGCCGAAGGTTATTAATGGTGCCATTTTGTTTTAAGGTCTTTCTTGTTGCATTGGTAACAGACACATCCTTTCTTTCTAAAGATGGGACCCTGCTATCAAACATCAAGTTACAAGAGAAGTCTCTGAGATTTTTTTAAAAAATGAACACTTTACACTTTGGGGTTCCCACTATGCTTTTTATTTCTGTTAATGAAAGCTTTAAAGAAAGAGTTCAGCCAAGCAGCTGGACCAAGTTTCTGTCACGTTGCCTCCCCGGGGAACTTTTGGACTGCCCATGGGGGTGGAGCTGATCTGCCCTCCGTCACCAAATTTCCAAATTTATCCCACCACATCCGTCGTCTGCAGGCCAGCCAGGCCCCTATTTCTTCACTGCTCAGTTGAAATAATAATGAAAAGTAAAACGAAGCACAGAAGGCAGAGAGAAATTGTCATCCTTTGCAAAGAGGCCAAGGCAGACAGCTAAATTGTGACACAGTTGAAAACTGTTCAGAGTCGACAAGTTTGATTGGAAAATTAGGTGACCCGTGTAGTTAGAGATCAAAATGGTCACTGGTTTACGGTTTTAAAAAGTCCTACCGTGGCGTTTTTGCCTCGGAGTGATAGAAGGTTATTTTATTCTACCTGTTAATAACTGTTGCCCACATGACTATTGTTTTGCAGTTTGGTGATTTAAATGCTGTATCTCCTGGAAATCTGGATAAAGGTAAGAAGTGAAAATAATGTCAAGGACTTTTTCTGACTGGGAAATTTTCAGAGAATACTGTGGTGTGTGTGGAAACGACACACAACCCTAGATGAGTATGACGGCCATGTGTTTTGGAATCTGCGGTCTTTCTCCATTTCTATACCTTCTTTATGTCGGGGCTATTAAGTGCCAGAATTGAATGTAAATGCAGTCACAAACTCGTCTTGACTTTGGCCTGCCGTTCAGCACAGGTAGCGAGAAATTATTTCTGACCGTTGCCAGAGTCCTGGAGAAAAGTGATAAAATTTTATTCCAGGCCCACTCAGCAGGAGAAAAGATTTCTCAGCCCGCCCCTTCTCACCAGTTCATTCTTTTCACTGGAAAAAACAAGTCAGAGACAGCAGTGATGTTCACGGTAAAAAGCGAGATCAGTAGTGGGGCAGAGGAGAGGGTTCAGATGCGTAGTCTTTAGATTTTAAAACCACCTTTGCTACTCAACAGAGACAACATTGCAACTCAGCTATGTATTCCTGAAGAAACTTGGGACCTTCCGGACCGCACAGAAAAAAGGAATAGGGCTCAGGGAAAATGAGGTCGGGATAGATAGAGCCCATGCAAGCAAAAGCCATCCTAATAAAAATACCAGCTCAGGGGCGCCTGGGGGGCTCAGTTGGTTAAGCGGCTGACTCTCGATCTCGGCTCAGGTCGTGATCTCACGGTGGGTGGGTTCGAGCCCCGCATCCGGCTCTGTGCTGATGGCGCGGAGCCTGCTTGGGATTCTGCCTCTCCTTCTCCCTACCCCTCCCCTGCTTGTGCACGCGCTTGCCCTCTCTCAAAAATATACTAGCTCAGTTAAAAAAAAAACAAAACTGTAAAATGTTTACTAGATAAGCACAGTAGAAAATACAGTCCTTTCTTCAATAAAACAAAAACGAAAAGTGAAGGTATCCTGAGGTTTCCAGGAACTGAGTTCTGGAGTCAAGGACAAAATGCACAGGCAGGGGGATACTGAGCAATAGCCCTTCCAGGACAGAGCCAGAGCTGGTGGGGAAACTGAGGCGAGAGGCGGGGCTCGGGGAATCCATACGCGAAGGACAGCACTCTTCTCTGGAGCGTTCTGCACCAGGGTCTTTGTGGGTCTGGGCCGCCTCCACCCAGGCGGGAGTTGAAACCCGTGTCCCACCTGAGGGAACCCTGAGGATGCCCCGAGCCAGGTCTGGTGACCCACGCGCGAGCGTTTTTGTCGCCGGTGCAGAAGCGTGGACGGTGTTCCTCCTTGGCCACTAAATGGCCGCCAGCCTTCTCTGTCAAGTGCTGAGCTGAGACGAAGTCCTCGCTGAACTTCAGTAGTCCCTAACGTTAGTTTCTGTGCACCAAACTCCTGTAACCTTGAGGGTGTTTCTAGGACATGCCTTTGAGTATGTACAAGAGTAGAGAATGGCTACGGAATTGCCTCCACTTGCCCTCACAATTGGAGACAGGGCTTGCTTTTCGTGGACCGCCTTGTAGCGTTTCCCTGGGAACCCCGTCGCCCACACGTGGGCCTAGAGAGAAGTGGCCTCGGAGACTTAGGGGGGTTCAGGCCATTATCGCATCGTCGGTTCCATGCACCACGTGGCCGATGAAAGGGCTACTCCACCCTCTTTTCTCCCCTACCAGCTCGAAGTGACTTCTTCCCTTTCAACGCTGCCTCTTTTATTATCTCGATACTACTTCTCAGGCAGAGAAAAGTTGGTGGAGAGGGAGTCGGGAAGCAGTGTGATTTATCCTCTCCTCGGGGTGGCCCCGGTGGTCCCATCCACCCCCGGACCCCGTGCTTCCTGGGATCTGGCCACACTGGCATGAGTCGGGGCCTGGGTTTTGAATGTGAAATCTCCAAGCGTTTTTGTGGCCTTTTTCCACAATTTTTTTTTTCCGTGATAATAAAAGTAATTCTAGCTCTATATAAAACTTTCAAATAACACGGAGACGTAGGAACTATAAAAAGCGAATCTTCGTGGTCACAACCCTGAAAGACCAGTAAGAACTGAGTGTGCGTATCCTTTGAGATATTTTGTTTGTTTGTTTATATATAAGCAAATACAAAACCAAAACGCAAATGTGTCGTACAAATGTGATCAATGATACCCTCTTCGGGAAGCAACTGCCTACCAAACGCATCCCTTTCCCTGCAGCCCACTAGCCCTTTGAAGGTGCTTGCTCTGACAAATTCTGTTATTATCGAATCCGTTTCCCAGAGGCACAAAGAGAGTGGGATAAAGTAGACGAACCAAGACAACCCAGGTCTCATCTAAGAGCACTTCTGTGTTCACCTCTTAGCGATGCGTTACGTTCTGTCTAGTCAGTAAATCTCATCTCCGTCTTTTATATATATATATATATATATATATATATATATATATATATATATATATTCATTTTAATTTTTTGGAGAGAGAGAAAGAGCGCATGTGCACGAGCCAGGGAAGGGCAGAGGGAGAGAGAGAGAGAGAATAGAGAATCCCAAGTGGGCTCCATGCCTGACAAGGGGCTCGATCTCACAACTGTGATCATGACCTTGGCCAAAATCAAGAGTTGGACATTGAACCGACTGAGCCCCCCGGGCGCCCCAGTCATTATATTCTTTTGCAAATCAGCAGAGGTCTCACCTACATTCACATGCACCCAGATGAAATTTACCCCTAGTGTAGATTTCAGAGGAGACTGAGAGTGTTGTGCCTTCCGACCTTTCTTCAGTTAAGCATTTCTCAGCTGGATAGATTCCCCCAAAGCCAGCACAGTGTACCGAAGTGACTACTTTAGGGTCGCTCAGATGAGGCCAACTACTTAGCACAAAGACTTCAGGAAATCCTGGAGGTCTTCCTGAAAGAACTCTAAAGTTCTTTCAGAGTACTTAAGTTGGTACTTAAAGGTACTAACCACAAACCAGCCAAAAGTAAGTTACTTCTGCTGTGTGTGAAAGAACAGTGGATGCCCTAAGAGAGTGTGGATACAAATGAAATCCGCTGGCCGCAAACCCACGGGCCCCGTCCCCCGAGAATCGCCCACCAGTTGCTCTCTTCACATGCCGTGGAGGAATTTCCAAAGCCCGTGTTGATTGCTGTTTCCGGGTTTGTCTTCCGGTAACGGTCTTGGTGTTGTTTGTGCAGATGAAGGCAGCGAAGTGGAAAGTGAAATGGACGAAGAACTGGACGACTCTTCGGAGCCCCAAGCCAAAAGGGAGAAAACCGAGCTGAACCAGGCGTTTCAAGTGGGTTGTATGCAGCCCGTTCTCGAGAGCGGCGTGCAGCCCAGTCTCCTGAATCCAATTCACAGCGAGCACATCGTCACAAGTAGTCAGACTATCAGACAGTGCAGCGCCACAGGAAACACCTACACTGCGGTCTAAAGAATATTAAAGCGTATTTTTCCAGCTAACGTTACCCCTGTTGATATATTGGGCTTAAGGTGAAATTTTAATAAGCCTGAAGGTCGACTGTTGTCAAATTCTATCTGTGCTGAACATTACCTTTTTGGAGTTGTGAAATGGAATGGATGTATGTATTTTGCCAGGTGTTTTTTTTTTGTTGTTGTTGTTGTTGTTGTTGTTTTAACGTAAAAAAAAATCATTTGCCTCTTAATAATAAGTTGTTCTTTTTTTTCCTTTAGTTTCAGGTGTCAAGAAGGATTTTTACCACACTTAATGCCAATGTGTTCGTTTTCTTATAATTAAAAAGTGATTTACATTTTTTTGTAGCTTAAAATATTTGATTGTTGATTGTTAGTCTTGGTGTATGATTTCACGTGTGAGTTTTTAATTAGATGCACTTCTGTGAAATATCAAAAGAAATGAATTCCTTTGATTTACACTGGAGGCATGCCCATTTGGCAGCAGATGCATTGAATTTGCTTTTGAAAGGTGCTTTTCATTGGACGGAACCACAAGACACGATTTCGGTAACTCTTTGGTACGGAGAGAGAATACAGAGCATTTTTATCATGGCGCTAGAGGGTTGGGAAGGTCATCTGTTTTTCTCCGGAGGAAAAATCCTGGAGCTAGTGCATTTATCTGTTCAGAGTAAATGACAGACCTGCAAGAGATTATGCTAATATGTACATAATTTGTGTACATAATTATTAAACCCTATTAACGCAAGCTTCCGTTAAACATTGCATTTTAACCGTTATTTGCATACCGATTCCTCTGTTTAAAGACTACTGATTCTGTATTTGGGACCACTGCACAGACGCATTCTGCTGTTGAGCGGGGCTGTTATAGTTAGATACTGAAGCTGAAAAAAAAAAATGACTTGACTTTTTTTGTGTTTCGTTTTGTTTCGTTTTGTTTTTAAGTGTACATGCTACTTATGCTGAACTGGACATACAGGAAACCATTCCATTTGGATGACTTTCTTTTATTCCAGGTCTTTTTCCTAATAGTAGTTCCCTCTGCTGCTATTATAAAAGAAAATTTATAGAACGCAAGGAATGTAGCAACCTGCATATCGTTATTTCCTTCAAATCTATTTCCTGGTTTCTAAAGGGTGTGGATTTTAAATTGTAAACACAACCTGAGGGCAGTATAGCTGGCTCACCACACTGTTGCTTTATCCCCATTTCTGTAGGATTTGGATAGGTGGCTGGATGGACCAGTGCCATTGAAGAATGTACATCAGGGATCATCGTACCTCGGCTATTACATGGTGCCTTAAAACAGAACTGAAGTTAAGGTTTTAGTAAGGCTTATTTTGTTCATGTGAATTCCTCCGCAATCCATTTGACAAGGTGTGCCTGTCCCTTTCCGATTCCCGAAGTGAGGACAGGTTACGCGCTCTTCAAAGGAAATGTAGGGCGAGCAAAGCAAAGCAAAAAGACGAAAACTCAATTCCCCTCTTGGAGTGACCGCGGACGTACTTTTTGTTCGTAGAGCTGACTATGACTCGATTACCCATCAGATTGCTTAAGGGCGTGGAACAGCGGACTGGTTTTTAATTACCAAGTTGTCGCGTACCATCACATGTGTTTCAGACCGTTTGTATCTAGTTCTCATGTAAGAAAGTTGACGAAATAAGCAGGGACTTATCGAAGTGCATCTTGTCAGTCTAAATGTTTGTGTCTGCCTCTTGGTGTCTGTGTGTCCACGGCATACACACGTGCCCGCGGGCGGGAGTCAGCTGCAAAGTCAGGTGAGGTCCTAGACGGGACCCACCCCCCATCCAACCTTATGTTAATTTACGTGAAAGCCAAGGTTCTTTTAAACACTCGAGTTATTAACAACCGCCACACACACAAAAAACAAAAACAGGCACAGCCATTCATTTTAATCGTTTTTAGAAAGCTGATCAGCAAAAATACATAAACACATAAAGCCCCCTCCCCCCCCCAAAAAAAAGAAAGGGAAAGCACACATGATTTACAGATTGTTAATGAGGCCTGTCTCAAACTCAAGATGTTTGTCTTTCCGGTTTTCCTGGGGTGGGCGAGAGGGCTTGGAAAGAGGGGGATGAGCCAGTCTCTAAAGTGAAAAATACCAAATGGCGTATCGGGTACCACGCGGTGTGTTTTCCCTCCGGTGGCCCGATTGCCTCACACTATTCACGTAACAAAGATCAACAGAGTTTCTGAAGTCAGCTTGAAACGTTTCAGATGTAATTTTGTATGACTCAACTCACGCATCTCTTTGGAAAGTCTTCACGAGCATTCGACCATCACCTCACCCAAGTATCACTTGAGTGGCCCTCCCCCTCATTCTTCTCCCCAAAAGAGGTGATGGGTTGGTACCATCACACGCACAAAAAAGGCAAACACACAGAACACCTTCACCACGAAAACCCCGCACGTCTAGCTCCTCGTGCATTGGGGAACGTTTACAGGTGGAATTAGTTCGAACCACAAGACGAAAAAGAACCCCCCCTCATTTCAACTCTCCTTTCTGAGATGCTTCTTCGCTTTCCTCTCCCCCGCCCACCAGCCCCAGAACTGTGTTCCATCTGTATCGGACCAAACGTTTTTGCTGCTTTCGTCTTGTTTCTTGGACGATTTTAAATGTACCTATTATCACTGTTTAACGTTGGGTATGTTTGTATCATTAGAGGGATCTGATCATAATGGGCAAAGTTCGATGGATGAAAGGTAGGGATTGGGGAGCCTCCAGGATTCAACATTTCTTCTAGGTGTTCGTGGTTTGCATGAACCATTCTCACTTTTCAGCCTGACTCGCTAAACACGTTCTGGGCTCCTTTGTGAACACGGGAGCATTCATCTGTGACAAGGGCAGATAGTTTTGACCAACAGACAAAAGCACGTCTTCATTCTTTGCTACTTCTGGCGATCTGTCGTCCACAGTAAGATAGGACACAGCCCTAGTCAGACACAGACATCTCAGCCAATCTTGACTTGGCCTTGTGAGGTATATTAGAAAACTCAGACCTCACCCTTTGTACGTCTGAGGAGAGTCGAACGATCCCAAGTATTGCTTTGATTTGACATTTCATTTTCTTTTCTCTCATTCATTGAAACTGTGACTTTTCTACGTAACCGTGACACTAAGACTCTCAGAGTAGATGTATTGACAAGTGACAAGTCTACACTTTAAGGACTTCTTGACATTTCTTGACGTTGTAATCAAACCACTAGTCATGGAAACTATCTACACAGACCAAGTGCTACACTTGCAGCGACGAAAACGTAAGGAAGGCATGTTGGCTGTTTTTAAGTTTTAGAAAAGATACTTCCGTATAAGAGGATTGCGTCTCGTGGGTATGGTTTGACCTTCACATACATACTTTGAGAACCATACCTGGAAGATTTACGTTTCATGAAGCCAGTGAACAATGGGGTGAAATGGGGGGACCACCTCCTCGGAACACAGGGCCCAACTTTAAAATTTTTCTTTGGATATCAAATGGCTGGTCACTTTTTCAGGATTCTCATCCAGACCATGTTTGGACTGACTACTTTAAGTCTTACTGCCTTTTCAGAAATCTGCTTTCCTTTTTGTGCTTTTTCTTGTACTGTATAGGACGGTTCACGCACCTCTCTTTAGATGGTGTACTTTAAAAAAACAAAAGCAAATTTGAGAAAATGGTTTTAACACTGCATACCTAAAATTAGTCGCGTGCAACGTTGACTGCCTTTGATTTGTAGTGGGTGAGTAAAAATGAACACGTTTCTCGTGGAATAACGCTGTCAGAGTCATCCGGGAATGACTACGGTTTCATTACTGTAATCATGAACCTTTTTACATGAATGCACTCTCTCGAAGTGCTAAACGTGATGCATTTTCAAATTGGAAAAAATTCTTCAGATGATATATTTGAGATGTCTAAAACGATGCTGTGCTTGAGACATTAGTGTAAAAGGGGGAAAAAATGAGTGTCACGGTGATGTTGGCCCTCCCTGGGTGGACACAAGTAGAAAGTAAACAACTTTGGCAAATCGCCTTCCTGTACGATTTGAGGCAGTAGTTATATACAGCAAATTGACCTTCTTTATAACCTTCTCTCCCCCAAATTCTTGGTGAGAAAACCACTCGCAAAAAAATCGAAATCCGAACTGACGATCTCTATGAATCACAGCAGAACATGGGGGAGAGGGGTTGACATGCAGTGCTATGAAAATTGGGCTTGTCACTCGATCAGATCAACCTCCATGTATATGGTTAGAACAAATCAACGAATGGAATCCTAGCATTTCTGCAAGTTTGGTGATTTAAAAAAAAAAACTGGAATAGAAGCATTAATTCAGTGCTTAGTTCTAGTATTAGAAAACCCCTTTGATGTAATGCCTTGTATTAACCCTTTGAGCATTGTAAGATATACAATGGGGGACAAAAGCCTTTCAGATCATTTATTTAGAGTTAGACCGGTAAAATAGACTCTATATCCAAATGTCTAATTATGCTGTTTTTTTAAAGGGGGGGGAGGGGGAGGAAGAGAAAGTGTTTCCATGCTGAACACTTGCATTTTATATACAACTCTTAATTTTCTTCTTCAAGAGGGCTTGATATATTTATTCCCAAATATTCACTGCCATCTAAGTAAGTGTACTGTTTACAGAAAAAAATCAACTTTTCTAGCATCACATCATGACTCTAGAAAAGGAGAACAAATACATGGGCCTGTAGACCTATGTCCTAACTGATCTCTGCACATCGAAAAGTACCTAGATTGCCTTTAAAAGGTATGATAAAGAAAGGGTTACGTTTCTTTTCTTTTTTGTTTTTTTCTTTCCCCAAACAAAACAAAAAGATCGCGTTAATTTCGCTTTAGGAAGTACAATTGTTAAGCGAAGCCTTAGGAAGAAATGAGTTCGAGTGGGTGAAGCAAAGCTGAACTCTTCGGGGGCAGGTAAGCTGTTTGGAGTTAGAGCTCTCATAAAACAGCGTTTGGGACTTTCACACAGGGCCTATCTTTATCTGTGCTCCAAAACCTTTAACACTTTGTCAAAAACAGTGGACATAGATAGAATGGAGAGCAAAGCACTTGATTTTCAGCTCCTCTGTCGGGAGGGGCCGTGGCGACTGCTTCCGAGATCTGTAAATGCCAGTCTGCCTCGAGAGTTGCCGACTTCGTTCACGGGCCGCTCTGCGTGCACTCGGTCCCCCCTTGTCCCCTGCGCGACGGAGCCTGAGAGCGGTGTCGTCTGCAGATGTGCGCGGCGGCCCCGGCCGGGCGCACGGCAGAGTGTGACCTGTTCCGATGTCTGGGGAAGGGACATCCGTAGCTTAGTGCAAGTCTGCCGTGAACATTGCTTTTTTTAGACGGCGTAGGAAGTCAAACCATGCAAATTACTCATGTGTTAACATGCAATACTCAAAGGGTTTTAATTTAACTCTCTTCTTTTGGATTCTTCATGATGATTTACTGTAAATGCTTCTCAGTTTGCATGCTCTGATCATTGCTGCTAGTGATTTTATGTGCCAGTACACCTGAGTTTGGTTTACCAATTTTACTTAAATAGTAAAAGCCACTTACAAAGTGACTGCCTAGGATTTCTTTTTTTCCTTTGTTTGGAGTAATCGGTAATCCGTCTTATTTTCAGAACTGTGTTTTGTCTCTTACTTGGTTCTGGTGTTTGATTCTTTTCACCCCCTCCCTTCTTTCCTTTGTTTTTTAAATAAATTACGATGTTGGGATTGGAAGCCCTGAGTAATGAAATCTTTGGTAAGAATTGTTGCGTAGGCTCAATAATGAGAACGACAAATCACTGTCAGAAGGATTTTGATTCCGGGGGAGGAAGGAAAAAAACAAAAACTCCCACTGACTGTTGATAACTGAGTAAATTTTTCCTTCAACGAATTAATAGTTTTGAACGAACGATTGCCTTGTTTTAACCTGCTAAACACAATTTTAAATGACCCAATAAAGGAGGTAATGAATTTTATTCGTTTGCAAAGTATCTTTTGTACCAAAGCAAATTTTTTTCTCTACTCATCTCCATCATCAATTGGGACCCTATGGTGGTGACCAACGCGTTGTGAGTGCCTTGAGAAAACTCGGAAATTTGTGCCTGGGGTGGTAAACTTTTAATTAGGTTAATTGTAGTGCTTACCAATCAGTAATTCTACTATCCCTCAGGGCTTTCGTACCTTCTAGGTAAAACTTCTTTCATTGTGTTTTTTTTTAAAATACTGTATTTTTTTTAAGTGCCATCATTTAAACTTCACTTAGTAAGTGGCGGATTACATTATTCAGTCCCACAAGCACAGAAACATAGTAACACTAGGAGATATTTGAACATTTATTTTACAATCGACTGAATATATTATGTAAATGAGGTAAGCAACTTTCGTAGCGATTGTATGTGTGAGATGATGTAATGTTCTTTTCCAGTTTTTGGACTCCAGTTGAATAAACTTTTTAATTATTTAAAAACATCCTTACCGAATAACATGTGATGGTTTTTTGTATAATGTATTTGATTTTGTAAATACGTATTTCCTGATGTGATTTTTGTGAGAAATGCTAAATCTTTTAGTATATCATGTCCTCTCAAAATTGGCAGGAGTTAAATAATAGTTTGTGGGCGATTTGTATTGTGTACTGTACAATAACTGGGGAACTTTTATAATTATAAAAATATATATTAACTTTTAGTGTGTTGTTTAAACAAATGACTGGAACATACTAAAGATATTAGTAGGATTTTTCTGAATATTTCAGACTTGAACTCAGGCTAGCTTTCTTGTGTTTTTCAAAACAAAATGGTGTCTTGTCTTTTAAAATCAATAAATTTGTTTCCTTGTTACAAATACATTTGAAATGCCTTGATTTCCACCCCGCCCGCAAATGATTGCCACGAAGCTTGCCTGCCTCATCTAGAAGGTAGCCTCTGTGTCATCGACTAGCTTAGAAACAAAATTAAGTTGTTTGCCGTTTTTGTGTCAAATGAAATTAGCAATATTTACACATGAACAGCGCAAAAAGAGAAAACAGAATTATAAGCCCAGCAGGGTACAAATCTTACCCTCAGAAAATTAGTGATTGAGTGCCATTTAGTTTCAGAAGCTGTCAGCATTTCCATTGTAAGTCCAGATTTTTGGATGTTCATAATGTGTTTGTTTTATGTCACTTCACATTGATATTTGGCACCCGAGTTCCTTGCTTAGATTGAAATAGCTTATCAAAATGCATCTTAACACGCTTAAAAAGATGCCCTACCCCCATTTTGTTCTCCTTTGGATTACACGGTTACATACAGAAAGATTTATTCTTTTTAGGGTACATTACTGTGAGTTTTGACAGAGACAGGCATGTAACTGCCACCACAATCAAGTTTAAAACATTTTTTTCTCCCCTTGCAAACATTTTTTTAACCAGAGCGTGTGTGTGGATAGGGCCCCCTCCTGGAATACGAAATGCCCAATTTGTTTTGATTTTTTTTTTTTAAAGATAGACATGCAAGGGGCGCCCGAGGGGCTCAGTCAGTTGAGCATCTGACTCTTGAATTCAGCTCTCAGGTCATGCATGATCCCAGGGTCATAGGATCGAGCTCCGCACGGAGCCTCAGCATGGAGCCTGCTTAAGATTCTCTCACCCTCTTTCTTTCCCTGCCTTTCTTTCTCTCTCTGTCTCTCTCTCTCTCTCTCTCTCTCTCTCAAAAAAAAAAAAAAAAGGAAAAGAGAAAAATGCAAGACACAAAACAGCCTTTGGGAAATCAGCGTGATGTTTTCAAGTCATAGTACAAAGTTACTTCTAAACCAAAAATACTGACATCTTAGCCCACAGAAGCACGAAAATCATTCTGATATGGACATTTAATCCAGTAACACAGAAATGTACCAAATGGCATTACTTAATAAGCACATGAGAGAAAGGCAGACAGAATTGTAGCCCGTGTGAGAGACACTACTATGCTAGGAAGAAAATGGATCTGACCCCTTTGGGCCTTTTTGCGTTGCATAAACACTTGTGAAATATTGGGAACTTTTGTGCGAAAAGTAGAGTTCCCACTTGCTAGCCTTATTTTTGTACTTGGTTTCTCTCAAAACTCTGAGGTCTTTCAAATATATCCTGTAATTACTGCACGTCCTTTGGTTACAATATTCTTCCACCAGAGGTCTTTTAATAGTTCTTCCTTCTCTTTTGGAACTTGGACATTACGAGACTTGAACTCAGCCTGAGAAATATCACTGGTTTTCATTAGCGGATTCAATTCAACCCACCCAATATTTTCCTTCCATTATGGTCTAAAAGTAATGTGTGTAGAAATTTGCCATTCATCATTTGGCTGAAGCACAGATTATTTTCCACGGAACACCAAAATGAATAACATGGCTGCCATATTGCAGAGGATAATGTTTGAAATCAGGGGAAGGGAGGAGGAGGACACTCTGATTCTGGCCTGCTTCTTTCTGAAGCCACCTCCGGACCAGGAGGAGGAGTCTGCTTCCCCTTACAGGGACTGGATGTCCGAGCGCTTAGACTGATGGACCTTACGCATAGCTTAGACGTAGCTTCCCAATCCTGATGAGACCTGGTTTTCATTGCTTCCTGCTGGCCCTAAGATTAAAAAGTATCCCATGTGTGCCTGGGCAGATGGGAAGCTGTGTCCGAGTTGTCTGAACGAAAATATATTTGGAATTAAAGTAAATATGAGTTCACTGTTAGTGCAATTAAAAGGAAAAGGTTGTCAACCAGGATTCTTTTAAAGAGAACAGATCTCTTATACTGTGTACAAGAAAAAGGGCTCCCAGAGGTTGAAAGCAAAAAAGAGGGAAAGAAAAAAAATGGAAACTCTATGGAATAATTAGTAATAAATCTGAGAGAAGAGGTGAAACACATGTTCACTAAAAACTACAAAACATCTCTCAGGGGAACTCCAGACTTAAATAAATGAGAGATACACTGTGTTCAAGAAGCAGAAGACCCAATATTGCTGAGATGTTAATTCTCCCCAGTTTAATGTACAGAGTCAACACAATCTAATCAGAATCCCAGCAAGCTTCTCATAGAGCATGACAAGCTGATTTTATAATTCATATGGGAATGCAAAGGATGGAGTATAAGCTAAAACAGCTTTGAAAAAGAAGAACCAAGTTGGAGAACTACCCATAGCTGAACGCAAGGCTCTTATACACTATGCGCATCAAGATAGTGCGATATCGGACTTGAAGTCGATCAATACGCTCTATCACATAGATCAATGGAAAAGAATATTGAGTGTGGAAATGGAGCCACACATTTATGGACCACTGGGTTCTGACAAATGTACATAGGCAATTTGATGGAGAATCTTTCAAAAAGATACCATCGGTTTAAAAAAAAAAAAGTTTGATCACACCATATACAAAAATGAACTCAAAAGGACCATAAACCTGGGGCGCCTGGGTGGCTCAGTTGGTTGAGCGTCCGACTTTGGCTCAGGTCATGATCTCGCATTCCGAGAGTTCGAGCCCCGCGTCAGGCTCTGTGCTGACAGCTCGGAGCCTGGAGCCTGTTTCAGATTCTGTGTCTCCTTCTCTCTCTGACCCTCCCCCATTCATGCTCTGTCTCTCTCTGTCCCAAAAATAAATAAACTTAAAAAAAAAAAAGGACCATAAACGTAAAGATAAAACCTAAAACTATAAACCTTTTAGAAGGTAACATCAGGAAACTCTTTGAGATCTTGGGTCACGCAGGGCTATCTTAGCCATGACTCCAAGGATGATGCATACAAAAATCAAACTGATACATTAGACTTTATCAAAAATAAATTTTCTGCTCTTCAAAAGATGCAGCTTAAGAGAGTGAAAAAAATAATTCCGGGGAAGAGGTTTTCCTCGGGTCTCTCATTTTTCGGCATGTGTTTGGAGCAAACGCATTAACCACTTTTGTTCTGGACTGTTTTTTAAAGGATAGATCTAGCAAAAAGCGAGAAAGGCTCCCTCCGGGGCAGATGGCACATTTGCTTCCTGACAGTGTAATAAAGAGTATCTTCTCCAGGGCAAAGTTTGGGCGGCCTTGCTACCAGCCCTCTTTAAAAGACTGGGGTCTCAGGTGCAACACAAACCCACCGTGTGCGCGGCAGTACCTGCCCGGGTCTTTCCACAACCCTCCTGGGTCCTGGGGGTAGAGGGTTGGGAGCTAAGGAAACAGGCAAATATGAGGCTCCAAAGTCCTTTCTCTCCAACCCCGGAGCCTTGTGTGTCCTGCCAGTATCGTGGAAATCTGGGTAGGCTAATATCTTGGACATCTTAGAAGGCTCACATGTTACTTTGCCGGCAGGAAAAAAACATCAGACCCTTCACAGCCCCTGACGCCACAGACTTGGGAGAAAATATTTACAAAGCATACATCTGGTAAAGGACTTGTATCCAAAAGATGTAAAGAGCTCTCCAAACTCAAGGTGTTGAACCCGTGTGTGTGTAGAGCACTCACCACTTTTAACACTAACTTCATATTTGGAAGGATATTTGCTTAATGTCTGTCTCCCTTGATAATCCCAAACTTCATCATTTCAGGGGCCTCTCTGTCTTTAATGAGATGCCTGCCTCTCTTGTGTGCCCTGGGGGTGGTGGCTGTCTTTCTCCACTGGTTACAGTCCTGGGGGACTCTTGAGCCTCTGCCCTGCTGGCCGCCAGATCCGTGGCACTTCGAGGTGCCCTGGTGGCAACCTTAAAATTCAGGGTTGCCAGGCAAGGGTACAGGCTCCCTCCTGGGTGACAGTGGCCAGCTGCAGCCCCCCCCCCACAGGGCCCCCAAGGAGTGTCCCAAACCAGAGGCGTGCCCCTCAGGCCAAAGCTCCTGGACAAGCAAATGAGCTTCCCTCCCCAAACGACTGGGTTGTGTGTGAGTCCGCTGTCGCATGCAGTGCCCTGGGGGGGCGGCTGCCAAGAACTGTCTCTCTGATTGTCACAGTCCCACAGACCTAGGAATGCAAGCCCTTCCTGGCCTGCTGAGCCAGGATCAAGGGCATCACCCCTTGGGCAGCGGCTTCAGGCGCTGAGGCACCAGACGCGAGAGAGAAAGCTCCCTCCGGGGGAGGGCGTGAGGCCGGCACCTGCTGGCAGAAGGACAGCACGACCGACCGTGGTAGAAACAAAGATGGCGGCCTCCAGTCCCGTCGCTGCAGGTGCAGAGAGCGCCCCGGCCTGAGACGTGCGTGGTCAACCCGATGGCTCCGCAGGCCGACACGCTTTCCTAGAAGCAGAGGAGCCTTTCTCACGTCAAGCCTGGACGGGATGGGGGGCCACTGCGCTGAGCCCCGGGCTGGTAAGTCCACCGGCCAGTCCTTAAGGAGCAGGTCTCTAAGACACGAGCCTCGTATGGGTTTCCAAATGTTTTAGCTATCTGGGGGGGAGGGGGTCTCACCTCTTAGGTGCAGGTGGTTAAAGTCGGGGTTCCCGATGTGGGGTATGACCCCCTGGCTCCCCAGGGACAAGGGCTGGGTTTCCACTTCCCGCCTGGTGCTCCTCCCTGAGCCAGGGGTGAGGTTCACGGCCAGGCCGTGGCCCAGCCTCTCCTCCCGGCTTCCATGTGGCGTCCCTCTCGGCGGGTGGAGCTGTAGGAGTTGCTCAGCCAGGCTTTAGGGGTTGTGTTCCCCCCCCCCCCCCGACCTGCCAGAGGAAGCTTCCATAAGGAGCTGGCGTTCCCCTGTGTCTGTGGGATCGAGGTGAGCTCAGACTCTTCCCAGCTGCCATCTTGGCCCCGAACCCCAGAGACCTTTCCGTCAGGATCACTACAGAATTCCCACGAGCTCGGCCCTTTGCACACCATTCCGTCAACAAATATTTGTGGCATGAATTAAGAAACCGGTAGTAAGGTTATGCCTAATGATTATACGATTTAAGGTTGATACTGTTTCCGCTCTTATGAATAATTCTTAATGATGCACCTTGAACATGGGCATTTATTTTGATTTTCCCATACACATATATTCTCTACACACATTTCTAGAAGCCAAGTTTGGGGGCTCATACGTGGCAAAAATGTTTCGGAGCACCTTGTGAAACTCTACTGTGAATGCTTAAACCAGTTTCTAATTCCTTTAGTGGCTCTGAATCCAGTCGCTAGAAAACAATTAACTGGGGAAAAGAAAAGTTGTAAAATGGATGCAGGCAGGTGGAGTCTGGAGTCAGAGGACCCAGAGGGGCTCCCACAGATTCAGCCTGGAGGGTCCTTGGCTTCATGCAGGATGGGAATTGAACGTGAGCCATCAGGAGGTGAGAGCAGAGTTTATTGAAAATATATAAAGAGGAACACAGCATCTGGGACACTTGGAAAGGAAAAGATAGAGTTCTGTCTTTATTCGGGGTCTGGGGTTTTTACTGACAGTTGTGGTGTGACGGACGTGTCCTCTCAGGCATCCAGGAACCGGTCAGAACAACAAGGTCCAGGTGTCGATCATAAGTCACTTATTTCCTGACCCGGAGTCTCAGTGTCAAGATGTCCAGCACCTGTGGTCTGGAATACGCGTGTGATCGTGGCCGCCCATCATTCTCACCTGGTCCTTCATTAGATGTTATTTGTTCTCGAGAATTCCTTGTCCCTTACAAGGAGGTTCCACACTATCTGCGTTCTGAGGCACCTGTCGGGTGGGGCAGGGTGCAGGTCCTAGCAAGGATAGAAGCCGGTTAAGAAGCAAAGGAAAAAGCAACAACAACAACAAAAAAACATCTTTTTCTCACATGGGGTTCCTTCAGTTTCCCTGTCTCAAAAACAACTTAATGTTTATTTATTTTTTGAGAGAGAGAGAGAGACAGAGCGTGAGCAGGGGAGGGGCAGAGAGAGGGAGGGAGACGCAGAATCTGAAGCAGGCTCCAGGCTCTGAGCTGTCAGCACAGGGCCCCATGCGGGGCTTGAGCTCTCTAACTGCGAGATCACGACCTGAGCCGAAGTCGGACGCTTAGCCGACTGAGCCACCCAGGTGCCCCTCAAAAGCAATTTATATTTGACCTAGGACCACTTGTCATTTTACAGGCAGAGAAATGAACACTTGAAAATATCCTCAATAATCTGGCAAAACGATTACTCAGCAAAATGATAATTGATGATTAGGAACATTCTTGAACAATTGCTGTATTAATTGTATAGGCACTTCGGTATTATGTCCCAAGTAATTATTCTTAAATTAACCATGGAATATGAATTGGAAATACAATGCTAAGCAGTTACATTACCATATTATTGCAACTCTGTCATTTTAATTGTAGCCCATTAAACATACCTGCATATTCTCAGAACAGCTCATTATGTCTGTTAAGGGGACTGTTCCTAAGTATGAAAAAAAAATTTTTTAAGTCCTCTGCTGCGAAAGATGACTCATAATCTCACCAAACTGAAAACAACCCATTTCCTTCAAATGAAAGAAGAAGGAAATTACAGGCTACTCGTATACCGAAAAACCACGCGTTAGTAAATTAAAGCAAATACAAGCCACAAGACGGTAAACCTCACAAACATGACATGCGCGAAAGAAGCCAAACATGGAGGAAAATATGTTACATTTTTTCTGTTTAAGTTCAAAAGCAGGAAGAAGCATATTGTAATACATTGTTTACCTTTGGAGAGGAGAAAACATTTGCAATTGAGAAAAAGCCCAAGGCTTTTGGAGGCTAACAACATTCGCTTTCTTGATCCGTGTAGTGGTGATCTGCGCATTTGTTTGAGAGAATTTACAGAGCTGATGAAAACACACACACACACACACACACACACACACACACACACGTTAAAACTAGCCTGGGTCTAGATCAACTGGTGAGCAGAGCATCGTGAGTCAAAATCTCAAATCGCCCCAACGGTTTTCTAAACCTCCTGGGAAGCACTTGACTTCTTCTTTAACGATGTCTTAACTTACGCATTCGTATCAAAAGGCACCCCAAATGCAGCTACACTTTTAACCCTATTATTTAATGATGTCTTGAACCAGCAGCAGCCATGAAACGTTCCTGCTTCAGTGCTCACGAGTGAATACTGCCAACCTGATTTCTTATATCTTATCACTAAAGGATCTATTTGCTGCGGTTGATCTGAGCGAACAAAGCAATCCCAAGAATCTTCTTTTTTAAAACTCTCTGAGTGCCTGGTCAGTTAATGGCAAAGGATACCGTCTGTGACAGGAAATTTTGGAAAGCCTCCCAGATTTACAAGCGGTCCCTATGCGGTGGAAGTGTTTCTCACTGGTCTGGGGGTCCAGTGGTTTTGCCCTTTGCCCGAATGGCTATGCAGACCATTAGCATCCACAGACAGGTGTTGTGTGTGAGACGAGCAGCCGGGCGAGCTTTAGAATTCGGAGGCCTCGGCGTCGTGTCTTGTCTTGACAGCAAACCAAGACCACAAGAGTATGTCCAGGGGAAGCCCTGAAATCAGCAGATGTTTTGGGCAGGAAATCACCCCTTTTGCCCCGCAGAAATAGAATGGCTTACCTGCTGGGTAGGTATGCTCTCACTGCGCGATGCCCTATCCCGGACAGTTAAACTTGGGATGCCGTGTGGCCCTCCTGGATGATTTGCAGAATTCCAAAGGCCGCACAGCTCAGGACCAGTGAAACAGCGACTGTCACACTCTTGCCTAGAAGCGCTTTGCTCAGCAGTGTCAAACGCATGAAGAGAGCTAGAGAGGGACTCTCCCAGGGCTTGTCCACCCCACTCCTGTAGGTGTCCCTGACCTTGCTGGTTCTCAGTGACGGGGCCCCTGGGGGTGTCCATACTGACTGTCTGCCCTCCCTTTTGATCCCACTGCTCAACTTCTAGCTTTTATTCAACTGTGTATTCTGGCACTAGAACATTTCTATATATATATATATTTTTTTTAATGTGTATTTATTATTGAGAGAGAGAGAGAGAGAGGCAGAGCATGGGTGGGGGAGGGGCAGAGAGAGAGCAAGACACAGAATCGGAAGCAGGCTCCAGGCTCTGAGCTGTCAGCCCAGAGCCCGACACGGGGCTCGAAGCCACGAACCGCGAGATCGTGACCTCAGCTGAGGTCGGACGCTTAACTGACCGAGCCACCCAGGCACCCCCGTATATGTTTTAGAGGCCCAATTTCTTGATAATACTCTGTAGGTATTTCAGTCCTAACATCTGCTTTTCCAGGGTGGCTTCTGGGGGAGAATATGCCTGTGAGTCATGCTCTGCTGCGAGAACCTAGAACATTCTAGAGCACCACCATCCATCATCTGCTTCTCTGTGAAGTAGCGGAGCCCATCTGGGTGTGGTCCGAGGAGGATTCATTAGGAGTTAGGGAAACTGGACCCTTTTTCATAAAATAGCAAAGCAAAATCCAACGGGTGTGTATGAAGTAAAAACAGCCCTTCCTCCCAAACGAATTCTCCTTTCAAACGGTAACAGCCATTCAGTTGACTGCTAACCACAGAAGGGGAGCTGGAAATGGAGACTTTAAAAAATACTTTGGGGACAGAGTTGAGTTTCTGGGTCGTGTGTGCCCCACGCGAAAACTCCTAGGTCCGAGCGGTGAGTCGATGCTCCTGGCCCCGGCACATCCTCTCTCTCAACTTCAGCACATTCCAAAATTTTCATTCTTTTTAGTTCGGAGCTCGGATCCCGGGAGCTGAATCCGTTACATTATTTTGTCTGTGGCTTCCAGTCCAGTACGTGTCAGGGGCCCCGGCCCCTTGGGCCCTCTGATGTTCTCGCTCAGGACTGAAGGACCCACAGGAGGAGCTGGCAGGGAGGGGGCCCATCACCATCCTGCCGTCCCGGTGGCCCTAGTGCCTTGGCCTGTCCGTGCTCCCTGGGAGCAGCTCGGTCGTGGGCTTACGAGCAGGTTGCTGTTTACATTCGACTTCACAATTCTTGTCTTTCAAGCTAAGAATGGATTTGAAAACACAGGTTCAGGGGAACCAACCTCTGTTTTAAAACCCCACCTCACGCGAGTGGAGATAAAAATAGGAAACGTGTGGAAAGCAGGACTCACGGTCCCTTGGACGTGGTGTTACACGCCGGACTGATTCGTGCAGCAAAATCCCCGAGGAATCAAAGTGCCGAACCCGGTAGCTCTCGGGGGAGGGAGGGTAGTGTGTCTGGATGGGAAATTTATTCCAGAAGGCACCTGGCAGCTCCTTGGCTCCGGGTGACGAAGCCAGAGCCAAGAGTCCTGGGGAGAAGTGTACGCTCGGTAATTGAATGGAATTGATCAACCTCCGGCCCTCCTTTCAGAGGCGGGATGTTTCTGCTCTGCAAGGAGCAAACACCGTGAAATCTGGGTGTTCTTCGTGACGGGTGGCCAGTGCCCCTCGGCATGGAAGACGCAGGCGGGGCTGGACAGACGGACGCCTCATGCGATGCAGACAATAGAGACCAAGAAGCCTCGGAACCCGGCTGGCCGTGATAGAATGGTCCGAGAGTCTTGAGAAGACGCTGCCCGTGTGTTTCGCGGTGGGTGACATACATTGACTCGTTGAGTGATCCCCAGGCCCCTGTAGGATCGTTGCCATGATTGAGCCCTGTTTTATGGAGATAATAAATATTTGTCGAGTGAAATTGCGAACACCTGTTCCGTGTAACCGCTGGCCACCTGAGGTCGCACGAGGGCACGCGCCTCGTCGTGTGGGCATTCTGTCAACGGCTCTCCAAGGTCCATCCTCGCTCCATGTGCTGCCCTGAAGCAGTCAGCCCCGGTCTGTCTGTGCCCAGGACGGGGCGGGCCGTGGGCAGGCAAACACCCCCGACGGATCTCGCTGGGAGGCTGAGCGCCGTCGGATTATCGTTGCGGAAGAGTGAAGGGTTTGAGTTTCCCAGCGGCCTGTCTTCCGACCCGGCCACGCCGTCCGCTAACTATGTGACCAGGAAGGTCACTTTTCTGAAGGGCAGTTTCATCATTTGTAAAATCAAGCTACGAACGGGACCCACAGCACAGTGGTGTGTGAGGATTAAATGAGCTAACACACGAGTTCAGGGCCCCCCGCCGGTGAACTCTGTCGGAGGCCGGGCGTGGGGGGACCCGCTTGTGGGGGGTCTGCAGCCCTCTCCCACTGTCCCCGTGGCAGCTCGGGGGGGATGGGCTTGGTCGGTACTGGCTATAATTACGCTGGAGGGGAATGATTTTTCCCTGGGATTCCAGTCTTGCCTTCTGGACTGCCAGGAAAGCAAATAAGGAACTCTTTTGAAGGGCCTCTCAGGTGCGGTGCAGGAACTCAAATACTAACTTCTGTCTTTCTTCTCTATACGGATTTCCCAGATATGTTTTCTTTTAGTAATGCTGCTCCGTCACTCCCCCTATCTTGTTTTTTAAATTTGTTTCTGGAATGCTTGGTAGACTTAACCAATGAAGCCGCCTGGACCTAGAGTTTCCTTTTAAGGAAGATTTTATTTTATTTTTTTATTTTTCTTATTTTTTAAAGTTTATTAATTTATTTTAGAAAGAGAGAGAGAGGGGCGCCTGGGTGGCGCAGTCGGTTAAGCGTCCGACTTCAGCCAGGTCACGATCTCGCGGTCCGTGAGTTCGAGCCCCGCGTCAGGCTCTGGGCTGATGGCTCGGAGCCTGGAGCCTGTTTCCGATTCTGTGTCTCCCTCTCTCTCTCTTCCCCTCCCCCGTTCATGCTCTATCTCTCTCTGTCCCCCAAAAAATAAATAAACGTTGAAAAAAAAATTTAGAGAGAGAGAGAGAGAGAGAGCACACATGTGGAAGGGACATAGAGAGGGAAGGAGAGAGAGAATCCCCAGCAGGCTCTGCACCATCAGCGTGGAACCCGATGTGGGGCTCAAACTCATGAACTGTGAGATCATGACCGGGCGCTTAACTGACTGAGCCACCCAGATGCCCCCATTCTTTTGGGGGAGATTTTAAATGACTGGCTCAATTTATTTAATGGTTATGTTATGACTCAGGGTTTTAATTCTTTTGTAAATCGGTTTTGGTAAGTTTTTTGTTTTTGTTTTTTTTAAGGAAATTTTCCATTTTGTCTAAGTCTTTCACTCTCTTGGCATAAAGATATTCAGGGACATTTTGATATGTGTGTGTGGTCATTCCTTTCTAAACATTGTTTAGTTTATGATCATTTCCTGATTAACCCATGGACAGCTTGGAAGTCTGCGTCATATTTTCCCCAGGTACGAGCTTTTTCTGGTTGTCATGTTGCGATTGCTTTTCCCTTCATTACATTGCTGTCAGTGAATAATTCTGTAGGATTTCCATCTTTTGAGACTTGCGTAGGTTTACTTTGTGACCCGGTACATAGTCGGTTTCCCCCTACTAGTAGCGTGCATGCCGTCAAAAATGTGTGGTAGTCAGCAATGCACACAGATTTTGCGCAAGTTGGTAGCTGATCGTTTGTGTTTTCAGTATCCGTCCTGGCACGTTTTGTCTGCTGGTTCTGTAAGGGACTCAAGTGAATTTTCATCCTTCCCTCCGATTGTCAATTTCCCCTTACAGTTATTCTACGATTATTTAATGAATTAATTTATAGGCAATGTTGTTCTGAGTGCAACCACTTGCACTCCGCTTTGGGGACTGGGTCTTTCACCGTCACGAAGTGACCGCGCATCTTCCGTGCGCCATTTTGCTCGGGAATCTTTCTGGTCTGAAATTGAGGTAGATACACCAGTGTTTTGGGGCTTACCCTTTTGTCATCATTTTACCTCCTACTTTTACATATTTTAACGTTTTAGATGTTTTTCTCGTAAATAGATTAAAGTTGGAGTTTTTGGACACAGCGTTTTTCCTGCCGGCTGGAGCATGGGGACTGTTTCCAGTTGGTACAATTGCTGACTTCATTAGGTTTCCTCCACCATCTTATTTGACCCTTATATTTACCCTCCCCATCCTGTGTTTTTTCTCTTGGTTTGTCCCTTCAGTTGGACTGGCTCATTTCTATCATTCCATCTTCCTTTCTGCTGGTTAAGAAAGTTATGTACTCTCTTGCTATTCTTTTATTGGTTCTTGAAAGAAATAGTATGTATTATAGCACATGATATGATATGTAATATACGTTATTTGGTGTTTTAAGTTTACTTATTTATTTTGAGAGAAGAGAGAGAGAAAGCAGGGGAGGGGCAGAGAGAGGGGGGAGGGAGGACCCCAAGCAGGGTATGCACTGTCAGCACAGAGCCTGACGTGGGGCTTGATCCCATGAACCACGAGATCATGACCTGAGTGGAAATCAAGAGACAGACACTTAACCAACTGAGCCACTCAGGCACTTTTATATATTATCATTATTATATACAGAGAGTCAAGATTTAAAAAGTGTCAATACTTGTACTTGCTTTCTAGATAACACATGGGCCTTAGAACAATTTAACTCCACTCGTTACCTTCAAAACTATATGTTACAATTGATATATTAGTGTATTATAATTTTGCTTGTAAAAGAAAACCATGATTCGTAATTATTATTGTATCATTCAGGAAATGTTTGTTCAAATTTATCCCTTATATGTATTCCTTTGTTTTTTCCAAAGTCATAGTTTACCTCTCTCGACGATTCCAGAATCGTTCTCCACCTATACAACCTAGTCAACTTCAGAGAAAAACTTCAGAGAAAAACTCTACATATGTTTACTATCAAACACCCAGGTCAAGGGTAGAGAACCATGAAGCTGATTCCTGGACTATATGTGTCATGGGAGGAACAAAAACCCGTTTCTAACAGGTGGCTTCCTTAGATATAACGAGTGTCAAATCTACAGGGTTAGTGTGGTGGGATAAAGAAGAAAATGTTTGCCAGCATGCCTGGCAAGATGGCGGCCAAATGTCAAGTCATGGCCCTCCGCCTGCCATTTGCATGTTATGTGTACTGGGCAAGCTTCTGCCTTCCTATCTTCCTCACTAGTAGTGAGGGCTGTTTCTCACATTTCTTCAGCAGAAAATACTCAGTATGTCAAGGTACCTGATTTTGGCACAGTCTGAACCCCATCACCATCTTTAGAAGCAAGGGGAAAACTGGGCCCTAATCCACCACTGTGGCTTCTAGAAGGCACTCTCCTGATGCTGAGCCTCAAGGGGATCCGCAAGCACAAAAGGTCTGCACAGACCAGGAGAGCTCTGCCCTAGCTGCAGATGAGAGGGACAGGCAGGAGACAGGTCAGTGCCATAATCTGCAAGGAGAAGATGTTAGAATCTTCAGCTCTTTACATAGCGGCCGGTCCTACAGAGCATAACACAGTCATCGAGACTTCCGTTCTGGGGCCGGCTGGGTGGCTCAGTCCGTTGGGTGTCTGACTCCAGCTCAGGTCATGAGCTCATGGTTTGTGCGTTCAAGCCCCAAACTGGACTCTGCGCCAACAGCACAGAGACTGCTTGAGATTCTCTCTCTCCCCCTCTCTCTCTCTCCTTCCCCTGCTCTCTCTCTCTCAAAAATAAATTAACATTAAAATAATGTTTAAAAAAGATAGTGGTTCCAGACTTGTATAGTTGGGGTACCTTTAGGTCTTTTTCTGGGTCCCACATCGGGTGTCTGATCTCATTCCAGGTGTGATGCATAAGAGGGAAAATGGATGTGAACTTGGCCGTGTGTATCAGTGCTTCCCCAGACACAGGGACGTCACAAGTTCCAAATGATACTCATATCAGCAAAAGAGCTGATAAGCCAAAGAGAGACCCCTGCAAACAAGGCCATTGTCCTGGCCGCTGTGGGAGTAAGGCATCACCATGGGAAGAGACCAGCTGGGGAAAGTGATATGGGGAGACAAAGGACCGTTTGATCCTGTGCTCTTATTCCAGAACCACTCCATCTATTTTTTTTTTGGCTGTGGTTTCCAAAGGAACAGCATTTCTGATACAGAGTCAAGGACTAAAGTAGGCACGGAAGCAATGATCGCCATTGTTTCTCAACAAGAGTGTGGCCATCTTGGGTTCTGGCCTGAACAGAAGCTGTAAAGGCTGCTTTTCACCTGCCTCTTTCATTTAGCAATATAACTTGACTATTTCTCTCTTGCCCTCTAACATTCTTCTTTAAAACTTCTTTTGCAAAATAATGTAAACATGAAAGACTGGTGTGAGGGTTCTCTTAGTTACTGGCCAATATTTTTTAGCAAGCTGGGTGGTGGGTGTTTCAACGCCTGTTTTATTTTAGTATTATTTAAACTTTACTCATATGTAGGAAATGTGTATGTGTATTCTTAGGGTCTTTTTAAAAAAGTTCTATTAACTTTTGAGAGAGAGAAAGTGTAAGCGGGGGAGGGGCAGAGAGAGGGGAAAGAATCCCAAGGAGGCTCCACCCTATCAGCACAGAGCCTGACATGGGGCTCAAACTCACCAACTGTGAGATCATGACCTGAGCCAAAATCAGGAGTCGGACGCTTAACCAACTGAGCCACCCAGGCGCCCCTCTTCTTAGTGTCTTTTAAATTGTAAGCGCTAATCCTGTGGACATTAAGATTTGTCATGGAACCTATTCCCCTGATACTGTCTGGGACACTAAGACTGTCACCCACCTTCAGTCTCCACTCAGATGTCATCAGAGAAGCCATCTAGTGTTACTGGCGTTCCCCATCTCCCTCACACTGTTTCATTTATCCCACAGTACTTTGTACATCCATATTCTGTATTGTTTATTTGTTTATTGACTACTTCCTCCACTGTAAGCATCAGCGGGTCAAGGAATTTGGACTTGTTTTTTAGAGAGGGTGAAGGACAGCACCCACACGTGAGCAGGGGAGGGGCAGAGGAATAGGGAGAGGAGACTCTTAAGCAGGTTCCACATCTAGCGCGGAGCCCGACACGGGGCTCAGTCTTAAGGCTTTGAGATCATGACTTGAGTAGAAATCAAGAGTCGGACGCTTGACTGACTGAGCCACCAGGTGCCCAAGTAATTTGGCCTTTCGTAAAGGCCCATACATCACTGCAGAACAGTGAGTGAATGCGTGAACGATCTGAGTAGTCACGAAACCTAGCTGGTCCTAGAGTTAGTAACAATTCAAATTTTTTTTTTTTTTACCCTCTGGTCAATCACTTATGAGGTTATAAACTCATGGTGGACCCTCTCTATTGTACAGGGGACGCTGGCCCTGGCTGTCCGTTTGCTGCCCCCTATATTGGGGGTGGGTGATAAAAGCATTTCTGACACGTTCGCCTAAACACGGTGGAAAGATGGTTTCTCTTCAATACCCGTGATTGTGGCAGCATTGCGGGGTTAAAAAGAACCCTGGCTGTGATTTGGTCTAACTCCCTTTTTTCATCGTCGTAGAATGATGACGAAACTGAGGTCCGGGTAGACTCAACACTTAGCGGAAAAGATGGAGGAAGTCAGTGAACCAATTGGGGCCATGCTAAGTGCCAAGCTCCCTTTTAGAGACGAGGAAACTCATTTAGTGGTTCCTAATTCCTTTCATGTCGTGACGCGCATAGATAATTGTTGTGCCGGCCTCCGGGGACAGTCCCTAGACAGCAGATAAGAGGTGCGGTTGGCATTTGCATTCGGCTGACTGGGAACCGGAGCTCTTCACCGTGGTTGTAACGCCCCAAATCCTTGTTCAGCACCCAGCATGACCCCAGGTGCTGAGGGGCTTGTAGAAAATAAAGGCTTCACTTCTACTTTGCAGCCTCACACGGCTGCTTCTCCCTGACCATGACAGGTGGGAAGAACCCCCTCCAATTTTGTGAGGAGCTTTATGTCCGCTCGCTCTCAGAGCATAATCTCCCTTATCCGGGCAAGGCCCCCGGACAGGTTAACATTACCCCCCCCCCCCCAAGGGCTAGTCAGTCTTAAATGCCACCATCAGGTGGGCATCCGGGCTTTTCTGGACTGGAGGTCTGTGTCCTTTGCCCAATATGGCTGTATGTGGAGATGGGGCCTCTAAGGAAGTCATTCAGCTTAAATGAAGTCCTAAGAGTGGGGCCCTCCTCTGATAGGATTAATGCCCTTGTAAGAAAAGATACAGCTGCAGAGCAGGGGTGCAAGAACACCCCTGGGTGGGTGGGTGGGGGAGGGGCCCAAACAGACCAGATTTGGCCACCTGCTGCTGACAAAATCCAAAGGCGAGGCCGGCCCCTGGAAGACAGGCGACTCACCTGTCAAAGACTGTCTTTCCAGAATGCCGAAGATACTTCCAAGTTTGTATAAGGAACACGTGGGACAGAGGTGGGCAGGTCGGGTGCACGCAGGTAGGCAGCGAAGATCAAATCGATGCTTGCCGTGCGGCCAGTCGGGGCTGGTGTTGCTGGCTCAGGGCAGCCCTCATCGCTTGAGAGGTTCGTGTTGGTTCTTCCGCCTGGGGCAGGTGACACGCTGGAGAGAAGAACCCAGCTAAAAAGTTTCAGGTCAAAATGGAGACAGCCAAAGTCTTCTTTCAAAGATACCAAGCGAGCTCCCTTGCTGTCTCTGCCCACGTGCATACACTGAAGAAAAAGCCATGTGAGGATGTGGCCCCAAGGAGGTGGCCATCTCTGAGCCAGGCGGAGAGTCCTCATCAGACATCACATCAGCTGGAACCTTGATCTTGGACTGCTAGCCTCCGGAACGGTGGGAAAATACATTTCCGTTGTCTGCCCAGCCTGTGGCGTTTTAGCACGGCAGCCTGAGCAGCCGAGTCTAGCCACCGTTCAGACTGAAGCCTGATTTGGTAGGGCAAACTTCGCCTCTGCCTAGAACAATCGAACTGAAGCTACCACAGAATGTATAATGTTGAACTAGATGCCTGCCTCTCTCAAGTCCGTTTACAACACTGAAGGTAACTTCTCAGTCCGAAACAAAAACACGGTGGCTCTTGTTTTCATCTGGGTCACCAGAGGGCCTGCATGGATGATATTTTCAAGACCAAGGGAGTCCTCTTTGAAAAGCAATCAGATGCCACTTTCCAAAGCACAGATACCCACCTAGACTCCTGCCCACGTTATAAACAGCTACAACAACAAAACTCCTCCATCAGAGGGCACTGTAAAAAGAGATTTCAAACTGGAATGGTCAAGCCTAGCTGAGAGAGCGTCTTCTAAAATAGGGTCTGCCCCGGGGCACCCGGGTGGCTCAGTTAGACATCCAACTCTTGATTTGGGGTCAGGTCACGATCTCACAGTTCATGGGTCCAATCCCTGCATCAGGCTCTGCACTGATGGTGCAAAGCCTGCTTGGGATTCTCCTCTCCCTCTCCCCCTGCCCCCTACTCCTCAAAATAAATAAATAAACTTGAAAAATAAAGTAAAACAAGATAAGATAGGATCTGTAGGCCATAAGGGAGGAGAAACTTATGCATATCTTTATGGGAGGAACTATGAACTTTTTGAACTTCGCAGCTGGCCACAAGCCCTCAGCCTGGACTGAAGCCCCCGCCCCCCATCACCAAGGCACTTGGGGTCATCTGCGGTCTTCACTTCAAAAGCCTCTAATCCGGTTCAACAGGCTTCAAGCCAGCCTTTGCATATTACCCAACCAATCCCAGTGCACCCAGTTTCCGTTTCTTCTGCATAGCAGAACATAAATGAGAGCCGCACCCTAATCTTTCTCCTTCGTAACTTTGCCCCCTCTTTGTCTCTCTGGGAACGGTATCCAAGCTTCTACCTAAATCTGTGTCTTCTGAATTGCAATTCTAATTGCCCAAATAAATGTCTGTTCGCCTCAGTCTTCAGTGAATTCTTTCTTGGGTGAAAGCACCCGGTCACAGAGAAAGGTTGTAACGAGGTAGCTAAATGCAAATGAGGGAGCCCCATGGTGGACCACACATCCGACACTGGGTGAGATGCACACAATGCAGACGGCTTTGCTGCGATGAGGACAAAAAGTCCTCAACCTTTATGATATACCACTGAATCCCATATAAATTAAAAAAGCAAATTTAGGGGCGCCTGGGTGGCTCAGTCGCTTAAAAGCATCCAACTTCGGCTCAGGGCACGATCTCTCAGTTTGTGGGTTCGAGCCCAACATCGAGCCCAACATGTGCTGACAGCTCGGAGCCCGGAGCCTGCTTCGGATTCTGTGTCTCCCCCTCCTCCAGCCCCTCCCCTGCTCCTGCTCTGTCTCTGTCTCTCAAAAATAAATACACGTTAAAAAAAAAATGTAAAAAGATAAAAATAAAAGCAAATTTAAACGTCTGTAGAGGTAGAGAGAAAAATATCTAGAGTATGTGCCTCAAAATGTTAACAATAATTGTCCCCGGATGCACGGGCTTGCTGACTTGTACTTGCTTCATTTTACTGGTACGTAGTTTCTGCTTTTTCACAGCACCCGTGGAGTACCTGGGTCACTGTGGGGAGTCAGATACAAATGTATAAATCCGCCTACTTAATCCACCCACCCCCATCCAAGAGAGGAAACACACACAGCGGTGCGAATATTTTGTTCTTGTAGCACCTTCTTCCGGCTGCCTGTGGGCCGCAGGTCATGCTGGCAGTGCCGCTCCTCACCAAGTGGGATCCCCCGGCAGGACAGTTCGGCCTCAGGATGAGTCCTAGGGTAGGCTGGTCGCCCAGGCTTGCCAAACCTTGAACAAACCATCGAACAAAGCAAATAGTTAGGAATGAATAGAGAAGAGGGGGATTCGGACTGACGGTGTTATGTGATGCGTCCTTAAAGACACTTTATGGACTGTGTTGGGGGTCCCCTTCTGTGAGCAGTCTGAACCGTGAGGCGCGGGACAGGAGATTGGTGGGCCACGTGCAAAGAGAATGGCATTTGGAGCCCAAGATTTCTCGCTTTTGAATGCTGACTTTCTAATGAAAGTCTATTCTTCCCACCCAAGGGCTCCAGGTTTCTCTCTCCTGTGGCAAATACTCTTTATCAGTTTCTTTCTTCCCCTTCCAGAGAGTTCTGTGTCTATAGTAAACACGTGTCACAGACTTTGCTTTTTCTTCACTCACTACCACATCGTGGAGATTGTTGGGCATCAGTACATCTAGCTTCCTTCCTTAAAAACAGTTATGTTGGGGCGCCTGGGTGGCTCAGTCGGTGAAGCATCCAACTTCGGCTCAGGTCATGATCTCACAGTCTGTGAGTTCGAGCCTCACGTCGGGCTCTGTGCTGACAGCTCAGAGCCTGGAGCCTGCTTCGGATTCTGGGTCTCCCTCTCTCTCTGCCCCTCCCCCACTCACGCTCTGTCTCTCTCCTCCAAAAATAAATAAACATTAAAAAAAAAAAAACCAGTTATGTTGTACTCCACAGGAAGAATTACCAAATTATGTAATCACCTCGTTCCAGTTGTTTACGGCGAATATCGTTGTCTACACATCTGCACTTGCGTGATTATGAAATGGAGTTGCAGCAAAGGGCATTTGTGTGAGCTCAACTAGTAATGAAAAAACTGCCACAAATTTTGGAAAAGGTGGATTGCCCTGCAGCCATGATCATGAGGAGCCATCGGAACTCATTTTAAACCAAAGGATCGACCTTATGAACATGTTTTTACAAGCCAGGCAATCAACCTGGCCTTCTGGAAGCCAGCCAATCAGGGACAAGACTCAGGCCAATAGACTCGCCTCAGTATCCAACCGACAAACCGTCCCATCGACCCATCAAGTGGCCAGGCTAGCACCGCTGAAATCGGGTCTGCTCACCCCTGTGAAAAGCCCCAAGCCCCGAACTCCGTGCTTTCCAACACAAACAACAAAAACGACCCAAGGAAACTCGGCAATCTGCTGTTAGGCAGAGGCAATGTGCTTGTGCATAATTCCCCTTTGTTTATTTTACTACAATCCTCAATAAGCTCAGCTTTGTCTTTTTAACGCAGATAGAGTGACCGGTCTCATCATCCTTTGTTGCTGGAAATACTGTAAAGTTACATTTTACATATGTATCTCTAACATTTACATATTTCTTATATGCAGATTATAATGGAACTCTAGAGGGTAGGCTGTACTTAAGGGGTATGGAAGGGATTTCAGAGGAAATTTGTAAAGATTGCTTAGATTTTGACCTTAAAAATCGGGCTTCCTCATGAGCTTTGAGTCTGTAGTCCATTTTTAGAAGTGGAATTGCTGAGTAATGAGATAGATAGTTTGAAGTTTGATAGATGCTATCCTCCAAAGAAATTTCCCGATGTACCGAACCATCATCAACGAGCAGAATGCTTACCCATCACAACTTTTAAAATCTTTTGTGATCCTACAAAGTGCAAAAAAGATTCTCTTTAGATTTTTATTTCACATTTTCCAAATCGAACTCGAACATCTGACCTTAAGTCTAAAAAGCATTTGTATTTCCTTTGTTTTTGGTGACTTGGTGGCTTATAGCTTGTGCACTAAGGGATATTTGCAAATTGAAAAATCAAATTATCCTCAAGGCTGAGGATTTCTCTCCATTGTAGTACTATGCCTAAAAAACTAGGAAAGTAATTATTCATTTATATGTATAATTGGTTTACCAATTAAATATGGTATCTGGCCACTTCATTTCTGATGTTCAGAGAAACAGGTTCTTACTTGAAGAAAAAACCAGATTGTTTCAAGATACGGAGGAGGAAAAATCCGAATGTACTAAGGTCAAGGTAGTTCTCTGTCCCCATTTGTGTTAAGCCTACACAAGTTAAAGTAGTTTTCTATTTTTAAGGAGCAAGATTGCAGCTACTCTAGAGTGCAGCCCCTCTTAGCTGGTACCTGGGGGAGATAATTGGCAGGTACTCCTGAAGGTCAATGCAAAGTGCTGAACATCGCCCACTCGGAAAGGGCTAAGGAGGCGTGGGTAGAGCAAACCTGTGGGCGGCTAGGGCTCTCGGGTGACTGTTTGGGGCTGTTTCTGCCAATGGCCAGCCTCCTTGTGCCTTCCTTCCTTGTGAAGGTATATAGAATAACATTAATAAAATTCTTGGTGGAGTTCTTAGTATTACTAGGCACATTTGCATATATTATTCCTATTGCCAGACCTCATGCGTATGCTATGGAACTATGGCTGTTGGGGAATGGAAATAAATTTTATTTTTATTTTTCTTAAGTTTGCTTATTTATTTTTGACAGAGAGAGACTGAGACAGAGAGAGAGAGAGAGTGAGAGCAGGGGAAGGGCAGAGAGAGGGAGAGAGAGAGAATCCCAAGCAGGCTCCACACTGCCAGCCCGGAGCCCCAGGCAGGGCTTGAACCCATGAATCATGAGATCATGACCTGAACTGAAATCAAGAGTGGGACGTTCAACTGACTGAGCCACTCAGGCACTCAGAACATGATTCTTAAATCAGTGCAAGCAGGGGCGACTGGGTGGCTCAGTTGGTTAAGCATTCGACTCTTTATTTCAGCCCAGGTCATGCTCTCACACTTCATGAGTTCAAGCCCTGCGTTGGGCTCCATGCTGACAGCACAGAGCCTGCTTGGGATTCTCTCTCTCCCTCTCTCTCTCATGCTGTCTCTGTGTCTCTCAAAATAAATAAGTAAAAGCTTGGGGCGCCTGGGTGGCTCAGTCGGTTGTGTGTCCGACTTGGGCTCAGGTCACGATCTCGCACTCTGTGAGTTTGAGCCCTGCGTCGGGCTCTGTGCTGACAGCTCAGAGCCTGGAGCCTGCTTCTGATTCTGGGTCTCCCCCTCTCTCTGACCCTCCCCCGCTCATGCTCTGTCTCTCTCAAGAATAAATAAACATTGAAAAAAAATAAGTAAAAGCTTTAAAAAAATAAATCAGTGCAAGTAAATAAAGATTAAGAAGATAACCCTGGCCGTTACCTTCCGAGGTTAGCTTTGTTATATCCCCCTCTTGTAAGGGGGGGGGGGCAATTGGGGCACAGAGAGGTTAACAGGTGTGAGAGTAGGGCCACATGTGCTGACCTGGACCCCTGTCTCTGCACCATAGTAAACCGAAAACTACACGCATACATATCCAGAGATCTTACCTCTGCAGCCTTTTCTTCATAACTTCCCAAGTATAACACTTAGTGGCAGAAGGAGAGTAGACCCTTCGTGCGAAATACAGAGGATCTGGCTTTATTTTGAAAGCTTTCCAAGCTAACGCGGTATTCGACAAGCAGGGCAAGCGCTGCGGGTTTAGATCTGACGGCAAAGCTTGGGAGAGCTGTCTAAAATGGCCTACTTTGCATTTGTGCGTATATAA
The DNA here is from genome assembly GCF_027475565.1 of Acinonyx jubatus. NCBI lineage: Eukaryota > Metazoa > Chordata > Mammalia > Carnivora > Felidae > Acinonyx > Acinonyx jubatus. Next base: position 84,927,487 of record NC_069391.1, on the reverse strand, counting down.
AAAAAATTGTCTGAAGATTTATTTTTATTGTCTGCAATTAGTTTGTATATGTTGGCTCCTTGTCCCACTTCCGCCTCAGGGACTCAGCTGTGTATTTCTCTTTCTTCCCAGAAAACACTCGCTCCGTGGCCCTCGACGAAGAGCTCAATGATAGAGTGTCTCTGTCCTATGAGGCAAGTCCTACTTTTAACTTGCACAGTAAAGCTGTCACACTAATAATGTCCTCGTACCAAAAATTAATTTGGATCCTCAAAAGGTAAAAATGTGTAGGCTTTCTGGGTGTCAGTATTCTTGGCAATCTAATTGAGCACTTCCCCGCCCCTCCCCAGACCATCATTATAAATTTGCCAAATCTGGCATACCTACAGGAGCTATTTGAGCTGCAAATCCGCATTGTGCTTGTAAATGCTGAGGTTCCTTGCTTATCACTGATTTAAATTTCCCATTAGGAGGGAGAACTCAGAAGCAACAGGCAATTCATTTGCAGGAATCAGAGACGAAGTAGGTTCTTAAACAGGGAGGACCCAAGAGACCAGTGGCTCAGCCGTTTTTCGCTAGGAAGTAAAGACCCAGCTCTGAGGCGCAAGCGTTGACAGTCTTGGCTTTGGTTGCCGCGAAAAACCTCAGAGTCCCCTGCAAATGCCGTGTTCACTTTGTAGCCAGTTCCGGCGTCCGATTCAGATTCCTAATTATTAAGGATGCCTCCCTCCTCTACACGTCTCGTTGCGGTTGCACCGAATATTGCGTATATATCCATGTCGTAAATCGACATTCACTGAACTTTTACCATGGGCCAAATGCAGTCATTCACTGAATAAATATTTTCTGAGTGTCCGCTAAGAACCAGGAGCTGGGTTCGGCATCGTGGATTCGACCAGTGAGCGGAACTGGGGCTTGTGGGGTTTCCAGTAGGGTGGGGGAGAGAGAGAGGATTAAATCCTCACGCGCACAGCCCCCCTATGTATACAGGTATAATCTCCGGTGAGTGTTCTGAAAGAAAAGAGGTGCCCGCAGAGAATGGGGGGGGCAGGTGGTCAGGGGTGACTTGCCCGGGCTGGACCCTTGCTTTTATATGCATCACTCATTCCATCTTCACATCAGGGCTTTGCTGTTGGAGTTCCCACCCTCACTTCGCAGAGGAGGACTTCAAAGAGCTGGGGAGGAGGTGAAAGGAAGGGCTTCTCATACCCTCCTTCAGATGCCCATGCAGCCATTGCATAGGGATCAAAGGGAGGGGCTGATTGGTTGGCTTACAGGCATGGAGTTAGGGCTCTTCAAGACAATCCCCCTCTCCCTCATCTGACCCCACAGGAAATTTTGTGTCAACATCCCACCTCCTCCCCCCCACCCCACCCCCACCCTCGCCCTGAAAAGACAAACAAGCTGTTATTACAGCTTCGGAAGGATGTGGAAACAGTTTAAAATGTCTGTGGCAGAACCAGGCAGCGGCAAATCCCATTCACTTGCGACTGAATGCGACAGTGACCCCCCGCATCATTTGCATGCGGTTTATCAGCTTCCTCCGCAGCTGCTGCACGTTTTAACCTGCAGCCTGCCTTTGGCCGCAACGCCTCCCAAGGTGAGAAGCGAGATACCGTGAGCGTGGACCACGGGCAGCCTGGGCATCACCAGAGATCTTGGGAGAAATCGAATGATGACGCTGGATGAGGGTTGGCCAGCACTGCCCTTCAGAATGTGGACTGGTGCTAATACCAGCCTAAAGGTAAATCTGCAAGTATGTGATACGTACAAACAAGGGTGTGTGTGGAGCCGTGAATAAATATCAGCTACTATTCGGAATCTACAGACACTGTGGCCCCTGGATGGGAGCATTAATGTGAGCTGGGGCCGCGACTTCCTTCTAGGTGTGCGAGGAGTGAAGAGTGTGGGTGTGTTAGTGAAACATACACTGATACACTTTTGGGCCTCATCCCTTTTATTCCTTCTGCAGCGTTCTCTAATAAACCAGATGAACAAGTGTATTCTGGCTTCTGGTGAGTTTCTAAGAGAATGAGAGGTGGGTCAGTAAGTTTACTAGTCCGCCTTGTAATTACTGGTTGGAGTTCAAGAAAAGAACCTCGTGACAAATCACACGTAGATCTCGTACAAACACATCACCTGTCTGGGGAGGACTCCAAGCTGATGATCAACAAAGTAATTTCTTTGTAACTGATAACTGCAGGGTGGGGGAGGGGCAGGTCTGACCGTGGATTTAAGTGTGGATTGGCAGATTAATAATAATTATGTTAGTTTTTCAGAGTGCCCCTCCCACTCTCCAGTCCCCTTCTCAATCCAGCTTGTTTTCCCTAATCTTTTTGTGTGTGTGTGTGTGTGTGTGTGTGTGTGTGTGTGTGTGTGTGTTTGCTTTCACCTTCATACAAAACGGATCTGGAATATAGCTGTTTATTTGATAGTTTACAAAACATGCCAATGTGCCTCTGGGCATGAGTACAATATAAATCACAAGCCATAAATAAATGACAGAATAACAAAAACAAAAATACGTACAAGCTGCAACTCACATGGCTTGTAACTAATGAGTCTTTTTTTTTTCCTCTTATTGGGGGAAAATGGAGTCAGTCCTATATATCTCTCTCATACCTAAGGATATTCACACTATTTTTTTTCCTCTTTCGATAAAAAAAAAGTTGACTTAATGCCAAGATTAGCTGACTAATAGAAAAAAAAATGTTAGAGATAACTCTTCTAAAATAAACCCAAAGGTTGCCCTCAGGTGAGGGAATATGGTTTATTTCAGCTTTTGTCTTTTTACTTTTCCTGTTTTATATTTCCTTCCACGGGTCATGGTAGTAATATTAGTCACTGTATGTCCGGGGCTTGCTCTACAGTGTCATTTCATTTCACAGTAAGCCTACCGGGCTACTCTGGGTTTACTGTGAAAGCTTCCATAAATTCAGGGCATCTGAGGAGTTTGCCTGGATGGCTCAGGTAGTAAGGAATGCACCTGGGATCGGCCCCAAACCTGCTTCCTTCCAAACCCCTTTGCCTTCCCCTCAGCACAACTATTCCTTCTTTGCATTCCCAAAGCTACGGGGTTCCCTCTCCCTTCTTGCTAGTAACTACCAGTAACCCTGGCACAGTTGTTTTTTTATTTCTTTAAAGCAATCTCTGTGCTCAACGTGGGGCTTGAACTTGAGACCCCCAGATCAGTAGTTGCATGCTCCATGACTGAGCCAGCCAGGTGCCCCTGGACACAGTCTTCCAGGGAAAGTGCTGCTTCCTCCCAGTGGGGCCAGCAGAAGTATAACTGTGCCAGGAAGCTAAGAAAATTTAGGCGTCGGGGCTCTTACTTCATGGCCCTCGTGATTGCTGGGAGTTGCCAAAAGTTATATGGTAATCTGTCGTCAAAAATTATATTTAGGGGCACCTGAGTGTCTGAGTCAGTTAAGCGTCTGACTTTGGTTCCGTCATGATCTGGCAGTTCTTGGGTTCGAGCCCCACATGGGGCTCTTTGCTGACAGCTCAGAGCCTGGAGCCTGCTTCAGATTCTGTGTCGCCGTCTCTCTCTGGGCCCATCCCCCACTGGTGCTCTGTTTCTCTCTCTCTAAAGTAAATATTTAAAAAATTAACAAATTATGTTTAATGATCTCTCAGTTGACAACTCCATTAGGTCTCCAATTTCATTAAAAACAAAGAATTGGATATTACCTGACTTTAAAAAAATTTTTTTAATGTTTATTTTATTTCTGAGAGAGAGAGGGGGTGGAGGGGCAGAGAGAGAGGGAGACACACAATCCCAAACAGGCTCCGGGCCCTGAGCTGTCAGCACACAGCCCAACGCGGGGCTCGAACACATGAACTGTGAGATCACGACCTGAGCTGAAGTCAGACGCTTAACTGACTGAGCCACCCAGGCGCCCCTACCTGACTTTTAAAAAATACTGTGTTCCTTTACTTTCTGTATACTTAGACCAATATTTTGAATTGTCTCTTTATTTGGTGTCCTGGATGTGTTTATACTCCGTGGCAATTAGTTCTAGTAAGATTAGGCTAAGGGAGAGAGGCTCCTGTTGTTAATAAAATGAACATGTTTGTTATGCATATTTCTTAGGACGATCAATTTTAGGAAAAGTACTTATGGAAGTAGATCTGGAAATTCATTCCCTTAAAATCCTCCGTGCTGGGTCTTCACGTACTACGGCATGCAGCCCATGGGTGTAGAGAGGAAGTGTGGATCATTCTCTCTCTTTCCCTCCCATCTCTCTCAATAGAGTTTGTTTTCCAAGGAAGAAGATAAACATCCTTACGATCTTTCTCCATAATGTTCCCCGTCTTTCATAATGGAATCAGCACCCCATCCCTTCTCTCAAACTGCCTCATTCTACACCTGCAGGAATAGAAGGCGTGCCCATCACCAAGTCATAAACACAAAAGCTGGGCCAGAGCTTTGAAATGGTATCTTGCATTGTCTGGTCGTCACAGAGGCCTCTTTGCCAAGCACCATTAGGATGAATTATTGTTGTAAAATATAGTCAATTCCTGTCATTCACAGTAGTTATATTCTCTAAGTCTGCTGCTAACACTGAGTTAGCAAGTACGGAACCATTGCTCCTAGGGGAATTACAGTGTTACGTTCCTATAAGCCTTTGGTTATGTTTTCGTCCAAAAATCAATATATGACCTGTTTTAGGTGTATTTCTGTTTAAAGGCACATTGTTGCGTATGTACTGTTTATTCACTAACATCGAGCTCACAAACAACAGCACCATAAGCCATGCCTAAACAAAGATGATATAAACCACTTATTTTCTCTATAAGATACATCACAGCCATCTTGCGGTTACAAGCAGTGGATAACACTGTGCTTGGGGATTGTTTAAGAAAATTTTTTTAATGTTTATTTTTTGAGAGAGAGAGAGAGAGGGAGAGCGCGCATGCAAGTGGGGGAGGGGCAGAGAGAGAGGGAGACACAGAATCCAAAGCAGGTTCCAGGCTCCGAGCCGTCAGCACAGAGTCTGATGAGGGGCTCGAGCACACAAATCACGAGATCATGACCTGAGCTGAAGACCTGAGCTGAAGCCTAATCGACTGGGCCACCCAGGTGCCCCTCGGGGACTATTTTACACAGCAAAATCACCAATAAATAGAGCATAAAATGTGAACAATGTGATACTACGTAGACTGCAAAAGACCACTCTTTAAAGTAGAAGAACCAAAACAACAAGACAGAGCGTGGCTTCATTCAATCCCAGCTGGGCCTGTGCTCATCAGGTGACACAAAGTTTTCATCGCCCTGCACGTGTCTGCAGATGATCATCAAACGTTGCTAATAGTGATTTGAGGGTTACAAATAAACCTCAGTGAGTAGGTGAATTCACAAATATGGGAAACCCAAGTAAGAGGGTTTTTTTTTTTTAATGTTTATTTTTGAGAGAGGGCAAGCAGGGGAGGGGCAGAGAGAGAGGGAGACAGAGAATCCGAAGCAGGCTCCTCCATGAGGCCAGCACAGAGCCCGATGTGGGGCTTGAACCCAGAAACTGTGAGATCGTGACCTGAGCCGAAATCAAGAGTCGGACACTTAACCGGCTGAACCACCCAGGGGTCCCTCAAATAAGAGTTTGAATCCCACTGTTGAATGGTCTAGACCATGTGCACATTACCATATTCTGTTTTAATTCCTTATGCATGACATCAGACCATGATGCATGACCATATGCATGACCATGATACGTAGACATTTGTTTCTAATTGTTTGGCTGAGAAGCAGATAGTTTTGTGGAACACCATGTCAAGTGGTATGGCTACCATATTGCTGAGGATAATACACTTCAGAGTGAGGAGAAGGGGGCAGGAGACATTCTGGTCCGAGTTCCTTTGAAGCAACTGTGGACCAGGAGGTGGGATCTGCTAAGAGGTATGAGGGAGAGCCCATGGGGGGTGTTGAAGACCTTGGTCTAGACTTCAACCTATGGAATCGCAGCCCATTACCAGATTGGGCTGCTCCCTGTGGGAGGCAAGAGATAGACAAAGGGGCAGATGCTCACCCAGAGACCATCTGACCTCCGGGAATGCACCCAGTTCTGGGTTTCTTTGCTCTCAGCTCAGCAGCTGTCCGGCGATGTCCCTCTGGATGCCAAGCTTGCCGTCACAGGCCCCGGGCAGAAGAGGTTGGCCAGAGGTCGCTTTCCAAGTGTCATTGGGAGAAGGAAGAGGGTAGAAATCATCTCTCAAAGCTTTGGACAGATTATCCTCATGAGAAAAGTCAGGGCTTTGGATGCTGCGCTGACAACAGAGTCCATCGGGAGGCGGAAATGGAGGTGGGGTGGTTTCAGGGAAATCGTGTTCCGGGGGTCCTCCTCTCACTTCTGACAGGAGTTGCTCCGTCTAGGGGATAAACAAGAGGAAAACTCTGGATCACGGCTGTGGTTTCCCCATTTGATCCTCTGACCTCCATTCAGTCCCTACGGATAGCTGGGAGACATCCCCCCACCCCCACCCCCGGCACGGTCGGAGGCCGGCCCACCAGAGATGGGACCTCAGCAGGTGCGTGTGCCCAGCTGGTCTCCACGAGCGCTCCATTGCACGGTGGGGCCCCTGTGTCGTCTCAGCCACCCTCCCGAACTGAGTAAAACAAAGCTGGATGGCCCCGAGAAGAAAATGCTGATGACCGGAACGAGGAGACGGCCTCGTCGGACAGAAAACAGAAGCTTGGGATACGCTAGAGAGTCGAAAGCCGTGGTGGTTCAATTAGATGGTTCAATAGATGGAGTGGATCTGCCTTATGTTCAACACAAAGGTAAGAAGAAATGACTCCCTTTCTCCCAGTGCTTGGACCCAGGCAGATACCGCTCAGATACCGTAAAAACAACGGCTGGAAGGTGAAACATTCCAGGGAGGGGAAGCCTAAGGAATTCTTAGACATCTTCGCGAGCCTGGGAAGACAAGAAGGAAAGGAGAGTAGGAATTTCTGTGCCCTCGAGCTGTATCCATTTGGAATACTAAGAAATTAGGCTCCTAGCTTCTGACGTTGGAAAATGGTAGTAAGGGCTATTCCAAACTTACTTTTGTGTCTGAACCGTTGGAGAGGGCTTCTGCGACTTCTCAGCTGGGAACCCGGGCGAGTGCGTTGCTCTTTGGTGCCTCAGTTTCCTCATCAGTAAAGATGAGGGTAACCACAGTATCTCTCTCTCAGGGTGGCGGGGAGGAGTCAGTGCATTAATGCACATGATATGCTTGGGCCCGCGCCGGGCATGGGGTAAGCACGATGAGATGCCATCGCTCGCATCCCAGCTACCTTCCTCTGGTGGGTGTCTGCTCATCCCTCATTCTGATGGTGCAAATTCGGGAAGGCTCCCAGTCTCCCTGGCCCAGGCCGCGGTTGGGTAGACCCAGCACAGCAAGCCGGTTATTGTCCACTGACCCAAGCTGATTTGGAGCGAGTAGAAGGGGCCTTGCCTTTGCTGAAATGGAGGAAATCCACGACTGCTTCCAGCATATGACTAAGACCTTCCTGTAAGAGGCGAGGCGAGACCATATGGTAACCTTAATTGAGTCCCTACATCTAGTCATGACCAAAGCTTAGCTTTCCCAGTTTCGTAGTGAATCACAATATTTTGATATTTTGCTCCAGTTAGCTGAAGTTGAGTCTCTGCCCCCCGTATTAATGTGGAGGCAAGACTGCCATTAACGTTTTTTTGTTTAAGTCACAAAACTCCTGGTTTCTTGAAGGTATGGTGGGAGTTCTACTAAGGTCAAGATAGTGCCCTTTTAGAGGTGCTTTTTTCTTTCTTTCTTTCTTTTTTTTTTTTTTTAAAGCAATCTCTACACCCAGTGCGGGGCTCTAACTCACAACCTAGAGATCAGGAGTGTACGCTGTACTGGCTGAACCAGCCAGCTGCCCCTAGAGATGCTTTATGAGTCATTTTCATCCGCCATTCACTTCTTTTTATGTTTGAGAGAGAGACAGAGAGAGAGATGGGGGGGGGGGGCAGAGAGAGAGAGAGGGACAGAGGATCCCAAACGGGCTCTGTGCTTGACAGCCGTGAGCCTGACACGGGGCTTGAACCCACGAACCTGAGCTCCAAATCAGTGGCTCAACAGACTGAGCCACCCAGGCGCCCCCACCTTTCACTTTGAGGAGAAATCAGACATCCCCCCCCCCCCCCACGGCCTACTTTCCACTTAGCCTCAGACAACATATGAAGGCTGAACAGGCTTTTTTGACAGAAGGATAAAGAGGTTCAAGAGCTACTTTAGGGGTCTTCAGCAGCATGAAAGTACTTAGCGCCATCCAGGCAGTGGGTAGTAAGGGGAAAGGATGAGGAAAGGGCAGGAGAGTGCTCTGAGGAGGCTGGGACCAGTGCAGGCAGCCTGGTTGGTGAGGGATGGGGGGTGGGGCAGCATGCAGGTGCTCTGTGGTCCCCACCCCAGAAACCCTCTCCACAGCTCCAACTCCTGGATATCTGATTCCTGGAAGCTCCGAGGGCACAAATCAAAGCCATGATTTGTGAGAAGTGACAATATGAGGTAAGGAAGTGAGAATGAGGTAAAAAGAGCATGGTGCTTAGATGATAAGAGACGAGACAGCGAAGGAGGCCAGAGAAGGCCTCTTCAGTTTTAATATGAAATTTATTGTCAACTTGGTTTCCATACAACACCCAGTGCTCATCCCAACAGGTGCCCTCCCCAATACCCGTCACCCACCCTCCCCTCCCTCCCACCCCCCCATCAACCCTCAGTTTATGCTCAGTTTTTAAGAGTCTCTTATGGTTTGGCTCCCTCCCTCTCCAACTTTTTTTTTCCCTTCCCCTCCCCCATGGGTTTCTGTTAAGTTTCTCAGGATCCACATAAGAGTGAAAACATGGTATCTGTGTTTCTCTGTATGGCTTATTTCACTTAGCATAACACTCTCCAGTTCCATCCACGTTGCTACAAAAGACCATAGAGAAGGCCTCTTCGGGGAACAAGGTGAGGAGTCAGAGAGGCCACATCAGGAAGCAGGACCACAATGGGGGGTGGAGGGGACTGGGGGGAGGGGGCGGGGAGACCCTGAGACCAGAGATTCCTTAGACCTGGCAGGGTTTTAGGGTCGGGACAGAGACCCCAGCGGGCGTCTAGGAAGTCACCCTGCTTAGTTAAGGACATCGTCTTTGTGGAATCCCAACGGATTTACAATCCTTGCTTCCTTCCTGCAATCCATTCCGCCAGAGGGGGGTCACCGACCAAGGACACATAGAAGTTGGTTCCGAATGTGAAGAAAAGTTCCCCTGATGGCACTGAGTCTATGGCTGTGGGGGCCTCTGGTCAAAAAGAAAGGAAAAAAAAAAAAAAAAGACGTCTTTCTTTTCTTAATTTCCTGCCGCGGACCAATTTCTCTTCGCACAAGACTAACGTGTGATGTGGCTCCCCAGGGTTTGGAGCCCCCACCCCCACCCCCCCATCCCTGGACGCCGGAGCCAACCGGCCAGGTTGGGTAGCAGCTGGGACCAGGCGTCAACTTGGGGACGAGCGTCCCAGGCCCTCCCGACCCACAGCGAGGGCAACGGTCCATCCGAGAGAGCGAGCCTGCGACGCCAGGTGACCGGAGGGGACTGCGGTCGTTGGAGGCCAGCCAGGTGCCCGCGCGAGCGTCTCCCCCGCCGCCTGGCCGCCGCCGTCCGCACTGGGGACGGCCGCTCCCCCCGGGTGTGAGTGGCCCGGAACCCGGGCGAAGGCGCAGCCGGCAGAGAGCCCGGGCCCCGGCCGTTCCCAAACCCGCGCCCACGCCCGCAGAGCGGACCCAGCGAACAGCAGGTGTCACCCTTCTGCTTGCAAAGCCCCGGCGCCTCCAGGTGCCTCGCGCCCTCCGCCAACGTGCGGCTGGGAGCCGTGGCCGCGCGCACCTGCGCGGCGCCCGCGGGGCGGGGGTCGCCGTGTCCCCGCGCGCCCCCCGGCGGGGGCGAGGGGCGGGGCGGGCGGGGCCCCGGGCGGCAGGTGCCGGCGGGAGCCCGCGGGCTGCCGGAGGTCGGCGCTCGGCGGCGCGCGGAGGTGAGGAGGGCGGCCGGCGCTTGCAAGTCCCTCCCCTTCCCCCGGCCGTTTCCCGGGGCGCCGCCCGGGCTCGGGGCGGCGGCGCTCGCAGCATGGCCCGGGGCCCGGCGCGCCTGCAGTTCCGCGTGCAGCTGCGCTTCGTGACCGAGGAGCAGCTCTTCGGGGCGGGGCCGCTGTCGCCCCCCAGCCCGAAGTGCCTGCGGCTGGAGGTGCACCCGGCGGGGGAGGAGGCGGACGCGACGGTGACCGACGGTGAAGTACCCAGTCCCGCTCGGAAGTTGGAGCCGGGCGCGCGCGAGCGCGGCGTGCGGGCGGCGGGGGCGGCCGCGCGTCCGCGGGGGGTGCGCGGCGCGGGCGAGTGCGGGGTGCGCCCCGCGGCTCCCCGTGGCGGGCGGGGGGGGGGGGGGACGTGCCGGGCGGCTTCCGCCCACCCGGCCCGGCCCGGCCCGCGTTGCGTCTTTAGTGCGCTCAGAGAACTTGGAAGCCGTGGGCAGCCGGGCCCTGAGAACTTGGCCGTAACTTAGAGGTGTCCGGAGCGAGGTCCCGAGAAGAGAGGCGCGCGACGCACCCACCCAGGAGCAGAGCGGGACGGGAAACCCTGTCTCCTTTCTTCCAGGCCTGCTGGGCTCTCCTTCCCTCCCCGGCGGCGGGCCGCCCTCCAGCCGCACCTGCAGCCTGGTGCTGGCCGCGTTCTGACGCGCCGGGAGGGCTGGGCCGGGGGTGCACCGGTCCGGGGCGGCTGTCGCGGCCGGTGTGGGCTCTCTACTAGGTGTCTCCTTTTAGGTTCAAAAAGCGACCTCTGCCACGACGTGCACTTTTTCCAGTCCCTAGGTTCCTGGAGCTGTGGGCTGGCGAATGCTTCTGATCTTTCCAGGGTCCTGGACCTTTTTGAGCATCCGAGGAAACCTATAGAGCCTGGCCCCACAAAATGTGCATAGGGAGCACCAAACTTTGCATAGAGATATGAAGGGGTAACAAACAGCTCCTCGGCGCGGCTCATATTAAACACCCCATCCTAGTAAGGGTGGGGAGCAGAGCCCCAGACAGCTGCAAGCCTCCAAAGACTCCTGGGGCTTCTTTCTTCCGACCCTAACTTCTAAGATTCTGAGTACAGTTGAAAATGCTCTGCCGTTGTGATGTGGTTCCGTTGATAAGAATTCCCACAAGTTCAAATAACTCTCAGGTCCAGACGTGCTCGTCTGGGACAAAGCGAATCCAAGTTCACTGCTACACCGCCGAGGCCTTAGAACAGACTCAGGCACACAGTAGGCATTCGATAAATGCTTGTTGTGGTAGAAAAGAAAACCATCCGATGTGTTTTCTCCCTTTACTCTGGGCTGGAATGGAGAAGTCTGGGTCTTTAAAAAATAAGTATTAAAAACTGTTTGACTGGTGTCTTAGTTTGAGTCTTGGCCCGGGATCAGAAGCCTTACTCAGCAACTCCTAGATTGCAGGAGGGAAAAGAAAGTAGCTTTCAGTGTTTCCCCTGGGAATTTTCAAACGCAAGGTGCCAGGAAACTGTTCAGTTTGTCAACGATGGTAATTTTTTTTTAATGTTGTTGGTTTTTCCTTTTGAGAGAGAGCATGAGAGGGCCCGGGGGAGGGGCAGAGAGAGAGAGAGAGAGAGAGAGAGAGAGAGAGAGAGAGAGAGAATCCTAAGCAGGTTCCGTAGACACCGTGGAGCCCCAATGTGGGGCTCCAGCTCACCAACCTTGAGATCATGACCTGAGCAGAAATCAAGAGTTGGACGCTTAACTGACCGAGCCACCCAGGCACCCCAGTGATGGTAATTTTATTTAATCCGTAGCCATACACATGGAGAAACAAAGGACCAGGTTTGAGATTTACACACTACTCAGTGTCCTATGAATTCCTTTCCCACAGATACGTGTTCAGAGAAGAAATACTGGAAGTTCGAGGTCATTGAACTCGTAGACTCCCCAACAAGTAACCCAGTGCCTGGCCTATAAGGACGAAGTTCCTTTACACAGAAGAATATGTTTTCCCTTAAAGCCATAAATAGAGTCTAGAGGTGACCTCTGTGGTAGGGATTAGACCAGACTCATGGAAATAGAAGGAATAATTAAAGCTGAGGCAGGCAGGCAGTCATTGTGTGAATTTTTGAAAATTCCTCGGGAAAGATTCACTAACAAGGAAGCAGAGAACTCACGCTCTTAACAGCTTGAGTCCTAAAATGCAGTTGTTAAAGCTGGCTACTCTTTTTATGGAGAGTTTCTGGAGAGAAACTATTCTGGAGTTGTTTTTTTAGTAGCTCGTCTTACTGTATGGCCAACTAGACCACTGTGGGTGATGGCCAGGCAGAGCAGGTTGAGAAACAGATTCTAGTATACTCTTAGAAGAAATATGGTGTTGTATTCAAATATCGGACCTTGAGTAGCAGAAGTCCAAATGGCGAGGCTTTCTCCCCGGGTGAAGTTTTTGGGATGGGTGCAAAGTCTTTAATGGATTGGAAGAATGGGTCTAAGCAATGTATCCTTAGAAAATGATACAGTTTCTTAGCTCATGTATGGAATTAGTTATTAAAGAAGGAGGCTCTGGTAACTGTGCCTGGATTCAAATCCCGGTGATGTGTTTTACTAGCTGTGCTGCACTTAGGAGATGATTCACCCTATGTAAGCGTCTGTTTCTTCATCTGTAAAGTAAGAATGGCCACACGCGTGTTACATCATTAAATAAAATAACATATATACCACGTATAATGCATGGCATGTATTAAGAGCTCAGTACGTGTTTACCATTATTATTAATGTTTATATTCTGCCCCCCCCCCCAAATAATAGTTTCCTTGGCTGTTCTGAGGGATAGCCAGGCTGTATTTTTGTCAAGATGTTCCAAAGGAAACTCCATTAAGTCTAATCGATAATAACTAGGAAAAACTGAACAATCTTTTAGAGTCCCAGTCTCAATAGCTTGTCATGTAAAAAAAAAAAAAAAAAAAGGAACAGGACAAGACAAACCAGTTTATTCTAATTTCAGGCCCTCCAAAACTGACAAATGATTTTATGAAGGGAACACACCAGGGGGTCCAGCACTCCAGCTTATGAAGTCTGAGAAGACAATCATTTATTCCTTTTTTTCTCAAACATATTTTTTTGAGACCCTCTTTCTACCGCGAGCCTTCCCAAGAGCATGCCTGGTTCATCCTTTTCTCCCCAGAGCCTTCGACAGTACCTGGTACCCACAAGGCATCAGTAAGTGTTTGTTGAGTGAATTGGGGATCTAAATCAAGAATTTATTTTAGTGTTTATTTTTGAGGCAGAGAGAGACAATATGAGCAGGGGAGGGGCAGAGAGGGAGGGAGACACAGAATCCGAAGCAGGCTCCAGGCCCTGAGCTGGCAGTACAGACCCCACAGTGGGCTTGAACTCATGAGCTGTGAGATCATGACCTGAGCCAGAGGTGGACACCCAACTGACAGAGCCACCCAGGTGCCCGTTAAATCAAGAATTTTTAAATTTTTTGGGGCGCCTGGGTGGCTCCGTTGGTTAAGCGTCCGACTTTGGCTCAGGTCATGATCTCGCAATTCATGAGTTTGAGCCCCGCGTCGGGCTCTGTGCTGACAGCTCGGAGCCTGGGGCCTGCTTCGGCTTCTGTGTTTCCCTCTCTCCCTCTGTCCCTCCCCCTGCTCACTCTCTCTCTTTTCTCTCTCAAAAATAAATAAACACTAAAAATTTTTTTAAAACAAAATGTAGTGCATTGATAGGAAATTTGAAGCGTAGTGAGGTCAACGAATCTGGAGATGGTTGCCACTGGAAGGTTAGTTCTTCAGGGTTCCCAAGAGAAGGAAACATGCCACACCATGGTGGTGAGCACGTGGAGAAGCAGTAGGCGGGTCAGGGGGCAGGGGGAGTAAGGGGAATTGTGGGTAAGAGCCTTCACTGTGGTTTCTGTGGGGGAAGAATGGGGGAGGCGGGGTAAGCAGGCTGAGGGTGGCTGCTTTGAATAATTTCAGCAGGCTGGGGGTGTAGGGTCTCTCCCGAGTTGCCGGGCACCTGGCCCTGGGTTGATTATCGTTGATGGTGGCCTGGAGTTGGAGTGTGAGAGCCCGCTATAGGGAATGTTGGGGGTGTGGGCTCTGGATTGACCGGCTTGTGTTTGAAAAGTGTGTTTGCAGTGAGTTGTTGACTGTCTCCAGGAATTGGCTCATCTAGGAGGGGCGGTCTCCCTGGGGTCCCCAAGGTCCCAAGTGTCAAAGCATCAGTATACAGGAATAAAAGACAGAGTTGGGGCACCTGGGTAGCTCAGTCCGTTGGGCATCCGACTTCGACTTGGGGGTCATTACCTCGCAGATCATGAGTTCAAGCCCCATATCTGGCTCTCTGCTCCCAGCGCGGAGCCCGCTTTGAATCCTCTGTCTCCCCCTCTGCCCTCCCCTGCTTGCGGATACTCTTTCTCTGTCTAAAATTAAAAAAAAAAAAAAAAAAGAAAGAAAGAGTTAATACAAGGGAGAATCAGAACATACCGGAATCGGTTAGTATATAGGGTGGGGGTGGCTGCACAGAGGAAGGGCCTGTGGTTAAGGTCTTGAGTTCAGGTGATGGGGGAAGAATATTATTTTCATCCCTAAAATATGTTAAGGAACTGGAAAATGGAGAGGAACCACACAGTGGGTGGGGGATGGCCTGCCTCCTCTCTACCCCTTCCCTAAGGTAGGTTTCCTGATGGGGGGGGGGGGGGCCGGAGGACAAAGGAATTTAAGATGTGGGACTGTGTCACACAAAAGTTAATGGTAGGCCAGGTCTCCAGGAGAGGAGACAGACGCTTTCTTCCTTGTTCGGTTTAGAGCTGTCTTTTAATTAATCTGGAAGAGTTAGGAAGATACGTGAATAAGCCTCATAGGTAATCAAGTATAAAAAAGCAGTGATTTTCTTGTCTCCGAGGTATTTTAAAAGGACGCTACGTATCTTGTTCCCTTGCGGTTGCTCATCTCATTAGAGGGGGAAAAAAAGAACAGAGGAAAAGTCAGAGAAAAACATCCTTTGTATCACATGGGAGTATTAATCTCCCTTCATTAAATTCTGTGGTAGCAAGTGAGTAAGTTGGAGCCTCTGACCAGGATCCTGAAGTCAGTCACCTACAAACGATAGAGGCATTCATTATTTTTCATTCAACAAACATTTATCGAACACGTGTTCTGCGCGAATCACGGGCTGAACAGTAAATGAGCTGGAGAAAGACCCATTTGTCTGGAGCTAATATTTTAATTGGGGGAAGACAATAGCCAATGACAGAGCGAGGCAATTGCAGAGCGAGATAAATGTTTTGAACCCAATGGGAAGGAAAAAGAAAAGAGACAAAGGGAGGGAGGGAGGCCAGTTCAAAGAGTGGTCGGGGAAGGTCTCTCTGAGGAAGGAACATTTGATGTGAGGCAGTAAGAATGAAAGCAGCCAGCTAAGCCAAGAACCAGAGGACGAGCACCCCGGGCAGAAGAAATGGCAGGTGGCAAGGCCCCGAGGCTGGAAGGAGCTGTGTTTGCGACCGGGTGGAGAGGGACGGGAGCAGTATGAGTGAAAGTTCGTGCTGCAATTACTCTTAGAGTATAACGAGCCATCTCGGACCCAGTGACTTAAAATAACTATTTGATCACGTTTCCAGATTCTGTGGGTTAAGGGACCAGGCAGAGTTGGGCTGGGTGAGGCTTTTGCTCCTTGTGGCATCGACCGAGGCTGCCCTCTGGGACTCAGCTGGTGGCCAGCCTGGTCTGGGGGGATGCAAGAAAGCTTCCTTTACCTGGGCTGGTATCTGGGCTGGTGTGACGGTTAAGCTTTTGTGCCAGTTTGGGTGGGCTGCGGGCCCAGATATTTGGTCAGATATTACCTGGATGTTTAGGTGAGGGTGTTTTTGGATGAGACTAGCATTTAAATTGGCGACTTGGAGTAAAGCAGATTGCACTCCCCTCCCCCGTCCCCGAATGTGGGTGGGCCTCGTCCAATCATTTGAAGGCCTTAACAGGACAAAGCCTGATCTTCCCCGAGCAAGAAGGAATTCTGCCAGCAGATGGCCTTTGGACTTGAACAGCAGCACTGGCTCTTCCCCGGGTACTCACTCTGCCAGCCTACCCTGTGGATTTGAGATTTGCCCGATGTCCCCACACACCCTATGGATACTGTTTCTCCAGAGAACCCTCATAAAATGGAGAGGATTCGGAGATAGGACAGTCAGTGGGGAGCCTGCGTGTGGCTTGGCTCCCTCCCACATGAGCTCCTCCCACCACGGGCTTCTTCCATGGAGACACATGGCTCCAAGAGAGAGTTTTCCCACAGACTAAGCAGCAGCCGCATGACTCTTGGTGACACGCACCTGGAAATCAGTATGACATCCCCCGTGTCATACCGTATTGATCACCGCAGGGATAAGGCTGCCCAGGTTCGAGGAGAGAGCGTGTAGACCCCACTTCTTTATGGCCAGAGTGGCACAGGATTATGTGTATAAACTGTGTTAGGGCGAGCCTCAGTGGCTGTTGATTTCCGCTCAGGTCGTGATCTCATGGTTCATGAGATCGAGCCCCACAAGAGCCTGCTTGGGATTCTCTCTCTCTCTCTCTCTCTCTCTCTCTCTCTCAGAAATAAAAATACAACTTTAAAACTGCCAGTTAGACCAACCAGGTCATATGGGATGTAACACACTCACTCTCTCACTCACTCACTCACTCACTCACTCACTCACTCACTCGCTCGCTCACTCATGGGGTTTGGGGCATGAAAACCTCCCTCTCCATCGCAATTACTGAAAAAGCTGGTTAGAGACCATGGATTTTGATAGGTGCCACAGCGGACTCCTTAACTCTTCTCTCTTGAATTGAATTTGCTCCTCCTCACCTCCCCCTGCAAAAACAAACAAACAAACAAACAAACAACACACAAAACCCCTGTAAGCCTACCACTTGGTGAGCAGCCCAGAAAACACCATCTCAGCTGGTCATGAAGCGGGTGGGAGGGGGCTGGGATAGGTGGGCTCCTGTCCTTCTCCCGAAGGCATTGGAGAACCCTGAGGGGACAGGGGGTGCAGCGAGGCTAGAATCGCCACTGCGGAGCAGCATTTCTGAGTGAGGCATGGGTAGCGCATGTGCTGAGGAAGTTCTTCATTGTGAGAGACATCACAGAGAGGTGAGCGTCCCTGGCCCCTTGGTGGTAGGTGCCAGCCACCCCCCCCCCCCCGTTGTACCTGTTTCTGTGACAGTGAAGAAGAAGTTCATGTGTGCCAGCCGAATGCCTTTCATGTGGGTGCAGGAGGAAGGAAAAGTGCAGAACTCTGGCCCCTGCTCACGCCCCGATGATCACAAACTCAAATACTCTGAACTTCTCCATCTAGAGCACCAGAGAAACGCAGCGTGTACCTTTGGCACGGTAGTCCCTCTCCCCAACAGTAGACCCCTCCTGTTCACAGTCCGGTGAACAACACAGGGTTGTTAGAATAGGAATCCTGCCGAGTAACTTCTTTCTTTTCTTGCTATTTTACCAAGAGCAACACTTGCACGATTTCGTTTTAGTTTTCCCAGGAAGATATTTAATACAACTAAACGGGGATGCCCAGCTACACCTGGTTTGGGGCTCCAGCCCTGTGGGCTGTTCGTCAGTGAAGAGAAAGCATTGCTTTCCTCTGTGAGGCAGTAGGGGTATCTCGAATGGATGCAAAATATAAAACCATCCAAAGCCCTTGTGTGTTTGAGTCTAACGTCACTGAAGGGAAAATGAATGAAAAGACTCCTTTCCCTGGCGAATACGGACTCTTTATGATTCCTTTCTTCCTCCACTTTGAATAATTGTACTGAGTTGTGGTCTGTATTGAGTACCCATGAATAAACCAGTTTAAAGACAGGCACTCCACGGATTAAGACTTAAGAGTCCGTGCCACATGGAAGAGAAAACAGACACAGGCATCTTGTGAGTCAACGGACAGCACAGCCGTCCCTTAATTTGATGAGTTAGTACTTGAAACGAAGAGGTTTATCTAGGCAAGAAGTTCTCCTCCCAGGATCATCCCCCCCAAATAAGCCCCTAGTGCTTGGGAGACCTCCCCACACCCCTCAATTCTCTCTCCCCTGCATCTGGGTTTTCACAGTGAAGATTTGCAGATAAAAGCTGAGGGGGTTAGATTTTCCCAGCATTTAATCCTTGAATGTTTCACTCAGAGGAATGACTTTGCATTCTTGAGCAAGGTCTTTTTTTTCTGGGTCTGAGAGATTGCTGGGTATCCTTAATCACTCTCCAATTGTATTTACCTCCATTCAGCTAAGCTACTCCTTCATGGTAGGTGCTAGACATGTTATGTCTAGACTCACGGTGAGCTGGAGGGAAAAATAATATTGACCTGATTTTATTGGTTCATTCTGTCCCAGGTGTATCGTCCTCAAAACCTGCCTCTGTCCCCCTTTCCGTGATACTGTCTTGTGTTTAATCACCCAGTCTTTAGCCTGGGGCGAGGTGGGACTTCTAGTCACAAACCCAAAGTCGGATTAGGCCACGGAATTAGAAAACACTGTTTGCTCATGGTTTGCAGCAACTAGATTTATCAGTGAGTTTAGAAACCCGAGTAAGAGAGTCGCGTGGCTGATGGTAGGCCTCTTGGCATATTTCAGGCAGAATTAAGGTTTTCTAAACTCTGGACCAGTCATCTAAATAGAATTGTGTGACCTTCCTTTGTTAATTGCTTCTCACCATTTTAACCCCTGTGTTATAAGAAGGGTGGCGAGGTGGTTGGATTAACCAGATCAGATTTCCCCATGTTTTAGCTTCATGACCTTGGGTTTAGTGAACCTACCAGAAGCTTACTTTGTTTTCTCTTGTAGAAGCTGAGATCATTTTTACCTCATAAGGTTATGTGGGGTGGGGGGGGGGGAGAGAAACAGAATAATGAAATGTGAAAGACAATACAGTGACTTCCATTTATTTTTGAGGGAAGTAGGGTCAAAACGATCCAATAAAAATAACGCAGAGATGCTCGGCAAGCAGTCGTAAAGCAAAGTTACCACCTCTCTGGGGCGTACTTCATGTTCTAGAACCGTTTGCAAAGCGGTTTCTGTGGGATTCTGTCCATGGTGGACTTCGCACAGGACTCTTCGGGAAAAATATATTTTGTGATTCTAGCCACTTTCACCCTGTGGCTCTCTGTCACACTAGTCTGTCTCTCTACTGAGGGATCATTTCTCAGGGCCTTTTTAGGTACCGTTCCATCTGCCTACAATGCTTTTCAGACTCCACATCTCCACTCCAGCCTTTTTGTATATTTGAGTCCTTCTCGTTCTTTACGTCAAAGCCTGGAAATCCTTTTTGCAGAAAGGACCTCTCATGGCCCGCCGTGCCCACCGCCATTTGTCTAAGCCCTCTGCTTTCGTGGCGATGATCACAACTTGGAATGAGAAGTGAAAGAATTTTATGACCTACTGTTGGTTAAAATCGAAGTTGGAAACGCAGGCCGCAGGTTGCAAGAGGATTTAATGAGAAACCTTGAGAGGCAAGGAAGAGGTTGACCCAAATGCTTCTGCGAGCATGAGCGACAAGGTTGAAGTGTGTTTTCCAATTAGGAGCCATGAACGCATGGAGAATGGTGAGTACTAGCCGGGTCAGGAGAAAGCTCTGTCTCGGTCAGAGCTATGCACATTCTGAATCTTGTCATCGTGAAACTGAGTTCCTGGTCAGTGTCTTTACTAAGAAGGGCAAAAAGGTCTCCAGTCGTATTTCGTTTTTAACCGTGGAAAGGCCATGGTTATCTGCTGGGAAATAGAAGTCAACCTTGAGGCGATTAAGACTGCTGAAAAGCTTGTTTAACATGTTTGTTGTGGGAAATTGTATTTACTTACTATATGTTTATGTTAGAAAATTGCATTCTTTAGCATGTTTGTTGTGGAAAATTGAGTTTATTCGCCTTGTTGTGTTGTACGCAGCAGCACCATGATGAATAGCTTACTAACTTCCTTCAGTAACTCTAGCTGTACCTGTGAGAGGAATTCGTTTCATTTATTGATTCGTGCAGTTCATATTTATTGCATACCCACCATGAGCCCATGAGCCAGACACCGTTCAGGGCAAATAGCAGTGTATCAGTTATCTATTGCCGGGTAACAAATAACTAGAGACTTAGTGGCTTAACACGACACGCATTGATTGCCTCCTCATTTCTGTGGTCAGGAGTCTGGGCAAGGCTTCGGAATCCTCTGCGTAGGGTCTCAGAACCTGCAGTCAGTGCTCTGGCCAGTGCTGAGATTTCAATATAAAAACTTGACCGGGGAGGGATCCTCTTGTGTGGTTGTTGGCTGAGTCCAGTTCTTTAAGCGCTTTTCACTGTAGGCCTTGGCTTCTTACTGCCCATTTGCTGGAGGTTACCTCCAGTTCAGTGGTACATGGGCCTACACAGTGTGGCCCTATGTCCTCAACGCCAGCAAGAGAGGAAGGGGTCTGATAACAAGATGGAAGTCTCGGTCAAATGTAACTTAATCATGGAAGCCACGCCTGTGACCTTCGCCATCGTCTGTTGGTTAGTCCCTAGGCCGGTCCACACTTGACGAGAGGGGATTACATGATGGCACGATCATGCCCTCCCAGGAGGCAGGGATCGTTGAGGGCCATCTTGGAGTCTGCCCCGCCATGTGGAATGAACAAAAAGAGGTCACCACTTTCACAGAGCATGTATTCTAGTACCATTTGGAAAGGATCAGGGACTTTGTGCTGGACTTCCTGCAGTCTTGGCTGAGAAAAACATAGTTGGAGTTCTAACATGAATTGGTAAACATCACGTAAAGAATCCTTCTTCTTTAAATTAGTTATCAAGTACAGTCCTGCCCTGAATCTCCCAGGGAGTCTGCAGCTAAATCGCAGAACAAAAGAACATATCTAAAAGTATACAACATCTGCTAGCAGAGTTGCACTGATCGATAGAACCAAAAATCAGCTCCACTGTGCCTCTGGCTTCTAGGTCCTTTGCTCTGCTTTGGAGAGCTGGATGGAAGAGGCCCCTGTCTAGGACCAAGACAAATCCCGTGGTGGTAACTCGTGCTTAGTTTTTAGTCAGGGTTACTTCATCATGACCTCATTGCTTTTTGTGGAGGGCTTAGCTAGCTATTCTTTGTGGGGAAGAGATGCATTGAAGGTAAGTTTGTGCTTAGGTTCAGACACTGAAGCAGTTTCAGGTTGCTCACAGGACACATTGCGACGTTGTTTCAAACGCGAGAAATTACAGTGGCCGTTGTATGGAGTGAACAAGGAGGCCAGTGCAGTATGGGAAAGGAGAAATGGATAAGGAAGGGAGAAAGGAGGGAAGAGAAGAAAGGAGGAAGAGGAAGGGAGAAAGGAAGAAGGGAGGGAGGGAGGAAGGGAGGAGGGCAGAAGGGAGGGAGGGAGAAAGGGAGGAAGGATAGAAGGAAGGGAGGTAGGGAGAAAGGGCGGGAGGAGGGGAGGAGGGCAGAAAGGAGGGAAGGACAAAGGGAGGAAGAGGGAGGGAGGGAGGGAGGGAGGGAGGAAGGAAGGAAGGAAGGAAGGAAGGAAGCTAAGCCCTCACTGTGTATTTATTGCATCTTAGGTGATAAACGAGGGGTACACTCTACGGATCTCGCTGTTTTCTGTGGCAGTCACGTTGTAGGACTTAAAGTCATAATCTAAAACCTGTTTCACAAACCTTGACATTTACCCAGTCATGGGTTTAGAATTCATATTATATTTTATTTTATTTTATTTTATTTTATTTTATTTTATTTTATTTTATTTTATTTTTTTATTTTTTTAATGTTTATTTTAGTTTTGAGGGCGAGAAAGAAGAACGTGAGCAGGGGAGGGGCAGAGACAGAGAGGGAGACACAGAATCCGAAGCAGGCTCCAGGCTCTGAGCTGTCAGCACAGAGCCTAATGCAGGGCTTGAACCTGCGAATCATGAAATCATGACCTGAGCCCAAGTCAGGCGCTTAGACGGCTGAGCCACCCAGGTGGCCCTAGAATTTGTATTTTAAAAGACTTGGAGATAGACTCTGGACAGGCTTGAGAGAGCAGCTCTGCCTTGGATCGCAGGTATCAGAAAATCCGAGATGAATGAAAATCCATAAGTCGGAACAGGGAAGAGAAAGGTGGGTCTGAACGGTGTTCACTGCTCTTCACCCACCCGCATGCGGCTAACGGCTGCCCAGATCCCAAGGTGAGTATTGCAGGTTAATGTGAGATGCTACGTGCAGAATAAGAGCATGTTCGGGAAAGCCTCCGACGTTCAGAGGAAAGGACAGACCTGAGATGTAAGCCCAGGCGCTGGGCTGGAGTCTCAGCCCTCGTAGTGCTTCTCTGTGCTTGGAGAACAAATGCTCTGTCATTGCTTCATGCATTTCCGTTGGATGAAGCTTCTTTTTTCCTTCCAGGGACGCTCTTTCCCGATTTCGTATTTTTTCTTCCTCTGAGAATTGTTTCTTTTAATCTACAGATTCTACAGATGACAAGCCCCTCAGGGTATGAATGCTGTTTCCTTAGGTTTTTAGAGTATCAGATCAGAAGAGCACAGAACATGTCAGCTATAGGCAATGAATATTAATTTCCTAATCCATAGAATAATAACAGCTTTAGAAGAGCCTGTGGTTCAGAGACGTGGAATCAACGTATAGGCTCAGCCAGCTCGTGCCTATAAAAGAGCCAGGCTGGAGATCAGTCCCCCACTGTCCACCTCAACTCTCTCTCCTGGTCTCCTGGCAGAATATTTAGAATGTGCTTTCTTAGCCAACGTGTATGATTTTTTTCTCCTGCCTCACAGAAATAGTTGTGATTTTTCTGTCTCTCTCTTTCTTTGCATATAGCATTTGATTCTTTGATATTCCACTTAGACTGGGAGTACATTATCTGGCGATAACGCATTTCAGCATTACCTGTGTCTTTGCATTTCCCCACATGACTTTTTAAAAATATTTATCTATTTTGACAGAGAGAGAGCGAGCACAGGTGGCAGAGGGGCAGAGGGAGAGGGAGAGAGAGAATCCCAAGCAGGCTCCCTGTTGTTGCACTGTGCCCGACGTGGGGCTGAATCCCACGAACTGTGAGATCGAGACCTGAGCTGAGATCAGGAGTTGGATGCGTAAGCAGGCGCCCTGCATTCCCCCATATTCTGACGTGGCCCTTTACTGTCAGGGTCTTGAGGTCAGGGCTTATGTCTTAACCATTTCTCTATTTCTAGGGAGATGTACAATAGCCCCTGGTTCTAGTGGGTGTAGTTATGTACCTTCTGGGGTGGAAAGTGTAATTTTTCCTTGGAAAATATGGGCCTAGATTCCAGATCAGCTTTATTCAGCCATTATTACAGTGAGCTAAGTTTTCTGTAACCCTTCTTATAAATTAACCAAGTTTCTCTTCTTTTATTGCTTAATTTTGTTCTTCTTGGAGCAAATCCTTCCTACTCAGAACATGTGCTGCAGTTTATTATTTTTTTTTTATTAAAAAAATTTTTTTTTCAACGTTTTTTATTTATTTTTGGGACAGAGAGAGACAGAGCATGAACGGGGAAGGGGCAGGGAGAGAGGGAGACACAGAATCGGAAACAGGCTCCAGGCTCCGAGCCATCAGCCCAGAGCCCGACGCGGGGCTCGAACTCCCGGACCGCGAGATCGTGACCTGGCTGAAGTCGGACGCTTAACCGACTCTGCCACCCAGGCGCCCCTGCAGTTTATTATTTTTATGTGTTTATTTTAAATTTTAGTTAACATACAGTGCCATATTGGTTTCAGGAGTAGATTTCAGTGATTCCTCACTTACAACACCCAGTGTTCATCACAGCAAGTGCCCTCCTTAGTACGTGTCACGCGTCTAGCCCATCCCCCATCTACCTCCCTCCATCAACCCTCAGTTTGTTCTCTGTATCTAAGAGTCTCTTATGGTTTGTTTCCCTCTGCTCTTTTTCTCCCCGCTTCCCATATCTTTACCTGTTTTGTTTCTTAAATTCCACATATGAGTGAAATCATATGGTATTTGTTTTTCTCTGTTTGACTGATTTTGCTTAGCATAACACACTCTAGCTCCATCCGTGTCATTGCAAATGGCAAGATTTCATTCTTTTTGATGTCTGGGTAATATTCCATTGTGTATATATATGTATATATGCGTATATGTATATATATGTGTGTGTATATATATGTATATATGTGTGTGTATATATATACGTGTACATATATACGTATATGTATATATACACCACATCTTCTTTATCATTCATCAGTGGATGGCTATTTGGGTTCTCTCCATAGTTTGGCTATTGTTGATAATGCTATATACTTTGGGGTGCAAGTGACCTTTTGAATCTGTATTTTTGTATCCTTTGATACACTACCTAATATTTTTGTATCCTTTGATGCACTACCTAGTAGTGCAATTGATAGATCATAGAGTAGTTCTGTTTTTAGTTTTTTCAGGAACCTCCATTCTGTTCTCCATGACAGCTGCACCAGTTTGCATTCCCACCAACAGTACAAGAGGGTTTCCCTTTCTCCACATCCTCACCAACACCTGTTGTCTCTTATTAATTTTAGCCATTCTGAGAGGTGTGAGGTGGTATCTTATTGTAGTTTTGATTTGTATTTCCCTGTTGATGAGTGATGTTGAGCATCTTTTCATGTGTCTGTTAGCCACATGGATCTCTTCTTTGGAAAAGTGTCTGTTCATGTCTTCTGCCCATTTCTTAACTGGGTTATTTGTTTTTTTGGGTGTTGAGTTTGATAAGCTCTTTATGGATTTTAGATACTAACCCTTTATTAGATATGTTGTTTACAAATATCTTCTCCCATTCCATCAGTTGCCTTTTAGTTTTGTTGACTGTTTCTTTCTCTGTGCAGAAGTTTTTTATCTTGATGAAGTCCCAGTAGTTCATGTTTGCTTTTGTTTCCCTTGTCTCTGGCAATATGTCTAGTAAGCAGTTGCTCCGGCCGAGGTCAAAGAGGTTGCTGCCTGTGTTCTCCTCTAGGATTTTGATGGTTTCCTGTCTGACATTGTCTTTCATCCATTTTGAATTTATTTTTTGAACTTTAAAATAATAGTCCAACACATGAGGGGAAGCAGTTGAGCTAATTTGTGATGTTCACCTCAACAAAGCATCATTTAGTGTTTTGGGAATCAACTCCAGGCTTCTACACTCCTTTTTCCCTGCTTCTTTCTTAAATGTGTTGTTACGCTGTTAATTAGCTCAGTTTACATGAGGACAAACAGACTTGCGGTGAGTAGATAATAGCCATCTTCTAAAAGGTCCTGGAATTGCTAAAAAAAATCAAGCTCCCCAGAAAGCTGGAGAAGACGCTTTTCTCCATGGAGCTTAGACCTCAGAGACAGGGACATCACATCGTTTGAGGCCCAATGGCTTCCTTGACACAAACTGTTTCCAAAGCAGGATGTTCTGTCATTGACAGATAGCAAGATTATGAAATGTCATGGTCATTTTCATTATTTCTGATAGTTGTTCATTCATTTGTAATTGTTATTAAGCACATTTCTTTGCACCATTATAAGACCTTCCTAGTAATAAAAAAAATAACCAGTTTACAGGGTGCCTGGGTGGTTCAGTCAGTTGAGCGCCCAACTCTGGATCTCAGTTCAGGTCTTGATCTCACAGTCATGGGTTTGGGCCCCATGTTAGGCTCTGTGCTGGGCATGAAGCCTCCTTAAAAACAAAACAGAACAAAACAAAAACAAAAACAAAAAATAATCCGTTTTTCTGTATAATTCTTACTCTTGATAATTTTACCTAGTAGACACATAGACTGTTGTCAGCAGTTGGTGGACTCAGTCCCAGGACTTATGAAAAAGGCACACAGTGGCCCTTATACTTCTTGATGTGGTCCTCCTGAGTGTGCCTGTGGATCCCACCAGCTCTTTAATTCATAGAATGAAGTTTCTATTGTAGACACCCAAAACCACAGTATTAACAGAATGAGAGAAAAGAGACATGTAACCCAGGGGAACTGAGGCATGAGAGGCAAACAAGGTTAGAAAGAACCATAAGCTACGTCCGTCTTTTTATAGTAGCCTCAGAAAGTAATTGCCAAGTGTCACATTTCCTATGCAGCAAACGTCTTTTACTGGATATTTACGTACCACATAACTGCTCCCCAGCACTCTGCTTTCCTTTTTGTCTCATATTTTTCACTTCCGGCCAATTAGCTGTCTGTCTTTTTGGATAGACTCTCAAATACACATGTCTTTGGTGACTCTTTTTTTTTTTTTTTTTAAGGTTTATTTTACTTTTGAGAGAGAGAGGGAGAGAGACCGAGTGTGAGCAGGAGAGGGTCACAGAGAGAGAGAGAGGGAGACACAGAATCCGAAGCGGGCTCCAGGCTCTGAGCTATCAGCACAGAGCCTGATGTGGGGCCCGAACCCACGAACAGTGAGATCAGACCTGAGCTGAAGTCGGACGCCCAACCGACTGAGCCACCCAGGCGCCCCACTTTTGTGACTCTTGAGGTGTGCAGCCTTCTAATGTCACTGCAGTCATAACAGTACATGCCAACAGTTTACTGGTGAATTAATAAACCTGTTTTGCGGTGTGTATTCTGACAGGTAGAAAACTAGGCTCTCATAGCTGTCATTAGAAATATTTTATATGGTACGACAATGTTATTAAACATTCATTTGCGGCATAGTTGAGCCGATAGTGATGGTGTAAAGCCTAATCTCCCAATATATCCTTCCCCCAAAACAAAAACAGCAACAGAGGACTAAAACTCATGCTCTCAGCATAACAAGAAGACAGATACTGTCCAAACATTGTCAAAATACCTGCCACTACAAAAGTGAACATGGAATCCCAGTGAGTTGTCTCTCGTCTTCCTGCTATAAACCCTTGTGAATTGCAAGGGCAGCCCCTTAACATTTTCATAGAATAGAGAAGGAAAAACTAGCAGCAGGCCTGGTATTGACCTAAAGTCATCACCAGAAAGAGAAAGTCCACCATAAGAGTGAAAAGACAGGGAACAAAAAAAGTGATCTTGTAGATCAGGAAACTGATAACAGGAGAAACTTAAAATGGCAAACAAAGGAGGCAGTTTTGGGAAAGTGACACTTCAGGAGAAGAAAATGAGTTTAAAATGGAGAGGCATCTTTTGAAAGCCGTAGGTAAAGAAGGGGTAAAGGAAAGCACATTTGTGATCCCTTGACGTAAAAGAAGAAAGCGAAGAACAAACACCGCCCCCCCCAAAGCCATCCAGTAAATGTACCACATTGCACACCCTGATAGAACGAGGTGTCTCTTAAACCACTCGAAACCACCTGTACATCACACAAATGCAGAGGCATAAACAGTCTTCATCTATATATAACTACCATGAAAATACAGTAGTGAATGAGAAATTAATGCAGCTGATGAAAATTCCACCCACTAAATAAAATAGAATAAAATATTCTCAAATAAGCATTTGGGGATTCGAAAAACAAACCACTTCAAGATAGAAATTTAAAATCCAAGAACGTAAATGGACACAACATAAAAAAGACTGAAATAAGGGTTGATTAAATTCGGGAAAAGCATTGAGTAGTTTAAATTACATAAGAAATGAATACTAATTTAAAAATTCCCTAAGGAATAAGACACTCAAATGAAAATAAGAGCATTGGAGAAAATTAGGAATATATCACAAGAATAAAAACAAGGTAAAAAAAGAAAAGAGAAAGTGTTTGAAATGAAATGTAAGCAAAGATGATCCAATTAGTTATAATTGGAGTCCCCGAAAAAAGATACAAAAAACAATGGAACAAAATTAATATTTAAAACTGTGACTTAAAAACACCTTTTATTTCTTATAAATAAAAAGTTAGACTATAAATATTGAAAGGGCTTCCTGGGTGCCAGGGGCTACTGGTCTGTAACAACTAATTCTGAGACCTAGCTGAGTAGCTCTATTAAACATTATGAAGATGTCTTTTAAAGTCTTCAGAGTTAGTGGCAAAAACGATAAAATATCTTACAAAGGCAAGAGTGCTAGGCTGGCTTTAGATGTTCAAAAACATGTTTGTTGTTCAAAAGCAACGTACAAAGTGCATCACCAATAGAGTAGCATTGTTGTCTTTCTTTTTTTTCTTTCTTTTTTTTTTTTTTTTAAATAAATGCAGGAACTCAGGAATGTGTATCCAGGAGGCTTCTTGAGAATCTACTGGAACTCCACTAAAACATGAGTGGATAAGCTTCAGTGTAAGGACTGATGAGGAGAATTTGATGTATTTAAGGGTACATCTAACATTAAATAAAACATAGGGATGAGGATAGAAAAAATATATGTTAATTGGTGATTAAAGGAAGATTCACAGCCTTAAACACTTTCATCAATGAAAGGGAAAGGATGAAAATGAACAAATTAAATTCCACACTTAAGAACTTAGAAAATGTTAAAAAAAAAAAAAAGAAAAGAAAAGGAGGGAGTTAATGAACAAATGTAGATATAATTGATAAGTCAAAATCATGGTTTTTGAAAAAATTTGCAAAATATACAAACCAGTAACATAATGAGAAAGCATAGATATTCAAAACAAGAATTGGCAAAGAGGAAATAATCATTAAAACAGATTTTAATATAATTAAAAATATGGTTTTTGAAAAAATTTGCAAAATATACAAACCAGTAACATAATGAGAAAGCATAAATATTCAAAACAAGAATTGGCAAAGAGGAAATAATCATTAAAACAGAATCATTAAAAATATATTAGGGATTCTTTTGCCAATATCCATACAAATAAATTTGAAAATCTGTACAGAATGCACGATTTCCTAAAGAAATTGACTCTGTTGGAAATAGAAGGTTACATATGCCTATTTTCATCAAGGAAATAGAGAAAGTCATAAGGTAGTTGTTCCATAAGGAAGCATTAACCCCTGATGGTTTCACAGGGGAATTCTACCAAACCTTCAGAGATCAGATAGAACCAGTGCTTCATAACTTATTCTAGAATTATGAAATTATTTTAAAGAAGTAAGCTAGTGACAATATAATTAGAAAATTATTGCCGGTATCACTTTTGAATATTGATGTAAAAGTACTTGATGAAACCTTAGCAAACAGAATCCAACATCCCAATAAAAAAACTAATAAATTACAATGAAGTGACATTTATTGCAGGAATGCAAGCCTGGTTCACTCTTAGTAAATCCAGTAGAGTAATACACTATGTTAACAGATCAAAGGAGGAAGAAGAAAATAATATGAATGTCTCCAGAGATGCTAAAAAAATCTTTGGGCAAAATCCAATTTAATTAAAAACATATAATTCATTCTTAAAGCCAGCATCTTAATGGGAAAACATTAGAGGCACTTCCACTAAGATTAAGAGCAAAGAAAACAGATCTCAACTACAATTAACCTTGTCCTGGAAGTAATAGCCAGTGCAGTTAGAGGATAAATACTGGAAAAGAAGTAAAATGATTTGGGTTTGCAGATAATGTGATGATGTAGCTGGAAAACCCTAGAGAAACAATGGTAAAACTTTCTCTCAAAATAGAAAGAATTCAGGAAAATAGCAAAAGTGAAACTTAACATAAATTGAAATTGCTAGCATTCTGATACAGAATCAATACCGAGTTGATGGATATGATGGTAGAAAAGCCCCATTTAAACAGCAACAAAGGGGGGTGCCTGGGTGGCGCAGTCGGTTAAGCATCCGACTTCAGCCAGGTCACGATCTCGCGGTCTGTGAGTTCAAGCCCCACGTCAGGCTCTGGGCTGATGGCTCGGAGCCTGGAGCCTGTTTCCGATTCTGTGTCTCCCTCTCTCTCTGCCCCTCCCCTGTTCATGCTCTATCTCTCTCTGTCCCAAAAATAAATAAAAAACGTTGAAAAAAAAAATTAAACAGCAACAAAGGATAAGTGTACTCTTTAATCCCCACCACCTATTTTACCCATCTCCTCACCCACTTCCCCTCCGGTAGCTTTGTTAACTATATTAGCCTTAAAATAAAAAACTTAATAAGTGATTTAAGAATAGTAACAAAGGAGGTTAAATACTTGAAATAATTCAACACTAAATGTGCGAAAGCACTCCCAAAAGACACAAAAGTATATGATTTAACACAATCTTAATAAAACACCAGCAAGCTTTTTGTTTAAATGGAACTGAGTGCATTGATACGAGAGTTTATGTGGAACAACAAATAGCCAGGAAAACAGTGAAAAAGAAAAGCTATGTGGGAAAACTAGCCCTACCATGCATTAAAACACACCACAAAGCCTATATAATTTTTTAAAAAATATTTTAGTTATTTTTGAGAGAGAGACAGAGACAGAGTAGGAGTGGGGGAGGGAAAGAGAGAGAGGGAGACACAGAATCTGAGGTAGGCTCCAGGCTCTGTGCTGACAGCCCTACACAGGGCTCTAACTCGTGAACCACAAGCCAAAGTTGGACGCTCAACCGACTGAGCCACCTGGGCGTCCCTCAAAGCCTCTATAATTAAAACATGATGAGAAAAATAGGTTGATGGAATAGAATAAAAATTCCAGAAATAGACCCAGGAATATATGGAAGTATTAAAAAGTCATCAAAATAATCACAAAGATGGACTTTTTAGTATGTTATTCTGAGGCAACTTGTTAGCCCATCAGCAAAAGATAAAGTGAGATCCATAGCTCATATCATAGACAAGAATAAACTCCAGATGGATCAAAAATCCCAATATAAAAAATATAATCATGTAAGTACCAGCAGAAAACATACGTGATTCTTCTCTTATTTGTGTGAAGGAAAAGACTTTTTAACCGGATTCAAAATACTGATGTAACAAAATAAATGATTAATCAAATTTATTACAGAAAAACACAAAGGCTTGCAATTTAAAACATAAGTGACAAACTTATGCAAACGTTTTTTGCAACAAATAGCCCAAAGAGTTAATATTCTCAATATATAAGTAAATCTTTAAAAATTAGAGGAAATGAAAAATGTGCAAAACACACGAATAGGCAACTCAAAGTAAAAGGTATAAAATGACCCTCTAACCTATGAAAAACTATTCAACCTCACTTTAATAAGAAACATGAAAAATAAAAGTACTCTGAGACCTCACTTCCTATGTATCAGATTGGTAAAAATCAAAAAGTACATGAACACGTTCTGTGTTTGGGGCTGTGAGAACGTACGCACTGTTACACATTGGTGGTGCCAATGCAAATTGGTACAGTCTTCGTAGAGGAAAGTTTGGCACTACGTAAACAAAACAAAACTATATATGTATTTGCCATTTGATCCAACAATTCTACTTTTAGGAATTTACCCTGAAGATACCCCCTTGAACAGCGTGTAAACACATATGTGAAGTTTCTTCATTGCCGTACAATTTGTAATTGCGCAGTATTGCAGTCTAAATGCTGAAACGTTGAAGATGGATTAAAATACATAGTTACCCACATGCCCTGGAGAGCCGTGCACGTGTAACACAAATGAACGAGGACTGGCTCTCTGAGCTGTTATAAAGTGATTTCCAGGATAAATGAAAAAGGCAAAGTGGAAAAGAGTAGCTATAATCTGCTATGTTTTGTATAAGAAAGAAGGAGAAATAAGAAAATATGTGCACCTGAAATTCATACCAACAAGAAGGAAAGGAAGGATAAATGAAAAACTAGATTGGTTACCCAAAGTGGGTAGATGGGAATCAGGTACAAAGGGTAGAAGTAATTAGAGGGGAGAGGGTTGACATTTTTAAAACTGCATGTGTTTAGATAGCTCTTACTTACCGAACTATGCTGATGTTTTATTTACTCAGTATAAATAAATAAAAATAGCATATATTGGGGGGGACTTTCAGCTGGAATACAGACAGAGACATAAACTGAACAGTATTGTGAACAAATGATGTAACCACACTAAAGTCTCTGTGAGAGATAAATTGAAATTCTATGATGTGTGAGCATTAGAAGCCTTAAAAGTACTTAATCCAGTCGACCCTTGTTTTGATCACCTTCTTGTTAGAAAGTAATTTGTGTTAGAGGAGAAAGATGCAGTGGTTGTGGGAGAGAAAAAGGCCTGTGTACCAAAAATGTGGGAGTCCGTGATAAAAAAATAGGGGAGGGATGAAAATGGTACCCTAAAATTGATGTAGGCCCAGGCAAATTTGGCTGATGCAGACATTCTGATCCTGTGGTGTAGCTGATCGATACAGTATCTTAGATTATCACACTTTTGTTATTTGTGCTTTCAATTCTGGTTTAAAGACAGCAATAAATAACTACAATAATAACCATAACAACATTGAGCAAACCTGTAGCATTTAAGACGTTTAAAGTTCCATTCTGAGATCTGGCTTAAGGAAATAGCTTCATATATCATTTCTTTACATGAAATCAGACTATTTGCAAATAAAAATTAACTCAGAGAGTGTGAAAATAGATTAAATTTAATGTGCTTTGTTTCATGTTGGTATAGTATGATTTTCAGAAATTAAAAAAAAAATCATAGGGGTGCCTGGGTGGCTCAGTCGGTTAAGCATCCTACTTTGGCTCAGGTCACAATCTCGTGGTTCGTGGGTTCGAGCCCCGTGTCAGGCTCTGTGCTGATGGCTCAGAGCCTGGAGCCTGCTTCAGATTCTGTGTCTTCCTCTCTCTCCGCCCCTCCCCTGCTCATACTCGGTTTCTATCTCCCTCAAAAATAAATTAATACTAAATTTTAAAAAATCAGTGGAATCTGAAAAAATACTAAAATCTTTTTTTTTATTAGACTTGCTGGAACTTCGAGGTAAATAACACAGTCTATAGGAGCAATGATCAAGCAGGCATGTGCAGAAGTTGAGTATCTTTAGTATTTAGTGTTAGAATATGAACACTTATTTTCATTCAACGTCCACTTTTAATAATCATCCTGAATAAAGACTTTAAGATATTGTAGACAACAATAATTTTCCATTAAGTAATAACCCAATTTTTTAAAGATTATATCAGTTGTTCTCTTATTAAGAACAAAATCTACCCTATTCATGGATTATATAGGTCAAAATGTAGAGGGCTAAGTAAGTGTGTCCAAAAAGATAGGTCCCTGTCCTAATTCCCAGACCCTGTGAATATTACCTTATATGGTGAAAGTGAGTATTACCTTGTATGACAAAAGATGAGATTAAGTTAAGAGTCTTGGGAGGAGGCGCTTATCCTGGGTTTTCTGCATAGGTTCTCAATCTAATAAGCAATGTCCTTATAAGAGAGAGACAGAAGGAGATTCCACAGAGAGAAGAGGACGCATCGTGACCCCTGGCCCGGAGACTGAGGTCACGTGGCTGCCTTGTAGTGGGGGACTTTGTGCCACATAATCTCAGTCCAATTGTATTATTTTGACACTGGGTAAAAATATAGCTCAACATTTCTCTGGACCTTGGAGTTAAATGTAAATCACCTAATGAGCATGGCTAACCATGTACAGAATTTGAAATCTAAGAAACATTTGCACAGAGAGGATATATCCTCATAACGATGATACTTTTTCTTGATTCAGATACTTAGAAAACATTCTGAGTATGAGGGGGAAAAAAACCCCTGAATATTTTATAGTACAAAAGGGTCAACTGAATAGTTTGAGACCGTAGGAGCTGAAGTCACCCTTCACTTTTAGATAAGAGCACATGACATATAGGGAAGATTGCAGGTTGAGAGTTAGCTTATTCAGTTGCGTTACGTTTTTCTAGGTTCTCTGCAAGAAATCCGTAAAGTATAAATTGTTGCATTAGAGGATTACAGCAGGTTGGAAGGGTATCTCTTGTTGCAAGGGAAGCAGGCTCTTCAAAAGGAGATAGAGGTGTTGTATCAGCAAGCTATGTGCCCATGGAAGCTCTTGACTGAGATAGAAATTTGGGAGCTAGAATGATGTCAAGATGGGGATGTGTAGTAGAATTCCTGACCTAAAAGAAGACGTGGATGGATGTTACATGCCTGGCAGCAATCACCTAAGGAAAGGTACAGGAAGGGTGAGAAGTTTCAGTTATCTGGGTATCCACGGGTGAGGAATTTGAGTCATCTCCTGTGTGGTATAGACACTGTATTGAATAAATGTTTGATTTTTTTTTTTTTTGGTTGACAATTCCTTCCTTTAGGAAGCAAAAGAATTGATCCATCCTACACACCAGGGAAAAATGAGTTAGAGATGCAAACGTGATGGGAACTTTGGATAAAAGTGGCCCTATTCTAGAAGGGAGAACTCTGGGCATTTGGAGATACATACTCTGGATGTTAGGATGTATATGTCACTTTGTTCAGGACTCAAAATGTGAAGATTGTTCGTCATGATTGAAATGTTATTAAAATTGAAATTCTCATAAAAATAATGGTGTATAATTCCAACAAAGAACAAAGGGGTGACCCATTAGAAGACTTGATGATTATGTGAAGAACTTGAAAATGGGTTTTAATTGCCCATGAATAAAACATATGAAGTAAAGAGATATAACTAGGGATAAATAATTGCATGACACACAGAACAGTAAGAAATTAGCCAGAATATTCTAGTTCCATCCACGTTGTTGCAAATGGCAAGATTTAATTCTTTTTGATCACTGGGTAATATTCCATTACACACACACACACACACACACACACACACACACACACCCCATACCTTCTTTATTCATTCATCAGTTGATGGACATTTGGGCTCTTTGCATAATTTGGCTATTGTCAATAGGTCTACTGTAAACACTGGGGTGCATGTGCCCCTTCAGTCAGCATTTTTGTATCCTTTGGATAAATACCTAGTAGTGCAATTGCTGGGTGGTAGGGTACCTCTATTTTTTTTTAATTTTTTGGAGGAACCTCCGTACTGTTCTCCAGACTGGCTGCACCAGTTTGCATTCCCACCAACAGTGTAAAAGAGTTCCTCTTTCTCCACATCGTCACCAACATCTGTTTCCTGAATGGTTAATTTTAGGCATTCTGGCAGGTGTGAGGTTGTATCTCAGTGTGGTTTTAATTTGTATTTCCCTGATAATGAGTGATATTGAGCATCTTTACATGTGTCTGTATTATGCTAAGCGAAATAACTCAGAGAAAGACAAATATCATATGATTTCACTCATATGTGGAATTTAAGAAAGAAAACAGTTGAACATAGAGGAAGGGAAGGGAAAATAAGATAAAACAGAGAGGGAAGCAAACCGTAAGAGACTCTTAAATACAGAGAACAAACTGACGGTTGCTGGAAGGTTGTTGGGTGGGGGGATGGGCTAAATGGGTGATGGGCATTAAGGAGGACACTTGTTGGGATGAGCACTGGGTGTTACATGTAAATGATGAATCACTAAATTCTACTCCTGAAACCATAGTGTAATAACACTGTTTGTTAACTAACTTGGATTTAAATTAAAATAATAATAAATTAACCAGAAAACCTACAATTTAGCATGGTTTGAGACTGGTTGAAAGTAAAGTAAAACTCAAAGGATTTTTAAATGCTTCGATGATTTGCACCACCACTTTGGGCTGGATGGTACAATGTTAGTTGGTAACAAAAAGCAGACTCTGTTTTGCCTCTCTGTTCTTTATTTTATTTATTTATTTATTTATTTATTTACTTACTTACTTACTTAATGTTTATATTTTGAGAGGGAGAGAGACACAGAGTGTGAGTGAGGGAAGGGCAGAGAGAGAAGGAGACACAGAACCCAAAGCAGGCTCCAGGCTCTGAGCTGTCAGCACAGAGCCCGATGTGGGGCTCGAACTCATGAACTGCGAAATCATGATCTGAGCCAAAGTTGGACGCTTGACCAACTGAGCCACCCAGGCACCCCAATTGCCTCTCTGTTCTTTAATAAGGTGGACCAGAATTCCAATGTATGTGGAAGGTTGGAAAAAGTTAAACGCTCAGAAGTTCTTAACCTGGGATCCATAGACTCCCAAGCAAACCATGGAGAGAATACAGATAGTTCAAAACTTGAATGGGTGAAAAATACAGCTTTATGCTCACTGACCTCTGGCTTCAATTTAATGTTTCCTTCAATTTTGAATGTAGGCAACAAGCCACAGTAAAATCAGCATTAAACTTTATCACTAATAATATTTTTGTATCATATTACAATAGTTGTAGCAGATTCAAAATATCATTTATGCACATCACTGCTTTAAAATTACAATAGTTATTAGAACTACAACTAGATCGTGTTACTTAATTTCTCAATAAAGAAAGCATATATTATTATATTTTGAAAACTGCGTTTCGAAATTAGTTTTCTTAATAATGTCATACATTTTTATGCATTGAAGTATATTATTCTGGGAAAGGACCCGTAGACTTCATCAGACTGCCAAAGGGGGTTATAGAATGAAAATTTTACGAACCCCTGAGTTGGCTTGCAGCTTGGATATCCCACGTACTTGGAGAATGGGGAGAATTCTGAACTGTACTTGGTTGTCTTTAGGGAAATTGGAGAATCACAGAGGTCACTAATGATTAGAAATGGGTAAATGTCATAATTTAATCTAGATCAGTTACGTTGGCCCTAATATTCAGAGACTCCTATATTAGGGCATTAAAAGGATCGATTAGGAAGATAGGGAATAGTGGTTCTCATAGAGCTGTACGTATTATTCCTGTGATCTTTTTGCAGCCTCTATCCAAGCTCCCCACCAGTCTCTGTGGTCAAGAACTCAGCTTCACACCATGACCCCATATTTCATTTTGAGGTCAGTTAAAAATCTAACAGCCCCTACTATGCCCGCCTTCAGCGTCCAACCCTAGTGAAGCCTCTGTGGTCATCCAACCTCTTCCTTAAGGACGATGGCACCCGTTCACAGTTTTCCTCTTCAGTTTCTCATCCTCTCATGATCCTTGGTAGTTTTGTGGTCTTTGGGTAACCTCTGTGACCTCAAGCTGAAATTTCAATTTGACCATGCACTACGTCAACCACACTCCAGAATTTGTTCTCGACCAGAAATGTTCCATCTCTGAAACCTTAAACTTCAGTATCTTATGGTCTGATTGCAACAGGCTCGCCTGTCCATGAAACAAATGTTTAAAAACGATAGTTAATAGCCATCAGTTAAAAATGGAGAAATTTAGCATGAACATCTGGATTTTTCAGCTTCTTCCATAAATTGGAGGGTTTACGACATTGGTCCGGAAATCCTATGTGGGTAGAGTGGGATAGGGCTGCCACATTTTCATGATGGTTCTTTATCTATTCAAGAGCTTAGGCCGTTGGGTCCTTTTTCTTCCCATTTTATAAATCTACTCATTGCTTTGCTGCTTTTCTATCTTGTGGGATCCAAAGGCTCCTTACTCTGAAAACATTTTATCAGCACTCTCAAATCCCCTTAAGGTCATTAGTGTAAAGGAGAAATTGGGAACAAAAAAATTTTTAAGCAGACTCCTTTTCCTGGAAATTAAAAAATAGGCAAAATAAATTAACAAGCTTTTGAACATCTCTTAACATTTCACCGCCTGCAGGAAATCACTAAAACAGGGGTTACAGGGAATTTATGGCATTGAGTTATATCAATAAAAAAATGCAATTCCCAACTCACTAAGTCACCGAAATAATATTTATTTAAACAAACCAAAAGAAAATAAAAGCAATTAGCATTAAAAGCAGGACTTCATGAGTTAGGAAATGAAAATACTGAATAAACCTTAAAAATCTTGTTCTTTGAGAAAATCAGCAAAAGGGAAACCACTAGCTAACCTAATCTGAGAAAAAAGGAGAAGGCACAGATACACAAAACTAGGATCGATAAGGGCAAGTAGCTATTAAAAAGGAGGAACTTGTAAAAGATCATGGGACTACTTTGTACTACTTTTATCAAAAACATGGAAAGGGTAAATACCATGAGTATATTTTTCTAAATGTAGCTTACAGAATTGACCCTGATAGAAGCAGAAACTCTGAAAAGATCAATTAGCATAAAAGGAAATTGAGGAAATATTTAAAGAGCACTCCCAGTACAAGCACCAGGCCCCGATGGTGTCACAGGGGAAGGCTGTCAGACTTTTTAAAGGTCAATTATACGAAGAAATACCTAAGCTATTCCGGAGCAGAATAAGGAACATCTTTCCAATGTGTTTTATCAAACATGTATCATTGACCGCAAAACTGAGAAAGATTGCATAAAAAATTTATTAGTTATCAAAATGAATAACTAATCTTGGTTAGGACTATTGATGCAAACATCTGAAGTAAAAGTAAACAGACCCCCAGAGAGTATCCTTTAAATAACCAAGGAAGTGTCATTCTAAGAATATTAGAAAATCCATTAATTTATTATTTTAATAGGACCAGGGAGACGCTCCTCTCGGGCTCTGCATCCCGGGTGAGCAGGCGTGATCCTCAGGTTAACTGTCTTGCCTTTAGTCTTTCTCATCACCCTGAGGGGAAGCGCATAGGAAGGGGTTGGTGATGGGTTAGGACTCCGCTCGCATCTGGGGCTCCCGGGGATTCTAAACTCTCATGCTCGTCTGCCTTCAATCTTTAAAAATTCTTCAATCTTTAATCTTCCTAATTGATTGTTCTTTCCTGCTTTTAAGTTTGCCACCGCTTTCTCCCCGAGCCTTCCAAGAAGCGGAGCAAATTGTGTTTCCCAATTCTCCTCAGAGGGATCTGGCACCCCACTGAATTCCATTTGCTTGTTTGCTTTGTAGCCACAACTGTAGTTAGAGTTCTCCGGAGAAATGGAACCGACATTTACCAATAGGGAAATGAAGAATTTATTCTAAGGAATTGGCGTGTGCAATCACAGAGGCGGAAAAGTGCCCTGATCTGGTCTCTGCAAGCTGGAGACAGATGAAAGCCAGTGGTGTAATCCAGCCTGAGTCTGAATGCCTAAAAGCCAGGAGCACCGAGAGCAGGCAAGATCAATGTCTTTGCTCAAGCGGTCAGGCCGGAGGGATTGAATTCTTCCTTACTGTACCTTTTCTGTTTTATTGGATTGCCCTCAGCAAATTGGATGATGCTTACCCACCCACACTGAGGAGGGCAAGATGCTCCTCTGACCCCACTAATTCAAATGCTAATTTCATCCAGACACATCCAGAAATCATGTTTGGAGAAATATCTGGGCACCCACGAACCAGTCAAGTTGGCAAATTAAACATCATATATATAAAATTAGGGCCAGGGTAATGTTCTTTTGTGGCTTTCTATATCTTAAACTCAGGAATCATGCCTTATTTGTCAATATATCCCTATAACTAGGGGCACCTGGGTGGCTCAGTCAGCTAAGCGTCCAACTCTTGATTTTGGCTCAGGTCGTGATCTCGCGGTTCATGAGTTCGAGCACCACATCGGCCTCTGCGTTGACAAGGTGTGAAGCCTGCTTGGGATTCTTTCTCCCCTCTCTCCCTGTCCGTATCCTGCTCACGCCCTCCCTCTCTCAAAATAAATAAATAAACTTAAAAAAAGTTTTAAAAAATGTCCCTGTAACGAAACACATATTCCTCTCCTGTTCCACATACCTTATTCCATACCTGTTCCATAACCTTATGATTGGCGTAAAATAGACATGTCTAGTTACATTAATTGAAAGATTCTCTATTTTTTTCCTTCTGTGCCTAAAGAATCTTCATATTCGCTCTTGGTTACTTCCTAGTGGTAGTTTCAAACAACTGACAATGTTTATCAGTAAAATATCTGACGGTATTTCAGGAATGAAGGAGAAGCTGTAACTGACAAGCCAGGACCCAGAGGGACAGAAACAAGTTTTATCTGGAGACAAATAAACATTACGACATTAAAGAAAGGTAAAGAAACAATAGATCAGCAGCCCTTTTCTTCGATTGTTACATTTCTGAAAAATGGTACCAACCCCCTTGATTGTCATCCCAAAGACTTCGTAAGGGCAACTGGGCCTTCTTTTGTGTTGTCAGAGTTCCCGCCTCTAAGGAATGTTGAGTTTAGGAAGAAGAACATGGACACGGACCAAATAGATGCACAATTAAAAGGGCAGCTGGAAGAATGAGAAGTCCAGTGTGTTATATCTGTGCACAGCCCACAAGACTGTTGAAACTCATTGGGAATTTCCTTCAGTCTCATCTTTCTTAGTCTCTTCTGTGATTTGTTTTCTCTTGGTTTCCAGTTTTTGTCACCTATCTAATCTGTCTATCTTACTGTTGAAAACAAAAGCAACTCTGATTCTGGATTTGACTCCTGCAAGCCATCCTTCTCATGCCAAATTTTGGCATCAGTTTCACAGCCTTGGTTCTTGCATCTTGGAGTGGATCTGACGGGTGTTTCTGCAGGTGCACA
This sequence comes from Acinonyx jubatus, assembly GCF_027475565.1. Taxonomy (NCBI): domain Eukaryota; kingdom Metazoa; phylum Chordata; class Mammalia; order Carnivora; family Felidae; genus Acinonyx; species Acinonyx jubatus. The sequence continues at coordinate 84,887,351 of NC_069391.1, read as the reverse complement.
CCCCTGGTATGATCACGCCCCGGGCTCTGGCCAGTGTTCCAAATTAGATTAGGATTTCTACATTTCTACCCTTTCCTCCGACAGTCCACATCTCTTTCACGTTTTGCGTAATGTCTTCCCAGCAATGTGTTGTTCGTTAATTTACCTTAATCCAGAATGGTCTGCCCCGCATGGTGCCCAAACCAGTCGCTCAAACCAATTTGTGTATTAATATATGTAAATTATATGCATATTTTTTCATAGTTTCCTTGTGCCAATTGAATCTGTGTAGGTCTCTGGTGAGCCATTGGTGGGATATTTGTGGTATCTCTCAGTACCTGTCCTGCTTCCTTAGTAGCTTGTAAATTCGGCATAGGCAAGATTGAAACTTAGCCCATCCCTAAACTTTAGAACACATCTCCATTTTATGCTTCTTGGGAGGATGCAGTAAAGCCTTTTATGATTCTGGTGCCCTCACTGTAAGCTGTAATTAACATATACCCTTTAGTGGTTGTTCGGAAACGCGGGAGTATGGACGTGCTAGGGATGTTAATGGCTTATGTAAAAACTTATGAAATATTTATAAAAAAAACTTACATAAAAACCGATCTTACAGAGTTTATAGAAGGTAATGCACCCAGTAAGCATCCATATTCACTCTTCTTATTCTTACTACATTTCGTACCATTTTTCATTAGGGACTAAAAAAAGCATATCCGTAATTATGTAACCACTGAGAACTCTTTGATTATCCACATTTATCGCTGACAATATGGGTGACCAATTCTTTTTTTTAAATTAGAACCAGTTAATTGTGACAGTTGACAGACTTTAGAAAATGCTTCCCCATCCTTTGTTTTCAAATCAGCTGGTTCAGGCTGACTCTCCTCTGAGAGGATAATATCTGATTGAACATATATACTGTCTCCATATTCTTCCTCCTTCTCTTTCCAAGCTAAGTCTCCCTACCCCCTTGATTTTTTTCAAGTTTTCTCTTTCCTTCAAATTTCCTGAGTGATGAGTATCTTATCTTAGTTCAGGCTGCTATAACAAAATATCATAGACTGGGTGGCTTATAAATACCAGAAATTTATTTTTCCCGGTATCAGAGGTTGGAAGTCAGCATCAGCGTGGCCAGCATGGTCAGGTTCTGGTGAGAACCCTCTTCCAGCTTGCAGATGGCTTGACTTACTACATCCTCACATGGTGGAAAGAGGGAGAGAGCACTTTGGGGGGCCCTTTAATGAGCCACTAATCCTATGGATGAGAGCCGCACCCTCGTGACCTCAGCACCCCCCAAAGGCTCCACCACCAACACCATCATGGTGGATTTCGATATGTGGATTTTGGGGGGACAGTAACATTCACACATGGCAACGTTACATTTTGTATCAGCTAGATTAGGGGTAGGTGAAATCTTCGCCTCTGTATAACATGCTACACTCCAAATGTCTTTGAAGAAAAATTGCCTCAAGAATTGGTTTTGGGTAGCTAACAGCTGACCATTTTCACTGTATAATTTAATTTTTAAAATCCTGATGTTTTGTTTCTCTCAGTCATGTCATACCAATTTGTACTTGAAAAAGTTTGCCGTGTGAATTAAGAACAATGTTATTTAGCAAAGGCAATTATTTGATTACCTCCCCTGTGCTAGTCACAGCCTGGCATTTAATCTGGCTGAGGCCCACAGACCGCAATTTGAACAATCAGGGTAGTTTTCTGTAATTGCAATAAATCATATCATTAACCACGACAGACTTTTCCTCCTACATGTATATTTTTTCCCCCCAGTAACAGTTAACTCGTGAACTCCTTATGAAAGCCACATTTCACTGTAGTCAAGTGAATTTCATAGTCAGCTGGGAGAATCTGAAGACAGAGTCTGTGTTGGAAAAACACTGATGTCCCAAGAGTGGAGCCGAAAGAGGTCACTCTAACTTTAAGAGAGGTAAAGCTCAAATGAATACCCACCCACCCCCCCCCAAGGAGGCCATCTGAAAGAATAATTTGTGAAAGGATTAGCTGTGGCAAGGCTGTTTAATTTTCTCGCAGGGAGACAGATGGAGATCAAGTTGTGAGGCATCCTTATATTGTTGCATTTTGGTCATTTATATAAAATACACCTGCCACTGTATTGAGGCTTCCTGGAATGAAAAATATGAAAAGAGAAAATATTTTAAAAGGAACACTTACTGCCACCTTATGTGAGCTCATGTTACAATATGTCCTCTTGAAATAGGAATTTTAAAAGTGGGCTGTGTTCAAGGCCCTGTCATCTTAAAAGCTTTACTTTGGGGCACCTGGGTGGCTTAGGCGGTTGAGCGTCCGACTTCAGCTCAGGTCATGACCTCACTGTTGGTGGGTTCAAGCCCCACGTTGTGCTCTGTGCTGACAGCTCGGAGCCTGGAGCCCACTTTGGGTTCTGTGTCTCCTTCTCTCTCTGCCCCTCCCCTGCTCGTGCTCTGTCTCTCTCTCAAAAACAAATAAAGATTAAAACAAACAAACGAAACATTACCTTCACATTAACCTTCTCTGGTCCCTGATACGTGACCACATTTAAGAGTTTATGATTTCAAATGATACGCTTTTCTCTGGGTTCCATTTGGTGTTTAAACTGTGGGCTCTCGCTGGGGAAGATGGGAAATACAGGGCATTTTTACTCTAACATTATTGATTTTGTTATGCACCCTTTTTTTTTTTTTACTTATTGATGTTTTGACCATTTATACCTGGTTCCATGTCTCCAAGTCTGCTTTGCTTTTCTATATGTTCAATAAGAGAGCTCAGTATTATGATTATGATCATCTAAGCCTTCCAACAGCATCCAGTACTGATCAGGGCTTCTCGGAAAAGAAGTAATCGCCATATCTTGAAACCTTTGCTAATCAACGAAGCATGTCCTAATGTCAAGGACCCTTTGCTTCTTTTTAATTTCTTTGAGCTTTCTTGCTACTTTTAAGTCATCCCTGAACACTGTTTTGGGTCCAGGGGAGGTAAATTCTCTGAGTCTTGTATGGATTCGTGCTATCTGTATTTTGCCCTCAGATTGATTTCTGTCTATTACCTATACGATTCTAGCTTCAAGACTTTTTTTTCCTCAGATATTTGCATGCATTTCCACATAGTCCTGCGGTATTTGCCGTTGTATTGAGAAGTCTGTTGTCCGTTTGATCTCGTGTTTTAACGGTAAATCTAATTTTATTTTTCTCTTTATACTTGGGGCTCTGAAACTTCAAAATAATGAATTTGAATGCTTGTAAGTTGTTGTTAAAGTGTATTTCTTTTGAGGGAGAGAGACAGCGCAAGTGGGGGGAAAGGCAGAGAGAGAGGGAGAGAGAGAATCCCAAGCAGGCTCCCAGCTCCCAGCATAGAGCCCAATGTGGAGCCTGAACCCACAAAGCCATGACTTGACCTGAAACCAAGAGTTGGATACTTAACCGACTGAGCCACCCAGGGGCCCCATAAGTCAGAAGTTTTTAAGCCTTTCTTTTAAAATTTATCTGCCTCAGCATGAGGTGGTCTTTTACCTTTTTAGTTTTTAGACCCATTCATTTTAATAGTTAATTCATTTCATGTCAGAATTCCTTCTTGTTTTTCATTCTTAAATTACAGTAGCCTGTCTTTGTCCTTTTATAGATGCAGTATCATTTTGCCTGTTAACTTCTCAAAAAATTCTGAGCACGGAGAAATACTGAGACTTGGGCACTATGAGTAAATAATACCCCCCAACTCGATTCAACCACTGCTAACCATTAACCAAGCCACAGCAATCAGACAGTAAAAGAAATAAAAGGCATCCAACTTGGCAAGGAAGAGGTAAAACCTTCACTGTTTGCAGATAACATGATACTCTATATCGGGAACCTGAGATTCCACCCCAAAACTGCTAGAACTGATAAACAAATTGAGTAAAGTTGTAGCACACAAAATCAGCATGTAGAAATCTGCATTTCTATACACCAATGATGACGTAGCAGAAGGAGAAATTAAGGTATCTATCCCATTTACAATTGCACCAAAAACAATAAGATACCTAGGAATAAACCTAACCAAGGAGGTAAAGGACCTGTACTCTGGAAATACTGATGAGAGACATTGACGAGGGACACAAAGAAATGGGAAAACATTCCATGCTCATGGATTGGACGAACAAACACTGTTCAAATGTTCATACTGCACAAAACAATCTACACATTGAATGCAGTCCCTATCAAAATACCAACAGCATTTTTCACAGAGCTAGAACAAACAATCCTAAAGTTTGCATAGAACCATAAAGGACCCTGAATTAGTCAAAACAACCTTGAAAAAGCAAAGCAAAGCTGGAGGCATCACAAGTCCAGATTTCAAGTTATGGTACAAAGCTGTCGTCATCAAGACAGTATGGTACTGGCACAAAAATAAACACATAGGTCAATGGAACAGAATAGAAAGCCCAGAAGTGAACGCACAACTATATGGCCAATTAGTCTTTGATAAAGGAGGGAAGAACATCCAATGGGGAAAAGATAGTCTCTTCAACAAATGGTGTTAGGAAAACTGGACAGCAATATGCAAACAAATGATACTGGACCACTTCTCTACACCTTATGCAAAAATAAATTAAAAATGGATGTAAGACCTAAATTTAAGACCGGGAAGCATAAAAATCCTAGCGGAGAACACACACAGTAACCTCCTTGACATAGGCTGTAGCAACTTTCTTCTAGATATGTCTCCCGAGGCAAGGGAAACAAAAGAATTTAAGAATTTAGAATTTAAGAAACAAAACAGACAAGCAAAGGGAGAAAACAGAGAGAGAGAGAGAGAGAGAGAGAGAGAGAGAGAAACCAAGACATAGACTCTTAACTACGGAGAACAAACTGATGGTTATCAACCGGGAGGTGGGGGGTGGGGTTAAATAGGTGATAGGGATTAAGGAGTACACTTGGGGGTGCCTGAGTGGCTCAGTCAGTTAAGCATCAGACTTCAGCTCAGGTCATGAGCTTGCAGTTCGTGGGTTCAAGCCCCGCGTCGGGCTCTGTGCCAACAGCACAGAGCCTGGAGCCTGCTTTGGATTCTGTGTCTCCTTCTCTCTCTCTCTCCCCCTCCCCACTTCATATTCTCTCTCTTTCTCAAAAAAAAATAAAAAGTAAAAATAAACATTAAAAAAATGCACTTGTTGTAATGAGCACCAGGTTTGTATGGAAGCGTCTAATCACTATATTGTACACCTGAAACAAACACAACACTGTATGTTACCTAACTGGAACTCAGATAAGAACTTAAAATAATCCAGTTCATTTCAGAATTCTTATTTTTCATTCTTAAATTATAGTAGCCTTTTTCCTTTTATTGATGCAGTATCATTTTGCCTATTAACATCTAAAAAAAAAATCTGAACGCAGAGAAATACTGAGAAGTGGGTGCTATGAATACCTAATACCCTCCAACTAGATTCAACCATTGCTAATCGTTGATGGAATGTTCTTTGGAGTCTAGATAGCAGACGTCCTCAAATATCCTCTTAATGTTTATTTTTGAGAGAGAGAGAGAGAGAGACAGAGTGCAAGCAGGGGAGAGGCAGAGAGAGGGAGACACAGAATCCGAAGCAGGCTCCGGGCTCTGAGCTGTCCGCACAGAGCCCGATGCGGGGCTCGATGTCATGACCGTGAGATCACCACCTAAGCCCAAATCAAGAGTCAGACACTTAACTGACTGAGCCACCCAGGCGCCCCTAGCTATTTATATTTTATATTAGTTGTTTTTATTAGTTTCTTATATATATTTCTTAAAAGACTAGATTGATTAGCGTATAGGATTGGTAGGAGTTTCTTAAGCAATCGTGTACTGGCTATTCTGTAGGTTGGCAGGAGTTTCTACCGGCATTACATCTTTCTCTTCAGTGAGAAGGCTGGTGGTAGGCTGTGTGTAAGAAGGCAGGTGTGTCGGTCATCAGGCTTCACTTTACGCTGTGGGTACGGAGGAGACAGCACGGGGACTTCTGCCCTAATTGCCAAAGGTGCGTGTGACTTCAGGACTTCAGCGTATTTGTCGCCGGACAGAGCGATCTTTCTTCGTTTTCCTCCTACGTGACCTATTGTGTGGCTTAAGAGTTTTGTAGTCAACTTTGCTTGTCTGTTAGACTTCTACACACAGGTCCACTGTTGAATTAGAAGAAGGCACCCCTCTCTGCACGGATGCAGAAGTTGTGGTTAACAAGAAGATGGCCCCCGTGTCACCCCTGGCCAGGAACCTATGTGCACTATGCAAACTGCACCCCTGTGTGTGATGGCCTTACCTGCATCCAGGACCTAAGGGTTTGCCCCAGAGTGTAGGTCACTTTAAAGAGCTCTGGGGGGTGAAGAGTGGTAGATGGAAGGGTGCCGTTGCTTTTTGAGTGCCCACCCCAATTCCCGCCTCAATGTAATTTCCTCTTTGCTACCAGCCAGATCTTCCTAATATTCCTAAGCACGACTTTCCCACTTGTCCAGCAAGAGAGGGAGATGTGAGCGTGCGGAGTGAAATTGTACCTACAGATTCAGGGAAGTCACGGTGGACAGCTGCTGGAGTCTAGAACAAACATCAAATGCCCAGATGGAGGGAAGAGGTGTGAGGGAGACACTTGGGAAGGGACACGGGTATCTGGAGAGTCACCTCCGTGGAGGTGAGCCCTGATGCCGTGAGAAGGAGAGAAGCCATGAGCGTCTGAATGAGGAGAGGTCAGGGGTCTTGCCCGGCGCACCAAGGGCGGGAGAGACAAGAGGAATTGGGGAAGTTAAGAGAAGAATGGTCTGTGCCATTTGACATCATATTTGTCCTACATGTATGTCTATTCAGAGTTTCCTCATCAGCCATGGGAAGAAGTCAGAAGTGTTGTGCATGCATACAGTTTCCTCCACAACCCGGCACTGTGCCCTCCTGCATTTTTAACCCCTTTGTGGCACCTTGAAAGCTCCGTTCTCTCAGGTGCCTGTAACTTCGAACGGAAGATTTTATCTGATTTCTTTTTCATCGACGTGAAAAACACATTCGCCTCCTCCTAGACTTCGCTGACAGATCTCTTTGCCACTTAAATCATTCCTAACTAGTCAGTGCTGAGCTGTTTTGTTCCTCCAACCCCCTCCCCGGGTCCATCGCCCTTGAACCGTGCTGCATTTATTTAGTCACACAGAGCAAAAACGATTTCCGTGTGGAGCTGTCTTCATTATGACGTTGATAGTAACCTGATCTTTAACAGAGAGGTAGGTGCTTAGTGATTGTGGGCTACATGGATGGATGAGGTCCCCACCCCAGCCATCTCCAACCCGTCATTCTCTGGCACACCTTCTCAATTTGGCCCGCGACGTTAACGACGTCCATTCTTCAAACTGAGAAAAACCTTGTCTAAAAGACTCATCTCCTCGGAGGCTGCAATAGCAGTTCATTTATTCCTTCACATACCCTTCCATACTGTACTGGGCTCTGGCAGAAGCTGGAGATGATCACAAGCAGAGTCAGTCCTCACCTTAGGGCTGACTGTTCAGTGAGAGAAGCTGACCTTAATCCCATGATTACTCAGATAAGTGTAATCTTGTAAAGGGGAAATCTGTAGTCCTGGGAGAACCTCAGATGGGGCAGAAGGTAATTCAGGAGGTCATGAAAGGCTGCTTCCGGGAAAGTGACAGATGAGCTGCCATTGCAAAGGACGAGAGGGAAGGGGGTCCAGCAAGTGTGAACAGTACGTGCAGAGACCCTGTGGCTGGCACAGACAATAAGAAGTCGGAGAGCAGTAGGCGTTAGTACATGCAGTGTCCTCTGGGCGCTGCTAAGTGGCTTTTGCCTTTAATGTGCCGCGATCCAGGGACCCGGCTCCCTGGGTTCGTATCCTGACTGTAGCACTTACTTCCTGTGTGCCTTGGGGAAGTCTCTATGCCACGGTTTGCTCATCTGTAATGTGAAAATCGTATTAGTACCTACCTTATGAAAATCATATGTATATATTATAAATATACCTATAGTGATACATGTATAGGTATACATAAAGTATACACCAAAGATTGTATAGGTATACATACATATACATACATTTATACCATTGGTATATGTTTTATTTGTGCATATATATCTATATCATTATAGGCATGTGTGGGTGTGTGTAGGTATCTGTGTGTGTGTATATATATGTATATATATATGTATATATATATGTATATATATACGTACATATATGTATACGTATACATATATATACGTATATATATACACACACATATATACACATGTATGTATATATATGCACATATATACATACATATATACACACATATATATACACATACATACACACACATGCATACATATTTCCATGACTTAGTGTAAATACTTCCTTGTGTCTAATCTTTTTTTTTTAATTTGTTTTTAACGTTTATTTATTTTTGAGACAGAGAGAGAGACAGAGCATGAACGGGGGAGGGGCAGAGAGAGAGGGAGACACAGAATCGGAAACAGGCTCCAGGCTCTGAGCTGTCAGCACAGAGCCTGACGCGGGGCTCGAACTCACGGACCGTGAGATCATGACCTGAGCCGAAGTCGGATGCTTCACCAACTGAGCCACCCAGGCGCCCCCTTTTTTTTTTTTTGAGAGAGAGAGAGAGCGTGTGTGAGTGAGAGAGACCAAGCGGAGGAGGGGCAGAGAGAGGGAGACACAGAATCGGAAGCAGGCTCCAGGCTCTGGGCCATCAGCCCAGAGCCCGACGTGGGGCTCAAACTCGAACTCACGGACCGCGAGATCGTGACCTGAGCTGAAGTCGGACGCTTAACCGACTGAGCCACCCAGGCGCCCCTCCTTGTGTCTAATCTTGCTCATATTTATTTTGGTAAAATTTGCCTGAGAAAGACATTTTGTTTTGGAAAGTAGAGAGAGAAAGAAATTAAGGGATTGTTTCTCTAATTTTCCCTTTCAGAACTGTAATTTTGAGACTTACGAGGACTTTGAGGCAGTTAAAAACCTCTGCATGTGAAGGATTGTTCTTTCCTGTCTATTTCTTGCCCCTATTTAAGAGCAGGAAGAGCCCGTAGGTAGCATTTCTCTCTAAGCTAAGCGACAGCATGCTTCCAACACCTGAATACATTGATCTGGCACCCGTCACCCCTGAAGTTGAGGCGACACGTGCAGCCGCAGAAATCTTGCTGATAAAAACCCTCTTTTTCAAGCCGCTAACTACTACTAAGACATTCTTGCATAAAGGGTATAAAGAGATTTCATTTCAAGCATCATTGAGTTGTGAAGGTAAGAATTACGCATAATTTGTTTCCTCGGACCTGTTATTTGAGAGGCCTTATTGATTTTCATCGGTGACCACATATAACTTGCAACATTTCCCTCAATGATCATTTTGATTGCACTTGTGTTAAAATAGCATCCAGAGCACAATTAGAGGGGAAAGGGAGATTTCATTTAGAACTCCTGTTTTATTGAGTGCCTGCTTTGTGCTATATGGCAAAAGTGGAGTCTGTGTGTGTGTGTGTGTGTGTGTGTTTCACAAGTCTCACCAAGTGTAGTGACTCTTAGAAGTTATTAGCTTCTGAATACCTTTAGACCATGAAACAATATTTCCCTTTGTCTCCCTTTGTCTTTGTTAATTAGGAAAAATTGCCACACTTCCCAGTGGTAACATGTCTAATTTAATAACCTGAGAACCTCATGCTTGAAAATATAATGAAGCGAACTAAATACCATGGCTGTTTTATAATTACTAATACAAAGCATATTGTAACGAAACTTCACTGATTAGAAAAGACTCTTATAAGGCACAGAATCAGATGAGAACTACAGCTCTATCTGCAAAATTTAATATAATTATCAATCAGGAAATTGAGCCTTGAACACATAGGCTGACAGGGCAGAATTTGTTTGAAGACGGAGAGGATCAGCCAATAAATCCCCTGCCAGATTTGTTTCTTTGTTCTGCAAAAAACACGCAGAAATAAAGGTAGTGGAACTTTGACTCTCTCTTCTCCTTGGGAAAAGTTTGCATCATTTCGTTTCCATCGGGAGCTTAAGTGATCACCCCAGCACAACTGGCGATTTTACTTGAAGTGTTGGTATCTTGTATTCCCTGCCTGAGGCAGAATTTCTGTATACTGTAGAAAATCTGGTCTCTTTCAGTATTTTTATTTAAAAGAATCATATAGGTGGCATTATGGCATGATGGGACTTACACTGAATCCCAGGTAGAGTCTTCCCTAGGTGTAGGACCACAGGGAAAGATGAAATTTGGCAGGTGACTTACCCTCAGTATCTCAATGTCCTCATCCAAAAACACAGATGCTTCTTACGGGGATTAAATGAGATTTCACTATAAAGCACACGACCGGATGCATCAAACGTATCAAAAAATGTTTTCCTTTCTTTTCTGCCCTTTCCTGCTGGGCAAGCGGCCGTGACATGGGAACAGTGACACACACAAAGACGTAGTGTGATGTGTGATTTTGAAGCTGTGGCACAATTTATTTTATTTATGTTTAAGTGCCTTTAGTTCTGTGGGGAGGGTCCAACCCTGAGTGCGGGGGGAGATGGTTGGGTGGGGTGATTCAGAGCTTGGAGGTGAACAAATGCAAGCTTGCGTGAACTTGAATCCTGGGTCTGCTCCATATGAGTTCTGTGGCTCTGTGGAGATTACTTAATCTCTGGCAGCCTTATTGTCTAGATGGGGATAGTCTTAGTATCATTGGCTAAGGGATTAAATAGGAAAGGTTAAATGGAAAAGCATATGGAAACCTCATGCCATAGCGGACCCATGGATGTTTTTCTGTGTTGTGGTATTTTAGGTCTCTTATCATTATCTTTTTTTAAATGTTTATTTTTGAGAGAGAGAAAGAGCGAGAGAGAGGGAATGAGCCAAGGAGGGGCGGAGAGAGAGGGGGACAGAGGATCTGAAGCAGGCTCTATGCTGACAGCAGAGAGCCTGAGGTGGGGCTCGAACTCATGAACCATGAGATCATGACCTGAGCTGAAATCAGACGCTTAAACAACTGAGCCACCCAGGAGCCCTTCATTATATCTTTTACATATATATTTTATATGACGTGTATTTATATATGATATATCTATATATAGATCTTTGTGTCTTTTAGAATTCGCACACTCTTGCGAGGCCTTTCACTTCACTCATCTACCCCCTTATGTCTGACGTTGGTATTTGAAATTCCCTTAAGGTAAAACCTAGGTTTTTATTTCCCCATTTCACAACCACTTTGACTCTGCAAATTTTGCAAACATAGTTTAATTAGTTTGAGTGGATCTGTGATTGGTGGTGGAATCAGATTTTTTTTTCCTGGTAACCGTGGTAGCAAGGAGGCTCAAAAGCAGGCAAAAACTAATAATACACGTTCCTCCGGAGAATAAAAATGTCTCCACGTAGTTCCTCCAAAATTACAAAATCAGTTTCAGGGAGTTGAGGAGGTAGAAGTTCCAAAATGTTGCATATTTCAAAACCTCTTCCCATTTCGTGTTTGTGTCAGCCAGTTTTTCCCCCAAGGAACATTTATTGAGCATCTATAGGACGCAGAGTTTGGGATGTGATCCTTGCTCTCAAGATATTCAAGGATGGGGGCAGGAAGCAGTGGGGACAGGTGCACAAGTGGGTAGCTGTCATACACCTTATGGGGACAGCGGTAAAGAACTACAGTGATGTTAAGGGGACCTGAGAAGGCAAGGAAGGAAGGGAAAAACGGAGTAGGTGACGGATGGGGATTGGTTCTAAGTCAGAGGCCAGTTCTACACTCCTTGGAGGTGTTGAGAATGTATAGGTGCATTTCTGGTTGTCATAGTGATTGGGGTGTGGCCTGATTGGCCCTCAGTGAGTGAAGGCCTTCCACGTACAGGATAATGTCACGCAGCAAAACCAGTTGTCTGACAAACGTCAGCGGCGTTGTGGGTGGCAAACATTGAGCAAAGAGGGGAAACCAAAGGAGTCATATTTATATGCTGTGTGTACTATAGGCTTGGGGAAAAGATTTGCTTTGGGCTCGCAGCATTTGTGAAAATAAAGGCAATTAAAAAGCGGGAATCTTCTTTTCCCATCTACTGCCTTTGGTCGGGGTATCTTGAACTGGTTTTTCAATCCCATGACTTTCCCAAAGCTTAATGTGATGAGGCGTGTTTGCTTGAACATGCCCATGGAGGGTCTGGGGCCTCTTCTCAAGAGCCTGGAGAATGAGTCCGCCCAGATCACCCTCAGAATGATGAAACCCCAGGAAAAAAAAATTTCCATTTTTTTTTCTTTCCAACAGACTGCCAAGTTAAGAAGGGGCCAGCTATAAAACACTAGTGACATTCTGAACCAGAAAATCTGTTTTCCTTTGCTTTGATTCATTTTAAAATAAAATAGATTTGCTCAGACATCCAGTGCAGTTAATAGACTTGTCCCTGATGGTGGCCTAAAAGGAGAGAAGACACCAGGAGAAATAATTAAGTTGTGTACGTACACGAGCAGAAGGAAAGGAAGACGAACAGGAGATACGAGTCTAGGAGCCTCAGGCCCCAGTAGTGCACCTGCTGATCGCAGAGGATGTAGCCCAATAGGGAAGGCACAGACAGGGGGCCCCAGCATTTCAGCAGAAACCAGAGTCTCATGATGATATATGCAAAGGTTCAGACTCCACTCCATTAATTCCAGACTTTTGCAGAGGCATCTGTAGGCCAGGGCTGGGGATGGGGGGAGGAGGTAAGACAGATGGGAAGAGGGGTAAGGAGACACTGGGTTAGATAGCCCCTCCCTTGACTTTTAGTAGGCATCTCTGACCCTTATGTATATTGGAGTTCTGTGTAAGATTACATTTGAAAATAGTAAAAAGTATTTTCCCTTAAAAACGATTTGAAAAACCACTGGTTTAAAAAAAAAAAAGCATTGAAGTGCTCATTCCTGTGTTGGCTATTCATTTAGAAATTAATCTGCTGTGCAACTTTGGTCAAGTGCCTGCGCCTCTCTGTGCCCTTGTTTATTCCCTCGTCTGAGTGATAAACGATTCAGACTATAATTTCTTTTTTTATTAAATTTTTTTTTTAATTTATTCATTTTTGAGAGAGGGAGAGAGGGCGTGAGCAGGGGAGGAGCAGAGAGAGAAGGGAGACAGAGAATCCGAAGCAGGCTCCAGGCTCTGAGCTGTCAGCACAGAGCCCGATGCGGGGCTCAAACTCAGAAACTGTGAGATCATGACCTGAGCTGAAGTCAGATGCTTAACCGACTGAGCCACCCAGGCACCCCGTGATGAGAATTTCTAAGGATCCTTTAGCTTTAACCTTCTGTGAATTTTTAAATGTGTTAACCAATTTGCTGCCCTGTTGTGAAGGAGAAGGATTTGGTGCCCTGAGAGTGGATTGCTTTCATGAGCCGCACAGAAGACCTAGGAGAATCTAGGTTTTTGATCTGAAAGTTATAAGAGGTGTGAAATGAAAATGAGGTTATTGGTGGAAATTCACAGTTTCCTCCTCTCACAGTTGCTAGTGTTTTCATCAAGGCAGAACGTCTTGACAAAGTACAAGAGCCCTAACTCACCGATTTATTCCATGTTGTAGTTTAGGCTTTTCACCGAAAACGACTAGTGGGCCAGCCTTCCACCAGCTGGATGTTAGGTTTCTACGGAGTAACATTTGTACGGTTGGATTGTCCAAAAACAGGCCTTTCAGCTGGCGATAAATGGTTTTAGTCAGATACAGGTGCATGGGGTATACATTTATTTGTCCAGGAGTCCTTTTGATTAAACAAAACTGTCTGTGTGGCTGGGCTTCCAGTGTAATGCAAGGATCTGAACTCACTGTCCAGCCTGTCTGTTCTGACAATTCTGACTTTGCTTCCCATTTCCCTGTTAGCATTTAAAGACTTGTGTTACTGGGGCACCTGAGTGGCTCAGTCGATGGAGTGTCTGACTTCGGCTCTGGTCACGATCTCACAGCTCATGAGTTCGAGCCCCGTGTCGGGCTCTGTGCAGACAGCTCAGAGCCTGGAGCCTGCTTCGGATTCTGGGTCTCCCTCTCTCTGTCCCCCCCACCCCACCAACTCATACTCTCGTCTCTCTCTTTGAAAAATAAGCAAAGACTAAAAACAAAACAAAACGAAAAAAACAACTTGTGTGACTTATTTGACCTGCATTCATTTGAAGCATCTTCCGCGGCCGAAGGTTCCAGCTGCTCGTACTTCTGTCTCCTCTGTTTGCCTGCGTGAGTCCCTTGGCCATTTGCCAGCCACTTACAATGGTTTTGCAGGAGTGTTGAAGGTAGCCTGGCTCTCTGCTTGTTTTGAAATACAGTCGCTGGCATTGTAGTCGTTTGTGGAGGATGACCTCCGTGGGAAAGAGAGCCAGGAAATCAAATCAGAGGAGAAGAGTAGGGCCTTAGCACATCTTCACTCGGTGATTACAAATCCGCACGTGAGTAGTACGTACTGTGTGTGAATGGCCTCACAACACCCCTACGAGGAAGGTATTATTATTACTGTCGTCGTCATCACCACCACCCCCCCTCCTAATTATAGATGAGGAGACTGAGGCTTAGAGAAGTTGAATAATATTCACAAGCCAGTGTTGATTGCTTTGCAGACTTTGTTAAGCTCACTTCCCCTTGGTGGCTGTACGTGGAAATGATACAAAGACACATGGCCGTGTAGTCCTTCACACATATGCTCTTGTAGTCTAATATCCCAGATTTTTGTACTAATTTAAATTGCAGTGGGAATGCATGGCCTTTATTAAGTTAATTCACACTCGGGTCTGATGAAATGTCACGGACTCCAGGTGACATCTGCCTGGTAGTTAGTAAGAGCTTTGGGTTGGGGGCTGGCGTTTTCTTGGCGTCTCGCCGAAGCGTCCGTCCTCGTGGTGTGTCCAAGCGGGGCGCAGCCTGGCCCACGGGCCCCTAGCCACCGAGCACGTGGCCACGGGTGTCTCTCAGTTACATTTTGTAATTCTGCAGTTGAGAACACTCCATCCCGTTCCTTCCCTTGTTGTGCCTGAAAGCAGCTGGGAAGCCTGAAGTCTTTGTTTCCTTCGGCGCCTGCTTAGCAGACCAATAGCGAGAGAAAAGGATTCGCTACACATTGTTTCTCAGCCTTTCTCGCAAGAAAGGAATACGGATAGGTGGGTTCAAGTGACGTCAGGTCTCAGCGCCAGTTTGTTTTGATTGTCCAGCACGACTCCTTTCCGAACGCTCTGAGTATTTAACAGTGCCGTGACCCAGAAGTCTCTGTGCTGCGGCTGACGCAAGCCAAGTTCACCCGCACTCTCCAAGGAGCTTTTTTGCAAGTTTTCCCAGTGTTGACCTCACCACATCTTATGAACAGCCTGAGATTCGTATCGGAAGTAGGTAAGGATGTAAGTCATAAATGGATAATTTCCACTGTGCGCTCTGGCCAGCACCTCCTCTGTGCATGTCTATGCTTCAACTTATGCTAATTTCTTGCCCCCGTCCCTTTTTTTTTTTTTTTTTTTTTTTTTTTGCATGTTGTTTGGTCATTATTTCAGTTTCATGGATGTGCAAGTTATCTCTCGAAGCTTTTTGAGAGCACCGAATTATATTCATTTTTCAACATAAAAGGCTGCCCCCCACCCCCAGGGTAGAAATACTACAATCTCATTGTGTAGGGAAAAAAAGGAAACTGTAAAGGTGGAAGACAGAAAAACCAAAACTGTCCCGTGAGATGATCATCCATAATACTTTGTGTTGCGACGTCTCTTTGTTCGAAGTCCTTTTTTGAACGTGTCTGTGTTTACGATGTATATACAATTGGTGCCTTTTAAATGGCATGCTAAGTGAATCTATGGTATTAGCATTAAGAAATTCGACCATAGAGGCGCCTGGGTAGCTCAGTCTGTTAAGCATCTGACTCTTGATTTCTGCTCAGGTCATGATCTCATGGTTGGTGAGACCAGTTCGTGAGATCAAGCCCCACGTTGGGCTCTGTGCTGACAGCATGGAGCCTACTTGGAATTCTCCCGCCCCCCGCCCTGCCCCCGCAAAATAAATAAAACTTAAAGAAATGAAGTTCCACCATAATGTTATGCTATTAAACTAAGGAAGAGAAGGATTCTTAATATTTTTAAGGCTACAGGTCTATACCCACCAGCCTGGTTCATAATGATGATATGGGAGAAAGTGCAGACCGCTGGACAGGGTGGCCGGGAACCTTTGAGCTGGACCGGCATTCTCTGGAGGCCTCTGCTGTGTGAGACATGAACTCTTCTGGGCACAGAACTGGGCTTTTTCTGTGAGTATCCAGACAGCAGCTCTTTCCCAGCCCATAAATCCACACCAGTAGATCAGCTGAAAATGAGTTCTGGCTTTCCTTACAGAGTCCGGACCAGGACAGGGGCATCTGCTCTAACAATTACAATTCTGGGAAATTCTAACCTATTTGAAGACAAGTGTCAAAAATAGGGAGAAATGGAGAAGAAATATATGAATGGTTTAATTGTCTGTCTAGAAAAAGGAGAATCAATGGAAACGTTATGATTATCAAGAGTTAAGTGACCCAATTCAAAAGAAGTATACAAAAATCATCAGCCCTACCACAGATGAGCAGAAGCATTATTGAGCCTGTAATGGAATAGATTCTGTTTAGAGAGTTGCCCCAAGTGTAAAATCTCCAAAAATAACCTTAAGCAATGTCTAGGTATCTACAGAAAGAGGCTTGAAATGTTGACTGAGAACCTTGGAAAACTTGGATAAATGAAGAAACATGCCGTGTTTCACGCTGGAAAAATTCATCATTATTAATGCTTTTATTAGAATTCACTCCCAAGTTATAATAAACATATTGATCATTGGAAGAGAGATGATATTCCAGAAGCCGGCCCAAATATCCAATTTCACCAACATGGATATTAGGGGATGTGATTGTGGAAGGGAGCATATGTGGAGGTTGTTAAGATAATAATACCCCATGGAATCTGACAGGCACGGACTGAAATCCCACATCTGCTCGTTTTTGTGGTTCACTGTTGTTTCCACCATGGCCGCAATGTGAGGACAGTACCTCCTATTACCTGGGGAATTAAGTGGCACATAACTTGCAGACAGTAATGGTAACTGTTTCGTTGTCCAAGTTTTGGGAAAAATAGGCATCCTGATTCTTCTCCTAACATATTATCCTTAAGTCTTTGAAGTGTATTCCTAACTCTATATTTGTAAAGTATTATTTGTTTATTTATTTATTTTTAAGAGAGCGAGAGAGAGAAAGAGAGTCCCAAGTAGGCTCCACACTGTCACTGCAGAGCCTGTCATGGGGCTCAGTCTCACGAACCACGAGATCATGACCTGAGCCAAAATCAAGAGTCGGACATACAACTGACTGAGCCACCCAGGTGGCCCTGGATAATTATTAAAGATAAAATATAATAAAATTTGACTCCTAGGGAATATAATTAATATAGTATTTTCTCTGTCCCCACAATTCATCCCTTTACTGATTGTCATGAATACTTCCTGTGTTCCGAGAGCATCTTAGAAATGAGTCGTGGATTTCCGGGATTCATTTATAGGCACTGTTATATGTCAGTGGTCCTTGGCTAAAGTAATGATTGTTGTAGAAAGCTTGAAAAACACAAAAATAAATGAAGAAGAAATTTAGAATGACTCATCATTCCATCACTTGAAGATAATCATTATTAATTTTCTTATGTCTTCCCTTCTGTGTTTTCTTTCCCACTTAGGTGTGCATTTGGGTTTCAGAATTAATAAAGACATTTAATCTAGTTTCAATAAGAACCTCAACTGAACGTTCTAGAAGTTCAGTGGAGCTTAACAAAATGATTCCAGAATTTGTATGGAAGACTTAATAATTAGAGCAATTTGAAAAAAAATTGTTTAAAAAATATTTAGGGGAGACTCTCCCCTATCAGATTTGAAGCTATTGCAAAACTCCCCAAATTAAAATTGTGTTGTACTGGTGTCACATTGTGTAGATACCCCAGAAACAGAATTTAGTGTTTAAAAGAATTTAGTATATGATAAGAATTGGCATCATTATCAGCGGGAGGAAACGTTACACAGCAAATTTTGCTGCAATCATAGATTAGATCCTTACCTCCTATCATAAAACAAAATGAATTTCAAACTAATCTAAGGTTAAACATTACAGTTTTTAAGTCAGGTGCTACCACGTTTATGATTTTAATGCAGGCTTTCTTTAACTTAGCCTATGCCTTTCTGATAATAGTCTGCTCTATTTATTTTTAACTTTTTTTAATGTTTATTTATTTTTGAGAGAGACAGAGACAGCATGCGAGTGGATTAGGGGCAGAGAGAGAGGGAGACACAGAATCCAAAGCAGGCTCCAGCCTCCGAGCTGTCAGCACAGAGCCTGATGCAGGGCTCGAACTCACAAGCCGTGAGATCGTGACCTGAGCCGAAGTCGGATGCTCAACTGACTGAGCCACCCAGGTGCCTCCTAGTCTGCTTTATTTTAAAAAGGCAGTTTCTTGATTTCTTTGATTTTCGATTCTTGATTTTGGCTCAGGTCATGATCTCATGGTTCGTGAGATCGAGCCCCATGTTGGGCTCTGTGCTGACAGTGTGGATCCTGCTTGGGATTCTCTCTCTCTCTCTCTCTCTCTGTCTCTCTCTCTGCCCCTCCTCTCCATCAAAATAAATAAACATTTTTTAAAAAATGTAATTTATGTTATCGAGAACTTGAATTATACATTTTTTTTCTTGCAGTAAATCTGTTTTATAAAAATTAACTTTTATTTGAGAGCATTACCACTATTTGCCATGATATTTTTGGGTTTGAGAGTAATTTCATAAGGTCAGGACAATCTCATCCTTACAGAGAATAGTAATTATTTTGTGGTTACAGAGTGAGTTTTCATGCTTTGTAGGCAGCTTTTAGGATCTTATAAGGAGAATGCAGAAGGTCTTTTTTTGGGCACACATCGAAGTACCCAGTGTGACTTATATCTGACTTATTTTGTTTCCTAAATCTGACTTTATATGTGGTACAAAGTTCCCCTTCATGATTCATTTTAATATGGAGAGGATTCTACTTGTTTCGATTTCTGTGACTCCCCAAATCAGGACTTTGATTTCTGTAACTCATATTATTTTGTCATCAAATAACAATTGGAAACGCATGCAGCATTTTAATTGTTGAAGGTGGAGGGATTATACCAAGATCACCCCAGAACTCCGTGGCTGAAGAATGGCCCCGTCCAGAATGCTCTCTTCACTTTGGACCGTGTAACTTGCCGCGATAGAGTAGTGCTGTCCTGAACCTCAACATTTGTTGATCTGTACCAATTCCCATGTTTGGTTTGTGATACGTGAGTATATTCAGTGATTGTGCAGTGTTAGAAAATTCCAGAAAGAATTCTCAAGGTAAACGTAATTGCAACTTATTATAGATACAAATGTCAGGTGGCTTCCTGGAGAATGATAAAGGACATTGATGCAATTAGCATTAAAAATAATGAAGGAGTCATCAGATAATAAACAGATAATGAAGACTCTAAAATTTCAAGTTTTTCCAATGGTGTGCACAGTTTTGTTTATTTTGTGTTCCCCCCTTTTTGGGCAATAAAACTTACAAAGTTATAGCTTGCTTTTCCTTTTCCTTGCAGTTGCTAAGACAGTTCAGTTGCTAATGAAAATGCCTTCATCTGGGGCACCTAGGTGGCTCAGTCAGTTAACCGTCTGACTTCTGCTCAGGTCATGATCTCACGGTTCATGGGTTCAAGCCCCGTGTTGGACTCTGTGCTGACAGCTCAGAGCCTGGAGCCTGCTTCGAATTCTGTGTCTCCCTCTCTCTGTGCCCCTCTCCCATTCACTGTCTTTCTCTCTCTATCAAAAATAAATACACGTTAAAAAAAATTAAAGAAAAAAGAAAACGCCTCCGTCTGTTTTTAAGCTGTGTGAGAATGTGCTTTGGAGGCAGGAGTACTTTTTCCCTTCTTCACACACTCTTCTAATAATCTGTATTGATGTGCTAATCTTCTGTGTGTATTTACAACATCTTATAAGAATGGTCATATTACAGAAATGTTGAGCATTATACCACGGGCGAGGAAAGCTTTACCAACCTTCAAGGTTTTTCTTATTAACTGTTGAGAAAAATTGGTGATTGTGTTTGACTTAATGGATTTGGTGCATTTATTTGAACAATACTAGGTTTTGAATGAAGTTTCTTTTTTAAGAAAATAAAATGCATCATAGCCTTGTATCACCAACGTGCACAGCTGACAGTTTTTTTTAAGATAGTAATTTCAATCTATTTGTTACCAAAGGTCTGATTTCAGAGTTCCATAATGGTAGAGATTTATTTAGCTTGGAAAACCTATAGCAGCCTATTCATATATTCTAAGATGGAAACTAGGTCAAGGAAATTTTTTATAATGTAATGTCTAACAAAGAAGAATTAATTAAGGTGGCTATTGGTTTGTTAATCTGCAAGAATGTGTGAGTTTCCGTGTTTCATATTTCTAATTCCGAGGTGGGGGATGGATGGGAGCAGAATAATTTTAGTGAACATTTTCTTGAAATGAGAAGGAATTTTTCAGTGTGGCTCTCTAATTACAGCCAGCACATCAATATCTGAGATGCCTCATAAATTTATATTTGAAAGACTGCCATTGGTCAAACTTTCCTGAAGCCTTTGATTCTCATGAAACAATATTATTTGAACATCTGGGTGCTTTCCTCCAGATTCGTGCAAATCCCACAGGGGAGGAAACAAGCTGTATCCTTGTTCTACAGAGAGAAAACCAGTTTTATAGAGAATTGCCACAAACAGAGTTACGTAGCCCAGTGGCACAGCTAAGAGGTAGAATCTGTTTACACAAGTCATGCTAGGTTTTTTTTCTGTCACTAATTTCTACCCCAAAGAGTTCGCTCGTGTATTAGCGATCAGTCTTATGTGGTTGACATGACTAAAAATCCAGGACTCACCGTTTGGGTATTCTGAGCTCTTTTGGCCTATACGTAAGATCTTATAAATAGCATATGGTATAAGTGTCCCATATTGTGTCAAATATTACCATCCCCATGCCAGTTGTAGCTGGTGATTCATCCCTTATATAGAGCCACCAATCACACTCCAAATATAACCTCAGAAAATTTTGCATCACAGATTTTTTATGAAATCAAAGCAAAGTGAGGCAGGGAATGGGACACAGAGCATTGTGCGTCTGGAACTGAGCCCAGTCGGGTAGAGAACCCGGGATTCCGAGAGCAAGTCCAGTAACTATGCTGGGCTCCTACATGGAACCCTTTCCAGAAAACCACCTTCTCCCTCTCTTTCAGTGTCTTTATTAAATGTTTATGTTTCCATTATGGGCTGATCTCCCCCCAGCCCTTATCTTGAGACACATAGTCAACGTAACTAGTCATGTAAAATGATTAACTGGAAATGGTACATGCCTGAGTCCCCTGTTACCTGTGATGGTTAATTCTGTGTGCCAACTTGGTTAGACCATAGGCACCAGTTGTTTGGTCGAACGCTAGTCCAGATATTGCTGTAAAGGCATTTTTTAGATGTGAATTTAAAATTAGTTGACTTTAAGTAAAAGAGATTACCCTTTATGGCACAAGTGAGCCCCATCCAATCAGTTGAAGCCCTTAAGAGCAAAGACTGAGGTCTCCCAATGGAAGAAGGAATTCGGCCTCCACACAGTGTCTGGACTTGAGACTGCCACCTCAGATGTTTCCTGGGTTTCCAGCTCAACAGCCGGTCCTACCGATTTAGGACTTGCTAGCCCCCTGGAATAGTGTGAACCAATTCCTTAACATCTCGCCCTCTATTGGTTCTGTTTCTCTGGGGGAACACTGACTGTTACAGCACCCAAGAATTTTCCTTGTGATAGCAAAATACATTTCAATTGAGTATGTGTTACATACTGGACATTATGCTAGATCTTACTCAAGCTACACAAAAACCCTATGAAGTGAAATTCTTATCCTGTCTTTAGAAATGGAGAAACCAACGCTCAGAGACCCTAAGCAACATGCTAAAGTTTCATACCCAGTTGGTTGGCATCTTGGAAGCCATTTTGAAATTTTAAATCAAGCCTTTTTTTTTTTTTTTTTTTTTTAATTCTATCCTCTTTGCACAGAGGAATGGCTGCTGCTTGGCTATGTGTTTGTCAGATAATTTCTTAGATGACTGGGAAAGCAACCTTGCCTTTTCTCCTCCAGGTTAATTGTGGGTAGCAGCCTAGCCACTAGGGCAGTGAGTTTGATGGAATTCAGCACAGCCGCCTCTCGGGCATTCCATTTAGATCTCACTCCAAACTTGTTGTCGTCCAAGTGGAACCGTCCGTGTAATGTTGGTTCATTTTCCCTTGGGATAGATCTCAGGTGTGAGAGTTCTGGGTGCCCGTATTCCACCTGACCCAAGAGACACACTTTGATCAGCTTTATAAACCAAGGGTCACTGGCCAGCTCGAGTTCCCAAGGAGGCTCCTTTCAGTTGGGCACAGCTGGTGTCTTCTCTGTAGATAGCTGAATCAGCCAGTGAAGATGTCCCACCTCTGAAACTCTTCACATTCTACTCTGATCCCTTGTAATTCATGTGTTTAATTCTACAGGTAAACCAGCTCCTGGATGTGATAAAAACCATTGTAGATTCTGTTCATTTAAAAAAAAAAATTCTTTTTTACTGTGTTAAAATAGAAATAAGATGAAATTTACCATTTAAAACATTTTTAAGTACACAGTTTGGTAGTATGTGTCAGATTTTTTTTTTTTTTTTACCTGCCCTGGTCCCGCCTCTCTGCCTGGATCAGAATTTTCTTTCTTTTAATTCCCTGCTTTGGATTCTTTGTGGTATATATCTAGAAGGGAACTGCTGGGTCGTATTGTAATTCATTGTTTAACTTTCAGAGAAAGCACGCAACTTTTCCACTGTCATTGTACCATGTTACATTCCCATCAGTAATGCACAGGGTCCCTTCCATTTTCTCCGCACTCTCACCAACACTTGTTTTGTTTGTTTGTTTTTATAGTAGACGTCCTGATGGGTCCGAGATGGTATCTCATTGTGGTTTTGATTTGCATTTCTTTAATGGCTAGTGATGTTGAGTATCTTTTCATGTGCTTCTTGACAGTTTGTATATCTTCTTTAGAGAAATGTCTGTTCAAGTCCTTTGCCCATTTTTGAATTGAGCTGTTTCGCTGTTGTTGATGAGTTATAGATGTTCTTTATATATTCTGGATATTAACCCTTAAATCACATATATGCTTTGAAAATATTCTCTTCCATTCTTTGCATTGTCGTTTCACTCTCTTGATGTTGTCCTTTGATGCCCCCAAAGTTTCACATCTTGATGAAGTCAAATGTATCTGTTTTGTTGTTGCTGTTGCCTTTGCCTTTGCTGTCATTTGTTCTTTTTTATTTAAAGGATGATCTTACATAACCATCCTCTCCCCAGATTGTAGCTCCATTAGCTTTTTGGACATCTCATCCAAAATGTATTCTAAGCCTCCCTGAAAAACCATGTGCCTTATGAGCCAAAAGAGTACAGCATACAGAGCATCGTGAGTAGAACATTACTCTGAAGTAAGATTGTCTGGGTTCGAAATCTGTTCAGCCACCCTCTAGATGTGTGATTTGGGACAAATTCATTCATATTTCTGTGCCTCGCTTAAATCATCTGTAAATTTGAGTTATGACAGTACCTAATTTATAGGATTGCTGTGAGGATTCAATGAGACAACAACATTAAAATCTAGATAGAATATTGCCTATCAAATGGCCAGAATCAATGTCTGTTGGCTGTGATTATTATACCTTAGAAAGCAAGTGGATTTAGGTAGAGCTGGTATAAAATAGAACACTACTATATTATTTATAACGTCATTGAGAAACCTGACAAGAACTATATATTTATTTCCAGATTTTTTTATTGCTCTTTCTTCTATCTTTGAGCCTCTGTACAAGATCTAGCTAACTTGCTTAACTTCAATAAAAACTTTGTCTACAGATGTTTATGTAGAGCTTAAAACTTAATACCCCCCCAAAAATCAGGATGAGCAGGCACAGATCTCCTGACACAGGGCATAATAATTCCTCATGCTGTAAAACTGGGAAAGTTTGGACAGATTTTCCTCTTACTCTTAACTTGATCGTATAGATGTCAGACAATTTTTGGATCACATTTCTTTATCTAGAGAAGTAAAATATAAGATATTTTATTACCACAAATTAGGATCGAACTCAATTGACACCTGGTTCAGCGAGATAACTAATTATGGTCAGAACACACGATGGCCCACAATCAACTGCTTCTCAACCAAAATAATTATTTTTACCAGATGTTTTAATGATATTTAATTGGCGTATATCTAGTTACTATGCAAAAGGTCAGCTCAAGGTGTTGCCTAGGGGTTAATCTTGCAACTGATTCATCTTAGAGGGTTCATCAGGAGGTTACATTGCTTAAAATTGATAATGCCGATTTTGAAAAATTTCCAGAAAGAAACTATCATAGCCATGCTCTTTTTGGAAAAAGCGTGAGCAGTCGTTCTTTTCCCCCATTTCCCCATTTTGGATGAGAACAGACCCAGAGCTGTTTTCTCCACATATGTTGGCTCATTGTCCATCACAGCTCCTTGGGCTCATCTCTTGTGAAGGTGGGGTGTCTTATTCTTTGGACAAGGATCTTGGTTAGACTCCTCGATTTTTTTTTTATATCAAGACACATAGCTTTGTTTGTTTGTTTGTTTTTTCGGAAACAGAGAACATGGGCATTCTAGTCTCGCTCTCAAAAGACTAGTCTCTTAAGAGAGAGACCATCTGCCAGGAGTTTGTGAAAATCACCAATGTAAATTAATATTCATGGAGGTAGATGTCCAAAACAATGAAGTTAATCCCTTACTCTAGATGGACGAAGATTTATTGTGGATAAAACTAGGCTATTTATGACTGAAGAGCTAGGATAAAACTAGGCTATTTATGACTGATCTCTAGTAGAACGGCTTTTGATTTAATTACAACTTCTGTATGAAACTTAATCTGGTATATTTTATGGGCATGTTGAGAGCGCTGTCTACCACATCACTGTATGTGTTTATGAAAATTCAGAGGCGGCATTTATTTAGGTATCTCTGATTTCCATGAGTAATTGATACATGTTTATATTCTGGATACAGTGGGCCACTGTCTGAATGTGGTCATCTCTCTGTGTAACAGCTTATTAACCAGATAGAAAGGTCTCAGACAAATGGCTAGCCCATTTCTAGAGAATGTATAAGACTGTGGGTTGTATGTGTATGTAGTCATTCTTCCTTTATGTGGAGCGGTGGAGTAGCCTATCGATTAAGAGGGTAGCCTCTGAAACTGAACAGCTTTGGTTCAATTCCCAGTATGTGTATTTCCTGGCTTTGTGACCTTGGGTAAGTTAATTTCTCAGTCTTTGTGTGTTTCAATTTCCTTATCTGTAGAAGGGAGATAATAGTAGTATCTTTTGCATTGTTTTGTCGTGAGAATTAAATGAGTGTTATATGTAAAGCAATTAGAACAGTCTGTGGTACCCTGTAATTTTCCATTCATAAGTTTCGTATCAGTTTTGCTCTCCCACCATTGTTCTCAATTCTTTTTTGTTTTTATTTTATTTTATGACATTATAAACGCACACTCACACACACATAATTATTATTAGAATAGCACTCCTTCTGGGGACTCTTTGTTGTATTATTAGAATAGCACTTCTTCTGGGGACTCTTTGTTGGAGGTGTGAGAATCACATCTTAAACTGCAGTAAGTTAAAAAGACTAACAAAATTTCAAGAATGCATCTGCTTCAGGCATAGCAAGATCCAGGAGCTCAAGTGATATCATTGTTTCTCACATTCGATTAATCCTGGTTTATTGTAAATGGAGTTAGAGATCACTGCTTGCCCTTTTAGCCCAGTTATTCCATCCGATGGATTTATATGAAGGCAAATTGAATTGAAATAGCTTTAATCCACCATCTGTAACCAGAAGTTCCTCATTAAAAACCACACGAAAGAAAATGAACAAACTAATAAAATCCATTTCTACTAAAGATTTCTTCAGGACATTCAGAACCTTTTGGAATGAGATAGTTTAAAAGTTACTAAATAAAAGATGATACCAGGATCTTCAAATTTGTACTCTTTTAATGAACACTGTTATGCCCAGAATTCGTGATCCCCAAAGACCGCCAGGGAGCCGAGTCCGATGCAAAAGCAAAAGAGCCTTTATTCGAGCTAGCTCGAGCTCAGTCCCCTACCTGCACCGACGCAGCGGTGAGATACCGGCGAGAGAGAGCGAGTTTCAAAAGCACAAAGGTTTTATAGGGGTCTAGGGGCAGCCGATTGGCTGGGGAAGGCTCGTGGCCTCGGCCGATTGGCTGGGGAAGGGTCAGAGTCCTGTTACGCAGGTCGCTGGGCGTGTTTTGATCAGGAAGTTTGAACGGGTGAGCGGGAGGTTACTCAAGGGGAGGAGGCGCGATCTGAGGTTTCTGCGATTTTCCCAGAAAAGGGGTCATGTCGGGGACATAGTCACTCAAGGTGGAGAACACAGAACAAGATGGAGAGCGCAGGCGTAGGCCCGCCCTTTCAAACACTACTTTTCATAGCAAACAAATTTGTTTTGCTAAAATGGGAAGCATTATTTTGCCTCTGCCATCACAGAGTTTTTCAGCCTCGTGGTTTGAAAATTCCTTAACAACCCAGCCTGTGTTGCCAAAGAGAATACTCCACAGTCAACAGAGTTCAATTATGTAACTGTCAAGTCACGTTTGTAGCTAACAGAAATCTGACTTCTACATCCATGACCTAAAGACATGTAGGCAAGGGCCGAGATTACTACCTTTATCCCGTGTCAGGTCTGATCAGTTAGTAAGGCCTGTCTGTCCCTGTGTTGGGAAGGATTCTGTGACTCTGTTGGGCCAGGTAGGAAAGAGTGCCCTGGGGGATTAGTATGATCTACATTGAATCGGTGAATTATCATGTATCTGTCATCCTTGTTTTATGCCATCAGTTCTAAAGAGCTACAGATTATATCCTAAGGAGCCACATGGGGTTCTCATATCCCTACGTAAGGTAATTCCAAGATGTTCATAGTCTGTCACATGTAAAAATTTAAAGAGTTAGAAATGCTGCAATCTTCTTGATAGAATTATTAGGAATTAGCATTGCCACTGAGAAATTCTACTTTAACCCATCTGTTACTATTAAAATGTGTTTTCTTTACTTCCCTATGTAGAAAACAGTTGAAGAAAAAAAGTGATTGCTTTATCCTAAACAACTCAAAATGGAAAGTCATTAAGTTTCCCAGCTGGTTAGAACTTGACACGTATAGATATTAAAAAGAAGCTTGGGTAGAGGTAAATAATTATCTCTTTTGAAGACAATTATTAAAAACCAATTCATCACTGACTTTCAAAATACTGCTTTCAAAGTTACATTCTATCCACAAAATACAGATTGAGTGTTCTGATGTAGTTTTTTATTTAATTTTTTAAGCTTTATTTATTTTTGAGAGAGAGAGACAGAGCGTGAGTGGAGGAGGACAGAGAGAAAGGGAGACACCGAATCTAAAGCAGGCTCCAGGCTCTGAACTGTCAGCACAGAGCCCCATGCGTGGCTCAAACCCACGAGCCGTGAGTTCACGACGTGAGCTGACGTCGGACTCTTAACCGACTGAGCCACCCGGGCGCCCCTCTGTTGTAGTTTTAATAAAAATACCAGCTAACATAAATGTGGCTATTTCAAAATTTATATTTTAGGTTATATTCCAGATGAATACACTTTGACTTTATAAAAATAGGACCACAAACCCTCAATTTTCAAAGATAATACCACTTAGAAATATTGTCACCTAAATATCCATAAGTAGAATCAAACTTCCTTTTTCCCCAAATATTGAATATTGAATATGAAAATTTTATATTGTGAGTGAACATCCATATACCTAAAATCTAGATTCTGTTATTAATGTTTTCTTATTCTTGCTCTATCATGCCTATTTATTAACCCATTCCTCTCTCCATTAATAAATCCACCTGTTGGGCTTTTTTTAAATGCTTATTTCTTTATTTTGAGAGAGAGCGTGAGAGTGCACGTGTGTTGGCATGAGTCGTGGAGGAGCAGAAAGGGAGAGAAAGAATCCCATGCAGTCTGCCTGCTGTCAGCATGAGCCCGAGTCAGGGCTCGATCTCACCAACCCTGAGATCATGACCTGAGCCAATATCAGGAGTCAGATGTTTAATCGACCTAACCACCCAGGCCCCCTCACCATTTTGTTTTTGACACATTTTAAAATCAGCTGTAGACATCAGTACATTTCACCCTAAGTTCTTCAGCATGCATATCATAAAGTTTGGTATTTGTTTACTGTTTTTTCTTTTTTTGTAAAATTTATGTGAATGAAATGTGTAAATCTTCTGTATACCGTTTGATGAATTGTGATAAATGCTTCCATCCATGCAACTTAAACCCTATCAAGATAGAGAACATACCGTTACCCCTGGAAGTTTCTCAGTCTTGCACCTCTCCACCCCCGCAGGCACCACCACTATTTTGACATTTTCCCCCTTGAGTTTCAGTCTTGCCTGCCTTCTATGTAGAATCGCACAGTGTGTATGCTTCTGTGTAAAGTGTCTATCGCTCAACATAATGGTTTTGAGATTCACCCGTGCTGTTTTGAGTATTAGTACTTTGTCCTTTCTTAGCCGGGTTCTAGTCCATTGTATTAATATATCTCAGTTTGTGGATACATTTTTATTGACGGACATATGGGCTCTTTCCAGTTTCTGGCTATTATAAATAAAGCTGCCGTAAATATTCTTGTACATAAAATGTTTTTTGATGGATGTATGTTTTCAATTCTCCTGCAGAAATACCTGGGATTGGAAATTCTGGGTCACAGAGTGGGTATATGTGTTTTAAAAATTTTTTTTCTGTTTATCTCCATGATTCTGAAAAATTGGACAATATTCTTGGGTTTGATAAATCAACTAACTCAAATAAAACAAATATTCCTTGCTCTGTGTTTCACAACAGACATCTAATCAGTCTCCTGTCATTAATTTCAAGATATGCCCATGCATTTTGCTGATATCGTAAATTAACACATTAATTCCAGTGGCTCTTAATGAAGGCCCAAATAAGACTCGACTCTTCTCTGAGCTTAATGAAGTTATGTCATTCTGAAATGGAGTCATTGTGCCTTTTTTTTCAATCAGCAGAAAATAAATGAATTTAATTTTCTTAAAATTTCTATGTTTGCAACTCTTTCTCTATGGTCTTAAGAGGTGACGAAAGAAATTTCCAGAGATGCACATTAGCAAGAAAATCTTGAAGCATCCAGTCATGCCTCATCCAAGAATGCTGGTGCTTTCGTGGGCATGGTTTTCATGGTATGATGTTTTTAACCTATTGTTAAAATTTTTGAAGTATATGTAAATGTATATGAAGTGTATGTATCAACATGCAGTGTTATATTAGTTTCAGGTGTACAGTCTAATGACTTAACAATTCTATACATTACTCAGTATAATAAGTGTGTTCTTCATCTCCTATTTTACCCACCCTCCCTCCCATCTTACCTCTGGCACGCTGCTAGTTTGTTCTCCGTGCTTAAGAGTCTGGGGTTTTGTTTTTTGTTTTGTTTTTTTTTTCTTTTTTAAAAAATTTCATATGTGAGTGAAATTATATGATATTTGTCTTTATTGGATTTGTTTCACTTAGCATTATATCTCTAGGTCCATTCACGTTGTTGCAAATGTCAAGATCGCATTCTTTTTTTGGCTGAGCAATTTCCACATCTTTTTTATTCATCTACCAATGGACAATAAAGGCTGCTTCCATATTTGGGCTGTTGTAAATAATGCTGCCATAAGTATGGGGGTGCATGTATCTTTTTGTATTCGTGTTTTTGTATTCGTTGGGCAAATACTCAGTAGTGGAATTACTGAATCGTATGGTAATTCTGTTTTTAATTGTTTTTTTAAGAACCTCCACACTGCTTTCCACAGTGGCTGTACCAGTTTGCATTCCTACCAACAGTGCACGAGGATTCCTTTTTCTCATCATCCCCGCCAATACTTGTAATTTCTCGTCTTTTTGTTTCTTGGCGTGCTGACAGGTGTGAGGTGGTATCTCATTGTGGTTTTGACTTACATGTCCCCGACGATGAGTGATGTTGAGCCTCTTTTCGTGTATCTGTTGGCCGTCTGTATGTGTTCTTTGGAAAAAAATGTCTATTCAGGTCTCCTGCACATTTTTTTAATTGGATTACTTGTGAGTTTTTTGGTGTTGAGTCGTGTAAGTTCTTGATATATTTTGGATATTAACCCCTTTTCAGATCTATCGTTTGAAAATATCTTCTCCCATTCAGTAGTTCGCCTTTTTGTTTTGTTGATGGTTTCCTTCAGTGCAAAAGCATTTTATTTCTGTGCAGTCCCAATAGTTCATTTTTGCTTTTGTTTCACTTTGCCAAAGGGCACGTGTCTAGAAAAATGTTGCTCAGGCCAGTGTCAAAGAGATTACTGCTTGTGTTTTCTTTTAGGAGTTTCTATTAGGTTTCAGGTTTCACATTTAGGTCTTGAATACATTTTAAACTGATTTTTGTGTATGCTGTAAGGACGGGGTCAAGTTTCATTCTCTTGCTTGTAGCTGTCCAGTTTTTCCAGCACCATCTGTTGAAGAGACTGTCTTTTCCCCCATTGGATATTCTTGTCTCCTTTGTCATAGATTAATTGACCACAGGTTCATTTCCGGATTCTCTGCTCTGTTCCATTGATCTATGTACCCATTTTTGTGCCAGGATGCATGTTGAGTTTTATGAGAAACTGACAGACCTTTTCTATAGTGATTGTACCATTTTGCGTTCCAAGCAGTGACACGTGAGAGTTCCAGGGTTTGACAGACCCACCACTAGGGTTATGACTTCAGCTATTCTGCCTGGTTTTAGTAGTATTTCCTGGGAGTTTTGATTTAGTTCTTTGGATGACTACTGATGTTGAGCACTTTTTCAGGGGCTTATGTTCTGTGCCTATTTTCTCTTCTGAAGTATCATTTTAAGTCTTTTGCCTACTTGGGGGGTTATTTGAATTGTTGTAGTCAGCGATTATTAAATTATGTCAAATGTGTTTTCTTTGTTACTTAAAACTTTACAGTGTTAATGTGTGAATTATAGTGATCGAGTTTTGAACGTTAAACCAGCCTTGCATTCGGGAGAAACCCTACTTGATCATGATATATTGTCTTTTGTATATACTACTGATGCAGTTTGCTTTTATTTGGGAAAGAAATTTTGTATCTGTTTCACGAAGAAAAATGGCATATAATTTTCTACTTTTGTTGCTTCTTTGTCACAAGTTATCCTGAATAAGTATTGCAGTTTTATTGGCCTCAAAAATGACTTAGGAAGGGTTCTCTTTTCTATATTCTTGAGCATTTTTATGGGATTAGTATTCTTTTTCTTTAAGCGTTTAGCATCAAATTCACCAAGAAAACTATTTGAGCGTGTAAAAAGTTCTTTTTGGTCAAGTTTTTGATAACGGATAAAAGTTTGTTATTTATATAGGACTTTCAGACGTTTTATTTCCTTTTGTGTCATTTTGTTAAGTTGTACTTTTCAAGATATTTGTCCACTTTATCTAAATGGCAAATTTGGGGATTAAAAAATAGATTTATTATTATTGATTTCTACTTAATTCTATGTGGGCAGAGGACACACTCAATATGATTTCATACTTTTTAGAATATTCAAAACTTCATTTATGGTCTATGATATTATTATGTATTTTGGAGAGTACACTTTGTATTTTTTTTAATGCTTATTTATTTTTGAGACAGACAGAACACAGTCAGGGGAGGGTCAGAGAGAGAGAGAGGGAGACACAGAATCCAAAGCAGGCTCCAGGCTCTGAGCTGTCAGCACAGAGCCTGATGTGGGGCTCGAACTCACGAACCATGAGATCATGACCTGAGCTGAAGTCAGATGCTTAACCAACTGAGCCACCCAGGCTCACTTGTATTCTTGAAAAGAATATGTATTCAGCAGTTTGGGGGTGAGTGTTCTATAAATATCAGTTATATCAGGGTGGTCTATGGTGTGTTCAAATCATGCGTGCTTTTACTTTTTTTTGTCTATTTCTGTCAAACTTTTCTGTGTATATTTTGAAATTCTGTTACTAGGTACATCTACTTCTATGATTGTCTTCCCGATGAAAGAACCCCACTACATTATCAAACGATTCTCTTGATCTCTGGTAATACCTTTTTTCTTGAAATATACTTTATTTGATATCAGTCCACCTACTCCAGCCTTAAGCTTACTGATTGCATGTATATATAAATACATTTATGTACATGTATATAAATTCATCCCAACATAGCTGTATCTTTATGTTTAAACTGTTGTAAACATCATGTAGTTGCTTTTGATTTTTCAATCAATTCTGATCATCTCTATGTTTTAATTAGCATTTGGTCTACTAACGTTCATTTTTAAAAAAATGTTTATTTATTTATTTTGAGAGAGACAGAGCACAAGCAGGGGAGGGGCAGAGAGAGAGGGAAGAGAGAGCATCTCAAGCAAGGTCCACTCAGTCAGTGCTCAGAGCCTGATGTGGGGCTTAAACTCTTGAAACTGTGAGATCATGACCTGAGCTGAAATCAACAGTTGGACGCTTAACTCACTGAGCCACACAGGTGCCCGAGTCCATGAACATTTAATGTAATTGTTGATATGGTTGGATTTAGGTCTGTCATTTTATTTGTTTGTCTGCTCTGTGGGTGGCTTCCCTGTTCCTTCTTTCTTGCCTTCATGTGGATTATTTGAGTATTGCTGAGAAATCCATTTAAATTTATTTTTTGACTTTTCAGCGCTTTTAAAAACACTTTGCTGTGTTAAGGGTTGCTTCAGGAATTATAACATATACTTTACCTTTTCACAGTCTACTTAGAGTTATTCTTGTACCGCTTATGTAAAATGTAGGAAATTTCAATCCATTCGGTTCCCTTTACTTTACTGTTTATATTTATCATATGTGTTACATATCCATGTGCTATAAACCTCAGAACAAAATGGTTAAAATTTTACTTATAAACTGTCATTAATATTTTAAAGCAATTGGGAGAAATATTGTTTTCATTAAAACCTGTACTTAACCATTTGTGATGTCTTTCATTCCTTCCTGAAGATCTAAGTTTCCATCTGATATAGTTTCCCTCAGTCTTTGTAATTTCCTCTGGCATTTTGTATGTTTCAAGCCTCCTAGCAACAAATTCTTTTTAGTTTCCATTATCTGACAATATCTTAATTTTGCTTTCATTTTTGAAGGGTATTTTCTTTGAATATAAGATTTGGGGTTATTGGCTACTTTTTTTTTTTCCTTCTAGTACTTTGACAATGTTCTCCTCTCTTTGAACTCTGTGGTTACAGGTGGAAGTCACTGACAGCTCAGATTACTGTTCCCTGTATGTTATGTGTCACTTTTCTCTATTTTAAGGTTTCTATATTTGCTTTTTAGAAGGTTAGCGGGGCACGATTTTCGTTGTATTTATCTTGCTTAGGATCTGCTGAGCTTCTGGTATTTCCAAGTTTGGGAATCGCGCAGCCGTTGTATCTTTAAATATATTCTCTGCTGCGTTCTCTCTCTTCTCCTTCTGAGATTCGGATGACCTGTATGCTCGAACTTTTCATGTTTTCCCATAGTTCATTTGAGTCTTTTGTTGTAATTTATAAAATTTTTTTTTCCTCTTGGATAGTTTTTATGTATGTACAGATTCACTGGCTGTTTTTTCCCCTCATCTCATTCAATTTTTCCCATTCTGTACATTTGTAATTTCAGATATTTTTTTTTCGTATTTTTAGAATCTCTTTTGATTTGCTTGCTAGTTTCTCTTTCTTAATTATTTTTGCTTTATGTCCTTGAGCATATGTAAGTAGCTGCTTTACAATTCTTGTCTGGGGGCTCCTGGGTGGCTCAGTCAGTCGAGCATCTGATTCTTGATTTCAGCTGAGGTCATGATCCCAGGGTCATGGGGATTGAGCCCTGCATCATGCTCAGCATGGAACCTGCTCAAGATTCTCTCTCTCTCTCTCTCTCTCTCTCTCTCTCTCCCCCTCTCCCTCTCTCTCAAATAAAAAAAATAAAATAAAATTCTTGTCTGCTAATTCTTTATCTGGATCATCTTGGGGGCATTTCCTGCCAATTGTCTTTTCTTTGAGAAACTGGTTACTTTTTTCCTGTTTATATATAAGGCACCTAATTTTTGGGTTGTATCCTGAACATGGTGACTGTTACATTGTGGAGCCTCTGGTTTTTGTAATATTCCTCCAGAGTTGATTTTCTCTTTTATAAGAGCCTACATCTCAGTTGAGTTCATTTACTTCAGCTGAACTGTGCCGCGCTCGTCCACGTGTGTGTGTTTTGGTTGTCAGGAGGTATTTGTGGAGCACATCTGCAGAGTCACCTCCCCCTCTCTGGCTGTCTTCTTTCTGGGATTATCCCCTTCCTGTCTGGCAGGTGTGGGCACCCATAATGGTGTCTTCTTCTTCAGGCCAGAAAGACTACTTTTTGTTTTTTGCATTCAAAGTGTTGCCCAACCTTCGTGGGACACTGGGGTCTTATTCTCAGGCTAGATGCTTTGGAAAATAGAGAATCAACACAGTGCTATTCCTGTCTTCCCTGGGTCAACTCCTCTCTGGTTTTGGCCTGCTCTTGATGGATGCCAATGCAATGCCAACGCAAGGCACAATCAATAAATATATATTCAATGAAAGATTGTGGAGCAGGTTATTATAGCATACGATAAGGCAAGAGTACGTCCTGATATGATGTTAAATTGTGCTTGCTGCTCTGCATGAAAAAGCCATTTACTTGTTTATTTATGTTAGATTTTAAACCTTGTCCACTGGCGTAAATGTTTCTACATTTTCAGAAAGATTTTATTACAAGTGATTAAATCCCCTCCCCCCAAAGATTTAGTTCTTAGAAGGATCCTCTTCACTTTCATAAAACATTGATTTACATGGGACATGTTTTTGGGTATCAGACAATTAACACATTTAACAGGTTGCACTGTTGATTTGCTCATTAAGTTATTCACTCATTTGGGACACCTGGGTGGCTCAGTCGGTTAAGCTTCTGACTCTTGACTTTGGCTCAGGTCCTGATCCCACGGTTTATGGGTTCCAGCCCCATATTGGTCTCTGCACTGGCCATGCAGAGCCTGCTTGGGATTCTCTCTTTCTGCCTCTCTCCAACTGGTGCTCTCTCCCCCTCTCTCAAAATAAATAAACTTAAAAAATTTTATTTACTCATTCAAAAATGTTTTTGATCCCAGGTCTGTGCTAGACTCTATGGACACAAATATGAACAAGCAAATTCCCAAACTAATAACGATGCCTCCTGACTCCCAACATTCCGTATGGACCGTGTCTGTGATTTTGTCTTTCCTCTTGAATCCAGTTATCTTTTTTGCCTTAAGCTATTATCTATCCTGTAAAAATCATATCAAAAAAAACCCCTGTTATTCTATTCTTTGAAGTCATTTATAAAAGTCGTTACCAAACCACAGTGCTCTGTCTTCGAGCACTGTCCTGAATGAATTCGGGTGAATCCACTCACAGTGCCCAACTGCTGGTGGTCATCAGCACCTATACTGAGCATCAGGAAACACGCACCAGCGCTTTTGATGTAATGTTCAGACATCAGGACTGCTCACTCAGCCACGATGAGTCTTTAGACGACAGCTAGTTGCTATTAATAGAATGAACTCTGGCGGGAAACAACACTCTGGCCAGCCGGTTTTTATGTGCACATGCACATCGAGGGACTAATAATCTCTGCTTGTAGCCTGTGATGGAGTTTTACAGAAGGGAGAATGAAAGACCCTGCTAGTGAGCAGGCTGTAGTCTCTAGCTGTGTTTGCTTGTCACACACATTTAAGACCCATCTATTCCAAGTAGGCCAACCTTCATTTCTTTTTAAAAATTTTTTTAACATTTATTCATATTTTGAGAGAGTGTGAGTGGGGGAGGGGCAGAGAGAGAGGGAGACACAGAATCCGAAGCAGGCTTCAGGCTCTGAGCCATCAAGCACAGAGCCCGATGCAGGGCTCAAACTCACAGACAGTGAGATCCTGACCTGAGCTGAAGTCGGAAGCTTAACCGACTGAGCCACCCAGGTGTCCCCCAACCTACATTTCTGTTTGCAAGGGTTGGGTTTTTGCTCTGAAGTGTTGATGGGTCTCCAGTTTTGGAGAGAATGCTCCTAAGAGCATGAATTCTGTGGCACTCCTAGCCTCCTCTGAACACGGGCTAACTCTGTTTCTGAACCAGAAGCTTTCAGGTAAAGAGAGAAGTTCATGGTGAAAAGCCATCGGCATGAATGGAAAGCATCCACCAAGCAGCAGGTCATCACGAGAAACTGACAACAAGTAGTGTGCAAAGTGTTTGATATATATATCCAGTAAAGGCATCCTTTGTAAAGAACTTCTGCAAACCAATATGGAAAAGGCAGACATATCGCAGGATGAATGTATAAAAGCTTAAGTAGGGTTTCACAAAGGCTATCCAAATGGTTAATAAACACGAGGAAAAGTCCTGAATCTCATTGGTTTTTAGGGGAATAGAAAATAAAACCACAATAATATATCATTACGCACACACCAGAAGGGGTAAGATTTTTTTTTTTAATTTTTTTTTTGGTAACGTTTTTGTATTTTTGAGACAGAGAGAGACAGAGCATGAACAGGGGAGGGGCAGAGAGAGAGGGTGCAGAAGGGGTAAGATTTTAAAGCCTGACCCTATCGAGTGTCGGTAAGAGTTTGAAACGACGGAACCTCTCATACACGGAATTGTTACGACCACCTTGGAAACTTGCTTCTCAGTAGCTCCTAAACTTGAACATACACCCAGCAGTTCCAGCAGGTAGATTACAGAAATGGTACCCCAGACAGGTACACGTGTTTGTAGCAGCACTGTGCAGAATAGCCCACACTGGAAACAACCCATGCCCATCAACAGCAGAAGAGGTAACGTAACGGTGGACTTCTCCTAAAATGGAATATTCTACAGCAGTAAGACGGAACTAAATCTTTTCCTCTTCCTGAGCAAACGTACATGCCTTCATCCAGAAACACCAAATCAATAAATAAGTGTCTAGTGAAACTCAGGTTAAAGTTATCTCACATTGTGATAATCAGTAATCTCTTAAATGATCTGGACTTTCTTGTGCTAACTAATTTCTTTAAAATCTAATAACTTGGACAGCCATTTGACTTGGTCTGATCCAGCCAAGAAAGTGAATATGGCCTTCTGATTCAATTTCTGTCTCTTTCTGTGTGTCTGTCTGGTTTTTTTCTTTTCTTTTCTTTTCTTTTCTTTTCTTTTCTTTTCTTTTCTTTTCTTTTCTTTCCTTTCCTTTCCTTTCCTTTCCTTTCCTTTCCTTTCCCTTTCTTTCTTTCTTTCTTTCTTTCTTTCTTTCTTTCTTTCTTTCTTTCTTTTGTTCTTTTCCTTCCTTCCTTCCTTCCTTCCTTCCTTCCTTCCTTCCTTCCTTCCTTCCTTCCTTCCTTCCTTGTCTGTCTGTCTTATATGTGCTTTTGAGGGACTTCTTGTTTTTTTAATTGAATAGGTAAAGCTTTGTTTTATTGACATGTTGCACTAGACCTGTTGAAGGTGAAACTTTAGGAAAATACATGGGTTAGATTGCGGGTCTAAAGAGCTCATGATCATATATTCCTGGATGGAACAATGATCTTGATGGGTCTTAGGCCATAGGTAATATTCGTAGCTTCCAGTAACCCCCTTGAAGAGGCCTTGACACAGACCAGGGGAAAGGATATATATGTGCCTCAGGATAAATCCAAGGTGGCCATATCACACTGAGGGCTGCAATAGTGTAAGTCTTCTGTGAAGAAGACTTCTTTTCATATAATTAACCATAATATTTTCCCATGGGAACATGTACTCATCTTTTTTTTAAATTTTTTAAATTTGTTTTTATTTTTTGAGAGAGAGAGAGAGTGCAAGCAGGGGAGAAGGGAAGACAGAGAGAATCCCAAGCAGGCTCTGTGCTGTCAGTGCAGAGCCCAACACGAGGCTCCATCCCATGACCGTGATATCACGACCTGAGCCGAAATCAAGAGTTGGACACTGAACCAACTGAGTCACCAGTCGCCCCAGTTTCCTCATCTTTTTGAACATGCAGTTTAAAATTTTTTTAATGTTTATTTATTTTTGAGAGAGAGAATGGGGAGAGAGAGAGAGAGAGAAAGAGACAGTGTGAGTGGGGGAGGGACAGAGAGAGAGGAAGACACAGAATCCAAAGCAGGCTCCAGGCCCTGAGCTGTCAGCACAGGGCCGGATGCAGAGCTCGAACTCATGAACTGTGAGATTATGATCCGAGCAAAAGTTGGATGCTTAACCAACGGAGCCACCCAGACGTCCCTTCAACATGCAGTTTTGAGTAGCTTTCAAGGGACTAACATTATTAATGTATGCAGAACTCTTATAATAATGTGTACAATCCATAGAGATACAAATTTAATTTGCTTAGGAGCAGACAGTTATCCAGTAAGGGGCACATCTCCATTTAGAGCTGCATTGTCTTTAAAATGAAATGTGCAAATTTCATTTATTGAAAAAAATAAAAAATAAAAATAAAAGTAAAATAAAACGTGCATGGTTATCTATTTGACCTTCATAAATACAGCATACTTTTGTACTGCTTGCTAAAACACAGTCTTCTTTGTGCCCTCCCTCCCTGCCCATTAATCATTAATCACCTTTATTCTTTCCTTGAATTATTTCTTTTGCTTATATTATTTGTACCTATCAGGGTACCATCATTCATTCATTCAGCTGCTCATTCATTTATTCACAATTTATCAAATATTTATTGAGAGCTTACTCTGTGCCAGTCACAGTGCAAGTTCCTGGAGATGGAATTGTAATTAGGTCACAGTTTCGGGCCTCCATGACCTCCCCATCCTATAAAAGAGGCTAGTAGATAAATACATCTTTGAAATGCAGTGAGCTCAGTGCTCTACAAGGTATCGTGGTAAGAGAAAGGGTTGCTTAGTTCAGCTTCCGAGTCCAGGGAGGTTGGGTTGGATGGAAGAATTAGAAAGAATGGTCTATCTATCTACCATTTGCAGAGGTTAGATACTTGGGTTGAGTCTGGCAAAAGAATGTTGTAGGACGTACTTCACATAGAGGGAACAATAGGTAACTCCAAGTAATTTGTTATGAGCAGATCACAGTTAATGCCAAAAGGACTAAAGACACGTAACAATGGCTAACATGCTTTAACATCAAGTCTCAGAAACTGTTTGTAGTATTTTATTTATTTTATTTTTATTTTAAAATAGTCTTTTTTAAATATGAGATTTATTGTCAAATTGGTTTTTAATTCCCTTGCCTTTGGAGATGTGTCAAGTAAGGAATTGCTGCGGCTGAGGTCAGAGAGGTTTTTTCCTGCTTCCTCCTCTAGGGTTTTGATGGTTTCCTGTCTCACATTCAGGTCCTTTATCCATTTCGAGTTTATTTTTGTGAATGGTGTAAGAAAGTGGTCTATTTCAACCTTCTGCATGTTGCTGTCCAGTTCTCCCAGCACCATTTGTTAAAGGGACTGTCTTTTTTCCAGTGGATATTCTTTCCTGCTTTGTCAAAGATTAGTTGGCCATACTTTTGTGGGTCTAATTCTGGGGTTTCTATTCTATTCCATTGGCTATGTGTCTGTTTTTGTGCCAATACCATGCTGTCTTGATGATTACAGGTTTGTAGTAGACGCTAAAGTCTGGGATTGCGACGCCTCCTGCTTTGGCCTTCTTCTTCAAAATTACTTTGGCTGTTCGGGGTCTTTTGTGGTTCCATACGTTCTTAGTATTTTATATATAGCAACTGTTTTCACCTTCTCAACAACCTGTATGGTAGTCACTCTTCTCATTTTTTCATAGATGAGGAAATTGAGTCCAAAAGGCTTAAATAATTTGTCCAGTTACCAGCATATGGTAATTGGTGATGCCAGGATTTGAACTCTCAAGTTCTCTGCCACATTGCTTCCTAAATGGGAAATGTGAGTTTGGAGAAAGATCTTGGAGGGCCTATCTTAGTCCATTTGGAATCAGTTCTTTATATTATGGAAACCCCTTGGAGAGCTTTAAGGACGGCAGTGGCATGATAAAATGTATGTCAGAAAATTCACTCAGCATCCCTGGGGAGGATACAAATGAGGGAGAGCAGTTTTAGAGGCGGGGAGATCAACTATTTATCTGATCCCTGTTCTGTTCCAAAATTAAATGAAGGAGACTTATAAAGGTTATACGAGACACAGTAAGAAAACTAAATTACAAGTAGGGGGATAAAGAGAAAAAAGGATATGGATAGGAAATGGTACCAGCGTTAAGACAGAGGCAGCAAACGTGTGGTACTGTGCTGTATGTTGGTTAGGGATCGACTGCAAGCTTAGTTCTAAGCCACCAGAATGAAGAATTTATTTATTTAGAAGGAGGGAGGGTGAGAGGGAGGAAGAGTAGGGGGAGGGGAAGAGAGAAAGGGAGAGAGAGAATCCCAGGCAGGCTCCACGCTCAGCATGGAGCCCGGTGCAGGGCTGGATCTCCTGACTGTGCGATCCGGACTCGAGCCAAAATCAAGAGTCAGACGCTCAACCGGCTGAGCCACCCAGGCGCCCACGTGCTACACATCTTTCTGCTGACTTGGCTTAATATAGTGGTCAAGCCTGGAAAACAGTATTTTATAAACATTATTACCGTTAGCCCGTGTTTGGGAGATCCTGGGTAGTAGAGAGTTAACAATTCTGTGTCTGAAGAAGCTCTGAATGAGCACTTTCTGTGCCCTACCCCATTCCACCGCTTACACCTGCACTCCTCAACACATATTCTGCTGGGCCGTGAACCGCGGGACAGGGCTGAGAGTAGAGACCCAAAGGCAGGATCAATATTATCATAAGAGAAACATGTCCATCTGTGCTAACACAGAGCCAGCATGTGCAGACAAGACCAAAAGTTCTACGCCATATAGCATGACCACGTAAATTTCAGTCCGGAAAAACCACTGAAGCAGGTGCAAGCGAATGCCCACCAGAGTCGTAACTCAGTAAAACATCCAGAAGGCTGGGTTTGAGCAGGACAGCCCCCTGGCGTGTCTTCCAAGATTAATCGTTTGTGAAATGCAAGCCAAAGTGACTGGTGCCATGTGCTATGAGGAATTATTTGCTGTAAAAATAGTGGTTCCTCTGAAATTCTTCCTGCTGGCAACTATTGAGACAACAGGGTCAATTTCTTCTTCAGGCCCACCTTGCTCATCATTAGAAACCATAAAGCAATAAGTCCATCTCCTTCAAAAGTGGCATCTGATTATCAAGGAACAAGCGTAAAAGGTCATGGTATACATTTGTCTTGAAAGAAATAGGTCCAAAGAAACATTTTGATTAATGGGAAAGTATTAGCGGAGTTCATGCTGCAGAACGCTGACTCTTC
This sequence comes from Acinonyx jubatus, assembly GCF_027475565.1. NCBI lineage: Eukaryota > Metazoa > Chordata > Mammalia > Carnivora > Felidae > Acinonyx > Acinonyx jubatus. The sequence goes on along the minus strand of NC_069391.1, from coordinate 84,845,942 downwards.
CAGTCGCGGAATAATGGGAACTTGAGGAGCATCAGAAACCAGGGCGTCTACACTGAGAGTGAGCGGCTTTTAAGCCATAATCAGTTCCTGCCTTTGGACTTACCGGACGAGGACAAGGAGATAGGAGATAGCAAAAGTCACAGATTATCTGGCATCCATCCTCTTGGATGTCTCTGGAGCTGTTACACACACTAGGATAGCCTGAAGTGGGTTGACCCAAGCACACACTTTCTCACCTTGCTTCCATCGTCTCCCTTGTTTTTCAGGTAGATTGACCTGAGAAACCCTGGTCAGCAGTTTTGTAAAGCAAGAAACCTGCAGTTTTTTTTTTTTTTTTAAATCAGCATATGGTTTTGAAAGCATTTCCAAAAGATAAGAAAGAGGAGAATTCTGGAGAAGTTTTTTTTTTTTTAAATGCCATATTTTACAGCATTCAGGATAGTTAATTGGGAGACTTTTATCAGTCTTTTAAGAAACAGATCATTCCAATACTGTTAAAATGGATCCAGAGTTAGAGTATTTGGGTCGAACTTCTAAGGCACTGTGTTCGTTTCCATGAGGTTGGCATGGCACTGATGGCCAAATATGGCGAAAAACAAAGCAACCATAGATTAATCTCCCATAGGAGTGAAGAAGTGAAAATATACAAAACTTTCACCAATTTAAATACACTCGCTTATAAGAATGACACTTACCAGTATCCAAGTCAGTTTAACAAAGAAACGAAGGAATCGTTTAACAGAATACCCATGAGTAAAATTTTGCACTTAGCACATTAATAGACTAAAAAAGAAAACATAAATAGATGCTGAAAATTAATATATTCAAGCTTCATTTGTGGTAAAAATATTAGTAAACAATGTTAAAAAGTGCTCTTAATATGGCAAGGAATTTCTATCATAAATCTATAGCAAACATCATACTAACTGGTCACACAATAGAGACATTAACCTAACATTTTTCTTCTAATTTTTTTAAAGTAAACTCTATGCCAAACACGGGGCTTGAACTCATGTTGCTGAGATCAAGAATCATGTGCTTCACCGACTGAGCCAGCCAGGTGCCCCAATATTAATCTAATATTACAAACTATGACATCGATGCTTTCTCTCACTGCTGTTTATTCCATGGTGTTATGGAACTTTTAGACAAGAAAATAAGCTTTTAAAAAGGGTACCAGAGAGGAAATTACAAAATCGTCATTGTTTTCAAATGTTAGGTTATCTACCTAGAACCAACTGCAAATACTGTTAGGTGTAATAGTGGAGAATGGTAAAATTACCAGATAAAGGGGAGAAAAAGTTCCAAGTAAATATTTTAATGGAGAACTTATAATATACTAAGACATAAGTAATAAATAAAAACATTAGACAATGAGAAAACTGTGTGGAGAATTAAAATAGGGTTATGTGAGAGGAAGTCACTGAGAGGCTCAAGATGGAAGGTTGGGGACAGCTTTATTTAGGAAGTGATGTTTAAACTGATATTTGAATGCCCCAAAGGATCCAGTCACGAAGAAAAGTACTTCTCACTGACGGAACTGTGAGCCAATAGATTTGTGTTGATTAAACTGCTAAGGTGGTGGTAATTTGTTGTCAGAAAAAAAAATAGCATTGAGTTGAGAAGCCTGCAGGAGAAATGGGCTCATTAGGTGTAGCCAGACTTCTCTTCGTTTTAAAAAAAAAAATTTAATATTTACTTATTTTTGAGAAAGAGAGAGAGATGAGCACAAGCAGGAGAGGGCAGAGAGCGAGGGAGACACAGAATCTGAAGCAGCTCTAGCCTCTGAGCTATCAGAGCCCAACGCAGGGCTCGAACTCATGAACCATGAGATCATGACCTGAGCCAAAGTTGGACGCATAACTGACCAAGCCACCCAGGCGCCCCCAGATTTCTGATATAAAAGAGGATGAGGGACACTTGTGATACAAGATCAAGGTGATGGAGGGAAAGAACAGGTATATGGTATAAGGGTGTTGGAGGTCAAGGAATTATGGGATGCTGGGTCAGATAAACGAATGGCCTGGGGGGCTTGCCATTCTAGTAGTGCGTGAGGTTAACAGGAGCGTGAGGCATGATGGGGGAAATCCTGAATGTTAGGGAAGTGGGCAGCTAGACGGGAAGTATGGGGCCACTGGGTCATTATTCTCTTCTGTGGTCCCTGGTGGTGTGATAGCAAAGACCTCTTGGAAACTGTTCTCTTGGTGATGGAACTACTGCTTTTGTCTTTCCGCGGAGGTGGTGTAGGGGGCTGGGAGATAAGTGATCTTACCGGAAGCAGGAGCCTAGGAACTGCCTCTTCCTTGTAGAGACCGTTAGGTGTGGAGAGACACAACATACTGAAAGACATAACAGACACTAAATACAATGATGATATAATTGACCTTGGTTTATAACGCAGAGAGAGTGGATCTCTCAGTTATTGACCTTCATTTCCACGTCTTCCCATCTTGTAATGCTTCAGTATACTGCTTAAAATCCTTAACATCATACTTACCGGGGAAACACTGAAAACTTTCCCCCCGAGGTCAAGAGTGACGCAGAGGTGTTTGCTCTCACCAGTTGTATTCAACGTCGTATTGGAGGTTCTTGCCGAAGGATTTATGCACAAAATATGAAATAAAAGGCATCTAGATTGAAAAGGAAGAAGTAAAAACATTTATGTTTGTATATAAAGAATCCTAAGGAACACCCTCCCCCGAGCAAATAAAAAACTGTTAGAGCTAATAAAGAAGTTCAGGGGCATCCGGGTGGCACAGTCAGTTAAACATCCAACTTTGGCTCAGGTCATGATCTCACCGTTCATGAGTTCGAGCCCTGTGTCGGGCCGTCCGCTGTCAGCACAGAGCCTGCTTTGGATCTTCTGCCCGCCCCCTTTCTCTGCCCATTCCCCATTGGTTCTCTCTCTCTCTCTCTCTCTCTCTCTCCCTCTCTCTCTCAAAATAAATAAATAAATAAATAAATAAATAAATAATGTTCAGCAAGTTTGCAATATACAGGATTGACACACAAAACTAAGTTGCATTTCTAAACACTGAACAATGTGATGATAATATTTTAAAATTCCAAATTGTTTGAACAAAACTATAAAATACTTCGGAGTTGATTTAAGAAAAGAAGTGCAAGAAGCACTTGAAAGCTCTAAAACATTTTTGAAAGAAATTAGGTAAGACCTAAATAAATGGAGAGACATCTTGTGTTAATGGGGGGGGAAGACTTAATGTTGTCAAGATGACATACTTATCAAACTGACCTGCGGATTCATTGCAATCTCTGTGGAAAGTCCAACTGCCCCTTTTGCAGAAATGGACAAGTTGATCCTAAAATTTATGTGGAAATGGAAGGAGCCCAGAATAGACAAAATAATCTTGCAGAAGAAGAACAAACTTGGAAGACTCACACTCCTCAATTACAAAACTTACTACAAAGCTATCGTAGTCAAGACCGTGTGGAACTGGCCTAAGACTAGACATGTAAGTCAATGGACTAGAATTGTAAGTTCAGAAATAAACCCATACATCTATGATCAGTTGATTTTTCGACAAGGGTGTCAAGTTAGTTAAGCGGGGAAAGAATAGTCTTTTCAGCAAATAGTACTGGGACAACTGGAAGTCTACATTAAAAAATGAATTTGGATCACCTCACTGTATACAAAAATTAACTCAAAGTGGATGAAAGTCTAAGATTTAAAACTATAAAACTCTTAGAAGAAAACTTTGGCTTAAATCTTGTGACCATGGATTAGGCAATGGTTTCTTAAATATAATACCTAAGGCAAAAGCCCCTAAAGGAAAAAAAAAACACGTATTAGACTTTATCAAAATTAAAAACTTTTATGAATCAACAGAGAGAATCAAGACAGTGAAAAGCCAACTCACAGAGAGAGAGAAAATATTTTTGAAAATCACGTATCGGATAAGAGTCTAGGATCTGGAATATACAAAGAACTCTTACGACTCAATAATGAAAAGACAAATAACAATTAAAATATGAGCTAAGGATATGAGTGGACATTTCTCCAAAGAAGATATCAAATGGCCAATGATAGTAATAGTAACAGCAAAAAGACCAAATAAGACTAGTGTTGGAGAGGATGTGGAGAAACTGGAAACTTCATATGTTGCTGGTGGGAATGTAACATGGTGTAGCTGTGGTTGAAAACAGTTTTACAGTTCCTCAAATTTTAAGCATAAAGTTACCATATGATCTCACAATTCTACTCCTAGGTACGTACCCAAGAGAACTGAAAATATGTTCAAACAAAACCTTGTATAGGAATGTTCATAGCAGCATTATTCATGATGAGAAAAAAAAATGGAAGCAACCCACCTGGTCACTGGATAACCTCATGAATAGATACACAAATTGTGGCATATCCATACATTTGAATATTATTCAGCCATACAAAGGGGGGAGACATGGATGAACCTTGAACATGCTAGGTAGAAACAGCCAGACACAAAGATCACACTTCATGTGAATCCATATGTTTGAAAAGTCCAGAACAGGCAAATACATAGAGACAAAGGAAATTAGTGGTTAGCAGGGGCTGGAGGGAGGGAGGAATGGGGAGTGACTGTTGATGGGGATGGGGTTTCTTTTTAGGATGATGACAATGTTCTGGAATTAGATAGTGATGATGGTTGTACAGCCTTGTGAATTAAAAATATCACTGAGTTGCACATTCTAAAATGGTGAATTTTATGGTGTATGAATTACATCTCAAAAAAAAAATCCTTGGTGAAAACCAGGCTCATTGTCATGGTGGGCCAGAGATCATACTTTCTATGACTTGAATGCATTTCAGCTGTCTTGTAGCAATCCTTAAAGCATGCTAGATGCTGAAGAGTTTCCATCGAGATGGTGGACCAGGAATGCTTTTTGAAAGCCAGAAAGGATCCAGAGGTATCACTTCTGATCATTCTGTCACAAATGCTTTGGGATTTTTATCTATTTTTATTTTTAGAAAATGTTTATTTATTTTGAGATAGAGGGAGAGAGAAAATGAGTAGGGGAGGGGCAGAGAGAGAGGGTGAGAGCACAGAGCCCGACGTGGGGCTCGATCCCATGAACTGCAAGATCATGACCTGAACTGAAATCAAGAGTCGGACACTTAACCCGACTAGCCACCCAGGTGCCCCTGGATTTTTAAATTCATTATTATTTCTTTTTGGTGCCAGAGGCAGCAGAGTTCCCAGGGACTGGTCCATAGTTACATGGGTGTTGAGAGCAAGGACTGAAATATCCATTTTGCTGACGTCATTTGTAGCTGAACGTGTGTGGCCCTGGAACCAGCAGCCACAGCGCTAGCTCTGATTCCCCGATTCCTGATCACGACTGAGACAGTGGCTTCAGTGGAGGGTCATTTTGGAGTGGGTGTCACTCCTTAAAGATCAGCCTCGCAGCTGCTCACAACGCCCTTCCAGTGATTTTTCTAAGCTCTTGTTTCTCCAAAGGAAATGTCTTTTTTTCCTTAGATAGAATGATTTCTGCTCCTTCAGCTCGAGACTGATGGATGAACATGGTATATGAAGCTCCCACTCACATCCTCCTCCTGTCCTTCCTGGCCCCACACTTTATGTCCCAGCTCCATCAGACTAGGGTCATTTCCCCCACATACCCTGCTTGTGCGTGCCTCTGTGTCTTTGCACCTGTCGTTACTCCAGCCTGGCTCATCTCAATCTTACTTCCCTGCCTACCTGTGTTTTGAGCCTCTGGAAGTCTGGAATCATCTCCGGGAAGTCTCTTGAAGTACCCTTCCTCCCCTCCAAGTCTGGCAGGTGCCCTTTCTTCCCACACATTGTCTCCATGACACCATGTTATATTTGCAACACTCCGCTTGTAGGTTGAGACTATGAGCACCTTGAGGGGCAGAACCTCTTCCTGCTTTTCTTTGTTACCCTCTAACTCGGCAGCCTAGAACAATTCTAGCGTTCATCCATGCTTTCTTTTCTGAATTGAACTTGTGCCTTTTAGCATTCCTACTGATTTTTTACACACACACACTACAAGCCAAATTTTTGGCTTGTAGTTTTTGAGAGGGTGGCCTTACTCTGGACAGAGGCTCTCCTTTGGACACTGTATCAAGTTCTGGATTTATCGGAAAAATTAAACAGATACAGATCGAGTTAGGAGAAAAAAAAGGCAGATGGTCCAGTTAGGACCGCTTACTACTCAGCATACAGCATGGTATTTTAAAATAATAGTGAGTTAGGAAGATGTGCATAAACTACTCTTTATGAACTTGCACTTCTTTGGAGATCATTTTAGGGAAATGCGGGAAGACGAACACACTCAGCCTTGATGCTTTCGTTCTTTATGGTGCACTTATTGAGTTCAGTGTCAGACGCATTCCAGTGATTCCCTAGAGGACAATTTCAGTGCGCTGAAATGTACATGCACACGATTCATTTTCTGTGCCTTTCAATTCAATATAATACTAAGTGGTTATTACCACTTCAAGGCATAGAAGACATATACTATGTCTCTCTCTCTTTTTTTTTGTAAAAATAACTTTTATTTTCTTATTAAAATTTGTACATGTGAATTACTGAAACCTTTAAAAAAATGAGGACAAGGGAGGAGATAAACCATGATTCTACCTACCACTTAAAAAAACACAAACCGGGGCGCCTGGGTGGCGCAGTCGGTTAAGCGTCCAACTTGAGCCAGGTCACGATCTCGCGGTCCGTGAGTTCGAGCCCCGCGTCAGGCTCTGGGCTGATGGCTCAGAGCCTGGAGCCTGTTTCCGATTCTGTGTCTCCCTCTCTCTCTGCCCCTCCCCCGTTCATGCTCTGTCTCTCTCTGTCCCAAAAATAAAATAAAAACGTAAAAAAACACAAACCATTAAAGTTTATGTGCTGATGCTTCCAGACACTTTTTTCCTTATAAAATTAGAGTTATACAAAATATTTTATTTAAACATGTCATTTAAAACACATAAGGACCAACTACCCACGTTAACATTAATTTTGGCAATTCCATGGCGTTCCCATGTGGATTACCACCATCTACTTAATTAATCCCCCATTGCTTGACATTTAATTTTTTCCAATTTTTCCAAAGTACAAGCAGCACCACAGTGGAGAGAATTGTAATTAAATCCTTCCACACAGACATTATTATATTCTAAGGGCAAACTCCTCAAACTGAAATTACTGGGTCAGAGGGCACGATTACTTTAGCAACTTGTGATATCCATTACCAAATTGCCCTTCCAAAATGTCCTAGCATCTACACTCTCATCTTGAAAGAGTATTATCTCTCTGGATGTTAGCATTCACTAAAAACATAGAAAAATATCCGCGCAGATTTAAATGACAGAAAGGTTAGTTATCTCTTTGTGAGTCTTTAGCGATATTCTCCTTCTGTTAAATATGGTAGCCTATTTCCAGTTTGTAATGTCTTACGTTTGTGTCCTTTCAAAGAATAGATTGCCAGATGTATTTGGTGTTTTTCTTCATGGTTCCTGTCACTGGTATCCTGCCTGGAAAACATATCCGAATATTCTGCGGCCCAAGTTAACCTAACAATTTTACCTTTATGTTGTTCCTCTCATGCCTTCGTTTTTCTTTTACAAATGAAATTTTAACCTACTAATAATTTTTAGAGGGAGAAGTTAGAGGTAAATATGTAACGATTTTAAATGTTTATCCAATTGCCTCAACACAATTATCGAGCAAACCATTTCGCCCCCACTTATTTGTGTTTTCCTGGTTACAGAGTAACTCACATTATTTGAAAAATCGCATGGTGCTCTATAAAAACATGCTCATCTAAACATTAAAGAGTCTTTTTGTGACTGCGGTAAAAATGCAAGTGCTTTATCAGATCGAGTCTCTTTTTTTAAAAAAAATATTTTTGTTTTTTTAAAGTATATTTACTAGAGAGAGGGAGAGAGAGAGGGAGTGTGCATGAGCGGGGGAGGGGCAGAGAGAGAGGGAGAGAGAGAGAATCCCAAGCAGGTTTCGCACTGTCAGTGCAGAACCTGACTTGGCACTCCCAAGTGCCATGACCTGAGCGGAAAGCAAGAGTCAGTGGCTCAACCAACTGAGCCACCCAGGTGCCCCTAGATCAAGTCTCTTAAAGGACTTTTGGATTCCTTCATAAAATGAGAGGGGTGGTGGCAAAATTATCATTTGACTGCCTGTGAAGCTCCCATCATCTTGTCCTTTCTTCAAACCTAGGATTTCTTGGAAAATTCCAAGACGAAGTCACCTGCATTAAATGGCACTAGAAAAAACGTTTCCTAGTTGTTCCCTAACGGTAAAAGAATATTGAAAGTATTCTACATTTAAAAATTCTCAGGGCACTTGGGTGGCTCAGCTGGTTAAGCCTCAGACTTTGGCTCATGATCGCGTGGTTCTTGGGTTCGAGCCCCACGTCGGGCTCTGTGCTGACAGTTCAGAGCCTGGAGCCTGCTTCAGGTTCTGTGTCTCCCCCTCTCTCTACTCCTTCCCTGCTTCTGCTCTGTCTCTCTCTATCTCTCAAAAATAAATAAATGTTAAAAAATTTAAAAAAGATCCTAGATGGCGTATCTATTGAGTTACCACTTTGGAAAATAAAACATTAACTGATCCTTCCTAAATCATTGATTTTTATGAAAACTGGTGGAACATAGAGCTGGATTCACTCAATAACTGATTAGAGTGTTTCTTGTACCTTTATGTACACAAAGGAGCAAAAACATTAAATTATATCTTTCTCAAGGGGAATTGAAGCATTCATTGAATTAATAAGCATATTTAAGTGGTGTTAGAAATTACTTTTGAATGAGAAAGAGATGTAGTCAAATGCCTAATGGTTTTAATGGTATTTTGAGGTCTACTACTCACATCTAGGAATTGTCTTTTTTTTTTTAACTTTTAAGTGTTTATTCATTTTTGAGAGAGAGAGAGACAGAGTGCGACAGACACAGGGAGGGGCAGAGAGAGAGAGGAAGATACAGGATCCGAAGCAGGCCCCAGGCTCTGAGCTGTCAGCCCGGAGCCCGAGGTTGGGGCTTGAACCCATGAACCGTGAGATCATGACCTGAGCCGAAGTTGGATGCTTAACCGACTGAGCTGCCCAGGTGCTCCATGGAATTTTCTTTTCCAAATAGTGGCAGTGCTGTGAATAAAGGTACATGTGCTATAAAGGAATGTATGGACGAACAGAAAGGAATGAGAAAAGGGAATATGTGGTGTGACATAGAAATAGGATAGGGAACCCTCATGCTAGGATGGTTAGACCAGTCCTCCAACTTTCTTGTTCATGAGTCGCCCTGGAATCTCGCAAAGATACATACTCGGATCCAGATTCTGGGCGTAGGCCTGAGAGTCTATGTCTCCGACAAGCTTCAGGTGATGCTAAGGCGCTGGTCCATGGAGCACCCTTTGGGCAGCAATGATATGCAGAAACTTGGGTTCTTTTTCGTTCTGCAATTCTCGGCTTAACAGGAAGAGATTCTTTGTTTACTTGGGAAAGAGATAACTTTGGGTGTCATTGTTCCAAGTCTATTTCTATTTCAACGTGTGAATCATCCACACATCCAGAATCTTGACCCGCAAATAAATTATTACCACCTGAAGGTAATAAGGAAGGTGATAGCATGTGCTCAGGTTTCTCCAGCTGGAAATAGCCAACAGAACTTGGGCAGTGCTGAGCAAGGAAAACGCTGTTACAGCTTACGCGCAGGAGAGTCTCATGCAGTCTCGTACACCGGGTGGTAAGCGATTGGTATCTGCAGGGAGCCGTCCAGACTCCATAAGAACTGCTTCTGATTTGCCAAGGGTTTCAGAAACCGTGACCATTTTTTGGTATGTTTTCTAATTAGTGGTAATATTATTAGCATGTGCGAGAGGCGTGTCGGTATGAATGCACGTGTGTATGAATTGGCAGATAATTTAAGGTTTTTGGAATAAGCGTTATAAGGCAAATAGGGTAAACTAAAGATAATCCCAATTTTGCAGATTTCCACTTGTGGGGAGATTAATGGAAGACACTAAAGGTCTAGTGCCAGACCTCTTTTAACTAACTCTCAGGTCTTAGAGAAATCACTTAAAACCCAGGCTTTAGGTCCTCCTTGAGTAAGTAGTTAGGTGATACGACCTCAAGGGTCTTTCAAGTCCATAAGTTCATAAAAGAGTTTGGTTTAAAACCTCAGGTTAGTTTTGAGCCAGAGTGTCAGCTTAAAAAAAAACAGCAAACAAAAAAACACTTCTTGATTTCTGAGTCTGACAATTGTTTGTGATAAGAACACAAAAGGAAGCTCCGTTCTTTTGGAAATTGTCAGTGTACTTTTCATTCCCATGTAGTTGACTTGGTTTTTTTCCTCTGGCTTTTTTCATGTTTTTTGTCTTTGTTTTGGCATATTTGTCTTTGTTTTGGGATTGCAATTTTACCATAGTGTATCTAAATACAGAATTTTATTTTCCTTTATCCTGACGGTAACTCTTGCTTCTTGTATATGAAGGTGCATATTTTCCGTAATTTCAGTTCCGATGTTGTCATCCATTATATTTCTCTCCTTGTTGCTCTATTCCCTTCTCATACAATTCTTATGAAGGCTAAATTAGATCTTATTATGGCCTCGGTCTCTTAACTGATTTCACATTTTCTGTGTCTTCGTCTTTCTCCGAGGCAATCTATAAGGTTGCCCAGCATGTGTTTTCTGTTTCATTCTTTCTTCAGCTGCATCTAATCTGTTTTTTTATTTTTATTAAAAATTATTTTTTTTATTTTTGAGAGAGCATCAGTGGGGGAGGGGCAGAGAGAGAGAGGGGGACAGGAAGCAGGCTCTGTCCTGATAGCAACAAGCCCGATGCGGGGTTCGAACTCCTGAACTGGGAGATCGTGACCTGAGCCGCAATCTGATGCTCAACCGACTGAGCCACCCAGGTATCTCTGTAATCTGTTTTTTTTTTTTTCAATTAAAAGTTTTCTCACAAATCTGTTTTAAACTCATCTATGGTTGTAGTTTTTAATTTAATTTCTAAAATTTCTATTTGGTTCTATTCCAGTACCTCTTTTCATTTTAAAGACATGTATTATACTAACAATAAATTATCTGAAAAAGAGATAAAGAAAATGATCCTGTTTGCAATAACATTAAAAATAATAAAATACTTAGGAATAAATTTAACCAAGAAAGGGAAGGATCTCGACACTGAAATCCACAAGACACTGATGAAAGAAATTGAACAAGACGCGCAAAAAATAGAACGGTATTCTGGGTTCATGGCTTGGAAGAATTAATATTGTTCGAATGTCCCTGCTGCCCCAAACCATCTATAGATTCAGTGTAATCCCTAGCAAGTTCCAGTGGCATTTTTACAGAAGTAGAAGAAACTATTCTGAAACTTCTATGGAATCACAAAAGACCCCAAACAGCCGACGTAGTCCTGACAAAGAAGAACAAAGCTGGACGCCTCACCCTTCCTAACCTTTCAGCTGTGTTATAAAGCTGCAGTAATCAAAACAGTATGGTTCTGGCATAAAAGCAGGTACCTGGACCACTGGAACAGAATAGAAAGCCCAGAAATAAACGCTTGCATGCACGGTCAATTCATTCATGACAGCTGGAGTTTGAAGTGGGCTTTTTTTTTTAGTTTATTTTTATTTATTTTGAAAGACAGAAAGCAGAGGGTGGGCAGAGAGAGGAGAGAAAATCCCAAGCAGGCTCCGTGCTGTCAGCACAGAGCCCAACGCGGGGTTTGAACCCACGAACAGTGAGTTCACGACCTGAGCCGAAGTCAGGAGTCACGCTTAACCCACCGAGCCACCCAGGTGCCCCGAAATAGGCTTGTAAGAGTAACTAAGGTTAAGCTGCAAAAGTCGGGAATATTTACACCTTACTGTTTTGAAAACAGGATCTCAGAGCTCACGTATGGAGAAATTTTGAAATGCCTCTGTCTGTCTTCTTCCTCTTTGCTTTTACTTGTCGTAGGGAGCTGTGCGATGCGGCACGATGAAAATAGAGGGTAGCGATCCGGACAGAGGTGAGGTGACGCAAACATCCAGGTAACTCTGAGCATCAGGATCGCTGTGGAGAGAAGAGGCATCAGGAGCCCTTCCTCATGCCAAGCAGTGAGGAACAGACGAGGTGGAGGTTGTGAAAGTGTGCCACAAGGGTGGCTAGCTGCTCCCTGGAGCAATTATCCCCAATTGAATCCCCAGTTGTCCACATTGGAGCAATTATCCCCAATTGAATAACTACAAGAAGTCAGTTTACAGTCTTTCGAAGCCACCAGGAGAGAGCTGGTGATCGGAGAAAATGCCACCCAGATAGCACGTAGACTCTACAGTTTTTAGTCACTCTAAAGATACATTCACAGTGAAATGAAATTGAAATCTAAGAGAAGAAGCTTCCTGAGGAAGAGTAGGAGGGTTTTGCCTGTTTTTGTGGAGAAATGAGGAAGACAGGTTTTTCTTTTGACCTCCTACCATAACTGGGAAAACCTTTTATAAACCCGAAGATCCCAACCATTTGGCAGAGCAGAAAAAAAAAAAAGTCAATTAAAAATACCAAGTGTTCAGTGGGCACTTTGATATCTGTAATGCTCCGAGGTTTCATAGTCTTTCTTTTTTATGTGGTTTAGGGAGCTACCTCTGTGACTGTATTGATTCACTTGTTTAATTCAATAAGTGTGTATCAATCCCATCCTATGTGCTGAGTGCCGTGCTAGAAGCAGTAGACGAGTGTATGATCAGAAAGAGTTGGGATTAAAAACAGAACAAGATCTGCTCCTATTTTCCTAGAATTCCTAGGGCTCTCTGAGCACCTGGTCACTATCCCACCTTGAGAAATGGTGGGGGGGGGGAGCTGAAGGATTGCTCAGACAAGCATCTCAAATAAATTTGAGGGAGCATTGGGTGCCTAGGGAAGCTATTCGGGAGGTGGAGTGCTAATTCGCCAAAGACAGGATGAAAAGTTACTTCCTTCTGATTTGAAAATATTGGTCACAGAGGTATTTAAAGTTTCATTACGGAGTTAGTTTCAGTGTTTATTCTTTCTGCCGTGGTCATGTGTGGAGAGAAGGATATGGAAAAAAAGAGGCAATGGTTAAAAACATTTTAAAGCTGATTCAGAGGCTAGAGACATGAACGAAGTTTGTCCGTTTACTTTGTTTTGTTTTTAACGGTGGGTATGGCAAATAGGCCATGTAGTTGAGTTTGAACTTGAGTCTGAACTTGAGTGATGTGTGTCTGAACGCGAGTGATGCCGTTGGTGTTTGCGGTCATGTCACCAGCATTGGTCCCTGCTGTGTACCAGGTCTCCTGCGGGAATCAAAGACAAAGAGGTCACAGTTCCTGCGCCTGATGGGTGTGATGTCTTGCACAATGAGTAAGATGGGGGTGCAAATCAGAGAAGAAGCAAAAGGCTGTAAGAGAGGTACAACGTGCTCTTGGGGTGGTGGGGGTGATAACATCTACCAGTTGGGGGCCATCAGGAAAAGTACCATGGAGGTGGTGGCGTTTGAAATGGACATTATAAGTTACGTCGTATTTTGAGTGGCAGAAGAGGAGCTGTGTCGCTTCAGAAGTCCCGCTCTTGAATTTCACATCCCTACTTCCCCATAATTATAAACCCTTTTTGGAGATCAGCTGGTCGTTAGTTTGGCTATCTGGTATATGTTTGGAGGGTGCTTTGGGAAGGTGCCTGGGTGGGGGTAGAAATCCTTGAAGGTTTGAGCAGAGCTGTGCAATGACTGTGCATGTGCTTCATTAATTGTAACCTGGAAGCAGTGTGAACTCACTTCAGTTATGAGAGCAGCTTGCAGTGGAGAGACGGTCACAGTTGTCAAGATGTAACGAAACCATAGAATGAGCAAAGTCAAGGAGTCAAAGAGTTCTTAGGCTTGGCACCAAAAGATGGTCAGGTTCCTCTTGACACCAAAAGGAAAAAACGATCAGTTGGATCTCATCAAAATTGGAAACTTTTACTTTGTGGAATATCCTGTTAAAAGGATGAAAAGTCAAACTATAGAATGGGAGAAAAATATTTACACACCACATGTATGTATAACAAAGGACCAGGATCTAGAATATAAGGACTCTCAAAACCCAACAGTTAAAAAAATAGTTTAAAAAATGGGTAAAAACACATGAACAGAAGAGGATATACAGATGGTAAATAAACACATAAAAAATATTCAGCGTCATTAGTCATCAGGGAAGTGCCCATTGAACCCATGATGTGATAACACCACACGACTATAAACATGTCTACAGCAAAAAATAGTGACAACACCAGATGCTTTGAGGATGTGGAGAAATTGGATTATTTGTCCATTGCTGATGGGAATGTGAAATGGCACCATCACTCTGGAAAACAATTTGGTGTGTCTTATAAAACTATATGTGCAATTATCATCCTTCTAAAAGTTTAGTAAAATGGCATTCACAAGAAATGAACAACAGAAAAGTGTTGAGGTCAAATGCCATGCAGAGTTACTATGAGAAAAAAGGCAAGTAAGGGGCAAGACAACATCATCACCAACCATGAAAGCATGCTAGAAAGATACACGCTCCAAAATATGTCTGTAACGTTAGATTTAAAAAAAAATTCAGAGAAATTATCCCAAATAGCCAAAGCAATCTTGAAAAAGAAAACCAAAGCAGGAGGCATCACAATCCCAGACTTCAAGCTATACTACAAAGCTGTAATCATCAAGACAGTATGGTAATGTCACAAGAACAGACACTCAGAAACAATGGAACAGAATAGAGAACCCACAAATGGACCCACAAACATATGACCAACTAATTTTTGACAAAGCAGGAAATAATATCCATTGGAATAAAGACAGTCTCTTCAGCAAGTGGTGCTGGGAAAACTGGACAGCGACATGCAGAAAAATGAACCTGGACCACTTTCTTACACCATACACAAAAATAAACTCAAAATGGATGAAAGACCTCAATGTAAGATAGGAAGCCATCAAAATCCTCGAGGAGAAAGCGGGCAGAAACCTCTTTGACCTTGGCCACAGCAACTTTTACTCATCACGTCTCCAGAGGCAAGGGAAACAAAAGCAAAGATGAATACCTGGGACCTCATCAAAATAAAAAGTTCTGCACAGCGAAGGAAACAATCAGCAAAACTAAAAGGCAACCAACAGAATGGGAGAAGATATTTGCAAATGACATGTCAGATAAAGGGTTAGTATCCAAAATCTATAAAGAACTTGTCAAACTCAACACCCTAAAAACAATCCAATGAAGAAAAGACATGGGCAAAAGACATGAATAGACACTTCTTCAAAGAAGACGTCCAGATGGCCAACCAACACGTGAAAAAATGTTCAACATCACTCATCATCAGGGAAATACAAATCAAAACCACAATGAGATACCACCTTACACCTGTCAGAATTGCTAACGTTAACAACTCAGGCAACAACAGATGTTGGTGAGGATGCGGAGAAAGAGGATCTCTTTTGCGTGGTTGGTGGGAATGCAAGCTGGTGCAGCCACCCTGGAAAACAGTATGGAGGTTCCTCAAAAAACTAAAAATAGAACTACCCTACAATCCAGCAATTGCACTACTAGTCATTTATCCACGGGATACAGGTGTGCTGTTTCGAACGGACACATGCACCCCCATGTTTATAGCCAAAGTGTGGAAAGAGCCCAAATGTCCATCGATGGATGAACGGATAAAAAAGATGTGGTATATATATATACCATGGAGTATTACTCGGCAATCAAAAAGAATGACATCTTGCCATTTGCAACTACATGGATGGAACTGGAGGGTATTATGCTAAGTGAAATTAGAGAAAGACAAAAATTATATGACTTCACTCACATGAGGACTTTAAGATACAAAACAGATGAACATAAGGGAAGGGAAACAAAAATAATATAAAAACAGGGAGGGGGACAAAACAGAAGAGACTCATAAATATGGAGAACAAACTGAGGGTTACTGGAGGGGTTGTGGGAGGGGGGATGGGCTAAATGAGTAAGGGGCACTAAGGAATCTACTCCTGAAATCGTTGCACTATATGTGAACTAACTTGGATGTAAATTAAAAAAAAATAAAAAAATTAAAAAAAATCTTTTAAAAATCAGAGAAATTAAGAAAATCATACAAGACATACAAGAATAACATAAGGAAGAATTAGCCAACACAGAAGTGAAATGATAGAATTCAAGATTATACTTAGAAATAAATAATTAAAAGAAAATAATTTTAGAAATGAAGATTAAACTAGAAGGAACAGGAAATACATCAAATAAAGGAGAAAAGATGGAAAAATATTTAAATGTGAAAAGAGATCAAAAGGGGTCAAAAGAAAATTTCAAATATCAATGATCTGCCAAGAAGATCCAACGCATAGATGAGAGGAAGGTAACAAAGAAATAACACAAATACTAAAATTATAATTGAGAAATTTTGTCAACATAAAAAAATGGAAAATATCTATTGAAAGAATGCCTTTGTACCTGAAAATATTGACCTAGAATGGCTAGTATAAACCACATTCCAGTAAAATTACTGATGTTTAAAGGAAGAGAGGAAACCCTCTGGATATCTGGGTAATATTCGTATATTACCTATATGTGAAAGAAAAGGGGATTATCATCAGTCTTTGTGACAGTAATGCTGTGCGCTGGAAGAAACTGGAAGAATGTATCGGAGATGTCCGCAGAGAAAGAAAATGTGAGCCAAGGGTTCCATATCTGGAAAAACCGACCTTCAAAAACGTAAAGGACAGTGACGACTGTTGGCCTGCAAGAGTTCAGGGAATATTGCTCCCGTGACCCTTCTTAAGGAATCTGCCGAAGACTGTGTTTCCCTGAGCCCTTCTTCAGACTCTGCAAGATAATGACTTCGGACAAGCACACAGCCACTGGAGAGGCATCTAGAGAGGATAGCTGTGAGCAGTAAGTAATTGCTAAATGGTGGCTGGGAGGAAACCACTGTGCTACGTGATGGATGGCTAATCTGACAGTGCAGGTTTAGTGTAACTATTAAAAAATGTAGAGGAAGGGGATGATAGCATTTGCCAAAACCCCCCCAAAAACAAAAACAAACCTAATCGAAACCAACAGCAAAACAACCAGACAACTGAGTAATCATAATCAGTGACGACCATGTTGGTCTTCTGAGACTAATGCCTTAAGAGCCTCACTTCCGTGTTTTTCTCTCTCTTTCTCTCTTTCACCTACAGATACTATCCCAGTTCTCAATTCCAAAAGCTCCTCCCAAGCCCTGTCTTGCATTTCCCACATACCTTCCCGTTCTCTTCATTTCTTTCCTGCTGTTAATGCTCGCTTGGCCCCTTTTGACCTGAATCAATCAATCCATTTTCCGTTTTCACTCCAGCAAGCGAAAGCCTAGGATCTAATTTTTCAAATACAAAATTCTCCAGAGGAGAAGGGAGAGTCCGTTATGTATCATTTATTAGTATTGGGTCATATCTCATAGGAAATGGTGGTCTTTGAATACAATCAGTATGGCTAATTCTAATAGATTTCCTGGAGTGACATAATCCTGTCCTTTTTTTTTAAATATATACCTTTTTTCTGGTTAAATTTGTCAAAAATAATAACTGCACAGTTGTCTATATACTTTATTCTATCTATAGAGGTGCTGCTTATACAATCATTGTTTAGATCTCTTTCTAGAAAACACATTCCTTAGGTAGACTAACTTGTATTTCTAGACAGGAAAATAGTAAAAGGGTCACTGGGCAAAGAATTGGCATAAATGCCATATTATTAGGTCATGAGTGCTCTTCTTTCCAGGACTTTATATATAAAAATCTATTTTAGAACCTCTGTTCTAGACCATGCCTGATAACCTAATATTCTTGGTCAACTAGTGTTATAGCTTTTTCGTGGAGATTTGACTTTGGCATTTGCAACGGCTGAAAGAAGAGGTACATAGGTGGAGAAGCAGAAAATTTTAGTTAACAGGGGCGCCAGGGTGGCTTAGTTGGTTAAGCGTCCAACTCTTAATTTT
This sequence comes from Acinonyx jubatus, assembly GCF_027475565.1. Taxonomy (NCBI): domain Eukaryota; kingdom Metazoa; phylum Chordata; class Mammalia; order Carnivora; family Felidae; genus Acinonyx; species Acinonyx jubatus. The sequence goes on along the minus strand of NC_069391.1, from coordinate 84,827,989 downwards.
GGCTCAAGTCATGATATCATGGTTTGTGAGTTTGAGCCTCACATCAGGCTCAGCGCTGACAGCTGGATGTACTCGTAGCACAGGTAGATCCTGGATTTCTTGGTATGCCTCTGGGAGTCTTGTCAGATGAGGCTAGGTGGAAGATAGAACAGGCATCTAGATTTACCACTGTCAAGGTTTTCTTTGAGAATCTTCTGGGAGAACAAATGGCTTTTCCTCAAGGAGGAAGCAACAAAGCTCTGGGCTTTTCTAAAGCTGCCCAAGTTTTGTGCACGTGAACTTCTGGTGCTTGTTACTCGGCTGGCAGATCCAGGACTTGCCCTTTGAAGAAGTAAGCAAAGGTGTCCCAGATGAAGGCAAAGTTTAAAAGCAGAATGACAGTAAGGACACAGAAGCATCCGACCTTCTGTGCCACTGAAAGGATGAAGGAAATGTTTGTAGAATCAGAATGTTCTGGAAATGTACTTTTTATTATTATTACTAGTAATAACTTGGTAGGAAGACAGATGTACAACGTATGGTGGAAATGATCTCCCCGTCACCCCCACTTTTCGTCAGCGTTGTAATGGTGTTTCATGGTCTTGGATTTTGATGTGCCCCCAACGGTTGTTTATTGTATTCCTTCATTTTTCTGATACAGATTCTTTAAACTTAAAAAGAAACATTTCTTGGTGGATAATACACTTGATTGTAAGATAGCTACACTATTATACTGCTCACATTAGTTAACAGAAAACAACTAGAATGTTTGGTTTATGTGCGAACATCGTCTAAGGATAGGAAAGGAAATTAGTCCAAGTTATAAGATTAGCAAACAGAAAGCATGAGAAAACATTTATTTCTGTGAGTTAATTTATTTTTTTTAATTTTATTTTCTTAGAGCATGAGCAGGGGGAGAAGGGCAGAGGAAGAGAGGGAGAGAGAGAGAGAGAAGATCCCAAGTAGGCTCTGCACAGTCAGTGCAGAGCCCGACATGGGGCTTGATATCACAACCCTGGGATCATGACCTGATCCGAAATCAAGAGTTGGACACTCAACCAACTGGGTGTTCCTCACTTCTATGAATGATTTTAAAAATGAGAATTAAAACAATGCTTATATTAGATACACTAATTCCTAGGTCAATATTTTTGAATGAATATATTTTTGAATATATCTAAAACTACCAATTAATATCTAATAAATGAGAAAATGAAAAGAATGGTAATACCCACCAAGATGAGAATGTGGTAAAATACACCGGTAAGGGTAGGGTGTTTTTTATTTGATTGCTTGTATTCTCTGATTGTTAAAAATAAGTAGTCACATGGAAAATTCAAACAAGGCAGAACCCTATAAAGGGAAAAATAAAAATGACCCCACATCTCTCCACGCAGAGGAAACCCCTGATGACATTTTGGTGTGTACCTTTTTAAACAGCTTTCTGTGAAGATAAACATTTTAAATTGCTGTAATAACATTATATGTACTGTTTTGCAACCTGCCACGAAGGCATCATGTTCAATTCAACCAACTATGTACATGGTGGACTCCTCTTCTCTGCATTTTCTTATGAGTAAACAACTCTAAGATGAACGTCCTTGAATATACATCCATCCGCACTTGATCAGGTACATCCTGGAAGAAATGATTATGAGCAGAATGTCCAGCAAAGAATACACTGACTTTAAACTTTGAACCCCGTGGGCAGAATACACCCCAGAAATAGGGAAGTTTACGTGCAAACTTATATAGTAACTGCTGTTCACCGTATTCGTATATGCTTTCCAGTATTTGGCGTTGTTAATATGTATTTTAAAAATTTTGACATTGAGGCATAAAAATTTAGATCTCATTCTTTTATTACACATTTCTTTGAGTCTCCCTGAAATTCATTACTCATATTCCTTTTGCTTTTGGCATTTTTCTAGTTGCCAGTTGCCTACTGATCCCTCTTACTAATCAATAAGGATGTTCCTTCTTATTTTTTTTTTAGTAAATTGTATCATGAGGCTATTAAATCTTTGCTGGGTATGCTGAAAATATTTTCCGAGCTGATAATTACTTTTCAATTTTGTTTAAAGCATTAATTTTGGTTTTTTTTGTTTGTTTATTTATTTATTTTTTTTTTTATTTTTTTTTTTTTGCGGGGCACCTGGGTGGCTCAGTCGGTTAAGCTTCTGACTTCAGCTCAGGTCATGATCTCGTGGTTCATGAGTTCGAGCCCTGTGTCAGGATCTCTCCTGACAGCTCAGAGCCTGGAGTCTTCACATTCTGTCTCTCTCTCTCTCTCTCTCTCTCTCTCTCTGTCTCTGCCCCTCCCCCACTCACACTCTGTCCCTCTCTCTCAAAAAGAAACATTAAAAAAAAAAAACTTTATAAAACTTTTTTTGCAAAGGTAGATTACAAAAATTAAGGAGTTACGAGTACTTCCTGGATTTTTTGGGCACACTTAAAAAAGATCTGCTCCGCCCATATTTAAACAGAGGATAGGAGAGGATGAAGAAAAGGGGATATATGGTCAGGCATTTTGCAACGTCTGAAAGTAGGAAAAAACAGTAATATCAAATCATAACTGAACACACAAACAACAGCAAAACAAACAAAAATTCTGACCGTATCTAGTTCAGGAGAATTGAACCAGATAAATTTTGACGCTTTTATTCTATTCTGAGAGGCATGTAATCAATATGTGGAGAAATGCTTTCACTGCTTCAAAAGGTATTAAGTACGAGGTACTGTGCCGGGTTTTGATTCAGAGGAAGAAAAGATCATGATCCTAAAAAATAAAGTCACTCCTGCCTGCAAAGAGCTCCCAGCTCCCAGGCTGTAATAGTTGTGTGTGTGCAAGGTCCTGGAGAAGGCCAGCATCTTTATTTTCTCTCCTCCTACTTCAAAACCATAAGAAAACAATTGGTAAATGCAAAAGATCTTAACTTCTCGGGAAAAAGCCACATTTCTTGTGATTTAAAGAAAACGTATTATATATACAAGAGCCCCAGACTCCCTCTTCTGCATCTACTAGTGGCTGCGTTCTTGTGAGGAGACATCGACGCCTTTGAGACACTGACTGGGCTGTAACAGTTAAACCTGCAATCATGCTTTATGCTAGGAAAATGTTTTCAAAACATCTGCGCTATTTAACCAGCCAAGATGTTTTGTGTGAAATATATGTGAATGCTTCCATCAGGAGGTAATCGTTCAGTTGAAGCAACGGCTGAAAATATTTGAAGATGTTTGGTCATCTTAACTCTCTGTGTGTGTGTGTGTGTGTGTGTGTGTGTGTGTGTGTGTGTTGAATGGGTATGCATGAATGTGCCACATACTCACGTAATGGTAGAATTTTATATGTAATTATGTTTTTAAGTCAAAGCACTTACTGCGTTTGATCTTGTAAGGGAAAATGTAAGACATTAAGGATGGGAACGAAGATCTTTCTCATGAGAGCAATGACATTAAATCACATCACGTAAAATTCCTTTTCATAGGATTTGGGAAATTATTTTACCTTTATTATTCAGTCTTCACACAAAGCTCGTGGAATAAGCTCAGTGTTTTCATTTTACATAGTGAAAAAAAATGTGACTCAGTGCAATTCGGTGCTTGGAGTCCCTAGGTGAGTAAATCTCAGAGATAAGAGCACAACCCAAGTTGATTACTATTGTCCCCACCCTACAGCTGCCCCAACGCCAAGACCTGTTTAACTTGTAAAAGAAGGAATAGCAGGTCACTTCCCAGTTACCTATGTATGAGGCTAACGAGAGCCTGGCTGCTCACCATGGCCCCGCTTGCACAAACTAAGCTCCCTGTTGACTGAGCCTGCCTTGCACAATGTGGGAGGAGCAACAGTGGGCTTTGGAGTCAAATTTAATCTTGGGTCTTAATTCTGGTAGCTATGCATATTTGGACCTAAAGTCTCTGCCTTGTCTTTGTGCCAAGACACTGGAGGTGACAATGCTTACAGTGAAGATTATGTGAGATCTCTGGCACATACGAGGTGAATTACCCACCTCAAGAGTCATCCACAGGGGGCTCCGGGGTGACTTCATCCATTAAGCAGCAACTCTTGATTTCCGCTCGGCTCATGATCTCATGGTTCGTGAGTTCGAGGCCCACATCAAGCTCTGTGCTGACGGCGTGGAGCCTGCTTGAGATTCTCCCTCTCTCTCTCTCTCTCTCTCTCTCTCCCCCTCCCTCCCTCCCTCCCTCCCTCCCTCTCTCTCCGTCTCCCTCCCCCTCTCCCTCTCTCTCTCTGCCTTCTCCCCCCGTCTCTCAAATAAATAAACTTAAAAAAAAAAAAAGAATCACCCACAGGGACATTCCCTGACTTTCCTGGAATGCCATCAAGGGATACAAAATGATTTGAGGAGTACAAGGTTTATAGGGAATGGGGCCTTGGACATAAGTCAAGAGTTTTGAGCTCTGTGCTAACCCACCTGCAAAAAATTCGTATGGGGCCATAGTTAAATTCGTCTTTTATCTCCGACCCTCGTATCCTCTTACGTCTCAAGAGGCATTCTATTAAGTAGAAAGAAATGGAGAGCCTTGAGAACATGAGAGAAATAGAGGAATGGCGTTGTGGAACCTTTTTACAATGCTCAAAATGGGTTTTCCTAATCCTTTCTTTTTTTTTCACCCTTTGTAGCTGATGGCGTCTGTGTCTTTAAATGCTTACTCAACAGAGACACGGAATGTTGCCGCGTGGGGAAGGAATCCGTCTTGATCACTCTGGGATACAGCAGTGCTCTGTTGAAGTTTGAATCTCACGCAGGTAAGTTTTGCGCCTGTCCTGGCTCCCTGGCTTTTCTGAGGCCGAGTCTCCTGATTGGGTGACTTTGCTGTTACTGATTGGCTGGCTCTGGCGGTGTGTTTCCTGATGTGAGCTGTCATCAACCGAGACCCGGCTTTGAAACCGGTGCTTACCTGACACCGGGGCTAGAGAACAACCAGCCTTTTCGTCGACCATGAGAATGCTGTTATTCTTGGCCCCCCTTTTGGTCCTCCTCCATCCAGAGCTGCGGGAGAGGCCAGGAAGGATTGTCCCGGTCGTTGTCACTTACTGTTGCTTCTTCTTGAAGAGGAGGTTGTTTGCAGAAATGTGGCGTTTCAAGTGGCGTGCCGTTCAGAATGATTCGACCTTGTTTTTGTCTTTGAATCATCAGCTGAACATTTTTAGACTCCTGACGACAAATGAACAGCGGCAGGGAGGTAGAGTATAACCGGAAGCGTTTTAAGAAGGGACGGAAAGGCCCTCTGGAAGATTGTGAATCTGATCAAGGAAATGAAGGCTATCAGTGCCTCAGGTCTGCCTTAGGTGGTTGATGGTCTTTTTTCAACTTGGATATAAATTGATCCTTGGTGTTAATCCAGACAGTGTAAACCATTTAGGTTTGGAAAATAGTCTCCTCTGGTTAGCTAAAATATCCTAAGCTGTTTCATAACTACTTGGGATAAAGAAGTTAACCTGGTTTCTTGTTTTGAAATTCCACTCATGCAGGAGTCAGCCAGAGTGAGGAACGTATCACGTGTCTGTCCGTCTCTCCATTCTCTGTTCATCCATCTGTCCATCTTATTTTTATGATGCATTTCAGAGGACATGATAATAACCAGCACATCTAAGCCCCTCTGGTTTTCAAGGCCACATGTTACGGGGATTCATCTTCCCAGTGTAGGTCCCTGTGTCTGGGGTGCCTGGTGTGATAATCTGTTTCTTTCCCCTCTCTGTGCCCACATTATCCCTCCCTCCTACAGACAGTCCCGTGGGTCAGTTTGGTTCCCGACCGCGTCTCCACCTTTTCCTACCCTCTTCAGTGTGGCCTCTTCTCTACATTTAGCTGTGGAGACTCTGTCCTGCCAGTCTTCGGGTCATTTTCTGGGTTAGTCACCCTGATGTGGGTGTTATCTAGGTGTATCCATGGGACAAGTTAAGCCCAGGATTCTCCTACTCCGCCACCCTCCCTGGAAGTCTCTAATTAATTTTCAATATTAATCTTGGATACCACAACCTTTTATAGTCACTTACTAGTTCTAGTAGTTCTCTTTTAGATTCCTTAGAATTTCCTATGTTAAAAAAAACAACTGTCGTGCTCGCTTCGGCAGCACTTATACTAAAATTGGAACGATACAGAGAAGATTCGCATGGCCCCTGTGCAAGGATGACATGCAAATTTGCGAAGCGTTCCATATTTTTAAGGGGCACTAAGGAATCTACCCCTGAAAGGGATGTAAATTTTAAAAAATTAAAAATAAAATAAAAACGAAAACAAAAACAAAACTGTCATCTGCAAATAGAGATGACTTTCCCTGTTTTCTGATCTTTATGCCTTTTATGTTTTTTTCTTGACTTTTTGTAATTCTTGTGATTTCCAGTACAATCTTGAATAGATCTGGGAAAGCAGTTGTCCTTGACATTCTCCTGATTCTAAGGAAAGTCCACTTGTCACCATTAAGTATAATGTGTGTGGTCTGTCTTTTGTGGGTGCCAATGATCACATCGGGGAAGTTTACTTCTTTCCCTAGCTTGTTGGAAATTTTTATTATAATTAGGCATTAGATTTTGTTAAGTATTTTTCTGGATCTGTTGAGACTATCATATTGTATAAATGTAGTGAATTACCTGGAATGAAATAGTTTGCATAGAACTGGTATTAATTCTTCATTAAATTTTTGATAGGATTCACCTGCAAAGTGACTGGGGCTTAAGGTTTTAGCAATAGATTGATTTAGTAGATATAGGACACTTCAGATTTTTTCCTCGTGTCGATATGATGTTTTATATTCTTCCGTGGAATTACTGCATTTCATCTAAGATGTCAGATTAAAATTTCTTCATAGTTTACGTGTTATCCTCGTTTTTTATCATTGTTTTTAAAGTTTATTTATGTATTTTGAGAGAGACAGAGACAGCATGAGTGGGAGAGGGGCAGAGAGAAAGGGAGAAAGAGAGAATCCCAAGCAGGTTCTGTGTTGCCATTATAGAGCCGGCTGTGGGGCTCGAACCCACGAAGACATGAGGTCAAGACCTGAGCTGAAACCAAGAGTCAGACACTTAACCGAGAAGCCACCTAGGCGCCCCTCCACGTTATCCTCTTACTTCATAATATTTATTATAATTTCTTTTCTCCTGATAATTGGTTATTAATGTCTGATCTTTCTTTTTTTTGAAGCATCGCTAGAGGTTTATCAATTTTATAAGTCTTTTCAACAAATCAGCTATGGGTTGCATTTGTTTTCTCTTTTGCTTACCTCTTTTCTATTTCATCGATTTCTCTTTATAATTTTCTTTGTTTTTTTTATTCCGTGATTTTGCTCTGCCCTTGTGTTTTAACTTCTTACAGTGAAGCTTTAAGTCGGTATTTTGTCCTTTTATTCTTTTCTAGTATAATTTCCTGAAGTCGTTAACCTTCCACTAATTCTGGCTTTCCTGATATATAACCAGACTTCCCTATGTTGCATCTTCATTGTCATTCTGTTCAAATACATTCTGATTTCTCTTCTGATTACTTCTTTGGTCTCTGAGATATTGAGAATTATTTTAATTTTCAGGTACTTAGAAGTTGTGCAGATCTCTTTCCGTCATGGAAGCTGGACATTCTAAGTGTTGTGCTATTGAGTGTCTGGATTCCGCTGACTTCCTTTACGGAGTATTAAGGTTTGTTTGCTCAGATGGATTAGCTAATTTTAGGTCAGCTTGATTCTTCTGAGACTTGCTTCTTAGCTCTGCCTTGGCCGACTTAGGGAAGTCTTTATTCTAGGTCTAGTTTTGACATGCTCCTAAGGTGTGTCTGATCCTTGGTTTCTGCTGTTACGTCTTAATTGTTCAGCAAGGTCTCTCCACTCTGGCTGGAGCTAGAAACTCTCCCCACCCTGTGTTATCTCTGGGAATTGTTCAGCTTAGAGCTCTCTCATAGTTATTCTTGGCCCACTGTGGTTTTGACCATCTTCTGGGCATCAACCCTACACATATTTTATTTAAGATTTATTCAGCTAGAAACTCAAGGGGAGCCCTATGCAAATATTTTTAGTTTTTTCTTCCTATAGAAAGAGCTTGCTTTCGAGTAATCGGCCTTAGAAATTCCAGCAGCTTCAGCCTTTCTGAATACCAATCTCTGTATCTTCCACTCAGCAAGATCTCTCCGTCCTGGTTTGCTTTCCAGACCATGTGCTGCAGTGCGGATAATGTCTCTAGACAGAAAACCAGGCTAATTGTAGCAGTGTCCTAATTGGTTTCCCTTCTGGATCACAATTTTGCATTGCCTGTCTGTTCTCTGCTGTCTGACGGCACTGTTTCATGTACTTTCCTTATTTCATGTAGTTTTCTTGTTTCAGAGGAAGGAAAAGCATGGTACCAGTTAATCTGTCATGATTATGAGAGGAGTGTTCCCTGTTTCTTTCAAAAGAAAGAAATTCACACACTCAGAACACTTCACATTTCCCGGGCAGTAGTCATGGGTATTCATGAAAAGCCAGAAGCAATCAACATTTTCATTACTTTAGCATACATCCTAGCTCATTTGTACAATTACCGTACAACCCACAAATCAGAGCCTTCTGTCCTGCAAGCCAAGAGAAATGAGTTTCAACTCACAAAATATTTGCAAACGTTTCCTTGCCTTCAGTGGTAGATCTGCCTTTTTGACTTCGATATATCTGTGACACATGCCAATGACATATTTCTATGATCTTCCCGAATCTTCCTATGATCTTCAAGGGTACTTTCAAAAGATTGGCCGTAGACACAAAGAGTTACAATTACAGACCCTATTACAAAGCCATTTGTTTCTGCCACGGATGGTGAAGGGTGAAATTTTATCTGACTTGCAAGCTAATAAGTTAGTTTGCCACTGTTTCATGAGTGCTGACAGAAGGCACAAGACTTCTGGCTCAGAGGTAAGGAGTTAATGACTCCGAGAAAGAGCAGTAGACAGAATGTCAGCATACTGTTAGTTTTCTGAGCCCCGATACCCAGAGGCAGGTGCAGAGGATCCAATGGGTGTCTGACCATGCAATGGTAGGCAATACAGGAGAGGAACAGCAAGCTTGGAGAACCCGCTGTTTTATAGCAAGCAGTAAGCAAGCTAAGCTCTTTGCTCCAGAGGAAGATATTATTTCATACCTGAAGGTTGATTGTTGCATACACAACCCTGAGAAACAGCCCAGGCAAAGAGTAGTCAAGACCTTGAACTCTTGGCATACTAAGACAGGAGTCCCAGAAAGAGGCCTGCAGAGGAACTACTCCCAACACTTTTTCTCTGTGAGGAGGAGGGAGATTTTCTCATTTATAAACACCCAGAGAATGACAGTCTTGGAAATTTCATTCATAGGTCACATTGAGTTGAACAAACGCATATGTGAACAACCTTTGCAGCAAAGACAGGCACGGACAAGGCAGTTTAGAATGTCTCTTATAGCTAAAAGAAAATATCAGTAGTGAAGGACATCCTACAGGGCACCTCTCTTCACCATTCTACTGAGACAGGCCCCTGGTCTTGGTAAACTAAACACCTGATGTAGAGAAGCAGATGCTTCTGTCATTCAAGGTAGCCCCCAAAGTGTAGACCAACAGCACCAAATGAAAATGAACACCAACCTCTCGGCACTTCTCATTTGTTAGAGGGGACCAGACATCCATTAGGTAGAAATAATTCAAATAGGCTTTGGGCAGAAATAAAAGCAGATATCCAGACAGCAAGAGACGAAAAATAATTTAGAAACAGACTAAGTCAGTACAAAATCACTACGTTAGTACAGTTAGACTCACCCTAGAAGCCAGAGAACATGGGGCTGGACCTGCTCGGCTCATAAAGTGCACGGTTCAAGTAATGCAGCTTGGAAGGTGTGGTGGATAAGTCCGTGTGAGCATCTCAGTGAGACCTCCGTGTTAAAAGTCAAACAAAGAAGCCAAACTTAATAAACATTTTTCGAGGACCGAGCGGAGTTATATCTGCAATAATAAAACCTATGTGAGGGGGTCTGGCTTTCCCAACAGCTGGCTCCCAGATGAAGAGAGAAGGCTATGTTTGTGGGTCAAATAGAACATTCTGCGGTTCTAGCTGGATTACACTTGAGTTGGGTGGTTTTTTGTGTTTGTTTTAAGGTATTTTTTGTGCTTTGTTTGTGTTTTTGTGTTTGTTTTTGTTGGGTTTTTTTGATCACAGCTTTTAGAAACTCTTTATTTTCTGTCAAGCTTATTTCCATTTTCTGGCTGAGCAGCTTAAGACCACTCAGTGGTCCTTGCAGCCGCTCAGCAGCCTGAGCAGTGGGCGCTGTGGTCCGGTCCTCCGTGGCAGGCCAAGCGCCCACGTCTTGAGCAGACACTTGGATGGGCATTGCCCTCAGTTGTTGCTGTTTTTTTGTTTTTTACTTTTTAAAAAAATGTTTATTTTTGATAGAGAGAGAGAGAGGGAGGGAGAAAGAGTGGGGGGAGGGCAGAGAAAGAGGGAGACAATGGATCTGAAGCGGTCTCTATGCTGACAGCAGCAAGGAGCCCGATGTGGGGCTTGAACCCATGAAGCATGAGATCATGACCTAAGCTGCTCAGATGCTGAACTGACTGAGCCACCCAGGCCCCGTGAAAAGCTGTCAGTTTTAATAAAGGTAAGTAATTCCTACGTTCGATAATGAGAATCAGGATGTGGCTTATCTCAGGATGCAAATGTTTTAGAATGTTTGTCAGAGTTCACGACTTTCAGGAAGGCAAGGCTTTAAGTAATGGAAAATTGTTCTGTCCTATATAATGGGACATAATGAGGCTAAGGGCACAATGTCATTTTTACTTTTTACACCATACACGTTTGACCTGTCACATAAGACACCGTCTACTTGAGGGAAGATTAAACAGATCATCTTAGTGATGAAGAAACTGAGATTCAGAGAAGATCAGTCACTTTCTCAAGGTAATGTGACTAATAATTAACCGACCACGGATTGGAATCCCTAGCTTCCTGACTCCAAAGCCACACACTCTTCCCACGCTCTCGCACATCCTCCCCGATGACACCTGGGTAGTTTTAAGAAAGAAAGAAGCCAGAGAAACAATGAAGAGAGCTTGTGCCACAAGAAAAACACAAGGAAAGCCTTTCGTCCAATGTCTTCACACTTGGAACACTTAATCCTCGAGGAAACATACTCGTAAAGCCCACATGGAGTGCGCGTTTCTACAGTATCCGTGTTTCGTGAGGGTACTATTCAGAGTCGGTACAAAAGTCTGAGCAGACCTGGGGATTTGATGTTTCAGGGACTCTCAAAATTGAGGCTGCCTTTCATTTTTCGGACAAAACCTTTTCTTTAATTCTTTATGTTGTGGCGGGGTAGAAATTTTGAGAGGCCAATAGAAAAGGTCTCAGGGTTCCTGGGTGGCTCAGTGGGTTAAGCGTCCCTCCTGGGCTCAGGTCATGATCTCGCGGTTCATGGGTTTGAGTCCAGCGATGGGCTCTGTGTTGACAGCTCGGAGCCTGGAGCCTGCTTCAGATTCTGTGTCTCCCTCTCTCTCTCTTGCCCCTCCCTCACTTGCACTCTCTCCCTTTCTCTCTCTCTCAAAAGTAATTAAAAATATTTTTAAAAATTAAAGAAGAAACGGTCCTAAGAAATTGGGATGAATTTTACTCCCTAGCATATCCAATGACCAGATATTTTCTATCCACCGCCGGTACTGCTTCCCGGCTTCTTCGTGGAAGAAAGTATCTTGAAGAGCCTAGATAGTGATGAGGCCAATAATGGGAGTCGGCTGCCCTGATCCTACACGAAGCCCTCTGTACATGATTTCTAGTCACTTACCAGACAAAGTGGGGGGTGGGGGTGGGAGAATCACCTGACCTTTTTCATTACATTCTCTGAGACAGGGATTTGGGGCTCAGTAATGAAATCCAGGTTCAATTTGCTTTTGCCTGATATAGAATACAAACGATCAAGGTTCTCCTTAATCTGTTTACATCCATCACAAAAGCAAGAGGAACATTTCTAAGTAAGGAGCCCATAAGTGGGACCAATTCTGATACAAATTTTTCATCAGTTCAGTGCGTCACTTACATTTCAGGAATGAGCATAATGGCCTTGACCGGCCCCCCCCGCCCCCGCCTTGCTTTAGAACACTGGCTCTAATCTCTCAGTCTCCCTGGTTCTCCAAGAAGGAAAAAATAATTGCTACCAGGAGTTTCAGACTGGACTTGAGAATTTTCCCACGGACGCCTCCTAACCCCTTTGCATTCTGTGGTTTATGTGTCTCTAGACTGCTCTCCGTGAATCCCTGAACCACACCGATTGCAAATGCAGGTGTTTACGGATTGATGGGCTTCCTTGGTTTAATCTAATAATAGTTTTCAAAATCAGTGAAAGTCCCCGGAGGAGTTAGTTGCCTGTCTGATTTTCCTGGCCTGGGAGACTCACGGTAAGAACGGCCGTCTCCTCACTCTGGGTCTGTCAGTGCACGTTATGAAGCGAAAGACCGGAGTCCCCAGCTGTAGGAAGTGGTGGCAAGGGAGGGCCAAGCTGGCTGTCACCCAGAGGGTCCCAGATGGCCCGGGTCCCTGCTGGCAGGGGGGTCTTGATTGTCATTTGTCAGCCTAGGTGTTGACAGTGAGCTGTCGGCTGGTGTCACTGCCCATCAGACACAATTGCTGAATTTTTGAGATGCGCTCGGCTTCTCCGGAGTGAGAGAATGTGGCATTTGAAATGTGAGGCTGCTATTTTAGATTTAGAAGTGAGTCAACAGCTGCCAATTATCTGTAACTTGGGTAAGAGAGAAAAATCCAACTTTATTGGGGAGTTGACCTGTATTGATAATTAGGTGGCGTCTCTGGGAAAGAAGGGATCAAATATTCAAATATGTCTACGCGAGGAATGTTTTTGCCCCTTTTCTCCTTCTTCAGAACTGTGACTCCGTGATCTCCAAGGCTGATTTTGTCACATGTCCCATGACCTCCGGGAATCTCAGAGACCACTGTGAAATCCAGTACATTTAAATTCACCGCGTTTTAGAAGCAGTGGAGATAGTTAGTGACAGAGGCCAACGGAGAAAAAATGTTTAATTAAATGGACTTGGGGTAAATTCTGTGAAGCAGTAGGTTCTGCTAGTGGATTTGCACTAGGCGTGTGCAAGGTTGACATCCTGTTCAGTCACTTATGCATCTGGCAAATATTTATCGAGAGTCTCTTCCGTGCCAAGCACACATTTATGTGCTGAAGACAGAGTGCCGACTAAATAGAAGTCCTTACAATGATATAGCTGACATTTATCTCAATGGTTATTTGTTTTTGAGAGAGAGAGAGACAGAGCACGAGTTGGGGGAGGGACAGAGAGAGAGGGAGACACAGAATCTGTCAGCGGAGAGCCTGATGCGGGGCTCGAACTCACCAACTGCGAGATCATGACCCGAGCCGAAGTCAGACGCTCACCCAGGTGCCCCGTGGCTGACACTTGAAGAGAAGGGCACAGACAGTAGATAAATGAAGAGTTATAGTGAAGTTGTGTGTGATAAAGGCTGAAAAGAAAAGTAAACCAGGGAAAGAGGCAGAGGAAGACGGGGGACTAAGCATGTGTACCGTTTGTAGGTAATTGGGGGGGGGAAGCCTCATGGAGAAGTGACATTTGAGTAGAGGCCTGCCGTGCAGGACGGGGAGCCTTGTGCGGATCTGGACAAGGCGGGGGGGGGGGGGGTGTCCAGACTGGGGAGCAGAATTACATTGACCGTGAGGCAGGGTGTGTCTGAAGAAAGGCACTAAGACCCGGGGGGGGCTAGATGAAACGAGGGAGAAGGAGAGGGCGAGGTCAGAGAACAGAGGCCAGATCAGGTGAGATGTTGGAGGCATGGTGGGGATCCTGGTTTCATCCCCAGGGAGAATGAGAGCGTCCGGAGGCCTTGAAGCGGAGGCCCAGCTTTGTTGTGAGCATTATGCCATTTTTATACCCATTTGCCAAGCGTGTATTCATACTTCCGTTCATTGTGATTCTCACAGCAGCCCTGTGAGGCCGCCATGTTATCACTCTTGGTTTCCATTTTTAAGCAAAGACGCCGAGGCTCACAGACAGGAAGGAAGGCGCCCAAGTGACAAAAAATGCAAGGCCTGTGGACCCAGCTTCTAAGCTGCCCTTTTCATTTTTCACTGGTTGACGCTGAACCTAGAAAACTCGTACCTTGAGTTGGGATGCTAACGACAGACACGGCAAAGCCAGCTTGTGTCAACATCTCACTCACGGAGGAAAGGAAATGAAGAAAGACAATGGTGGACCTTCTTCTAGGAGTTGGTGAATCATGGGAAAGCTTTCCCATTTTTTTTTTTTATTTGAAAAACTTTCCAGTTTACAGAGAAGGTACGTGAACGTGACAGAGAACTTCTGAGTACCCTTTAAGTAGATTCATTCATTTACATATTTTCTCACATTTGATCTCTTAAACCCACACACGCTATCGCTTTATTTCTGATCTATTTGAGTCCTTTGGGCTTTACCAGGTATAGCCTGATGCTGTGTCCTTCTGTAGATACCCCATTAGGGAGCACTGAGGTCTCTGCCTCTTGTTGGTAGTAGGAATTTCGGGCACCCGGTCAACATGTTTTCCCGTTTCTTTACTGTCAACGTTACCGTGCTTTCCCTGTTCGTCATGGCAAATAAGCGTTTGGGGCAAAGGTACTTTGAAATTACATAAATAGGCTGCTCCTCCTCAAATAGCCCGAATTTAGTATGCATTGATTATCCATTGCTTTGGGAACACGGTTGATTTTGGGGTACATTAGTCTCATATCCTGCAGTCCCGCTGAGTCACTTAGTTCTTGTAGACTTCTTTTGTAGATTCCTAGGGTTTTCTATATAAGTGATCATGTCATCTGTGATTAGAGACAGTTGTACTTCTTCCTCTCCAATCTGTACCCTTTTTATTTCTTTTTCTTGCTTACTGCACCAGCTAGGACCTGGAGGCCAGTGTTGCATAGAAGAAGTGAGCCTAGACATCTTTACGTTGTTCATGACCTCAAGAAAGACATTCAGTTTTCACCATTAGCTGTAGGTATTTTTATAGACATCCTTCGTTGGGTTGAGGAAAGTCCGTTCTGTTCCTAATTTGCTAGTCATGTCCATCTTGAATTGTGTTTTGCAAAATGTCTTTCTCGATAGATGAAGATGAGAGTATCATTTTTATTTTTAGCCTGTGAATAGGGTGAATTTGATTTTTCGAATGTTAAAACAGCCTTGAATTTTTGAGTGAAAGCTCATTGTCATGATGTGTGTTTCTTTTTACAAATTAGATGTGCTAGAATTTCATAAATAGTTTTTGTGTCTATGTTCTTCAGGTGTTGCTTTGTAGTTTTTAAAAATGTCTTTGGGGGTTTTGGGGGTGGCTCAGGAAGTTGAGCGTCTGACTCTTGAATTCAGCTCAGGTCATGATCTCACGGGTCGTGAGTTCAGGCCCCGCGTTGGGCCCTGTGCTGACAGCGTGGAGCCTGCTTAGGATTCTCTCCCTCCCCACCCTCCCTGCCCCTCCCCTGTTTGTGCTCTTTCTCCCTCAAAATAAGTAAATAAACATTTTGGAAAAAATAAATAAAATGCCTTTGTCTGGTTTAGGTATCAGGTTAATGCTGGTCTTGTAAAATGGGGGCATGTTCCCCAAACTAGTTTTGTGAGCTCTTTGTGTGGAATTTGACATCACTTCTTTCTCAAATGTTTGTCAGAAGTAACAACGGAAGCCAAATGCGCCTTGAGTTTTCTTTGTAAGAAGATATTTAACTACAAAGGCAATTTATTTTATATATAGAGATCTAGTAAATATATGTACTGTTAACTAATGAATTTTACTTCTTTATGTCTTCCGTGCAATTTTTCCATTTCATTCAAGTTGTTAAATTACCTGCCATTATGTTCCGCGTAATCATTCTTTGTATTGGTATGATCTCCCTCCTTATATCAATAACAGCTATTTCCCCACCTTGATCAGTCTAGCTAGAGACGTACCAACTTTATTCAGCCTTCCAGTGAAAGAGTTTTCGGTGTCGCTCATTTTTCTCTATTTTGTTTGTTTTCCATCTTCTTGACTCTTTCTCTTGTCTTTATGATTTTCTTCCTTCTGATTACTTTGATTCTCTGATTACTCTTCTCCCTCTGCCTTCTTAAGGTAGATGCTTAAAGCATTAACCTAAGTGCTTTCTGTTTTTCTAATAGACACATTGAATGCTACAAATTTTTTTCTACACACTCTTCTCTGTACCTCCCATACATTTTGGTATGTTGCGTTTTCCTTGCCATGAAGTTCAAAATAATGTGTGTTGTTCTTTGGCCTGTGGTTTTTCCTTTTTGATCCATGGATTATCTGGAAATAAATTGTTTAATTTCCAAACATTGGGAGACTTACCACATATCTTTCACTGTGCTGGTTGAATTCTTTTATGGTCTGAGAACATGTTTTGTTTCAAGTTTGTTGGAGTTTGTTTTAGGGCCCACAGTACGGTCCATCTTGGGGAATGTTCCATGTGTTTCTGGAAAGAGTATGTGTTATGTTACTGTCAGCTTGGATTTTTCTCTAAATGTCAGGTAGTTCAAGATCTTTAGTGATTCTTGGTCTACTTGTCTATCAATTATTGAGAAAGGAGAGTCGTAATTAGCAACGATAGCTGGATTTTCCCTATAGTTGTGTCTGCACCTTTGCTGTAGGAAAGTTGATATTCCCTGAGCATCTGTGCAGTGATGCTTCACATAATGACTCAAGAAAGCAAAAAGTCAAGACTCCAAGCTTTTAGCAGCCGATTTTCAATTTTTTTCTCTTTTGGGGAAAACTCATATTCGCTTGAACCCAGCTGGAGCCTGGCCCCTTCCGTGCCTCTCTGCTCTCAGGATTTATTATAGGAACGTACTCTCTGGTCCCCATTTCCTGTGGAACATGCGCACAAAATATCTGAATAGTACTAAAGTATTTGTGGATGAAATGGCATTAAGTCTTGGATTTGCTTTAAAATGTCCAGCCAAGAAAACACAAGACACACGGTAGTAGAAATGAACGGAGATTGATGAAATCTCAGTCAGCTTTGGATCTGGATGATAAAAATCTTTATACTACTCTCTGCGAATTTAAAAATCATGATAAAAAATTTTAAAAATTATACATGGGAAATTCCATTAAAACATGATTTGGAAGGGGCGCCTGGGTGGCTCGGTTGGTTGAGCGTCCGACTTCGGCTCAGGTCATGATCTCACAGCTCGTGGGTTTGAGCCTCTTGTCAGGCTCTGTGCTGACAGCTCGGAGCCCGGAGCCTGCTTCGGATTCTGTGTCTCCCTCTCTCTCTGCCCCTCCCCCACTCATGCTCTTTCTCTCTCTCTCTCAAAAATAGATAAACATTCAAAAAAAAAAGAAACTATCAGAAGCGGATTTTTAACTCCATTCTGATGTAAGACATTGCCTCTGACTACACATCCCAGTAGATCTGATGTTCCTGAAAACAGGCAAACCGACACATGCTGTGCCCCGTCGAGAAATGGGCTAACCCTTTCTTCTATTGTCCACACCTGTAGATTCCGCCCAGGGTTTAAGGATTCTCTTCACATCAGGCTAAAAATTGTTTCTTTTTTTCTCTCCACCGTGACACCATTGACGTTGGAGGCTGGTTGATGATGTCTCTGTTGCGGGGGGGGGGGGGGGGGCTGTGCTGCACCCTGTTGGGTTAGTCTAGCAGCACCCCGGCCTCTCCCCACTAGATAATCAACAGCACCGCCGTCCCCAGTTGTGATATTGTCCCCTCTCCAGACATTGCCCAGTGTTCCTTGGGGGAGAAAAATCACCCCTTGTTGAGAACCACCAACCCGGAAGCCTTTTGAGGTTTCTGTGGGTTTGACTGCGGGAAATAAGGAAGATTAAGTTTCAACAAATAAGCTGCTTTCTGTCCTTCTTCTCGTCACTTACTTGACCAAGAGCCAGAGTTTGTGAACTGTGGACCAGGCAGATGGGTTTACCAGATGAGTTACGTTTAGCCTCCAGGGTGACTTTGTGTTTTAATTAAACCTGAAGGCACTTACACTAGGTCTCTACTCTCCAGCCCTGTTTCTTTATAGCCGCTGCTACTTTCTAGAGATGCA
Source organism: Acinonyx jubatus (assembly GCF_027475565.1). NCBI lineage: Eukaryota > Metazoa > Chordata > Mammalia > Carnivora > Felidae > Acinonyx > Acinonyx jubatus. The sequence goes on along the minus strand of NC_069391.1, from coordinate 84,809,958 downwards.
CACACGTGGGCCCCTTCACCTACTTACGGAACCTGTCTGGCTCATGAAGCATTTGAATGTGCCACCTTTGTAAGGTGAGGCCATGGTGGAAAAGGCAGGGACTAATGCATGTGCTCATTGAGCAGACTTCAGAGTCACTGCAGTGCACAGAACACTTTGTCTAAATTAGGGGAAAAAAAAACCCCAAAAACCTCCTTCCTTAAGACAGTTTTTCTTTCGTCTGCCAGAAAGTAATCATGATTTTGCTAGGGAAAAAAAATACTATTGACTGTCATTGGCTAAAGAATTGTAATAAATTAATCAATCTAAGTATTTCTGATACATAATCTAGTTCCTGGGTTGTGCAGTGCACATCCTGTGCAACCATACATGGCAGTCTTGCATAATTAGGTTAAGGAAGGTCTGGATTCCATAGGGAAACCTAGAATTGGGCTTTCCTGGGAATTTCATTAAATAATAGGGTTTACAGAGGATCTTTGAGACAACAGGGCAGATCATGGAGTGAAGGTAAGATCACTATTATATATATATATTTTGTGGCTAAAGGAAAATAGCTTCTCTTTATACCAGTCAGATGTTCCGACTGATACCCTATCCTGGACCAATCTTGGGGGTGTGAGGATGTCACTCAAGGAGGGCGTGACTGAGAAGGAAGTAATAGCAGAGGTGCCATCAGGAAGAAATAAAGAGTTTCCATGGCTGCTAGAACTTTGTGCTCACGCAGAACTGATCCTAAGAGACTGTTCTTTCTGGGCCTGCAAACCATTTCTCTGATTAATGATTAACGGTTGTCTAGCCAGGGTTCTCAAGAGAGACGATCCCTACCTCTTCATGTTCTTAATTTGACATTAATTTATAGCTCTTTTTCTTTCTTTGCTCCATTCACTCTCTGTGTTTATTGATACAATAAATGTTTGTGAGCACCTTCTGTGAGCTTGCACTATCATAGATCCCTGCTCTCGTGGAAAGACCATTTTCCAAAAGTGACTTCAGCCCGAGCAGCCACTTCACAGAACCCCTCTCAATCGAAGATAATTGTCGTTTGTTCAGATTCCACTTTAAAGTTTATTTCTCGTGATTATTGTATCTGGGGCGAAGATGTTATCAATACAGCTGCTGTTAGCATTTTGGCTTCATTATTGTCAGCATTTCTGTTTTGTATCCGTCTCTAAATGGTTGTGATTGTTGTTTACGTATTATTTCGTACCCTGCTATTTTCATGTCGCATTCTGTCGTCAGTATATTTCCATGTTTGTTAGTCTTTATAAGCATCATTGAAAATACTTAAGTGATATTCCACAAACGAGTTCCTATAAAATACTTACGCGATCCTTATAGTAGGACGTTGAAATGATTTCTGTTTTTCAGTATAAATAATAATCTTGCGATTCTAATTAATGATAGCGACATTTTTCATATTACAAATAAATAAATGTTTTTGGGTCCATAGCTTTTGGATGGTTTCATTCTGCCCAATCCCCAGGTGTTGAACAAATGTGCCAGAGCATATGAAGTTTTCTTTCTTGCTCCTGTACATACGCTGGGTTGCTTTCCAGAACACGTGTTCGGGTTTATGATGACTCTAGTGGGGTTTCTGTGTATTGTTTCGTTGAAACCTTAACATAATTGGATGTTGTAGGTTTTATTAATTCAGCTGTCCTTTTTTTTTTTAAATGTTTATTTTTGAGAGACAGAGCATGAGTGGGGGAGGGGCAGAGAGAGAGGGAGACAGAGGATCCAAAGCGGGCTCTGTGCTGACAGCAGAGAGTCCGACGCGGGGCTCGAACTCGCAAACCATGAGATCGTGACCTGAGCCAAAGTCAGATGCTTAACGAACTGAGCCACCCAGGCGCCACTGATTCAACTGTCCTAAAAAAGAATACATCCGGGGTGCCCCGGTGGTTCAGTCAGTAGAGCACACAACTCTTGAGCTCACGGTTGTGAGTTCGAGCCCAGCGTTGGGTATAGAGATTACTTAAAAAAAAAAAAAAAAAAAAACAATTAGAAAATAGTGCGTCAGTTGAATTTGCATTTCACTGCTTTCTGTTGATGCGAAATTGGGGGAGATTTTGTTAGAATCCCAGAATTTGAACTCGGGACACCGGGTGCGATCGGATCTCTGCCTCTGGAAGACCCTCTACTCAGGCAGTGAGAAGAGCTGTGCACGGATATTTGCTCTGTTGTCGCTCTCGCGGCCACGAGATAGGGTTCCCCTGCCATGCTTCCTTCAAGTTAGGCGTGGAGGTGAGACTCGCCTTGGCCAATCTTTGTGTTCTTTCTGTCTGAAGGTTTTACAAGCCCGTGTGGCCATTGTCATTTTCTGGTGTTTTGCACCCACCATCCTGAGGCACTTTCTTGCCTGGGTCCTTGAGTGAGAATAACGTGAAACAGAGACCCCCGTGCTGACCGGACGTGGACACAGAGCGTAAATTAGCAGCAGATGCTGTCCCACACCTCTGCGATTTGGAGTGTGAAGAGGCAAACAAGCCTCTCCTGTGTGATTCAGCCACCACAGCCGGTCCACCTGCCTGTGCTGCTGCGACATCGTGCGGCTGCCGCGGGACCGCAGAACACGTGGCAGCTCCAGGAGTCAGATGCTTTCCCAAATAGGGAAAGAGTTTGGTATTTATGTATAATCTACTCAATTCCGAGCAACAAAGTGGGTGACAACATTATGCCATCTGCCAGCTCAAATTATTTTTGTCCTCTCAGATTAAAAATTGTTTTAATATTCAGCAGGGAAGTGACGTAACGCAGGTTGGCTTCAGGCAACTTTGTAAAAATTGCTTTCCCTTCATGACAGGCCCGTAAAAGCGAATAATAATAATAATAATAATAATAGTAATAGGTAACATTTACTGATCATTTCACTATGCTTCAGGGACCGTGGCAACAGATTCCCTTTGCAAAACAATGAGGTCAGTGCTATTATCCCTGGTTTACAGATGAAGAAACTGAGGCTCAGGATGATTGTCACTTGTCAGGGTCATTCACGGGTTAGTCACGGGTGTACTAAGATTTGAACCCAGGTCCGTGGGGCTGTGTGCCAGCCCCTATGTGACAGGGGCCACATTGTTGCTTCCCAAACTTTTCTCAGAGCCCCACACGGGGCACATTTTGGTTCTTCCAGACCCTTGTCCTGCCACCTTTTCCTGTCGCCTGCCTTTGCCATATATGTGATCAAAGATTTTATCCCGTATAAGAAGTCTGTCCAGCCCATGCTGAGTGAACGGGCGCTGTGCAGGCTCGAGACACGAAAGTCAATGAGCTGCTGTTGCTTCCCTCGAAGGGCTTTATACGTTGGAGCAGCTCCCACCAAGAGCAGTAAGGCGTGAGCCAGAAAAGTGAGCCACGCATGTAGTTTTTAAAAAATATTTTTCCATATTTTGTTAGAAATAATGATAATGTAAAATTTACCATCTTAATTAACCATTTTTAAGTGCAATTCCGTGGTATTAAGTACACTCATACTGTGCCACCATCACCAACATCGGTCTCCAGAACTCTTTCCACTTTTGGAATTGTAAGTGTCCTAGTAAACACGTCTTTGAAGCCAAAAGAAACAGGTAAAATTACTTTTAATAATCTGGTTTAACCCAGGAAACCCAAAACATCGTAACTTAAACACGAAACCAGTGCAGAAAAATTGTTAATGCGATGTTTCATGTTCTTTTTCTCTTGTGCCGTGCTTTTTGGAATCTCCTAGATTGCGTTTGACACTTAGCAGCACATCTGAATTTGGACTGGCCACATGGGAAGGGCTCTGTTGCTGCATGGGGCTAGGCCTGTTGTGTCGCTCAGTGGGAAGCACAAAGGCAGAGATTGATCATTTCAAGGTAATAAGGAGAAAGATGGGCTAGAACATCCCTGGGGCACTGTGGGAGCACAGCAAAGAGACACTTAGCTCACTCTGGAGCTCTAAGGAGGCTTCTCATATGGGCAAAAAACAGTAAAAGACACGAGATCCACGGCACAGAGACAAGCCATGCAAGGAACTGCCCACACTGGTGAGAAGCCAGTGCGAGGCCAGCGGGAATGAGGCCGACTGGCTTCTAGGGCAGAATGGGACACAGTCAGGAAGGGCTTTGTTTGGAAGCAAAAGAGTGGACTTTGTTTGCATGACCCTGTGCAGCCTTACAGTGTCCTTTCCTACACATGAGGTCATTTGGGAATGGCATCAGCCCTCGAACGAAGTAAGCATTTGTGGCTGATTGCCACAGACTGCTAAGTGTCTCCTTCTTCTCTTCTCACCTTCTTCCATGTTGTCAGAAGTCATATACTGTTAGGGGTGATAATGAGCATAGCTAACGTGCACCTCCCAGCCAGCCTTGCAGATAAAGAGGGGAGCTGGAGTTGTTTGATTGGGTTTCTGGGAAATCTCCTTAACAGGGGCTGTTTGCTACTTATCCATTGCCCCTTTCAGTTTCTTGCTGCCTGGGATGTATACATGATTGCTGTGAGGCACCCTGAGGATAGAAAGTGTGTTTTTTAAATTTATTTATTTTAAAGTTTATTTATTTATCTTGAGCGAATGAGAGAGAGAGTGTGTGCAAGCAGGAAGGGGCAGAGACAGAGGAAGAAAGAGAATCCCAAGCAGGCTCCATACCATCAGCACAGAGCCTGCTGCGGGCCTCAAACCCACGAACCGTGAGATCGTGACCTGGGCCGAAACCAAGAGTCAGACGCTTAACCGACTGAGCCTCCCAGGCGCCCTGGAAAGTATGTTTGGAACACATCACAGGGGAAGGGCACATGATACTTGCCTATGTATGACTGTGGAATGACTCCGCCAGCCCTGAGCTGCCTCGTTCTGGGCTTCTTTTATGCGACAGAAAAATAAATCAAAATCACAGTCTCGTTGAAGGCATTATTATTTGGGTTTTTCGCTGTATGCCGATAGACCCAACTCTGAGTCCCACAGGACACACAGCCCATCAATTAACCCTCTAAGTTCATTTTGCAAAGGAGCTTGCCAAGGATCTGAGAACTTCCGCGACCTGGTAAGGATCAGGCAGGAAGCTATAGGATCAGAGGTGAAACCGAAGCCTGGGGGTTCTGGCTCCAGAGCCTCTGCTTTATCTATTGTAAGACTTTGTTGTCCAAGGACGTGCTGTCTGTTACCTCCGGCTCCTCTCGCGGCGCGTTTTCGGGGTAGCCGTCCTGCAGAGGAGTGACTAGAGAGCAGCAGGTCACAGCTGGTGACATCCTGTACTAGTAGCTCATAGGAACTGGTGACTCGTGCGGTGACCACTGTGTTCCAGCTCCTACTGGGGCAGGGGCGTCGTCTGTCTTGACCATCTGGCAGGAGACCCATAAAACGTAGGGCTCTCCCTCCTCTTGAGCCTCCTGCCACAGAGTTGATTTCTTGCCTTTAATGCTTCCCAGCCGCTTCTGCTGGGTCCTCCTGGAGGAGGCTCAACCAGGCCCTTCTTGTCCTGCCAGTACAAGATTGTGCAGGCATCTGGCTTGCCCCTCTCCCTTCCTGCTGTTTGCCTCCTGGCTCTGTCACTAGTCAATTAGCATCCCCAGCAGAGGGTGGGGATGCTCAAATCTGTCAGTTCTGCAACTTGTTGGCATGTCTGCAGAGAGCTCAGCGGGAGAGGGGGTTGCTGACTCAAGGCTAAATGCGATTTTCGTATCATCCGCAGAGCTCAGTCATCCGTAAGATCCTGATGACTTGCAAGGTGGCCAAATCAATCAGTGGTTTATTGAGCATCCTCGCTGACCTTCAGAACTCCCGTTAGCAAAACCTCCGGTCCCAGTGCCCGTTGCCGAGCACCTTGTGCCCGCCTCACTGGTTCCAGGTGTGGCCAGGTTGTCAGCCTGGCCTTGGGTGGTGACGCCTCCCGGCTGACCCGACACTCCTCACTCTGATTTCTCGGACCTTTTCTGCCAATCTGCCTGCACAGCTGGGCACAGAAGCATGTGTGCTGCTTACCTGTGTATCTAGGGATGGGATGACGAGGGGCTGGCCAGTAAATATTTTAGGTTTCACGGGCCATGTGGTCTTTGTCACAGGTACCCAACTCTGGCGTTGTAGGCACAGAAGCAGCCATAGATAATACGTGAAAGAATGCGTGTGGCTGTACTCCGATAAAATTTAACTTATGGACGCTGAGGTTTGAATTTCATATCATTTTCATTGGTCACGAAGTATTCTTGTTTTGCTTTTTTAAAAAGATACGTGAAAATTGGGGGCGCCTGGGTGGCTCGGTTGGCTAAGCATCCGACTCTCGGTTTCGGCTCAGATCGTGGTCTCGCGGTTGGTGAGTTCGAGCCCCGTGTCGAGCTCCACGTCAACAGCTCAGAGTCTGCTCTCTCTCTCTTTGTGCCCCTCTCCTGCGCGCTCTCTCTCAAAATAAATAAGGAAACTTTAAAAAGTTAAAAAATATGTGAAAATATAAAAACTATTCTTGGCCTTTGATCTATACAAAAACATGCCAGAGGCTGGATTTGACCCGTGGGTCATAGTTTGCCTACCGGTGATCTAACGGCAGGGTAACATGGTAACTAAAAGGAGGATTTGTAGGGCGCCTGGGTGGCTCCTTTGGTGAAGCATTCGACTTTGGCTCAGGTCATGATCTTGTACTCTGTGGGTTCGAGCCCCACATCGGGCTCTGTGCTGGCAGCTCAGAGACTAGAGCCTGCTTCGGATTCTGTGTCTCCCTCTCTCTCTGCCCCTCCCCTGCTCACTCTCTGCCTCTCTCTGTCTCTCAAAAATAAATATTAAAAGAAGATTTTTTTTAAGAGCGTGATTTGTTTTGGTGCAAAGCCTGGTGCTGTCACCAGTCAGCTGTGTAATTTAATTGTGGTTACTTTATCCCCTAAGGCTTGGTTTCCTCATTGCGAAGAGGGGATAATCCCAGTAAACGAGATGGTGGATGTCGTGTGCATAGCCCAGCACGCTGTAAGTGTCCCCCAGGGCTGGGCTAGTCACTCTGGGAGATGCAAGAGTGAAGCAGACAGGGCTGCCCTCTCCAGGAGCTGGGAGTCCGGCAAAGAAGGGTCTGCGCGCCCCAGTCCCTGTCACACAACGTGACAGTGGGATCATGGCTGTGACAGAGGCACAGCGGGGACCATCTGTCATCTCCACAGGGGCAGTACAGCTGCTGGAGATTTTGGAATGCTCTGGGTGTTGGCTCCAAGAAAGAACAGACCCACCCATGCGTGCGCCTCTGCGACAAGGCCCATGCGTGCACCTCTATGAACCCCTGTAGCCCGCCGCACCCCGTGGCAGTAGGGCCCAGCTCCCCCGTCCCCTCGGCCACCGCCTAGAATCCTAATGGGCTTGGGGACCACCTGTCTGTCCCTAGGTATTGACTCCTTTGACTCAGCCAGTAAAGACAAAAGATGACAAAGTGACTCGTGAATGATCAAAACCTCCATATGGTTGGGATGGCATAGTGTTCTAAATTGTTCTCTTTTAGACAACATCCGTGTCACGGGCACCCTTCTGAGACCATAACGGTAAGTGGTGGTAACTCACTAATTGTCGATCTTCCCTCCAGAAAGGAGTAAACCCCTTACTTAGCAACAGTCTGCCCCTTTCCAGTTGTTTCCTAAAGTTTTCCTGAGTCTACATCACTCATGAGTCCTTTTGTGTCCTGAATCCTGTGCTGTTCTGTTCCGGGCACGCTGACCCCTTACCCTCTCGAGTCACGTATTTTCATACCAATCGCAGAACTTTCTCACGCTTTGAGTGCAGTTACCTAAGTTCAAGCTTTTAAAGCAGTGATCTTCTCATTCTTTCCTTTTTGCAAACTCTTTTCTTCTGATATACTTTAAAAAATGCCTGCCGCAGCTCCAGTTACCTTGGGGATTTCTTGTCTCGTTTCTGCAGTGCTACGCTTCCTTTCTGCTCTGTCCACTCTTTGATCTGCCTTCTGCTCTGACAGTGGGAAGGATTTTTGAGGTTACTCTGGAATTTTGAAGTGTGAGAGGAACTTCCAAGTTGAGTATGACATGGAAAGCTTGCCTGGGCAGGGCTGCTGTATAAAACAATTCCACACAACGCTCTTCATAGCCTCTGTGGATGTTTTGTGCAGTGCACAACCTGTGTGGTGATACTTGGCTACCCTGGCCCAGTAGACCGGACTCCTTGAGGCTGTGATGCACACTTTGGATGATACTGCCGTACTCATGAAGAAGGAGGGGGGACGAAGAGAAAGAGGGGGAGGGGAGAATAGCAGTACTTTTGTAGGGCGTCTTTTGTGCTGGACACTCTTGTAAGCACTTGGCATATATTCACTCATTTAATTCGTAAACAGGTGAATTTTATTCCGGAAGTCGTGCCTAGCTCCCACAGTGTGCCAGCCCCTGTCCTGGACAGAGTGGTTCTTTCTTTCACGCAAGCTGGGTTGCAGTCCAGTGCATTTTGGTGGAACCGATCAAGAAGTCACCTGTGATACCCATTGGCAGCCCCAAAGCTCAATGCAAAGATCATTAAAATTGGCATCTGACCCTCCCCCTGTTAACAAGTCCAGCCTCACGTTGAGCATTGCATCACCAGGGGGCCCTTCTGCTCAGCTGTCGTTTTCTCCATAACTCTCTGTCTTGGCCTCTGCACCCCGGAAAACCAGGCCACCTTCCCCACCTGCACTCCCGCTCGGAGACCTCCCTGCCGTGAGCTTTGCTTCCGGCCATTTCCTTCTTCCTCTCCGCCTGCTCGCATTCCCCCTCCTACCTTGGCTCGCCTGTCACCTCCTCTAAGCAGCCTTTCCTCCTGGAAGGAATACACTCTGCCTTCTGGAATCTCTGAAGACAGATCATCCTGCAACACTTTGTGTGTAAAAGTGCACTGCTTTGTAGTCGTTCTTGCGTGTGTGTGTGTGTGTGTGTGTGTGTGTGTGTGTGTGTGGAGTCACGTATTCCTCAGGGTGAGAACCTCAGTTCTAACTTTGTTTGTAGCCCCTCCACAGCCCCTCATCCTGTGCCTAGCATACCACAGGTGATCAGCGAATGCGTTTGGATAAGGAGGCGCCTCACCACCAGCCCTCTGGCCACCGCGGCTCAGGGTGTTCAGAGGCTTGAAGCCTTCCGAGCGAAGCTGGCTTTCTTGGCTCCCTTCCCTTGTGCCGGTGTGATTTCCACGCTGGACCTTTGGTGAAAACACCCAGAAAGGGCCCTCCTCCCCTTGAGTCATTGTGAAACGAAGAGCTCCCCAGCGAAGACAGCCCTTGCGGCCACTTGGATAAAATTCACACCTATGTCCAGTCGTTTTCCGTCCGTAGAATAAAATAATTTCCAACCCGAGCTAACACGGAGTGCCTCCTGATAACGCGTGTCTGTAAATATACACATTTACAAGTGTAAATTGCTTACATACGTAAGCAAGGAGGAACATACTTTTGTATAAAATATAAATCGGCACATGCACACGTGTGAGTAAATATAAACACACTCAGCCACAACCCCGGGGGATGGGTATTCTTTGCATTCTCATTATACAAAGGGTGGGATGGAGACACATCTTGAAGGAATCTGTCCACAATCACACAACTAGTAAGCAGGAGAGGCAGGATTGAGAGGAACCACCATTGGATGCCAGACAGGTTAGAGTGAGCCTGCACCCTTGGTATCTGCAGTGTAGACTTGTAGACTGTACTTCCTGGGATTTGAGTCCTCTGTGGGTGCGAGTACGTGTGTGTGTACCTGTGTGCGTGCGTGTGTACGTGTGTGCCTGTGTGTGTGTACTTGAGTGTGCAAGAGGCTGGAAACAAATTTCAAGCGCAGTATTTTGTAAACCTGATACTCTTTTTGGTTTGTTTCCTTTGCTTTGTATTATTTCGGGATCTCCCCCTTCAGCTTTATCAAGGTGTAATGGACATAGAACACTGTGTAAGTTTAAGGAGTACAGTGTGGTGATTTGATACCCTTATCTGTTGCAAAATGATTACCTCAGTAGGGTTCATTCACAACTCCATCGCCTCGAATACTATTTGTTTGTGGTGGTGAGAACATTTAAGGTCTCAGTGTCTTAGCAGCTTTAAGGACGCAACACTGTATTGTTTGTTTGTTTTTTTAAGTTTATTTATTTTTGAGACAGAGAGAGACAGAGCATGAACGGGGGAGGTGCACAGAGAGAGGGAGACACAGAATCGGAAACAGGCTCCAGGCTCTGAGCCATCAGCCCAGAGCCCGACGCGGGGCTCGAACTCACGGACCGCGAGATCGTGACCTGAGCTGAAGTCGGACGCTTAACCGACTGAGCCACCCAGGTGCCCCTACTGTATTGTTAATGTAATCATCCCACACTGTGCATCAGATCGCCAGCCCTGGATCATCTTTATAGCCAGGACTTTGTATCTTTTTTCCACATCTCCCCATTTCCTGCACCCCCAGCCCTGGACAACCGTCATTCTACTCTCTGTTTCTGTGGGTTCAGTCTTTTTAGATTCCACGTGTAAATGATACTATCTCTTACTTGCCTTTCTCTGTCTGGCTTATTTCACTTGGTCTCATGTCTCAAGTTCTATCCATGTTGTTGCAAACGGCAGAATTTCCTTCTTTCTCGTGGCTGAATAATATCCCATTGAGTATATGAACCCTATTTTCGTTATTCATTTATCCATAGACAGACACTTAGGTTGGTTTGGCGACTGTGAATAATACTGCAGTGACCTGGGGGGGTGCAGATATCTCTTCAAGATAGTGATTTGACTTTATTTGGATATATACCCAGAAATGGGTTGGCTGCGTGCTACTTTTTTAATGGTAGTTATTTTTGAGAGAGAGAGAGACAGAGACAGAGCACAAGCAAGGGAGGGCAGAGAGAGAGGGAGACCCAGAATCCGAAGCAGGCTCCAGGCTCGGAGCTGTCAGCACAGAGCCTGACGTGGGGCTCAAATCCATGAGCCGTGAGATCATGACCTGAGCCGAAGTCGGACGCTTAACTGACTAAACCACCCAGGCATTCCTGCTGGATCCTGTTTTTCATTTTAATCTATTTATAACTCTTTGAGGAACTGCCATACTGTTTCCCATTGTGGCTGCCCCAGTTCACATCCCGACTAAGAATACACAAGTGTTCCTTCTTCACATCCTTACCAACACTTGTTATCTCTGATCTTTTTGATAATAGCCATCCTAACAGGTGTGAGGTGACATCTCATGATGGTTTTCTCCCCCTCATCTTTATTTATTATTTAAGTTCTAGTTAGTTAGCATACAGTGCGATACTGGTTTCGGGAGTAGGATTCAGTGATTTATCACACACAGCACCCAGTCCGCATCACAAGTAGCACCCTCCTTAATCCCCATCACCTCTCTAGCCCATCCCCCAACCCACCTCCCCTCTAGCAACCCCGTTTGTTCTCTGTTGTTAAGAGTCTCCTGTGGTTTGTTTCCTTCTCTCCTTTCTCGTATGTTCATCTGTTTATTTCTTAAATTCCACATGCATTCATTGCTAGGGTATTTGTCTTTCTCTGACTTATTTCACTTAGTACGATACTTTCTGGCTCCATCCCTGTCATTGCAAATGGCAAGATTTCATTCTTTTTAATGTCTAATTAATATTTCATTGTATGTATACGTTGGTTATTGTTGATAATGCTGCTATAAACATTGGGGTGCATGTACCCATTCAAATCCGTATTTTTATATTCTTTGAGCAGCTACCTAATAGTGCAATTGCTGGATTGTGGGGTAGTTCTGGTTTTAGTTTTTTTGAGAAACCTCCATACAGTTTTCCAGAGCGGCTGCACCAGTTTGCATTCCCACCGGCCATGCAAGAGAGTTTCCTTTTCTCCGCATTGTCACCAACATTATGGTTTTGATTTATGGTTTTGATTTATGCTTTTCTGATTAGTGATATTGAGCATCCTTTCGTATACCTGTTGACCATTTGTATGCCTCCTTTGGAAAAATGTCTATTTAGGTCCCTCTGCTCATTTTTTCATTGGCTTTTTTTTTTTTTTTTTTTTGCTATTGAGTTGTGAGGGGTGTGTGTGTGTGTGTGTGTGTGTGTGTGTGTGTGTGTGTGTCTATCAACCCCTTATCCGATGTGTGTTTTGCAAATTTTTTCTTCCATCTTCCTTCATTTTGTTGGTCGTTTCTTTTTCTGTGCAGATTTTTGGTATCATCCTACTCATTTATTTTTACTTTCATTGCCTTTGCTTTTGGTGTCACATCCAAAAAGTCATTGCAAAGACCATCGTCAAGGAGATTCTCCTTGTTTTCTTTCAGGAGTTTTATGGTTTCAGTTCTTATATTGAAGTCTGTAGTCTATTTCACATTACTTCTCAGGAGGCCCAATTGCAAATTTCTACATGTGGTTCATCGTTTGTCCTATCACCATTTGTTGACAAGATTAGCCCTTACCCGTTGAGTATTCGTGGCTCCCCTGTCAAATGTTAGTTCTCCATATATGTGAGGATTTGTTTGTGGCTCTGAGTTCCATTCCATTGGTGTATGTGTCTGTTTTTATGACAGTACCATACTGTTTTGCTTACTATAGCTTTGTAGTGTTTTTTGAAATCAGGAAGTGTGATGCCTTCAGCTTTGGTCATTCTTTCTCAAGATTGCTTTGGCTATTCTGGGGTCTTTCATGGTCCTGTACAAATTTTAGGATTGTTTATTCTATTTTGCTGAAAAATGCCAGTGGAATTTTTAGTTGTTATTATTTTTTTGCCATTGGAATTTTGATGGAGATTGCATGAAATCTATAGATGACTTTGGGTGCTATGGACATTTTAACAATATTAGTTCCAAACCATGAACATGGTATATATATATATAGATATATAGATATAGATATAGGTATATAGATATATATAGATATAGATATATTTCCATTTGTTGGTGTTTTTGAGTTTGTTTTATCAAAGTCTTCTTCAGTTTTCAGTGGGCAGATCTTTCGCCTCCTCGGTTAAATTTATTCCAAAGTATTTTATTGTTCCTGATGTTATTGTAATGATTTTTCCCCCTTTCTTTTTTAGATTCATTGTTAGTATATAAAAATGCAACTTACTTCTGTAGATTAATTTTGTATCCTGCACCTTTCCTGAATTTGTTCATTAGTTCTAATAGTGCTTCAGTGAAGTCTTGAGGATTTTCTCTCTATGAGATCATATCATCTGCAGACAAGGAGTTTTACTTTTTCCTTTCTGATTTGAATGTCTTCCCCCCCCCCCCCCGATTGTTCTGGCTAGGACTTCAGCACCCTGTTAAATAGGAAGGGTGAGAGTAGACACCCTTGTCTTGTTATAGAGCTTAGAGGAAAACTTTCAACCTCTGACCATTCAGCATGATGTAACCTCTGGTTTTGTTATATGTAGTCTTTATTAAGTTGAGATACGTTCCTTCTGTGCTTACTTTGTTGAGAGCTTTTATCAGGAAAGGATGTTGTATTCTATGAAGTGCTTTTTCTCCATCTACAGAGATGATTGAATGACTGTTATCTTTCATTCTGTTCACATGGTGTATCACATTTAGTGATTTGCATATGTTGAGCTATCTTTGTGTCCCAGGGATAAATTATCATAGTGTGTTGTTAAATTTGGCCTGGTAATATTGTGTTGAGAGTTTTTGCATTTACGTTTATTGAAGATAATGGCCTGTAGTTTTCTTTTCTTGTAGTGCTCTTATATGGCTTGGTGTCAGGGCAATGCTCACCTTGTAGAATGAGTTTGGGGGTGTTTCCTCTTTTTTAACTTTTAGAAGAGTTTGAAAGGGATGGCGTTAATTCTTCTTTAAATATTTGGTAGAATTCACCAGAAAAACCATCTGGCCCCAGGCTTTTTTTAGTTGGGAGGGTTTTTTTTTTAGTACTGATTCAATCTCCTTACTCATTATTGGTCTTTTCAGATTTCGAATTCCTCATAATTCACTTTTGGTACTTTGGTTGTTTCTAGGAATTTCTTCTAGGCTATCCACCTTGTTCGTGTATAAAATCGCTCATAGTAGCCTCTTAATGACCTTTTGTATTTCTGTGATATCAGTTTCAATGTCTCCTCTTTCGTTTCTGATTATACTTATTTGAGTCATCTTTTTTCAGCTAATCTAGGTAAAGTTTTGCCAATTTTGTTTGTTTGTTTAAAAACCCAGCTCTTAGACTCTAAAAAACTGAGAACAAATTGAGGGTTGATTGGGGGGTGGGTGATGGGTATTGAAGAGGGCATTTTTTGGGATGAGCACTGGGTGTTGTATGGAAACCAATTTGGCAATAAATTTCATAAAAACAATAGAATAAAATAAAATAAATTACAATTCAAATAAATCAATAAATCAATAAATCAATCAATAAATAAATAAAATAAAAACCCAGCTCTTAGTTTCATTGATGTAATTTTTTTTCTGTTCTCTATTTCATTCATACTCTGATATTTGCTTTTTTTGTTCTAACCTTGGACTTATTTTGTTCTTCCTTGAGGTGTAAAGTCAGGTTGTTTATTTGAGATCTTTTTTTCGTTATGTAGTTATCATTAAAGCTTCCTCCTCAGAATTGCTTCTGCTGTATTCAATAGGTTTTGGTATGTTTTATTTCCATTTTTGTATGTATCAATATATTTTATTTCTTCTTTGACTTATTGGTTGTTTAGGAGAGTGTTGTTTCTTTTCCATGTATTTGTGACTTGTCCAGCTTTCCTCTTATTGATTATTAGTTTCCTACTTTTGTGGTCAGAAAAGATACTGGTATGATTTCAGTCTTCTTAAATTTGCCAAGACTTGTTTTGTAACATATCGTATGACCTATCCTGGAGAATGTTCTGTGGGTATTTGGGGAGCATGTATATTCTACCATTGGATAGGATGTTCTATAGATGTCTATTATGTTCATTTGATCTGAAGTATAGTTTAAATCCAGTGTTTCCCTATTGATTATCTGGGTGGGTATTGAAGTGAGAATTGGAAATTGAAGTCCCCTATTATTGTATTTTTATTTATTTCTCCCCTCAGATCTGCTAGTATTTGCTTAATACATTTAGGTGCTCCAATGTTGGGTGCGTATATACTTATGATTGTTATATCATCTTGATGAATTGATTCCTTTATCATTTTATAATGACTTCCTTTGTTTTTATGGTTTGGGGCTTAAAGTCTACTTTTTCTGCTCTAACTATAGATACGGTGCTCTTTCGGTTTCCCCTTCATGGGAGGTCCTTTTATACCCCTTCACTCTGAGCCTGTGTGTTTCCTTAAAGCTGAAATAAGTCTCTTGTAGGCAGCATATAGTTGGGCCGTGTGTGTGTGTGTGTGTGTGTGTGTGTGTGTGTGTGTGTACATGTACTTGCATATGCTTATCCAACCAGCCACTCTCTGCCTTTTGATTGAAAATTAATTAGAAATTAATCCATTTATGAAACTAATATTATACTATATGTTAACTAACTAGAATTTAAATAAAAACTAGAAACAGAAAAAAAAGAAATCAATCCATTTACATTTAGAGTAATTATTGGCAGGGTAATTGTTGATAGGTAAGGACTTACTAATGCCATCTTATTGATGGTTTTCTGGCTGTTTTGTATTTCCTTGTTCCTTCTTTTAATGTCTTCCTTCGTAAATTGATGATTTTTTTTTTTGTAGTGGTATACTTTGATTCCCTTCTCTTTATCTTTTGTGAATCTACTATAGGTTTTGGCTTTATAATTACCATGAAGCTTACATAAAACATCTTATGGGGCACCTGGGTGGCTCGGTTGATTAAGCGTCCAACTCTTGAATTCTGCTCAGGTCATGATCTCATGGTTTATGGGATTGAGTCCCACATTGGGCTCTGTACTGACATCTTAGAGCCTGTTTGGCATCCTCTCGCTCGCTCTCTCTGCCCCCCATGATCATGTGCATGTGTGCATTCTCTCTCTCTCTGTCTCAAAATAAATAAATAAACTTAAAAAAAAATCTTATAACAGGCAATTTTGCACCGACAATTCAATTGCACAAAAACTGTGTTCTATAGCCTCCTTTCCCCATGTTTTGGTTTTGATGTCTCAATTTACCTATTTTTATATTGTGTATTCATTAACAAATTGTTATAGCTATAGTTATTTTTTAAATGGTTTGGATGTCATTATATCCTAGCCAAGTTTTTTTTATAGTTTTTTAAAATTGTATTTATTTTGAGAGAGAGGGAGACAGAGACAATGCGAGTAGGGTAGGGGCAGAGAGAGGGTGAGAGAATCCCAAGCAGTTTCTGCTCTGTCAGCACAGAACCCGAGTCAGGGCTCAGTCTCACCAACCATGAGATCATGATCTGAGCTGAAATCAGGGTCGGATGATTAACCGACTGAGTCACCCAAGTGCCCCTGCCTATAGGTATTTTTGATATTCTTGTCCTTTAACACTTAAACTAGTATTAAGTGGTTAACACACTGCCATATTATAGAATGACGGTATTTCTGAATTAGTGTATTGTATATTTTCATATGTTTTCATGTTACTAATTAGTGTTCTTTCAGTTCATCATAAAGAAATCCTTCCAGCATTTCTTATAAGGTGGGTCTAGTGGAAGTGAACTTCCTCAGTTTTTCTCTGTCTGGAAAAGTTTTCCTGTCCTTTATTTCTGAAGCATAACTTTGCTGGATAGGGTATTCTTGGTAGTTTTTTTCTTTCAGCACTTTAAATATATCCTCCTACTCTATTCTGGCCCATAAGGTTTCTGCTGAGAAATCCGCTGATATTCTAATTGGGGTTCCCTTGCAAGTTACAAGCTTTTTATTCTTTTCCTGCTTTTAAAATACTCTGTCTTTGGGGTGCCTGGGGGGCTAAGTCAGTTAAGCGCCGGACTCTTAGTTTCAGCTCAGGTCTCATGGTTTCGTGAATTTGAGCCCCACATCGGGCTCTGTGCTACCAGTGCACAACCTTCCTGGGATTCTCTCTCTCTCTGCCCCTACCCTACTCATGCTGTCTCTGCCTTTCTAAAAATAAATAAAATTAAAAAAATAAAATTCTCATTGATTGGTTTGCAGTTTTATTGTAATATATTTGGGGAGGATGCTTTCACCTTGAGTTTATTTGGTACTATGGATGTCATCAACTTGGATACCAAGTCTCTCTCCAGAGGAAAGGAGATTTACTCCTTTAAAGAAGGTTTCTGCCATCTTCTCCCTCTCTTTCCTTCTGGACCTCCAGTAATTTGCACGTTTTTTCTTTTTACGGTATCCTATAGGTCACATATGCTGTGTTCACTCTTTGTTTTTTAAATAATCAAACATATAAATTTATGTAGGTACCCTCCATTTATGTATATTATTTTGTTCACTCTTTTTCATTCTTTTTTCTTTGTTCTCCTCTGACTGGACAGTTTCAAAGTTCTGTCTTGTAACTTAAAGATTCTTTCTTCTGTTTTATCCAGTCTGCTGTTGATATTCTCCACTGCATTTTTTTCAACTCATTGTATTCTTTAGCCCCAGAATTTCTATTGGATTCTTTTTTATGATTTCTGCCTCTTCGTTAAACTTGTCATTTTGTTCATGTATTATTTTTCTGATTTCATTGAATTATCTTTCTGTGTTTTCCAATAGCTCATTAAGTTTCTTTAAAACAGCTATTTTGAATTATTTACTGGGTAAATCATAGTCTAGTCTTTGTCATTGGTTACCAGAAGATTATTGTGACCCTTCAGTGATATCACATGGCCTTGATTTTTCATGTTCCTTGAAATTTGCAGCGTAGCTGTCTTCACATTTGAAGAAGTATCACCTACTCCAGTCTTTACTAACTGGGAGAGAAATACCTTCCATCAGTCCTGCTAGGGATTCTGAGGCTGTCTTAGACCTTCTGTGGATATACCTGCTCTACGTTTCTTGCTTCCTTATGTGGCAGAATTCTTTTTTTTTTTTAATTTTTTTTAATGTTTATTTATTTTTGAGACAGAGAGAGACAGAGCATGAATGGGGGAGGGGCAGAGAGAGAGGGAGACACAGAATCGGAAGCAGGCTCCAGGCTCTGAGCCATCAGCCCAGAGCCCGACGCGGGGCTCGAACTCACAAACCCTGAGATCGTGACCTGAGCTGAAGTTGGACGCTCAACCGACTGAGCCACCCAGGCGCCCCGAGAATTCTTAACCCTTAATCTCTTCTTTCAATCTTGCGATGCTCAAGGTCAAGTACTGATGGTTTTCCTTTGTTTCCCAAAAGATGATGCTGAAGCTTAAGTGTGTGGTCTCTTCTTGGCCCACGATTTGGGGCTGGCTTTCTTTTTTTTTTTTTTTTAATTTTTTTTTTCAACGTTTATTTATTTTTGGGACAGAGAGAGACAGAGCATGAACGGGGGAGGAGCAGAGAGAGAGGGAGACACAGAATCAGAAACAGGCTCCAGGCTCTGAGCCATCAGCTCAGAGCCTGACGCGGGGCTCGAACTCACGGACCATGAGATCGTGACCTGGCTGAAGTCAGACGCTTAACCGACTGCGCCACCCAGGCGCCCCTGGGGATGGCTTTCTGCATGATCACCAGCCACCTGCTGGAGCTTGCCCCCACTGCCACCATCAGGAGCTCACACAGAGAGCTGGCCATAGTGGGGAGGTGTGTGTGAGTGAGGCATGCAGAGCATTGAACATGCCTGTGGACCATCTGCAGAGATCCATGAGCAAGATGTCTCCAGCAGCTTGTTAGTGAGCTTCTTGATGGAGTCCATAACCCAAGTTCGTAGGATTCTTGTCCCTTTAATGCCCTCTGTGAGCCCTGTCTGCCGCTCTCCTAGTCTCTTCCCATTCCCAGTCATGCTTCTCATGATTCGGTAGTCTGAACGGGGGGAAAAAGAAGTGAACATCTTTGGCAGCATTCCGCACAGCTGGAGAAGCTGAGTACTTACACACTCTCACTTTCCCCTGTGGTAGAAATCATGGGCAAGAAGATCTCTCCTAGCCTTAAGATGTGCTTTCTTGGAAGAGGAGTGATGTGGGTAAAGTCAGACTGTTCCTCTTACCCCCTCCAGTGTGTCCAAATTCATATTTTATTTTTTTGCTTTGACAGTGTTTGACACTGACACGGGTTCAGTGTACCCATTGAAAACCTGGATTTCCACAAAAGTGCTCTCATCCATAGGTGATTATCCAAGATGGTGTTTTCTTGGGGACTCTCAGACCACAGTTGAGAAGGGCTAGAGCTAGTTCATAGGTCCCTGCAGGGTCCATTGCTGGAACCAAGATCTTTGTACCTGGCACCTGACACATGGTGGGGTGAGACTCTGCCTCTGTCTTTTTGTGTACAGGGCTGGATCCCACAGCTCCCATGAAGGTGCTTTAGGCCATGCTTGGATGCCAACTTTTTGCTGGGGGATGGGTTGGGCGGTAGACACAAGGGATGTCTTACTCAGGTCTGATGCTGACATCACTGTAAACTTGGTGTTCTTGTTGCTTTACTGTGATAAGTCATACATTGTGTGATTGATAGTTACCTGGTTTATACGGACAGTTATTGATCAGCTCGAGTATTTTTTAAAAGTTTTGGGCATAATTTTCCCAACCTAGAATAATGGAAAACTAGTCTCCAAAGAAGGGAATTCTGCATTTACACACATAAAAGCCATGGCTGTCATGATTTTGTAGTGCTGGGCATAAAAAAAAAAATATTTCTCTGTGTAGTCAGTCTCTCTGGCTGCAGCTAAGTCATTTCTCTGTTAGTTATATCACCTCAGTCTAGTACCTCTGAATTCTGTCTTTGTTCCTTTTGTCCTCCAGTGTAGAACATGCTCTTCAAGAATGTCCTACTCTCCCTCTCTCTCTGCCCCTCCTTCACTCTGGTGTTTTCTCTCTCCCTCTCTCTCTAAAACAAAAAGAAAAGAAAAAGGAAAAAGAAAAAACAAAGTCCTATGTTTTAGAATTCCCCACTTTCTGGAATGCAGATGCTGATAGGGGCAATAAACATTGGCCTCGCTAATTAGACTCGGAGGAAACTGTGTCTGTATCTCACCTTCATCTGTACAGCAGAGATCACAACACCTCCCGGCAGTGGGGATTGAATTAAACAACACCACGAATGTGAAAATATCAAATGGAGCAGTTCATAAATATGTGCTTGCTTTTTAACCGTGGCTGAGACTGGTAGCAGGAAGTATCTCTCTTCTCCACTCCTGATTGCTCTTTTGTGTTTATCTCCCCTCCTGCTCTTTCCCCCAGCCTCCTCCTCTTCACTTTGGTTCCTGGGCAGATGCTACTATGAAGACAGTGCAGCTCCCATCTGCTTTCAGCATATGGGACCAACACTGTTGCTTCCAAAGTCCTTGTATTTGCTGTTCAGAGCCGGGGGAGGGGGAGGGTGGTTATTGTGTGGAAAGTGAGGCAGAAAGTTGCAGACCGATTTAACCAGTCTGTTAAATCTTCATATAGTAACGGTGGAATCAACAGATCGATCTTTTTGTCCGTCCTCCATCCGTGAATCCAGCTCCCGATTTCTTCCGCCATGAAAGTGGAGTTTCCACGCATATTTCTGTAAGAAAATTAAAATCCATACATTTCAAGATCAGGGAAAATATAGAAAGCACAGAGAACTGAGGCCAAGAGGACATTAAAACACCAATCTGCATAGCACAGGACCCACAAATACTACTGCAGACCCATGATTTTGGCTCTCAGCATCCTGGCACCCAAGCAGAAGGGCAAACGTGATCAATTTACAAGATTCCCAATGCCCACAGGGGCAGAGCAGTGGCCAGCAGGCAGACTATATCAAGCAAAGCTCCTTTTGGCATTAGATCTGAAGAAAGTTTCTCAGCGTGGGCCCCTAATCATATGTGGAACATCCTTCAAATGAGAGTATCAAGAGTTCTAAGCTCAGTGCTCATTCGAGAGCTGGCATGTAGTTAAAGCTTCAGCTAAGTCACCCCCTGCACACACACACACACACCAAACAAAAACAAAGCAAGAAAACACAACACCTGCTGGCTTTGGCCATGAAAACACTGCCTGTAACCAATATCATTGAGTGTAATCCTCCTGACTTTGGGTCCATGGTATACACCATTCCATATGAGGAGAGTACAGATGGATGTGGACCAAGGAGCGTTCATTCAACTCGACTATACCCATTGGTTGCTTATCACAGAGGTAGATGCTTGGGCCCGTTTCTCATGGAAGTAGATGGTTGGGCCAGTTTGTGAGGAGAGGCTGATAATGCAGGCCATGCTATGGGCATCCTTGCTGGGCAGGATTGCTCTTCATCTGTGGAGGTCACACTCCTGAGGTCCCTAGATCATCTCTAGCTGTAGGGGAGGGTTAGGGGAGGTAGATGCCCTGATAGAAACTCATCTTCACAGCTGAAATGACACTCAGGGCAGTCAGCAGCCCCACAGTGCTGGGAAGGTGAGTTGTTCAGGAATGATCCTGACCCATCCCTAGAGCTTATCTAAGAGCTGTAGACTTAGAGTTTGAGCGTGCTCTCTTGAGCATCTGCACAAAATAGCCAAGTAAAGTCACCGCCAAGAAGATCAACAGCTTCTTCTATAAGCTCGAAATGCAACTAACATGTGATTGAAAAGGTAGCATGGTAAAATTTCGTCTATCATTTTCTGTAGCTTTTCTGATTTCATGATGCTTGGAAATAGAAGGGGGGTTGTTGATATTTTAAGTTGCAGACTTGCTGTCCACTTAATTTTGTAGTGGATCCTGGGGGATATGGGAGCACAGACTCACATGCCAGCAGGGCCCAGGCCGGGGACAGAAGTGCCCCGAAGAGGGCTGGTTGCAAATATGAGAAGTCCGCCGCCTTGGCCACCTGGAGATCCGTTTGCATTCAAAACACGACAGCAGCTCCTTCCCTTGTGGTGGTTGTTGCCACGGAGAAATTCAGACCCAGGGATATCCTGATGCACACTTTTAGCCAGAAACTCACATTTCCTGTGAAATTTTTCTGGTTTTTAAGACACAGGATGGCCAAATTTAAAAATGCCTGAGGGCTGGATTTAGCCTGTGCTCAGTCATTTTGCACCCAATGAACCAGCTATATAAATGTGAAAGAGAAAACAACAGAATAGCAAAGAGATTGAGCTACGAAGGCACGTGCATATCCCTGCTTCCAGCCAATTACAGATTCGTGTCATTGAGAAAACCACCGTAGGTGAGTTTTTCTCTCTCTCTCTCAAAAAAAAAAAAAAAAAAAAAAAGGAAGACAAGAATAATTCATTGTAAGGTAGCACAGCTGTGTGGTATTATTGTTAAATCCATGTTTGAGTGGAAAAGAGCTGGATCTTACAAAGAGCTAGCTTTGAGATCTTAAAAGATCGATCTAAAGGTCCCCTATTGGGGCGCCTGGGGGGCTCAGTCGGTTGAGCATCTGACTTCGGCTCAGGTCATGATCTCATGGTCTGTGAGTTCGAGCCCTGCGTCAGGCTCTGTGCTGACAGCTCGGAGCCTGGAGCCTGCCTCTGATTCTGTCTCCCTCTCTCTCTGCCCCTTCCCCACTCATGCTCTGTCTCTCTCTGTCTCTCAAAAATGAATAAACGTTAAAAATTAAAAAAAAAAAGTCCCCTATTGTGGGACACCTGGGGGGCTCAGTTGGTTAAGTGTCCGACTCTCGATTTCAACTTAGGTCACGAGCCCATCATTCATGAGATCAAGCCCCAAGTCGGGCTGTGTGCTGACATGTGGAGCCTGTTTGGGATTCTCTGTCTTCCTCTCTCTCTCTCTGCCCCACACCTCTCTCTCAAAATAAATAAATAAACTTTTTAAAAAAAGTTGTATTGGGGCGCCTGCGTGGCTCAGTCGCTTGAGCTTTGGACTTCGGCTCAGGTCATGATCTCACGGTCCGTGGGTTCAAGCCCCGCGTTGGGCTCTGTGCTGACAGCTCGGAGCCTGGAGCCTGCTTTGGATTCTGGGTCTGCCTCTCTGTCTATCCCTCCCCCGCTTGTGCTGTCTCTCTCTTTCTCTCTCTCTCTCAAAAATAAATAAACATTAAAAAAAATTTTTTAAGTTGTTTTGAAAAAGCAAAAGATGCTCCTTGTCATCTGAAGTGGTCTTTTTATGTGACTTGAAATCTCAAGTCTGCAGGTACAAAGTACCTTCTTTCCTGTGCCTTGGAATAGGTACAGATGTGCTCAACTGAGTTTAGGGTCCTTCTGTCTCCTCCATTTACAGATAATACATAAAGAGAATCCCAGAGAGATTTTTTTTTTTTGTCTACCTATTATACTAAGTTTTCACTTGGCTAAATGAAGTACCCTGAACATTATGCTCTGACAGTACAGGCTGCTGTTCCAGTTTTTAACATTTTATGTTGGATTATATTAATGCTTACCCAGAGTTAGTTGTTTGGAGAATGTAGGGAATATGGCATGAGCAACCATAAAAATGTTGATTTTAAGGGGCTCCTGGGTGGCTCAGTCGGTTGAGCATCCGACTTCAGCTCAGGTCATGATCTTGCGTTTGTGGGTTCGAGCCCCGTGTTGGGCTCTGTGCTGACAGCTCAGAGCTTGGAGCCTGCTTCGGATTCTGTGCCTCCCTCTCTCTCGGCCCCTCCCCTGCTCGTGCTCTATCACTCTCTCTCAAAAATAAATAAAACGTTAAAAATTTTTTAAATGTTGATTAAAGTTGTTAAATGTCATTACATTTTTTTTTAATGTTTTATTTATTTATGAGAGAGAGACAGAGACAGAGAGAGCATGAGCAGGGGAGGGGCCGAGAGAGAGGGCGTTACAGAATCCAAAGCAGTCTCCAGGCTCCGAGCTGTCAGCACAGAGCCCGATGTGTGGCTCGAACCCACAAACGCGAGATCATGACCTGAGCCGAAGTGGGATGCTCAACTGACTGCGCCACCCGGGCGCCCCCTTTTCTTTTTCTTCTTGTCATGATAAGCATACTCTTTAGTCCCCATCACCTGTTTCACCCACCCACCCCACCCACCTCCTGTCTGGTAACCATCTATTTCCAGAACTTTTTTGGGTGTGAAAAGGAATGCAATCAGTAGTTTCTGCAGGATAACCTCCCTTCAGAGTCCCAGAGCCCATCCACTGTATAACGGCATCTGAGTCTCTTCCTTCAGCCTGCGTGACCCTGCTGTCCAGCCACTCATGCTTTTTTTTTTTTAATTTTTTTTTAACGTTTATTTATTTTTGAGACAGAGAGAGACAGAGCATGAACAGGGGAGGGTCAGAGAGAGAGGGAGACGCAGAATCCGAGGCAGGCTCCAGGCTCCGAGCTGCCAGCACAGAGCCCGACGTGGGGCTCGAACTCACGGACCGTGAGATCGTGACCTGAGCCGGAGTCGGACGCTTAACCGACTGAGCCACCCAGGCGCCCCACCGGGAACTCATTCTTAACTAAGGTGGGACACAGGATCCGATGCTCTGCTGGGTGGGATGTGGGAATCCAGTGGTAGAAACAGAATGCCAGGAGGTGTGAGCAGGGCCAGATGCTCTCAGCGAGTGTGGACAGGAATATGGAGCTGGTAAAAACGTGCCACATCAGGGCTGCAACATGATCCAGGACCGGAAGTGTTGACTCAGTCTGCTGCTGGGAGCAAAACGTGGGTTTGGGCTAGCCACAGCTCAAACACTGCAGAAGCCACACAGCTGAATGTGTGTTTTCCATGGCTCACCTTTCCCCAGTTGGCCCCTTGAGGCACACAGATCTTCTCACTTGTACTTCCCGTTGCCATTTATTCTGTCCTGTTTCCACTTCTCTCTCAGCACTGGTCAGTTGTGCTTTGGTCTGTCCTTACTCTTCTTTCTTCTGCTGACAGAAGCCCAGTTTTCCTTTGGGTTCAGACAGGGCTGACTCGAGTCTGGTCAATGGGCATGGACCCCTGGCCAGAACCACGGACTCAGGAAGGGGTCTTTAATTGAACAGGGTTCAGTGAGGTTCGGTCTGGGGCTTTTGTTGGAATGTTTTAGAAAGATTGGCTCTGCTCGGGTGGTTGCGGTGTCGTTCCGGAGACGCTGGTAGTAATCTTGTTCTGTGATGGGTCATCTCGTCCTCCTGAGCGTGAAGCCTGAAGCGAGAAATAGGGATTAAGAAAGAGAGAAAGAGACAGTGATAGAAAGATGGGGAGGCAGAGCTAGGAAACAGAGGGAGAAGTAGAGAGAGGGTGTCTCAGCGCTATCCTTTGAGATCCTGGACACAGCCATTCCTGAAAATGGAATTTTAATCCTTGATTTGTCAGTTTTGTGAGCCAGAGCATTTCTCTTTCAGTTCAACTTAGCTGAATTTCCACCCCTTGCCAACCAACGAGTTTTCACTGATGTCCTTTGCTTAGAATCTTGGTCCTGCGCGGGGTCAGTCAATTATCCCTCTGTCCAAGGCTGACCCCTGTTCCTTCTGCTTATTGGAGACCACACAGTGCTTAGATTCTGGGCTTTTCCTGTTGGCGGTGGAGCACCAGGGTGGGAGGATGAGGATCCCACGGGGACGAGGGACTTGGCTCAGCCTTCAAACAAATGAATGAACGTCCCTCCAAACCTACCTTCACAAATGGTGAGGCCATTTTACATGTTCAGGTCAATGCTGATCATCTCAGTAAGTGTTTAATTGGTTTTTAAGATATGCATGAAAATCGCCTCAGAAACTTGATAAAATTTGTGACCCATTTTTTTTTTTTTTTTGCAGAAGTCTCTAAAGATTTATAGATGTAACAAGTATAGAAAATACTCCCGAATGGCTCTCCCCAGTGCCTTGTACTAATGTTTTGGTTGGACAAAAATAGTGTTAGGTAAGTGGTATATGGATCATGAATCACAGGTTTGGATTGCAAATTGCAAGGCTCGGAGAGAAAAGCAAAGCGAGTTGAACATTCAGTTTCTAAGAGTGCCTCAGTACTTTGTTTTGAGAGAGGCTGATTTGGCAGTTGCTTTCAAGGAATGCTGACAAGTTTTGTTTTGTTTTTGTTTTTTGTTTTTTTTTTACCCCGAAAGGAGACAAAAACAGTATGAGAGAGAAATTAGCTGGACGTTTGGTGAAGCCGTCTGTTTGTCTAGTTTTCCCATGCGTAAATAGAAATATCCAGTGTCTTTTTTTTAGATGTTTATTTGGTTTGAGAGAGAGAGAGAGAGAGGGCGAGCGGGGGAGGGCTAGAGAGAGAGGCAGAGAATCCCAGCAGGCTCCACGCTGTCAACGTACAGCCTGACGCAGGGCTCGAACTCACAAACCGTGAGATCATGACCTGAGTCGAAATCAAGAGTCGGGCGCTTAACCGACTGAGTCACCCAAGTGCCCCAGAAATAGCCAGTATCCTGTAATGGTGCTCTGTCGACCGCTCAAGGAATCTAGGTCTAAATCCTTCTGCTACTTTCCTAAGAAAACCTGCTTGTATGAGAAATAAGAAGGGCCGTCCTTCAGTTGAATTTCACTCAGCAGCAGAGTCCCCTGCAAGTATACGTGTGGGGGGTATGTTCAGAGAGAAGACCAGCTTGCAGCTGTTGGCCTCCTGCCCATACTGCTTGAGTGATGCCCCCATGGGTACACCTGTTTGTCCAGCTCTGCCCAGATAGGAGGAACAGTGCAGTCTTCCCTAACCCATTTCCATCCCGAGAGGGGGGCACCCAGACCGTGAAGCTAGGGGAAGGAGAATTGAATGGGGCGAGTCGTTGCTTCGTTGTCTCCTTTGTGTACTGACTGCAGGAAAATAGATCGCTTCCTTAGGTGCCCAGTGCGCTGAGCTTGATTTGGCAAACTTGAGCTGATGAGCTAGAGAAAAAAATAAAAGAGGCTGTCGGTAAATGAGTCACGATAGCCCCAAAGCATGTCTGCTACAGTGTTTAGAGTTTGACATATTATTTAAAAAACAAGAAGAAGAAGAAATCCACACCGCGATTATCATACTGTCAGTTGTGTATTTTCTGGTACAATTTGGGGACATGTGGCCAGAACAGGTGATGCAGTCAGACAGGTATTATTACCCTTTCCTGCAAAGAAAGATGCTTGGTAAATAAACTCTGCATGGAAAGCACTACAGACAGTATCTCTTGTAAATAGCAGCTATTTAAGAGAAGCGAGCAAACAAAAACAGATCCCTTCAATCTGGTCTTTTGGAAGGAACAACAATAAGGAAACGGTGTATCTCCGCAGTCTATTGATCCGCGAGTATGACTGCCTGCTGAAATTGAAAAGTAATGGCTTGGTACGAAGAAGCCGAAATCGAGCTCGAGAATCAAAGGAAAATGATGAGAGCCATGGCTGTAGCACGGTTAATATCTACGTGGTAGAGAAAATTGCATCTTTTTGTTTGTGGTGAAAATGACAAAACATGGCGGTTTAAGCCAGAGTGGCTGCCCTCTTCACAAACAGTGTGGATAAGTGTGTCCTTTGAAAGAAGTCTCCTTTTGACTCACGATTCATGCCTTGCCGGAGGGACTTGGCTTTTGTTAGGAATAGAGGGCATTTCCTCCTTCCTATACGCCCCGCCCTGTGCTTCGCTTCTGGAATCTACCCAACTGGGACCTCTTTATTCCAGAACCCTGGTTCTGACCCCTCTCCTCCCACCTTTTCTACCCTGAGCGGCTGGAAGGAGCCAATATGCAAACGTGAGCATCCATTTAGACTTAATTATGTTCTAAACAGCGGGCCTTTCTTTTCTCTCCTCTGGGAGCCTTCCTGGCCCTACAGAATGAATGGCATCTTGTAAACAAATGATGCCTGCAGATCAAAAAGCTTTTTCATTAAAAAAAAAGAAAAAAAAAGGCGCTTCTTGCCAAAATGTTCTCCAAAGGCAAAAGTATCTGCTGGATTTAAAGATTCCCTCGCTCCTCTTGGCGGAAGTCCCTCCCCCTAGTTTGGAGAATCAAGGAAGAGAAGTTGCGTCTGGCTGCGTCTCATTTTGGGTCCTCCACTGAGAATTGCCACAGACGGGAGGTTTATGTCTCCCCAAAGTTCATATTTTGAAACTTCATCCTCAATGTGGTGGTATTTGAAGGTGGGGTCTTTGGGAAGCGATTATAAAAGAGACCCCGGAGAGGTCCCTTACCACTTTCACCATGTGAGGACACCGCCAGAAGCGAGCAGTCTGCAACACTAGGGCCTGACCATGCGTGGCACCCTGATCTCAGAATTCCAGCCTCCAGACCTGTGAGAGATGGATTTCTGTCGTTTATAAATCACGCACTCTGCGGCACTTTGTTAGAGGGGCCTGGATCGTTTAACACAGTGTCCTCCAGAGTCCTTTCTTCTGGACACTGAGGGGAGGGAGAAGTCAACAATTAAATCTCTTGTCCTTTTAAAAGTGTGTTTAAAAAACATCCTTCAGGTCGTGATCTCGCGGTTCGTGGGTTCGAGCCCCGCGTCGGGAAGCTCGGTGTCTGTGTCTCTGCCTCAGTCTCTGTGTCTCCTTCCCTCTTTGCCCCTCCCCTGCTTGTGCTCTGTCTCTCTACGTCTCTCCAAACTGAACAAACGTTAAAAAAATTGTTACAACAAATTTTTAAAAAATCCTCATACCTCGCATGGAAACACAGACATTTTCTTTATTTGTACATATTCATTTAACCACTTAAAGTAAAGGCAAGGGTGGCTTGTAAAGAAAACATTCTCCCGGCAGCCATTGGGACAGAAATCGTCATAGGCAGGAGTTAACTGATGCTGCTTCCTGCACTTTCCTGGATGCTTCTTAGTTTCTAAGTCCCATAAATACGTCGTAAACTTGTTACACAAGAGACTCTGAAAGAGTTGTGGCTGCAGTGTCGGTAGTGTAATAATATTGGATTTTTTCCAATAGCGAACATAATAGAGCTGATAGGTACAATTACTGTTTATTTTGGAAGGCTGGTTATGTGTTGCATGGGTACTGCTGTAACCTAAAACTTTGTTGGAACCTCTCTTTGGCCGTCGCCTCCTTTGGAGACGGTTGTCTCCTTTGGAGTCGGCTGGTGAGTGACACAAGACTAGCCGTGTTACTTGATAGTCATAATCTTGTTTGTTAACCAAAAACGATACTTTTCCACGTGTCACGCATCCTGTTTGCTGAATTAGGCACCCTTTATTTTGGGCTGTGTTAAGAGCTCAGATTTCCCCCAAAGAATGGAGACGGTTGAGAATACTCAAAAGACTGTGTGTTGAACAAATGAATTTACTGTAGGCTTTGAAAGCCCAAACAGCTTAGATGCCCAGGATTCAAAGAACTCACACATGGGTGACACAGACCACAGCTGGCTGTCTCTGTGAGATCAGAGGGAATTGGACAGGGGTCAAGAGACCAGAGCTGGGTAAATATTATCTAATATCTTCTGGTATTTTTTTTTTAGTATGTCTGAGAAATTTCATTTCATTTCATTTCATTTCATTTCATTTCATTTCATTTCATTTCATTTTTTGGTACATTTGAACATTTCAATAGTCTCAGCAGATTTCAATTATACAATCCACTGTTAGCGACTCTAGTCGCCATGTTATACATTAAATCCTCAGACCCTGTGCATCTTGTAGCTGAACATTTATATCCCTTTCCTATTCTGCCCCACAGCTCCTGGCAACCACTTTTCTACTCTCTCTTTCTTTCTAGGAGCTTGACTTTTTAAAAGAAGATTCCACGTGTAAGCGGTAACGTGCTATATTTGTCTTCCTCTGTCTTACTTCATTTAGCATAATGCTGTCAAGTTCTATCCATGTGGTCGCAAATGGCAGGATTTCCTTCTGTCTCATGGCTGAATAATATTTCATTGTGGGGAACAGATATTATATAATATGTAATATACATATATATATTAACATAAAGTATTTCTCACATCTTTATCCATTCATCTGTTGACAGACACTTAGGCTCGTTCCCTGTCTTAGCTACTGTGAATATCGTTGTAATGAACATGGGAGTGCAGACATTGCTGAGATAATGATTTCACTTCCTTTTGGATTATATACCCAGGAGCGGGATTGCTGGATCAGATGGTTAGTTCTATTTTAACTTCTTGAGGAATTTCCTTACTGTTTTCCGTGGCGGCTGCACCGGTTTACATTCCCGCCAACAGTGCACGAGGGCTCCCTTTTCTCCACATCCTCACCAACACTTGTTATCTTCTGCTTTTTGATGATTGCCATTCTGACAGGTGGGAGGTGATGTCTCGCTGTGGTTTCGATTTGCGTTACCTGATGATGAGCGATATGAAGTGTCTTTTCATGTGTCTGATGGCCATCTGCATGCCTTTGGAAGAGTGCCTGTTCAATTCCATTGCCTAGTTTTTAATCAGATTGATTAGGTTTTTTTCCTACTGTGGGGCTGTGTGAGTTCTTTATATATTTTTTAGATATTAACTCCTTATCAGATGTGTGATTTGCCAGTATTTTCTCCCATCCTGTAGGTTGCCTTTTCGCTTTGTTGGTATTGCCTTTGCGGCACAGAAGCTTTTTAGTTTGATGTCATCCTGCTTCTTTATTTTTCCTGTTGTTGCCTTTGCTTTTGGTGTCAAATTCAAAACATCATTGCCAAGGCCAATGTTGAAGTGTTTACACCATTTTGTTCTAGAAGCTTTATGGTTTCAGATCTTACGTTCCACACAATTTAATCCATCTTGAGTTGACTGTTGGGCATGGTGTAAGCGGTCCAGTGGATATCCAGAGGCGCGTGTGGATGTCCACTCTGCCCAGCATCATTTATCGAAGAGACTATCCTTTCTCCATTATACCTTCTTCGTTTCTTTGTTGTAATTTCGGTTGAGTATATAAACATGAGTTTATCTCTGGGCTCTTTCTTCTGTTCCATTCATCTGTGTGTTTTTACGACAAAGCCATAATGTTTTAATTACTACACCTTTGTAATATAGTTTGAAATCGGAAAGTGTGATGCCTCCAGCCTTGTTCTTCTATCTCAAGAGTGCTTTGGCTGTTGGGGGTTTTGTGGTTCCATACAAATTTTAGGATTGTTTTCCTGTGAAAAATGCCCTCAGAATTTTGATAGGATGGCACTGAATCAGTAGATTGCTTTGGGTAGTGTGGGACATTTTCTTCATATTAATTCTTCCAAACTATGAGCACAGGATATATTTCCCCTCATTTGTGTCATCTGCAACTTTTTTCATCAACGTCTTACAGATTTTAGCATGTAGATGCTGGTGTCACTTCCTTGATTCCGTTTATTCCTAAATATTTTATTCTTTTTGATGCAGGTTGAAGTGGGATTGCTTTCTAGTAGTTCATTGTTGGTGTTTAGAAACACAGCTGATTTTTGTATATTGATATTGTATCCTGCAACTCTACGGAATTCATTGGTGATAACAGTTTTTTTTGGTGGAGTCTTTAGAGTTTTCTATAGATAATATCATGTTGTCTGCAAATAGAGACAATTTTGCTTCTCCTTTTCCAATTTGGATGCCTTTTATTTCCTTGTATTGCCTAATTGCTCTGGCTAGGACTTCTAACACTTTGTTAAAAAGGAATGGCGACAGTGGGCATCCTTGTCTCGTTCCCAGTCTTAGAGGAAAAGCTTTCAATGTTTTACTGTTGAGTATGCTGTCAGCTGAAGGACTGTCAGGTATGGCTTTTGCTGTGTTGAGGTGTGTTCCCTTTTTATACCTGGTTTGTTGCAAGCTTTTATCTAACAAAGTTTTAAAACATTTTTGAAGTTTCAAAATAGTACCCAATGTCTTTTGAAAGGAATAAAATGCAAATATAGAAAATTGTAGTTGAATAGAGTTGGTACTTTTGACCCCCTGTAGAAGTTGACAAGGAAATAATTAGGTCCAAAATTTGAAGGAACATGGTTAGAAATCTTGTTGAAATTAAGATCTCCTAAGTCTGTGAAACTGTTGCCTCTGGGAACAAATCGGAAGAACAAGACCAAAAGGAAACCGTAATTAATGGGCTCTATAGCTTTATGTGTAGTTGAGAGATTCTATATGAAAAGTACTGACCAGAAAAAGCTAACTATTGTTCATGAAAAAGCAGGCTGTAGGAAGGCCTGGGTGGCTCAGTTGGTTAAGCATCCGACTCTTGATTTTGGCTCAAGTCATGATCTCAGGGCCATGGGATCGAGCCCTGTGTCTGGCCTCACACTGGGCACGGAGCCTGCTTGAAATTCTCCGTCTCCCTTACCCCGTATCTTCCCCACTCACAGGCGTGCGCGCACGCACTCTCAAAAAAAAGGAAAAAAGAAAAAAAGAGGTTGTAAAGTAGGAGAGTTCAGTACTATTGTAAATAATACAGAGAGAGATAAAAATATATGAAAAAAATTACTGGGAGATTTCATCCCAAAATATTATTAGTGGTTATACCTCGGAATTCTTTTTGCTTCTGGGCTTTCTTTTCTGAATTGTTAAATTTCATATGATCACATTATTTACAGAGGTTTTTTTTTTTTTTTAACTGTAAAAGAAAACAGTCAAAAGGTAAATGTCACGGGGGAACAGAAATACCGATTCGTCTGTTGATGGCCCACGTAGGAGGAAATTGTAAAGAATTAGAGTCTCTTTTACTGTAATACAGAGTTAGGATACTTATTTTGTACGGAGGTTCTGTTAACTGGAGTTCTCAAGAATGTCTTGTCATCAGAGTCACCAGGGACAGAGTTACAGATACAGGTGCTGGGCTCTGTCATCCCAAAATTGTACGCCAGGGTAGGGACTTGGGGTCCAACTGTAGGGAAATGGCATGTCCCTCTGAAACATACATCCATTAACAGTCATGTCAAGAGACTACTTAAAAATGCGGGAAGTTATTCATGTACTTTTTTCTTCTTCTTCTTCTTTTTAATGTTTATTTATTCATTTTCAGAGAGAGAGGGAGAAAGAGAAAATCCCAGGCAGGCTCCACTGTCAGCACAGAGCCTGACATGGTCTTGATCCCACGAACCGTGAGATCCTGACCTGAGACAATTATCAGGTCAGACACTTAACCAATTGAGCCACCCAGGTACCCCGATAGTATCTTAAATTAAAAGATGTATTTATAAAATAATGGGATGAAATTGTGCAAAGAGGAATTTTTCCACACACACACACACACACCCCAAGGGAATATACACCGAAACGTGAACAGTAATTAATAGCTTGCATTATGAGAGGATTATTTTTATTTTCTTCATTTGGGTTTGTTGCATTTTGTGAATTTTCTACACTTTTCGAACACTGATTTTGTAATTACGCAAAATTTTTTTGCATTTTTAAACATTATTTTTGAAAAATTTTTAAATTTTAAATTATTTTTAAAAATTTTGTGTTTATTTTTGAGAGAGACTGAGAGTGGGGAAGGGGAAGAGAGAGGGGGGACAGAGGATCCAAAGTGGGCCGGGTGCTGACAGCAGAGAGCCTGAGGCAGGACTCGAACTCACAAACCGTGAGATCCTGACCTGAGCTGAAGTCAGACGCTTTACCACCTTAGCCACCCAGGTGCCCCTCGAAGACATTTCTAAGGCAAAAGTCACAAAACTTGACAACCTTGTAGGCTGTGTTAGCTATTAGTGATACCACTTTGGGGATTTTTTTTGAGCCTTCCCTTATGTATTTTTTTCCTCAAATAATAGAAAGCTTTGCCTTGTATTCACATATCTTCAGTTATTTTCCTTTTTCTCTGTACACCTAGAGAAATGTGAAAAAGAACCCTGTTGTTACAATAGAATGAGATTATATAGATATACATATGTATATATATCCATTATATGCATATTTTGTATTCACATATATATTTTTTCCTTATCATCAACAATCACCTTCCCCAGAGGACTTACTTAGAATAAACCTGTTTAGCTTTGTGAATGTGGGACGAGGAGGATCCCATGAGCCCAGTCTCTATGTGTTCCATTAAGCTCTCTCCTGTGATATTGGTGAATGCAAATATGTGTGACAAGTGTACGTAAGGGTGTCACATCTCAGAGGGGCACCCATAGCCACCTTGCCGTTCCTTATCATGTGTGTGTTTGGGGATGAACATGCCCTTTGAATATTCTTTTTTTTTAAGTTTTTTAATGTTTATTTATTTTTCTGAGAGGGAGAGACAGAGCGTGAGCAGGGGAGGGGCAGAGAGAGAGAGAGGGCAGCACAGAGCCCGACATGGGGCTCGAACCCATGAACCGTGAGATCATGACCTGAGCTAAAGTTGGGTGCTCAATTGACTGAGCCACCCAGGCGCCCTTTCTTTCTTTCTTTCTTTCTTTCTTTCTTTCTTTCTTTCTTTCTTTCTTTCTTTCTTTCTTTCTTTCTTTTTTCTTTCTTTCTTTCATTTTGAGAGAGAGAGAAAGGGAGAGGGCAGAGAGGGAAAGAGAGAGAATCCCAAGCAGGCTCTGCACTGCCAGCGTGGAGCCCGATACAGGGCTCAAACCCAGGATCTGCGAGATCACGACCTGAGCCGAAATCAAGACTTGGATGAATGCTTGACTGACTGAGCCACCCAGGTGCCGTCTGCCCTTTGAATCCTCTACTGTTTTCCCAGAATTTTGTAAAGAGCATAGTGGTGAATTCTGTGCTTCCCTCCATGTAGAAACGGGTCTGCTTTTTGTCCCTGCAGATCTCAGCTCATTTTCGAATACCTTGAAAAGCTGCCGGAATGAGAAAAAGGAGTCCTCGGTGTTCAGCCAGCGGACAGAAGAGGCATCAGCCGTGCAGTATTTCCAGGTCAGGAAAGTTGTTCCGGGTGGAACTGAGTTTCCATGTGACGCACACCTGCGGATACACCTGAGCGGGCTAGAGGGCTGGCTTGCCTGATCAGGATGATCATCGTCACTACCTCCTGCTCTCCTCCCGCTCTCACTCAAGACCTCTGTCCAAGTCCTATTTTTCTCTCCTGGCTCATGAGACTCATTAGGGACATCTCTTTGGGCTCTGGCCTTTCTCTCTCTTATCGCTGTTACTCTTGACCCTCATAGCCTCTGCTTTGAGGAGGGTCCCTGGGCACTTGTCTGACCAACATCGAGGCCTGAATCTATCTCGTGAAGCGGCTGCTGAAAGTCTGGGGTCCACTTACAGTTCTAGACCTTACAAACAGAGCTAAGAAGGACAGGTCACTGTGTCTTTCAGAGCCTCAGCTTGCCTGTGTATTAGGTTAAGCCTACCTTGACCAAGGTGGCTCTCAGAACCATATGTGCATGAAGGTGATGACTTATGGGTGGTTGACTGTCCCTGTCCTTGTCTTTCCCCCACAGTTTTATGGCTGCATTTCCCAGCAGCAGAACATGATGCAAGATTTTGTAAGGACAGCCACTTACCACAGAGCCATCCTCCAGAACCACATTGACTTTAGAGACAAGGTAATGCCAGCAGCATGTTATTATCTCAGACCATTTTAAGAAGGCTTGTCAAAAACGAGAATCAAAATTAAGCTTTGGTAGAACCACCGTATGAAGCAATTCCACCCCCTAATTATACACGCCAAAGAATTGAAAGCAGGCATTCAAACAACTATTTGGACATGAATTTTTTTTTTTCAACGTTCATTTTATTTTTGGGACAGAGAGAGACAGAGCATGAACGGGGGAGGGGCAGAGAGAGAGGGAGACACAGAATTGGAAACAGGCTCCAGGCTCCGAGCCGTCAGCCCAGAGCCCGACGCGGGGCTCGAACTCCCGGACCGCGAGATCGTGACCTGGCTGAAGTCGGACGCTTAACCGACGGCGCCACCCAGGCGCCCCTGGACATGAATGTTTATAGCAACATGATTCACAATAGCCAGAGTGGAAAGAACTCAAATGCCTATCACCTGATGAGTGGAAAAACAAAATGTGGTACGTCCATACAATGGAATATTGTGGGCATCGTTCATATTTACCTTATCCACAAAAATAATGCAGTGCTGATACATGCATCAACATGGGTGAACCACAAAACCTGCTGAGTGAAATGAGTGACAGAAGCTCATAAAGATGATTCCATTTACATGAAACATCCAGAATAGGCAAATCAGAAAGGATTTGCTGCCTGCCCTCCAGTCAGCAGACTCGTGGGAGCCAGGGGCAGAGGAAGGGAGAGGTGGGGAGTGGTGCTTAATGGGTACAGCGTTTTTTTTTACGGTGATAGAAATGGCTGGAAACTTGAGACAGGTAACAGTTACATAACACAGGGAATGTGCCAGATGGCACTGAATTTTACAATTTAAAATGAGTAATGGTTCGTTTGACGTTATGTGAGTTTTACCTCAATAAAGAAATTAAGTTTCGAGTGCCAGGAACTCAAGAGACTGAATGACCATCTCTTGGTGCATGGAATGGGTTAGGACCTCTATTCCTACCTAATGAATAGCTCTTATTAAGTCACTGTCCCTCGATTTTTTTTCATAGACTCCACAAGTGCCTGCACGTATTTCCTTCACAAAATGCATCTGAATGAATGATGAATGACTGCTAACACGTTATGAAAGTATTGTCCATTATTATTCTCCTACCTGTTAAATACAAAGGCAGCATTCAAAATACTATATGGCCCATCTCGGAGGCATGAAGACCAGTCAGTGGAATCAGCGGTCCCAGGATTTAGTTTTATGTTTTCTCCCTAACGAGCTGTGTGATCTTAGGCAAAACACTAAACTTCTCTGAGCGTCGCAATCGATTCTACTGCCACAGTAAATTGTAGACCACAGCCTCTGATATCTGCAGTATTAGCTCCTCCGGAAGGGTATGGTAGAACATTGAAATAATGATCCTAATGACTCATGGCTCCTCGTGTCCACGCCTATTTGCAAAGTCCTATAGCTTTCCCTTTCATCAAGAGATAGTCTAATGTTTTACTTTTATCTCTGTGCTGTTCGTATGATCTGCTTTCACCAAAGACGATGACAGAGGTTACATCATGTGGATTCCAGAGCCTAGGGCTTAAGGGGCCTTGTGGCTCCTGGCCTTACCCCCTTGGAACCCTGAGATTACCGTACTCAGTGAAGAAGCCCGGTCTAGCCTACTGGGGGTTGAAAGGTCACATAAAAGAGGACTGAGGCCCTCCAGTCAACAGCCAGCACCGACTGCCAGTCCTGTGAGTAGGGCCACCTTGGCCTGCTGTCTAGCCACCAGCTGAATGCAGAAACGTGAATGCATCCAGGCAAGATCAGCAGAGAAGCTGCCTGGCCCTCCCGTGGAATTGACAGAAATGATAAATTGTCTCCAGTTTAATCCACTACATTGTGATGTGGCTTCTTCTGCAGCACCAGTTGATTAAAACAGAGAGAAAATTCGTGAGAAAGTAGCGATAAATGGGCACCCAGCTCAAAGCTGATCTGCCACTGGCCTTCATTCTTCTGTCGTATTCTGCTACTGAGCCCATCAGAGTTTTTGGTACTTTTTATGTTACGTTGGTTATTCCAGAATTTCCATTTGGCTCTTGTTTCATGGCATCTGTTTCTTGCCTGAGGCTTTCTGTCTTACCCATTGGTTTCAGCAGTGTTCACGATCGCTGGTTGGCGCGTCTTTACCATCGTTTCTGTCAGATCATTCTAACATCCGTGTTATTGCTGGGTTGGCTTCAGTTGGTTGCGTTTTCCAAGGGAATTGGAACTTCCCTGATTCTTCATATGCCGCGGAATTGTGGATAGCATTCTATGCATTCTGAATATTATGTTAAGAGACTCTAGGTTCTTGCTTAATGCCTAGGGAAAATGTTATTTGTGTTTTCATGTTCATTCAGCTTGGTTAGGTTCAGGCTGCGAGTTCCACACCACTAGTTGGCCTTCTGAGGGCTCTGGTTCTCATGTCAGTTCGGTCGGTTTTCAAAGCCTTTGGCAATGCTGTTTGGGTCTGCGTGTGTGTGTCACCCGATGGTCAGTCTGGCCCCTGGGGAGAGTTCTCAAAGTATTGGTATGCTAATTAAGATCAGATTCCTGCATGTACAGATTGAGGGTGAGCCCAGGAATTTTTTTTTTAATTTTTTTATAAATTAATTTTATTTATTTATTTTGAGAGAGAGAGAGAGAGAGAGAGAGAGAGCAAGCAGGGTAGGGGCTGTGGGTCAGGGAAGAGAATCCCAAGCAGGCTCTGCACTGTCAATGCAGAGCCCGACGTGGGGCTCAACCTCACGAGCCATGAGTTCATGACCTCAGCCAAAATCACGAGTCAGGTGCTTAATTGACTGAGCCACCCCAGCGCCCAGCCCAGGAATTTATTCAGAGAAAGAAAACTTTATGGAGTTGCTTTGCCAAACTCCTTCCTCTCCCTGATTTCCCGGTGCTTTCTGATTCCCTGGGACCACTTCTCAGTCTCGGGCTGAAAATCTCGCTCTTTCGTGCGCTTCCACGACTTGGCCTACGTTGGCCAAGCAGAGAGAAGACAAAGAAAGAAGAAAGGCGGCTGGCGGGGCGTTGGTGGTCTCAGCCTTTGGGAATGACAGCATCGAATGCGGAGGTAGGTTGCCTGCCCTCATCCTTTCGGCTCCTGAGGCAGTCACTACCACTAGATCGCTGGGGGCTGGAACACAGAAGAGAGGAAAGGGGAGGGAAAGAAAGGAAGGAGAGGAGAGAGAAGAGGAAAAGGAAAAAGAAGAGGAAGGGAAAACCGGAGCATTTTCGTACTCGAGATTGTAGCGTCCTTTCTTGATGTTGGAGCCAGAACTACTAGGTGTCCCCAGGAGCTCTTTTGTCTGCGCCCTGGTGCCTATTTCCGGTGTGTTGAGTTCAGATCATGGAGGATATGGTTTGGCAGTATTTGAATTCTGGTCTTCCCCAGTCTGCCTGCTACCGTACACATTTTAGAGTCTTCCAAGTACCTGTCCCATGCATTCTGTATTTAGTGGAAGAGACACGGTACAGTGAATTCTCTCCAACTTACCCAGGGCCACTTGCTTTCTAAAAGGCAAAACTGCGTACTCTGATGATTGAGGGTGATAAGACCAGAGATGGCTGTTTGGCCCCAGGGTCTCAGATGTCCTGTCATATGTCCTGAGGTGCCCGTCACCCTTGCTTTGCCAGTGGGGTCCTGCCTGGTTAATAGATAGGAAGTGAACATCCCTAACAAAGAGGACCTGATTATGGCAGGTGGACAGGATTAGGGGAGAGGGGGGAAACTTATTTCTTTTGACTCTCCATCTCGTATTCAAGAGAGTGGGCAAGCAATCTTACTGACCTAAGATAGGGATTTTTTGCTAATTGAAAAAAAAAAAAAATCACCTCTAAACTATTGATTGCTTTGTGGTTTGAAGATGTTTCCTGGAGGTAATACTTTGGCTTAGGAAAATTTCTCTCCCTCTGGAGTTGCTTAGTTTTCATCTATAATCTATTTTCTGTGTTATCTATAATCTGTTTTTAATTCTGGGGTTTACGGCTTCTTAAGACCACTCCCCAAACGAATGATCATGTGAATAATTTGCATTCTGATCTTTCACAGAATTTCACATGGATTATGTCACTTGACCCTTTCATTTGTGTTATCTTTTCATCCACAAAAATGAAGATACTGGCCCGGATCATCTTTAAGGTCACTCACAGCTGTAACCTCATTTGATTTTGCAAAATATCCTCTTCCTGCCGGCCTGAAATGGGTTTGTCTGCCAGTGAAATAAAATAGACGTCTATCTGTTGGGGTTTATGAAGGTGAAAATTAATCACATGGTTGATAATTAATTATATCTCTTTTCCCTTCTGAGTTCTGAACCAATTTAGAAATAGACCCAGATGTCAGGTGGAAATAATATCAGCTTTATGGTTAGTGCTGCTTGGAGAACAAGGGTTGGACCTGTGGCCAAATAAGGCCTTCCTATTTCTTTCCCCCACAGACTGAACTTTTCCACCCATTTGTATGCTGGACGGCCAGTCTCCCCAGACAAACCCTGCTATCCCAAAACTACCATAGACAGGGTGGTTTAAACAACAAATATTTATTTGTCATAGTCCTGGAGGCTGGGAAGTCCAAGGTCAGAGTGTTGGTAGAGCCGGTGTCTGGGGAGTCATGCCCTGGCTCATACATAGGTTATCTTGTTATATCTTCACACGACCCAGAAGAACAGGAAGCGAGTTATTTAATGTCTCTCCGTATAAGGGTCCGAATCCCCTTCACGATGGCTCCGCCCTTGTGACCGCATTCCTTCCCAAAGGCCCCATCTCCAAATACCATCCCACTGGGGATTAGTTTCAACATTTGAATTTTAGGGGGACACAGATCTCAGTCCACAGAGCAGGTTCCTTTGATCTTGATTATAATTTTGTGAGATAAAAGCCTACATCACTGCCACTTTAGAGACAAAAGAGCTAAGGCCTGCGGATGCTATTAACTTACCTGATTTTATACAACTAGGAAACGAAAAGGCCAGGATTGGAACCCAGTTAGTCTTACTTTAGAGCCCCCCCCACCCAGATATGAACCCCGGAAAGGGACTGCTAAAATTGCCAAGGGAGAATTTTGTCTCTCTGAGCTTAAGGACAGCGTGGAAACATTTGGTCGCTCAGATATCCCCGTGCATGTAGGAGGCAGCATGGTGCAATGGTTATGGTCGAGTTCCAGAACTGGAAAGCCAAGTTCGGACAGCAGCCTGGTCACTCACCACGCACCTGCCGTAGGCCTTTATCCTGTTTGCTTTGACGTCTTTGGCTAGTTGGCTGCTACCGGCTCTGGGCTTTAATATCCTTTATCTGTTAGAGTGGCGACTACTTCTTGGAGTCCTTGCTAGGTTAAGATGATACATTGCATATGGAAGGCTCGGTGACCCATGGTAGCAGCTCAGTACCTTGTAGCAAGTATTATTATTGTCACTGATGGTGTTGGGCATGGTGGTGTGGGTTCTGCCTCTGCTATGCTTTCAAATCTTGATTTCTTTTTTCCCATGCTGCCTCCCCCATGCACTTTTAATGAAAAGCCTTTCTTGGCCAGAGCACTGCTGGCTGAAGACTCCCTTTGGAATCCATCCAGGAAACTGACCCCTGCTGGAACTCACCCCCCTCCCCCTCCTCAGAGTTTCTGTTAATTGCCATCTGGCTATTTTTAGTTTCTTCAAGGGTGTGCAGGGTCCAAGCAGGGAAAGTCCATCCTGCTGAGGGTGTGGGGCTGTGTGAGCGGTAGGGTTTTAATTTGGAAATGTTTTGACACTTCATTTGTCAGGGCACCAGTTGCGGGAACCTTGGGAGAATAAGCGGGAGCCGGGAGCTTATTACTTTGTTTTTTGTTTTTTGTTTTTTTTTTTAAATCAGCTTTTTCACAGAGGAGAGAATCCCCCGCCGCAACAGCTGCTTGGTGCATTCAAATGTGCAGTTGGCTTAGGCCGAAGGGATTCGGGGATTTGAAAGCTTAAAAAAAAACCCCCGTAAATAACAACAACAAACATGCAAAAGCAACCCACTCCCGATTGTCAGCTGATACTCTGATTTGCAGAGCCTGAGCTCCAGGCCCCTCCACCGTGACTTTTCTTCGCTGTGGGCTTATCATCAGCTTGCTCAAAGGCCCTGGAGTCTGCCTCTCATCCTCCTCAGAAGTTCTCCTCCCGCTTTGAAACGCTGCAGAGCCTTGGCTAAGCCCACACACTAATGAGGTCTGACCTTCATCATCGACAGGAAGAAAGCTGCAGCACAGGCCCGCCCAGGAGTCCTGTCTGTATGGGATGAAACAGCTCTTGCCTCCTTATTTTAAAAACAAAACAAAACAAAACAAAACAAAACAAAACAAAACAAAAAAAGGGAGGGGGTGCGCCAGAATAGCTCAGCCAGTTTTCAGTGACCGACTTTGGCTCAGGTCATGATCTTGCGGTTCGTGGGTTCGAGCCCCGCATCAGACTCTGTGCTGACAGCTCAGAGCCTGGAGCCTGCTTCCAATTCTGTGTCTCCCTCTCTCTCTGCCCCTTGCCCACTCACGCTCTGTCTCTCTCTCAAAAATAAATGCACATTAAAAAAATATTAAAAAAAAAAAACACCAACAAAACAAAACCTCTTTAATGAGGTATGGATCAGGTCAAAAAATGATACATATTTGACATGTGCAACTTGTTGATATTGGAGGCATCAGCGTATATCCGGGAAACCATCACCACGGTCTCCGCCATAAACGTATCCATCACATCACTTCCAAAGTTTCGTCCTGCTGTTTACTTAATATTCCGTGATAAGAACACTTAACAGCAGATCCATCCCCTTAGCAAATGTTTAAGTATGTGACGCAGCATCGTTAGTAGCAAACAGCGTGCAATGGACATCCAGGAATTCAGAGTTGAGTTGCTCCTCTCACGCAGCTGAAACTTCATACCCTTTGACTAATGCTTTCCTATTTCTCCTTCTCCCCAGCCCCTAGCGACCAGCATTTGCTCTCGGCTTCAATGAATTTGACTGTTTGAGATGCTTTGATTCAAGGGAAATCGTGTAGCCTTTGTCCTTCTGTGTCTGGCTTATTTGATTGAGCGGAATGCCCTCCAGATTCATCCTTGGTGTTGCTCATGGCGGAATCCCCCTTTTAAGGAAGAGTAATATTCATTGTATGTATATACCACGTTTTCAAAAATCCATTCTTTACATCTTCCGCTTCTCGCCCCTGAGCATAATCTTTGACCTGGTGACAGCAAAACCCTTGCTCAGTGCTGTGTAGGGAGGCAGGAAGAAAGGAGATCACTCCTGATTCCTGCTAGGTGCTTGGCATTACCTTAACTCCGTTAGTACTTGTGTGTTAACTTGTTAGCTGCCAAGTCCAAAAGCCAGCTCTCCCGACTTGAGGGAAGGAAAGAGAGAAAATAATTTCTTTAAAGGATACGGAGTCATCAGACAGTAGGCGTGGAGGCTCCGTGACCAAGAATAAGTTCCAAAGTCACATTGTACAATTGGTCTCAGAGAGACAGCAGTGCAGCCAGACATGGGCACCATGCCTGCCCAGCCTTCACCCTCTGGTGCCCTTGAGTGTTGTCCTTAGAACTCCCCTCTGGTGAGCTGGAACCCAGACGCAGTTGTGACCTCCCCTGAGCGGATTCTCTGGCAGCCCCGAATTC
Source organism: Acinonyx jubatus (assembly GCF_027475565.1). Taxonomy (NCBI): domain Eukaryota; kingdom Metazoa; phylum Chordata; class Mammalia; order Carnivora; family Felidae; genus Acinonyx; species Acinonyx jubatus. The sequence goes on along the minus strand of NC_069391.1, from coordinate 84,767,313 downwards.
TCACATTCCGAGCTTCGCCTGCAAAACGCATCTTATTGGTGGAACTTTGGGCCTGCCTCTGATTCAGCTTCGAGGGTGCGACAAAGGACCATCAGACGCCTTCAGCTTCCCTGCTGGGAGGCTGGTGCTGCCTCAGAAGTGGGGCGTTGTCCAAACACAGGAAGGGGTTCAGATGCTGCGAGGCATAGGAATGGCAAATGCCCACCGTACCATGCAGCGAACAACCACGATACCTGTTGTCTAATAGTATAGATAAAGGGACCAGATACACACATTTGACTAACTTGCTTTAGGGTGCACAGCTACTGAGTGGTAGAGTTATTGGGAAACTCAGGTCTCTCTCTCTCTCCCCCTCTCCGAAAGACCTGAGTAATGCATTTGTTTTCCTATGGCTTGGACTTTGGAGGCTGTTTTCATTTCCTAGGGCTGCCTTACGAGCTCAGTAGCTTAGAACAACAGAAATTTATTCTCTCCCTGTTCTGGAGGCCAGAAGTTCAAAATCAAGGTGTCCCAGGGCCATGTTCCTTCTAAAGGCCCTGGGGGAGGGGGTGGGCTTCCTGGCCCCTTCGTAGTTCCTTGTGGTTGTTGGCAATCTTTGGCGGTCCTCGACTTGTAGATGCATCATTCCAATCTCTGTCTCCATTGTCTGTAACAATGTCTCTATGTGTCTTTGTGTGTTAATCTGTCTCTTCCTCTAATGATACCTATTATAATCCAGTATGTTGTTATCGGAACTTAATTATCTATAAAAACCTTATTTCCAAATAAAGTCACATTCATAGGTTTTGGGTGGACGTGAATTCTGGGAGACACTGTTCAACCCACTCTGGAGGCCAAGATTCATGCTAGATTGTATACCACAGGAACTCGTCCCAGGGATTGATTCTGTGAGGTAGGGGTGAGCAGAAAGATAGAGAAATGGGCCTTGGCCTTTTTTTTCTTTTTTTTTTTTTTTAAGTTTATTTCTTTTGAGAGAGAGAGAGAGACTGAGCATGCAAGCACGGGAGGGGCAGAGAGAAAGGGAGAGAGAGAATCCCAAGCAGGCTCTCCGCTGTCAGCAAAGAGCCCGTAGCGGGGCTCAAACCCACAAATCAGGAGATCTTGGCCTGAGCCAAAACCAAGAGTCAGGAGCTTAACTGCCTGAGCTACGCAGGTGCCGTGAAAAATGGACTTTGGTCTTAACTGATCTCTTTGGCCCCTTGAGCCTTAAGGGAGCCTCTGCGTAGATTTCCCTTTGTAGAATGTGAAGGGAATGATTCTACGTAGAATGATTCTCTGCGTAGAATGTGAGTGTGAAAGCAGATGGCATGTCTGTGCCAGGGTTCTCCTGAGCCTGAATAGCAGCCGCTGCCGGAAGACCACAGGGAGAAAGATGCCAGAGCCGTCAGAGGAAACTGCTTTCGTTTGGTACGAGAGCAAAGCGCAGCTTTCAGGGAGAGCCAAGGAGACTGAATACGCGGTGGTTTCAGACTCTTTTTTAGGGCATTTGGGCAAGAGGGAGCGGGGGGCTTCCATGCACTAGATGGATTTCTAGCCAAGATACCTGTGCTCAGAGCCCATCTCTGCGTCTTTCAAGATGGTGACAAGCGCCCTTACTCTTTCTGAGGTTCATGGTGAATGGAGATGAGACTGACTCAGACCCGGCAGCACCGCGGGGTGATGGCACCATAGCCGTCGACCGTCAGGCCTCCGTGGTTTAAGCCACCAGAGCTTACGTCCCAGCCAATCCATTAGGGGCTGGCTGAGGGCCCCGCCTTGTCTTAGGCTCACCCCAGGCCCCAGACTGCAGGAGCGGCCTCCACGTGAAACACGCAGGGAGAGGGAGAGAATGGCAGACCCCATCCCCGAGTTCTTCAATCTTCCAACCGGAAGTGACCCACGGTACTTCTGACCACGTCACGGGGGCCGAAGCAAGTCATGGGGTCACTGCTAATTCGAAAGAGCAAGGAGATGCAATCCTACCGCGTGCACATAAGGAGTACCAAAAATAGTCGGTAAATGGCACTGATGACCATCATCCCAGATGCTGCTTTTGCAAAATCGTTAAAGAAGGGACAGATTGCTAAGGTGATACTGTCAATGCATCAGCTGTGCGTGAGAGGGAACTAGGGGAAAAAACGGGAGGGTTTGAAGGATTAATATCTCACTGCTGTGGTTTTATTGGTTAACTTACTATTAACTTCTGCCTGATGGATTGCCTACCCACTGGATACGAGGCATTTTAGAAAGTTCCTAGGGTTGAATTTCTAAACCTCCCTGTTCCCTCTAAGGCAGTACTTCTGAGGCAGTGCCCAGGATTAGGCAGAACCCTCTGTGCAGCCATCATTTCTAAGGTACGTGATTTTGTTTTAGTGTCCGCTTTCCAGTATAAGAACATAAGTAGGCAAACAGGATAAAATCAATAAGCAGTTACATAGGACCACACGATCCATGAAAAAGGCAGTTGTAAGTACTCTACTAGCACCTGAGCTTGTCTAGCACTGAACCGGGAATTGGGCTCTGATGAGCTTAGAACTTGGACTCCTCTTTTCCCTTAATCTGAGCTGTGGACTCAGTGGTCATGTCGAATTTCACGTAACGTCCGTCATTTTCCTCACCTAGCTTCCCTAAATCACAGATCCTGAGGCAGAGGCTTACGAGCTTGTACTTTATTAGGGAGGCCGATCTTAGGAAAGCACGTTTAAGGAGGAGGAGAGTGAGGCCGGGAAGGACGGAGAGGGTAGGAGAGCATATTACTGACCTTGTCACAGCTTTATTAAAACTGATTGCTTGGTGTCACATGATATATTCAAAGAGGCCACATGAGGCCCCTTTATCCCCAAGCCATTCATTGAAGGGGAGAAAAGGGGAAAGACTTGTCCCCTGGGTGCCACACTTGGACTGACCAAGGTTCGCCTCCACAAGGTGTCAACTCCCTTGTGTTTCAAGGGCACACACGTGCCGGTGCTAAGCGAGTGCTGTTGGGCTTGCCTCACGCCTCAAAACTAGCAAGGAAATTGCGGGAACAGGCGTGGAACAAAATACAGGTGGCGTGAGTGGGGAGCGTGCGCTGTTTTGTCCTGCCCGTGACCACCATGAGGGACCGGGGGCGCCCCCGCAGCAGAGCCTCGGGCAGTAGTGGCTGTAGCGGTGCCAGCAGCCATGAAACTCCGCTCCAGCGTTCGCAGATGACCACAAGCAATTTCTAGGGCCACCCTGGCCACACAGCAACGCAACTGTTCCCGTTCTGGCATCACGCAAAACCTGAGCGTGTCGTAAACGCCACCCCAGCCAGAGACCTGGGAGGCAGTCTAGACCTTCCCTTTTCCTGTCCAGTCTCCAAATACTTTAGCTCCGAATACTTTAGCTTCTGCACCTCCTGTTCCCCTCTGTCCCCTTGCTCATTCGTAGCTCTCATTCATATCGTCCTTCTGGAATGTTGCAAGTTTCCGGCTTAGTTTCCCTACTGGCCCCAGAGTGAAAAATACCTTTGGCTTTACGAGGGAGAAAGTCCCCACTCACGTCGGCTAAAACTGTCAGAGGTGGTATAACTCCAAGGTGTTTTAACCCAATTACTCTGAACATCACATCCTAGTTTAACTGTGTCCGAGAAAGAAGAGGTGTCTTTTCTGTGTGTCTCAGAAGGGAAGAGATACTTGCCAATAGCCCCTCACGGACTTGCCCTCCGGTCTCATTAATAACATTTTATCACACACCTGAGCCTAAAGCCATCACTGGCAAAAGGAATGGAACCAGCTAGGATTGACATCGGCCACCAGGGTCCCTCCCTGGGAGTGGGGATGGTTTACTAAACGGAGGAGGATAAGTACTCAGTAATATTGAGAATAATTCTCCTGTTGAAATGTTTTATGGTCCTTCTTTACTTGTGGATCAAGTCCAAGCTCTTGGTCTTGTATACAAGACCGTCTGTGATCAGGTGGCTGACAGTTGCTCCAGCTTTGGCTCGTGTCATGTTAATGTCTCAGCCATGTCCCTACTTCTACCCGTAACACACAGATGATGCTCTGAGGACATCTATTGCCTCCTAAATGTGACAGGCTCTAGGTGCTTCCACTACTCCGTCGATTCAGAGAGCACAACTTTGACTCAACTTTCAATGTCCACTGCTCAGTTTACCTCAGGGAAGTCTTTCCAGACTCCTTGATAAAATAAACTCTTCTTCCTTGGTATTCTCACCCTGCTCTGTATGCAATTCTGTCCTACAGTCGTGAAACACAGTATTGCACACAAATAATTAATGTCATACAATAATGCAACACATAATTGTACTTCTTTCTGACATCTGTCTCTCTCTCTGTCCCAGACAATCGTGCTTCATTCATCTCTGCATTCCCAGCGCCTAGCAGTGCTTGGCACAGTGGGTAACGTGAGGCATTTAGTAGATGTCGATGAATGATTGAGTGTCTAAAGCTTTAGAGCTAGGTGAGCTTTAATCCGAGACCACTGTCTGAGACCACTGGCAGCCTATGAAGGGGGCTGATCATCGGGAGATAAGCAAAGCGTGATCCATATACTCTGTGTTTTCCACAACAACGGAGGAAAATCATGGGGGAACTGGTGAAAGGTACTTCTCTTAAAAGATGGGTGATGGATTTATCTACCTTCTGCCAGAGGACCGGGCAAGGTGAAACAAGGGTTCCTAAGCATTAAACATGCATTGTTCAAATACAGGCAGCTCTTTGGTCGAAACCAAGTTTCACTGCACAGCCGATATAGAATTCTATCTTCTGAGGAGCTCCCGCTGCAGGATTCTTATGCCATAATGGAAGTGCTGATTATCTGAACAGAATTGAAGTCTTAGCTGCAAAGGCCGTAAAAGGATGTCTTCTGCAGGCCTTGGGATGATTTGGAATTTTCTTCTCTGACCACAAAGAAAGCTGTGCAGGTCCGTCATTCTGTTACCGTCTAGAAGCTGTGTAGTCCATCTGTCAGTCAAGAGGTGGGATACTGAAAGAGTCGAGTGAAATCTATGGAGGTAGGCAGTCCATGGCAGGTGGTGATGGAAACAGGCCCAGCACTGCAAGAGCATGGGGCCCACGTCACTTTGGGTGGTTTGGGCGGAGGTGTCACCAGATGTGAGATGACAATGGCGAGAAGAAGCATTGGTGGCCTTGGCAGTGGACAGGTGGGTTGGACACAGGATTTCGGCGTATAGGACGTACAGAAATTACAGTTGGGATATTCAGTTCAGGATCAGGTATTGATATGCTCAAGCCACGAAAGAAAGAAGGAATTAATAATAATAATAACTGGCATAACTCAAGGGGCTGATCGTGGGGTAATCAGGACCCCAGTCTTGGAAGATAATTATAGAATTGCTGGGGTGAAATAAGAAGGCCAAGTGTGACCAATATTACTATAGCCTGAAGAGTGCAAAGAATGACCTAAGTGGGAAGCACCCAGGTGGCTCAGCCCATTAAGCATCTGACTCTTGGTTTTGGCTCAGGTTGTGACCTCGGTTTGTGGCTTTGAGCCCCACATTGGGCTCCAGGCCGACAGTGTGGAGCCGGCTTGAGACTCTCTCTCTCTCTCTGCCCCTCCCCCACTCAAAATCAATAAGTAAACTCAAAAAAAAAATAATAATGATAACGTAAGTGGAAGATGAAGGGAGTGGCTGAGAGCATAGGGTTTGAGTTAGACGCGTTTGCTTTTTTTTATTTCATCTCTGCTGTTTATTAAGTCCGTAGCTGTAACTTTATCAGATTCTCAGCCTCTTTACAACATGGAGAAAATAATCGTACTCTCATTATAGAATTGTCGCCGCAAGTAAATGAGGTAACGCCAACAAAGTTCTTACAGGCATAACAACATAATAAGTATAAAACAAAGGGTACGTATTTACTTTCTTTTTACTCTGTTATTCAAGAGTGATTTCGTTTCACACTTTCATAAAGACCTAGATATTCCTCATTAATTTTAACCTAGTAAAATCCAAATAAGTGTCTCTGAACCTTCTTGGAGCTCTTTTAGCCCCATCCAAACATTTTGCGGGATTTCTTTGCCCTGGAAAACCACCAGAGCATATAATTAAAATCATCTGTATAAACAAAAGGATGACCCTATCTGTTTAATATTTTTCGAATTTACTTTATTTATAAATACATTCTTAGAATTCTTGGCCACTATTACATGGACCAATTGTTGACTTTTCCCCATGAGTCCTGGCAGGAAGTTCACACCATTTTCTTGTGTTCCCTGATAGGAGCCCCAAATTCGCCGTCTTCACTTACTGCCTGTGCAGCCGGGGGCGGCTGAGGATTTATTCTCTCTGTATAGAAGTATTGTACACAAGAGCTAACTGGATCATAGTGTGATATAATATGGCAATGTAAAAAAAATAAAGTCCTTTGAAAGTTGCTTACGATCACTAGATTGGAGAGGTTGTGTTATGCCGGTAGAAGATGCTTTTTAAGGAGGTAGTATTTTCTGGATCATGAACTGGTTCCCTATTTGTGGCAGTAAGACACATTTTTTTTCTTTTTTTAAAGAGAGAGAGAGAGAGCGTGAGTAGAAGAGAGGGACAGAGGGAGGGAGAGAATCTCAAACAGGTTCCGTTCCCAGCATGGAGCCTGATGTGGGGCTCGATCCCATAACCCTGGGATCATGACCTGAGCCAAAATCAAGAGTCACATGCTCAACTGACTGAGCCACCCAGGCTCCCCAGAGACACATTTTCCTTATTCAGTTTGTTCAACAGAGATGTAGTGAATGTCTCCACTATGTGCCAGACCGTATGCCCTTATCAGGGTGGGGAACAGGTGGGGAACAGGTGGAAGTCTCTCCCTTAACCAAGCGTATAGTCCAGGGGAGCAGATGTTAATCAAATAATCACTCATTGAATGGGAAATTATAACCAGGAGGAGTGTTACAAAGGAAGGGTATACAACAGGAGGACTTAGCTTGGGAAGGGAACAGAGATTAGGGATGTCTTCTCTCACGGAGAGCCATTTGGAATCTGAAGGGTGAGTTGTTGTGTCAGCCAAAGGTTCCGCAGGAGAGAGTTTACACACTCGACAGGGTGTTTTGGGAGAGTTAAATCACAGGACTGTGTACCAAGATGTGGGCGGAGTTAAGAGAACCAACACAGGATGCTGAAGCAACCTGGCACTAGCCAGAGAGACTTGTTACCACATGTAGGCTGCAATGGGCGCTTCCTGGAAAGTGGATGGGACGGTCATAGCCGTAAAGATGGAAACCCACCGAGAATTGTGGCTTTGGGTGGAGGAGACAACCAGTCTCCGGAGAGCCAGGAAGGAAGAAGCCAGGAGAATAACTCGCCTGACCTCGCGGTCCCCACCCCCTCTGACTTTCTGTTGTCTTTTCTCTTGACTGCTCCCAAATGGGGTCCAGGGGCAAGGAAGCCATTGATGTGGTTCACGTAGGTGAGACTTGTGACAAAAAGCAGGTGGAGGAAAGTGGAGCACAGACCTGGAGGAACAAATAGAAAAGATCTAGCTTAATGGGCGTTGACTAGGTAAAAACAAAAATGTTACCATAGGCTGATACCATAGAGTATGCAGTGGGGAGCACCCCAAAGGGAGCAGCATTTACTAAGGCCCTATGGCAGAAAGGAACATGGAACCTTCCAAGAGGCCTGGGTCAGGGCAGAAGGCTGCCTCAGATAGTCACAAGGGTGACCCAAGAGACATGTTGGGATCACAGTCAAGGAGGAAGGATGGAGATCACAAAAAGAAACAGTATAGAGTCAGGTCTGTGAGATGGCTTGGAGACCAAGAAGCAGAAGGTTAGGTTGAGTGAAACAATTCAGCATGTAAGTGCTGAATAAGGCAAGGGCATCCTGGGCTTAGCCTCTGGCTGCTAGCTTTGCATGCAAGGACACTCCCAGAGTTGAAATGGCTGGGGAACGTCATAAGCCTTTTCCAGAAATATTTCAAGGTGATGTTGGAATTAGGAGACTGCCCTAATGAGTCATCGCATTTGGTCATTTAGCCAACAAATATTTATTAACGATTTTTGCTCTCATGTTGTGCTGGGTGCTGAGAGATAAATGATGTGCTTCTTATCTTTGGGGAACTCATAGGCTTGGCAGGGAAGGCAAACATGTAAAGAAATATTTGCGGTATCATCGGGGCACCTGGCTGGCTCAGTAGGTAGAGTGTGTGACTCTTGATCTCAGGGCTGTGAGTTCGAGGCCTACAATGGACACAGAGATTACTTAAAAATAAAACCTTAAAAGAAAAAAAAAATACAGTAAAACGTTGGTTTGCGAGCATAGTTCGTTCCGGAAACGTGCTTGTAATCCTAAGTACTTGTGTATCAAAGCGAATTTCCCCGTAAGAAATAATGGGAACTCAGATGATTTGTCCCACAACCCAAAAATATTCATATAAAAATGATTACAGTATTGCAATGTACAAAATAATAATGAAAATACAAGATATCAAGAAAAAAGCAAATTAACCTACATTTACCTTTGAAAACCTTTGTGGCTGGTGTGAGGGAAACGGGAGAGAGGAGGGTTATTGAGTAGGACGAGTTTCACTAACGAATGTCGACTACAGTGCAGTATTAAAAACTCTTGTCAGGGGCGCCTGGGTGGCTCAGTCGGTTGAGCATCCAACTTCAGCTCAGGTCATGATCTCACGGTCCATGAGTTCGAGCCCTACATCGGGCTCTGTGCTGACAGCTCGGAGCCTAGAGCCTGCTTCAGATTCTGTGTCTCCCTCTCTCTCTGCCTCTCCCCTGCTTGTGTTCTGTCTCTTTCTCTCAAAAATAAATAAAAACATTAAAAAATTAAAAAAAAAAAAAAAACTCTTGTCATATACTCTATGTAATGTAACCGGCACTAAGGCAGCAGAGGAAAGGGTCTATAACCTGCAGGCAGCCTGGCCTAGAATGAAGCAAAGCATTCCTAAGCTTACTCTTGTACGGAAAAGCAGAGGAACATCCATGGGTGCTTTGAAGGGACAAAAAATACACTACTGCCAGTGGGGGGCACCTTCCAATGTTCTGAAAAATTACCGATTTCTGCCAAACACCGCAGCCTGAGACTGAACATCCAAGCATGGGGGGTGATTACCCACAATCCCACAGTGAAAGAGAGAAAGAGAGAGAGAACCATTGGCTCAGTTGTGATCGCGTGATGTTCGGCATCACGGACGACTCGTATTGCAAGACATGGCTCGTTTATCAAGTTAAAATTCATTAGAAATGTCTGCTCGTCTTGCGGAACATTTGCAGAACAAGTTACTCGCACTCCAAGGTTTTACTGTATATGCAGTGTCCTGTGGTAAGCTCTTCTAGGCTGGCCAGGCGGCCTAGACTGGGGACATCAGAGAACGTGTCCCAGAGATGTGGTATCTGTGCTTGGTCATTTTCCAGGGGGAAAAATGAGAAGGATTTCACCCAGCAGAAAAGTATTGTTTCAGTGGCACGGCCAGGGTGTTCTGAGTGGCTCTTCCCAAAGTGGCAACCCAGGGAGTCCGGCTGTTTTCACCTCCAGCAGGTGGTTTCCAGCGTGACTCCATAAGGAGCAGAGTGTGTGGGGAAGGAAGGCAAGGTATACCTTCAGCCACCTCCCCACAGAACAGACACTCGTCACGTCCCCTCACACTCCATTGGGCTAAGTGGTCCCATGGCCCTATGGAGATACAGGGGAGCAGAGATTGTCGTCCAGGCTCTGAGAGAGCATGAACGTCTGGCAGGCTCTCGGCTCCCTCCGCCACAGGGGATCACACATGAGGGAGCCTAGAATCAGGGAAAGGCCTGCAGTTGGCAAGCCGGGGGGGGGGGGGGGGTGGGGGGTGGGAAGTGAGGGGAGAAAGAAAGAAGAGAATTACAGAAAAAGAGACCAGGAAAGCCAGTCATTGCTGGATGGCTGAGGCCCAAGGACAGCACATCGAGGAGATGGGGACTTTCCACTTAGCTGCGTGGCACCATTGGGGGTGTCTGATATGCCCAGATTTTCATCTCTTCACAGCGCACCCCTTTTTTCTCATCTTTTACTACACAGAGAGAAGGCCACGATGGTGGGGAGGGTTGAGCATTGCCCAACTCTGCCGCTTACCGGCCATGTTACCTTGAGCTGGAAGTAGTCTGTCCATGCCTCGTTTCCTCATCAATAAAATGGGGACAATCTATGAACTCCCCTTTCCAGGGAGACATCGCAATCAAATAGATAGTGTCAGGAGAACATCCTTGGGAAACTGGATGGCTTTGGAGATACAAGGGGATTTTATTGCCTCTGCCCAACGTGGGGGGATTTTTTTTTCCCTAGGGCAAGAAAGTATAACTTAATATCTGGCAAGGTCCTCACACATGCCCAGTCCTGTGGTGGCCTACCAGTGCTAGAATAAAAACTGGGACCAATGTAATCTTCTGTGAGGGCAAGAAAATATGATTGGAGGTAGCTTCAAGGCTTCCTGAAGTGCCATGTAGGAAAGCGTATAACAGAGTTATCTGTGTTAGTGGCCTTTCTCCTCCCGGATTTGGAAACCCCAGCTGGAAAGGGTAGTATATTTCCATTAGAGCCTAAATATTTGCTTTGACCTTTCGTTTTTTCACCAGAGGATTTATTCTAAGCCCTCCAGAGCTTTGTTTCCAACATTGCAAGGCTTACGTAGACAAGGCAAAATGTTCCTTCCTCTCCCCACCCTCTCCCATCAGCTCCAGACTGAAAATTCCCTTATTAACTTTTTACATATATACACAAGTGGGAAGCAGATGGCATTATCTGGATAATGCTAAGAAAAGATCAGATTCTTTTCCAAGGCCTATACACTGTTTTGAAATAACCAAATGAATAAGGTTACTTGGGCCTGAAAAGAGGTATTGAAATAAGGTACCTGGGAAATTGCCTTCATTTGGGATTTTTCATCAGATAGGGTCTGGGTCTATTAAAGTGTACCAAATGGACTAATCTGGGCAAAGTTTGAACCACATCCATCAGGCTCCCTCCCATCTCTGACCTTTTTCTCTTTTCTTTCCATTACCTTTCTCCTTCCTCTCTTTTGCGGCAAACATTTCTTTGGTTTTTAATCTGCAGGGTCAAGAGAGCTGAAAAACGCTGTTCCAAGATGTGCTTCACAGCTCCCTAATAAAAGAGACAAAGAGCACCACTCACAGGTTTTCAGGGCACCTGTCACCAGAGCAAACAGGTGCAATTCTCATTGTGTCTTAATTTTGCATCCATGTTTTGGACTGGGTGTAGACTCTGAAGTTTTATATTTTTATTGAATAAGGCTCCGGAAAGATTCTTCTGGATCTGGCATATCTATTTGGGGGGGGGGGGGGGTGGTGCTGTGAATTGTACTCCCCACCCTAATGGCTGCATTCGCTAAAGAGTGGTCACAGGTGTTCTTGCAACGGAGCAGGGCCATGTGAAGATGATGTATTTCCTAGGGAGGACGAGAGGAGGGGAATGTTGGTATTTCTAAAAGTGTAGACAGCCTGACAGCAAATTCCAGAGCCTGGGTGACATTTTAAATTGGTAATGCTCCTAATTACCCAAACCCTAGGAAACCATATGGAATACAGCCACAGTTCTAGAATTAATATAAGCGAGCACTGTGAACCCGTTACTAACAGCATGCTCTCTTAGAATAATGGCACAGTATCTGTGTCAGCACAGTGTGATACTGCGGTTAAAACACACACAGACACGCACACACACACCCTCTTGATATTTCCTATTTTGGGGGGAAATTTTCCTGCTATCAAAGTAAAAAAAAAAAAAGAGATCTTTTCTAAATTTCCTACGAAAAGTAATACTTGGTTTCCTTGCCTAACATTGCCTATCGGTGTCGCCGTGTGAAAATGACAGATTTTTGAAGATGGGCGTAAGTAAGCAGGGTACAGTGTTACGGGACATGCGCTTGGAAGGTGGATGTACCCAGAAGCAAGTCTTCACTCCCCTCTCTGCTGCTAGATGAACTTGGGCCTGTTGGTCCGTGTCCGAATTTCAGTGTGGTCATCTCCAAAGTAGTCCTAGTAATGCTGTTTACTCAGACGTTTATTATCAGGATTTAGAGCCAATCAAAACGTCTTGCTCAAAGCCAGTGCTACAAGATGCTGAGTTAAGAGTCACTGATGTGGCAGGAGCAGTCACCTGAAATCCCAGTGATCAGGTTGAAGTTTGGGCCTTGGCTGCAGACATGTTTGGGGAGGAGGCCCAATACATATCACGTACCTCCTGCCTCTCAAATGTTGGGCCCTTGTGCTAGCGAAAGGTGATTGTCTTGATTTAAGTCCAAGGTCTGAACCCAGAGAATAGAAAAAAAAGCTTCTGAGAATTCTATCTGTCCACTGCCTTAATACCCTCCTACCCTCCATTTGTAAACCTCCCCAACTGTGTGTGTGGGGGGGGGGGGGGGAAGAGGGGGGCCTGCAAAAAAAAAAAAGCAAGCACAAACCCGACTTTTGGATTTTTGAAGACTTTATCTTCAGTTATTTCTGAATATATACGTATATGAATATGTAACAAATTTATATATAAAAATTTTACATGTATAAAATAAAACACAGAACGTATAAAAACATAAAATGATCGGTGACACTTTTCGTTTTGTTCCTGCTAACAGATTTGATAGGCGAGCTTATTCATGACGCTTTACTTTTCTTGGCCCTGGACGTCCTAACAGCGATCTGTGTTACGAAGACACCATGGTAGGGGAGCCTGGGTGGCTCAGTCAGTTCAGCGTCTGACTTCAGCTCAGGTCATGGTCTCACAGTCCATGAGTTCGAGCCCCGCGTTGGACTCTGCTGACAGCTCAGAGCCTGGAGCCTGGTTCGGATTCTGTGTCTCCCTCTCTCTCTCTGCCCCTCCCCTGCTCATGCTCTGTCTCTCTCTGTCTCAAAAATAAATTAAAAACAAAAAACAGAGACACCATAGTAATAAGAACAGTGATTTGAAAAACACCAACTACCTGCCAGGTGCTCTGTAGATACTTCACGTTACTTAATCCCTCCAAAAAAACTTAAAAAGTGGATATTATTATCCCATTAAACATCTGAGAAAATGGAGTCTCATGGAGATTCCTAACTTGACTAAGGTGAGACCATTTGTAAACAGCAAAGCTGGGGCGTTAAGCCTGAAGACAATTGCTCAAAGCCATGGTGGAGCCAACATACCTGTGCATTTTCTCACCCCTCTGTTGTCTTCGCTCTTTCTTCCAGATTGTCCTAGATGTTGGCTGTGGATCAGGAATACTATCATTTTTTGCCGTGCAGGCTGGAGCTAGGAGAGTGTATGCTGTTGAAGCCAGTTCTGTCGCACAGTATGCGGAGGTAAGTGGTTGTATTTTTACAGCGTCTCCTAACTAGGTCTTCAGTAAACGTCAGGGGACTAAGTGATGGAATCTTCCAGGTGGGTCATTTAGAAGCATTTTTTTTTTTACCAGTCTGATTATTTTGTTCCTGTTGGCAATTTACTGCTGAGAGAAGCCAGACGTCACTGGAGTAACTGACATGAAAACAAGTTTTTAAAAAATTTCATGACATTGAAAATAGAGCAAAACTTTCTTCTTCCCCATCCACTGGGTGGCAGGTGGGCCAGAGGGGGAGATGAATGTCTTTTTATCTTTAATGACCTACCAAGGTGAGGAGTCAGACTTTCTGGAGCGAGATTTATCTTGTTCTTAAGTGCTGTACTGACCAACTATACCAGTCACCTTATTTTTTTAAAGTTTTTTTTTAACATTCTAGATCCCTAATTTTTTTTAAATGATTTTGGGAGAGAGAGAGACAGAGCGTGAGAGGGAGAGGGGCAGAGAGAGAGGAGACGAGGAATCCCAAGCTGGCTCCAAGCTGTCAGCACAGAGCCCAACGCGGGGCTCAAACTCACAAACTGTGAGATCATGACCTGAGCCGAAGTCAGACGCTTAACCAACTGAGCCACCCAGGCGCCCCTGCACCACTCACTTTAAATTTTAGTTTCGCTTTAAAGGGCTGTTGCTACATGGTTGTATTTGGAGCATAGACAGATGTCTGTGTTTCAAGGAGCTTTTCCAGATTTCAGGCATAGGTTGGAGGATAGATTCTTTGTTTTGAATATGGTATTATCATTGTTAAATATGTACAAATATTAGAGAATAAGTCAAAGGCAAAAGTCAGGTCATAATGGCTTTCAGTAATAGTTGGTTGGATATAATAATAACCTGACTGAGCTGCAGAGATTGGATGGGTGCGTGCGCATGCGTGAATGGGGTAATGTGCTTGTCATTCACACCTGGGGGAGGCCTGAATTTTAATGAGGGTTAGGAGGACGGAGAAGGAAGTTTGGCTGTTCCTTCTAATGAATATCGTGAAATGTTTCCCCAACCCGGGACAACTGGTAACTCGGAGCCGTGGCTGGTTTTGGATCAAGTGAACAAAGAAGAATCAGAGACAGGCCAGTATGGCGTGTGTGGAAGGAAAGATTGCCAAAGCCTGCTGGCTGGAATGTTGTTTTCCTCTGTTTTCCTTTCCAACAAGTCTTGATAAAATATTTTTGGTCATTTCCTTCTTCGCCAGTTCTTAAAAGTTGTTTTTGTTGAATATTGGATACGCACAAAAGAATATTTGTAAGATGTGTAAGTATAAAGGATAATGATGCAATGGACATGTGCCCTCTACTTTTAAGAAATAGGCCATTAGGGTTTCCATTCAAGGTCCATATGTCTCCTCCTGATTGCTTTTCCTTTCTTCTCTAGGCACAGGTAACCACAGTCTTGAATTTTTGTTTCTCATTCCCTTGTTATGTATAGTTTTACCTTATATATTTCTTTTTTTTTAATTTTTTTTAATGTTTTATTTTATTTTTGAGAGAGAGAGAGAGAGCACAAGCTGGGGAGGGGCAGAGAGAGAAGGAGACAACAGAATCTGAAACAGGCTCCAGGCTCTGAGCTGTCAGCACAGAGCCTGACGTGGGGCTCGAACTCACTAGCTGTGAGATTATGACCCGAAGTTGGGTGTTCAACCGACTGAACTACCCAGGCACCCCTACCCCTATTTCTATCCCTAAAAACAAACCCTGTTTCATAAATAGAATCATAATGTATGCATTCTTGTATCATTTGTTTTTTTCGTCCAACATCATGTTCCTGATGACCATTCTGTGGATGTACACAACTATTGTTTCTTTATCGTCAGTGCTGACCATTCTGTGGATGTACACAACTATTGTTTCTTTATCGTCAGTGCTGGATACTGTTCTATTGTATGAAATGCCTCAAGTTGCTAGTTTACTGTTCGGTTGGCAGACTTTGGATGGCCTCCATTATACAAGTGTTGTTAGGAATATTCTTGCACAACACCCGCCCGCCGCTGCGTCTTTGATAGAGCTTCTCGGTATATACCCAGCAGTAGAATTGTTGGGTCACAGGACATGCATGCCTTCAACTCTGCTCTGCAATGACCAGGTGTTTCCCACAGTGGTTCTTCCACCTTTCTCTCCCTCCAGCAGTAAACGACAGTGCCATTGTTCCACAGCTTCGTCAGCAGTTGATATTGTCAGGCTTTGGAATTTTTGCCCATCTGGTTTTTACGACATGCTATTTGCATTTGTATTTGCATTTTCCACTTATTAATGACTTTGAGCACCTGGGCAGAGTGTTTTGGCCGTTTGTGCTTTCTCTTCTGTGGAATACCTGTTCCTGGGCTCTTTTGGACAATTTTTACTTTGAATCATCTTTTTAATTCTAATTCATCTGTAGGAATGCTTTCTGCACTCTCGGTATTAATCCTATTCCATTATATGTGTGAAAAATAGCTCTGTCCAGTTGATCTCACCTTTTTCTTTATGATGCTCGTAGATTTAAATATGGAGAAGAGGAGAATAGAAGCTTATGAAGAGAGAACCCTATAGTTAAAGATGCCTCCGCTTAGATTTTCATACATCTTACAGGGTATTCCTAAGGATAAGGAAGTGAGCCTAGAACTTTATCTCAGGTGTTGCTCAATCATTTAATCATATATTCATTCAAGTGCATCCCACAGTTGTGTTTTTTGGGAATATAGGAGTAGCAGTACCGATTAAGGTCAGTCTTCAGAGAGGTTCTATTCTTGTATTATTTTTTTTTAATATTTATTTTTGGGAGAGCGCAAGTGGGGGAGGGGCAGACAGAGGGGGACAGAGGATACTAAGTGGGCTCTGTGCTGACAGACTGACAGCAGCGAGCCTGATGTGGGGCTCGAACTCACGAATTGCGAGATCATGACCTAAGCCAAAGTCGGGCGCTCAGCTGACTAAGCCACCCAGGTGCCCCCAGAGAGGGTCTCTTCTGATAACAGAATGATCCTATGGTCTCTCATTTCAGACACCACTCCCCCCAGCCCCCCAAAAAAGTGGCATAAATAATTCAGAGATTTTCTTTTTCTCATACAGTTTGTTTTCACGTATGTTTACGTATATCTTATTTTTTTAAGTTTATTTTTTTCATTTTTGAGAAAGCGAGCATGAGCAGGGGAGGGGGAGAGAGAGGGGGAGAGAGAGAGAGAGAGAGAGAATCCCAAGCAGATGCCGCAGTGTCAGCATGGAGCCTGAAGCGGGGCTCAAACTCACGAACCGTGAGACCATGACCTGAGCTGAGATCAGGAGTCTGACGCTTAACAGTGCCCCTCACGGATATTTTAACTTGATTTGAGGAATAGTCATGATTTTTAAAACCTTGAGAACCTAATACCCTTGGCTGTAGTATTTTAAGAGAAGAGAGGAAGGAATTATCTAGAGATACTCTTGCATTCCCTATCCATAGTCCCTCTCCAACCCCAGCATAAACCCTCAGTAATCACCAGCACACCATAAGAGGGGCCGTTCTAGAATTGTCTTTGCGATTGGTTTCTCCAAGAGAATCTTCATCCTGATTACACATATAAGCAGAACTGTTGCCTTCTCATAGAGTGGTGCTCCCCTCACAGACACTGTTACCCAGAGTGTGGCTGTTGTGTAATTATGAGGGTATCTAGCAAGGAGCTAATACACAGGAGAAGAAAAGAGAAAGAATTAAAACTTTTGGCACTATTTAAAACTTGGAATAATTTCAAACTTGCAGGTACGTTGTAAAAATAAAAATAGTTCAAAGGCTGCCCAAATTCTCTTTACACTTTACCCCCCTTGCTTTATCGTTAAGTCTGGTTTCCGTCTCATCCCTCCCCCAAATGTATATACACGTGTATGTAAACATTTACATATATGTCGATAGCGATAAAGGAGGAGGACACACACGCGCGCGCGCGCACACACACACACACACTTTTTACTATGGGTCAGCGATATATATTATGACCCTTTATCCTTAAACATTTCAGTGTGTGTTTCCTAAGAATGAGGCTATTCTCTGAAATAACCAAAGAAGAACTTAATTTAAGGGTGAAAAAGAAGCTGTACGATGACTTGGCCATTGAGTCTTTCGATGTCACTGATCCAAAGGTTTTGGAGAAGCCGCAGCATGAGCGGAGAGATGGTCATCGTGGGTGTTGGGGCTAGGAGAGTCTATGCCGAGCTGCCTTTTTGCTTGCCTATTATTTCCAAAGAGACTTGATTTTTAAAGCTTGAATTCCAAAAACCGTAGTTTTATTTTATCTTTGTTTTTGGCTTCTGTAGAGGATTTTTGTGTTTCTGTAATCTTTCTTTTCTGTATATAGTTGGGGCAGGTTGGGGGCGGGGGTAGCTTTTCAGATGCCAGAGAGGCTGCGCAGAGTCCTTGAAATCCTTGCTGCCAGGTCTCTTTGGCCCCGGAGACGTACCCTGCATGTGGCCCCAAGGACAGGCTAGTCACAATGCATTCAGGGCCAAAGGTGATTACAACCTTCTCAAAGGGTGGATTTAATGCCAGTCTGGTCCCTCCTGATGAAGGCTGTGGTCCCCACCGTGCCTCTGGCTGCTGCCGTGGGTGTCGTGAGATGCCCCCGTGGGCCAGGCCTTTTCACCCTTGTGGAGGGCGACCTGTACCAGCTCTTGATTTCTGCTTCTTACACTGACAATCATCTGTACAATTTGTGGGTGGCAAATCGCAAGTGTGAACAGCACACAAAAGATTTTCACTGTAAGCACAGGCTTTTATAGCGGCTCAGCACACAGTGCATGGGGCTCCTTTCGACCTTTTCATTATTTGGTAATTGAACCAGCAGACATTTAATTCTTTCCTCTGGAGTCTTCATTAAATTGCTCGGAAAAGATAAAATTGCAACAAGAAAGAAAAATGAACAAATTTAACTACCATCGCCTGGGCCTGGATTCTTCTTCTCACGCTAGGCTTCTGGGCTTTAAGTAAACAGAGTATTTTCAAATTGCGCTGGATTCAATTTCAGTTGCTTTCAGTGGCTCACACGGATTGTGTCCGGGCTGACCCTCAGACGGCAGGATGGTGTGAATGACTCCTTGTCTGGAGGGCATGTGCACAGAGTCAGTTTTTGCGGGATAGTCATGAACTTACCCAAGTGCAGCCATGTGCTCTCATCCTGGGCCCCTTCTGACATTTCTGGGTCAGTAATAAGAGATCGTCCTTGTCCAAGAAACAGGGCAGGACTAAAGGTCTCCCTTGGGTCCCAGCCTGTCCACCTCAAAATGGCAGCTGTGTCTTTCTCTCTTTTTGCTTTCTTATGTACAAAACATAGAGCTGAAGCTCCAGGATCATATAGACCAAATGGCAAAGAAAAAGGCATTAATCAAACGTACACACATACACAGTCAAGAAAGGGGGTATTCCTTAATTTCAGTTGCACGCAAACACAGGTCATTTCTCTCCATCTAATTCCTTGGGGGGCCAGGGAATACAGGACTATGAGGGTAAGCAATGGTAAATAGATTGATGTGTTATAACCAATTTAATCTTGAAATAGAGCTCTCTGGCACTGAGACTTAACAATATTCATAATCATTGTTGGGCCACTTAATAATTAGACTTTACTGGTACACAGTTCCTCTGTCTGCCTCATTAGGATGACTTTGAAGGAGTCAGACCAGGTACTTCTAGATGATAGAGAGGCAGAAGTAAAGGCGGGTGGAATTGGAGCCATTGAGATACTGCCTTTCTAGACCTGCCCGATTCGTAATCTACGGCTGTTCTGTGCCTCATGGGAGCCACGAGACACATGTGACTGTTTGTATTTAAATATAGGTTAATTTTTGAGAATGAAATACCTTAGTCACACTAGCTGCATTTCAAGTGCTCGACAGTCACAAGTGGCTGATGGCTATTGTATTGGACAGGGCAGGCAGGGAACATGTCCATCATCGCAGAAAGTTCTAGTGGGAAGCACCGATGGAGAGGACACAAGCGACCAGACTTCACTTGGCTGGCATCGGATGGCCAGGCTGGTGTCTGTGTTCACGGCCAGACATTGGGAGCCTTGGCTGGATTGGACTGGCTTGACGTTAGGTGAGGCGCCCTCCCTAGTCCCTCATGCTGTGGGCATTGTTTATTTTTCTCTGATTTATGTGTGAGATCCGTCACAGAACAGGTTCCCTAGGAAACAGACTGTGGTGCAGAGATCTGCATGGAGGAAGTTTATCACGGAGGGCTCTCAGGAACCTGATGTGTGGAGAAATGAAGGAGGGAGGGTAGTACTATGCAAGGAGTCGTTAAGCTGCATTACGATCGGAATAAAGTGAACGTCCACTTGCGCGGGAGTTCCTGAGCTGGGGCTGCCCCTGGGAGTTGAATCACCTTGAGGCAAGGGCTTTCCGTCCCACACCTTTTTGGTGTGCGCTCCCTTGGGAAGAGCTGTGGCTTTGGGTCAGAGGGCTGTGTGGGTGGAGGGAGTTTGGTAAGACAAGACCCAGCTGAGAGCCATCGTTGCCAGTGTTCCAGCAGCTGGGGGAATGAGTCCCATGGTCCCGAAGCAGAGATCTGTAACATATGCCAGAGCAGGTACTACAAGATCAAGATTCCAGATCCTAACTTGGGACTATAGATAGGAAGCTGGGGGAGGATGGAGATGAAGATGTAATAGCAAAGCCAGGAGGTGATGGAACAAGCGCGATGATACTAAAAGCTTAGACGAGGCCACAGGGCACTTTGTCACGTGTGCTTTAGGTGCGAGCAAAGACTGTCTAGAAATGGACTACACCACCTGACGCGACGCGCCTTCTACTGTCGGAAGCCCTGTGAAGACACAGCATACATCTAGGACACGATCTCTCCCCTCAAGTGGCTTACAATCCAGGTGGATTTCAAACAAGTGAAATTCTTGACACAAGACAGCGAGAACGTGTGAACGGCAGGGATGAGAAGCTCCTGGGCCAGGAACGGCTCCCGTCGGCTGGGCGGGTCAGGGAGGCTGGTGGAGGAGAGATGGGATTTGAACTGAATCCTAAAGGGCGAAAGACATGAAATACCGTCTTTTCAAGCTTCGCCTCTTACTGCCGACAAGGAGATTTCTGAAGGCCCTTTGGTTCTTACGCGATTCCTTATCTTACGTGTGTTGATAATCTCTTCACAAAATACTTTGAAGGCCAATTCTTGAACACTTGAAAGAGCATATACTTTGAAGTTTTCTGAATTTATCCTGGTTTCAACTCTTTGAGCTAGCTTTTTTCTCCAGTATTTTTAGTGTCTCCTACAGCTTACTTCTACTTCCTTCTCATTCTCCACAGACAAAATGCCTGAGTCATGAAGTTCCATCCAGCCCATCAACACTTTTTATTTTTGCACTGACAATGAAATTAAAAGGTGGCAGCAAGGAATCTGTTAAGGAAACGATAATAAGCATTTTTGCGTAGCTGAACTTTTAGAATTTAGGATGCATTTCTACATCTACAAACATGTAGTTCTTCCAGAAGAATCCGTGAAGGGCTTGGGGCAGGTAATATCATCCCCTTTTCATAGATAATGCAGTGCCTTGGACATGGTAGGTCTTCACCTGATCTTAGCCAAAAGGCCGAGAAGTGATGGCCGTGGTAGGTCTTGAAGATGGGACACAGCCTGTGAACATCCAGGGGCTCATGGTTCCCTTGGAGATGAAGAGGTTAATGTGTTGGCTAGAAGCTGGACCACCTACCCTTCAGATAGTTCTTCCAAGATACAGGAGAAAACCCGTCTTTTTCTTGTAAGGAACTGATTGTGAAGCACTGACACGTGGGAGGGAAACCTTCCTCCATTGGCCGTATCAGCTAGGAACACACTTGGGACAAGAGCAGCATAAAGAAATCCATGGGGAACACCACCTCATTTGCCACAAAACCCTACCCAGGAAATAAGAACCCTTCTTACAGCTGGATTGGTGATCAAGGCAAGGCCACGTGGGAGAAAGTATCTTTGCCTCTTCGTCTCACTCAGCACTCAGTTCCTTATAACGTAGGCCCTAAACACCTTTGCCGGCATTAGAATTGATGATTCTGGAATCACCCAGGGTGGGGTTGTATCCTTGATCCACAGCCTAATGGCCATGTGACCTCGGCAGGTATTAGCTTCTTCTTGCTGCTGTAACGAATTAACACAAGCTTAATGGCTTAAAACAACACATATGCATTGCCTTGCCGTTCTGAGCATCAGAAATACAAAGTAGATCTTGAGGGGCTAAAATCAAGGTGTCACAGAACCGTGTTCTTTCTGGAGGCTCGAGCAGAGAATCCATCCTTTGCCTTTTCCAGCCTTTGGAGGCCGCCCACATTCCTTGCCTACAGGCTGCATCATTCTGACTTTGTTGTTGTTGTTGTTTGTTTGTTTGGGGAGTTTTTATTTTGTTTTAAACGTTTATTTCTTTTGAGAGAGGGAGAGTACACATGCATGCATGTGAGCAGGGGATGGACAGGGACAGACCGAGAGACAGAATCCCAAGCAGGCTCCATGCTGTCAGCACACAGCCCGAGGCAGGGCTCGATCTAACGAATTGTGAGATGGTGACCTGAGCGGAAATCAAGAGTCGGATGCTTATCTGGCTGAGCCCCCCAGGCTCTCTCTGAACTTTGCTTTTCAGTATCATCTTCTTCTCTCCCTCTTACCTCCCTCATGAAAAGATCTTTGTGTTTATATGGGGCCCACTAATATAATCCAGTATGCTCTCCCCATCTTAAGATCCTTAATTTCATCACATCTGCGAGGTCCCTTGGCCATGTAAGGTAACACGTTCAGAAGTTTTCGGGGAGCAGGATGTATACTTTTGTGTGTGGGGGGGTGTTATTCTGTCTACTATAATAAGTTAGTTTACCTTTCTCTACCTCATTGTCTTCAACTATAAAATTTTAAATAATAGTCCCTTGTGAAGATACTTACGAAAATCACATGAGAAAATCGATATAGAAATTAGCGCAGTGCATGACATTCTCTTGCTATTGTTATCCTTGTCACTATTCCTTGTGGCTATTAACGTTGCTGTTATGGGGCCTCATTTCACCCCTGTCTCTGTACAAGTCAACCCAACAGAGATCATGGAAGGGTGATCCCCAGGCAACAATGGGAGGCATGGGGCAGAGCACGTTTTCTAAGAGTGTGTGTTTAAATTGCATTTTGCAGTTTCCTTTAGCACCCCTTTTTAAAGCCCAGACAGTTGCAAGAGGCAGAGCCTCTGTACTTATGCCCTACCCTTCTCAGCAATTCTGCAGACTGGCCAGAGCCGTGTGTTAAGCCGCTCTGTAACATCCGGGTCTCGGGAGAAATTCAGAGCTGTTTCTAAATCCTTTCCCGGGTAGAAACTGTGCTTGCTGACCCAAATCTCCTAACTTGTCAGATGGCCTCGGGTTTGGTGACTGTTGAGAAGAAACAAACCACTTGGGCATCAGGGAATAAACAACACAGTGGCTCTTAGATGAAGGTAGATCAGCATGTCCTGCAGGACTTCTGTAACACAGATTGCTGGGCCCCACCCCCACAGGTTCCCATTCGGTAGGTACAGGGCTGTGGACCAAGAACTCACATTTCTTACAAGTTCTGCTGTTGCTGATGCTTGGTCAGGGGACCACACTTTGAGAATCACTGGGATTGTATGACATCAGAGACGAAACAGCCCCCAGAAAGGGTTTCCCACAATGTCTGAGTTGGGCAAGTAAGGGAGCTGGATGGGAACAGTGGGAGGAGCCTTCCTGCCCCAAGCTCCCTACAGTGACAGGGACACCCCCTTCTTTTCGCGATGGATAGATTTTATCACATCCAATTTAGTAAATAGCCAGAAAGGCTGGAAGCCAGAATGTATTGAGCACATCACTGAGACATGGTTAAAAGCAGCAGAATTGACTTGTCTTTTTTTTTTTTTTGACTTTTGGAAAGTTTGCTTTTATTTTTAACCTCAATTTCTTCTCTTTCCCAGTTGTATTGAGAAATGATTAACAGATGTCACTAAGTTTCAGGTACACAGCACAATAGTTTGACTTAGGTATTTTGTGAAATGATTACCACAATAGGTTTAGTTAACATCTGTCATCTCATACAGATAAAATACAAGGAAGAGAAGAAATTTTTCCTTGCCATGGAAACTCTTAGGATCTGCTTTCTTAACAACTTTCTCAGACATCATACAACGGTGTTAGCTACAGTCAGTACGTTATATATTGTATCTGCAATACTTACTTCAAAAGTAAAAGATTGTACCCTTGAACCATTTACCTCCGTTCCCCACCCCCACCTCTGGTAACCACAAATCTGATCTCTTTTTCTATGAGTTTGGTGGAATTTGGGGGTTTTGTTGTATCATGTTTGTTTTTTTAAGACTACATATAAGTAAGATCATACATACAGTATTTGTTTTTCTCTAACTTGTTTCACTTAGCATAATCTCTTCGAGGAACATTAATCTTGTTGTAAATGGTAGGAATGCCCTCATTCTTCAGGGTTGAATAGTAATCCATTGTGTACGTATACCACAACTCCTTTATCCGGTCATCCATTGATGGACACTTAGATTGTTTCCATGCCTTGGCTGTTAGAAGTAATGCTGCTATGAACATGGGAATACAGATACCTTTTCAAGTTAGCGTTTTCATTCCCTTTATACCCCCTCTCTTTGTTGTTGTTGTTTGAGGTATAATTGATAGTTTAAAGTTGCACACAACAACTAACATGTACATCTTGAAAAGTATATACACACATCCATGATACCAACTGATAGGGAACCATCTGTTATAAGATGGCCAATAGGACTGATAGGGACACTCCAGCCCCTGACCAAAGCCCCTCCTTCCCTGTTCTTCTTCCTACCCCACTTGCCGGGCGCACACACAGCAAATTACTCCTAATGCAGAATGCAGAAGTAACAAACTATAAATTGTTCCCTCTGCTTATGCTTGGGGCTCAGACCTCTGGAGAGTGATCTCCTCTGAGCCCGCCGGTGTAAAATAAACCTCCTGCCTTCCAAGATCTCCAAGTGCCGCTTGGCTCTTCTGCTGGGTGATCCAGACCAGGTTCCATAACAGCCTCACTATAGCCGCCAAGATACTAAACATGTCCTACACCTCCAAAAAATGTCCCTGTGTTATGTTTTTGTTTGTGTGTCTGTGGTTTTTTTTTTGTTTTATATGAACACTTAACGTGAGATCTACTCTCTTAATAGCTTTTAAAGTACAGAATACCACATTGTTAATTACAGGTGCCATCTTGTACAGAAGATCTCTAGAACGTACTCATTTTGCATAACACAAACTTTATTATTTTTTTTAAGTTTCTTAAGTAATCTCCACATACAGTGTGGGGCTCAAACCCACAATCGCAAGATTAAGAGTCACTCACTCTTCTGACTCAGCCAGCCAGGCGCTCCACATAACACAAACTTTATATCCAATAAAGAATTTCATTTCCCCCTTTCCTAGCCTTTGGCAACCACAGTTCCCTTCTCTCCTTCCGTGAATTGGGCATTTTAGGTACTTCATGTAAATGGAATCACGTTATTTGTCTTTCTATGATTGACTTACTCCATTTAGCATAATGCCCTCAAGATTCATCTCTGTTGTTGCCAATCACAAGAATTCCTTCTTTTTAAAGGCTGGATCATATTCCATTGTGGGCGTGTCTACCATAGCTCCTTCATTCATCTGTTGATGGGCATTTGGATTATTTCTATGGCTTGGCTTTTGTGAATAATGCTGCAGTGAGGGTTGCAAATATCTCAAGAGGCTGATTTAACTTCTTTTGGGTATATACTCAGAAGTCAGGTTGACAGATCACAAGGTAACTCTATTGTTTTGTGGGATCTCCACACCGTTTTCCAGAGGGGCTGCACCACTCTGTAGTCCCACCAACAGTGCAATTTCTCCCTGTCCTCACCAACACTTACCTTTTTGCTGTGTTTTGGAAATAGCCCTGCTAACAGGTGTGAGGTGATATCTCATTGTGGGTTTGATCTGCATTTCCCTGATGGTTGGGGGAACAACATCCCTTTTATCTGTTTTGCTTATTGGGCTTCTAGATCAACTTTTATTTGAATGACGGTCTGGAGGCAAAAAAAAAAAAAAAAAAAAAAAAAACACTTTGGAATTGATGTCCAGTTTCCTCAATTTACAGATTTACAGAGGAGGGGCTGGGGAAGGTAAGAGGCTCACCCAAATCCGTAGCTGTCTGTCCTCTGTGGTGGAAAGGTGTCCTCATTTCAACACGGCACTGTCAGTCATCTCGATCTTTAAACCATAATTCAATAAATCAAACAACTCTTTGGCTCACTTTGCAGCATCTGAAATATTCTTTCCTCAAGCCTCAGTCTTAATTCATGGCCACTCAGCTCATTGTTCCTCCCTTTACCCCCTAGCAGCCCCCAGTGTGCACGACTGTCTGTTGTTGGCCAGTTTGAGGGAAGCAGCAGAAAAAACGCCTGTGGACCTAGAGCATTTTCCTGCAAGGCACCCACACATTTTAGGGGGAGTTGTGATTAGGGCACACGTTTTCTTGGCAGGCAGAGCAGGGAAGGTAAGACAGACTGTAATTTAAATTTGGCCAAATAAGTAAGGCATCCCTTTGAGCTCTCCCGGGGAATGAAACTGAAAAGCATCAGATGGTTGATTACTTATCATCGCTAAAAAGGTTTTGATGTCTTAGAGCTCCCTTCAGCCCTAACAGTGAACCCGTTTCACACTCACACCCTCCCCATGGCAACGCCTCCCCCCTCCCAACCCCGCCCTAACTGTACTTTTCCCAGCCAGCTCCCGGTAGCTCCCAGCCAGCTCCCGGCACCTGTGCCAGGTGCCACAAGAGAAACACACACACACACACACACACACACACACACACACACACACATGATCAACGTTGGCTGTGTGACGCTCTTGGAAGCCAGACCAGCATCTGAAGAGCAAAATATTCAGTCCAATCAACAGGTTGGTTTTCCCCGCACAATGCTAAGTAATCACCGTGACTCCTTATGTTCCACAGAATTGATGAATCCTCATTCGCTCCGGGCTGATGGTTTGGCCGTCATGCAGCCTCAGATTGGTGTCCAGCCTTGCTCTTTTCATCCGCATCCGCCGTAGCTTAGGAAATGATAACTGGTTTTGCCACCTGGGTAACTTTTTAATGATCTGAAAGACCACAAGGAGCCAGCATTTCTTTTGTGCAGTTCCTCATTCAACAACCTAATAGCTATCTGAAAAGAGCTTTCTTGAAAAGAAGAAAAGTCTGTTCCTCTTGGGCAGAGGCAATGGTACCTCACGATTCTCTGATTAAACTATCACACTGAGCGTATTACGGGACATCCGACTTGCTTGAGACGGACTTACCGCTGAGGTTTCTTGGTATTTGCACTGATGCTTTTCCGCCAGCCAGCCGTGAAATGACAGATGAGTGTCCCTAGACTTGCGTGTGAATGGTAAGTCCAGTGCCCAAGAAGCTGCTGGGGCCCAGCTGCCCCCTGGAGCCACCCTGGAGGGGGAAACATGTTTTTCTTTAGGGTTACCTTCTGTGCCCATGAACTTGAATCAGGAGTGAAACCGAGGTCGGCACCACAGCGGGGTGCGATACTGGAAAGAAAGCGCGCTCCACGGTCTGCCCTCTGGCTCCAGTGGACAAGTAGCCTCTGCTGGCAGGTCCCAAACTTAGAACTGGAAGCAGGAAAATGGTTTTCTCTCCTCCCTAACCTCTTTTCAGGATATAACATTGGAAACCTCAAAACCTCTGTAAGGTTGTCTTTAAAAAAGCAACTAACTGCTTAGGTTTGGAGTGACCAGAGCTCCAGGCAGGAGCCTGGTCATTATTGCGTGTAATGTGTCTGCAGCATCCCGTTTGTGTCTCGTGATTGGCATACTTTTTCAGCTATCCTGTGATATATGCAGATTGATTTGTTTTGAAAACTATGGATGTGCTACTGTGCTAACATACCATGTATGTTATAAATGACTCCAAAGTTAAAATGATGAGATACCCACTAAACATGTACCAATGGCCAAAATTTAGAAGACTGACGATAAAGGAGCTGAGTGGCTCCCTCAGATGCGTGTCCCAACTCTCGGTTTCAGCTCAGGTCATGATCTCAGTTTGTGAGTTCGAGCCCCGCCTTGGGCCCTACGCTGACAGCGCAGAGCCTGCTTGGGATTCTCTCTCTCCCTGACTCTCTGCCCCTCCCTCACTCTCTGTGTCTATCAAAACACATAAATAAACTTAAAAATTTTACAAGACTGGGGCGCCTGGGTGGCTCAGTCGGTTAAGCATCCGACCTGAGCTCAGATCATGATCTTGCGATCCGTGAGTTCGAGCACCGTGCAGGGCTCTGTGCTGACAGCTCAGAGCCTGGAGCCTGCTTCAGATTCTGTCTGTCTCTCTCTCTGCCCTTTCCCCACTCACACGCTGCCTGTCTCTCTCTCTCTCTCTGAAAAATGAACATTTAAAAAAATTTTTTTAATTTTTAAAGACTGACGATAAACCAGTGGGACCCACATTCACCTTGTGTGAGAATGTAACATGGGACAGGGACTTTCACAAACCATCAGGTGAATTCTCTTTAGGGTAAACATGCACTGTCCCTAGCATCCAGCTGTTTTATCCCTTGGCATTTACCTAGGAGAAATGAAAATATATGTTTGCACAAAGATTTGTACACAAATGTCCATCAATAGATGAAAAGACAAACCAATTGGTGGTATATTCAAACAATGGAATACTATTAAGCAACATAAATGAATAAGCTACTCTTCCGTATAACAGTATGGACAAATCTCAAAAATATTATGCCAAGAAGCCAGATACAAGAAAGCATATTCACCTATTTATGTGAAAGTCTAGAAAAGGTAAAGCTAATCAGTGACAGCAGATCAGTGGTAAGTGGGCGAAGCAGGGTCAGGATTGACTGCAAGGAAGCGGGAAGGCAATTTGGCGGTGATGGGTATTTTCCGTATCTTGATGGCGGTGGTATTTACATGGGTATACATATTTATTAAAACACGTTAAACTGCACACTTGAGTGCGTTATATATGAATTATTCAACAAATATTCAGTAAACATACTGTTTAAAACCAAAGGTAAACTTCTATTCACTTTAGTCCTAGAAATCTTAGCCCATGCAATCATATGTATAAGAACCAGAAATAAAATTATTGAAAAGGAGGAAAGATAAAAATCCGCATGGCTTTTAAACGCATAATATTTCGCTCTTGGCACACAAGAACCTATAGAGTTACTATGATTTAAAATACTGATATCGAGGCACCTGGGTAGTTCCGTCAGTTAAGTATCTGATTTTTGATTGTGGCTTAGATCATGATCTCATGGTTCCCGCTATGAAGCTCCTCCTGGCACAGAGCCTGCTTGGGATTCTCTCTGTCACCCTCTCTCTGCCCCTGCCCCGTGTGTGCACTCTCTCCGTCTCTCAAAATAAACTTGGAAAAAACTATGTAATATTTGCTAATAACGTGATTTAAAGGTCTGGTTCTTTGTTAAACTTATCTTGATGCTTTTTGTGAAGGCTGTGGGGTAGAAAACATACAAAAATGTGTAAATTCAAATGGAAGGAAGGCAAAATGGATTGAGCAAAGTAAATCACAAGGATTCATTTTCAGCCCGTCTACCGTTGTGCAATGTATTTGAAATTCAATTAATGCATTTCTCTTTTCTCTGATGTCAATCAGAGACAGCAGAGAGCCTGATGCGGGGCTCAAACTCACAAACTGTGAGATCGTGACCTGAGCGAAGCTGGACTCTTAAGCAGCTGAGCCACCCAGGTGTCCCCCCAAGTCTTTAAAATTTTCCAGCCGCGAGACTTTTTATCATTTTCAGAAACAAAACCGCGTAACAATGAAATATTCCCAAACAACCATTTTCAAAATGTTCTCTCCATAGCACGAGTTTCTTTTCAAAAATAGCTCCTCCTCCATTTATTACTCAAAGTCATCTTTGTTTCAGAAGGGCGACTTACGTTTTATTTTTTCAAAAATGTCTGCTGGTAGAATAATTCTGACCACTACTTGTCATCACGGAAAATTTCAGCAAATGACAACTCTTGTCTTTAACAAGAAAACTCCATGCCTCGTCTATAAGTAGAGCGACTCTTCTCTGTACTTTGCTATGAAATAACCGGGGTGGGCTTATTGCTGGAAAGATTTTCAGGGAGAGCCCCATGTTCTCACAAAGTACTATAAACAGTCTGCTATCTCATAAAGGCCTTTTTCTAAATATATATGAAATCCCGTAGCCCCATGTGGACTTCTTCCTACAAAGATTTGTCTCTAAGAACTTGCTGATGTGTGATGCCTATTAGTGGATATTAATATTCGCTGTTCTTATTAATTATTATTAGTGTTTACATCAGTCATCCTGGTACTTCCTACGGTTTGAGACCATGTTTTGTTTTGTTTTGTTTTGTTATTTGACTGTATGGTTTTGATTTTTGAGAAATGCTCCAGAAAGAAAAACAATCATAAACACACACACACACACACACACACACACACACACACACACACACACACACAAAGAGAGAGGCTCTGGAAAATGGGGAGAGGTTAGGTTTGCTAGAACCAACCTGGCATGGTATCCATAAGAACTGTAGAAATGGGCATCCAACAAAATTGATATTTGGGCTGCTGTAGCACTTAATTAATAGAAGTCTGTCTATATACATCTACATATAGATATAGAGAGAGAGATAGATCAGTCAGGCTAGTGAAGGGTTTTGAACGAGGCTCTGCTAAACTAACAGAAGACTAACTTGTCAGTGTAACAGCAACAGAAGGTTTATTTTTTTGCTCATGTACATGTTCATGGTTATGGCTTTTTTTATTGACTGAAGCAAGTGACATGACCAAGGCTAATGTGAATGGGGCAAAAACGTATGATTTTACCAAGGAGAAGGGAAGAAAATTTTCATGGACAATGTGAAAACAGCTTGGTTTCTTCATCTTCAAAAATCAGTCTGATTTTGGAAAACCTATTGCTTGGGTCACAGAAGGATAACCCACATTGGCTTAAGAGAAGAGAGAATTTATTTATTGGCTCATATCATCAGGCAGTTCAGAGGGCTTCTGAGTAATACCATCCGGCCTCCAGAGAATAGCTAGTGACCCAGATAAGTTTCATCCTCTCTCTCTCTCCCTCTCTCTGTCTCTTCTACCCACTCCTTCCCCACTAGAGCTCTGCTTCTTTCTATGTGGGATTCATTCTCCTACTATACACAGTCCGTCTTCGTGTGGACAGGAAAGACCACTGGCACACAGGGGGCCCCTGAATAACACCCTTTCAGACCCATGACTCAGGAAACAAGTAATCTTCTCCAGGTCTACACTGAAAAAACATCTTAGTGAAGTATTTTGATCAGTCTAGCCACCTGTTCTTCTGACCCTCATTCCCAGAGGGATGGAGTTCTGTGATCGCCTGGACCCGGTTCATATGCCAACTTCTGTGGCTGGGGCAGAGGAGGAGGCTGGCTGCACCTGGCAACCTTATAGCATCACACCATCAGAAGAGGGGAGTAAGAATTTCCCAGACAGATCTGGTCCTGCGCAGGTGAAATCAACCGAGGGCCCGCGCACATACCCGCCTTGCTCTGTCTAAAGAAGATAAAGCTTGTGCAAGTCTTTTGTAAACTGTAAAGCATTGTCCAAATGCTAATTGCTATTATTATTCCTTTTGAGTTAAGTTTAAAAAAAAAGCCCCATTATTTACTGGGGTAAATTAATGCCCGTGGCTGGCCGGCGTCGTTCCACCCACTTACTTAGGTAAAGGTAGAGTTGCCGTAAACAGGCAGGGGGTTCCCAGCGGATTGAGTACATCGGTGACAACCCGTTTCGTATTAAACCCAGAAGTGACGCTTGTTACTTCGGAATGAGGGTGTACCTGCAAGACAACTGTTCGGTGACAATGTTGAAGAGTTCTGCAGTGTGCATTTTCTGAGTGCTCCTGGTCCCTGGCGTGGTGCTCGGGAATATTCTGGAAGAACAAGACACAACCCCTCTCTTGGAGTCACATTTCACCCCAGCCACATCCCGATAGCTCCGAATATACAGATTGTGTCGAGGAAGGATCAGGACAAATTGACTGAATTTTTCACTTTTCCTCCTGATGCCTTGACAGCCTGTTTCTCATGCTTACTGGATGATGCTTAATTTAATTCATGTGCCCCAGGCAGCACGCTCTGTGTTGCAGCTGGTGCACAGTTCATTTGAAAGGGCTTTCTCGGCACGGCCAAAGGCAGGAAGCACACTGCCGTGATACCTTGATGAATGGGTCCCTTGGGAAAGAGGCGCCTTTATAATGAAGTCACAAAAGAAATCTTCATAAATCCTTGGAAGCCCAGCAGCGCATATGTGTGAGTGCAACCAGCATACTTCCTCAACAACCCTGTTGAAGGTAAAGAAGGCCAATACTAAGCAGAATTAAAAAAAAAAATCTGCTGTGTCCCCCGCCCCAGGCACCATTCCTATAGTCATCTCCACACACACACACACACACACACACACACACACTGCATCCATGTCTGTTGTGAACACTGTTCCTGCCTCCAGGACCCAGGGCCCTCTGCTTTTCCAATCAAAACCGGGAGGAAGAAATAATTGTCACTGTCCCATGTTGACAGATCCCTCAGGTTACTCTCGGGCTAATGAATTTCACCCTCTAGAGCAGCGTTGCATGTTGGGCCTTGAACTGTAACTTGGGTAGATGACAGCTTCTGAGGAGAGGAGTGTGGGTGTCTGAAATCACACTTAACCTGATGGAGTCTCTGTAGGGGACTCACTAGGGGGCCCGTCGCTTTGTGAGCCTCCTACTTTCCAGATCCTTCCTTGGCTGGGGCCTTTATCCCAGCTGGCA
This sequence comes from Acinonyx jubatus, assembly GCF_027475565.1. NCBI lineage: Eukaryota > Metazoa > Chordata > Mammalia > Carnivora > Felidae > Acinonyx > Acinonyx jubatus. The sequence continues at coordinate 84,735,225 of NC_069391.1, read as the reverse complement.
TCCAGAAAGGCCCGGTCTCCATCTTGACTCCATTCCAGGAAGAGGAGCCACTTTGGAGGTAGTGAGGATTCATGGACTAATGTCCTTCTTTCCTTTCCCTTGACCCCCCCGTGTAGAAGTTGGCTAGGGCTGTTGTAACCAAGTAGCACAGACTGGGTGGTTTACACAGCAGGAATTTATTTTTTCACAGTGCTGGAAGCTAGGCGTCCAAGATTAAGGTGGCCACAAGGTTGGCTTCTTCTAAGGTCTCTCTCCTTGGCTTGTAGATGGCTTTCTTTTCTTTCTGTCTTAACATGGTCTTTTTTCTGGGTGTGCCTTCATCCTCTTCTTTTCTTTAAGGACTTATTGGACTTTTCATATTGGACTAAGCTCACTCTGATGACTTCATTGTACTTTACCTCTTTAAAGACTACATCTCCAAATATAGCACATTCTGAGGTACTGGGGATAAGGACTATAACATATGAATGTGGGGCAGACACAATTAGCCCATAACAACTCATCTTCCTCCCCTTATTCTGACTCCTGGCCTGGCCTCTTCTCCTCTCTTTAACTGCTGAATCCAGGGCAGGTTCGGCCGACCCAAGTCCCCAGTGGCCAGATGTGTGGAGCCGGAGAGAAGAACTAAATGGTTTCCCCCCAAAAAGCCAAGAGTCAAAACCAAGAAGCCCTTGAAAAGGGGTAAGAAGATCGGCAGGCTTGAGGTGGTCATCAGAAGCTGGGGTTTAGATCTGAGGACTCAGGCAGCCAGCGAGGACACAAAGGAGGAATGGTAAATCAAAATGGCGGCAAGACGGCACTCTGGGTCAACACCAGAGTTAACGCAGCCTAGCCCAAGGCTGCTTTCTACAAGTCTCTGGCACAGGGATCTGACATAGATTAGGCATTCACCCACCCTTACATGATTTATTCAAAATCCAGGCTTTCTCTTCCTTGCTTTGCCGTTTCTAGTTCATGATTCTGTGACATTATACACATTGCTCTCTCTGCTCGAAATCCCCTTCTGCCCCAGTGTTGACCTGGCAGCTCCCCCATGACCTTCTAGATTTTCCTAACCTGCCACCTCTGATGTAAAGCCTCCCCAACTCAGTACATCTTTAGCTCTTCGGCGATCCAACTAGGTTATCAAGTCTCACGAGAATAGAGACATACCTGTGCACTTTTTGAGTTCCCACAGATGTAAGATATCAGCAAATGCCTATCCAGTAAATGTTTTGAATTAGGCCGGTCAAAATCTGTCTTTGAACTCACCTGGTTTATATGTCCCTTCATGTGTCTCTCATTCTTCCTTATACGTAGGGAAGCATATGTTTAGCTCAGTGCCTTAAGTAGTGTAGGCACAAATGGTTAAAAATGTAGACTTTGCTGCCAGACTGCTTGGGTTGAGCTCTGACCCCAGTGGGTTTTTTTTGTTTTGTTTTGTTTGGTTTGGTGACTGTACTAGTTTGCTAAACCAGCCGTAACCAAGTACCCTAAACTGGGTGAACTTGAACACAGTTCATCGCCTCCTAGTTCTGGAGGCTTAGAAGCTGGAGATCGAGGTGTGGCCGGGTTCATCCCTTACAGGAACTGTGGCGGAGATTCTATGGCGTCCTCTCTGCAAGTGTCTGCTGCTTTGCCGGTATCCCTTGGCTTCTGCGACATCACCCCGACCTCTACTTTCATTTTCACATGGGCGTGCGCGTGCGCGTACACACGTGCCCAAGCTTCCTCCTCTTGGGGAGAAAAGAAAGCCTGTCGCACCGGATTCGGGGCCCACTCTACTCCAGTATGACTCCAGCCTCTGTTGAACTCAACACTCTGATGAAGCGACGACATCTGCAATGACTCCATTTCCAAACAAGGTCACATTTTGAGGTACCAGAGATTGCCGCGTCAACATAGCGATGGGGTGGGGGAAGCACATTCAACCTGTAACAGTGACTCTTGGCAGATTACCTAGTTTCAGTCTCTGCGTTAGTCAAATGGAATCATCACATAGCCCACCTTCTAGGGACGCGTGATTAAATGAATTAACGTACGTAAAGCACTTCAGACAGAGCAAGCCACCAGGAAGCCCTCCCTCAGCATTAGCGAGGATTCTGGGCCGCGTGGATGGTTACCTCCTTCATGAACCAGCTGTGGAGGCAGACTCGCTGGGTCATTTTTATACACTGACGATGGTATCGCATCATAAACTGTGCAACATACAGCAGAGCCCTGTATGCCTGGTAGACAGTCTCTGAGCTGAACTGACCAAACCGAATGGAAGGCAGGGACAATGCGGGCTGATCGCAGGGCTGGAATTCAACGTCCACGTACATTTGTCAGATAGTCCCTTTGGTAGATTACACGTTATCATGCCATTCGCGTAGTGGGGTCCCAAAAGATTGGCCTGGGAAGACTTTGAAACCCCTCTTCTTTCTTGGTTTCTTCTTGAGGTTTCCTGCTTGCTTCGAGAGGCTTAGGAATTTGGTTTTACACATACAAATGCTGTTCTGTCTCCAGGTGGAGAGAGCTCACGCTGCCTGAGCCGCTTACCTTTGGTTATTGGCGTAATTGAATGCCGCAGTTCTGGGGTTCTCTACTCAGTTGTGATATTATCACTGCGAGGCAGGAGAAAGAAGGGAAGAACAATGTGATATTTCTTCCTCAGAGGCCTGGGTGGGCCATCTGGCAATCTTTAAATCTAGGTGCCAGATTGAATAACATGCTTTGGGTGACTTTTTAAATGTATTATTCAGGGGAGATGTTGTTTTAACCTCTGTGCTGCACACCGCTTCCTAGCTGATGGAAATCTTTTCTCTCCTTTGCTTGAAAATTATGTGGAACACAGCCCAACAGAGACTAATAAATCAGCACGAGAATTCCTCAGCTGTTCTGAAGAGCAGCTAATGATGGCAACGGTGGCTCAATTTTTCTGCACAAAGCAAGGACAGGGAAACAAGGTACAGTTGTCATGCAGCAGATATTTGAGGCACAGTCTGGATCCTGACCAATGGATCTTCCTCTTCTTCCAGACAAAGTGGGGGTCATCTCCACGCGGGCATGAAAGATGCTTGCATGGGGGACAGTGAGTCCCACATGTAGCCTTGATTGGGTTGCACCCTGGTTTCTTGAAAACGACAAGTCACGTCACTTTTCTGGGTCTCTGTTTCCTCTTAGGTACCATGAGGTTGTTGAACCGTGACTGATCTTTGAGGTTCCCTTATGTGCTTTTCCTTTCTGCCTTGTGGTCCATAAACCAACAGAGCCCTGGTCTTCTGTGTCTGGGCTCAATGGTTGCAATCGCTATAGTTTCTGACAACCCACGCTTTAACTGCTCTCTTGGAGTTCAGTGTCAATAGCGTGTGATAAGTGCGTGATACTGTGATGATGTATCATCTTGTTTCTGGCACAGAACTCCTCGGAAGCCCTGGAATTTCTAGGTGTTGAGACCTATAAAGTTGTCTTTTGTTATGCTAATGAGGTGCTTTTAGGACCGCACCTAAGGAGAGGGGCTGGTTGCCCGGGGAGCCAACCAAGTGGATAGAAGAGGAGAAATTTCACTCTCACCCCTGACCTTGGGGGAGGGGACAGGGATTGGAGATTGAGTTTGCTTGCCAATGACTGATGATGCAATCAGCCACGCCTGAGTAATGAAGCCCCTGTAAAAACCCAAAAGAACAGTGTTCCGAGAGCTTTCAGATTGGTGAGCATGTGGAGACTGGAGAGAGTAGTTTGCCTAGAGAGCCCGGTAGTTCCATGCTCTTTCCTCAGACCTTGCCCCGTGCATCTCTCCCAACTGGCTCTTCCTGCCTTACCTCCTTTTATAATAAACCAGCGACCTGCTAAGTAAAATGGGTGCTTGGGTGCCGTGAGCTGCTAGCAAAGTAAACGAACTAGAGGAGGGGGTCATGGGAACCTCCTACCTGTAGCCTGTGGGTCAGAAGTACGGGTCACAGCCTGGGCTTGCCACTGGCGTGTGGAGGGAGTGGGGCAGTTGTGTAGGTTTCAACCCTTAGCCTGTGGAATCTGGTGCTGTCTCCAAGCGGTGGCAGAATTATCACCCTGTTGGCACCTGAGAATTGCTGGGTGCTGTGTGGGAAGCCCCTCCACACACACTCATCAGAATTGGGTCCTAGAACCCAAAAGTAATCTGTGTCTAAGTTGCATCGTCTCAAACTGAACTCGAGCCTGGAATGAAATCCTGAGCCTGTTTGGTAAGTGAATCCTATGAAACAAGGGACACACGAGGTCAACTCTATTTCTTAATACTGAGAAGCTGTCTGAGTGGCTCTGCCTGTAAGTCGAGACTCTCCTTGGCCATCACGCATGAACGTAAAAGGAAAACTGTTTTCCTAACTCCTGATACTTCGCACACCTAACGTGTGGGGGTTTGTTCCCTACGCCAACCGATTTCCCAACTCTCTGGACACCAACTGGGGTCAAGTGATTTAATTCAATTCTGACACCAATTACCTGGAGTCAGTGTCAGATTCCATGGGTTCAAGGACTCAGTCCCCCAAGGCTGCCCGCGTTTTGATAGTTTTCTAGAACAGGTCAAAAACTTAGGGAAACATCTACTTACATTTGTATCCGTTTGTCGTAAAGGATGTTATGAAGAGTGCAGATGGACAGCCAAATGAAGGGTCCCAAGCTTAGGAGCTCCCGTCCCTGTGAAGTAGGGATGCTTCTTCCCAGTACACGGATGCATTCACTAACACGGAAGCTCTCTGAACCCATCGTTGAGGGATTTTCATGGAAACTTCATCATGTGGGCATGATCATTGATTAACTCCGTCTCCAGCCCCTCTCCCCTCCCCGGAGGATAGAGGGTGAGACTGAAAGTCCCAAGCTTCCAATCAGTGCTCTGTCTTTCTGGTAAGCAGCCCCCATCCGGAAGCTATCCAGGAAGCCCCCCAGGACCCCTCTCGTGAGAACAAAAATTTCTGCTCTCACCCGGGAAATTCCAAGGGATTTAGGAGCTCTGTGTCAGCAACTGCAGGTCAGGGACCAAATATGTATACTTATTATATCACACTGTCTTTGTAAAGGCTCAGCGTTAAACTGAGATTGAGAGGACGAAATACAAAAAGTGAAAACCATCCCCGGACCTCACCTTTAACTCAGGGCTTCTTAGCAGGCGGACTGAGGTCATCAATAAATGACAGAAACAGATGAAGGGTCTTCTGGAAGTATATCAGCAGGTCACTTGCTGAAGGAGCTTGCTGAAACACTTTGAGGGGTGACAAATTAGAGCATCCACTGGCCGGGGAAAGTTTAACTGAGGCATTGGATGGTTCGGGACTGTCTCAGAAGAAAGATGCTTTGTAAGCGTAGAGCAATCTGGGTCACCGTGCTCAAATGGTGACTGGATATTTATCTGAAGCAAGAAGGGACGGGCTGTGGAAGATGTTCCGAAATGGAACAATTCCTGTGACAAGGAAACAGAAGGAGGGACACACGGACCAAGGATCAGATTCTGAGAGGCTGTGATTTGGAAAAGGAAAAATAAATATTTTTTTTCAGCCCTGATTTCTTAGTAGAGGCCCCAGTGTGTTTTTTTCTATAAATCCTTAATTGCATTTCATTCTGTAACGGAGTTTTGCATAAGGTAACAGTTTTCTTTAGATCATAAATATCCCTGGCGATTCATAATACTCCTGGCTTGACCTTTCAGAAATGTGTTTTGTTTTTTTGTCTTTTGTTTTTTCATGAGCCGCTTTCTTAGACTGAATACTCTTTTTCTTAAGAAGGACCTAGAGGGACGCCTGGGTGGTTCAGTGGGTTAAGCATCCGACATCAGCTCAAGTCGTGATCTCCCAGTTTAGGGGTTCAAGCCCCGCGTCGGGCTCTGTGCTGACAGGTCAGAGCCTGGAGCCCGCTTCAGATTTTGTGTGTGTGTCTCTCTCTCTGCCCCTGCCCCACTCACACTCTGTCTCTCTCTCCAAAATAAAAAACTAAAACATCAAAAAAAAAAAATTGAGGAAGGACCTACAGAAAAGGAAATTCAGAATGCCTTTGCTGCATTTTTTTGTGACATACGCATTTTATCAGCCCTCACTACAGAGGAGTGATTGTACTTACCTGCTGTCTCCTCCAGGCTCCAAGGAGTGAGCTGCACATCAGGCTGTTCGTATTTCCAAGTCACCGGTCGCTCTTAAAGCCAAGGATAGGCTAATTATCTGAATATCACGTTTGATGAGAAGCCATTTGCAAAGATGAAACATTTGAGGTCTGGTAAAACCTGAGACAGTTTTTATGGGCTCGTAACATTTGGTGGAAATTAAAATCCAAATGACCTTCATTCCTTCATATTTGTCAAAATATTGTTTGGTCTCAATTATTCTATAGACAGATAGATTTGTTTTCAACGAAGCTCCCCACTTTTCTTTGGCCTGTAAGTAATTTGTTTGTATTATTTTTATCCCATCAGCTACATCAAGCATGTAATCTGTTGGTCATGTATATAAATGGAAGGCCCTAACTTCCAATAGTCCTTTGGTGCAAATTTTAAAATCCCTTTTTCTATTAAAAACTTCAGTCCAGGGGTGCCTGGGTGGCTCAGTCATAACCGTCCGACTTCGGCTCTGGTCATGATCTCGTGGTCTGTGAGTTCAATCCCCGCATCGGTCTCTGTGCTGACAGATCAGAGCCTGGAGCCCAGTTGGGATTCTGTGTCTCCCCCTCTCTCTCTGCCCCTCCCCCACTCATGCTCTGTCTCTCAATAATAAATAAACGTTAAAAAAAATTAAAAACAAAAAACTTCAGCCCAGTCAAGAGGTTATTTCATGACCAGTTGCTACAAAAAACCAGAGTCCTCTTGATAGACTTAAATCAATTTGAGTTTTGGTCTTCTTATCTATAGAGAGGAGATAATAAAGCCCCTCCCACAGAATTGTGGAATAGACATAATAAATAAAACGCAAAGGTGGGGGGTAAAGATCCCATATTATCGTTGATTTTACCAAAAGCAAAGCCACCAAAATATAACTATGTGAATATATAATCACGTAATGTAACTGGACGTACATAGAATCACATAACTTTGTACTGTTGGTGTGTCTGCCCAGAGGAAAGAAATGAAAAGTTAGCTCGTGTTTATATACTAATATTTAGCGTTCCTCTAAGGCCCATAATTATGCTGGAGGCTCACAGACCTCTACATCCTGAAGACTGCTTATGGATGGAAACAATTCCTTAGTGGGGAAATGTACTCATGCGTATAAGAGGAGGTGTAGATAGAGGAGGAGCGTCTCCACTCTTCTGCATCAGCCCCCCTCTCCTGCACGCTCCCTCAGGGCCCACATGGAACCCAAGTTTAGGTAGCAAAACAGTAAAAATTGATTGAAGTCCTTGAACCCCATGGTTCTGTTATGGCCGTCATGGTTGAGAGGTCCGTTGGGCTGAACAAGACCTCCACTGTTTATCTGTTGGTTCACCTGCGTGTAACAGAAAACCCAAGGGAACCTTGGCTTACACACCCAAGAGATTTTTTTTCTTCCATGCAAAAGATGGGATGGGCCTTGGGGAGGGCACTGTTGTGATGAGCCTTGGGTATAGTTTGTACGGGATGAATCACTGGGTTCTACTCCTGAAACCAACACTACCCTGTATGTTAACTAACTAAAATGCAAAAAAAAAAAAAAAAAAAAAAAAAGTCTGATGAGGTAGCCTAAGGCAAGGTAGCAGCTCCAAAGGATTTGTAGAGACCTAGACCCCTTGCCTCTCTCTGCTACATATTCCTGGTAGAGCTTATCACCTGAAGGTCACGTCAACGCCAGGTCAGCTGCTGGAACTTCAGCCAACAAATCTGTGTGTAGGTAATAAGACGACAAAGGGAGGGCTCAAAAATGGCTTCCCTTTGGTTTCTTCCCCCCTTTTAGGGAGACCTGCTGGAGGTCCCTCTCAACACTTCATGTTTATACCTCCTAGACCGGAACTTAGTCAGTTAGCCATGCTTGGCTGCTAGAGAGGCTGGAAAGTAGAGTCTTTTAAGTTAGTACATTGTTGCCTCTGGTAACACAGGCATTTCACTAATTAGATAAAAAGCAAAAACGGAGATTGGATAGGCAGTGAGCAGTTGCCACACAAAGTGTAAGTTACTTGGGCCTTTCTGGGGAAAGAGTAGACAGTGAAACCCTACGATCAAGGGGAGTTCTCCTGACAGCCTGATTAACTGTCTACATCCCTACTCCACTTCAACTGGGAGCTGGTCACTAATAACTAGCCTGGCTCACCCAACACAGGAAAAGAGGGAATAATAGCTAGCATGTATTGTGCACCTGCTCTTTGCTAAATGATGCATAATCACTTCATAGGCATTACTCATTAAGTCTCAGAGCAACCCATGAAGTCAGCACTAATGTTACCCCTAGTTCTACATGTAGGGAAACTGAGGCTCGAGATCAGTTAATGTGACCGAGTTTGCTAGAAAGCAGATAGGCAGCGACTTGACCTCAAGCCTGTGGTCTCTTAACTATTGCAGTATACTTCATCACCCGCAAAAGGAAGGAAAAAGGAGCAGGAAGAAAGTCAGGAAGAGGGGACAGAATGAATGCAGTCCCAGAACTAATGTGAAAAATGGTACGTTCCAATAAGATCATTTTTTTAACAATCTGTATGACTTTCACACAGATATAAAATGAACACGTGTCACATATTTCCCTTAGCTTACGAATGGGTAAGCTAGTAAAATGTTAAGCCTGTTGAAAGGGGAATTCGGAGAACCACATGTGTATAGGTGGATGAGGAATACTGAAAAGGATTTAGAAATAGACACAGGACCAGTCTGTCCACAGGGCGATAATCAATCACATTCCACCAGACACAACTCCTTTCTGTTTTTGACGATAAGAGAATTGCCTGCATTATCATCGGTTTGACTTACAGAGTCACTGAAAGGCAAACATAACCTATAAGGAAGGGTATGCCGGGCGGGGCACTCCATAACCTTTGTGTCCGTGTTAAAGTCTCCTAATTTGAAAAACTTGTCCTGACATACCTAAATCACCCTCTCCTGTTACTGGAGATGCCAGCATTTGGAGAGGACTAGAGACTATTGCCCAAATTTCTCTTACCCACATACCCTTCGTTTGCCCACTGCCAGAGATTAGGAAAGGCAAAGGAGTGATGTCTCCTGTTTGAACTGCCCCACTGCGTTGGTAATAACTTTCCAAGCCAAGATGAAACATTGAATCCAAGGCTGCCATATCACCCTTGGTGAGGTAATTAACAACTACTTACCGGATGCCTTTGATGTACAGACCCTCTGCTAGATGAGCAAAACAGACCTGTACCTGCTGTCAGATATTTATAGCCTACAAGGGAAAACACTCTCCAGTAGAGGGTAAGCAAGCTGGCTAACAGGATGTATGGTGGTGCACCACCCCCCCAACACATCCACAGATGACTCTGAATTGCTTCTGTAGACGTTACATATTTCTTAGTGCTTACTTTATAATTTGGTCAAAGTATCCTTTCCAAGCCTAGACAGCTTGTCTGCCTCCTTGATGCTCTTCTTCCCCAGTTATTGAGCTTTCTGGAACATCATCAGAGGGAAACAACTAAGTGTCTTAAAGTCGCCAGTGTGCCTTTTTTTTTTTTTAATTGGCGTCCAAACGCCAAGGTTGGCAACATTGCCTTCATAAAAGCTTTATGTGACTTCTGCGCCCTTTGGAGATTCTGCAGTTGTATGGGGGTGGATACGTTCTTGCTCAGCACAGAGATGTTCCTGGACTCCTCAGGCTCTGACCTTATGTCATCTGAAAGAGAAACAAAGAGAAAAACAAGTTCCTGTCTTTGTCTCCCCCCCCCCCCTTCTTTCTGTGTCTGTCTCCCTCCTTGGTCATTCTCTGTCTTTCTCACTTTGTGTGTTGGCCTCATTTGCCTGCCAACCAGTTCTTGTTTGCAGAGGTTTTTTGCACTCCCATCCCTGGCTGGTTCCTCCCAGGGGCCCATTTACTCTTTCCTGGCGGCAGATTTCAGAGGGCCCTGTTTTCTGCACACTGACAATTGGGCACCAGTGGCCCAAGGTGGGGGGTCTTATGCTGTGCTCAGTGTATACCTTGATTATAGGCAGAAGGGAGGGAAAGGGACAAGGGAGACAGACAGCGACCGTGGGTACTCCCTCCTAGACTCTTCTTAGAGACCAGCCAGGCCACAGTGCTGCTGTCTCTGGTAACAGTTACGAACTGAACTGGTTTAAACACATGGGTAAATAAAATTGCTCTCTTCCAAGTCTCTCCCCTGTGACATGTTCTTGGGTTGGACACTAACCCCCATAGGACTCTGTTTTCTGATTGATAAAATGATGGAACCAGAAGTGGTAGTTGGCAAAGAACTTTAGCTTAAGTATTCAAGAGAATACTTAAGTAAACTTGAAGTCGTTGAATTTTTAACAGGAAGGTTAATAGTGCTTTTTTAAATGTTTGAGCAGATGTTCAGAATTGCCCATTTTAAGGACGGGGTTCTGAAAGGAGAGAATAAGAGAAAGGTTAATTAGGTATCCTGCTGTTTGCAGGACTGCTCATTGACTGTGTGTGTGTGTGTGTGTGTGTGTGTGTGTGTGTGTGTTTTAATTTAAATTAAAGTAATACCTGTTCACAAGGAATCAAGCTGTATAGGAAGGCCTTAAGAAAAAAAGGAAACTTCTCCCATCCACCCTACTAATGCCTGCTCATTTTTCGCAATGTTAACTACTCTTGAGTGGTTCTGGGTGCATTCATTCATTCATTCATTATTTTAATGTTTATTTATTTTTGAGAGGAGTGTGAGTGGGGGAGGGACAGAGAGAGAGGGGGACAGAGGATCCAAAGCAGGCTCTGTACTGACAGCAGAGAGCCCGATGTGGGGCTCGATCTCACAAATCGTGAGATCATGGCCTGAGCCAAAGTCAGACACTTAACCGACTGAGCCACCCAAGCACCCCATTTGTGCTTTAGTTGATTACCATAATAACCTTATGTCATAATACTCATACTTCTCTCTCCTGAATCATCTGCTTTGAAGATAGTGTTGACTCTCCCTGTATAATTGAAGAGGAAATTTCCTCCTTCTGGTACAACTCCCTATTTTCTTCTTCTCCTTTTTTTTTTTTAATTTCTATATTGTCAAGATTTAGAATGCTCCACTAAGTCTTTAATGTTTGTTTGTAGGTTGCTTCTGAAAATTTGCAAAAAAAAATGAAGTTATCAACATCCTCATATTCCTCCTTCCTCTTTTGTTAATTATATACTGTGAAGGTGTAATATATTTCTCATTGAAATATAACCAAATTCTTGCTATTTTTTACTATTTGTTCCATAATTAAATGGACTCATTTCTAACCATGAGTCTTATTATAGCTTCGTATGGCCAAATTCTTTATTTAATTCATCTCTCAAATATGTGAATTTCTTTTTTTCTTTCTGACAAAGCATTTTTGAAGGGCTTATGTGTGCTATATAGTCTGAGTTCTTTCATGTTGGAAATGTGAATAGCACTTTCTGGATTTAATATTCTTTTGGTCATAATTTTTTTTTCTTCTAAATTTTGTGGAAATTTTTTTTTTAACATTTATTGTTGAGAGACAGAGACAGACAGACAGCATGAGCATGGGAGGGACAGAGAGAGGGGGAGACATGGAATCTGAAACAGGCTCCAGGATCTGAGCTGTCAGCACAGAGCCCCACATGGGCCTCAAATTCACAAACCACGAGATCATGACCAGAGCCAAAGTCAGACACTTAACTGACTGAGCCACCCAGGTGCCCCTGTAGAAATTTCTTAAAATGAACGTGACTCGAGAGGAATCTAATGCCATCCTGATTTTCTTTCCCTTTTAAGGTGATTTATTTTTCTGCCTGAGTGCCCAAGGAATTGATTCTTTTTTCTTTAAATCCAAAGTCTTGAGCAGAATGTATTTCCATGGTACTATTACTGTATGAAATTTTCCTATGGCCAGTGTATATTTTTCCTGTTAAAAGAATTGGGTTTTATTTCAGGGAGATTTTCTTCTATTTTTCAGTGATTTTTTTGCATTCTATTTTCCTATACTTCTGAGACATAATTTCCTTTATTGCTGCTTTGTTTTCATCTGTCTTCCATGTCCATTAGCTTCTTTCTGATGGCAAAATCAGTTTGTCTTACTTAATCTGCATTCGGGTTGATTACCTTGAGCTTCTCTATTGATAGCCTGATTTTAAATTTATTATTATAAAACATTTTATGCATACAAAAGGAGAGATGAGCATAAATATAAGGTATGAAGAGTACTAACCAAATGAGCCCATATATCCGCACAATCCAGTGTAAGAACTAGACGAATCTTAACCATGTATTAAAATTCCTATTTGCCTTGCCCTGATTCCATGCCCTCCCCTCCCTTCAGTCTCAAAAGTTAATAACATCTTGAGTCTTGGGCTTAGCATAAAAAGCTTAAAAATATGATTTAGTATATCCTAATCAACATAGTTTACTTTTGAATACATTCAACCTTTTTTTAATAAAAGAAATCATTCTTCAGCAACCTGATTTTCCCCCCTAAAATTCAGTTTGTGAAATTAATTTATGTTTAACGCGTGTACCTCTGGTTCTCTGTGACTGTGGAAGAGTATTCCTCATATGGATATACTGCTATTTACTCATTTGTTTCCCTATCAGTAGTTACTTCTGGCTCATTGTAAATTTTTATAATTTACATATTTATAATTATAATTTATAATTTACAAATTATAATGAATTTATAATTTACATCCTATAATTACCAGTATTATAATTAAATCTTTAGTACAGCTTATCTTTTTTTTTAACATTAATTTATTTTTGAGAGAGAGAGAAAGCGTGCATATGGGAGTGGGGAGGGGCAGAGAGAGAGATACACACAGAATCTGAAGCAGGCTCCAGGCTCTGAGCCGTCAGCACAGAGCCTGACGTGGGGCTCAAACTCACGAACCCATGAGATCATGACCTGAGCCAAGTCGGACCCTTTACTGACAGCCACCCAGACACTTCTAGTACAGCTTATCTTGAATATATGTTCAAATATTCCTCTGGAGTGTGTATTTTTAGCTGGTGATATTTCTGAGTTGGACACTGAGTACCTCTTTCAACTTTTTTGATGCCAAATGTTTTTCCAAAATGGTTATAAGTAATTGGAATGTAATATATTTTCTTCCTGCATATTAGTTAAGTATTATTCCGTTATTATGTTGCTTTGCTTCTTGGTTGTTTCTTTGGACCCCAAGTGTCTCATTTAATCTCAGCTCTTTTGCCTTATCATCTTGTCTTTAAAATCGTGTTCGATTTAATCCCTATTCTCTTTGATTGATACATTTCTCTCACTTTCTCATTTGATTTGATCCTTAAGATGACATGAAGGGATCGGTGCTATTCTATTCTCATTTTCTTTTAATTTTTTTTAAGTTTATTCATTTTTCAGAGACAGTGAGACAAAGCACGAGTGGGGGAGGGGCAGAGAGAGAGGGAGACACAGAATCCGAAGCAGGCTCCAGGCTCTGAGCCATCAGCACAGAGCCCGATGCGAGTCTCGAACTCACAAACGGTGAGATCATGACCTGAGCCGAAGTCGGCTGCTCAACCGACTCAGCCACCCAGGCTCTCCTAGTCTCGTTTTACACATGAATGAAAGGACTTCCAAGAAACTATGTGTCTTGGCCAAAGTCTTAGAGCTACTAAGTGGAGAATCTGACAGTAGCACCCAAGTCTTTCACCTCCAAAACGCTTGATTTTTCCACCTCTTTGAGACAGGATACAATTCAATACTATATGGTATTGTGTGGTATAGCTTCTAAGACTAAGCTTCCGAACTGCACAGGCATAAATGAACAACACCTTTCAATGCACGTAACTCAGTGAAAAACCTCCCAAGCGAGGTAAGAACTTCACCAAGTGAAATTATTACCATGATCTATCTTGGAAATCACTGTGATACTAAAAGGGTGAATTCTACTGCTGCCACTACCTAAAGTGTGTGCGTGTGTATGTGTGTGTGTGTGCATGTGGGGGCACAATTTAAGCAGCCAATACAAGTGACAGAACTACTGAAGGGTTTTTGAAACCCAGTGTAATTGCAAGGAAACAAGATCCAAACAAAGATGTAATGTGGGTTTGCTCGTACCTTGATGGTGTCCAGAGAGTAGAGCCCTTATTGGAACCTCCCTCTATTCTGAACTCTCTGAGAAGGACCAGGTCCCATAGGGAGAATCTGTGCAGCAGTGACCATGGTGGATGATGGAGCCTTCCTCTGGATTAGTAGCCTTCTCCAGCTTTTGGGGAGATGCATTAAAGTTCCTTTTTCCTGTAAAGGATAGTGCTACAAAGTTTCGGCTTTGGAAGAAGGGTGTGTGAGAAGACAGGCTAACGCAAAATTTTCTGTACTGAGAGTGCTGTAAACCAAAGGTGAAGGAACATTGGCTCAAAGACTTATCTCCAGAATTAGCTAATCTCTTGTTTTAGAGCTATTATTGGTTGGATTTATGTCCTGTCTTCAAATACCTTGGTCAACAAACTGTATTCAGGTTTAGAATTACCAAATAAACTATTGTCACTGTTTCCTCATTATTGGTCTGCAGGAGATAAATCAATGTCCAGTGTGAAAAAAAGAACTGCAAAGCATCCAAATAAGTTTGGGTGTCTTTGATTTAACCACGCCAAACAGCTTTCTGTCCTGCAAAATTCTTCGAAGCAATTGACATTGCTAAGGATATCTCTGATTTTGTAAGAGGGATATATATTGTAAAGAAGTTCCAAAATTATTTGATCATGAAGCTCTTATGTTCGTGGACTCCGGGAATACATTTGGGGGGAAGTTGGGCTTTCTTCTAATCATAAAATGGTAGAACTAGAAGGAGCCTTAGATCAACTCGTTTTAAATTTTAATTTTGCAAGGAGGGAAACCAGAATTTATGGGCTTTAGCGACTTGCCCGAGATCACGCAGCTCTTTGGTAGTAAAGGTAGGGCTAGAATTCGTATCTTCAGATTCCTGATCTAGTGTGCTTTGAATTGAATGAAATTAAATGAAGTCACATGATACCGTGACCTACCGGCAGGCCTTTTTTCCTATTTCATAATGCGGTATTCCCTTCTTTACCGGTGAGAATAATGAGACTCAAAATTATTTCCTGTGAATCCCAAATTGCCCTTTTGACAGCTCATAACATCCTCCCTCCAAAGCCTTATTATATCTCAGATGTTCCTAAGGGGTCAATAGTCCAGGATTATTCTCTGTAAATTCTCCATAGAGAATAATATCATGCTCACTTGGATATCCTATCACATTGGTCTCTCTAGCAAGACTTAGAAAGCTCCCCTTCTAGCATTCTGACCCAAGTTGACGAGGCAGTTTTATACACTACCTTGTGCAAAGTCTCGTACCCCATAGGCAGAATTTAGAAAGGGCTTAAAATCCAGAAGTGGAATTCCTTTGTGGTAGGCAGAGGGGCACTGTGTATCAGAAACCTTTAAAATTGCCATGTTCTTCTCACCAAACTCCACACCCAAAAAACAAATAATCCAGTGAAGAAATGGGCAGAAAACATGAATAGACACTTCTCTAAAGAAGACATCCGGATGGCCAACAGGCGCATGAAAAGATGCTCAACGTCACTCCTCATCAGGGAAATACAAATCAAAACCACACTGAGATACCACCTCACCCCAGTCAGAGTGGCTATAATGAACAAATCAGGAGACTATAGATGCTGGCGAGGATGTGGAGAAACGGGAACCCTCTTGCACTGCTGGTGGGAATGAACACTGGTGCAGCCTCTCTGGAAAAGAGTGTGGAGGTTCCTCAAAAAATTAAAAATAGATCTACCCTATGACCCAGCAATAGCACTGCTAGGAATTGACCCAAGGGATACAGGAGTGCTGATGCATCGGGGCACTTGTACTCCAATGTTTCTAGCAGCACTTTCAACAATAGCCAAATTATGGAAAGAGCCTAAATGTCCATCAACGGATGAATGGATAAAGAAATTGTGGTTTATATACACAATGGAATACTACGTGGCAATGAGAAAAAATGAAATATGGCCTTTTGTAGCAACGTGCATGGAACTGGAGAGTGTGAGGCTAAGTGAAATAAGTCATACAGAGAAAGACTGATACCATATGTTCTTACTCTTATGTGGATCCTGAGAAAGTTAACAGAAACCCATGGGGGGAGGGGAAGGAATAAAAAAAAAGACGTTAGAGAGGGAGAGATCCAAAACATAAGAGACTCTTAAAAACTGAGAACAAACTGAGGGTTGATGGGGGGGAGGGGAGGAGGGGGGTGATGGGTATTGAGGAGGGCACCTGTTGGGATGAGCACTGGGTGTTGTATGGAAACCAAGTTGACAATAAATTTCATATTAAAATAATAATAATAATAATAATAATAATAATAATAATAATAATATAAAATTGCCGTGTTCTTTAAATGCACCAGAAGCAGTGGGAAGTATTTGTTATTATTTGTTCAAACGCTGTTATAACAATGAAAAATGTGCTGTAACCTCAATGTCCGGTAACTTGGGGTTGGTTAAATGAATCAGAGTATTTTCTGAAATACTATACAACCAGTAGAAATGGGGTTGTAGAAAACTTCATGGAATGGCGTTTAAAACAGAACTTCCTGACAGGTAGGCCAGGACGGATATAGTGATGCCCTTTGTCCCCGTGGGAGCTAGTCAGGTTCTAGTGCAACCTGAGCCCTCAGCTCAAATATCTCAAGGTGCCAAAACAAAATATTTTACATTTTCATAAACAGAGAGACACTCACATGTCTGCTGAGGGATATACTTTGCCTACATCTGGATATGACAATACAAACGATCTTTATTTTCATGTTTTTTCTCACCTGTGTTTCTCTTTTTTAATGCATAGTACTCTTTAACAAAAATAATGTGACAGTAACAATTTTAAAACTTACACAGCCTTTAATACACTTTATCTTGTTTTATCCTCAAGCCGGCCTGTGAGATAGGCACTACTATTATTCTTTTTACTATATAAATGCTATTTTTAAATTCCATATTTGAAGCTATTAAGAACCGAACAAGTTGATGCAGGCAGAAAGGAAAAGGTGGAAATGAGATATTTCTCAAAGGTAGACATAAGAGAACACAGTTACTAATTGTCTGTGGGAAGCAGCTAGGCCCCCAGGATGTTGAAGATTATTGTATTCGTGAACAAAAGAGAATCAAGGAAATACAAGATTATATAGAAGTTTTAAGAAAGTCTAGAGGAAGCTGAGAAGAGCAGGGCACCAAAAGCCTTAACCTTTAGGCTTTGTCCCTACAGGGAAAAATCCCATGAGCCCCATGACCTAGATTTCCACATGTATCATCCATGATAAAATGGAATTCCAAGAGTCCTTGTGGATGGACCAATGTCGACAGTGGGTGACACATTCATAGTTTTCTTCATTGTTTTTCCAGATCAGAGATTAATTTATTCCGTCTTAAAAAAAAAAAAAAAAGTTTAAGTAGGGGCACCTGGGTGGCTCAGGCAGTTGAATGTCCAACTTCAGCTCAGGTCACAATCTCACGGGTTCGTGAGTTCGAGCCCCACGTCAGGCTGTGTGTTGACAGCTCAGAGCCTGGAGCCTGCTTTGGATTCTGTGTCTCCCTCTCTCACTGCTCCTTACCCGCTCATGCTCTGTCTCTGTCTCCTTCAAAAATAAATAAACATTAAAAAAAAAAGCTTAAGTAGAAAAGACTTTTAATAAGTTTATGGGGCATGTGTTGGTAAGCAGCACCCTAGAAGGACTGTCTCGAGGTGAAGGTTATCCTAGCTATGTGACGAAGTAATCAGAAATGGAACAAATGCAATGGAATCATGACGAACACATGGTGTGCCACATTCATGACAAAGAAAGGGATCAAGTTGTGAAAATACAAAGTGAAAGTTGTCTGTGCATAAACACAACGAGCAAAGGTCTAAGAGTCTCGGAGAACCACAACTCCAAAAGGAATGTGCTGTCTACATTTATGCTCATGCGTATAAGATGTTTATTAGGAAATGTATTTTTCAGGCAGTAGAAAGACATAAATGTAATAATGCAAGTTCTTTGACATATTTGGCATTAAGAAGAAATACATTAGAAATATAAAAATACAGATCTCTTCAAGGTCCCACTTTGAGGAGAACTCAAAGTTATTAAACAGAATACAGAAGACATCAAAGAAAAATGAGTACATAACTGTAAAATGTGCTTCTGCAGAAAGGGCAAGAATGTGCTCTTACTTATTTTTGGAATCCAAAGGCCAAAGGATAATTTCATGAGCGTCAGGATCATTAATTTGTGCAAGATTCTTGTAAAGAGCTCTTTGGCGTCTTTACTGAAGGCAGAATGATGGAAAAATAAGCCGAAACCATGAACAAAAAAACAATTCCTCAAAAGTACAGGCGCATATGAATATACACATACGCAGACAACACCCCCACACACCTTCATGCACACACACACGTGTACATGTGTGTAAAGAGTCCGGAGAGGGGTATACATCAAACTCTCCATAGTTACTATTTGCATGTGGCACAATTACAGGTGTCTTTATTTGTGTCATATCTGTGTCTTCTCACAGTAAACACGAACTATTTGTACATTAAGAAAAACAAGTTTGTTTTTTTTTCAAGGGTTTATAGAAACAAACATGTCTCTTCCCTCTCATCCCTATCACGGTGTCAACCCTTAATCTGTAGACCTTTTTTTTTTTTTTTTTTTTTTTTTTTTTTTTTTTTTTTTTTTGTAAGACCCTGTAGAACATCAGTACTGGCACCTAGCACCCTGTCTTATCTTTTTCAGATGCTGGTGAAAAATAACCACCTTTCAGACAAGATCATTGTTTTGCCAGGGAAAATCGAGGACATCTCTCTTCCCGAAGCCATCGACGTGATCGTGTCCGAACCGATGGGGTACATGCTGTTTAATGAAAGGATGTTGGAGAGTTACCTTCATTCCAAAAAGTGGCTAAAAGCAAATGGTGAGTTGGCCAATTCCCGATTCAGAAGATAAGCTAACTCTTCCGTAAAACTTTACCATCCTCTACCCCCCATATTTAATTTAATTTTGGGCAGAAAGGAGGGGAGGGCATTTCTATGATAGCAGTTTTTAAATTTTTCTCATCTTAATCTTCCATAAGAAATCAGCTAGTCTCCAGCCATAAAGCCACAGAGGGTAGTGTGCTGCACAGTATTAAATAGGGGTAGAGAGGACCAGTTCCGAGCTATATATTTGTGTCCTGTTTCTATCACTTTCTTCATTAAGGAACTTGGCCGGACACTTGACCTTTTGACTTTGGTTTTGTCATCTGTATATTAAAAATAACCTCTAAAAAAAACTTTCTATGGGCGCCTGGGTGGCTCAGTCAGTTGGGCGTCCGTCTTTGGCTCAGGTCATGATCTCACAGGTTCGTAAGTTCAAGCCCTGCGTTGGGCTCTGTGCTGACAGCTCAGAGCCTAGAGCCTGCTTCGGATTCTGTGACTCCCACTCTCTCTTCCCTCCCCGGCTCGCACTCTGTCTCTCTTTCCCTGTGATCAGTACTGAGATGATAATATAAAATCCCGCATTCTTTTTGTGCTTACCAGGTATCTACATGTGCTAAGCAATCTACATAAATTCATTTATGAGGATCTTACCAAGTGTGAAGGTTGGAGGTTTTTAATTTATTTGAAAGGTCAGCGCTGAGGTTCTTGGTGATTTTACGGTCCTCCCCCATGGGATGTTTGGCAATGTCTGGAGACCTTTTGGTTTGTCACAACTCAGGGAGGGGAGCTACCGGCATCTGGTAGGACAGGCCAGGTGGGTTGCTCAATGTCCTTCAGAGTATAGGACCGCCTACCCCCCCATAAAGAGCTCTCCAGCCCAAAACGTCAGCAATACCAAGACTGAGACCGGCCCCCATTTATGAAGAGAAAATGGAAGCTCCGTGGGAGCAAAGAACTTGACAAGGACAGACCTCTACTGAATGACAGAGCCGGGGTTCGAACCCAGGTCAGTCTGACCCTGAAGCCCACACTCAGGACTCCTGCATGTGCCCTAACTTTCCTCTCTACTGGAGAGAGTAGACACGCTTCCACAGAATGTCTTTTTTCAAATGGAGCATGGGAAGTGACCAGCCAGTTTTAAAAGTGGCTATTACACTTTAAAAGTGGCTCATTACACTTCGAGCACCTTACCAATGCCGTGGCTCCCTGCCTTGACATCCAGTGAAGACAAAATAGTGACAGCCACCAGCACCATTCTAACTCCCAGTTAGGCAGTACATGCATTCCAAGTGTATGCATGTTGTTTTTTTTTAATTTTGTTTTAATGTTTATTTTTTGAGAGAGAGAGGGAGACAGAGCACGAGTAGGGGAGGGCCAGAGAGAGAGGGAGACACAGAATCCGAAGCAGGCTCCAGGCTCCGAGCTGTCAGCACAGAGCCCAACGCGGGGCTCGAACTCACAAACCGTGAGATCATGCCCTGAGCCGGTCAGACGCTTAACCCACTGAGCCACCCAGGTGCCCCCAAGTGTTATGTTAAGTTAAAGCCTGAGGCTCCTCTATAATTTCCTGCGTGGTTCAAAATGTAGGGACCCTGAGATAAGCACTTAAAAAAGAAACTCCTGCAAAAATAAATGAGTAAAAAGGTAAAGTATACCTGATGTCACAAACTTCGTTAACATGCTTGTTGTGTAAACAGCCCAGGAAGGTCTCCTAAGCCTGTTGTTTACGTGACAAAACTGAATTGTGGAAATGCATGTGAAGGAACAGGCTGCTTGGATTCCTTACTCAGTGCCCTTCAGAAAGAATTCTGACATTTTTTTTTCTGGATTTCTTTTCACATGGCTGAGTACTTGCCACTGGGGAGATTGTGAACACGGTAAATTCACCTGCATCTGTTGAGTCCCTCCAGGCCAAGTATCTAGACCTAATATCGGGGTATTCTTTCCCCCCAGATATTTGTAATGGATATGACTAGGCTGTATATCTTTAACTAGACAAGTAGACATGAATGCCGACTTGATCTTCCTTTTAACCCATGTGCTCCTGAAGGAAGATTGGTTTTTTGCTGATTATTTCTATTCTCCGTGAAAATAAGGCGTAACTTACAACATCAAATAATGTTAAAAAGACTTCTAATAGATAGGAACCCTCTGCCTCACCTCTTCCTGTCCTCACATTTCCCCCACTGAAGGCTATCCCTTTCAGCCGCATCTGCTATTTCTTCCAAGACGTACCTATATATTTTGACATAAAAGTATATTTCGATGTAAAAGTGTATATATTGCTATTTTGTCACTCTCTGGTTGAGAAGTTCACTCCCCTTGCTTCCCTCCCCCCGCCCCCATCTTCTCAATATATTTATACAGGTCCTGAATCCCTTTTCCAAACCCTTGAGGCCAGATGTGTTTCAGAATTCAGAATCTGGAGGACTCGGGACTGGTAATACGGTCGTATTACCATGGATTACTTAAATCTCCAGTGGGGCCTGAGGCAAGGCTCCGTAATGAAACATGTTACATTTCTGCCACAAAACATGGGAATGTGGCTACCAAGTGTGATAAATGAAGGCTGTAAATAAACTCACGTAGGCTCAGGTCAGGGTTTGCTGTCAGATGATGTTGCTGCAAACGTACGAAGCTCGGTTGCTTCACAGAGCTTTTTTTGGATCTCACAATGTAATATAAAGACATATAGACCGAGATCATCATTTGGCGAGATCAGTAATGGACGTTTATATTATGACGACAACGCAAATATCGTTCCGCACTGAGTCAAGGGGTATTTTGTGCATTTGTATTTTCTCATGAAATCTTCTGGTTTTTTTGGAGTTATTTTTTCATTAGCTTGGGTTGTTTTTTTTTTTTAATAAGCTCATGGCCAATTGTTTCCATGCTCCAAGAGGTCAGACAGATCCTCTCAATATGTAGTCTGTGGAGGCCTTCCTTCTGTGGCCCCTCTGTCTTTCTCTCCTACACGGGACATGCTTGTTCCCAGTCCTCTTGCGTGCTTTCCATCATTATTCTTCTGTCTTCTTTCTTGGGGTACACCGTCATTTCAGCAAAGAGTATCCTCTAACAGCTTTTGGAGAAAAGGTATCTGAGAAGTTACTTTTCATTAACCTCTTGGATTATCATTTTGCAGGGTAGGGAACGTGAACTTGGACACAATTTTTACTCAGTATTTTATATTTTATTTATTTTTGAGAGAGAGAGAGAGAGAGAGAGAGAGAGAGAGACAGAGCACAAGTGGGGGAGAGGCAGAGAGAGAGGGAGACACAGAATCCGAAGCAGGCTCCAGGCTCCAGGCTCCGAGCTGTCAGCACAGCCCGCGTGGGGCTCGAACTCACAAACCGTGAGTCGGACGCTTAACCGACTAGCCACCCAGGCGCCCCTTTACTCAGTATTTTGAAGACATCTCTTTTTGGTTTCTGGTTTCCAATATTGCTACTCAGAGGTCCCATAGCCTTCTGACTCCTGACCCTTTAGAGGGACATAGTTTTCCCCCTGGATGCTTTTAGTATCTTGCTTTCTCTCTAGCCTTTCTAGCTTTTTCAGTTCTCGTATTGGGCATGGAGTGAAGATGTTTAATCAGAAGACTCATTTTCCTCAACTCTAAGGATTGTTCTTATATTTTTACCTTTGATGGTCTCTCCCCCTCCATTGTATATCTTTGAAATTCCCGTTAGGCTCAAGGCTCAGAGCATCTCTAAAGCTTCCCAGGTTTATACAAGTAGGGATACATATTGCTTTTCTAAGGTTGTTTAATCTCCTTTTGTCTTGAAATTGAAAACCCACTAAGAAGTCATTATTGTTTTGACACCAGTGCATGAGATTTAGGTGGAGACATGTGGATGATGTAACAATGGAGGTTTTTCTCTGGCCACCTCTGAAAATACCCTAAATAAAACAATCTGTTCTATTTTCACAGACATTGACGGGAGCGTGGTTAAAATATGGGCCATTGACTGAAGATGAGACTCCATGTCGGGATTTTTCCCTTCTGCTTATTAGCTCTGTGATTGTGGCTGAGTGGCTTAAATTTCCCTGTTCCTTGGTTTTCTCATTTATAAAATGGGCCTAATAATAGAGCCGACTTTCTATTGTTAGGAGAATTAAATGAACTAATACTTGGAAAACCCATAAAAAAAAGTTCATGGCAGAGTTGACATAATCTAGCAATTTTAGGCATTATTTTTGTGACCGCATCTCCAATTTCTAAGGCGATTCTCACTTCTGAAATGGGGTTAGTCGTTCATCTTTCTTTGGTGCGCAGTTTCCTAAGTGACTGTGAAAAAGGGTCTCCCTAAAAATGACGAGAATAATAATGCTGATCACTGTGTCTGCCTGTCCAGAAAGGCCTGACTTCAGGCATGCATTCTAGGTGTTTGCCCACGAAAGAATCTGCCTTTCCCAAGGTGGCTGTACGTATCAGGAACAAAACACATGAGTGGGTGTCCCAGCAAGGAGGGTGGTGAACCTCCAGAGAAGCCGAGCTTCTAGAAACACTTAAAAAGATAATCAGCACGACTATACAGGGACGAAGGCTGAGAATGGAAATGATAATGTGACGGAATGATGGGAATGTAAATTATTTTCAAAGCTGTTTTTACAACAATAAGATTTGTAAAGTGAAGGAAGGGCACGGAATTCACAGCACAGGACATATAGGGAGGAAAAAGCCAAAAGCAGAGAAGGCAGTACGCCAGGTTCGATGTCTCACCTAATTCCCCATAAGCTTTGATTGCAGCATAGCTTTGTGACTTGCATTAGTATTCCCTTCTTATATTTCCTCCAGTCTTCTGCCTAATTTTTTTTTTATCCTGGCTTCGAGGCAAGATTAGTTTTCAGCCTCTTGTGTAATAACTGAAATAGAATGAAAGAATATGATGGCCAAGTGGCAGGTGGGTGTACCCTTCTCTCAGAAGGCTGTGGAAGTCAACGTCTGGGTCTTTTGTCTTTTGCTCTTTAGGAATGATGTTCCCGACCTTCAGTGACATCCACTTGGCCCCCTTTTCTGACGAACAGCTCTACATGGAACACTACTCCAGAGCCAACTTTTGGTAATGTTCTCTTCTCTCTTCCATTCCTTTTCCCTTAGAGTAAGCCAGAGTTCGGCATTTTGGGTTACCCAGTTGGCGGGGGGCTGGGGGGGCAAGGAGAGGGGTGCTGTGCATGCATAGGATGTTTAACAGCACCCTTGGCCTCTACCTACTAGTTGCCAGGAATGCCTTTTCCCCCGTTGTGAAACCAAAAATGTCTGTCCAGATATTGCCTAATGTCCCTGGCAGGGGAAGCGGGGCACAGAATCATCCCCTGTTGAGAATCACTGGAGTAGACAAACCAGGGAGCTGCTTACGCACTGTCACCCATCCAGAAGACCACCTGTTGCTGGAATGACAGCATCCTCCCCCTGCCTGCTGGCCGTTTCTCCCCACTGAACACCATCCACTCCTTGGGCTCAGAGCTATGGCTTCCGTTAGAACGCACCTCGCGGTCAGAGGGCATGGGAATCAGTACCTCTTGATGTACATGAGTCGATCAAAAATTTTTTCTGGAGTTTTCTCACCAGTTGGCTATTGGCTTTTGGACGGTTCGCTTTCTCTCTTGAGACCTGGTTTCTTCGCTTGTAAAACGAGAACCAAGACAAAGCCGCCGCCGGTTCTAAACCGCCATTCTTGCTGGCATTCTTTTTTGAGAACTGGTTTTTACAAGGAGAATGATGATATTGGACCCACGGGAGGGAGAAACAGAACAGATACCCTCCGAGTGGGAATGCTGGGTGTGTAGGAGGACAGGCATGTACTGGCATATGGAAGCGGATGGATGCTAAAATTTAAGCTTTGAGTTCCAGCTGACGTACGTAGAGCCTTCCAACACAGAGATATATCCACAGTTGATTTCCGGGTTTTTTTTTTTTTTTTTTTTTTTTTTTTTTTCTCTTTGCAACCCTCTCTCTTGGTGAAGAAGCAGCAGATAGGAGGCACTTTGGTTTCCCAGGTTACCAGCTCTTTGAGGAGTAGGGTCAACGGGCTGAAATTCTTCCTTTCTCTCTGATTTTTTTTTTTCTTGCAAAATAGGCTTTCCTAGCACAGACTTGCACTTCGTGGTTTCGGCTCAATCTGTACCTTTGAAGCTCCAAGCCACATACTTCCCAATGGGGGTGAGTGGCTTCTTGGAGCATGGCGGGGGAAGACCCTAATTATGATCATTGTTCTTTGGGCTCCTGCCGACCCTCAATGTTTATATTTTAAATATAAGCCTCCTGAGTAGGCGAAGAGGTTGGAGAGGCAGGAATTTCAGGTAACGGAAGAGACCAGACTCCTTCCCCCAGTGGGGCCGCGGGGTAGCGCGTTGTCCGGGTAGCTTCGTGTGCCTTCCCACCTGTTACCACCTGCCGCCAGCTTAGCTCCCTGCGAGTGAATGGTAATGATCACAGCGGATTGGCCAGGCTCACCAGCAGCATACAAACATACTGCTATTTATTCCATCTAAAAAGAAAAAAAAGAACCTTTTTTCTGTCTCACTTCCCCAGTTAGCCACCACCCATCTCTCTGAGTCCCTCTGCAGCCAGATTCCTCAAAAAGGGTCGTCTCTCCTTCCAGTCTCCAACTCTTTCCTTCAGTTTCTCTCTTAAGACATTCCTCCGTGGCCACTCTTACCAAGGTCGCCGGTCTGCCGACCTCCACGTGGCTACATCCAGTGATCAGACCTCACCTGTCAGCTTATTTAGCCCACGCCAGCTTTTGAGCAGCGTTTGAAACGCCCAAAACCACCTTTTTATTTCTCTCCTTTCTCACTGGTCGCTTTCTCAACCAGTCCTCCTCTGGTTCTTACCTGTCTCCTTCACCTGCTGACGTTGGAGTGCCCCAGGACACAGTCTTGGAGCTCTTCTTCGTCCACAGTCACTGCCTTGGCAAACTCACCCATTCCCGTAGCTTCAGATAGCATCTGTACACTCCTGATTCCCAAGTGTATCTCCTGAGCTCAGACATGTCCTGGAAACTCCATATTGTTACAGCCAGCCGCCCCCTGCGCATCTCCCCTTACAGAGACGTACCATCCAAACTCAACTCGTCTCCCCCACTTCCCCTCAAAATCTGCACCGGTCATGGTCTTTCCATCTCAGCCGATGGTAACGTTGTCCTCCCAATCATTCAGACCCCAGACCTTGAAGGCCTCTCTTTCTTTGTCACCGTATCTAAACCATTGAGAAGTTCTGTTGGTTCTACTTTTGATTATACCCAGGACCCTGTCCAGTCTCAACTATATTCACTCTTCCCCTTTGTTCCCAACACTGTCCTCTCTCATCTCCATTACTGTGACCGCTTCTTAACCTGTCTATTCCCAGCATTTCCAAAGCCTTCTGGTAAATTCTGTCCAGTCAGGTTCCTCATTTCCCAGGACCACGTTCATTCAGCTCCCACCACATAGGCTTCCTTGCTGATTTTCAGACATATCCAACCACCTTGGAGCCCTTGCATTTGCTTATCCTCTTATGTGGAATACTTTCCCCCCACTATTCACATGGCTAATTCCTGCACCTGCATAAAGTCTGTCAAAATGTCAGCTATCCTGGGCATCCTATAAAATGGCGGCCATAGCACTCCCTATCCCACTCTTCCTGCTTTGTGTTTTTCCTCTAGCACTTATCACCTCCAAAAAGAACTATAATTCCTTTATTTGTTATTGTTTACTGTCTCCATCCTTCCTGATAAAATGTAAGCCCTGCAGAAGACCAAATTCTGTCATTTTTCACTCTTGTATCCCAAACACCCTACATTTCAAGTGCCTGTCACATGGTAGGTCCTCAATAAATATTTTTGAATGAGTAAAAACTCCAGTAATCTCAAGTGAGTGTGCAAATAATTACTGTTAAATTTTAGTTCTCTCTTCAATTTCTCTATTAAAAAAAATAATACCGTGAATATCATTTCACAGCTTTTTTACTGTTTAAAATTTTATTTTTTATTTTTATTTAGTTTTGGTTTCAGGACCTTGTTGACTTGTTCTCAAATTTTCTCAATATTCTCTTGCTGCAGAGTATTTCTTTTGTTACTATATCATAGTTTATCAACTCAAGCTATCCAATGTTGGATATTAAATTATTATTATTTTTTTAATCTTTATTTTTGAGAGAGAGAGAGAGAGCAAGCAGGGGAGGGGCAGAAAGAAGAGAGGGGACAGAGGATCTGAAGCAGGTTCTGCATGGACAGCAGCGATCCCAATGCGGACTTCAAACTCATGAACTGTGAGATCATGACCTGAGCTGAAGTTGGATGCTTAAGCAACTGAGCCACCCAGGTGCCCCTGGATATTAAACTATTTTAATTGCTAATTTAATCCTATAAACTTGATAAGAAACAACACTAAGGGGTCTGTCTGCATGGCTTAGTCGGTTGAGTGTCCCAACTCTTGATTTCAGCTTGGATCCTGATCTCACAGTTGGTGGGATCAAGTCCCATGTCAGGCTCCACGCTAAGCCTGGAGCTTTCTTGAAATTCTCTCTCTCTGTCTCTTTCTGCCCCTCTCACCACTTAGAAATTCTCTCTCTCTCTCTCTCTCTCTCTCAAACAAAAACAAAAAAGCAACACTAAGGCATTATTTCTATATTCTACAAGAATATAGAATTTTATAGAATTCTGTATCTTAAATTCTATAAGAAACAATACTACAGTGAACATCCTTTTATAGAAATCTTGGTTTGCATTCTGATTATTTCCTTACAATAAATTGCTAGAAGCAGAATTACTGGACCAAAAGGTGTGAAGAAGGATCTTTAAAAAAATTATTCTTATATATTGCCAAATTGCCCTGTAGAAAAAGTTTTACCAATTAACACTTCCATCAGGGGTATATGAGAATGTCTGCTGAGTCTTGCCCATACGGGCTATGTTTTTTTAAATGCCAATTTGATTTGAAAAAAAAAAATGGTGGCCAGTTTATTTTTAATCTGTATGTCTTTGATAGCTAGTGCATTTGAATGGTTTTATTTTTAGTCAACAAACACGAAAAAAAATGTTCAAAAAAATATCTAGTTAACAAAATTCCCAGCCTTCACTCTCCTTCTAATTCCCCTCCCTCTATGAAGAGGTTTCTGCATTAGGGTGACTGGGATGAGGCCCTCTGGTTGCACTTGTGCAGGGAAATGGGTGGTGAAAGTGTGTGCAGTTGCCATTACAAGAGGTGTAAAAGTGAGGGGCACCGGGGTGGCTCCGTCGGTCGAGGGCCCGACTTAGGCTCAGGTCATGATCTCGTGGTTCGTGAGTTTGAGCCCCGCGTTGGGCTCAGTGCTGACAGCTCAGCGCCTGGAGCCTGCTTCAGATTCTGTGTCTCCCTCCCCCTCTGTCCCTCCCCCACTCGCTGGTGCACACACACGCGCTCTCTTTCTCTCTCTGTCTCAAAAATAAATAAAAACATTTAAAAAATTTATTTAAAAATTAAAAAACGAGAGGATGACCATGAAAGTGCTGGCTGAGAGGAGGAAAAGCAATGAAAAAAAGTGATTTAGGTATATTCTGGAGAAGGGAGCTGAGAAACTGAGGAATAACAGGCCGAATAAATAAGATCATCAGGTGTAGTCAGTGATCGGTCCTCACCTGACTTTCTCATCAATCAGTACTTGGCACCATTGAGTCATCACTTCTGGAGCCTGAGTCTGGTTTTCCTCCTTCATTATTGGCCCCAACTTGGTCTCCTTGTTGATTCTTCCTCAAGACCCAAGTCTTCAGGGTTGGATTGATTCCAAGTTGGCTCTTACCGTCTTCTCCTTTCGGTCTCTATTCCCCTCCGTACTGATCTCATTCCATCTCCTGGCTGTAAATACGGTCTTTATGCCAGAAACTTCTGTAGTGGGAACTCCAGCCCACACCTCTCCTTGGAACCATAGACTTTAAGTGTCCAACTGGCTAGTGACAAGTCTGTGTGGATGTCTCTTGGGCATCTTAAATTTAACATGTCCAAAGGCAAGCTGCTGACCCTTGTCACCATCCCCCTGCTCACCACTGCAAAACAAAAAGACAACAAGCCAAACAAAACACCCTGCTTCTGCTATAGCCTTGCAATAGCCTTCCAACTTGCTTCCTCTTCTTCCTTGATGACACATAATTCAGGTCATAGTCTTCCTCAGCTCAGAACCTCCAGTGGCTTCCCACCTCCTGCACTGTAAAAGCCAAACTTCTCCCTGTGGTTGATAAGACCCTCCAGGATCTAGTGCCATCCTGCTCCCCTTGTGAGGTGGTTTCTTATCACTCCTTTCTTATCCTCTGGGTCTTCAGTGACTGCTCTCCTTGCCTCTCCATGGACATGCCAGGCTTGCCGCCACCTCACTGGCCTCTGCCAGAAATGCAGATGGTCCCATGGCTTGCTCTCATCTTCTTCAGGTCTTAGCTCACACGCCATCTTCCCAGGAGACCTGCTCTTAATTATAAATTACAATCTCTTCCCTCCTGGAAGCCCGTATCTCACTTCTCACTTCGTTTTCCCCCACTTCACTTATTATCATCTGCTGTATTATATGTTTTGACTTATTTATTTAATGTATTGTCTGCAGGTTCCATAATAGTGGCTATTTGTTTCACGCTGTTCCGCATCATCTCATCTAGCTAGTAGTAGTTGTTCCGTATTCATTTATTAACTGGAAGATAAATGCATTGGCGTAAGAATTCCTTACATATTAAAGGTATTAAGACTTTGTTGTATTTTCTTCAGAATTTTTAATTTGCCTTGTAACCATCTTTGTGATGGTTTTCACCACAGAAGAAGTTAAAATATTTTTGGGTAGCTAGATCGACCAGTGTATTCTTTGGTAGTTTCTTTCTCTTCCTTTATTTGGAAAAGGGCTTCCCCACCGTAAGATTAGTATTAACTTCTTTTTCTTTCATGTTTTCACTTTTTCCATTTAACATTTTTTTAATTTTTATGTTTAACTCTAAAATTCATTGTAGTTTAAGTATGTGGTAAGCATAGAATTTTATCCTTTCCAAATAACCAATTATGAGGCTCTCTCAGTAGACAAGGGTACTACATTCTGATGTTAGTAGCAGTCACCTACAAAATTAACAACTTCCTTATTTGATCAAGACTTCTTGCCCCTTATTAATTAAGATTCTAGAAACTACCTCCTGAGAATAATCTCAGTCATAAAGAATCATCATCCCCAGCTGTAAAACTTCTTTATGTGATGTTACTACTGATATTATTTAAAATAATTGGTTCAGGGGCTTAATTTTTTTTATTTTCATGTTTATTTCTTCTTGAGAGAGAGAGAAGAGAGAGCACAAACGGGAGGCGCAGAGAGATACAGAGACACAGAATCCAAAGCAGGCTCCAGGCTCTGAGTTGTCAGTGCAGAGCCCGACGCAGGGCTCGAAGCAGGGCTCCAACTCACGAGCTGTGAGAGCATGACCTGATCCCAAGTCAGACGCTTAACTGACTGAGCCACCCAGGTGCCCCTGTCAACTTCTAACTGTAAAACCTTACCAAGTTAATTTAATCTATCTGAGACACAGTATCATTATTCATAAATTAAAGGTAATAATACTCCCTACCTGGGGATGGGGGCCTTTCAGAGATGGGCCCTCTACTTATACTTTGCTATTTTGATAGCCCTTTCTTCACAGGCCAATGTGAGGGTTCTGCCAGATTCTGAAGGTCTCCCAGTTGTATGTTGAGGGACTCAGAAAATAACCACAGGGTGGGTAGGAGCCCACTGGGTCTCTGTGAGATGGACTTGGCCCAAAGGTTGGAGAACATTTACCATGTGTGCGGTGGTGGTCCTTCAGCGTCATTCATTAAGAGGCTGGGCCTCTACGGCAGTCATGGACCAGTGGTCTCTAGACCCATAAGCCATATCTGGAAATTGGACCTGGAAATTGGGTGAGGGACCTCATCTCTCCATTGTGGCAGCCGACATCATCCTGCTTACCAGCTAGCAGATGTGTTGTTGTCATTGTTGTTACATAATTTGAACACTATCCTAATTAACTCTATATCTGTCTGACATCTCTGGGAACACGATGGTCTGTTCACCACCACCACAGGTCAGGGTACCCTCACTGTCACTGTAGCCTTGCTTCCCAACACTAATTATGTCCTTCTTGACTCTGACAGGTAATTACCGCTTCCTTGATTCTGACCTCTGAAATTCCCTCCAAATTGTGCTCACTAGGAACGCAGTGTAATGGCAGCAGCAGCATTTTTAATCTGCCGAGGACAGCCACCCTAAGCTTCCCAAAGATGCCATTGCTCTCTTACTTGTTGATCCCCTATTACCTTTGTGAAAGGAGGGTGTCTTGGGTCTTTCCTGAGAATGTAGTCAGGGGAAATGTTCTTGGGTCTTACTTGGTAGATCTTTCTAGCCTTTCTGAGCCTTCTGACTCCTTCCTTAATACTATGCTGCAGAAGTTCTGGAATCACCACTTCATTGACTGCAGGCCATCATGATGACCAAGCTTCAAAGTGACATCCCAGCAGACTGTTAGGTCTGGTATTTTGTTAGAACACTGAATCCTGTGAGTGCCCACGTCAATGAAATTGTGTCCTATCCTGACTCACATTCTACCCTTTCTAGTTCAAGATCCTTAAAATTCACTTCTATACGTATTTCCCTGGTTTTTAGCAGGAAATATTAGTCAGCTTGTACATTGTCTTCAGTATGTAAGTTAGACTCTTCCAGAATAGGAATTGACTTACTGCTCAGGCTGTGCTTGAGTTATCAACCTGACAGCCATGAGGGACCATTAGCCTGAAGGCAGCTGGCAATAGAGAAACTGATCTTGAGGAGAACAGAATTATCTTGCAAGGCACAGGCTTCAGGAAATGGGGTTGTGCAGCCTTCAGGAAGCTACTGCTTGGACAAGAAGGATAAGAATTCTGCTTCTGTTCACCTGAAGCATTCAGGGAGAGTTGGGAAGATGTTTTCAGGATTCTGCCCCTTGTTCACTCAACTCTCCCAGTCCCAGGCCTCAGGGTCCTACTCTTTGCCAGCCAGGGTGCCAGCTATGATACATAAGACCTATCAAGGTTGCATTCCCAATCTCCTTTGCAGCTCTTCTGCTGTTGCTGGTTTACTATCTTGAACTCAGCTTGGGTTTCCCCAAGGAACTCAGTGTTAGGTAGAGTTGATAAGCTACAACTTCATTAAAGAATGTAATTCCAGCAAAACAAGAATGAGAAGTAAGAGAGATTCGGAGAAGGAGGGAGAGCTAATGCAGAAGCACATTACTCATCTGACCACCACATGGTATCAAACACCAAGAAACTGCTTGATCCCTCAGGGCCATCTCCAGAGGCTGAATGAACTACATCTCCAGACAGTGTATACAGAGGATTGGGGAGATTTGTCCACTGCCTGTTATCTCCCCGTTGGTCAACTGTACACCCCTCAACATTAACTAGCCTATACCTTTGGGTTGTGAATGTGTCAACACCAGATGGGTCTCACGGCATCCGTGCCCCAGAGTCAAGAGGAATACCCTCGGGTGGAAGTGGAAGGATGCACAGTGCCGGCCTGAGGTGACGCACCGTTGGGCTGTGCCCACATGGGGTCAAATGAGCTCGTACCTTGGCACGACAGGTCAGAATACATGGCTGAGGCTTTCAGAGAACGGGTAAGACTGAGAGGATCTGAGGTGGCACTGAAATGGTGGTACACCACTTAAGGAACCAAAAGATTTGTCTCAGTTTCCTTTCCAGGGAATTGTGAGCAGGTGGTACGCATCCATCATGGTGGACAAGGGCAGTGCCAGTTGAGTGATAGCAGGATGCCGGTGGTGGATGTCCTGTAGTCGTTTGTACTTATGAAAATCAGAAGTCTGTGCTTGCGAAGGATGAGGGAAGACGAATGTGGGAAATCTTCCACGGGCCCTGAGTGCTCTCTTCTCGCACCTGTCTACTCTGAGTCTACAAGATGCCTTATTGACCATGGCGCTGAGACTGCTAAATGTCTTATTGACCACAGTGCTGCTGAGAAACACATTATTTTTAAGGAAATCCATTCATCTGAGTGGACAAACTGCTCAATTCCACTGAGAAGGTAATGGATGGTTTGTTCCCAGGCTAATTCTGCCTCCAAACAGAAATTTCTACTGAAGGTTCTTTTGGCGTAGCAAGAGTTTCGTGCCTTCTGGTCTTTCCCAAAAATATATCTGGCCCTGATAGTCACCGGTACCCAGAGACACCATGTGGACCAAATGAGAACATTTCAAATGGGAATATGATGTAACCGAATTTTGGTGGGGAGCCAAGAATATGGCACCACATACCACAGAGAGGGAACTTTTGAAGGAACACTGCCATGACCAGTGTAATCGTGTTTCAATTCCCCTGCGCCCGTGTCCTTGTTCCATTTATGCCTTCACGGTTGCTTCACTGTAATCTCCTTTCAGCCACTGGTATTTCTTCTTGATATCCCCTCTGCTTCTCTGTGTATGGCTGCAGTTCTGGCCCCCACCTGGCTTTTGTGCACAGAAGAAGCTTCAGTTTCTACATTCATTTTTTTTTAAATTTTTTTTCAACATTTATTTATTTTTGGGACAGAGAGAGAGACAGAGCATGAACGGGCGAGGGGCAGAGAGAGAGGGAGACACAGAATCGGAAGCAGGCTCCAGGCTCCGAGCCGTCAGCCCAGAGCCCGACGCAGGGCTCGAACTCACGGACCGCGAGATTGTGACCTGGCTGAAGTCGGACGCTTAACCGACTGCGCCACCCAGGCGCCCCTACATTCATCTTTTATGTAACTTATGTCAAACTCCTAGCTCTTCCACAATATCCGTCCCTTTGGCTACCCACGTTGAGACCTTATTTTTTTTCTTTAACCGTGTAGTGTCTCTTTCAGTGTTGCAGACACAGTACAAGTGTCCCAAGTGGAAGGAGTTCAAGTGCAATGCCAAGGTCCAAGCCAGGCTCGGGAAACTAACAGGGAGGTTTGGAGTAATGGAATAGATGACCCCAGTGTGGTCTAGGATGAGGCTGAATACACACTCTTCCTATGGGCAAAGTGCCTTTGTGAAGGAGTCTGATCTTTAAAATGGTGAATTCCTCTTTCCATGCATTCCCTGCAGTTCCAGCAGGCAAGTTATGGGCTTGGAAGAAACTAAAATTTGTGATGGGAAAAGGAGCATTTTAGACGTTGCGCACTTCGCACTAGAGGGGAAGCCATTTTTAAAGTCATGGAGAGTGTTCGGGACTGCAGCTGGAAGGGCAGGTGCACGAGCCTTGGGAGTGTCCGTTACAAACAGGGCGGTGACTCCTTCGTGCCACATCTCAACAAAAACTCTTCAGTGTTTACAAACGGGCTTTTGTTCAGAGAAGAAGCTTGAACTTCCATATTCATCTTTTTCGTAACCTAGCTCTTCCAGGATTTCTACTCTCGAGCCCATAGACAACAAATGCACATTTAGGAACTCACAGCTCCATACCCACGTCTCCTTTGCAGCTGTTGGAGGAAAACTCTTAGACTTGACTCTCACTGGGTCAGACGCCCAACCCTGGGATCATTGCCAAGACCAGGGCAGTAAGATGCTCTGATTGACTGGGACTGAACCACATGAGTCAAGGGCAGAGATAAGACACCACCCAAGTCCCAAGGACCGAGTGTAAGGGAGAGATGCCTTCCAGAAGAAAATCTGGTGCTGTCACCAGAAGAAGAGCAACTGTTTGCTGCTTAGAACGAACAAGCGATGTCCACCTAATTGTCTTGATGGACCCACTCTTCCTTCTGATACAGGCTTCCATAGGTCCAATTGCTAGGCAAACCAGTAATGTCTACACTTACACCTGCACACCCAGGGATGCCCCTTGGATTCCTTTATGGAATCACAGGCTTGCCCTTACTTCTTACGAAAGATGCACAGTCTGAAGCTTGGTTTCTTTTAAGGACTGTGCATTTATTTCCCGCTCTTTTTTTTATAGCAAAAAAAAAAAAACAAACCCATATTTTAAAAAATGTAGAGTATATACATATATCGCATATAAAATATAAGCCACATTACTTTGCTGGAGTTTAAACCCCAAAGACCAAAGACATCATGAGCCAAGCATCTTTATAGATACCACTTTACACAGTGGTATGTCTGCATTCTACAGATGGGGGAGATGGTCGCAATCGGTATATATAAGAGACATATAAGAAACTAAGAAGATATACCTTGTTCCTAGACGTGCATCCTTTTCCTGTGAGCCATCCCCACAAGGCCATCCCAGCCACCCTCTCATTCTGCATCCACAGTACCACGAGCACCATGTGTGTCTTTGGTGACATTCTTCGATCCCTGTGTTTGTTTTCTAGTTCGTAGGGTTTATACATCTCTCCTCACATTGGCATCACCTTGGTTTGTAGGGTTTATATATCTCTCATCAGGTTGGCATAACCTTGGTTGTCACTGTTGGTAAAGTATATAGTACATTAAGACACAAAATAGTTGCTTAATTGTCGGGGTGCCTGGGTGGCTCAGTCGGCTGGGCGTCCGACTTCGGCTCAGGTCATGATCTCATGGTCTGCGAGTTCGAGCCCCGCGTCAGGCTCTGTGCTGACAGCTCGGAGCCTGGAGCCTGCTTCAGATTCTGTGTCTCCCTCTTTCTCCGCCCCGCCTCCTTCTCTCTCTCTCAAAATTAAACATTAAAAAATTTTTTAAAAAGAGTTGCTTAATTGTCAACAGCAGAATAGGGTCTTTCCTTCCTTTCCTTCCTTTTTCCCCTTTCTTTTCTTTCTTGTTTGTTTTTTTTCCAAGGGAAGGAAGCTCCTCAATGGAGGTGAAGATGTAAAGATATTTTTTAAAGCAAAATGCGCGATCTGTGCTGTGAGAGCGCATGTTCATATCGTCAAAGAGAGCACTCACATCACAGAAGCTCCCCCCTGTGAATGCAAGAGGCCAGTGCTGACTCCTCTAAGAGAACAAAGGCGGTACCACTTTCCTTCCAAGACAGATCCAGGAGGCTGGTGGGGAGAGATGTGTGGACGAGGAGGAAGGACAAAAACCAAGATGAACTGGTGAAGACCCAAGAACAAAGGAGGCCAGAGAGGTAGCTTCCCCCTCATGGCTCTCCAAGCTGAGCTCTGCGTGTAGAACCTGGAGAAGTTCATGTCCGCATAAACGGGTTGCCTCTTTCTCTGTGCTCTGGGTCTGTTTAGGCCTAGCTAATAGGACCGTTATTTTCCTTCTGGGCTCTCTTGGCAGGACTTTCCAGACTTTGCATGTATTATGGTGGAGAGGGAGGGGAGGGGAGTTGGAACTGGGAAGTCAGAAGAAGAAAACACACGTGGTCTCTGCCTTATGGGCTCATAAAGAGGCCATAAGTTAACTTGGAAAATAAAACCCACAGATGATGAAAACAATGGAAATTATCCCCAGCTTCCAAGTCAACAGACTCGTTTCCTGATTCATCCCCCCACATTGTCACTTAGGAGACCCAGAGAGATGCCAGCTCCCATCTGCTTTAATTATTTTGCAATGCATTTCAGAAGAAGATTTGAGATTTCTAAGAATCAGAAAGATGGTCTGGCCGGAAAGTTTTTAAAACCCAGGCGGTGGGCTGTTGGCCCACCGCAGTGCACACCCCAGGAGTCATACCTCCGTGTACCGCAATGATCGTGGCTGTTGGGCTTTCATTGGCACCACACAAGGCAAAGGGCACAGACTTGGTCCCTCCGAGGCTGGGTACAAGGGATAGAGAGCAGTTTGCAGCCTCAGGCACTGCCGGGTGGAAAGCTGCCTTTGTCCTTGGGGATTATCCTTCCCCTACTTGGTGAGGATTGTAGAACCGGTAACTTAGGAGTGGTCAACCCCGGTTGCACGTGAGAATCACCTGTTGAGCTTTGGAAACAGGCAGTAGGTTTACACCCTGGATCCAGTGAATCACAGTTGGAGGGATGCAGTCCAGGCGTCAGCTTTTTAAAAGCCTCCCAGGGATTGTAAAGGATGGACTGGAGTCCTTCTGGGCTTTCTGGGAAACTCTGTCCCGCCTCCGTCCCTTTCCTCTCTTTCCCCCTCTCCCTCACTTTCCTTCTCCCCTTCCTTCCCTCTAACGAAAACTTTGTGACAGTGACTTATTTATTTCCCCCTAAAACACCTTCACTCTCCTTCTAAACACTGCAGTGTTTCCAGAATTTTCTAGACTTACAGGAGCCTTGTGTTCAATATATGTATTCGTATTTTGGCTGCATTGTGGGCCAGC
Organism: Acinonyx jubatus; assembly: GCF_027475565.1. NCBI lineage: Eukaryota > Metazoa > Chordata > Mammalia > Carnivora > Felidae > Acinonyx > Acinonyx jubatus. The sequence goes on along the minus strand of NC_069391.1, from coordinate 84,698,117 downwards.
CTGGCCGTGCCCCTTGTTGGAAGGAGAAGATTAAGAAACACGTAATGCAACTGAAGAATCTTGGGGTAATGATCTTCCATTTGTCCATTTTCTTCATTGGCACCTGTGCCCACGCATAGGCCTGTTACGGACACCCAGTCTTCCGTTCATTCCCTCAAGATAGATAGATGAAAGCTAGCTACGTAACTGTTAATCCTAATAATATACCAGCCTTGTGCTAAGTACATATACACTGATGAATAAGAAAATACTTTTACTTTTAAATGGGCTAAACTTAAATATCGTATTGTAACACAAGATTTAATTTTTTTTTATTTTTTATTGTTTTAAATGTTTACTTTTGAGAGAAAGAGAGAGATACAGAGCATGAATAGGGGAGGGACAGAGAGAGGGAGACACAGAACCCGAAGTAGGCTCCAGGCTCCAAGCTGTCAGCACAGAGCCCGACCTGGGGCTTGAACTCAGCTCAGAGCCTGACACGGGGCTCGAACTCACAAACTGTGAGATCATGACCTGAGCCGATGGACACTTAACCGGCTGAGCCACCCAGGTGCCCCTTAAAATGTTTTCAATGGGACCATTTGAGCTGAGTCTCAAAGACCGGGTAGGAATGAACAGGGCAAAAGAGGGGAAGGGGATTTCGAGGCAGAGGCGAAACCGAGAGGAGGCTGAGAGCTAAGAAATGGCTCGTGCCCCTCAGGATCCGCCTGCAGTTCAGTGGGGTTGCTTTTTACTTGTCGGATGAGAACTGGCTGAGAGAGCATCCCAAGCAGACTCCGCGCCATCAGCCCAGAGCCCAGCTCAGGGCTGGAACCCACGAACCATCAGATCATGACCTGAGCTGAGGTCAAGAGTCAGACGCATAACTCACTGAGCCACCCAGGCGCCCGTCACCCCCCCCACCCCCCGCCCCGCCACCGGCCAAATAAAGCTACTCTTAATCGACACCCTAGATCTCTCCTCTCAAGAGTTTAGACCACTAGCCAAGCTGACCCAGAGCGCCTGCTGGGTCCCAGGTGTGGTCTGAGGCATGGTCCTTCCCTTACGTGAAGGTAAGACAGCCAGGGGTGTGCAGGTGAACGCTTTGCCTCTGGCTCTCGGAAGGAAGGAAGCACAATGTGTCGCGTTTGTCCTCGTCGCTGACCACAGATTTGAGAAGAACTGTGCACAGTGCGCTGAGACAAGCAGGTTCCAGGCTCCCCACCAGGCACGGCCCTCGCTCACTTGGGACTCTCCTGCCGTCGGCCACCCCAGCAAGCGTCATCGGGAAGTTGCAGGCCGGAGGCTATGACAGAATAGAAAACAGAAATCTGTTTCCTGAAACGGGCTTTAGGGAGCTCAAGTCATGCTCTGGGTTGGATAATGAGGGGGCCAAGGAACTGTGTTTCAGGACTTGGACAGTAGGTGCTAGAGTAGGCAGCCGCTTTGGGGCCCGAGGTCAGGGGTGGGAGCCCAGAGCTTCTAAACATCCTCCTAAAAATCCTCAGTAATCTTCCACAAATAATGTCCTTCACCTCAACCACCTCCCCCTTCTGTCTTTTCCCACCACAGGTCACGTACAAGTCTTCATGTTCGCTGGAGAAAATTCCTTCCTCTGTTTGTCCCCCCCTAGACCAGTTTCCCTTCCCGTGTTCGCACATGTGCCCCAGGCTGCCTCTGAGGACCTGGGAGGTGGCCTCCCAGAACGTCACAGCTGTAAGGGGCTCGGGGACTCTGCGGAGGGGCAAGATGCATGGCGATTCTCTGTGTTCCCTCTTTCAGGCACCAGCAGTGTTTCTATGGGGTCAACCTGTCCAGTCTCCGGGGGGCCGCGGTGGACGAGTATTTCAGGCAGCCGATAGTGGTAAGTGTGCTTCATTCCAGGCTTCCCCCCCCCCCCCATGTGTTCGTCTATCGATCCGCTCGCTCGCCCGCTCGCTCACGCACCTGGGAGGCACCGTGTTGCCAGGCTCTGTGAAGCCGGCACAGAAGAGAAAAAAGAGCTCCTTGGAACCCTGGGTTTTCGAGTGCTCCAGCTCTCATTTCCAATCAATTACGAAAATTCTCAGGGAATGATGCTGTCGGAGGCAAGGAGATTTTCTGACCGCCTTTCAATAAGTCACTTCTAATTCTCCCACTGCCCTGATTCACCCCGTGTACACACTCAGCCCTGGTACTTGTTCAATAATTCATATCTTCCCATTGATTCTGGTGGCCCCAGGCATAGAGGAGGAAGCTCTGTAAAATAAATAGCTTAGATCAGGAGCTTTGCTGTCGAACACGTTGGGGTTTCAGTCGTGGCCCCATCCAACTGTGCGACCTTGGACAACAATAAGTTTGCATTAACCCAAACTGGCTTAATTACTGGGCTTCCAAAACCGCAAAGCCTGAAGCAAGGGACCTGTTGCAGGGGTTCAGACAATGTCACCCGAGTCTGATTTTTCCATCCTTGTAATTTGTCTCCATTGCCTCTGATTTAACCCTATTCTTAGTCAGGATCTCCCCTTGTGGTAGCAAGATGGCTTCAGGGACTCCAGCCTCAGACTCTTACAACTCTTTTAAGTCCCACAGGAGGACCTGCCTTTTTCCAATAACTTGAGCCAGAGCCCCAGGATTAGTTTGGGTAGAGCCTGACCGCCCTCCCTTGGGTCATGCTCCTGCATCTGAAACTGTATTCAGGGAAAAAGTGATCAATGATTGGCCAAGCTAGGGTCACAGGCCACACCCAGAGCAGAGGTAGACTAAGTTTTTCTGGAACTTCCTGGAATGTGCAGAAGTGGTAAAATCTGGATGATTTTCAGATACACCAAACAGCTGCTCCTTAGCACGCAGGAAAGCATGAAGCACTTAGTGCTTGGCGTGCAGAAAACGTGAAATAATTGTTAGCTACTCCGACTGATAGTCATTCTCATTAAGCTCATGCCTTCTAAATCCTAACTCTTGTTGACTTAATACTTCAAGAGGAAAGCCACTTTACAGGCTTGCTTGGGTTCGGTTTATCCTGACCGAAAGATAATGCCTCTGCTTCCTTTCCCCCAAGGACACGTTTGACGTTAGGATTTTGATGGCTCGGACGGTCAAATACACGGTAAACTTCATGGATGCAGAAGAAGCAGATCTGCACAGGTTTGTAAATATCAGCATTACTCCTGGTCTTTAAAGCCTCTTCTCAGCCTTTCTCAGCCCCAGAACCTCAGTGCAGGGTTTTGCCGCTCACACAGGGGCGAGATCTCGGGTGTGAGTCACACACAGGGATGGTATATCAATACTTGTTCCATTTTATTGCAAAACATGGGTATTGCTGCTTCTTTCATGGGTTGTTTTAAGAGCTGAATGAGAAAAACTAAGTAGTAATGGCTTGAACTTCTGCAACCACTCAATGTTCTGAGCCCTTCACTTCCAATGACTCATTTCGTCCTCACGACAGTGCTCTACAGATGGAAGTATTGTTACCTCCATTTTAATGGTGACAGATGTGAGGCAGAGTGGAACACTGGGTTTCAAAAGATCACAGCATTAGTATGTTAAAAAAAATTTTTTTTGAGCAACAGGCAAAAGTTTATTAATGTATAAGATTAGAAAGAATAGTAGTAGAGTGGCGACATTCAAAAGTGAATGCTCCCAACTTTCTTAATGTTTATTTATTTTTGAGAGAGAGAGAGAGAGAAATGCATGCACAAGTGGGGGAGGGACAGAGAGAGACAGCGACACAGAATCCAAAGCAGACTCCAGGCTCCGAGCCGTCAGCACAGAGCCCGACGCAGGGCGCGAACTTACAAACCGTGAAATCATGACCTGAGCTGAAGTCACACGCTCAACTGACTGAGTCACCCAGGTGCCCCATGAGTATATTGGACCTGGGATTTGAACCATTCAGAAGGCTCCAGAGTCTGGGCTGTTTGACCCCTCACTCAGGCCAGTGCCCACATTAACGTCAAGAAGAGTACAGCCTACTTTACGTTAGGTGCTGGGCTAAGTGTTTCACAGGCCCTAGCTCCTTTTCAAAGAGGACACTCAGTAAATGTTAGCTTTGCCCTCCTCCCTCCACTTGAAGAGACTCTGTAATGGGAACTCACTCCTCAGATGGTGCTCTGAATCCCCTTTGGATGATTTTTCACTGGTATTTTGCCTTTTTCTCTCTGGAAGATCTCTATGCACATTTTTTTCTGGGTACGAAATTTAAGACCCAGCCAATTTGTCATCTTTCCTGGACCCCTGAGGAAGCAAGGGCCAGACTCGAGCAGGTGCAGTTGGCCAACGCAAACCATCATCTGTCTGGAGATCACAACGGACAAAGGGTGCTGTGTCTAATCAGCGCAGGCTAGAACCTGCAGCACTAACAAAAAGAAACCTTGAAACAGAACAGATGGCTTAACTGACTGTGCCCCCCTAGGTGCCCCAAGAGACTCTTAACTATAGAGAACAAACTGACGGCTGCTGGAGGGGAGGTGCATGGGGGGGATGGGCTAAATGGGGGATGGGCATAAGGAGGGCCCTTGTGATGAGCCCTGGGTGTTCTGTGTAGATGATAAATCACTAAATTCTATTCCTGAAGCCAGACTACACTGTATGTTAACTAGATTGAATTTAAATAAATTCTTTTTTTTTTTTTAATTTTTTTTTTCAACGTTTATTTATTTTTGGGACAGAGAGAGACAGAGCATGAACGGGGAGGGGCAGAGAGAGAGGGAGACACAGAATCGGAAACAGGCTCCAGGCTCTGAGCCATCAGCCCAGAGCCTGACGCGGGGCTCGAACTCATGGACCGCGAGATCGTGACCTGGCCGAAGTCGGACGCTTAACCGACTGCGCCAGCAGGCACCCCTAAATTCTTGGAAAGAAAAAAAAAAAGAAGCCTCGGTGGCTTATAACACAGGAGTCTCTCTCCCCGACACTGTTTATCTACTGTGCCCAGCTTTCACTCTGTACAGCATCACCCACCCTGGTGCACCAGCCTCTGTCTGGAACAGTCCTCCTCACTGAGGAAAAAGAAGGATCGTGGCGAAGTCTGTACTGGGAATAAGAGCTTCTGCCTGGAAATGACACAGATCACTTCTGTTCACATTTAATTGGCCAAAGTAAATCACGTGGCCGGGCCCGAGCCTGGGTGAGAGGATAATTACAATGCTATCCTATGCCCAGCTCAAGAGAACTGGCATTTGGGAACAACTCCAGTAAGTACCACAGGCCCAGACAAAACGGACTTCTATTGACTTTATCTGCTGTTCCGGGCCCCCTCCTGAGTCCCAGGGAATTTTTTGAAAACTACATCTGTGTTGGCTTCCCAGAGATGTCACCTGTCATTCAGTTTATTTGAATGACTCAGTGTTGATTCAGCAAATGTTTATGGAGATCCTACCCTGTGCCAGATAGAGTGCTGGTGCTTGCACAGGTGCAAAAGGTAATTTTTAAAAGTCTACCCTTGGGGTGCCTGGGTGGCTCAGTCGGTTATGCATCCGACCCTTGATTTCAGCTTGGGTCACGATCCCAGGGTGGTGGGACCAAGCCCCACATCAGGCTCCACACTGAGCACGGAGTCTGTTTAGGATTCTCTCTCTCTGTCTCTCTCTAAAAAAGAAAAAACAATAAATAAATAAATAAATGAACAAAATTTTTTAAAAAATTAAAAAAATAGGGGCACCTGGGTGGCTCAGTCGGTTAAGCATCCAGCTTCAGCTCAGGTCATGATCTCACAGTTCATGGGTTCGGGCCCCACATCAGGCTCTGTGCTGACAGCTCAGAGCCTGGAGCCTGCTTCGGATTCCGTGTCTCTCCATCTCGCAGCCCCTCCCCTGCTCATGCTCTGTGTCTCTCTGTCTCTCAATAATAAACGTTAAAAAAATTTTTTTTTAATTAAATTTAATTTTAAAAAAGTCTACCCTTGAAGAGTTCATAGTCTATTTAGGGCAATGCAAAAAAACAGGAGGAAATAATGACCATGCAATGTCAAAAAATTCAGTGTGATCGGTACAATGGAAAACTCTAGAAATGCTCTGCCACAGGGTGAAAGAAGTTAGGGCTTTGGGGGGGCACCATAAATGCAAATAAGGTACCACCTCCCTTGAAAATCTTTAGAGCACTCTCTAAAACATGTCTCCCCTTAGCGGTGGACGAATAATAACATCTTGTAGTTGTGTAACACTTTTATAGTTTGCAAAGCCCTCCCGTACACATTTTTCCCCATTTGAGCACACGAGGACCTTGCAAAGGGAAGTAGGAGAGAGCCTTCATCGCCCATCAACGGATGAGGTGACTGAGGCTCAGTGACTTGTCAAGTAAGCACCTAGATTTTGTTGCACCTTCCCCACTGTTCTTCCTGTTCCCGCTCATCGTGCATTTGGTATAAACCATGGCCGCCTCGGCGTGACGCTTGCCGTAGCCTGGTGGGAAACTCGTGCAGAGTTTTGTCAAGACGCAGAATTCTCCCATGTGTGGCATCACCCAGGCATTAATCACACACTGAGAGAATCTTGCTGCCAAGGCAACTGTGCTTAAGAGGGAAGGAAAATATTCCGTGATTTTCCCCGATCCCACAAATGCGTCTAGTGTGCCTGTCAACAACAATGAAATAATTCCAAATGTTTCTATGCTCTCTCCTTTTTCTTTCCTTGCAGAGTAGAAATCCCCTTTGTGTTTCAGATGACACAGTCTGGCCTCATCCACGGCCTGGCGTTCTGGTTTGACGTGGCCTTTGTTGGATCTGTGTAAGTATCACCCCTTCCTTGACTATTCTGTCCTACGCCATTCTCTGCATTGTGTAGTCGTGGCTTGAAAGTGTTTTGAAGTTGATTTCAACAGTAATACTTGTTTCTCTGGGTTCCGAGAAAGGAAGGCACTTTTAGATTTTAGGGCGAAGTCAAAATGAGACAATTTCCATGGTGTCCTCTCGGCTCTGGCTAACATAGTGTAAAACCTCTTAAGCCAACTGGATTGAGACTTAAAGGGATGGGAAAGGGTCTGTGCTTCATCAGCCCTCTTGGTCTATTCCAGAATAGAGGGTGGGAAGGACCCCCAGCCCCTGCCTTGGCTTCCAGCATGTTATCCTGGTTAGAGAACCTCCTGTACCTGAGTGATACCTGGAATCCTACCTTCCCTGACTCTGTTCACGCCCTCAGCCTCACAGAAGATGCTAGAGAGTCCTTCCTCAATGATCAGGCAGGCATATACCACTAATGCTAATTGCAACATGAGGTCGTTTCATCGTGTCTTCCTTGCCCTTCCTGAAGAGCTTGGAAAGCTTCAGAGGAAAGAGGAGAAAGACCACCTACAAGTTGACTGTCCGTGTTTGGTCTTCCTTGTACGGGCTGTGCCATTACCGTACCCCCAAACCTCTACTCTCCTCCTGACTCCCCTACTCTCTTGCCAGGCTTTCTCATGCTCTCTGACTGGTGAACCCAGTAGCTCTGGGTCACATGACCAGGTGAAAGGAAAGCTTTTGCATTACACTCCTCTCTCCTCCTCGTAAAAACATCCAGGCTTATCACGACATCTGTGGAGAACAGAAGTGCCCATGGGTCTGCGATAAAGCTCAGGGAGCTTGTTGGGGTGGGGGTGCTCCGGGGAGGAGGGGACCCCGGCAGCCTCATCTGGGCTGACAATCAGAGAAAAAGAAAATGCTGTACGAGTCGTCCCTACACCGCAGAAGCATATTTGTTCAAGGAATCCATACATTGGTTTCTCAGACTTTCCCCCAGTGAATCTGTTCCTGCAGGGCTAAGGGAGAGAAGCTTGAAGTGGCCTGCTCCAAGGGGACAGTTCCTTTGAAGTGAAATGCTTTCTCCTACAAAGCTTTAGACAGCTTGCATCCTGCTCCCGCATGTGCCTGAGTATATTTTGATAGAAGAGTGGTTTATATTACTTTGCGGTAAAATTTTGTAAAATGCACCCCCCACGCCCCCACCCCCCTCACTGCAACATCTTCAAGTCAAAATAGACCCTGTAGGGGTCAGCTGTGTGTTCCACGCACACCTTACTCCATCCAAACCAGCGACACGGTCGGGTGAGTCACCAGGACAGGTGACCTTGGTGTGTGGGGGCACAGCCAGGTATTCTCGCATCTCCGTATGAAATGAAGAACGCCCATGTAAACACTGTCACACACACATACATGTGTGGGACGTCTGAGCTGGAAGGACAGCAGAGACCATCTGCCCCAGGGCTTTTCTTGCTTCCAGAAGCCCTCTCAGGTTCCCTGAACAGGTTGGCATGAGACGGTAGGAGGCCAGACTCCAGGCTTGTTACCTTGAGAGACACTTTTCAGACAACTCAGTTCCCAACTTAACTCTATTCCTTGTTGGGCTTCTAACGAACTTTGATTCACAAAGACAGATTGAAGGGCACCCGAATGGTGCAGTCCGTTGAAGGGCCGACTCTTGATCTCAGCTCAGGTCAGAATCTCACGGTTTGTGTGTTCGAGCCCCACATCTGCCATCAGCGCAGACCCTGCTTGGGATTCTCTCTCCCTCTCTCTGCCCCTCCCCTGCTCATGTTTGTTCTCTCTGTCTCTCTTCCTCTCTCTCTCTCTCTCTCTCTCTCTCTGTCTCTCTAAAAATAAATAAACTTAACAAAAAAGACAGATTGACAGAATGGCCAAATCCACAGGTTTGAAGCCTGGCTCTCCAACTGTCTTCTGTGTGATGCTGGGCATGTCCTTTAACCTCTCTGTGCTGACTTTATCAAGTTACTGTATAGACTTAGTGAGGGAATATATATAAAGCTCTTGGGACATTGCCATGGCAATGACCTAAACTGGGCTACCCTTACCTTAAAAGGATTCCATGAGTTGAAAACTCTGCAAACCAACTATCAACCTAAGTCCCCAGTGCAATCCATGCAATATGGCCCCAGATCGTAACTGACGTTTAACTCTTCTCCCGTCCCACAGGGTAACTGTTTGGCTGTCTACAGCCCCAACTGAGCCTCTGACTCATTGGTATCAGGTGCGGTGCCTTCTCCACACTCCCCTCTTTGCCAAAGAAGGAGAGACCCTCTCAGGGAAAGTGCTGTTTGTAGCCAACAGACGGTAAGCTGGGAACTAGACTACTGACTACTGGGCAAGGGGGTGTGAGAGGTGGGAGCGTTTTCAGCACCTCGAAATGGACAGCAGGCTTTACAAAAGCCCAGCTCACTCTGCTACCAAGACAGCAAACGTCTTCCTTGCGATGAGGGCCACAGGGATGGGGAGCTTGGGGTGACTCAAGGGCAGCGTTCTCCACCTGACCACGGAGGTGGTCGGAGTGCTTGCCAAACACTTGAATTATCAAGTGCTTGAAATCCCACATCAGCTCCTGACCTTCCTTGCATCCAGCCACACGCCCTCAAATTTAGTACAATACCATCGATTTGTTCCCCAGGGGACAGGCACAGCAGGGCGATGTGTGGTGTGGGCACAGCAGGACTGGCTGTGTCCCTCTGGTAATGGATTTCACGAGGCCTCTCCTCTGCAGCGATGACTTTGATTTATCTCATTTTTAAGATGCTCTATTTTCTTTCACCTTGTTGGAGCTTCTCCGGGGTGAATCAGGGGAGAAAGGAATAGCGGAGGAGTTCAAGGACTCTCAGGATATTAAGGGTACTCAGAGATCATCTCACTCAACTTCCTTCTCTCCCTACCTCCCACCTCTTCTCGGACCTGCACTTGAACACTCCTGTGATGGAGAGCTCATCCCCTTACAAATCAACCCTTCCATTTTTTTTTAATGTTTATTTATTTTTGAGAGAGAGACAGAACATGAGCAGAGGAGGGGCAGAGAGAGAGGGAGACACAGAATCCCAAGCAGGCTCTACACTCCGAGCTGTCAGCACAGAGCCCCATGTGGGGCTCGAACTCACGAACCGTGAGATCATGACCTGAGCCGAAGTTGGACACTTAACCAACTGAGCCGCCAGGTGCCCCAACCCTTCCATTTTCAAAGTCTATATTTCTTTCCTTACAAAAGCCTAACACGCTCACATATAAATTCAAAACTACAAAAGTGTTTAGAGTCCACACTCGCTGCCATCCCTCACCCAACTCCCCACATGGGGCCCCTTGGTCCATATGCTTCCAGGTGATTTTTCTGTGCATGTACTAATAACATCATTGTGGGGTTTTTATTGTTGTTTTACAAGAAGATTCAACTAGCCGTCTCCCACTTAAGTTTTCACTTAGCATTAAGTCCTGAATCTGTGCACATAGATCTGCTTTGTTATTTTAATCGATGCGTAATAGTGGAGGGCATAGATGTATTACATGTCTTTTTAAAAATCACTGACGGAGGGGCATCTCCATGGCTCAGTTGGGTAAGCATCTGACTCTTGGTTTCAGCTCAGGTCATGATCTCATCGTTCGTGGGTTTGAGCCCCTCACTGTGCTGACAGCATGGCTCTGTGCTGACAGCATGGAGCCTGCTTCAGATTCTCTCCCTCTTTCTTTCTCTCCTCCTCCCCTGCTCGCTCATGCTGCCTCTCTCTCTCAAAATAAATAAATAAACTTAAAAAAACATTTTTTTAAAAAACTGCTGATGGGTTGATACTTGGGTTGCTTCCCACGTTTCCCCCTTTTTTTTGGCCACTGTGAAAAACTCTGCCCTAAATCCCCTTGAACATAAAGCTTGCACAGGGACAAGAATATTTCTACATGAGATCCCTAGAAATGGAGATACTAGATCAAAGGGTATGTACCTGTGACACTCTGATAAATACTACCTTTTATGTATTTTATGTATTTGTACCTTTATGTGCAACCTCAATGGTTGCACCAATGTCCACTCACAGTGATGGACGGCCATGGACGGCCAGGCTCATTTCTGCACTTCTTTTCTCTACACTGCCTGTGATTGGTCTCTGTGGCTTTTGCCAGTAGTGATGTGTGTGCACATGTGAGGGAAGGGAGAGAGAGAACGTTAAGCAGGCTTCTCACCCAGCCCAGAGCCTGATGCAGGGCTTGACCGTGCACACAGGTCTGGGATCGTGACTTGAGCCGAAGTCAAGAGTCAGACGCTCAACTACCCAGGGGCCCCTACAAATACAATTTTTATGTTATTTTATTTTATTTTAATGTTTTCTATTTTTGAGAGAGACAGAGACAGAATGTGAGTGGGTTAGGGGCAGAGAGAGGGAGACACAGAATCCGAAGCAGGCTTCAGGCTCCAAGCTGTCAGCACAGAGCCCGATGCGGGGCTTCAACTCATGAACCATGAGATCATGACCTGAGCTGAAGTCGGACACTCAACTGACTGAGCCACCCAGGCGCCCCTCCATTATTTTTTTCTAACATATCTTGGGTTTCATCCTTCTCAGTCATTTTTTGACCCTCCTCTCCTTTATTCCCCCGATGGGTAAGAAAGAAGCAAACCATTTACCTCATACACCTGTGTCATGACTCCCGGGTTCCTCCAGCCTTCCATACCTTTCTTAAAGCACCAATGTTGTATCCCTGTTATTTGCCTATATGTGAACTTCCCAAAAAAAAGGCCCGAGTCTCATTCTATGGTGTATCCCTCCTGACTTAATTCATTTCAGAGATTTGGCAGTGATGTGGAAGGACCACCTGAATGAATAAGTCATGTCAGGATCCTCCTTTTAGTAAGAATTTAGTCTGGCTCAGTTGAAAGAAGACGCTAAGAGATTATGGACACATGATACTTAGCAGCAGGAAGAAAGGGAGGAAGGCGGAAGGAAGATTTTTTTTTAATATATTAAAAAAGATTTTTTAAATGTGTATTCATTTCCTGAGAGAGACAGAGCATGAGCAGGGGATGGGCAGAGAGAGAGGGAGACACAGAATCCAAAGCAGTTTCCAGGCTCTGAGTTGTCAGCACGGAGCCCGACGTGGGGCTTGAATTCACGAACCGCAAGATCGTGACCTGAGCTGAAGTCAGAGGCTTAACCGACTGAGCCACCCAGGTGCCCCTTTAATATTTTTAAACGTGATTTTTTAAAGTTTATTTATTATAAGAGAGAAAGCATTAGTGGGAGTGGAACAGAGAGAGAGGAGGGAGAGAGAATCCCAAGCAGTCTTCACATCATCAGTGCCAAGCATGATGCAGGGCTTGAACCCACAAACTCTGAGGTCATGACCCGAGACATGACCAGGCTTTGGCAAATATTAAAGGAGAAAACACAGTATAGTCATCAGCACACAGTAGGTCCACAGAAAATCTTAGTTCCATTTTTTTCCCGCCTTCTTCTCTTCCTTACTCTCATTTTTGCTTTAAAATTATTACTTTCCTTGGCATTTTCTCCAAACTCAGCACTTCCTGAATGTCAGTGCTTTGACGTTCTTTCCGGTCAGGTGCTGCTGGTTTGTCCTGCCTTTGGACAGGATCTCCCCCTTCCTTATTGTCAAATATTCTTTTAAACTCTGGCCTCCCAGGAGAACTGCCCCCCCCCCCCCGTCCCCGGGGTAAGCCACACTGGCGTGACAATGGCTGCCTTTTTCTTCCCAGCCAGGACCCCTTGGGATCGTATTGTTAGCGTTTTATTTTCCACAGACTTCCATCATTCTTCGGCTGTCATTCATATTATTGCTGTGGACAATAAAACAGAACGTATGTTTTTTATGAACTTTATGAAATGTACATCCCTCAAGTGCACAGAAGCTGGTGTCCATGAAGTTTTTTGATCGTGTGCACCTCGGAGTAAAGACATTTTGTATATGCGTCCCCCGATTATAGACTAGCATTTATCTTATAATTCTGTGAATGTACTACAGTAATAATAGAAAGTATAAAGTGGAGTGCTCGATATAGAGATATATATACTATATACTATTTATATGCTATTTATATATATACACACACATGCATAGACATGTCTCTGTGTATATACACACATAGAAACTTACATGGTGTATACGTCATAGGACACAAAATTAGAAATAAAAAAGAATGAATGGAAAAAAACAAATATACATAGGCTGACTTGGGGTCTAGCTCAGCCACTCACCCTGGGCCAAGATTTTTTGGAATATACTTTAAAATTTGGGGGTCCCTATGAAGGTCTGCAGTACTCAGGTCTGCCAGGGAATTTGGTTTTCAGAGAGTTCCATGAGCTTTGTGTTATGAAACTAGAAGGAATGCTGACCAAAGAGTTACAGGTTTGGAAGCTCCAAGTGGCGCTCCCAAAGGCCATCTCTAAACTGCTCTGTTTTGCGCTCAACTTTCCTCAGACCAAATATCTACGGGTCTGGACAGCTGCATCGGCAGGAGCTCTGGGGCGAAACTCTTGTCGATGATCGGGAACAGTGAGGCATTAGCATGTGCGGGCTCAGCTTTAAGGGATGTTTCTTTGTCCTTTGTTACTCAGATTCTTCTGGCTCTGACCAATGTCTCCACTGCCCAGTTGGTATTTACTCAGTGATGTTGTACCACATTGTCTGCGGTATAATCAGATTCTCACTGAACCGTCCTGCCTTAGCAAAACCCGAGAAAGTAGGTGAGCATAATAGAGAACGAATCTGGCACTTTCCTAGTGACTTCACTAGTGTTCAGTATGTGTTAGGTGAACACGTGTATTCGTTTCCCAGGGCTGAAAATTTTAAAAATCGGGGCACCTGGGTGGCTCAGTCGGTTGCGCGTCAGACTCTTGATTTCAGGTCAGGTCACGATCTCACAGTCATGAGATCGAGCCCCACAGCAGGCCCTGCACTGGTCATAGAGCCTGCTTAAGAGTCTTTCTTTCCCTCTCCCTCTGCCCTTTTCTCTCTATCAAAAAAGAAAGAATTAAAAATCGGAGCTAAGTATTTTCTTCCACCCCCCATGTACCCCCTTGGGGCACACTCAAACCCCTCTGAAGAACGCTGGTCCAGGGTCCATTCTGCTGAGGTTCGCATTCCTTCCTTCGCCTATCGGTAAACCCTCAGTGACTTGAGTCATTTTTTTTCTTTTTTTACTTTTTTTTTTTTAATTTAAACTTTAGTTAACATGCAGTGCAATATTGGTTTCTGGAGTAGATTTCGGTGATTCATCACTTACATACAACACGCAGTGCTCATCACAACAAGTGCCTTCCCTAATGCCCGTCACCCATCTAGCCCACGCCCCCCACCTCCCTCCATCAACCCTCAGTTTGTTCTCTATTGTTAAGTCTCTTGTGGTTTGTTTCCCTCCCTCTCTTTTTCTGAGCCATTGTCTCCCCAAGCTTCCTGCCACTTCTGTTTATCCTATTCTCCCTTGATCATGAGCGCTCAGCCTATCCCTCTACTATACCTTCTGTTTTCTCTAAGATGAAATTGTCATGAATTACCACACTCTCTAGACAGATGTGTCCTGTATATGTTGTTCTTACGCCTTCAATATCTGTTATTCCAAAAGGAATGTTGGTATGAGAAACAATGATTTTGTTTTTATGTTTTTTTGGTTTTTTTTTTAATTTATTTATTTAGTGTTATTTTTAAATATAATTTATTGTCAAAGTGGCTACCACACAGTGTGTAAAATGTGCTCTTGGTTTTTGGGGTAGATGGTTTTGCACTCAATTCTTGAACTAAAGGATGTCCCCTCTTAGGTCATTTGTTCCATCTCTGTAGATTTAAAAATTTTTTTTAATGTTGATTCATTTTTTGAGAGAGAGAAGGAGACAGAGTGCCAGCAGGGGAGGGGTAGAGAGAGAGGAAGACACAGCATCCGAAGCAGGTGCCAGGCTCTGAGCCATCAGCCCAGAGCCCGATGTGGGGCTCAAACCCACGAACTGTGAGATCATGACCTGAGCGAAGATCAAGAGACAGACACTTGACCCACTGAACCACCCAAGCGCCTTCCTATGTAGCATTCTGGAAAGAGCATTGCTGAACAACACCCTAGAGCAGGAACTTCCTGTCTGTTCTTCCAGACCCCACCTGGAACCATTCAGTTCTCTGTTGTGTCATATGCGCATCCATGGACACACACATTTGCGCAGACCTCAGGGTACTCTGTTTCTGCGTTAAGTCTTACGTTCATTGCTCTAAATATTGTTAAGAAGGCGTCTCTCATTTGGGAAAATAAGTAAGTGTGTCCCTCCCTGATTTCTCAGCCTTTCTGTGATTCCAGCAAGGGCTGCCCTTATTCCTAGGGAGCTCACTGTCTCAGTATCTCGCTTTCCTTGTGTCTACCTTCAAGTATCACAAATGCAGTGAACTCCTCCTCGATGTATCATGAAGGGAACATTTTGTAACGAAATAATTCGGAGTCAGTTACATGAGTTGAAATACAATCAAAAGACATTGATTTTTTGTTTTTTAATCTATGCCCACCTTTCCCTCTTACTTTGTTTGGCCCCGATAAAAATCTGGAGCTTGAGGTACAGGCTTCACAGGATCCGACATTATACGTCAGCCTGCCCAGGCCACTACTGGTGACAACAGGGTGAGAGGCATTTGTAACACTCTGCAGTTTCTGGAATTTGACACAGAAGCCAGACCATCAAGGAAATTCCAGTTAAAGTGATCAATGATATGTTAACCCCAGACATTTAAAATATTAAGGATTGGAAGATATGTAATGAAATTAGCACTTTTATACTTTGTAGGTGAGGAAGTAGTTTAGTCCACTTTCTGGAAGATGTTTTAGCAATAGGTGCTGGGAACCTTAAATATTTACGTGCTTTAGCCTGGCGAGTCTAACACTGAGAATTATTCCAGGCAAATAATCGCCAATAGGACATAAAGATGTACTACAAGAATGTCCTCTGCAGCAGAATATCTGTCGTCAAATTAGGCTTTTGTTACTAAAAGCAATAATATGTTATAACATGTTTGTAATACGTTATAAAAATGTAAATATTTGATCATGGGGCATCATTAATTATCCTGTGTAATGCCCGTCAGTGCCACTGAAAAATGTGTTGTCAAGAATTATAGGATAAATGCTTGTTTATGTTAAATCAAATTAGGAGATATGAAGGAATATTTAAGATCATTGTATTAAAAATTCACATTTATGAAAACCATAGAAGGAAAAATACACAGGAAAATACTCTATAGTGTTAGCTAGAAGATTCTTTGTCTAGTGACATCATGAATTCTTTTATTTAATTTCTCTTTTTCCTTATTTTTCAGTTATTCTACAGTGAATAGGTAGCACTTTATAATCCAAAGAAATACATATGTTGTTGAATACGTATGACTAATAAAAATCCCACAAACATAGGTCCTTCAGATTAGTCATCAAAGATATGTCATATGACTTGTTCTTATCAGCCAATTCCCACTGGAATTATATGAGCCTTCATCTGGGGCCTCTGAAAATCAGTCACGTTTATTGACTGTTTTATGTCAGTTTAAGACTTTAACGTATCCAGTCTTTGCACGATTAAGATTATTTTGGTTACTTCGGTGGGTGACCCATAAAGTGCCTCTATTAATTAAAGCCATTTCTGTCCTTGGCTGTTGATCAAACCAGAAATACCATTAACTTTGTAATTTTTAGCTCAAGAGATTACAACTGCCAAACTCTTCTAACAAATAAACAAGGCCTTCTGTTGCCTCTACTAATGTTGGTAGCATCCCCATAAACACACACGACTGTAGACGAGATGCCAACCCCACACTCTTAAAACCCTCGTGAAGTAAGTAGGTATGTGTACAAGGTGCCTTCAGTGTGTGTGAAGAGGTGACCGGCCTCGTAAAATGATGGAGTTGTTTTGTTTTTTTGTTTTGTTTTCTGCCATACAGACAGAGCTATGACATTCATATCGTGGCGCTGGTAAACCAGACAGGCTTCAGATCTGGGAACATCCTCGATCTAAAGAATCCTTTCTTTAGGTAAGAAATGCTCTCAGCCATGTCCCAGCCATGTGTATAAAATCTCAGTGGACCATATGACCAGGTAAAGAGGTTCAGAATAATTCCACCTTTCCTAAGAGGAGAAGAGGCATCTACCCTTCCTCCTTAAGGAGACTTAGATCCTATGATGGAGTTGAGTGTTGTAGTTCCATTAAATGGAATTCAATATGTAACAACCTGATCTTGAAACCACAGAGTCCTACAAAGTGAAACCACAAAGAGTCCTACAAAGTGAATTCTCGTTCCAGCTGAGCTATAATGAGCTGCGTGACCTTGGGCAAAGTCGCTTCCTTCTGGTATTTGGTTTTCTCATCTGCACGATGTGGAGTTTAAATATGGGCTCCTCTGACCTTCATTCACTAACAGATGGTTTTGTGCCGCATTTATTCCACTACACCTGAAACATGAAGTCCATTTAAAGTAAGTTTGTGAGATATTTTTGAGATCACGTAAGTCAGGACAAACCCCTCTTTAAAGCCACGCAGGTTTTGTCTGATGTAAAAACTTGCCACAGTGAGAGGGATATGACGGATGTTTCCAGAAGAACCCCTCATCTCTTACATCTCATCCATATGAGCGCATTAAAAATCCACACATGAGGGGCGCCTGGGTGACTCAGTCGGTGAAGCGTCCGACTTCAGCTCAGGTCATGATCTCATGGTTCGTGGGTTCAAGCCCCACATCGGGCTCTGTGCTGACACTTAAGAGCCTAGAGCCTGCTTCAGATTCAGTGTCTCCCTCTCTCTCTGCCCCTCCCCTGCTCACGCTCTGTCTCTCTCTCACAAAATGAATAAGCATTTAAAAAAATTTTTGTAATCCACACATGAAATCCACCCCAGAATTAAAACCACTGGGCACTGTCACTCTTGACTTCCCTACCAAAAAACAAAAAAAAAAAGACTTTTCCTTCATACTATCAAGTCTCCCAAGGCTTTGTATTCAAAGCATCATGTCTCTGTAGTATTGAAAAGCATAAAGAGAAGAATAAACACGGGAAACCAAACCAAAAGTTCTTCGGCAGAGATGAGAAAATGAAATTGTGACCTCGAAGCACGGGAGGCAAAACATAGGCAAGGCTTCTCTTGTTTATGCTGTGTGTGAGTTGTCACGCATTGTAAGAATCTTAAACTGATAGCCATTTAGGGATATGGATGCCATCTTTAACTTTGAGGGAAAAGGGGAGATCTCCCTCCCATCCCCGTACAAAATCCTGTCACTAAAGTCGAGGGCACAGATTGTGGCCTCAGAGCATGCAGACTATTCACGAGCACAATTTGACCTGCCTAGGCCTCAGTCTTCTCCTCTGTGAAATGGGATTAACAACACATGCCTCACTGGGAGATTGCAGGGATGCCCATCACATGTCCAAGCACTAAGCAGTTCCTGTTACTGGTGTTCAGTAATCGCCAGTTTGCTGTCTTTCTCCCTTTTCTTACTGGTCTCTGTGCTCCTCCTCTCTCCGTACGTAAATAGATGATGGTCTTGCACTTCATTCCAAAGAGAATCATTTGGATTTGGGGATAGAAAGTGAATTTTTGTAGGGCTTTAGAAAACCCCCCTTTTGAGTGCAAGAACCATGCGAACCAGTAACTGGAGTCCTGCTTCCACTTTGTCTTAGGACAAGATTCTAAGCAGGACACAGACAGGGCCTAGGCCTTGGCCTTGGCCAGCCCCTGCTTTGCATGAAGACACAAACACAGTGGCCATAAGGTCACAGGGAGGACCGGTCAAGGTTGAGCGACTCGCAAGATGGCCACAGCACCGTCAGAACAGACACACTGTTGGGTGAGGGCGTGGGGGCAGCAGATGCCTTTCCGTTTCCCTTCTCTCAGTACCAAGTCTGACTGATGTATTTAATTAATTAATTAATTAATTAAGCAGATAAGGGTGCTTAAAAATGTGACTCCCCTAGGCACTTCACATCTTATTTAAACTTCTTCACCAACCTTTCCCTAATGTCTAGCACAGTCGTGATGATGGGTGCTAAATGACCGAATCTTTGAAGGGCACTTCGCATTGAGTGCACGAACAGTTAAATGTTCAGCTGTGGTGATGCCCTTCTTCGGGTCCCCCACAGTCACAGCACCTGAGAAGCAGCACAGGAGCATGTGTGTGCATGCGTGTGTGTGTGCGTGTGTGTGTGTGTGTGTGTGTGTGTCTGTGTGTGTGTTGGGGAAGTGGCATTACCCAGAGAAATTATCAGTGACTTAGAGGTAATTATTGGTAATTTCTTTATCAAAATGAGTAACTTTCCATTTTTTTATTCTACCCATTTTTAGGGCACGATAGATTTACACACAGGAACAAAAAATTCATTTTTGGGTTTGGGCTGATACCTGGTACCATCTAAAAACATCTAATGGGGCATGCCAAAAACATCTAAGGATCGACAGGTTAATTACTAAAACCTTGAATATCCACCATTAAATGTGATGTACAGGTTTCTGTCTTTCCTTAGGCAGGCTAGGGAGACTTTGATTTTCGCTATTATTTTAAAGTAATTTGAAAATAAAAGAAGGGCTCACAAATGTTGCTAAAAGTGAGCAAAGGGACAGAACTGCTTCATCGGCAAGGGAAAGCTCTCCAGTAACCCGGCAGAGTCTCCAAGGACTGTGAGGCCAGTCCTTCATCACTCGGGTCCCACACAGTCTGTCCCCAGATCTGGCTGGCGGGGCGACCAGGCAGTCCCTGCCTCCAGGAAGCTTGTGTTGTAGTAGGAGGGAAGGCAGGGCCTTAAACAGCTAACTGCATAATTATGTCATCATACTTGCAATGCGTGATGAGTAGGAGGGGTAGAGAGTGCCAAGAGAGCATTGATGGGGAGACCTAGAGCAGAATGAATCCATAAAACCCACCACTGGTACCCCTCACCCAGCAATAGCTGGAGAACCCTTCGTACATGGTGGCAAAGTTTATTTATTTTGAGAGAGAGAGAGAGAGAGAGAGAACAAGCTGAGGAAGGGCAGAGAGAGGGAGAGACAGAATCCCAAGCAGGTTCCGCCCCATCAGCGCAGAGCCCTATGTGAGGCTCGAACTCACACACTGCGAGATCATGACCTGAGCAGAGCCCAAGAATCAGACACTTAACCGACTGTGCCGCCCAGGCGCCCCAAACATGCCCACCTCTAAGAAGCCTTCCAAGGCCAAGGCTGGCTTAGATGTCCCTCCCAGAGCACTCAGCTCTCTGCAGACACCACTTTGGGGGCATGTGTCTCAATTACTGGGTTTTTTGTCCGCAACCCCTCCTACCTTGAGCACAGCATCTTGCCTTCTGCTGTTTGTAACACGGTGTTGACACAGCAGGTGCTGAGTGAATGTCTGATGGGTGGGTGGATGAACATGGCCCCATGGAGCTCCTGAATGGCCCCAGAGTTTCTAACCATGGGGCTCTGGAGCCAAAAGCATGTCTTATTTCGTGCTGCTGCCACAAACCAGGACTCTGTCCCCTTCACAGCCTCTCCCAAACAACGTGGTCCTTCTCTCCTCCCAAACACAGATTCCTTCAGTTTCCCCAACTGAACTATCACTTTCCTTCTTGCTCTTCTCCATGGAATTTATTAAGTAATTATCATGCACCAGGAGATGTTCTCATTGCTAGGGTATAACAGGGAATGACGGGGGTATGCATTCACTGGTCTCGTGGTTCCTGAAAGTCTCAAGGATTGGTGGGTCTCCTGACAGACATCCAGGAAGTAAACAAGTGAGAAAATCTCAAATACCGGTAGTTTTTCCCCAAAAAAGATAGAGTAATAGCTACCTGATCTCAAGACTCAGGATAAACCTATGGTAATCCAGGCGGTGTATGCTGAAAAAACGACGCCATCCATGTAGGTGAATGGAATGAACAGAGGTCAGAAACGGACTTGCACATATACAGCCAATGTGATTTTTGACGTAGTTGCAAAAGCAATTACACGGAGAGGTGATGGTCTTCCAGAAGTGGCACAGGAATGATTGGATATCAATATGCAATAAAATTAGTGGCCTTCAACCCATATCTCACACCGTCTAAAAAAATTACCTCAAAAGAGATCATGGACTGAACCATAAAATCTAAAAAATATGAAACTTGGAGAATAAAACATAGAAGGAAACCTTCGTGATCTTGGGTTAGACACGTGTCTTACATATGACACAGTTCCTAAAAAGGGAAAAATGATAAATTGTCCTTTATCAAAATGAAAAACCTATCTTTGAAAGACGATGACAAGATGCATTATAAACTAGGTGAAGATATTTGGAAATCACTTATCTGGGGGAAAAAATCATATGCCGAATATAAAAAGAATGTATGCTAAATACTCTCAAAAAAGCCTAGTAATGGGAAAACATTTTTGGTAAGGGCCAAAGATGTGAGCAGACCCTCCATCAAAAAAAGATATAATCGCCAAGAGGCACATGAGAAGATGTTCAGCATCATTAGTCAACAGAGAACTGAAAACTAGAACCATCGTGGCATAGTTCCATTAGATACATACACCTATTCGAATGGCTAAAATAAAAATTCTGACAATACCAAGTGCTGGTCAAGATCTGGACTGAGAATTCTCCCTCATGGTTGGTAGGAATACAAAATGGTACAGACAATTTAGAGAATAGTTTGACACTTCCTTAGATGGTTAAAAAAATCCGCTTACCATATGACCCAGCCATCCCACTGCAAGGTATTTATACAAGAGAGATGAAAACTCTATCTGAATGTTTATGGCAATTTTATTTGTAATCACCAAAACTGGAAACGAGAATGCCTTGCAAGTGGAGAATGAATAAACTGTGATCCGTCCATACAGTGAAGTGATTTTCAGTAAGGACAAGGAAAGACCTCCTGATACGTACAATAATACAGATGAGACTCAAATAAATTGAGCTACAGAAAGTGAAAGCAATCAGACTGCAAAGGCTACATAATATATGATTCCATTTCTATGACATTCTGGAAAAAGCAACACTCCAGATACAGAGACCAGCTCTGAGCTGGCCTTGGGGAAGGTTTGGCTATAAAGAGATATGGCAACACTTGGGGGCAATGGAACTTTCTAGATCTTGATTATAGCACTGGTAGTACATGTATGTATGCATTTGTCAAAGTTTGCAGAACCACAGTAAAAGGGGTGAATTTAACTGTATGTAAATTTTTTCTCAATTACATGAAAACTTACCAAAAAAAACAAAAACAAAAACAACCCACCAACATTACATAAAGGGATAGCAGAAAACAAATAGAACATCATGCTAGACAGTGGCAAGGCCAGGGACGGGAGATGGGTGGTGTTTACACTGAGTAGTCTGGGAGGCCTCTCGGAAGAGGTGGCGAGGAGTGGTGACTTAAGGTTAGGAAGGGAGTGGCGTGGACAGGTGTGCGAGCCGAGCCACCGTCGACAAGAGCCCCGGAAAGGGCAAAGGCCTGAGGCGAAACAAGCCTGTTGAAACAGCAAGAAGAGAGAGAAATAAGTCGGTGCTTAGCCTTTGCTGTCAACCTATAAAAAAAGAAAAAGTTCTTCCAGTGAACAAAAATCTGGATCATCATCTCAGATCTGAATTTAGGCTATGCATAATCAAACTTACTAAATATAGTGGGTAAATATAGATCTAAGGCTGCCCATAATAAAAACTCCAGGAAGGGCATGGGAGTGGAAAGGAGGAGGGGCGGGGGACCAGGAGGGAGGGAGGGGACAGGAACACAAAACTAGCTTTCCTGTGCCTTTGGATGGAGGTGGGACTGACTTACTCTGTATCATAGAAATCACCTTCTCTGTTTTAGGTTTGCTTAGAAGATAGTCCCAAGCCAGTCACTAAGTCAAATGAAGGCCTGAGAAGCCCCTCGCCATCCAGGTTCAGATTTCACGTTCCAAACGTGCACTCTGCATTTTACAAGGATGATTAGGTTTATTTAAATTCTTTTTTTTTTTTTTTTTTTTTTGCCCCCTGACTCTAAAATGTGCCTCCTAGTTTTATTGACAAGTCTGTTTCTTGGTGCTTCTTAGACTGGCTCTTTACAGCTTTCTGCATGTGAGCTGAACAAATATTTTTTTTGTTTGTTTTCAATGTGTGATTTCTCTGTATCATTATCTCGGTAAAGCCCACAGCATTGCTTTCGTTTTTGACGTATTTAAAAATGGGAATTTAACAAACCCCTACCTCATGTTTATATGAATGCGTATGTATGACATAACCTAAGAGCATGTGAGGAGTGATCTTCGATTGACCATTTTAAGCTGTTCTCGCCCATATTTTCAGCACATCAGCAGCTCATCTCCCGCTCAGCCACGCGTGAAAGAATTTCTGCCTTATTCATGTAGGGGAATAATACGATGTCAGGAATGCGCTTCATCGGCAATATCTGATGACTCTGTGTGCCGTTAAGAAAATAAAGATGGAATCTTTGTCAGCTCTCGTAGGTTTGCAATAAAAACATACAGTGCGAGATACCATGGAGGCCTCTCCTTTACTTGAAGACTTTGTCATATGTCACGTGTCAAATGGTGATAAAAAGACGATCTGTGCGAAGGGCAGGTTCTCCCCTGACCCCGACAGCTCTTATAAAAATGGATGTCACGTCAGCACACGAGCTAATGGAGCCCCCCGGCAGCCCGCTCACTGTGGAGGGGCAGGGAGCTGGAATGACCTGGAAGTACCCATATCCTCCCCAGGCAGCCAGTCACCTACGGCTGTGAGCCTTCCACCCGGCCGCTCTGGCTCCCTCGGGCCGCTCTGTTTCTAACAGTCTTGCCCTTCTATCCAGCCCAACAGTCTTCCTCACATCACTGTGGGGCTCCCTTCCACTGCCCCTTCCCCAGCGTGTGTCACTGCCCACCTTCCACGCTCACAAAAAGGATTCTATCCCACCCCGACACCTCTCCTGTCCCTCCCTTGGTCTAACCCTTTCTTGCAGCTCTGTGTGACCCCGGACCCTAAACACACACACACACACACACACACACACACACACACACACACACACCTACCTTTCTCTTCTATTAATCAACTTCTTTGTGGGTTGGAGTGAGTCTGATTCACTTTTTAATTTCCTGCGATGCCTAAGGGCACACCCATGCATCAAAGGTGCTCAATACACATACATTGATTAGGTACATAAATTTATCCTGAAGTTGAGAGTCGTTGTAATTGTGGAGTCAGGCCCGACAACCTTGTAATTGCCTTTCAAGCAGAATAGGCAGAAACCGGTAAACCCTCCATCACAGAAAGCACTAAATTGCTGGTGCCACCGGTCCCACCCACACCCAGGGCAGGCATCCCTGATTGACCCCAGCACTCTTCCCCGCCCAACCAGACAGGCCCTCACAGTCCTTCTCAGCCCACCCTCTAGGAAGATATTATCAGTCTCTGCAAGAGGGCACAAGAGCTAAAAAGCATGACTTTTAAGGATGCAGAAAAATGGACAGTATTTCCCAATCTTTCAATGATCCCAAAGATAGGTAGTCTGTATGAATTTGTAATTTTGCTGAAGCACAAATTTGATACAGATACACAAAATATATACAGTATGCAGTATATATATAACTGTGGGTGTGGGCGAGTGCCTTTAGTCATTTAGAGAATGCATCTCTCTATAATCAATAACTCTCCTGATGTGTTCCTTAAATTTTTTTTCATCCTTGGGGTGCCTGGGTCCGTTAAGCTTCGAACTTCAGGTCACGATCTCATGGTTCGCGAGTTCAAGCCTGGCATCAGGCTCTGTACTGATGGCTCAGAGCCTGGAGCTTGCTTCAGATTCCGTGTCTCCCTCTCTCTCTTTCTACCACCCCTCCCCCACTCATGCTCACTCACTCTCTCAAAAATACACATTAAAATTTTTTTTAAAACATTAAAAATTTTGTTCATTCTTTTTACCTTATATCCGGAAATGTAAATAAGTTCTTAGTTTTGCTTTTTAAAAAATGATGTAATGTAGGGTAGAGTTTATTTTAGTGGGAAAATTTAGTAACTTTACTACTTATTCCTGTCCTCCGATCTATAGGATTATTAAGATTCAAAGGCGATTGCTTAAGTGTCAATGTATTGTGTCTTGTGGGGAAATCACATTGCCATAGTGTCTGCAGCTTTGAAAGTGATCTCAAAGTGTGTCCGCTGTGAATATCAAGAGTAGACTGTGGATCTGGGGAAATCTTGGAAGTCTCAGTCTTTCCTGACGCCATCCCATCATAATTAAGATAAGGCCAGAACCACGTTGTTGGCAGGAACTGGGGTCAGGAGCTGCTCTGAGATAGCCCACAGCCAGCACACCTGTGGGACCTGGAAGTCACACTACTTGAGGAACTCCAGGACATATACCAGGAAGCCAACTTCGATGCCATTAACACAGCGCTCTGACTGAAAACACCCTGCGCAATACATGTATCATATCTCCTTACAAGAAGTCCAGAGGGAGAGTGGATTCAAGAACCGATGACAGTATCTCGGTGATTTCATCAAAGACTGAGGCTCTTCCTTCTTCCTAGGCCAGCCCCCCTCAAAGGCCCAAGGCCGTGAAGCAAGTTACAGGAGTCACGTCCAGACACACGGACGTCCAGAGTCATGAAAGAGACGATCGCTTCTGGCATCTCCTCTCAAAATAATGATTATGATAGTTAACACAACACTTAGTATGTAGCAGATACTCTTCTAAGAGCTTTACAGATACTAACTAAATTTTGTCCTTATCACAACACCATTAAGTGTGTATTATCCTTAACCCCATTTAACAGATGAGGAAATGGCAGTAAATAAGGTGGCGTAACTTTCCTAATGATGCACAGCTGGTAACTTCAGTCCACTTCAGGGACCGTGCCCTTAACCACAAAGTTATCTCTACTAAGAAAGCCTTTCCAAAAGCAACCCAGAGCCTTGCTTTCATGCTTGATTGGCCAGAACCGAGTCACATGGCCATCTCTAAACCAATCACCGAAGAGAGTCATGAGATTACTGCAAAGAGAGAGAAGCCAATGAAGCTTTATCACTGAGCTGGAGATAGACTCATCTCTCCCAAGGGACAGAACCTGAAAAAAAGTAGAATGCTAGTCCCAAAGAGAGGAGATGGACATAAATCAAGGAACTGGCATTTCCTGCTCTCGGGTACTGCCTAAAAACAGCCCAGCTTGACTAATCCCATTTCTTCTGTTTTGATAAAGCGAAAAGAGTGGGTTACCGTCGTTACCCACGCGCGTATCTCGACCTCCTCTCTTGCTTGTAAGCACTCTAAAAATAACGCATCTTACAAATCTGCCTATTCCCCACAAGGCCTGGACATAGGGCCTTGCACATAGAAAGTGTTCAAGAAATATTTGTTCATTGTAATTGGATTTTCATTCTCAAGTCTGCTTAATTGAAGAGGTCAACAGTTGGCCATGCTCAAGGCAGGCAGATAATGCATTTTCACATTGATCTAACAATCAAATGAATTCTGAGAAGCTTCCCTTGCCATGCAAAATAGCATAAAATCACACATTAACATAGGTCAGTGCAAAAGCCCAAATTTATTAAATTGTTAGTGTCTTGCACTCAGCACCCTTGGAGGTAACATTAATGTCACACTTTTATTATGACTTGACATTTCCACTATATTTCAAGGAATACATCAGAGAATCGTAAGAGAGCAGGCTACATAATTTGTACAGCCCTATGCAAACAGAAGATGCAGACACCGGTCTGGGTAGATAAGTTAATCTCCCATTTCGTGGGCCTCTTGCTCTGACCTTCAGTCGATAGGTGGCCCCCAAGAGATTGTAACTTCCCAGGATTGGGAGTGGGTGAGAAGGTCACATGGAGTTGCCTGCTGAACTTACTGTGATCAAATCAGCCCACAGCAGAGACTAGCATTGCCTTGCCCTGCCCCAAGAAGCAGCAGGATGTGTGCCTGACTTTGACCCTACCTGTACCTGGGCAGAGCAGAATGTAGCAGAACTTGGGCCACCCCCACCTGGTTGCTGCAGTAATCAGGGGCAGGAGCAGAGACATGGGAGGCCAGGCAGAGCCTGAAGTTTGGTGGGTGGATGAGCTCTCATCCCAGAGGGGCAGTAGGGAGATGGGACCACCTGTGAGATAAGGCTTCAAGCCCCGGGTGCAGGCTCCAGGGTTCCAGCATATTTCACTTACAAAACACCAATTCAAAGATAAAGGTATTTGTGGATTTCAAGATGATGACCACAGGGCATTAAGCCCCACACCCTTCTGAGCACAGAACCCCATGAGCCTGCATTGATCACACACCCTGGCCACAGAGGTCAGGTGTGGTACCTTGTTTCAATGGAACATCCATGCATGGAGAAGGTAGACACAATTTTAAGACATGCTATTATACAAAAGCTTCTTTTTTTTTTTAATTTTTTTTTCAACGTTTATTTATTTTTGAGACAGAGAGAGAGCATGAACAGGGGAGGGGCAGAGAGAGAGGGAGACACAGAATCGGAAACAGGCTGCAGGCTCTGAATGGTCAGCACAGAGCCCGACGCGGGGCTCAAACTCACGGGCCGTGAGATCATGACCTGAGCTGAAGTCAGACGCTTAACCGACCAAGCCACCCAGGTGCCCCAACAAAGGCTTCTTGAATGGATGAACTTACCTAATGGAATGGGCGAAGAAGTTGGGCAGTGAAGAGGGTAATTCCTCCCTGTACGACATGTCCCTTTCTGTAGCTCCTTTCCTAAATGTATGCCATGGACGCTTGGGACTTTATCCTGCAGACAGGCAACGGGGAGCCTGTTTTCCTTTTTTTGATTGGAGGAGTAACATAATTGATGGATCTCGTTTGTGACTGTGTGGAGTAGAAATTCAGGGAAGAAGAGACACTGGGCATGCAAATCAACTAAACTCTAGAAGGACTATTAATGAAAATGACATTATTAGCACAGGAGCTAAAGGTCTGGGCTCTTTAGTTAGAGCTACCTGGGTTTAAATCCTGGTTGTCCTTCCTAGCTAGACGTGGGCCAGTCACACACCTTCTCAGCTTCACTTTCTGTATCTGTTGAAGTAATAGTGGGAGGATTCTTTGTGAGAGTTGAAAGAAATGATTGCATATGAGGGACATGACAATGCCTGGGTCATTACATGTAGCTCTTAGTATATTATCATAGGAAATGGATTCTTGCTAGTTTCTCATAGTCTCACATTTATATACTTTCTAAAAGCTCTGTGCTGTCACTTACAAGAAGGAAACGCCCACATGCCTGACCACCGCCATCAGCGAGACTCTCTCCCCTCCGCAACCCATAATTCCTTGGGGCAGGAGTTATTTTTCCTTCTCCTACTTCATAATCTTCTGCTCTACCTTTGGGCAGCAGCCTCAAGGTCTAGCTCTCCAATATGGCATAGCATCCTCTCTACAGAAGGAACTCTTGGCAGGGTCCCTCATTTACGAAAGGAATTTAGAAAAACCCACCTTGTGTTAATAGCCTAATTTTAAACACATCATCTCGCTAAAGAAATCACCTCATTCATGTATCCATCCCTCCATTTGTTCACCCTTTCTTGCCCCACATCACAAAGGATGATGATTTAAGGAAGAAAGAAGAGTACATTACTTAGATATGTAAGGTATATTGTCCCCATTAAAAACGTACTCCATCATTGTTATAATAATGTCATCAGTAAAATAATTTATGGACATCCCACTTACCTGTAACTGACCAGGATCCAAGTTATGTGGGGGACACAACAAAAGCCCTTACACCTCACAAGCACCAGAGGCTCCTGGCACAGTTTCCCAGGTGTTAAGAAATACCTAGAAATCAGGGTGAAAGAATAGGTTCATGAACACAAAAACTCTAGGGCCATAGTCTCTCAAACATGGAGCCACTGCGAGTTTCAGAATCAGGCACACTAGGTTTGCTCGTGTGGGGATGAAAGTGCCACCGACCACTATTTCCAGTGCTCTGCTTCCAGGCATATAAGAGGATCACATTTCCTAGGACCCTTCAAGTTAGGACAGCCTTGTGATTTCCTATGGCTTCTACAATGTGAGCAGAAGTGATGCACGTCACCTCCATGTGGAAGCATTAAGAGATGGTGTGAGATTCTCCAGGCCTGTTCCTCCTCCTTCCTCAGTAATTGTGGAAGCCACTGCACAGAAAGCTGCCTTCAGCCTGAGTCCCTGACTACCTCAGAACTCCCCTGTCAACCTATGTTATACATGTAGTTTGAGCAAAAACAAACCTTTGTTGTCTTAAACCACTGAGCGTTGGGAGCATTTCTTATCACGGTGTTATTTAGCCCATCCAATCCAATACAGCATCATTCCGGGCTCAGAGGATACACAAATAAACAAGATAGGCTAAGTCTCCCTTGCACATGGTGGCAGGAGGGATACGTGTAGCAGACACACAAGTAAAGAATTACATAGAATATTGCAATGTGCAGAATGCCGTGAAGAATATAATGGCAGGGAAGGGAATGTGGAGGGCTGTGGAGGTTGCTACTTGGGCACCAGTGCTCAGCGGAACCTCACCAAAGTGCTGGGTGCTGAGCTGGGGAAGAGGAAGCCACCTCAAGATTTAGAGGAACAAATTCAGACATTTCACAGCAATTCAGAAATTCGAAGCTGAGGGGGATAGGACCGAATCTATCCCATCTACTGGCTCACTCTGGTTGCTTTTGATAAGCAGAGTGTATGTAAGAATGGAAACAGGAAAATCCAGATGCAGTAAAACAAATGAGAGAGGGAGTGTTGGGGTAGGTTGACAGCGACCAGGTTCAGGATCTGGTGTGGAGATGGTAGTAATAGAACTTGCTGGTAGACAAGGCGCCTGGGTGGCTCAGTCGGTTAAGGATCTGACTTCAGCTCAGGTCATGATCTCACAGCTCGTGGGTTCGAGCCCCCCGCATCAGGCTCTGTGCTGATGGCTCAGAACCTGGAGTCTGCTTCGGATTCTGTGTCTCCCTCTCTCTCTGCCCCTCCCCTGCTTGTGCTCTGTCTCTGTCTCTCTCAAAAATAAATAAACATTAAAAAAAAATTTTAAGAACTTGCTGGTAGATTGGCTGTAGTAGGAGAGGAAAAAGAGAATCAAGATCAACTCCTGGGTTTTTGGTCTGAGCCACTGGTTTCTATTTACGAAGATGGAAAAGGTGGGGAGCAGGTCTGGGAGAGAAAATCAAGAGTTCTGTTGTGAGTTTGTGGGGTTGGAGGGGGCCACTTGATGGCGAAGCGGAGTTATCAAGCAAGTGGTTAGATGTGTGCATGTGGACTCAGGAGGAGAGAGTCTGGAGATAGGGGCTGGAGAGTCATGGAGCATTAGGGGTGGTAATTCAAGCACTGGCTTGGCTGTGGTCCCTTGGAAGGTAGCATGGATAGAAGAGAACCAAGAGCTGGGAACTCTCACATGTAAAACTTAGAAAAGGAAGGGTCATCAGGAGAGACTGAGCAGTTGGCCCAGTGAGGTCAAAGGGCTGGAGTGACATGGAACAAAAGAACTTGTTTCGAAGAGGAGGGAAGAGCACTTTATGTCCAATATGGCTGGCAGGTCAAATATGATGGAAATGGAGATTTGGCAATTGGAACAAGTAACAAGTAACAACTTGCTTTGTGGGAGTAAAGAGGGAAGAATGACGAAGCAGAGAAAGTAGAACTAGACAGCTCTCCCCCAGAGTCGGGATGTGCAGAATGGCAAAAAAAATGGGGTGAGAGCCGAGTCCCTGTATCCAGATCTGCCTTGACAACATGCGTAATCTCATGTCCTCCAACTTTGGTTAGACTTGAGCCCCATCTTGAGCTTTACAGACTACGTGTGGGCTGGAATCTTTTCCTGAATCTTCGCCTCACGTCTGGGAACGTATAACGGTCTGCCAGACTACCCTGAGCACAACTTTCTGCCTTCCAAAATCTCCACTTAAAGTAAGACTAAACCACATGCCCTGGAGAGATATGGACAAAAGGAGAAAGAAAAAAGTGTCATCTTTTCTTTCCAAAACCGGAACAGTTCCACGTACATGAGAGCAGTCATTGACAATGCCATGATGTCCCCCAAAAGGCATTGACCATCAAGAAGGTGAGTAGCGATGGTAAGAAAGTCGGAGACCGCACGTGAGCAGCAATTCAAAGCAAGATGACAGATGGTCACAATGCTGGGAATTCTTTTAATTTTTGAATTGTCAATATAGTCTCATGGTTCCAAACTCAAAATGTATAATGGAGGTGCAGTGATGTCTCCTTCCGACCCCTGTCCCTCAGCCTTCCGTTCACGTGTCCAAAGTCAACTAATGTAAGTTTCTCATCCTTCTTTCCACACACACCTGCAAATACATAGGCATCCTTTCCTTTCTCCGTCTTTTGACTCAAGTGCTATTATGCCCTGCATACTCTTCTGCATCTACAAAGCCAGAAATTTGACAACATGGAAGGAAGTGGATTTTTACAGTTTCACCTAACAGCTACTGAATTCATGCTAAATATTTTTGGGGAAAGTTTTTTATTAGGTAGTAGGCATGATACGTGGAGTCTAAATTGAGTTCTCATATGTCTGGGAGCATCTGTTGAATGGGGTGAACCTGTGAGGAGGGGGAAGGTTCCCAGGAGAACGAAAATAGGAAGTGTGACATTTGTGCCTAAGCATGCCGATGCCAGTTCCCAGAGACTGTCACGGAACCTAGTCATCACTGAGGTGATGTGCCTGCTCGCCATAGTCCCATCCCTTCCAGCACTTCTGGGAAGGCTCTGCCCTCCTGCCAGCACACCCACGGGGTGCCTTGGCCAGCTCTCTCTGAAGCCCGCCAGCTGCCAAGATCACCACCTGTGCCCTGTCAAAATTGGCCTTGAATCGCAAATGTCTCCCTCCTGGCTGACCGTCCTTGGATGCCTCCATCGGGGTGTATTGTGTAACCAGGTCCCATGTTCCTGGTCTGATGTCCCACCAGCAGCTGTCTGAGCCCTTCTCCTAGCAGGGAGCCTGTGCCTCTTGAATGCGAACCAATTCTAATACTTGAAAAAAAAATCGGGCCCAGTTTTTAAAATTATCATCTGATATGCCAAGCAAAGCGAAGCTCGTTTTCAAATGATTCCCAGCTGTCATAATAGCTTCGTGCCGGGATGGCTCAGTCATCGCAGAAGCAAGGAGGGCAATTTGATTTCATATTTGACCTGATAACAGGAATTGGGATTGGAAATCAACTTGAGATGCTTGGAACAGCTACTTATAATCACATCAATTAACATCGGGACGTTGCTTTCCTGTGTATAAAGCACTTTTATGTACACTGTCATAATATGTTAGGGGTGATGGTGGCTTTAAGGAGAGAACAAAATGGAATGATTTTACTGCCTGAGCTTAGAAACAGGAAGGAAACAGACAGGTTCTTACAAAAGGAAATAGCAGAAGCAGACCATGGTGCTAAAGCACAAAATACGCATTACCTGTGCCGAACCCAGGGAGGCAAGAATGAAGACATTGCCAATTCAAGAGAGACACTCCGTGGGAGGAGGGTCAAGCCAGACTGAGGTCCTGTAACGAAGTGTTCAAGACTGAGGGCTGTTGGACACCTGTCTGGCCAGAGAAGGTTGTTTGTTCTTTCATTTATTACATCGGTAATACATAGCTTTGATTAAAATATCACGACGGCAGATAAACCAGAAAATAAGTAGGACATTTAGGCTTCTCTGTCTAGCCTGTCTTATGGCCACGTTCCTGGAGAGAGATGCCTGATACCCATTCCCATCGACATCCCCCCCCCCCCATTTTGCTGCTGCTTCCCCGATTTCCTGGAAAAGCACTTACCAGCTCCTGGTCCAACCTGGTCCCTCTTCCAGTGGTTTGGGAATAAGTATTTTCCTAGCTGTTGATGACTCAGTAATGGGCTTCATTGATAACTACACTTCCTGGAGAACCGGTAGCCATAGTTATCTCTCTTTTCAGAGGCTGAAATGCACAATATGTCCATACAAATGGCGGAAGAATTCTGCTTGATTCATGTCATGGCAATGAATGCCAAGCAAAACCATGATTCACCACATCTGGTGATTTTGATCTGCCAATTCTGCATAAATATTTTCTTTACGGTACTTTCCACAAAGAGTCTCATGGAACTGGCTCGAACACATCTTTGGGTTTCTACTCTCCACCCTCACTGCCTTTGCCTATCAGAGTCCCTTGCATACAGCAGGTGATCAATAGATGTTTACCGAATCAGAGTCTTCTTAGTTGCCGTGTGATGAGCCTCCACTGTTGAACGGACTCAGTAGGCTTTGTTTTTGTGTATTTCCCTCCCAGATGAAGCCACTGTCCTGATGAGCAAAAGTGGGGTGACTTGAGGGTTGATTCTCCCCACCTTGGGGGTAAACATAAGGGCACGTGTGAGGGTTAGTGTCATGACTAGAATGTGACAAGTCCGGGGTGTGTGTGTGTGTGTGTGTGTGTGTGTGTGTGTGTGTGTAGGCATTAGTACTTTATCCCTGGTCTACAGGAATTTTCCAGTGTGAGACTTTTCTTGCCAGAAGCTAATACGACTTCTTTCTCCTCTGACGTTTCCCTCCTCAAGACTCCCCTCCCTCCAGAATTCTCATCCATCTTATTGCAGTTGTACCCAAATGCCTGCAGTAAAAATTGACCTTAATTCTTGGAGGAAACTAGATTCAGGCCATCGTGGGCAGGACACAAGGCGGAGGTGAGCTCTCCAAAATGCAGACCACAAAACAAGAGTAGGAAAGCTGTCAATGAGATCAGGACTGGCCTAGCATTACTGGTATACAGTTGAGGGTTTGTTTGTTTGTTTTCTCTTTTCTTTTTTATGGACAGTTCTAATAGTGCTTGTAGGCTGTAATTATCCCAAGTCCTACCCTGGTCCAGAAATGAGGACCGGAGCAGGGATGGGACACAGAAGGTAGGAGAGGAGAATGAGTGCAAAGGGAAGTTAAATTCGAGGGAGAAAGAGTGGGGAACTGTAAGTGGAATCAATGGAAATGGCAAGGTTTTATCAATAGCCCTTTTCCTAGATGGAAGTGTATCCATTTGAATTTCTGTCTACTGGGGCACCTGGGTGGCTCAGTCGGTTAAGCATCCGACTCCAGCTCAAGTCATGGTCTCATGGGTCGTGAGTTCAAGCCCTGAATCAGGCTCTGTGCTGACAGTTCAGAGCCTGGAGCCTGCTTCCTATTCTGTGTCTCCTTTTCTCTCTGCCCTTTCCTTGCTCTCTCTCTCTCTCTCTCTCTCTCTCAAAAATAAACATTAAAAAAATTATATTTCTGTCTACCTATCCGTCTACCCATGCACTCTTCCATCCATCCACCCTGCCTTTTTCCGAAAGAATTTACATTGATTTCCAAGGATAAGTTGTATATGATGATATAATATAAACTATCATTGGATAGAATAACACAGAAATACTAGGATGGGGACAAAATGGAGCCAAGAGTCGGGCTGACCCCACACGCTCGCTGGATTGGATCTCTGTGCTTCTCTAAGGGATGGCCTGTGGCAAAGAGAGGCAGTGACACCCAGACCCAGAGGGAGCATCTTGCTAAACCCAGGGCTCTGGCCTGTGGCATGTGTCTTCCTCTTCAGATCTGTCTCTCTGGTCGTGTATGGCTTGGACTCAGCACACCCAGTTGGGTTCCATGGGGTGAACCCTGCAGAACGAGTGGCAGGGAGAAAACAGAGCTACCTATGAGTGACTGTGAGTGTTGTGGATGCTAAACCCCAAATGCAAATACCACTTGGCTTGCAGAAGGCACGCTAACTCAAAGAACCCGCCCGACTAAAGAAAAGACGTTGTCGGAAGTTATAAAACAACATTAATTTTTTCGGAGCTCATAAAATACCGAATTTTAAAGTCTTTTTTTGAGTTAAGGGGAAAAAAAAAAGGATGTAAAATCGTATTGACAGGGCCTATGAGATTCTTTTCTTATCTGACATCTCCCTCTACTGACCGTACGGTCTCTGTCTTTCCCCTCGCAACCCAGCAGGGACGTCCTTTGAAAGCGAGGTGCCTTTGAGTCTTTGCTCACAGATTGGAGGGGACCAAGGGGAAGATCATAGGTTCCGCTTGGGACTTGGGGAACTGGGCCATCCGAGTGAAGTCAGCAATAGAATGCATGTCTGGAGCTCAGAAGAGAAGCCTCAGACAATGAGAGGAGCAGCAGATTGTTCTGGAGGAGAGGATGAAAGTTAAGAGGAGGAGAAAGAGACGCCCTCACCTTGAACCTCTCACACATCAAGGTCAGGCAGATGAGTAGGAGCAAAACGGCATAAATTCACTTGTTCATTCCTCTGAAGGCTTTTTGTTGTTGTTGTTGTTGTTGATGGCACTTCCTACACAGGGCCATCCATCTCTGGCTTGTATCATCTCAGTGTTGGGAAACTCACTCCCTCATTGTCGAGAATTGTTTCACAATGTTTATCGTTAGGAAGCTACCACTTACAATGAGCTGGAATCTGTTCCCCCATGTTTCCATCATTTTTATCATTCTGTGTGATCCAGACTCTCACCTCACAGTTTACCCAACAGATGCTTCCCCCTGAGAATCCCCTGAGAGAAGGCTGGCTAAATGGGTAATTTACCGAATTTGAAGTCTCTTCCCTCCCACTCCTCACTATCCTCCCTTGAAAGCTGTGTCTTATTCCCCTTCCTTCTCAAGCTCCAGCCTATCAAACAATCCAGGGAGGCTTTCTAGGAAGTAAGTGCTTCGTGGGCATGATCTCTTTAGATATGGCGTCAATCGAGTGAGCTAGACCTCACCGTTATCGGTGAGGAAACGGAGGCTCAAGGAGATGTGTAACTTGCACAAAGCCGCGTGGCAAGTGTGTGGATGAGCCCTGCTTGGAATCCGCATCTGTCCGTTATCAAAGCTTGGGCACTTAAATCAACGTGATCCTACCTGTTTTGTCCGTAGACAACATGGGGCATAGGGAAAAAAAAAAAAAAACCCGCATTGGTGTCCACTGGGCTGGACCGAATTGTGATAACACCTACTTGAAAATTGGTAATTTGGGGGTCACGGGGCTTATAGTTGAAACAAGTAAGACTTAGTCTCTGGAGCCACATCTCTTCCCTGTTGACCCTACTGACTCTTCCTTATCCCAGCGCCAGCATCCGGAAGTGCTTCTCCTTCAGATTTCATTCCTTCTGCTTAGCGGTCCCCACAGTGACCTCGATCTGACTCCACATGCAGCACTGCCCTTTCTCCAGCCCTCTCCGGGAAGTACTCCAACCTTATGGGGCTCCTGCTGGGAGGTGCACTGGGGCCACAGCTCCCATCGTTCTGTTCCGGATTCCCCCAGGGGGCGACAGACTCCTGCCGGCTATATACTGGGCCTCACTGGCTTCCCGCTAACCGCTCTGTAACCTTAGGTGAGTTACTTAACTCCTCTGAGCCTCGTGTTTCTTATTGTTAACAGGGAAGAAGCACCTGACGGTAGGTTGTAAGTGTAATTGAGAACGTAAGCTAAATATTTAATACAGCGCGTGCCCCACATCACAGCTACTCCAAAGTCGTCGCTGTTCTGAGCCTGGTGGGGAAATTGAAAAATCTGTAATTATCATTTCTACCTGGATGAACGATTAGAAGAAAGAAAGGCAGCATATGGAGAGCAAAGTCACGGGTGTGAGAAAGCAAATAGAATGCAATTTCATGGAAGCCACAGAAAGAGTGTTAGCCTCACTTCCTATTCCCTAGTGGGCTTTCACAAGTCCCGATCTTTCCTATGACAAGGAGATGCACAGGACTCCCAAGCCTTGTTTCTGTAGAGCAGTGGAGACAGAGCGCAGAGAAACAGAGCAAGGTCTTAAGAAAGGCAATTAGTGATGACTATCAGGTGTGGTGGCAGGAAGAGAAGGAGGAGGGGGGCAGCAGTCCAAGGCCAGTGGGTTATATCAAGCAGGTGATTGGTGAGTCCCCCCTGAGTCAAAGGCCGAGGGAGTTTCGGAGTGAGGCAGTGAGTGAATGAATGAATGAGTGAGTGAAGATGCCTGGGGTCTCGTTAAATAATTTTGAAACTGTTGACATGGTTAGGCCTGTCGCCATTATGCCTTTTTGGTAATGGTGAGAGCAGAAGGGGGAGGATAATACAATATCTTCAGCCACTCCCCCTGCCCCGCCCACTTTTTAACCCAGAACATTAGGTAAAAATTCTTTCACCTGCCACCATCCGTGGCTCCCTAAACGGACCAGCTTTTTCTGAGGTGCCCTCCAGTTGCGTGAGATCCGAAATAAGGTGCCCGTCAGAGAAGACTCGGGAGTATTAGTTTGTGGGTGGAAACTGGTCATCAAGGATTCAGAGATGTGTAAATGTGGGTCTCTAAATTTAAATCCATTCAGGAGGGTCTCCCGAGATTCTTTTGCTCACATGGACCGAGACTGGATGCAAACCTATTTATTTGCTCCCCTCAGCTCATTCCCTAGAACCAGAGCCCCCCTCCTTGAATGCTGTTGGCTGGCAGAAATAGTCTAAGCTTTGCAGGGGTGGGTGGTGAGTATCCAACTGGCCAATGACTACAGATCAGGGCTTTTTACACGTTAATGTGCATGAGAATCCCCGCCCCCCCCGCCAGGGATCTTGCCAAAATGAGGGTTCTGCCTAAATTAATGGGGATGGGGGTGGGGCAGGGGTGCTAAGAGTCTATTTTTAACAAGCTTCCAGGCGGTACTGGTGCTTATGTTCTGAGGACCAGCATGAAGGACCATATTTTGAGAAGCAGGACTGTCGTACCTGATACACCCCCCTTTGTGACGTTCAGTGGGACCCTAACACACTCTCGGTGGCAGTTCAGCTCTAGAACTACCTTCCTCCCCTTCCCAACCACCACCACCACCAACAACAACAACCCTTGCCAGAAAAGTGCAATAAATAAAAATTCAGTTGATTACAATTCCATATTCACCGCTTAGAGGCAGCTTTTCTCTGTTTGCTTTGGGAGGAAAATGTCTTTTCTTCCTTTTTGGAACCCAGAATTCTTGATTTTTTTTTTTTTTTTCATCTTACCGGTTTGGCACAAACCTACTTGTGTTGATTTGGTATTTCCTCTGTGGATAAACTTCCTGGCTTTGGAAAAAGCCTCCTTCTTTTATGAGGCACTTTTAACCTGCAGGATTTCCATTTAGCTTAATTGGCATATTTATGTATTGAGATGGGTACCTAGAGGGCTTGGGCCACAGCACTTTTGTATAAATCGAAAAAAAATGAAATGAGCTCTTCTCACAGTTGTGTGCCCCTCAGTCATGGAGTGCGGTAAAAGGCTCATCATTTACAGGCTGCAAAAGCTCAGAAGATCAATAAGCAGAATGCAACCCGGAGTCATTTAGAAAAGCAAACCTCAGGATTTTCAAAGCCCAATTATTCCAGGAGCTTGGCCATTGCTAATTTCCTGTTAAATCCTTCCTGGGCCTTCATTCCCTCGCCATGCGAAGGAATGGCCTTCGAAACTCCTGAGGAATCATCCTCCTGAGATGAAGCCAGAGAACCTTCTCCTGAGGGTCGGACCATTTGTAAACTCTGAGGAGCTGTCTGTGCCTGGCCGGCCCCTTGTGATCACAAGCCCGGCCGTCGACTGTTACTTGTCAGGTCACTTCGGAAGCCTCGCATGCTTTGAAGGCAAGTGTGGGAATTGATTCTTATTGGTGTAATATACCTGTGGTTAATGGCTTATGGATTTTTATATAGTCTGGCCCCACTAGGCATGTCTGTGAAGTCTCTATTAAGTTTGATAGAGGAGAGAGAAGGTCAAAGGACCTAGGAGGACACACGCATGGCTTTCTTCCAAGGCTGATGAGAAACAACTCCTTCGTGAAAATTCCAATGAACTCCTGAAAATTTGAGAAAGAGGAACCATTTGGTGGATATCGGAGGAGTTTGGCTTCTGAGCACAAGAATGAGAGTTTCTTTTTTTTTTTTAATTTTTTTTTTTAATGTTTATTTATTTTTGAGACAGAGACAGACAGAGCATGAACAGGGGAGGGTCAGAGAGAGAAGGAGGCACAGAATCTGAAACAGGCTCCAGGCTCTGAGCTGTCAGCACAGAGCCCGACACGGGGCTCGAACTCACGGAGTGTGAGATCATGACCTGAGCCGAAGTTGGCGCCCCAAGAATGAGAGTTTCACAAGAGGGCCAGGTGACGTCAGGAGCACAGAAGGCCTGCTTAATGAGTTCATGAAAACGGATAGACGTGAACCAGCTACCCTTGGAGGTCTTAGCTTCTGCCAAGATGTCTATAGGGAGTTGAGTGGTGGTCCCGGACACTGTGAAGGTGATCTTATTTGGAAAAGGGGTCTTTGCAGATGTAATTAAGTTAAGGATCTCTAGCTGAGACCATCCTGGATTAGCTGAGTGGGCCCTAAATCCACTAACAAGTGTCCTTATAAGAAGAGGAGAAGACACCAAGGGGGGAAGGCTCTGTGAAGACGAAGGCAGAGATGGAGGGATGCATTGGAAGCCAACGAGCCCCAAAGGTCACTGAAAGGCACCAGAAACTAGGCGAGAGGTGCTGAGTGGAGCCAATCCTGCCAACAGCTTACTTTTGGACTTCTGCCCTCCGGAACTGTACAAGAATGCCTCTCTGTTGCTTTAAGCCACCACATCTGTGGCAGTTTGTTTCAGCAGGCCCCAAGAAACTAATGACCAACTATGACCCAGGCTGCGGGCTCTGTCCTCCACAACCACCCTGGAGAAACTCAAGAACCAAGAGGAAACGTGGCTTCTAGAAACTAGTGAT
This sequence comes from Acinonyx jubatus, assembly GCF_027475565.1. Taxonomy (NCBI): domain Eukaryota; kingdom Metazoa; phylum Chordata; class Mammalia; order Carnivora; family Felidae; genus Acinonyx; species Acinonyx jubatus. The sequence goes on along the minus strand of NC_069391.1, from coordinate 84,658,770 downwards.
AAAAAATGTGAGCGGCCCTTGAGGAAGGAGACCAAAGGTGGTCTTGCATGGGGATAAGACAGGTGGGTGTGGCAGCCAAAAGGATGCTGACAAGACAACCTGGAGGTGAGCCGCTGCACTCGCCTCTCTTCCAGGTTCTTGGAGAAAGCACTGACTGACCTATCCCATCTCCTCCAGCAACGTGTGACGGGGACACGGGCAGGGGTGGATGGGGAATGAAAGGAGGCATGGGAATAAGCAGCTGGGAGCATCCACTCTGCTCCTCCTCCTGAATCCCAGGGAGGGGACTCCCTGCCCCCGTGCTGCTTCCCCTAAGTTTTCAAAGATGCGTTCCTGACTGAGGAGTTGCCCTGTAAGATGGCGGCCAGTGGCAAACCCCAGTGGTGGTTCTGTGGTACCCGGAGCTCCACCATGGTGCTCTCTCCTCTAACTCAGGTGAACTCACACACACGAGCCCCTTGGATTCCATTCCAAGCAGCATTTCTGGAACAAGAATTTATAATGAACACGGGCCCCTGGGTGGCTCAGTCAGTTAAGCATCTAACTTCGGCTCAGGTCGTGATCTCACAGTTCGTGGGTTCAAGCCCCGCCTTGGGCTCTGTGCTGACAGCTCGGAGCCTGGAGCCTGCTTCGGATCCTGTGTCTCCCTTTCTCTGCCCTTCCCCCGCTCACACTTTGTCTCTCTCTCTCAAAAATAAATATTTAAAAAGTTAAAAAAAAATGAACACAAAAAAATGCCTGTGGTAAGGGGCGATAGATACACGAGAAAACAAGAAATGAAAAAAAAAAAAGGTGGAAACTATGATATTTAAAATACGAATATAATAGATGGAATAAAAGGGCAGATACAGCTAAAGAATGAAACAGTGAATCCGATCAGTTTGTAACAAACACAGACCGTGGGATGATAACCTCAGTGTACAAGCAACCTGTACGAATTGAAAGCAAAACCCCTGAACACTCCATTTTTTAAGCATGCAAAGGAAAGGAGCAAAAATTCCTGACAGAAACAGAAGGAAAAAAAAAGGCCAATCAACATGAAAAAAACCCAAGCTTACTAGAAATAAAATACATAGAAGATAAAGCAGTAAAATACTGTTTTAATCCCAAATTATAAAAAGTGTAAAGCAATTACAATGATCAATTTTCACTGTCTTTGATGAGTGTTTAAAGCTTTTTTTTTTTTTAGAGAGAGAAAGAGAGATAATGAGTGGGGGAGGCACAGAGAGAGGGAGAGGGAGAGAATCCCAAGCAGGCTCTGTGTTGTCATAGCGGGGCCCGATGCGAGCCTTGAACCTATGAACCGTGAGATCATGACCTGAGCCAAAATCAAAAGTTGGACGCTCAATCAACTGAGCCACCCAGGTGCCCCAATGAGTGTTTAAATTGAAGGATTACGGGCAGAGTCATGGGCTTCATTGATGATACAGATCTTCGAGTCCTACCTGAAGCCGGGGCTTGGGAGGAAGTTGGAGAAGAGCATGACCACACTGGGTGCCGGAGGTGAGGCCAGGCATGCGGGCAGGTTGGGTAGTGAGGTAGGCATGCTCTGCTCTTAGATGGCTCACAGCTTCTCTGGAAAACATCTTTAAAACCGGAATCAAGATCCTTTTGGCCTACTTACAATCCAAGATCTATACAAAGATGCGAGCAAAGGCTTGGGACAGCCTTTGACTTCTGACCCCTGCTCTGTCAGGGGAAGTTTGCTCCCCATGTTGTCTGTTCTGGCCCTCCAAGGCAAAGTCCTGTTCTGGGGCTTCCTGTGACCTATTCACTTCGTTCAGGCTTTGCTCAACTACACAACGAGTGGTTGCCTTCTGGCCGCCATATTGCATGATGAAGCCAGCTTGAGGGGGGGTCAGCCCTGGCCCAGGGTGGTGAGGCAAAGGAAGGAAGATGTCTGCATTCCTGGTGCCAGAGAGTTGCCTTGTCTGCGTACTCTGCGTCTTTGTTTTTTTGTTGTTTTTTGTTTTTTGGGGTTGTTCTGTTGGGTTTTTTTTTGTAATTCCAGGATGGTGAAGAGTGTTATATTAGTTTTAGGTGTGCAATATAGTGACTCAACAATTCTATACACTACTCAGTGTTCATCGTGATTAGTATACTCTTCATCCCCTTTGCCTATTTCACCCATCCCCCCTACCCACTTCCCCTCTGGGAACTACTAGTTTGTTCTTTGTATTTTAGTTTAGAGTCTAGTTTTTTGTCTGTCTTTTTTTTTCTTTGTTCATTGGTTTTGTTTCTTAAATTCCACATAGGAGTGAAATCATATGGTATTTGTCTTTCCCTGACTTATTTCACTTAGTATTATATTCTGTAGATCTATCCATGCTCTTGCAAATGGCAAGATTTCATTCTTTTGTATGGCTGAGTAATATTCCATTGTGTAAGTGTGTGTGTGTGTGTGTGTGTGTGTGTGTGTACCACATCTTCTTTATCCATTCATCTTTCAGTGGACACTTGGGTTGCTTTTGTAATTTGGCTATTGTAAATAATGCTGCAGTAAACATAGGGGTTCATATATCTTTTAGAATTAGTGTTTTCATATTCTTTGAGTAACTACCTAGTTGTGAAATTGCTGGATCATATGGTAACTCTGTGTGTAATTTTTTGAGGAATGTCCATGCTGCTTTCCATACAGTGACTGCACCAGTTTGCATTCCCACCAACAGTGCATGAGGGCTCCTTTTTCTCCACATCCTCACCAACACTTGTTGTTTCTTGTGTTTTGATTTTAGCTATTCTGACTATGTGAGGTAATAGCTCCCTGTGGTTTTGATTTGCATATTCCTGATGGTTAGTGATGTTGAGTGTCTTTTCATGTGTCTGTTGGCCTTCTGTATGTCTTCTTTGGAGAAATGTCTGTTCATGTCTTCTGCCCATTTTTAATTGGTTGTTTTTTGTTGAGCTGTTCTTAGTTGAGTTGTATCAGTTCTTTATACATTTAGAATACTAACCCTTTATTGGATATGTCATTTGCAAATATCTTCCTCCCATTCAGTAAGTTGTCTTTTGATTGTTTCCTTTGCTGTGAAGAAGGCTTTTTGTTTTGATATACCCTCAATAGTTGTTTTTTGTTTGCTTACTTGCTTGCTTTTGTTTCCCTTGCCTCAGGAGACATATCCAGAAAGATGTTGCTATGGCTGATGTCAGGGGGATTACTGTCTATGCTCTCTTCTGGGATTTTTATGATTTCACGTATCACACTTAGTTCCTTAATCTGTTTTGAGTTTAGTTTTGTACATGGTGTAAGAAAGTGGTCCAGCTTCATTCTTTTGCATATAGCTGTCCAGTTTACCTGACACCATTGTTGTATAGACTGTCTTTTTCCCATTGCCATAAAATTTTTTTTAACATTTATTCATTTTTAAGAGACAGAGCATGAGTGGGGGAGGGCAGAGAGAGAGGGAGACACAGAATCTGAAGCAGGCTCCAGGCTCGGAGCTATCAGCACAGAGCCTGACGGGGGGCTTGAACCCACGAACTGTGAGATCATGACCTGAGCCAAAGTCGTACACTTGACCAACTGAGCCACCCAGGCACCCTGCATATTCTTTTCTGTTTAATGTTTATTTTTTGAGAGAGAGAGAGAGAGAGAGAGAGTAGGAGAGGGGCAGAGAGAGAGGGAAACACAAAATCTGAAGCAGGCTCCAGGCTCTGAGGTGTCAGCACAGAGCCAGATGCAGGGCTCAAACCCACAAACTATGAGATCATGACCTGAGAGGAAGTTGGACACTTAACCAACTGAGCCACCCAGGTGCCCCTCCCATTGCATAGTCTTGCCTCCTTTGTCAAAGATTAATGAACCATATAATCATGGGTTTATTTCTGGGCTCTCTATTCTGTTCTATGGATCAATGTATCTGTCTTTGTGCCAGAACCATACTATTTTTATTACTACAGCTTTGTAGTATATCTTGAAATCTGGGATTGTGATACTTCCCATTTTGTTGTCTTTCAAGATTTCTTTGGTTATTCAGGGTCTTTTGTGGTTCTCTTCAAATTTTAGGTTCTGTAAAAAATTTCTGGTTCTGTAAAAAATACTGTTGGTATTTTGATAGAGATCGTATTGAATCTGTAGACTGCTTTGTGTAGTATGGACATTTTAACAATATTTTTTCTTCCAGTCCATGAGCATGGAATGTCTTTCATTTGTTTGTGTCATCTTCCATTTCTTTCATCAATGTTTTCAGAGCACAGTGCAGTGTTTTTCAGTTTCTTTCACCAATGTTTTCACCTCCTTGGTTCAATTTATTCCTAGGTGTTTTATTATTTGGGGGGCACTTGTAAATGGGATTGTTTTCTTAATTTCTGTCTCTGCTACTTTATTTTTAGCATATAGAAATGCTACAGATTTCTGTATATTGGTTTTTGTATCCTACAGCCTTACTGAATTTATTTATCAGGTCTGGACCTTTTTTTTAATATCAGAAGATACACCCCTCCTCAGTTTAAGTCACTCAGATCAGGTCTCTGATTAATAGCAGTTAAATACAATTAAACGTTTAGTAAAGTTTTTGAGCTTAGTTAGCTCTTTTCACTAGCACACGTGCCATAAATTTCTGTTAGGTTGCAGGCATTTGGGTGACATCCATTTCCTGAAATACTGTGAAACCTACATTAATCATCAAGTCGTTTATTTTCTGGTTTAAATGTTTCAAATCCAGTTGTTCTGTGGCAGCCCTGGAGCAGGTGGGTGATGACGCGTGGAGAGGTCGTATCCAAGTAATACACAGGAGTGAGCAGATGTGGGCAGTTAAAATGGAAAGAACATCTGTAAAATACATTTCCTCTAGTTTTCCAAGTGTAACTCAACCTCCCCCTAATGACTCTTAGTGGCCTCCAAACTTATGTGAAGGGAACTGGTAAAAGATGAGCCTGACTAACGCCAGTGGCCAAATGTGTTGGTTACCTAAACAGAAGACGTAAGGCAAGTGGTGCTGAGGAGGGGGGGCATGTGTGATGTGCCTTCTGTGATACGAGGAAGACTCTTGCTTCCTCTCAGACATCTCAGTCTGGTGCCTAGACTTCCTTCCATGGATTTTTGTCACTTTACTTAGATCCTTGTTGAGAAGAGACTAGAAGGAAAATGATTGAATTGCTAAGAATAGCCAGGGGGAATAAGTTCATTATTAGAACACACTTCAGAGGTCTGAGGAATTTGGAAAGGACTGCACTTCTAATCAAAAAGCTGCAGCTCTGAAATTCACGGTTACTAATCTAATGTGTGCCTCTTGACATCATCAATACACCGTTAACCAGATCTTTTCCATTGGTAGGTCCTCCCCACTCCCACCTCTTAGTTGTTAGGAATGTTTACAGAATCATGTTCATTGATGTAGTTTGTATTTAAAGCTTCCTTACCACTTGGCCTAGCAGGATCTCTTAGGCCTCAGAGGTTCCTCTCTTGTCTTTGGGGACATTGTCTGAGAAAATAAGATGTTTTCTTTCCATATTCCTTTTACCTAGCAAGATCTCCCTGGATATGGTCAAGTTGTATGTTACAGTGTAGCATTCTTACAGATTGATTCTGAATATAGCACAGACCCAGACCCTCTCTTCTGCAAATTTTACCCCAGTTTTCCTAATGCTGAGTTATCAATATTCTTATATGAAGGCAGCATAAAAATACACGTAGAGCTTGTGAAATTCTGTTAGATGTCTTTGGTTATTATTTAGGTATAAATATCACTGGGGACAAAAGGGGCTTTATTGGCGATACAAACCTCAGTGTAATTCCTGAAACAGACTCAATAGAAACTTAGAAGGAAAAACATGAGTGGCCTCGGTGCCTGGAAAGATGAAGCCAAAATTACCAAGGAGGAGAGGAAAGTCTGGGAGGAGTGAAGGAGGTGACTGGGCCCACCAGAGAGGCTGGCATAAGAGTGACAAGGGTGACGGTATGGTGGCACTCTGGCACTTGGCCGTTTTATGTCATCTTGTTTCTCAAGTCACTTGAAATATAAAATGGGTCCCAATGATCCATCAAGGTCATTTGTAAGCGAGATGTTAAGGCCTTAAGAAGAGTTCATCTCTGGTCTCATTTCTATGCTGTTGGGTATGTGGAAAAATTATTTTCTACTGAAAAAGTATGCGAGGGCAATTCTCCTACAGCTCAAATCTTCTGAGTCTAAAAGAAGGCAACGAGAATTGCATAAGCGAGTAGGCCATGATGAGTGAGCTGGACTTGGATGAAAAGACTTCCTGGGGCAGTTAGTGGGAAGAGGGAGGGAAGAAAGAAATGGAACCAAACAGATGTACATTTTCATTACTGAAGATTCAGCACAAAAGCAAAGGACAAAGAACAGCCGGACGCTCCTGAAGAAGGACAAGATGGCGGAAGGCGCTCCATCATCTATCAAGAGGAATTATTGTTCCGTAGATACAAGATAGTGAGGTGCTCGTGTGGGATAGATGAGCAGACGGGCACAAAGTAGAAAAGCCAGACATAGATTCATACATAAATTAACACTTAATTTATAACTAAGGAGCCACTGAAAAGTCATAGGCGAAGAATGTCTTTTTTAAATAAATGGTGCTGGTAACAATTCAATGTCCTTAAGTGAGAAAAGGAGGAGGGAGAGAAGGAAGGAAGGAGAGAAGGAGAGGTCTCGATTTTTACTTCAAACCATACACAAGAACCAGCTCTAGGGGATGAAATCTCTAAATGTGAGAGGCAAAACAAATCTTTTGCGAGATAGTGTAGTGGAATACCTTCACAATCTGAGAGTATGAAAATATTAAACAGAACACAGAAAGCGCTATTGTGGGAATATATTAATACATTGGACTGTATTGAAATTAAAACTTTGGTTCATCAAAAGATACCATGAAAGCCTGAAAATGTTGGCTGGTCCAGAGGTAGTGAGTTATCTCAATTGATTGTTCACAGTCAGTCAAAGACTGAAAATGCAAACCATAGAATGGGAAAAGATATGTGCAACACATTATTCAGAGTAAATGAAGAATTCCTACAGGCAATGAAACAACTCTGTAGAAAACATGAGCAAAAGACTTAAGCCCTTAACAAGTGAGGGATCCAAATAAAAATGCACTCACCTGTTCTAATACAGGGGCCACATAAATCAAAGCCACCATGAGCTGTCACTACACATTCTCTAGACTGACTAAATTTAAAAAATCTAGGGGCACCTGGATTTCTTGATTTCAGCTCAGGTGATGATCTCTTGGTTGTAAGACTGAGCTCCGTGTTGGGCTCTGTGCTGCCAGCATGGAGCCTGCTTGGGAGTCTCTCTCTCCCCCTCTCTGCCTTTCCCCCATGTGCATACATCCTCTCTTTTTTAAACAAACTTAAAAAAAATAAAAATAAAAGTCTAACATTGTCAAATGTGACAAGAGCACGGAGCAATGAATGAGATTTCACATGCTTTGTTGATGGGAATATAAATATGCATTTCCACATTGGAAAATAGTTTGACAGTATTCAGTAAAGCTTTAAATATGCCTCCTCTAGATCCAACAATCTGACTTCTAGATATAAATTCTAGAAGATGGCTGCATAATCACATTGGGAGACATGTAGAAGACTTTCCAGAACAACATTATTCATAATGGCAAAACTAGAAACAAGTGACCATCAAAGTAACATTGATACGTTGTGAAATTTTTATGCAGTGGTTTTCCATATAGCAACAAAAATCAAACAACAGGTGTTGGCAAGGATGTGGTGAAAAGGGAACCCTCTGGCCCTGCTGGTGGGAATGCAAACTGGCGTGGCTACTCTGGAAAACAGTCTGGACGTTCCTCAAAAGGTTAAAAATAGAATCGCTCAATGATCCAGCAATCACACTATTAGGTATTTACCCAAAGAATACAAAAATACTAACTCAAAGGGATACATGCACCCTAATGTTTATTGCAGCATTATCTCCAATTGCCAAATTTTGGCGGTAGCCCAAGTGTTCCTTGACTGATGAATGGATATGTGTATGTATATATATGCATATACAATGGAATATTACTCAGCCTTCAAAAAGAATGAAATCTTGCCATTTGCAACAACATGGATGGAGCTGGAGAGTATTGTGCCAAGAAAAATAAGTCAGAGAAAAACAAATACCATATGGTTTCACTCCTATGTGGAATTTAAGAAACAGAGAATCGGGGCGCCTGGGTGGCTCAGTCGGTTGAGCATCCGACTTCGGCTCAGGTCACGATCTCGCGGTCCGTGAGTTCGAGCCCCGCGTCGGGCTCTGGGCTGATGGCTCAGAGCCTGGAGCCTGCTTCCGATTCTGTGTCTCCCTCTCTCTCTGCCCCTCCCCCGTTCATGCTCTGTCTCTCTCTGTCTCAAAAATAAATAAATGTTAAAAAAAAAAAAAGAAACAAAGAATCAAAGAGGAAGAAGAGAGAGGCAAACCAAGAAACAGACTCTTCACTGTACGGAACAAACTGATGGTTACCAGAAACGAGGTGGCGGTGGGGGGTGGGGGCGTTGGGGCATGAGATACACAGTGGGGATTAAGCAGTGCACTTGTTGTGCTGAGCACTGGGTGTTGTGTGCAAGTGTTGAATCCCTATACTGTACACCTGAAACTAATGTAAAACTGTATGTTAACTGACTGGGAAACAAAAACTTAAAAAAAAATAATAAGCCACAGTGCCAAACAACTGTATGAATAAATCCTTTTTTTTAAATGTTGGGCAAAGGAAAGTAGACACAAAATGAATGTTGTCTTAGTCCATTCAGGCTGCTCTAACAAAAGACCGCAGACTGGGCGGCTTATGAACAAGAATTCATTCCCCGCAGTCTGGAAGCTGGCAGTGCAAGGTCAGGGTGCCCACACTGCAGGTCTGTCATACGTCCCTCCTGGGCAACAACGATTGGGTCAAGTCATTGTGCGTGAAATAGATATGTGATTTGCACATAACTTGTATTTCATACACAATATTCAACTTACATCAATTCTTCTCTACTCTGCAGGAGGAGACATGACTAAGAATGTTCAGAGGAGCATTATTTAGAATAGCACAAAAAGTGTTCAGAGGTGCACACTTACATGGGCAGAGTGTAAAGACAAGCCAGGAAGGGATGAGCACAGAGGGGAGGGCCTGACGTGTGCTAACTCCACTCTCGCCTCGCCTGGGAGAGAAATCAAATCTAAGGGAATCGCGTTCCCTAACAATGCTCCATCGTTACCTTCTAGAATGGTAGCATCCCCAGATTGGAAGGAACCTTAAAGATCACAAAGCAATATAGCCCTTTGATTTTTTTTATTTCAGCTTTTATTATATTTCAAGACTGGTGAGAGATTTCAGTAGAGGGTTGCCAAATGTTTTATTGTACCAGGTAGAGAATATTTTAAAACCTACTGCTGTTTGTCATTGCATTAGTTCATAAGAGGTGGCATTGTATCCTTACAAAGTCAAGTAAAGCAAGAAGCAAAAAGTATCAGAATAAATAATAGTCCTTTAAATGGAATAAGTTAATAAGATTAATGATGCGTGTTGCCCATATCTTTCTAGGGACTAGGTAAAAATTTTATACTGGATTGCCACCCGTACCTAGATTAGCATATGGTGAACCTTGACCTCCTCTACCACTCATCTAATACTAGAACCTTCTTCCCCCAATCCCTGGAAAGCGTAGCCATAGCCTATCCATGATTGAAGACTTTGGTGAATGAGAACTCACTCCTTCCTAATAACATGTCTTCATCTCTGAACATCTGTGACTATTTGAATATTCTTCTGTTTGTTGAACCAAATTCCAGCTCTTTCTCTTTCCTTTATTGATCCTAGACCAGCAACTGCACATATGACCAGACTGCACAGTCTCTTATTGTCAGCCTCAAGATTTGAGTAGCACACTTTATCCCCCTATGACTCCCGCTCCCCCTTATCCTTAGACATTCCCAGGTCTTTTGTACATAGTTCCTATGCATATCCCAAGTCCTCAGTATCCTTGTCATTCTGCTTATAGTGTTTCAAATTTGTCTGTATTTTTAAAAACATGGTGTTCCAAACCAATTGCAAGTTTCCCAGGAGTCTGCCTCACCCAGAGCAGAGTAAACAGATCTTATTCTAGATCTTAGGCCTCATTCAATGCAGCCTGAAATCGCCCCAATTGACCTTCTGTTTCTTGTTAACCCATTTGTTGAAAACGAGTTGATATGCCAGTGTGGGTCTAAAAATTGGCTGATCATAAAAAGAAGCCTAGGGTAACATATCTTAAAATTTGGAAGATTTGAGAATGGCCAGTTATTTATTTTTAAATGCTTTGAACTCACCTAATTTGTGCTTAGCCTACATCTCTTCACTTGTCAGAAAATATACCACCATTAGTGTGGTCTTCCAACGTCTTTCAGGGGACTCACATTTGGTCTTAGTATGGAAGTCCAAGGGTAGTGCTCAGGAAAAAGAGAGTGAAGTTACCCAGCGGCCATTTGTGCTTGGGGACTGCGCACTGGCTCCACCTACTGGCCCCAGGGGCTCTTACAGCTTGTCCAGGCGGCCAGCTCTCCTCTGTTACTGAGACTCAGCTTCCCAGTCTGGGATTTGCAGAACTTACTTTTTCTCCTCTTAGAAAATTAAAACGCTGTGGATTTTTCACGCAGAGTCTCCTGTTACTCATGTTACCCCATTAGGCTACAAAAGTACCACCAGGAGCAGATCAATATCTCAGGAAACTCCTCCTGTATTTACCTGGGCCAACACACACACACACACAAAGGTAAAATGATTAAATATCGTCATCTATCTTGGCTTGATGAGTAAAGTAAATTAAGACAATTTACAAAGCAATTAAATTATCAATAATAAAGTAACAACTTGCATTTGTGTGTGTGTGTGTGTATATATATATATATATATATACACACATATATATTATCCCAGCCTCTAATAATTTGCAATATATCTCCATATATATACAATATATATGTATATATATTCAATTTCAATTTCGTATGTAAAAGAAATTCACTCAGTAGAAAATCACAAGCCTTTTACAGACAGAGAGTATGAAATACGGGATTTCTTTCTTCATATTTCAAAAAAAAGAGGAGAAAAACATGTGCTTTCATTAAATATTTTCTAGCCTATTTAACAAGGCAAAAATATACTTGCATTACATAAACTCTTCATTTTATGTAATAGGAATATGGTATTTATGTTTGTATCACTTAGAGTTACCAAAGCTCATCCTTTCTTTTATTCCTTTAACTCTTAAGAAGTCACCTTCTGCACCACTCGACTCCATTGACATCACCCTGCGGAACCCCCTCAGGGTGTTTTTGGACTTTCAGAGCCAAGAAAACAGAATGGTAGGGGAAGGACTGAATGGTGGAAATGCCAGAGTTCTCTGTATTCCCCTTCTATTCCAAACTGGTCCATTCCTTTAACAATACTATGCATCTGCAAATAGTGAGCATGTGCTGTGCACCCAGCCCTATTGTAGGCTCTAGAGAGATCCTTGTGACGAAGACATCCCTTCCCTCATGTAGCTTGCATTTTAGCGTGGGAAAAGGACAATCAGAGTAAATACAAAAGAAGTAATTTCAGGGAAGGAGCAGAGCTAGGAGGAAAATAAAGCGGGGTAGAGGACAGAGACTAATGAGGGGTACTTGAGGTAGAATGCTGTAGAGATTGTACAGCTGCCGGATGTTCTGTTATTCTGATGATTGGGATTTGCTGGCTTTCATCAATTACCACGTCCTCCCTCTTCCTCCTCCACCTCAGGAGGGAGAAGAAAGGCAGGGAAAAGCAGAGGACTGAGTGTCATTTCTGGGACAGAGGGCGACTGATCTTTTCTCTGGCTAAAGAAATAAGGGGGAGAGGGGCGGTTAGCAAGGAGGTCCCCAGAAGTGACTCTGGCTGGAGCTGCTAAAGGAGAGAATAAACCCCAGGGAGAGAAGATGGTAAAGAAATCTTAGAGCTTCCGAAGTGTGACAAGAAGGGATGAGGAGAGGAAGAACCGTAGGGCAGGGTGAGAGCAGGGAGGGTGAGGAGGCAAAAGGAGTGTTGGATCTTGTACTGAACCTGTTGGATCTGTTCTTGAACTTGAGGCTGGCTAGTTTGAGTGACCTTTTGCTCCCTTCAGTTGTCAAATGTGCGATAGACCCATTAAAGGGACGTCGAACCAAGGATTATTCATGTACGGTCATGCAATCTCCAAGAGGTCCCTGGATGGAATTGAAGAGGTTCATGGACTGGTTTAAAAAAAAAAAAAAAAAAAAAGGAAAGGAAAGGAAAGAAAAAAGAAAATCCATCTTTATTTTCATTAAATTCTGACTAAAATTAGGCAGTTTCATCAGACATGATGGCAGGCTACAAACGTCACGTTACAGGTGTGGCGGATATCTTGAGGTATCATTTTGGCTCATTACTATTTCGGAAGTACGCTGAATAGGACGCCTGCCCTGGGATCTTATTCTTTAGTGCATTAAGAAGCACATTTTCTCAAATATCCTGATAGCTGCATTTCAATATAATTGGTTTCCTTCATAATCCTCTGCCTTCTGTTTTATGCATTTAAAAGCAGGATGCTGAGAAGGAGTTCAGAAGCCTCAGCGCCCTGCCAAAGGGGGTAAGAACCCCTGTATTCAACCCTGTTGAGAACTCGATGGGGAAGAACCCAGTCTTCAGGGCGGTCCACGCCAGAGGGGCCCGCAGAATTGCTTGAGAACACACAGGACTACATTCACCCCTTCGCTCTGGGGCTCCAGGCCGTCGACTTTAGGAGAGAGTAATAATGATCACCACCCTTCTGTCTAGCTTGCTGAGAATCCTGGGGAGGAAGTCGTCCTGTGGGTCTGGGTTCTGGCGGGCGGTTCAGGGGGAAGAGCGCCATCTGGTGGCAAATGCCGTTCCTGGGCCACACACGTGTGTTTGTCTTGAGGTTAGGAACGTTCCCGCAAACCGCAGGGGCATTTCCAACCGTCAGGGCTTAGCTCTACCCTGTTTGCCTTGCATCTGTCCAGTCTTGCCAGTTCCCGGCCTAACAGACGCAGTGCATGAGAATCCTCGAGCAAGGTTCGGCAGAATCACATTTTTGTCTCCTCTTTGGAAATGTCCAGGCGGACAGACAACTCTCTGATCTCATCTCCTATTACACTCACTGTCATCAACAACGCTGGCCTCCTGGTAGTTCCCCAAACAAATGCATGATGCTTCTGCCTCAGGACATTTGCACCTGCTGTTCCCGCTGCCTAAAACTGGGTACCTCCAGGTACCAACAAGGCTCCTTCTCTCACTTCTCTCACAGGACCAGAGACCCATATGCTTTCTTCATTTAATGTTCCTGCATAGTATTTCTCACTTTTATTGTCTTCCTCCTCCTGCTAGAACATGATTTCCATGAGAGCAGTGACTATTATCTCTTCAGTTGATTGTAGCCTCCCCTCTGTCTACCAAGTGCCAGCCACAGAGCAGAGAATCCGACGTCTGTTGGATTAAAGGCTCCTATTTCCTGCCAGCAGGAAATCACACTCTCCATTGTGGATGGACCTTGTTTCACTGCCGGCCACGAGATCTGTCCCCCGCCGCCAGCCCCAGACTCACCCAAAGCAAAACTCCGAAAAGCAGAGTGGCCCAAATCTGCCTTTCATGTCAATCATGAAAACCGATCTTGGGATACAAGGATCACCCAATTACAAGTTTTGACTGTGGATACCCGGGAACAGTAAGTGAATGCAAATTGACGATGCTTATATAGGAAGGTTGCGTTTTAGTTTCTCCTCGGGAGCTTTTTGAAAATGCCAATGCCAGGGGCACCTGCGTGGCTCAGTTGGTTAAGCCTCCGACTTTGGTTGATGCATCAGGCTCTGTGCTGACAGCTCAGAGCCTGGAGCCTGCTTCGGATTCTGTGTCTCCCCCTCTCTCTCTGCCCCCCCTCACAAAAATAAAGATTTTTTTTAAAATGCCAATGGTTAGAGCCCTCCACTAAGGGGTTCTGATCCCATTAATCTGAGCTGGGGGATGGGAGGGGGGGATGGCCAGGCTTTGGTAGTTTTAAAAAGCTACCAGGTGACTGTAATGTACAGCCAGGGCTGAGAAACACTGGTTCAGTCCTTTCTGACCAAGCACAGCCATGCATTACTGTTCTTGTTTCTCACGAGTCCATGCAGGGCAGGGGGAGCGTGGAGGGGGGGGCAGGTGTTTTGGTTGCCATCTTACAGGAGATCCAAGAGAGTGATTGGGCAGGGCTGGCCAGGAAGTGTAAGAGCTAGGATCTGAATCCAGTTCTGGCCCCGAGTCCAGGACTCTTTCCCACGAGAGGAGAGCAAAAGTCACCTCTACGGGAGATTGTATAGCCACACATAACAACCTCTACTTCTCCTCGGTGGCCTACTTCCAATTACATGTCCTTGTCTTCTCCTTTTGTGCCCAGCGCCCAGCACATTCTAGGCCCTCCACAAGATGAGTGAGAGAATGAATGAATGGGGAAATGAATGAATGAGTAGATGGATGAATGAATGGAGCCATTGTGTCCTTGACCCATTTGCTGTATTGTTCTCAGCAAATTCATCGTCAGTTTGAGTGTGCCTGTCCTGCTTTGGTGGGTACGCTTCTGGGTAGAGTTAAACCCAGGCTGCTTTTACTCCAGTAACATCGGAGCTCACATCCTACCCTGGTCAGGGGACCTCCCTTTCCTTTCCTTTTCTCCAGAACATTTCTGCAGCTGACATGAAGGAATTGAATTTGTGTCTGCTCAGAAATCCCAAACCAGCAGGCTTGTCATAAGTGGGTCTCAGTGGAATAATTCTCTTTCCCAGCAAGTCGAAGTGGGAAGAAGGATCCTCATTAAGATGTTGTCACTTAAGGTGTTGTCACCAATTTCTTTCCAGATGAACCTAATGGTGCCCCACACACTGAAAAACACCCATCACCTCCAGTCAATGATGTTATAGTCATGTGACAAAGTGTGTGACTGGAGTCTGTGGTCCCAGGGTTTCCCGGCTTCGGCACTATTGATGTTTGGGGCTGGATAATTAATTCTTTGCTGTGGGGGCTGTCCTGTGCACTGTAGGATTGTGGTAGGCATCCCCGGCTGCCAGATGCCAGGAACACACTCTCCCCATGAGGCTAATTTTGTGTCAACTTGGCTGGGGCACGGTGCCCAGCTCTCTTGTCAAACATTATTCTGGGTGTTTTTGTGAGCGTGGTTGGAGGTGAGATTGCCATTTAAATCAGTAGATTTTGAGGAAAGCAGATTGCCCTCTACAATGTGGACGGGCCTCATCCAATCAATCGAAAACTTGAGTAGAACGAAAGACTGACATCCCCCGAGGTAAGAACGATTTCTGCCGGGGAAACAGCCTTTGCCCTTGAACTGCAGTATCCACCCCCCGCCCCAGGTCAGCAGCCTGATGGCCCTTTGACTTGAACTAACAATTTTGAACTTACCAGCTCCCGAAATTGTGTCAGCCAATTCTTTAAAATCAGTCTCTCTGGACTCTTAAATACAGAGAACAAACTGAGGGTGGATGGGGGCAGGGCGGGGAAGGGGAGAAATGAGTGATGGGCACTGAGGAGGACACTTGTTGGGATGAGCACTGGGTGTTGTATGTAAGCGATGAATCACGAGAATCTACCCGCAAAACCAAGAGCACACGGTATATGCTGTATGTTAGCCAACTTGACAATAAATTATATTCAGAAATTTTTTAAACATTTTTATTTATTTTTGAGAGACAGAGCGCGAGCAGGGAAGGGACAGAGAGAGAGGGAGACACAGAATCCAAAGCAGGCTCCAGGCTCCGAGCGGCCAGCACAGAGCCCGACGCGGGGCTCGAACCCATAAACCTTGAGATCATGACCTGAGCCGAAGTCGGATGCTTAACCGACTAAGCCACCCAGGTGCGCCAAAAATTTTTTTCTTTTTTTAAAAATTTATTACTATTTTTTAAATTTACATTTACATTCAAGTTAGTTATCATACAGTGCAACAATGATTCCAGGAGGAGATTCCTTAGTGCCCCTTACCCATTTAGCCCGTCCCCCCTCCCACAACCCCCTTCAGTAACCCTCTGTTTGTTCTCCGTATTTCAGAGTCTCTAATGTTTTGTCCCCCCCCCGTTTTTATATTATTTTTGCTTCCCTTCCCTTATGTTCATCTGTTTTGTTTCTTAAAGTCCTCATATGAGTAAAGTCCTATGATATTTGTCTTTCTCTGACTGACTGATTTTGCTTAACATAATACCCTCTAGTTCCAAATGGCAAAATTTCATTCTTTTTGATTGCCGAGTAATACTCCATTGTGTATATATATACCACATCTTTTTTATCCATTCGTCCATTGATGGACATTTGGGCTCTTTCCATACTTTGGCTGTTGTTGGTGGTGCTGCTGCATGGGGGTGCCTGTGTCCCTTCGAAACAGCATACCTGTATCCCTTGGATAAATACCTAGTAGTGCAATCACTGGGTTGTAGGGTAGTTGTATTTTTAATTTTTTGAGGAACCTCCATACTGTTTTCCAGAGCGGCTGCACCAGTTTGCATTCCCACCAACAATGCAAAAGAGGTCCTCTTTCTCTGCATCCTCGCCAACGTCTGTTGTTGCCTGAGTTGTTAACGTTAGCCATTCTGACAGGGGTGAGGTGGTATCTCATTGTGGTTTTGATTTGTATTTCCCTGATGCTGAGTGATGCTGAGCATTTTTTCACGTGTCGGTTGGCCATCTGGATGTCTTCTTTGGAGAAGTGTCTATTCATGTCTTTTGCCCATTTCTTCATTGGATTTTGTTTTTTGGGTGTTGCGTTTGAGAAGTTCTTTATAGATTTTGGATACTAACCCTTTATCTGAAATGTCATTTGCAAATATCTTCTCCCATTCTGCCAGTTGCCTTTTAGTTTTGCTGATTGTTTCCTTCGCTGTGCAGAAGCTGTTTATTTTGGTGAGGTCCCAGTTGTTCATCTTTGCTTTTGTTTCCCTTGCCTCCAGAGACATGTTGAGTAAGAAGTTTCTGTGGCCAAGGTCAAAGAGGTTTCTGCCCGCTTTCTCCTCAAGGATTTTGATGGCTTCCTGTCTTACATTGAGGTCTTTCATCCATTTTGAGTTTATTTTTGTGTATGGTGTAAGAAAGTGGTCCAGGTTCATTCTTCTGCATGTTGCTGTCCAGTTTTCCCAGCACCACCTGCTGAAGAGACTGTCTTTATTCCATTGAATATTCTTTCCTGCTCTGTCAAAGATCAGTTGGCCATACATTTGTGGTTCCATTTCTGGGTTCTCTATTCTGTTCCATTGATCTGAGTGTCTGTTCTTGTGCCAGTACCATACTGTCTTAATGATTACAGCTTTGTAATACAGCTTGAAGTCCGTGCACCAAAATTTTTTTTAACTTACCATATGATTTAGCAAAAACTAAAAAATAAATAAAAATAAAATCAGTCTCTCTGCATATGCATACACAGCTCTTACTGATTCTGTTTCTCTGGACAACTCTAATACAGCCCCAGCAGTAACAACTGAAAATGTCTCCAGGCATTGCCAAGTGACCCCCGGGGCGGGGGTTGGGGGGCAGATGAGGCTGGCATTCTCTCACAGCTTAGTTTCTGGAGAGGCTGACCTGGATAGAATAGTCCAGAACCTAGTGGAAGCTGAACTATCTTCAAGGATGTGTTCTCTCTGTAGAATTTGGTTGGAGTTCTCAGTAATCTCTGGAATATCCTAAGTTGAAACTAATCAGCCCTCGCCTTGAGTCCTTGAATTCTCTCTTCTAGAAAAACTATATTCTACCTGCCCGAATTTTACTTCAAAGAAAAATAAGAGGAAATCACCTTTGAATTCAGTCCTTACAAATGTTCTCATTTATAGGGCTCTCTCTCCGTTACTTTATATTAAAAAATGCAGTATTTCTTGGAGAAGGTGAGCTGTTTACTAGCTCCACTAATGTGTACTGTGGGTGCTAAATAGAGGCACCTGAAAGAATTTGTTTTACAAAAAGGCAATATATATATATATATATATATATATATATATATATATATATAATTATTTCTTAAAGTTGTAAACTTCAATGTTGTAAGTCCTTTCTGAATACAGTATTGGGTGACTTCAAATGTGCCTCTCTTGATGACAAGGGCACTCCCACCAGAAATGAATAGGGAGACTTTACTGATAAAATGTGAGAGTAACAGCAAACGATATTTCCACGTTTGCATGTTATTTTAAAACATGTTTAGTGTTTGATTTTTGAGAGAGAGAGAAAGAACCTGAAGGGGAGAGGGGCAGAGAGAGAGGGAGACACAGAATCTGAAGCAGGGTCCAGGCTCTGAGCTGTCAGCACAGAGCCTGACGTGGAGCTTGAACTTGGGAATGGTGAGATCGTGACCTGAGCTGAAGTCAGGTGCTTAACCCATGGAGCCAGCCAGGCGCCCCTGCGTATTATTTTAAATGTGGCTCTAAATATGTCCATGTTACTAAATAAATGAAATAGTCCCCGGAGACATCTGGCTAGTGCCCCTGTGTCCATAAACGTTTACTAACAAGCTGGCTTGGGGGGCACTTCCGGGGGCGCTCACACTGACAGAGGAAGGAGCAGTGAGTACTGAATACTCAGGCGTGGGTAGCACTTGCTAAGACAGAAGGACCAGAGATTGAACAACCCCCTCCTCCTTCTCCCCCCTCCCCCTCTGCTCTTCTCCTTTGCTTTTTCTTCCCAGCCTCGTGTTCTGCTTCACTCTCTGGCTTCGTCTATTCTCTTTGCTTTGCTCTCCTTCCTCTGTCCTTATTCCTCTCAGGCATATACCTTTCAAAGATTTCCATCCCCTTGGGCATATTGCCTCCCTTTTTGTTCACAGATCAAATTCTGATGGAGGGAAGAGAAAGATCCAGAAGTGGGTGGAAAGCCAATTCTGAGAAGTCACCACGGAATGTCAGTGGGGAGGAGCCTCTCCCGACGGACAGGGTCTGCAAAAAGTCGTGCGGTTCCAACCACAAATTCGGCAGGATATCACCCACAGCCCCCCACCCGTGTGAACCTCAAAACGGGACTTCCACTGCCTAATTTCAACAGGACAAACAGGAGAAAAAACGAAAGGTAAAGGTTATGTCTTAGTTATTCCTTCCACTGCAGGTGCGAATTTGCTGCAAGAATCAGCATTTTTTCTTTTTAAATCAGATTGATTTGCCTACACGCCCATGCACCAGAGGGAGTGAATGTTTTCAGCTGGTTTAGAAAGTCCTCCCTTGTTCATGGATCATGGAGTCCTCCAAGGCTCTTAGCTGCCTGTAAAATTGAGGAAGGGGTCCTGTAATGTTTTAGTTTATCATGGCTGCCAAGGAAACGCCCATTCGCCAAGCCCCACGACCTTGAAGGGCAGGCCCTTTGGCTCCGCCTCCCCCACTTTCCCAGAGTCCCACCTGCCCTGACTCCACCTCCACCCCCTTCCGATCCCAGCCCTCCCAACCCCTGCAGCAGTTTCCCTCCGCTTAGGCTCCATTCTTCCAGGATCTCCTCTTTTTTATTTTTTTATTTTTTTATTTTTCTTCTCTTCCTTCCCCTCCCCTCCCTTCCCCTCCCCTCCCCTCCTCTCCCCTTCCTTCCTCTCCCCTCTCCTCCCCTCCCCTTCCCTCCTCTCCTCCTTTTCTCCTTTCCCTTCCCTTTTCTTTCCTTTCTTTCTCTTTCTCTTTCCTTCTTTCCTTCCTTCTTTCCTTCTCCCTTCTTCCTTCCTTCCTTCCTTCCTTCCTTTGTCTGTCCTGCCAAGGAACATGGGGTGAGGACAGGACAAACGCCTCTCGATCTTTCAGTCCTAGCTATGAGAATGAGGCCACATTCATGCCCTAGTAACTTATTCTCCAATGCTTCTATTCTCTGATTTTCAGACTTTGGTGAGTTTTTTCAAAAGCTCCTGCTTGAAATATTTGAGCCAACAGTGAGGTTGTACTAACCTTATTTATTTATTTGTTTTGTTGGTGTCAGTTATTCTTAGGTAATGTTCCTGATTCGCATTATTTCTTCATTATTTTTTCTTTCGTTCCCATGAAAAAGGCAGGGTAACTAAATGAGCGAGTCTGGAATTGGGTCGTGTGTTCCAGTACTCTCCCTTGAGCGTGTTTAGAAGTATTATCACCCCTCTTCCCAGGTCCTTGCCTAATATGTGTAATTCATAGGTATTTTAAAATTAGTCTTAGAATACTCATGTTCTCAGATGTATTCAAAAGATGTCATGTGGGGCCAGGCCAACATTTCTCAGAGTTTAACCTCAGTGTCATTAAAGGGCTAGTCACTTGTCCCCTTATAAGGCAAGAGTCTGGAAGACCAAGCTTGCAACTCTTCCTTTATAAGAGCTCTTAAAATCTGTTCCTTCTTTTCAACCCCTGCCCTCGGCACATCGGTCTGGACCCATGTCACTCTGTGCTCAGGGGACTGAAATGATCCTCAGTTATTCCTGCCGGTGGCCTGTCCATATCTGCCACCGTCACTTCTTCAATGAGCACCGTCCACCCCCCTCCCCCGCCAGCAGATGCATCTTTGAGGGTTTCTGCTGATGCTACCTCGCTACAGCCGCCATCTCCAGAAGCAACCCTCAACCTGTAACTGGTGGGAGCTTACGTGTATAAACACCCCAGCTCCTGCACCCCTTGGGTGTGTGTTCTACACTGGCTCCCAGAGTTCCCCAACAAGGCTAATCTCCAGTTACCCACAATGGTAGATACCTTCAGAGTAAACACTTTGTCGGCAGCCTTCTTTTCCCTCTCTCCCCCAGTTCCATACTGGTATTTCCTGGCACTGCCTCCAAAATCAGTCCTTTTCCCTTGGATTTTTGTTTTAGGGTTGACTTCTGGAGGAATTCAGTTCCAAGACACTGCCTGCCATGCCGCTAAAGCATTTTGGTACAGTCTTGTTACATTGAGCGTTCTTAAAAAGGTCAAAGAGATTTGAGGCGTCTGGGTGGCTCCGTCGGTGGAGCATTTCACTCTTGGTTTCAGCTCTCATCGTGATCTCACAGTTTTGGGAGCTTAAGCCCTGCATCAGGCTCTGTGCTGACAGCTCGGAGCCTGCTTGGGATTCTCTCTTTCCCTGTCTCTCTGCCCCTTCCCCATTGTGCTGTCTCTGTCTGTCTCAAACTAAGTAAATAAACTTAAAAAAATAAAGTTCGAAGAGAGTAGCAAAAACAAACCAACTTTGCAAACATCACTATCTCTGCTCAGAAATTATGGTCAACCTCCAGTGAATGGAACAAATGGTTCTTAGTCTATGACCTGGGACTCGGTATAACACAGCCTTTTTCTAGCTACGGTAATTTTATTTCCTGGAACCCCCACTCCACATGGAGATTGCAACCGTTTGTGTCTACGCACCCTTTCCTAGGGGACACAGTGTTTGTCTTGACCCTGAGAATTTGCTGGGGGCACAATTCCCACCACCTCAATGCTCCCCCCACCCATTTCGGTATATCTAAGGGTACCAACCATTACAACCCGCATCCTCTTTGTGGGCCTTTTTTCTGCTAAACCCACCATGACTTTGGCACTTGGCCTCTACTTCTTTATTCTGATATTTTTGGCACTTTGTTGACTCCTATCCTGGCCTCCCACCTGGACGGTGAGCCCTGCCTGGGGAAGATGAACTTCACCTCTTTCAGACCTACAGTGCGGCCCCATAAACACTAGACAAGGAGGCAAAATCCAGACTCTACCATTTATTAACGGAGTGACTGTGGTCAACATAGATATCACCTCTCAACTCCTGTGTTTCTATTTGTGACATAGGTGTGATCTAATCCCCACCACATGTGGTTGTCGTGATAATTTGAGTGGCATAATAAATCGTAGAAATGCTCTAGAAACTAACAAGTGTATCCAGAAGTTAGTCGTGACGACACGACTGGTAGAAAACTCCCCCTACGGCTGTAAAGTGGGAATGATACGGTGGCATGAGACCAGGGGCTCCCTGGAGAGCAAGAATGTGACGCTCAGGAAAAATCAGGAAAATACACATCCTTACATGGAGTTTGCCAGAACCCGTTCTTGGGCCACAGAATCAGATGATCATAGCTACTTCACAATATGCATTAATTCTACAAAGTTTACTGTTTCTTTTTAATGCTTATTTCTTTTTGAGAGAGACAGACAGAGACGGAGCACAAGTGGGGGAGGGGAGAGAGAGAGGGAGACCCAGACTCTGAAGCAGGCTCCGGGCTCTGAGCTGTCAGCACAGAGCCTGAGGCGGGGCTTGAACTCACAGACCATGAGATCATGACCTGAGCCAAAGTCAGACACACTCAATGAACGGAGCCCAGGCGCTCCAACAAAGTTTATTGTTTGAAGTCAGATCCTTTTCTCCACTGCTCAGAACACTAAGATGGTTCCTCTTTTCGCTCAAAGTAAAACCCAAAGTCTTCAATCTGGCCTAAAAACCCATTTATGCTTTGCCAAGCACTCCTACTGACCTTGTGTCCTGCTAGTTTCTTCCCTTAGCTGACACCAGGAACACAGGCCTCCTCCCTCTTCCTCAAGGACACCAGTCATGTGTGATGATGGATGACTCCCGCCTTGTATCCCCTGTTCTAGCTCTTTCCTCTGTCTGGAAGGCTCCTCCCCCAGAGATGCTGGGCCAACTCCCAAGTCTTCTCTGAAATCTCTCCTTCTCAATGACGTCACTCTGACCACCCCATTTACGATTGTAATCTGTCCGCCCAACCTGGCTCTCCCATTACCCGGTTTTATTCTTTCCACTGTGGTACCCGTAACATCTCCTCCAGTGCACTTAGCTCTCATTTGTTACTGTTGGATGTTTATTGGCAGGGAGTCTTACTTTTGTTGGTTAATATGTCCCTAGCACCTAACACAGTGCCCAGGACATAGCAGCCACTGAATAAAGATGGTTGCTGGATTTGTTGACGTAAGTTCTTACTGTGTGCCAGTGAAGAAAATGACCATGATCCCTACTCTTAGGGGTTTCTAGTTCAGCAGTGGCACTTGTTTAACAGATACTATTGACAACCAAATACATGCCAAGCAATCTTGGAAGCGAGTCCTGGAAATATGACAGCAAACAAGACAATTTCCCAGCTCTCGTATGGCAAATTTATCTGAAATGGTACAATGATGGGGTTAAGTGTCTGACTTTGGCTCAGGTCATGATCTTGTGGGTTCGTGACTTCAAGCCCCCATGTTGGGCTCTGTGCTGACAGCTCAGAGCCTGGAGCCTGCTTCAGATTCTGTGTCTCCCTCTCTCTCTGCCCTTTCCCTGCTCATGCTCGCTGTCTCTCTCTTTCTCCCTTTCTCTCTCTTTCAAATATAAACGATAAAAAACTTTTTTTAAAGAAATGGTACAATGATGTTTAAAAAAAAAACATATTGGAGCGCCTGGGAGGCTCAGTTGGTTAAGCGTCCAGCTTTTGGTTTCCAGACAGGTCATGATCTCTTGGTTCATGAGTTCGAGCCCCGCATCGGGCTCCACTCTAATAGCGTGGAGCCTGCTTGGGATTCTCTCTCTCTTCCTTTCTCTTTGCCCTTTCCATGCTCACTCTCTCTCTCTCAAAATAAATAAATAAACTTTAAAAATTAAAAAAAAAAAAAAACATATCCAGGGGTGCCTGGGTGGCTTAGTCGGTTAAGCGTCTGACTTCAGCTCAGGTCATGATCTCACAGTCCATGAGTTCGAGCCCCGCGTCGGGCTCGGTGCTGACAGCTCAGAGCCTGGAGCCTGCTTTGGATTCTGTGTCTCCCTCTCTGTCTGCCCCTCCCCTGCTCATGCTCTGTCTCTCTGTCTCAAAAATAAATAAAAACATTAAAAAATAAAAATAAAAAAGTAAAAAAAACATATTAAAATATGTAAAGTTCTTGGCCACCAAATTTAAAATTCTAGATTGTTATTTTAGTGTCCCTGTCTTACAGACAGGCACTGAGGGCACCCCGCCTTACATATACCAAATCTTAACAAAGATGTATCAAAACAAACACCGAATTGTGTAGCTCCCCAAGACTGAACTTCTACTTTCAATACTAGGATGTATTTTGATTCAATAGTTTGTATAATTTATTGTCGATGGTGACTTTTTTGAGGGCCTATTGCTTTGAGTTGTTCAATACTAGATCATATGTTGAAGAATATATAACAGAAATTAAATCTTGCCCCCCCAAATATAAGAAGGGCAGAGGATTAGTCTTCTTTTTTTAAAAAAATTTTTTTTAACATTTATTTATTTTTGAGACAGAGAGAGACAGAGCATGAACAGGGGAGGGGCAGAGAGAGAGGGAGCCACAGAATCGGAAGTAGGCTCCAGGCTGTGAGCCATCAGCCCAGAGCCCGATGCGGGGCTCAAACTCACGGACCGCGAGATTGTGAC
The DNA here is from genome assembly GCF_027475565.1 of Acinonyx jubatus. Classification (NCBI taxonomy): domain Eukaryota; kingdom Metazoa; phylum Chordata; class Mammalia; order Carnivora; family Felidae; genus Acinonyx; species Acinonyx jubatus. Next base: position 84,634,517 of record NC_069391.1, on the reverse strand, counting down.
CTGAGCTGAAGTCGGACGCTCAACCGACTGAGCCACCCAGGCACCCCAAGTCTTCTAAAACCCTAGTGATGATTCTGGTTTTCATCCTGGTCTTGCCACGGAACTAGTCATGTGACTGCGGCAGGCCAAGAGCACAGGCTCCCATCCCCCCACGAGTCACAACCTGCTGCAAGAGGTGAGAGGTATGGTGAGCTGAGAGCCTCCAGCCCTCACCCTTTCTGGGTCCACCATGGTATTCAAGCCAAGGCCACAGTCTCCCAGGGTGGCTGCAAGCCAGGCACAGAGCAATGGCCAAGGCGCACCATCCACATTCCTGTCCCAAGAGGGTCTCTTCCGAGGAGACACTCCAGCCTGGCCGAAAACCTTCTGGACCTTTCTCTGGGTCTCTTCCCATCAATCCTGCCTTCCTGCGTTGCAGTTAGAGGCGCTCCCACTTAACCGTGTTTCCACTTTCCTTTATACTCCCTGCGTACATCTCTTACATTTCTAACTCTGTCTTTGCTTTGCACTTCCCAGAAAGCTTGAAATAACACAAAAGGTACCAGCAGTGATTCCAGAAAGCTGGCAATCAGATGGGGTTTTGAGACCGGCTTATTCACCATGGCTGGCGAGGAGGATCACAATCCAAGTGGTATGTGAGGCACGGCTAGTCCTTGGCATCAGATGGTTGGTTGCTCGGTTACAAAAAAATAAAAATAAAAATAAAAAAAAAATCACCGCGGGTGACCGGGGGACATCTGGTGGAGGGGAATTGCCAGTACAGTGGCCCAGGCATTTTGAAAGTTAAAGGGGGTCCGGTGTATTTAAGGAGAGTGAAGTTGGAGGGTTCCCTGCCGAGTGATAATGAGAAACTGGAAGCAGGTGAATAAGGACCACCGGGAGAGCCAGAGGCCTCCATGGTAACTTACAAAGGTGGTACCATGCAGAGCTTGCAGAGGTGACCCACGCCTTTCTAATTAAGAGCTAGACTTCCCTTGTGCAGGAAGATACTGCAGATGCCTCTCCCTGCAAGGCAACACCCGCTCCCCCCTCAGCTGCCCCTCCTGGCTGGCACGCCAATAACTGCAGTTACCTCCCAGCATAACCGAGCCGGGGACAGGCTGGGCCTGATTACAGAGAAAAGAGAGTATGCCCCCGAAGACCTGCGAGGACTGGCCAGCATATACCGTCAGGGGCAAAGGAGGAGCCGGGGGTGGGGGGGATTGTGAGGGTGTTTGACCAAGGGGTTAGAAGGTGAAAGTGAACAGGCAGGGAAACGTTGACTTGGAGTCACTTTCTTGGGACATGGGATTTAACACCCCGGCGAGGACCCCGGGGAAGGGGGCGAACACACTGCTATGTGGCTTTCTAAAGCCCGGAGAGCAAAGGTGAGACGCCTGAGTTGCCGTGGCAGATGGTAAAACAGGATGGAAAAAAAATAGATGGAAAATAGGATCAGAAGCAGTTCGCATTCGTTGGAATGAACAACAATATTCATTTACAGTTCTGTACCAGGGCCATGTTAGCTCGCCCACCTCCTGTCTTAATATAGTCCGGAGAGATCTGGACCATCTGGACAACCTGAAGAACTTCACATTGATCCGTCACATCGATCAGATGAAGACACGGCTAGTGGGCTGGAGACCTTGGTAAGAAACACGTGTGCCGGAAGCTGGAAGACAAACTCTGTAAAGATTCAGGGACAGAGCACTTCAGTAAAGCTTTCGGGCATCCTAAAAGGTAGGGCTGAAGAGAAGGAGGTACACATTTTTAAGGCCAGGGATATGTCAGGCAGTCCCCTCCCCAGTAAAGGCATTTTGCTACATCCTGCGTTCCCTATTGTGAAATAAAAAGTACAATGCCACCTCTTGCACATGTAGGGATCCTGTCCCAGTGCGTACCCCGGAGGACATGGAAGGATGCCAGCCCTAGGTGGGGCCTCGATCGGGAAAGAACTGCACAGCAGGTCCAGGCTGTAGTGAAGGCAGATTTCCCACTTAGACCAGAACATCTGGCCGACGCTGTGGTGTGGAGGTGTCAGTGGTGAGAAAAAAATGCAGCGTAGAATTCATAGTAACCCGATTAGGAAGATCCCACCACAGGATCTTGGTGTTCTGGCCCAGGATCATGCCATGTGTAATGGAGAATTACACACATCTCAAAAAAGAGCTCCTGGCATGTTCCTGAGCCCTAACAGAGATAGAATACTTGACTATAGCATAGCATTGACCATCCGTCCAGATCTGTTCATTAAGAGCCGAGTTCTGTCTTGCCTGTCAATTCACAAAGCCAGATGGGCTCGGCCATGTAAGACAGAAATGATGCATCAGGAACTGGGCCCGAGTAAGACCAGAGGACACAAGTTAGCTGCATGATCAGGGAGCACAGACCTCCATATCACCCACATGATGGTACCAGCTCCCTTCCCCAAGCTCTCATCCATGATCTGATAATAAGGTGTCATACAGACAGCTGAAGGAGCAGGAGAAAGCCCAAGCGTGGATTACAGATGACTGGGCTCAGTTTGTGGGGGAGAAACTGAAACCCGACAACAGCATTACATTCTCATCCGGGCCGAAAGACAGTGGAGAGGGAAAATCTTTTTAGAGGGCAGGCAGTGCTCCTTGTCATCCGCTTTATGGAGAAGGAAAGTGGCCCAAGATGAGAACATATAGAGATTCCTAATCATTGGGCAGTGGCCCAACCAGCTGGTCAGAGCCTGGAGGGAAAAGGATGATGGGAAATAAAAACCATCCACAGGGTAAAGGCGTGTGGATGAGACATATGGGAATGGACACAAGATGTGAACATTTCATGTTAATACCAGTCAAAAGGCATCCGCCCTGAACATTGGACGACTAGGTTGACAAGATGACTCAACCAGTTGACATCAGTTCTCAGCCCTGGGTACTCTAGAACTGGCATGATGGGTACATGAATGGCGTGGTCATAATGTCAGAGACAGAGGCTACACATGGGCCCAATGGCATAACTTCCACTTACCAACGCCAACCTAATTACTTTCTCTGAATGTCGAAACTGCCAGCCACAGAACCAGTGCTGAGCCCCTGACATGGCTTTATTGCCCAAAGAGACCAACAGCTACCATCCACCCACTGTTGATGACACTGGGCTCCTTTCAATCCGGAATGACCAGCAGTTTCTCTCCTTAGGAACGGAGTCCTATTCCAAGTATGGGCTGGCCTTTCCTGCCCACGTAGCCTCTGTCAGCATCACCGTCTAAAAGCTTATGAAGTGCTTGATCAATAGGCACAGAACCCCACATAACAGTATGTGAGCGGGGGGATATAATTTCAGTCAAAAAAGGTCATGTGATCCACAGGTCATATTCCACGCTGTACCACCCAGAGGCAGTCAGCCTGATAGAGTATTGCAATGGCCTGCTGTCAGGGCAGGTGGAGCACCCCCTAAGAGGCCATCATCTACAAACATGGGGAGCTCTCTTCCAGAGTGTAGAATAAGTCCAAACCCAAGATCCCTATATGATGCTGTAAGAAGAATGCAGGGGTCTAGGAACTAAGGGGTAGAAGCAAGCATGGCCCCACTTCTCCTTCTCAATGAAACTTGGGGCGATTTGTGCTTCCTGCCCCCCAAAACTTTGAGCTCTGTAGGATTAGCGGTCCTTGTCCCCAGAGAGAATGCGTTTTTGCCAGGGGACAGAGCAAGAGTTCCATTGAGCTGGATATAATGGATTCCTTGTGTCCAGGACCAATGGTGAGAAAAGGAGTCACCATCCCGGCAGGGGCTATTACTTCTGATCATCAGGTGGAGGGGCTAGCTGACGGCCTCTAGAGGCCGCAACGTCAGGCTCCAGCACAGCATTCATGTTGAGGCCATTCTGTCCCTGGGTTGCCCAAACAATGACTGAGCACAGAGAGGGTACTGGAGCTGGGCCATGCCTACACATCTCGGTCTCCTTTAATGGGCAGGCTTGGCTCGGGAGCCCTGTGTTGGCCTGGACTTCCTCAGAGCTCCACTACACTCGGAACGTCGTCCACCACATCCTCTCCCTTCCGTGTCTCCCTTCACAGGTATCAGGTCAGCACCATGGTCTCAGCCTCCTCCCACTCATTGCTCGCTCTTCTCTCCCTTCTCGCCCCTCATCGGCTTGTCTGCCAATACGTTTCTTGGCCTCCTAATTCTATCTTGGCATCTGCTTCCTGGAGATTTCAAGCAGACGCAATGGGTTGAGGCTAGTTGGTTCATTTTTTTTTTTCCTTTCTTTTCAAGGGAGGAGGAAATCGGGGTGGCTAGAAGGAGGGCATCACGGTAACGCCTGACGTGTACTTCCCATCGTTTTTAAAAGTTAAATGAGAATAATGGGAAAATGTAGAATTACTAATATGCTTGGTTATCAAGTCTTTATTGCTCACAAATGCAGGAAATCGGAGGTTAAAACCGGTCACTGCTTTCCAAAGGGAACACCTCTTATCGAGCCTGTAAAGAAAATTTAAACAAAAGTTAAACAAAAACTTAAAAACGTGTGAAGTGTTCTCATTCTAGCTAAAACCTGAAACTGGTACCCATCGCTTGAGGAGTTTTGGTTTATAAAACCATAGTGCATTGTAAGTGTTCTACATATAAATGGTAACTCGTGGGCTTTATGTGATATTAATTAGTCTTGGTTTTCATGTCTCCATCACCTGCTGACAGGATCTTTCATTCAAAGCGATACTTTATACTACAGTCAGATAAACTTTTATTTTGCTCATGTCATTTTCGTGCTGCCCTAAAGCGTGTAACCAAAGAAAGCAAATTAGGACAAAATCAGTTTTGTGCTTCTAAGATAGCAACCAGGACATTAGGAGTGCACGATTAATGTTTGGACTATATTAGTGTACTTTTAAGCAAATCTGTGGTATTGAAAAACATAATCCACCCTACTCAGAAGCAGTTCTTTTTTACTAAAGGAAAATGTGTTGGCAACTGTTCCGTTTCCATGGATTTGTGATTCTAATAGGCCCTGAAAATAAAACTCGATCTTTGCCAAAATCTCACTTATGCTTTATATCAATAACATGCCCTTTATCCCTGCTTACACATTTGGGAAGCAGAGAAACAACACCAATTAGTTAAAAATCCATTAATTAGAACTCTAAAGAACTGATTTTAGGAAAGGGGAGATGTGTGGGAGCTAACACCTAACACTTTATTTTTAAGAAAAAGAGAAAAATTGCACAAAATCATGAGGAATTGAAAAAAAAAGCAAACATCTTTCAGCATACATTTAACAGTAGATATTTCAAATTTAAGCCATTTTCAACATATAATAATATTAAATAACTAATGGCGACCTCAAGCAGCAAGGAGGATACAGTTATGCCCAAGACATTCTACTTCCAGAAACAAATGTATTATACATTTAATTCTTTAATTCTGGTGATGCAAAAGGAAGGACCAGAAGATTAAAGGGTTTAATCCTCAGATAACTAGGACATCAAATCAACAACTAGAAATCCATTCTTTAAACGAGTGGCTCTTAATTTAGCTACGTGGTAGCCCGATCTGGGGAATTTTCAAAACCCTCAATGCCTAGGTCCTACTTCGGACTAATTAAATCAGCATTACTGGTTTGTTTTGTTTTGCTTTTTTGACTCCACAGGTGATTCTGATGTGTGGCCAAGATTGAGATCCACCACCTTGAATACTACAATTATTTTAATTTTTAGCTTACTACAGTTATTTTAAGTTTTAAACCAGATTAGTTTAAATTGTAGATTAAATCTCTACTGCTGGATGGAAGCATATTTGCCAAGTGACCTTTAATTTTACTAGAGTACTGGGAAAATAATTACATCCAAATGCCATGATTAACATTATGTTTGATGGTCTTCCAGTCCTGAGGGTGGCCATGTAACCCAGTTCCGGGCTCTGAAATAGAAGGTAAATGCTGCTCGGTTTTTTTCCTTCTGGGATAGACAGAGTCCTATTTGGGTGGAAAAGTAGATTTCATCCCTTTCCCCATTCTCCTAGTCCTAAACTCTAATATATATCCTGAAACTGAGTACATCTGGCCTCAGAAAGCAACAGTGAAATAAGTCAGAGAAAAACAAATATGGTGTGCTTTCACTTTTGTGTGGAATCTAAAAAATCCAAGGTCATAGAAACAGAGAACAGATTGGTGGTTGCCAGAGTGGGGGAGGGGGCCCTCAGGGGGAGAATGGCTGAGGGTGAACAAAGGACAGGGGTGGAGGGAGAAAACAAGTAAGAGCAACAAGTGAGAACATTAGAAGCCAACACACTAAGGGTGGCGGAGCCCAGAAATTGAAAGAGCTTGGGTCTTTGATGACACTTGTATCACTGAACTAGAAAACTGACTACCTTTAGAATTTTTGCTGCCAAGAAAATTACCGCTTAAGCCACTATTAGCGGAAATTTCCATTCCTTGCCCCCAAAAGCATTTCTAATGGATACAGCTTGGTTCTCTCTCTGTGTCTTTCTCCTAGATCAAGGTATGAATCACTCAACATTTACTACTGGCTAATAACTTTACAGTTATTTCTTGAGTCATGTAAGCAACCTCAAAAGATAAATCCTACTTTTCTCATTTTATGTAAGCAGAAACTGAGGCCCATACAAATTAACTGTCTTGTCCATGGCCCTATGGACCTTGGATTCTAAGCCAGATTCATTTGATTCCAGTACCAATCATCTTAATTACAGTGCTATAAAACCTCTTAGATGTGTACAAGTCTGATGGTTCTGATTAAGTTACATGCTGTATCATTTAACAAGAGCATTTTATGCTTGTAGGAATACACATATTCTTAATGCTTGACATTTAGATCATTAGATATTTGAAGAATTAATGGGCTTAATTTGGTTCATTGCAAAGTTATAGACAAGCTTTTTTGTTGTTGTTGTTGCTGTTCTGCAAAGACAGTAGACACTTTAGACTGATTCCAAACAAAATTGACTCAAGTCAATTCATTTTTTGGTAGCACAAAGGACTTGATAAATAGCATTATTGGTAATAATCTAGGACTTTGGTATGTGATCATTATTTTTCCTCCCTAGTGAAAAGACAAATGAATAGTAAGTAGGGTTCTGATGTCTACGTTTAAGGTATTTACACGGACGTGTTTGAGAGGATATGTGGTGCCACTGTCTGTGGCCTTACAAAGAAAAATGTATCCGTTCCAGGTATTGTGTGGTAGGGTGTATCTCTGCTTTTGAGCATTTACTAGAGAACCAATGGATTAGGGAAAGCAGTCCAGGGGCAGTCCTGTTGAGTTTGGAGTCAGGCTCACCCGATCAACTTTACTGTTTCCCCTTGTTTCCATAAAATGAAGGGAGAGGCCCTACTGCAGTTGTTCTTATGAGACTTAAGTGAACTGAAATGCAAACACACTTACAATACTTAAGGCAAACAGCAAGTACTTACTAAACAGCTATGTGCTGAGTAGTGGGATGTGTGCCTGAATAATGACAGCCCTGCCCTCAGGAAGTCTAGAAAATTACCAGTCTTAAGCCTAATGCCTTAAGGGACAAGAGATGGTGTCGTTTGCAAGACAGTAAAATCTGACGCTTGACACACTTGGAACCATGTCCTAATTCCTCAACTTTCCGGGTCGTCAGAAGGTGTGTTATGTCCCAAACCCCAGAACCTGTTAAAGGGACTTTATTTGGGAAAAGAAGATCTGTGCCGTATCACTAAGTCAGGACCTTCGGATGAGATCGTCCTGTATTATCTCAAAGGGCCTTAAATCCAATGACAAGTATCATAACCAAATATGTGGTGTTAGTTTCTCCAGCTGAAAAGTGGGGATAATATCCTAACTATAGTCTCATTTCCTAGAGTGGAAAATGGGATAGTGCAGCCTGGAGACACGAGGAGGCGTTAAAAATGACATTTAATGAGCGCTTACCAGGTTCATTCACTGTGCTAAGCGCTATGTATGATTTAGCGATCTCTATTTTATCGAGCGGGTAACAAACATTCAGAGACATACAGTAATTTGCCAAAGCCACAAAGTGAAAAAACCCGGGATTAAAATTCAAACCGACTTCCGAGAACACCCTTTTATCCTTCAGGCTAGACTACCAGAGAGGGTGCAAATGAAAGCACTCTTAAAAAAAAAAAAAAATCAATTATTTTGGTATTAGCTCAGTCGCCACCCCAGGACTCCGTTTCAACAACAGACGCGTGGGCGAGAAGCTGCCTTCCTTTCTCTGGCCTGGGAACGACAGGGTTAACGACGTCACTTTCAGGCGCCGGCGATACGCGATCGCCCTACGGATCCTGTCAAGGGCCAATACCCGCGCACGGCGCAGCCGTGGCGCCTCCAGAGGAAGTGCTGGAAGCGGACCAATAGAAATGCCGAATTTCCGTTTTCCTGGCTAAGGCCTCTCCTTTAACCCCAGCTCCGTTGCGCTAGAAGGAAAAGGCGGGCCTGGGGGCGGGGCAAATCGAGGAAACGGAAGCGGCGCCGCGGAGCCTGGCCCCCGCCCGCCTCGGCCCCACGTGTGCGGTGAGTACGGCGGCCTCGGCGGCCGCCCCTGGAGGGGTTCGTTCGCCCCCTGCCCCACGCTGCAGGGGGAGGGTCTGTCCGAGCCGCCAGAGGGTAGAGGTGCTCGCGCCTGTCACCCGGTGGATAGTCTTCTGTGGCCTTTTCTGTTCTGGGAGAGTTGGGGGAGACGGGAGACTGGCGACTGGGGCGGGTTCACGACTTGTCTTCCTCTTACTTTGCCCTGAGAGGGCTGCTGGGTTCGCCCGAGCTTCCTTCCCTCTAGGATCCCGGCCCGTGCCCGTGGCGGTCAGCCTTTCTGTCGTGTGTGGCAAATATCCACTCGACCCTGTGCACGCTGGGGGCTGAGGGTACAGGCTGAACGTAGTTGCACGTTATCAGCGCTGGGAAGGAAACGAGCTTGGTGCCGAGGTGGAGGATAGGGGAATCTGAAGGGGTCTCTAAGCTGATACCTAAAGCGTAAGAGGCAACTCTGAAATCTGGAAGCCCAGGGAAAACTACTTTAAGCAGAGGCAGTAACTTGGGCTAAGTCCCTGCGGTGGCAGCTAGAGAAAGGGGACCAAGGTGAGCTCGGAGTGCAGCGATACAAGATAAAGTTAGAGGGGTAGCGTGGCCGCGGCTCTGTAAGGCTTTAAAGGCCGTGATGAGTGGTTGAGATTCGATTTCTGTACAGTGGGGAAACCCGTTTCTGTTCTCATTTGCAGAAAACATTGGAGGCTTGTAAGGAAGAAACCTGGTTGACCCAGGTTCTCCTTAGGAATTGTCTACAATTTCGATTATTATTGAGTATGCCATTGAAAAGTATTGGTGTTTTCCATTAGGTTGGTGGTAGTGGAGGTGGAAGTTGACGAGTTGGAAGTATTTTTAAAGGCGGTGTCAAAAGAATTTATGGAAGGATTGAACATAGCAAACCAGGGAGAGCAAAATGTCAAGGGTAACTCTTAGATTCTCCTGAGATGATGTGTGGCTGGCTGAGATGGCAAAAATAGGGTGGCGTGGATTAGATGAGGATGTTTTTCTTTGGGGGTGTTTTGCAGTGGAGTTATAGTTGAAGAATTTATTTTGGACTTACAAGGCTGAAGTGCCTGTAAGACACGTAAACCAAGGTGTCAGGGAGGCAGTTAGATACACAAGTCTGGAACCCAAGGAGCAGTTCTGAGTGGGAAGTAATTTGGGAGTTCTCAGCATAGAAAGCCAGGGGGTTGGATGAGATCACTTAGGGAGGAATGTGGAGAGAGAGGGGGACACTTGAGAAATACCACTATTTGGAGGTTGCATATTGAAGGTTTACCTCTTTCATAGTTCAGTGCTAAGCTTGTTGAGAGGGTGGGATCAGTCACCTGCCCTTCTGTGCCTGGAAAATCTTTGCTATTTCATTCCACAAGGCAAAATTGGCCTCTTAGCTCTGTGGCTTTTTGAACGCTTTATATGTGATTCAGTTGTAACAGTTATGTTGTGTTTTATTTATTTATTTTTAAAAAACCTTTTAACGCTTTATTTATTTTTGAGAGAGAGAGTGTGTGAGCAGGGGAGGGGCAGAGAGAGAGGGAGACACAGAATCCGAAGCAAGCTCCAGGCTCTGAGCTGCCAGCACAGAGCGCAACGTGGGGCTCGAACCCACGAACCCACAAGATCATGACCTGAGCTGAAGTCGGATGCTTAACCAACTGAGCCACCCAGGCGCCCCGATTATGTTGTGTTTTAATTTTGTTTGCTTCTACTCCACCACTTTGAATTTCTTTTTCATATATTTTATTCAACGCAGTAGCTTTCTAGCAGAGTGTATAGGTATGCAGTATGTTTCAAGTCCAAGGTGTGAAATTGTAAGAAGGCCATCAAAATGTTCCAGAAAGGATTAAGAATGAGAATCATTTGGGAAAGAAGGTAGGCGTGTGGAGAAGAAATAATAAATTCATTTAAGGACATATGGGTGGCTCATTCAGTTAAGTGTCCAACTCTTGAGTTTTGGCTCAGGTCGTAACCCCCGTGTTCGTGAGTTTGAGACCTGTGTTGGGCTCTGCGCTGACTGCCCTGAGCGTGCTTGGGATTTTCTTCCCCCTTTCTGTATCCCTCCCCTGCTTGCTCTTTCTCTTGTGCGAGTGCGTGCTCTCTCTCTCTTGCTCTCCCTCTCTCTCAAAAATGAATAAACCAAAAAAAAAAAAAAAAAAAAGCTGTCATTTAAGCTGGATTTGAAGGGTGGGTGGGGTTAATATTTGATAGAATGGCTTTAAAGTTTGGATCCTGAAAAAGAACAGTGAAGACGTTTGGCTTGGGTGTGTTGTTTGTGATGAGGGTATGTTAGGACTAAATTTTGGATGGCGGTTTGGTTTGAAGTATTTCGTGTTGTCAGGAAACTTTTGAAGCTGTTGGAGCAGCGAGATGGTACGAAATTGGTGACTTTGTAGATTGATCAGGCAGCGGAGAGTGGATCACAGCAGCTGGGATCCAACAGCAAAAACCAAGCTGAGCAAGAGATACAGAGCCTGAATGGGGAATAGCGGAAGGGGAAAAAAAGGAGACAGTTCCGAAAGGCAAAGAAAGGTGCTGATTAGATGTGATGGTACAGGCTCCCCAAGCAAATGTGTCTTGCCAAGTGAAAGAAGTAAGACCCAAAAGGCTATCTACATGCAGCTTGACTTTGTTTATACCACCTGTTTGAAAAGAGGCGCAACCAGAGGGACGGAAAACAGATCAGTGATTGCCAGGAGGGAATGATGGCAGAGGGGCTCCCCTGGGGACTTTTTGGAGTTAAAACAGTACCCTAATGCACTTTGGTGGAGGAGACAGGACTCTGCATTTGTCAGAATCAGCGCGCTCCACCAAAGAGTGAGCTTGACTGCGGGTGCAAAAAAGTCAGCCGTCGTGTCTGGAAATGGAATGCAGACCGCGAAAACTAAATCTAACTTGTACAAACCTATAAAATGACCTCACTGAAGGGAGTGGTGGGCGAAGTTGACCTAAGTAATTTTGAAAAACAGTACTGTAAATGGATACTGTTGGGGGGGGGGTGGGGAAGAAAGTTGTAAATAAACTGTGGTAGAGTTGGGAAGTTCGTTTCCCATGGGCATACAGTGTGGCATTCTGAAACTACATGTGCTAACGCAGATCACTGGTGGCGAGTTTCTCCCTGTCAAGAGAAAAAAGTGACAAGGCAAGAGGGGAAGACCAGAATGAACCTTGTGGCGCTTGATTAGAGTTGGAGACGTTAGTGTGAACTTACTTACCAGATAGACAAAGAAATGCAGGCTCCCGGGTCCACAGACACTGGTATACGGACCTGGGTATCACCAGCCCCGTCTGGTGCAAAGCCCTAGAAGCAGTGACGTCAAGTGCGCCTCGCGCTCAGATCCTGCCCTTCTCAATAAAAGGAACCAGGGTTCCTCGGAGAAGTGGCTGGTTTCAGGGCCAGTGCACGGAAGTTGCAGGATGAACTTGGCACAAGTGCCAGGAGGTAAGGGCGTGGGAAACCAACCGGACGGGTCACGTCGCAAAGACCGAAGCAGCCTCTGAGATTTCCCGCTGGCCACAGCTGGCGCAGTTTGAGCAACGAAGCAACTATAGGATTGGGTTCGAACCCAAGGAGTAAAATGCGTGCGAGGCCATCTTGATGTAAATACGTGATTAAATAAGTAAATGAAGAAGGGACACACTTCTCCCTGCAGAAGAATTAAAAATATCATTGGTAGACGTAATGCCAGTCAGTACCACTGTGACCTGATGAGAAGGGCACTTAGCTCTGTGATACTCTTCAGAAAGATCCACACCAGTCCGATCACCAGCAAATCTCAGGCAAACCCCAAAGGAGAATATTGTGCACAGTGACCAGTACTCTTGAGTAGCATCTCGGTCATGAGAAAGAAGAGCAAGACACGTGTCACAGGTTGGTGGAAACTAAGGAGACCTGATGACTAACTACCGTGGATCCTGGTCCGGAAGGACAGGCAGAATCCGAAGTTAATAGTATTGTGCTGATCCTCTCTCTCAGTTTTGACAAAGTACTGTGGTAAGATGCTAACGTCAGAGGAATGGACTAGAACATTCGGTTTCTCTTTCCAAACTCTTGTGTAAAACGAAAACTATTTCAAAATGAACGGTGAAAACAAATGTACAGAGAAAATATATAAATGTCTGCATTTTTAGACCAACAGCAGCACAGAATAACTAAGGGATACAAGCATCGTTGTGATAAAGCAGCCAAGTGCTGAAATGAGCCCACAGTTAACCAATGAATGACCTAAGGAAGCGGAGTAATTCAGGGGCCCTCCATTTTTCAGAATTATAATAGGAAAGACTGAAGAGCGCTGCACTTTCCAGAGAGTTCTTTGCAACCTTACAGGTCCCTTGAGATGTTTCAAGAAAAAGGGACTCAATTAGGGTTGGGAAAATCTTTCCTACTTTAGCCTGTGTTTGGTGATTGATGGCTTAAATTAGCAAATGAAAAGAATCTGAAAAGCCTTTCTTTAAAAAGCCTTAATTATTTTCATTTCACTATTTCTCAAATACATGCCATCTTTGAACCCTTTTTTTTTTTTTAATTTTTTTTAACGTTTATTTATTTTTCAGGGACAGGGGAAATGAGCAGGGGAGGGGCAGAGAGTGAGAGGGAGACACAGAATCTGAAGCAGGCTCCGGTCTCCGAGCTGTCAGCACAGAGCCCAACATGGGGCTCAAACCCACAGTGAGATCGTGACCTGAACTGAAGTCGGACGCTTAGCCAAATGAGCCACCCAAGCGCCCCTGAACACTTCTTTTTTCTTATACCCGTTAATAATCTTGCAAAATTAGTTGTTCTTGAGTAGAAAATTCTTGTTTTAGGAATATCTGGTATTGTCTAGGAATTTCTAACATCTACTCTAGAGCGTCAACGTCAGAACTTTAGAAATAAATGTACAACTTTGGAAGATAGAGAAATAGGCAAGTGACATTTGCCCTTGACGTATTCTCTGAGCTTTCAGGAGCCTCGGGTAATCAAGGGGTTATCTGTTGCATGCCCTGTGTATAGTGAGCTCTCTGGACCCAGAAGTGACCTGTTAGAGTTCTTCCAAATGAAATATTGAATATCCCAACATAACCTTACTTTGGAGATCACTGAAAATTACTGGTTGCTTCTAAAAGAATAGCAAATTAAGCATTTGAAGTTAGTCTTTGTTTTAGCTACAGTGGTATACATAGGGAACTTGTAGGTAACTGATTTTCTTTCGTTAAATTTGAATATATGGTTGAGTGCAACCTATTTTTTGTTCTGGACTTTTTAGGATGGAAACCAAGAAATCCACATGACGATATTGTCAGTTTATTTTTTTTTAATGCTTATTTATTTAAAATCTTTTTAATGTTAGAGAGTGCATGAGCTTAGAGGGGCAGAGAGAGAGGGAGACACAGAATCCAAAGCAGGCTCCAGGCTCCGAGCTGTCAGCACAGAGCCTGACACAGGGCTCGAACTCATGAACGTGAGATCATGACCTGAGCCGAAGTCAGACGCTTGACTGACTGAGCCACCTAGGCATCCCTGTCAGTTTCTCATCATACAGTCTTCCTAAGTTATAAGAAACACAAACACTGACACTTGTGTCATATTAAATGTCATGGTCTGTTTTTACCCAGAATTATTGCTAAAGTGTTGCCTCCACGTACATCACACGCTAGGTGTACATGTTCTTAATTTTTGTGTTGGTACCTTGTCACTTCCACTTTTAAAATCTTAGAAACCGTGACTGCGTAGTCCCTGGACTTGTTGACCCATGGTCTGTCCAGGTGATTTGTCCTGCATCCATGAAATCCAAGGATTAAACGTGGCTTGATTGATGACCCTTACTGGGTGAGAGCAATCCAGTGATCCCTTTTGGGTTTTTTTTGTCTTCCAGAACTGCTACAATGGAAGTTAAAGGAAAAAAAAAAATCACAGGAAAAGATGTGAAGACCTCACAAGAAAAAAACATATTTCATAAAAACAGTGGTAAGATAGTCCTCCCAAACCATGTGGCCGTGTCCGTTGTAACCGGAGGGAGGGGGTGGTGGGATGAGGGGGCCAAGGGCAGATGTGGGTCTGTATTCCCGGGTTAGGATTGGGGGAAGTACGAGTTCTTGTGTCCGAGTTTGCGAGTTCCCCGTGAAACTAAGACATTTAAGACATTGCCTGGAAAATTGGGGGTGCTCTCTTCACGGAAGACCCCTGATCTCAGCTGCGGATGCTGCTGCCTCATTGTTGTCATTAATTTACCGCTCTTTCCTGTTATGTTCGTGTTTGAGAAACTGTGCCTGAGCAATGCCTGCTACTGGTAACCCAGCTGACCTCTGGCTTCCAGATCTCTGGATGTGAAGTTGCTATTACGCCATCAGGTGTCAGTGTTGCAGAAGGGAAAAGTCAGGGATTCTGTCCGTGCCTAACTGATTCATCTCGTTTGTGAGGCACTTAGTTTGCAGCTTAGTTAGCCAAAGATTTTTATCAAATACCTGTATCAGGCATTGAAAAACTTTTTTCAAAGTTAGAAATTTGGAAAAATTAATGTCTTTTAATTCAATGTGATATTTAATAAAATAATAACGTCCTTAAGTAAAAAAAAAACCTTTAAATTTGATACATCATTTAATACATACTTTCTCCTTTTTTTGATGTTTATTTATTTCTTTGGGGAGAGGCAGAGAGAGAGGGGTGGGGGGGGGGTGGGAAGAGAGAGAATCCTAAGCAGGCTCTATGCCCAGTGCAGAGCCCAACATAGGGCTCTATCTCATCACTGTGATATCATGATCTGAGCCAAAATCAAGAGTCGGACCCTTCACCAACTGAGGACTGAGCCACCCAGGCACCCGTAACATATATACTTTCTAAATTTTAAGTGTTCATTTTATTAGACCCCCTATTATGTTATTGAATCTCTGAAAATAACGTATGAAGACTTGAATGACAAGGTGTCATTAAAGTAGAATACAGGAGATAGAAATAAAATGTCATATTATCAAATTATATGCTTAAAGCAGAAATACGTGTGACTTAAAACAGTGGTTTATCTGTAGAATTTGTGGATGATTTTTATTATGCATTTCCCTACTTTGTTGATTTTCTTTAGTGAACATGCATTCTAATTTTAGAAATCAGAAAAAGCTTTAAAATTGTGTTTTGATTTTTTAAAAAATTCTATTCTCCATATTTAAGAGTAAGACAAAGTGTGTTTCTCTAAAGAGCGTGTTCTTTTGTGTAACAAACACAGCCCAGTGGATAAAAGAGATCTAGGCTCCAGATCACTGAACTCTCATGATTATTATTGTCCCTAGATTCTGGTTCGTCAAAGACCTTTCCAGGAAAAGTTGTCAAGGAAGGTGGACCTAAAATCACACCTAAGAACTTCGAGAAATGTGCCACAAAACCCGGGAAAAAAGGTGTAAAGCAGTTCAAAAATAAGCAGCAAGGGGATAAAATACCAAAGAACAAATTCCAGCAGGCAAATAAATTCAACAGGAAGAGAAAATTCCAGGCGGATGGTAAAAGTGATGGTAAGCACTGGTTCCTTGAGCATCGTCTTTGTGGACAGTGTGGACACCATTGTGCCATTGGTACAGACCTTCCATTCTTGTTCCTTGACAGGCAGCATTTGGGGTGGGGAGTAGATGGGGTTAGATAAACACCAGAAAGCACCTTCCCTGGGCACAGTTGTCTTCCGGTGCTTGGGGTGCCTAATCTCCTAGGCTCTTGCTCAGTTATCCTGGCCATGGAGTTCAGCTGAGCTGTGACAGCTTTCTGCAGTAGAACCTCAGTGAAACGTCCCTTTCTGTAGGCCAGATTTTACTGACTGATTGAATGGTTCAACCAAGAAACATGTGAGTTTTCTGCGCACCTTGCCAGGAGATGGGGACGAAAAAGTGTAACAACCAGTAAGGGTATAGGCCCCGAATAAGCAACATAGAAGCTTAAAGAACCAGTGTGTTTCAGCTCAGTATCTCCCTTGGCTAAGGATGCCTTGGTCAACAGGAGGCGTGTAGAGCCTGCCCTCTGGGAGCTTGGGCCCGTCTAACAGAGTCCGCCCACCAGGTGGCTTGGATCTGGAGCACGGTTCTGGAGACGGGGCACGGCCATCGTAGTGGACACATGGCAGGTTGAGACTCAGGACCAGCTGCTGACTGATGAAAGCGTTGGCAGGGCTCCTGTGCCCCTTGAAACAAATCGTTTTCTTCGTCGTTATGTTCGAGGGATGGTTCCTCACCCAGAGCTCTGCTGGCGAATCCCCTGCCCCCCCCCCCCCCCCCACCTTCCGCCACTTGTGCGTGGTTTGGTCCTGGCCTCAGACAAGCCGTTCCCGGATGTCGTGTGCTGACAGACGTGCACCCTTCTCTGCAGCGTCACGAGGATCTCTCCAGTGTCCTCATTGTCCTCAACATGGCAACTCCTAATACGGCTCCTTTGCTGCCAGTTGAGACCACTGCGGGGAGCCTTCTGAGTCTGGTGTCCCAGCCCGGGTCCTGGCTCTGCTCTGTGGAGCACTGCTAACCGGGGGACGGGAGGTGGGGACAGATGTGGAGGACCGCCCACGAGGGGGACGGGGAGGTGGGGACGGAAGAAGGAAGGGAAATCCCATTGTTTCTCATTCGGCTGGCAGGATCCTTTTATGCTCCAGCACGCCTGTTTTCTCTCCATCCCTGTCTCTTCATCCTTCTCTCCACCCTGCCCGCCCCCCCAGAGTTGCTGTTTCTCGTAGCCTCTCTAGCAGGTGCTAAGTCTGTTTCCCTGCTAGAGTTCTCGCCACCGCATTTTGAACACGTGCCTGCTCACGTGAAGACCTGTGGCCCTGGTTCCTTCTGCTGTGGGAGATCGGCTCCTGACTCTGATTGGGTTTTCTCATGTTTTTATATCGGCAACTGAGGGAGGTTGGGTACTAGAGATCCCGGAAGTTGTGAACGTATGTTGCAACCTGGTGTGGCAGGTGTCAAGGGCGCCCAGAGCTTTGTGGAATTACACGAGCTCCGGAGCAGCCCTTGCCTTCTTCCGTACAGTGCGCCGCGAACAGTGCACCTAGTATGAATGGGAAATGCGCCCGCTCTTTCCTGTCATCTCTGATTACCAGGCAGGGAACAAATAAGTAAACAGTAAAGGAAATAATTAAATACATTGTCGTAAATTGTACGGGCCGTTAAAAATTACTACAAGTTACGTTCTTGAGAAATAATTTTGTTTCATGGAAGAATGCTTACAGTATAATAATGTTGAATTGAAGCAGTAAGATCCGGAATTTTTAAAGATGAATATAAAACAGGCATAGGGAAATGGCAAGAAGAAAATAGAAGTTGCCGGTCAATGTGTAGGTTTTGAGGTGATAGGATGTTGTTGCATTTTCTAGGTGTTTTATAATGAGTGCATTTTCCAGTCCGAGAAGGGGAGAGGTTTAGAAGTCAGTAATTCTCCAAAGGGTTCTTTGCGGGACACTCGCGTAAATAATACCCGTTTTATTAAATTGTTCTTTGTTAGGCCTTACGGGGTTTTTTGATTCAGTTGATAAGTTCCTTAGATTTTGAAGGAAACAAAATACTCATTGGAAGATACAAGATTTACAGAGCATTACTCTGGAGAAGACTTAGAAATTTTGATTATGCATAGGTCTGAGTAAGAGGGAGCAGGGCAGGAAGTTTGAGAGCGGTCTCTCGGGTTCCCACTGGTTCTACCACTTAGGATGCGCCTGACCTTGGACAAGGAACGGAACTATTTAGTGCCTTTGTTCCTCTCATGGGAAAAAGGGCATATTAATAGTGTTCTCCTCACAGCATTGTTGTAAAAGTTCAAAGGTACGTAACAACCCTCAGAGTACTGAGAATGTTAATAATTTTTTCCCCCCTGTTTTAGTTTGGACTGAATTTTGTTTACATTAAGAATTGATTATACCTGAAGTCCAACGATTGTGGTGTTTTAAAGTAGAATTTTTATTTTATAATTGAAAAAGAAGCTTAACCCTTTTCAGTTCCTTTTATAGTCCTTTTGGTTTTGTTTTTTTCTTAATAGGTGTCTTGTTAAGAATCGGTACAAAGCTGGTGACCGAATGGTTGATTGGTTTCAACTAAGTTTACAATGTATAAACTGCTCAGAAAGTGAAGGAAAGTATAAGTTTACGGGGAATGACGTTTTTCACCTTTTAGTTTTTACAAGGAGTGTTGATCCCGATAAGTGATTGCCCCGTGTACCTGACTGATAGTGGTCTGTGGCACTTGGAACTAATGTAATTGAAAATAATTTCTTTACTGACCAGAATCAGCGGCCAAGAAACCGAAGTGGGATGACTTCAAAAAGAAGAAGAAGGAACTGAAACAGAGCAGACAGCTCAGTGATAAAACCAACTATGACATCGTTGTTCGAGCGAAGCAGATTTGGGAGACCTTACGACGGTAGTGCCACCTGACGGCCTCTTCGTTAGTCCCTCTGAGAGGGTGGAGGGTTGTGGGCACCCCTCGTTCATAGCGAGATGTCCTAAGGTAAACTGCGCAGCGCTTGGGATATTCGCGGAGAACCCAGCGCTCCAGGAGAGACCTCGGTATCAGATGTCTGCCCACGGCACACGCGTGTGGGATCCATAGGATGATGTCACATATGTTTATGAAAACGTATGAGAATTAGAATGGGTTGGAAATTTCTTCCTGGGAGAGTTCTGAGAAAATGAAGGACAGTTTCCTACCAGCTAGGTTTTGAGATACTTAAGCCTTTGGTCTCTTGGACTTGTTTTATTGTTTTCTTGACATTTGAGGTTTGGGCCATGAAGATGTAAGCTGATGCATAAAATTATACCTTGTGACATGAGTTCTTGTCTTTGAGAAAATCACTTTTCTCCGGTTGCTCTGGAATAGTAATTTTCACCTCGGAGGTCCGCTGCCTCCGGAGAGAAAAATCCCTCTAACTGGGCGGACGTACCCTGGTGTGGTTTTTAGTTTCTTGTGTTGGAAATAACGTCTTTACTTCAGCCGTGATTCCTCCTCCTTTATTCTCATTTGTAGAAAAGACTGTGACAAAGAAAAGAGAGTCAAGTTGATGGGTGATTTGCAGAAGCTGATTCAAGGGAAGATTAAAACAGTAAGTAGGGCAGGCTGGTAATGGCATTTGTAACAACTGAAACCAGCCCGCTCTCAGTAAAGGCTGGGTGACTGTTCCCAATAGGTGCGATACAGTTTTAAATGTATTTAGCCCCAAATTTCAAATACCTTTTATGATACTGAGTAAATAAAACCTTTCGTAGTGAGGGACCTTACTCCTGGGGAGTTAGTAAAATATCAATGATCTTTTAAAAATTCATTTTCAAAAATTTTACTTAAAGTAAATCAACGAGCCTGGCATGGGTCTCGAACTCACAAACCATGAGTTCATGACCTGAGCCGAAACCAAGAGACAGACACTTAACTGAGCCCCAGGCACCCCGAAAAGTTGTGGTATTTCATATACCACCTCCACCCCCCTCACAACTACTGGATAAATCAGATCCTCACCGCAGGACTCGTGGATCAGTAACCATAAATAATCAGTTATGCAAAATGATTCTTTACTGTGCCATGTTATTTGCTTATTTTAATGTTTACTTGAGAGAGAGAGAGAGAGAAAGAGTGTGAGCAGGGGAGGGGCAGAGAGAGAGGGAGACACTGAATCTGAAGCAGGCTCTAGGCTCTGAGCTATCAGCGCAGAGCCCCATGCGGGGCTCGAACCCAGGAATCGCAAGATCATGATCTGAGCTGAAGTCAGGTGCTTAACCAACTGAGCCACCTGGGCGCCCCACCAGTCTACTTTAATAGTGCTTTTTATTTGTTGCTCATTCTGGCTTTAAATTTTTTAGTTCCAACAAGTCAAAAAATGACTTGCTACTCGTGTAGCAAGGCTTTTAGATCAGTCTTCTGTCTATACCTTATGTTGCCAAGGCCAGACATTCTTAGATCACTTATGTAAACAAAAAAAATCAGAGAATAATAAAATTTTTGAATTGGAAAATTTCCTTTAGGCAAAGTAACTTTCAGAGCCATGAGAAATAATAGTATGTATAACCATTAAAGAGGTTTGGTTTGATTTGCTTTGTTTTTAATTATAATGGTAGGAATCTTGCAAGATGGTTAAATCTGTCCCAGTGTTGGACGGTAAGCGGCAGAACCAAGGAATGTCATTTTGTACAATTAAAACGAGCATTTCTACTCGCGAGTAACCTAGGTTTGATTTTGTCCATGAAGACCCTCCCTTGTTCCTGGGAAGGAAAGTAGCAGCAAAACAGAAGTGCTGTGATAGAACTCTTCAGAGAGATCCGTCTAACAGCCCGAACTGTCTTCCCTGCAGATGGCATTTGCTCATGACTCCACTCGTGTGATCCAGTGTTACATTCAGTATGGTAACGAAGAACAGCGAAAACAGGCTTTTGAGGAGCTGCGAGGTAGGTCTCTTCTGTTGGAGATTAATCGTAATGCTTTACAATAAGTCACTTTTTCTCTTGAGATACCTGGGACTGCCCTGGAAAATCATCCTTGTTGAGGGAAAGCAATGTGTTCTCTGCAGGACCTCTTTTTGTTTCTATGGGTTCTTTGCGTGGGGCGAGTAAGAGAGTTGTTTGTTCCCAGGATTGTGTGTTTACACAGTTCTCTGATACTGGAGGGCCGACGTGAGCTTGTCAGCTCATGATAATGTATTTTGTTTTTCAGATGATTTTGTCCAATTGAGTAAAGCTAAGTATTCCAGAAATATTGTTAAGAAATTTCTCATGTACGGGTGAGTTTTGTTTATAACATATATTGTCGTTAGTCTTTTAAAGGCATGGACAACACTTGGGCACTTGGTCTGGGATCATAATCACCAGCCCGGGGGAGATGCTTGTCGTGTTGCTGGGGAGCATGGTGTGAAAAACAATTATCCAAGTAATGTGAATGATGATACTGCCTTCTCCACTCTTATTTTGACATCCTGGAAGAAGAGAAATTGAATGATTAGCTTAGAATTCATTACCCGTATTTAGAAGATGCAGGGCTGGGAGGGGAAAGGGAGGAGGCCCGGTGGGGTCAGTAGGTTAGGGAACGTCCGGATGGGAACACTTCCTAAAGTAGCTGGAATTGCGGCTTGCCCTGACTTCTCTGTTTGAGCACCACGTGCCCAGATGTGCTAACCATAGAAAAGTTCAGTTGACAGAATTTTCAAAAAATGTGTTTCTGCCTGTAATTATCAGCTGCTCGATCATGTTAGAATGTAACGTAAATACTTATAATGACGTCCTTTTTTTTTTTTTTAAGTTTGTTTATTTTGAGAGAGACGGAGACAGCACAAGTGGGGAGGGGCAGAGAGAGGGAGAGAGAGAATCCCAAGCAGGCTCCATAGCATCGGCACGGAGCCCTGTGTGGGGCTTGAACCCATGAAGCTTCGAGATCATGACCTGAGCTAAAATTAAGAGTCAGACGCTTAACTGACTGAGCCACCCAGGCACCCTGAAGTCCTGTTTCAATTAGACGATCCTGTTTCCTGGCCTCTTGGTCTTTCACCTTCCCTTTCTCTCCGTCTCCCCTACTTTTTCACGCCAAACAGTTTAATATGGGCTCCTGGCGCTAGGAACACAGTGCTGGCCACTTTCTCTGTGCATTTAAGTCATTCACCTCTTACCTCGACCATGTTCTGTCTGTGACGTGACCAAAGAAGCTGAGTCACAGAATTCAAGTAACTTGCTCAGGATCTTTCAGCTGCTTGGCAAAGTCAGGTCTCAGCGGCCAGGAGCAAGTTGGCTCCTGAGCAGGCTGGGAGCTGGGCGGGGGGGGGGGGGGTGGAGGACAAGGCCAATAAGGGATAATGGCGGGGAGGCGGCCGGGGGGGGAGAGGGGGGGAGGATGAGGCGGGTGGCTCTCCTGCCCCAGGTGGGCTGCCCCGTGTTCTAATGGGCCGGTTTCAGGAGAAGTTGGGTTTTGTGGCCGCCCCACTTCCTCCTCCTGTTGCTGATGTTCTCCCACCATCCCTGGCTTTAGGAGTAAGCCGCAGATTGCAGAGATCATGAGAAGTTTCAAAGGGCACGTGAGGAAGATGCTGCGGCACGCGGAGGCGTCCTCCATCGTGGAGTATGCGTACAATGACAGGGCCGTCTTGGAGCAGAGGAACATGCTGACGGAGGAGCTCTACGGGAACACGTTTCAGCTCTACAAGGTGACCTTCCAGAACATTCTCGCTGGCGCTTTTACTTTTTCCGTGTGCCGTTCCTGACGTTCCAGTGCCCTGGTCTCAGAATATTCTATTTCTGCTTTGTCTGGTCCATTAAGAGATTCTCCTACCCTTCGTTCTCTTGGATTATTTTGTCTCTGGTGTGATGAGCAAATGATCAGACTTCCATTTCCCTTTCTTCCGGGGCACGATGTCTGAATCCCCTTTAAATTAGACTGCACTGTTCCTCTCTCCTGAGTTCCCTGCGTGATGCTTCAGGACATCCGTTTCTGCTGGACTGAGGTAGAGGTCTCTTCATAGTTAGCAGAGCTTTGTAACCACCCCCTAACCAGCTCGGGCTCACATGTATCGGGCTCCCTGTAGCTGCCTTCTGTGTTTCTTCCTGTGTGTGGACTGTCCTTCTCTAGGTGGAATCCAGGGAGGAAAGGGAGTAGAGAGAACCAGCCTTGGGCACGGTACAAGGTTGAATCCATTAGAGGCCAGTAAGGGGACTAGGACGATGAAAGGGTCTATTTCAGACCTTGGGACCTAAATGCACCCATCTCTCTCCAGAGAGTGCTTCCCCTAGTCAGGTCCAGCTCCTAGCTCGTTTCTTTTGTAACCATCACTCTGGGAATATCCATGGTGGCAAGAATTTGTGAGCTGACTACCTGATCTTACGATGAAGTACGTGCTAGGTAAGGTGCCTGTTGACTGGCTGAGTTGGACGGTTGTTTAAATACGTTGATGGGTGTATAGAGTGGGAACCAGAAAATCAGGTTACTCTGTGGGGGTATCTACAGCGGGGCGTTCGTTATGTGAATATGGGAAATCGGAAATTTATATTGAGTTTATTTAAAATAACTATAATTGATTTGTCTTTGCTGTGATGTTGAAGAAACTCGGTTAAATTTAAAGGAGTTTAATTTTTTTTTTTTTTTTTTTTTTTTTTTTCCTCATTGCAGTCTACAGATCACCCAACTCTGGACAAAGTATTAGAGGTACAGCCCGAAAAGCTAGAGCTTATCATGGATGAAATGAAGCAGATTCTAACTCCAATGGCCCAAAAGTAAGAAAGCTGTTTTTGTCTTTTCTTAACAGATGGCATTCGAAGGAAGAAATTGTTCTATAACCCTTGCAGAGGAAAGGTAGATAGTTACCCAAATAGATTCAATTATTTGAATTGGATCATAAAACTTAGATGCTCAGGCATATGGCCTCCCTGGAGTTTGTACCATAGTGGAGTGGTTAAGGGGTATCCTTTGTGACCCAAACTGCCTGGTTGTGAATCCTGGTGCCCCCCTCAATTATTAGCTGTGACGTTGAATAACTTAACCTCTGTGTGCCTCAGTTTCCACATCTACAAGATTTGGGATAATAGTAGTACACGTTCCGAGGAGGATTATGAAGATTAAATGGGTTAATATTTCCAAAACACTCAGAAGCAGTGCTTTGCCCATAAAGGCCACATGTGTTTGCCAGCTGCGTAGATACTTCTTATCAGCTCCAGGTCTTTGGTGCCTTGACCGTGAGCCTCCACCGTACGTCTGAATTCAGCACGTGCTGCGCTAAGAAGCTTAGATCGATTCGGTGTTGTTGAGGTCACTGATACTGTTTCCTTCTATTCATGTTTTAATTGTGCTAGGGTTATTTTATGAAACTAAGCGTTGTGAAGGGTGCTTGACAGAAAATAGCTATAAGAAAATAGATGCATATAGGGATTCCTAATCACAAGTCCATTGTTGGGTAAGAAAATGTAGATGTCCTTATTGAAGATGGGAGAAAGTTATTTGGAATGATGATTTCCTCTAGAGATACTGGACATTTGTGCTCTGGTTTTGGTTCTAGTGGACGATTTTTATCATCTAAAAGTTTGTTGTTGTTGTCGTTTTTAATTCTTAGTGTATTACTGAAAAGATGCACTCTGCTTGTGACAGACAACATTTTCTAAAACCATTTTACTTACTTTGAGTATTTTAGGACGACTGAGGTTATCTGTGTCCCTATTATTGTAGTGCCAGATCTGACATATTCTCTTCTCCTTGTCTGTCTTTCAGGGAAGCTGTGATTAAGCACTCATTGGTGCATAAAGTATTCTTGGACTTCTTTACCTACGCACCTGCCAAGCTAAGATCAGTAAGTTCTTGCCTTTAGTTTTTAAACCAAACATAGAGGAAGAGCCACATTAAAATGTAAAACACTGCTTTAATGGACATTGTCTTTTGGAAATTTTAAAGAGTTGTTTCCTTATTTAGAGAAGATAAGGCACTAAACTCCCTTTGAACGAGTCTACCAATTCCCTTTAGAAATTTGCCAGAAGACTGTGGAATTGACTGTAGTTTTATGAATTTTGTTGGGTTTTTATATTTTAATTATAAGCCAGATACTTACTTTAATTATAAGCCAGTCCTCCAGCTAACCACACTGAAAATTAACGGATAGATACTCGGCATTCAAATAGTTTGAAATTCACCCAGGCTGATACAAAATTCACGTCGACGTGAAAAGGTTAGGGGAGGACACTCATGTAAAACTAAACGGACCATGAGAGACTGGACCTCCTACGATAGAAGGTAAGGAACAGAGAGGGAAGGTAATTTGTACTGCCCTTCAGGTCAGCGATGGGAATACAAATGAGAATTCATCATTTACTCCCCTGAACTTTGCTTGCCTCATCAAACCGTGACCACATTGCCCATTCGTCCTCATTTTATTAGTAAGGGGTAACTAAAATAATAACCCTGACTGCTTTTTAACAAATACGCCAGATTAAACATTCATAGGAATTTTGACCCTCTCACAAGTTGGCATAGAGAAGAGAATTTTCCAAGAGTAAGCTGCTCACCTCAGCTTGTGGTTCAACGACTGTAGCAGGTGCTGCTTCACTTTTGGGGATTTCTCTCTTTTCTGCAGGGCACAGTATCTCACAGTCCTGGATATTTTAAGGCGGGACAGTATTTTGAGATACGAGAATATGAGCACTGGAATATAGTCAGTGGTGGAAAATCTTTGTCATTATTATTTATTTTTTAGTGTTGAATGTATTAATCACAGAACATCATTGGGAACTTGGTGTGAATGTACAGTAACGGGACAAATCTTCCCTGGCCCTGGGGGCATTAACTCTCCAACTGGATAGCTTTGAATAGATTCATAAGTTTAGATATGTAAGCTGAGCGCTGTATTTCTGGGACCCATCCTGGGATAAGATTACAAAATCGTTACGGATGAAATCACGTATTTCTTATTGAAGAAAATAGTCTCTTTCCTGGTCGGAGACTTTGTATATGTTTTATTTATTTAATATAAATTTTTCAGTCGGGAACAGACTAACGTGGGGCCTAGCAGAACTGTCGGAACTCATTTACCTCTATGTGCTAGGCTTCCCAGATACAGTTAAGAAATTAGGTACATTGACCATGCAGAAAGATTAAAAATACGCTAAATTACCTTGTAAGACATTAATAATTAGGATTTTACTAAAGGGGTCATTGATAAATGAGGACCTAGTCTAACAGACTCATTATTCTTAGGGAAATATCAGTTGAGTGTTTTTACGGTGAATTACGAAAATGATTTCTAGAAGTAATCCAGTGACAGACTGAAAAAGAGAAACTTTTTCAGCCCAAATTAGTGTTTTGTTTTCTGCTCATTACACACACGACCGTTTTAGGGAATAATATTGTATCTTTTTTATCTGGCTTTACTATTAAAAACTCCCTCCTTCTACAGCCACTTCGTAGCTGTATTTTTCTTGAAAAATCTTTTAGAATATACAACACACATACATACTTTTCTGAATAGATATTGGTAAAACTCCTCGGGTATTTTAATAGAAATCGCGTACCACCGGTATTCACTGCCCTCGATGGCGAAAAAGAGGCGTAGGAAAAGGTTGTGTTTTCTGCACGCGTCTCTATACGATTAAAAATGAAATTGTTCTCCACCTCTACTCTCTGTGATTCTCTGTGTGTAACTGGTTCTCAGTAGAAGATTTTAAAAAGGCAGGAGGAAAGGACAAAATAAAGCCGTGGTGGCGTTTGTTCCCCAGGAAATGATCGAAGCCATCCGCGAGGCGGTAATATACCTGGCACACACACACGATGGCGCCAGAGTGGCCATGCACTGCCTGTGGCACGGCACGCCCAAGGTGAGTGTGTCGCTCGCGGCTTGAACCGCCTTCCCCTCCACTCTCCCGCTCCTTTGGTCTTTGCCCTGATGTGTATCAACATTATCTTTGCAAAGTTGAGCCTCAGGGCCTCCCAGGAATTGGATTTTCTTAGGGCCTAGTGTTTCTCTGTTGGAGTTTTCATTAAAGTACAAAAAGTTTGAGTTGTCTTTATTTGGGAAGGGACCTGTCAAGCAAGTAGAAACAATATATATATCAGGCTTACCCGTATAGAAGTTTTGGTACCTGTCAGGTTCTTTGATTCCTCATTCAGTGATCTTAGTGGGGGGAGGGAGAGGCGGGAGGAGATGATGAACGCGTGAGATGATGCTCTCATGGGTGTTCAGTACTTTGAGGGATGAGGTAAAGATCCGTGTTAGTTGCAGGAGTTTAACACGAAATGATCCACATTTCCTTGATCAGTATAATTTTGTCTTGTAAAAGTGTTGTGCTTTGCCCACTTTTTAAATGAATACCACTTGAGTTTCTGGTGAACCAGTAAGTATTGAATACCATCTGTATGCTGCACCCTTACACATTTCCAGTCCGTTCACACGCTGAAAGAGATCTCTCCGTTCTCCCTGTAAAAGAAGGTATTTCCACTGGGTTTGCCTCACAGCTAATAACTTTAGGGTTCCGTACTTAGGTCACGATGGATTGTCACGTACAGGTCTAATAGGATTGGAATAGCTCTGGAAGGACTTAAAGTATATTGCCGTGTTTTTGGTTCTGGCCACGTACCTGTTTTCACTCATGAGAAAAGTGTGCCAGACTGGTGGAAATTTAGCATTCTAGACATTTTTGGCCATGTAGTTTTTAATCCATAACTACAAGTTGTAAGACAAATTAACTTTTCTCTTTTAAGGACAGGAAAGTGATTGTGAAAACAATGAAGACTTACGTTGAAAAGGTGGCTAATGTAAGTATAAGAAAAGTACAATTTCTGTTATTTTTTGTTTGCTTTTTGTCCTTTTTTTATTTTTAATAAAATGAAATCACATCTATTGTAGAAAAATTGAAAACTTCAGAAAATTGCCAACAAGAAAATTATTCATTATTTTAGTACAATCTCTTTCTGTGCATCTGCCTTTTTATGGCATTAAGTTTATACTAAATGAGATTTCTCCTTTTTGCATTTAATTTCATACTGTGACAACTTTCCATTTTTATTAGATATTTTTGAAGACCTGATATTTAACTTCTTTAATGAATCTGTCCATTTATGTTATTAAATGCGGAAATTACTGTCTAGAATAAATTTGTAAAGTCAGCAGAGAAAATTCCAGTTGTTAAGTTTTATAGTTCTTTGGAACCCTTTGGAGATGCTATAAAAGCTCTCCTCATGAAATCATAGAGGGTATGAAAAGTTTTTTCCAGAGAGATTAATGGCCTCGAATGATAGTATTTCCATGTATTTAAATACTTACTAGTTTTCCACAGTATTTCTAGAATATACATAGTAGCAAACATATGTTAAAGCTTCTGATTTACTAGGGAACTAAAATTGGCCACAACAACTGTATCCTATGAGAAATGCAAAGAGAACTCATAGCAGCTGGTGGCCACTTTGGACACCGATAAATTGGCACTCGGTGCCTATGGACGTTCGCAGCTGGAGACCCGGGAGGGAGTATGAGGCCATGTAAGGCAGCTAACTTTTCTGTAACAAAATGAAAGCAAAGATTCTCTAGTGAGTTGTTTCCAACATATGAGATTTTACTGTTTGTTTTTCATCGTGAAGTAAATCTTCTAACATTTTAATTTGAATATTTTAAATTAGAAATGAGTAAAAACCGAATGTTAGTAGAAAATTCTGAAAGGTATTAATAGTAAAAGACATTTCTTTCTTTCTTTTTTTCTCTCTTTTTGAGAGAGTGGGGGGGGGGGGGGGATGGACAGAGAGAGAATCCTAACCAGGCTCTGTCCTGTCAGTGTAGAACCCGATGCAGGGCTCGAACCCACAGACCATGAGTTCATGACCTGAGCTGAAATCTAGAGTCTAATGCTTAACCGACTGAGCCACCCAGGTAGCCCCAAAAGTAAAACACATTCTTAAATAATAAAATTAGATTTGTTTTAATTTTACAGTTGTATAAACAGTTTTGGGATTTTTGTGTTTGTTTTGTTTTGGAGAACCTGATCCCAGCAAGGCATTATGATAGTAACAAGAAATGGACAGCGCAGTGCCTTTTTTATCCCACGGAGTTGCTTCTAAAGAGAGGAGATAAACTAGTAACTCCCCATGGATTTAATTTATGGTTATTTAGACATGTTTAATTTTCCACGTCTTGGGGATTCTTGACATACTCTCTTATTTCAGTCCTTTTACACGTATAAAGACTTATCATCTTGTGGCCTGGCCTGTGGTCTGTCACAGGATCTTGAGGAGAGTTTGTTTTGTGGAATTGGTGCGTGTGGTATTCCATAAATGTCAGATCAGGGTGGTTGACAGCGTTGTTCATCTCATCAGTGTTTTTACTGATCTGTTTCTCCTTGGCTGCTTCCATCAGGTGCTGAGAAAAGTGTATTAAAAATCTCCAGCTGTAATTGTAGAGGTGTCTTTTTGTCACTGACGTTCTGTTCCAGTTTCTTTTGTATTCACCCAGAGATACTGTGTATGTGGGCATGCTTCTGTGTGTGGGACTTAAAAATCAGAGACTGGTGGTTGTGTGCTGTGTACACATTGTTATGCTTTGTTTGCTTCTCTTAATTCACCTCAGGGTCCTTTTATTTCTACACACACACACACACACACACACACACACACACACACTTTGTACCTCCCTCGTTCTTTTTAATGACCGGATAGTGTTTCATTATAGGACTTCCGTAACTCAGTTAACCAGGCCCTACTGTGGGATACTTGGGTAGTTTCTAGTTTTTTGTTATTTCTGGTAGTGCTAAAGGACATGCCCTTTGTGCCTTTGCGGAAGATAAATGCCTGGAGATAGAATTGCTAGATCTGAAAGTATGTGCATTTAAAGTTTTTATGAATGTTGTCACTTGGCTTTTCAAAGAAGTCGAATGACTGTACATTCTCATCAGTGACCAGCACGCCTGTTTTTCTCAAACCTTTGTCAAGTTAGTATATTAGCAAGAGTTTTCACTTTTGCCTATATGATAGGTGGAAAATGGTATTTCGTTGTTTTAATTATTGTCCTTAATTAATGAGTATTATTTCCTGTGCTTAAAGCCAGCTGTCCCATGTTTTCTGTGAACTATGTTCTTTGCCCATTTTTAGTAGTGTTGGTCTTTATGGTAACGATGTTAGACTTTGTCAGTTTTCTCCAGTTTTTTCTTTTTTAATGTTTAGTTATTTTGAGAAAGAGTGTGTGTGTGAGCAAGGGAGAGGGGTAGAAAGAGAGGGAGAGAGAATCTTAATCAGGCTTCACGCTCAGCATGGAGCCCTATATGGGGCTCGATCTCATGGCTGTGAGATCGTGACCCTGAGCTAAAATTAAGAGTCAGAAGCTTAACCCACTGGGTCACCCAGGCATCCCTCTCTGGTTAGTTTCTAACTGAAATATTATTACCTGCCATGTTCTTTATACGTGGCTCTGAATGAGTATTTTCAGAAGTCACATACCCTCTCCAAGTAAAAATGATTGATATCATTACCTAGGATACAAAAAGAATATGCCACAAGCTATGAAAACGCTTTTTTTCATAAAGTAGAAGTTCTTAAACTTTGGAACAGTGTCAGCATCGCGGAAGTAATTCTCTTATTTCAAGAGGTGACCTTTAAGTCACCACGGACATGTTTTGATCTTGTGCTGCTATATTAAAAGCGGTTATTTTTACCTAATTCCCCCATATTCATTATATAAATATATTTTTTTAGTTTATTTTTTTAGTGTTTCTATTCTAATTAAACAGGATTATTTTAAAGAAATTAGACAATAGGGGCGCCGCCGTGGCTCAGTGGGTTGAGCATCGGACTTCGGCTCAGGTCATGATCTGGCAGTTTGAGTTCGAGCCCTGCGTCGGGCTCTGTGCTGACAGCTCGGAGCCTGGAGCCTGCTTTGGATTCTGTGTCTCCCTCTCCTCATGCTCTGTCTCTCTGTCTCAAAAATAAATAAACATTAAAAAAAAAGAAAGAAATTAGACAATATACAAAAGAAAATGAAACTATTACAGTGTCCTTCCTTCCAGGAGTTTCTATGTACACATGTGTATTTTGTATCTTATATGTGATTATATGAGTTTATATACTTTCTTTTTCATGATTGATATTATATATACGTAGTTCTACATTCTTGGGGTTTTTTCCCACTTCCACTTGAACTTTTTGAGTTTAATTTCAAGTAGTAATTTATTAACAGGATACTTATTTTTGAGAGGTGTTACATCCTGGTTAAAAAACAAGTGAGTCTCGCCTATTTGATACTGAAGAATGTGCTTTTGCTTTTCTTTGTTTCTTGTAATCAACCTAGAATATCATTAACTAGGTCCTGATAAGAGAGGAAGTTCCTTTGAATGGCTTTTATCTGTCTTGTTTCTATCACTTTAGATAGTCGTTGGGTTGATAATCTTTATAAAGTGACTCCACGGGTATACTAAAGGGGAGAGGCTGTACATGTTTCTAATCTTTCCTGGCTTCCCTTTTTTACAGGGACAGTACTCCCATTTGGTCTTATTGGCGGCATTTGATTGTATTGATGATACTAAGCTTGTGAAGCAGATAATCATATCAGTAAGTAATTAATTCTGATGGTCTTGGATAGAACTTAAATTTGTGGCTGTGTCAGTTTGACTTCATACCTATAAGTGTAAAGACCTGGAAGTGTGCTTTCTGCCAGTATTTTGTTAGTTTTATTTATTAATTGGTTCGTTTGTTTAGTATTTCATTTGTTTTTGTTTTTCTGATTTTAATAAGATATAGTTGACATATAACATTATGTAAATTTAAGGAATACATTGTGTTGATTTGAGATACTCATTTATTGCAAAATGATTACCACCAAGTTTTTATTTATTTTTTTAGTTGACTCAGTTAAGTCTGTTTTGGACACTTGCTTCTTTCCTGTATAAAACAACAATACTGTAACTTGATATTAATAATATTTTAAATTTGCAAAAGACTGGTTAAATTAGGATAACATGGCTGTCAGACCACAGGACATGCTAAATGAAAAATTAGCAACGCAGTGCTCGGGTTTGCTCAGAAATTCATTGCCATAGTAATTCTGCAGTTAGTCAGGAACCCACAGGGAGCGGATGCCCATGACCTTTCTCTCCTTCCTTTGGAGAAACGACCTGTGCACAATTACCCAACTTATCAGTGCCCCGTCCTGGATGGAGCTGATAAAACTCCCTCAATTGCGATACTCCTTAGAGCTTCCGTGAAAGCTTTGTCGGAGTCCTATTAAAAATTCTCAGAAAATTCCTTTTCATTTCAGCAGTTCCTTGTAGCCTGGTCCAGCAACCATGAAGTGGTAATAAAGAAATGCAGTTCATTTAACCCTAAGTTTGCCTTCAGGAAAACTAAGTCGTCCTTTTGGCATTCTGCGATGCCTGCCTCTTTTTCTGACTTCTGACTATGTGATCCTTTCTTCCCTTCCCTTCCTTTCTTTCTAGTGCATAAACGGTGTGGGGTGCATGACAGAGGTCACGGGGGTAGGGATGAGCAGTTGCAACATTAGTAGCAGTGACCAAAATTAGAAGCCTCTTAAAACAGTATGATCTGTATAGACTTGGATTACACGAACCTTTGTTTCATACATACAGGTGGGGCCCTTCGGCCAGTCTTAGTGACAAAAGCAGCTTCTCCCTTGCGGACGTTCAGAAAGAGACTTTACCTGTTGGCATGCGGTGGTGCTGTGGCCTCTCTGTGCAGCCGGCCTGGACCGGTAGAGCTGGTGTAGTAGAAAAAAGGGACCAGCTGGTCCAGGGGTAGATGCCAGCTGTCGGTCCCAGTGTGTGTGGATTTCTCATGCCCTCGCTGTCATGTTGCGACTTTCCCCTTGACTGTTTCAAGATTGCGATGACTTTCTTTGGGGTAGGATTGTGGGAAGAAACAAGTTGGCAAGACTTTCATGTCACAAACTGAGTATTCTGGCATGTTCCTTGTGACTTTATTACCCTTTTGACTCCAATCAATAATGATTGTTTTTCATTCCGGTGACAGAGATGTGAGGCCATAAATTGGCAAAATGAATAAAGTTGTTTCACGAAAATGGAAACAGGCTGGGCTATTGAAAGTTCGCTTTTGTTTTAATATTTTCACAACAACTGCAATTTGCATAAGTGTTCCAAATGGATTTCAAGAGAGGCCAGACTCCCTTCAGGATTTGCCTCCGTTGTCTGCTAGATTAATTTTTGCCCAAGCATTCATCCCACTTAGAAGTTGCTTGTGAAACAGTGTTGATTCCTTGTGCTTACCGGTTTGATTCCCACAACTACTTAAGCTACATTCCTGATGACTTGCTCATACTTGGGGCAGCTTTCCCTGAGAGTGGCCTCATGTGCTGAACTCTTGCTTCTAACTGACGAAACTGTGTATCCTTACGCTCTGTTATAGCTAGCGACGGAACTCGGGAATGCCGATACCACCACGAAACCTGGTGTGGCGTTCAGTGCTTTTCACAAATACCCAAGAAAGCGTAGCGTGGCCACTAAGCATTCTTCTGTTCAGGGGTAACCAGACTTCCTGAAACGTCAGGTTGAAACCACAGCCCGGTCATCTGAGCCTTCCTCTTTCTCCACCTGCTTTACTTTCCAAAATAAACATGCTTCTAAAATGGATCCGTTTTTACCCTGGAATCGTGGGTGTGGTGCGGCTGCTCTGACTGCACGTTCCTCTGAAAAGGACGTAGGCAAACCGGCCAGTTGCTGTTTGAAAGTGAAGAATATTGATGCATACTTTAAAATATATTATCTTCTAAACGTACACAAAGGTACAAAGGATGATGCAGCAGACACCCAGCCTCCCAGCATCTGACCAGAAGTAAAACCTGACTGGCACACTGAAGTTCGAGCCTTTTGTGGACCTGTCCTGACCGTGTATCCCACCCTCCCCCATACCCACTGGGATGAATTCTCTGTTGTTTGGGAGCCTTGCCCTTTCACTGTATGTAAATGTATATGGTTTACAGATTCTCCATAAACGATGCCTTGTCTGTTTTTTTCTGCACCTTGCTTTTTTCTTTTGGCATTGCCTTTGTGCGATTCAGGAGGGGTCGGCAAGTTTTTCATAAAGGGCCAGATTGTAATTATTTTAGGATTTGTGAGCCATTTTATGATCTCTGTTCCCTTGCCTTGGTTTTTTTTGTGTGTTTTTTTTGTTTTGTTTTGTTTTGTCTTTGTCTTTAACGCCCCTTCAAAATATGAAAACCACTCTTATCTCCTTGGATATGTGAAAGCAAGCTGCAGGTTGGATTTGACCCACGGGCCATGGCTTGCCCACCCTGTTCTAAATCCCTGATTTTCAGTGCCAAATAGTATTGTACTATGAGTAGAATAATTTTTCCAGTTTTCTCTTGGAGACTTAGATTGTTTATAATTTTAAAAATACTTCAGTTCTCTTTAGATTTTGCTATCCCACGTGATTTTATGAGCATTCGTGTAGGTCTCCATGTTTTTCTAAGGCGTTTACGTAGCAGAACGGATGGGTTACCAGATACCCTGCACAGATGTTTACAAAGAGTCACATGTGGTATTTGCCACCCAGACACCACAAAACCTGTTGCATTATGCAGTGCTTTTAAAAATAGCCAAGACAGCTTAGTGTTACTAAGCATTCTGTTCACAGTAACTGGCTTTCCTGAAATGTCAGGTGGAAGTCACAGCCTACGCTCTCCTTTTTTATGACCAAGCCCCAGTTCAGTCTCTAGACAGCGCTCTCTGCTCTCCCAGCCGGACCTGCTCTCCACATCCTTGCAGTTTGTCCTTGCTCTCCATTCATTCAGCGGTTAATCATGACGTGACCCGGGGCTCACGGAGTCAGATGCGTTCACAGACCAGGAGGGCACATGAGGAGCCCGGCCGGGTGTGGGGGGTGGGCTATGGGGAAAGGAGGAGGTAGCTGCCAGCTTCTAGGAACTTGAGCTCCATAGGGATAGAGGCTCCTGGTTTCGTGTTCTTTTTTTTTTTTTTTCTTTTCTTTTCTATTTAATTGCAGTACAGTACACATAATATCAAACTTACCATCTTAACCTTTCCCTGTGTTTTTGCATAGTTTTTTTTTTATTGAAGTAAAGTTGGCATACAATATTATATTAATTTCAGGTGTATAGCATAATGATTCCACAGTTATTTACATTCCTCAGTGCTCCTCATGGTGATGCGTCCCCATTGGTCCCCAACAAGGTCATGACAATATTGTTGACTCTGTACCCTATGCTGTACTTTACAGCCCTGTGACTTACTCATTATAAAACACAAAATAAACATCAGAAATATACTCAAATACAAAGAACAAACTGGTGATGAGTGACCTTTATACTTCTCCTGCAAGTCACTCCACTCGTTAAACCTTGGGCTTCTTATTAGTGAAATGGAAGGAGCCCTAGTACCTCTATCAAGGTACTGTGAAGAGTATTTAAGAT
Organism: Acinonyx jubatus; assembly: GCF_027475565.1. NCBI lineage: Eukaryota > Metazoa > Chordata > Mammalia > Carnivora > Felidae > Acinonyx > Acinonyx jubatus. The sequence continues at coordinate 84,599,222 of NC_069391.1, read as the reverse complement.
GAAGGGTGTTCTGCTCACAGCACTGGCTCTGGTTCCTGGTAAGCTCTTAACAAGTGTTCGCTTCTGTTGGTGATCACAGGAAGCACCATACGCTTTTGCGCAGATAATGAGGGAAGCTTGGGATCTTAAAAAGAGAACCATGGCTCTTGCGTGGAATCTGGAGCTGGCATTGCCAATGTCTGGGTCACAGATTTGGTAGCGTTGTGATCTCCTCGATGACCAACTTCATCTTTGGCTCGGTTCCTTGCGTTAAATTACTAACCTCACTGTAATCAGTAGTTACTTAAGAGATCAGAACATCTAAGTATATATTATCTCACGGAGAATTCCTTTCCATGGAGTCAGAGCCCTGCCACTGTCCTCGGGCAGGTCACCTGCCCCGTTTACGGGTTCCTCATCTGAAAACCTCAAGTGTTGGACTGAATTTTTTCTGTGGCCCCAGCCACTTCTGCAGAAATCCCTGCTGCTCAAACACGTATGGCTTTGAATATCTATTAGGGCTTGTTGCGAGAAATAGGAATGTTGGGGTGGGGGGGAACGATTTTTTTCTGTTGCAGATTCTCTCTTAAGAATACAGGAGTTTTTTCACAGTGACTTTCCTGTCTGAAAACATCAGGGCATTTATACAGGAGCTTAGTTGGGGTGGGGATGACATTGCCTTTGTTACTTAAATTCAGACAACTAGAAAAGGAGATTATTGTTCTTGGTTAGTTGATTGGAAATGTCATAGAGTGTAATTATTTGTAACTGCTCCGTGGAGTCTTTCTGCATTTATTTCCTTCCCCACCCATTTTTGTTTTCAATGCAATCCTTAAACAGCCTTCATTTGCCATGAATAAGCAGCTAACTTTAAAAGCCTTTATTCACTTGTGCGATTTAACAGAGTTCCTTTGTCTTCACATACATCTCAGTGGGGAAATTCTAATAAGAATGTTCTTCATCGATGCTGATGCTGCATTTAAAGCAGCTGCAAATTGACTGTATCTGCTCAGTGACCCCAGCAAGCGGTGTCCCTAGTAATAGTGGCCTAAGAACTCTTGGTCATGGTGAATGAAGAGAACTCCGTTAAATATTTTTTTTAAGTCCTTGAGCTCGGTCACTTATATAAATGGATTTGTTCAGTAATGCTAGTCACAGTGCAGACTCCAGTCTGTGTTCTGAGTGTAAATCCTTGTGCTTTAATGACATGATTTCAAACTTAGCTCCGCATTTTCTTTTACGTACATTGGGAAAAATAGTGGAGAATGTACCCTTCCGTACCTCTTGGATTTCAAGTGCACATTATTTTAAGCACCTAGATTCATTTTTTGTGTCTTTGATTTCACAGGAAATTATTAGTTCCTTGCCTAACATAATAAATGACAAATACGGAAGGAAGGTCCTCTTGTATTTACTGAGCCCCAGAGATCCTGCACACACAGTGCGGGAAATTATTGAGGTTCTGCAGAGAGGAGATGGGAACGCACACAGGTAAGAATAGTACAGTGGCTTGAGCCCTTTGTTTTCTGGTGTGGTTGCTTATTTTGAGTAGCTTACATTTCCAGAAATCTCCTCATGCATGCATATCCTCTATTGTGCTTCTCTAAAACTTGGAAGGTGAATCCCATTTTTAAGCCTGTAATTTTGGCAGATTCTTTAAAGTTTTTACCTAGAAAAGGAGAAAAATGTATTGTGCCAAAAGAATGCCTCTGAGTGCCTGGCACAGAGTAGGCATTCATTGTGTGGTCCCTTTTGGTTTTGCTGCACTTATTTGTTTTAAACTGGAGCAATTTTTTTTTTTTAATTTTACTTATTTTTTTTAACTCTGGTATGGCTATCATACAGTGTTATTTTAGTTTCAGGGGTACAATATAGTGATTCAGCAATTCTATACATTCTTCAGTGCTCATCATCGTAAGTGTGTTCTTCACCTACGATGTTCTTCACTCCCGTCCCCGCCTCCCCTCTGGTAACCCATCAGTTTGTTCCCTGTAGGTGAGAGTCTGTTTTTTGGTTTGTCTCTCTCTCTTTTTTTTTCTTAGTTGATTTGATTTATTTCTTAAATTCTGCATATGAGTGACATCATATGTTATTTTATTTGTCTTTCTCAGACTTATTTCACTTAGCATTATACTCTGTGACTCCATCCATGTTGTTGCACACGGCAAGATTTTATTCTTTTTATGGCTGGGCAATATTCCATTGTCTCTATACACCACATCTTCTTTGTCCATTCATCTATTGATGGATACTTGAGCTGCTTCCATAGTTTGGCTATTCTAAATAACGCTGCAATAAACATAGGGGTGTATTTATCTTTTCAAATTAGTGTTTTCGTACTCATTGGGTATGTACCCATTAGTGGAATCACTGGATCATACGGTAATTCTGTTTGTAATTTTTTGGGGAACCTCTGTACTCTTTTCCACAGTGGCTGTACCAGTTTGCATTCCCACCAACAGGGTTCCTTTTTCTCAACATCCTCACCAGCACTTATTGTTTCTTGTGTTTCTGATTTTAGCCATTCTGACAGGTGTGAGGTGATACCTAATCATTTTGATTTGCATTTCCCTAATGGTTAGTGATGTTGAGCATCATTTCATCTGCCTGTTGTCTTTCTGTAGGTCTTCTTTGGAGAAATGTCTGTTCATGTCTTTTGCCCTTTTTAATTTGATTCTTTGTTTCTCTGGTGTTGAGTTGTGCAAGTTCTTTATATGTTTTGGATACTAACCCCTTATCAGATATGTCACTGGCAAATAACTCCTCCCATTCCGTAGACTGTCTTTTAGTTTTGTTGATTATTTCCTTTGCTGTGCAGAAGCTTTTTCTTTTCATGTAGCCCCGGTAGTTTATTTTTGTTTGCGTTTCCCTTGCCTCAAGAGACATATCTAGAAAGATGTTGCTATGGCCAATGTCAGAGAAACTACTGCCTATGCTCTCTTCTAGGATTTTTATGGTTTCAGGTGTCCAGTTTAGGTTCTTAATCTATTTTTAGTTTATTTTTGTGTATGGTATGAGAAAGTGGTCCAGTTTCATTCTTTTGCATATAGCTGTCCAGTTTCGCAATATCTTTGTTGAAGAGACTGTCATTGTCCCATTGCATATTCTTGCCTTGCAATCCTTTGTTGAAGATTAATTGACCGTATAATTGTGGGTTCATTTCTAGGCTCTCTCTCTTCTGTTCCATTGTTCTACGTGTCTGTTTTTTGTGCCTGTGCCATACTGTTTTGATTCTACAGCTTTGTAGTATATCTTGAAATCTGGGATTTTGATACCTCCAGTTGTGTTCTGTTTCAAGATTGCTTTGGTTATTCAGGGTCTTTTGTAGTTCCATACAAATTTTAGGATTATTTCTTCAAGTTCTGGGGAAAATGCTATTGGTATTTTGGTAGGGATTACATTAAATCTGTAGATTGCTTTGGGTAGCCTGGCCATTTTAACAAGTTTTGTTCTTCTAATCCATGAGCATGAAATGTTTTTCCATTTGTTTGTGTCTTCAGTTTCTTTCAGCAGTGTTTTATAGCTTTCAGGGTATAGGTCTTGCACCACCTTGCTCAAGTTTATTCCTACATATTCTTTTTGGTACAATTGTAAATGGAGTTTTTTTTCCTTAATTTCTCTTTCTGCTACTTCATTATTAGTGTATAGAAATGCAGTGGATTTCTGATTGTTAATTTTGTATCCTGTGACCCTAACTCATTTATCCGTTTTGGTAGTTCTTTGTTAGAGTCTTTAGGGTTTACTCTAGATCGTATCATGTCCTCTGCGAACAGTGACAGTTACACGTCTTCCTTACCAATTTAGATTCCTTTTATTTCTTTCGTGTTGTCTCATTGCTGTGGCTAGGACTTCAGTACTCTTGAATAAAAGTGCTGAGCGTGGACATCCTTGTCTTATTCCTGATCTTAGGGAAAAGCTGTTTTTCATCATTGATGATGAGGTTAGCTGTGGGTTTTTGTTATATATGGCCTTTATTATCTTGAGGTATGTTCCCTCTAAACCTGCTTTGTTGAGGGTTTCTATCATGAACGGATGTTGTATTTTGTCACATCTTTTTTCTGCATCTATTGAAACATCTTTTCTCTTGATGCATTATTTTGATTGATTTGTGAATATTGAACCACCCTTGCATCCCAAGAATAAATCCCACTTGATTGTGGTGAGTGTTTTTTTAGTGTATTATTGGATTTGATTTGCTATTTTGTGGAGTGTTTTTGCATCTGTGTTCATCAGAGATAATTGGCTTGTGATTCTCTGTATTTTTCTGTAGTGCCTTTATCTGGTTTGGTATCAGAGTAATGCTGGCCTCATAGAATGAATTTAGAGGCGTTCCTTCTTCTCTTTTTTGGAGTAGTTTGAAAAGAATAGGTAGTATTAACTCTTCATTAAATGTTTGGTAGAATTCACCTGTGAAGTCCTCTGGTCCTGAACTTGTGTTTGCTGGAAGTCTTTTGATCACGGCTTCAGTTTCATTGCTGGTAATCGGCCTGTTCAAATTTTCCGTTTCTTCCAGATTTAGTTTTGGAAGGTTCTATGTTTTTGGGAATTCATGCATTTCTTCTAACTTGTCCAATTTGTGGGCACACAAGTTTTTATACTATTATATTGTAACCCTGTGTATTTCTGTGGTGTCAGTTGTTATTTCTCCTTTTTCATTTCTGATTTTGTTTATTTGAGGCTGCCTAAGGGTTTATCAATTTTGTTCATCTTTTCAAAGAACAAGCTCCTGGTTTCATCTGTTTTATTGGGTTTTTTTAGTTTCTGTTGTGTTTATTTCTGCTCTGTTTATTATTTCCTTCTTTATACTGGTTTTAGGTTTTGTTTGTTGTTCTTATCTAGCTCCTTTAGGTGTAAAATTAAATTGTTCTTTTGAGATTTTTCTTGCTTCTTGAGGTATGCCTGTATTGCTGTATACTTCCCTCTTAGAACCACCTTTGCTGCATCTTGAAGATTTTGGATTGTTGTGTCTTCATTTTCATTTGTCTCCATGAATTTTTTAATTTCCTCTTTGATTTCTTATTGACTCATTCATTCTTCAGTAGCATGTTATTCAGCGTCCATCTGTTTGTGTTCTTTCCTGATTTTTTCGTGTGGTTGATTGCTAGTTTCATAGCATTGTGGTCAGAAAAGATACGTGGTATATGACATCAGTCTTTTTGAATTTGCTGAGACCTGTTTTGTGGCCTACTATGATGTATTAGGAAGACTATTCCATATAAATTTGAAAAGAATATGTATTCTCTTGTTTTAAGATGGAATGTTCTGAGTATATATGTTAAATCCATCTGGTCTAAACTGTTATTCAAAGCCACTGTTTCCTTGTTGATTTGCTATTTAAATCATCTGTCTGTTAATGTAAATGGATTCTCAAAGTCCTCTATTGTTAATGTATTATCAGTTATTTCCTTTATGTCTGTTATTAGCTGCTTTATGTATTTGAGTGCTTCCACATTGGGTGCATGGATATTTACAATTGCTATCTCTTCTCGTTGGATTGTCCCTTTATAATTTTGCAGTATCCTTATGTGTCTCTTGTTACAGTCTTGTAAGTTTTAAAGTCTGTTTTGTCCAATACAGGTATTGCTACCCCAGCTATCTTTTTATTTCCATTTTGTTGATAAATGCTGTTCCATCCCTTTATTTTCATTGTGCATGTGTCTTTAGGTCTGAAATGAGTCTTGTAGGCAGCATATAGATGAATCTTTTTTTATCCGTTCTGTCACCCTATGTCTTTTGATTGGAGTGTTTCGTCCATTTGCATTCAAAGTAAATATTGATAGGCACGTACTTATTGCCATTTTGTTACTTGCTTTATGATTGTTTTGTAGTTCTGTTCCTTCCCATTGCTCTTTTCTCTCACAGTTTGCTGGCTTTCTGTAGTGTGATATACTTGGATTCCTTTTTCTTTATTTTAGTCATATCTGTTACCGGTTTTTAAATTGGGGTTATCATTAGGTTTATATGTGACATCTTATGCATCTAGGAATCTGTTAAGTTGATGGTCACTTGAGTTTAAACCCATTCTAAAAGCACCAAATTGTTACTTTTCTCCTCTTTCCCTTCCTCATTTTAGGCATGGTGTATACTTTTACCTCCTTTTATTTTGTGACTCCCTCAACTGATTGGTATAAATATACTTAATTTTGCTGCCTTTATGTTTCCTACTTTTCTTACTCCTGCTTACGGTCTTTCCTTTTCACTCAGGGTGTGTCTCCTTTTGCATTTCTTGCAAGGCTGGTTTAGTGGTGATGAATTCCTTTAACTTTTGTTTGTCTGGGAAACTCTTAATCTCTCTATTCTGAATGATATCCTTGCTGGATGAGTATTGTTGGTAGCATGTTTTTTTCTTTCAGAACTTTGAATATATCACGCCACTCCCTTCTGGCATGCAGGGTTTCTGCTGAAAAATCAGCTGATAGCCTGAGGGGGCTTCCCTTGTATGTAAATGTTTTCTTTTCTCTTGTTTCTTTAAAAAGTCTCCGGCACGTTTTGCCATTTTGATTACTGTGTGTCTTGGTGTGGACCTCCTTGGGCTGATTTTGTTGAGGTTCTCTCTACCTCCTGGATCTGGGGATCTGTTTCCGTTGGGAGATTTGGGAAGTTTTGAGCTGGTAACTTCTATAAGTAAGTTTTCTGCCCCTTTTTCTCTCTCTTTTTCTGGGATCTTTACAATGCAAATATTATTACACTTGGTGATGTTGCTGATTCCCTTAACCTCTTTTCATTTTCTATTGTTGTTTGGCCCCTGTGTCAGTGGGCCAGTGTGGGGCCGCCTCGGGCTCCATGTGAGTCAGACCAGGTGTCTGCCATGGTGCAGTAGCCCCGACCTGCAGCGGTGCCTTCCCTGTGTCGTCCCCTGAGAAGCTTTCCCGGGGGCGGGACCCGCTGTCAGACCAGAGGTCTTGGCCCAGCCCTGCTGGCGCTGCCTTGGACTGCGTGTGGTTAACTTCCCCTCTCCCTGGGGCGGGAGCTGCGGAGTGGTGCCGGCCCCTGTCAGAGCTGCTCACACACGGCCTCAGCTTGGGGCCCTGCCTCGGATGGTCTCTGGGCCAAGAGCGTGTTGGAGGAGGGAGGTCTGCAAGAGGACCCGGCGTGGAGCTAGTCTGTTGGGGGGCGGGCGGGGGGGCGGGGTCCCGGAGCGGAGGCCTAGCCGGGAGGGCCGAGTCTACAGAAGTGCTCAGAGATGGGGGGCGCTGTTAGCAAATCAGGTGGACGGTGTTGCGCGGGCTCCGTTCCCACAGGGGTCCGTGTGCCTCGGCCAGGGGACAGGGGAGGGAAGTGGCGCCCTCCAGCTTCTTCTTTCCTGTAGAAGTGTCCCGAAGATCCCTGCCCCTCCATCCCAGGCTGTGAGCTTAGTAAACGGATTTCGCTCCCGCATATCCCGGGTGCTTTTCGAACTGCTGCTTCTATGTTGTGTATCTCCACAGGCCTTTTTGTCGTGCTGTCTCTAAGGCGGGGACTCGGTTTTCTGTCACCCTCCCTGCTCTCCCAGAGCCACGCATGCTGAAAGTTCTGGGCGTTCAGCCCCACTGATTGTAAGAACCCATGAGATTATGCCCCACTGATTGTCAAAGCCACATGTTTCAATCCCACACGTTACAGGGATTCGTCTTCCCCAGGCAGACACCCCGTGTCGGGCCCGCCTCGCGTGAGGGGCTGTTTCTCTCCCTCCTCCACCCCCACTGCAGACAGTCGTGGGCGTCCTTTCAGCTTCCGACCCGCGTCTCCTCCCTTCCTGTCCTCACCAGTATGGCCTCATCCCTGGATTTAGCGGTTTAGACGCTGTTCTGCCAGTCCTCTGGTCGTTCTCTGGGTTGTTCACCCTGATGTGGGTGTTACCTAGTGTTTCCACGGGAGGAGGTGGGCTTAGGGTCCTCTTCTGCCGTCCTCCCCGGAGATCAGTTTTGCTTTATTTTTAAAGCTATTGGTATCACACAATTCGATATTGTAGAGAGTAGAGTCCATAAAGTAGTTTAATCCTGTCTTCTAATTTGTTGTTGTTGTTTGGGTATTACATCGGGCAAGGTTCACTTATTAAGTGCCAATTCTGTGACAGGCACTGTTCAGATCCTGGAGACACAAAGATGAAAGCGAGGTATCCCACCCTTAAGTTGCCTACTACCTGCACACCACAGAGAGAGAAACGATTATGCCAAGTTGGACCAAGACTGTTTCTTAAAAATGTTTAGTGTGTATTTATTTTTGAGAGAGAGAGAGTGTGTGTATGAGCAGGGGTAGGGCAGAGAGAGACATGCAGAATCTAGGGCAGGCTCCAGGCCGCCCGACGTGGGGGTCGAGCCTGCGAACCGCGAGATCATGATCTGGGCCGAAGTCGGATGCTTAACCGACTGAGCCACCCAGGCGCCCCTGACGCAGATTGTTTAAAGCCCATAGAGGTTTTTGTGGTGATAAGATCACTGTCTTTCCTTCGCCACTCATCTCACCCGAGTGCCTCGTTCGCCACGCTCCTACAGTAAGAAGGACACCGCCATCCGCCGGCGAGAGCTCCTGGAGGCCGTCTCTCCGGCTTTGTTAAGCTACCTGCAAGGACACGCCCGCGAAGTGGTGCTGGATAAGTCTGCGTGCGTGTTGGTGCCCGGCATTCTGGGAGCTGCCACGGGAGACGTCCAGCCCGCCATGAGCGCCATCGCCGGCTTGGCGGCCGCAGAGTTGCACCCGGGCGGCCAGGATGGAGAGGTAACGTGCTGTCGCGAGACGGGCGGAAAGCTGCAGCGTCGCACAGACGCCGGCCACCGAGATCAGGGCTCGAAGAGAACTCCGATGCTGACTGCCTCCCCTCAGCCCGAACCCGCAGCACATCTGATCCTGCGGATTCGGAACACGGTGCCGCTGCAGGGCTGTCTTTCTCAGAGCTTCCCGTGACTTCTTCTTACCCACAGAGTCGAGACCGTCGTCTTAACGTGGCTCTCTGCGGCCCGTGGTTGGCACCAGGCTGCCTTCCTAGCTTTTGCTGTGTTCTTCTCTCTGTTTTGAATTCACTGTGGATTCTTGCACCTCTCTGCATTCGCATGCGCCTCTTTCCTCACCCTGGATGCCACCTGTGTCCCCATTTTGCCGTGCTGTCCCTGTCGAAAGCCTCACTCATCCTAGAAGTTGCCCAGAGTCCCTCTCCTTGAAGTCTTCCCAAGTTCCCTCCCATTAAAAAAGTCCGCTCTTTCTGATAGCTCCCCTGCCTGCCTGCCTTGGCCCGGGACTCCTTCTGCCTTACCTCTTAAGTTCCTTGATCCACATGCCTCATCTGTGTTGGGCGGTGGTCCGCCCTGTTCCCCCATCCCCCAAAGCTTACTGTTTTGCTGAACACAACATAGAGACGAATACGTACCCAGATAATTACCCACTAGAGGATGGAGATACCTGCTGTAAAGGACACGTATGTGTTCTCTAGGGCCGTATAAGAATGGGAGCCAGCCTGTCCCCAGGAAGGCTTCCCCGAGGCAGTGAAGGTTACACTGAGGCCGGAGGATCGTAGCTCAGTGAAGAAAGGCAGAGGGAGGAACATGGGCCGCAGTTGGAAGGAGGGAAGGGTCTCGGCTCATTTGGGGACAGAGGGCTCAGGGGAGGTCAGCCGGCAGAGGGAAGAAGAGGCAGAGGTCAGACCGGGCAGGGCCTGTGTGTTGGGGAGTCTACTATTTCCTGCTGCGGGCCCTGGGTCTGGACCTTCCCCTCACAGGGCAGAGCGTAGAAACCAGCCAGGAGGATGTAGGCGTGATGAGTTTTCTCTGTAAGGGATGGAGCCCATTGTCTCTGCTTGATAAGGAGAGATCCTAGGTGCTGTGGGACCCGTGGGGACCAAGTGTCAGTGTTTCTGCTGTCACGCTTCATCCCACAGGTTCATTTGCACTCAGAACTGCCTATTGCAGCCTGAACAGTGGTTGGCAGGACGTTGGGACGAGCGCCGTGTGGTGCTATTCAGCGTGGAGGTCATGAGACCGCACCTGAAGTGCCTTTTAGTGGCTCTGGCCGCGGTGTCCCTCTTCCTCTCAGTCTGGGGATTGGGCCAGATCTCTGGTCCCTCCGGGCGTTCAGGGCCACTCCTGATCATGACCTCCCTCCTGAGTGTTGTCGAACTTCCAACTTGTCTGAGTCCTCACCTGTGTGCGGTGATAGAGAATGGATTGTCGGCCAAGGCGTGGCTGAAGACTTCTGTTTAAGTCCCTGCCTTCTTGCCCCCTTACAGCTTCACGTCGCAGAGCATCCTGCGGGACATCTCGTTCTGAAGTGGTTAATAGAACAAGATAAGAAGATGAAGGAAAGTGGAAGAGAAGGTAGGCTGTGAAACTTGACCTTTTCCTGTATCTCATGTGGAATTTCAGTAATTCCTGACCCTAACTGTATGCCCGTCATTTATGTTCAAGTGAAACTTGCTGAGTGTTTACAAATGATGTCTATGAACAAGAAGTAATTTAGGGGTTGCAAATAATGCTCTAGTAGATGTTGGAAATTTATGTCCCATAATCCTTTAATTTCCTTTCTCTGTCCACCCTCCCTCACTGTCTCACCTCCCTCGCTACTTCAGGCTTTGGATCTGGCTGGCCAGAGCCCTAAAATGCCATTCTGTTCCTTGAGGGGGTGGGGGTGGGAAGGGGGGGAAGATTTGTGAGTGTCTCTACCCCCAGCTGAAAAGTGTATTTATCTCTACTTTGGAGGAAAGGATAAGCAGAAGAAAACTATCCTCCTCAGAATTTTGAGCTAATGCCTGTTTGGCATTGAAAATACATATGACCAAAGAGCAAGCCAGTGCTTGGCCGCTTGCTGCTCTGCAGAAAGTCAGCTTTCAAGAGAAGGACAGCATCTTTTATCCACCTGAAAAGTGGCATCCCATTCCTGTCTCGGTCCTGTCTTTGACCAGACCTTCTGTTACTAAGTTCGAGCTCCATCCAGTATTGTAGCCACTGAAGGGCTTTCCCAAACCCTCATTGTGTCTGGACAAAGCGACAGATAATGAATTTCTGTCTTGAGGCAAGTTGCAGCCTGATGGCTAGTGGGGCGATCAGTACAGTAGTACAGTTGTCACTTCTCACTCTCCCTTGAAGATCAGAGACTTGGGGCTGTTTTTCATTGCACGCTTCCTGTAAAGGAGACAGCTTGTAACACAGTTTGAAGGGAAAATAATGTATTGAATCATCTTTTTCATTATTAAGAATTCAGTGCTCTGTTGAGCTGAGTTTATGTCAGAAAAGTTGTCTGGTTTGCTTTTAAAATCCAAAGAATTTTCAAGTGACTTTTGTCCCTAATTCGGTTACACTGGCAGCCTTATAACATGCTTGTGTGGACCTGCCGTGTTCCTCACATTCACGGAGCTCCGAATGGGCGTGGCTGGCTGTCTTGGTCCTCTGTCGCCGTGTAACAAGCCACCCCAAAACTTGGTAGTTCTCAAACAACATCTGATCGGGGTTTGGTTTTGTTCTCTTCACTGTCACCTGGGGCAGCTCGGCTTAGGGTCGGAGTATCTCTGCACTTGGGCGATGGCTGGCGGTGGCCAAGTCCAGCAGCCTCGTGCCATTCCGCCAGGCTGCTTGGGCTTCCTCACAACATGGTGGGTGGGCTCTAAGAGAAGAAAGCAGGTGCGTGGTGCTTTTATGATTTAGCCATAGAAGTTACTTAACATCGCTCTTTCCCTTATCTCTTGGTTAAGTCCGTCACAGGCCCACCAGGGTTCAAAAGAAGACATTGATTCCAGCTCCGGGTGGGGGTGGGCGTGTGCAGCATTCTAGAACAGCACACAGGACAGGGATACTGTCGTGGTCAGTCACCTTTGGAAAACACCATCTGCCTCACTGGCCAATTGCTGTCCTTCGACCTGTGCCGTGAAGAGCTAAATGACCCTAGGCCTCTTGGCTTTTAAAAGGTCCTCACATTTGAGTATCTTCTGAGTGAATTATATATGCAGCCACCCAAGATACTTACCTTCAAGATAGGTTTGCCTTCACTTCCATCTGTACCCAACCCTAGCTTTCAGAATTTCTGCTTTGTCCAAGAATTAGTTACATACACTTCCATCGCACGGTGAATAAGATAATATACCAAGCCCTTGGGAATCTGATAATGACAAGCAAGCTAATAACACAAGATGAGTAACATTTTTGACGGGTGAATGGCTAGCTTTGTAGACAGAAATTACCAGGTGTCAATCACAATAGTCACGTGACCACTAGTCACCTCCTGAGTGAGCATTTTTCACGAGGGAGAACTTGCTCTCATCCAAGCACGAGGTGTTGCTGTCAAACGTTCACTTCCTGAATGCCTTTCAGGTCAGGGTTAAATCATTAAATAGTACAAAGAGATGCAAGCACGACCAAGTGCTCATTTTATAAGAATTCATTGTTTGTCCTGAGTAATTATTTCTAAACAAAGTCTAAAACCTGGATCAGAGTAGAAGGAAATGGCTGTATTGGAAACACATTAAACAGGGGCGCCTGGGTGGCTCCGTCGGTGGAGCGTCCGACTTCGGCTCAGGTCGTGATCTTGCGGCTCGAGAGTTCAAGCCCAGAGTCAGGCTCTGTGCGGACAGCTCGGAGCCTGGAGCCTGCTTCCCATTCTGTGTCTCCCTCTCTCTCCACCACCCCGGCACTCTGTCTCTCTCAAAAATAAATAAAACATTTTGTAAAAGAGAATTGTAGGACATTAATGGCTTTTTAAAATAAAAATGAAGGGCACCTGGGTGGCTCAGTCGGTTAAGCGCCAGACTCCAGCTCAAGTCATGATCTCACAGTTTGTGGGTTTGAGCCCCGCCCACATCACGCTCTGTGCTGACAGCTCGGAGCCTGGAGCCTGCTTCGGATTCTGTGTCTCCTCTGTCTGCCCCTCCCCCACTCGCACTCTGACTCACTCTATCTCTCTGTTTCTCTCTCTCTCTCTCTCTCTCTTTCCGAGAAATAAACAAAAAAATTTAAAAACACACATCAAATAAATGAGAGCTGGAATTTTTAGTATTAAGGAAGATTGAGTCAGAACTCTCTTTATTCACTTTTTTATTAGAATATTTGTAGATTTAAGGGCAGTAGAGAAGTAGATTGGGAGTTTAAATCTTGGTGTGATGTTCACTAAGCTTCAGTGTATTTTTCAATTTTTCAGGTTGTTTCGCAAAAACACTTGTAGAGCATGTTGGTGTGAAGAACCTGAGGTCCTGGGCCAGTGTAAACCGAGGTGCCATTATTCTTGCTAGGTACGTACGTGTGTGCCTTGGCCGCACAGGCCCCTCCTCCTGCCTGTTGGCGCAGAAACCCCTTCCTCCACGTTCTTCCTTGGGTCTATCCTTGGTGTCTGGTCGCTGGCCATCGCTCCCGGTCCCTCGGGGTGCAGACGGGCACAGCAAATAGCAGAGGCCAGATGTAACTCTTTCAGTCGGTTCTTAAAAGTTTATTTTACGGCTTTGACCAAAATAGAATTGGATTCTCTCTCTTGCTCCCTCGCTCTACTCAGGAAAGCGCTTTACGTCTGATTAACGTGTAGGGGTCACTTTCACGACCTTCTTTTCTCCCCAGGTTATGGAGCCCTCCGACACCCGATTATTATAAATTATGTAATTCATAGGATTTGCCCAGTATACACGTTTTCTGGAACACTATTATGGCCATTGGGAATTATAGATCTCAAAAAAAAAAAAGGGATCTGTAGCAACTCGTTCACCTTTTGGCATTTCGCGTTGGTTGGGCTTAAACTGTACGTTCCGAAGTAATAAGCCATCAGTCCGGCCAGTGTCACATCTCCTCACCTGGTCCTTGTTCCTGGAAGGCTGTGTTGGCAACCCCTGGACATTTTGCCTTTTGACCCTCCTCGTGCATATGCACAGTCTCCCCGTCTCACACACCCTTCCTGCCTCTGGCAGCCACCTATCTGTTCTCTGTATTTATGAGCTGGGTTTTGTTTTGTTTTGCTTTTCTTTTTGTTTTAAATTAGACTCCACGTGTAAATAAGAGATCACACAGTGTATCGTTTGACTGTTTTACATTTATGGTTTTGACCAAAATTGTAATTGCATTCTTTTTAACGAATTAGTCTTGTCCCTGTGAAAACTGACAAAGTTGCTTTTTAAATCATGCCTGACTTTACGTGTCATTTGTCTTACTTTCCAGTATTCTTAAAAGGATTCTGGGAGCATTTGCTACTGAAGTCTGCATGCTAATTGTTTATTTCTAATTAAAATGATAGAATACTGATGATTTGTGAATTGAGGCATGTGCTCAACTTGTCTGTTGTTCTCCAGAGTTACTTGGAGTTTATAATTAACAGGTCATTGAAACTTACGTACGTTCTGTTCCTGGATGTGAAACCCTTCTATTAACAGCATTCATTTAAAATAGATTTGTTTGTTATTGTGAAGTAATCACTGCTGATTTTTTTTTTTTCCCCTGCTGTGTTACCGAGGTTTGGAAAAGGGGATACGTTTGAATTTCCCACAGTATGTCACATGCAGCATGCTGTGTAATTTGATCTGATCTGTTTTGTTTGTAAAAGTTAGAAGTCTTTCTTCGGTCTACAATTTGATTTTGGTACACATATACCCATAAACACGGTCCATACAGACATCCGTTAACCTCAGGTAGCTCAGGATCTCCAAATATATGGGTGGTGCGGTTCATTTTGTTCATTTCTTATGAAAATTAGTTCATTTTCCAGTTGAAGTTGAACAGCCAGAATCCATTAGCCGAAACATGAACTTTTTTAATATGAGTTTCTTTACCAAGCGTTTGGAGTGTTAACACCTACTGACATATTCTTTCATTAACGCTCAATTAACTAAAAATTTCAACCATGCCATGAAATTAATTTGTAAAGATTGCTCATCAATCAAAGCTGCTCTTGGGTGGATTTCAAACATTAGAAGGATACTACAGATTTATTTTGGAACATTGGCATGTAAGATATTTGAGGTTGTGAAGGGGTGCTGAACTACATATAACCTAATAATTAATACAATAATCAGTTTTAATGGGTTTAGAACAGTCATGTGCTTGACTTGTTTGGTAAAATTCTCTGCTCGTGTATTTTACTTCAAACTTGCGCAGTATTCCCTAGATCTTTTTTACAGTAAGTGAAAAGGCAACCTTGGTGAGAAAGAGTATCAGCCTTGTCGGCTATCTGAAAAACGACTCGGGGCAGCAGAATCCTCTAGCACTTAGATCATCGTGGGTTCTAGACACCCTGCCTGGGTTTCGATCCCAGCTCACTGTGCGGTCTTGGGCAAATCACTCAGCTTCTGTGGACCTTCATTTTCTTGGTTGTAAAATTAGATTAGTAATAATCATAGGCTGTTCTGCAAACTATAGGAGATGGTGTATGTAAAATTCTTAGCTTTACATCCAGCGCGTGTGTTCAGGAAATACTTTTATTACGTCCACGCGTTATGTGAGTGCGTGCTTAGCCAGAAACTACCCGGTGAGTCACGAATCTGTTAAAAGGGCACTTTACTTCGCACCTTTGCAAGTGGCAAGCTGGGCCTTGTCCCCCGCCAACGGCAGAGTGCTGCTCGGTGCTGCTGACCTAACCGTCCTCTTTGTGGACGTGCCGCAAGTTATCAGGACCAGGGACTTGGGGAAATGCCAAGTGGTTTGTTTCTAGGATGTGTTTCTGAGGTCAGCATTAAATGTGGTCGTGCAGAAGGGGGGAGCCCTGGTCTTCTACAGTCGGGTGCCTGTGCCCCAGCCCCTATTTAAAGAGAAAGGGGTCTCACGGGCTCTTGGTAGCAGCCTCTGGGACTCCGTTCCCTTGTGGGGATAGGGCTCCAGCAGGCTTCCAGGAAGCAGAGCTGACTGGTTTGTTTTAGTGGCTCCCGTTCATGAAGTACTCGCTAAGTGCCGTGCCCTGGCGAGGTGCCTCCCATTTGTGATCATTTGAGCCTCAAGAAATCTCTCTGGTAGGGGGTGGCTCATGTTGTTGATCCCGTCTCTAGGTCAGGAAACAGACATTTTAAATAGCACACTCTGGTGAGTACAGTTACCGAGTGGCTGAGGGAGGTTTCAAATCTAGGCCCTTAAGCTCCTCACCCTTTTGGATGTTTTAGCCACGGAGTTTAGAAGGAAGGCTCTTAGCTGCTTCCCTCTCGGGCCCTCCACCTTTCCTGCGTGGCCCCTGGTCACTGGTGCTACGTGGTTACTCAGGGAAGTCTTCTCGGTCATCTGTGTGCCCCATGGTACCGTGAAATAGAGAAGTAAAGCACAAGGTTTCTGTTCTTGAGTTTCGTCTGGGTAGGAAAGAGGGGCTAGAATCCATGCAGTAAACACATTTAAGACCGGGTGTTCGTCCTAAGATAATCAGCGAACGTAAGACCCATTCTGTACGGAACGGAGTTCCGTGTGATCTGCCAGCAAGATTATAAAACGCTTTCTATTTATGTGCTCTCAGAATATAGGCTCCCAGCTCCCCTCATTCGTCTGGTGAATTAAAAAGATGTGTTTATGATTGTCAGGCTTGTCTCACAAATCGGTGAACTTTTTCTACCTTGGGTGGAGATAGTATTGGCAGATGGTTAGGGGTTTTTATGAAATGTCATTTTTTTATTGGTTGATTGTTGTCTCCTCAGCCTTCTCCAGAGCTCCGATCAAGAAGTTGCAAACAAAGTCAAGGCTGGACTCAAAGGCCTCATTCCCACATTGGAGAAAAACAAAAATGCCAGCAAAGGAATAGAAACACTGCTTGAAAAACTGGCCGCATAGTGGAGATAGTTAAGAACAAGATGGAATCTTCTTTCCTGTTCTCTTTTCCCAGAGCGGGAAAGAAGGGCCAGGGGCTGCCTTCCTGGGAGTCTGGGTGCTCTGTATATGTGCTTCTTCTTTGTGTAAGAGTCTATTTATAAAACAATTTTCTAAAATTGGTCTTTTTTTTTTTTTTTTTTTAATCCCAGCCAAGTCTTCTGTCTTTGGAGTGCTGAGCAAATCACACGAGGCCATGACATAAAAGGCTTAACCATCATATACAGGGGGACCAACCAGATACATCCCAAGTAGAAGCAAGAGTTGATTCAAGGGAGAAGAGGTCTCCTTGAGCAGTGGTCTGAGAGGGCTTCAGGGAGGGGGTGGCACTTGGGGACCTTGAAAGAAGTCAGGGTGTAGAAAAAGGGAGCCCTGGGGAGTCTGTTGGGAGCAGTGAGGTGAAAATTAAGCGTTCTGCAGGCACTTCAGGAAGCCTTACGACCCAGAGACAGGATGGCCTGAGGCGACAGCAGCCACCACATTCCCTGCTGCTTTGGGGATTGGGTTTGGGGATTGGGTTTCAGGTTAGATTTTGTTGGCCAGGCATTCAGGTAAGTTCAGGCTCCTGAGAGGAAATGTGCTAGAAGAATGAGGGGGTCACAGTGGGGGCTGGGTGAAGGTCAAGGTCACCGGGAAAGTCTCCCTATCTTGGGAGCCGCGCCTTCCCAGTAAATAGCTCCCTGTGATCAGGCATTTTTCCTTAGGACTTTGCCTTAAGCAGCTGAAGACTTGACAGGGTTCGAGTTAGAAGAAAGGCAATGCAAATTTGTGAACAGTGCAGAAATTTAAATTTAGGCGCTGGTAGGTTGTTTGAACTTTAAAACTGTGCTTGGCGTTCAGCAACAAAGTTGAAGGGTTGGTAGACTCATCGTCACCATGGACACCGAGCCCCAAAGCTTTCTCTCAGTAGCCTGTCCGGACACGCCCTGGGGTCTGTCACTGCAGGACACCTGCTGCGGAGTTGCTGTGCCTTACCTGGCCGGACTGTGGCGGTCCAGCACTGCCCCCCACCGCACCCCCACAGGATACCAGCATCCCACCTGTCAGGAACAGGGAGACCTGGCCCTGGAGCCTGAGAGCCCATGCCTGTAACTTGGGGGTCCTCTCCCCAACCCCCACCAGGTCTCAGGGTGGTGGGGGATTGAGGTGAGGAGGTAAATACAGAAAAGCCAACAGCAGAGCTTGCTTCTGTTTGACGAACACACTGGGAGCTTATGTTGTCCACGGAAAGGGCGTGTTCACCAAGCGGAGGAAAAAATCCCTACTGGTCTGTCTACGAGACTAAACAAACATATAAAATTAGAGTAGAGTGGGGCCAACGCAGCCTGTGTTCCTCTGCCCGCTCCTCCACACCCCTGCTTTTGCCCAGCTGGGAAGGAACTACTTCCCCTTCTTTTCGGCTCCACTGCGTTTTGAAATGCTTTGGAGTTTTTATTGCGGGTTTTATTTGTTCCTTTTCAAATGTTGGTTGTGGGCATTACAGATGGAGACCTTTCCCCAGCCCTGGTCCCCCTCTTCTCTCCGTCGTCCCAGGAGAACGGCATCATTTTGGAGAAGTCCGTGTTCAGGTCTTCCGTGGTGATGCTGCCCTAGGTTGGTAAACAATTAAGCAGTGAACTGCCCTTACGTGGCCCATACCATTTCAGTTTTCCTGGTGTTAATCAACTTGCTTCCTTCATTTTCATTCGCTTATTTTTCTGCATCCTTCCTGCTTTTTCCCAACCTTCTCATCAGAATTGCTTCAACGTTTCTAGCAGGTACCATCTTCCTTTCTTCAGCCTGGAAAGGCTCCCGTATTACTCAGGTGTCCCCACCTTTCCCCACGGCTCCGGTGTCCTAACTGGTGTGCTTTGGTGCCACGGTGCCACACGTGGGTCCTAGAAGTGCCGAGGTCTTAGCAGCCTCCTCTGTCCCTCCGCGGGGCTACACAAACACTTCGTGGTGTGGCTTGTCCAAAAGAACTCTGGTGTGAACTAATCCCAGGGGCCTATTCCTTGAGTCACTGGTGGATTGAAGGCAGCTGGCCAGTGAACCTTGGAAGTGGGGTTCCTGGGGAAGGTTTCTTAGATCACAGGCCCCCCGCCCCCAGGAAGGGTCCCTCTCATGCCAGCCAACCTTGGATGTGCTCACTGGACGCTCAGAGCAGGCATGCTATTGCAGCCGTAGAAGACAGCATGCTGACCATGGCTGAGCCAAAGATGGAAAGTCGATCTGCGGGAGAAATGAGTCCTTGGGAGATGCCCTGCTATTGGACTCCTGGTTCCGTGAGGCAATAAGCCCACTCATCAGGCCATTTTGAATTGGATCCTTAGACACCTGCTGCCAAGAGTGTGCTAACCTGACTCCCAATATTAGTTTCCACACTGTAACACATTGAGCCGACTAGCATTCCCATTTCCCCTTAGAGACACCCCTCCTGGAGGCAACTGGCTTTCTGGATGTCCTGAGGACCTGCTATACAACCACCATCATCATCCTGGCCGTCTCTTTGTTTCTCCTACGGAAAGCCCATTTCCAGGATCCCATGCATTGTTTTCTTGTTTAAGCCCCTCTTGAATGGGGCATAATCTCTAGTAACTTGCTATGAAAGAACGCAGGTGAGAGTGAACGTCTTCATTACACACCCTTTCACGCCTGGGTGCCTAGTTGAGCTGGATATAGAATTTTGGTTGGAAATTAATTTTGCCTCAAAATTTTAAGGATGTGGGTCAATATTTTCTTTGATTTAGGGTTGCTATGGAACCCTTACACCACCCTCGTTCCCACCCTTTTTCATATGTGCCCTTTTGCAGGGGAAGTGCTTCTCCGGAAGGTGACAGGACACTTTTTAATCCCCAGCTGCCTTATCTTGCAGGTCATTGTGCATTGGTGTATGAGGTGTGTCTGTTTTCCATCCTTCATGCTGGGCATTTGGAGATGTTTTAGAAAATTTCAGTTCTTCCCTTCTGAGAGTTGCATTTGTATCATTTCCGTCTCTGTCTCTCTTTTTTTTTTTTTTTTTTCCTGTTTTCTTTATTCTTTGGAATTGCTGTTAACTACCATTTTGAATGCTGGTTTGATCCTCTAGTTTTCTATTTTCATTTCTTTGGCTTTTTGTTTTGCCCAGAAATGAGAGACCTATTTCCTCTCCATCTTCTGCCAGCCTTTCCACTGAAGTGTCCTTTTTTTGTGTGTGCCTTGGATGAACTCTCTTACTTCTCGGGATGTTGTATTTTATGTTCATTTTGCTTTGTTTTGTTTTACTTTGCTTTGTCTTTTTTCTATTATCTGCTCTTTGGTTTACTTTGGTCTCTTGCGTTTGAGGCTTTGCTGGAGAGATCTTTGGTTCTCTGTATATTTAAAGACCCTGAAACCTGATTAGAAATGGGCAGGCCTAGCCTGTTATTATAGCACAGGTGTAGGGGCTGCTGTTTCACTGAAGTCCTCCAGACCTCAGGATGTCTAGGCCTTTTGTCTGGGGCCCTTAAGTGCCTCTGGAGAGAAATCCACCTGCCTGCCAGTTTTCTAGTTGCTCAGCACTCATTGTGCAGATCTGAATTAGCCCATATACTTACCGTAAGGACAGTGCCTCTCCGTCGTGCTGTCTTCTCCACCGGGGCCCTAGCCTAGTGGAATGGAACCAATGCAAGTCCAGACGAGGACTTCTGCCAAGGTGTGGAGTGGTAGTAAACCAGTTTGAAGCAGTCCCCCGTTTTCCATCCCACGTCTCTCCCCAGTACCTAGAACCTCGAACTGCTGACATGTCGTGTATACCACGGGGAGAATTCACCTGCTCTTCTGTATTCACCTTTCTCAGCCCTGCCTCCTTCTTCACTGCTCTCTGTTCCTCCAGATATTTGTTGCTAGTGCACACTCACCGGTGGCTTCTCTCCCAGGCACTTTGTTCCAGTGAGCGTGTACCGTTTTTATTCTTAGCAGAAATCTACACATGGTTTCAACCAAACTGAAAAGAACCTGGCTGGCTGCGGCGGGGGAGGTTATTTTCCATGGAAGAGCTTGATTTGAGAATGTCTTTCATTGCAAAATTCAGCTTTTTGCAGTTTTCAGATTGCACCAACCCCACGCTTTCCCCAGGGATCAGACTCTGCCTACAAAGAAGGAAGAACCCTGTTTTCCTTTTAAGCCTGGGGTGCCATGCCTTTGTGTAATGGAATAAGGACCCTTACAGGAAACTTCCTGCATGCTTAATCTCAGAGGATTGGCTCTTCTAGGACATGGCGCTTCTGTTACTACGTTCAAAGAAATTTTGAAAAGATTACATCTTTATAGCAGGTTAATCACTCTTAAGTCTGAGAAAGATGAGGGTGTGTGCGTATTTTTAGACTAAGAGAGCACAAGGTCTCAAAAACAGCAGTTAATACTGAGCCACTAACCATAAACTTTCTACGCCAGAACTAATGAACTAAACAAACATAAAAATCTGCTGCTTGAGCTCTTTTCTCACCTCTGATCTTGCTTAACCTAAGGAAACTAAATGTATAATAATCTCTACCTGCTACATGTTCAATTAAGCCCCTTTGAGTTGGTGAGTTGAAATCCTAACCCCCCTATAAGTCAGAATGTACTGTATTTGGAGACAGAGCCTTTAAAGAGGTAACATAGGTAAAATGAAGTCATACGGGTGTACCCCAATCCAATACGGCTGTCGTCCTTAGAAGGAGATGAGACCCCACTCACGTAAGAGAAGACCACGTGAAGACAGCCAAGGAGGGAAGCCACTCAGTGAAACCAACCTTGCTGACACCTTGATCTTGAACTTCTGGCCTCCAGTCCTGGGAGGAGATAAATCTCTGTTGTTTAATGCACCCAGTCTGTGGTATTTGTTATGGCCACCCTAGCAAACTAATTCATCTTTTCTGTTTAAAAAAATTTTTTTAATGTTTATTTATTTTTGAGAGAGAGAGAGATAGGGTGTGAACAGGGGAGGGGCAGAGAGAGAGGAAGCCACCAAACCTAAAATCTGAGCTGTCAGCGCAGACCCCCCCACGCAAGGTCGAGCCCACGGACCGTGAGATCATGACCTGAGCCGAAGTCGGACATTTAACCAATCGAGCCACCCAGGCGCCTCACATCTTTTCTTAAATTTTAAAACACCACCACTAAAGGGACCTAACCCAAATTCCCTAACCTGCCCCCTGGCGAATTCTTAAGTCTTTTAAATGAACATTCTTAAGCAGGAGACACAGCATGCTCCTTGGATCCCATGACTTTCCTGCACAGTAACTAAAGGGCTCCTCTGTGTGCATTCCCAAGTGTGCAAACACGTTGCCCGCCGTGTCCGTGTTTGTACCCCAGAGAATGCCTTGCACGATATGCTGCTGTTCCCACTCCCATCCCTATAAAGGAATAATGTTTGGACTCTTCGATCAAAACGTTTTATCCAACTTTTAAACATGGGTTCGTGCCCGCTGCTGAATCTAAGTGGACAAAGCTGCAGAAATGTGGCAGTGAGAAATGTTGGTCCGTGCTCTCCTGTTGTTCTGAGGGGAATTAATTATGTCTTGAGGGAAAATGAGTAGCGCTTAGTTGTGCCTGTTGTGTGATGACCGCTTGAATGGAGCTGATGGGAACCCGGTGAGGTTATGAGAATCATCTGACTGTGCTCTTGATGGCTGTAATTAAGCATAATGAATAATTCAGATAGTTTAAATGACTTCCAGATGTTTGAAAACAGACTTTCCTTTTAGAAACCCTCGTGCATTTAGAACTCATATTTTTATTGTTTAACCTACCAGTAAAGACATGTGCTGGACTTGCTGTTACCTTCAGCTGTTTGCAGTGGACAAAAGAAAGACCGTGCTTGCTTTTTTTTTTTTTTTTTTTTTTTTTTTGAGAGAGAGAGAGAGAACACTGGCAGGGGAGGGGCAGAAAGAGGGAGACAGAAAATCCCAAGCAGGCTCCACACTGTCAGTGCAGAGCCCAATGCAGGGCTCCAACTCGTGAACCGTGAGGTCACGACCTGAGCCAAAATCCGGAGTCAGATGCTTAACAGACTGAGCCACCCAGGCGCCCCAAGAAAGATCATGCTTCTTAAAGACGTGTGTGTGTGTGTGTGTGTGTGTGTGTGTGTGACAGCAAGAAAGCCACATGGGGGAAAAGGACAAGTCGGGGCTCATTTCTGTTGCCAAATGGACTCCTCTGCTCTGTTTTGCTTAATACCTAAGTCTAGTTCCGAATAGAGAACTGTTGTGTCTGCTTGTGTCAATAACCCAGCAGATACAGGGTCCCCCCCCCCCCACATTTCACAGTCACCCTCTTTGGGGAAGGTGAACCCATCGTGACCTGCCTCCACCTGGCTCAGATGACCCAGGTGTTGCAAATCACACCACCTTTCTTTCCCTTGGCCACAGTTAGCGGGTGTTGATACTCTTCTGAACTAGCATCTGATTAGAATGTGGGAGAACGTTAAAACCAGGACGTGGGATTGTGGCGGGCCTTTGCAGGAGATGCTGCGGAAGCTCCTTCCCCTGGGTCTCAAGCTCTTTTGTCTGCGTGCCTGGGTCTTACTGTATTTCATCAGTGCTAAAAATGCACATCTTTTGGGGGCGCCTGGGAGGCTCCGTCGATTAAGCGTCTGACTTCGGCTCAGCTCACGATCTCACAGTTCCTGAGTTCGAGCCCCGCGTCGGGCTCTGCGCTGACAGCTCGGAGCCTGGAGCCTGCTTCAGATTCTGTGTCTCTCCCTCTCTGCCTGTCCCCCACTCATGCTCTGTCTCTCTCAAAAGTAAATATTAAAAAGTGCACATCTGTTTTTCTTCCTAGTCTGACAAATCTGAAAGGATGCATCTTAGAGTTGATGGCATCTTGGCCTGGCCATTTTTAACAGGCAGCTGTGTTTGTTAGTGACACGTAAAATCATGGGTCTTAGAATCCAGGCTGATTACAGATGGGAAAATACAACGTCCCATCTTTTCCTCTGGACCTTAGCCTGCTTTGGTTTTCCATAATAGCTTTCCACTGCCTTCAAAACTTTTGTTTATTGCTGGACTCCTAGAGGTGAACAGGGTTAGGGTGAGGTATCTTCTATATATTTGCACACAAAACACACCCCTTTGGAAAAGGAAAGTCCAGTCCAGTTAGAAGCAGTATAGCATAGTGGCTAGGAGCATCCGCCCAGAGCCCCATTGTGATTTGAAGCCTGGCTCGTAGCTGGGCTTCCTTGGAAAAGTCACATAACCTCTCTGCTTCAGCTTCCTCATTTATAAAAACATAATGCACAGGTCATTGTCACTGTGAGAATGACATGAGCTTATATATGTGGGGTTGGGTTTTTTTTTTTTTTTTGGCTTTAAAACTTTTTTTTTTAATGTTACATTGAGATAACTGACATGTGGCAGTGTATAAACAGGTTGATGGGTAAATTTATATATTTCCACGGGAGTGCTATTGTGGCATTAGCTAACACCTCCATCAGTCACACAATTACTATTTTTTGTGGTGAGAAATAGCAAGATCTAGCCTCTTTGCTAGATGTTTATAATACGAGATTGCTGCCCGAAATCACCATACGGTATTTTAGTTCATTTCAGGGTTATTTACAATAGCCAAGATGGAAACCAACTAA
Organism: Acinonyx jubatus; assembly: GCF_027475565.1. Taxonomy (NCBI): domain Eukaryota; kingdom Metazoa; phylum Chordata; class Mammalia; order Carnivora; family Felidae; genus Acinonyx; species Acinonyx jubatus. The sequence goes on along the minus strand of NC_069391.1, from coordinate 84,574,967 downwards.
GTGTCCGTCAATGGAAGAATATGTAAGGAAAATATGGTAGGTGTGTATGCATACATACCTCTATCTATATCTAATCTATATCTATATATCGATATCTATATATAGAAACACATGGTGTGGCATTATTCAGCCATGAGAAAGAAGAAAATCCCACCATTTGCAACAACACGGATGGGTCTTGAAGGCATTCGTGCCAAATGAGAGCTGTCCGACAGCAAAGAACAAACACTGTTATGCTACCACTTATATGTAAAGTCTAAAAAAGCCAAACTTGTAAAGAAACCGAGCGAACGATGGTGGTTACCAGGCTGGGGGAGGAGGAAAATAGGTCAGAGTTCGTTTAAATATACAAACTCCAAACCAGTGGGTAAGTCCTGAAAGTGAAATATGTTAAGGACCTTCAGCTGGGCCTGACACAGCCCAGGCGGGGCTCCCTCAGGGCCAGGCTTCGGGGATGGCCAGAAAGGCCTTTGTGACGGCTCTGGAACCTTCCATCAACATCAAACATTTCAGGGGACCCCGGTGGGGGGGGGGCTCAGTCGGTTAAGCTTCCGACTTCGGCTCAGGTCATGATCTCGCAGTTCCTGGGATTGAGCCCTGTGTCAGGCTCTGTGCTGACAGCTCAAAGCCTGGAGCCTGCTTCAGATTCTGTGTCTCCCTCTCTTTCTCTCTGCCCCTCCCCAGCTCACGCACTCTCTGTGTCTCAAAAATGAATAAACATTAAAAAAAACAACAACAATCAAAACATTTCAGCAATCCTTGCCCTAGAAGGCAAAATATACTTGTTCATTTGGGTATATATTGGCTAAGAAATCACCTAGAAACTTCCATGAACTCATTACCACTTTCAGGTACATATTTTACAGTTTAAAACATCAGCGAGGTTCCTTAGGCAAGTAGTCGCAGGTGTAAGTCATTGTTTTATTTGTAGCTGGTGCCCAGGGTAGGAGGGTAGTAAGATCGGGTTTGCAGGCCCCTTAGTTCCTCTCTTCTCCCCACAGGGTGGGCTGAGAGGGAAAATACTTGAACTCAACTCAGCTCCTGTTAAGATGCAAATGACCTTGATGGGAACAGCACCTTCAGCGGCGGCCTGTGACCCCACCTTCCTGCAGAGTCTATCAGCCAGCTCCAGTAGGAGGCAAAGAGCTAGACAGGTTGGGAAGGGCTGTTTGTTTGCTCAGGTAGGCAAGAGCAAAGAAGTGGGGGGATTTCAGCTCGTACAGTAGCCTTGGCCTCCAGGGGTGGACTGTGGGTCTGGCCCAGAGACAACACGGCTGACTCCAGGGGGGTTTCTGGAGGGCACATGGGCCCTGCCTGAGTTCTGCCTTTGCTGGGGAGGTGATCTCACTCTTCAGTGTCTCATCTACGACACAGGCCACCTGCCTCCTATTCCCTCAATTTACAAAGACTTTTGCAAACCAGATTCCCTACAAATGTGAGGGGATGTGGAGGGTCACGGAGAAAACGGCTTGGTGTTTGCGGAGGATCTGGCTTTGAGAGTGGGCCCCGGCTCCGACCGGAAATGTAAGTAAATCACAATCTTTGTGAACCTTTGTTTGCTTATGTGTCAGATTCAAGATGATGTCTGAAGATAGGAGGGGGTTGGGGTCAGAAGCCCGTGAGATTCGCATGTGAGTGGAGCCTGTTACAGTGTATGTTTATGATTCCTCTGGATAACACCTTGCCTTGTTTACTTACCAAGTCACAGGGCTGCAGTATACAAAACTATGTTAAGTAAAATTATCAAAAGTCTAGAAATAGGGCAAAAAAGATGTGCCCCGTTTCAAGGCCTACTAGAGCGTTATCTACAAAACCACAAGATTTTTTTGATTTTTCTAGGGGGATATAATGTTGCTTGACACACTGTTAATTAGAGCTCAGATTCGGGAAAGGCGGGTCGTAAAATGTCGAGATCAATATGCCACAAATACTTTCAGTCCAAAGTGGAGACAACTCAAGAGAGGACTTCTGTTGCCCTGTAAATGTTGCTGTAACTTTGTCATTTTATTCTAGTAGTCTTTCATTGAACACAAATGCGTCTGTGTTAGAGGAGGGAAAAATAACCTTTTTCTGTATTCTTCTGAGCCCTTCTAAGCTACCCTTTCTGAGCCGGAGCTCCGGTAGCAGAAGAGGAGCAGGGGAAAAGCCCACAAATTGATTTAAGTTCTCCATGACACAAGCGCCTTGGTGAGAAAATTCAGACCCAAAGAAGTAGTAAACCTGGGCGTTTTGAGAGGAAAGTCACGGGAAGATGTAATAAAAAGGATAGGAGCTTAGTCAACTGGGGGAAACAACAAGTCCCGCTCCTTAGGATTTCTCTTGGCGTCCCTCCATTTGGGACACCAGGGTGATGGTTTTCCAGCAGGTGGAGGGAGGGAACCTCTCCCGTGCGGGTCCTAGGACCTGCTTGGAGAAGGTCAGAAAGTCGTCCTACCCCTGCTGCTCGCCAGATTCCTCCAGCGCATGTGTCCTGAGCCCCATCAACATACAGAGCTTGACCGTCCTGCTTTTTTCCTCCATCAGTGCGTTCTTCCATACTTGTAGGAGAACCATGTTTTTGCTGTTCTGAAACTATTTCTGACCTGACCCCTTGGCTTCTCGTTTCTGCCTTGCACCTCCGATGTAATGATCCGTTTGTCTGCGACCTTGCAGGACGAAAAACCCTGGGAGATGGATTCCCCCTTTCTAGAAGGTAGCCGTCAGGGGGTGCCCGTTTCCAAATAGGAGAAACGAGGACAGGCTTTCCCACTCTCTGAAAGTAATGCGATCCTGTGAGCCCTTGTGGAAGCAAGATGGGATCAAGTGGAGAAAGCAATTACCATTAATCAATCCGGAAGGTTTTCTGAGTGTTTCCAGATCCCTGGAAATAACCGGCCTGAGGCTTTTTTGTTAGGTTAGGACTTGTGCTAAGGGGTGAGCGAAATAAATCGAGGCTAAGCACACCTGCTCGCAGACACAGTTTAATAAATACTAGGGCGGCCCGCCCGTGGGAAAGGCTGGGTGCTGCTGCCCTGGGCCGGAACTTGGTGGGGGCACTGCCCGCTGCCGGGGTGCCCCCCTTCCACAGAGGCTCGGCACAAACACCCTGAACGCCGCAGCCTTCTGTAGCTTTCTGCTTCCCTAAAAGCGAAATCCCTCTTGTATTTCTTTCAGTTAGCAAAAAACAGGTACTAACACAGGTCTTCTGTGAGAGCAACGTAGTGTGAGAAAGTTGAGGATGGCAGAGATCCCTGCATTTCTGCTTGAATTTTGTCCACTGCAGTTAGGACATGGCCATTCTGTAGAAGACCCTGTTATATTCAGATGGCATTTTACTTTTTAATTTTTGAAACATTTTCTGAAACGTATTTTTGAGAGAGATTGCAGTTGCAAGAGCTGGGGAGGGGCGGCAGGGGTGGGGCAGGGTGGGGGACAGAGGATCTGAAGCGGGTCGGCACAGAGCCCGATGTGGGCCTCGAACTCCCACACCGTGAAATCATGACCTGCGCTGAAGTCCGATGCTCAACCGACTGAGCCACCCAGGTGCCCACCAGCTTGCGAATTTTCAGGGCGATTTAATCACTGAGAAAAGGGCCCGAAAAGAGAATTTCCCCTTTGTGATGAGAAGACCTAAGTCGTAGCCACAGAGAACTCCTGGAGACGTGGATGAACCAAGAAAAGTGGTGAAGGACAGAGCAGGCCACTTGATGGGCAAGTGTGTACCCCGAGACTGAAGTGGGCAAAACGTACAGCCATCCTTGAATGGGAAGGAGCTACTTCAAGTTAACTGTCGAGAGAAGTTTCTCGGAGTTCTGCCCAGACCCGAAGCGCAGTCAGAAAGACTTGAAATCCCAGCGAGTAGAGAGTAATCCGTGTGCAGTCTGTATGTAAGTCCACCAGCAATAAAAATCCCAGACAGAAGAGAAAATCTCTATGGTGCCTACGTGCAGTATGTCTTAAATCCTTTCTTTTTTCACGGTATTAAGATAGCTTCTCTCTCTGCTCGTTTATAAGCACCCTGGATATTCCTGTGACCCCAGGGTGCCTACTCTTCTTTCAAAAATGCCAACTAAGGCCATTCCCTGCCTCTTGCCTTCCCCCGTGTGTGCCAGGGGGAGAAGGGCCCAGCAGTCTGGGGGGAATGGCCTCCCGGGACCTGAGCTGAAGTACCTGGCCTTCCCCATCCAGGACTGCGGGGCAGGGAGCTGGGTGTCCTGAGTCACCATTGAAACACCAAGGCAACACCTTGTGCTTTGATTCTATGGTACAACAAATCCTGCACTGGGGACAAGGTGTGAGAGCACTTGGTACACAGTTTCAAAGGGTTGGCCTAGGAATTGAAGAATTGTCATGGGAGACGGAAAAGATCTGTGGGCAGGGAGGAGTTCAAGTCCCCAGCTTGCCAACCACAAGGTTGTGTGACTTACGGGCTGAGCTCTGTATCTTAACTCTGTCTCCTGTAAGAAGAGGGGCTTGGAAAGTCTCCCTCCCCTGCCTTTCCCCCTCTGTGTGTGTGTGTGTGTGTGTGTGTGTGTGTGTGTGTGTGTGTGTGCAGGCGTGTCTCGGGGTGTTCTGTCTGTCTGCCTCTCTCTCTCTCTCTCTCTCTGAAAAATAAAACATTAAGAGCAAACAAAAAGCCCGGGGAGCCCTGAGATGCCTTGGGAGCCGGGATGCGGCGGGAGGTAGGGATAGAGCACATGGGGGTCCTGATCGCCCGCCTGGGCTCCAGTCAGAGCAGCAGCACTTAGATCTGTGTAACGTGCTCAGATGTGGAGCGAGATTGCCGCTTCGAACCGGGTTCAGCTGTTAAAAACAAAACACTGAGTTAGAAAACCGTTGGCCGATGTCCTCTCCAACGGCCCTTCGAAGTGAAACAGTTAGCGATTGCCTGCTGGCCACCCCCCTGCCGTGTGTCCCCAGTGCCACACGGGGTCAGCCAGCAGTGCCAGAAGGGAAGCATTAGGCTGGAAGCCGATTTCTTGTGAAGCCAGTGGGGCTTATGTATCGGAGCCCTTGACCGTTGGACGTTCTCAAGCCTGCTTCTAAATTTGTATTCGTAATCTTCAGGGGAGATGCTAACTTGTCAGGCTTCAGGCCCCACAAAACCTGGGTTCTCCTTCCTATTAGGCCTGAGCTGCTTTTTATTAAAAAAAAAGTTTTAGGTTTATTTTTGAGAGAGCATGTGAGCAAGGGAGAGGCAGAGAGAGAGAGGGAGACAGAATCCGAAGCAGGCTCCAGGCTCTGAGCTGTCAGCACAGGGCCCGACGCAGGGCTCGAACCCACGAACCACGAGATGATGACTTGAGCCAAAGTCGGACGCTCAACCGACCGAGCCACCCAGGCACCCCAGGCTTGAGCTCCTTAATGTGCAGGCACCCTGTTCACCTGTCCTAGTCAATTGAAAGGTGAGTCTGAAAAAGAAGAAACCAGCATATAGAAGAAGGGGAGGGTTGCTATACAAGCTCACCCTCCTTCAGGAATGGCAGCACCACAGCCAGGTCGTTGATGCCAATGAGGAATGGATAGGGGTTAAGTTACAACTCCTCTCCTCCACCAACACTTGTATCAGCAGCACAGCTCTGGGGCTAAGAACCGTCTGCTGATGAACTGCCTCGGTTGAAACTCTCCACCCACTTCCTAGTTCGGTGACCTCGGGCACAGGAACCCGCCCCTTCAAATCCCAGTTACTGCATCTACAAAAAGAGTAACAATGCCTCATGGAATTAGGATGTTAAACAAGATACTGTCCTAGCATACATCTAATGCAGCGCCTGGACACAGGGAGCGCAGCCCTAAGGTTGGGTTTTCCTTAGTATCATTGTTGAGCGCTTAATTAAGGCAGCACGACTAGTTGACTCAATACCTCAGAAACAGAACCCCAAGGCTTAGGTGGATGGTCTGTGCCCAATTCAGAGACGGTATTTCTAAGCTCCGCCACAGAAAAGATTTTTGCCAGGGAGAGGAATTCCTGCTTAAGGTGAGTGCCTGTCTCTGGTCTTTTCTCCGTGCTACTCCTTTCGACTTAGATGTGATGGCTGGGACTCCAGCAGCCATGTCTGAAGCCTGTGGACAAGGTTGGTACCCTTGGGATGAAAATGGTGAGCAGAAGAGAGCCTGGGTCCCTGACGACTTCATGGAGTCACTATTCTAGCCTTGGTCTGCCAACTCTCAAATTCTTTGATGAAGGCAGGTTCCCAAATCACCCGTAGGGGTTGTTAAGGTGGGTTTCTGGGCTCCGTTCACCAAATTTCTGATTCAGTAGGTACGGTTTGGAGCCTAAGCGTCTGCGTTTTTAACAAGTTTCCAGGTGATCGGGATCGTGCTAGTCCTAGGACCATGTTTGGAAAGCCAGGGTTTTATTTATAGGCTAGGGAAATAAACTCTTGGTGGTTGAAAGCACTACTATTTTGGGGGTATTCTGTTATTAAAGAGGTGTCTAATTTAACTTTAGTAACGCACTCTCCTTGCTCTGGTAAGTTACAAAGAGCAGCAAAATGATGAAAATGCTACTCAAAGTGGAGGAGGCGGGTGGTGCATGGCCAATTGAATTTTTGGCTTGTGGGCCATTCGTGAAATGGGGACTGAGAACCTAGTTAATGTGCTTGGCATGTACCAACCCAACGTGAAGACGTGGGCCATGATTCAACCACAGCTCCCTCCTCACTGATCACTCCGGTGGAATTCAGTGGAGTCCGATTCATCATAACCAGTGTCTGCCGGAGAGTGGTAAGCTAAGCCAGTGATTGCCTGTGACTCAATTAGTCTGGAAATGGGGGGGAGACCCAGGCACAGGGCTGGGGGGGGTCCTTTGAGACCGTCAGAGGCAGTGGTAAACAGCCTCACCTGCACACTGGCCTCACCTCAGGAGCTTAAACATCCTGACGCCTGGACCCTGTCTCCCTGAATTCTGACGGCATTGGTGTTTGGCGGGGCCTGGGTATGTGGATTGTTGAAAAGTGCCCTTGGTGATTCTCGAGTTGCAAACCTCTGATAGAAACCCCTTCAGAAAGGTGTGGTGACCGCCCCAAAGTGACGGAGGGTCAGAGGCAGGACTCCTGCTATCCCGCGGAGCACTCCTCAGATGCCTGGCTGGGCCTTGGAACCTGCTGGAGCCGGGTATGCCTCCAGGCTAATTCCCCCCCCCCCCCCCCCGTAATTGGCACTGACCTGGGACGTGGGGAGCTGTAAGCACGTATCAGCTCCCAGCTCGGTGACACAGTTTACTGCAGTTCGTCTGTTTCCCTAACAAGATTTTCCTTGGTGACAGCGAAACAAATCATTTTAATTAGCATTAGATAATGAATTTAAATGGCATTGAAGTAATTCCAAAATCTCCCTCAACTGCCCTAAATAACATCCTGCAGGAGGAATTCTGGAAGGATTGATTGTAGAGAAACAGGTGGTGGGGACCCAGCTGGAGGGTTTCCTTATGTGGGATGATTGTCCCTGGTTTTCCCTTGTACCGACAGCCCGGTGAGCCCGGAAGCTGCCCGAGCTGCAAAGGATTGGTGTCCTTACTGCCCCCTCCCCCATCACGTGTCTATCCTTGTCCGCTTGTCCTCGTGATGTGGCTGTGACCCTCGGCTTACACCATGCTGGTCACAGGGAGTTCATTCTCCGTCTCCTGAGGAGGATCTTCCCCTTGGAAAGTCCTTCCTTAGGCCAGATGAGACCGTACCCCTGTCACCGTGCCTTTGACTCTAATTCTTCTTAGGAATGGGTTCCCTGCCCTCGAGTGTCAGGTGTTCAGGCAGGAGCCCTGAGTGTCCTAAGGGATAGGAATGGACACCGTGTTTGGGATGTGTGTTGCTGCTGTTAGCTTTTGACTGGAGGGACTGGGAAAAGCCTGCCTTGTCCTTGTGGCCCCGAGAGAGACTGCGAGGGGGCTCCCCCTCACCTTAAATGTCTGTGAAATTGGCTGTGGGTATTTGTGATGCCCATTTCTCTGAAACAAAAAGGGGAAAAGCACAACCTTGCCAACCTTGAAGCCATTGGGTTATCGATGTACCTACCTCGTTATTACAGTATTAGTGTCTCTCAGGTTCCGTTGTGATCTAGAAAGAGGGGCTGGGGGCGCCTGGATGCTCAGTCATTAAAGTGTCTGACTACGGCTCAGGTCATGATCTCACAGTTGGTTGGTGGGTTTGAGCCCCGCATCGGGCTCTGTGCTGACAGCTCAGAGCCTGGAACCTGCTTCGGATTCTGTATCTCCCTTTCTCTGCCCCTCCTGGCTCGTGCTCTCTCCCTCTCAAAAATATTCAAATGCTCTTTGATACAAAAAAGAGGAGCTCTGCCGCCTTTCTCTAATTGGCCAGACCTTCCTGTAGGTGATCGGTTCTGTCACTAGGCTGTCGTTGGTTTACAGTAACATGACGCTGCATGAGCACGAGACTCCTAAATGACAGTTGGGTGGCATCTTTTAAATGGAAAGTTTCTAAAGTGAGATAGCAAAAGACCATTGCCTAATGGCTTTTCTAGGGGCAAAGGTCAGGGTATTAATTTTGTCTGGTGCCTACTTTGAAACGGTAGTGTTTCTGGAGTTATGAGCCCAGAAGTACTGTGCCCTCACATTCCGTGTTTCTCGAACTTCTGATAGCTCGTACACCAACCTGTATACAACTTAGATGCCAATTACGTGGTGTTAGTGTCAGGCTCCGTGGGTTCAAGGGCATGGTTCCCAACAGGATTTCCTTTCTTCAGATGACAGCCATGTGTGAGGAGTCCCCAGGCCACTGTGCTTCTGACAGCTCCACCCTGTCCATATACATTCTCATGTTCGCCAATTAGGAAGTTCCACTCATTTCCATGTATAGAGTTTTTACTGGGGTTTTGTTACATGGGCGTACCTGGTTGGATCATTGGCTGCGTGATGTAACTTGATCTCCGTCCCTCTTCCCTCCTTCGAGGTTGGGCTGGCTCAAAGTCCCAACGCTCAAATCCCATCTCTTATTGGTGACCAGCACCATCCAGGCTGTGGCATCTCTTCGCATAAACTCGGGTGTTTATAAATAACAAAGACACTTGTATTACTTGGGGAAATGCCAAGATTTCAATTCTCCTAGGAACAAACGCTGGTTAAAATTTTTACACAACTGACCGAGTCCGCTAAATGTGCTTTCGAGGGAGGGGTGAGTGGGGTGCTGTCGACAACATACCCACTATTCTACTCCATTGCCATGTGCCCCAAAGTGGATGTGAAATAGGAGAATGGCTTTATTTGCTCACGATACATTTTTATAGGGTTTTGTGATACTGGTGTTTAAATGACTGTACTCTTCATTAGGTTGTACATTATTAATGTTTGTTGGACAGTGAGAGAGTGCGCAGAGGAGGGCAGAGAGAGAGGGAGAGCAAGAGTCCCAAGCGAGGTCCTCACTGGTAGCACAGAGCCTGATACAAGGCTTGAGCTCACAAACTGTGAGATGAGGACCCAAGTCGAAATCAGGAGTCAGATACGTAACCGATGGAGCCACCCAGGCATCTGTATTATATTGTGCATTATTAAGTACATGATACATTTATACGTCTATGTCACATGTACTAGCCCATCGTCTGTATTACCATGCTTCATAGGTAATTTTCAAGGAGACTTTGGCTAGATGTGATTCTTGCCTTACCCACTGACTTGAGAACCTAACTTCGGTGTAAATTGCCATTCTACCATGCAATATCCAGTTCTTCTATAGCTTTCCAGAAATTGGGTCCTTTTCCCCTAAGCAAACATTCGCTAGTTTCCTAGACCATTTTTCGTATGTTTTTCTACATACATTGCTGTAGGACAAACTCCTCATGGATATTCCTGTAAATATCTAATGTCCCTTGTAAAAAAACAGTGCCAAGAACTGAATACAATACTCTTAAGAGTGGCTGAACACTTGGAGCATAGCTCTTACATTTCCTGATCTGCCCTTCTAGGCCCATTAACTCAATCATCCTGTGATTATACGTTTTTAGCTGAATTATCATTTCTCTGCCTTCTCACAGATGAAGCAAATGTACTGGGTTGCCACGTGCTCCTTGGACGTCCAGCATCCATCCCCTTCCTCCTGGTCACTGCATCATCATTTTCCTTTGGCCACTCACTTCCCCATTCTCAGTGTCTCTACCCAGAGATGAAAATGTAACCCAGACTAAACAATCAGTGTTGTCTTCCCCTTAGCAAAGTGATAGGATCTTTTGCTCAAAGTATTGAGAAAGAGGAGTTCTCCTTCCACTGGGGCTGCCATACTGATAGAAGACCCTTGAATTACTACTGGATGAAGCCAGCGTGGTAGGGAGCAGAGGAGGGGGAGAGCAAGAGAGGAAGAGAAACTGAGTCTTGGGATGTCAGGTGCCCAGCCTCCAACTCTGCCTGAAACCAGATCTAACCTGGACTTAACAGTGACTTGAGATTTGTTTAAGCAAACGGGCAAAGAAATACCCAACAATCTTATTTTTAGGCGAGTCCTAAGTAATCCACCTGTTTTCTATTCAGTGGTTTGGTGGTAAATGTTTAACAGCCAATTCTTGCAGGGAGGAGAAAGGAAGGGCCCTGATTTATAGTGCTTACTAATTTCTGTAGTCGAAATACCCACCATGAACAATTACAAGCTAACAGCATGATGTCAACATCATAAATTTTCTGAGAACTTAGCTATCGGTTCTCATAAGGTAGCTTCACACTATGCTTCTATGTCTGTACTCAAGTTATTAATAGAAACATTGGCCAAGACTAAACAAAGGATTAAGCTCCAAAGCCAACTAGAGAACTTTCCTCTGTGGCCCAACTGGATGTGGACACAACAATCAACATTCCTTGGGCAAGTCCAACAAGCTACAAATTTAGCTCTTTTTCCCAACATTCAGCCCGTGTTTCCACTTTGTCCGTTATCATGAGAAAATGTCAGACATTTTGCTAATGGCAAGTCTTCTGCATCCTTAAATCTCTCAGCTCTGTCCGTTCATTTGCCCTGAGAAATAAAGTCACCAGGCCATGACTTGCTCTTAATGACCCATGCTGCCTCCTGAAGATCGCCGCTTTCCTTTCTAAATGGCAAAGCACCTGCTAAATGCTCTGGTAGGATTTTTATTGCTTGCCAGTGGTTTATTGTTTTTGGAATCTGTCCTTCTTCCCACTTGGAAAACTTGGACACTGCCTGTGTCTTCCCTCACTTTTACAGATTATTTTGGGTATATGCCATGGGAGAAATCAGAAATGATTAAGGTCAGAATTTTTCTAACGTTGGTCATTTTCATTTTTGTAATTTTGCCAACATCTGTTTTCCTTCTGATTGGTTAACTCTTAGGGGCCAAGAGGACTGCGTTATGGAAAGGGACTGGAGGTCTTTTCTAATCTGTTCTCCAATCTTGAGATGCATGTGTCTCTCAACAACGTATAGACAGGTTGATCAGAAGCATACTCGTACTGGTAGAATTTTGGTTTCTCTCTCCTTGTGCTTTACCTATATCCTCTTGATGGTCTATTTCAGGTTATGATTTCCAAATAAGACTATACCCTCCAGGCATTTCATGTGATTTCCTTTTCCCTTCTGCTAGAGATTTCTTTTGAAAGATTCAAGTTTCCATTGGCTCTCATCATTAGATGAGAATCTGAACCCACCAAATGTTCTTAATACGTAGAAGACTGGTTTCCATCTTGGATTGAAAACCTGTGATCATGCCTACATATTTTGTGTGTGTGTGTGCACTGATGTAAAGACTTCTGAGGCCACCATCACTGTGGCTAAACCCATGCTCTAAGGCTTCCTAGTGAGCCGTTTTATCTGGCCCTTTTAATTTTGTATTTTCATCTTTCAGTTTAGGGAACTCGTTCTCATGTTAGAAATCACCAGCTGGCAAACGCATTCTTCCTGATTCCCTGGTGGTGGTGGTATGCCCACACCCCTGGCCTGGCCCGGCCCGCAGTTTTCTCATGGCTTTGTTACAGCCTTTATAGTCAAAATACTGTTCCTGGACATCCTCCACATGGCTGGCTCTTCACTTGCTAAGGCCTCTTCACTCCAGTTATCCTTCGGCAGGGGAAAAGGGCATGAAAGGAAGGCCTCTGGAACCAAGTTCCTCGGTCACCAAACCAGGAAGCAGTAGGGCACGATGGCTGTAACATTCCAAAGGGAATCCTTCGTTATCGTGGGGTTCTTGTTGCACCCTGGCTACTTGCTGACTCTGTGATCTTGGACAAGCACTGGGCTTTGCTTTCCTCATCTGATGGGGGTGGGGGTGGAAGTAAAGTCTGCTCTGCCCTTATCTCAGAAGGTTAAGTTTCAAATGGAGTGATGAAAGAGTTTGTGAGTTGAGCATTATACACAGGGGACAGGCAACGTTATTGAGGCTTCTTGGGAAATGCAAGTTGTAAACTTGAACCAGATTTGCGGAATTTCAACATTTCCTCCACTTAGGATCAGAAGGTCTTAAGTCCCTAATGGAACATCACAATGGAAGGAGAAGTAAGACTTACCAATTAGCTCAACTCCTGAATCTTCATTTGACCTTTAGTTGGCATCTCTACTAGGAAAGCACTCTGCTGAACAGAGCAAGGCAGTTTTGGGACCAGCAGGATTGTCGTCACTTACAAGCCTCAATGAAACGGTGCCCACTGATAGGTAGCAGTTAACTGTAATGCTTATCACTTTAAATAAAGCTTCTGGCCCTCCCCAGCCCCTGGGGAGAGAAGGAGGGGAAGAGAAAAAAATACTGGCTTGTGTTCTTTGTGGTAATTTAATGTTGGTAATTTATAACCGATAAAAATGTATTGCTGCCCCTTCCCGTGGGTTGTCTAGAAGGTTTGTTTAAAATCCACTGATGACTCATAAAGTCTCAAGGAAGGGAGAGGTGCCAGGTCGGGGTCTGGCCTGTACAGAATTCCTTACCGATTTGACATGAAGACTTGGAATCAGGCAAGGGACTTACAAGTTAAAGCAAAGTAACTTAAAAGTCATGGGTTACATGTGAATATAATTTGTGAATAATACTCAGAACGAAAAATGATTGTGAAGACCTACCCAATTCTTTTTTTTTCAATATATGAAATTTATTGTCAAATTGGTTTCCATACAGCACCCAGTGCTCATCCCAAAAGGTGCCCTCCTCAATACCCATCACCCACCCTCCCCTCCCTCCCACGCCCCATCAACCCTCAGTTTGTTCTGTTTTTAAGAGTCTCTTATGTTTTGGCTCTCTCCCACTCTAACCTCTTTTTTTTTTTTTTTCCTCACCCCCCCCCCCCATGGGTTCCTGTTAAATTTGTCAGGATCCACATAAGAGTGAAAACATACGGTATCTGTCTTGCTCTGTATGGCTTGTTTCACTTAGCATAACACTCTCCAGTTCCATCCACGTTGCTACAAAGGGCCCTATTTCATTCATTCTCATTGCCACGTAGTATTCCATTGTGTATATAAACCACAGTTTCTTTATCCATTCATCAGTTGATGGACATTTGGGCTCTTTCCATAATTTGGCTATTGTTGAGAGTGCTGCTATAAACATTGGGGTAAAAGTGCCCCTATGCATCAGTACTCCTGTATCCCTTGGGTAAATAAGACCTACCCAATTCTGCTGTTCACTCAAGGCACCCCCTTTATCTGCTACTTCTTGTATTTTTGTTTGTTTTTTGTTTTTTGGGGTTTTTTTTTGCATAATCTTACTCCCTCAACTTCTAAATAAAAAGCCATATAATGGAGACTTCTGATCATTCTTGATTTTGATCCTGAAATACCAAAGTCACAAAAAACTCAGAGTCCAGAGCATCAAAACTACCAAAAACAAAACAACAACAAAAAATCAACAAATATTTGGTTATAGTACTTAGGAAGAAGGAAGGAGTGGTACAGATGACTTTTTAATTCTAAGAGGCTTCTATGTTAGCAAAAATCAGTTTTAGTGGCAAAAATCACCAAAATAAATCTGCCATAGACACATAAATGTAAAAATGTGAACCTAACATTTGATGTCCTGCCTAATGGTTTGAGAAATGAGGCAAGGTGAGAAAGCTGTAGAGGGAAGCCAGCTTCTGGCCAGCGCTGGGCCCTCAGGAGGCCCGGTCTTGGTGATGTCATGAACATTTACAGGTGGTCAGCTTTGTAAATTCTACATCATAATTCTGTCCTTCTCCAGCGGACGGTTGATCTCAGACTGTTCAACCAGCACACAGAGCCCAGTGCACAAGCCAGAATGTCAACCTACTGATTTGTATCACAAACATGTAACTGTCAGGCAGATCAAAGCTTGTGTAAGGTCAATTAATGAAGATTCATCAAGTGTCTGCTGTGCACCAAGTGTTAGAATATAACTGACCATGACAAACAGGGTCTCTGGCCTTGCCTGGTTAGAATCTGTTGGTCGTTCGTTCTCTCTCTGTAGGAAAGCTACACCAAAGGCCAATTTGTGATCAGAAAGATGCTTTGTGAGCCTGAAATTAAAGGTGGTGAAGCACTTGACCTTGAACAGCCAGTGGTATGTTGATACTCCTGATCGTCTGAGAGTACACCTGTCCAAATGTGGGTCTATGGGTCCAGACCCATTCCTCTGGAAGATGCTAGAAACAATGTCTAATTTGGGGTCCCCAAGCTTTATTAACTCTATCCAGACTTCTCATTAAAAATATATACATATATTTTAAAAGTCGAAAGATAAAATGATAATCATCCATACCGTGGTTAACCACTTGTACCATTTATTTTCAATCTTCCTTTATTTTCTTTTTATATAATTGTCAAATTGGTTTCCATACAATACCCAGTGCTCATCCCAACATTGAATCTTCTTTAAAAGAAAACCATCGTAGGGGTGCCTGGGTGGCTCAGTTGGTTAGTGTCCAACTTCAGCTCAGGTCATGATCTCATGGTTTGTGGGTTTGAGCCTGGAGTCAGGCTATGTGCTGACATCTTAAAACCTGGAGCCTGCTTTGGATTCTGTATCTCCCTGTGTCTCTGCCCATCCCCACTTGTGCTCTGTCTCTGTCTCTCTTAAAAATAAACATTAAAATTTTTTTAAAAGAAAACCATTTTTTTTAAACATGCTCAATGATGCAGACAAGTGCATAGACACTAAATGAACAACCACCCTAAATATGTCACCCAGAAATAGCCATCGCTGACATTACTTGAACAATTTCCTATGAATACACACAGTTTGAGGAATATATGGATAGACTGAGAGGAATACTTATGTAAAAATAATGTCCTGCTATACATGTTATCTTTGGATGAAAATGGTTAAATGGAAGTTTACTTGAATTAACAGCAGCATAGAAAGATGTAAGCAAAGTTTATTTTTTAACTACAAGAGATAGTATTTATTTCTTGGAAGATCATATACTTTTTTTAAAAAGCAGTTACGAGAAACGTTGAGAATTCCGAGGTATTTTTTAAGTTCAAGGGCCAATTGGGAACAGTGTTGATGGTGTCCCTGTTGGAAACCTAACATGGGAACATCCATTCTTCCTTCTGTTGCCCCTTCTCCAAACTTCTGACTTCTGTTACCTTTGTTGGTTTCTGTTTGAATGTATGGATGCATTTTGTGCCTGGCTTCATAGCTCGCATGATCTGTCATTGCCTCTTCCATGCCATCTGGTATTGGCTGCATATTTAATGTGGTTGAGTGTTTAGACCTTTGGTCTTTGCATCCTCATTGTTCTTGATTTTTATTTTTAAGGTTTATTTATTTTGAGAAAGTACACCAGAGGGGAGGGACGGAGAAAGAGAATCCCAAACATGCTCCATACCACCAGCGCAGAGCCCTATGTGGGGCTCAATCTCACAAAGAGTAAGATCATGACCTGAGCCAAAATCGAGAGACTGAGCCATCCAGATATCCTTGGATGGATTCTTTTTTTTTTTTCCTTTCTTAAATGTTTATTTTTGAGAGAAAGACAAAGCATGAGCAGGGGAGGGGCAGACAGCAAGGGAGACACAGAAATCGAAGCAGGCTCCAGGCTCTGAGCTGCCAGCACAAAGCCTGACACGGGGCTCTAAGCCACAAACTATGAGATCATGACCTGTGCTGAAGTTGGTTGCTTAAGAGACTAAGCCACCCAGGTGCCCCAGCCTTGGATTCTTTCTTAATTAGCTGGATACTGGTATTGCATTTCTTGACGTCTTTCATACATTCAGATACTTTGCCTTTTGCCTTTGTATTTGTGGAATATCCGGGCTGGATATAATATCATTGTGTCACACAATGTTTTCCCCCAGACTTTGTAAAAGCTGCTTTGCTGTCTTTAGCTGCGGAGGAAACTGGAGACAGGTTGAATTTCAATCCTTGCAGGTGGTTTGTTTTCTAGCTTTGTGCTTGTGTTCTTTTTTATGTTCAATGGCTTAAGGGGACTGTATCCAGAATTTCTTTAATTACGGCATGCCCATGGATCTGAAGATTATTTTTTCTTATTTTTTAACCTGTTTTCTTTCCCATGTATTGGATTTTCCATTTCAGAGAACCAGTCACCTTAATGGTGGATCACCTTTGTGTGTCTTGTGATCAATAGCTTCTGCTCATTGGTTTAATTTCTTTCTCTTTGTATTATGTATTCATTATGCTTATCTCCAGTCTTGGCTTTATTTTATTGTGGTGTGGTCCATTCAAGAGCTTGGTACTCCTTTTTTCATTCTAGTTCTCTAGAATAGTTTGAGATTTTCATTCCTAGTTCTCTAGCTGGTTTGTACAAATAAATCCTAATGTGTTTATTGTCTTATTCCTAATTGTTATAATCTCCCCTTTCATTTCCTTGATGTCATTTTTAGAATCCCACTCGGGACTCTTAGATAGCTTAATAAATAAGTAACATTGTGAAGATTTATTCTCCTACATAAAGGTGAGGAAATGGGTTTTCCTCTAGAGACACAACACTGTGAACACCTTACTGTTGGCCCAATGAAACCTTGTTTGGACTGGTGACCTTGAGCGGTGTCAGATGATAAATTTGTGTTGTTCCAAGCCATTAAGTTTGTGGTAACTTATCAGCTGTGTTGAGAAAATTAATATGTCCCTCATGTGTTTCTTTCTAGATTTTGGGGTATTTGCGATGGTGTTCTGGATTTTGTGAACTCACTGGCAAAGCTTTTGGAGTAGCATGGAGTAGGTTGAACCCTTCTGAACTCCACGGGACTGTTTTTACATTCTCGGCTCTTGGTGTGCAACTTTCAGTACATTATGTTAAGACGCTTTCCTTTTTAGATGGCTGATGATTTGTTTGGGGTTGGGTAGCCCACTCTTTTGCTTATTAAGTTTCCTTGGGGAGGGAATATTTACAATGCTGTTCAGGTCTGTTCTCTGAACCCCAAGATCCCCTCACAAACAGGATTCACATACCTTGATATCAGAGTCTAGACTACAGCCTTGACTTTCTAGTCTGTGAAGTCAACTGTGGGGTTCTTTTCTCCAAATCTTTAACTCTCCCAAATATAGGAGACTTTTTTTTTTCTCTGATCGTGAGTCCTCAAAATGTGGACGTTCTATTAAGTGAAGATTTAACAACTTGAAATTGAGCATGAGGGTCCTCAGGAAGTGACATGCACAGGGCTGGAAGTTTTCACGGCTTGGTGATTTGGTTTGGGCAGTTTCCACCCCTACTCAAATAGATTTTTAACTATTGTTTTAAACTCTTGGTATTTAACTAATTTCTAACTATGCTAAATTTCCAGACTCCATACACTGACTATTTTCTTAAACAAAAAACTCAGAATGGAAAAGGGGAGAGAACAATTAGAGATAATACTTTTTTTTTATCCCCTAACACAACATTATTAGAGCCATGGTTAGTGATGTTAAACTTGGGAAGTTTAATTGGTCACTTATTTATATTCAGACATGCTCTGCCTGGCATTTTGAAGAAAGATGTATGGGTGGCATTTACGTGGATACTCTGAGATGGGAATGCTAGTTCCTCCCCCTTCCCTGTTTGAGGGATGCTTTGAAGTCCATTTCTCCCTGAGCAAATAACCACTACCTCCTGCCTTTGCTTGACCAACTCCCCCCTGCCCCCTGCCCCAACCCCACACCCCGCTGCACCAAAGAGCAATAGAAATCCTGGGCTTTCTGACCTATATTGGACAGTCAAGAGACGACATTGTCATCTTGGTGTCAACATCCCTTGAGACAAACAGCCTCCCTCTACCTGATCCAACTTGAGATGAGAAACTGAATAACAGCAAACTCGACCTACTCTGGGAGCTTCAGAGGTAGCTGGAAAAAGAGATGGGAATTGGAGAGAAAGGCTGTATCTGGAAGTAAGCATAGCAAAATCCCACAAAGTGAACAAAACATGCAAGGTTTTCCATTTTGGCAAAAGATTCCATTTGTTCTGGAATCCTTGAACCTTACAGGCCAACTTCACCTTTATGCTGATGTACAATCAGAAACCTAGGGAGACAAAGGGTCTAGGCCAGTGTATCCCAGCAAGGTCTGGTTGAACATGCTGAATATAACCAGGTCTCCTATCTCCGGTCAGTTTTAGAGCAGAGAGCAGGGGAAATGAGAGAAACAAGGGTTGCTTTATTTTGATGGAGGGAATGAAATTTGAAAATTCACAGGAAAGTTGCAAGAAACCATATATATACACCTCATCCAGATTCAGCATTTATATTTGCCCCATGTTCTCTCTTTTTTTTTTTTTGTCTAAATAGATTAATGCATGTGCATGGTATATAGGAGAACTATTTGAGGGCAAGTTGGACATAGGACCTTTTGTCCCTAAATACTTAGATGTGTCTTTTTTTAGACAAGGACATTTTCTCACACAATCCAAGTACAATTCTCAGGGCACCTGTTGGGATGAACACTGGGTGTTGTATGGAAACCAATTTGACAATAAATTTCATGTTAAAAAAATACAATTCTCAACATCAGGAAATAAAGCATGGATATAATATTTTGTAATCTACCATTCATACTCCAATTTTGTCAATTGTCCCTGTAACATTTTTGATGACTCTTTTTTCTGGCTCAAGGTCTAGTCCAGAATCCCCTGTTGCATTTTGTTGTTTTACCTCTTTAGTATCCTTTATCTAGAATAGTTTTTCACCATTTCTTTGCCATTCTTGACCTTATCTTTAAAAAAAAAAAATTCAACTTTTTTTTTTTAAATTCTTATTTTTTTTGAGAGAGTGCTAGCTAGCAGGGGAGGGGCAGAGAGAGAGGAAGACACAAAATACAAAACAGGCTCCAGGCTCTGAGCTGTCAGCACACAGCCTGACTTGCCTGACATGGGGCTTGAACTCCCAAACTGTGAGATCATGACCTGAGCCGAAGCTGGACGCTCAACTGACTGAGTCACCTAGGTGCCCCTCGACCTTAACATTTTTTAAAGAAATGTTTGAGACAGAGGGAGAATGAATGGGGCAGGGGCAGAGAGTGAGAGAGGCAGCAAGAGAGAATCCCAAGCAGGCTCCACACTGTGAGCACAGAGCCCTATGTGGGGCCCAGTCTCATGAACCGTGAGATCATGACAGGAGCCAAAATTAAGAGTTGGATGCCTAAACTGCTGAGCTCCCCAGGCGCCCCAACCTGAATGTTTAAGAGCACAGAAGAGTTAGCCCAGCATGCCTCTGAACTTGGCTTTGCCCAATTAAATCCAGAGTTGGCATTTTGGGTAGGAATATCAGGGAGGTGAGGTCACAGCAGGAGGCACCTGCTGCTGTTTTGTCCTATTGGCCATGTTAACTTTGATGGCTTGGTCAAGGATGGTCTGTCTGCTCAACTTCAAAGTTATACTTTTCATATTAAATTGATAAGTAACTTGGAATGCACGCTGAGACCATATAAATACTTTGTCCTCAAACATTTGCCTTAGTAGTTGGAGTATCTGCTGATTATTTTTTACCTCCACCATACAAAAGGGTAGCTCTTTAAGTATATAGCTTGTTCACATTTGAAACATTCCCTGATGTGCTTTTCCTTCTTTTCCTTCCTTTTCTTCCTCCTTGTTCTGTCATCTTTCCATTAGCATCCAAGGATGGATCCTGGAGACCTTTAATT
This sequence comes from Acinonyx jubatus, assembly GCF_027475565.1. Classification (NCBI taxonomy): domain Eukaryota; kingdom Metazoa; phylum Chordata; class Mammalia; order Carnivora; family Felidae; genus Acinonyx; species Acinonyx jubatus. The sequence continues at coordinate 84,555,020 of NC_069391.1, read as the reverse complement.
ACAGAATAAAATTCTTGATTGGTGTTCCTAAAGGCAATCTTGAGAGCCACCATGATCAATTTTAAGAGGCTGGCATTTTTATAGGAAGAGACTTGTTGCTGATTCTTAAATCCCTTCTTCTCATTCTCCCCCCTCCTCCCCCCCCCCTTTTTTTTTTTAATTTTAAAAGCTTGGCTTTGATGATTAGTAGGGAAGCCTAGCCCCAGTGCAATAATTCATTCAGGGAAGAATCATTAATAGATGTCCAACCTATTACAGGGATGGGTGTTTTGTTTTTTTAATTTTTTGAAATGTTTGAGAGAGACGAGTGTGAACTGGGGAGGGGCGTGCGCGCGCACACACACACGCACGCGTGCGGTATCTGAAACAGGCTTCAGGCTCCCAACTGTCAGCACAGACCCAACACAGTGTTCGAACCCACAGACCAAGAGACCATGACCTGAGCCAAAGTCAGACACTTGACTGAGTGAGCCACCCAGGCGCCCCCGATTTTCTTGATGCCAAAAGGATTACATCCCAGATTTCTTACAAGCTTCTTAGGGAAGATGGTCTCTTGGAAGGAGAGATCATGCAGTTGTCATGTTTATCCAAGTAGGCAAACTTTTTTTTTTTAATGGTTATTTTTGAGAGAAGAACACAAGAGAGGCAAAGACCGAGAGGGAGACAGAAGATCCAAAGTGGGCTCCATGCTGTTAGCACAGAGCCCAATGCAGGGCTCCAGCCCACAGACCATGAGGTCATGACCTTAGCCGAAGTTGGACACTTAACCTACTGGAGCCACCCAGGTGCCCCCCAAGTAGTCAAACTTAATATTACTAGTAGCAAAACCCCCTGAGAGTATATGCCTATTGATCTGGTGCACTCTCACTGCATTTAAAATAAATGTCACCGAGGAAGTACTTTTGCCAAGATGGATTAATCTGAATATTATTTAGTCTCAATTTCTTTTTTTTTTAAGATTTACTTTTTTTTTAAGTAATATCTCCACCCGAAGTGGGGCTCAAACTTAAAATCCTGAGATCAAGAGTCATGTGCTTTACCTACTGAGCCAGACAGGTGCCCATTGATTCAATTTCTAACTTACCAGAAACATGTAGGAGAGAGAGGCAGGTTAAATGATCCTACAGGGAGGCAATCAGACAAATTCAGAATGCGAGGCTTTTTTTTTTTTTTTTTTTTAAGAGAAGCGGCTGTACTGGACAGAGATACTAACGAGACAAAACAACCAAATACAGTTGTTAAACTTGAAATGATTCTGGTTGGCTTTTTCTCTAATCCACAAAATAGATGGTTGGGGTAATGGGAGAAATTTTAACATGGACTTGATATTAATGAATTGTTGGAATTAAGAAATTAGGAAATCAGTGTCAAATTTCTTGTGAGGAGGATAGGGTAACTACATGAGAGTACGTGTGCTAGAATATTTAAAGGGGTCATGTCTAAGGGGACGATTCTTTGGGTCTCTGCACATCCAAATCTTTGGATTTCTGCACATTATGTGAGCAGGGACATCAACCACTTTTCTTTTTTTCTTTTTTTTTTTTAATGTTTATTAATTTTTGAGAGAGAAAGAGCACAAGTGGGCAAGGGGCAGAGAGAGAGAGGGAGATACAGACTCTGAAGCAGGCTCCAGGCTCAGAGCTGTCAGCATGGAGCCCGATGTGGGGCCTGAACCTACAAACTGTGAGATCATGACCTGAATCAAAGTGGGATGCTTAACCAACTGAGCCACCCTGGTGTCCCTTTATTTTCTTTTAAAAATTTTTTTGTGTTTATTTTTGAGAGAGAGAGACAGAACACAAGCAGGGGAGGGGCAGAGAGAGAGAGACACACACAAAGAATCCGAAGCAGGCTCCAGGCTCTGAGCTGTCAGCACAGAGCCTGACAGGGGGCTTGAACTCAGGAACTATGAGATCTGACCCGACCTGAAGTCAGATGCTTAACCACCTAAGCCACCCAGGCATCCTGACATCAACTACTTTTCAAACAAACTAACTTAATGTTTGCCGAGCAGACAGCCTTATAAAATAGAGCATCTCTGAGTCCAAGGAAAATGTTTTAGTCACGTAGCATAATAGAAATAGTATCCACTTCGAGAGTAAGAGTCCAGCAGGTTTCCTTGCAGCCCATGATAAAACATGTGACTTCCTCAAACTGTGGCCCAAATGCACTGTGTGTGTGGCCCTGTCCAGGCTGAGCTCAGTTACTCTGTGGACAGGTTTCCTTCTTTTGCACGTAGCTGTTCAGTTTTCCCAGCACAACCATTTATTGCAGAGACCATTTTCTCCCACTCTTTATTCTTGCCTCCTCTGTTGTAGATGAATTGCCCATGTAGCCTCGGTTTGTTTCTGGGCTCTCTGTTCTGTTCCATTGATATATTTTTGTGCCACGACCATACTGTTTGGATTTCTACAACTTTATAGTATAATTTGAAATCAGAGAACATGCGTCAGCTTGTTTTTTTGTTTTTTGTTTTTTACAAGATGGCTTTGGCTATTTGTGTGTGTGTGTGTGTGTGTGTGTGTGTGTGTTTAAGCTTATGTTTTGATTTTGAGAGCCCTAGCAGGGGAGGGGCAGAGAGAGGGAGAGAGAAAGAAAGAATCCCAACCAGGCTCAACACTGTCAGCACAGAGCCTGACATAGAACTCAAACTCACAAACCCTGAGATCATGACCTGAGCTGAAACCAGGAGTCAGAGTCTTAACTGACTTAAGCCATCCAGGAGCCTACCCCTTTTTTAAAATTTAAGTTTCTTTATCTTTTGTGGTTTTATACACATTTTAGTATCACTCTAGTTCTGTGAAAAATACTATTGGTATTTTGGTAGGGATTATATTGAATCTATAGACTGCTGTGGGTAGTATGCCTATTCTGACAATATTAATCCTTCCAATCCATGAGCACAGAGTATCTCTCCATTTGTTTGTGTCATCTTCAATTATTGTTCATCGGTGCTTTATAGTTTCCAGAATGTAGATCTTTTACTTTCTTGGTTAAATTTATTCATAAGTATTTTGCTCTTTTTGGTGCAATTGTAAACGGTGTTCTCTCTCTCTTTTTTTTTTAAGTTTATTTATTGAGAGAGAGGGCTTGCACGTAAGTGCACAAATGGGGAAGGAGCAGATAAGAGAATCCCAAGCAGGCTGTGTGATGGCAGTGCAGAGCCAGATGAGGGGCCTGAATTTACAAAACAAGGAGATCATGCCCTGAGCCGAGTTGGATGTTTAATGAACTGAGCCACCCCTGCGCCCCAGGATTTTTTTTAATTGCTCCTTCTGCTAGTTTGTTACTAGTGTAAAGAATGCAACAAATTTCTGTATATTAATTTTGTATCCTGTGACATCACCAAATTCATTTATTCTAATAGTTTTTTGGTAGAGTGTTTAGGGTTTTCTATACAAATATTTTTACATGGAGAAATGGTAAAAAAAAAAAATTCAGTTATGGAAACTTTGTTTAAAAATTGGGAGGATGAAGTCTGCCTGGGGGGCTCAGTCAGCTAAAGCATCCAACTCTTGATCTGGGCCCAGGTCACGATCTCATCGTTCCCGAGATGGACCCCCACATTGGGCTCTGTGCTGACAATGTGGAGCCTTCCTGGGATTCTCTTTCTGCCTCTGTCTCTCTTTCTTTCTAAATTAGGAGAAGCTGAAAAATATTTGACAAAAGGTAAAGGATCTTGAATTAAGCAAAAACTGCCCATAAAACACAAGGCTTTTCTATCAACATGGAAACTCAATTCAAAATTTGAGAAACTCCAAGCTTTATAGAAGTCATGTGCTTTAAAGCTATTGGTCAATTAACACTTTGGGTACCTTTTATATCAAAGGACTTCCAAATTTATGGGAAAATAGCAATGAGTGACTCTAAATTCATGATGGAGATATTTTTCAATCTTTTACCTGTCTTCCAACAATGGTAAGTTTGTATTATGGTGGATGCTAGTCCAGCTATGTTAGGTCCAAAGTCTGGATTTACTGTAATTTAAATACAAGAGATAGAGGTTTTCCTTAGTGTTTCATTCTGCTGTAAATTGACCGTGTTGACATTTATATGAACCCAGTGTTCCTGGAGAAGGCTACCTGTAAAGGACCACCTTCATCTCACCTACTCTGAAATAAGACTCCCCTCCACCCTTCCTCAATGACTATGACTCTTGCTTAGCTGGCTGTCTCAAGGACCCCCTCCCATTCCTTGAAGGGAATTAAATTTCTTTTCTTTCAAAGAAAAGGAAGGGGGGCTTATTTTTTTCTTTCTAGAAGGAAGTGTTACCAGAATATGCTAGAAATTACAAGTGTTGAGTATCCATTGTATCTTCATTCCCCAATCTTTGTATTTCTATAAGCAAGCATCATTTGCATCCTGTTAGACGTGCAGGAGTTAGCTTCAAGCTCTACAGAATTGCAAAATAGTCAGAGACAATGAAAGGTAGGACGGCCTCAGACAGAATCAGATAGCCCTGGAGAATTCATCTAAATAGCTAACATTCTTTCCTAAGGACACTTAATCATCCTTTTGCCCATTACAAACTTTTTCACTATTTTTCCTGACCTATTTAAGTTGTATGGATTTAAAACCTGCAAGGCAAAATTATGTACACCAAGACCTTGGCAGAGAATATAGTCCTCATCAGCTGCCCACTGTCCAATTAGCAAATGAGGGGAAATTCCCCCCTCCCCATATATGTACATGGGCCTATTTACACACACACAAAAATGCATTCCTTTCATTTTTCTTGCAGACAGATAGTCTAGACTTGGGCTTGGGAGCTAGACAAGCTTACCCAAAGAGAGCTGTGTGTCTGGAACACAGTATTTTGGCCCCTGTAGAAATGAACCTACTAACTTGCATCCTCGGCTCACACCCAGGGACACCATAAGCAAGTGTACAAAACTGAAATTCTGTGACCTGTAGGGATGTCTGGTGCTAAAAGGGACACTTGACCTCTGCCCAATCCAGTCCGTTCTTGGAAGACTTGAAATACAAGTGGAAGACTCTGTTCTCTCTCCCACATTGACAGATTCTGGAGGTAAAGACTTCAACATCTTTTGTGGGGGACACAATTCAGCCTGGAACAGACCTCCTCTCCTTTTCTTGGGGACAATCACGCCTGTGTGCAGATGTGTATTGCCTTGTCCCATTAATCCTAGAGTTGGAAATGGAAATCAGTGCCCAGGCCCTAGGCAGATGGATAAAAGGAAACTAGGCATGTGTTTTCCCTACCCCTTCAGTGTTGCTGGCTGTTATCACTCCATTCCCAGCCCTCAGGCAGTTGAGCTTCCTCAGATCTAGTGAGAGCAAGGTCAAACCCTTCCCTCCCTGTTGCCCCCTGCTTTGGGATCCATATCCTGCCTGTTCTGAACAAAGCAGAGCTGCAGAGAGGTCTCCTCTATCCACTTGGTGAGTCCTGGGTGGAGGAGGAGTGGGGGACGTGGGGATGCTTCAGGGCACAGATGGCTCCCTGGGAGGAAAGTGACAAGTGGGCACAAGCCAAAAGTCCGGAAACACCTGCCGCCATGATTTTACTTCTTCCTCTTGTTTCCAGAGGTCAGCCTGTCCATAGGAAAAGAACACTACCATTTGTTCACTTGATGTGCTGAGCCAGGCAGGCTCTTGGGCCCACATATACAAGATCTCACTTTGCACATTATCGTACTGTTTTATAGTTGGCAAAGCATTTTCTCGTCTTACCTTTACTGCATCCTTTTGGGAATGTAGAAAAGCTGCCTTGCCCATTTTGGAAATGGATAAGAGACTGACTTGACTTCACACCGTATTGATGTAGGTAGGATGTAGGACTCAAACCTTGTTCACAGAAGCAGCCAGACTTTTCCAGATAGGAGTAGCTGAAGGTCCTACTCCACAGAAGGCATTTCATTCCTACCAGTTGTTGGCAACCTTTAAGAATCTGCCTCCTTCGAAAGGCCACGTGGAAGGCAGCCACGACTTAGAGCCCTACCCCCTTCACAATATTCATGTGAGTGTGTGAGTTTTCTCTCACATACATCCATATAGGCACACAGCTGAGCCTTGTGATCTCACTTTGGGGAAGAAATCGTGGCTTGACTTTGGTCAGCTCTCTTGAGGGTTCTGCGTTTTTGCCATCAGTATGGCTTACCTTTCCCCAAGGTACCGATCTCAGCCCAATGCTGTCAAAATTCCTAGCTGGAGCTTCTGTCCTGTGTCTTTGCTACCTATTCTTTGGGGAGCACAGGGCTGGCACACAGTAAGTACTCTATGGAGAATGATGATGATCTGTGTTTATGTGTTAGCAATCTATTGCTGCATAACAAATTACCCCAAATTGAGCCCCTTGCAACAACACATACATAATATCTCACTGTTTCTGTTGGGACAAGAATCCAGGCAAGATTAGCGTTCTGGCTCAGGATCTCTCATGAGGTTGCTCTCAAGCTGTCACCTGGGCCTGTGTCCAGAGCTGGTGCATCTGCTCACTCCTAGGATGTGGTTATTATCAGGACTCAGTTCTTCTCTGGCTATTGACTGGGTACCTCACCATATAGGCTTCTCTATCACTTCATGAATGTCCTCGTGACACAGCAGTTGGCTTTCTTGAGGGCAAGTGGTACAGAAAGATCCCAGGATGGAAGCTGCAGTCTTCTGTTACCTAAAGGTCTGGTGCAACCTACCATTACTTTCAGTGTAGTCTATCGATCATGCAGATGAGTCCTGGTACCACGTGGGAGGAAGCTATGCAAAGGTGTGATCATTGGGGGCCATCTTGGAGGCAGGCTACCACAATTTGTCTGTACAAGTATCTTATATTTTTCAGAGAACTTGTTATACATTCTCTCATTTTTAAACTTTGGCTTTTTGTTGGGTTTTTACATGAATTTATCTTGTTTTCCCAGTAAATCAAAAGCCTCTCCAGTAAAGAGAGTGTTACATTTCTAGATCACTTGCCCTTTCCCCAACCCCAGTCCTCCCAACCCACACCAGGAAACAAAGCAAAGATTAAACCAAGCCTATGTGGATTTAGAAATAGTATTCATTGTATGAATTAGGTAGGCTGCTTTACATTCTGGGCCTCAGATTTTGCCTCTGTAAAGTGGGGTACAGAGGAGAAAAGAGTGGACCAGATGTTCTCTAAGGACCTTTAGAGATGCAAGGGCATTTTCTGAAATGGGTGGAACTCTCCCCATTTGAGAGACAGGGAAACAAAGTCAGAGAGTGGTGGCATTAACTCAATGTCACCAGACAGTCTGTGGCAAAGCTGGGGGCATAATACCATTTTTAGGACTGTAGGGCTGGTTAAATCTGGGCCAGCCACAGCTTTATCTGTTGTAGTAGTGTTTCCATTAATAATAGTTTTACCAGTTCTATCCATAACCACCTCTGCCATTCATTTAGCATCCGCTAATTGCCATGACCATTTCAAAGCTCTGTGTTATCCCTGTGAGTTACAACAATCCTATGCCATGGAAACTATTCCCATTATACAGGGGAAAAAAACTAATCCTAAAACAAATTCAGTTCTAGCTGAATGGTTGATTCTAAGGCACCAAGGAATGAGTCGAAGGCAAGAGTTGGAGGTTTGGAGGCTGGGATGAGGGCAAAGTGAATTACGACACGTCAGATGCAGGGTGACTTCATTACAGCCACCCACAGTATTTGGCCAGGCAGCTGCACCACCCCATGTGGAAAGGGTGAAGCAACCTCCAGGGACACCTGTGTGCAAAATGACCTTGATGTCATAGCTATCTAATAGCGTCAGGAACAGGCGGGTTGCTAAACTCTGAGCCAAGAACAAGATGGGGGAAAATGTACCCTGCTTGTGCTACATATGACAGGGTATCCTGGACTTGGAGGCTGCAGAAAGGGCCACTCGTTGGCAGGACTGGAAACAGAAATGAAGACTGAAGGCTTTGTCCCAGGGGCATTCTTTCATGTCCCTAGGTCTGCCTTAGCAGCCACCTGGGCCTCTGCCCTCTCCTTGCAGACCCTGGGCCGCCTCTGTCTCCCATCTCAGGGAATTTAACCTCTCTTTTCCTGGGTTGGGGCTACTCCTAGCCCAATGTCAACACCAAACTCCAGTCTCGGTAGCTATCCAGTTCAGCATGATGCCACCTTACCCATTTGTGGGCTCTAGCCTCCCAAAGGCCTGAGTAGCATCTCTGATCGTACCTTAAGGATTTCCTAAGGCACCTTGGGTGGTACCTGGGAAGTGTCTGACTTCAGCTCAGGTCATGATCTTGTGCTTTGTGGGTTTGAGTCCCATGTCGGGCTCTGTGCTGACAGCTCAGTCTAGAGCTTGTTTCACATGCTGTGTCTCACTCTGTCTCTCTGCCCCTCCCCCACTCACACTCTGCCTCCCTCCCTCCCTCCCTCACTCTCTCTCTCTCTCTCTCTCTTCCTCCCTCTCTCTCTGTCAAAGGTAAACATTAAAATTTTTTTTCTTAATTCTCCCTGGTACAGGGGAGTCTAGAATACAGAGGCCTTCTGATTGACCTAAGAAGTTGTTAGGGGTAGGAAGGAGGAAATTGATTTCTTATGCTTTGGCCTCTCTTCCAGCCAAGAGAAGGCAAAACTTCTCAGCTCATCACATTATGCTTCCATTTATTCTTTCTAGGAGACCATTGCACTTGGTAGTGTTCTCCCAATGTCACATGCAAGACCCTGAAGTTCAGGTAGGTTAAATAACTAGCCCCAGGTCATACCCTTAGTGACCGGCAGATCTCAACTCAGATGTGTGTAACTGAGCCACAGGCCATGGGCCTGATAGCAGGAAGCACCCATCACATGTTGGGCTCTATCTTCTAGATGCTTCCTGGATGTTATCTAATTTTAAGCTCTGCAACGACCATGTGAGATAGGTATTACTGGGCCGCTTGATGGATTATAAAACTAGCTCAGTAAGGTTAAATAACTTGCCCAAGGACACAGAGTTTAGACATGGCAGAAATCAAGATGAGTTTGGAATGTCAGTCCTGCCTTCCCCCAGTCTCCAGGGCCAAGAGGGAATTCTAAGCACCGGGTGCCCCAGATTACATGCTGTTTTGCCCCCACTCCATGCTTCCATCAGAATGTATGCATGGTGGATCCAGGAGTCTGTCCCTCCCACCTTCCATGCCCACAGCTTCACCACCACCACCTGCCCTGAGACCAGCAGGACTATCTCACCACCTCTTCGTCTGTGTTTGAGAGTTACTGTATGAAGCCTGGATGTCCAGGATCAGCACCTGGATTTGTATTTGGACACCCCCTATTCTAACCCCAACTCTTACCTTTGCTAATTTCTACAACTCTTCTACTGGGGGCTTTGGAACTAGCATCAATCATCAGTAATTCTCCTTATACCCTTCACCTCTCCTTTGCATTTTGAATGTACTCCCTAACTCTATTACATGTTTTGTAATGGCAGCACCATTGGGTGGGCCGATCAACTATGGGACTCTTCTATGCCATGTTGCTTGTTTGGTTAAATAACTAGCCCCAGGTCATACCCTTAGTGACAGGAAGATCTCAACTCAGATACGTGTAACTGAGCCACATAACTTGGTCTACCAGCACAGTAAGTTCCTGTTGTGTTCTCCAGTGAAATGATGATACTTATAGGTAATTGACTCTCTTTGGAGGACCCTGTTCTTGGCATTTCTCTCAAGTGGTGGTGGTTTCCATTCCAATAGCCCTTATCTACTAGGCTAGCATAAGATGGGTGTCCTCCTTGATCAGTATGGCTGCTTCCAGATCATTCTGCTCTAAACCAAATTTGAATTGCTAATCATCAGACCCCTCTCCCTTCTTATTGCAATCCTCTAGTGATCTCCAGGCCCTCCCTCTAATTGACTGAAGAGTAGGACCCAGCTCCCCATCACTGTCTGCAACACTACTCTCCTCCAGTTCTTGGTAACATTAACACCTACACAGGTAACACTTTCAATGTCCTGGTCTCCTGGTTCCTTTAATAGCTTTGTCTTCTACTTAAGACCCTCACTTACATGTTATTACTGTAGAAGATGTCACTAAGGGAACTAAAGTCCTTCAAGTCTATTTCAAATGTCCTATTTTTCATTCATGACTTCCTATTTTTCCAGTTCGCTGTGGCGTCTGAACAAAAAATTTTCCACAGCCCCGGGACCTACAATCCACTGATCCTTGTGCCCACACTAAGTATGCTCTTGCCACAGGCTATTTGTACTTGGGGTTTGCTCTCCCCCACCCAATACCTACAGGGTTCACTCCTCTGTTGCCTCAAAGCTTTGCCCTAGCATCATCCTTTGCCATGGTCTATTATGTAAAAGTGCCCTTCCTCTGACATTGTTGTTCCTTGTGGATTACTTGTCTCAAGGTACTTATCACTAAAATAGTACATATTTTCCTTCTTATTCATTCCTCTGGGATGGAAGCTGTATGTGGGCAGGGAATCTTTTTCACTAAAACCCACTGTCTCCAACCGGGCTTGGCACATGCATGGTTATCAATGTTGGTTGGTTGAAAAAAAAAAAAATAGGCTAGGGCTGCATTTTAGACACAGGTCAGATAGACTAGAAAGTTCTTCCTTCCCATTATTCTGTGTCCTTTGAAGATAAACCACAGTTGTGAGACCTGTTGAGTTAGTGGCTTTTATGAGGGTGTGGGGGAGATCTCAGGAAAGGAACCTGACCAAACACCCCAGATACGAGTAACTGGCAATATAGTACCAATTAAAAATTTGAAAAAAGATGAAAAATCAGATGGGTTGCTGATCTCCTGAAACCACAAAACTCTTGCTCATTGCTATTCTTTCCTTTCTCTTCCTTCCCATTGTAATCCCCTTCTCTTCCCCTGTTCTCCTTCCCACTTTCCCTCCCTCCATCCTGCCTTGCCTCTCATTTTCTTACCTCTTACTCCTTGACCCCTTTTCTCCTCTCTTTAGCTTTCTCAAAGAACAAAGCAAATTATTTTTTGGAAAGAATTTTAATTTCCAAGGTGTGGGAAAAATGAAATCGTCCCCTTTCCTGAGGTTCCCTTGAGCATCCTGTGCTTTAATGAAATAAATGGCCTGAAGGAAGACGTAGTGAGTAGAGGTCGGTTGGTGGGGCTGTCCGTGCTTGGGTTCCCTCTCTTCCTCCCGATTTGGCCTCAGCAGCTCTAGGGGGATGGGCAGAGCAGGGCAAACTTCTCACTGGTCCCTTGTCCTGTGCTACTTCTGAAATAGAAATAAATGACAGCCTAGAGATTCTGAAGAAATTTGAAGGAAGAGGGAGGAAGAAACCCCTCTTGATAGTGAATCCTGAAGCTGGTAGAGAAACACTTCTCTTCTGAACGCCAAGTTTTAATTTCGATGTGTGCATTGGCTTAGGGGGGAGGCCGGTTTCTCTCTCTCTCCTCAATGAATTAGCCTAGAATAGTTGTAAATGGTAGAACCAGGGGACAGGTCTGATGGTAGAGTACCCCCCACCCCACCAGTGGGAAGCAGACGTGTCAGGATAGGACACTGCAGACAATCTGGCAGTCTTTGGTGGGAGATGTATGGAACAGTGTGGAAAGAACAAGGAACTTTGGTTTCAAGTGTACTGTACTTGAGTTCAAATCCTTGCTGGACTACTTTCTATCTTGGAAACCTTGGCAAATAGGGCTTAACTGCTTTGTGGTTTAGTTTCCTCTTCTGTCAAATGGAGATCCCAGTCCCTACTTGACTGGGTTGCATAAGGACTGGAGATGATGCATAGTAATTATGACCATGATGATTAGCATGAATTTGGGTATTTACTAGATGACAGACATTGTGCTAAGTGTACACGTTGGCTCACAAAAGTGCCCAGAACGATGCTTGGCACATAATGGGCATTTGATACATTTTAAGTTGATTTTTATCCAGCACTGCCTAGGGCTAAGAAAATGACAGGGGATATGAACTTTGAAGACATATGAATATTTCATGTCCCTTCTCTACTGTGCAATGGAAAAGTTTGAGCTTCCCTGGAACCTCGATAGAAAAAGAAGTATTCATCAAATAGTTTAGTTTATGGCTGCATAAAGAAACAACTCCAAAATCTCAGTGGTTTTACCCAACAAAGTTATATTTCTCATTTACCCTACAAGTCTAACGGGGTCTACCTGGGGTTCTGTTCATCATTGTCACTCACAGCCCTTGGCAGATGAATGCTCCATCTTGACCTCTGTTTCCACAATTACCAATACAGGAAAAAGGGGGGCTGGTATAGAGAAGCAGTAACTAAATACTCTGCAGAGGTAACCCATATCTCTTTGGCTCACATTTGGCCAAAGCAAGCCATTTGGCCACATGTAAGTCGAATGTGGTGGAGGAATGCATATATTCAAGGAGAACCAAAATACTGGTGGATAGCCCAATGGCCATGGACCCTAATGATCACCACAGAAGGGCATGCTCTGGATGGTGAACATCATCAACGTTCTCTTTACACAAAAGGGATAATAAGAGCCACCATGAGCTGAGTGCCTATTACGTGATAGTTACCGTGCCAGGTACTTTCCGTTCATATATCCATTAATCCTCCCAAGAAGGTCTTAATAATCTCCATATTATAATGTAGACACTAGGGCTCAGGGAGTTTGACTTACAAAGACTTAATAGTATTAAGTACTACACGATCAAAGTCTGCAGTTCTCGATTTGTAGGGAAAGCTTTCAAAAAGAGGACTGCGCTAGGACACTATGGAACTGATTTCTAGCTCTGCTTCTTAATTTTTGAAATCTGAGCACGTACCAGAATGGCAAATGGGTTTGAGGGTCAGCTCTGACAGATTCGAGTTGGCTGCTAGAGAACTGTCCTCAGGAGACTCTCTAATGGGAAGGAGTGATGTGATTGATGAAGAATGTCTTCTCTGGGCACAGGAGCGGGGGTGGCAGCATGGCAAACAGATGTTTGTCATCTCTGGGCATTTTTCTCGTCTTTGGGTTTCTGCTACGTTCACTTATGAAACAAGGTTAATAAAACCATATCGGAATAAAGATATGAGCCTGGCCAAGATAACTTCTTGATGTCTCGAGAAGGCACCAAAGCTTCTCTTGCTGGTGCGTATATTCCCGCTTGCTTTATGCATAGTGTTTCCTCCTGTAGTCACGAAAATCCATTAGTATGTATGGGCCGGGGTTGGGGAAGGGAACGCAACAGATTGTCATTGAAAACGAAGGAGAGCAGAGCTGGAGGCCTCTGGTAGGAAGGATGAATCATTTATTGGCACGTAAGGATGCCAATCATCACTGCCCTACCAAACATCCGTGAGCTGGATATATGCTCCTGGTCTATAATTCCAAGGGCTGTATTTCTCTGTCTGGGAGTGATAGGCTGGGGAGGCCTGAATCCTCAGACAGAAATGCCTCATCTTTTCAGCAGTGATGGGAAGAATACAGCAGTAATTTTTCTCAAGGTAGACAGGATACACTAATGAGGGTCCCAGTGGGAAATTGCTAGCACACACCAAGGGTTTTTTTTCAAAGAGCTTGTAATGAAGTTTCTATTTACAGAGACGTCCTTAGGATTAAGGGGACCATCAGGGACTAGGGAGACCGTCAGTGATTAGCAGCCCCTGGCAGGTCTGAAGCTACAACTGGAAGGGAAGGTGTTCCTGGAGTCTGTGAGTGCCGAGGCCAAACAGAAGGGCGGTTCAACTCTCCGTGGCTCTTGTAACTCGGCTGCTGCCCAGACGACTGCCCCACAGGCAGAGAGAGGGTGGGGGTAATGCCCAGAATGTTCTCTCACCTGCTGACATCCTGTTAGAGGGCAAGGGAGCCAGGGTGGTACAGACCCCTTGGACCCTGCAGCAGGGCAGAGAGGGGTGAATTATGGCTTGAAAAGGACCAGCGGAGAAGGCCCAGCACACAAGAACAGACACACGAGCTAGAATACTCCCGAGTCTGAGAGTCATGTCAGAGTTGACCAGGGAGGCATGGGGAGGCCTGAGATGTAAGGAACCACCTGTATCTTCATTTGCGGGGCTAGGGCACCAGCCTGAGAGAAGCAATTTTGAAGCGCAGCAAAACTTAAACCTATTTTCCTGGACCTAAACTCTTGGGGGAAAATGCTGTTTGTTTTTAGGTGATAACATTTTCCCTTACTCTTTTTTTTTTTTTTTTTTAATGTTTGTTTTTGAGAGGGAGAGACCGCGCAAGCCAGGGAGGGGCAGAGAGAGAGATAGGGAGACAGAGAATCTGAAGCAGGCCGCAAGCTCTGAGCTGTCAGCACAGAGACCAACATGGGGCTTGAACCCACGAACCGTGAGATCATTACCCAAGCCGAGGTCTGATGCTTAACCAGCTGAGACACCCAGGCCGCCCCAATACTTTGCCTTATTTTAGGAAAGGTTTCTTGTGAACATGTCTGCCTCTATCCTTGAGACTGAGGCAAAAGAAGTGTTTTTGATCCAGTTTGGGTTAGAAGTTGAAGGAGAGATGATATGCGGTCTCGGACTGGCCCAAGTGAGGGAGCCCAAAAGTCTCCCCAAAATCCCTCAAGGGGAAGCCTGGGACCCGCATAAATGACAGCGATAATCCTCTGAGAGTTCTCTTTCTGTTGTCCATGCCTTGGAAGATTTATCTTCTCTGCTCTTTAACAAAGGAAACCCTTCCAGGCCACCAATCAGATAGCCTCTGCTTCTAATGCTGTTGTTGTTGTCATGGAAACCCATCCCAGCTTCTAGGCCAGAACTGGGGACAGTCAGGTTTTCTTCTTTGCCCGGAACCCACTCCCCTCCCAAAAGCCAAACGACCCCTCCAACCTCAGATTAGATGCCCCCATGAGGGCAGAAGAGAAGCCTTACAACTGCATTGCCCAGTAGGGCAGGCTAGAGCCACATGTGGTCGTTTAAATTTTAAATGAATTTAAATTAAAAAATTGAGGTCTTAGGGTGCCTGGGTGGCTTAGTCGGGGAAGCATCCAACTTCAGCTCAGGTTATGATCTTCACAGTTCGTGAGTTCAAGCCCTGCATTGGGCTCTGTGCTGATAGATCAGAATCTGGAATCTGCTTCGGATTCTGTTTCTCTTTCTCTCTCTCTCTCTCTCTCTGCCCCTCCCTGGCTTGTGCTGTCTCTCCCTCTCAAAAATAAACATTAAGAAAATTAAAAATTTAACTTCTGAAGCACACTAGATACATTGCAAGTACTCAATCACTCCAGCTATGTTGTGCAGGACACCGGAAAACATTTCCATCACGCTAGAAAGTTCTGTTGGGTCCTTGTCATGGTCCTGGATGGGCAGGGATGGCCAACAGGTTTCAAAAGCTGTCTTCACCAGCGGAATCCTCTCCTTGATAACGGGTGACCCTGTCTGGGCTTGTACAGTTTTCTTGTGCAGCCAGCAAGAGAGTGATAATTACAGCCTGTGTTTATTTAGTCCTTGACATGTGTAAAACAGTGTGCTAAGGGTTCATAATACATTGTCATTTAATTGCCACACAGCCCTGACAAAGACACTATTATTATCTTCGCTTTAACGGTGCAGGAACTGAGGTCCAGAGAAATTGACCGTACAACTACTAGCCTATCATACGAAATTGCCAACCTTCAGCCATTTTTGATTCAACCTCCTAGTGAATGGCAGAGCCAGGGTTCAAATCGAGATCCAAAGACTATGCAAGTTCAGTGTGGCTGAGCCTCTGTACGGGACCACCTTGAGACCTCCATCATCAGGCTCTAAAGGATTCAGTGAAATAATGTTGGTTCTGTGCCTGGTACCCAGTGGGGCTCATGGAAAGTTCGTTGTTTTTGGTTTTAACTTCCTTCTGTTAGTCTCAGTCTCTAGGAAGGTAGAACGCAGCTGTCTGAGCAGATGTGACCAGTGTGATGGGGAAGGGATGGCACATTGCCATTTACCAGATCTCTTCCCAGGGACCTGGGACCGCTTCTCTTCCTCACCAAGCCCACCCATGCCCGCCTCTTCCCACGTGTCTGCATCAGGGCATCTCTCCTGCCTCGATCCCAGGGGAGGGTGATGGACATGGGCTCTTCCCGTTCCCCGTGCCCTTAGCAGCCTAGCAGATACACTTCATCAACAGACCCGTCCCCTAGAGACCTCAAAAGTCACTGGAAGGCTGGAGGTGGACCCGAGGGGCTTGCTGCTGCTCTGAGTATGTCAGGTGGTTACCTAAGCTCTGCCTAACCTCCTGCCTGCTGGAACTCTGTTCTCATGATTGTTTCTGGCAAGAAGCCAGGTGCAAAACTCCTCCCGACTTTATTTGGCAAAAGGGGGGGCAAAGTGCCCCCCGGCTGAGTGCCCTGCGCTTTGGGTGGGGCTTTAGGACTTGGGAGTCATTTCCATCCGTAGGAGGAAATTTTGTGTCTCAAAAGCAGTAGTATAGTGTTTGCTGGATAATGAAAATAGGAGGCGCCTGGTTAGATTTGAATTGCAGGTAAGCAATAGATAATTGTTCAGGATGGGTATATAGGATACAATGTTGGGGACACATTTCCAGTGAAAAAATTTTGCTGTTTATCTGAAATCAAATCTACCTGGACATCCCGCGCGTTATCTTGCAACCTTAGAATAGTTGGGTTTCCGTCTACCCTTCGGCTGCTAGATCATTTATGATGATGTTAAGGACACTTGGGAATACGGGGGCGGGGGGAAGACCTGTGTCGAGTTTTGCCAGCTGCTCCCTGGAGTCATAGTCATAGGTCCCTGTGAAATGATTTAGACTCCAGGTTCTCAAAACATGGTCCCTGGACCAGCATTGTCAGCATCACCTGGTACTTGGTAGAAATGCACATGCAAATTGCATGTCTTGCCCCAGACCTCGGAATCAGACGCTCAGTAGTGGGGTCAGCAGTGTGTGTCTGACAAGCCCTCCGGTTGGTGCTGACACAGCTTGAGATCCACAAGTGTAGCCCCTGAGCAAGAGCCTTAGCAATCAGGCAGACCTGGGCTTGAAATCCAGGCCCACCATTTATTGGCTGGGTCAACCTGGCATAATGACTCAACCTCTCTGAGCCTCTGTTTCTTCTGAAACAAAATAGAACTAGAATACCTTATTAAGGGATATATAAAGGATTAAATTATATATTAAGAAAGATGACTCACGGTGCTTGTCAATGTAAGAATGCACGAAACGATGACTCTTGCTTTTACCCTACAAATGGAGGTCCAGTCGTGCCCTGAGATAAGTTCAGTGGTCAGTATGGCAAGCCCTCATTACAGGGAAGATCTCTGTTTGCTCAGTTCAAACAAGGCTTTCATTTTCAGGAATTCAGTTTCCATGAGTCCTGTGGAGGGAGGAAGGAGTTAGGAGGAAAGGGAGGGAGCAGAGCAGGTGGACCAGCATTGGTTTCTGACCCACGGACAGACACAGCGTGGAGGGTCACATTCACTTAATTCCCCTTTCAGTGCTCGGTCGAGGACAGTTGTCCAAAAGGCAGGGTTTTTACGAAATTGTTTTTGTATTTTGTGTAGAAAGGTAAGGGGGAGGAGGTCCTGAGGGGATGACACATGGGGAGAGCTACAGAGGGAGGGCCTTTAGCACATTTGAGTATGTTTCAAAGGGCAAGTCTGGGGCCTCCCATGATCAGTCTAGACCAGGGTTTCTCTGCTTTGGCTCTACTGACTTGTTGCATCAGATACTGCTTTGTTGTGGGGCTCTCTTGTGCACGTGGAACAGCATCCCCAAACCTCTACCTATGAGATGCCAGCAGCCACTCTCACACTCCCTCATAGTGGTGACAGTCAAAAGTGTGTCCAGACTTTGCCAAATGTCCTAGGGGCAAAAGGGACTTGGGGTGACAAATGTCCCTGGGCTGAGAACCACCAGTCTAGAGAATATATTTAAGAACACTCAAACAATTTAACAGCTACCATTTATTGAGCATTTATTATTTCCAACCCCCATGCTGATATTACAAGGTAGGTCTTACTACCTACATTTTACAGTTGATGAAACTGAGGCTCAGATATTTTGAGGCTCAGATATTTAAAGCTATGGCCCTAAACCCCACAGCCAGTAGTTCAGGGCTTGTGATTGAGGTTGGTCTAACTCCAAAGCTTACCTAGTTCATGGCTGCAACATTCTCTGACTAGAAAATTAAGGATTTTTTTTATTCAAGGAAACTCTTCTCACATCAACTCAAATCCGAAAATATTTATTGAGACACCATGAGAATTTGCAAGAGAAACCTAAGATGGTGCTCCTGTCTAGGAGTGTTGAGGACCGATGTCACTGGAGGGGGGTGGTCATGGTTCCTACACCACAGTGAAAGAAAAAAAATGACAGGGTCCCACTTGGGGCCAAAATGAATACTTCTAGAGCCAGAACTCTGAACTGGATGCCTTTCGTGTATGACTGTTAAATGTGTCCATGCACTGCCAATTCTGACATTATAAAGAAGGAGAATTGAACCCTTGAGGTTCATAGGGTCTACCAGCCACGCATCCTAGGAAACATCAACTCTCTTGCCTTGGGGTGGGCTGTGGGTGGGTTCGAGCCAGACACTCCGCCATCTTCTTTTTGGCTCTCTGCAGGAACTCTACTTTTCCCCTTTCCCTTCTCATGGCAGTGTACTCATAGGCTTTGAGCTTACTGTAGTAATCGGAGAATTTGTTGTAGAGGATGGAAATTGGCATCCCATTGAGGATAATCCCAAATGCAATGCAGAGGAAGGCAAAAAACCTGCCCAGGATGGTCTCTGGGTACATGTCTCCATAGCCCACAGTGGAGATGCTCACCTGTATAGGAAGGAAAGTGGGAGAGAATGGTTAGCACGGTGATGGAGGAGAAGACAGAGAACGGGGCAGGAAAATGTCCTCTGTCTCCCTGAAGGTACATGTGGGCCATGTAACAGCTCCTGCAGAGCCAGCTTTAGGAGGTACCAGTAGGTCTGCCTGTAGGACCTGAATCATGGAAAGAAGACCACCTGTGGAGCTGGAAGTCTTGGGCTTAAGTTCTGGCTACTATAAATTTTCTTATACACAATACAGAGGAGATCACAGCTGCTTTATAGGGTTGTAAAGAGCATGTAAGATACCTGTGTAAAGTTCCTGGTGTAGCATGGGCTCAATAAATGTTGGTCTCTGCCTCCCCTCAGAGGGGCCAACTTGGGGACTGGGGACCCTGGGTTTGCCTACGTGATAGGCAGTTCGGGAAGAGCTCAGGCTTAGAGCCTGTCAGACATGGGTGCGAGTCCTAACTTTGACCCTTCCCCACTGAGTACCCGTGCGTAAAACATTCAGTCTCTAAGCCTTGGTTTCTTCATCTAAAACAGGAGGATAGAGACGCCTGGATGGCTCGGTTGGTTGAGCGTCGGACTTCAGCTCAAGTCACGATCTTGTGGTTCCTGAGTTCGAGCCCCACATCGGGCTCGCTGCTACCAGTGTAGAGCCCATATAGGATCCTCTGTATTTGTCTCTTTCTGCCTCTACCCTGCTTGTGCTCTCTCAAAAACTAATACTAAAAAAAATAAAATAAAATAGGATAATCCCTAACACTAAGGATTCTCCTGAAGACTAAAGAAGACGAATACAGAGCACTTAACACAGTGTGTCAGGCACACAAAAGGCATTCGACAACCTTCTCTGGAGACAATTACAATACTTCTCAGAGTTATTATGTCGTTCAAATGAGATATTATAGATGAAGGTGCTTTAATTGCAAATGTCTGGAGAAACATTCTCATTATTTTGCAAAAGGGCTTTTGTAAGACATCACAGACCAAAAATATGTTCACCCTGCATGAAATCTTTCCCATCACTCTTGCACACTGCTTTAAATTCCACTAATTAGAGATTTATTTAGGTTAACAAGCTTCTGTTTTAAAATGCAGATACCCGTGGGACTAGTTATCAGTCAGTGTAGCCAGAGAAAACCTGGGAAAATCTCTTGGGGCCTGTGTTTTAAGCCTCATGTACTGAGTCTCTTTCTGGTCCCCAGACTGATGGCTAAATTACTTTTAGGCAGGGCTGTTGAGTCCTTGCAAAAAAACTGTGCATTGCACAACTGCAGGGGGCACTGTTGGCTTCATCAATTTGTGGTGTTGCCATGATTTTCTAGCAGACGGTAGTAAGACATAGTCAGCCCATGGAGCCATGCTGGCACAGTGTTTAGCTTAGAAATGTAAGCGTTTTTGTTGTGATGATGTAAGGGTTGGCCTGAACTTAGGACAAGTGTGACTGATGAGTTAGAAGGGAATGAAGAAGTGGGCCAGCTGGGCAAATCTGGTGGCATTAATGAGAGCTACAGCATCCTCCAGACCATACAAAGTGAAAGCTTGACTTCCTCTCTGGGGTAGGTGATAGACAACCTTTCACTGCTCTATCTCCAGTGGGAGACCTGCTGAGGGTGGGCCTCCCCTTCCCATGGGGATGGAATGCAAGCAAGCATCTAAGAGAGGCAGGCTGGTGTGGGTTACCTTAAGGAAACAGAGATGGCATGAGGCTATGTGGCTCTGAATCCACCTCTCAGCGGAGTGTAGACCAATGGGCTGTGGAAACAGGCTCCTGCTTGACACCTGCCTAAGGGGGGGGGACAAAGGGTGGAGGGCACTCTGGCTCCAGGAGAGAATCTCCTTTGTCAGCTTTGTGCAGTAAAGGGTGATGAGAGGCAGTGGTAGAGTGAGAGCGTGGGTGAATCTCGAAGTGTGTGTGAGTGCGTGTGTGCGTGTGTCTACACGTGTGTGTCCTGTCACTGGCCATGCCCTAAGGAAAAGAATCTGAGTCAGGTCTCTGTCCAGATACATGAACTGAACCCTGGCTTTCATATGTCATTAACCACAACGCTCCTACCTCTGTAAGAATGTTGAGTCACTCAGTCTACTTGCCCTGGAGGAGGCTCCCAGGGAGTCTGGGGGCAGGGCTGAGTGACACTAAGGGGTAGCTCAGGACAGGAAGCATCTGTGAAAGGTGAGAGCACAGGCTTTGAGGTGAACTGGTTCCTCAAGGGTGCAAGACAGGGGGCAAAGGGCTAGGAGCATACCGAGGGAGATAATTGAGACAAAGTGCCTATTTTTTTTTTCATTTATATATTTTTAAAGTTTGAGAGCGTGTGTGAGCAGGGGAGGGGTAGAGAAAGAGGGTGAGAGAGAATCCCAAGCAGGCTGTGTGCTGTCAGTATGGAGCCCAAATGCAGGGCTCAAACTCATGAACCCTAAGATCAAGACCTGAGCCGAGATCGAGAGTTGGACGCCTGACTGAGCCACCCAGGCACCTATTTTAAACTTCTGATCAATCCCTACCCTGGCTTTCTTGCACTCCCAACCTCAACTTCAGTTTTTTGTTTTGGCTGAACTTTGAGTGAAGAGTCAAAAGCAAAGAGAATTGGCTTAAGGAAGATTAAATATTTGACGTGAATATGGTAAAAATATTTTTGTATATCTTGGATCTCTATGTTTAGAGAAAAGATCTCTTCTGCTAGGAGGCTCTGTATGACTGGTCCCGAAGAATTTGTTCAAAATGGATAGCGTATCTTTATATTGTCTGTTTTGTGGATACTTCAACTCAACCAGTGACCTGGTTCGTGCTCCTTGGCTCCAAGAGGAATGCAGAATTCCGTGGCTTTGGGGGACTTCTCTCCCTGTTCCTCAGACCAAACCTGTTTCTCCCTGAATGAATATTAAAAATTGAAGGCCCTAGACTGATACATATCATCTCACAGTGAGTTCTCACATTAGCATGAGTTGGGCTTGGAAATGTGACCAACATTCCTGCAATCCATCTGAGATTCCTGAAAACATTGGCTGGCTCAGCCCTCTGTAAACTGGAAACTTAGCAGTGGAAGGCTTACATACTTTCCCTAGCCTTTGGGTCCCAAAAGCCAGAACGTGACCTTCCTCCAGAAATGCCCCTATTAATCAGCAAATACTGGCCTCCTAAACACGACAAGGAAGACAAGCATCCAGTTTTTCTCTGAAACTTTAGAACAGCTACATGGGAATTTCTCCTCCAACAAGGAATGTTTGTTTCCTTCATAACGAAGGAGGCATAGATGAAATCTCGGCACCTGGTAATCCATCCATCTAGGAATTATGATCCCAGGAAACATAACTGATTTTTCAAAATAATGAGCACTCCTTTTAGCGTTCCCAGGCAATCTGAGGTAGTAAGGACTAATGGTTCCTGGCTAAAAATAGTACATACCTCAATGCTTGTTGTCCTTGAAAGGATTTAGTTCAAAGGCCATACGAAGCCTAACCATGCTGCTGTTGCCACAAATACCTTAGGAATTCCTCTTTGGATTATAATCTGCACAGAGGATTCAGCGGCATGACCTTGAAATAAGTGGTCTTAGCTACCTGGAGGGTTAACGCTAGGTGCCAATCTTAGACTCAGGGGTCTCGACTCTCTTTTAAAATACCAAAGGTGAAGAGCTGGCACCATTACAAAGAAGTAAATGGACATGTCTCAGTCTCCGGAGATAATGCCTCCGTGGAATTCAAAGAATGTTTTGATGGGTGGAAGCATTGTTAGAATGAGGTCATGGGTGAGGAGAGGACCTTGGAGAGAACAGCCAGCCTCATCTGTCCACTGAGGTCCTGACATGTATGTCAATTGCACAGTAAGGAGGAAGTGTGCAAAAAGCTAAGGCAAATGTGGGATCTATGCATGTCCTGATAGAAAGGTACACAGTGATGCTGGCATCCTCCACATCTTCTGTTTACTCGCTACTTTTCCCTGCCCTCTACAACTCCATCGTGTCCCACTCAAGTCCTACTGGCCCTCAGGAGGATCCTAGGTCAAAGACCTTCTAAGGAGGGGGCCACCCCAGAGTCAGGAGTCTACAGGAGCAGAAGTCCTAAAAGTGCCTCACAGCCTTGGACCCAGTGACTATGGCCCCTCCTGTGCCATTTCTGAAGCAGCTACAATGCCGCCGCCTCCTTTTACTGCTGCCTGTGCCAGACGTGTACCCACCGTCTCTCAGTCCCAAGCGTGACACCCCTCTGTACTCTTTCCTGTAGTCTTGCTGCTTGGGAGTCCACAAACTGCATTTCCCAGACTCCCTTGCTCCCTGTTTTCTGGTTGTGCTCTGCTAGTGAGAGGCTGTTGGCACATTAGAGGCGGATGAGGAGGTAAGGGTCTCCGCTCCTGCTTCTGGTTTTTGTCCTCATCCTTCAATGCAGCAGACAGATGTAGCTCATGCATTTTTTAGCACATGGGACACTAACCTCATGGTGTTGTCCTAGGAGTCCCTGCCACAGTGCCTCAGTGGCTCCTTCTCTGTACTTCCAGTTCCTTCCATTTGTCCCCCCTGTCCTAGGGCTGACAGCTAGTTGATGGAGTAACCACTTTTTGGGTTATCTTCATTTGCCCGTGTTGCTCTTCCAGACTTGTAAACACCTGTGTATCTATAACCCTGTAACAAATTGCCTCTGTTTAAAATATCTACTTTTCTTGGTTTCTTGGTTTTCCTGATTGTAACTTGACTGATGCACCTTCCAAAGGGGTCTTCTTAAAAGCCAGCCATCACTCCATAAGGAAAAAAAAAAAAAAAAAAAAGGAAATCTCAGTGACCTTGTAAGGGCCACCTATTTGCAAGGAAATGATAGTGTACTTTGGGAAAACAAAGATAGGAGCAAGGTCTCTGTGGCACCATTATCTGTTCCCTCAGCTAGACATACGTTTTCTTTTTGAAGAGTTTTTGTTAGCTTATGAAGGAGTGAGTTCATGACATGGTTTCCTGTTGGGTATCTCTAGCTTTAACTCACTTTTGAAGCCCAGAAGGAAATGGCCTGTTGAACAGTCCAGTGCCCTCTTCTGCTTTAAAACATGGCCACATCGGAGGCCAATGACCGCTTCATCAGAGAGCTGACAGTTCTTGTTGAGTGTGCCATGCATCTCCCACACCCAGGCAGCCCAGAGAGCCCCCGATATGGCTGGAACTGCTCGAGGTGGGCATCCCTTTATCTGGAAATGCGGAAGCTCTCCCGGGAGAGTACAGTTGACCCCTACATATGTGTTAGGGTTTCTCTTCTCTCCAGTAGAGAGGGAATCACTTCTGTTTTATTTTCCCCCCAAAGAATCTGCAAGCAAAGGTTATGGCTTCTACATGATAAAGACTATCAACTAGACAGATGTAGTAGCTTGTATTTCTTGTGGATTTGCTATGGGTTAGCATTTTACATATGTTTCTTATTACTGAGTGCTTACAAATAATCTTCATTTGACAGACGAGTGGGAGGGGACTATCTTGTATCGTAATGCATGAGCGTTTGCAGACATGAATGGCCATGAGGGATTTGTTTTGCAGCTGTAGAAGTATTCACAATCATGAAAACTATTGTATTCCTCTTAAAACCTTGAGTTGAATTACAGAGGAGGGTTGTAGGATCCTTGGCATAGAGAGAGGGAAGATTATGAACAGCAAGTCAGATTCTGGGGCTGTCTGAAAGTACTAAAAACACATGGATGAATGGCTTAGAGAATCTGTCTCCAGTGTGGTTGAATATACATGGAACACAGCACTGCATTCTGGAAGAAAATCTCAATTATGTTTTTCTTCATCTTTAAATCTTCCACGTGTGAGTGCATATTTTCCAATGTGTAATAATGTATCTGAGCAGTAAAATCTTCCTACAGGAGAATGATCGTATTACTGACCTAATTTGTTTTTAATTACAGTATAGCTGATGCATAATGTTACATTACTTTCAGGTGAACAACACAGCGATTTGATAAGTCTATACGTTATGCCCTGCTCACCATCTGTCAGCATATAACCCAATTACAATACTACTGATGACAGTCCCTCCCTGTGCTGTGCCCTTCATCCTTGTCATTTAAGGATTCTGTAACTGGAAACCTGGGTCTCCTACTCCCTTTCACCCATTTTACCCCTTCCCCTACCACCCTGCCCTCTGGCAACCATTAGTTTGTTCTATTGATGGATCTGTTGCTGCTTTTTCAGTTTGTTCATTCGTTTCAGTTTTTAGGATCCCACATATAAGTGAAATCAGGTGGCATTTGTGGTCTGCGTCTGATTTATTTCCCTTAGCATATTGCCCTCTAAGTCCGTTGGTGTTGTTGCAAATGGCAAGATCTCATTGGTTTTTTTATGACTGAGTAATATTCCCATTGTGTGTGAGTGTGTATGCGTGTGTATGTAGACACACATATCTTATTTATCCATTCATCTATTGATGGACACTGGTGCTGCTTCCGTAATTTGGCTATTGTAGATAATGCAGTGATGAACAAAGGTGTTCATAGATCTTCACAAATTAGTGTTTTTGGAGAACCTGGGGGTGCTTGGGAGCCTCAGTTGGTTGAGCATCTGACTCTTGATTTTGGCTCAGGTCATGATCCCAGGGTTGTGGTATTGAGCCCCACATCAGGCTCTATGCTGAGCTTGGAGGCTGCTTAAGGTTTTCTCTCTCTCTCTCTCTCTCTCTCTCTCCTTCCCCTGCTTGCATGCAAGCATGCTATATCTCTCTAAAATTAAAAAAAATAATAATGTTTATTTTTGAGAGAGAAAGGGTGGGGGAGAGGGTGAAAGAGGGAGGCACAGAATCTGAAGCACACTCCAGGCTCTGAGCTATCAGCACAGAGCCTGACATGGGGGTTCAAACCCACAAACTATGAGATCATGATCTGAGTCAAAGTTGGATGCTCAACTAACTGAGCACCCAGGCACCCCAGTGTTTTCATTTTTTTTTTTTTTTTGGATAGTGAATTTCCTGGGTTATACAGTATTCCTACATTTCATTAGTAACCTCCATACTGTTTTCCACAATGACTGTACCAATTTACATTCCTACCAACAGTGCATGAGGCTTTTTTCTTCTCTTTGCCAACTCTTGTTATTTCTTGTCTTTTTGATTCTAGCCATTCTGAACAGGTGTGAGGTGATATCACATGGTGGTTTTCATTTGCATTTCCCTGATGATAAGTGATATTGAGCATTTTTTCACATGTCTGTTGGTCATCTGGATGTCTCCTTTGGAAAAATGTCCATTCAGTGGGCCTAACTCTTCATAGCTTCCTGTGTCTAAGCTCTTGGCCCCAGAACTTACCAGTGCTTCCCTACACTGGGTGGGCTAACCTGGTCTGCTCTTGGACTCTGAGTTTGGCTTTGTGACTGGCCTTGACCAGTGGGTTGAGCAAAGGACAGTGCTCACATGATTGAGTCTACATTCTCCCTCTTGGACAGGGCCATGACCATGAGTCCATGCCTGCTGGAGGATCGAGGAGATATGGTCTCCTCTCCTCTTTGATCTCAGCTGTCAGCCAGTTGATCATAAGACCTGTGAGTGACTGGCACCAGCCCAAATGAGAAAAACCTTCTAGTTGAATCCAGCCTAAATTGCTGACAGGCAAACTCCTAGCCAAATAGATGTCTGACATTTGAGACCATTAAGTTTTGGGTAGTTTGTGATGCATCATTATTATAGCCATGAGTAACCTAATTTGTGCATCAATAAATAACCTAATTTGGGCATAGCTGGAATACACGTTTATCATGGGCATGTGCTGAAAAAATTTTAAATCATGAGATGTATGATCAATAAGAGGCTTGGAGACAACTGGATCAGAGCTACTTTAGGGATTCCATTTCTTACTCTCTTCTCTGTTGAGTCATGTCTATAGAGACGGGTTTCTTCTCATTGTTCAAATTTCAGCTGAATGTCCTTCTTCTCCAGTGGGGCTTCTCTATCAAAGGTAGATTCTGCTGCGCACGCCCCCCCCCCCCCGCCCCCACCCGCCAGGTCTCTCTCTATCCTATTATGCAAGACACATCAGTATCTGAAACGATACATTCTCTTTCTCCTTTGGAATGTAAACTCCATGAGGGAAAGAAGTTCCTATTGTGTTAATGTTGTTCTGTCACTCAAGATCTCCAGTGTTTACATTACTAGTTGGTTCAGTGAATGAATAAGATGGATTTTGTGAATCTCACAAAGAATTCATCTACATGTTGTCTCTCTCTCTACTGGGCATTTACATCCAGAGGTTTTGTCTACATACTTTTGACAGCGTTCTTTTCTCTTTGCTCTACGGAGAATATGGGCCCTTGATACACAATACGGAATGCCACCAGAAGTATAGGGAAGCATCTGCTTGATCTGTATTGTCCGGGGCACAGAGCAGTCTTTAAATGTTCAAGGGGGATTGTTGTTAATGTTTTCATAGGTTAGTGTGCAAACAAATGCATTAGTCATAAGGATTTTTACTAGTCTACCAACTTCTCAGAGAAGAAATGCACAAAGGCCATTGGGAAAATGTGCAAATTTTGGCCTGTGAAAACAGTGCCAGATGGAGATAATGGCCACAAATAAAACTCACATTGG
Source organism: Acinonyx jubatus (assembly GCF_027475565.1). Classification (NCBI taxonomy): domain Eukaryota; kingdom Metazoa; phylum Chordata; class Mammalia; order Carnivora; family Felidae; genus Acinonyx; species Acinonyx jubatus. The sequence goes on along the minus strand of NC_069391.1, from coordinate 84,527,839 downwards.
CCAAAGCAATAATTGCTAAAATGTGTTACAGATAAAAACCAAATGATGATTCAATTTTTACTGTAAAAGGGAAAACACTAATTTTAACTAACATAATTTGAGTTAACATAAAAGGGATAATTTGATGGGTTTGAGTGTCGTTGTACATTAAACAGATCAAGAAATTAGATGCAATCAATAGGCATGCACTTCGGGGAATTTTTTAGAAAGAGAAATCATAAGCAATTGAATTTTTATCAGTTTTTAGATTAATCTACAAAGTCCTAAAAAGTTTTGTGGGTTAAAGGTAAAGTATCAAAGCGTCCCCCAGGCCTCGCCTGTATATATGGGAGTCTTCTAAGATACTTGGATGGATGGAGACCTAGACTCTCAGACTTCGTAGCATATCATCAGCATGTGGATGTGCTCTTTCCTCTTCCTGCTTTTCTCAGCTCCAAAGTAAATGTCATTTGCTGGGGACCAATCATCTTCCATCAGCTCTATCTGTACACATGGTTTATCGACCATGGCAATGACCTTTTGTCACTTGGAATATCATCACAGGTGTGGCACTGGGCTAGCTCATGGGGAAGAGCCTCACACCGTCCCCGTTACAAAAGAAGCCCCCCAAATCCTGTTGGACATGTGAGTGCTCTGTTTTTCAGTGACAGAAGACTCTCACTGAGTTGTAGAGCTCAGTAGCCACTCCATTTTAGAGACCAGAAAACTGAGGATGGGGAGTAAGGGAGTGAGGTTTCATAATTACTTAGGGACACAGTTTATTACTAGCAGATCGGGGACTAGGATCCAAATCTCCCATCTTGCTGAACTACAGTACTAGCAGCCCTGGGCTGGTTCATCTCAGAAATCCGCCCCAGACTGTGGGTTCTACCATACCCAATATTAGAGTTGAAAATACCTAGTTCCTCACATGGAAAAACCTGGTGACATTTGCCTAATGTTTTTAAGGGCATTACAAACCACCTACTCTTAAAAACAAGGAAATCACACACCCAGTTCTTTCCTCTCTGTACAAATGTCAACTTGTCAATCAGCATTTCCAGTGACGTAGGGATTTTCTGGGGATTTAGCCTAGCACACCAGAAACACAGATACTTGAGTAAATGGCCTAAGAGACTACCAAAAGGCAAATACTAAAGAAAACAGCAAAGACTACTAATTAGGCCAGGCCTGGGGCAGATGTAACGGTTGAAAGGGAGAATGCTGGGTGCAGGAAAGGAATGGATTTATTGTGGGAGGGGCGTGGGTTTCAGTCCTCACTCTGCTACGTTCAGCTGTACGTCTACACCCAAACCCTCTCAGTTCCTCTAGCTGTAGAGCGGGGCAAGAATGTTAGGTCCTAACGGAACTTGAGTGCTACTGGAGCAAATTTCAGTTGTTAGATGCTTCTTTCCACATTCTGATTGGGCCAAAACCAGGGGGATTTCAGTTAGTTAGGGTGGACGCTGGCCGGCTGGGTCTCCCCTTTCCCTGGCATACACGTACAGTTTGCTTTTTGCTTCAAATATGAAGCCACTTCCAACATGTCCTCTAAAACAAACAAAAAACCCAGCGATCGTAGCCACTTGACAGGGTTGCAATACTGAAATAAGATAAACTTTGCAAACCGCTTAGGACCACAGGTGTTCGGTAAGCGGCGAGTAACAAGAATGACGATGACGAATGGTCCCCCTTAGGGGGGCAACAAGGAAACCTTCGTCAAATCAGCCTGTCCAGGGACTCAAGATGAAACCTAGATTTGGAGGTGCCCGGGACGAAAGTCAAATTCCGTGACTTACTGAAAGACTGTGCCTTTCCAACTCCGCGACAGCCACCTCCGGTTTTCGTTAGTTGGAGGCGGCGAAGGCACGGATGGGGGTGGGGAGGGGAGCAGCGGCCCTTAAGCAAGGCAGGGGACAGGTCAGGGCACGAGGCTGAAGGCAGGCAGGCGTCTGATGACCCGGGAAGGCGGGGGTGGGGGGGGACCCGCTACTCACCGCGGCCCACCACCAGGCGTGCGGGATGCTGGTGAAGTTGGTGTTGGGCACATCGTGCTCCACGGAGTAGACGGCCGCCGAGAAGGTGAAGATGCCCATGGTGATGAAAAGCATGAGGCAGCCCACCTGCTGGTAGCACTGGCGCAGCGTGAAGCCGAAGGCGCGCAGGCCCGTGGAGTGGCGGGCCAGCTTGAGGATGCGCAGGACGCGCATCAGGCGCATGACGCGCAGCACCTGGCCCACCTTGCCCACGCGGCCCACCGTCTCCAGCTCGTGCTCCCGCGGCGCGCCCTTGCTGCGCGCCTGGTCCTCGCCCGTGAGGCACTCGAGCAGCAGCTGCAGGTAGAGCGGCAGGATGGCCACCAGGTCCACCAGGTTGAGGGCGCTGCGCGCGAAGCGCCGCAGGTCGGGCGTGGAGGCCAGGCGCAGCAGGAACTCGAGCGTGAAGAAGGCGATGCACAGCATCTCCACGTGCTCCAGGATGGGCCGCGGGTCGCCGCCGCCCGCGCCCTGCGCCGCCCGGTGCTGCATCTCCTCCACCGTGTTGAGCGCCAGCGCCACGACGGACACGAGCACGAAGAGGCTGGAGGCCACCCCGATGGCCTTGGCGGCCACGGACGAGAAGGGCTTCTCCAGGAGGTTCCAGAGGCGGCGGCGCTGCGGCCCGTAGAAGCGCATGTCGCGGAAGAGCTCCTCGGCCTCCTCGGCCTGCGCCTGCGCGCGCAGCTCGCGCTGGATCTTGAGCTGGTCGCTGAGCTCGTCGCGCCGCTCCTCGAAGCAGATGCGGCAGCAGCGCGGCGTGTACTTGAGCCGCACGCCCCAGTAGCCCAGCTCCTCCAGGAAGCAGCGCGGGCACAGCTCGTCGCGCACCAGCAGCACGCCCGACGCGTAGAAGTTGTAGACGAGCTGGAAGACGGCCGGGTCGCGGTCGAAGAAGTACTCGTCCGTCTGCTCCTCGTAGTCGTCGCACAGGCCGAGCTGGCGGCTGCGGCTGGTGGACGTGGCCAGGCGGCCCAGGCGCGTCTTGGGGTAGCAGGCCAGCTCGCAGCAGTCCAGCCGGTAGCTCTGGCCGCCCACGTTCACGTTCAGGGTGGACGACGCGGCGGGAGGGGCGGCGCGGCTGTCGGGCTGCGCGCCGGGGGCGGCCTCCTCGCCTGGGTCGTCCTTCAGCTCGTCCTCCTCCCCCCCATCGTCGTCCTCCTCGATGTAGTAGTTATAGTTGCCCTCGGTCCACGGCGGGATGCTGGCCAGGGAGCCGGAGCGGGCCCCCACCGAGCAGACGCTCCTGCGGTGCTGGCTGCTCCCGGCCTGGGGCGCGTCCCCGCTCTCTGTAGTATTCCAGGGCCTGTAGCCCCACGACCGCCGCCTCTCGCTCTGCTTCAGCATGGCTGCGGCAGGTGCACCCGCTGCTCTGGCTGGGGACTGCCACCCGGAGGACGGATCCTAACCCCTGCTCTGTCTGAGAGGGGCCTGCACCAGATGACCGAGGTGCCCAGCCCAGCCCAGCCCTGGGGGAACTCACCAGACGCAGGCAGATGGCTGATGACTGCTGCTCTAATCTTGCTGATAGGGAAGCAGCAAGTGTTAGGAGGGATTTAGAGCCTCTTAGCCACTTTCCTCCCCCCCTTCCCTGCCCTGCCTGACGTAGGGGTTGACTACGTGGTCTTAAATCTGTAGATAATCAGAAGGCGGCAGAGGTTATTGCTAATAAAAATGTCGCCAATCCTCAGGCCCGCCCTCAGGAAGTGCTCAGCGAGTTTGGACCCCGGGGGAATCCGTGAATTAGCTGTAGTTGCATGGATGGCTGTGTTTTGGTCTAACTGATGGAATTGGAGCCCCTGTGATCAAGGAAAGAGACGGCAGCAGAATGCTCAAAGCGAGTTGGTCACAAGTCTGTCTTCTACTCCGTGTAGCCCCTTGTTTAGATCACCTAAGACCTCGAATGTTTCCCAGGCTCTTTCTGTCACACGATCACAGTCGTGTTTCCCAATGGATTCCGCCTAGCAGCCTTGCCCTACTGGATTTCCGTTGGCCTGTTTCTCTGTCTCTTTCCCTTCCTTCTCTTGAAGGGTAAGAACGTATTTCCAGAAAGAATCCAGGACTGGTGGGTACATGTTCTTGCAGCCCTGCTTAGCTGCTGTGTTAGGCCATATGTAAAGGTGGCCAGACTTTATTCCAAGGAAAAGGTCTTGATCGTTTTCCCAAACCTCAGTTAAAAATTTTTTTTAGGTTTCTTTCCAGGGATCAAGTAACGTGCTAAAGGCTGGGGATGGAAACCCGATGGAGACACAATTGCTCACGGTTTTGTAGGTGATGGAAACAGGCGAGCCCAGCTAAAGAGTGGGTGGCAGACAAAAGGAAGAGACTGGTTTTGAGCAGGGAATTTGTTTTTAAATTCAATTTATGTTGACGAGCTCATGGTTATGGTTAAAAAAAAATTCAAAAGGCACAGGGTACCTGGGTGGCTCAGTCAGTTGAGCATCTCTTGATCTCAGCTTGGTTGTTGATCTCAGGGTTCTGAGTTCAAGCTCCCTGGGGGGCTCCACACTGGGCATGAAGTGTACCTAAAAAAAAAAAAAAATTCAAAAGATACAAAGGTGCATTACAGTGGACAGTTTCTCTTTCCCAAACCAAATTTTCAGTGTCTACATGTGCCACTGAAGAAGCAACCACTGTTACTCATCCAGAATACTTTTTGGTTGTTCTTTCAGAACTATTCTAAACAAATACAAGCAAAATCCTATCTCCATCTGTCATCTGAAAATCTATTATCAACACAAATCATAGTACTCTCTACATGTTGCTTTTTCCAATTAACCATGTGTCTTAGAAGTGTTTTTATGTGTGAACATAGATGTCTGCCTAATTTTGAAAATAGTCTGACAGTGATAAACATTCAGATGGTTTTATATATTTGCTCTTAGGAACAATGGAGCAGCAAATAACCCTGTCATGGGCGTTACTTTATATGTGTTTACGATGTGTAGGAAGGATCACAAAGAAATCTGATCAGACGGGGGCAGAACAAATTGGACAGATACCTTGGGGAAAGATTGAAAATGACATCATCTTACACATACATGGAACGATCAGGGTTATTTAAAATAATATTCTGTCCAATAGGAATGTGTGGGCCTTATTTGGAATTTCTGATTCAAACAAAAAGCTTAAAACATTTTTGAGACCACTGGAAATTTGATTTGATGATATTTAGGAACCGTTAGAATGCTTTATGCGGGCGCACCTGGGTGGCTCAGTCAGTTGAGCCTCTGACTTCGGCTGAGGTCATGATCTTACTGCTGGTAAGTTCGAGCCTTGCATTAGGCTCCCTGCTGGCAGCTCAGAGCCTGGAGCCTGCTTCAGATTCTGTATCTCCCTCTGTGTCTGTCCCTCCCCTGGTGGCGCTCTGTCTCAAAAATAAATAAACATTAAAAAAAAAAGAATAAGGAATGCTTTTATGATAATGGTCTTGTCACGTAGAAGCGAAAGGCTGTGTATCTTTTATACAAACATACTGAGGTATGTATGGATGGAGTGATTGGATACCTGAGATTCGCTTCAAGATAATACAGGAGAGAGAAAGTGGGTGGGCATTGTGTTGAGTCGGGGCGCCTGCGTGGTTTAGTCGGTTAAGTGTCCAACTCTTGATTTCAGTTCTGGTCATGATCTCACGGGTTAGTGAGTTCGAGCCCCACACGGGGCTTTGCACTGACAGCAGAGAGCCTGCTTGGGATTCTCTCTCTCTCTCTCTCTCTCTCTCTCTCTCCCCCCCCCTCTCCCCCTCTCCCTCTCCCCCCCTGCCCCTCCCCTACATGTGTATGTGCTCGCTCGCACTCTCTCTCTCAGAACTTAACAAAAAACTGGCTGTGAGTCAGTAACTGCTGAGTGATGGGAATATAGAGCTTCATTATACTGCTCTCCTTTTGTATGTGTTTGAATTTCTTCCTAATCAGGTTTTAAAAAGACACATAAAGGATACATTGTTAGAGGTGGAATTGGCAGGTCCAAGACCCCACGTTTGCAATTCTGATCGATGATGCCAATGTCCCTGCTAACAATATTACTAATTTAAAACTCATCATCACACTTCTTCAGCTCTGCCCATTTTATAGGTGAAAAATGACATGTGGGATCATTTTTTTTTAATTTGTAAATATTTATTTTTGAGATACAGAGCCGGGGAGGGGCAGAAAGAGAGGGGGTGAGAGGATCCAAAGGAGCCTCTGCACTGATAGCAGGGAGCCCAACATGGGGCTGGAACCCACGAATCTAATCGTGACTTGCATCAAAGTCGGCCGCTTAACCGACTGAGCCACCCAAGTACCCCTGACACGTGGGATAATTTTAATTTGTATTTTTCTTACTGTGAATGCAGTTTGGCACCTCTTCATGTCATTAGCCATATTTTTTTTGCTGCGTTTCTTACTGATTTGTGGGAGACCTTTCTACATTCTGAGAATAGACCCTTTGGTGGAGGCTTTATGGTTTGCAATTTTATCCTTCGGTGGGTTTTTTTCCTCCGTGTAAATTGTTTATTTGAGGACTTCTCAGTGTTGTGTCCTATTAGGAAAGTCTTTGCCGCTCTGTCATTTCTAAGAATTTTCTTCTTAGGGTTTTACTTCTCACAATTGAGGGTTTGATCCGTCAAGAATTAATTTTGGTGTAAAGAGTGAGATACGGACCCAACTCTGTTTTCCAAATGTTATCCACATGTCCCAACACATTAACTGAGTGATTTCTCTTTTCCTCACTGGTGTATAATGCTATCTTCATCACGTAGTTCAGTTTTGGTTACGCCTTATGGTTGTTGGGCCAGGTAGCAGTTTCTACAGGGTCCACACCTGCTGCCGCTGTTAACCTTTCAATAGGCCACAAATCTACAAGCTTAAGGTAACACCTAAGCAGGCCTAGCCTTTACGCTCATAAATGCACTTCTAGTGTTCTCTTACTAGCATATGATATATTTTTTTAAGTTAATTTTTTTTTGTGTTTATTTTTGAGAGAGAGACAAAGCACATATGGGGGAGGGGCAGAGAGAGAGGGAGACACAGAATCCAAAGCAGGATCCAGGCTCTGAGCTGTCAGCCCAAAGCCCACCATGGGGCTCGAACTCAGGAACTCTGAGCTCATGACCTGAGCCGAAGTCAGACACTTAATGCCTGAGCCTCCCAGGCACCCCTTTCTGACATAGAGTATTAGTGTTGTCTCTCCATTCGCACCACGAACTGGTTTCTGGTTTTATCTCTTCTTTGTATTGTGCTCCGTTCTGTCAACAAGTACCTTTTCTCTTCCGAATCGATCGTACTATTAGAAAAAATTACCACTGTTTTCATAGTTCTCATTTCCTCTCTTTCCATTGTGGTCATCGACCGCTTCTTACCTAAGCTCTCAACATCGTCGTGGCTTTAGTACTGAAAAGCAGGAGAGGTGGTCATGTTTGTAGGACCTCTCAAAGCTAAACACAACATAACCCTGTCGTGGACGGAGGTGGATGCCCTTGTTGGGCCCCCTGGAATGGTCTCTTACCCCCCAAATGCGTCTCTCGGTGTGGGTGTGTAGCTTGGACTTCACCCTTGGATTTTACCTTTGCAAGGGCGATGGTCACCATACCTGGAAATGCTTTCTACCAAAGAGAACTGTCCAAAAAAAGAACGCGTGTGTTCCTAAAGTGATGAGTTCCTCCTCCTTGAATGCGTTCAAGAAGCTGCAGGGCAGAGGGAAACCTGTATGATCTTCAGGCTGGCTTCTGCCTTGAAATGACTCATATTCCAACTCTTTCCTCGAGGATTCATTTGCCCTGAATTCCCTTCTGCCTTTCTTCTACAATCCTTGCCCTTCAGAAGTGAGCTCAGACATCACCCTCCTCTTGGAGCAGTCCTTCTCTGACACCTCTCTCTGTTTCCTCAAGGTAGGTTAGCTGCTCCTTTTCGGTGTTGTCATTTAAGGTAACACACATCACTAACATAGAATGTGAGGCACTTATTTCAATGAAGAGAGACTTAAACATTTTCCCATTAGGAAGTTTTAGAAGTGCATTAGAGAAAAATTTTAAAAATCGAGTAGAGCGCTAATCACCACTACAACAATAATAGCATGCCCAGATTCTGAACTGTATTAACACTTACAACAACCTGTTGTGCTATTCCTGTTTTATAGGTAAGGAAACGGGGAAGTTAAATGACTTACTTGCGAGTGCACAGCAAGTAACTGGTAGAGCTGGGTTTTGTTCCAGACTAACCAGGCTAACCAACAGGTTGCAAAATAGCATATACATAAACGCCACCTACAGTGTCATCAACCAAAGACAATTACTGTTAATATTTTAACCTGTGTCTTTCCATTCAATTATACACACACACACACACACACACACGGATATATATATATATATATTTAACCTGGTACCTGGTCGTGGTCCTGTTGAACATAAAATTATATATCCTACTGTCTTCATTCAGCATTTTCACAGGAGCAATTTTAAGCAATTTTTAAAATGTTTTATTTATATTTGAGAGACAGAGAGACAGCAGACGAACGGGGGAGGGGCAGGAGCAAGGGAGACAGAATCCGAAGCAGGCTCCAGGCTCTGAGCTGTTAGCACAGACCCAGACGCAGGGCTGAGATCATGACCAGAGCCGAAGTCGGATGCTTCACCAACTGAGCCAGCCAGGCGCCCCAGAAGCATTTTTGATGAAAAAAAAAAAAAAGCCTTTGTAAGCATTATTTTAAAGGCTACAAAATGCTCTGTATTTTGGCTGTGCCATCTGTAACTAAACCAAATCTCTCTTATGGAAATAAATATGTTTTAGTATTCTTCTATTATAAGTAACGATAAAAATAGGTTTGAGAGCTTTTTGTTGTTGTTGTTCTTAAGGTTTTGTTTTTTGGTTTTGTTTTTTGTATTCTGAGTAATTCTGGGAGACCGTTTGGCTAGATTTTTGTTTACACCATTCTCTTTCAATATGGAGGCTTCCCATGTGCTCCTGGGCCTGACGTTTGTTCTTCTGAGGACAGCCTTTCTCCACTCTGGCCTGTCCTCTTTTCCTCCGGCCAACTCCTGTTCGCCTTGGGTAGGTGGAAGGCTAGCCCTTCTAGCCTGTCCTCCAGGATGGCCTCCCAGCACTCAGCCCCCTCCCCCTACCTGTTCTGCCCCAACAGCTTCATTTGGCCTAGCAGAGCCCTTAGCACAAATGCTATCTGCCTGCAAACAAGACAGGACTGCGAGTTCCAGGAGGGCCGGACAGTGGCTGCTTTGTTCACCGTTTGATCCCCAGGTTCCAGTCCAGTGCTTGGCTGATAGCTGGCACTCAGAACTGCTGGCTGAGAGAGTGAAGTATTTGATGTCTATGGCCAGCTTGCTTGTTTTGCAGTTTGCCTCACCGTCCACTCTTAGCCCCGAAGACAGGGAGTGTCTTGCACAGCGGCTTAGTCAGAACGGCTTTGCTCCTTGTTATTTGCTCAGTGAGAAGTGAAAATGACATGACCCTTTTGTTTTACCCAAGTCTATACTGTTGATTCACTTCTAGGTTCCCCACTAGCCTCTCACGTCTTCAAGGATGAAGACCGTCTTGTCTCTTTGGCCCCAACACCAAGTGCGGTTGAAGACCTCTCTGTATTAGTTCTTACAACTGCATGTAAATCTGTAATCATCTTAAAAATGTTAGAAACAACAACAGCAGATTGACTGCTCTGCACTTACGTAGCCCGAAGCCCCACTGGGGAGTGGAAGAAAACTAGCGAGCTCTGAGGAAAGTGGTGGGGGTCCTACCTGCTTGTCTTTGGTGACACAGATTGATAGGCAGCGTGGTATAGTACGAAGGACATTGAAACTAAAGCACATGGGATTTTGCTTTCTGCTTTCTGGTTCAAAGCTTTGGGAAAATTGCCTCGACCTTGATCATCTCTGTTTCCTCATCTGTGAAAGGGGGCGCTGGGGGATTTCTTGTTAATATGAAAAGAGAACACCCCTCTACTTTATCTTCAGTTGGCTTCCCTATGCCATATCCTAGCACATAGGAAAGATAGCCATCTCTTCTGCATCTGGCCAAGTACAACCCCAATTCCTGATTATATACCTACGACACAAATAGGTTTCATTTTTAGCTCCTGGAGAGTTTCTCGGCAGACAAATAACCGTCCCATTCACAGCGCACCATTAAAATGAATTCCTTTATGTTAATGCAGTGCTGACTAATAGAACTTCATATGTTGATAGACATATTTTTACGGCTTAAAACGTGAGTAGTGCCACTGAGGAACAGAACTTAAAATTGTATTTAATCTTAATTAATTTATATTTAATAGTCCTGTGTGGCTAGTGGCTACCATGTTGTACAGGACAGTATTAAGATAACTTGTGCCTGGACTGTCCCTTTTAAAATAGGCACTGGCCCCCAGGAGCAATGCCCTTTTAAGACATTGACCCCTCAGTCACATGAGGTCGCCAGCATAAACTGGCCTACTACTTCTAGGACTAAAAGGGAGTGAGACAGAGGAAAAGTAATTTGGATATGACAATGAATAGAGCTGCGGGATGGGGCAGAGAAGTCTCAATGGCGGGGGGGGGGGTAGAGTTGGGGGTGGGGCATTTCAGAACAGATTCAGATCCTGGGCGGGGTGGGGGGCGGTGGCTCAGGAAGAGCCTAGAGCGCAAAGGGAGTAACTAAGGCAAGTTGTAAGAAGACCAAGGTTGCTGAATGCAAACACCTTTGCAATTTTGCCCAGACCTAGTCCTGAGAAAGGCTGAGAGAGAGATTTAGTATTCACTCGAGAAACTGTATTTCCTTTAAGATCTTTGACGCCCCCGTCAGTAAATGATTAGGGTTGTAATTGTAAACTGGGACCTTCAGATGAAGAGCTGGATGACTAATACTCAAGCCAGAACAAAGAAATTATCAAAAAACAAAACAAAACCCAACAATCTTCCCAGCTTTCAATAAAGGAAAAAGAGTAGCTTTTTGAGAGGAAAAGTATCTGTTAAGCCTGGTGAATTTCTTCCACTAACTGAATTATTTAAGTATTTGCTCACCTCCTTCTCTTGAAATTTGCCTGTCTCGTCCTAGGTAAAGTGTGCAATGAATGGAAACAGCAAAAGATTGCAGTGTCTCAGTTGTTTGGATCGTCACTGACCCAGTGAAAATTGTCTGTGGGTTTGGGAAAAAAGAGTGAGGGATGTGGGCGGCTGCTTGTAACAAAACACTTTTGTTGCCAATGTCCTGTAATCAGGCTTCATCTGGTGGTGGGGGGTGCTCCCCCTTCTGTAAACCCATCCATCCTTTTAAATTTTTTTTTTTGATGTTTGTTCATTTTTGAGAAAGAGAAAGCGCATGCGCATGCAAGCAGGGGAGGGGCAGAGAGAGAGAGGGAGACACAGAATCAGAAGCAGACTCCAGGCTCTGAGCTGTCCACATGGAGACCAATATGGGGCTCGAACTCACAAACCATGAGATCATGACCTGAGCTGAAGTCGGCCACTTAAGTGACTGAGCCACCCAGGCATCCCTCATCTGTCCTTCTTAATTACCTCTTTTAAAGATGAAGAGCCTGTGACTAAGAAGTGTGGTTTCTTGCCTGATGTTGCTCTGAAAGTGGCTGGTAGAACCGGATCCGGAATCTGGGACTCCTCTGTCTGCCACTTGGGCACCTTCAGGTCCTCTGTGTGACCTCTAATGGTGTGTCCTTCCTTAGAAAACCTCCCCTTTGATTTCTGATCTTCATTTTTCACTTCCTCTAAACATACATAGACAGTCGTCCAACATGGTTCTTTTTTTGTTTTTAATTTTTTTTTAACGTTTCTTATTGAGAGACATGAGCATGGGAGGGGCAGAGAAAGAGGAGGAGACACAGAATCCGAAGTAGGCTCCAGACTCTGAGCTGCCAGCACAGAGCCCCCCACGGGGCTCAAACTCACAAACTGTGACGTCATGACCTGAGCCTAAGTCAGCCTCTTAACTGACTGAGCCACCCAGGCACCCCAACATGGTTCTTTTTTGTTCGCTTTGCCCCCACTGCCACGGCTGATCTTGCTGCTTATTCCGCCATTTTGGAAGTGGATGCCATCCAATTCAATGTAAAGTGTAAACATGCTGTGTCTAAGACCCAGTGCTACTTCTGAGCTGGGAGGGACCCAGTGGTCGTCTGCTCCCACCATTCACTTTAGAGATAAGGAAACTGAAGTGTCCGATAAATCAAGTGACTTACCCAGTGTCCCGTAGACAGTTGAGCTGGTACCTGCCTGACCTTGGAACCCTCTTCTCATTCCCCCTAACTTGACATTGCTGTAGCATCACTGCATCTCGTTTTTCACTTTGGACTTGTGTCCATGTGAAACAAGAAAATTAGACATCTGGAAAGCGTGCTTTTGAGTAACTTAAATATCAGATCCTGACATTTAACAGAGAGCTAAGGTCGGTGACCACAGACGAATTGCTTTGGCTGGTCTGATTCCACAGCAAATGTCTCAGTCCTTCATTTTGTGTTGGACGAGGTGTAGTCACGGTTGGACTTCGCATAACTTCCAAAACCAACATCCTCTCTTTGGCTCAGACCAGAACCTTGCCTATTTTCTGTGGTAGAGTAGACTCCATTGATCTTTAAAAAGTTGAGCCTTGTATAATTTGACACAGCTTCGCATCTCCGTTCTTCTGGTTTCCAGTGTTGTCCCCTGGTCTCTGCCTCTGGGTGTCTCTTTCTCCTCCACGTACTCTGAGAGGAGAAACTCTCTCTGACCAAGTCTCCAGAAGACCAGAAATGAGGCTACTGAGCCCTGCATTTGATTTAGAGAGAAGTTTGTGTTCGAGAATTCTGCCAAGGGAGGGAAATAAACCAGAGACCATGGAACATCTGCTCCATGCTGGTATTACTGTGATGATTGGGGCTCCCTGGAGTCGGGGTGAAGATGAGCCAGTGGATGGTCCTGAGGTGATTTGCCTGTTTGAAACGTGGCATCTGTGAAAACCTAGTAAAAATACAAAGAATGTGCCTGAACAGATGGTACGTGAAGAACTCTGGACTAGAACAATTCTCGGGGAACCCTTAAAGATGAATAAACGTGGCCAGGGGAAGGGATTATATATGATTAATAATGACTCTGTTATATTGTTAAAATTGCCGGCGTAGTTGCCCTCCACAGACGGTTTTGTTTCTGGTTTTTGTTGTTGGTTTGGTTTTTTGGGTATGGATCAAAGTTACCAGTCAGGCCAAATTACATAGTGCAGGTAAGTACTTTCCACCCAGCTTTCTAGAATATCATGTCTCCGCATTGCAAAGGTTATTCACAAAATCGGAACAGAAGAGTTAGACCTTGGGTCATGAATGAGTGTGTGGGAGTTAGACTCCCTGAAAAGCATAAACAATAGATTTAAGTGAATATATTTGCAGCTGTATTGTTCTTCTATTGATGTAGAAGAAATTCTAAGGCAGTGCAACTGACCTTAGTGAACTCCATGAGAAAAGTCAGTATTCTGGACTGAACGTCAGTTTGGAACTTGATTAGCAAGGCATTGCCAAAAAGAGAGAAGAGATAAAAATTACTTTAATCGACAGAGCAGCTATTTGTATGTAACCCTGTGCATGGTGCTGCTAAAAGGCTGGTGATTAATAAGTAGCTTATTCTTTCAAGAAGGGTAATGATTTTCCTTGGCCCCGTAATTTCACTCTTGATTTAAAACTATTTTGGCAAAAGTCAATTTTAGCTTCTGTTACGTGAGAACATCACAAACTATGACTAAATGAAATCATTTTAAGGGGCTGTGTTTCTTGCATAGGTTATGATTATATTCGGTTTCATGGAACAGAAAGCTAACTTAAGAATTGACATGTAGACATTACTTTGCCCCTGTGACCAAGATTGGCAGTCCAGGGTTGGTGGAAGGTAAGGGTGTCACCAAGGACAAAGACTCCTCATGATTGTTTGTAAACTGTAGAAAGGTGCATCATTTGGTCCCAAATACACACTGGTTTTGTCATTCTTTTTTTTTTTTTTTTCTGGATGAGTAGGTTCTGCTGTGATCTTTCTATCCAGTGTCCATGTTCTAACATGAACTTTTGCTCCAAACCTCTGGTCATGATCCTGATACCTGGAGTTACTCAGAACAGTGTACCTTGTGAATTGTATTGCTTTAAAAAGATCCCAGATCATGTCCAAAAAAATCAGAGAAATGTACAAAGAAGAAAATAAAATCCACCTCATATTTTACAGCCCCAAATAACTACTAACATCACGATGAAACTTCATCCAGAAATTGTTACATTTCTGTATGTCTATATATACATATGTATGTGTACACATGTGTATATAGCCACACATATGTAATTGTATACACATATTGTGTTATTTCCCACTCCTATTTTTATAAATAATTATATATATATACGGGATTGTGTAAAAATTTGCCGAGTGACTGGAAGTGTAGTCTTAGCGGCTTTCTGAATTATTCAATTACACCAGGACCCGTTTCCCCGCCCCACCCCCTCTCCATCTTGCTTTTAGCCAAACATGAATGTAAAGGAATTGTCTGCAGTAGGTTGTCTTTCCATTTGGATATATCTTGTTTTATGATTCTTGGTAAGGTTTTGTAGATTTATTTACAAAAATTCCAAGCCCACCTTGTTCAATTTTTCCTGAATGCTATATTCACTTGACCAGCTGTTGTCAATGAGATATTGTCTATGTTGCCATTTCTAGGTACTCATTGCTAGTAGAGAAAAAAAGTTATTGAACTTTGTATATTTATGTTACATTAAGCCATCTTACCAAATGATCTTATTCTAGCAATTTTGTAAAAAAACACTTGTGTTTCTAGAAACAAAATCGTATCAATAAATCAAGAGAGTTACCTCTGCTTTTTAACACGTATCCAAAATATATTCTTTGAATTTGCTCATAGCTCCAAGGCAATGTTGAAAAGTTACAGAAAGAATAGGAATTGAAAATTTACAAAGTAGCATGAGAAATACCCAATTAATATATGCTGCAGATACCTCGGTTGAACCAAGCACATGAAAAGGATGCCAACTCCCACTCTAGTAAGATAAAACATACCATAATGAATGAAAAATACTCAGTTTCATTGTTACATATTAAAGTGACAAAAAAATAAAAAGAACTATAACAGTTATTGTTGCTGGGGCAAATCCTTTGTTGTTGCTCTTCTTTAGGACGATTGTAAAGTTTATTTAGAGAGAGCACGCAAGCTGGGGAGGGGCAGAGAGAGCGGGAGACACAGAATCTGAAGCAGGCTCCAGGCTCTGAGCTGTCAGCACAGAGCCCGACATGGGGCTTGAACTCACAAACTGTAAGATCATGACCTGAGCTAAAGTTGGCCAGTTAACCGACTGAGCCACCTAGACCCCCTGTTTTAATTGGTATTGATATCAAGCTTTATAAATAGTTGTTACATATGTGGGGTATGTTCCTCAATCTGAACTTTGCTTTTTCTAGAGCGTGTTTGCTATTCTTGGGCCTTGGAATTTCCATATGAGTTTCAGAATCTACTTTTCAAGTTCAAAAAACTAACAAACAAACAAAAAAACATTGGGGGCTTGGATTAGAAATGAATTCATTTGATATGTCATTGTGAAAGAGTTGCTATTTAGAATAGCTAATCTATATCTCTGCATTGATTCAGGTTTTTAAAAATGTCTTTCACCTCAACATCACTTATCAGGGAGATGCAAATCAAAACTACAGTGACCTATCACCTCACACCTGTCAGAATGGCTAAAATTAACCCAAGAAACAAAAGGTGTTGGTGAGGAGGTAAGATAAAAGGGAATCCTCTTGTACTGTTGGTGAGGATGCAAACTGGTGCAGCCACTCTGGAAAACAGTATGAAGGATCCTCAAAAAATTAAAAATAGAACCACCCTCTTGTTCAGCAATTGCACTCCTTACCCAAAGAATACAAAAATACAAACTTAAAGGGATATGTGCACCCCGATGTTTATAGCAGCATTATAGCAGCCAAACTATGGAAATAGCCCAAGTGTCCATCGACTGATGAATGGATAAAGAAGACGTGGTATAGATCTATACAATGGAATATTACTCCACTATAGGAAAGAATGGAATTTGCCATTTGCAACGGCATGGATGGAGCTAGAGTATAATGCTAAGTGAAATAAGTCAGAGAAAAAGAAATACTATATGATTTCACTCATATGTGGTATTTGGGAAACAAAGGAGCAAAGGGGAAGTAGGCAAACCAAGAAACTGATGACTCTTAACTATAGAGAACAAACTGATGGTTACCAGAGGGGAGGTGGATGGGGGGTGGGTAGGGGTGAAACAGGTGATGGGGATTAAGGAGGGCACTGGTGATGAGCACCGGGTATTGGAGGGAAGTGTTGAGTCACTATGTTATACACCTAAAACTAATATTGAGCTCTATGTTAACTAACCGGAATTTAAATAAAAACGTAAAATGAGTTTTAAAATTTTCTCCTTAAGGTTTTGAACATTGTTCACTGGATTTACTCCTGACTTGGATTTTTTCTGCTATTATGTATGCCGCCTCTGGTGATTTTAAAATAGGTTCACGCCTTCTTTGAAATGCCTCCCTTTAAACGGTGAAGCTTAATTCTCCTCCTATTAGGTGCGAGACAGATTGAGAGACTTCGGACTAAGAAAACAAATAAAGCAGAAGAAATTCAGAAACGACAGCATAAAGGCTTCCTCCTTGCTCTTTTTCAGATCGTTCTCGGTGCAGGAATGCAGCTGTAATGTCATGAGAATACTCAGTCATGTCATGACTCATGTAATGTCATGAGAATACTGCAGTCGTAGAGAGAGGTCCAAACGCGGAGAGCTGAGACCTGGTGGAGCCCTGCCGCCTCCAACCACGTGAGTGGCCATCTTGGAACCGAATCGTCTAGATGCAGTCAGGCCATTCAGGTGACGACATGCCTTCTACCATGTGACGGCAACCTCATTAGAGACCTTGAGCCAGAACCATCCAGCTGAGCCACTCCTACATTCCTAACCCTCAATACCATGAGAGGTAAGAGGCAAAAAAAGGTTTATTGTTTTAAGCCACTAAGTTTTAGAATACTTCATTACAGAATAATATATAACGAATACGCCTTGTTAAAAACGCTCTTTTTGTTGGCTGCTGTATGGAAACCACATTGTTTTTTTACGTTAATTTTTTTTTAGCCGGCTACCTTGCTAAGCTCTCTTACTAATTTAATTACTAATAAGTTGTCTGTAGATGGTGAGATGTGTGTAGACGTTTCATATGCACTTCCGGCAGCTTTCTTTCCTTCCATTCCTTATTTTTTTCCCCCTTAATGCAGGTGGCTTGGTGTTCAGTGTGACGATGACTAGAAACATTGATAGTGGGTGTCCTTGTTCTGTTCGTGTTTTTAAGGGAGTTTTCTGATATTTTTCCACTGCTAGAATATCCTTATTGGGTAAGAGAGTTCTTGCTCACTCTCAGTTGAAGCCCTCAACACACGAATACACGCGAACTTGTGCTAGTGTATCTGTAGTTACAGACGCAGTTCACGTTCTTTGCACGGAAACGATAAATGAGAAGACACAAAGACACAAACACTTAAAATGCTGTTGGATATTGCCAAATCACCTCCCAGCATGTTGCATCATGAGAAAACCCCATTGATAGTATATGTGCATGTACATTTACTATTACATAGTATGTGCACATTGTCCATGTGTCCTCAACTGTTTTCGTCTCCAGTGATAACCTCCCCATTCTCTTGAAGTAATAATGAAAACGTCCAGTTATAGAGCAGTTACTGTGTTCTAGGCACTGTTCTCTGGCTTCCTTTATATTAGCTCACTGTTAAAAAGGTGCTTTCATTAACCCCAGTTCACAGGTGAACACCTGTGGCACAGAGAGTTTCGATAACTTGCCCAAAGTCCCACCGCTAGTGAGTGACACGGCCAAGATTTGAACCCAAACAACCAGCCCTCGATTTCATGCTCTTAAACATTATGCGACACGGCCTTTTACAGCTCGCAGCTAGTGAGTGTTTGCCCTGTGGTCAGAGCTGTGGTAACTCAGTCGTCACCATCTCAGCAAGAACTGTTATCATCCTCAGTAGGTTGCCTGTCATAACACATGACACCCCTTTGCTGTTGACTGAAAGTATTGATTCGATGGTGTCTTGACTGGATGGTTGATGTCCCTATGCAATTTAATCTCCTAGCTGGTGGCTCCTCCAGGCCATGGAGAGCTGCCCCGGGACTAGAGCTAAACTGAGATTTATTGCATGATTTGGGAGAAGGCATGTGGTTGTGGTTTGAGCACTCATATCTGTATTGAGCAAGAGACGGTCTGAAAAAGTAAGGGCTCGGGAATGAGAAGGACTGGGGTCTCCTTTTCTGTTCCGCTTACCAGGTTAGGTTTATTGAAATCTCAGAGCCTTGGATTTTCTCATCTGTGAAACAGGGACAAGGGTAGTTGCTTTGTGGTGGTGGTAAGAGAATTAAGTAAGATGACGTGTGTAGAGTGTGTGGTTGGTACCTGGTATGCAGTACTCGTTCTACAAGTGCAAAGTCCCTTCTTCCTCCCCGAGGGCAGCTGTGTGTCAGAGTCACACATCTCAACGTGTGAGAGTATAAAACTAGCCCCAAACCGAGACCTAAAATTTAGTGAGTAATCCACACCCAGACAGCTGAGACTTGATAACATGTGAGCAGATAGTTTTACTAATGTAGAAGAAGTCCACGAAAACTTCCTGTGAGCCAGGTATAATCCACAATATATTATATAGATCTAATTTTTAAAATCCTCCACAAACCCCATAGGGTATGTATGATGATGATTCCCATTTTGTGGATAAAGAAACTGAGTTACGAAGAAGGCACTTGCCCTTGGTTACACAGCTAGCAAATAGCAGAGCTGGGATTCGCACTCAGGCTATCTGGTTGCAGTCTTTTTTTTTTTTTTTTTTAAGTTTATTTATTTTGAAAGTGAGAAAAAGCACAGGTGGGGAAGGAGCAGGGGGGTGGGGAGAGAATCCTAAGAAGGCTCTGCACTGTCGGCGTGGAGTCCAGTGTGGGGCTCGAACCCATGAGCTGTGAGATGGTGACCCGAGCCAACATTAAGAACATCCAGAGTTGGACACTTAACCAACTGAGCCACCCAGGTGCTCCTGGTTGCAGTCTTAATCACCATGTCGTTCTACCTCTGTGACAGCTCTGAAGAGAAATTCCTGACAAATCTCTTAGGGAGAGAAGACCTACTCACACATTCACACCTTAGGTTTCTTCTTGGCAATGCATTTCCGGTGCAGTTATTATTTAAGTGCTGACGACTGCTTTGGTGCAACCTTAACAACGTTTGCTAAGGTTAAGTTGAATCTCTGCTATTTTGTTTGCCTCACAGAGGATCTTCCATCCATCGGCCCATCCCATCATTTCATTTCCTCATTCAACAATATTTCTTAGGCCTGGAGGGCGGGACAAATGCATGATCACCCTTGAAAGCACAAGACTAGTTCCACATCCTGTTTGTCGATTTCCGAGCTCTGTGACCTTGAGTAGGCTCATCTGAGCCTCCGCTCCTTTATCTTAAATGGAGGCAATAATACCCACTTCTCTGGGTTATTCCTTTCATTAGCTAAGATCGTGTTGAAAGGGAAAGTGATTTGGAAACTAAAGTGCTATGCAAATATTATTTGATAGAACTATCCCACAAAGAGGAGCCAGCCAGAAGCCTTTGCTTACTTAAGCAAAAACCTGGCTTTGGGAATAGGAAGTGCATTAAATTGCTCACTGTCCTTTGATTGCTGATCTTAGCCAGGGTTTAAGTTTTAGCTGTGGCACCTGTATGTGACGAGAGACGCTTTGAGGAAAGCTGGCGCAGGGATCCCACTTTGCCTTCATTTAAGTATCTCCATGGGAATGTGATAGGTTTGTCAGCAGAGCGTGGCATCCTTTGCGGTCCAGAATACAAATTGAAATATTACGCTACAAAACTGTTAGCGTTTCCTTACACAGAAAAGCTGTTAAAAAAAATAAGCAAGTGGCTCATGGGACTTGGTAGCAGAGGTGACCTGTACCAAGGAGCTCATGCTGTCACCACAGAACACGTCTTCAGATCTCCCAGAACCATTTCAAACAGCAAGGAAGCCTGATGTCAGTTGCAGAGGACTTCTTTCTTCTTCCAGAAAGTTGTTTTGTTTGCCAGTGTCTGTCCAAACAGCTGGTTCCTGGAGTGACTACCTGAATTACACTCAACTAATAATACATATGTGAAAGTCCAATAAATACCACTTTCAACCCCTGCTTTGCAAGGATTCTTTAGATCTGAACCCAGACCTGAGAATCTGCGTTTTTAAGAGCTCTGGGGTAGACGCTCATTCATAACTAGATAGGGGAAGCATGGCTGGAAGATGAGGGTGTGCCCAGCAGTGGGACGGAGGAGTTTCCGGGACTAAGCTGGTGTTGGGAATGCTCTGTTCACTCCCATCATCCATGACCTTTTTCTTTTCACGTTTTTCGAATAGTTTTCTGGACACTGGCAGCCTCCCAGTTTTAAGTCATTTTACATTATTTCAAGATTTTACCTAAATTCAAGTAAGTTAACATATAGTATAGCATGGCACCTGGGTGGCTCAGTCGGTTAAGCGTCCAACTCTTGATTTTGGCTCAAGTCATGATTTTGCAGTTGATGAGATCAAGCCCCACTTCGGGCTCTGTGCTGACAGTGTGGAGCCTGCTTGGGATTATCCCTTTCCCTCACCCTGTGCCCTTCCCCAACTCTCTCTCAAAATAAATAAATAAACACTTATTTTGTTTATGCCTTGATTAAAAAAAAACACACACACACAGCATGGAGGCTGCTTGGGATTCTCTTTCCCCTCTTTCTGTCCTTCCCCTCCCTCTCAAAATAAATATTTATTTTGTTTGTGCCTTTATAAAAAACACATGGAGTGTAGTGTTAGTTTCAGGAATAGAGTTTAGTGATTCATCACTTGCATAGAACACCCAGTGCTCATCACAAGTGTCCTCCTTAATGCCCATCACGCATTTACCCCATCCCCCCATCCACGCTGTTTTGAAGCTATTTCATGACAATATGGATGAATCGTTTTTAAAAGCTTACATGCATTATCCTTTCAACTCATGCCCCCACCCCCGGCCCCCGCCTCCATCTCCCAGCCACAGCTCCTTAATTGATGTTCAGTAACACCGTTTCATGATAAAATCTCAATGCTCACTTCTCTACTCCTCCACTTTTTGAATGCTGTGAATGGCACATACTGCTGGGTCATTGTGCCCAAGGAGGAGTCCCTGCCCGTTTCCAAGAAAGAGTAGACGACGAGATGTTCAATGTGTTCTATTTTCAAGAACTTTGGAGGTGGTAGGACACAAGGGAAGGTGTGAAGGCTTAGAATTCACTGTGTTTCTGTGGAAGCTGACAGACAGACGGGGCGGACAGGCAAACCTGGGACTTAGGGATGCAGGTAGGTGTGTTGGCTGTTTTTTGCTGTTGTGGTTAAACACACAACAAAGGATGCCTCTGTACTCCTATCTTGACAAATGGCTTTGTGATCGATCAAATCTTTCTATTTGACTTCCACTTTCCGACCCTGTGACCAACTGGCTTGAAGTTGCCTAACCTCGATGTCTTGTATTTCCTCATCTGATAAAAAGAGCTAACATTGCCCAAATTGGATGGTGGTTTGGAAATAGAGATAAGACACGGCCCGTCAGTGTCCAGTATAGAACAAAAGCTAGTTTCTGTTCAATTCGGAGCCCACTGTTGTTCCGCCTTTTCACCTCGTACAGGAGTTCTTTGTGGAGGCTGCTGCAAGCTGGGTCCATCCTGTTAGGAAACTCTGTTCAGCTGAACCGATGTGTATCAATGTCCCTTTGTAGAAGAGTAGGATGTGTGTCTGTGCATGTAACCCCATAAAGTACTGTGCAACAACACAGAAAGTAGCAGTTTAGGCATTACCAGAAAAGACGAGGCAACATAGGTTGTTGAAATAGCTGTGAATCCAAGAAAATGTTTCAGTGGTATGACTACTGGTCCACCCCAGGGTATAGTTAATGCTGATTGAGTCAGCTGTCGGAGGTCTCGTTACACAGTTGGGAACATGATACCATCATGGGTGAATCCTTGCCACGTAAGAGTCCAGAAGGCAGGGATCCTTGGTTCATACATTTTGGACTAAGCAGGCACAGACCAGTCCTGTTTTACGTTTGTGGTTGAAGATAAAACAAACAGCTAATGTTTTGCTGTGAGCCAAATAATCTGAACACAGACTGAAATCACTGGGTTCCAGATATGACATTCTACCCTTGGAAGAAGGACGTCAGGATCAGGATAGATGCTTGACCCAGAAGGAGCCCCCGGACTGTGTGCTTTGTGGTAAGCGCTTAGACTCGGTGCTTCTTGAAAAGAAGGGACTCTTAGCACAGGTGACTGAGGTCTCATACTTGTCAAAACACTTGGAAAGTTTTTCTCACTTGAGCCTCTCAAGCACCCCGTGAGGCGTGCTTGAAGTCCCCATGGGAAAAAGAAGGCACAGAACCATTAGAAGACTGGGCCAGGAGGAGACCCTTGACTACTGGACCCTGGGCCCCAGCTTTTCCACCAGGCTCTGAGATGTGCCCTGTAAGGAATGGGGGTTAGATTTGGCTAATACGGTGATGGGACGGAGGCCAGGAGATCCAGAGTACTGACTTCTACCCTCCGGATGGGGTAGGTGCGTGGCCCTTGCGACAAAGAATAATGACCAAGAAAAAGTAGCTTTTTATTTACTGGTGGTTGATCGGGCTTTTCCTTTAAATCCCCAAGCTGGGAGCTAGGTGAGATGGATGGGGCCACACGTCCTAAGCTCAAAGCCTGGGAATCCTCTGTGCTTCCTCTCCCCTCCTCGGCTCTATTCCTTCCTCTCCTGTTTCCACTCACTCTCCTCTTCCCTTAACCGAACAGAGTGGGAAATGCAATGCCTGTATACGGTGAGAAGTTGTAAACTTGTGGCATAACATTTTATGCTCCTTGCTCTGAATGTAAAAGCGGTATAACCAAAATGGCCTAATTATGATGATCATTCCCATATAGACGCTTTGCAACCTTAAAAATGAAAGGCGGATGCAATTAATGCCTATTTTCGTTTGTCAGATTTCGGTGTACATCCCCAACTGGGGATTAAGTAGCTGATGCCCTGTGAATTCGCTTCTTGCACCTATTACTGTCATTTCCTTTATTATAGATGGTTCCCCAAACGCTCATTTCCATGGGTTCCAGTTGTTCGAGAGAGTAAAACTGCACATAAAAAGGCAGATTTTAAAAAAATAGTCTAAACCGGGAATGAAATCAAGGGAACCACAGAGTTGCCTCACCAACAACAAATATTGTTCCTGTCTCCTGTGGATTGAGTCCATGACCCATGGAACCACCTCAGAATAGGACACCAGCTGTCTTCTACCGTTCCCTTGCGGTTTACCCATTCAATCTAATTTAGTTGGATAAATATTGACTGGCACCTATGCAGTGCCGGAGATTTGCAGTGTCCTACTGCTTTTAAATAGCAGGCACGCTTCGCATTTAGGGCCCACGGTCTCTGACCCCTAGAGCTGGGCCTGAGGAGTAAATGAAGAAAGATATCGGTGGTGGACAAAGGGAAGGGAATGACATGGGCTGAATTTCACCGTGTGCCACACATGGGGCTGGGTGCATTCTCGGTGACAGAGCTTCATTATCACAGCGACATTCTGAGGAAGGTGTTACTGTCCCCATGAAACTGGGGGGGAAACCGAGGCTTGGAATGGTTGAGTTGCGATAAAACTCATCCTCACCATTTGTTTTGTTTTGTTTGATTTTTTTTTTTCATTATGGAAAGATACATAGGACATAAAACTGTCTTAAGCACTGTTTTCTTTTAAGTTTATTTTGAGGGAGAGAGCGTTGGGAGTGTGCGAGTGGTGGAGGGGCAGAGAGAGAATCCCAAGTAGGCTCCACACCGTCAGCGCAGAGCCCAGTGTGGGGCTCAGTCTCCCGAACTGTGAGATCACCACCTGAGCTGAAATCAAGAGTTGGGTACTCATTGTAAATTGAGTATCTAAGTTTTAAAATACATGCACGTATATATATACACACAAACATAAATATTTAGAAATATAAATAAGTACAAATGTAAGTACATAAATATATATTATATATCATGCGATATATATGCAATATATTATATATATGTATGTATGTACGTATACATACATACGTATGTATGTATATATGTGTATATATATATATAAAGGTGCAGGGTTTCAGTGGATTTTGAAAGTCAGAAAAACTAGATAAATTCCTATGTAGAAAATGAATAGTTGTCTGCTACTGAGAAGAACACAGGAGGACCATTCTGGTAAAAAGTCACAAAGATGCACATAAGTTATGCAAAGGCATCATGAGGGGTGAGGGGGCCTCCTCGCTCTGGGAAAGGATCCCAAAATGTAGGTCACGAATCTGGTGTCTAAAGGGAACAAGTTAGGGGCGCCTGGGTGGCGCAGTCGGTTAAGCGTCCGACTTCAGCCAGGTCACGATCTCGCGGTCCGGGAGTTCGAGCCCCGCGTCGGGCTCTGGGCTGATGGCTCAGAGCCTGGAGCCTGCTTCCGATTCTGGGTCTCCCTCTCTCTCTGCCCCTCCCCCGTTCATGCTCTGTCTCTCTCTGTCCCAAAAATAAATAAACGTTGGAAAAAAAAATTTAAAGGGAACAAGTTAAGCTGCGGACATTCACATACGCACACAGAACTCAATCCGCCCCTTCCCTGTGCACGCACGTGTGTGTGGGTGTGTGTGTCTGTGCAGGACAAAGGCATAGCTTGAGGTATCAGGACCGATTGTGCACCAGCCCAAGGGGAAGGAGCTGTGGTCCGTGGAATGACTTAAAAGTAGAATTTTGGTAGACAGGAGGTAAGAAGAACAGAACCTCATGCGCATGTGTATCTAAGCCTCTTCAAGGTGCCACTGAAGGGGTACGGTGACCCAGGGGTCTCCAGAGTGACAGCTCCAGGACCAGCTAGTTAACAGGAGGCTGCGAGAGTCCAGGGAAATAGCAACATTCCTGCCAAATGTCCTGGCCCAGCCCATTGAAGCCTGGCTAAACCTGTGGTCCACTGGAAGCACCCCCGGAGAGAAGTTGATCTGGGGGTGACAGCTGGGGCCACTCCTTACCAGCCAAGTGACCTTGGGCTAATAATCATACCTCTCAGAATCAGGATGGCCGTAACTCCTGCATAAGGCAAATATGTGGATTAAGTGAGGTAATTTATGTCAACAGTACGGGGCCACTGCTTGGTGCAAAGAATACAGTCAGGAAATGTCACTCTCTTAATGCCAGAAATAGCTGTCTTTTTTTGTTTTTTAAGCTACAATTAAAAAAATTTTTTAGTTTCTTTGTTGAGAGCGAGAAAGAGAGCAGGGGAGGGGTAGAGAGAGAGAATCCCAAGCAGGCTCCACACTGTCAGCAGAGTCCGTTGTGGGACTTGAACCCACGAACTGCGAGATCTTGACCTGAGCTGAATCAAGAGTCTGACGCTTAACCAGCTGAGCCACCCAGGCGCCCCCTTCCTTTTTTAAGCATTCCCCATGTTGAGATAATTGTCAGATGTTTTCTTCTCTACAATGTGCAAAGGAAGCATCATGACCCTGATTTATCACGGCGGAGGAAACTGAATCTCAGAAGTTCAGGGACGGCCACGGTCGCAGCCGGTAAACGACAGGACCAGAATTTGAGCACACCCTTCCTGTGCCCACCCGCCCACCTCCCTTTGCCTTTCCCTCCTCCGATGCCAGTTGTGGCCTCATGCTGTGGACCTTAAAAAACACCATCTTCCCAAAGGCAAGATAGTGATTTGTTAGGGGTGGAGGAGAACGTAGGCCAAGGGACTTGTATGTCCTGACCTCATCCATTCTTCTCTGGACAGGCGAGGCCTTTGACTTTGATTTCTTCAGACTTGGGCAGTTTGTTCCCACCAACAGGGATAATCTCACTAAATCAGCACCACCCCATCGGGGGAGGGAGCCAGGTGGTGATGCTGAGTAGTCTGAACCCCAGCAGCAATCACGGTTGTTCACCCCATCAGTATCCAAACGAGGACAGGCTGGCAGGCTAGTCGGGCAGAGAGTAGATCACAGAGGGGCTGGGAGGCCCCGGCTTCTCTTGGGGGCGGCTTCCCTTGGGGGCGTCTTCTCGCCCACGAGTTGTTTGTACATTCCCCTGTCGTGTGTGCTGCTGTTCCTTCTAGCAGGACGTGTGGACAGGGTCTGGCACGACGCTGGGACACAGAGTCCACCTTCAAAGCCCTGGTGTTCATCTGATCCCTTGTCCTAACATCCTTGTCATACTACCCTCCTAGGCTGGCTTTTTTTTTTTTTTTTTTTTTTTTTTTGGCCTTAACTCTGGGTATTTCTGAAGATTCCTTCTCGTTCCTGTGGTCCTCTGTTTTCACACAGCTTTGGGGAGGTCAAGAACTTGAAGTCTCACCTCAGGTTTGGGGTGCTGTAAGTGCCACATAGCCCGGACTCCTCCTCTTTGGCCCTTTTCTAGGCTTTTCTGCCTTGAATGCTGCAGAATTCTAACCTTGAATTCTAACCTTCAGAATTTTCTTATTGTCCACCTCTTATTCAAAAACTTCTAATTAGTCTCCATTTTTCCAGCTTAAGCCTTTTCAAGTTGGATCTGAGGCCCATCTTTACCCATTTAATGATTATATCTCAAGAAAAAGATCTACGGAATGAAAATTGAGGGCGACCTCAGTCAACCACGTGGAGAATGGGTATAATCTTCAGGGATGGCCGTCTGCTCGTTTGTGCAGCCTCGTGTCGCTGGGGTTGCACAGAAGGTAGAAACCAACCCGAAGGGATTATAATCGAGGCAAGAAGAGAATTTTCTTGCTCATCTAACAGACCCGTTATTGAAGTGATTAAATTATAATGTCAGGAGTTGTTATTAGAAAGAGGATATTCAGTAGGTAGCAGAGAAAATGTCATGGGCCCTATGTTTTGGTTTTTTTTTTTCCTAATGGAGGATTTGGTGTTTGAACGAGACCACACTGGAAGTAATTCAACCTTTTTAAAAGGATGTGACATTTCCTCCCCATTCGCATAGCGGGCGGGGGTTTGGCGATGTTGCCAGAAATGATGGTGTTTCCACAGAGAGCCTGCTGTTTTCTGTGATGTCCATTCAGGTGCTAGACACAACCTCTAGCTCAGACTAGAGCGGCAGGGAGGCCCCACGTCACACAGGCCAGCCTGGGGTTGTTGGGATCAAGCAGAAAGCTTGTTTGTTTTCTTGCAGGAATAGACTAACCAAAGCCTTACTCTCCCAGAACTCAATCAATGCATTCGCAATAACAGATCTTGAGAGGGTGTGTTAGCACAACCTCAAACTTCCTCTGCTCTGGGATGAGAACGGAGAAGAGAGAGTTGGCCCTCTCAGGCAGGCAGACAGTGTGGTGTCTGTGGAACACAGTGTCAGCAGGACCAGAAAATGGCCAGTCTTGGTGTGGCTGGGTGGCTCAGTCGGTTAAGCATCCGACTTTGGCTCAGGTCATGATCTCGCGGTTCATGGGTTCAAGACCCACGTCAGGCTCTGTGCTGACAGCTCAGAGCCTGGAGCCTGCTTCCGATTCTGTTCCTCTCTCTCTCTCTGCCCCTCCCCTCTCTTTCAAAAATAAATGGATATTACTAAAAAAGAAAAAAAAGAAATCAGTCTTGCCAACACTGTGGTCTTGGACCTCTAGCCTCCAATGAAGGAGCCAGGAATGGGGCCACCATCAGAAAGCAGACTTGCTACAGGCTTGGCTTGCTTTTCGAGAAACCAACGTGCAAAAGGAAAGGTGCAATTCTACCACTAACACTGTATGCCACGTGGAAACAGATTGCTTGGGACATGTAAACCTGTTCCTGCTCTTACCAAAAGCAGTGCGTTTCTCCAGAGAATTATCCAACTGTCTTATGTGGTGGCTGGTGTCTTCAACATCCAGACGGTGGACGAGTGAAGCTTCATGCATGCCCCCACGGTGTTCCATCAAAGCTGAAGTTAAGTCGGTTCTAGGGATGCCGAGCAGTGGGATTCAGGCACAGAGCTCTTTGCCAGGTTCCTGGAGCTGAGAGAAAGGTGTCCTGTCCCAGGCTTTCGAGAAAGAGGAGAGTTAGGTATGCCTCAGGCACTACAACGGTATTGTTCCTTTCAAGTGACCTTTGCCAAATGGCGGGTAACAATGAGCGTGGAATTCACTTTTTGTGCACCTTCTGGGTTGCCCGCTCAATTTTGATCGCTTGCCCTAACGTTGACCCAACCCTGGAAAAAAGATGCTATCCCATTTGTCAGTGCCCTAAAGCCAAACAGTACCAGGAACGTACCTGGAGTGGAACTGAGTTGGGGTTTTTGATTTGTTTGATCGAGGGAGGCCACAGTCTTCTTCACAACTGTTGAGCGTCTCGTCTGGAAGATAACAGAAGGTTGACGTTTCAGGATGTGAGCTTATGTGAGGTGATTTTGGGGAGTGGCCAAGGAAGCAGGGGTTTCGCTCTGGGTCGTGTGCTCATCGGGAGTTTGGGAGCCAGTCTAGGGGTGTCTTCGTTTTTATGTGG
This sequence comes from Acinonyx jubatus, assembly GCF_027475565.1. Classification (NCBI taxonomy): domain Eukaryota; kingdom Metazoa; phylum Chordata; class Mammalia; order Carnivora; family Felidae; genus Acinonyx; species Acinonyx jubatus. Next base: position 84,499,291 of record NC_069391.1, on the reverse strand, counting down.
AATGCAGGGGAAACAGAACATGGCTAAAACCAGCCTTGGCAAGCAGGGACAGTCCCCCTTCCCAGCCGAGAGGGAGAGATAATTGGTTATTTTGGTGGTGTTCACACCTTGTTTTTGTGCTCAGACATGGTTACAGAGTGGGTTTATTTTTGTCTCACTTTATCACAGTAATGGAATGACTTTGTCTGACATTGCCTTCTGGCAACGATAAAGTCCCTACTTCCCGGCCAGCTCCCAGCTGTCAGGCTGCCTTTGTCTTTGTCACCCCAGATAGTTGGAGGAACCTGATCGGAATCGGTGCCCGCTGGACAAGCGGGCGGAGGGAATGCCTTCAAAGAGAGACGGGAGGTTTCCTTCAGACTTGGGTGTACCTCTGCTACAATCAAGGCAAATCAGGGCATCAACACCTCTTCTATTCCATATAACACGAAAATTATTTTAACCCCCCACAAGTTGTAGGGAAAACTCTTGCCCCTGGACCTAACAGTCTTAAAGATTAATACCGGCATATCGATCCTGGAGCCCTAAATCATCTGGTCTGGCTGCCAGGCTTGTGCTGTTTGTGAAATTTGCTTCAGCATCTATGGGTGATGACCATGATTTTTTTCATGTTACTTACTAAAAATGTAACTCCTTGAAAAAAAACAACCAATTTCGCAGGACTATCGCTTCAGAAGCTGTTGTAAAAAGTTTATGAAACAGAGAAAGAACCCGTCCTCCTATTAATTACTTCAACCCACCAACCATCCTCTTTTAATTCCTTCTATCTCTTCCTGTGCATTTAAGAAGTTTTTAATCACATCACACACAGACTATCAGAATCCTCTATTTTATAACAGGCCACCTTGCGTTTTATCTGTACTTTGCCATGTGACTATAGAATCTGTTTGACATTTTTTTTTTCCCAACGGGGAGAGAATTAACATAATACTGTTAACTCGATCTTTGTATAGATTGTGATATTGTCGCGGTACGTCTATTGTCCATTACCACATACAGTCACAAAGTTTTTTTCTTATGAGAAATGTTAAGATCCACTCCCTGAGCAACTTTGAAATCTGTAATAGAGTATCATTCACTGTAGTCAGCATGCTGTCTATTACATCCCCGGGACTTATTTAGTATATAATTGGAGACCTGTGACCTCCTTCAGCCACTTTAATGATTGTTGTTAATGGCTGTATAAAATTTCACATAACATGATCACTTTCTTCGTTCTACCTCTCTGCATGGAAATGTGTAATTTTTTCTTCCTTTTTTGCTTTTTCTTTGCATTTTCCATTTTAAACAGTGCCAGGATAAAGATTTTTCAAGCACGTAGGTATTTTCTGTACTTTCAGGAAAACTGTCCTTTCTACCTGGATGTTTCTAAGATTTTCTCTTTGCCCTGGGAGTTTGGGAGTTTTCCCAGACTATGGATACATGCTTCTCTTCTTCCAGTGATTTTGCCTCAATTCATTAGATTCTCTCAATCTGAAACTTTTTGTTTTCAGGGAAGCTTTTTTGTTTCCTGTTTCTTTTTCCTTCTTTTTCTTCCAGAACTCTACTATCCCCATGTGAGTTTGCTGGATCTCTCGTACAAGCCTCTTTACTTTTCCCACAGGATTACTAGATCTTCGTATTTTTGCTTCTGGTTCTGCTCACTTTATCCTTTTGATCTTCCCGGCCCCTGGAGGTGAGTATCCACAGTTGATGATCTCCTTAAACTCATCTGCTGATATTTTAAGAAATGAAAGCGTGTGTTCCTGGGAAGTCTTCTATCACGTGCTGAACACGAATCTCTTTAAGTGGTCTCGTTAGCGTTGTCCTTGCTCTTTGAAGTTTTTTTAAAAGGTTGCCCTCTGTCTCCAATCAGCTTTATTCCACCAGGGCCTTGTTTATTTTTTGTCTTTCAGGCTGCTGTGCTTTTTTAGTGTTGTTGTTTTTTTTGTCTGTGCTGCTCAGTGGGGTTCAGCTGCTGGGACGCCTGACTGGAGATGGACGGGGTGGTGGGGGCGATGGAGGGTGTGCCAATCTCACCCCGAAAGCTGGCAAGGCTGCAGCAGGAAGCTATCAGCTCCCTATCAAGGCACGGGGGGTGGGGAGAGGGGTGGGGGAGAGTCTCTCTGCTGGCTGTCTCAGGGACAGGTGCAGGGAACCGTTGGCCTACCTATTGAGCTCCTCCTCAGGTCTCTGTAGCCTTTGGAGACCGGCCAGTGTCTGGAACACTCAGGTTGGCCAGTGTCAGTTTCCCCCGTGGGGTCCAGGGATCTCTGTGGGTCAAGCTCTCCCCAAAAGCTGACTCCTTTGGATCCTTGCCCTAGGATTACATTCCACGGCTCCTTGCCCCCCAGGCTCCCACCTGGCTCAGAGGTTTAAAGTTTAAAGCACACCTCTAGAGTCAGTTTACCTATCTGCTGCCTGGACTGGTGCAAGACCCTGGAAAAGTGAGGTGAAGCTGGGTGTGCAGTAGTGTATGTAGGGAAGGCAGGATGCGTTCATGGGCTGTCTTTCCAGAATCTTCTGACGTCATATCTTCCACAATTATTTTTGGTATTTCAGCTCAGTTATTCTTTCCTATTAATATAGAATCACTTAGTCAAGTTGAAAACATTCTGTGGGTTTTTGTTTGAAGAAACAAATTGGCATCTTTTAAATACTGAGTCATGGAAGCTAGGGCTCTATACTCATTCAAGCCTTCCTTAAGCTTCATTATTTTCTCGGTATGAGGTCACATACTTTTCTCATGAAAGTTGCTTTCAGATACTTGATTATGATAATTTTCTCATTGTAATTTTTTTGGAATTATACTAACCTTAATTTTCAAGATGTGCTTTCATAGTAAGAGTTCCTAATCCTGGATGTAGCCTAGACTCATTTGAGGAGCGCTATCCCCAGCATTCATAGTCAAGTTCAAACCTTTATTTTAGAATATTCTTTTTCTTTTAAATTTACTTATTTTGAGAAACAGAGACAGCTTGAGTGGGAAGGGACAGAGACAGAGAGAGAGAATCCCAAGCAGGCCTTGTGCCGTCAGGGCAGAGCCCTATGCAGGGCTGTCTCATGAACAGTGACATCATGACCTGAGCTGAGATCAAGAGTTGGTTGCTTACCGGACTAAGCCACCCAGCACCCCTGGAATATTCTTTAAAAAAATAAAAGCTCACCCGAGAAACAATATAGGGCATGTTAACAGCCCTCACTGTTTGTTCTTTTGGCACTCTACAGGGAACCTTCCTGGGGTTTCTTCTGAATTTCCAGACCCACTTAAGGTTCAGAGATGCCCAGATGGTCATTTCTGGGTTCTTGAATGCCTTCTCTTCCTCTGTCAGTGGAGATGGGAGTTACCTCTGTGCCTGTGTAGCCTGGTCTGGCCAATCACTAGCAAGACTTTAATGTACTTTTTTCAATGTAGCTCCAGAGAAAGGGATCATGAAGTAGTGTGACATTGCGTGAAACAGAAAACCGCTTTCCGCATACTCCATGAGAAAAAAGGAAATTGAAGATTTCTTCCTTTCTTTTCCCCTCATAGCAGAGTTTGATTTAAAAAAATTTTTTTAATGTTTGTTTATTTTTGAGAGAGCAAGAGAGGCAGAGAGAGCATGAGCGGGGGAGGAGCAGAGAGAGAGGCAGACACAGAATCTGAAGCAGGCTCCAGGCTCCAAATCGTCAGCACAGAGCCTGATAAGGGGCTTGAACTCACCGTGAGATCATGACCTGAGCTGAAGTCAGGTGGTTAACCAACTGAGTCACCCAGGCACCCCGAAGTGGTTATTTCAAATTTTTTTTTTCAACGTTTATTTATTTTTGGGGCAGAGAGAGACAGAGCATGAACGGGGGAGGGGCAGAGAGAGAGGGAGACACAGAATCGGAAACAGGCTCCAGGCTCTGAGCCATCAGCCCAGAGCCCGAAGCGGGGCTCGAACTCCCGGACCGCGAGATCGTGATCTGGCTGAAGTTGGACGCTTAACCGACTGCGCCACCCAGGCGCCCCACGAAGTGGTTATTTTAAATAGAGTGGTAAAATAGTACAGGACACATCAAACACATATCCAGTAATAAAACTGTATATCTCCAGGTCCCTGGTCTCCCTGACACTCACATGGACCATCCTGGGGAGTCATTGGGCCAGTGACAGAATGCCTCAATGAAGAGATGATGTTGATCAAGAACAGACAATTTCAAAAACTTACTGGGTTATTGGTTAAATAGCTTAGGAAAATTATTAATAAAATCATTTATTTTCTTGAATTAGGTCATGCTTGTTCATTACATAAAATTAAGAAATGTACGGAATTGTAGAGAGTAAAACCATTTCTTCCTGTCCTTGCCTTTACATCTCAGTACCTTTCCCAAGAGGAAACTATAATTATTCTTCGAAGCAGGAGTTAAGGGCTAATTCATGAATACTGTACTCTTTGTGGGCAATTGCTTTTCTACCACAACCATTCAGCCGTATTGTTGTAGTCTACAATCAGCCACAGACAATATAGAGGGCGTGTCTGTGTTCCCATAAGGCTTATTTGTGGACACTGAAATTTGAATTTCATGTCATTTTCATGAAATGATATTCTCTTGTTTTGTTTTTTTTTTTTTTTTTTTCCACTACTAAAAGGTGTATAAACCAATGCACAACACACCGAAACAGATGGTGGGCTGGATTTGGCCTTTGGGCCACATTCCAAAATCATCCTTGTTCTAGAGGCATTCCAAGCATATTCAATTACATACTCCTGTTTCTTTGAATATTTACTTAAAAACAGGCTCCATGCTATACCTAATTTCCTGCACTCACCGTTTCCTGTTAAAGTTTCCTGGTGGCCATTCCATATCCATTCATAGAGATACCTCCATTTTATCAGTCAAAACCTCCTTTTATCAATCAAGGATGTTCAGGCCTATGCTATGGTGGTTTGAGGGGCATTAAGATTCTTTCTGATCTTTGCCTTTGACAAGTAATGTGGCAGTGAATATCCTTGCACACTTGTGTCCCTGTGGGATTCTGTCTCAATAAATACACGAAGGGGGAATCAGAGCTAATGATTCGACATAAAGAACGGAAGCAACGTTTCTGAGCAGAGTCTTGGCCACTTTCATTAGAGTTCATTACAGGTCATGTCCAGACCAGGCCAAGACCCTGGGTGGTTCTGAATCTTTGCAGGAGACCTTTTTTAATATGGGTCCCAGAGAACGTGGCCTGAGTTTGTAGGTGTAGGTGTGTCTTAACTGCCACCGTGCAGAATAGAGGAGGAAGTGGTACACAGAGGACCCGCCCCTCTGAGTACCTGGAAGGCTCCAAATGACCTTTGAGGGGTATAGGTTAGAGGGTCCTTTACCACCCACAGCGGCTGACTAGCATTTCCCAGAGCTGGAGAGGATGGTATGATGGGGTTTGGGGTAGGATACAAGAGGAAGAAATTTGAATTTTGCAAAGAGGTCATTTCCAGAAAAGATTATGAACTAATTTTATAAGTTAAATTTTATTTTAATGGCACATAGACATCCTCTAAATGAATCCTGTGGGAATCATTTCACAAAGGAAACTGTTTCCTCTGATGTGATTTAATTTATCATAAATCCTATTTTGGATTAACATGGCAAGTGGTATTTACACATACAAAAAGCTTTTGCACCCAAGATAATTGGTACCTTAGAAAATACAAGTAGCCTGTAATGCAAAGTCAGATGCATCCTTGGTCCAGCAAATGACTTAGTCACTCCCAGCTTCTCTTCTTTCACCTCTAAAACAAGAAGGTTGGGATATTTGTTCTCTGTGGTTCCTTCCAGCTTCATGACTATACAAAACGGGGACAATCAAGAAATGCCCAGTAGATCATTTGGTCTAGGAAAGCAGGGACTTGTGTGTATTTTTTTCTTACTATGGTACCCTCCTGCTATTTAGGATAGGGCATGGCATATAGTGAGCCCCTGGAAACATTTGTTAAATGAATGAAAAATGAATATACTAAATGCCCATATTGCAGAAACTTGTGCTTTTGCATTTGTAGATGATTCTTGTTGTCTTCCCCAACTGCCATTCCTCTTTCCAGCTCTGTGATAGACATCTTATGTTGTTTATTTTTTTAATTCTTTTTTTAATTTTATTTTTAAATTTGTTTTTAATGTTTAATTTTGAGAAAGAAAGTATGAGCAGGGGAGGGGCAGAGAGAGAGGGAGACACAGAATCTGAAGCAGGCTTCATGCTTGGGGCAGAGAGAGAGGGAGACACAGAATCTGAAGCAGGCTTCATGCTCTGAGCTGTCAGCACAGAGTCCAACATGGGGCTCAAACCTATAAACCGTGAGATGATCTGAGTCAAGGTCAGATGCTTAACTGACTGAGCCACCTAGGCATCCCTATTCTTTTTCTTCCTTTCTTTTTTTTTTAAAGTTTATTTGTTTTAAGAGAGAGAGAGTAGGAGTGAGTGGGGGAGGGACAGAGAAAAGGAGAGAGAATCCCAAGCAAGCTCTACACCATCAACTCACAGAGTCCAATGCATGAGATCATGGCCTGAGCCAAAATCAGACGCCCAGTCCACTGAGCCACCCAGGTACCTCTAGAAATCTGCTGTGGTTTAAATATCTACCCTCCTCCACATTGCCATAAGTTTCAGGAAAATAGTGATTTCATTTATTTTGCCTGTGATTGGGTTAAGCATGGTCATGTGATTAAGTATTGTGGCCAATGGTAAGTCAGGGGAAAATCAGTGCAGGACTCTAGGACAGTTTCCTCAATGATGAGAAGAGATCCCTTGGATAAGACACCCTCCTAGTTATTGCCATGTCTACTTGACTCCTGGAACTATTGCAGTCAGCTTATAATCAGGGGTGGGCCCGCTGAGGATGGGTGAGAAGCCCAGAGTGACAGCGCAGGAATATGGAAAGATTTTGAGTTCGTGATGATGGTGTTGAAACCTTGAAGAGACCAACTGTGGAGGATCCCTGTTTCTGGATTTTTTATTAAGTGGAATGATGAAGTCTTGGTAATTTGGACAGTCAAGTATTTTTATCACTTGAGGCCAAAATCATCCAAATCATGTCACTTTGCTAGTTATTATGCAGATAACTTGGGTGAAAATTAGAGTCTTCATTGCTGATAAATTACAGTTTAATAGGAAGAACATAAAGGTAGGTTTTTCTCATTGTTTCTTCTGCTATAGAAAATTGTAGGAAGCAAAAACTTAAAATAGAGAAAAGTCTAGTCTTGTTAAAAAAATACCCGTTGCAAATTTTATAAACCTTGTAAATATATTACAGAAATGAGCAGTTTTCACAATTATTTCTTGGGAAAGATGTAGTAGAATATTTCCAATTTAAAATGGTTTAACATTTACACAGATTTTTTTGGGGGGGGGGAGGGCTTTGATTTTTTTTTTTTTTAAGGTTGTACGCAAAAGCAATCTGTTCCATATTTTATGTGAAATTCATGGCAAGAACAAGATGCTGGCATTAATAACCCAATTGATAAAACACAGGCAAAGCACCCACAGCTGTGTCAGTATCTTTAAAATAGAGAAATGTCAGTTCAGTGTTTACTTGGGGTCCCAGCCTAGCAGGGAGTTGGGTGCTGAGGCAAGCTTGGTAGAAGTTCAAGCCTCTACGTGATTAGCTATAGTATTATGGGAGCAAATCATAGGATTAGCTGAGGATAAACTATTATTAGACCTGTCAATATTTGTTAATTGCTGGATGATATATACATCTCCTCTCTTCCTCAACACAGAATCTCTCCCTCTTTTGAGCATACACCCCACCCCCCACACGTATACTTTGAACCACAACAGTTGATTGTACGCTGCCCTTACAGACCGTTTAACTTTTGGTTAAAATGCATTTTTCTAAGATTCTGGTGATAAGTGTCCAAAACCCTGTTCTTATGCTCTTATTCCGGAGATCACTTTACTTACAGAAGGTACCATAGAGTTCTAAGCATAGACTTCCAAAGCCACACAAATGAAGTTGTTACAGAAAATCAGCAACTGGATGATTGTGCTAAAAGAAACCTTGAAACCTTGATTGACAGGTTTTACCAGTTCCAGCAAAGGAGCCTTTCCATTAAGTTACGTGATCATGAGATTCTTAGTCATGAGCTGTCCTAATTTTGATGACCTTATACCCACTATTACTTGCTTTGTTTTGCTTTCTGCGCCCTGCCCCCTCACCATGTCTTCTAACCCCACTCAGTTACCCACACTTATTCTTTCTTGTAGTGTTGATGGGGCGAAAATTTCACCTTCCGAGAGCACAAAAGTAGTCTCTCAGCTTTCCACAGATAGAAGGTGTGAGGAATTACCGCTGGGGCTGGATGGAAGTGAGTGATGGTGGTAGTCACGGGAGATGAAGCCAGGGACTTTGTCAGGAATCCCGTGGAAAAGGGCTTTGTGTGCTAAGATGTAAAGTTTGGGCTTACTCAAGTCACTTGGTCGCGTACCCTTGAGTGTTGGGTAGATGTAGGGTGGAAGCCAGATTACCTAAACCCAGGACTAGGATGTTCTCCATTGTGGCTTGTTCTCTCCTTCAGTGCATGACCTCAACACATGACCTTAACCTCAGTGCCTGCAGGGGTCACCCATAATGGAATAGTATGGATTTGAGAAGGTGGAAGGTATAATAGCCCAAGTCCTTCCTTGGATTGGTGAGGCATAGGCAGATCCACTGAGGGTGTTGGCTGAAGGGTCAATGGCAGGCTTGGACAAGGTAGGTAGTCTATGGCTTCTAAAGCAGAGGGAGTCTAAGGTTAGTTGCCAGACAAGAACAATAGAAGGTGTGAAGCTCATCCAAAATAAGGTCTGGGAATTGAGGATGATCCCCATGGGTCAAGCAACAGGTGAACATAGGTACAGAGTAGGAAAATAGGGGTAAAGATTGCAAGGAGGGAAGAGGGTTCAGGACTCTCTCTTCATTTTGAGCTGGGAGGCTCACAGCCCTTTGTTGTATGTTAGGTTTTTTAAGCCTCTGGCTCCAGAGAGTGTGGAGGAGCTAGTCACTCTTGTGAAATGCACAGAATTGGCACAGAGTGAGTTGTAATTGAGCCCATCCATCGTAACTGAGGTCACATTTACAGTATATAATTTTAATGCCCCAGTGAGGGTGCTTCCTACCTCCTTCTCTTGGTATCTTAGCATGTGTTTTTTGTTACAATGTCCTTAGGCCCTCCACAGGGAGGGTGCTACTGAATATTTACCTGCTAAACATTCACTTGAGGATAACTCAGGCTTTAAAATCAATTTAAATACTCACTTGTTGAAACGTCCCTGAGAACATCGTACCACTGTGGTATCTTAAGGAACATCATTGTCCCAGAAAAATCAGGCCAGAGAGGATTTGCATTTAGAGACAAGAAAGATGGCAGAAGGAAGGAGATAGAATGACCTGTGAAAACCCAACTCCAGGTCCTTCCTGGGCTCAAAAGCAAATCCGTTGCATGTTTTCAAGCAGGTCATACTGGTAAACCTGTTTCTATGTGCTGTGCTAGGATTAATTTCCAGTCAAGTTGTCTGGGTATTAGAGTGCTCAGACTTTGATAACCTTAGCTTGCTTTTAGTAGAGGGATTAGTGTTAGTATGTGTCACTGAACAGTTCATTATTCGTCCGGCTCCCCTTGCCCAACCTAGAGAAGCTTATTTCTTCAATGTCCTTTTTCAGTGACAGTTCGTCTTCATTTCAACCTGTAGATGCTAATGCACACTGAATTCTCGCTGGTGCCCTAAAATGATCAAGGAACCACTGCACTGCATTGCCCACAGACCAAATAGGGCTGCACTCATCCAAGATTTGCTTTTGGGTTGATGACAGTTACTGAACCTTAAACCCATGCCCTCTCGAGAAAAACCTAATGCTCCAGTTGGCAATGGTGCTGATGCTTTTGAAGTTAGTTGAGAGCTAGGAAGAGACACAGCTCTTTCTAAAATAGTTTATGAATTCAGTGGACTACAGACAAGGGCACCGGAAATTTTTTAAAAATCTAAAATAAATGTACAAGGCTATGCCTTTATATGGAACAGAGTTGCAAAAGTTATCTTTTCTAATTTGTTGGAGCCTGGAAACTTCTTTTAGAATCCTCCTGGGCTTGGAGTCCTGAATTAAAAATACTGCCTTTCATCTACTAGATGATCCAGTAAAACCACTGGGGTCTCTAAACTTTCAAGGGCTGGGGTGCCTGGCTGGCTCAGTTGGAAAAGGATGTGACTCTTGATCTCAGTGTCAGGGGTTTCAGCTCCACATTGGGTGTAGAGATTACATACATACATACACACATAGATAAACAAATAAACTTTAAACTTCCAAATGTCATGGTTAATGGATACAAACACACTCATAGCTTGCTCTTGGAAATGGGACTTACCAAAGTAAGATATAGAATAAAGACTCTTGATTCTTCATCTTCTTTTTCCTTCTCCTGCTTTTCTGCTTTGGTCAATGCCTTAGGATGGTGAAAGGGGGATGGGGGGTGGTGTTGGTGAAATAATCATTTTCCTCCTGAAAGGTCTGAAGTTTTTCAGAAGGACCATGTCTTGCATCAATTCACTCATATTTGAGAGTTGCGTTCTTGAATGACCAATACTCCGTATCTTCTCCTGTCCTATGAAATCCATTCCTGTGATTTGGAAATGGTCTGATAAACTTGGGTCAGAAAACCAACAGGTAGAATGCAAGTTTCACAGTGGGCAGAGAGCTTTGTTTTGTTAATTGAAATATCCCAGTATCCCAAGCACTTAGAACAGTGTCAAGCATGGAATAAGTGCTCAAAATATTTGTTGAATAGTAAAAGAACGAATGAATAAGGATGCAGGTATGTTGGTCATTAATTCAGCAGGTCCAGAGAGTACTAGGAGCTATCAGAAAAGCCAACGTTCCTTTATTCTTTCTTCATGGGCTGAAGAGGTTTGAAGCATGGGATAGGAGTAGAGAATGATTTTAGGGGAAGTTCAAGAAAATTTGTAACTTTTAGAGAAAAAAGTCAAAGGAGAAGAAAAGGCTTAAAAATGAGCAAAGAGTTATACCCTAAAGAATTGAAAACACAGACGTGAGCAGAAATTAGTACATCAGTGTTCGTAATAGCATTTTTACAATAGCCAAATGATGGATGCAACTCAAATAGTTGAGCAACAGGTGATGGATAAACAAAATATGTCCTATGCATACAGTGAACAATTATTGAGCCTTTAAAAAATGAATTTCTGATACATTCCAAACATGTATGAACCTTGAAAGCATTATGCTGAGTGAAATAAGCTATAAACAAAGGAATGTATTGTATGATTTCACTTTGTTGAGGTAAAGCAGACAAATTCATAGACACAACAAAACTAGAGGTTGCTAGGGAAGGGGAAAGAGGGTAGTGGTGTTGAATGAGTACACAGTTTGTGTTGGGGATGATGAAAAAGTTCTGGAAATAGGTATTAGTGTGAAGATGCTTAATGCCACTAAGTTGTATACTTAGAGATGGTTAACAAAGTAAGTTTTATGTATATTTTGGCTTGGTTAAAAAAATAAATCACAGGGACACCTGGGTGGCTCAGTTCGTTGAGTGACTGACTCTTGATTTTGGCTCAGGTCATAATCTCATGGTTCATGGGTTTGAGTCGCCAGTTGGCTCTGGTTGAAATTGTGGAGCCTGCTTGGGATTATCTCCCTCTCCCTCTCCCTCTTTCTCAAAAGTAAATAAACATTTAAAAATCAATCAGTCACAAAAACTGATATTTTGATATGCCCAGGAAACAAATGAAACTCCTTTTTTTTTTCTCTGTTCCTCTTTCTGGTACCAAGGACTTTGACATCAGACAGAATCAGCTCAAATCTAAACCCCACCATTTAAGGACGGGGGGCTTTGGTCAAACTAGTTGACCTCACAAAATTCCAGCCTTCTCATTGGTAAAATGGAGATCATAGAAATACAGAATTATGATGTGAGAATAAACATCATATGTATAAAATGCTTTAGCACAGTAGCTGACACAAGGTAGGCAGGCAACAAATGGTCAATTCATCTCTCTCCCACTCTCTCCCCTATTCCTATATCCTTACCAGCCTGCCTGGCATCATTCTCCATCACTTTGATTTCTTCCATTTTGCAAAATCGGGTTCCCTGACCTGGGGCCTAGATTTCTATCAGATGGTATTCTTCCTGGGCTGGGCTCAGGGAAGCATTCCTAGAGAGAAAGCACTTCTTAATCCAGGTGTGTGTGTGTGTGTGTGTGTGTGTGTGTTCTGAAAACTTTATGAACCACCACTTCAACTGGAGCACATATTCCTTTCCTTGTGCCTCGGCGTTGCCAGCCCAGCCTACAAATGGCGCACTGCATCATGGAATTCGGAGTCCAACCTGTTTATTGGAACAACATCTTCTATTCCTTACACCAAAGCGTAAAGGACCTTCCTCGACCCTATGCGTGGATGGCATTAAGGCACTTGCTTCACTCTCCACTTCATAGTTATTTTTATTATGCAATTATGTAGGCATAGTTTTAAAAGTGAAAGAGTTCCGGGATAGAAGGAACATACTTAAACATCATAAAAGCCATTTATGAAAAGCCCACAGCTAACATCATCCTCAATGGGGAAAAACTGAGAGCTTTCTCCCTGAGATCAGGAACATGACAGGGATGTCCACTCTCACCGCTGTTGTTTAACATAGTGTTGGAAGTTCTAGCATCGGCAATCAGACAACAAAAGGAAATCAAAGACATCAAAATTGGCAAAGATGAAGTCAAACTTTCACTTTTTGCAGATGACATGATATTATACATGGAAAATCCGATAGACTCCACCAAAAGTCTGCTAGAACTGACACATGAATTCAGCAAAGTTGCAGGATACAAAATCAATGTACAGAAATCAGTTGCATTCTTATACACTAACAAGGAAGCAACAGAAAGACAAATAAAGAAACTGATCCCATTCACAATTGCACCAAGAAGCATAAAATACCTAGGAATAAATCTAACCAAAGATGTAAAAGATCTGTATGCTGAAAACTATAGAAAGCTTATGAAGGAAATTGAAGAAGATAAAAAGAAATGGAAAGACATTCCGTGCTCATGGATTGGAAGAATAAATATTGTCAAAATGTCAATTCTACCCAAAGCTATCTACACATTCAATGCAATCCCAATCAAAATTGCACCAGCATTCTTCTCGAAATTAGAACAAGCAATTCTAAAATTCATATGGAACCACAAAAGGCCCCGAATAGCCAAAGTAATGTTGAAGAAGAAGACCAAAGCAGGAGGCATCACAATCCCAGACTTTAGCTTCTACTCCAAAGCTGTAATCATCAAGACAACATGGTATTGGCACAAAAACAGACACATAGACCAATGGAATAGAATAGAAACCCCAGAACTAGACCCACAAAAGTATGGTCAACTCATCTTTGACAAAGCAGGAAAGAACATCCAATGGAAAAAAAGGCAGTCTCTTTAACAAATGGTGCTGGGAGAACTGGACAGCAACATGAAGAAGGTTGAAACTAGACCACTTTCTCACACCATTCACAAAAATAAACAAAATGGATAAAGGACCTGAATGTGAGACAGGAAACCATCAAAACCCTAGAGGAGAAAGCAGGAAAAGACCTCTCTGACCTCAGCCGTAGCAATCTCTTACTTGACACATCCCCAAAGGCAAGGTAATTAAAAGCAAAAATGAATTACTGGGACCTTATGAAGATAAAAAGCTTCTGCACAGCAAAGGAAACAACCAACGAAACTAAAAGGCAACCAACGGAATGGGAAAAGGTATTTGCAAATGACATATCGGACAAAGGGCTAGTATCCAAAATCTATAAAGAGCTCACCAAACTCCACACCTGAAAAACAAATAATCCAGTGAAGAAATGGGCAGAACACATGAATAGACACTTCTCTAAAGAAGACATCCGGATGGCCAACAGGCACATGAAAAGATGCTCAACGTCGCTCCTTATCAGGGAAATACAAATCAAAACCACAGTCAGGTATCACCTCACGCCAGTCAGAGTGGCTAAAATGAACAAAACAGGAGACTATAGATGCTGGAGAGGATGTGGAGAAACGGGAACCCTCTTGCAGTGTTGGTGGGAATGCAAATTGGTGCAGCCACTCTGGAAAACAGCGTGGAGGTTCCTCAGAAAATTAAAAATAGACCTACCCTATGACCCAGCAATAGCACTGCTGGGAATTTACCCAAGGGATACAGGAGAACTGACGCATAGGGGCACTTGTACCCCAATGTTTATAGCAGCACTCTCAACAATAGCCAAGTTATGGAAAGAGCCTAAATGTCCATCAACTGATGAATGGATAAAGAAATTGTGGTTTATATACACAATGGAGTACTACGTGGCAATGAGAAAGAATGAAATATGGCCCTTTGTAGCAACATGGATGGAACTGGAGAGTGTGATGCTAAGTGAAATAAGCCATACAGAGAAAGACAGATACCATATGTTTTCATTCTTATGTGGATCCTGAGAAACTTAACAGAAACCCATGGGGGAGGGGAAAGAAAAAAAAAGGTTAGAGTGGGAGAGAGCCAAAGCATAAGAGACTCTTAAAAACTGAGAACAAACTGAGGGTTGATGGGGGGTGGGAGGGTGGGTGATGGGTATTGAGGAGGGCACCTGTTGGGATGAGCACTGGGTGTTGTATGGAAACCAATTTGACAATAAATTTCATATATTGAAAAAAAAAGTGAAAGAGTTCTACAGTGACTTTACTGTAAGACAGTAGTCTCCCTGCTGGTCCCTGACCCTGGCCACCTGGAGACAGGTACTGTTGTTACTGTCCTTAGTGCTAATCTTCCGCTCCCTTTCTACATGATAAGACTTGATGGCTATACCTTGTTTTTTCTTGAGTTAGATATTACCGACTGACTTTTTAGGATAAAAGATGAAAAATTTCCTTACTTAACAGTCTTTCCCTACTTGGTTCCTCCACATTTTCTCTCCCTATAGGCTTCCATTACACACTTTTGGATTATATTAACAGTTGGTGTTTAGTTTTTAGAATGATGTAAATCTCATCCTCAACTATAATATTTTTGTTTTCTCATACAGATACTTGTATTATTTCTCTTGTACAGTTACCTTTTGTTTCCTTGGACATAATAATGACTTAAGTTTGTATTTTTTGGTTAATCTTTTTAAGATCTTGTATATCTGAAAACAGGTTTACTCCACCTTCACATTTGATGAGTAGCTTGAGTATAAAGTTCTAGGTTAAACTAACCTTTCTCCAGAATTTTGAAGCCATTATTACATTTTCTTTTAGTGTCTGGCATTGTTGTTGAGAAGTCTGATGACATTCTGATGTCTGATAGTTTATTGGTGATTATTTTTTTCCTGAAAGTATTTATGATCTGTACTTTGTCAAGTTTCTGAAGTGGTGTGGTGTGTGTGTGTGTGTGTGTGCGTGCGTGCGCACGCATGTGTGCATTTACTGTGTTGGACCTTCTCTGGGCTTTTTCAAACCTAGAAACTCTTGTCTTTCTCTTCGAGTAAATATTCCTGTTATTTACTTGATATTCTTCATTTTCTCTGAACTGTCTTTCTGGAACCCTTTTTGAATGCTGGATCTCCTATATTGATATTATAGTTGCCATGTATTTTGTCCTGTATTTTCTTCTTCTTTGTTTTATGTTCTATATTTTGGAAATTCTTTTTCAACTTTAATTTTGAGTTCTTCTGTGAACACTTTTACTGGGGTTAGGTCTTTCCATTTGTGTCATCTTCAGTTTCTTTCATTAATATATGTCTTTCACCTCCTTGGTTAAATGTATTTCTAGGTATTTTATTCTTTTTGGTGCAATTGTAAATGAGATTGCTTTGTTAATTTCTCTTTGTCATAGTTCTTTATTAGTGTAGAGAAATGCATCAGATTTTTGATTTTGCATCCTGCAACTTTTGTGTCCTGAATTTGCATCCTTAATCTGTTTATTAATTCTAATAGTTTTTTGATGGAGTCTTTAGGGTTTTTAATATATAATAGAATAATGTCATCTGCAAATAGTGACCCTTCCTCCTCCTCTTCTTTTTCTTCTTCGTGCTATGTGGATAACTTGTATTTCTTTTTCTTGCCTAATTGTGGCTAGGATTTAGCATATTATGTTGAATATAAATGGCAAGAGTGGGAATCCTTGTCTTGGTCATGATTTTAGAGGAAAAACTTTCAGTCTTTCACCAGGGAGTATAATGTCAGCTGTGGGCTTGTTATATATGGCCTTCATTATGTTGAAGTATGTTTCTTCTGTACTTGCTTTGTTGAGGGTTTTTTATCATAAATGGATGTTGAATTTTGTCAAATGTGTTTTCTGCATCTATGGAGATGATTATATGATTTTCACCCATTTCTTAAATGTGGTATATCACATTGATTTGTGGATGTTGAACCCTTCTTGCATCCCTGGATTAAATCTCACTTGATCATGGTGTATGACTCTTTTTTTTTTTTAATATGAAATTTATTGTCAAATTGGTTTCCATACAACACCCAGTGCTCATCCCAATAGGTGCCCTTCTCAATACCCATCACCCACCCACCCCAACCTCCCACCCCCCCATAAACCCTCAGTTTGTTCTCAGTTTTCAGGAGTCTCCTATGTTTTGGCTCCCTCCCTCTCTAACTTTTTTTTTCCTTCCCCTCCCCCATGGGTTTCTGTTAAGTTTCTCAAAATCCACATAGGAGTGAAAACATACGGAATCTGTCCTTCTCTGTATGACTTATTTCACTTAGCATCACACTCTCCAGTTCCATTCATGTTTCTACAAAAGGCCATATTTCATTCTTTCTCATTGCCACATAGTATTCCATTGTGTATATAAACCACACTTTCTTTATCCATTCATCAGTTGATGGACATTTAGGCTCTTTCCATAATTTGGCTATTGTTGAGAGTGCTGCTATAAACATTGGGGTACAAGTGCCCCTATGCATCAGTACTCCTGTATCCCTTGGGTAAATTCCTAGCAGGGCTACTGCTGGGTCACAGGGTAGGTCTATTTTTAATTTTTTGAGGAACCTCCATGCTGTTTTCCAGAGCGGCTGCACCAATTTGCATTCCCACCAACACTGCAAGAGGGTTCCCGTTTCTCCACATCCTCTCCAGCATCTATAGTCTCCTGTTTTGTTCATTTTAGCCACTCTGACTGGCGTGAGGTGATACCTGACTGTGGTTTTGATTTGTATTTCCCTGATAAGGAGCGACGTTGAGCATCTTTTCATGTGCCTGTTGGCCATCCGGATGTCTTCTTTAGAGAAGTGTCTATTCATGTGTTCTGCCCATTTCTTCACTGGATTATTTGTTTTTCAGGTGTGGAGTTTGGTGAGCTCTTTATAGATTTTGGATACTAGCCCTTTGTCCGATATGTCATTTGCAAATACCTTTTCCCATTCCGTTGGTTGCCTTTTAGTTTTGTTGCTTGTTTCCTTTGCTGTGCAGAAGCTTTTTATCTTCATGAGGTCCAATAGTTCCTTTTTGCTTTTAATTCCCTTGCCTTTGGGGATGTGTCAAGTAAGAAATTGTTGCGGCTGAGGTCAGAGAGGTTTTTCCTCGCTTTCTTCTCTAGGGTTTTGATGGTTTCCTGTCTCACATTCAGGTCCTTTATCCATTTTGAGTTTGTTTTTGTGAATGGTGTGAGAGAGTGGTCTAGTTTCATTCTTCTGCATGTTGCTGTCCAGTTCTCCCAGCACCATTTGTTAAAGAGACAGTCTTTTTTCCATTGGATATTCTTGCCTGCTTTGTCAAAGATGAGTTGGCCATACTTTTGTGGGTCTAGTTCTGGGGTTTCTATTCTATTCCATTGGTCTATGTGTCTTTTTTTGTGCCAATACCATGTTGTCTTGATGATTACAGCTTTGGAGTAGAGGCTAAAGTCTGGGATTGTGATGCCTCCTGCTTTGGTCTTCTTCAAAATTACTTTGGCTATTTGGGGCCTTTTGTGGTTCCATACAAATTTTAGGATTGCTTGTTCTAATTTCGAGAAGAATGCTGGTGCAATTTTGATTGGGATTGCATTGAATGTGTAGAGAGCTTTGGGCACTATTGACATTTTAACAATATTTATTCTTCCAATCCATGAGCATGGAATGTTTTCCCATTTCTTTATATCTTCTTCAATTTCCTTCATAAGCTTTCTATAGTTTTCAGCATACAGATCTTTTACATCTTTGGTTGGGTTTACTCCTAGGTATTTTATGCTTCTTGGTGCAGTTGCGAATGGGATCAGTTTCTTTATTTGTCTTTCTGTTGCTTCCTTGTTAGTGTATAAGAATGCAACTGATTTCTGTACATTGATGTTGTATCCTGCAACTTTGCTGAATTCATGTATCAGTTCTAGCAGACTTTTGGTGGAGTCTATTGGATTTTCCATGTATAATATCATGTCATCTGCAAAAAGTGAAAACTTAACTTCATCTTTGCCAATTTTGATGCCTTTGATTTCCTTTTGTTGTCTGATTGCCGATGCTAGAACTTCCAACATTATGTTAAACAACAGCGGTGAGAGTGGACATCCCTGTCATGTTCCTGATCTCAGGGAGAAAGCTCTCAGTTTTTCCCCATTGAGGATGATATTAGCTGTGGGCTTTTCATAAATGGCTTTTGTGATGTTTAAGTATGTTCCTTGCATCCCGACTTTCTGGAGGGTTTTTATTAAGAAAGGATGCTGAATTTTCTCCAATGCTCTTTCTGCATCGGTTGACAGGATCATATGGTTCTTATCTTTTCTTTCATTAATGTGATGTATCACACTGATTGATTTGCAAATGTTGAACCAGCCCTGCAGGCCAGGAATGAATCCCACTGGATCATGGTGAATAATTCTTTTTATATGCTGTTGAATTCGATTTGCTAGTATCTTATTGAGAAGTTTTGCATCCATATTCATCAGGGATATTGGCCTGTAGTTCTTTTTTTTTACTTGGTCTCTGTCTGGTTTAGGAATCAAAGTAATGCTGGCTTCATAGAATGAGTCTGGAACTTTTCCATCCCTTTCTATTTTTTGGAATAGCTTGAGAAGGATAGGTATTATCTCTGCTTTAAATGTCTGGTAGAATTCCTCTGGGAAGCCATCTGGTCCTGGACTCTTATTTGTTGGGAGATTTTTGATAACTGATTGAATTTATTGGCTGGTTATGGGTCTGTTCAAGCTTTCTATTTCTTCCTATTTGAGTTTTGGAAGTGTGTGGGTGTTTAGGAATTTGTCCATTTCTTCCAGGCTGTCCAGTTTGTTGGCATATAATTTTCCATAGTATTCCCTGATAATTGCTTGTATTTCTGAGGGATTGGTTGTAATAATTCCATTTTCATTCATGATTTTATCTATTTGGGTCATCTCCCTTTTCTTTTTAAGAAGCCTGGCTAGAGATTTATCAATTTTGTTTATTTTTTCAAAAAACCAACTCTTGGTTTTATTGATCTGCTCTACAGTTTTTTTTAAAATTTTGTAATGTTTATTTTTGACAAAGAGAGACAGCGCGCGCGCATGAGTGGGGGAGGGGCAGAGAGAGAGTGAGACACAGAATCCAAAGCAGGCTCCAGGCTCTGAGCTGTCAGCACAGAGCCTGATGCGGGGCTCAAACCCACAGACCGTGAGATGAAGCTGAGCTGAAGTCGGACGCTCAACTGACTGAGCCACCCAGGCACCCCTCTACAGTTTTTTTAGATTCTATATTGTTTGTTTCTGCTCTGATCTTTATTATTTCTTTTCTTCTGCTGGGTTTGGGGTGTCTTTGCTGTTCTGCTTCTATTTCCTTTAGGTGTGCTGTTAGATTTTGTATTTGGGATTTTTCTTGTTTCTTGAGATAGGCCTGGATTGCAATGTATTTTCCTCTCAGGACTGCCTTTGATGCATCCCAAAGCATTTGGATTGTTTTATTTTCATTTTCATTTGTCTCCCTGTATTTTTTAATTTCTTCTCTAATTGCCTGGTTGACCCATTCATTCTTTAGTAGGGTGTTCTTTTTTTTTTTTTTAATTTTTTTTAACGTTTTTATTTATTTTTGAGACAGAGAGAGACAGAGCATGAACGGGGGAGGGGCAGAGAGAGAGGGAGACACAGAATCGGAAGCAGGCTCCAGGCTCTGAGCCCAGAGCCCGACACGGGGCTCGAACTCACGGACCGTGAGATCGTGACCTGAGCCAAAGTCGGACGCTTAACCGACTGAGCCACCCAGGCGCCCCAGTAGGGTGTTCTTTAACCCCCATGCTTTTGGAAGTTTTCCAGACTTTTTCTTGTGGTTGATTTCAAGCTTCATTGCATTGTGATCTGAAAGTATGCATGGTATGATCTCAGTTCTTTTATACTTATGAAGGGCTGTTTTGTGACCCAGTATGTGATCTATCTTGGAGAATGTTCCATGTGCACTTGAGAACAAATTATATTCTGTTGCTTTGGGATGCAGAGTTCTATATATATCTGTCCAGTCCATCTGATCCAGTGTATCAGTCAGGGCCCTTGTTTGTTTATTGATCCTGTGTCTAGATGATCTATCCAATGTTTTAAGTGGAGTATTAAAGTCCCCTGCAATTACCATGTTCTTTTTAATAAGGTTGCTTATGCTTGCGATTAATTGTTTTATATATTTGGGGGCTCCCATATTTGGCACATAGACATTTATAATTGTTAGCTCTTCCTGATGGATAGACCCTGTAATTATTATATAATGCTTGTAGCGATGTCTCTGGTACTTTGTCTCACAGGGTCCCCCTTAGGATCTCTTGTAGGGCTGGTTTGGTGGTGATGAATTCCTTCAGTTTTTGTTTGGGAGGACTTTAATTTCTCCTTCTATTCTAAATGACAGACTTGCTGGATAAAGGGTTCTTGGCTGCATTTTTTTTTTTTTTTTCTGTTCATCACATTGAAGATTTCCTGCCATTCCTTTCTGGCCTGCCAAGTTTCAGTAGACAGATCCGTCACGAGTCTTATATACCTCCCTTTATATGTTGGAGCATGTTTATCCCTAGCTGCTTTCAGATTCTCTCTTTATCCTTGTATTTTGCCAGTTTCACTATGATACGTTATGCAGAAGATCGATTCAAGTTATGTCTGAAGGGAGTTCTCTGTGCCTCTTGGATTTCAGTGCCTTTTTCCTTCCCCAGATCAGGGAAGTTCTCAGCTACGATTTCTTCAAGTATACCTTCAGCACCTTTCCCTCTCTCTTCCTCCTCTGGAATCCCAATTATGCGTATATTATTTCGTTTAATTGTGTCACTTTGTTCTCTAAGTCTCTCCTCATACTCCTGGATTTTTTTTATCTCTCTTTTTCTCAGCTTCTTCTTTTTCCATAATTTTATCTTCCAATTCACCTGTTCTCTCCTCTGCCTCTTCAATCCGAGCTGTGGTCACCTCCATTTTATTTTGCAGGTCATTTACAGCGTTTTTTAGCTCCTCCTTGCTGTTTCTTAGACCCTTGATCTCTGTAGCAATAGATTCTTGGCTGTCCTCTATACTGTTTTCAAGCCCAGCGATTAATCTTATGACTATTATTTTAAATTCATTTTCTGCTATATTGCTCAAATCGTTTTTGATCAGTTCGTTAGCTGTCGCTAATTCCTGGAGTTTCTTTTGAGGAGAATTCTTACGTTTTGTCATTTTGGATGGTCCCTGGGGTGGCGTGGAACTGCAGGGCACTTCCCCTGTCCTGTCTGGAGTAATTTGCATTGGTGGGCGGGGCCGCAGTCAGACCTGATGTCTGCCCCCAGCCCACCGCTGGGGCCACAGTCAGACTGGTGTGTACCTTATCTTCCCCTCTCCCAGGGGCGGGACTCACTGTGGGGTGGTGTGGCCTCTGTCTGGGCTACTTGCACACTGCCAGGCTTGTGCTGCTTCGATGGGATCTCACATATTAGCTGCAGTGGATCCGCAAGGTGCGTGGGGGGAGGGGGGGAGGAGGGGCAGGCTCTGCTCGCTTTGCCTTTGGTGGTCCACTTCAGGAGGGGCCCTGTGGCACCAGGAGGGAGGCAGACCCGTCGGAAGGATGGATTCAGAGAAGCACAGTGTTGGGTGTTTGCGTGGTGCAAGCAAGTTCCATGCCAGAAACTGGTTCCCTTTGGGATTTTGGCTGGGGGATGGGCGAGGGAGATGGCGCTTCCCAGAGCAGTTGTTCCCCGCCAAGCTGAGCTGTGTCCTCCGGGGTCAACAACTCTCCCTCCTGCTCCCTGAGCAGAGCTGTTGACTTGTAACATTCCAGGTGTGAAGTCCCGCTGGCTGTCAGAACACACTCCATCTGGCCCCTCCACTTTTGCAAGCCAGACTAGGGGGCTCTGCCTTGCCGGGTGGGCTGGCTGCCCCTCCACCCCCCTGGCTCCCTCTCGCCAGTCCGTGTAGCACACACTGCCTCTCTGCCCTTCCTGCCCTCTTCCCCAGGCCTCTCGTCTAGGCTTGGCTCTGGAGAGTCCAATCTGCTAGTCTTCTGGCGGTTTTCTGGGTAAATTAGGCAGATGTGGGTGAAATCTAAGCAATCAGGATGCAGTGAGCCCAGCGTCCTCCTACACCGCCATCTTCCTACAATCTCATGACTCTCTTAATGTATTATGAATGTGGTTTGCTAATATTTTATTGAGGATTTTTGCACCTGTGTTTAACAGGTATATTGACCTGTGATTTTCTTTGCTTATGGTGTCCTTGTCTGGTTTTGGTATCAGGATGATGCTGGCCTCATAAAATGAGTTGAGAAGAGTTCACTCCTATTCTGTTTTTTGAAAGAGTTTGAGGCCTGGTATTAATTCTTCTTGGTGTGTTTGGTAGAATTCACCAGTGAATCCAATCTTGTCCTAGACTGTTATTTGTTGGGAGATTTTTGACTATTGATTTAATTTCCCTACTAGTGATTGGTCTGTTTAGATTTTATCTTACATTGTGTTTCAGTCTTAGTAGGTCATATGTTTCTAAGAATTTATCTATTTCTCCTAAGTAGTCCAACTTGTTGGAGTATAATTGTTCCTAGCAGTCTCTTATGATTCTTTGGATTTCTGTGGTAAGAGTTGTAACATCTCTCTTACATTCCTGATTTTATTTATTTGAGTCCTCTGGCCTTTTTTCTTGGTGAGTGTAGCTAAAGTCTTGTCAATTTGTTTAATTTTTCAAAGAATCAACTGTTTTATTGATCTCTATTTTTTTTAGTCTCTATTTTATTTATTTCTATTTTTACCTTTGTTATTTTTTTTCCTTCTACTAACTTTGGACTTCATTTGTTCTTTTTCTAGTTCCTTGAGTTATAAAGTTAGGTTGTTTATTTGGGACCTTTTTTCTTTGTTGCAGAAGGAATTTATCACTGTGACCTTCCCTCTTAGAACTGCTTTCATCACATCCCACAAATTTTGGTATATTTCCATTTTCATTTGTCCGAAAGTAGTTTTTACTTGTCTTTAGATTTCTTCTTTGACCTATTGATTGTTCAGTGACATGTTGTTTCATCTCACATATTTGTGAATTTTCCAGTATTCCCCAGGTGATTAATTTCTAGTTTCATACTATAGTGGTCAGAAAAGATGCATGTGATATGGCAGTATCAGATTTACAGACCTCAAGTTACATTACAAAGCTGTGGTAAACAAAAACAGTGTAGTAATGGCACAAAAATAGATAGGTCAAAGGAACAGAATATAAAACCCAGAAATAAGCCCATATTTAATATACAGTGGGGGAAGAAGCCTCTTCACCAAAAGTGTTGGGAAAACTGGACAGCAATATATAAAAGAATGAAACTGGACCACTTTCTTACACCATACACAAAAATAAGCTCAAAATGAATTAAAGACCTAAATGTGAGCCCTAAAACCATACAAATCTTCGGAGAGAACACAGGCTGTAATTTCTTTGACATTCGCCACAACAACATTTTTCTAGATATGTCTCCTGAGGCAAGGGAAATAAAAGCAAAAAATAAACTGTTGGGACCACATCAAAATAAAAAACATCTGCACAAAAAGGAAACAGTCAAAACTAAAAGGTAACCTACTGAATGGAAGAAGATACTTGTAAATGACATATCTGAAAAAGGATCAGTATCCAAAGTTTAAGAAGAATGGGTACAACGCAACACCAAAAAATCAAATAATCCAATTAAAAAATGGGCAGAAGACATGAGAACACATTTTTCCAAAGAAGAGATCCAGATAGCCAACAGACCCATGAAAAGATGTTCAACATTGGCTCATCATCAGGGATATGCAAATCAAATCCACAGTAAGATACCATTTCACCCCTGTCAGAATGGCTAAAATCAAAGACACAAGAAACAAGTGTTGGTGAGGATGTGGATGAAAAGGAACCCTGGTGTGCTATTGGTAAGAATGAAAACTGATGCAGCCAATGTGGAAAACAGTACAGAAGTTCCTCAAAAGTTAAAAGTAGACCTATCTTATGATCTAGTAATTGCACTACTGGGTACTTACCCCACATATAGAAAAACACTAATTCAAAGGAATACATGCACCCCTATGTTGATTGAAGCAAAAATAACCAAATTATGGAAGCAGCTCAAATGTCCACTGATAGGTGAATGGACAAAGAAGTGGTGTATATATTCAATGGAATATTACCCATAAAAAATAATGAAATCTTGCCATTTGCAACAACATGGGTGGATCTAGAGAGTATAAAGCTAAACAAAATAAGGGAGAGAAAGACAAATACTGTGTGATTTCACTCATACCTAGAATTTAAGAGACCAAAGACATGAGCAAGGGAAAAAAATCACAAACCAAGAAACAGACTCTTAACTATAGAGCGCAAACTGATGGTTACCAGAGGGGGACGTAGATGGGGAGAAGAATGAAATAGGTGATGGGGATTAAAGAGTACATATATCATGGTGAGCACTATATGAGTAACATATAGAATTGTTAAATCACTATATTGTACACCTGAAACTAATATACCACTGTATATTAACTATACTGGAATTAAAATTAAAAACTTAATAGAAAAAGATGCTTGATATAATTTCAATCCTCTTAAATTTATTCTTTTAAGAATAAAGAATATTCTTTTAATTTATTTGTTTAATATTCTTTTAATTTATTTGTTTTCTGCCTAATATATGATATAGCCTAGAAAATGTTTTATGTGCACTTGAGAAGAAAAAGTATTCTGTTGCTTCTGGATAGACTATTCTGTATCAACCTGTCAAGTCCATCTGGTCTAGTATGTCATTTATGGCTGATGTTTCCTTATTGATTTTCTGTCTGGATGATCCGATGTAAGTGGCATACTAAAGTCTCCTACTTTTACTATATTGCAATCTATTCTTCTGTTTCTCTTTAGATCTGTTAGTATTGTTGGGTGTGTAAATATTTATAAGTGTTACATCCTCTTGTTGGGTTGACCCTTTATCATTACGTGACACCCATCTTTGTCTCTTACTACAGTCTTTGCTTTAAAGTCTATTTTGTCTGATATAATTATAGCTGCTATAGCTTTTGGTTTTCATTTGCATAGCATATCTTTTACCGTATCTTCACTTTCAGCCTGTGTATGTCCTCGAGTTTAAAATAAGTCTCTTGTAGGAAGCCTAAAGATGGGTTTTCTTTTTCTTTTTCTTTTTAAGTCCCTCAGCCATTGTCTGTTTTTTGATTGGAGAATTTATTCCATTTACATTTACAATAATTATTGAAGGTATGTACTGCTTTTAAGGAAAATAGACTGTGGGCACCATCTTAGTGCTCTCCTTTTGCCTTGCTCCAGTTAACTGGTATTTCCCAGAAAAGAACTTATATACTTACCTGAAGCCCCAATCTTTGTGCCTCCTACCCAGAGGACACTCCCATATTGCCTGGCTCTGGTGACCATGAGGATTTATGTTTGTGGGCCCACAAGACTGTCTATATTTGCATACTTTTAAAAGCTCCTGCTGGGATTTTGGCTTCCATTCAGCCTAAATCTAGCTGCTGAGATCCTCCCCTTTGTGGTACTGAAAGTTCTTGGTACATCGTCAATTCCTGTGAGCTATTAAAATATAACAGGGTGCTTGGGCAAGTACAAAGGTTAGAAAACAAAGAGCTGCGGCAAGGTTGAATGACAACGTTCATATATTACACAGGAGCACTCCTTCAAGACTGGGAGAGAGAGTTGCTTCATCTCTTGGATACAAATCAACACAGAAGAGTCAAGCAAAATGAGGAAACATATTTGGAATATGTTCCAAATGAAAGAAGATAAAACCTCAGAAAATAAAACATTAATGAAATGTAGATAAGTAATTTACCCAATGCATCTGAAGTAATGGTCATAAAGATGCTCACTGAACTGGGGAGAAAAACGGATGGAGAAAGCAAGAACCTCAACAAAGACAAGGAAAATACAAGAAAGTACTGAATAGAAGAAGTCTCATAGCGGAATGATACCATAACTGAAATTATTGAAATAGTTCAATAATGAAATATACACTGGTAGGGTGGGGCACAACAGCAGACTAGATGAAGCAGAAGAAAGGATCAGTCAAGTCAAAGACAAAGTGGTGGAATACACCCAACCAGAGCAGCAAAGTTTATAGGAGTTCATCACCACCAAACCAGCCTTACAAGAAATATTAAAAGGACTTTAAGCCTAAAAGAAAGGGCATTGATTAGTAACAAGAAAACACATGAAAGACTAAATCTTAGTGGAAAAGTGAACATACAGTCTAGGTAGTGGATTAATCACCTAGAAAGCTAGTGTGAAGGTTAAAAGATAAAAGTAGTAAGATAACTATAATTATAATAATTAAGGGATACACAAGATAAAAGAATGTGACATCAAAAACGTGGTGGGGAGAGTAAAGATGTTGAGGCTTAGAATGTTAACTAGACATACACATGCCAGCTGTTACATGTAAACCTCGTGGTAACCACAAAAGAAAAACCTACAGTAAATACACAAGGGTATAATAAGAGAAAGTAACAGAAACATACCACTGAAGAAAGCCATCATGCCATAGAGGAAGAGAGCAAGAGAAGAAAGGAACAGAGAATAACCATAAAAACAGCTAGAAAAAAATAATAAGATGGCAATAAGTATATACGGATCAATATTTTACTTACAGTATTTAACTTCTAAGAGCTTTTCTTAGTCTCTGAGTGTTCCTTTTAAGAGCATCTTGTACTTACTTTATACATTGCAATATCGTTTGTCTCCAAGCTATGATTTACAAGGGTTTTTTGGACAAGTTCTTCTGTTTTTTCCATTGACATTCTTTAAGTTTTTGTTTTCTCTTTGTTTAATTTAGTCTCTTTGTGGAATGTTTTTCTAAAAATTTGAGTGATCCTTGGCTTTGAGTGATCCTTGGCTTTTTCTTAATAATGGACTGAAATGATGAGTAAAACTGTGCGTGAGCAGGGCTTGGTGACTGGTGGTTTTCCTTACCCATGATAGAGTCCAGGGTTTGGCCATTTTGAGTGGGAATTCCAATCATTGGTAAGTGCAGATCCTTTTTCTTGGTCGAATCAAAATCTCCAAATTCTGGTCTGGTGTGTATGAAGATAGGAATATAAATCTGGTTGAATCATTCTGGAAACTAAGAAGGATTGGAGCCTTTGAAATGGACGAAGTGGGTTCCCAACTTGTTTGCTATATTTTTATACAGTCTTTCTCATTGATTACTTCCAGAGTGTATGTAAACTTGTGGACAACTATCAGGATTATGGGAAAAAATCATCTGGATTCAAAGGAAAAATCTAAGG
Source organism: Acinonyx jubatus (assembly GCF_027475565.1). Taxonomy (NCBI): domain Eukaryota; kingdom Metazoa; phylum Chordata; class Mammalia; order Carnivora; family Felidae; genus Acinonyx; species Acinonyx jubatus. The sequence goes on along the minus strand of NC_069391.1, from coordinate 84,471,674 downwards.
GGTCTCTTATTTGTTGTATGGGTGGGAGGAGGTGGAAATATTCTTTAAAATGCTAAATTTTAAAAAATTGGATGCCAAATGAATCCCCACTAATAGGGACAAGATTAAGTAACCTGTGGTGCAGCCACATCATGACATATTATGAAGCCTATAAAAGTCATAATGTATACCAGCATACATTACTAGGAAAATGGTCATTACATATGGCAAAATATGCAGCCTATAAGATATGTGTAATAGGATAGTGTCTTTTCTTTAAAAAAAAATGTTTTATTTATTTTCGAGAGAGAGAGAAGAGAATGAAAGGGTGGGGGGAGAGAGAAGGAGACGCAGAATCCAAAGCAGGCTCCAGGCTCTGAGCTATCAGCACAGAGCCTGAAGCAGGGCTCAAACCCATGAACCATGAGATCATGACCTGAGCTGAAGTCAGATGCTTAACTGACTGAGCCACCCAGGCACCCCTAGGATAGTGTTTTTTATTTAAAACAATCAAGAACTTCCTCACTCTATAGTTTCTGTCTCCATAAACATTTCAGGAGTAAGACAAGGGATTTGTTGATACGCTACTCCAGGGGACAGAGCTCTTCAGAAATAAAGACAAAAAGTTATCTTTTTGAAAAAAAAAATGTTTTCCCGTGTGATACAGCTATAAGGAAATAGTTTTCCCAGTCATTTTGGCTCTTTATTTTCTACTTCTAATATTGTCATCTGTATGGCTCACAGATGTTTTTGCACGATTATTTGGCCAAATTAGGAAGTGTATGGTGCAAGCCCTATGACACCAAGTAATCTAATAGCCTGTAGCAAGTATCTCTGGCATGAACTCAGGGAACCGAAGGACTCTGGTGCCATGAGGCATATAAAATGAAGAGTGAAAGTGAGCAAGTTGGAAACATCTTTGGAAAAAAACCCAGCTTTTTTTTGGTTTTATTTCTGACCTTAAAGGGAATGCTTCTAGTTTATATCATGATTGAATATGAAATGGCTATTGGCTTAACATTTCTATATATTTTTATCATTTTTAAGAAATGTCCTTGTAATCCTGACTTTCAAATAATTTTTATTTAAAAATGCTTAATAAATTTTACAAAGTGCCTTCGGGACATTTTTTTTTTCATTGTAAGACTTGTCTCATTTGATCCATTGATATGCCACATTAGATTAGTTAAATTATCCTAACATAGTTTGAGAATTATGATTTGGTCATGGTGAGTTATGTCCTTTATATCATTGAAGTTGATGTGGTAGCATTTGGTTTGGGATTTTTTACATCTGCATTCATAAGTGACACCAATCTACAGGGGCATGTATGTGATTGCGTATGCATGTACACAAATCATCATTGTCAGTTGTAGAACAGGATTATTTTACTTAAAAGCAGAGCATCAAATACATGAGCCAAAACTGATAGAAATACATGAAGCAAAAGAGAGTATACACTTGTAATTAGAGATTTCAATACATTTTTCTCTCAATCATTGATAAGACAAAATCTGCAAGGATGTGGAAAATTTGAACAACACTATCAACCAATTTGATTTGACATAAATTGAACACTCCACCTGATAAGTGCAGAATACGGTCTAAGTGGACATGTGACATTTATCAAGATAGATTTTATTTTTGTGGTTATTTTTAGTGTTTTTTTTTTGAGAGACAGTGTGAGTGGGGGAGGGGCAGAGAGAGAGGGAGACACAGAATCTGAAGCAGGCTCCAGTCTCTGAGCTGTCAGCATAGAGTCTGACATGAGGCTCAAACTCACAAACCATGAGATCATGACCCAAGCTGAAGTTGGGCGCTTAACCAACTGATCCACCCAGGCGCCCCTATATTCTTGTGTTTAGATCTTCATATATTTCATATTTATCCCTAAGTATTTCATATTTTTAATGATCTAAAAAGTACTGTTATTTTAAATTTCAATTTCCAATTGTTGCTATTAAATATAGAAAGACAATATTTTTATATTGCAATTGTATCCTGCAACTTGGTAAATACACTTGTTAATGTTAGTGGGTTTTTTATGGGAAATTTCATGGGATTTTCTATACAGATTATCATGTTGTCTGTCAACAAAGAAAGTTTACTTTTTTCTTTCTAGTATGGATGCATTTTATTCATTTTTTTTTCATGCCTTATTGCACTGTCTAGACTCTCCAATACAATGGTGAATAGAAAGGGTGAGAGAAAATGTCTTGTTCCTGATTTAGGAGGAAAGCATTCAGTCTGTCATTATTAAGTGTGTTATTAGCTCTAAGCATTTGGAAAATGCTCTTTGTGAGGTTGAGGAAGGTCTTTTTCTAGTTTGCTGAAAGTTTTTTATCAGGAGTAGATACATTTTGTCAAGTTCTACTTCTGTATCTGTTAGGACAATCATAGAGTTTTTCTTCTTTTAATCTACTAATATTATAAATTACATTGATTTATTTTTAAATGTTAAACCAGCCCCGCATTTTACAGTGAACCCCATGTAACCATGATGTATTATCCTTTTTATGTGTTGTTGGGTTTGATTGGCCAACATTTTGTTAAGAATTTTTACACTGATGTTCATCAGGGATATTAATCTGTTTTCTTGTAATGTCCTGGTCTTATTTTGGTATCAGAGTCCCTTTGGATGAGTTAGGAAAGATCCTCTTTTTCAGCTTTCTGGAAGAGATTGGGTAGAATGGTATTCTTTCTTTCATAAGTGTTGGGTAGAATTCACTAGTAAAGCCACTTGGAAGGCCTTGAATGACAGACTCAAGAGGTTGGCCTTTGCTCTGAAACCTTCACAGGCTCCAATGGTAAAAAGATGAGGTCCACAAAGTGTGTTTGGGGAAGTTGAATCTGGCAGCTTTGGGCAGGAAAGAGGCTGGCAGCTCTAAGTACTAGGAGCAACATTATATTATTACTTCCCAAATTCCTGCATGACAAAGCTCGGCTCACTCTTTCACAGGCTGGAGGAAATTCTCCACACAGAAAGGGGAATCCGTTTGCTGAAAACCGAAAATTGGCTGGAAGATGCTTTTTCTTGATGGAGGGGCAATGAGGGGGCTCCAGCCATTGTCACTTAAAAATGACCCTTGGTGGCCAGGGTTTCTCGTTCAGCTAAATAAATCCAGCCCGGTTGGACACTTGCTTCATGAACTGCCAAGACCACAGTCAGATGGCAGCGTTTTTAAGTGACTGGTTTTTTTTTTGTTTGTTTGTTATTTGTTTTAGGAAAGGGATTATTTCAGATTTCCCTTACAGGTTGAGAGAGTCAGAAAAGAAACACAAATCTTAGGGACTTTGCCACTTTCCCCCAACACTGGACCTTTGTTGTTTTGAACAAGTCCAGCCACCTGTTCTGGGCATGATAGCCTCCAAATCCCCTTCTGCCCTGTTGATGAGTAGTGAAGAACAATACTGCAATTTGATCATCTGATGGCAGCAGCCACACTCGGAGAGTTTCATTGTATTGCATCAGTGCTCGGGATAGGTGAGTCCAGGCCAGTGCCAGCCAAAGAGCTTAGTAACTAAAACTGCAAAATAACAACGTGAATGAATTGAAGACTGAAACCATTGTATTCTACCAGCTCTTTTCAGCGCACGAGGGAACATCTTTCCCCAGCTATCAGTCGTATGTGAATAGCTTGAAGCACTTTTCTGCCTTGCAACTCAAACGATGCCTACATATTAGAAAAGCTGGCACACACCTTTCTAATATAATGTGCCATTGGGAGGGAGGCACAGGTGACATCAATGGAAAATTCGGTGGATTGGGGAACGGCTTTCACTTGGCATCCGTGTGAGTGACTTAGCATTGTCAACATGGGTGGTGTCACTTTAAACAGAAAATCCTGCACAGTGAGTTTCATTGTAAACTACACATCCGTGATGTCAAACTTCCATAAACTCTCTTTCTGGGAAGTCAACCTGCAAATTGTGCGCAAGGAAAATGTCTTTTCTTCCAAACAGCCCTGGGGGGGGGGGGTGGGGAGTGGGGAACAAACTCACATATGGGTAGTACACATCTGTTATCCCATCTGGTCCTTAGAACATGTATGTGGAAGGGACTAAGTCACATTTTTTCATTGACTTATTTTACAGTTGCAGCAATGGAGGCTTGGAGATGAAGAGAATTTCCTAGGATTATAAAGGAGATAAGTGGCAAAGCAAAGATTGGAATTCAAACCTCTGAAGTCTGGCTTCTGTGCTTTTCTCTTGATGGCACCTTGCTTCTCCGGAATGAAAATACGGACATGGTGATTAAGAGCTAACCAGCTTGCGGTACTCAAAACACACATACCTGGTACTTCATAACACAGGGCAAGCCAGTATTACTCCCCTGGATTTGAACATTTTAGAAAGAAATTCCCACACGTTACATTTCCATAGAGAAAGAACCATTGTGTTTTGCTGGTAAGTAAGATATTATTTCGGTCCATTTAATACACTGTTTGGATGATGTTTCAGAGACCTGATGAATAGAATCTTAGGGGAAAAAGGAGATAGTCTTAGAAAATGTGAGTTTACTTAAATGTATAAATTAGAAATTCCTAACTTGGGGTGAGGGCATTTTTAAAATCCATACATAGGAGGAGGTACAGGACTCCCTGAAATGAAAAATGAAAATTTGTGCGTATGTTTCTTTCTGGGAGTAGTTTTTGGTTTTGGTAGACACTTTTTTTAAAGTTTGTTTGTTTATTTTGAGGGAGAGAACAGGTGGGGGAGGGGCAGAGAGAGAAGGAGACAGAGAATCTCCAGCAGGCCCTGCACGGTCAGTGCGGAGCCCCACGCGGGGTTTGAACTCGCAAACTGTGAGATCATGACCTGAACTGAAATCAAGAGTCAGATGCCCAACTGACTGAGCCACCCAGGCACCCCTGTTCGGTTATACTTTTAAAGAGGAGTGTGTTTCTTGAAGAACCATTACTCTGATGGGCGTAGACATAGTTCCTTCTTTCTGCTACCAATGCAGTCCCCAAAGATTTTTCCATTTCTTGAGCTCCCTGAGAGCATGTTGTCTGCCTGCCATATTGATCTGGTGCCCATTAAACGTGGCTTTCTTTGTCTTGTTACTTAACTGCATGTGTAAGAAAGAGGGACTGTGTCTCTATTATCTATGTGTTTTTTCAGAGTACCCGGAACGCTGCTGTGTATGGAGTAGTTGTTTACAGGGGCAGGGGGCACCTGGGTGGCTCAGTCAGTTAAGCATCAGACTCTTCTTGATTTCAGCTCAGGTCATGATTTCATAGTCTGTGAGTTCGAGCCCTGCTTCAGGCTCTTTACTGACAGTGTGGAGCCTGCTTGAGATTCTCTTCGTTCCTCTTTCTCTGCCCCTCCGCTGCTCACACTTGCCCCCCCCCCCCAAACAAACAAATACACATAAAAAATCACAGATTGAAGAATGTCAACTTTCAGCACTCTGATCACTAAGTCAGATTTTATCATTAACTCATTTTGCAGATGAAGACATCAAGGCCTGGAGATGAAAGAGAATTTACTGGGATTATAAGGCAGGTGAGTGGCAAAATGAAGATGGGAGCGTGGATCTTTTAAATTCCTGCCCTAGAGCATGCGGAGGCTTGTGGGATCAAGAATTTTTGTAGCCATGCTGTATAAGGTAATTAGTTGGCAAATCGAGTCTGAAGACAAAAATGAAGTAACCGGTGTGATTTTCAAGTATCAGGATAGGTTTTCAGTGGTCTCCGCGGGATATAGAAACTGAGGTGAGTGTTACCACATTTAGCGTAATCCCCTTGGCTGCTTGTGCGTTCGTTTCAAAGATGGCGCCTTTGGCTCTAAGGGTGTTCTGTAAGGTTTTCTTGTTGGGACCGCCATGGAGGGTCTCCAAATGCTCTTAACTGGCGTGTTAAGTTATCGTGTTCCCTGACGGAACACACAGTGATTTTTCCTGTTCCAAAATATTAAGTCTACCCTCAAGGACGGAATTGCTACAATGATATGTGTGCCAAAGAGCTTTGTGTTCCCTGAACGTATGTTCACAGAAGGACCTCCAATTTGTGTGGGGTATGGGATTTCATTCCCATAGATAAATGATTTCTTAAGGGAACTTCTTGTGAGAGAAAAGGTGCAATTGAAGGCCTACACTTTGGTATGCTTGCTAACAAAATCTTGCTTGTATTCATGGGATCAATGTAGCTTAACAAATAGTATTGGGGCACTTAAAAAGTGCTTAACTTTGCAGTATATGTGCTGTGGGAGGGGCCACAAACTTTACCAATGCTCCGTTATTTTTTTTTTTAATTTTTTAAAATGTTTTATTTATTTTTAACACAGAGAGAGACAGAGTGAATGGGGATAGGGCAGAGAGGGAGACCCAGAATCCGAAGCAGGCTCCAGGCTCCGAGCTGTCAGCACAGAGCCCGAAGCGGGACTCGAACTCACAGACCATGAGATAATAACCTGAGCCGAAGTCGGACGCTCAACCGACTGAGCCATGCAGGCGCCCCACCAATGCTCCATTCTTAAAGCAGTTGTATTTCACTCAGGAAGCCACATGTAAAAATAGGCAATCTCAGTCTAATGGTGTGCATGTTATTATAGAATGCTGGTTAGGCACGAGACCTGTGACTCAAACTGGGGCAACAGGGAAGCCTTCCTGGAGGAGGTGATACCTGAACAAAATCTTGGAGAGTAAGAGCCAAGTGATAAAGACAAGAAGACACTGAGAGCAGAGAAAAGAGCATGAGAAAAGGGACAGTTTTGTGTATGAAGCAACTCTGTGTGTGAGTTTGGGGGAGGGGTGGTGTTTAACAGGGGGTTGCAAGCAGTACAGCATCCAAAAAGCCACCTGATCTCGCCTTATAAAGTTAATAATTCATGATATCAGATGGAGTCACTCTGCCCCCTAAGCACCAGATAGTGTGGGCTGGAACTTCCATTCTCCATCCTGTGGAAAGTCCACTTTCTTCACCAGAGACTTCTGGAAGCTTTACACTCTGTGGATCTGAGCTCTCACAACTCCTAAGTTCATTTGAGTTACTGGATTGTTCTGAAAGTCCCTTCCTTGTTCTGCCGTGTCAGCCCAGACCTAGGCCTGGGCTCCTTTCTAGGACTTTCATCAAAAGCCAGTCACACCAGCCGTCACGGTGCCATAAACTTGACCAGAGGGCAGGAGACGTGACAGCGTTGGGTTGGGGGCACAGAGAATGTGACCTGTCCACAGTTGTAGGTGACGTGTTCCTGTGGCCCGCCCGCTTGAGCCCCAATGTCCATGGTGTACCGCCTTGGTCCTTCCCATCCCTTCCCCACCCCTGGTCCAAGCCCTCTTGGGGTACAGTGCCATTCAGCCATCTTTAGAGAGGGGAGGGGGGGTCCCCCACCCTCAGCTGGGGACTCTCTTGGTGAATCCAAAGGTTTTCCTCCTCTATTCGCAACATAGAAATTTCCCTTCCCAAGAATGTTGCCAGCCCTCTCCCAGGACAAAAGGAGCTACAGTCAGTTTGGGTTAAAAGCAACCTTTTCCCAGCCCAACTTCCCTGGATTTCTGAGAGAACTCACTGGTGTGCCACTGTAGGCAAATTGGCACTATAAATTAGGCCCCTTGAAATCTTATGTGCCCCCTAATGGAGACCGTTCGCGGAGGCCTGGAACACAGTGCCCGCTGCCGGGAGGGAGAAGCAAGGAGACGAGCACGTAGCCTCTATGCTCAGCCGCCTCCTTGTGGGAGGATCCCAGATCCTGAGATAAAGAAGCTTGGTTTTCTTTTCTGAGTGGAAGCAGGTACTGGGGCTGACGTCTGAGAAGAGGCTGCTTCTTCGGTCTCAGAACTGTTTGTTAATATTCGGCTTCTACTCTGTGACATGCACGGGGGCCCTTCAGAGCCTGACCTTGCTTCTTCCTACATAAAGGAAAAAACCAGGATCCTAGGATGCTTTTGATTTTCCAAAACATAAAAAACTTTTGGTTTTTATGCTCAAGGTTCACAGGCTGTTGCCGAGTTTCTAGCCTTCTTACGAGAGCGAACATTACACTGCGGGTGACTGAGGGTGCTGTCTGGTGGATGGGGGTCTCCTTGCTGGGTCACTTGAGATAGACCTTTTCTTCTTCTCCGCCTGGGGCCTGGTACCAACTGTGTCAGACAAGTACCAGCCTCCGTGACCTTAGGGTGTCTTTTGACCCAGGACCCTGAAGTTTCTTAGGGAAAGTGGTTTGGAGAATTCTCCAGTGCCTCTAGGGGTAAGGCAGTTAATATGGAAAATAGACAGCAGTTGAATAGATGGAAATTGCTCGATCCCGTCCAAAGCCATTACATAGATGTCAATGGTGCCGCCTGCAGAAAACCTGCCTCTAGAGGACATTACTTAAGAGCCTGCACAGAGCTCCGTACCAGAATGACCCTGCCAAGCTGTGACCCCGGGGAGGGCTCTACCTTGAAGGTAGGAAAGAACTCCCTTTGAACAGGTGAAACCCTTGTACTTGGGTGAATTGGGAATTACGCTCCAGGCTCTTTTCTTCTCGATTCAGGCTTGCTTCCCAGCTTCCATGCAGCCTTGTTGAGTTTGTCCACTGATGCAGGGATGGTGCCTGTCACCCCTGCCCAGTCGGGGGGCAGCCGAACTGATACCGTGCAGATAGCACAGCTGAGCTAGGAACCAGCTAGGTTCTCCTGAAGGAGGGACCAGTCATGACAGGTTGGCCACTCCGGGAGAAAGCCTGTGCACATCCCTGCAGGCCAGATGTGGAGTAGAGGTTTCTTGTACCCCCACCAGTCCAGCCCAAGCCATGGCCTTCTACCTGCCTTCCTGCTGTAGCCCGCTAATTGATTTCCCTGTTTTTGCCATTATGTCCCTGCAATCTATGTCAGCAGATCAGTCAACGTGATCCCTTTAAGATGGGAAGTCACTCTCCTGCCCCCAAACCCTCTAACGATGCCCCGTCACTTAAAATGCTAAATTCTGGGGTGCCTGAGCCTGGGGCTCAATTGGCTAAGTGTCACACTCTTGGTTTGGGCTCAGGTCATGATCCCAGGGTTGTGAGATTGAGCCCCATGTAAGAGCTCTGCACTGAGTGTGGAGCTTGCTTGGGATTCTCTCTCTCTCTCTCTCTCTCTCTCTCTCTCTCTCTGCTGCCCCTCTCCCCTGCTTGCTTGCTCACTTTCTCTGTCTCTCTTTTGCTTGCTCTAAAAAAAAGACTTCTAAAAATTTTTTAACATTTATTTTTGAGAGAGCACGAGCAGGAGAGGAGCAGAGAGAGAGGGAGACCAAGGAGGGAGACACAGAATCCGAAGCAGGCTCCAGGCTCCAAGCTATCAGCACAGAGCCCGACACGGGGCTTGCACTCACGAACAGTGAGATCATGACCTGAGCCGAAGTCGGACACTTAACCGACTGAGCCACCTACCCACCCCCCAAAAGTCTTAAATCCCAGTCATAGCCCTTGAAATCTACACCACTAGGTCTTTGCTTTTCTCTCCTCCCTCTCTACCATGGCCACTTCAGCTATGTGGCTGCCTTGCTTTGTCATACAAGGATCAGGCAGGTTCCTGCCTCAGGACCTCCCACCTCTGCTGTGTCCTCAGTGGCTCATTCCCATACCTCCTGGTCCAGCATCTCTGCTCAGGTCACTTCCTTGGAGGGCTTCCTTGACCACTGTACCTAAAACAGCACATTCTGTCATTCTCGGTCCTTTACTCTGTTTGGTTTTTCTTTGTAGCTCTTATCACTATCTGGCATATTAAATGTCTGTTCTGTGCCTGACTCCCTGCTAGAATGAGCCCCGGGAAGTTTGGGGCTTGGGCCTGTCACTAGTTCCCCAGAATCCAGAACAAAGCCTGGTACATGGGAGGTGTTGACCAAATGAGTGAAGCGAGGACAGAGAATGTGGGGAGTGTGTGTGTGTGTATGTGCACATACATATGCACCTTCTGAAGGGTTGGTCCACATACATCCTTCCTCAGTTTCATTAAAAATCCAAGAATGTTTTGCATTAACCCATAATGCACATTCATACTAGGACATATGAAGTATAAAACCATCTATGATACTTTAGTAACCGTCACTGTAGGCCCCCAGAGGCCAGTTGGTAACTAGTTATACCTAAAACCATCGTCCAGTGTTGATAAGCCCTCCTCGGGAAATCACAGGGCTATTCTTTTGGGTCGGCCCAAAAGGCAAATGGGCTTTTGGCTTTAAAAGTCCTCATCCTCAGCAAAGTTCACATGTAAATGGGTGAATGTAAGAAAACATAAGCAACCATGGGTGTAAAAATCTGGTCTGTCTTCAATCAACAGGTAGGCAAAAATGTCTCCAAAGGAGAGACTACAGCTTTAGTTAAATGTTCAGAACCCAAATTTAGCATTCTCCGACATGCTCTAGATTATGGGCCCATCACATGATGGAGCCTGATGGATCGAAAGAGCATGCTAACATGACCTTCTGGAGCATTGCAGAGTTTCGCATTGTCCCTTCCCACTGATGAAACAGACCTCTCTGTATAATTGAACCAGTAGCCTGTGCCCTCTAATCAGTAGAGGGCCGTGCACACAAGACTTTCTGCAAAGCCTCCAGAGGCAGGAGGATTCATCTTTCTCTCTTGGGGGTAAAAACCAACGGCCAAATGCTAGCATTTCAAGGGGACACCCTTGCAAATGGGATTGAATGTGAACGTGCAGACCACAATCAGATCTCCAAGAGGGCACAAGTGAAACATTTTAACTTCTGTTCTTTTTATTTTATTTTTTTTAATGTGTATTGATTTTTGAGAGAGAGAGAGAGAGAGCATGGCTGAGCGACTGGGGGAGGGGCAGAAAAAAGGAGAAAAGTGATCTGAAGCCGGCTCTGAGCTGTAAGCACAGAGCCCGATGCAGGGTTCCAACTCATGACCACGAGATCATGACCCGAGCCAAAATCGAGAGTCGACTGCTTAACCAGCTGAGCCACTCTGGTGCCCCTGACTTACTTTCTTTTTAAAATGAACACTGGTTTTTTGGCATGAGAGAGGAAAACATTAGTTATTTGAATGAAGCACTTGATATGGGTTGGGTTGCTTCTTTTTCTTTTTAACATTTATTTATTTTTGAGACAGAGACAGAGCATGAACAGGGGAGGGTCAGAGAGAGGGAGACACAGAATTTGAAACAGGCTCCAGGCTCTGAGCTGTCAGCCCAGAGCCCGACACGGGGCTCGAACCCACGGACCGCGAGATCATGACCTGAGCCAAAGTCGGCCACTTAACTGACTGAGCCACCCAGGTGCGCCCCTGCTTCTCTTTCTTATGAGAAGCCAACGCGAGTGGGTGTTACTTCCATGGGAGGCCAGGGCTTGGATGGCAAGCAGTTAACATGCGGGTATAGCTAATTAAGTAGTGGAAGAAAGGTCCAAACTCACTGCTTCCTTCTCACTGCACAGCTGGTATTCACTCAACCTTTCATTAAGTGAATCCTTTTATTCATTGAGGACTTACTCTGGAACTTTTAAAGATTTTTTCGGTGGGGGGAGCAATTTCTTTTTCCCTCAACTTAGTTTTCTCCTCCCCCTCCCCCCACTACTGTTTCTGATTCCTCGAGCCAATATCAAGGTTTAGCACACAGTAGGATTTCAACAGGGGCTTACTGCTTAGAAAAATTTCAGATGGAATATCTCTAAGACTTGTAAGCATTTAGGTTTGTTGTGTGTGAATTTCTTTTACTTTTCTAATTCGAATTTTAGTTAACACACAGTGCAATACTGGTTTCAGGAGTAGAATTCTATGATTGCATGCAACACCCAGTGCTCATCCCAACAGTGCCCTCCTTAGTATCCTTCCCCTGTCTATACCATCTCCTACCCACGTCCCTCCATCAGCCCACAGTTGGTTCTCTTTTTTTTTAATGTTAATGTTATTTTTGAGAGGGAGAGTAAGAGACAGAGAGAGAGAGGGAGGCAGAGAGAAAGGGAGACAGAGGACCCAAAGTGGTCTCTGTGCTCACAGCAGAGGGCCTGATGCGGGACTCAAACTCAGGCACCATGAGATCATGACCTGAGCTAAAGTCGGATGCTCAATGAACTGAGCCACCCAGCATCCCTGCTCTCTATCTTTAAGAGTCTCTTGTGGTGGAATTTAGGAAACAAAACAGATGAACGTACAGGAAGGGGAGAGAAAAGAGGTAAGGAAAGCACAGGAGAACCCTAGGTGAGTTTCAACACAAACCACTTAGGAGATGATGGGGGTAAGGTATCAAAATGATTTTTACTTGTCTGTCAAGACCAGTCTTGTCCTGCCACCCCAGGGGGCTTCCTCCTTGAGGCCACAAAGCATCTGTTCTGTCACGCACAGGGAGGCCTAATATTCCCTGGTAAGAGTAGCTTTGATTTTCATTTCTTTCATGGGAGGAGTGGGAAGGGGGAGTTGGAGAGGGTGAGGCTTTTGCTTCTTCTGGTGAGACATTAACTGTACTTCTAAGTGTGGCAAGGAAGGTGACATCTTCCATCCTTTGAGGACCTTTTCCAGAAAGGGGCGACTGAGCCAGTGATTGAGTTGCAAAAAAGGAGAAAGACGTGAGGAAAAGCTTTTTTTTTGGTTTGTTTTAAGTTCTGTAGGAAAAAAGGAAAGGCTTACGACAGTTATTTCAAAAAATAAACTTTTATTTAAGTTACATGTACAGTTTATTAATAAAAGAAAGATGTTTATCTACAGGTCAGCAGGACTGGATGTGTTCCCAACATGAGACTCTAGGAGTTGAGGATCCTGAGCGTTAGAACGTCATCATACGCTCTGGACTCCTGAGGCATTACATGCTCGTAAATCACATTTTGGTATCGAGTGACATTTTAGAAGGGGCAAGACCGTTTTTTCAAAGCCAGTCATTTTATTTTTTCCCCCAAAGAATTCTTTCCCTCAGTGCGTGTGTATAAACTGAGATAAAACCCAGGTGTCAGGGGTGGATTCCAGAATACCTAAGACCCATCAGTCAGTTGAGTTGACCCAAGTTATTGTCCTTCCTCTCTGCTTGGGCGTGTCTTTCCTTAGGAGAACCTTACAGTGTGTGACAGGGGGTAGTACAGCTTGTTGGCTCCAGTATCTGTCTACACAGGAGCGATGTTGCATGCCCAGCGCTTCCTTCAGACAATCTTTACCTCTCACGTTGCAATCCAGTAACCTGCTGCTACTTGATATAGACGGCCAAGGAAAATAACACTGGGACTTCTGGCATCTTGGCTCACAGCATGTAACTGACAATATTCTTCTGTGCTGACCTGTGGGGCCGCTAGTTGGCTACTTCCGGCATGCCCCCATATTGGACGCCAGCCATGAAGGGCATCTGAGACACCTAGGAAACTGCTCAAGGACCCCTAACATCGGTAGTGAAGGGGACTCCGCAACCGTGTGGAGTGACATCCATCTTAACCTTGACACAGCTCTGCCTCCTTTTCTGAGAGGGGAATGGCAGTAAGCATGTAGAGTTTGGAATCTGCTGTTATCAGTGGCCCCAGTTTTCCCATCTATAAAATGCAGACATTGACCTACCCAGGTCCCATAAAGATCACATAAAATACATGCCAGCATCGATCTAGCATATTCTTAAGCATACGGTAAGAAGTGAAGGGAGAGTCAAAGCGTGTGAGCTGCCATCCAAACACTGTGCAGGCCACCAAAAACTCGTTTCCGTGTCCCAGGCAGTAAAGCCAAAAGGTCGAGGCAGAGATACACCAGCTCTGTTTCTAGGATTCAAATCACGTAAGCCTTGAAGACTTTGTAACTGTATAAAGGTGATACCACCACCTGAATTTCCCACCTCGATCTCATCAGACAAGTGTCGCGGGAAACAGTTGGGACAAGGTCTCATGCATGTTAGGCTCAGTAATGAGTCAAGTTACTGTCACTCTCACCGGTAAAGTCACTTAGCACTTTCGAGATGGTGCCACAACAAATAAATGGAGGCGTAGCATCGAGAGCGATCTCCAGCGGGAACGCTCGCCTTACACCCGCTACGTCCCAAGCACTGTGCTGAGCCCTTCTGTAGACTCTCACTTAACCCTCACCGTGGCACAGCAACACAGTCCGCACCACGTCCACCTCGAGAAGGGCTTAGCAGCTTGCCCAAATGACCACATCAAGACCGACACCACAGTCAGTGCTTGTGAACCTCCTTGCTGCCAATCTGTGACTTTCTCCTTAAGCAAAGTGAAGAAGCAAACTTTAGATGCTCTGCTCCCCTGCAGAGCCCACGACCCACCTACAGCCTATCTTAGGCTTCCTTCTGAGATCATCGCTAGTAGGTTTACAGGGAGACTGTCAGTCGGTGGTCCCCCTTGGTTCCTGTTTCTTGAATAAGCCAGGCTCAGAAGTGCTCAACGGATTTGGGGGACACAGTAGAGATGACACACTCCTGTCATCTGTTCTTTAATAGCTTATCTGCAGACCCCCCAAGATTCATGCATAGGACCTTGCTGCTTACTCATGTTCAGCTTTTGATCTGTGAAAGCAGACAAGGATGATGTACATAGAAGGCTTACTCCCCCTCACATGAAACCGTTTTGACTTGGAAAAGTTCCATGCTTGACTTGAGAGAAGTAAGTCCCCAAAATGCCATTGTAGAATCTTGAGATTCATGTCTCCTATATTTGGAAACAAGGTATCTTTGGAGACTATTTCTACTTCTACATATTCCTGAACCTCCACAGTTTAGGTCCATGATGTGGCTGAAACATTGATCATATAATTCCCAGTTTTTCCAAAGAGTCAGGCTGGTTGCTTAATTGTGAAACCGTGGAGCTCAAACTCCATGATCAGGACGAGCAGGTTGTGTTCTAAATTCTTGAACCTAAGTTATCACAGCAAAAGTGAATAAGCCATTTGCAAGTTTCCTGCCCACTAAAATCAGGGATTCTAGCTTCCATTTGGGTTCAAAAGAATAAACCTCTTCACTAGGTAAGAATTTTAGAAAATTCCTCTAGTTAGACTAATGAGATGGAACATTACACCAGCATCTTTTGCCTTGGGGGGTGAGAAGAGTTAAAAGGTATACTTCAGTGAGGTCTCCCATTTGTAAGCATTAAACTGAAGAGTTAGTCCTTTTCAATGCCCTGTAGTTTTGCTATTTAAAGCCCGTCTTCTCATTTTTTGAGAAGGGCTATCTGACTTCCAAAGATACAAGGAACAGAAGTAAGTGCCAAAGTCGAAGTCTCTCTCTCTCTCTCTTTTTTTTTTTTTTTGCCTTGTGTTCATCAAGAATAGAACACTGGAGGCTTGAAGATGATGCCATGGCTTTAAAATAGCTGTAAGAATGTCTTAAGGGGGTTGTTTGAACAACTGGGGGTACTTGCTTGCCAAACAGACAGCTTGCAAAGGCCACTTAAAAATTTGGACTCAGGGACGCGGCTGGATTTCATTACCAGGGGCCACAAATGTATTTACTCATTGTTTACCAGTCTTTGCAGCAAGTCCTAAAGTCTCCGGAGGACCCACTTTCAGTGACTGTGTACGACTCACTTGATTCCAAGCATCTTCCCTCATTGTTGGATAAGTTTCATATTTTACCTCTTAACTAACTCTCGCCTTGTCCAGTAAACTCTGTGGACATAGCAAACTTAGGCCAATATGTTTCATGTAGGATTCTTATAGCTCTTATTTGGGTACTGAAGCCCAAGGCTCTAGTTCTTCATAAAGTGTCATTACATGCTGAATTGACCAGCCATATTAACTATTCTTAATACGTAGTTACTTCGTATCTTCAGCACTTGAGTTAGAGTTTCTGTCCTTGGCTACTTACAGGGGGTAGGGCAAGGTAAAAGATGGAGGTTGGAGACTCTTAGAAGGTTGGAGACTGGGACCTTGAACCTAAAAGAATACGGGCGGGACTGGAATGTAAGAGGAGATGATGGAGAATAATGCTTGATTTTATTCTTAAAAACTATGGCTTTGGGCCTTAAAGTTGACCTCGTAATGGGGGAAAACACTGGTATCTTCAAGCTTCCCAGGAGGGAACTTTGTGTTGCTCCAATTAAAAAAAATAAATCAGTGGGTTTTGTAGCATAGGGTCAAAGTACCAGACAACCAAAGGGCCTTCAGAGTTCAGATACGATGAATGCTAACCTACTTATCACATGGGCACTTCAGATACCCTATGTCGGCGGGCCACATCCTGTTTAGTATAGTGACTATTTGAAGAGGAAGTAACAGGTGGACACTTGAAGAATCCTGCCTTCACGGCTACAGCCTCTTCCTTCTATATTCCGGAATTGCACACCCCCCAACAAAAGCCCATGCCTTTCACCTTGATCCATCTGACCAAAATCACAACAGGTATCTATTAAACAATATGGCAGAAGCAACTTCATCTTGGATTGTTGATCTCTGCCTAAGCCACAACCGAGGTGTCAACTGCCTTACTTATATTCCACGTGCAAGTGGAATGGGAGTCACCCACCGATCTGTCATCCACTTATCTCAAAATACCTCTTCATCCTCTTGCTCCCGCATTGGTCATTTAATCCCAAAAGGAATCCTGCCTTCTGCAGCAGACTCCGCACCTCATTTTGGAATTAGAGCATCTTCCCAGGAATTCACGCCTCCTATCTTCCCTTGCTTGCCCACATCCTGAGACTTGAGAGAAACGAGGCAATGGCCAACCTGATGGAAAACTTATTAAAGCCCCGTGCTCCTTTTTCTTCTACCCAAATTCCTTATCTGCCCTTCATACTAAAAATGTCAGACATTTTCCATAGAAGGAATCCATGCCAGCCAGATTGAAAAATTAGAAGGTACTGCAGGTTATCCATGAAGTCACATTGGAACAGTGGTTTTTCAAATGTTAGCTTACATCAGAATCACCTGAAGGGCTTGCGGAAACATATTCCTGGACCCCACCCCCAGAGTTTCTCATTCGGCAGGTCTGGGAAGGGACCTGAGAATTTGCATTTTTAACAAGTTCTCAGAGGATGGAGATGTTAACCCCACTGAGAACCACTACCTTAGAGTTCAAGAATGGCACTGAATGTTACCTCTCCAGCCCTCTTCATGGAAGACTGTGTACACGTATAAAAGCAGAACATACTTAGCTCAGGGACAAGAAGCACTCATCCTGGAGCTACATATAATGATAGGACACGGAAAACAGAGACTTAAGCATGAAGAAGCAGAATTGGCAGAAATCTTAGCACAGGTTTCTAGATCAGGGAACAAATGAATGAGAAAAGGAACTTTCCCCTGAACAAGAGGAATTCTAGGTATAGGCTAAGTCAGCTTCTTTTACAAAATAAATAATTGGGGAACAAATATTAAGTGGTACCTTGTTCTCTTGGTACTTGGTTGTAAGAGAAAGTAGCCAAATTACAGGCTTAGTTATGCAACATCAAGGTCTGTGTCACGTAGCTCCTATAGTTCATTAGAACGCTTGATTCTACTCAGGCTGTTTATAGAAGTTTATCCTAGAGGAATAGGCACAAACCGTGGGTAAGCTGCTTGGTTTAATTGTTTTAGCACTTGAAAAAAAAAATGTACAGTAGTTTGAACACTCAGTCTTTGCAAGCCTCCACTGAGGTCCAAGGTTTCATTCATACGTACAAAATTAGTTTACAAATTTTTTGGCAATTTCATCTTAGTAACCCGTTTTATCCTATTGCCATTGTCCCAACCGTTGAAAAAGTTTACAATAATTTACATAGAAATATTTTCAAAGTGCTTAAGAATAGTGATTGTTTTCTGGGATATTTACAGATGGCCTATACAATGTATGTACAGGTGGTCTACACTATAGCACAAGTGTCATTGCTGGAATATGGCTTTCTAGGGAAAGTGCATATTTGGCCAGATGTGGCAATACTGTCTAGAAGTTCAAGGGTTAGATACTTGGTAACCACATCCAAAGCTGAAGTAGAATGTGGGCAGGGATATTTACAAAAGTCATATAAAAACGGTCAAGTAGACAAGCTTGATCCATGTAAAGATATCTTGATGTTCTTCCAGACTGGAGGAAGAAAGACTTCAGGCGTTGGCTCGGTTACCATTCCGAAGTGGGGGGAGGGTATTGGTCTAGACCTCAAAGGTCAAGACTCGTCTCAGAAGTCAAGCTAGATCATCATCTGTGCTTACAACTGATATCTGTGAAAGAGAAAGAGTGCAGAATGAGCTTGGTGGTCACTCACTGGTAGTAACTCCAGTCTCTGAAATGAAGGACCTTGCTTTTGGGCTGGTCATTCAGAGACCAAAGGGGCATCCAAGGAAGTCAGATCTCAAAAAAGTATTGAGTTGTGTCCTTGATGCATTTTAACTTGAATCCATTGGTATCTACTTGGTAGACAGAGAAAACAGTGGAACTGATGCTGCCATTCTACTTAATGATCTTAAGTAGAATAGGGAAAAGACACATGTGTGCCATCAATTGACCACCATTCTTTGTTTTGCCCAAGAGCTTGAGAGAGGGAGTGCTGAGTACTTGTTTGGTTCACACTCTTTCCTAAGTGAAGGCCAAATACTCCAGTTGCGTTTCAACTGAAGAACAAGCAGCTGACTCTGCTGCTGAAAGGAAGCTAGCTATAGTAGGTGGGATAGGCCACTTCCAAGCATTTGGTATTGATGGCTAAACGAATCTCGCTTAATACACTGACTTTAAGCCAACTCCCCTATATAGGATGTGCTAATTTTTAAGTGTCCAGTAGACTGCGGCCTTAACAGTTCAAATAGGAGCCACTTGGTTCATATAAGTTGGTACATACATTTTCCATAACCAAGAAATATCTCCAATAGTACAGTGATGACCTTAGATCGACTTACTTGCTCTATATGGGGCAGATGCTTAGCAACTGACTGGCATGTGTTCTAACAGGCTAGACTGTCTACTCTCCAGGTGGTAGATGTATTTGGTGGCTCTGTGATCCCAATGGCTCTTTCCAGCCCAAGCAACCATAGCTTGAGTCAGCCGTCTCCTTTCCAGAAAGTCCTACAGCAAGCCATGGTGTATCAAGACACAAAGCTGACTTACTGCTGGGTACGTGTGTCCAACAGAAGCACTGTGTCTGCCAATGTCTATTGACAAGTCCTCTTCGGTAGTCTTCAAGTACACAGGATTGTCAAAGTTCATGCTTTTCATGTTCTTGTGCTGCCAATTCCGCCACATCAAATAGCCACCCACCGCTGCCATTGCCAAGAGCACTGAAAAAAGTGAGAAGGTGACTAGGCAGCCTCTAGTCTCAAAACGTCCAAAAAAAAGGGTCATGTTCAGGGATCGGTGATAGGTGACATGAATACAAATTTTAGGTTTTAGGAAGTTGGCATGGCTAAATGTTGGAAGATAAATGGGTCAGGAGCTTGAGACAAGTTCAGACCAACGGTTAAGTGTCACTCTGTGGACTGGTGCTAAGTTCCACACAGCCATGTGGGCGAGTGTGGAGTCCTGGGCCCCTTCCTGGGCCAACTGAATTAAAATTGCACAAGTTTCTGGAGGGCTTTCCAAGTGTTCCCCGAGGCGTGTTAGCTAGGCTTAGAATCCAGTATTTGAGGACAAAGTGACCCTTTTAGCCCAGTGCTTTAGAATCCTCATGCCCAAAAATTGCTCTAAAAGTTCTTTCCCCGGAGTTTAATAATTCTTAACCATTTTTAATTTACTCTGTACAAGTCCTCCAACTCCTCAGGAAGGCATTAAAGTATCTGTATGTCTCCCCTGTGTGACGCATCATATACATTTCAAAGAGGGGAATAGACCTGTGTTCTTTACCTAAAGGGACGTGTTGTGAAAGGGGAAGAGCCAGACTAACAACTGTGAAGTAGAGAGCAATCAGCACCATTCATGGAATAGCTGAGAATTTACCACTGCGAGTCACTGTGCTAAGTATACCATCGAAGAGAAAGGTATGGACTCCGTGTGCCATGCTAGGGACAGAGTGAATGTGGTCAATGTTACGAGTACTGTGACCATGGGAGAGGGGTCTCTAGATGGATGAGAAATGTCCATCTGGTGGGTGGTGAACAAATTCATCAGACCCAGATACGTAGGGAATGTACTTACAGAGAGGAAGGATGGCCCAGGCAGCAGAAGTGCCTTTCGGAGGAACAGTGACCTCTGTTACCGCTGTGGTCACATTGATCCCTACAGGAGAATAAAAGGGATCGGTTTAGATGGACCTGAATTCAGACTTAGAAATGTATCCGTCTGGCGGAGCACCTCATACCCTGTGCTCGTTACTGATGTTTAGTATCTACTGCTGTGTATACCAGGAGCAACTGGTCTACAAGTATTTGAGAGGCACGTGCTAGAACAGCTATTTCACTAACAGTTTGCTAATAGAAATCTTAATAAGTCAGAACAGGCTAAGAATTGCAGGCTCTAAGTCTTTGGAGTTCAAATGCATGTTACCAAGCAGGGGCAGAATGAGTAGTTACAGGCTGCATTAATTACATAAGCAATAAATACAGGGAGTGTGGCTGTTAGTTGAGATTCACAGTTGGCAGTACTGGCCCAGTACCTCCAGGAGCTAGTCCACTAGTTGGCGAACTTTCTATTGTGTTGAAACCCTTTGTCTCTCTGTAAGTCACAGTAGTTGCAGTACCTGAATTACAAAGACCAAGAACCTGGTTAATGCCAAGGTTCCAGAGTGGCTAGCTGTTTCGTCCAGATAAATCATGAGAATGGTTACTTAGCACCACGGGAGACAGACAAATCACTGCTGAGCTAAAGTTGCACGGCCAAGGCTGAAAGAAAGTCTTCATGCAAAACCAAAGACACGTAAGACTTGGGACAGAACAGTCAGCATTTGGAATTTGACAATTCAAGAAGATGCACAGCCACACTTACCCCTGTCAGCACCATCCTGGAAGTTACAAGAAACGCTCTCAAAACCAGATTAGCAAACGTACTATTCTTACTGTCAGACTGCCTTGCAATGACTTTCTTAGTAAACTGACCTAATCTCTGCAGGGACTCCTTAGTAAGCTAATAAAAGCCTCACACTGCAAATTCCTTGCTCACAAGAAGTGACTTTAATTTGCCACGTAATGAAAAGCTAAGGACAAAAGATGAAAGTCAAGTTTAAATGTGAGTAGGAGATGGCATCGCCCACTGGGGCCGTAGGGGTTCCTGTAATGATGGCCTCTTGGGAGGAAAATATTAAGACTCGGTTTAGTTATCTGCACGTTGGCTAGCTCAGTGCTGTTACGGGCCTCACTGGTACAAATCAGTATAGTCGCAATCACTCTTGAGTCAGCTACAGACTCGCCTGATGCTGACGTGAGTTAGAAGTCAGGTCTGAAGTACAGACATGAAACCCTGGCGTGCAAGTAGCA
The DNA here is from genome assembly GCF_027475565.1 of Acinonyx jubatus. Classification (NCBI taxonomy): domain Eukaryota; kingdom Metazoa; phylum Chordata; class Mammalia; order Carnivora; family Felidae; genus Acinonyx; species Acinonyx jubatus. The sequence goes on along the minus strand of NC_069391.1, from coordinate 84,450,485 downwards.
GATACATTCCCAAATCTATTCCAAGAATCAGCACAGAATTCTTTAAAAATCCAGGCTGGTTTTATGGCTAGTGTCTTATTCTGTTGCCTACTGTTGTGTCCCGTTGGTGGTTGTAAAGGAAAAAGCCTTACTGTGGCACTCCCGGCCGTTTTCCTCTAGATTGTACCCATTGGGACAGGAACAGGTATACTTTGGAGAGTGATCGTTAATTTGTGGTGCTGGCAGGCACAGGTATTCACATCCTCCATTCTCCATGTCTTCTTCACACCAATTTTTACCTATTGAGAAATAAAAGTCCTTTAAAATAGGTATTCTGGTGCCTACTATACATGGAGCCCTGTTCTAGATGCTGAAGACATGAGCCCTTGTCCCCAAGGAGATGAAACTTGTCTATCTGTCAAACCTTGGAGCTCAACCAGTACAGTGAAGAAAAAATATAAGGGTACAGGAAGCATGCTCTAAGGATACCAGAGATCCAAAGAAACTTGTGGGAAGTCGCATATGGATTATGCCTTGAACAGGTGGGTGGTGAGGGAGCAGGCGGGGGAAGGAGGTACCCACTACTGGTCCAAAGCTTATAGTGAAGACTCAAGGGAAGGAGATTAGCATGTTCTCCTTCGTCTTTGCTTTGCCTTGCTCCCACAAAGTGGAAGGAACCCAGCTACAGGGAGGTTTAAGGCTTTCTGTTACATAGAACCAGTCAAGTATTTTGAGCAGGAGATAGTATGAACAGATGTGGTTGAGGATCTACATAGAAGATGTGTCATGATGGGGAGGCAGAGAAAGTTTCTGGCATAAAGCTACTTATGATGATAGTACAATCATCTTAGTATAAGAGATTGACGGCCAAAAGTTATGGAAAGCCTGAAATAAAAGACTGAACGCTGAGGGTTGGAAGGGAACACATGAGTTGAAGTTCTACAGCTCTCGAGGAAGTCAGAAATTAAAAAAAAAAAACATCAGCTTTGAAGTGTTTGAAGTGAGGGGAAGGAAGGGAAATTTTCCATTGTAGAGCAAGTTGAGTTGCTAAAGAGCTACCAATACCCAAGCAGGTACTACGTCATGCTGCTGTCCTTACAGTGGCCTTGCCGGGCCGTGCTCATCCACATTACCTGATGGCTGTACAAGTTCATGATAGACAATGATGTCTTGGGCATCATTAAGGTTGTTAACGAGAGTGGCCAGCTCTGATCCAGTGAATTTATTGGCCCCATAGACTGCTTCATTTTCCCCATCGATCCAGTAGACACGATCCTAAAACAGAACACCCAAACGAGTATGTGTACCTGGGACTAACACAAGTCATTATCTGAAGTCATCATCATTTACTTGCAATTTAATGGACCAAATTTATTGAACACTGGTCTGGGACACTGGATGTCCCAGACTATAAAAGATGCAAGTTGAGGTTTCTTAAAGTGCCGTAAGAAATCAGCATAGAATTTGTCCCATGTTGTAAGTGTCCAACCCCCTCTTCTCGCGTGCCTGTTCTTTCTCCCCCAGGACGCTACAGTAACTCAGAGGTACACACTTAGACACGAGGCACACATCTCACCTCAAATATCGTTAGTGCGAGAGGATGAGCTAGGAACTCCAGAGACTTGAGGACAATCCTACGATCTTGGCCATTCAAGTCCACGCTGGACAACATGTGCAGCTTGGAGTCGAGCCAATAGAGACGGCTCTTTATAAGGTCTGGGGAAGAAAAGAATTGTCAAGGCACGATAAGCTGTCACGGCTCTGGCTTCCATTGAAAATATCCAAAAAGTCCAACATTCTACACTCATGGGTTCCTTCCCCAGCCCAGTTTCGTAAGGGGGTCCCACAAACCTTGTGAAGCAGCTGGCAGAATCTGTACACATATTCATTCTGGGAGACTAAGGGAGTGCCTGAGGTTCTCCAGGGAGCTGCCTTGAGAAATGTTACATTATATAGAAGTATTAAGCTAGCGTGTTGTTCTGCCCCTACGGGATGAGAGTTTCCAAGGCCCAAGTTCAGGCTTCCCTGAATTCCTGTCACCTATTGGGTCCAAATGGACATAAAAGCTAGCGGTGGTGCAGCAAGTAATTTGTTAAGTCCCCTGTCCCACTTGAATTGCTCAGTTACTCTCTTCGAAAAGTCCTGCTACAAAGGGAACCATAGAGAACTGTCTGCCATAGTGCAGAGTAAACTGTAGAGAGAAGCGAAAACTGCAGAATTGGCGGTCAAGGAAGGAAGAACATACGTACCAAGGGTAATTCCATTAGGCCATTGGATGTCCACTGTCACCAGAGGCCGTCTATCAAATCCATTCATGCCCGCTTTTTCTATTTTAGCGGGTTCTCCCCAGTCTGACCAGTAAACAAAGCTGGGAAGAGTCAAATGAGATTAGCCTCAGCGGTGTGGAAGGCATAAACTCGTAGTTTGCGACACACATTTAAAGAATGAATAGAAAACTCGAGAGACGATCAGTGACAATTCAGGGTCTAAATTATGTTCTGGGGAAACAAAAGTGAACACTGAGAAATCTACAAGCTCATTATGGACTATATTAATCTATATAAGCGTGGCACTTATATTTCAACCCCAAGTCACAGGTTAGGTCTTTCTTTTCCAAAAGGCCAATTCTTTCAGAGGACCCAAAAACAAATACATGCTAAGTTTTAGGGTAGGGGCTGGCTGATTATGTTCTAGTGAGGATTCATGGGGGTCAACAGTGGGTACTACAGGCTCAGTCAACTTCCCCAGCTGCTTCCCTATATTATTTAGTGGCAATTTAGGGAGATGTCTCTGTGAAGTGTTGCTAGACAGGTCCATTTATTTCCCCCGGACTCTCAGACAACTTGGACATGTAGATGAAAGCTTTGAGGTATTGTTACCACAATCCCCCGACTCGTGCTGGTACTTGGGTTTGCTCATTGGGAGCTAACGTAACCAAGAATTCAGACAAAAATTAAAAATCACTCGGAAAGAAGGTGGGTGGCCACAAGGGCTCAGCTACAGCTTTTGGTGCATGTCACAGCAGACCTGTCGTTTCATTAATGTCAAGCAGTGGTCAAACAGCCAGGGAGGGCCTGTGGTACAGTCCACCATGGCATCACCGACATCTTGAACTGGATAATTGTTTGTTGTGGGGAGCTGAGTCTACGGCCACACCACCCTGAACGTGCCCCACCTCATCTGTTGTGGAGAGCTGATAAGTCTTGGGATTTCAGTACTATTTCAGCCACGGGGATAGCTCCTGGCATACACAGATAGCATCCAAAAGGCTGTAAGATGAAAAGCAGACTACAAACCCAGACAGTGGGTCCACAGCTATGGAGGCAGGCTCCCGCAAGTCAGAGTTAAACAGGAACTTCCTCTTGGCTCCATCTAGGGTAGCTACTGAAATAGTCTTAGAAGCCGCATCCGTCCAGTAGATGGTCTTGTACACCCAATCAACAGCAATGGCTGCAGGATTATAGACATTGTCGATCATTTTAACATGTCTACCAACCTTGTCATCAATTGAGGCACTGAAACAGAATAGGTCACAAGAAATTTAAGAGTTTGACACCATCAGAGCCTGGAGAATGGACTTTCTGTTTACAAAATGGTCAACAGCTTTGTTCAGAAGAAACTCTAGTAACACCACAGCTCACCACTCAGATTATTTCACTATGCCTCTTACTGGTCCTACACAATACTGTCCATTATTTAGTTGCTGTTACGTATTCGATATGCAAGAATGACCCATTTCTAAGTGAAGCTATTTGTTTCAGGAACCATCGTCTGCGTTTCCATAGTTGCGGTTAAGAAAAAGCTGTCACTACCATTTCTAGCTTATAGCAGCTATGAACAATTGTCAGTTAACTAGAGAGAAAGGGGTGAAAATAGGAAAAGTTAAGATGTGCTTTGTGATAATCCTATAGCTATAGCCACCTTGTACTTGACAGATGATTTAGTTTCTAAGGAGGAACTGATAGTCATATAATAGTTGGAGAATCAATCAGCGTTCAGATTTAAGAGTCCCAGCTCATCAGATACTAGGTTGGAGCTACAAATTCCTCCAAACCTTCCCAAAGACCAAGTGACAAGGACTTGATGTCGAGACACCACGCACAGAACTGAAGTTACCTGAAGATGGCCTTTTGGCTTAGATCAGCCCAGAACAGCTTCTGAGCAGCGATATCCACATCCAGAGCCACTGTGTTTCTTAGCTGTTCAACTAGTTGGATGTATTCTTTCCTCTCCAAGCCAATCTTCCGGATGTCTCTTCGATTAGTGAAGATCAGACTTGGTTCTTTGCCTGCGAGAGAGGAGTCAGGTTTATTTGGTTTTGCTGTAAGAAGGCAAGGTCCTTCTGAGTCAGCTCCTCCTGGAGGAGGAGCACTTGTAAAGTAAGGGCAATGCTAAACACCTGAGGAATATTCTTGCTGCACTCCGTGTTCCCTGGGACTGCAAGTACTTCCCACCATCGAAAAAGGCCGTCCTGGGGTCACAGCACTCAATGGGAGGGTGGCTGATGGGTAAGTTACTCACTGGGATTGCGCTCAAGTCTGGGAAGCAGAGAGTAAGCAAACCTGGGAGGTGTTCATGGTGTCAGACGCAAAAGAAACTGACTAAGGCAGGTGTCTGGGGAAACGATAGTCTGTTTAACCTATGATACTGCACTGTGAGTCAGTAGCACGGTTCCCAAGTACAGATAGTCCCCAACTTAGGACTTTTTAACCTTACGATGGTACAAAAGGGGTTTGCGTTCTGTAGAAACCACACTTTGAATTCAGAGTTTGGATCTTTTCTCGGGGCCAGGGATAGGTGCTACCAACCTCTCTTGGGATGTTTTCTCATGATACTGCGCAGGAGCTCGGGGTCAGCCCCGCGATTACACGAGTGACCAACCGATCCACCAAGGCCCATCTGTACCCATAAAACCATTCTGCTTTTTGCTTTGAGTACAGTACTCAATACGTGACAGGAGCTACTCGATACTTGATGATAATACAGGCTTTGTGTTAGATGATGTTGCCTAACAATAGGCTAATGTAAGCGTTCAGAGCACATTTACGGTGGGCTTGGCGAAGCCACGCGACTTGGCAGGTTAGGTATGTTAAATGCATTTTCGACTTAGGATATTATCAGCCTACAACGGGTTTATTGGATTGTGACGTCATCGTAAGTCAAGGAAGAGCTGCACTGTTTTAATTCCATATTGAGTTGACTCTTGGAGGTCACTGGCTGTAGCTTTCGTAAGCACTTGCTCCTAAGGTACCAGAGCAACACGAACCCAAGTCCATTTACCTACTGCCTTGCACACGCCAGTGGCAAGATCCATCTGATATCCTCGACTACATTCACACTTGTAACCACCTTTTAGGTTGATACAAATTTGGCTGCAGATTCCCGGGTTTTGGCATTCGTCAATGTCTAGGAGGGAAATTAGAATCAGTCTTGCTGTGCCTAGATGATACAGAGATACACAGTCTTTTCCAAGCCCGCCACCCCCCCGACCCCGGCCAGGGCTCAGGCTCCCTGACTCACCTCCACAGATTTTCTTATCTATCAGTTCAAACCCAGCTGCACAGTCACACGCGTACCCTATAACAAGGTCCTTGCAGATGTGAGAACAGCCACCGTTATTAACCAGGCATTCATTGACATCTGAAATAAAAAGGGACTAGAGTTACTCAGCACCTTACTCCAAATTGGTGTCTGCCCTGATGAACATTCAACCTTGGGGCTTTTTGTGATAAGGTATCTAGTTTGTCTGGCCCAACCCATGATTTTCCTCCTCAGATCTAATAATCTGTCTTCAAGGTATGCATCTCGGAGGGTTTCAGGGGATAGAAAACCCGTCTCCTTGGCAAGTTACTAGTTGGCTAAGTAGTACTTAGTCAATTTCCCTATTGTTGATCTGTCATTTATAAGGAGGTAAGACTGTGTACCAGTTTGTCACTGCTTCGACTTCTAAGGCATAAAAATGCCACTCTGGAGCCCAACCACTGAAGTCGGTTCGCTACAAGTGGTTTAAACAGGCACTGTACGGGTCTATGTGGCATTAACTGTGGGCCAGGTCATTGACCTTCCCCACCCTGTACTCAGGCCACCGGGGTCCACTTACGACATTCTTTGAGGGGCTCATCACTCCAGTCCCTGCAGTCCTGCTCCTGGTTACATACTTTACTGATATCTATGCATTCCCCGCTTCTGCACTTGAACTTGCCAGGGCCCAAGCACTGATTGACTACAGAGAGAAACACAAAAGTGAGATTCCATGGTGGGGCCGCTCAGAGCAATCCTGCGACTCACCCCCAGGACGCGAGACCCTTACCGTTTTTGCAGTTGACTTCATCAGAGCCGTCCACGCAGTCTCGGATACCATTGCACTGCCTGCTGCCGTGGATGCAGCTTCCGTCCTCACACTCAAACTGGTCAGGGCGGCAGGTTCGCGAAGCTGCAGGGCGGGGGGAGGCAAGACCATGGGATGGTCAGCCAAGCCGTCCCAGTCGAGGCATGGAGGGGGAGGGAGGGGAACAGGCCCTACTGATAAGAAGGCTACGTACGACAGTTGACCTCGTCGCTGCCGTCTTTGCAGTCGGGGTCCCCATCACACCGCCACTTCTTGTGGATGCACTCGCCCGAGCCGCACTGCGTCTCGCTGGCGGGGCACTTGGTGTGCATCCGCGGCTGGCGGCCGCACTGCTCCAGGGACTCGTCGGACTGGTCGGAGCAGTCGGCGTCGTCGTCACACACCCAGCTGAGGGGGATGCACGAGGACGTGCTGCACTGGAACTCGTGGGCGCCGCACGTCGGGGGCGCGCAGTCCAGCTCGTCGCTGCCGTCGCTGCAGTCATCCTGGCCGTTGCACACGAAATTCCTGGAGATGCAGCGGCCGCTGGAGCACGTGAACTCATCGGGGCCACACGTGATGTTGCCTGCGGAGAGACAGTGGGCTCCGCTGAGCACGTGTCCCGCAAGTGCTTTCCAGACTCTGGTCCCACAGTGTAGCATGCGGGATCTCAGATCACGAGCCCTAGCTTTCCAGCTTCACTAAAAAGCTAACGTGGATCTCTATCAATATCCAAATTCGTGGAGTATCTAGCAAGCCGTCCTGGTATGTACAAGAGGCAGGGACTCTTGAATAAGAACAGAAATAAAGGACCAAGAAAAGAGTTGAGGACTCTTAAGTTAATTGGAGAGGAGAACCACAATCTATCGGTAACTTAAAGCGACGGATAACTTGAACGAGAAAGGGGCAGTTCACTCTGAAAGGCAAAGACTCCATTATCTCTCAATGGATAGACCACGATTGGATGGTTAGCTAAAACTATTGTGTACCAGGTACACAGGCAAGACACTCGCAATAAGCATTATGACACTGTCACCAAAAAGAAGTCATCATGTTATACTACCACACATGGTTCCTTCTCTGCTGGTCCTTCACATGAGGATCCGGAATCACGGGTCTTAAATATTTTCAAGTGTTAGAAAGTCATTGCTAGGGCTAGAATCTCAATCTAGCAGCCCGCTAGGCTGATAACGATAAGCCAGGCAGACTAGCCAGTTTGTGCTTGGATTCAGATTCCTGCCGAATGAATCAAGGTCACAGTTTGGTGGTAATTAGGGTAGAAACCACGACTCTCTTGGGAAGCAAAGTCTAGATTAAAGAGGGAAACTCTGGGCAGCTCCCGGGCTTACCAAGCCATAAAAGCTCCATTCTAAGATTGAACACCAAAACTCACTGGACTAGGTGCGGTGATATTGACCTTGGAAGTCGACTTGTACACACGCAAGATGGACGTTTCGACCGCAAACACCCTCAGCTCACTTACTCTGCTGCCTCAGGAGGCCTGTGCCCGTCAGACCTGGGAGGTGCAGCTTTCTGGGCCCTATAAAAGGGCGGTAGCTTGAAAGAGTGCTCACAGCAGTGTTTGTTCAACCTAGGTATTTTCCCAGGGCCTGGCCTGAGACCTGCGGCACTTTATTACACATTTTCCAGGAACAGACACGTGAAAGCATGGGAAACCGAGCTCGTTTTCACAGGCAGGGACCGTGAGAAGAGACAAAAGTACCATCGGTGGGATGGAGTTTTCTTTGGGCATGTGCTGGCAAGATGTGAACGAACGTTTGTGCACCAAGTTACCCTTGGGAAAGGTCGAGCTAGAATCTAGCGTGGGCGTGGGGGGCTACGAAAGGCTTGTATGATGTTCACGTAATTTATTCCAATCAGCAGACCCACTGGAGACCGAGGAATAAGCTTTCTGGCCCTAGTCCCCTCCTCGTTTCATCGAGCCCCAGTGAGGAAGGCCCACGACTTCCTGTCCTGACGGAGACTGGAGCCCAACGCACGATTCTGTGGCTTCACAGAGCTGCTTCTAAACGCTAGTGCCCTGAATGACTTACCTGCTTCTCGCTATCTGCCTAGAAGAAACCCCGAAGCAAGCCGTGGTCAGTTACCATGGGAACGTGTGGCCGAGTTTCAGGGCAGTGAGGAAAGCCAAGGAGTCGAGCAGAGAGTGAGATCACGGAAAAGCGCGTCAACGGAGCTGTTCTCTTCACGCTCCGGGGAGCTTCCCTGCCCACCCTTGAGAAAAGGGGTCTCTGGGATACAAGCCACTCCACACTGGTCTTCTTACCACAGTTCTCTTCATCTTCTCCACTGTCACAATCGTGTTCACCATCACATCTCCAGGACACGGGGATACACTGAGTGGAGCGGGCGCCACAGCTGATTTCATTAATGCGGCATGTTCTCATATCTGTTGACGATATACAGTCTCAAAAGAGCCTCCAAACTCATCAGGGCAAAGCTGCTGTTCCTGTGCTGCCTGTGAGTGGTCACACCTGCACCTCAGCGGCCTGGCCGGCGGATGCGATCGGACCTACCGTGGCGGAAGCCCGGGGCGGCTCGGGAGCCCTGCCGACCTGTGCCACCTGGCAGTGCACCTGAGAGCCTGGACCGTGTTACTCCTTCAGGGTTCCATGGCGCGCTCAGTGCTGGCTTTTGTTTTACTTGGCATGGTTAGGGCTTACTGGCCGGCCTGCTCCTTGACCTTTTTTTTTTTTTTTTTTTTATATCGGGTATCAGATAAGGTCACCCGATGCCAACTTCATTAAAGGCTGGAAGGTCTAACACCTGTGAAGTCTTCCTTTGACTAGATTCCTTTATAGGCTTCTTCACAACCTACTTTAGACTGGCAAAACGGGGACGGCTCCTGCAGGTTGACCTCACCGGGCCATCCTCAGGGCCACGTCTTGGCGGAACCTGTCTTTACCTGTGGGGACTTACCTGCCTTGACCAATGTTCTGATCGCTCCCCTTATTTCTTGCCTAGAAAACTGAGATGGACACGTTTAGCTTCCTTTCTGCTTCACTGTGTTTTGTAAATCCTATTCCAGACCTAAACCTCACTCCTATTGGGACCGCGTGTTCAGTGCTTTCACAGGTCTCTCCTGCTTTGAAATGAACGCCAAGACATGCTTCACCACGACAGTCAAAGGATCCCAATTTATCTGTCCCAAATCCTCCTCTTCTGTGATGTCACAGACCGTTTCCTGAATATCAGCCCAAGGACACAGATAGACCTTTGAATACCTATGAGGTTTCTCTTATTTAAGAACAAGCTGTAAGCTTTACCGTACTTCAATAACCTTAGGTAGCAGGTTTGTTAAAAATCACGATGTCCCCCTATATTTAGCCACCTTACCCCATCAGTAATTGATTTTTTTTTTTTTCCAATCGCCTAAACTGTGCATCTAAAAGCTTATCCTTGGCGCAAGTGGTCCCTCATATAGCTCAGCTTCCAGGACCACAGTGCCATCTGCTCGGAGTCCTGATTACCAAACATTTGCAATCTACGCACCTAGTCAAGGAGTTCTTCATCAAATCTGCTGGCTTCCGTCGTAAATATTCAATAGTGAAGCTACCCAAGAGGACGTGAGTCTTGTCAGACTAGGGAGAACATTCTTTAAAGGACACGGATCGAGTGCTCGTGACTCGATTGACCTTGGAGTCAAAGGGCCTACACATCACGGTCGGCAAAGGGAAACTACAACCAAGTTTCAGATGAAACCATACTTGGAGCTCTGAGACACAAACCAGCCTGGAAACGTTAAGGTCCAAAGCAGTCACTCACGGCACTGTTCGGGGCTTTCATCAGAGCCGTCTTCACAATCGGGGTCTCCGTCACACTGCCACCGGCTGGGGACACATTGGCCATTGTTGCAAACAAAGTCCGACTCGGCACATGTCTTCTTCACTACAAAAGTGTATTTGCAGGGTTAAAGTCGAAGTCACCCAAGAGCTTATATTCCCATGGGGGGTAAAAATGAATGCTGGTACGTTGGCTTCTAACAATAAGGCTGAGTCAATTGGCTCTCAACTGTGACAGTGTCCAGGAGAACACTAGAAAAACCTATTTTCACTTTTCCAGAGGAGAAAGGGGCCCACTTGAGAGAGCTGGAGGGGACAGAAGTCACGGTAAGGTTGCTCATTACCTGACAGCTCAGGGATATCTCCTAATGAACTTCTTGCAAGTTTCATATTGTTGAGTGTAAGCCATAGGTTCATGCTTTTATGCATTTCTTCCAAGTCTTTCAGATAACCTCCTAAGGTTTAAAAGCCAAACATTCCATCCTATGACTGGATCACAGTACAATTGTTCTAGGGGCTTCTCTAAACAGCCCACACGGGCTTAGTGTAGAGTTGGGACACGCTTCAGGACTGAATACTGTCACTCCTACAGGTCTGTTGGGGTGGAGGAACCCGCCCAGTAAGAAACAGAAAAAGCTTAAACACGAGGACAAAAGAAGTCACATTTAGAGTCCTAGAGACAGACTAACATCGACTGACTGAAAGTCACCGAAGCTGCTGTGGAAGCTACCAGTCTCTTTGAGGCCTAGAGTGAAAGTTGCCTATAACAAGGTATCACGTGTCTGTGAATTCGTCCTAGGGCAGGACTTTTCTCCTAGAATTTTGGTGACTCAGGTTGTTGTCCAAATAAGGAAAATCTCAGGAGGAAGGGGACACTGTTAAATACCAGGAAGATCAGCATAAACCTGGACTCTCTCAAACCAGCCGGGTGGCTTGGTCACCTTCTCCACAAGGGAGTCAGAGAGAAAGAGGAATCTCAATAAGCAGCCACACAGGGTGTTCTAGGCTCATCCTTCCCAGGCTATGTTGTTCTTCTCTCATGTGCCTATACTTTCTACCTAAATTTCCAGTTTAAGATCTTCTCGAACGAATATTCTGTACTGGTAAATCAGCATAAACCCCATTAATTTGCTAAAAACTTGAAAGGGACTGCTTCAGGTCCAGGGTTTGAGCTACATACAACTTGCAGGGTGTAGGGGACGCTAAAGTACAGGGCCGCTCTCGTTTCGCCTCAGACACCGTGCGGCAGGGGAAATGGTGACTACGGTCAATTCCGAGAACTCACATTGTGGTGATGAATCATGATGATCTGAAAAGGATTATTCATCTCCTTGAATTGTGTAGCCAAGGAAACAAGAAAAGCCACATTGGCTCTTGGATTCGCACCTGTTTGTAAAATCCCTGAAATACTCAAACCCCAGTATTAATGGTGAAGGCCATATCCAGGGCCCATGTGCTCCCGCGCATGTAGGAAGGTGCTAGAACATCCATAGAGCTGCTTGCGGCAATTCAACCTGTGATGGTCCTCAGGAAGAGGAGGCGGGAAATGGCTTTAAGGAGACCACACTGGTTTGAAGACAGATGAAAATGGTACAGGGATGGGCAAGAGGGGAGACTCTGCAAAGTGTGACGACAAAAGATAAACAGGGACAGACAAATTGCTTGAGTTTGTCTCTCTCCATTCTGAACACAGTCTGGGAAGGTCAAGAAAGGCTGTTGGAATGGGACCTGAAGACGTGGATAGAGATTCAGGTGTGCCACCGGGAAGGAGGGCTACCTGTTTCCTCCTCGGAGAGCTAAAGTTACTGATTAATCAGATCAGCCCAACACTTGTAAAACAATGAGTTACTGAGACCCACAGAAGCACCTGGCTTCTGGAGTCTCCCCTTCAACTGACTGAAAATGCTGGTCGACACGCTGGAAAGAAACAGCCCTGCTGAAATTGCAACCAAGTTCAGCATCAAGAGGCTGGATAGGAAGAATACTACAAGGCTTTCTGAGTTTGAAGCATTTCTGCTGCCTTTTTCTTCCAGGGAGGAAGATCTCAAAACAAGCATTCAGAGCTTCCCTGAGCAGGGCTCCCATGTTCCTTCTCTACCTTCAGAACCACGAGGCAGAGACCAACTCTGGCCAAGGATATATTTCATTTTTACCACCTCATGTGATTGTGAGTGATAACTACATCTACCTCCTCAAATCTTCTCAATCTTCCTGCTGTGTGTCTGGAAGTTACTGAGGTGCAGACTATTTTTAGGAAAAGCCAGTGGTGACCCCTAAGAGGCCCCAGGTTAGGTGCTACCAAGTTAGATGGTAAAAGGAGGCTTCTGGAAAGAACAATGAAAGACAAAGAACAATGGGTCTTGCCAAATATACATTTGGGAATGCAGGAAGAATTGTTACTTTCCAAAAGAAGAGTTGCCAAGAGTGAGTCCTTGCAGGGAGATACTTCGTGAAGGATTTATTTCACCTACGTAACCTAGCAGTGGCAAGAACTCCATGTCTTGTAGGATAGACTAAAATCCCAGTTTTAGGGTGTAAATAGGGGCATATTGATGCCAGGAAGACTCTTGGTCCTGAGACTGGAGATGAGTTTTTTCCCTGAGACTAGAAAGGACTTTCTGTTGTTTCCAAAGGAGCTGCTAGTCCCTATTTCGATGTACAAACACCTCTGCTATTGCTCGGCGAGCTCAAGCATAAGATCGTCTGCCATGATGCTTAGGCTATGCCATTTTTGTAATGATGCATGAAAAAGCAGAGAAAGGCATAACGAGATGGCAATTGATGCAATCTACATTTGGCTTCTATTTTTCTTGTGTGTTTCTAATTTGTACAGCGGACATGTGTATATAACATCTTTTAAGAGGCAAATGACAGTGTTGTCCCCGGCATTCGTACACAACATCGTTTCAGGATTTTTACACCACAGAACAAAGGGATCAAAAAGCAAACTGGGGCATATATTCAGGGTACCTCCGTGCCACCTTGATATGTATTTCTCAGCTGTGGTGGGTCAACATGAGGGTACACAGATTGCATAGGGGCATTTCTCACAATGATCTTTGGATAGATGCTGATCAATGCTTATGATGGTATATCCCCACTTTCCTGGGGAAAGACTGTCTTCCACTCTGCTTAGTGCTTTAGAATTACCAGTTGTGGTAGGTAGAGAATTAAAAAAAAAAATCCTTACCATATTCTGTACTGTGATGTATGATCTGCACTGGCCTGTATTTTCTATGCCAGGAGTTTATTAACCTTATAAAACCTTAGGTGATTTCTTACTGCTCGTGGCTTGCTTTATCTTCAGGGGTGGGGATCAGAGCCATTTGAGAATTAAATAAAAGGAAGTCTGTTCCAAGCAAGCTTCTGTCTGTCTCTGCTTCGGGTCCTGGGGTCCCCTCTCCTTGCTTCCTCTACCACACGTTTGCCTGATCTACAAACAGGTCCTGTCATTTGAAAGCACCTCCACTTTATCTTCTACGTCCCACACTCAGGTTGATAGCCCCATGTCAAACATTCAACTAGATTCCTCTAGGCCAGGACGTATAGACTCTTTGGAGTTTTTATATATTTTTAATATATAAAATATATTAAATATACTTAACAAATACTTTTATTATTATATTTTATATTATATATTTAAGTATTTAACATATATGATATATATGAAATATATATTGAATATATTTGTTTTTATTAACTAAAAATAAAAATAAAATGTATTAAAATATATTAAAAATTATATATTTTTTTAAAATGTTAATTTATTTTGAGAGGGAGACAGAGTGCACGAGCAGGAGAGGTGCAGAGAGAATTCCAAGCAAGCTCCGTGCTGTCAGCGCAAAGCCTGATGTGGGGCTCGAACTCATGCACCTCGAGATGATGACCTGAGTTGAGATTAAGAGCCAGATTCTTAACTGAGCCCCTCAGGCACGCACTATCTATCTATCTATCTATCTATCTATCTATCTATCTATTTATTTATTTATTTATTTATTATTTATTTATTTGCATTCAATCAATCTAGTTCAGGGCAATTCTTAGCCATGGATCATAGTTTCCGAATCTCAATACATTTAGAAAGAGCATCACGGTAAGTGCATGTGTCCTCGTGGGGAGGCCAGTGATGCTGTCAGGCTCTTTACTTACCACAGTTCTTTTCATCGCTGCCGTCAGCACAGTCTTCGTCCCCATCACATTTCCACAACAACGTGATACAGCGGCCATTTGTGCACTGGAATTGGGATGGTTCACATTTGGCTTTTCTTCCTAAAATCAGGAGGGAGCGCTTAGCTAAGCTGGGATACAAGTGTGGTAATTCAGACATGCAAGTTACCCCAAAACCCGTGGATAGGGTCCTTCTTGGAGGGGCAGCTGCAGACTCGGCAGGTAGAACATTCTAGGGGCCAGGGTGGGGTGGGCACTGGAGCAACGACTGACTGCAACTGAGTTCTTAGCTGGGCACATGCTGTCTGGGGAAGACTAGATTTCCCAGCCTGTCTTGCAGTGAGGCATAGCCATGGATGGGGCTAAGGTCTGGCTACTGGAATATCAACAGAAATAGTAAATAGGACTTCTGGGAACTGTCCTCGAAGGGATAGGGATCCCATTTTCCTGCCCATTTTTCCTTTCTGGCTCGTGAAAAGTGGCCCTGGTGTCTGCAGTAGTGATCCTGGGCTAATGGAGCCAGACCAAGAAAGAAGGAACCTGGATTGTCCGGAAAACACGGGGAGTGGGGTCGGGCTTCACCTGCCTCTAGCCTTGTTTCCCCTCCTTTAACTCATTCGTGTAGCTATAATCACACAGCCAAATCCTAATCCATTAATAGCATTTCTTGGCCATATTCTATACTGTGATTCACAGAGGATGCCCCTTATTACAAGCAGACTAAGGGAGATTTAGAAGGGGTAGCAAGGAGGGGACAGAATAGAGGTTGAGTACATGGCTCTTCATCTTAGGATTTGAGGTCTAATTAGAAAAAGACAAGCTTACAAAATGGCTCAACGACAAAGATCAAGAAGGTACAGTCGAGAGGTGAAGAGATCCTTTTTAGTGACGGGGGCGGGGAAGGGCGGGTAGAACGGCAGACCTGGGGTCTGTTTCTCTGAATCTCCATTTTCTGATGGGCATTTACTTCACACAGTGGTATACAATCATACTTGTAAGTAGAGCGTCTTTTTTTTTTTTTTTTGCCTGGCATGGGACAGCTAGCATTCAGGTGTTTCCTACCATTATCATGTCTGTCCTTCTGGAGGATGCGATTTCTTTGAGCTCAAAGGCAAGGATCTGGTTGCTCAATGCAAGTATATACTGCAAAGAGGCGAGAAGACGAGAGGTGCCCCATGGCTCGTACAGATTACTTAGGGAGGCCTTCCCGGCAGAAAGCCCTCCGATGCCCTGCCACCTGTATCTGCAGCTGTGGCGTTGCTGGCCTGAGAGCAGATGGGACAGTGCCAAGCACAGACTAGAACTCTTGTGCTGAGTACACAATACTCTCCTTGGCCTCCCTGCGTTCGGCTCCTCCCCACTGTCCGGGGGCATTCTAGACCCGTGTGGCTAATTCCCTGGCGGACACGAATTGTGGTCCAAGTCAGCTTTGCCCTATGAATGTACATTCTTAGCTACTAAATGTATCGGTAGCTGTATGGGCCATTCTGTTGTCAAGGGTCTAGCTAAGCGGGGCCCCAGCTACAAAGCAGTGTGGTTTGATGGCATTCCCTACCTGTGTTTCATACTATGTGTTCATTCCACAAGTAGGTTATTGGGGGTAAGATGTCAGGGATTCAGAACGGTAGGTGTTGGGGTGCCTGGGTGGCTCAGTCTGTTAAGCGTCCAACTTTGGCTCAGGTCACGGTCTCAGGATTCGTGGGTTCGAGCCCCGCGTCGGGCTCCGTGCTGACAGCTCGGAGCCTGGAGCCTGCTTCGGATTCTGTGTTTCCCTCTCTCCCTGCCCCTCCCCTGCTCCTGGTCGGTCTGTCTGTCTCTCTCTCTCTCTCAAAAATAAATAAATATATATTTTTTAAAAAGTTAAAAAAAGGGTAGATGTTATTGCCAGGAAGTGGCACCTGCTGATTTTTATACTGCTAACCGATTTGGAGTGGCTGCCTCCAACCCCCCCCCCCCAAACCAGGCATATAGTCTCGATAGATTGTGACTGTTCTCAGTGCTGCTCTAGGGGCCGCTGGCTTCAGTTCTCTGTCCCCACGACTTCTGAGGGCTATAGGACTGGTCAGGATCTACTTAGAGTACTCTATGTGAAAAGCAGACAAAGAACAGTCATCAGAGAACATCGATAGAAATATGGTTGGGAAGACCAGTCAGGTTGCCATGAGGACGCTGTGGAGACGGGAAGGCTCTAAATTTGTTTCTCAAGGTTTTAGTGCCAAAGGTTGTTGAGTCAAAATGAGCCAAAAACTCAGACATGGATATCTACAGTGCCCAAAAGGTAACCGCACAATCAGGCTTGGACGGGGAGAAGAAAGTAGGTGTCAAATGTCGCTTTTCCGAGGGCGAGGTACCGAAAGATCGTGACAGTGAGTTTGGAAGCCGCAGAGTACATGGACACCCAAGCTGGCCAGGGATGCGGGACAGGCACGCAGTACAGGAAGGCTGGCATTGGGTTCACCGGCACCTTTAAGGAGGGTCTCTGAACACAGCTGTAGCCAACAGTCAGTCCTAAGTGACACTAAAATTCCAGCAACGCTGCTTTAAGGGCAGCTCCTGAGCAGACTCTGGACAGACATTAGCCTTTTCTTTTTTAAGTTTGTTTATTTATTGAGAGAGAGAGAGCGCGCGCGCGAGTGCACGGGGAGGGGCAGGGAGAGAGGGAGACAGAATCCCAAGCAGGCTCCACGCTGCCTGTGCAGAGCCCCCACGCGGGGCTCGAACTCACGAACTGTGGTACCATGACCTGAGCTGACACCAGGAGTCATAACTGTTTTCTTCGTGTGTATTCCAAGGCCGTAAGACAAACAGAAGTTTACTTTCTACCTTTTGTGATCTCAGATATTTCTACTTCACCCAAGCTTCTGCCCAACTGTCATAAAAGTATGTTTTGCCGGGACACACACAAGATTCTCCATTAGCATGGGGGTTCGATGTGGAGACAAGCTATTGACTGTTGCTGCTTGTTTAAAAGGGGAGCAGGGTCGGGGTGCGGGTGGGTAAGGCTGGCTGGCTGCCTTATAAAGGATGCCTTCTTTAAACAGAGGTGAGTAAAGACCTTAAGTCTTTTTGGCCCTGCCTCAGTTTCTTGTTATCTAAGCACTCAGTTGTGAGAGATGCCTCCTGGGCAGGAAGTCCTCCCGGTTCCGTTTAATCCCCTGCCTCGTGCACAGCAACCAGGGCTTTGACGCCAGAATCTCGACTGCTGTGACCTCAGCCAGGCTGCAGGGCTGTGGGTCTTCTGTCCAGGTTTCAGAAAGATTCTCCCTCACCCGTTTTGGTGCTCAGCTGGCAATGTGGCCGAACACAGCTCTGGGAGAACCGGAAGCACCAAACAAGTTAAGAAGCTTTTGGTTTCCAAAGCTTTTGGGGGATTACGGGATTGTGGACCTGCAGTCTATTTTCATCCATGACAGTTAAGTCTCAGGTTCAGCATTAGTCTTGCATAAAGCGAACGGGGTGAGCTTGCAATCATCTATACCCGAGGTGCTGTTAATTCTTGGGCTAAGCTAAGGCCGCCGATGCCTCAAAAAATAACCCTGTAAGTAGAGGCTCTAGACATCTGTATCCCAGCGTCTCTTAGCTCAGAGAGGAGAACAGTTGGAGTAAATGTGTTTTTTGGCAGGTTCCTCAAAGCCATGAGGTTTCATGGGAATGCCTTAGCACCAAAAGGGTGGTTGCACCAGGGAGAAAGGCCATGACCGTGGGGAACCTGGTCACGAACCAGGGGAATCCACCTGTTTCCACCGGGAAGGCTTTCTTTTCAACACAGGAGTTTTGTGTTTAAGGATTTAAAAAGGGGTCTTTCTGTTGCTTTAAGACCTCAAACTGTTGGCCTAGATCTGGGTTTTCTTTTAGCTCTGCTACTTAAGAATGAATATCCCTCCCCTTTTGGGTCACTGGGTAGGAAGTCGCTTGTACGTAGCCACCTATGGACCTAGTCACAGCTGTTTGCATTATCGTGTCATGAACGAAGGCCCAGGAGTGTCTGTCAAAGGCCAGCTGCCTGATTCTGTCACTCGCACACATGGAATCAGACCCTGCAAACTTAGTTCAAGGCACCCTTGTCCCAGGAACCTCGTTTACCTAAAGAGTGAATGCTGCTTCCCAGACAGGTTGGCAATGGACTGGCTCCAAGAAATTCAGAGTTTTAAATGCCTATAGAAGTCGATCTGCTGTTGTCTAACTTTCCCCGCAAAGGTTAACAGGGAAGAACAGTATGGAAGCTTCATTGAACTGTACGGATCTCACAGTAAATACAAACCCTCCAACGTGGGCTACGCATTTCCCAAGAGGGCTCTGGGTGGCCCTGAGTGCAGAGGGGTTTCTGAGTATCGGGCTCAGGTATGAATTTGAACCTGCACCAAGGGGCTCAGGCTGTCACTGTGCTGGGACCAGCAGGGCCAAGCCTTCAGATGTCTCTCTTTCTCTCTCTCTCTCCCTCTCTCTCTCTCTCTCTCTCATCGCTGGAGCACACGGGTGTTATCTACAGGAATTTCTTGAGTCCATTTGTTTTGCTACTTCTGGGGCCACCGAGGGCGTTTATTTTTAGTCCCGCTCACTTTCGCTGCTACTTTAATGCCAATCTTTCTATTTACAGGCTAAAACTCCTCTCAGGACAAGCTAACTTCTGAGTCAGCAAAGCAGTTTTCTCTCTCGGGAGAGGAGGCTAGTTAGTGACAGGAAGTCAGGAAAACAGCCTGAGTGTCAGGCACAAATGTTGTGTCCCTGCCCTCGAGTCAGCCTCTAAAGCACTTGCCATAACCAGCGAAAAACTGTTAAATACGTAGGTTAATCCTTCTCATTCACTGGAACAAGTGAATCTTACAGTCCCACTGACTGTGTTTCCATTGACATTAGATTCAGATAATCTCAGGAACTGTGGGTAAATAATTTTTTAAACACCGTTTGCTAAATGCAGCCCTAAGACTTTTAGTCTTTTAATTCAGGTAGATTCTGAATGGTATACTTTGAACGTTACGATGCCCCATCTATGTATCAGGAAACCTGTCCACAGAAGGGGGGGAGGTACAGCCCTTGGGTGGTATGAGAATTTGAACCCGGGCATTCTGTCTCCAGACACTGAGCATGCCCACAATCTAAAACACCTAACTCAGGACTACTTCCCGCTAGAATATTTCTGTTGATTTTTGGCGACTCAGGTAGTGGAGTCAGTTGAAAGCAATCCAGAATTAGGCAGTCTCACCTGTCCGGATGACGCTATCCTAACACAGTCTTATTGTTGAGGGATGGTGTTCCATCCCTCCCCCATTTTCATTTAAAAAGAAAAAGCTGCTGGAGTATCTTCAGCGAGGTGGGAGGGGGGTTTCTACAAGGACTACAGAGCTTGGTTCGTGTCTAGGGCACATTGGCCAAGTCGCAGCATATTGGGGAGCTACTAGTTTCTGTGGTGGGTGGACGGCTAAGTCAGCACGAGAGTTCCAAATGCACTGGGAGCAGAGCGGGGCCCACGCTTGCATTTCTGAGTTTCCAGACAGAACTGGTGTTGCTGGGCCCTGATCACACTCGGAAATCATTCCCTCAAGGTTAGGAGGCTAAGATTCCACCACAGCAGAAGGGACTATGTCATTTTAGGGATTGGACTGCACATCTCTTGCCCCCATAAGCTGTCCCGCCCATCACTGGATGGACACAGGTGACAAATGCTGGTCTTAAGGCTGACAGTATGGTGGCAACCTGAGGCAGGTCAAACTCAGTCAAGATGCCTTAACAGCCATGCGCCATATATAAGTTCTAAAGTCTCTCTTTTCTTCCCCAGGAGCCCTATTCTTGAGGGGTTCCTTCCCTTGCTCGAAACCAGTGGTCCGGTGGGGAGTCCTGGTTCTTGTCCCCTGATGTTTCGCCATCAGGCCCTGGCCCTGTCCAGGCTCTCATCCCTTACTTGATGTGAATTCCTCTCCAGTTTCTCTGCCTCCGGGTTGCCACAGTCTCCATTCAAATCGACACGGCCTGAAAAGCCAAGGGTGGTATCGCTTCTAGGCTTCTCACCAACTCTAGGGCTGAGCCTTGCTCCCTCCCTACTTCACCCAACTTTTCCCTCTTGGTTCCCACCAGCCACCTGCTGTGAGTACACCCAGGGACCCACCCCCTTCCCCAGGCCTGTGTCTGCACCGTTACACAGTACTCCCATCCACTTATCCACTGGATAAGTGTGCACAGAGGTCTGCCCTTGAATGAGGCCCTCAGGTCCTCTCTTGACCAACCAGGTGAG
Organism: Acinonyx jubatus; assembly: GCF_027475565.1. Taxonomy (NCBI): domain Eukaryota; kingdom Metazoa; phylum Chordata; class Mammalia; order Carnivora; family Felidae; genus Acinonyx; species Acinonyx jubatus. Next base: position 84,429,979 of record NC_069391.1, on the reverse strand, counting down.
GTCTGGCTGCTTCACCATGGTCCCCTGTGCCTGTCACACGGGTGTCACGTACTGGGAATACTTGTCCTACCTGCCTGTTTCCATCTCTATATCTTCTAGGCCCGTTAGGAAGGGCCTAGAATTTGTAACTTGGGACCAGGTTCCTGACCTCTAAAGATTCTTTGGGCACTGATGAGTATTCCTGGGTGGAGAGACTCTATGCTATAAAGTCCACTCTTCCCTCTGCCTGTGGGCGTACCGTCACCTCATCTTTGTGCCACTTTATTACCTAAAAACTGTGCGCTTTCCACACTGATCTGCCGGGGGGAGTGTGTCAGTGAGGGTACGTCGGCCTCATTTTCCTGTGAGTAGCAAGCTTCCAAGACCCAGGGAAACGGTAGCAGCAGCTAACTTGGTAAAGTTAGAAATTTGACGTAGGGGACCCGGATTTCACTTTGGACATGTTTTAGTGCTCTTTGGTCACGTTGGTAGCAACCCACTCTTGCTCGAATCTCGTCACTTTTGTAAGATCATCTGCAGAGGTGGAATAGTGTCTGGCTTGGTCAGATTCAGGTCTAAGTGCTTGGGGACGATTGGGAAAACACAGGCCATCACACACGTAGCAGGGGAGAACTCCTGTGACCTTTGGCTGCTATCTGCCTGTTGTATGATTAAGCCCTTAATACGGATCTGCTCACTTCTCTCCAGAACTTGTAGTCCAGGCTGTCTTTGGAGCATTGATTTTCTTTTTAAAAAAATTTTTTTAACGTTTATTTTTATTTTTGAGAGACAGAGAGAGACAGAGCCTGAGTGGGGGAGGGGCAGAGAGAGAGGGAGACACAGAATCCGAAGCAGGCTCCAGGCTCTGAGCTGTCAGCACAGAGCCTGACGCGGGGCTTGAACCTACCAACCGTAAGATCATGACCTGAGCTGAAGTCGGAGGCTTTACTGACTGAGCCACCCAGGTGCCCCTGGGGAATTGATCTTCTGAGCTGACTTCCCCACTAGACCAAATGCCATGAAAGAAAGGACCAAGTGCGTAGTTACTGTGTCCACCCCCCACCCCTACCCCCTGGCCATGCCCGGTGGTGCTCAGTAGATGGATGTCCAGTGGTTATAAGCAGAAGTACAAGGGACGCCAGTGTGACTCTACCACCTACTCAGGGACCCTGCAGATGAGTTAATAAGTCAGGTCTTGGGAAGTCTTTAGAAAAACGAAAGACTAGGGGCTGTCTACAACTCAACAGTATTTGGTGGGAAGAATTAAGTGGTAACACGTGAAGTAATTTGCAAATGTATTTAGGGGGAAGTGTGAGGTTATAACATCTGAACCCACGAAGCAATTTGCAAATGTTGTCTATCAGCAAGGTTTTATCATCTCCTTTGCTGGGCAAGTTGCAAGCCCAGCCCCACCCCCCCCCACCGCCAAAAGCATATACATAAATGGCTATATACATAAAGGCTCCTAGCCAGGAGGGCCAACCCAGAAGACCTGAGTTGGTGGCAAAATCTTCCACTCCAGCCAGTGGTCCCCATCTTCTAGTTTCTGTCCCCAAAGTTACCTTTTAAAAACAAGAGTGTGCATGCCCTTCCCTAACTCTATCCACCCATGGAACATTTTTAAAATACAAAGAAGTCAAAGGCTCTCCAAGCAAACATTAAGCACCCCCCTCCTTTTTTTTTTTTTTTTTTTTTTTTTTTTTGCATAATCTCTGTACTAAGTCTCCCAGCACCCAGCAGGCATCCTTGTGCTTAATTTAGGGCCCCCATATAACCAGCAGGCCTAAGCTTTCCCAGGACACATCGCACAAAGGAAAAAATAGGCTAACTTTAAGGTATCACCTGCCCTCTCAGGGCGTTGCTGCTGCGGGGCTAGTGTATCTAACCAGGTGGCATTAAGCCATGCTTAGAGCTTTTACTGCTGAGTCAACAAAACAGGTTAGCCAAGGGACACCAATTCATATTGAAAAGGGCAGAGTGAAATGATCCAGCAAGATTTCTGCTACAGTGAAGTCTGCAAACTAAAAAGCGATCAGTCCTCCAATTTCCTAGCTAAAAATTCTTCAGCTGGGGAGAGGGGGGAAAAAATGTCCCTGGACCACTTCTGCTCAACAGATACATCTCCTCCGTCACCTCTGCAGAAGGTATTTTTGGGCCCTTTGTCTTGGAAGTGGTCTTCGTGCTGTGCCCTGAGAACTCTCTTGAGATTGACTTAAAGTAGAAGGGAACACACTCGACCATGTTGAGTCTATCAGCTAACCATCTAGAGAGAGGCACACCCTGAATAGGTCTCCTAAGGCAGGTACATGTATCATAAACATCATTACAGACCTTATCACGGCCCTTTGAGGCATTTAATGTCTTCTAGGCTAGTAAGTGAAGGTGGCTTTCCAAAGAATGGTCAGTAGCCACAGTAAACGTAATTATGACTTGACCTACAACAGGTAACCGCCCACCCTTGATCGTTCTTCTTTCTACCAAAAAGGACAGCTTCACTCACCTTCTGTAAGAAATGGAAAACGCTCTAGATCTTTAATCTGAGGTACCCATTTACCTATGCTGTGCTCTGAGTCTTCCCATCTTTGGCTCAAAACGCAAAGCCATGTGCCTGAGAGCTACCTACTCCCTTGACCTTACGGCCATGTTTGAGGAGTTCTTGTGGTCTTATCAGTTTGATACTTGTGGAGTAGAAGGGGCTTGGAGCTACTTTTCATCGCGTCTCGAGCAGTAGGCGGTAGTCAAACTGCTCCCGTGAAATCAAAATGATGATTGTTTGACTTTACGAAAGGCAGAAACACTGCCATCAGGACTTCTTCAAAGCAAGGGGACTGCCGTGCCCTTACTACCTTTGCTTATTGTGGCAAAGTCTCAACAGTTGGCTGCACTTGGCCTTTACGCAGGCATCAGGCATCTGGGGCCGCAGGCTGGAAGAGGAAAGAATCCTAACAACACAGGACAGACATTACAGCGAAATGTCACATGGAGTAGCAACAGGCCGCTGCCCGGAAGGGGGGTGCTCCAGCCTGAGGAAGCTGTCACTTGCCTGGTGATCCTCCTTAAGGAGTCCAGACTCACGAGTTCATTCCTCGGCCTGAGGCTCGTGATCGCTGTGACACCTTCCCGCGGTGCTACAGGCTGGCTCAAGTTTATTTGCTCCTTGCCCTCCAGGTCTCCTCTTACTGCCGGCTTCCCCAACCGACTCCCGAAGTTAGAGAAGTTTCTGCCTACTCATTTTCCTGGTTGCTGGCCACATCTGAATACCCCTCATAACACCTTGGTTCTTCCAGACTCTGGCTTGAAAATGTGGTACCCCACAGCCTAATCCTGAGCACCTGGGCTGGAGGAACACGTGCTAAAACTCCCAGGTGTCTGCCATCAGGCATACTACACTACTGAACTTCAACCTCTCTTGTTGGCCTAAGTTCCAGGCCAGGATATCCGGGCGCAGCTGCCCCTCCCCCATCCTAGAATATTTTATATGGCTACCGTGAGCGTGTATGGATGTGGGGAGGGTTTGGGAAGAAGGGATGTAGAGAAAACGGCCAAAAGCCGGCCCATATGGCCTGGGACTTTGAACTTCAGACAGGAGCCAGTCTGGGTTGGCTTGGGATCCATTCCTCCTTCGGCCAATCCCAGATTCTATCCACGTGAAAAATGACGTGCCTCTCTTCCTTGGAAGAATTTAAGTCTTGCACGGGCTCCTACTTTTCACTAGTCATGGCACCGCACGTGTTTCACACGTGGACGTAGGGGAGCCAAGGGGACCCTCACCTGCCTCTTCCAAGGTGAACATAGAGCTTCAGCTAACCCATCTCAGCAGTTCAAGTGCATCCCCAGCTTCCTGTAGGATAAAGTTAACCCCACATGGAAAGCTATCACATGTTAAATTAAAAGACTAGGAACAGAACATGCACCAAAAATGAGTCTGTCTCCCACCTCCTGGCCGGTTAGCAATAGTTTCTGGCATACCTCCGTCTTTTGAGATGTTACGGAAAGTATAATGCACCGCACTATTGTGAGAAATCGTTGAATAAGTTGGGATTGCTCATCCATTAACGATTCATGTTCCAGTCTGCAAATTCTTGTAGGCAGGACTTTTCCAGCCTCTTAACGTGTGTGGCACATTAGAGGCTATCTCCAGGACTCGCCTTTTTCAAGGGGAAAGCATTTCAGCGAACAGTCCTGGGGAGCCTGTCGGGTCTTGTACATTCCCTTAAAGATAATACTCCTCTGGCTGCTGTACGCGGAGACATGTGACCAACCCAAACGTGCTCGGGCGGCCAGCCAATCGCGGAGGGCAGAAAAGCCCGTCCCTGCTTCACATGCTCGCTGGGGACAGCTGGACCAAAGGGCAGGGGGGCGGTCGGAGGCTTGAAGCCCCCACGTACTGCCCTGCCCGAAAGAGGCTGCTTGACCGCACACTGTAAAGTTGGCTCACTTTAGGAGACACGTGACTGCAGGCAGGCCGGCCTCCTAGGCCACCGGGCTGCAGGAGCTAGGGACTCTGAAATGGGTACTCGGGACGGGGGCACCTTCCTGTCCCACTGCCGTAGAACTGGCCAGCAAGCCCCGTGCTGTCCTGTCAAGATCACTCCGGGGACCCACCAGGCTTCCCACGGAATCCTTAGAAGGGCTTGCTGTCGCCTGCCCCGCAAAGTTGTGCGGCTCCAAGCGGAGCGTGGCTGAGCACAGGGCTCCCGGGCCCAGTGCGGCAGACCCTGGGGACTCCACGGCCGTCACCACCGCCACTCGCGCTACTCCCTTTGATCTATTGTTTGGAATGAAGGCTAATTACACAGTCACCAGATTAGGGCTCAATTTCTCTCGAGGAAATCTCACCGGGAACCAAAAGTAGCAAACTAACCTGATTAAGTCTTCGTTCCGCTCCCCTCCCCCGTTCAGCTGTACGCGAGACCCGAGAGGTTTACAAACACTTCGCGAAGGGGAGTGAGCAGGGGAGGAACACCCAGTGGGGAGTCCTATTTGAACCCGTACTCCAGAGCGACCACCGGGCGCCGGGGGAGTCGCAGTCCGGGTGAGCAGGCTGTGCACTTGTAGTGGCTCCCCGGGAGCCCGCCCGCTGCCGCCCATTGAACGTGCGCCCGCTCCCCGCCACCGCCAGGGTCTCGCTGCCAGGACCTGCACCTGGCGCCCCGCGTCCCCGCACACGCCCACCTGCGTCCATCGCCCAGTCACCCCCCCCCCCACCACCACCTCAAGTCCCAGGAGCGCGCCCCCGGTTCCCGAGCGCGTCTCGGCCCGACCCGGCCCTCTGCCTCCTTCCTAACACTCCGCCTGGCAGACAGAACCATTGTTCAGTGGCTCAGAAGCCCACATTCCCCAGCCCCGACCAAGCAGGGTGAAAAACGAGGCAAAGCAGTGGCTCTGGGGGAGACAGTGTTAGGGAATGAAGAGTTCAGGCCAGGCTTTAGGATACCCCAAATCCCGCTGTCCGCCCGCCCTCCCCCCCCACCCAGCCCGGCTCCCCGTAGCCGCGGCGATGACAGTCGGCTCAGAGGCGCCACCAGGGTTGGGAGGGAAAAAAGGCGAGCTGAGCGGAGAGGCGCCTCCTAGGAGGGGGGTGGGCAAAAGGAGACCCGGGCCTCGCCCCCCCCACCCCCCACTGGCGCCCAGGCTGGGTCCGGGCAGCCAGCGGAGGGGCGCGTCCTCACTCACCCGCTGCGGTGGCGCGGCTCTCCCGGGGCGCCCAGCACAGCGCGAGCAGCAGCCAGAGCGCCCAGCGCGCGGACGTGCCCATGGTGCCCGCCTGGATGGTGCCGCCGCTCGCTCCGCACAACAAGTTACCAGCCCTTCGCGAAGGAGGAAGGAGGTGGGGGCGGGGAGGGGGGAGGAGGAGGGGAAGGAGTTAGCAAGGGGGAAAGGGAGCGGGGAAGAAGAGGGCACCCCCCCTCCCCTACAACTTGCACAATCTCCTCCCCACCAGCCACCCACCCACCCACCCACCTCCCCGGGCTGCAGCACCAGTGCAAGCCGAGCCGGCGGGCAGAAGATAATGCAGGCGCTGCAGAGGAGGGGAGGGTACAGGAGGGGAGGGGAAGGAGGGGGTGGGGTGGGGAGCCGAGAGCAGAGGAGCAAGGCAGAGGAGAGCGGAGCCGGCCGCGGAGCACCCACACTGGCGGCTGCCTCCGGAGCGCGGGGTGAGCTGCGAGGAGGGGGCAGGAGGGGGAGTGGTCAGCGAGGGGTGAGGGGGGTGTGAGGGGGTGGGGAGCGGCGGCTCCAGCCCTCCTTTCCCCTAGACGCGCCGCTTTTATAAGCTCCGGGCAGCCAGGTGCCTGCGCAGGGGGTGTGCGAGTCTGAGTGCGAGCGTGTGCGTGCGTGAGTGGCCGTGGCCGCGGCCGCCACCGGGACTGCTCCTGGGGCCCGGCGGCTCCGCGCGTCCGCCCGGGGCTCACGGGGGCCCGGGGCGGCCGCTGGTTGGCTCGCGCGCCGCCCTCGCCTCCAATCCCCGGTGCCTGCCCTAATTTCCTGATCCAGGGAACCTGCCGCCGCAGCAGCTGCACGCTCCCTGCGGTCGTTACTGTACCCTCCCGGCGGCCGGCGGCAGTAGTTAGCGCTGATGCAACTGCTGCTGCTGTTGCCATCGCCTTCCCGCTAACGGGGCTGGCCGCCCGGGGGGACTTGAGGCTTCCAAGGGCAACACGCATCTCTCTCTCTCTCTCTCCCCCTCCCCCCTCTCCTGCTCCCCAGAGAGGCTGGTACTCTAAGGCTGGTAGGTAGCGTCTTCCTTGGGCCTCCTGTCTCCACCCGAAAGTGATGGAGCCCGCGGGGGGCGGGGGGGGGGGGTCTCAACTGCACGCCGAGGTGCCATTTTCGCCAAAAGTGAAATGTGCCTTTAAGCGAGAGCGTGTGTGCGCGCGCGAGGGTGCGTGCGTTTGTGGTTTGTTCTCGGTAATGGAACGGGACTGAAATAACCCAGCCTGGGCGGACGGAATTTGCTAGCGCAGCTCTGCCTTCGCTCATCCACGATTATAGTTAATTGATAATTGCACAGAACGGTAGTTTGAGGGCCTGTAATTAAAAGCTTAACCTTTTCTTGTTTGGGGGAAGGGGGGAACCTGGGTTGGCGGTTCCTGATACAGTTTGTAACATTCAATTACGAGGCTTAGGGAAAGAGAAAAAGGAAGTCAAGGCCAGGATTCCTTTTAAGGACTGATTCTTGTTTGGTGCCCGGCGGTACCTGAGCTTACGATTTGTTGTTTGGGGTGCTTCCTCTTTCTCGCACACTTTCCCCTGGTTGAGGTGCGGGGTCTGCGGTGGTCTTTTAAGCACTTCATGAGAGTTGCAGGGCGTACCAAGCTATTTGGCTTTTAAGTTTTTATATGGGATGACCCCACATTCACAGGTTTCGAGGGGATCTCATTCTAGCACGAGTCTCTTGGTGATCTGGTGGGCACTGCTTAGCTATATTCTCTTTGCCCCAGTGCTTCTGGGCATTTGTCAAGGCTGGCCACCAGATGGGACGTTCGTTAGGAACTTCCTGTCTCCAGGAGATGGACAGAGGGGAAAACCTCAGGTCAGGACACACTTTGCCGGGGCCAGAGGATGTCAGGGTGGTGACTGATCAGCCTTCAAGGGTTCCATCCGGTGTGTTGGCGGAGTGTGGCACTGTAGGGCTTTTTGCATGCTGTCTTGCCCAGCCTCTGCTTGCGCATTCGGCACGAACTGCAGCAGCCATACACATGGGGCATGTGAAACGGAATCCAAATTTGTTGTAGGCCGTTCAGCAGTGCAAACGCATGCAAGGGTTGTTCCCCTCGTCGGCATGAAGGTGTATACAGCCTTCGGGGCACATCGTCTCCGGTATCCTCAGGGTTCTGAGAGACCGTCTGAGAGTGAGCTGTGTCACTTTCCAGAGGAAGAGATGAGTGGAAGCGATATGGAAAAAGCGCCACGTTAATAAATAGTCATGGGGCTTGTTTCTAATAGTTTGCTCGGAGATCATTGCCTGGGTACCACGACCTAAACACGGGTATGACGGAGTAGGCTCACGGCTGACACACACGTATTATGATGTCTGCCTCTCTAAGGGGTATAAATAAACCGCCGGTGAATTTAGCTGAGGCTCTGGGCTCCATCGTGGCGCTTTATTGTTGCTTCGAAAGGAAGCGTAACTCTTGGCTCTACCTCTGATTGGCTGTGCAGTGTAGGAAAATCACGGTGCCTCCCTGTGCCTGCCTTCTGCCCTGTAAACTGAAAACAAACCAGTCCACGTAAAGTCAGAGTGCTCTCTGGTCTCAGGGACCAGCTTGCTGCAAAGCATTGATGGTTAGAAGAAAACAGCTATAAGAAGAAAGGAGTTTGACGAAGAGAGAAAAGGGCTGGATAACCAAGATGATGTTTATCACAAGTGGAGACTGGTGTGGTTGAACTAGCTGGTCTCAGAAGGGTTAACACTGCTAGCTCCAGGAGCCTTTGGGGAAATGCAGAGGCAGCCATTCACTCCCACAGTCCATCACATTCATTTTTGTTGTTGTTGAGACAACACACATCGGGCATCCTTGGCTCGTGGTCCCTGTGTTATGCGGTTGGCATATGGAGATGCCTCCCCAAGGAACTCAAGGTCTGCTGGGGAAGGCAGAGAAGCAGCAGCTCCGGCATCCTCGGCACAGCCCAAGGAATGCTCCAGGTGCTATAAGATGACAGGGGAAGAGTAGCTAATCTGGCTGGGGAACGAGCGTGTCCAACAAGGCTTTCCAGAGCAGGTGTCTTGGGGCTGAGTAGACGCATCATGTTTATTCCACGTTTATTCCAGTTCTTAGGACTGCTGGGCACGTGCTGGGATCCCACCTTCCGGCTCCCCTGTTGGTTGGGCGGGACTGAAAGACGAATTTTGGCCAATTATTTGTGAGAAGTCACAGGGCGCCACTTGGGGACTGGAGCATTTCATGGCTTGCAGTGAGACCCCATCTTTTGTCTGCCGTCTGATGACCAGAAATGCTCAAGATAGGACTGCTTCGTGAACCCGATCTGTGGATGACTATGTGAGTAATTCTCTGCTGTCTATATGGGTCTGGCAGTGGTCACGTAGAGTAGAGGTCAGCAAATGGCCAGCGGCCTGCTTTTGGAGGGCTTAGGGATCTAAGAACAGTTTCTACATTTTTAAAAAAGGATTATAGCAAAAACAACCACCCCCAAACAACAAACGGACAAAACAAAGAAGAAAAATATGTAACAGAAACCCTATGTTGCTAGCAAAGCCTGAAATATTTGCCACCTGGGTCTCGGGAGAAGCATTAACTAGCATTAACCCTGGCTGACTCACTGGGAGAGTGGAGAAGGAAGGTGGGGTTGAGCAAGTTAAGAAAAAGGCAAAAGAGAATCAGGTGTTCAAGGCCATGCCAGGGATGCAGGATGTTTCAAGGGTGGGTTTCAAGTGGGCCACTGGGGTGAAAGAAGGCCGCGGAGGAAAGGTCAGGACTGGATTCCGTGGAGACCTGTGCATCATGGTGACTTAGCTCTCCATCCTGAAGGCCGTGGCGAGGTGATGGCCTTTTTTTTCTTTTTAACTTTAAATAACTATTTAAAATAATTTTACTTTAATTTAGTAAGTCATATAATTCACTAAGGAGTAATTATAAAATACACAGGAAAAAAGTATTTTAAACCTTACTCTGAGTATTGAGAGAGATTAACATATTCCATCTCTTAACTTTTAAAAATATATTTAACTTTATGCTCAGGGCACAAATTGTATCGACATTCCTATCATCAGTACAGTTATGGCTCTCTTTATTTGCTAATTTACTTCTGTAAATATAAAAAAAATATCCACGGGCCCACTGCTGCTCCCGAGTAACAGAATATTGACAGTAACACCTATCTATGGAGGTCATTCCCTGTGAACACATCTAGTCCACTGTTATTTTGAGTTTTGATTGGAGCCCTGATATCAAGTGCAGTCTAGAACGTTCACACTGGCAGTGGTATGAAGAATGACATATTTGGGAAGCAGGTAAGATGAGAAGAAGAACACTTAGGGGCCTTGGTAGTGAGGGGAATGTGTACGCAAGAGGAAGAAACTATTTTTGTGCTCAGTCGTGTTCATATAATTTCTTTGTGAGATTTTTCTTTTTATTTTTTCTTTAAAAAAATTTTTTTTAATGTTTATTTGTTTTTGAGAGAGACAGAGACAGAATGCGAGTGGGTTGGGACAGAGAGAGGGAGACACAGAATCTGAAACAGGCTCCAGGCTCTGAGCTGTCAGCACAGAGCCCGACGCGGGGCTCGAACTCACAAGCTGTGAGATCATGACCTGAGATGAAATCGGACACTCAACCGACTGAGCCACCCACATGCCCCAAGATTTTTCTTTTTTAAAAAAATTTTTTTAATGTTTATTTTTGAGAGAGAGAGAGAGAGAGAGAGCGAGCGAGCACGGGGGAGGGGCAGAGAGAGAGGGAGACACAGAATCCCAAGCAGGCTCCAGGCTCTGAGCTTTCAGCACAGAACCAAGACGTGGGGCTCGAACCCACGAACTGAGAGATCACAACCTGAGCCAAAGTTGGGCGCTTCCCTGACTGAGCCACCCAGGCGCCCCTGTGAGATTTTTCTCCTCAGTCCTTTGCTTGTATCTCTTAGAATGGAGTTTTCCAAAAACACGTAATTCATGAGGCTCCCTAGCAATGGCGGCTGAAAGCGCAGGTTCCCAGATCCTCCCTTGGAGATCCTGACTCAGTGGATCCCAAGAGGGCCCAAGAGGGCCGTGTGTGTTATCTCAGTCCAGTTGATTCTTAGGATGGACTGTGTTAAGAAACTTTGTTAGAGAACGTCTCCTTCGCTGCAATTTGAACAGCCAGGCAGCTTCACTGTTCTCAGATATGCGTACACGTCTTTGGCCAATGTCTCCAGGGCCGGCAGGGTGGGGCCCCAGAAAATGCAAGTGCGAACGTGGGACATTTCCTTTTCTTTAAGCCCTGTGCACTAGCAAATAGGGGCAGCAGAAGGCATCCTCGAACCGATAGTTTGAAGCACTAATTGCTGCGTTTTCTCCCCCGTAGCTGTGCCATAGGGAGAAGTGACCTAAACTTTCTCCCTTCAAAGGATTTTGTAACTTCTGGGGCCTCCGCCAGATCCTCTTCTGATCGAGTGACAGGCCAGTGATGTGCATGGGATTCACCCCACTCCAGGCTCTGTGAGCGGGGCCTAGTGGTCTAAACCCGTGGGCATGAACCCCAGCTTCTGTCAGAAATGACCCGGAGGTCTTATGGAAACATGGATTGCTGGGCCCCACCCCGGACTTGCTGTTACAGCAGGTCTGGGATGGGGCCTGAAGATTTGTATTTGCAGCAAGTTCCCAGGTCATGCTGATGCCACTGGTCAGGGAACACACTTTGAGAACCAGTGTTCTAAACCCCTCAACATAACTTACCCCCCCTCAGCCCCTGTGATTGATTCAAGGGCCTCAACCTGTCAGCCCATGGCCTTCTGGCCACACTGCTGGGATGCTTCAGCCCTAAGCATTTAACTCAGGCCTGTCTCCTTGCAGCGAAATACAAGACTTTTCTTGGCTAGAAAGGCACCCTCTTTAGAGCAACGTGGTGCATGGACGTTTGGCCGGAACATGTACAGACATTGTGCCACCGTGAAGGAAGCCGGTTTGAAGGCCAGCCTGACTCACGGAGAAGAGGAGGCTGAGAAAATCAGAGAGACAGCCCGCAAACTTGACCCCCAGCCTGAGGCCAGTCTCCTGCAAGTTGTGATTTTTGTAGGACTTCCCACTTACCTGAGCCCGTGAATTCCCTTTGTTTGCATTAGGCCTTTTGGATTGAGTTTTCACTTGGTAAGAAGTAACTGACTGACAGAGGTGCCCTCTTTTTAAAAATTTTTTAATGCTTATTTTTGTGAGAGAGACACAGTGTGAGTGGGGGAGGGGCAGAGAGGGAGACCCAGACTCCGAGGCAGGCTCCAGGCTCTGAGCTGTCAGCACAGAGCCCGACACGTGGCTTGCACCCACAAACTGTGAGATCTGAGCCGAAGTCAGACGCTTAACTGACTGAGCTGCCCCGGTGCCCCTCGAGGTGCCCTCTTAAGGGATGTCGTGGGCATCCTGTAAAGCACTGGGCAAAACTCCATCCAGTGAGGGTAACTTGCTCATCCTGGAGGGAATTCAGAGGGTAGCGTACTAGGAAAGACTCTGCTAAAAGCTACCTTCTTGTGCATCATGGTCAAGTCAGCTCCCCACCCCTCCCTCAACCCAAATCAAATGCTCAATGCCCCTACTGAGGATTACCTTGTCGCAAAACCTCGTTAGAAATCCCAAGGCCGAATGCTGTTTTGCGAGCTGCTTTTGAACAATTTCAGAAAGTGAAAATGTAGCCAAACTTGGTAAAGAGTTTACAGCCAGAATAAAACTCCAAATAGGTTGAGGATGAGGTTAGACCGGTGGCTCTCAACTGCCAGTCATCTTGTCCCCACGTCCCCTGCTCCCCCCACCTTTCCTCCACCCCCCAGAACATTTGGCAGTGTCTGGAGTTTTAGTTTTCATGCCTCCGGGACAGGTACTGATGACATACAGTGGATAGAGCCCAGGCTGCTGGTCGACAAACAGCCTACAAGGCACAGAACAGGCCCCCACAACAAAGAATGATCTGTCTGGTCCAAAATGTCAGTGGTGCCACGGTTGAGACATCCTGAGCTACCCAGAGAAGTCAGATGATTCTGTAATGTGCAGTATGTAATGAGTAGGGTCAGGGGACATTATTTGGAAATTGGATGGCTTGGTAGAAAGACGTTCTCTCTCTGAACAAAGAAAGCACGATTGGGGGTTTGTTCGGTAGAAAAACAGATGTGAATGCAGCACCAGAGGGCCGTAGGGGGATTTACCGACCTGGGAAAAGTAAAGTGAACCACACGAAGTTTATGTTTCAAATTGAAGTAGACTAATATAGGACATCCACAGCCTGGTTGCATTGTGACACAGCTGTCCTGTATTTTCAGGGTTCGGGGTTTTGTTTTGCCTGTTTTTCAATCAAGGAACGAAGCGCTGGACCAGTTTTAAGTTTATTTTCCAGAAACTCTTGATATTTAATTCCTAAGATTCTGGCCTCGAATTTGATTGGTCTCCTATGTCGTAACCGCAGTTTATAGGAGGTTTTGGGACGTAGTGCTATAGCATTTAAAACACACGAGGGGCGCCTGGGTGGCTCAGTTGGTTAAGCGTCTGACTTCGGCTCAGGTCATGATCTCATGGTTTGTGGGTTCAAGCCCTGCGTCGGGCCCTGTGCTGACAGCTCAGAGCCTGGAGCCTGCTTTGGATTCTGTGTCTCCCTCTCTCTCTGTTCCTCCCCCGCTAGCACTCTGTCTCTCTCTCTCTCAAAAATAAAGATTAAAAAAAATAATAAAACACACATACACAGGGAGTTTCTAAGGAAATGGGGACTTTGTGGCTGCTATGGAGCCAGCTAAGCCTAAATGTTCGTTAGGGCATAAGAATTTTAATCTGCAAGTTAGGAGTAATGCAGCAAGGTCTTTAAGTATCTACCATTTCGTCACGATAATTCAATTTTTAAGCTTTTAGGAGTTTTGTGAAAGTGGATAGTTGAAGTATCTAATCTTCTTTCTTTTTTTTTTTTTTTTAAGTTTTTAAATGTTTATTTTTGAAAGAGAGCGAGAGAGAGCCAGAGCACGAGTGGTGGATGGGGCAGAGAGAGAGGGAGACACAGAATCCAAAGTAGGCTCCAGGCTCCGAGCTGTCAGCACAGAGCCCGACACGGGGCTCAAACTCACCAACAAAAAGCAAGATCATGACCTGAGCCGAAGTTGAACGCTTACCTGACTGAGCCACCCAGGTGCCCCTAGCTACTATGTTTTTTAAGTTGCATGTATTTGTTTTGAGAGACAGCATGAGCGGGGGAGGAGCAGAGAGAGAGAGGAAGACAGAATCCCAAGCAGGCTCTAAACTGCCAGCGTGGAGTCTGATGCGGGGCTCCAAACCACGAACCGTGAGATGGTGGCCTGAGCCGAAACCGAGAGTCAGGAGCTTAACCCCGAGCCACCCAGGCACCCTGAGCTACTATTACTGATAATGACATTTCTTGTCAGCAGCAGCCTCCCCTCTGTAAAAGACACGGAAGCGATTGCAGGTGTGGGCCCTGGGGTGGGAAAAAGTGGGTGCAGTGGTCCTGCCCTCTTGCCTGCACATTCAGATCCCCTGGAGAGCTGGTCAGAATATCGACACTGAAGTTCTACCCTAGGCCAGTTGGGAAATGAAGTTTGGAAGTGGAGCTCGGGTGTGAGCTTCCTAGGCGACTGGCATTCTACGTGTGGATGCCTTGGTGTCGAGCCTGAAGCTGTAGGCTGGCCCAGGGCAGCGTAGAAGCAAGGCGGGGTAGTTGCTGGAACAGGCTTCATCCTCAGGGAGACGGGGAAGTCGTGGCGGCCTGCTGCAGAAGGATCAAAGGCAAGTCCAGTGTTCCAGAATGTTCTCCCAGCCTTCCCTGTGCATCCTGCTCCCGGCCCTGACATCTCTCAGGCAGCTAGATGTGTCATCTGTAACAGAGCCAAGGACCACGGGAGGTCAGAAGCTCTGCAGAGCCAGACGGTCAGGCACCCAGCTGGCGTCTACCTATCAGTGACGGATTACATATCACCGGTCTCAGGCCTGTATGAGTCAGTCTACCAACATGGATCTGCTGTGGGGCCAGCCACTTGCCAGGTGACAGGAGGGCAGTGGCCAGATAGCGATGTGGCTGCTGTTGGGGGTGAGTTGTTACTGTTGTGTTTGCTTTTTCTGCAGGAGCCAAAATTCAGGCTTGTTCAGTGGTAATTGACAGTCCTTTCTTCTAAGGAAGTTTCTCTCGGATTCGCTGCCAATAGGAAGTGTGTTATTCTTCAGAGCACTGTAGCATTCATTTATCGAGTGCCCACTCAATTATGAGGCATGACAGAGTTTGCCATCTAAGAGAGGAAAGGCCACTTAATGATTCCTGGAGTCAGAAGTCGGGAATAAATGGATAGACAGATCAAAGACTTAAGGGGATTCCATTGTAATTGGAGGAGTACTTTTAGCAGGAGCTGAGCCCTCCCCTGAAATCTTTAAAGGAGCCCTGGAATAAATTGTGTGGGAGAGAAAGTATGGTTTTGAACATAAACGAATAATGATTTCAGCAGATCATCGGATAGGATCACAAAGTGCAGGCTGTGGCTTTGATAACTATGGTGGGAATACAATGAACACCTGCTAGAAACTGGAATTCTATCTTGCAATCTTAAGAATTATTTCCCCCCATCCCGGAGAAATGGAACTCTCTCAGAAGGTGTGTTTATTACAGCAGTTTTCTGGGCTGGGTCTGATTGTTTTTCTGGATGGATGGTTCTTGCGTGGGAGGGAAATAGAATGCTTCAACCTTTGGGAGAGGCTTCCTTCTGGAGGTGAAGGATCGTTCTCGGTTACTGACCGATATGGAAGGATGATTGATGGTTAATGACCCCAATCAGAGCTTGTTCCTGAGTTGGCTTGGCTTTGCCTTGGGAAGAAGGTAATGGAAGGCTATTTGGAAGCACAGATCAGAAGTCTTTATAGAGATGGAGAGGGGGGATAGTACGGGAACTGGGATAAGGGGATTTGGGAGAAGACACATACCTGAGACCTGCACTAAATCTAATGCTTACGTTTCACCTCCTTAACACTTACACACCAACATCCCCAACATCCTTCTTTGCAATCAAAACTTACTCCTTTCCTTACTGCCCCCAGACGTAAGCACCTTGAGGGTAAAAGTTATGGTTTAAATATGTGAGGGCCTGCCATGTTTGTGAAATTGAATTAGAGTGAATATACGAGCAGATCTCTTAATCAGGTTCTTTGGTTCTCTCTCCCTCTTTTTTTATGTTTTATTTTATTTTGAGAGAGAGAGTGAGAGAGAGCATGAGCAGGGGAGGGGCACAGAGAGAAAGACAGAATCCCAACCAGGCTCCACACCATCAGTGCAGAACCCGATGGGGGGGCTCAATCTCATGAACAGCAAGGTCATGACCTGAGCTGGAATCCAGAGTTGGACGCTTAACCAACTGAGCCACCCAGACGCCCCTTGGTTCTTTGGTTCTCTCGGTGAACTCCTGAGAGGCACCTTTCTGGGAATAAGTGACTGCAGGGAGGTTGACCACCTGACATTTCTTCGTTTCTTCCTTTGCTTTTCCAAAGACTCCAACGAAGAACAGAGAGGTGAGGGAGAGAGGGCTGGTTGGCATAAAGATTATTCAGAATGCCTGATAGAAAATCTGTGAAGGTGATAGAAGGTTGTCTCTTTCTTTTCTGGTATAATCTGTCTAGAGGGGCAGTTTTCTAAAGGTGAAACCAAAAAAAAATGAAGGCTGTGTCTTACATGGGGTGAGAAGGATGTCTTGAATTGGCACTCTGCCTTTCTTCTGAGAAGGCTCAAAGCACTCTGCGTGCATGACCTCATTACTCTGGGGAGGACCCACACTCGGGAATCATCTCCCTTCAGCAGTTTGGAGGAGCTGGAACACACATCAGTGCCCTTTCTGAGTCAAAGCGAGTCTTTCCAGATTGTTTGGGTTGTAAATCTCACGGAAAGATGGTCGTCCACACTAAAGGCGGCTAGCTGAAGTCTAGGTGAGGTCTCTTGATTCACCCTATGCCACAGGCTTTACAAAGGCACACTGAACATTTTTGTAGTTTCTTCTTTCCCCCCCAAATGGCCATGCTTAGAGTAGGCTTCCACCTAGCACTTGTTTCTGGAACAAGACAAAAGTAAAAAGACAGAACAAAACAAGAGATACCAAGTAGTATCTGTGTTTTCATTGGCTCACCTCACACCGAACCTGAAGTCTTAGGGAAGGGTCGTTGAAGAGAGAAATGAAAACATCCCATCTCCCTTTGTTGTTTTGATTAGGATCTCATGGCAGAGAGCAGTAGTGAGAGATTTTGTTGATAACTTGAGGGGGGTGGGGAGCAGTAGTTCTCATTTGTGGCAGTTAAATTCCTGTGCCTGTCTTTGCAAGGAAATTTTAATCCCATCCAATAAAATTGCTTATTTGCCTCCCCCCCCCCCGCCCCCGTACCCCCTCAATCTCTGCCCTGACTCCTGACTGGCTCTCTCAGGAAATCTCAGGAGGTTCTGCCCATGGAAGGAAATTCAGAGAATATGAAAAGGAATGCAACTGTGTCTTGTAGCTCTAATATTTCCTGAAATCAGGTCCACTTCAGGGGAAGATTCCCTGGAAAAATTATTGGAAATATCACAGCAGGGATTTTTTGGGAAATGAAGGCGAAGGCAGGAACTACTTACGGATCAGGTCAATTCTCTTCCCGTTTCCCTGGGCTCTGATGTGAAATGGTGGTAGTTCGTTTATTTCTGCTAACAGGTCTGGTACCCTGTCAGATGGAGGAGAATCTTTATTTTCTTCATCACCAAAGCACCTCTGGAAGGAAATGTTACTGGCCATTTAAATCTTGCTCAGCTATAAATACTTGTTCTGTATCTAGACTTGGCAGTGTGCACGTTGAGTTTACACCATAGTAACAAGGCGACTGTGCCTTTTCATGTGGCTGTCTGGATTTTTGGAGGGCTTTTTTCTCCTCACATACTCCCCTAATTAAAAAGTATCTTCTTGGGGGTATGGTAGGAATCTTTGATGTATTTGCATTGAATAAGAGACTGTGGGAGCGCCTGGGTGGCTCAGCTGGTTGGGGGTCGAACTTTGGTTCAGGTCATGATCTCCCAGTTCATGAGTTCAAGCCACATGTCAGGCTCAGAGCCTGGAGCCTGCTTCAGATTTTCTCTCTCTCTCTCTTTCTCTGCCCCTCCCCCACTTGTGCTCTCTTTCTCTCAAAAAAATGAATAAACATTAAAAAATGTTAAAAAGAGATTAAAGAGACTGTTTGCGACATTTATTTATAATTGGACCACCAAATTCATCCTCATAGATAGCCTTTTTTGTACACATTACACTTGGTGAGAAATTTCCAGTGTCTTTCCTTCCAAAAGCTAACCCCCTTAGTCTGGACACTTGGGGTCTCCTGCGTCCGCCTATCTCTGTGAGCTCATCATCCCCTCTTCCTACTCAGGAACCCCTGCTACAGTCCTGTGTTTTCTCACATTCTACCTTTGACCCTGGTTGCTAGTATCCTGTGCAAAGGGGTATACGAATATTTTGCCATTACGTACATGTTGTCATACCCGAGAAGATTGGGGATCACAAAGCATTACTATTTTCCACCTAACTCTGCCTTCCATTTGTTGTTCTTAAACTTTTAGAACTCTGTCCAGTCTCTTCAACTGCATTGACATTCTGATAATTCTGGGGATCACAACCATGGAGCCCAAACAATTAGGAGGTTCCAGCACATACACATACACAAAGGGCCTTTAAGTGGTTCATGAGAATAATCTGCATCTTGTGACTGTACCTTCTATAAACTGCTGAAATTCCTACTGGAATCAGATCTCAGATCTAACGTGTTTGAAGTTTTCATATAGTTCTGTCCTTTGGAACATGGAGCACGGGCCTCTCCTACATGTGATGCTTTATGCTAGAATTCTTGTGTGAGTTGGCAACACAGGGTCTGGGGCCGGACACAAGAGACACCTGTCTCGTACTAACATTGGTTCATGGAAAGAAGTTACCAGTAGAGTTCCACTGTGTGTAGTTTTAACCATTGGATGTGATCCGTGGTACTTGTTCAGTGATCTAGATTATGTAGAACGTACGCCATTCTTGTTAAAGAATGTTTATCCATTTCTTTTTGAGAGAGAGATTCCCATGCAGGCTCTGTCCTACCAGCACAGAGCCCGACGCGGGGCTTGAACTCGTGAAACCGTGAGATCGTGACCTAAGCCAGAATCAAGAGTCCGACGCTTAACTGACTGAGCCATCCAGGTGCCCCAGAATATACACCATTCTTAAGGAATGAGCTCTGATGGGTAGGCACTGGAGATGGGGCGGGGGGAGGGTCTGTCCTATGCCTGCAACCTGGAGATGCTCCAGTTCATGGTAGTGAGTACTGGTTTAAGGTCTCAGAAACCTATAGCCATTCTCACAGAGCGGCAGGTGCTCACAGATCTGGGTCAGCTCTGAGACGTGTGCAGGAGAGCGATTCCATTAGAACCTGGAGAGCTCTCTGGGAGTTCACAGGTGCCCTGTGCGGAGAAACAGGTGCCCATGTTTGGTAAGGAAAAGAGAGAATGGCCCTTGTCAAAGCAACATGGGATTTCAGAACACATAGCCCTCCTGCCATGATGGGGAACATACTAAAAAGTGACACTCTTGAAAGTTTTTGCTCTTCCCTGGGTTCTCTAGGGCCTTTGAGTTCAGGAACGTGCTGGGCAATAATCAGTGGTGTTTGATAATTCCAGTATGAAGTATGCAGCCCTCGGATACAGTTTTCAGTTGCCTGGAGGGCCCCTGGGTGGCTCAGTCAGTTAAGCGTCCGACTCTTGATATAGGCTCGGGTCATGACTTTGCAGTTCTTGAGTTCCAGCCTTGGATTGGGTTCTGCCCTGACAGTGAGGAGCCTGCTTGGGATTCTCTCTCTCCCTCTCCTTCTGCCCGTCCCCTGCTCTCGCTTTCACTCTCTCTCAAAGTAAATAAACTTAAAAATTAAACAATTTTAAGTTGCCTGGACATGTTCCATTACTAAGCAGCTGAGTGAATAACAGGTAGGAGATGGTTAAGTGCGTGTGTGTTGAGAAGGATTTCTGGACCCTCCTGGTGATAAGATAATGCCCAGAATGTAAGTCATGTCCTCTCTGCTTGTCTAGAGGGTGACTCCATTGCCTTGTTTAAGAAACAAAGGATACATTTTCAAAGGAGTGTTGTGGAAGGGACTTTTTTTTTTTTTTTCACTCTGGGATGGCTTTGCAACATTTTTGATTTTATCAGTTTAATGCGATGTGACCCGTGCTGGCATTTGGATTCAGAAACTGGGGTTTGCATCTAGGCTCTGTTCGTCCTGAGCTCTGCCTCCTTGAGGAGGCTCCTTAACTCCTGCTGAACCTCACTTTGGTTAGCTGGAGTAGGGAGACCAGTTTCTCCCTCCCTACTTCCTACAGCATTTCATCTGGCTCCAGAGAGAGAATGTACATGGAAGTGATTGTCAGTGGTTTGCACGGAGCATCGAGTGAAGTTTTCACTGTGACAGTGTATTGATGGTCTGAATTTAAAATTATAAAGGAATATGGCGCCTGGGTGGCTCTGTCGGTCAGGCACCCGACTTTAACTCAGGTCGTGATGTCACGGCTCGTGGGTTCGAGCCCCACATCGGGCTCTGTGCTGACAGCTCAGAGCTTGGAGCCTGCTTCATATTCTGTGACTCCCTCTCTCTCTCTCTGCCCCTTCCCCACTCATGCTCTGTCTCTCTCTCAAAAATAAACATTTAAAAATAAATAAATAAAATTATGAGGGAAGGAGGGGATGGGGTAAGTAAATCTACGTAAGGACTTTAATGACCCTCCTGGGGAAGAAAAGGGGTCCAAAATCTCAATGCCCTCCTGTTGTGTTTCAGGTTATGAAACGTTCAGGGTGGGCTGGGTGATCAGATAGCATAGAAGGATAAAAAGGCCTCTATTCAAAGCACTAGGGATAGAAAAATGTACTGGAAGAAAGTGGTGCTAGATGGCTTGTTTGAAAAAGCAAGAGATCTGGCCTTGAGCAAATGGCTTGGGTGGATGAATCCGAAGAAATGGCACGTGGGATCCCAGGTTGTTTGTTGAATGGCATCCCAAGTTCTCTCAGCTGAGATAACACTGAATAGGAGGCCCTCTGTCCCTCTAACTGAAGATCTGTGTTGCTCAGACAGGAGTCTGCACTCTGTTTGGTGAGAGACGGGGGTGGTTCTCACTACTCACTTGTTCCCTTTATGTAGTATCTTGAAATGCCCCTTCCCTCTCCTGAAATGAAAATCATAGATAATATTACATATATACATATAGTCCACAAGATATCAGAATAATATCCTAAGTGTAACATAAAAAGGAATGATAAACGATTTGTCATAAGGCAATATGACACAACCACACGAGAAGACACTACCCAGTAATCAGATACTGTGCGTGCACGATATTTGTGAGCACAATGATCATGGATGCCAAGGGTGTAGCGAGTTGGAGACTCCTATCACAAGGGGCATAGCTATTACTTACACGATTTTTTGAAATGGTGAGCCATAATTAGTCGTGTTCGAAACACAATAAACAGCCATCTTCCCTGTACCGGACCTGGTAGCTGCATTCCTGGAAATTTGGGCGTATGTTAAAACCACGCAGATAATGTTGTGCTTACATAGAAAACAGAACCGGGATCTAGGCTCAGATCATTATCAGCAGAGGATAAGCGCTTAATACTTGGTGGGATATCTTTGGATGTTTGAATCGTGTGGGCCACTTTTCTTGGTGTGTTCTATATGTCGCCAGCTTGTCTTTGTCTAGAATCCCTGGTCCTTCCCACTAAGGGACAACAGCACACCTCCAGTCATCATGACAACCAAAATGTGTTCTTACGGTCCCCCAGCCCCCTCTGGAGGTAGGACCATTATCACTGAGAGGCACTAGGGTAGAGGCCCAGCTCACCACACTCCTCTGAATGTAGCTGGAAGTGACCACGCTTTCCAGTGACGGCAGAGATAGCCAATGGAAGACTTTATATTTAAAAAAAATTTTTTTATTGAAGTATGGTTGACATGCAATGGTACATTAGTTTCTGGTAAAGCCTAGTGTTTCAACAATTCTGTATATTCCTCAGTGATTACCATAGTAAACGTAGTTACTATCTGTCACCATACAATGCTATTATAATACCATCGACTGTATTCCCTATGCTTTACATTTTATCGTTATGACTATTCCATAACTGGAAACCTGTATCTTCCACTCCCCTTCACCCATTTTGCCCATCCCCCCGTACTCCTTCCCTCTGACAAATATTAGTTTGTATTCTGTATTTATGAATCTGTTTCTGCTTTTTGTTTGTTTTGTTTTTAGGTTCCACATACATAAGTGAAGTCACAGGATATTTGTCTTTCTCCATCTGACTTATTTCACTTAACAAAATACTGTTTCTGTCCATCCATGCTGTTGCAAATGGCAAGATCTCATTCTTCTTTATGGCTGAGTAATATTCCATTGTGAATATACCACATCTTCTTGATCCATTCATCTATCAATGGACACATAGGTTGCTTTCATAATTTTCTATTGTAAATATTGCTGCAATAAGCATAGGGCTGTCTACATTTTTTTTTTTGAATTAGTGTTTTTGTTTCCTTTGGGTAAATACCCAGTAGTGGAGTTACTAGACCATAGGGTATTTCTATTGGTAATTTTTTGAGAAACCTCCATCCTGGTTTCCACAGTGGCTGCCCCAATTTACATTCCCACCAACAGTGCACAAGAGTTTTTCAACGTATCCTCGCCAGTAGTTGTTATCTCTTGTCTTGATTCTAGCCATTCTGACAGCTGTAAGGTGATGTCTCATTGTGGTTTTGACTTGAATTTTCCTGATGATGAGTGATGTTGAGCATCTTTTCATGTGTCTGTTGGCCATCTGTAGGTCTTCTGTGGAAACCTGTCTCTTAACATCGTCTGCCCATTTTTTAATCAGTTTTTCTTTTCTTTCTTTCTTTCTTTCTTTCTTTCTTTCTTTCTTTCTTTCTTTCTTTCTTTCTTTCTTCCTTCCTTCCTTCCTTCCTTCCTTCCTTTCTTCCTTTCTTTCTTTTGGTGTTGAGTTACTTGAGTTCCTTTTCTATTTTGGATATTAACCCTTGTCAGATATGTCATTTGCAAATATTTTCTCACATTCAGTGGTTTACCTTTCTGTTGTGCTGATAGTTTCCCTCACTATGCAAAATATTTGTATTTTGATGTAGTCCCAGTAGTTTATTTTTGTTTTTGTTTCCCCTGCCTGAGGAGACAGATCTAGAAGAATGTTCCCAAGGCCAGTGTCAAGGTTATCACTACCTATGTTTTCTCCTAGGAGTTTTATGGTCTCAAGTCTCACATTTAGGTCTTTGAGGGTATTTTTTTTAACGATGTAAGAAAGTGGTCTAGTTTTATTCTTGAGCATGTAGTTGTCCAGTTTTACCAGCACCACTGATGGAAGAACCTGTCTTTCCCATGTTGTATATTCTTGCCTCCTTTGTTGTAGATTAAGTGACCACATAACTGTGGATTTCTGTCTGGACTCTCTGTTCTATTCATCTGTGTGTCTATATTTGTGCCAGTACCATACTGTTTTGGTTATTAGAGCTTTGTAGTATATCTTGAAATCTGAAATTGTGGTACCTCTAGGTTTGTTCTTTCTCAAGATTGCTTTGGCTATTTGGGGTCTTTTGTGGTTCCAGGCAAATCTTAGTATTATTTATTCTAGTTCTGTGAAAAAATGCTGTTGGTATTTTGATAGGGATTGCACTGAATCTATATATTGCTTATAAGGGGTTCCGTTTTCTTCACATCCTCGCCAGTATTTGTTATTTCTTGTTTTGATTCTAGCCATTCTGACAGCTGTAAGGTGATGTCTCATTATGGTTTTGACTTGAATTTTCCTGATGATGAGTGATGTTGAGCATCTTTTCATGTGTCTGTTGGCCATCTGTAGATCTTCTTTGGAGAAATTTCCGTTCAGATCCTCTACCCATTTTTAATCAGATTATTTGTTGTTTTTGTGTTGAGTTGTATAAGTTCTTTATATATCATTGGAAGACTTTTTTTTAAGTTTTTTTTTTTTTAACATTTATTTATTTTTGAGAGACAGAGAGAGAGATAGAGCACAAGCAGGAGAGGAGCAGAGAGAGAGAGGGAGACACAGAATCCAAAGCAGGCTCCAGGCTCCGAGCTGCCAGTATAGAGCCCGACGCAGGGCTCGAACTCATGGACCACGAGATCATGACCTGAGCCGAAGTCGGCCACTCAACCAACTGAGCCACCCAGGCACCCCAGTGGAAGACTTTTTGTACTTAATGGGACACCAGGTGTATTAACCAACTTGGGCTGCCGTACTAAAAATACCATAAACTTGGTGGCTTAAACACCAAGAATTTATTTCTCCAGTTCTGGAAGCTGGGAATTTTAAGACAGAGTGACTGATTTGGTTCCTGATGAAAACTCTCCTCCTGGCTTATAGATGACCAACTTCTTTCTGCATCCTTAAAGGTAGAGAGAGAGAGTAAGTGAGAGAGAGAGCAATCGAGCACACTCTGGTCTCTTCCTCATTGAATAAGAACACTAATACCATCCTGGAGACCCCACCCTCATGATCTCATCTAAACATAATTATTCCCAAAGAACTCCCCTCCAGGGCTTCAACACAGGAATTTTGGGGAGGAGGAGGGACACAAACATTCAGTCCATAACCAAACCAAGTTTCTAGCCTAACTTTATTTTCTAAAGCAACCATCGTCTGTTGGAAGCTATTACGGTCTTCTGATATTAAAGGAGGATGTCTGAGTCCTGGCTTTAGGGGATAACTGGGAGCAAGAAGGACTAATAGGCCCTTTGTCCCTGGGTAAGTGCCTGGGGAGTCCTTAGATCTATTGAGGTGGGCAGGCCCTGGAAAGAGAATTTAGACTTGGGGCTCTTCTGGACAAGCAGAATCCAATCAGGTTATGTTTAAGGGGGTATACTGGAAGTTAGATCTGGGTTTGAAACCTGTTTCTGTCTTCTGGTAGATGTGTGACCCTGGACAAGTTACTCGTGGTGTCAACCTCAACATGAAAATAGGAAAGACCTCCTCCTTTGATGATAAGGAATTGTGACATCTTTAGTAAAGAGCTTTGTAGGATTTCAGGCATATGGTAAGAAGATAATCCATTGAACTACTGTTTCTTATGTGATACGGGCATCCTTTGAGGGCTTATTTTTGTGGGGAATGGCATAGTCACAGTGGAGGCAACTTAGAACAGCCTTGTGACAAGGTACAGTTATATTTCAGCAAAAAGGGATGGGATGGGAGTTTTTCTAGAAAGTAATTTAGGAAAACGTGCAAACTCTGGTTTGTCTTGCATGGAGTGTTTGAAACATGAAAGCAGATATCTTTATTTAACCCTCAATATGTAAGGGTATTGATTCTTCTTACTTCATACTGGGTCCCAAGGGACCTCTGAGTAAGGCATTATGACAGCCACACAATCTTGATACAGCTGGAGGTGAATGCGATGGCCACCATGGTTTCACGGGTTTGTTATCTTATCCTTACCTAAGCTGAGTTAGAACCTATCACTGCTCTGCGTGAAAGGGACCTGGGACAAAAATTCATGTGATTCTCCCTGACCCACACTCTTTTCCTAAAAAGCAAATATTAATGTGTGGTTATCTGGATGGAAAAGAAGCAACCAGGCACTCTCATGCACACACATTTTCCAGGGACAAACCACAGAGAAAGGTTGTTGGAATGTATTCAGTGAAAACATTTTGCTAGCTCAGAAACTTCTTGAAGAGATCCAGCTTTCATACGGAAAGCAGCCTAGGATTCTTTGAGACAATCCTAAAGGTTGAGGAAGTTTCTGTTTTCTTCTATTGGCGTTGTTTTGCCAAAGAAGATGCCGGCTTTTTCTGCTTCCATCACTTCCTGGGCACTTTTTCAAGTTTGTTTTCCTTTATAACATTAAGGCAAGCACTTTTCTTACAATTGCCTTGTTTCATAAAGATGTTAGCACAATGTAAATAATAAGAGTACAAAATAGAAGGACTAAGGGGAAAGAAAAATAGTGAAAGTTACATATAGAAAATGTGTGCTCGCAGAAAGGAAATTTAGCTCTGGGCTTCCCAGAGACCAGGGCAAAGCGGAAAAATCTCTTTGGGTTACATGATTTTTAAAAATGAGTTTTCTTAGGAGGAGCTCGCTTGTCCCTGCCACTGGAAACAGAAGTATGTGTTCTCGAAGGTATGCATAAAGAGGGTATTCTGAGCTCTGATGATGAATTTCCTCAAATGCCCCACAGTGACTGCCACTGAATTATATAGGACTGCTTTATTGAACAGCCCTCCTTGTTGGCATTTTGCCAAAGTTTAATTCTACAAAGGAAAAGAAAGAACCTCCAGGCAATTCTCCATTTATACTATTCATTTTCAACTGAACTTTTGCAAAATATTGAGCAGCAAAGAGTTGGAGGTCATCTCTCCTAAGTTCCTGGAATGCACTTCTCTGCAGACCATAGATGCAGAGCCACAGGCTTGAACTTGGTCGATAAGCTGGGGCAGAGATGACATTCCTTTACAGATAGAAGAAGGAAAAGCAAAGGTATGGGGGCCGGAAGATAAGGCTGAATGTAGGGGTGCAAGTGCATCAAAGAAGAGGGAGAATGTTTGGGGAAGAAAAAAAATAATCGTATTACCTTAAGATGATTACTGTTAACACTTGGCTATGGTTCCTTCCCTTTTTTGTTTTCGTCATGGGTAATGACAACAAAATCAGAATTTACATACAATTTTGTATCACTTTTCATTTAAGCAGCATAGAATAAGCTATCATGGTTGATATTATTGGGGCATATGTCGTGCTGTGATATACTCTCCTCCATGGTTTTCAGACCTTCCGTAAAACGTGATATGCCATGAGTAAGCGGTGCCTTGGGGGAAATGAGAAGAAGCTGTTCAAATGGATTGGCAATGAGTAAAGCAACTGGTGGTGGCGGGGTGTGTGGGGTGGGAGTGGTGAGATGAGTGGAGGGGAGGAACTCAGCAGAAACTGAGAATCAGAGGGAGGTCTGACTGAAATCAGAAGCCCCCTACGGATTTATGACCTTCTGAGACAGCCCCCCCGCCCCCCCCGCGGAGAGAGGGATTGGAGGTTCAATTTCATGTGTATCTTGCGATGGAACAAGTGCATCTCCTATAGCACTTTATAAAATATACGCATGCTTTTTCATAAAAAGAGAGAACGTTGAATGGGTCAAATAATGTGATAGAGTGGTACTCTTGGGCAAGTGTTTCTTCTTTCTTTCCTTTCTATTTATTTAAAAGACCATCTTTTTTTTTTTTAAGTTTATTTATTTATTTTGAGAGAGAAAGAGAGTGTATGTGCCAGCGGGACAGGGGCAGAGAGAGAGAGAGAGAGAGAGAGAGAGAGAGAGAGAGAGAATCCCAAGCAGGCTCTGCACTGTGAGCACAGAGCTCATCGCAGGGCTCAAACCCACGAACCATGAGATCATGATCTGAGCTGATGCCGAGAGTCAGATGCTTAATTGACTGAGCCACCGAGGCACCCCAAGTTTTTCTCTTTTATTTTTTTTATTTATTTTTTTAATGTTTATTTTATTATTTTTGAGACAGAGAGAGACAGAGCATGAATGGGGGAGGGGCAGAGAGACAGGGAGACACAGAATCGGAAGCAGGCTCCAGGCTCTGAGCTGTCAGCCCAGAGCCGGACGTGGGGCTCGAACTCACGGACCGCGAGATCGTGACCTGAGCCAAAGTCGGACGCTTAACTGACTGAGCCACCCAGGCGCCCTATTTTTTTTTTTTAAGTTGTTCTCTTTTAAATTAGGTTTTCCAGGTGTCCCTTTTGTTTCATGGTCAAGATTTTTCTTTTTTTTCCTGGGGAGAAAGGGGCCAAAAGTCACCTGTTGATTATGGAAGGAGACCCTGGCGTCTACATTGAAACTCGTCCTCATATGCAAACACATCCCAGCAATCGCTCACTCACCTTGTTCAGTTTTGCATTTCTTCCTCCCAGAAATACAACATTGCCGATGTTTAAATACAATCACAAATTCACTGAAGTCCTGTCTTGAATGACCTCTAGGTTCTGACATTCCTTTACTGTAGATTTCTTATTGCGTTTCTTTTTGAATTACCTTCCGTTCCCGGAAGGGAGACCTAAGTGCATTTTCTGAAATTGTGGTAGTTTTGTGCAGGCCAGATGCTGCGGTACAATTCCACTGTCTCCAGGGACTGAAGTGCGACTATGAAGCCAAGAGGCTAACCTTTTTTCTTTTTATCATCTGTGGCTCATAGAAATCAGTCCCACTGTGAACGATTGCTTTGTTCTCTGACAGCCTTAAAAAGTACCGGGAGGGAATCTGTCAGATTGTCTCAGACAATCCCTTTTGTAGTACAAGACTGTTTCTTCTGAGGAAATTCAACCAAATGTGACTTGGGCCATCTAAAATCTTCCTTTCCCAATCCACGAAGGCGAGTATTTGAAAAGACACAATAAGATTAGAACCTTTCTGTTGATTTAATTAAGCAGCTAGGATGGATGAGAGAGTAGATTTTGTCCTGCAGCTACGAATCCTCCTCTGTTACCAGTATTCAGTTAATGAAAGGAAACAATCAACACACGTTGGCAATGGTTTCTTCTCTCCAACATTGAAAATTTTTTAAGCCGCTTGTTTTACCAGTGGATGTCACAGTCTTATGTATACAAAAAAAACTACAGTGACCTAACACCCAGCTTTTTTTCTTATTCCAAAAAGGAACCGATAGTTGTGCATCTGGCACGTGTAGGATGTCACCAGGTAGCATGTTTACCGCCCATGCTTGTATTTCAGAAAGGTAAATGCAGGAGAGGTGCTCCGTCATGGAAAAGGCCAATTTCCTGACACATGGACTCAGAATGTAACGGTCAAGTGAATTTTCTTACTGGCTTCTACTCTAAATCCAGAGGGACACTGTGATGCTACATTACAGGAACCAATTCGAAACGTCTGATGGGAGGTTCACGTGGTTACCAGGTCCCTGCGATTCTGTGACCATCCATGGAATTTACTTGTGGCCTGTAATTCTCTTTTCTCCTTTGGGGCCTCAGGTAGCACTGTTTCTAGAAGGACTTGTCTGGGTCTGTCCCTGGATTCTAAGCATGTCCCTCTGTATTCAGGACTTTGAGAACATCTCCATTCTTCCTTTAGTTTGGGTACTTGTGAGCAGTTAGATGGAGTTGGGTCTCAGTGTCCGCTAATCACTGGGTTCATTAGCCTTCACAGAGCCCTTCACCATGACTGTTTCTTCCCTCCCTCTTCTGTTCCCATGGAGCCCTCACCTCCTATTGCCTCACTCTAGTTCTACCCCCGTCTTCTTTATCCCCTGCCCTTCTTCCCTCCCTGTCATCTTTTTTTTCGGGGGGGGGGTGTGGTGTTTTCTTCTTTTTTTTTAATTTAATTTTTTTTTATTTGAGAGAATAAATATCTCAAGAAAGCTCTACACTCAGCACAGAGCTTGACATGGGGATCAATACCACGACCCTGGGATCACGACCTGAGCCAAAATCAAAAGGGGGAAGCTCAACCAAGTGAGCTACCCAGGCCCCCTGGTTTCTTCTTCTTATTTTGATACGTTAAAAAAAATAGAAAAGCACTGGGAATAACAATTTATTTCCACCATGCAGCTTTTATAGTCAACATTTTAAGCTCCAAATGTCACCTTTTAGATAAAACAAAAAATTACAGATAGAAATAAAGTTCTTTTTGATGCTTGGTCCCATATCCTTCCCTGCCTGTCCTAGAGGTAACCCTTACCAAGTGTGTGTTTCACTAATTCAAAGACTCATCCGATGGCCCTTCTTTGCACAGTCAGGTCAACTGGAGCTTAGCAGAAGGCTGTCCTCTTGCTTCTGTGAAGGTCCGGTTGACATGATCATTAGGTCCTGCATGCTAGACGGGACTCTATTTCAGAAGCAAATCGAATAAATGTCCACTTTTACCCAAACTGGGTGGGAAAATAAGCAGATGGAATGGCAAACTCATGAGGAAGAATCCGATGTAGGAGACTGTAGCAGGTGCAGCTGGCCCCTGGAGGCCGCAGGGCCTGTTTCTGGAGCTCTGTCTCCCCAGCCTCCCATCTGTGTAAGCAGCTAGATCCTTAATGACCTCTCCTAGTCTCCTTTCCATCCCAGAAGCCCTAGCTTGGGCCTTCAGCATTCCTGATGCCACTCTTTATTGTTGTCTTGTCTTCTTTGGGATTCAGATATCCACGTTTCTAACCCTGGACTCCTGGCTGTCTCCTGAT
Source organism: Acinonyx jubatus (assembly GCF_027475565.1). NCBI lineage: Eukaryota > Metazoa > Chordata > Mammalia > Carnivora > Felidae > Acinonyx > Acinonyx jubatus. The sequence goes on along the minus strand of NC_069391.1, from coordinate 84,400,085 downwards.
CCCCTGGTCGTGTGATGGTTTGACTTTGATATTCTTAAATGTACACCGTCCCCAGGCTCTGCTTGATTTAGTTGAAGAAACCCAGCAGTGGGCTTGATTCACTCTCTTTACCTCACACCCCCTAGAGGGCTTGGAGGGAGGGAGGGGCTGGTAATCCATCTGGCTAAGATGTGACTTTGCCCAGGATCTGCACGGCTTTGTTTCATTACTGCCAATTCTCAAGTCCTCGGGAGTAAGGGGGTACCCAGGAAGCAAGGCACCAAAATTCAGCACTGTCAGTGGCTCTGGAGCCTAGAGCCTAAGCTTCAACATCCCTTTTAACAGGCACCTGCAGCCTACCAGTGCCGATCTGGGAGGGAGGGAGTGGGTGTTGAGATTGGCCATGGTCCCAAGGTTCTCTTCTGGGTCTCCTTGCGGTGTTAAGCCTGGCACCTGACACCTGGGCTTCCCAGAACTGTTGGCAACACCGTGGAGCCCGAGACTGGTCATGCTGGGCCAGTGCTGGGTGTAGGTAGGGGACTTTCTCGCTAGCTTGGCCACCTTTGTCTGCGTGTAGTGGTCAATTCACAAGCCGTTTTGTGACTTTCTTGAGGCTGTGCTCCTCTTAACCCTTCTTCTTCCAGCTTTTTTCCATTAATTTTTTTCTCCTTTTGCCTTGACTTATGGGTCCCTTTGGCTTTCTCCTGCTCCATCCGGTTACCGTGTCCTCTCAGCTGGTGAATTGTAGACGCACATAAAACGGGGAAATAGAAAATATTGATCAGCCCTGTATAAAGCCTGCCAAAATTTTCATCATCCCTTCACACTTTTCTCAAAAACCAGGAAAATAATATGGTGGGTAATAGGCTTCCCAACAGGCATCTGAGATTCAGGACTCAGGCTGTCAATTGTATTTGGTTTGCGGGGGTGGGGGTGGGGGGGATTCTATTTAGAGTCTCTGATCAGATAATGTTACTAAAGAACAACCCTGTTTTTGCATGTACCATTTTTAGTGGTTTTTTTTTTTTTTTTTTGGATTCTGTATCTCCCCAAAGATGAAACTTGCGGTCCATGAGGAAGAGTACTTAAACCACTTTTTCTCTGTGCTGTAATGGCATCTCTTTTCAAGGTTAAGATACAGTGTTCGAGGACCCGCTCCCCGTCCCCGCACCCCATACTTTTTTAAGGGAAACAAACTGAACAACATAAAACATCAACGCAAAACAAAACTTTCTTCATCCTCCTAGAAATTAGAACATGCTCAGAAATCGAAGTACCAGCCAGACCTCTCAGGGAGCCCCTCTTCCTGAGAGCGGAAGGAATACTGGGTCCAGCGACACTGGCTGGCTCTGGCATTTACCAGCCCGGGGAACAGAGATCAGGTAACCCCTTTGAACATCAATTTTCTCATGTGTAAAATAGGAGTAGATGAAACAAGCCTATCTTTGGATGCTGGAATAAGCAGATGTAGTGTGTAAAATGTGCTTAGCAGAGAGGGTGGCATAGAATCAGCACTCTGGTGTGATTGCCTCACGATTACTGTTCTTCCTCTACGTCCTCTCCTTCTCTTCCTCCTTGTCTAGTCAGTGGTTCAAAACATGGCTCTGTGATGGGACTGCCTGGGGTTGACCTTGGATCCAACTGTGATTACGTCACCTGGGACAAAACCTTCCACTTTGCTGAGGTTATTTCTGTATCTGGAAAGGGTGGTGGTGGTGATGATGATAATGATGATGATGATGATGATGAGAAGGAGGAGGAAGAGGAAGAGGAGGAGGAGGATGACAGTAATGGTGATAGTCTAACCCAAGTTCATTTCATGTTTTTTTAATGAAGTTAAGAGCGTAGCGAATGTCCAATAACTGTTGTTATAACATGATTAATATTCTCTCAGTGATCAAAGTCTTAGATCCCTGCTGAATTTCTGGGGGTGTGAGCAGACTTGAGGTGGGCATAGGGTAAACTGCTTATAAGGTTTAGATGAGCAGTCAGTGACGTTTCACACAAGACCTACTGTCTTGATTTGTTCATTTAAATTTAAGTGAGTCTCAAGCGATCGTTAGGGTCCCTTTAATTCTATCTAGTACAGCCCCCACTTCACCCCCAACCACTAGGATGATGACAGAGAAATGGAGATGCCTATGTCCCCTTCACAGAAGCTGCTGCTGAGGGGTTGGGAGGATGGGAGCCGCTGGTCCTGCAAGGCAGCAAGTAAGGTCTTTTTTTCCTGGACTTCTGCACATCCCTTCACTTCTCCCTCCAACATGTAAATAGACATGAAGAAGGTCACCCCTTGCAGTGTGGCCCATCAGCCCATCCGTTTGCTGTTTTAGAGTTAGTGGGAGTTAACTGACAATTGTTTGAAAGCAAAGAAGGGACGTGAGGTGGGTCCTGGGGAGCAGCGTTGGTGCCAGAGTGTAGAGCAGGTGATACCCAAAGACCAACAGCCTATTTTATAGGATTTACTGAGCTCATTTACACTCAGCTTCTTTGCTGGGACTGCCTAGGATACTATCTAGAGCCCACTGTCTTCACCCTTAACAATTGCAGACTCTTCAACCATCCCTGGCCTTTAGATTGGCCTCTTCTATGCACTAATTTGGCTGAGCTGAATCCATGTAAACTAATGTTCCTCTGTGTGTCCAGTGATAACTACACACTTCCCCCCCCTTGAGCATATTGAAGTCTCCTGGCTTCAACAGTAGCTCAAGTCTGGTTCTCCCAAACCACTGAGAAGCAGCCTTTTTTTGGAAGGTTGATAAGCAAGTAGCAAGGGGTCCCCACCCTGTAATGCCAGCAATGTAGCCAGCTTCCTTTTCTACCATTTCAGCCAACATTGCACCAGCCATCTTCCTCTGTAACGTCGTGACTCAGACTGGACTCTTGTCCACACCCTACAGAGCTTGTGCATATTTTCTGAAGTGGTTTAAATTAGGGGGTTATAGAAGTCATTACCCCAAGTCATCAAAACAGCAATTAACTCAGTAACCATGACATTAGGCCAGCTGGTTCCCTGGGGAAATGTGCAGTTGGAGGCCACTGCTGCAATGTGCTTGCCTCAGCCCTGAGCTTCCGTGAGACAAAACTAAACATTCCAAATATTGCAAGTATCATAAATAGTTCAGTTTAGAGGGGGCAGTGAACTTACCTCTCTTTTTTGGGGAAACGGTCATGGGAACACAAGAAGGGAAGCAAAAAGAGTATCCAGGTCTGGGAGAACACCTTTATAAGTGCGTATCCACGGGGGCGCCTGGGTGGCTCAGTCAGTTGAGCGTCCGACTTCAGCTCTGGTCATGATCTTCCAGTTTGTGGGTTTGAGCCCTGCATTGGGCTCTGCACTGACAGCTCAGAGCCTGGAGCCTGCTTCGGATTCTGTGTCTCCCTCTCTCTCTGCCCCACCCCCCCCACCTCCTGCTGTGTCTCTGTCTCTCTCTCAAAAAATAAACCATTAAAAAAATAAAAATAAATGACTATCCACAGCCTTCCTGTTACTATTTATTGTATCACGGATTACCTAAACATATTTAACATGTTAAGAATCAGTTATGGTTAAATTTCTCCCAAGAGGTTAATATGTTTGGCAACAGCATAATAGAAAATTGGCCTGAGCTCATCAGACATACTGTAGAGAGTTCCATTCCTTTAAAATTATATTTTTGAAGATTAAATTATACTTGTTATAAAATAGAAGAGCTAATTTTGTAAAGGAGCTGTGGAAACTTTCTTACAAAGTATTTTGAGTACTTCCTTTCCCACTTACTTGACTTGATCATTTCATGATGAAAACATGATCGTTTCTTCTTCAAACCAGAAGCCCCTATACTTAGGGAATGTAGCAGTAATCTAGGGGTTTCTAACCAAATAAGGATCCCACAAATACTACAACCAAAGGCTTTGAAAAGAAGTGCTTTTCCCTCCAGGTTGTAAAATCATTATGTGTACATGTTTGAAAAAATATTGAAAAGTATAAAAACATAAGTACTGCTAAGGTAATCCCATCATGAGACTATTGTTAATACTCTGATGTTAATACGTTAGTGTGTGTGTGTGTGTGTGTGTATTTTTCACATAACCAGCCCATATATACACTTTTATCCTAACTTTAGATACATCTCATTGGTGGCTGCTTACTTGTGAAGGTTTTCACTGAAGATGTTTTAACACAAATGTGTCAGACTGTTTAATTACACCCATTATTGGATTTTGTCAACAACAACTAATGTTGCAGTGAACATTTCAGTAGATTTATCTTTGATTCTCTGCCCATTTCGTTGGGATCTGATTTTAGAAAGGGAATCAACTCGTTTAGGCATCTGACATCTTGCCAAATTGTATTTTAGGCAGATGATACTAATTTTCACTCATCAGTGTTCATGTGTGCTCTGACTTAACTATATCCTCAATGCCATTGAGTATTATTTTTTGATCCAATTTTTCAGTTTCTTTTTAAACGTTTTTAATATTTATTTAGTTTTTGAGAGAGAGAAAAGGTGCGTGCACGCGGGGGAGGGCAGAAAGAGAGGGAGAGAGAAAATCCCAAGCAGGCTCTGTGCTGTTAGCGCTGAGCAAGATGTGGGGCTCGAGCTCATAAACCATGAAATTATGACCTGAGACAAAATCCAGAGTCAGAAGCTTAACCAACTGAGCCACCCAGGGGCCCGGATCCAATTTTTCTTAACTATAACTTCGCTTTGGAATGGATGCAGGAGGCTTAAATAAACAAAGAAACAAAATGGGCCTATTCCTGGGCTCTACCCTAGACCAATTAAATCAATTTCTGAGGAGTTGGGGGCCAAGACATCTGGAAATTTCAAAGCCCTAAAATGAGTCTAGTTAATAGGCTGTGGCACCTGGGTGGCTCAGTTGGTTGAGTGTCTGACTTTTCATTTTGATTCAGGTCATGATCCCAGGATCATGGGATCGAGCCCCGCAGCGGGCTCTGTGTTGAGTGTGGAACATGCTTCAGATTCTCTGCCCCTCTCCTGGCTCATGCTATCTCTCTCTGTCTCTTTCCATCTCTCTCTCTCAAAAAAAAAAAAAAAAAAAAAAAAAAAACAAAACCCAAAACTTGGCTAATTGTGTAAATGAAAACTACTTCCAAGCCCTTTTACATCAAAGCACATTAAACTCTAAGTAGTGTATGTTTGCCTTGAAAAACATACTGTGAAATTATGGTCCTGGCCAAAGTATTTTGCTCCAAGTGGATTTCTATATACTTGGAAAAAAATAAGCCACTTCTGCTTGACTTGACCTGACCATCTCACCAATTAATTTTTAGAAAAGTTTTCTAGGTTGTTTTTCTTACTGCCACATTTATCTTCCCGTCTTTTTTGTTGTTTGGAAGATAAAAATACTAAAGACTATAAATAGCCCAATAAAAATACTAAAAAAAAGCCCTATAAAGAGTTTGGCCGGCCAAGTCTGATGAAGCTTCTGGCATTTCTGGATCCTACTTTTGATTGTATTCGTGCAGGGAAACCCTTTACGCTCTTCCTGTTAGGGTCAGCTGATGTGAAATATTCTGCTCTTTGGTGAAATATTCTCCTGTGTGACCGAAATCCGGGAAGGCAGTGTTTCTTTGCCACCTCTAGCGATCTTACCTCAAAGTCTGATAACCTCTGTCAGGGCTCTGATTTCTTGTTTCTGTCTTGCCCCTGGTGTCACCCTTCACTCTTCTCCAGGACAGTTTCCTTTCCCACTTCCCCATATACTTGCAGCAAAAAGTGGCCATGTGACACAACTTTGTCCAATTGCATGCGAAAAAAACTTTGCTGACGGTTTGGGGCAAGAGTCTCATTTTCTGAATGAGGGCACAGTGATAGTGGAACCCTTTCCCTTACTGCCAACCTTGAATTCTGATGTGATACCTGGACTTGGGCGGCCATCTTGCAACCGTGAGGTACCAGACCTAAGAGAAAGACCAAGAGAAGAGCAGAACACAGGTTGTGCTGTATTTGAGCTGGTGAACTCGTACTAATCATGGCCTGCCTCCAGCCTTCCTTTGGGAAGAACACATACTCTAGTTGAGTCAGTGTTAGATGGGCTTTCTCTTACTGTCTGCGGAAAGCATTCCTGATGACTATTGCTTCTCGAATATTAGTCAAGATCACATTTAGCCACAGACCATAGCTTGCTGTTTCCATTTTGTCCACATAACAGCTGAATTATAAAGGTCAAGACCATTCCTAAACGAGGGAAGGATGAGCGATCTTGTTACCTCCTTTTTATTCTCTTCTCCCTTGGGTAATGGTGAAATTTGGGCCAGTTCTTGGACTAAGATCCAAGGAAAGTCTCCGCTTTGTCGTCTGTTTCTGATTGTGTTTTTGCCTGTGCTGGTAGGTCAGCTTGCTTCAGGCTAAAGCTATTTAGGCTAATTCAAATAGAACAACATGGGGAGTCATTATGTGTACTAACTTCTCCAAGCTTTTCCCTTTGATATCAGGCCCATAAACACACATGGTAGTTCCTTGCCCCCTATATGCTATTGTTTCTTGTGGATTCTCATCTTCTGCAATCCTGGTAGAGTGAGGAGGTTGATATCTAAGGCAGAATATCAGTACCTACGGTTCTAAATATCCTCTGTAATACTCTCATTTTGACACAGTTTCTCTCACCCTGATTGATTGAAACAGTTTTGGTAATGAATGCAATTTGAGGTTACGTCTATTCATTCTATTCTGCCAAATGTTATGCCGGTGCCTTAATTGGTTTTGTTAGAGTGAGCTGGAAGCCTGGGGTATATAAAGCAATTAAAATCTTTTGGCATTTTGCATTAATCACTGAAGCATCATAAATTCTTGATTGGCTATGTGAGGTACATATTTACCGAACGTAAGTAGATAGGATTTATGTGCATTCAGCTGGGGGTTGGCCAAGAAAATGCAAGGATGTGTGAGGTTAAAGAGAAATCTATCAAATGTTCAGTCGTTGCTACAAGAGCTAAGAGCTGAATTAAGTGGGTGAGCTGAATAAAGGTACATTGAACCTCTTTCCTCTGAGTCATTGTTACAAGCTTTACTGATTTCAAATTTCTGGCCAAGTGATTTTTGGATAGGTTTTGCACTGTTTTCTATCTGTTCACTATTTGTTCCTATTAAATGTGTAGGCATTTATAGAACTTGTCAGTATTTTGCCTCTGCACCTAGATTGTCATAAGGCTATAAAAGTATAATTAAAAAGTTAGGTACTGGGGCACCTAGGTGGCTGAGTCCGTTGAGCACCTGACTTTGGCTCTGGTCATGATCTCACAGTTCCTGAGTCCGAGCCTTGTGTCGGGCTGTGTGCTGACAGCTCGGAGCCTGGAGCCTACTTCAGACTCTGTCTCCCTCTCTCTCTGCCCCTCCCCCACTTGTGTTCGTTCTCTCTCTCTCTCTCTCTCTCTCTCTCTCTCTCTCTGAAAAATAAGTAAACATTAAAAGAAATTAGGTATTTCAAGTTCTGGGCTTGAACTGAAATTAAGAAACAAAGGCGCTGGTTTATTTGTAACCAGGATTTATCAAACTGATCTTCTTGTTCAAATATAACATGACTAGACCCTGAAAGCAGCTATGAAAAAGAGCCTAATTCATATTACTTACTCACTGGAGCATCTCCTTCACAGAGCCTGGTCACCGCAATCCAGCTCCATCTGATTGGAAGAGATTGCTCATGGGCAGAAGGAAGCCTCTGTGGAATGTTATTTACTAGCAGAGTGCCCGGGAAAAGGTTGTGGAGGAAAACCCAGGCAGGTCCTTTGCACCCTGACGTATGAGATCGTGTAGCGACCTTTTCCAGAGAGAAGGCTCTGATTAATGAGACTCTTTACTTTGAGTTCAGTCATTCACTTTCAGCTTCCTTTGTGGCCAGACACCTGGGTGTAAGCTTCAGCCACCTGACATCTTGATTTTAAATATATAGAAGGGATTTCTCTGGTCTACCCTGCATGCTGGGCTTACTGGTATAGTCTCTACCCATTTCCAGGTGATAGTGGGCTCAGTTGTCTATACAATCAGGAAGTGGGTGGAGGAGAATATATCCCTTTTTGACTCTTCATGTCCTTGTAGAGATGTTCCGACTCCTTATCATTCCAAGGTGGAACCAAAAAAATCAGACTTTATTCTAGAAATCAGCTGTCAAACCTTGAAATCCCCAAAGGTCAGGCTGGGGGGTGACAGTGTTCAAAGGCAAAGTGGGGGTGTTCTTGCTGCTAAAGCTGTAGCCACTAATGAGGCTTCTCCATATTCTTAGGAAGTAGGGGGGAATCTTACGCCTTTACAGACAGAGGGCCAAGAGAATGAAATCTCTCCTTTGTGGTGGCTCTCATTCAGACCCCACTTGGAGTTCTCATTCAGGCTCTTGGTCTTTGTTTCTGGCTTGCCATGGAGGAAAACCGGCCGAACTCCATCACTCGGTTGGGCTTAGAGCTCTACCCTCTTTTTCCGAGTTTCTCCTTATTAATTCTCAGCCCTGACAACCTCCAGTGTGGGAAGACTCAATAAAATCCACACAGGCCTCAAGCTAGGAGGATAAGAACAACAACAACAAAAAAAGTTACCATGGAAGCTAATTATGGGTTTTTTATTAATTGTTCCAATTAGCCCCTCGCTTTTCAGTGATGCTACTCTATAACCATGTCAGCTGGGATGCTTCTGGAAGTAGAACTTGCTATAATGGTCAGGTACTCCCCAATTAAAACTCTTAGTCTGTGCAATTAGCTTTCTTCATGCTTTGGTGACAGCCCCTGGGTGGGAGGTGGGTGCACGTGTGACAGCGGTAGGGATGTGGTCCAGCCACCACTAGAATGAAGTTCGTTTCCATTTCGATCATCCTGATAGCAGGCAGACATTAGAAACGTCAGGGATCTGAGATCGTACAACTAACGATGGCTTAATTTTACAAGACCTAGCTTTTCCCCTTTGTTTATTGAATTTGTTACTTAAAATTTGACAAATAATTAAAAGCAGTGGGCCCTGAGAACAACAATGGCTTTTAAGAATAAGCTCTGGAAGCATCTTTCAATATACTATCGATAGGAACGTTTGCGATGAGTAGATTTATTTGCTCATTGCAGCCAGGCTTCCTTTGGGATCAGAAATGAGAAAGATGAAGTTAGGTGAGGTTTAGTTACATACCTGGGACGCATGGAACTGTTTCTCCCCCAAAAGGCAATGGCTTTGAAGAAATCATTCCTTTGACGCTTGGCTCTCATTTTTATGTTTTATGTTGGTTTCATCGCTTCTTTGAAAGCATTTGTTTTCTTTTTCTTGCTTGCTTGCTTGCTTGCTTTCCTCCAGCTGCCTTAAAAAATATTCTTTTTGTTTGCCTTTTAGCAGTTTTACTATGATTTGCCTGTACATGGGAATTTCTTTATTTTATCCTACTTGGAATTCAGAGGGCTTCTGGAATACACAATTTGTTGGTTCTCATCAATTTGGAAAATTCTCAAGACACTGTTTCTTCAAAGTTCCTTTGGCCTCATTTTTTTTCCTCTCCTTTCCTTCCAGGATTCCAGAAGAATGTTAAAACCTCTGTGTTTTCTACCATCTTACCATCTTAAAAAAATATTTCTTGGGGCGCCTGAGTGGCTCAGTCGGTTGAGTGTCTGACTTCGGCTCAGGTCATGATCTCCTGGTTTGTGGGTTCGAGCCTCGCGTTGGGCTCTGTGCTGACAGCTCGGACCCTTGAGTCTGCTTCGGATTCTGTGTCTCCCTCTCTTTCTGCCCGCCCCTCCCCCACACTCTGTCTCTGTCTCCTTCAAAAAAATAAATAAATAAACATTAAAAAAAAATATTTCTCAACTTTCTCTCTCCTCCCTTTCCCTCCCCCCTCCCCCCGCATCTGCCCTTTCCCTGCTTGCATGCATGCTCTCTCAAAGAAAGAGAAGGAAAAAGAAGGGAAGGGAAGGGAGGAAGGAAGGAAGAAGGGAAGGAAGAAAGAAAAGGGAGAGAGGAAGAATTGAAGGAAATTGAATTGTAATGTATAATGATTACATAGGATTTAATTGATGTCCGTGTCTACCAGGAGGAATTTATGGATCACTGTTTCTGCAAAATGCTTGTTTACCATCAGATTCACTCCTTGCTCCTTTGCCTCTTTGGTTTATATCACAGGCAGAGGCTCTCTCACTCTTTGGCTTCCAAGGAGGTGGGACCCAAAGGAGCCACTGGTGAAAAACAGGAGGGCAAGACTAGGGATCACAGAGGAATCAGGGTCTCCTCACCTGTCTTTTTGTTCCTTTGGTGTCTGTGACAGTAGCTGTGCCTCCTGTGTGGTTCCAGCTCTTACTGGAAGGCCCTGGCTTCTGGGCTGTGGTAACACCACTGTCCCATGGTCTCCCTGACCCCAAAGAGAGTGGGGTTGCTAACTTGTGCCTTCCTCTACTTGGCTTTTCAACCCTTCTATAACCCTCTAAGCTCCTACCATGTCTTGACCCCCACTATTTTAAAGACCCAGTTCAATTACTTTATCTGTCTGTGGATGTTGCTATAGTATGATGTGTATACAATGCAGTCCTTGCCCTCAGGGAAGGTATAATCTTGACAAGGAACAAAAGACATCTCTATAGGAAGAAACAACAGATGACCTTGTGTTATGTGTCGGCCTTAATGACTTACATGAGAAGGCCACGGGAGCTCAGGGAGAGGAGAAACCCCTGGAACCCTCATGACCTTTCCATGGAGGGTGAGCTGGGCTCTACAGGATGTGTGATGGAATAGGATAGAAAATGCTGCAGGTGGCGGATCAGATCAAAGAACTTAAATAAGAAATTCTGGGGGAAAAAATCCTGTTCAAAGTCGTCATGGAAAAGTAGCTTTTGAAATTATTTTCCACTCACGCTAAAGTCATGTATGAGTGATTGGGTGATTCTTAGGCATCCGTTGAAAAATCTTTAAATATTGAAACGCCTTCAAAACTGTATGATGTGATGGCATTTTCAACCTCACTTTACATATTTGGTCTTGCTGGTCCATAAACTTGAGCTTCCCTAGAAATGACCCCGTCATTCCCTGCAAACAAGCTGTGTTATTTCAGATGCTACCACCAGACAAACAGTTGAAAACTGAGCAATAAATGATAGCCAGAAAGCTTTTGAGCAGTTACATGCATGTCTTACAGTGACGGTTCATGATGGATGTGTGATTAGATGCTCTTCCCAAGGGAGGATGTCACTGTCCTTTTGGCTAGACTGAGGTATCTGGAATAAGGTAGGAAATTGAAGGTATTCTGTGAAACCAATGACCTGGATGTGGGTTGTTAACTCTGTGGCTGATTTTCCTGTGCTGCCACACCATGCTGGAAGCCAGTGCTGGGGATCCCCGTGCCTCTCTGGCGTCTATTGTCAAAACATAGGAGTAGGGAGGAGTGTTTAATTTGGAGTCAAGTCTGAGTTAGAAGCCTCTCTTTGATCCTCTTTGGCTATTTGATCTTAGGTAAAAAAAATTCAACTTGGTGAGTTCTGCCTTCCACATCTGTAAATTAGGAAGAAGAATGCCACGTGTTAAGAGGCTGTTGGAATAAATTAGGGGGAAGTGCACAGCAAACCGTTTCACAAATGTAGCTATTTCGTGCCCGAGTATCTGTCAGCTGCCCTACTGTGTGAGCTACTGTGCCTGACCAGGTTATACAATTCGCTGAGGGACACGGTAGACGCTTCCACTTGTGATCTTGTGCTTATCACAGAGACGAGAGAATCCCATCATTTTCTTTCTTGCTTGTCTTAATTTTCATTTTTCAATTGCCACTCCTAAAATTCCGGCACTTGGCCCACAGAATATTTGTATTCATCCTACATATGGCCCACATGACGCACTTGGCTCTGCTCCAAAGGTGGAAGTTGAAATAAGTAAATGGTCTCTTTATTTGCTTTCTAACTAAGCTCCATTTCCTTTCCTCTCTCTTACATCCTGGAGCCCTCATCCTAGACACATGGCAGAAAATGTACATGAAATAACAAGTCATTACTTGCAAAGCACATTTTTTTCCTCTTCAAGGCCTTATTAGCCAACTGATAATCTTAAAATGTCATCTCCTCAGCAGGCTCCTCGTCGGGTATTCCTTGACCCCATTCTCTTGAGCACCCTAGCCTCTCACTGGTAAGCTGTCTGCTAAAAACCTTAGGAAAAAACATCTCAAGGGACCCTTGCAAACTACTAGCTCCCGCTACTCAGAAAACTGGTCCGAGGTCAGATTATGTCCTCTGAAAATAATAATAGCCTTTTACAATTTCTGCTTCTCTTGTCATCTAACCATAGTAGTAATACATTTGACATGAACTGCATACTAATCATTTTTATTATTTCAGAGGCTTTATGACAACAGCTCTCCCTGCCCCCCCCCCCAAGATTCCCCAACTCCCAACCATCTAAAAATAACGTCTTCACTGTATCCTTGAAGATGAAACAAATGCTAGCATACACATTTTCCCTTGGCTCTCCGCCCCACCCCCACCACTGCTGAAAGTCAGAAGATAGCATGGCCTCTCACAGGAACTCTTGTCTCTTTGAATTCAAGAGCTTTAAAAGTCTTCTCTTAGCTCAGCCAGTTAGAAGGACAATTAAGCACTTTCTTCTTCTTTCCTGAAATGAAGAAACAAAACCCACCAAATCACAGTCTGTGCTTTTAATTTGGTAAACCAACTTTGAGCGATTAGCAGCCTTGGAAACAAATGTAAATACTGAACGTCTGCGTGCCAAATTTAACTGGGAATTTGAAAGTAAATAGTGAAGATACCAGAGCAGTCAAAATAAATGAAATAGCACCCGTGGATCACATTCAAACTTCTATTTTAAGCAAAAATTGATCAAGCAGTTCACGGCAGATTGGAAGCAATGAACCCAAAATGGAAATGTGGTCCCCCCGTGGCTCAGTCAGCTCAGCCGCCATAACAAAATGCCACAGGCTGGGGAGCTTCAACAGCAGACATTTATTTCTCAGAGTTCTGGAGGCTCGGAAGTCCAAGATCAAGGTTGGTTGACTTGGTTCCTGGTAAGAGCCTGCTTCCTGGCTTGTAGCCTCCTGTCTTCTCACATGGCTTGTTCTCTATGTGCGTGTGAGGGGAGAGAGGGGAGAGAGAGAGAGAGAGAGAGTGAGCAAGCGAGAGCACACAAGCTTTGTGGTATCTTATAAGAATACTAATTCCATCATGGGAGCCCCATCCTCATGACCTTATCTAAACCTAATTATCTCCCAAGGGCCCCACTTCCTCATAACGTTACATTGTTGGTTAGGATTTCAGCATATGTATTGTAGGGGGACAGTATTCATTCCACAGCACCCTCTAAAGTCACGTAGAGCAGCAACAGCCAAAGAAAGTATAAATAAGGCCTTCAATGGGGAGTGATCAAAGAAAAAACTAATACAACATTTTATTTTTAAGAGAGACCATTTATTTATGGAGCATGTCACTTTGTGGAGGTCAGTGGCTCCTGAGGGCATCATGATTGATAATGTTCATAGTAGTGAGTCTGATTCATTAAGAAAAGTATGAAGGGTCTTCAGAGAGTTCTATTTAAGAAGAAAGAAGGTACAGTACTCTATTTTAGAATGATTTTTGTCAGTATACTTTAAATATTGGCTTGTCTACAGGTGGCAATCAATCATATGAAATACCCATTAATGTGAAATGGCTTTTTATTGATGTATAATTGACATATAATATTATGTTAGCTTCAGATACATAACATAGTGATTCAATATTTATATATTATGAAATGATTATCATGAGTCTAGTTATCATCTGTCACCATACCAAGTCTTTACATTATTTATTATTGACTGTATGCTCTGTATTGTACGTTACATCCCCATGTGTTCTGTATTTTCTAACTGGAAGATTCTACCTCTTAGTCCTCTTTACCTATTTTGTCCAGCCACCTCCCCTCTGGCAACCATCAATTTGTTCTCTGTATTTAGGACTCTCTTTCTGTTTTGTTTCATTGGTTCATTTGTTTTGTTTTTTAGATTCCACACATGACTGAAATCCTATGGTACGTGTCTTCCTCTGTCTGACACGTCACTTAATATAATACTCTCCAGATCTGTCCATGTTGTTACAAATGATAAGATTTCATTCTTTTTTTATGGCTTAGTAGTATTCCATGGTGCGTGCGTGTGTGTGTGTGTCTACACATATACACATATATATGTATATACATACACACACACACACAACTTATTTATCCATTCATCAATCTATGGGCATTTAGGTTACTTACACATCTTGGCTCCTGTAAGTGATACTGCAGTGAACATAGGGGTGCATGTATCTTTACGAATCAGTCTCTCTGTTTGCTTTTCATAAATACCCAGAAGTGGAATTGCTGCGTCGCATGGTAGTTTTATTTTTGACATTTTAAGGAACCTCCATACTGGTTTCCACGGTGGCTGCACCAGTTGACATTCCCACCAACACTGTACAAGGGTTCCCTTTTCTCCACATCCTCACCGACACTGGCAACTGCTTGTCTTTTTTGGTAATAGTCATTCCGACCCATGTGAGGTGGTATCCCACTGTGGTTTTGATTTTCATTTCCCTAATGATGAATAATGTTGAGTATCTTTTTATGTGCCTATTGACCATCTGTATGTTCTCTTTGGGGAAAAAATTGTCTATTAAGGACCTCTGCCTAGTTTTTAACTGGATTGTTTTTTATTGAGTTGTACGAGTTCTTTATTATTTTGGATGGTAACCCTGTATCGGATATGTTATATATAAACGTCTTTTCCCATTCAGTAGGCTGCCTTTTCATTTCATTGATGGTTTCCTTTGCTGTGGGAAAGCTTTTTAGTTTGATGCCGTCCCATTTGTTTATATTTGCTTTTGTTGCCCTTGCCTGAGGAGACAGAATCAAAAATTGACTTTGAGATTGCTTTTGTACATGGTCTAAGAAAGTGGTCCAGTTTCGTTTTTTTGCATGTTGCTGTCCAGTTGTCCCAACACCATTTGTTGAAGAGACTGTCTTTTCCTCATTATATATTCTTGCCTCCTTTGTTGTAGATTAATTGACCAAATGAGCATGGGTTTATTCCTGGCCTCTTTATTGTGTTCTATGTGGTTTTTTTTTTTTTTTTTTTGTGCCAATACCATTTTAATCACTATAGCTTGGTAGTATAATTTGAAATCCGGGGTTGTGATACTTTCTCAAGATTGCTTTGGCTCTTTGGGATCTTTTGTGGTTCCAGACAAATTTTAGGATTCTTTGTTCTAGTTCTGTAAAAAATACCATTGGTATTTTGATGGAGATGGAATGGTCTGTCTTCTAAAACCTGATAAGTCTCACATATTAACAAACATTTTTAAAAAGTATGTTCTAGGGTGTCAGTAGCATGAGCATGCTATTTTCAAGGAAGAATTTCATTTTTTTAAAAAAAATTCTAATGTTTATTTTTGCGAGAGAGAGAGAGAGCGAGCAGGGGAGGGGCAGAGAGAGAGGGAGACAGAGGATCGCAAGCAGGATCGAACTCGTGAACCGTGAGCTCATGACCTGAGCTGAAGTCGGATGGCCAGTCGACTGAACCACCCAGGCACCCCGAGGAAAAATTCCTTTCAAACTGAATTATGCAAGAGCTAACACAATTAGCATTGATATTTCAGTCATTGAAAACAACCCATCAGGTTCTCCACTGCTTTGCACCGTGGTTAAAAAAAAATTTATCAAAATGCCTTCTTATCCAAGCATGTCTGTGCATGACAAGTCTTAGTATCCTTTAATTTAAAGGTGATACTGCAAACCGGGGTTAGATAGAATAGAGGACTTATGTTTGACCACAGTTCTTAGACCTGAGCCAAAAATCAATAATTTGCTGATTTGTCTGCCCTTTGTCTTAGCACCTTCTCTCCTGTTAATAGCCACCTCCTGGACTCAATAGCCAAATTTCCCTTCTTACCGCCTGCCATACTTACCAAATAATCAACATTCATCACCACAATGAGGCTTATCTTGCCAAAAGTCCAGGATACTCGAAGTCATTTGGCTATAGTTTCTTACATCAATCCCTACAGTAGAGCTGGCTTGGCCAATGGGAACATAATAATTAACATCCCTTGGCAAAGGCTCCCCATTCTCTGGATGGTGTTTATAAAGACACAGGCAGCTTCTGACTCCATAATTTTCTTTTTATATATGTCTTCATGTTGGAGAAACCTCCGTTTGGCTGACACATCCCTTCTTTGGCCATATGAAAAGTTTTGAAGTCTGGTCTCATCTTGCTGGCAGTGGTACTGGATTGTCTTGTTAAGGTGACACAGCAGATCTTGGTTATGAAGGATTCTGCCTTGATTTTAGAGTTTATGCCTGGGTGTAATCTTTTTCATTCTGATCTGTGTTCTTGAGGAGGATGCCGCCCTGTAGTATTCCCAAATCAACATGACTGAATAATACCGTGTACCACCTACTTAATCTCATGTCTACATCTAACCTGTTATCAAATCCCAATGGCTCCACCTCAAAAATGTATCCTCCACCCCTATCACTCTAGCCCAGGTCTCTACTCTTAGTCACCTACGCACTACCATGATCTCCAGACCATTCTCCCCTATTCCAGTCTCATCTACTGGTCTTTTTCAATACAGCAGTGATTCTCAGAATGCAGACATACTCCTATCCCTGCCCTGCAAGGCCCTACGTGATAAAAAGCCACCTTTTTGACCTCCTTTCCTACCATCTTCCCCTTGCTCATTCTGCTTCATCTACACTGGCCTCTGTATGCTACTTCCAACATCCTCGTCCTGCCTCAGGGCTCCTGCACCAGCTGTTCCCTCTACTATGTGCGTGTCTCAGTCCCATACTCCATCCTGAGCTCTGTGCGTATGTCTTTGCACTGGAAAAGCCCTGCCTGACCACCTTGTCTGAAATAAGAGGCTCCGGAAGTGTATTACTAGTTGTGTCTCCTTGCCCTACTCATGTATATGAGTGTTAATTTTTTTTGGCTGTCTCACCCTGCAATAAAATATGAGCCCCTCCAGGGCTTGCTTACAGTTATATCCTAAGATCCTAGAATGATGCTGGGTACCTAGTGTGGCCCCACTCAGTATTTGTTGACTACTGGACAGAATGATTCTTATGGGATCCTTATAGTACTGGTAATTCTGATGTTGTTACATACGGGTGTTCTGATGTAAATAAACTGCAACGCAAGCTTGGTACCTTGCTTAAAGAATGTCGTCACTTTGGGGCTGAGTTTTGAATTTGGGCCTTTATGACCCTTGGTGCAGTGTTCATGGTACCATACTTTTTTTTTTTTAATGTTTTATTTATTTTTGAGAGAGTATGAGTGGGGGAGGAGCAGAGAGAGAGAGGGACAGAGGATCTGAACGGGCTCTGTGGTGACAGCAGAGAATCCGATGCGGGGCCAGAACTCAAGAACCATGAGATCCTGACCTGAGCTGAAGTTGGACGTTCAACCAACTGAGCCACCCAGGCATCCCTATCATATCATACTTTTAACTCCATTTGGTGATGGGAAACCATGTGGCACTGTTAGTTGAGTGCTGGGTGGTGACATTCCAGGACTTGGCATTGATGTTCAGTGCTAGGGCAGAATTACTACATTATTGCTGCTTTTGTTTTTTTGTTTTGTTTTGTTTTTTGTTTTGTTTTTAAACGTTTATTTATTTTTGAGACAGAGAGAGAGCATGAACAGGGGAGGGGCAGAGAGAGAGGGAGACACAGAATCTGAAACAGGCTCCAGGCTCTGAGCTGTCAGCACAGAGCCCGAAGCGGGGCTCGAACTCACGGACCGCGAGATCATGACCTGAGCCGAAGTCGGACGTCCAACCGACAGAGCCACCCAGGTGCCCCATTATCACTGCTTTTGTAGAAGATGAATGCCATTTCTTAAGGAGCTAAGCTGTGACCCATCCACATATCTGTCATTCAAGGCCCTTCAATCTCAGGGGCACCTGGGTGGCTCAGCCGGTTGCATGTTGGACTCTGGCTTTCGGCTCAAGTCATGATCTCACAGTCTGCGAGTTCGAGTCCTGCATCAGGCTCTGTGCTGCCAGTGCAGAACCTGCTTGGGATTCTCTCTCTCTCCCCCTCCCCTCTCTCTCTCTCCTCTGCTCATGCATGTGCGCTCTCTCATGCTCTCTCTCAAAATAAATAAATAAACTTCAAAAAAAATAAGACTTTTCAGTCTGAATCTGGAGATTATGGGGTTTAGTTTTCTGTTTTCTTGACCACTGTGTTCTGAATTAACAGGGAGAAGACTTGCTGATTAGTCTTTGGGTCAAGTGGCCATTACTGATGTCCTCACCCCATCCTAGATAGAGAAGCAGGTCATAACAGGAACTAGAGTGCATGGAGTCTGGGTCCACAGCTGCAAGACAGGAAGTTAACCAGATCAGAATCATGCGTTCAGGGATCTGAGTCAAAGAGCCAGCCACGGGTCCAAGATATGGTATGTTAGATGTTAGATTTTTAGCAACAGGGCCTTTTATTGATGGATTACGGGCCATCAGAGGAATGGCTGGTTGGTATTAGACGAGGAGGGCCCTGAAGAATAGCCGAGTACCCACATTTTCCTCTGGACGGTGCCACTTGGGCCAGGGCAAAGGTCAGATCACGAGTCAAGCTGACCCTGCCAGGTATGTGCCTCTTGAATATGCTGCCTCAGCAGTGATGGAAGTCAAGAGGGCACCATGCTTCGCTGCTGGTTTATGTATCAGTGGGGTTGGTGCCTGAGTCAGCAATGCTGACTGTGTCACAGGTGATGCCATTTGGTTTTTGTTTATGCAGAAGTATGTTTCTGAAGACTGTTAGCTCCTGTTTTAATGTAGATGGCTGCACACACAAGTCTGTTAAACTCCAGGAAGTAGGTGGTTGTACCTAAATGTGGTTTTAAAAAGTTTAAGGGTACAATGGGCTCAACATGAGTCAGCATATGGGAATATTGCTTACGGGGCCAATATTATTCTGGAACTTGAAAACAGGAACCTAGCATGAGGTTCTTTTTC
Organism: Acinonyx jubatus; assembly: GCF_027475565.1. Lineage (NCBI taxonomy): Eukaryota > Metazoa > Chordata > Mammalia > Carnivora > Felidae > Acinonyx > Acinonyx jubatus. The sequence goes on along the minus strand of NC_069391.1, from coordinate 84,381,175 downwards.
CTGTATGCATTATTTTAACCATGTATTTTTAGAACATGTACTAAATCCCAGGTAATGTGTTATATGCTGGCAACATACAGATACACGTTCCAGTCATTTCTCAAGGAGCTCAGGATCTAGTGGCTTCTCTGCGGGCCACAGCTAGACTCTTGTGTTCTGCTTTCAAGGATTCTGAAAGGAGAAATAACAACTTGAGATAAATGAAAAAGAAATCGATGAATTGGAAGGTGACTTCATTACCAGTTAGAGGAGAGAGACAAAAAGTATAGCTTCTAGTTCCGCTCCCATTACACGTAGTGAGGGGGTCTATTCGGTGAGAGAGGTGACATTGACATAGAATACATATGAAGACCTTCCCTTCTTGACCTTGAAACGATGAAAATACTTGCATATATATGATGCATATATGTTATGTGTGTGTACATTTGCGTCCCCCTCCCCCAATCAAATCCCTATGTTGAAGTCTTGACCTCTAGTGTCTCAGAATGTTACTATGTTTAGAGGTAGGGTGCTTTAAAAAGGTAATGAAGTTAAATGAGGTCATTGGGCCGGGCCCTAATCCAATATGACTGGTGTCCTTAGAAAAGAAGATGAGCTCACTGGCAGGCACAGAGGGGAAGACCATGTGTAGACACAGGGCAGGACAGCCATCTAGAAGCCAAAAAGGGGCCTCAGAAGAAATGCACCCTGTTGACACTTTGATCTCAGGTTTCTAGCTACCAGGACTGTGAGGATATGCCTTTGTATTGTTTAAGCACCCCGTGCCCCCCGCCCCACCATGGTGCATTATTATGGCAACCCTTGTGAAATAGTACAAATATACACACACAGTTGGAAGACTCCAGCCCTAAAGATTTTGAGAACTCACATCTGCACATATTTATCAGGGCACGTTTCGAAAGAAATATTCCCAGGCTCTGGGTCACGATGGGCTTGTTATGCCCAATGGTCGGGTGAGAAATAATGCTGCCTAGATACTCTAGCTACATGGATGCCAAGTGCTTTGTATGCCTCTATGCGTTCATTTACTCCGCGAACATTTTCTAAGTTCCTGCTATGTACCAGGCCTTGAACTAGGTACAGGAGATAGAAGAATGATTGGTACAGGAATCTGTCCTCGAGGAACTAGTTACGGATGGTCATTGCTACAGTGTGAGAAGGCTTGGGACAAATACTTGAACAGGGTGCCTGACATGGGAGGGTGGTGGTTCTGGCTCTGGATCCCCACAGTCACTGGACTACATGTAGTCTTTTCCTTATTTATTTCCCCTATTTTATTTAAAAATGTTTTAAATGTTTATTTACTTTAGAGAGAGAGAGACAGAGAGAGAGCATGAGTGGGGGAGGGGCAGAGAGAGACACAGACTCCGAAGCAGGCTCCAGGCTCTGACCTGTCAGCACAGAGCCAACGTGGGGCTCGATCTCACGAGGCGTGAGATCGTGACCTGAGCCGAAGTCAGACACTCAACTGACTGAGCCATCCAGGTACCCCTCCTATTTTAAAGTCTTCTTTCTTGTTGACCTTCTGCAGTTCTTCTCTTGCTTTTGTTTGTTGGTTTTTTTGTTTTTGTTTTGTTTTTCCCTAAATGACTGAGTATTGGATATCCACACAAGATCTGGAGTGGTTTACTGAGGCTCCCATTAGGCTCCCTGGAAATCATTCAGAGAACTTGATGCAGTAAATGAAACTCTGTGTTAACTCTGACCTGGAGTGTTATCATCTGTCTGACTCAATTCCAGAAGAGAACCACCTCCTGTAACCTCTTCCCCTGTATTTCAGGCCATAAATAGGTTCTGGGGCCCTGCCAAGTTGGGTCACTGTGGCTTATAAGGGACTGTCAGTTCTTCACAAATAGTGCACAGCTGCAAAATTATGAGGCTACCCCAAGGTGACCCATAAAATCGGCCCTTCTTAAAAAGGGAGTTTTAGAAATGTCACCTGCTGGCTATCACTATAATGCAACTATGAGCTCTCCTCTCAGCTGACTGCCTAGGAGAGTCCTCAGAGGAACAAATGGAAAACCTAGCACTTTGATCTGCCTGGGACAAGTACTGAGAGGCAGCTAGAAAAGAATTTTTAGGGGATATTTTAAATCCAGGACAGTGATTAAAATATAAATGATGCTTGCTAGCTACTTGTATTTTGCCAAGGCTCTCCAAACAGACCAAGACTATCTGTATGCATGTGTGTTTGAGTGTGAATAGAGAGAGAGAGATTGAGAGAGAAACTGAGGGAGTCTGATTGGCTGGGACCCACCCACAGGGTGGAGACAGATCTGTTTCACTTAAAGTCTACTGATTATAAATGTTAATCACATGTGCAAAATGTTTAGGCTAGTGTTGGACCAAACAACAGGGCACCATAACCAGCCAAGTCAACACATAAGATGACCCATTATAGGGGTACCTGTGTGGCTCAGTTGGTTGAGTGCCTGACTTGATTTCGGCTCAGATTATGATCCCAGGGCAGTGGAATCAAGCCCTGCATAGATCTCTGCACTAAGCATGGAGCCTGTTTAAGATTCTCTCTGTCTCTTTCTCTCTCTTTCTCCTTCTCCCCCTTCCTCTCTCCTCCTCTCTCCTACTCCTATTCTCTCTCTAAAATAAAAAAAATTAACCATCATACTACCTTTAACTGAAAGAATCTAAATTTTTCATGCTATTAAATATTAATGAAAGTAACTAGTAGTCACACACAAAAAATTTCTAAACCTCATATTTATCTCTGATTGGACGCTTTCAGTCTTGGGGTTTAGAGCCACTGCTTCCCTAGGCAGGCGAGTCTGTCTTCAGATGACTCTCATAGTTGCCAAGTCTTTGTTTGACTTCTTTGAGTTCCACTTCCTATCACTGTAACTCTCACGCTTTAAATGCTGTTGTTCTTCTCTCTGGAACAACACGGAAGCAGGACAAAGACCGATTTGCCTTAGATAGTGTCCAAAATATGTTCTACAGGATATTCATTTCATGTAATGCTCAGCATGGGGGTGGAGGAAAGTGAAGTTTCTGTGCTCAAATACGTTTGGAAACATTGCTTATAATTTCTTCCTTTAGAAGACTTATCATGGCTCATATTAAAGGCTTTGGAATTCTGCAGCAAAGAAACCAGCTAAGCTAAACTTTAACTTAGCATTTCCCAGATACTTGACCTTGGGAAACCCTCTCTTTCCTTTCTCTTACATTCTTTTACATTCCTATGGAATGTAAATTGAAAAGTTCTGCAAAAGTCTCCGACAGCATCAATGTTAGCCTCTCATTGAGTTGCTCTGTCCCCCTGGTTGCTCTACACCAAAGTTTTTTTTTTTTTTTTTTTTTTAATGTTTAGTTTTGAGAGAGAGAGCACAAGTGGGGAAGGGGCAGAGAGAGAGGGAGACACAGAATCCAAAGCAGACTCTAGGCTCTGAGTTGTCAGTATAGAGCCCGACGCTGGGCATGAACTCATGAACCATGAGATCGTGACCTGAGTTGAAGTCGGACACTTAACCAACTGAGCCGCCCACGCACCCCTGAACCAAAGTTATATCAGCCAGCTGTGTTGTGGAACACATCCTCCAAACCCTCCTCTACCTCCACTCCTTACTGGCTTAAAATAATAGCCATTAATTATTTCTCCCAAGTCAATGGTTCACTAGGTGATTCTGCTGATCTGGGTTGGTCTTGATTGATCGTAGCTGGGCTTGCTTATGCATCTGCAGTGTTGGGTAGGGCGGAGGCTAGCTGGTCTAGCCTAGCCTTGCCCGGAATGACTCCGTGTTATTCCATGTGCCTCTTATCATTCCACTGGACTAGGCTGGGATATTCTCATTACCGTGGCAGGGATTGAAGGGAACAAATGGAAACATGTAAGCAAACACTTTTCCACGTCTCTTCTTGCATCAAGTTTCCTAAAATTCTCTTGGCCAAAGTGTGATGCTTGGGTGCTACAAAGTTACAGGGGAATGGGCAAGGCTATGGGGTGGCCCTTATTTGAGGCCATGGGTTATATTCATCTAATGCCATGATCAAATTGCAAATCTGAGAAATGGTGTCAAGGTAGCCGCATTCGATTGCCATTGGGAGGGTGCAAGGAGTGTAGATACCTCATAATTCCTCAGAGTCCACCCCCTCAGGGTAGGGCTAGGTGCCCATGGTTTTAGAAGCTACTCTGGTAATACAGATGATAAGCCAAGGTTGAAAATCCCCCAGTCTAGATCCCTTTTCTGTTTAACAATATTAAGTGCTTATAAGGATAAGTTTCACAAGGGATATAGGGAAGAGGTTTAAATGGACAGCAACATGCGGAAGAATGAAACTGGACCACTTTCTTATACCATATACAAAAATAAATTAAAATGGATGAAAGACCTACATGTGAGACAGGAAACCATCAGAATCCTAGAGGAGAAAACAGGCAGCAACCTCTTTGACCTTTGCTACAGCAACTTCTTACTAGATATGTCTCTAGAAACAAGGTAAATAAAAACAAAAATGAACTATTGGGACCTCATTAAGATAAAAAACTTTTGCACAGTGAAGGAAACAGTCAACAAAACTAAAAGGCAACCGACAGAATGGAAGACATTTGCAAATGACAGATAAAGGGTTTGTATGCAAAATCTGTAAAGAACTTCCCACACTCAATACCCAGAAAGCAAATAATCCAGTGAAGAAATAGGCAGAAGACATGAATAGACACTTTTCCAAAGAAGACATCCAGATGGCTAACAGACACATGAAAAGATGCTCAATATCACTCATCATCAGAGAAATACAAATCAAAACCACAATGAGATACCACCTCACACCAGTCAGAATGGCTAAAATTAACAAACGATGCGGAGAAAGGGGAACACTTTTGTACTTTTGGTGGGAATGCAAACTGGTGCAGCCACTCTGGAAAACAGTTTGGAGGTTCTTCAAAAAATTAAAAATAGAACTACCTTATGGCCCTGCAATTGCACTACTAGGTACTTATCCACAGGATACAAAAATGCCAATTCAAAAGGGCAATGCATCCTAATGTTGTTAGCAGTACTATCAACAGTAGCCAAATTATGGAAAGAGCCCAAATGTCCATCTACTGATGAATGGATAAAGAAGATGTGGCATGTGTGTATATATGCACATATATCTGCCGCATATGCAATGGAATATTACTCGGCGATGAAAAAGAATGAAATCTTGCCATTTGCAACAACATGGGTGGAACTAGAGTGTATTGTGCCATGTGAAATAAGTTAGAGAAAGACAAGTATCATGATTTCACTCGTGGAATTTAAGAAACGAAACAGATACACATAGGGGAAGGGGAGGAAAAACAATATAAAAACAGAGAGGGGGGCAAACCATAAGAGACTCTGAAATACAGAGAACAAACTGAGGGGGGTTGCTGGAGGGGAGGTGGGTGGGGGATGGGCTAAATGGGTGATGGGCATTAAGGAGGGCCCTTGTTGGGATGAGCACTGGGTGTTCTATGTAAGTGATGAATCACTGGGTTCTACTCCAGACCAATACTACACTATATATTAAATAACTTGAATTTACGTAAATAAAAAATAATTATAAAGAGGTTCAAGTTGAAGATGTTGGTGCTTCTTCCCATTGGGCTCCCAGTGTCAGGCCCATAAGAATGAAACGTGATTAGTTACATGGCACGAGGTCAGCATTCAGTGTAACTGCTGCCATGATTCTTCCTTGGCCTAAAGCCTGTTCTGGCCCTTGGGATTCCTGCACTTAGATCATTTTCTTAAACTGCATCTGACATGTTAGATTCTGTGCATGCCCCACCCTCAGTCAGGGCACAGCTGGGGGAGAGGGACTGAGCCAAGAGTAGTGCAAATTTAGTCAGACTTAAAAGGGGCTAGGAATAGATGATTTTTTTTCCCAGAAGACTGGGGATGTCAGGGTAGTCAATGGAATTACTGTTGTAAGGGGGTTGAAACATAAAAAACCCCACAAAACCTATTTGTCCTGAAGATATTTATATACTGTTATGAATAGTAACGTGGGCATTACTGAAGTTGTCATAACGAATTATTTGTGTGTATATATGCATTTGTATATAATCTCAGTCAAGAGATAGTGAATATATGACTAACATGGAAGTTCATATTATTTTTCACATTCTAAAGTTGGGAGCTATGTTAGTCGGCTCAGGTCGCCATGACATAATACCTCAGATTGGCTTATACATGGACATTTCTTTTCTTTTCCTTTAAAATTTTGTTTTTAGTGTTCATTGAGAGAGAGAGAGAGAGAGAGAGAGAGAGAGAGAGAGAGAGAGAGAGAGAGAAACAAGCAGAGAGGGAGACACAGAATCCAAAGCGGGCTCCAGGCTCTGAGCTGTCAGCATAGAGCCTGATGTGGGGCTTGAACCCACGAACCATGAGGTCACGACCTGAGCTGAAGTTGGATAACCAACTGAGCTACCCAGGTGCCCCGGCATTTATTTTCTCTTAGTTGTCAGGGCTGGAAGTCCTTGGCCAGCGTGGTTGGTTTCTGTTAAGGGTCCTCTTTCTGGTTTGCAAATGGCTGCTTTCTTGCTCTGTCCTCACCTGTCCTCTTCTCTGTATGTGCACTGAGAGACAGAGAGAGAGAGAGAGAGAGAGAGAGAACGAGGACAGCTCTAGTCACTCTTCCTCTTCTTAGAAGGACATCAGCTCTGTCAGATCAGGACCCCACAGTCACGATCTCATTTAACCTTATTTACGTGCTTAAAGGGCCTATCTCCAAATATAGTCACATGGGGGGTTTAGCCTTCAGCATATGCATTTTGGAGAAACACAGTTCAGCTTATAAGAGGAACCATTGTGTACAACTGCTGAAAACAGTAAAATGCCCTCACTCCTTACCACTGGCATTGGGTTCTCCTTCCAGACATAATGGGGCCTCAGAAGCTTCCCTCAGTCTTGAGAGTGGTGTCTCCTGAGCATTTTTGGACTGTATTGATCCTTGGTAGCTCCAAAGATCCCTTGGCCTCCCTACTTCCTGGGGTCCAAATAGATTATATAAAGCAATGGGGCCCAAAATAGGTGGATTGTATACTTATTTAAAATCAAATGACAACCTTATATATAGATTTTATATTGTAGAAAATTGCAGTATGAGCTTAAATGATCAAATCTTCTGCTTAACTTGATCATATGTTGCAATTAAAAAAACAAAATTTCTTCACATCAGTAATGAATATACTGCTGTACGAACATAGATTTTACATCTTCTTTAGCAATAAGGGCATGCTTGATTAATATCTGAATTGCAATGCCTTCCTGTCTCAGTATAGCTATTAGAATATTTTAGTCTCCTAATCTGCATAGGCGCTTCACTAGAAGTTATGAAGGCAAATGTTAATGACATAGAGGTGAACAGTGAGCGTTCTAAAGCAAGAGTCAGTAAACTGTGGCCCATAAGCTAAATCATGCATGCTGCCCATTTTTATAAATAAAGTTTTATTGGAACACAGCCATGCCTATTTGTTGACGTAGCAACCACGGCTGCGTTCAGGCTATAACAGCACAGTTCAATGGAAAATGGCTTACAAAGCCAAAAATAGGTACCATCTAGCCCTGGACAGAAAAAGTTTGCTGACCCTCAATCTAAAGTAAAGATCCTTGAGTTCAAATTCCTAACTGCAATTTCTAGCTGTGTGACCTCAGGCAAGTTATCTAGCCTCTCTGTACCTTAATTTTTTCACTGTGAAATGAGGGCAATAATAATACCTGCCTCAAAGGGGTGTTAAGAGCAGTAAATGAGCTTATAAACATCTTGGCATAGGGTCTGGACTAACATAAACACAGTATTTATTAGCCAAACACTCCACAGTAAACGAAACTCATAATGAAGATGCTAAACCAAGAGCAATTGATGATTAAAAAGGAATTAACAATAATTAAATTAACAATAATTAATAATTAAATGAACAATAGCTGAAAACCTGACCAACTCACATCTGTAGGGGTGAGGATCCTCCCTAAATATCCTTTCTAAAAATTTACAAGAATTCTATTCCTATGAGGCATGCCCAGTGGGAGCTTTGGAACGTTGGCAAGCATTGCCGGGCACTAAGCCATGTTAGGAGAATATAGAATAAATAAATAGACCAAGTTTAGTTTATTAATAACAAATTGAGTAACCCTTAATAATGCATTTAGTAATTTACCAGTAAAGAGTCTCTAACCATGCATAAAAATAGAAGTCCGTGGAATTGAACTGGGTATGTGGTTCTGTTCACAGCCTACCGGATCATCCATCTCACCTTGACCCTTTCCCGACTGGATGGGCAGCCATCTGGTTCTCAGAGTAAATGAAATCAAGTCATGGATCCAACCCCTAGTCATACTGCCAATTTAATTTTCTCCTATGGCCACAGGATGTACGCCTTACCATGGAGGCAATTGACTGCTGGGAAAGTGGGGTGGTGATAGGACCTTAGCCCTGCTGGAAAATACATCCCAGTGATGAGTGGTGGGTAGGCAACGTCACATTTTGTTAAAAGAAGTCTACAGTCTCAGGTGTAGGGGAGGTTACTCCCCAGTCTACCTTGGGGGTTATGTGAGGGTGTTGGCAGTGTTTTCCATGAGGAGTTAGTTCCGTGGAATAGCAGTCATCAAGGATAAAGTGGCTGTTTAATTAGGAGTAGGAAGTGTGACTAAAAAGTTTCTTGTCTAATCTGCTGGTTGTTTGTATCCTTATCGCTGTCAGAAGTCTCTTCACAGAATCTCGAAATCATTGCACAGGTAAGGATTAACCTCAGAGGCAGGACTGGAAAAGAGCCATTGGTGGTGATGGAGTGGCGCGGCCAGATCCAGTCACCACAGTGAACTCGAAGTAGAGGTGCTTTTTCAGATATTTGACAGATGAAATTAATTATCCTATGGATAGTTCTTGTTCAAAACGCTCCCCATCAGGTATCCGGTGCGTCCTTTCTTCTGATGCTCCTTTTGCAACTAATCTGGTCCGTGAGAATTTTGGTGATGCCTCTTCTCTGCTTTCTTCCTCTCCTGTGTTTTTATTTCTTCAAGTTCTGCTGCTGCCTCCAGATCTCACTTCTGTGTTCTCCACCTTCTCCCATTGATTTGATCATTTTTCATTTCTGTCCTTCAAGACTCCTTGCAAACCCAGCCTAACTTGGATTAAGTGAAATTGAGCTGTCTACACCCATTGCTTTTCCCGGGTCCGAAATCACTAGATGATGTATTATGGAAAAGACAGGAGAATATAAAATAATGTATATGTGAATTTACAGCTCTTGTTTACCCTGCTTGGTTTTTAAAATAACATTTCCTGGGATGCCTGGGTGGCTCAGTCAGTTAACCATCTGACTCTTGCTTTTGGCTCAGGTCACCATCTCACAGTTCATGGGATCAAGCCCCGTGTCAGCCTCACAGTGCATTGACAGTGCAGAGCCTGCTTGGGATTCTCTTTCTCTCCTTCTCTCTGCACCTTCCCTGCTCCCTTTCTCTCAAAATACATAAAGAAACATTAAATGAAACAACACATTTCCTGATTATGGAAGAAATGCTTGTCCATTTTAGGAAATTTGGCAAAATAAGGGATGTTTCCTTTATTAACAGGAAAAGATAATCACCCATAATCCTACTCTGCAGGGTAGACACTTAATATTTTGTTGTGTTTCTTTTCTGTTTTCTTCTGTAGTCTATGTAGAGTGCTTACTATGTACTAGATACTGTGCTGAACATTTTACATGACAACCCTATGAAGTATGGTTTATATTTTTGTCATGTTAAAGATGAGGAAATAGGGCCCAGAGAATGAAATTACTTGACCAGGTGAGTGAGGAAGAAAACAAATAGATAAGAGTCCATGATATTAACTCCATGCTATTCTGGTTACCATTCTGCTCCGTTGATACTAGATTTCATTATTAAAATTAAATTTATTAGTGATCAGAGGATCAACTTTCAAAACCTGATGAGTTTATCTTGGAAAAAATAATTAAATGCATATTAATGATGGCTCAAAATTTTAATTTCTTTTTTAAAAATATTTTTTAGGGGCGCCTGGGTGGCGCAGTCGGCTGAGCGTCCGACTTCAGCCGGGTCACGATCTCACGGCCCGTGAGTTCGAGCCCCGCGTCGGGCTCTGGGCTGATGGCTCGGAGCCTGGAGCCCGTTTCCGAGTCTGTGTCTCCCTCTCTCTCTGCCCCTCCCCCGTTCATGCTCTGTCTCTCTCTGTCCCCCCCAAAATAAATAAACGTTGAAAAAAAATTTTTTAGGGGAGCACAAGTAGGGGAGGGGCAGGGAGACAGAGAATCTGAAGCAGGCTTTACACTGACAGGCTGACGGAAGTGAGCCCACTGTGGGGCTCGACCTCACGAGCCATGAGATCATAACCTGAGCAGAAGTCGCATGCTCAACCGACTGAGCCACTCACGTGCCCCCTTTACATTTTAATTTCTTAACAGAGTACCATTTGCCTTCTATAAAATGGGGTGGGGAATTATTACCCATGCAAAATGCCCGAAACTGAACCCCCTTCTTGTCATTTTCCTCGTTTCTAATTCTTTCTTTACTGTTCTGAATGAACTGATGAATTTGTCAGGTGAGAAGAGGAAGAGAAGAATTCATCTTGTTAGCCCCCAGAGGATTCACATTCAACTTCTTCACTCAGCCCTTCTGCTGCCCTGGCAGAGTGACAAGTACCGTGAACACCACGTTCGTTGCTTTCTCTCTCCTGCTATTTCCCCAGTGGCATTAATCACAAAATGGGCAGAAGTCGAAGTTCTCAGCTGACATAGCAACATCTGACAGAATTTCCTTAATAATAGAAGGTGGATGAAATGTATATAGAACGTTGCTGTTCTGAACGTGATATTTTATCATTATGTGATGTGCATTTTCTTCTACCAGTGATGGATGTCCTCCTAAATAATATTCTACCAGAGGCTAATTAGAAGTTCTACCTCATCTCCATCTAAAGACACTTGTGTGGAAAATGTTATCTGAAGTCATTATACACGTGCAAATTTTTAATCTGCTTTTCTGCGTAATGGTTGATAGACTTACACATTTTAAAGGAATGCATAATTTTGATTCTTTAGATATATTTACATTGTTTGTGAGCCTGTCAACTGTATCTCTTTTATAAATGAGCTTCAGGAGGCACTGCTGCAGAATTTCTTCCAACCACTGTCATTTGATTCCTGGATTTCCTATGAAATGTCAACACTACTGCTGATTATTAAGAAAGCAGAATAAATAAGCATCCAAAATGGTATTTTTGCAGTTCCTGATTTCAAGTACTGAATAACAAAGTTAAGTTAAAACAATAAGATGTTATGTTGTAACAGATATGAGATATAAGGTAAGATGATTCATTTCAGCCTCTTCTTTTTATGGATGAAGGAACTGAGTTTATGGCTGGCCCAAGGTTAACAGCTAAGAGGGAAGTCTCCTGCCCATGTGCAACCAAATCCTCTATAATATCTTAAAGCAGAAAGCACTTATTTATTCACTGCTTGCCAAAGGTTTTGGATTTCGAAAAACGACCTGGAAAAGTGAACGCTTTGCAAACTCATAGGATCTGAAATGGGGTTGCCCCACTCTCTGACCATTTCTGCAATCAGGGTATGCAAGGCCAGTCAATGGTCAAAATTTTGAACTCCTTACAGACTTACAGAAAATTTGCAAGAATGGTACCAGGAGTTTCTAGATGTCCCCGTCCCGGTATACCGTGTTCTTAACATATTATATACCGTGATATAATTATCATCACCAGGAAATTAACATTGATATGGTGCCATGAACTAAAGGCGTCATTTGAACTTCACTTTGAGACGTTCCACTCCTGTCCTTTTCTATCGCTGCTGTTCCCATGATGCAATTCAGAATTCCATATTGCATTTAGCTGTTCTTTCTCTCTGCCCTCCCATACTCTGCAACAGCTCCTCAGTCTTTCATTCTCCTTTATGACCTTGACAGCTTCCAAAGAATACTGATTAGTTTATTTCACCACATGTCCCGCAATTGAGGCCTGTCTGGAATCATAGGGTTGGATTGAGGCCATGCATCCCCATCAGAAGCACGACACAAGTGGTTCCTCATCCTTCTCGGTACATCAAATCGCAGCATTTATGATGTCCAAGTTGGTATCAATCGCCTGGTCAAGATGGTCACCTCAGACTTTGCCACTATAAAGTTACTATCCCAATGGCCACAATGGAACAATTTGAGCAAAAGGATAGATAATGATGGTATTAGATTGTGACCCATAAAATAAAAAATATGAGTTAGTGGTGATATAAATAAGTAACTGATAAAATAGGTACAGTCAAGTCTTGTTATTTGCTGTGGTTAAGTTCTATGACGTCACTGTGTGAATCTGAGCTAGCTCATACTGAACCATTGCTCCTAGGGGAAATACAGGGTTAGGTTCCTGTAAGCCTTGGGTCAGAACCTCTTTATCAGCTGCTCCAAACATAACCTGGTTTTATTTTTCTGTTTAAAGACTCTATTTAATTTCATTTGTGGATTCATTCATCAACAGTACCATAACTCATGCCTGAAGGAAGCTCATTTAACTACACATTTTCTCTGTAGGGCACAGAGTTAGGGACACTGGACAGCACACCAGCACTCTGACTGGGGGACATTTTAAACAATGAAGCTACCAACAAAAAGCACAAAAAATGTGAAAAGGGTGGCCTTCGATTGGTCAGAAAAAGGACACCTCTTTACAGTAGGAGAGCCAAAAGAAAGAGGTAGAATGTTGCCTTGTTGGACCTCAGTGGGGAATGTGTGTACTTCATGAATCTCAAAGTGTTCACTGCTCTGGACGTGCCCATGAAGGACCAAGAGAGTGCCATGAGTACTGATTTTGAGGTTACAAACAAATTTCAGCCTGAAGGCGAATTCTCAAATTCCTAATAATGAGGATGGACTGTATATGGGGGAGAATTGACCACTCTTCTTGGCAGTAGAACTCTAAAAAAAATGAACAGACTGAAGGGCACAGCAAATCGCCAGCCCCACAGGCACCCCCTTCAGTGACCGTTGCTGCAGATGGACCACCAAGGGATGCTACAACAGTGGGCAAATCTTGGAAGAACAAAGGGATTTGCATAGTTTCAAAATATCTGCCCGAAGACACTTACTACAGGGGGAAATGCAGTAAATTTATATTCACTTCAAATTTAATATTGCATTTCTTTATTTTTCTTATATTACATAGCATTAGCAGATGTTGACTCCAAATACATATACATAGATGGTACGTGCTCAAGTTCTTCTTTTTTTCTTTTTTGTTTTTTTATTAGAGAGTGCAAACAGGGGAGTGGCACAGGGGGAGAGAGAGAGAGAATGAATCCCAAGCAGGCTCCACACTCATCATGGAGCCCAACGTGGGGCTTGATCCCATAGCCCTGAGATCATGACCTGAGCCGAAATCAAGAGTCAGACACTCAGCCATCTGAGCCACCCAGGCACCCCTCAAATTCTTGATGATAAGGGGATCTCCAAATTTTTTATTGTGTTTTCACATCTGGGTCATTAGCTAATATTTGGTCAAAGCTGTTAATTTATGTAAAACTGGAGAAGAGTCACAGAAGCTGCCCCTTCAAGGAGAGATTTGGGACATTTAAGGATCCCTGTGTGAAATTATCCCAGGTAGAGGTAAGCACTTCCCCTTTGGTGTTCCCACTGTGTCCTATTTGAATAGACTAGAAATACCTATTTCACACTATAAATTGATGGTGTGCACACCTATTTCCTGAACGGATCGTTTCCTGAGTACAGCAGCTGCCTTCTCTCCCTTTATATCTCCAGTGGCGAGTGTGAAGTGTATCTCCCTTTATATACTCCACTGGCAGTGTCTCATATATAGTAGGTGCTCAATAAACATTAACTGGAAATGGACAGGGTAGGATCCAAGATGGCTACCTTGGGTCTGCCGGACATCCACCATCCATACTTGTCCACACAAATTTTTGTTCTTGCCATATTTTCAGATGCTAATGTTTATCTCCCACCCATGGTGAAAACAGGCATGCCCTTTGCTATACTAGTTAAAGGTACTTGGAAATGAAGACCTTTGTAAGCACATTTGGTTCACGGGAAGTTTTTTTGTTTTACATGTCTTCGTTCAGATGTGACCTTAGGTATTTTATTTATATATCTACCTTTATCCTGTTAACGGTGGTACTGCTGTCTCTAGAGGCAAAACAGATGAGTGGCAGCGTTAGGGATTTTATGAAGCAGCTTCTCTGAAAAAGCTTTTATTCTGAACAAGTGCCATGGTTGGTTCTGAGCACTTGGATGGTTTCAGATTGAACCACGTGTATTAGGGAAGCTAACTAACATAGCAGCTCCCCAAATCCAGAGGCTTACCATAATGCAGTGCAATGTAGTGTTCCTGGTTGGGCAGTCCTCCCTGAGACAGTGTTTCAAGGACTGAGGCTTCTTCTCTCTTATGGCTCTACCCACCTCCAGGCCCTCAGAATCCTCTCCCTTCAGCTTACGGGCCTCGTCTAGCTCTGATTTGCTGCCTTCTTCCCACATTCTCTTGGAAGTGAAGCAATCATGTTTCTACCCTTAAGCGCAAGGCATGCTGGGAAATGTCTAACTTAGTGTGCCCATGAGAAAAAAGGGCAATGGTTTGGTGAACAACTAGCCAGTCTGCCTCACTAGCTCATCCTGGCATCTCTCTCTCAATTCTCATATCACTTGTTTTCCTTTATTCTTCTTTAGATGCTTAACCCTTTGCTCATTGTATTTATTCATTCATTGATAAACCCGTTGATACCATAAGGGGCTCCTACAACATGCCAGTTGATGGAAGTTGCATAGAAAAATCAGGTACAGGGCCCTCCCTGGAATCCAATCTTGCTCAACTCTTAGCTATCAGAGTATTGGGAAGTCATTAAAAACAATATGCATGTGATTACCTATCTCACCAAATAAGTACTTTAAGCTACTCAGGTGTCTAAATTTTGGTGTCCATTCATTTGTTCACATTTCGCCTTTTTATAATCTAACTGGAAACAAGCAGAAGCAGATGTCTAAGATTTAGGGAAGATGTAAAGGTAAGGAACTTTAAATTCTCTCTTCGAATTTTGTTATCCTTGAACATTTGAAAAAGTTATCATTCAGTCTTATTAGAGAATTGGTTTGAGAACCACTGGTCTTGTCTCTGATCATCTTTGGGCATGGTATTCCTTCTTTGTTACTCTGTAAGCAGTTTGAATTTAGAGACCTCGTGTAACATAAAACTTTTTTTCTACCCTTTAAACTCTTAAACACTTAACTGATCCAATCATCTTTTTAAAAGTGATTACTTATATGATTTTTTAAGTAAAGTTTACTTATTTTGAGAGAGAGAGAGAGAGAGAATGCAAGCAGGGGAGGGGCAGAGAGAGGGAGAATCCCAAGCAGGCCCCTCAATGTTAGCTCAGAGCCCAATGTGGGGCTTGAACTCAAACTGTGATATCGTGACCTGAGCTGAAATCAAGAGCCAGACTCTCAACCGACTGAGCCACCCAGGTGCCCCATTACTTGTATGATTTTTAAATGTACTTATCATAGAAAAGATTGAAAAGCCAGATAAACAAAAAGACAAAAATGTTTGTTATCTTACTTCCCATAGAGACATCCTACTAAGATGAGATATGCATTTCCAGTCTTTTTTCTGTACGTGTGTTTAAGTATGACTTCAGTATACACACACTTTTATAACAACGGGATCCTAAACATAGGGCTATAATTTAAAAAACTCATGTATTAACATCTCCATCCTTATGTTGGACATGTTTTTGCTAGGGTTTCCTTTTGAGCTTATTAAGAGTAGATTAAAAGTGAATGAGTATCACAATGTAGATTATTTTGTATGAATAAAATAGTTATAGTTGGGTCACATGTTCAAGTCTTTTTGTTTTGTTTTTTTTTAATGTTTGTTTATTCTGAGGGAGAGAGAACGCAGGGAAGGGGCAGAGAGGAGAGGGAGAGAGAGTCCCAAGCAGGTTTCATGCTGTCAGCGCAGAGCCTAACGCTGAGCTCGAACTTAAACCGTGAGATCATGACCTGAGCCGAAATCAAGAGTCAGAGGCTTAACTGACTGAGCCACCCAGATGCCCCCCAAGTACTTCTTTGTGATAAATAAAAGGCCAACATTTATATATCCTAGCTTTATAGTTTACTAACTGCAGTCTTTCTGGGCTAAGTTTTTCTTCTTTGCGAGACGGGCGTGAGGCTAGTATGTACCCCACCGAGCTGTTGGGAGCATTTAATGAGCCGATACATAGGAAGTGCCTGGTGACCAGCGATGCTCAATAACTATTAGTTATCATGACACCACATATGAATTAAAAAACTATAGGTGGTAGTCTCCCTTTAAGCAGGCTTTAAGTCCGTGATTCTCAGCCAGGAGTGATTCCCCTCACCTCATTCCCCAGGGGACGTTTGGCAATGTGTGGACACATCTTTGGTTGTTCCAACTGATGGAGGGGGTGGTAGTGAAGGGGGTGTTACTGGCATCAACTGGGCAGACGCCATGGGTGCTGTCGCATACCCTAGAGTACACAGAACACCCCCCATAACCAGGAATTATCCTGCCCCAAGTGCCAATAGTGTAGGTTTCTGCTTTAAAAGGATGTATATGCTGTACTGTCATAGATGGAGGGGGTGACTTTGCCACCAAAGTCACACAATTAGGAAGTAACCTCTGATGGTCAATTAACATGTCTGGAAAAGAGGTTAATAGCACTCGATTGATTCACCTGGTGTTTGTGGAGATCAAATGAAAAACTGTATTTAACTCTTCTGTAAACTCGTACTGTGCAAGTATAGGTTCATTCTAAATTGTTTGCCTTACCTTAAAATTTTTTTTCATTTTCCCACTGAAGTGTCTTTTTAGACATTTTTCCCCCTAATTACTTCCTCCCATCATGACATGTTAATACTACAGGTATGCTGGGTATCTATGAAGTCCGATAGGGTTGAGAGCCACAGCCACTATGATATGCAAGGTGTGTGTGTGTGTGTGTCAGAAGAACCAATTTCACCCCTCTGTGGCCTTATCCCCACCGCTGAGAATGCATGTCCTAAATAAAAGGGAATGAATTCTGAAAACAGAAGTATTTTTTTTTTCCGTGATATTGTGATTACTTCTTAAATTAAAAGTAGCTTGTTATTATCTGTTTTGTGTTTGGAATCACATTGAGACAGCAATAGGATACTTGAAAATAATACCGTGGATTTAAAATGCCTGTAGTCTTGGGGCGCCTGGGTGGTTCAACTGATGGACTCTTGATTTCAGCTCTGGTCGTGATCCCAGGGTCATGAAATTGAGTTCCACATGGACCTTCGTGATGGGAATGGAGCCTGCTTGGGATTCTCTCTCCCTCTCTCTGCCCCTCCCCCGTGCTCACGCTGTCTCTGTCTCTCTCTCTCAAAATAAATAAACTTAAAATACGTGCTCATACAAATGAGTGGGGATTTAGTAAAATCTGCAAATACAAAAATAAGATCTGCTAGAGGACAAATATAGAAGACACACTGAAGAGATGAAAACTTTCGAGAGAGGCTGCTAATCTGAATCTAAGCTTACCGTGAAAAGGAAACATAAAACGGGGGATTGAGAGGCATAGAATGGAGGGGAAACTGCTGGATAAGGAAGCTGAAGGGAGTCATGTTCTCTTTTCTTTGTAGGTGACAGGTACTATAATAACTAGGTAGCTTTTTTTTCTGATGTGTACGAAAAGGCAGGATTCTGTACAGCTATGTCTGCAAGGCGAGGGGCACGTCTCGTGTCAGGGAACACTGGGGCTTAAGCTGTACATTAGCTGTCTGGTCATCCCGCGCAGGTCTGGAAGGAATCTTCATGCCGCCTGGCCCGTGTCCATCTACTCCTGCTCTTCCTTACTTCCCCGCCTCCCGTTTGTAAATCCTCTCTTTCAGTCCCATCTCCCAGCCTCCCTGCGATCCTTGTGGGTTCCTACTTCCATACTCTTGCTTGTAACTCCTATTCCATCCGGACTGCCTTCTCATGCATCATTTTCTCCCTTCAGACTCTTCCCTTTTGTTCCCGCTACCCGACGCTGACCCTGAGAGGTAGGTGTGAGCCTCACTTTACAAGTGCACAACCCACCTTGGGTCCCACAGCTGGGGTGTCCAGGCTCCAGGTCTTTGGCCTCGGGGTCGGATGTGCTGTCTGCTCTGGCTGCATGGGCCTCTCTGGAAACTTGTCTGAAGCGTTGTAGATGTTCGGTGAACATTTTTTTCTCCCGGTGAGTGTACGGGTAGATACGTTTTACCTTGAAGACGGATGAAATGATGGTAGATGGAACGGCCACCGTTATCTGCATTATAGGTTTTGCATTTTATTTCCTGCCCACTTGTTGGCATCTGTCAGCAACTGGAAATAAAATTTTGTAGCTTCGCCCCGCTGTCTGCAAAAGTTTTGGCGTGGGGCAAGAGGAGAGCTAAGTGTTGGTTGCACGGTATGAATGCCATACGTGTTGGTTCTCTGTAGTACGCTGTGAGTTTTTAGGCATGTGCTGTAGGTAAGTGACGACATATAAGTAGAGGCCAAGGTGTTCACAGGCAGTGCTGGGTGTTACGCTGCTTAAAGAAGCAATTTGCTGCACTTATTTTTGTATCCACAGGCCTGGACTGATCACGGAACATGATTGGCGCTCAATACGTGTTTATTGAAGTAAAGGAGCTATTGTTTCTCTCCTCCTCTATATGGGGTGTCTGCCAAGTCTGTAACAATTCTCCCTTCTCTGTGAACTCAGAATTGGCATTGGCTGTTTCTTCTCCGAATTCCTGCACCCACCCACCCCCAGCCATAGTTCATTGGCCAGGGTCAAACACCTGACCATCGCTGGCTCCATTCCCATCCTGGAGATTTGGAATTGAGACAGTGAGGGACTGAGGGTCAGTCTCTGTGGCAAAACCCAGAGCATGTAAATATGGGGACTGGCGCAGAGCGGTCGTACGGATTGAAGGTTGGAGAAAGCTCAAGTTACATGCTCGAAGTCTGAAGCCACTGTGTAGAGAAGAGCAGACAATATGGAGAGAAATTCTGGGCAGGTTCAGTTTGCCTCTGAGTCTTGGTTGCAGTTCTGTTCGATGCCTTGAGACGCGATTGTGTTCTTCTTAGTAAATTTATTTTTGTGTTATAGTTGGTCCGAGTTGGATTGAATTATTTGTGACTAAAGATCCTCCACCACTATATCAAAATTTCAGATTTCCCATTTCACTGAAGGAAACCGCACCATGTAGAGAAACCAGATAAAGGGAAGAGACCAAATTTAGTTTAAAAACTATTAACAGAGGGGCGCCTGGGTGGCTCAGTCGGTTAGGTGTCTGACTTCGGCTCATGTCATGATCTCACGGTCCATGAGTTTGAGCCCCGCATCGGGCTCTGTGCTGACGGCTTGGAGCCTGGAACCTGCTTCGGATGTTGTGTCTTCCTGTCTCTCTGTCCCTCCCCCACTCACACTCTGTGTGTGTCTTTGTCTCAAAAATAAACATGGAAAAAAATTAAAAACTATAAACAGAAATCATTTGGGAATTGTCTATATTAAAAACAGATTTGAGGGGATAGGTAGGATAATGCTGAGGGGCTTCCGTGCATTTTTAGTTTTGAAGTAGCAGGAAATTTTTCCTTCAAGGTGAAAAACACGAGGTGAGAAAAACAGAAAGTGCCTAAAATTATAGATAGTAGTCAATGATACAGCCAAAGCCCAAATTGATACACAAGAAACCCAAGAGTCATTCCTCTGTGCTTCCCAACTTCAGCCCTCTTATCCAACCCACTGCCAAATCCCGTCTCTTTTCCCACTTAGTGGTCTCTTGGTCTGTCTCTGTCCACTCTGAGCGGCCATTATTTCTCATAAGGACTCATGCCATGACCTTCTGTAAGTGGACTGCCAGAAGCCAGTCTTGGCACCATTGTCTCTCCACACTGTGACTAGAGTAGCCTGCTAAACATGCCCAATTGATGTGTCACCTCCTCGAGGTAAGACTTGGAGAGGCTTTCTTTTGCTCTGCCCCACAAAGCCCTGTAAGGGACCCCGGCTGTCCAGCTACCAGCCTCATATGGCCCCCACTCCCCTCCCTGTCTGTGTTCCTCGTGGGCTTCCATTTATTTCCTGGCCCCACCAGTCTTCTTCGGCTATGGGGCCTTTGCACACATTGTGCTCTCTACTGGAACCTTCCTTTCTACCTCTCTTGGCTTCTCTGACTAGACCTGTTACTCCTAGCAGAGCACTGTGTGCCCATCCTTTCTACCACATGCCCTAGATATGGTTTCTCTTTTCCTTTTTTCTCCTTGTTTTGTTGTGTCTCTGTTGTAGGCTATAAGCCCCACAAGGGCAGGGAGTCTCTGCTTTGATCCTGGCCCCTGAATGGGTGATCGATGAATATTTAATGAATGAATACATATGTGAAAGAGGAAAAGAAAGAAAAAGCAAGCAAACCCCAAAAAAGCAGTCCAATTTTCTCATTTTTTTTTTCGAAGACTTGTTTTCCATAATTCAGTTGTTTGTAACTCAGTTTCTCTTAGATACTGGGCTAGTGATGAACAATATTATTAACTCTAAGCTCCCTTTACAAGTAGGAGCATAAGGTTATCAGTACCTAAAATATAATTCATGTTAGTAGGACTCGTAGGCCAGCCCATAAAGGCCTGGTTAACCCATAGTGTCTCTCAAACAGTAGTTTTAGGTCCTGAAATCTCCTAAGCTTCTGTGTGTCTTGAGAGGGACACAGGCAATATGAAGGAAAGAGGACTTCAGTTACTAGTGGAGGCAAGATGTTCTGAGAGACATGTGCTAAGGTCGGCCATTTTAGTGGTAAGTGTGGGATAGGCAGATGGGAATGGAGGGCAGGTCTGGGGACCATCCACGGGATTAAGTTGCTCATAACCGGTTGGAAGGACTGGCTAGGATAGGTCCCCTTTCCTCTTGTGTATGTCCCCTTTGAAAGTGTGTCCTCTTAAGCAGAAGACCCTGCTTGACAAAAACCTTTCTTTGCTCTTGACCACAGAAGTAGTTGTACTTTGGGCTCGAGTTTCCACATGAGCATTTTATCCTAAGAGGAAGAAAAGGGAAGGCGTTTCCGAAGGTGCAGGGATTGGCCCAGAAGCCCTCAGAGAGCAGGAGAGTGAAGTCAGTTTGTGGAAGTGATACTAGATATTGTTGGCTGAAGAGGAAGGTGCATGGTGCTTGGGGAATGACAAGGCAGGAAGGGAGAAAGGAGAAAACACAGACTTCCTGCCTGAGAGTAAGGGACACAGATATTCTCTTAATTCAAGAACCAGGTTTTCTGACAAATATTCCCAGAGCGCATGGCTCAGGAGAAGGGCCAGTTACTTCGGATACACCTTTCTAGAGACTATCACTTTTATTTTTGAAAGAATCATCTGGCTGCAACGTTAAGAAAAATCTAAAATCCAGAAAATACCACATTATAGAAAGAGCTCCATAGCACGAGTTGTTTTCCTGAAATGAGATCATAGAACACTCCGCAAAAGCTTTTTGTGAAAATTCCAGCAAAGAGGATTGCCTGAAATTAAACCCAGTGTTCTTTCCAAAGAGTTTTGCAAATACCATCCGTGCAGTAAAAAGCATAGGAATTCTGATGAGAACACATTTTGCCAGGATTCATCACCCCCTTCTCTTTCACTCCGGAGGTGGCCTCTTATCCGTGGTTGTTGGATGGAACCAGTGAACCAAATACTTGAAACCAATTTGCTGGTTTGAGAAGAAGTTACTGATTCTCACAGCAGGTGTATACTTGGAAAATCGCATTGTTTAACTCTGCATGTGGATGATTCTTGCCTCATACTCCTTTAAGTCAGGCTGACGGAGTGAGGCATATGGATTCTTCTTGCTTTATTGAAGTCTTCAGAGGAGTTGAAAAATACTTAACAGGTCTGAATGTTGCCTTGAGTTTAAAATACTTCATGTGCTTCCCAAAATGTCTTTTTAGGTGAGGGATACTTTTTGCAAGTATCTGCATTATTCGTGGAGGAGGATGTTGCAAGGGAAATTTCTTGGGCATTTTGTCCAGTACCAAGAAGGCAGTGGAGAAGACTACCAAGTTAAATAGATAGATTTCTGGATCTAATTCAAAATGATCACTGCTTGAGCTCTTGGTGATTTATTGTTGTCAGAACTGCAAAGCCCAATCAATGTATTATTTACATCAAGTTCGAATTTGTTGGTCATATGATCTAAATTTGTATTCTTGAAATAAAAGGAAGCTTCCTCTATCACTGAGGGAAAGGAAGAATAGAGAAGGTATGGTGTTGAGCACAGGTATACTCTGTGTATTTGTATTATTTTCATTGAATAATAGAAGCTCAAAGGCATAATCAGTATTCAACTCTTGGGGTGAAAATAAACAAGAATTCAATACATTTTGGGTCAATATTTCTTCTGGATATTGTTTAAGAACATAGGGGTGCCTGTGTGGTTTAGTCGGTTAAGCATCCAACTCTTAATTTCAACCCGGGTCATTATCTCACGGTTTGTGAGTTCAAGCCCCACATCAGGCTCTGTGTTGACCATATGGAGCTTGCTTTGGATTCTCTATCTCCCTCTTTCTCTACCCCTCCCCCACTTGCTCTGTCTCAAAAATAAATGAACATTTAAAAAAATTTTCAAAAAGAACATATATAGGGGTTCCTGGGTCAGTTTGTTCAGCGTCTGACTTTGGCTCAGGTCACGATCTCGCAGTTTGTGAGTTCAAGTCCCGCATTGGGCTCTGTGCTGACAGCTCAGAGCCTGGAACCTGCTTCAGATTCTGTGTCTCCCTCTCTCTCTGCCTCTCCCTGACTCATGCTCTGTCTCTGTCTCTCAAAAATAAGTAAACATTAAAAAAATATGTAAGGCGATGAAGCCACATGCTGCTAAATATTCCCCTTTAAATCCTAGAAATGTGGGTCCCACCCCACTGCAAACCTTCCTCTTATACTTTTTTCCAAGAAACATCATTGACTCAGGGAAGGTTCATTTCAACAGGAGGTCTGCCATTTTGAACTAATTTGAGCAGCCTTTGTAGTAGGAGGAAATGATTTATTATTCCCAGTCATCATTAATAAGACCATTGTGAGCAAGTCTGCTGATAAATGTAGAGCCAAAAGGGAGAGTTTTAATTTGTGATCAGGAAAGTTTCTTTCTGCTAAACGGGGAGAGACATCTCTGGCTCCTACCTATATGGGTGTATAATAGGAAATAGGCCTTATGGGTATTTATCGACTTCAAACCAGGAGGCTTTTTATTTTTTTATTATTATATGTTAATGTTTTTATTTTTATTTTTGAGACAGAGACAGAGCATAAGCAGTGGAGGGGCAGAGAGAGAGAGAGGGAGACAGAGAATCCGAAGCAGACTCCAGGCTCTGAGCTGTCAGCACAGAGCCCAACGTGGGGCTCCAACCCACAAACAGCGAGATCATGACCTGAGCCGAAGTTGGACGTTCAATCAACTGAGCCACCCAGGCGCCCCTAAACCAGGAGCCTTCTTAATATAGAGTCCTCATTTGGGGTGAGTAGTTGTTGGAGAAAAGAATCCAGTTAATATTTTCTTCAAACATCTGCATTTTTGGCTTTTTTTTTTTTTTAACTGACAAGTTATTTCTCCTTTGGACCTCATGGTTGACACACAAGACTGTCACATGAACCAGAGAGAGAACTAAAACCAAAGAAAGGATCTAGTCAAAGGCATGCCACAGGGATCAAAGGAGAAATTTCTGCAAATGGGCAAGAGACAAGCCACACGTGGACAGGTAGCAGTATGGGAAAGAGTGAATCCCCTTGGTGATTACTGGTACAGGGAACTCGGGAAGTACATGGCCCCACATTAAGGATCTTGTGTTATAATTGTCTAAAGAACACACGGGCACACCAGCCATACACTGAACATAAATAAATCATTATATTTCTAAACTGTTTTATGCTTCGGTGATTAGCAGCTTTGGGCTTCTTCTGCATTTCTTGAGAAGACCTCTGGAGAGTCAGCAGTAACTAAGACCGAGGCAGCTCTCAAGGTGTGAGGCTCAGCTTCTTTAGGAATTCAAGTCACCTTGGGGTTCAACCTCTAGTCTAGAGCAGGTCACGTGGAAGTGAAATTCTCCTGAGACACAAGAGCAGGAAGGAGGGTGTGGAGTGAGCCTTTCCTTCTTTGCTCAAGGGATGAGCCAAATTTAAAGGCGGCGGTTAGAACACTGATGGAATGACATTTTTAAGATCTTCACTGATGCTCCCTCTCTGGCAGTTGCTGTTGCTTCTGCCTCCTCCCCTCCCCCACTGCACCCGCAGGTCCTATATAGGCATCATTTACTGTATGGGGAAAAACAGAGTTTTACCAAAGAATGGGGGGGGGGGAGTCTTATGATTTTCAAAAGCTAAGACCCTAAGGGCACTTAGTAGTTGAGATGAGTTGGAGCAAAGCTGGCCTCTGGTAGAACGTGAAGGTTTGCAGGTGTGCAGGCAGGGAGGTGGGGAGACATCTCGATGCAGGTGAGGCGGGAGCTCCTAGTTGTTGGTAGGGAGGTGAGGGGGAAGGAAAGAAAGTGGTGGGGAAGAGGAGCGACAGAGAAAGCTCCTGGAAGTTGGGAGCCCCTCCTTCCTCTGGAAAGAGGCTTTGTGCGGGGAGGAAAAGCAGTAGGTACAGAAACCCCAGAGGCCTTGGGTCGCCTTCCCTTTCCTGTAGGGCTCAAGGAGACTGCCAACTCCCAGAACAGAAATGGCAAAGTGGCGTCCAAGGTACAGGTGTCCAAGGAACCTGTGGGAATCGAATGCGCCAGCCCAGCGTGCAGGCGTTAGAAAGAATCCCCAGTGCTCACAAGTGCCACTGGCATGGTAACAAAGACCCCACAACCTTCCATCGGCCTCTGAAGTGAGGGCAGTCTTGTGAGATTGAACCCTTAACCTGTGGGCTCTGGATAAGTCCACACAGTGTCAGAAGTGAATTCAGGGGCGCCTGGGTGACTCAGTCGGTTAAGTGTTGACTCTTGATTTTAAGGTCATGACCTCACGGTTCGTGGGATGGAGTCCTGTGTCATGCTCTATGCTAACAGCATGGAGCCTGCTTGGGAGTCTCTGCCCCCCCCCCCTCAAAATAAGTAAATGAACTTTAAAAAAAAGAAGTGAATTGTATTGTGGGACATCCAGGTGGTATCAGAGAATTGGTTGGTGTGGAGGGGAAAAAAACCCGTATGTTTGGGGACAGAAGTGTTTTGAGTAAACACTGTTCAGATCTTTTGACTTCTTCCGTGTTCTCCCAAGGTCCAATTCAGATGTCATTTGTTCCCAGCCACCTTTCCATCCTTGTGTTCCTTTGGCACTTTACACGTTGATTATGGCCCTTTATCGAAGTTGGCCTCGGGTGGCAGACTGGGTCAGTGTCAGCTGCTGAGTGTGAACCCTGGAGGGTTCCGTCTTGTGTCCTCACGGCACCTGCCGTTCGTGTAGCATTTTAAGCTGCCAGGTATTTTGGGGCTTGGTACATAATAGAGCTTCAATACATATTTGTCAAACTAAATTTAAAATTCCAAAACACATAATTAGAGAAGCATGAGACACATCCTTGAAAGAATGTTTAATTGGCATGGCTTTGATTCCCTCACTGCTTTTCTTTCTCACTCCAAAGCTTTATTTCAAACTTTTTCAGACATCCAAAATAGCAAGAATCACTCACTGACTACCCATATAACAACCACCTAGCTTGTATAATAGACTCTATTATTAAATGTGTCTTTGTGTATTTGATATATTTATCCATCTACCCATCCATCAGTCCATATTACTTCTCCCTCACTGCCTTTCCAACGCAACCAGTGTTTGAGAGACCTTCAACTTGGGGATCAGATCTGGGCTTAATTCCTAAATTCAGCCCTTATTTGTTGCATGACCCTGGGGGTGTGGCTTAAGTTGGGTCTGTTTCTGTCACTGGGGTGGACCATGCAGCCTACTTCATGGGTTATGGTGAGGATAAAATGAATAATGTGGATAAAGGGCCTGCCACACAATGCGTGTTTCATGTAGTAGCAAGAGAGTAAGTACAGTGTAAATATTTGTGTCAACCATTAGCACTGATTTGCAATGATGTGTGCCTCTTGTGTTCTTGCTTTCAGCCCCTGCTTTGGGCTGAAATTCACAGGAGACAGAGTCTCAGACTCTTTCATGGTTATAAGCAAGAGGTCCCCGGATCTAAGAGGTCAAGGGTGGTCTGGGCTTTGGTGTGGAAACTGCATTGTGCATTCCCTGGCACAGTGTAGAAACCACAGATCTAAGAGTGGAATCACTGGGTATTTACTTACCTGAGACGAGAAGGGGTAATACCTTACCTAGAATTCAGAAGAACATTTGCTAAAAATGGAGGTAAGGAGAGAGTGTCTCCCACAGCCATAAACACCTCTTCCTGAGTCCTTTAGTGCAGAGATTTGCATATTTTCTGGGGAGAGGCCCTCAT
Source organism: Acinonyx jubatus (assembly GCF_027475565.1). Taxonomy (NCBI): domain Eukaryota; kingdom Metazoa; phylum Chordata; class Mammalia; order Carnivora; family Felidae; genus Acinonyx; species Acinonyx jubatus. The sequence continues at coordinate 84,354,762 of NC_069391.1, read as the reverse complement.
CAGTACAACTTTCCACTCTAAGGCTACAGACTGTCTCCCCATCAGAGAACCAGAATTATGCTCAGGTTGTTTTTTCCTAAAATGGGCCTATAAAGTTGTGGCCTGAGAATGGAGGATGAGGTCACCTTCCTTATGGCCTCAGACCAGGCAGCATTTGGGGTTGTTGGAAGGTTGGAAAAAGAAAATCTCATCCTTTATTTCCTGCCTTATTGTGACGTGTCCATCCCATGCCGAGTCATTTGCAATATCCTTCCTATCCCTTGGTTTAATCATGTTGAGTACAGGATGCTGTGAATATTATGCTTTGAATAGAATTGGGGTCCATCCATAGAAATTGTTTTCTCCTGCACACTTAGAGTTGGGTCTTCTTGACTGCACGTTTGTGTTGGTGGATGTCAGTAGACTTGTCCCTGCATAAACTGAAAAGTGCCTAATGTTCTCCTCCTCCTAATGGCTCACAACCTACATGACCTATCACATCAATCTGTGGAACTCTTTTTAAATACAAGTGACTTCTTTCCCCCAATTCTGCTCCCAACCCTTCGAGTCTGAGTCAGTGGGTCTTGGGATAGCCCACTGGAATCTACTCTTAAAAAATTGTTACAAATTATTTTACTTCACAGCCAGAACTAAGAACTACCTCTCTACTCTCAAGCTGTGGCTTTTCTTCATAAAAACAGAGATGAGGCAGGGGTGCCTGGGAGGCTCAGTCCGTTGAGCATCCGACTTTGGCTCAGGTCTTGATCTCGTTGTTCGTGGGTTCGAGCCCCATGTTGGGCTCTGTGCTGACAGCTCAGAGCCTGGAGCTGTTTCGAATTTTGCATCTCCCTTTCTCTCTTCCCCTCCCTGACTTAAGCCCTGCCTCTCTCTCTCTCTCTATCAAATATAAATAAGCGTTAAAAAAAAAGATGAAGCAGGTCTTTTTTTGAGATGGAAAATCTTGGTTGACCTTTCCATTTTTGCTTTGTCTTGCATCAGTTGATGGGCATAAAACAGAAAGCTAGCTGAAATGAAAAGATTAGGAAGAGTTCCAGAGTAAAAAGTTTGGGTGTAAAGGTTGGGCATAAACTCAGGAGAGCTCTTGAGGAGAATCTTAGCTAGCATAAAGAAGAAGAGAGGTTATCACAGCCAGCTGGGAAAGCAGACTGGGGATGATCAGGGAAAGGGTATAACCCGGGACAGAAGGGCACAGGCAGACTGAGTTACTGTATTTTATTCCATAACATCCAGACTTCACATTGTAAAATCCCAGGCATCTGTTGGCCCAGTGCCATTTGGGTATAGTTATCATTGTCCATGCAGAACAGATTTGGTTGTTCACCATGGTGGCAGAATGGGACAGCGTCCCTCAGAATTTCAGTCAGCAAACAATTTAAGTACTATCCGAAGAAAGAATAAAATCCTGGTTGTTGTGTGAAAACCTACTGTTGTCATTTGCTGGTTAGATAAAAAAAAAAGTAACATCAAACCTTCAGATCAAGTGTTACTTGTTTGGAAGAAAATTCTGGAGAAAATAATGGAAAGTTTTTTTTATAGAAATGCTGCATTCATGATGCTCTTGATGACACAGACATAAATATCATATGGAAAATGGGAGCTACATGCCAATTGTGAGTTGAAAGGTGATCCAGGAGAGCTGGATGTGAAGGAGTTTGGAGTATAGTTGAATTGGAGGAGTTTTTTTTTTCTTTTCCTTAATGGCAGATAGTAGTGATACATCTTATAACCATTGGTGTCTTACATTCAGTGTAATAGGGTGTTTGTGTTGGTTTGTACGAGGGAGAATACTGGATAGAATTCTCCTCTAAATAGTCCCCTGAAAAAGCATATATAAAACATATAACTACAGAGGGGGCCGAGGGAAACACAGATCCTTGTGTAGCAAACTTGAATAAAATAAGTTTTCTCTCAAAAGAGAGCCGCCACCATATATTTACATAATAATAACACTTTCAAAGAAAAGAAGCTGGGTTTCACTGGACGTATTGCTATCTTCGTGGAATTTTTCAAAAAACAAATAGGCGTGTAAACCAGAAACTGATGGGTACGGCCAGATAGGCTCTCAGAAAGCCTCTTCTGTTGGAAGTCAGTTAGCTACCACCAGGTAACATGGACCCCAGTTTGTCCAGGATTCTTCACTGATGCCTAATTTCCAGGCTTAATTTACACCTGCAATCCCTTTCGTTCTAAATCAGTGTCCTGATTAGAACAATATGATGTATGGTCAACCTCCTTAGGTTGAATACACTGCATAATTGTGGGAGGGCCAGAGAAAATTAGAGCAGGGCTCACCCAATCCTAAGTGTAGATACTTCATAAAATGCAGTCAGATGGACGTATTAGTGATTCGGGGCACACATCACGCCCTTGCCTTTGTTGAGCTTGTAGCTGACTGCAGTCAAGCCTCTTCCATGAAGCCACATCTTCCCTGGGTGGTACTGCTTTTGGTGGTTCTGGGGCATCTGTTCCTACTCACTTTCGTGATGTTAGAATTCGACCCCTTGTCAAGAACTTCGTCGTCCAAAATGCTGCCTTAGCCCTTCTAATCTCCTGCTGTCTGAAGATAGAATCTTGCTTTTCTGTGTCATTTCCATGTTGTGATTAAAGATACTGCATAGGATAGCCTGGTGACGCATCATTTCTTTTCAGTTTGATCCCCATTCACATCCTGGGAGTCATTTCACATCTCAAACTCCCCTGCTTCTTGCCTGATAAGATCTCAGGAGAGGCCAGCAAACGCCTGTTGAAGCTTCAGATGTCTGATGCAGAGTGGCTTTCCCTAATTTATGCATCTAGATCTTGGAACAGAAAGAAAGAAAACACAGTTAAGTGTAATGTGACTTCTTAGTGAGTGTGCTTCTTTTTGGCCCCTGCGGGGCCTTGGAAATGGGATGACTGACACAGAATAGGTCAGTGCTCAATGAATATTTGTTGATCCAAGCATGATTTTTTATTTAAAAACAAGCAGAAGAGCTTGCTTGTGGCTCTTGCTGTGAATAAAAAGCCTATTTCTTTACACCTGTCAAGGACATCTGCTTAGGGAAGTCCCACACACAGCTTAGGTCCACACTGGAGTATGAATCGACTGTTTGCTAATCATGTAAATATTATTGCTGAAATGAAAACATGGTTGAAGCTGGAAGTGTGAACCGAATGCAGGAAATGCCAGCTCTTTAATGTAGGCAATTAATTAGACATCATCTTTACGCCTGGTGATGGGTCCCCGGGTGTTAATCAAATCAAGCATCACCAGCTGCCGAGCGAAGAGGCTCATTCAGGAAGCATTCTTTGCACCGAAGGGGAGAGGGAGGTGGTCCTGAGATGGATTTCCTGAGACCCCAAATTTCCTGAGACCCCAATAGCTAAAGACCCCTCTAGAGGAATTCTGGGAAACTGCTTTGTAGGCACATGGTAAGAGATCACACGCAAACACTGTTTTGAGTCAGCTGAAGTGGTAGAAAGGGCTACTGGGTTCCACTCCTGGTTCTGCTCTGTTCTAGCCTTGGAAATCCACGTGATCTGTCTGAGCCTTAGTTTCTTAAACTGTAAAACGGAGAAGACAACATCAACCTCGTGGGGCTTTTAGAAGGTTAAGAGACGATGTAGATGGCACCCAGGGCAATGCCCAGCCTGTAAGAAGGATTCCCCAAGGCAGGCAGGGTGGTAGTGATGGTGCTGGTTAGCCACCAAATGGGTTCTCATCCCCACTCTGCTGCCGATGTGACTTCTTGGACCTTGGACATACCCTTAACTTTCAGCACTTGCTCTTTAAGTCTCTGGAAAGGCAGGAGCAGGCTAGATGGTGCTCCAGGGCTAAGTGCCCATCATCCTGTGACAGACTAGGAATTGGGACAAGTCTATAATAAGTAGAATGAAATGTGGGGAAAGCCCCACTGATACAGGGCAGGGTGGTCTCGTCAGCAAGGGTGATGCTCCGCTGGGTGTTCCTTTTTTCGTTCCACCCCCCTCCCCCCCAGAGCAGGCTGGTGGCCACCTGCAGTGAGCCCTCCTCTCTAGTCCTCCCCACCACACCTGCCCGGCTGTCCTTACCAGCAAGGGGTGGCCCTGGAGAATATCTCTGCAGGATTGGTAGACACTCCACACCATGACAGGGCCACCTGGAAGGAAAAAGGAAATTTTGGGAGGGAGGGACCTGTATTGAATCATTGGGATATTTATTTATTTATTTTAAAAGTTTATTTGTTCATTTTGAGAGAGAAAGAAAGAGTGCACCAAGCAGGGGAGGGGGAAGACAGGGGGGGAGGGAGAGAGAGAATCCCCAGCAGGCTCCACACTGTCAGTACAGAGCCTGATGTGTGGCTCCATCTCACAAACCGTGAGATCATAACCAGAACCAAAGCCAAGAGTCGGTGCCTCAACCGACTGAGCCACCCAGGCGCCCTGAACTACTGGGATATTTAAAATAACATTTCCTTTTCTTTGTTTTTCTTAATGCAAATTAATGCATGGCTGATGTAGAGAGCTACAAACACAAAATAGTTGAAAGCTGTCACCATCAGCTACGTACATCCTTCCAGCCATTTACATATAAAACACAAATGACCTATAACACTACCACCCTATCTTAGACTATACTCATTCAGGTGTCCCCCCCCCCCCACGCTGCCCCCACTTCTACATCATTGCTGGTTTAACTTTTGCTGATCTCTGTTAATAGCAATGCCCTGGTTATTCAACAGAGGTCTTCAAAATAGGATGCTTGCCTCTAGGGCATCTACAAAGCAATCGATCTGGGAACAGGAAGAAAATTTTAGAATTTCTCTTGATATTTTTACCTCTTCTTTTCAAAATGGTGTGTGTGTGTGTGTATTTCAAAACATGTAAGAATATGTCTGGAGGTGGACTGTCCAGAGCTGGGATGGTGGCTCAAGGTTACCGTCAGAGACTTAAAGCTCTTTCCAACTTTCTGCTCTTGTGCCTCATGTACAGGCCTTCGTTCTCAGGCTCACAGCCTCATGTTTTCCAGCTGGCTGCTTATGACCGTGCTTCACAATCTACATTCCAGGCAAGAATCACAGGAAAGAATGAAGAGCAAAGGGTGTTCTCCTAGTGAGTCTTTGCTTTTTATTCAACAAAGGGTATTTTCCTTCTCGTTGGGCAAACCAAGGAGAGGTAGCAAACTGAAAATTATCAGCCTCTCGGCCTGTGTGGCACTGGAAGTCAAGGGCATAGGGCATTGGGAATCGCTGGGGGCGTAGATAATCCATAGGGTCTGCCACAGTCCTCGCTCCAGGAAAACGCACGTACGTGTGCAGATGTGTGTGTGTGCACACAGCTTCTGCAGGCAATTTTAGGGACAGGAGGACACATGCCCCATAGGGCCAAACTGAGAATGAATGGAAGCTCTGCTCAGCCAAAGCCGGGAGAAGGAGATAGAAAAATAGGAGAAGGAGATAGAAAAGAGAAGAGAAAGTAAAAAATATACAAATGGGAGTGGCAGACAGGGAAAGGAGAGTGGTTGTAAGCAGCAAATATTGTAATAGCAAAAAAGAAATGCGTTGGCAAAGAGAAATAAAAAGGAAAAAGCACTACTATGATGGGGAAAAGATAAACAGTCCTTTGGGTGTCTGAAGATACAGGGAGTGTACCCTCTCTGCCCCCACCAAAGGACCAGAAGTCAGCTCTCCAACGAAGAGTGGGAATGATGAAGGTGGTCGTGGAGGAGGGGACCATTTAGTAAAAGTTGGGCCAAGTTCTGTTAACTTTTTTTAAATACATACATACATATATATATGTATATTAAATACATGTATGTATTTATATATATATGTATTACATATATATATGTATATGTGTATTATTAGAGACAGAGCACAGGTTGGGGAGTGGCAGAGACAGAGGGAGACGCAGAATCCAAAGCAGGCTCCAGGCTCTGAGCTGTCAGCACAGAGCCCAACGTGGGTCTCGATCTCATGAACCATGAGATCATGACCTGAGCTGAAGTTGGACGCTTAACCGACTGAGCCACCCAGGCGCCCATGTTCTGTTCACTTCTATGGAACACAGTACATGCATTAGGACTTCAAAAGAGTTCTGTAGAAGGTTTGGTACCTTGGAGAGGCGAAGTCTCATGGGGAATAGTCCAGTGGGATAAGCCCAGGTCTGTAGAATGCAGCCACATGGTGTTCCATCAGGTATTGTAAATAATTTCTAGTGGAGTTGATGATGGCAGCTTGCAGCTAGTTGCCTGCACATTTGTGGGAACTGATCACAGTGTTGGGATTAGGTATGTTGCAGATAATATGCAATTAAGCAGTAGAATCATTAGCAGGGTCCCTGAAACCATTCCATAGGACCTAGGACAAATTCTTCCCATTTGGGAAAATCATAGAGCCTCCAGTATCTTTAGACATTGTACATAGCAGAAACAAAACGTTTTTAAGAACAACACAGGTGTCTGAGCTGCATGTATTTTCCTGTAGGGAAGTTGGTGATATCAGAGGAGGACATCACTTTGGAAAATGAGTTAAAAAGAAAGAAAAGAAAGAAAGAAAGAAAATCGAGAAAGAGGAATCCCTGATATTTTCAGAGGAAGAAATACCTGATTGCTGAAAACAGTCCATATCCTGAACAGTTTCCTAGAAATGCAACTGGTTAATTTTTATAAGCCATTCCATGCATCAAACAGCAAGTTCTGATGCTTCCGATTGCCCAAAGAGGTAAGCGGTTTAAGTGAGTTGAATAGTTTTCCCAGTATCTGACTTGGAAGTCCACCTACAGTAAATTTTTCTATGTACATGCCACCTACTACCTGTCTCTTGTTACGAGGACACAAGCCTTGGTGAATTTGGGCCCCACACTTAGGATCTCACTTAACATTAATTATCTTCTTAAAGGCCGCATTTCCCAGTACAGTCACGTCAGGGCTTAGGACTTAGATATATGAAATGTTGGGGGTGGGGCACCATTCGGTCCATTGCAATCTGTTGGTACCTGTTTAACTCTGTTTCATAGTGTCTAATAACCCCAGCATTACATATGCTCAACATCATGTGACCCTGGTTCTGCAAGAAAGAATAATCATGCTGGTCATACAGTTTAAGAAGACAAAGAAATGTGTGCTCATTTTGGAAAACTTATCATCTTCTGCAACTCAGTAAGACAGAGACCCCAATGGAAAAGGGGCCAAGGTACAAGATCACAATTCACAGAAAGGAAAAAGTACAAAAAGCTAACAAGAATATGAAGAGATGCTCAAACGCATTAGTTGCCAGAAAGATGTAAGTTGACAATGAGGTATCTGTTTACATGTGCCAGACTGGCAAAACTGGGATAAGGCCAGTGTTGGCAGGGATACAGGAGCATGGGGGCCCTCACGCACTGCTGATGGGAATGTAAACTGGTGTAGAAATCCTGCGTGGGACTCTGGTGGTAAGAGCAGATGAGGTCTATGAGTACCTCCTGACTCAGCAAATCCACTGTTGGTACATATCAAGAAGGGATTCTCACGGAGTTCCTAAGGGTCCTGTCTGAATAAGGTGACGAGGCATTGCAGCTCCCCTAGGACGATCACAGGGCGCACCTGCTGTCCTGGTGAAATTACTCATAGCACCCTTGTCACCCTAAAATGTGTTCACTCTGGGTACAAGGATTGCCCTCAAGACATACTTCTGGGGGTGGGTGTTGGAGGCAATTTGGGGAGTGGATGGCAGTGTCCTGGGTTCATGCTCTTTAGATAAAGAGAAGTACACACGAGATGTACTGAATGAAAAAGGAAACAGGTTTATAACAAGAAAAGCAACAATAGTTGCATGCCATTAAGACTCATGCATGTAAAACCATATGTTTTATTTTTTATATTATTTTTATTTTTTTCATTTATTTTTTACTTAAAAAATTTTTTTAAACCATATGTTTTATAAGAACACAAAGTAACAAAAGGGGTTGCAGTATTGAAATGGTTGCCCAGGGGCACATGAGGAATGTCAGGGGAAGAAAAGGAAGGAAGGAAGGAAGAAATTGAGAGGGTTCTTCTTAGATTAAAAAATGATAACGAACCATTGAGAAGTACGATAAACTCGGACCACAGTATCTGAAATTGAAAAGTTGTACAAGAGTTCCGTCAAGATAGATAAAATTGAAGAATTCTTCTAAGTATTCAGAAAGGTTACAGCTTTCTTGGGAAACTGGCATTTATTTGTTTGCTTATTTATTCTCTTAGGCTCTAAAAAGTATTTAAGTCTGCTTAATAAGTATCTTAAATAGGACAAAATAAACAAAAATAATTGAGTGAGGAAGGCAAAACAGAGAGTCTACAGAGCTAGGAAAGATAAAGCAAAGTTAAGTGTGAGGTTAATATCTAATATTCCTACCAAAAGGTCCTATAGAGTTTCTAGAGCTGAGTCTCTGCTTTGATGTTAAACTGCCCAAAAAAGAGACGGCCGTCACATACGTGATCCATAATATCTGTAATAACAGCCACCACAAAATCACTCCAAGTATTAAACAGCCCAGCTGTTTCCCATTCTGAGAGCAGAGAGAAATTTCTCCCTTGGGCTCTCATAAGGAGGGCATTGTGTAATGGAATAGCGACCTAGAAACTTCATCTCCACAGAAAGACGCATTTTGAAGCCATGTTGAATATCTCAGCGCTAATTTACTCTAACAGAGTTCGGGCTCCTTGAATTTCTGCAAAAGAACTAGGTTTCATTTCCAGGATACTTCAGAAAATGTTCCCGTGAATGCAGTAAACCTGTGTGGCCCACAGATGTTTGGGCTCCCCCACTTGGATAATAACCACAGAGCCATAAATTTCTGGTTATTACAGCGATAGCTGACGGAAGACAAAAGGGTTCTCTCTCCTCCCAGATTTTGCAAGTGCCCTTGCCTTTCTGCTCCTGAGTAGGGGGCGGGAGAGGAAGAGACAGTGTCTTCCTCTATCTCTTCCTGAAACAACTTCAGCAGCAATTAAATTATTATGAACTGAAAACCAGACATAGTAGTTACCGCAGAGGCTGCCAGACGTAAATCTACTACGTGGAAACAGATGCCACCATAAGAGTGAACCCGGCAAAAGGCAATGCATAATGGAAGGGTTTGGTGGCAGGCATCTATAGAAAGAATGCACTGTGAGAGAACAGCTCCAAATGGACATTCAGGGTGTGTAGGAGGTGGTATGGGGTGGTGGGGGGTGGTGTGGGTAGGAGAGGGAGAGAGGCAATCTAGTGTTGGGTACCTTCTGGGTTTGGAGCAAGGATAGTTCATCAGAGTGTTTGGAAGCCTAGTTGAAATAACCCCTAAGTCGTATCCAATTATATTTGATTTTTGTTAATGCTTATTTTATTTTTTTGAGAGAGAGGGAGCGTGAGCAAGCAGGGGAGGGGCAGTGAGAGGGGGACAGAGGATCTGATGTGGGCTCTGTGCTGACAGCAGAGAGCCCGATGGGGACTCGAACTCAAGAACAGCAAGGTCATGACCTGAGCTGAAGTTGGGTGCTTAACCGACTGAGCCACCCAGGCGCCCTTCAGTTTGTTTTCATCAAGTGACCTCTGCTTATGAATTCAATTTTTAAGAGCCCCACAGAGGGAGGCATGAAAGATTAATGCCAGAATAGCTGTAATTATTGCTTGTATGTGACCCGGCAACTCAGCTTGTCAATAGGTAGAGACTTCTTAACCCCTCGAATATCGGCTGGCTTGCGACTTGATTTGGCTGATAGAATGTGGTGGAAGTCATGACGTGCCAGCTGTTTTTAAGTTTATTTATTTATTTTGAGAAAAAGAGCGCGTGTGCTCACGTGAGTAGAGAGAGAGAACCCCAAGAAGACACCATGCTGTCAATACAGAGCCAGACCCAGGGAACCAAGAGCCGGACACAACCGGCTGAGCCAACCCGGTGCCCTGTGATGTGCCTCTTCTGAGCCTAGATTCTCAAGAGGCCTTAAGTACTTTCTCCCTCTCTCTCTCTCTTAACATTTCGCTGAATGTTGCATTGCACAGCCACCACGGAAACACGGCCAGGCCAACTTGCTCAGTGATGAGAAACAAAACTCATTTACTCACACCGTCCTGGCCGATCGCCAGACTGTGCTAGACGCATGTTACATCAGCCAGCCTGTGGCCCAAGCACCAGGTGAGCGCGAGCCCGGGAGAGATCAGCTGAGCTGCTCTGCTACCCTAGATATGTGAGCAAAACCAAATTCTGATGGTTTTCAGCCTCTGGGTTTGGGCATCCTTCCTCCACAGCAACCGCTAACCGACACAGGACGACTCCCTGATAATAGCCCAATAACTAACAGAAAAATGTGTCTATTATAAATGAAAGAATCCAAACAAAAATATTAGAAATGAAAAACACCCAGCACACCTTGACATTCTGGTTTGTGTTTTGGGATCTTCTAAGCCAGGGAGCGTGGCAGCCCCTGAGTCTCTGAATAAGTAGACAAAATGTAGTTTCTGGACTTGGAACGTGGAGGACCAGACCCCACACGAGTGATCTTTAGACACTCTGCTTGGGATTCCCCGCATGGCTGCAAGGCGACAGCCATATGTCTCCCTTACAAATAAAGTGTCTGAAACTGAAGTTACCATGTCCCCACCTCCTTCTAGTTTACATGACAGAGGGTTGTTTTCTCTTAGAATATCTTAATTACTCCTAAATTGCTGTGCACCTGCTACTGTGAATTCTAGAACAGTTCCTTTCTTGGGGCACTGTTTTCCACTCTGCTGGTGTATGTCTCATCACCCCAGGGAAAGGAAGGAGGGATGCAGGCAGGCAAAAACACCTGTCACAAGCAAAGCCGGAAAATACCAGCTTTTAATTGGGTTCTACGGTGGTTTCTGTGGCCACTTCTGACCCCTGACATTTTCTCTTTGAGTTTTGTCATCAGTTTTATTTGGTTCGGCTTAATGTTTGCAGCAGGAAGGAGAGTCACAGCCAGACATGGCCCCTCTTTCCTGTGAATCACCAGCATCTGCTACACGGTGGCAGAGTCTCATTAGTACTGCTTCTGCTGGGCTGGCAGATCTTTTGAGAGGAGGTACCGGGGGCTCCGGGATTCTCTCATGACTCTTGGGGAGGTGCCAGAGGAGGGTTACTGTCTTGGGGAGGCCATTGTAAAAATGTGCCTGTCTGTGTCCTGCAAGAAATGAAAGAATCCTTTCGTTTGAGCCCAGTTACCAGACTTCTTAGGATAGCTATATTAGAAAATTAGTCCAAATTAGGATTCTGCTCATAAAACATCTAGTAATTTTGGGCATCTTTTTTGGAAGTTAAAAATGTTTTCACACTCTTTCTCCTTTTCAGAAATTAAAGAATTTGAGCATCATGGCATAATGGTTTTTGAGATGGGGCCAGAGTGCCTGGTTTTCAGGTATACTTGGATGGCTTCCTGGCTCTGACATGTGAACTGTATGCTTTGCGGCACATGGAGTAGCTTTTCTAAGACGTCGGTTCTTATCTATGCGGTGAGAATGGTATTAAATTTGCCATGAGGATTAATTTGTTTAAACGTGTATAATTCTTACCATGCTTGGAGCATAGATGTAGATGGTAAATGAGTTCTTTTATGTTTCCTTCTTATCACCCTTGCTGACTTGTATTTTTTGTTTGTTTGCTTGATTTCTTGCTTACATACAGTATTTTTTACTCTGTAGAATAAAGGAAGAGTTTTTTGGAAAATAAGACGTTTATACGAATATCTGAAACTGTATTTTTTACCCAATAATCTCACTTAGGGGAATGTGTTCTGTAACAATGGCCCCAATTATTAAAAGTACAAAGGTGTATAGTCATAAAGAGATCCCATTGTTGCTTCAATGTCCTTCCTGGTCATTTTCCTGTTTATTTTTTTAAAAAGGGCACTTTCCTCACCCTCTCTCTCTTTTTAATCGTTTGTGCCATTTGCTACTTATTCTCATTATTGTTTCCATGCAGGCAGTAAATTCCTATCCCTTCAACAAATCGTTAAAAAATAGACCAGTATTAATTCCCCATGGGCTCAACATGAATCACTTCCTTCTAAAAAAGATTGTCAAACAGGCTTATTTCTTCAGGCTGCCGGTTTCCGGGGGAAGCAACACTGGATTATAACCCATCTTATATGGTTACATATCTATTGGCAGATATTTCATCATAATAAACTATGCTAGTCCTTCCTAATATTTGGAATGCGATGGTCTAAGAGCACACTAAGAAAACAGTCAAGAAGGCATTGGAAGTGAAGAAAAGGGAAATCATCTTGACCAGTGAATTGCTGCTTGTTCATCCCTATGCTGGGGTTGTCCAAGGTATTGCTTTTATAAAAACAAACAAGAAACCCTGCCAGTAAGCATTTTAATCCCCCATTTCCTGAAAAGGAAACTGAAGCTCCCACATTTCAGATGGCTTGCCTGAACACCAAGAATTTAAACAAAGGGCTGCTTGACTTGAAAATCCGTGTTCTTTTGTTTGTTTTTTTAATTTTTAAAAAATATTTATTTATTTTTGAGAGAGAGAGAGGGAGCAAGTGAGGGAGGGGCAGAAAGCAAGGGAAACACAGAATCCAAAGCAGGCTCCAGGCTCTGAGCTGTCAGCACAGAGGCCGACGTGGGGCTTGAACTCATGAACTGCGAGATCATGACCTGAAGTTGGATGCTTAACTGAGCCACCCAGGCGCCCTTAAGATCCATATTCTTCCTTCTATTCCCAGCTGCCTCCAAAGCAGTGATTCTTACATTGGCTATACATTGGACTCATTTGGAAAGCTTAAAAAAAATAGCAATGCCCAACACAATACTGAAAAAGAGCAAAACTGGAAGACTCATACTACCCAATGTCAAGACTTACGGTAAACTTTCAGTAATCAAGACTGTGTTCATTGGTGAAACAAGAGACACATATATCAGTGGAACAGAATAGAAAACCACAAAATAGACCCACACAGATAGAATCAAGTGACTTTGACAAAGGAGCAAAGGCGATGGAATGGATTAAAGATGAACTTTTCAACAAATGGCACTAGAAAAACTGGACGTCCATGTAACACAAAATTTAAAAAAGTGAACCTTGTCCCAGATGTTACACTTTTATAAAAATAAACTCAAAATGGATCGTAGATCTAAATGTAATATACAGAACTTTCAAACTGTTAGAATAAAACGCAGGAGAAAGGCTATGTGACCTTGAGTTTGATGATGAATTTGTAAGTATATGATGCAAAGCATGATTTGTTAAAGAAAAATTGAGAAAGTAGACTTCATTAAAATTAAAAACTGTGAATGCACTGTAAAAGAAAAGCTAAGGACACGCCACAGACTGGGAGGAAATGTTTCCAAACACATACCTCATAAAGGTCCTCTATCCAAACTATTCAAATGACCCTTAAAACGCGACAGGAAGAAAACAATCAAATTTGTAAATGGTCAAAAGAGCCGAACAGATGCTTCACCAAAGAAGAGAAACAGATGGAAAATGATCATGTGAGAAAATACTCAACATCGTTTGTCATTAGGGGATTACAAATTACAACAATAATGAGATAACACTACACATATATTATAATGCCTGAAATTTAAAACCTGGCATCAATTGCTGATAAGGATATGGAACAAGAAAGAAGTCTCATTCACCGCTGGTGGGAGTGCAAGATAGTATAGATGCTTTGGGAGATAGTTTGGCACTTTCTTACAGAGATAGGTGTAGTCTTTATCATTTAGTGATTGAATTACCACTATTTACTGATTTGAAAACTTAAGTTACCATTTTGAAAATTTATACCTGGGGATGCCTCAGTGGCTTAGTCAGTTTAGCGTCCGACTTCGGCTCAGGTCATGATCTCGTGGTCCATGAGTTCGAGCCCTGCGTCAGGTTCTGTGCTGACAGCTCAAAGCCTGGAGCCTGCTTCAGATTCTGTGTCTCCTCTCTCTGTCCCTCCCCTGCTCGTACTCTCTCTCTCTCTCTCAAAAGTAAGTGTAAGAAAAAAGAAAATTTATATCCATACAAAAAAACATGCATGGGAATGTTTATAGCCACTGTATTTATAATTTCCCAAGCTAGAAGCAACCAAGAGGTACCTCAGTAGGTGAATGGGTACACCTATACAATGGAATATTATTAAAATAATAAAAGCAATGAACTATCACACCACCAAAAAAAAGACATGAATGAATCTTAAATGCAACTTGCTAAGTGAAGGAAGCCAGTGAAAAGGCTCCATATTATATGATTCAAATTCTATGACATTCTGGAAGAGGCAAAACTATAGAAATGATAGAAAGATCAGTGGTTTCCAGAGGATTTTTTAGGGGAAGAGGAAAGGGTTGAATAAGTGGAGCACAGAAAACTATTTAAGACAGTGGGACTATTCTGTATGATAGCTATAATGGTGGATATATGATACTATGCATTTGTCAAAACCCATAGGACTTTATAGAACAAAGAGGAAATTTTATGCAAATTTGAAAAAGTTATTTAGTAGATCAGGATCCCGGGATGAAGTGCAGAATTGTGACAGAACAATGTATTACAAATACATTGAACAGCCTCACTGAAGATACAGAGGAGAGGTGCTGACCTAAGTAACCTTGGAAATGAATGGAGTCTAATACTAAAGGCAGAAGGAACTGTCCATAAGTCTGTACTGTAGTTGATAAACTTCCCATGAGGGTCCAGGTTAACAATTCTGATACCACTACATACTGAAATTCATCAGTGAAGTAAACAGACAATGATGGGAGCCAAGTTTCTCAGTGTGGAGTAGGAAATTACAGAAAAGCAAGAGGAAGAGTGGAAACATCCATGTGATAATTGGATTAGAGTTGGGAACATCAATACGGACTCATATTAGCTTAATGTAGAGGAAGACAGTTCCATACAGAAGTACTTACAGGTAAGTATATATGCATCGGTTATTATACACACACATAATTTCCTCGTTTTGTCAATGGAAAGAGTTTAGGAACGATGACACCTCTGTAGCAGTGAGCACACCCAGCATACAGATCGTGGCTTCTAATACCATTCTTCAACAAAAGGAACCAGGACTTAGATAAATGGCTGATTCTAGGACTAGGGTAGGAAATAAATAAGATGAACACAGAGCATCATATAGTGCCCAAAAGTAAGAAAGTGCTCAGAAAAACACCACCACTACCACAAAGGGATATAGGGCCAATGAAAGAACTCCCGATGGCCAAAGCTGGAACACTGGAGCAGCAAAATAATTAAAGTAGTATTGGATTGAAATCCAAAGTAGAAAATAAATGAATCTCTATAATATAAATAAATGGAAGAAAATAGACAAATTTCCTCTATCAAAGAACTCTAAAAATTTCTTGTAAATCCTAAGCCCTCAAGGAGCTGGAATATAACCCTGAAGTGTGGGTTGCACATGGTGACTTCCTTCAGAAGAGTACAGTAAGAAAAAAGGGACAAAAGACTAACTTTGTCCTGGAGAAGCCTGACAAACACTAGCTCAGCCAAAAGATTAGGGTCAACGTTGCTAGTGACAAGGCAGGTCACCATACGTGCCCTTGATCTGGTGCGATGAGAATGGTTTCATCTCACTGGTGTTCTTCTGAAAAGCACATAACCCCAGTCTGATCATGAGAAAAACATCAGACCAATCCCCACTGAGGGACATTCTGCAAAATATCTGGCCAGTACTTAAAACTATCAGGGTCATTAAAAACAAGGCAAGTCTGTGAAACTCTTGCAGCCCAGAAGAACCTCAGGAAATATGACAACTACATGTAATGTGGCATCCTAGATGGAATCCTGGGATACAGAAAGCAAACTAGGGAAAAACTACAGAAGTTGTTTTTGTGAAAAAAGTACGGGCTTCAGTTAATAAAAATGCATCAGTATTAGCTCAGCAATTGTAACACATGTACCAGACTCCTATAAAATGTTAATGATAGGGGGAAATGGCTAGAAGGTATATGGCAAATGTCTGTAGTCTCTCTGCAATTTTTTCCATAACCCTAAAGCTGTTCTAAAATCAAACGTTTATTGAAAAGAATTGGCTAATGCCTTGTACTACCCTGAGATTCCGATTTCATCGAGTGTGTGGCCCAACCCTCAAGACTTTAAAGAGCTGCCGAGGTGATTCCAGTGTGTCTCCAGCAAAGTACTCTAAAGGAAGGGATGGAATTTCCCTTCTCCTGTCTTGTCTAATTGTAATAAATGCTCTGACCTTGTGCTTGGTAAATAGCCTAAATGATTCTGGTTGTTTGAATAGAGCAGAGCTTTAAGCAGACAGCCAGTGTTCTGGAACTTGGAAAGTGATACTTTTCCTCAAATGAAAAATCTTGTCCAAGAAGCTTTAAGGACCGTAAACAGTTTAGGAAAGTGGTGAAGGGCAGACTGTACCAAACGAATTGTCCATTTAAACGTGGGCACGGTGGGAATGCCTTCCATGTCCTTCTGCTGGGCTGCACCATGTGTACATGGTGGGAAGCTGTCCCCGAAGTTTTAGGTGCCACGGGTTTGGCTTTCATGAGATAGCAGGCCTATTCTCCAGGGTTTGGTTGTGACCTGTACGATAAAAGAGTCACTTGCTGGGGAGTGCGGCTTAAGGGCTCAGGGACTGTGAACTGAAGCCACCTGTCTGATTTTCTTTGCAGGGAACCTGGCAGCAAAGGTTCTTGGGGGGGGGGGGGTGGTCTCATCTGGTGTTGGAGATGACTGGCTCCCCCAGTCGGTAAGGAAGGGATCCTCCTGACCCAGCACCTAGACCAACCTCTGTTGGAAGAGACGGAGCTTGAGAGGCATCCCGTCCTCACGCACAATCATGGTGCTAATCAAAAGTGGCGAGACTGTATTTTCAGACTTGCACTGTTTGCTTAAAACCACAACAGGCCAGGAAATTGCTTCATGTACATAAAGGGATAAAAAAGATTTATTTTCCCCATCGTTTTTCTTCCTCAGAAATAGTCGTTAGTAGACATTTCTTCTTTTTTTAAAAACCTGTAGAAATATTAACCAACCGGAAAATAATTATTGATTCTTACACTATGCTAGGCACTGAGGGAGACTTGTAAAAAGTTAAAAAAAAAAAGTAATAATAGTGGCCTTTAAAAATTTTATTTCTGAGAGAAATAGCACACAAGCAGGGGAGGGGCAGAAAGAGAGAGAGAGAGAGAGAGAGAGAGAGAGAATATCCCAAGCAGACTCCACACTGCCAGCACAGAGCTCAAGGTGGGACTCAAACGCATGAACTGTAAGATCATGACCTGAACTGAAATCAAGCGTCAGATGCTCAACGGACTGAGCCACCCAGGTTCCCCTAAAAAAACTGATAGTGACCTTCTATTCTTTCCTCTAAATGATGCTTCAGTGTGTATTGAGTAACAGTAACTATAGATTTAAATTTTTTTAATGTTTATTTTTGAGAGAGAGAGAGAACATAAGCAGGGGAGGGGCAGAGAGAGAGGGAGACATGGAATTCGAAGCAGGCTCCAGGCCCTGAGCTGTCAGCACAGAGCCCGATGTGGGGCTCGAACTCACAGACTGCAAGATCATGACCTGAGCTGAAGTCAGACGCTTAACCGACTGAGCCACCCGGGCGCCCCTGGACACTAGAGATTAAAAAAAAAATGAAACAAAAATCTAGGATCGGTTTCCTTTATTAAGTGGCCTATTAAGTAGTCCAAGAACTTACTGTCTAAGAGGTTCCCAACTGGGGATAATTTGCTCCCTAGGGGAAATGTGACAGTGTCCAGAGAAATATTTGGTTGGCCCTACTGAGAGGGGTGGGGAATGCTACTGTCATGTAATGAGTGGAGACCAGTGATGCTGCTAAATATCTTCCAATGCACAGGGCACCCTCCAACAGCATAGAACCACAATGTTACTAGTGCCAAGACTGAGACACCCTGCAAACCCAATGGGCTCTTCCTTAAGAGCACTCTGCAGGTGCAAATTAACGAAGCAAGCCTTAAAGCCACCCCCTGCCTTCCCTTTCCCCAGTGGGCTTGGAACAGGGAAGGGTCCGTAGCTGAGGGGTGAAGAAAGGGTATGGGCCATGCCATCCAGGCGGGGCTTGGTGGCCCCATTTCAGAGGATGGTCATCAGTTCTGTCGTCAGGTCCCAGCATTTTAACTGTGACAGCACGGGACAGAGGGCACGTCCAGTTAAGTCTCGCTGTTCCACAGATGACCTGAGCCCTTCTCCTTTTTGCTGCAAGTAGCCAGGTTTCCAGTCAGCCCCCAATGTGCAGAAGGCTATTCAAATACAGCTCACCTTTGAACAGCACGGGGCCACTTATACGTGGATGTTGTCAGTAAACACAGGACAGTGCTGTGCATGTATTTTCTCTTCTGACTGTCTTAGGACCATTTTCTTCTCTTTAGCTTATTTTATTTATTGATCAATCAATAGATCTATAAAGCTACTTGCTTTATCTATCTATAACATAGATAACGTAAAATACGTGTTCATCGACTGTGTATGTTATCTGTATAAGGCTTCTGTTGACTAGTAAAGTTTTGGGAGAGTCAGAAGTTGCCGAAGGATTTTGGAGTGTGTAGAAATTCTGCCCCCGTAACTCTGCTGCTCAAGGGTCAACTGTAATATTACTGAAAGTCAATGACACTCTTAAAATGTAAACCTAACATTGGCTCCGAAGTTGAAACTACTATAATACTTTTCTTTTGTCTTACCATGTGTAAGTATTAACTATAAGTTTAAATTTTTTTCATGTTTGTTTATTTTTGAGAGAGAGAAAAAGAGAACGTGGGAGGGGCAGAGAGAGGAAGACACAGAATCCGAAACAGTCTCCAGGCTCTGAGCTGTCAGCACAGAGCCCTACCCAGGGCTCGAACTCAAAAACCTCAAGATCACAACCTGAGCTGAAGTTGGACGCTTAACTGACTGAGCCACCCAGGCGCCCAAAGTTTAAATTTTAAAAGTGGCCCTGCAACGATGCTGTTCAATATTGCCACTAGCCACATGTGGCTACTTAAAATTGAAAATTCACTCTGCAACCACACCAGTCATATTAAAAGCACTCAGTAGCCACATGTCCCTAGTGGCTACTGAACTGGACAATGTGGACAAAGAACATTTCTGTTACCATAGAAAGTTCTACTGAACAGCCCTGCCTTATAAGCCATTTCTAAAGATCCTTGCCAGTGTATACAGTTACCGCTAAAAAAAAAAAAAAAAAAAAAAAAAAAAAAAAGGCTTGTTTTCTAGCAGCTAAGGCACCAGGGCAAATGCTTTGCATGATCTCGTCATTGTCTGTTAGAAAGACAGACATGTTCTGCTGGGAGGGACCATCTTTTGTCAGACAGGCAATTTGGGGAAGGGTTTCTGTAATGGATGCTGGGTAATGTATCAGATGATTGAAACTGATTTTCCAGAAGGCATAACGATGTAAAATTCAAGTAGATAACCTCTGTAAGGCATTTCTGATCTAAGTCAAGTGTGTATTGTTAAATATTAATTCCATTAAGTTATGTCAGCAGGGAATTAAGATATGTGACCCAAATATATTTCTTTCTAGTAATTGAGTGTAATAGCAAACTAACGCTCAGTGGATCTTAACTGGGGGTAAGTCAGGGAGGAGGGAGGATCAGAAAGTCCTGGGAGCCCCTACAAAATGCATACGTTGCCCCCACGTAGGGTTTGCCAGAATGGTGGGGCGGGTGGTTAGGGAGGGAAGGTCTTGCACACGTATATTTTCACAATGTTCCCCGTGTAAGTCCACTGTACCCAATCTAGATGAGTATTCTTTAGAGATAGTAAAGATAAATAATTGGGGCACCTGGGTGGTTCAGTCGGTTAAGCATCCGACTTCTACTCAGGTCACGATCTCACAGTCTGTGAGTTCGAGCCCCGCGTCAGGCTCTGTGCAGACCGCTCGGAGCCTGGAGCCTGCTTAGGATTCTGTGTCTCCCTCTCTCTGACCCTCCCCTGTTCATGCTCTGTCTCTCTCTCTCTCTCTCAAAAATAAATAATAAAAAAATATTTTTAAAGATAATTAATTTGCCTCTTTTCCCTTGTGTGATGGGGGTGTGTGGCTTAAAAAAAGATCTCTGGGCTCCACTTCTAGATAGGATTCTGTGCCCTTTGGGTGAGCCTGTTCTCTCTCACTGTCCTTCTTTCAAAAGACTCACTGGTTGTTCCTGGCTACCTCTTCCCTCTAAGACCTTTAGGATGATCCACTGGCTTTGGAACAACTGCCTGTGACATTTCCTTCCAGTATCAGGTATCTGTCTCCAGCAAACCTGTGCAAGCTGAGTATCACCATCTGGTCCTGGATGCATTTTGTTATCAGTGCTGGAAGTGATGATACGGTATGCCGCTGTCATGTGCCCAGAGGATGCAGGGGCCAGAGAGGACACTCAGGTAAGGAAATTCAGGAGCCCCATTTGTATTTTTTGCTCAGGTTTGAAGGGAACACTTCCACAGGAATGGGGCTAACCATGTTCTCGAAAAATACCCCTTGCACATCTGTTTACATTGAGAGTTCAGAGTTTGGTCCTAGACTTCAGCTCATTTTTGTTAAGATTAGAAGGCTATTATTAACTATAGAGAAGCCTAACACTCCATCAGATTGAGAGCCAGCTCTGATGACAGATGGAAGACTTCAACACCCTTATCCTAACCCTCTTTTAAAAGGGAACTTAAGGGGCTCCTGGGTGGCTCAGTTGTTTGAGCAACTGACTCTTGATTTTGGCTCAGGTCATGATCCCAGGGTCATAGGATCGAGCCCTGTGTTGGGCTCAGTGCTGAGCATGGAGCCTGCTTCAGATTCTCTCTCTCTCTCTCTCTCTCTCTCACACACACACTCTGTCTCTCTAAAAAAAACAACTGAAATTTCACTCCAATTTTCAAAGCATATTAGCTCTGAAGGAACCTTTGTGCGTTTTTCACTTTTGTTTTCTCTGGGAATGCATTTATTTATTTATTTATTTACTTACTTACTTATTTACTTACTTAGTTATTTTGGGGGGATGGGCAGAGAGAGAATTCCAAGCAGGCTCCACACGGTCAGCAAGGAGCTCTACGTGGGCCTCAACCTCAGGAACTGTGAGATCATGACCGGAACCGAAATCAAGAGTTGGATGCCTAGCTGACGGAGCCACCCAGACGCCCCGATGCATATAAAATAGCCCTACTCCAGTCTGTATTTTCCTCATCCTGGGGTTCAGATTTTCTTTTGGCAGAAATCCAGTTTTCCCTACGATAAGTAAAACGCTGATCACTTGGGATTTTGAAAGCATAAGGTGGGACTCCTATCACTGGGAACCTATCCAGAATATGAAGTCCTTTTGATGGCATGTTGCACAACATATGACATAAGCAAGAAACCTTCCAGCAGCCCCAGCAAATGTCCAACCCTACCTTCCCGCATCCCTTTAGGGCAGCAGCACTGTCGTTTGTGAAAGTGAAAAGAAGGTATGAAATCAGGAGACGGGAACAGACTGTAAATCAGCAGGTTTGGTTCCTTCTCTACGGTAGAGTCTTTGTGGGTGTTTCTCCTTTGAGTTTTCCAGGGCTGGAGACCTCAGAGGCATGAAATGCCCTAAGGTTGTAGAAGCCCATCAGGGTTTGTCTTTTTAGAATACCCAACTAAAATGGAGAATCTTAAAGCATGTATAGTTTTGGCTTAAAAATTTCACTACTCTCTTGGAAGGAATGAGGGAAGGCAGATAGGGAGGAAGCATGGATGGAAGGAAGGGAGGGGGGAGGGAGGATGGATGGGAGGGAGGGAAGGAGGAAGGAATGAAAGAAGGGAAAAGAACTCCAGAGTGGCTTGCTGAAACTACGTCATTCATTAGCAAATGTAACTGTTATGCACCAGACAATATGGTAGGTTGTGGCGATGTGGCATGAAAAAAATATATTTGGTCTTTGTCCCCATCCTCGGCACAGGGCTCCTAAAATCCTTGGAATTGCGTTCCTTTGGCAGCACTATACTAAAATCCTTGGAATTTCCTGAGTGATAAGTGTCTTTTGTGTGCTAAAGAGGTGACTAAATACGGGTCCTTAGATAGCATCAGGGGGGGAACCCACCAGTGAGAGAGCTCCAGCTCTCAGCCTGGCCTCCAACCCCAGGCAGAAGAGAGGGGCTGGAGGTTTAATTCAATCCCCAGTGGCCTGTGATTTAGGAAATCCGAAACTAGAGTTTCCAATTCGGAGCCTCATAGCCTCCAAAACTACAAGGCTAGAGGTGCTCTGAGGTTGGTGAAGACATTGATTTGCTGGGAGGGTGGGCACTCAGAAGCTATAGAAATTCTGGATCCCCCACCTCTCACCACTGTCCCTCTGTACCTTGCCCAATGCACCTCTTCCATTTGGCTCTTCCTGAGTTACATCCCTTATAATAAAACGGTAATAGAAATTAGAGAGCTTTCCTGAGTTCTGGCAAATGACTGAACCTGAGCAGGAGTCATGGGACCTTAACTAATAAAAGCACAGTTCACTTAAATAAATGCCGGGTTTATGTTTGTCTGGTAGGTTGATTTTTGTTTTAATAGAGTGGACACTAAACCAGCCATTTAGCTGCTGCTTAAGAAGGTCGCCCTGGTTAACAATGACAAAATCACTGCATAGAATGCTTATCTTGGTAGCTCCATTGGCAGGAGAGAGTCTACTCAGTGAGGGGAAGAGATGGGGAACTGGGACATCAGGTCTGTTTAATAGCATTTGGAATTGCAATTTCAGTTGCCAAAGCAGTCTTCTTACCCATTACAGTTCTGGCATTAATACTATATTCCAGGCTTTGAAGATGCATTAATAGCCCAGGATTTAATCCAACAGGATACATGCTGATGAGAGACTGATAAATGTTGCAGAAAGTCATTGTCATTACCTTGTTTTATGGGTGAGATAGAACAGGATAGGAGCACTTGGAAGCTGCCTAGAACATGTTTCCTTTCATGACCAGCATTCGTTCGTTACTGATCTTTTCATGTGAGCCCACCCCAGCACCTCCCCAAAAATCTGTCACAAGCCAAGTTTTCCTGTTGATGAATGTCTTGTAAAAAGATATACATTTATAAGTTTGTGGCCTTTCCTAGGAGTTACGTTGAGCCTCCTTTCTTCCTCATTTTGCTTCCCAAAGCTATTACTGAAATAAAATTAGGACGGCCACACCAGACTGTCAGAGATAGTTTCAGCCTGTATATTCATTGATCCGTATATACGAGGGAAACTTTTCTCCAAAGATAGTGTGTGATGACCCCTCAGGGGAATTGGTGAGGGGCGCCTTCATCCTTGATCATTAACCTTTAGAGATAAAAGCAATTTCAAAGGTCATTTGCCCCCTAATGCTATAGGAGAGGAAACTGAGACCCAGAGATATTAGATCGGAAACTTTGCTGAGAACACAGCTTGTGTTCGTATATTGGGGCTGCCATAGTAGAGGACAGCATACTGAGTGGCATAAACAACAAAAATTTATTGTCTCCCACTTGCGGCAGCTAGAAGTCCAACATCAAGGTGTTGGTAGGATTGGGTCCTTCTGAGGGCGAGAAGGGACAAAGCTGTTCCCGGTGTCCCTCCTTGGGCTTGTCAATGGCTGTCTTTTCCCCATGTTTAGTCACATCATCATGACAAAATGACTTGAGGAGAATTAGATGCAGGATTGGCAATGGCTCTACCAAAGCCTCATCACAGGACATCCAGAAGGGAAAGGTGTGTCTGTCCAATCTTCTCTTTTTACAAGTACATCAGTCAGACTGGAGTAGGGCCCATCCTCATGACCTCATTTTAACTTGATTACCTCCATAAAGACCCTATTTCCAAATGAAGTCACATTCCAAGGTGCTGGTGTTTAGGACTCCAGCATGGGAATCGGGGTGGGGGGTGGTTGGGGTGCACAATTCACCCCATAACAAGAGCTGCCTAAACAGTAGCTAGAACCTCAGTCTTCCGATGCCCTTGTCCGTTTCTTCCCCTCTTGCACCACGTGCCCTTTCATATTGTCATTCCTGTGGAGGAGATGTTTGCTTTTTGCACAGAGGCAGGATACAGGGGTGTGGTCAGAAGCTTCCATCTTCTCAGACATTTCAAGTGATTCAGTTTAGGAGAATATCAGGTTGAGTTACGTTCAGAGGAGTGAGGATGCTTATTAACACAGCCCAAAAAGAATCATCTTGGGGGTAAGCAATGAATTTTTTAGTATTCTGTGGCTGATGGTGTTGAACCTTTTCAGCGAGAGATGAAGTTCTCCCAGACTTGTTCCACAAACTGCAGCTGATACTATCACACTGTGATGATAAATGTGTTTGTCCAGTAATTTTCCTCTTTGATGTGGATCTCTCTGTCCCTGGAGCAAAGGCTTCCAGGGAGCAAACTTTCCTTCTGGATGTCCCATGATGAGGCTTTGGTAGAACCATTGCCAACCCTGCATTTAATTCTCCTAACATCCTTTTGTCAGTGTCAAGATGCTGAAAGCATCTAAATGTTATGAGGGAGCCACGTTGTTGCCAGATATCTTAGGGAAGTGTTTGCACATTTGTAGGCAAGATATTTTTGTTATGTTTTGCCAAGTGGTCTTTTAGAGAAGGCAGATCTAAACAAGACAAATTAAAAAATAACAATAAAAACTTAAAAGTTTTTAGTTCGTGTTCTGTGTCACCAAGGTCAGTGTGGCTTGCGTTAATGAAAATTGCTTTTGTTAAAGGTCGGAACAGAAGAAAAATGGCAGAATGCTGGACTCTTCCATAATGACCACATTTTCCCTGTTGTGATGTGGCCCACCATGCTCATTTTGAAACAGAGAAAAACATCATCAGCTCAAATGTCCTCCCTTCTAGACCAGGGTGGTTTTCACCCAGGGCAGCAATGGTGATGTATGACTCTGACCCAGTGGACTAAGGGGCCATTCTAACTATCTAGGACCTTCACAAGGGGTATACTTAGGTTTGGACAAAGCCTACCTAACCAAGTCACAGAATATGCCTCTTGGCACTGAAAAGAGGTAGTAGTTTCTAGGACTTGCCCTCTATATCCCACTGATTCTCAGTGTTTCCCAAAGCATCACCAGCCTTTCAAAATATACCAAGGGAAAAAATTTCAGTGTTTAAATGAATTTGGAAGATGTCATATTCTACACCCCCCCCCTTAGCTATTCATCATGCATATTGGGATTTTTTAAATTTTTAATGTTTATTTTTGAGAGAGAGCGAGAGAGAGTGAGCACAAGTAGGGGAGGGGCAGAGAGAGAGGGAGACAGAGAATCTAAAGCAGACTCCAGGCTCTGAGCTGTCAGCACAGAGCCTGACGTGGGGCTTGAACTCACAAACTGTGAGATTATGACTGGAGCCAAAGTCAGATACCTAACTGACTGAGCTAACCAGGCACCCCGGAATATTTTTTTAAATGTTTACTTATTTTGAGAGAGATAGAGCAGAGGGGAGGGGAAGAGAGAGACAAAGAGAATCATAAGCAGACTGCACTGCAGCACAGAGCCCATTATGGGACTCGAACCCACAAACTGTGAGATCATGACCCAAGCCAGAACCAAGAGTTGACTCATCATGCATACTGGAATATTGAAGGCTTTTGTGATGCCTTGTGATGAAGAAGCCATTTAACTGTCTTTAATCAGGTGTTTGCAGAGTCATCTGATCATGGGACCATTTGTTCACGTAAAACCTGTAAGTTGCACACAACACATTTTTGAGAAATACTGTCTATGATTTACGTAAGTTGAAGAGATCTATTGAAGCACCATGTATATACTGGAAAAGAATGTAGATAAGTTCGTAGATGATCGAGCAAGAGCTTTGCAGAGATATCCCTGTAGATACTCGTGTGACAGTCCTTATACGCGCCCACAAAAGATTCCTTGTGGCTGTTGGCGGGGATGGAACACTAGGCTGGGCTGGCCAGGCTTTTCATTCATTAGGTTCTTTCTTTATTGTGAGGGTGTGGATGACTGTGTGTGTGTGTGTGTGTGTGTGTGTGTATGTGTGTGTGTGGACTGGATAATCAGATGGCTTACAAAAGAAAAAAGTATTGGGATAACCATCAGAAGGCATGAAGTGTTTGTGGCCTTTGTCATAGATTTGTGATGTGACCTCTCACAGTTCTGTCCCTTCTCTGGTCAGGGTGGGTGCCACTGAATGGCCTGGTACCCCTCAGACATAAGGCAGGCCTTATGTACCCAGGAGGCCTCCCCGGATACTTGGGACCTCAGCAGAGCTGCCTGAAGGTGAAGAGGGGGAGAAGGAGGTTGTCAGGCTGATGACATCATGTCTAAGTGTTTGGGTCACCTCCGGAGGTGCAGAGTGTTGGGTATAAAGGGCTGCGACGTGGTTGAAGGAGGTGTGAATAGATTGTCGGATGTCTTAGAGCAGCCACACACCCCAGCCTGATTGGGCAGGATGCTCATAGTTAGATGCGGCTACAACAAAGACCCTCAGAAGTGATTTTGAGCTAGCTTAAGGGAAAAAGAAAATATTTTGGGTAGGTATTTGAGCACATGATGGAATTGAAACAGTTTGAACAGCCACATCTTAAGAAAGTTCAGAAGCATGAGAGCTCCAGGGATCTGCCTTTAACTCTGTTTTTGTGAGGCTCAGCTCTCATTTTGGGTAAACGTCCACTCTGGTCCATTTAGCTATGACACATCTGTTTGTTTGGGAGAGAGTGGCAATACTTTGATCTTGAGGGAAATTTGTCCTCTCTCCAGCCCCAGGGGATGAATGGTGACAGTCTAAACCAGCCACAGTAATGTAATTTCCCTTTGTCAGTAACTGGTCTAGGGGTGGCCATGTGACCCAAGACTAATGTAGGAGATGTAAATAGAAAGAGGCTGGATACGGATGCTGGAAAAGCTTTTGTCTTCTCAATAAAAAGGAGCAACAGAATCATGGGACATGGCTCTTTCTTCCTTTGCTTTGCCCCGTCTCTGGCATTTGGACCCAATGCCTGGCGATGCAGCAGCCATGTTGAGACCATGAAGTGACAAGCACCGGATGAAAGTTTTGTGCTAGGAACAGAGGGTGCAAAGGAGAAAGAGCAAGGTCCTTCTACAGCGAAGCCGCCACAGTGACACTGGACCGAACACCTCCTGATTTGTGCTTATTCGAGAAAAATGGTACCCTGGTACTTGAAATCACAGTACACTTTACCTAATATACTTGCAACCAAAACCATTTCTAGGTGAAAAATTAGTTAGTATAAATACAGATGGTGGGAGCCAAGTCCCTATGATCAGAGCAGGAGTCTCAGATCTTTAAGGGAGAGAGAGTCAAAACTGTCTACAAAAGCCATCTGGAGCCTTGAGATCTCACCACGGCTGCGGCTGCAGAACCCGGAACACCTGTCCTAGATAGAATTAATCAACTCGTTAATTAACTAATTGTACTGATTTTATTGATCCCTTGCTATCTACTAGGTGTTTTTCCAGGTACTGGGGACAGACTGGAGAAGACAGAGAAGGTGCTGGCTCTCATTAAGCTGACATTCTAAAGGGAAAACAGACACTAAACAAGAATCATAAACCAAGGGAGTCCTTTGAGGAAGCGGGAGGTGCTGTATGAAATGGGAAAGGGGTGTCACGATGGGAATTTATAGAAGGTGTGTGCGTGGCAAGCCTGAAATGGTGATATTTGAAGTGAAAGTTGAGTTGCAGAAAGGAGCCAGCCGTGTGAGAAGAGACCCAGGCTTCGGGAGGGATGCTGGTGCAGAGTCCTGGGCAGGAGCAAGCATGCCTGCTAGAGACACAGAATGCATCCTTAACAGAGGTCCCCTGGGCTGCCCGTGTTCATCTCTTGCCAACCCCTCTGGCCGCTGGATTCTCGGGCTTGTGATATACCTCAAGGCTGCCAACAGGATTTCCTGTGGCACAGGTGACTTTTCCCATTGCCTCTGCTTCAGGCTGTGAGAGCCCGGGGGATGGGATGGCTGGGGAGGGTCTGTGTAATAGACTGTGATCAGAGTGACTGCTGTCCTTTCCCTTTGAGAATGGACCCGTTGTGCTTGGCCACAGCACTGAGGCTCCCCGGGGGCCTGACTTCCTTTGGAATGGGGTCCACCCCATTCTGGAAAGACTGGCATAGCATCCAGAGGGCTCATAGCGGCTTCAGCACCATGCCACAGTCACCTCGAATTACCGTCACCACACTGGACGTTTCCCTGTGGAAAGGCCAATGCAGAGAAGTAGGAAGCCTGGTACCTTCCCCTCCCCACCAGCTGTGGCTCCCAGCCTGCCATGGCTGGTCAGACCTGACATCATTTTCTTCCCTTCCCATCTCCCATCTCCCATCTCCCATCCCATCCCACTTTATTTTTGAGAGAGACAGAGCATGAGCTGGGGAGGGGCAGAAAGCAAGGAGACAGAGAATCTGAAGCAGGTTCCAGGCTCTGAGCTGTCAGCACAGAGCCTGATGTGAGGCTCGAACTCAGGAACTGCGAGATCATGACCTGAGCCGAAGTCGGACACTTAACCAGACCTGACATCATTTTCAAGGGATACTTATCAGTAAAGCAGTCCCCTGAGGTCACAGGGCTAGAAGCTTCCTCACAGGTCCTCCTGCACTGCACTCCGGACCTCATGTATCTGTCAGTATCCAGAACAAAAGTGGCAGGTTGCCTGAGGAACCAGATATTCACCTAGTTCTGGTAGAGAATCCAGTTCTCTTTTCTCTAACACTTGAACTTGGGGGCAATGAGAACCACTGTCGCAATCTCCCTGGGCTGTTAGGTTTCTTCCAGGGCCCTGTGTCATTAGCGGGACCCCAGGATTGTGATGACTGTTCACCTTAGGAGGGCAAGCTGGTGAGCAAGTGCCCAAACTACCATTTTGAAACCTGGTTCACTTCTCCTAGATCTGGGACCAATCCCAAAATACCAAAATTGAAAGACACTTTGGTGATTAATACCCCTCCTCTTACAGATGGGGATAAAGGGGGAATGGCCCGACCAAGGTTAATATTCACACTACGGAGAAAGACCGTTTGGGACCCACAAGCATCTTTCTCAGATGTTTACAGCATCTTGTTGTAACATTCGCCGTGACTTAAGGGAACAAAGAATACAACCTCACGCATCAACGCCGTGTATAAAGCTCCCCATGCCTCTGCCTGGTTTGACTTCCCATCCTATGTGGTGGCCATTTTCTCATTTCACAGGCCAGGAAAGTGAGGGGGATGACTCCATTTAGTTAGTAGGTGGCAAAACTCAACTCCAGCTTGGTTTTTATTTAATGGTCCTCCCAAGTCCATCTCTACTTTTGTCCTTGGTGGGGGAGGGGCAAAACAGAAATTAGCCGTAACTCAGGCAGCATGGGGTGCACAGCCGGTGTTCTCAGGTGCTAGAGCTCTAAGGAGAGGCTGTGACTTATAGTGAACCACCCCTTACCTTGGCGGGTGGACACTTCCCTCTTCCAGCCCCCAGATCTGAGGCAGGGCCCCCACGGATCCTAACGTAACTTGGTGCTGTCATCTCAATAGCTTGGTTAAATGCCACCTCCCGGACACAGTGTGGCATGTAAAAGCCCAGTCCATTAGAACCAGCGGGCTCAGTTCCAGCACTTCAGGTGACTGGAGGCATCCATCACTTAACCTAGCCCTGCCTCAATTTTCGGAGCTATACAATGGGGCTAGCAGTAGTACCTTCCTGGGAAGGTAGGTGAAAGAGGTAAAGCATTCAGAAAAGGCATGTGCTCAGTAAATGTCCATTGTTGCCCCCATTTGCTCTCCACACAACAGAAGCAACTCTGCTACAGAATTCTGCATTTTCTCCAGCGGTACGAAGAGTGTGTTCACAGTTCCTGATGACTGGTAGACATCCCAGGGTGAGAAGTATCTATAAGACACAGTCATGTGCACTTCACAGCTTGACTCTGGAGAGTGATCTCTTCCAGGCCCTCTACTACAAGGGTATTTTCTTTTTCTGTCACTGTCACCCCTCCAACAGCAGAAGTTTCTGGCTCACCCACCGGAGAGGCTAAAGCTTGCCTGGAATTATATTGCTTACAGAATAAAGAGAAGTCAGAGCCTCTTATGTAACTTGAAGAGTTGGAAAGATCCAGTGATAAAAACCAGTGCCCTGAACTTTTGCAAAGCACGATCAATCGCTGCGTACGATCCTCCGGTCCTTGGCAAGGTATCCTTCGTCTGGTTTTTGTAGACTAGGAAAAAAATTAATGAACCCACTGCTATTAGATTGTGTATTCATGCCTAAAGGCTGTAAAAAGGGTACTGTTTCAAGTTAGTCCTGTCATCTAAAATACATCCCCTGTTTGCTTAAGTTTTCTCAATAATATTCTTTAATTTGATCGCTACCTGTGAATTTGTGTATTTCCTCACACAGAACTGATTCTCCCTCCCCCCTTTGTGTTTCTCTCTTTCTCTCTCTTTTTTTTTTTTTTGCTTATACTTTTTTGTTTAGATTATCTCTCTACTGACCTTTCAGTGGCTTACCTTTTTTTTTTTTTTTTTTTTTTTTTTTTTTTTTTTTTTTTGGTAATGCACGAGTGAGGCTGGGAAACAGAGCCAAGATGCAAACTATGAATCAGCCGCTCAGCTTCACATAGTGAGTGCACTATGTGCTATCTCCGGCCAGAGCAGATGTGGCCTTGGTGGGCTGCAGGGAACAGTATCTCTCAGGTAAAAATAAATTACGTAGATAAGGACCAAAATGATGCATATCCTTCATTCGCAAACAGATCATGAACTGGGAGCTGTGTGGAAAGACAACCGGATTGGGAGCCAGGGTCCTGCCCTGGGTTTCTTCCAGGTGACCCTACCACCCGTCAGCCGTCTGGTCTTGGTGAGTACGTGTGACTGACAGGTACGTCTTTTTCATGTTTGTTCACTCATTTCGAGAGAGAGTGAGCAGCGGGAGAGGAGCAGAGAGAGAGGGAGACAGAGAATCCCAAGCAGGCTCCACACTGTCCATGCAGAGCCTGATGCAGGGGGCTCAAACCCACGAACCGCGAGATCATGACCCGAGCCAAGACCAAAAGTTGGACATTTCACTGACTGAGCCACCCAGACACCCCTACAAATACATTTCTCTTTAAATCAACAAAAGCATAGGACCAACACAGTAACAAACCTGTGTGCCACCATTGAGTCCCGGGCTATCCTGACGTTTTGACCAGCTCACTTCAGACCTGGCTGAGTTCTATGTGGCTTCCTCCTTGATCCTCTTTGCCTTCCTCCTGCCCCCAAGATAAATGCTGCCTTAAACCTGCAGACTTGCCTACTTCTTCTGTAGACACCTACATCTTTCAGCTGTGGCTGCTGTGTACATTCTGCATGTTTGAAAACTTTAAATGAAAGGAAACACGCTGTATATATTCTGCGACTTGTTCTTTTTTTAATTTAGCATTAGACGTCAGCAACATAGCTCTAGCCCATTCATTTTAACTGCTCTTTGCTATAGTGTTTCGTGAACAGACCACCATTCTCTTGTTGAGCAGTTAGATTGCTTTGAATTTTGCACTTTCATTATAAACGACGCTTCAGTGAGTGTCCTTACCCATTTCCTACACTCACATACAAGTTCTCTAAGATAGCATTTTTTCAAAATATTTTGGCTACACCCACAGTTAAGGACATACTTTACATGTAAACCCTGCACATGCACAGGCTGTGTTTGTGTGTGCGCGCACATATATGTGGAATAAAAGTTCCTCAAAATGAGACCCTTATTTTGTATTCAGGTATAATCCAGTTTAGGCTGGTCTAAAAAAATATCCTGGTTGCAATTTACTAAAGTGATCCTCTGACCCCCGTTTCCACTAAGAATTGGGTAAACCCTGTTCTGGGACCTGTACCTACACATGGAATTACTGGATCATAGGTTAGACCCATTTTCAAAGTGAGGAGTTGATGCCTTTATGAGTTCTTTTTATGCCCTGAAATGGACATTTGCATATAGCTAGCACTCCAGCTAAAGGAGGCTTTCTAGCATTCTAGAAGGAGGCTTTTAGGGTTATTTTATGTGTCGTATGTTTAGAAATGGAAGTCCTGTTTTAATTTCCTGAGCTTTAATTTTTCATATGTCACAAGATGCCAGAACAAAACAAAAATACTGGACTTTTCAGTATTTTGCAAACTGCTTTCTCTTCAGCCCCAGGGTCCCGGGGAAGATTTCAGGGACTGCCATAGGGTGTGTAAACTGGGGGTGGGCATCAGAGCAGGGAAGGGGACAGAATGAGTAGATGGGCGGGGGAAGGTGTGCAGCTTGAAAATAGATATTTTTTAATGTTTATTTTTGAGGGAGTCCAAGTGGGAGACGGGCAGAGAAAGGAGGACAGAGGATCTGAAGCGGGCTCTGCGCTGACAGCAGTGAGCCCAGAGTGGGACCTGAACTCACAAATCATGGGATCATGTTGGATGTTCAACCACTGGAGCCACCCAGGTGCCCCAGCTTGAAAATATTCTTAAGTGATGGGTTTAGATGCTCTCTACGGCTCTTTCCAGATCTAAACTTGAATCAAAATAACTTTGGGATCCCTGGACCGTTTCAACTTGCAACCAGAACTAAAGAACATGACGGTTTGGGGTATACAGTTCTGGTAAGCAGTGCTGGCCCGCCTAAGAGCTGGCCTGTCCCTCCTGTCACTCTAGGAGCTGGTGTGGACAGGGTGTGGTAGGTCCTGGAGGGCAGTGACTCGGGACACTCCAGATGGGGCTACCATTTCTCTTCTGTCATAGGGGCTTCACCCACATGGGGCTGCTCTAAAATAAACTTCTGTTTTCATCATGCTTATGGATTCTGTGATGACCAAGGGCCTAAGATACATTTTTCTGAGCTCCATTTCTGCCACACCGAGTGTCGCACATGCTCACAGTAAGGCTCATTCGCTCAGCGGGGTACACGTATGGTTAATCATTGTATTCGCAGAGACGGAATTTTATTATCAGTTTAATGAAACTCTTGAGCTCCTCACAGGTTTATTTTTGCCTTCCCAATAATAGTAAAGGCATTAAAAAAAAAGCCTGGTAGTAAGTTGGTAGTAAAGTGACTTTGGGGTGGGCAGATGGTAATTGATGTAGACTCATAGATTTCTTCATAGACTTGCTCTCTGTCTCCTCCGCCTGCATGACTGCCTCCTCTCAGATCCCAGCCCCTCCCTGCAATCCGTCCTGCCTGCATTTCATCTTCCTTAATCACTGTTTTCATCACCTCACACCCATGCT
Organism: Acinonyx jubatus; assembly: GCF_027475565.1. Classification (NCBI taxonomy): domain Eukaryota; kingdom Metazoa; phylum Chordata; class Mammalia; order Carnivora; family Felidae; genus Acinonyx; species Acinonyx jubatus. Next base: position 84,321,709 of record NC_069391.1, on the reverse strand, counting down.
GAGAAACTCTCTGGGGATCTTCATTCTCCACCACGTCCGAATGCCAGCCTGTTTTCAAGGCTTCTCTTAATCTATTCTTTCCTTACCTCTCTGGCTTTATTTCCTTTGCCAGATGTGGTTCTGGTTCCTGTGGTTTAGAGATAATGGGATTTGGGGGCACACATCACCCCCCATCCCCAAAATTTAAAATCTGCATCATTTTTCTTCAGCACAGTTGAGCCTACTTCCCTAAACAAAAACACACATCAGCAGGGATTGCTTCCCTCGTGCTCAGGCCAGGGCAGTGGGGCTGGGGGGCCCTCTGGGGAGAGGGGGTGCAAGGAAGCAGGGTATGCCCCTCTGCCTCGTACACTGGGAGAGGATGAGCACTGAGAAAGGTGACTTGACTCACTAAAGTCGTTTGCGGAAATCTCTGCCTGTTTGACAAGACAGGTAGAATGCACACAACTTAGAAGGCAAATAGGAGACAGATAAATCTGAAGACAGATAAGGCTGGTTGAAAACCTTGGAGAATGGCACACCCTGTATAGGGCAAAATTCAGCAGATCACTGAGCCCCAGAGAAGATGCCAGTGGGGGCTCGTGAAGGAGACTCCAGAGAAGGCTTACCTACTGGAGCAGGTTTATCCCATCTGCAAATAAATTCTTTTAAACTTTTTCTTTTGTGTGTGTGTGTGTGTGTGTGTGTGTGTGTGTGTGTGTGTGTCTACTGGCCATTTCCACTGTTTTCCAGAATGATTTCCAGAAGTCCTCATTCTTCCACTTAGCAGCTATATGATTTGGGGCAAGTTTCTTTACCCATAAAGTAGAAGTAATAATGCAAATAGTTATTTGGGGTTGTTGGGAGGGCTCTAGGAGATAAAGTATCTAAAGAGCACAGGGGCACCTGGGTGGCTCAGTCAGTTGAGCATCAACTCTTGATCATAGCTCAGGTCTTGATCTCAGGGTTTTGAGTTCAACCCCACCTTGTGCTCCACACTAGGTGTGAAGCCTTCTTGGTAGGCAGGTAGGTAGATAGATAGCACAGAACATGGTCCAAGATAAAATATTAGCTATTATTCTTATTGTTGTAATTGTTACAAGTATATATTTTGATTTGAGCAGCTGCTGAAATTCTACTTGTTCTCAAGATACCTTCAGGTCACTCTAGTTTAGTAAACATTTACTGAGTGCTCAGTACATGCTGGGGACTGATAGGACACTGATGATACTACAAGTAAGATGTTGACCTTGCCCTTGGGTAGCTTACCTTCTAGTAGGGAAGGCAAACCTGTAAGTGGATGATTTCGGTTTAAGGCTGGGCTGCCCTATACACTCACCACCAGCTGCATGCAGCTGCTGAAACTAAATTGAGATGTACTCTACATATAAACTACATACTGGATTTTGAAGACTTGGTTTGAAAAGAGAATGTAAAATATCTAATTAATAATGGTTGGTATAGGGGAGCCTGAGTAGCTCAGTCTTACTTGTTAGTATAGTCTTGATTACCTGTTGAAATAACATTTGGGGTATGCTGGGTTAAATACGTGATTAATTTTTTTTATTGAAGCCCAGTTGACACACGATGTTACATGGGTTTCAGGTGCACAATGTAGTGTTTCAACAAGTCTACGTCTCTGCATTATGCCGTGCTCACCACAAGTATGGCTACTCGGTCACCATATGATGCTATCACAATACCACTGACTACATGTCCTGTGCTGTACCTTTTATCCCTGTGACATATGCATTCCATAACTAGAAGCCTGTGCCTACCACCCCTTTACCCATTTATCGGTCTATTTCTGCTGTTTATTCCCTTTTTGTTGATTCCATATATAACTGAAATCATATGGTATTCGTCTTTCTCTGACTTATTTCACCTAACATATGCTCTCTAGGACCATCTATGTTGTATATTTAGGACCATATGTTGCTATATGTATATATATTCATGTATATACACACATTTATATACATACACACACACACACACATACTACATGTTATGTGTCCATTAATCTATCAGTGGACACTTAGGTTGCTTATACATCTTAGCTATTGTAAATAATGTTGTAATAAACATAGGGATGCATATATCTTTACACATCAGTGTTTTCTTTTACTTAGGGTAAACACCCAGTAGTGGAATTACTGGATATATAGGGTTTTTATTTTTAATTTTTTGTGGAACCTCCATACTGGTTTCCACAGTGGCTGCATCAGTTTACATTCCCACCAACAGTGCACAAGGGTTCCTTTTTCTCCATATTCTCACCAACACTTGCTATTTCTTGCCTTTTTGATTCTAGCCATTCTGTTAGGTATAAGGTGATACCTTTTTGTGGTTTTGATTTGCATCTCCCTGATGATAAGTGATGTTGAGCAACTCTTTGTGTGTCTATTGGCCATCTGTAGGTCTTCTGTGGGAACATGTCTCTTAACATCCTCTGCCCTTTTTTAAATCAGATTATTTGAGGTCTTTTGGTGTTGAGTTGCATGAGTTCTTTGTATATTTTGGATATTAACCCTTATTGGATATGTCATTTGCAAATGTTTTCTCCCATTCAGTGGTTTGCCTTTCTGTTTTGTTGATGGTTTTCCTTGTTGTGCAAAAGCTTTTTATTTTGGTGTATTCCCAATAGTTTGTTTTTGTTTTTGTTTCCCTTGCCTGAGGAGACAGATCTAGAAAAATGTTGCCAAGGCCAATCTCAAAGATATTATTGCCTTTTTTCTTTTAAGAGTTTTATGGTCTCAAGTCTCCCATTTAGGTCGTTAATCCATTTTGAGTTATTTTTGTATGGCGTAAGCAGTCCAGCAAGTAGCTGTCCAGTTTTCCAAACACCATTTATCAAAGACACTCTCTTTCCCTCCTTGTATGTTCTTGCCTCCTTTATTGTAGATTAAGTGACCACACAACTGTGGGTTTATTTCTGGACTCTCTATTCAGTTACATTCATCTATGTGTCTGTATTTGTGCCAGTACCATACTGTTTTGATTACTAGAGCTTTGTATTATATCTTGAAATCTGGGAATGTGGTAAGGTTTATTCTTCTTTCTCAAGATTGCCTCAGCTATTTGGGGTCTTTTGTGGCTTCAGACAAATCTTAGTATTATTTTTTCTGTGAAAAATGAGGTTGGTATTTTGATAGGGATTACACTGAACCTGTAGATTACTTTGGGCATTATGGGTATTTTAATAATATTGGTTCTCCCAATCCAGGAGCGTATTTGTGTCATTTCCATTTACTTGTGTCATCTTCAGTTTCTTTTATCAACCTTTATAATTTTCAGAGTACAGGTCTTTCACCTCCTTGGTTAAATTTATTCCTAGGTGTTCTATTCTTTGTGGTGCGATTGTAAATGGAATTGTTTTCTTAATTTTGCTCTCTGTTATTTCCTGTATAGAGATGCAACTGAGGCACCTGGGTGGCTCAGTCGGTTAGGCGAATGACTTCAGCTCAGGTCATGACCTTGTGGTTTGTGGGTTCAAGCCCTGTGTTGGGCTCTGTGCTGACAGCTCAGAGCCTGGAGCCTACTTTGGATTCTGTGTCTCCCTCTCTTTGTCTGTCTCTGTCTCTCTCTCTCTCCCTCAAAAATAAATAAACATTAAACATAAATTAAAAAAAAAAACAAATGCAGTTGATTTCCAGGTATTATTTTGCCTCCTGCAACTTTACGGAATTCCTTTTTTCTAAATGTTTGTTTGAGAGTGAGCGCGAAAGTGAGCCTGTGTGCAAGCAGAGGAGAGGCAGGGAGAGATGGGAATAGAGAGAATCTCAAGCAGGCTCTGTGCTGACAGTCCGCAGAATTCTGGTAAGTTTTTTTAGTGGTGTCTCTAGGGTTTTCTATGTAAAGCATCATATCATCTACAAATAGTGACAGTTAAACTTCTTCTTTATTATTATTATTATTATTATTATTATTATATTATTATTATTATATAATATTATATTATTATTATATATTATTAATATATATTTATTATTATTATTATTATTATTATTATTATTATTATTATTATTGGCTCCTGGGTGGCTCATTCAGTTAAGCAGCCAACTCTCAATTTCTGCTCAGGTCGTCATCTCGTGGTTCATGAGTTTGAGCCCTGTGTCAGGACTAGGATTCTCTGTCACCCTCTCTCTGCCCCTCCCCTCCTCACGTGCACACGCTCTCTCTCAAAAAAAATTTTTTTTAATTTAAAAACTGTAGTACTAGAAAACTTAAATTTATGCAGCCCCTGTTGCGCTTCTGTTAGATGGCAATGGTCTACGGTGATAGAGGGTGCTGTGGGAACCAACTCAGAAGGGCAGCATGTCAGGGGGTAAAGGAGTGCTTCCTGGAGGACCAGATGCATCCTGAGCTGAGTCTGGAAGGATGAGCAGAGGTTACCCAGGCAAGGACACAGCTTGAGGATATTCTAGATGGAGGTGACAGGAAGGCCCAAGGAAAGTGTGCCATTGGGGAGGAGCCCTGGGAACAGTTGGTTGTTATACAGCCTAAAGTGTTAGGAGCTGGGGACTGGAAGATGATGAAGCTGCCTGAGAAGTGAGGCCTGTCTTCCTACCATTTAACATCTAGTCGTCATTAAATGCCCTGGTTCTTGTCTTACGCATGAGGTCTGACTATGTGTCCACTCTTTGTCTGAAGTTGTGTGAACTATTGGCTGTTGAAAGTTTGAGGTTTCTGTCTCTACAAGAATAAGACGATCCTGGAAGATAAAACTAAGGCATGCACGTATGCTACTCGGAAGGCAGGATGTTATTTTCCCTTCTGTACACAGTCCTGGAGAGTGGATAGCAGGCTCACATTTCTGCTTCAAGTGTAGACCTAATGAATGAGAAACCTAGAGGAAGGTGAGAGCTTTTGGTATGCTCTCATTCATTGGGTCCAAGGAGAGTATACATGACTGCATTCACACCCATCTCTATGTCAGTGACCTTCAGTGGACTACCTCCCACCCCCAAATTCCCACCAATAAGGAATATAATTGGTCTTGGAACAACACAGCTTTGAACTGCACTGGTCCACTTACATGCAGATTTCTTTACAGTACAGTACTGTAAATGTATTTGCTCTTAAGATTTTCTTAATATTTTCTCTAGCTTACTTTAAGAATACAGTATATAATACATACATGAAATATGTGGTAATTGACTATTTAGGTTATCTGTAAGGCTTCCAGTCAACAGGCTATTAGACACATCTGGGGGGAGTCAGAAGTTATACATGGCTTTTTGACACGGAGAGTTGTTGCTCTTGACCCCTGCCATTATTCAAGGGTCAACTGTATAATCATTTATCAGATTACACTAATTGGGAAGCTCATTATATCCACTCTATCCCAAATCACCCTCAGGTCTTCTGCCTTTAATAACTAATTATTAAATGGACATTTAGTAGGTCATGCAGGGTGAAAGAGGAGTACCAAAGGAGACTGAAAACCTAAGTGGATGGAGAAGCTGGAGAGTGACAAGACATCTTCAACATCTGCTTCTCACTCTTTAACGTGCACGTGAATCAAACAGATCCTGCGAAGATACTGGTTCTAATTCATTAGGTTTAGGGGTGGAAGCAACAATATGCATTTTTTTTTGAGCTTCCGGGTCATGTCAGTGCTACTGGTCCATGGACCTCACTTTGAGTTACAAAGTCTTCAGAGTCAATTTAGTACAAATCTTTACCCACGGCTGGAAATTGCATTGCAACAGCCCTGATGAGTCATTAGAAGCCTCTGAGGGAAGACCTATCGCGTGATTCACCTCCTCCTCCTTTGTGGAGTAAGTCTAATTGTTGGAACAGTTTTTCTTGTCCCTAGACACTATCTGGGAAATTTCTATGCATTGGTCCTTGTTCTATTTCTGGAACCACGGAGATAATGAACCTGATCTCTCTTTCTCATGACAGCCATTTGGAAATTTGAAGAGTATTTTTATATTTCCCTGAATTCTTTTCAGTACATTAAATCTCATCTCCTTTCGCTGTTAATCATAGGACCCTCTGGGCTGTCCTGGGAATCTGTTCTTTAAATGTACCTCCTGTAATTGAGCACAGCAGTCTTGCTTTGTCTAAACATCAGAGAGTAAGATGGGCCTATTACCTACTTGGCTGTTGATTTTCTGCTTCTGCTAGAGTCCTCCATCATCTTGGCCTGTTGACTACTCTTTGGGTGTCACTGCTTGTAAGCCCGTCTTAGTGAACAGAGCTAGAGAATATATGTATGCTTACATGTACATGTATGTCTATGTATTTTCTCATTTGTCCATCCATCCTTCTGTCCATCCATCCATCCATCCATAGAAACCTCTGAGTTCAGCATGATAGATTTACTCCAATCCAGTTGCATAGGTAGATTGTAGTTTTCTCCCTTTCCATGTTTATAACTCCCTTCCCTGGAAGTAAAAACAAAAAAAAAAAAACAAAAAAAAAAAACAAAAAAAAAAACCTGCCCTCTCATATCCTTAAGATAGTTACCTGTGTGATCAAACCCTTGGGTAAAACCAATCGTCTATCCATCACCGCTGACCTTCCCCTGTGCACACTTGCCTCACACCACTCACTTCCCAACACACTCCCACTTCTGAGACTCAGCTAATAGTTTTTGGGCTGAACTATTTGGGAAGGCAAGGGGAAAAGGAGGAAGAGGAGGAGAAGTTGTTTTTTCTCTTTTGACTTGTAGATGAGTGAATTATACTAATAGGTTTTTCTAATATTGAGTCATCCTTGGACTCATGCATTGGGCCCTGCTTTGATTTTTCTACTCTTTCATTTAAGATTTCTTGGTAAGTTAATTTATTTTGCTGATCTGAAAAGGCTTTGTCATGCAAGAAATGTTCTTAGACATTCCCTTAATTTCATTCTCTTTGATTTCTACAGGGGGAATATAAAGATTTCTCCTGACTTGTGTGAATTTTTCCAGGGTCCTTTCTTTTGGAAATGCTACAAGATGGCTGTGTTGTCAGTGGTGGAAATTATCGATAGTTCTCAAAAGCAAGGAATCACAGAATATCTGCTTTCCAGTAGTGATGTATGACTCACCAAAGCCACAACATTTTTTATAATGCCCTTAGTTTTTTTCATAGAAACTGAACTGAGATTCCTAATATTTCCTGGAATTTTTTAAAAAAAGGAAGGAAAAAAAGAATTCAAGGAGATGTCCATTTGTTAGCCCATCACTGGCACGCATCGGCGTTAAAGAGTCATTGGTGAGTAAACCAGTACCAATACCACAATCCTTCATGTCCAGCCTGCCCCCAAAGATTTTCTTGGAACCGACAAGAAGGTTAATTGAAAATATAAATCTGCTTTGGAAAGCATTTGCATTTCAAGCGGAGATGGAATTTGGGGAAGTGCCATGTAGACGTCTGTCATTCTACAAGTCATAATTATTGTCAGTGACCCGAGACCTGGAGCAGATCATGATGGTTAAATAATGTCCATGGTGTTGCTCTTGGGGAAAGCCTTTGTCCCCACCTGATCATTCCCACATTGCCTTGGGTCTTTTATGCCTCAAGTGCATATGTTGCTTCTGTTTATCTGAGTAGTTAATTTTGGAGGCAACCATTTTGCAGATCTAATTTCCTTCCTCTGACAGACAAGGCCTGGATTGCTCTCACTTTTATATTTCATTATTCACACATTCTTCCCCATCTCTCACCAATCCTCCCACCATTTCTGTTTAAAGAAGATCTTTAATATGTACGTAGACCCAACCCAAAAGGTCTACATGCTACATGTGCACATGCACATATACCCACAGTGCACGTGTACTTCTGTATATGTTCTTTTTAATTTTTTTTTCTTGACTAGATCACTCCTAAAAAAAAAAAAAACATTGGAGTATGACAAAAGCTGGTAAAAGAGATGAAAAGGATGATACTTTTTGGTTAGGGAGTTTGAATTAATTTTTGCCATGACAAGTTGACTATTGGGGCACTGTGCGTCCCTGTGAATTGCACGCTTCAGCTACGTCCCTGGCTCTGTTGACCCACAGAGAGAGTAATCCAATTATGCAAACAGGGAAATGCCTGAAAACAATGAATAATCAGAAGTTGCATTTTAGAAGCATGCTCATTCATAACACTGATAGGTCACATTCATTTTAGAAGTGCATCAGCAGGAATATTGTCTGAGCCTGCACTTAGAACATTCATTCATTCAGTCAGCAAACACATATTGAGAGCCTTCCATGTGCTGGACACTGTCCTAGGTGCTGGAGATGTATTAATTAGCAGAGAGAAACATGGTCCCTGATGGTAAATTTTTTTTTTAACGTTTTATTTATTTTTGAGACAGGGAGAGACAGAGCATGAACGGGGAAGGGTCAGAGAGAGGGGGAGACACAGAATCTGAAACAGGCTCCAGGCTGTGAGCAGTAAGCCCAGAGCCCGACGCGGGGCTCAAACCCACGGACAGTGAGATCGTGACCTGAGCCAAAGTCGGACGCTTAACCGACTGAGCCACCCAGGCGCCCCCCTGATGGTAAATTTAACAACTGGTTTTTTTGAACCAAAAGCTCTGATGTTTCATATTTTGCAATGCCTATGCTCTAAATACTCCCACCATGGCCAATTTCAAGCTCCCCAAGTTCTGCAGTGCCTGGCACATAGAAACTGGCCACCATCATCATGTTCCTATCTTGATCATCATTAGGCTTGCTTGGACAGCATACTAAAAAGAAGCTCATGACCTACAGGGGAAGAGTCTAAGATGTGCTCAGGGGAGTGTGTGGAGAAGGGTGTGAAAGATGAGGGACATTCCTTTTTCTTTTTTACTTAAAATCTGTAAGATTTGCATTTTTAGAAGTATGTATTTTATCACCTTTAAAGAAAGAATTTACAGTGCCCAAGTGACCAAGCATGGCTTTCACATGATTCTGGCCAGATGTGACCACATCGTGGATATAAGACCGTTATTCCAAGTCCCATATCACAATATGTGAATCCCTGATAAATGACTGTTGTTTTCCTGGTGAGAAGTGACTTCAACTATTCACAGAAGCTAAGCATTCAATTTGCTGCAGAACAAGTCACCCCGAAACAGTTGCTTAAGCTAATGACGATATTTATGTTGCTCACAGGTTTGCAATTGCGGTGGGGCGTGGTGGGCACAGTGTGTCTCTTCTCTTTGGCATCAGGTGGGGTGACTGGAAGGCTCCGAGTAGAATTCTCTGAAGGGGCATGCCTGTGTTGCAGGGGATGCTGGCTGTTGGCTGGGACTGCAGTTCAATGGGGGCCATTTGTCTCTCCAAGGTAAGTGTCCCAAAACAGAGCCAGGTGGAAGCTATATCAGCTTCTATGACCTAACCTTAGAAACCCTACACCATCACCTCTCCATATTCTTGTCCGCGGTGGAGGTGGGGGTGGGTCACAAAGCATCACCCAGGTCCAAGGAGAGGAAAATTAGATTGTACTTCTCTCTCTACGCAGGTTCTGCAGGAAGGTGTGGGACTGGAATATTAATGTGGCCATTTTTGGAAAAGACAACCTGCTCCAAGAAATTCTCACCTTTTCCATGTCATCTGTACCAGCTGTAGCTGCAGAGAAAATGTGAAAATGAGCCAGATTCTCTCAGCTGCCCAGCTGCACGTGAGCATTGCAACTTCTTCACGCCGAAAATAAGGCACGGTGTAAGCTGTCAGTGCTTAGCTGGGAAACCCAACAAATTTTCATGTTGCATTTCCCATGCCTAGCAGAGCCATGAGTTTTAAATTCCCTGTGAACTGTCAAATATAGCTTAAGCAAAAAGCAAACAAACAAACAAAAAAACCACAACAGATGAACTCATGACCGGGATGGTGGAAGTCTACCTTTGCTTGGTTGGGCTCTGTATTTTAATTGTTGTCTCTAAGCTTTCTCAAAGAACACAGCTAGGAGATTCTTCAGTGCATACAGGTGTCCTTATGCTTGCCAGCCACACGATGGATAAGGCTGTGTTGAACTTCATGTAGTGCTTGAGGGTCCAATGCATGCTTCCTGTTATCTACTTACTAGGGTCGGAGTTGGTTCATTCATTTGTATCCTCAGTGTCCCTTGGTTCCCCACTGGGGCATGCATAAGTAGAACACATTAACAGGAGACTAACAGGTAATTACCAGATATGTATGGATTGCCCATAGAGTAGCACTTAGAGAATTGTCAGAAAACATCCAGTTAATGCAGCCTGCTCAATTGGAATCTTAATTTATGGTATGGATTGGTAGCCCCAAACCAGCGGTGTATTAGACCTTCAGGGACTTTAATTTTTAAAGACACTATTACTATAATTTTATACTTCTGAACCAATCCAAGTTCTTTCCTAATATAAGAAGATGAGGTCATTGTGTAACAGAGGTCTCAAAAACTAAGCTGTTTTGGCAATTCACATTTAAAACAAAATGGTTCATGGCTGGATAAATCAAATGGCATTTTAACAAAGTTTGGTCCCCAATCTTTTCTTGTTTAAGCTGAAGACAACCATGAGGTATTTCAGCTAAGACAAGTCAGTATTTTGCTTTGCAGAAATTTGTTGACATTTTTAGCAGTCCCTTTTCTCCTGTAACTACAATGCCAAATGAGCAAAATGAGTGTACTGACAGCCAATACTGTCCCTGCTTCAATGGAATTCAAACATTCTGTGTCCAGATATTTCTGTTCCTTGACATATACTTGTGAGGAACATTGCTAATATCCCCAGCTCAGACAGTTAACTATAAAAATGATCAGTGAAGATAGCCTGGTGGTTCTTCAGTTCACCTAGGGGGAGCTTGGGGCTCACTCCCCAAAGATGCTCTTTCACAGGCCCATATGAATCTTGAAAATTCCCCTTATGATTCTGGGTACCAGCCCAGCCTGGGACCGATTGAACTAGAATATTTGCTAACTCCAAAAATAATTTTTGTGAAGAGGGTTTTGCCTTGATAGAAGTTACTGTGGCTCAGGACACAATAGTATTATGATTCAATTTCTATCCTTGGTAAACATTTTAGAGTAGGAACTCAGGTTTCCACTAAACTTTTATATATTGACTCACTTTAGAGTAGAGGCTATAGCTTTGAGAAAGAAATGGGGGAAAAGAATTCCAGTTCACAAATCACTGTTTCCCTCTTTAGCTTTGTGTTTGGGCTGAAATATTTCTTTCATATAGAAATGTTCTATACGATGATGGTTATCATTATTGGCTACAAGTTTTTGTGTTTTGTTTTTTTTTTTTTTTACATTCTTCAGGCCCTTTCAGCTGGAGTTCCTAAAATAAACAATTATAAACTATTGTTTTTGGTTAGAAGTCACCAATGGGGCATGCCTCACAAAAATGGCAATTGTTGTGTAGAGCCACAAAGAATAAATAAGATTTCCACAGGTAGAAGAGTAGATAAAAGATACTTCCAGGTGGAGGGAACGGAATAAACAAAGGCACAAATGCTTGAACTTGTTTGGCACACTCAAGCAGAGGTGATTAGCTCAGTGCAGCCAGGGTACAATAGCTATGGGAGATACCCAAGGCTGGAAACATTCAGCCCTAAGTGATGGAAGCAAAGAATTCTAAAGTTCTGTTCCTAATTGTCCGGAGTGCCCTTTTGAAGAAATGTGTTTAGATAGATTCTGAGGATGCATCTGGCTCTGGGATTAATGAGGGCTCACAAGAAGGGTCAACAGAGTATCAGGGCCCCATAATTTCTCTTTCATACCTTCTCTTAATTAGGCATATAAATATGCTCACTGTCTTTTTCCTGCTCATGATTCTCGTGGTGATATCTTGGAATATGTTTTGAGATCCTTGAGGGAGTCGTGAAATGTTGACTCTGTGGACAAGGGGCTTTTGCTTTTGGTTGTCATTTTAACCCTGTCGGTGGGTACTCTGGCAGGACTGTCCTGGAACATAATTAAGTGGTGAGAACCGTGTGAAATACACCCTAATGTTCACATCTGAATTTCTGAATCAGTGATCCAGTCAAAGGGATGACTGAGTGACTATTAATCTGATTGGCTGCATGTATATATTTTCATTTAAAAGCTGATGGGGCACAGCCCTAATTTTTTTTTCCCAGAAGATGAATAGCTAAAGTAGACATTAGATCCTACTTCAGTGTTTACCAGAAAAGTTCACACTATCAAAGCACTTGCATGATGTGAATTTTTTTTTTGCCTTTTTTTTTTTTTAATGTTTATTTACTTTGGAGAGAGTGAGCTGGGGACAGAGAGAGGGAGACACAGGATCCGAAGGAGGTTCAAGGGTCTGCACCAGCAGCACAGAGCCCGACGCAGGGCTTGAACTCACCAACAGTGAGATCATGACCTGAGCCGAAGTTGGACGCTTAACTGACTGAGCCACCCGGGCACCCCAGGTGAATAATTTTTTAATAAACCAATGCAAATATTTTACATGCTTCAAAGAAACCCTGCTCAAAATCGTAATTTATGTGAAACCTCTCTCTGTTGTTCCCACTGTCTTTCAGTTCTGCCCAACAACCTCCTGGGGACAACCATATGTAGGCTTTTGAATAATACTGCTTGAAGATTTTATAATTAACATGTTTTTTTTCAATTCGTGGACTTTCTTGGGGGGAACACATTTTAGCTAAAATCAGGATGTGTGCATCGTAAATTCTGTCTGCATTTCCTGTTCATCTCTCACCTCCTATTCCCTCCCCCTGGTACTAGTTATTAATTCCATGCTAGTTGATTTTGCAAAAAGAAGAGAATAAGACCATGATAAATAAGGCAGAAGAGATCTTCCAGTTCCCCTCCATTTTGAATGTGGCTCTTTGTATATCCTACAGTGCAAAGTTTGAGATGACTGTTCCACAGGGTCTTCAGGTACTGGATGAATATTTTATCTCCAATATTTTAAAATTATTTTGATTTAGTAAGCTAATAAGCTCAATTAGTTCTTAGTGCTGGAGCAAACACTTTGACTTTTAGCTAGATAGTAAGTTAAAAACCTTAGAATGTAAATCTATGGGGAATTTTAAAGGTTGTCCAGTCCAGCCACAGCTTTGGAAATAGGGCCTCGTCCTTGAAGAACCTTCTCCACCCTTTAGGCCTAGAGTTGTGCTTGGCCATCCCTCAAACACTTCCTGTCCCATTATTCTGACCTTAAAACAGCAGTCTTCAAGCCAACGTAAATTTTCTAGTGGCCACATATCTGTGGCATACAGATAAGTTGTGTAATGCTCAGCAAAGTACCCAGTTTGGGCCTCAGGTCCAACACCTCTTAGATTTGTAACCAGTGAAGTTACCACCACTGAGCCTTATTCATTTATCCAAGGCATTCAGAAAATCATCCATGTGTCAGCACTAGCCCAGATGCTGAGCATGCAGTGTTCAACAAAACAGACATAGTTCCTGTTCCCAAAGAACTCTGCTTCTGGGAATATACAACAAAGAGTTACCATTTGCAACCCAGAAGGTCAGTTCTCTGATAGGGAGAGCCCAGGCTTGGAAATGGGGCCTGCTGGACAGGCAAACTGTTTGGTGTCGTTACCTCAAAGCTGAGACAGGAATAATTATGAGTTCCTTAACTTTCTTCCATGTAAATGGTGACACACCTACCTTGTTGGGTTAGAGTGAGAGACCAAAACAATGAATATAACATCCCAGAGCTGTGCCCAGCAGTTCATTATTGAGCCAGAAAACATATATTGAATAGATAGCATTCCAGGCAATCGGGATTCAAAAATGAGTAGGGTGCTGTCCCCATCCCCATGGGTCTTACAGGCCAGAGGTCCAGCCCTAGCTTCCAAGGCTGCTGTGCCCCCCACCCTTGCCTGTTCACCTGTCTGCATCTCAAGAGCACCAGCTTAGGGAAGCCGGGAATGCTTGTTTCTCTCTTGTCTGCTGTTGTATGTTCAATGCTCAGCAGTTCCTAGCTGACCTTGGCTGCAAAGATGCAGCCCATGCCCTCCCTCACCTTTTCAGTTCACACCTGCCCAAGTTTTTACTGCCAGACCCTGCATTTGTTTGCCAGAAGGTCTAGGTCTCCTCTGGCTGCCAAAGCCCACTCAGACCACACCTGGGGATGTGATGAGGAATTAAGCCCCATCCAGTTGCCCCACATCCTACCCCCCTCTGAGGAATTATACTTACCCCCATGGCAATAGCTTGATTAGTAATTTACCCTTCTTTGGCTGTTTTCCCTCTTTTTTTTAAAGTTTATTTAGTTTGAGAGAGAGATAGGTACTAGCACCAAGGGGGAGGGAGGGAGAGAGAATCCCAAGCAGGATCCACACTGTCAGCACAGAGCCCGATACAGGGGCCCGAACTCATGAACCGTGAGATCATGACCTGGTCTGAAATCAAGAGTTGGACACTTAACTGACCTAGGCAGCCAGGTGCCCCTTCCCCCCAATTCCTAACCAATGATTTCAGGGGGGTCCCCCAACTCCACCAATTGCATTTGAATCTTTGTCTAAATGTCTGCCCAAACTAAAATGTCCACACAGCATCCAAATCTTTATCTTCTATCTAGATAATTCTGGTGCCTGTAAAGAGCCCATCTCATGATGGGAACTGAAAATGTCAGATAACCTTGCAGCAACGGATGGATACTTGACCTGGACTCTGCTAATCAGACGCATGTACTCCATTCCCTATGTCGTGAAGAAGGAAAAGACCAGAATTGATTCTGTTGACAGATGGTCGCAGAGACCACGACCTGAATGAGCATTTCCAGCATCCAGTGTCGGCACTCAAGGCACAACACCACGCACAGAACATGGCTTCCCTGAATGGTTCTACCTGGATATTTTTGAGCCCTGCTCTTTTCCTTGCAACCTCCAAGCTTCTACTTCTCTTGCCCTCACAGAGATTCTTAGATCTCTCCAGTACCTTTTGTGATCAATTCCTTTCCTGCCAACCCATCACGTTCGGTTCCTGTAGCGTGTGCCTAAGAAGGTGGTCTGTGTGGGTCAGGACAGAACCAAGAAAACAGTCCTCTGCCTCTTGCAAGCAGTTGGGACTTAATACAGAAGTTGATGGAAGATCTGGAAAGCCAACCAGGGAGCAATGAGGTAACCCACAGATCAGTAGCATCTGGAAGCTGCCATCAACCCTGGAGCTGGAGGAACCATGGGGGAAGGAAGGAGCTAGAACCACAGGATGGGGGCTACCCAGAGAGGTGACCAGTTGGGTCGCAAGACCTGAGGCCACACCAGGGAAAGAGCCAGAAATAGACCTGAACACCAACAGGCAATTGCCATGCACAAGTAATGGGAGCTCACATAATTTTTGGCTGAATGAAGAGGGCCAGGACCAGAACCTTGTGTTATACCAACTTTTAAAGGCTAGGGGAATTAGGCCTTGGCCTAAGGAGAAGCAGTCAGAGAGCCAGGAGGACACCGAGGCAAGAGTAGCATTCCCCATGCCACAGCTCTGAAGCCATCAAATCTGCCAGACCCCTAACTGGATTTCCACCAAACAGACCTCTGAATTATTCATCAAGTCCAGACAGGAGACTCAGAGTGCTTATCCATGAGCTTCGGGTATCATAGCTTCTAATCCAGGCTATTCCCTGGGTAACCTGAGTTATTAAGTAAGGATCACAGTGCTTGCCAACTTTCACTGGGCAAGATAAGAAGCAATGCATCATGGAGATTTTTAAATAGCTTGGCAAGATGGGGAAACACATCACAGCAGGAACCTTAATTCATAAAGTAGAGACAAGTGCACTCATTCTCACGGTTGGAAATTACGGGACTGTCCTACTTGACTTCCGTGAGTGGATGGATTGCAACATCTTTGTTAGTGGCAGAGCAGAAGACCAAACAAAGCTCTGTGTCTGGATTTGGGAGAAGGAACGTGGTGTGAAGGAAAGAGCACCGTTTCAGATCAGGAGAACCTCATTTGAATCTCACCTCCACTGCTCGTTAGCCTTGTGATTTTCGATGTTATTTTCAACCAAGCATTAGCCTTTTCCTGGTTAAAAGTGATGATGTGGGCCACTTATCATTCTGGGCACTTCATAAATATTTGTTCCCAAATCCCCCTTCTTTTTACCATAACTCTAGCCTAGGAAGAATTCTTTCTCCAAAAAAATGGCTGGGATGAATCATTTCAATAGGAAAAACGAATTAAAATCCAAAACTCGGCACTCCTGGTTATTATCGAAAGCACCACTTTCCCTGGGCAGTCTACATTCAAGGCTATTTAGTCAGAATTTCAGATGGTCTCAAAAAATTTTATCTGTGCCTATTTTGTTTCTGGAAAGAAAAACCTCACTTCCCCCTTGCATGCCATCAAAGATCAGTTCATCTATATTTTGAGTGGGATTTCATCCTCCGTTGGTGCCTGGGTGTTTCTGTGACTTGAGCAAGGGGTCCCTGTGCCTTTATCACCTGGTTTCTGCCTGACGTGGCTGGAAAGATGATCGCCTCCAGGCCCATCACAAAGGAGCGGGGCCTCCACGGTGCATTAGCAGCACCAAGGAGTATTGCCAAGATACAGCATAAAAGACAAGACTCCATGGTTCCCCTCTGGGTTTCTGGAGCAGCTGTCTCTAGCTCAGCTGTGGAAATTTCAGTTCCTTCATTGAAACCCAAACACCTGTGTCCCCAGACAGGAAAATGCCTAATAAAGTGACTTCCTCCATGCTGGCTAGCCCTGTGATTTTATTCAGCCCTTAAGGACAGTGTGGGGGCTGAGGACTACATACCAGCCTAGCCAGAGAGGGAGGCAAGCCCCAGAGATGGTCACTGAGGTAGAAAAGTACTAGCCCACTTTGATACCTGCGCTCAGAGTACTCAGGGCTTACCTTGGCTTTGAAGCATCAAATGGAAGGATGCCTGGGTGGCTCAGTGGGTTAAGCGTCCATCTTCAGCTTAGGTCATCATCTTGCAGTTTGTGAGTTCCAGCCCCGCATTGGGCTCTTGGTTGACAGCTCAGAGCCTGGAGCCTGTGTCTCCCTCTGTCTCTGCCCCTCCCTGCTCACACTCTCATGCTCTCTCTCCAAAATAAATAAACCTTAAAAGAAAATGAAACATCAAAGATCAGACAAAAATCAGGTATCACTTAAACTTTGTCATTGCATGGGCAACCTGTATGCCTTCTTTCTCATTCTGCTGGCTCATCTTTGGGACGATACTCTTTAATTTCAGAGCACCCAAGGGATATTTATCCCTTTGTTTATATATCAGTTATCTGCCTTTAAATATCTTACTTGACATGACTTTGTTTTAGAAAATAGCATTTCAAACCCAAATTTTTTATATTTTAAAGATTTGAGAGGGGTAGAGCAAGAGGGAGACACAGAATCCAAAGCAGACTCCTTTTAGCACAGTGAGTAGAGTAACTCATGTAATTTTTACTGTAACGCAGTGAGGTGGGCCCAGTACAATCCACATTATCAATGGGAAAGGTACAGCACAGAGACTAATTGACTAGCAGAAGATCCTAAGTGCCAGAGTCAGGATTTGAACCCAGGCCCTCTGCCTCCTACATCTACTCTCCCAAGCTCAAGAAAATCCACCAGGTATTTAAAGGTTTTTATAGGGACGTCTGGGTGGCTCAGTCAGTTGAACGTCCGACTCTCGGTTTTGGCTCAGGTCATGATCTCACAACTTTGTGAGTTCAAGCTCCATAGGCTAGCCTACTTGGGATTTTCTCTCTCTCCCTCTTTCTCTGCCCCTTCCCTACTCGTGCTCATTCTTGCTCCCTTTCAAAATAAATCAACCTAAAGTTTTTATAAAGCTCTTTCTGCTGTGTGTCCTCTGGTTTCACCCAAATTGCTTGCTGTCACTTATGCCTATGCCCACTGCTCACACTGGATTTCTTCTCACTATTGTCCAGGAGATTTCCTTCCTCTCCCTCTTGCATCGATTCCAGGTTTTTGGGGTATCGTTCCTTCTTTCTTGTGGAACCATCCTTTAGAAGACATCTCAGAAAATGTTTGCATTCTGTCTTGATAGTGTGGGGTATGGCGTTCAAACGTCCTTGGAATATTTCTCTTCTGATCTGTTAGTACGATGTTGGGCCTCCTGGTTTCCTCTGTATTTAAAATTTTTTTGATGTTTATTATTTTTGAGAGACAAAGGGTACAGAGAATCTGAAGCAGGCTCTGAGCTGTCAGCACAGAGCACAATCTGGGACTCGAACTCACAGACTGTGAGATCATGACCTGAACCAAAGTTGGACAAAGCCATCCAAGTACCCCCCCCTTTTTTTTAATATTTATTATTTTTGAGATAGAGGGAGACAAGGTTTCCTCTATATTTTAGAAAAAGGTGTTATTTCCTTATTGTCCAAATCTTTTACAAATTTCATATTTATGAATATAACTAGCTGTCACCTGTAAATTTCTAACAACTCTTTCTTATCCTAATAATAATCTCTGCTTATTTCTTTTTCTTAATAGCATCCTGACCTTTTTAAGGATAAATAGCTTCTCTCTCTGAGGTCATTACACAGTTTTATTAAACTTTTTTTGAGTTTCCTTTCTTCCTCCTTTGTTTTGATGTCTCATCTTTTACGTTAGAGACTTTCTTCACATGCCAAGTAATCTTTAGCTCTCTCTCAAGATTTGAAAAAGTGAGTAAATGCTGATGGGAAACTCTGTGGAGTTGGGCATGGCTTGTCAGGTGCACTGGACGTGACTGGATGACGATTTGTCTTTTTCATTAGGAGGTTTCTAAGTGTCTGTACGTATAGGTTTGTCTCCAGGCACATGAGGTATTTTTTTTTGTGCTGAATCTATTAAAATTCAACATGAGATGTGGGGGTTCCTAAAACCTCTTCTTCTATTTCTGCAACTTGGTTTCTACTTCCCTGCCATCTTGCTTGTCTTTTCTTTCCCCACTACTTGCTTCTGAGACATTTTAATGTAGAGGGGTTTGGTTCATGCTGACCCATGTCCTCAGAGGGCTCTTCTCTCTCTCCTTTTTCTTAATGTTTGTTTATTTTTTGAGAGACTGAACGCCAGCAGGTAAGGAGCAGAGAGAGAGGGAGACACAGGATTCAAAGCAGGCTCCAGGCTCTGAGCTGTCAGCACAGAGCCCGACACGGGGCTCAAACTCACCAACCACGAGATCATGACCTGAGCTGAAGTCAGATGCTTAACCCACTGAGCCACCCAGGTGCCCCTACAGGACTCTTGCTGATAAGGACCCCTTATCAGCTTTACAAATTTCCTAAATGCAAGTGGTGCTATCAAATGATAGTATGAATTACTGTTCCATTTGTGCCATAAACCCAAACGCGTCAATTGTGGAGTGAAAAACTCTAATTGTTCTGTGATAGCTGTGGATAAACTTGACTTCTGGACTGGTGCCAGCTTACATATGATCCTTATTTCCTTATAATGTGTAATTATTGCATTTAGATCCATTCATTATTATATTTATCTTGAAGCACATTAATCTCCTTGTTGCAGTGACTCTGATAAAACCACGTGTTTCGTTATCTTCCTGTGTATTGTAAGTCCCGTGTATTGAGTTTCAATGGAACTCTCTCAACCTCTTGGCAAACTTATTATTAAGGACTCCCTCCCAAGCCCTTAAGTGCTGTAGAAACTAGTAGTCGTAGATACAGCTGGATCCTTAAACATGATTTCCTTCATGTGGCATTTCAAATACTTAATTTTCTGGCCTCACACTGGGTTGTTTTCTGCTTCTTGAAGCTTACCACACTCTTCTGATTTCATTTCTGTCCCCCATCACACTTTTTCCATTCTCCTTTGGTCCATGTACTCAACTTGACCTCTGATGTAAGACTGCCTTGAGATTCTGTACTCACCTGTTCTCTTCTCTACCAAGTCTCTTTAAGGGATTCCAACCAGCCCATAGTTTTATGCTGATCAATCCCAGACATTTATCCTTAACTATGTTGTATCCCTAGGACTCCTGACTCTAGTTGCCTTTGCAACATTTTCACATGCTTAGCAGTGACTCAGAAGTTCTGTACTGCTTGTGCTGTCTTCACACACACGGTCTACCCCTTACACACCTCTTTCTTCCCGTTTTGGAAAATGGTGCCAACATTTAGCCGCTTGCTCCAGCCCCAAATCTGACAATTTTCCTTGATTCTTCTCTTTCACCCAACTCAAAAAAGCCATTTATCTACACACTACTGATCCTACTCCAACATTCACCTTGAATCTGCCCAGTTCTATGCATTTCTAGGACTCTTGCCTCAGATAAAAACATGTTTTTCTGACCAGCTACAATGGCTTTTAACCTGCCGTTTCTGCTTTCAGTCTTGCACATAGCAGCCACTGCAAACTTCTTGAACCATAGATCAGATCAACCATCAGTTTAAAACTTTCTACAAGTCTCTATGACTATAGAAGATACGTGCTCTGGCTTTTGCCTACCAAGTCTTTCTTTGGTTCCTCACCACTCCAAGCTTATTCCCTCCTCTGGAGTCTTTAAACTAGCTCTTCCTCTGCCCACACACATGGCATATATTCTTGCTTATATTCTCTTCTAAAACGTCACCTCCGCAGAGAATCTTTGCCCGGGTATCCACCAAGAGTGTTCAGCCATTTTCTTTCCCTTCAGCCTATTTTAATTCTGTGGATAACACTTACCACTATCTGATTATATATATATAAATTTTGTTTTTACTTGTTCATTTTCTGTTTGTTGCCCCCACCAGAATGTAAATTCTTTGGGGGCAGTGACTTTATCAACATCATTCAATTTAGTATCGTGAGTGTTGGGCACTAAGTAAGCACTCAGTGCTATTTGTTGAATGAACAGACGAATACGGTGGATTAAAGGCACTTTAGAAGTGAGAAAAACAGAGTAAAGCTACTTGCCACAGATCACATAGACAGCAGGCTATTTGGCCTATTGCTTTGAATGGGATCACTGTCCTAATGACCTCTACTGCATCCCATGGTAACTAGCTTTTTTGTTTTTATTTTGTTTTGTTTTTGAGAAGGGGGGGGGGGTGCACTAGTACATGCGGGAGGGAGAGGGAGAGAGAATCTTTAGCAGATTCCATGCTCAGTACAGATCCCAATGCGGGCTTCCATCTCACAACAGTGAGATCATGACCTGAGCTGAAGTCAGACGCTTAACCAACTGAGCCACCCAGGCGCCCCTATTTTTTAAGGAATTTTTTAAGGACATTTTTTAAAGGAAAATGTTGAATGAGAAACTTGCAGTCTTCCCCAGGTTTTGTAGGAATGGAGGATGGAGAAAATGGAGGTAATTTCGAGCAAAAAGGAAGAACATCTAAAGAAGATCCCTAGTAACATTACCTCTATTTTCCTGAGGAGAAACCTACCACTTGAAGAGGGCTTAAGTCACTCAGCCTAACTTACTCAGAAAGGGGTGAAACCACAGTTCAAACTCTGGTTCCAGTTTCAAAGATATGAATGCTCTACCACACCTGTTGGTGGTGATTCTCAAACCTGACTGATATAACCCTAATTCCATCTACTTAACACGGACATCCCTCTATATGTCACAGACACACAAAAATGCTGGATGAAATATAATGAGACTATTTTACATACAGGCAAGGAAGAATGGAGGGAGAAATTTTGTCTTTTAGTTTCTTGGTCTCTATGTGCCAAAAATAAAGAAGAATCTCATAACTAATGTGTGAGTCCATGAGTTGAGGCCAGAACAGAGGACATCAGACATGGCTAAGGGACATACAGGGGTTGGGTCTTTTTACACATGTCTAGAAGACAGCAGTGGCCCTTAGGCCTAAGAAAGATAAGGATTTGCAACTGAAATTCACACAAAGCTAGAACCCAGAAAGACCTCTTCTCACTGTATTAAGGTACTATAAAGCATTATCCCCTTACTAAAGCTACTGACAAAATTCTCACTGATCAGATATGGAAAAAAGATCCCACAACAAATGGCAATTTAAACATCTGTATCCAGTGTAAGTGTAGAATTCAAATTTTAGACCATTCTCAGAGGAATCCCAAGTGGAGATATTAATGTAGATACAGTAAATATTTCTGGCCAGTGAAATTCCTGGACTCCACAGGAAAAATCCAGTGTAAGACTTCTCTGTAGGGCTACTACCAATCTTAAAGTACACAGCATTCCACAAGGACACTATATCCTAGCTGAAAAAATACAAAGTACAGATTAAGGAAGCAGTCCAAAAAATGGGGGAGTTGACAGATACATGTGGGAAGAATAGCACCAAAAGAAGAAGATAAACTAACAGTCTAAAGCTCTCTATAAATTTAAGTATAATTGCAATCCTGAAAGAGAGAGAGACATAAAAACCCTCATGAAAGAACATAAAAAGAACAGGCAGATATGACAACCCAGTAGAACAACTCAAAGTGAAACACTGTAAATAAAATTGAACAATGACCAGTTTTGAGAGCAGATTGGCACAGTTAAAGAGAGAATCGATAACATGGAGGATGTATCTGAGGAAATTACCCAGAGTGCTGCAAAGACAAAGAGGTATGAAATCAAAAAGACAGGTTTGGAGATAGGGAGAATTAAATTAGAAGTCTGAACTTAAGTCTAATTGGAACTTCAGCAAGAGAAGATGGGAAGGCGCAATGCTTTAAGTGAAATGGCTGTGAAGTTTCCAAAACTGAGAAAAGTCCGGAAACCTCACACTGAATCAGCAGAGTGCTGCATACCATGTACAAATCTGGTGGATTCATCGTATGAAGAGAACACTGAAGCAAACACTAGTTGAAGATCCGGTAGAGAAAACAGATAACATACAAGGGAATGATCATTAGAATAGCAGACATCAGCAAAATAGAGACCAGAAAACAAATCTACCTTCAAATCATCAAAATCACCTGAGAAGCATATGAAACTATCATATTATGGTTTTATCCCAAATGCTTTGAGTGGTGGTCAGGAATATCCATTAAAAAAAAAAAAAGAAAAAAAAAACTTCAAGGAGATTTAAAACGCTTGTATTCCTGAGCACCAAATACATAAGCACACACCTATATTCACATTATCACACTGATCGCAAGTATGTGTTAGTGAAATCTGCCGCCCCCCCAAAAAAACCATGGAGAGGTTTAATCCAAAACCAAGGATAATTTCTAATTTTTCTCCATGCAGTCTCCAGGAGATTCATGCTAAATGGTGCAAGATGATCTCCAAAGAACTAGGTGAAGGAGTGAGTGCAAGCATCTCTGACCTCACACTTCCTCACATTCCCAATTCCGTCTCCCCCAGCACATGTACAATGAGCATCAGAGGACACCTCATTCTCCATCAGACCTCCACAATCCCAAGAGCATATGTGAGGAGAGCATTACGTGACGCACGATTCCCATCCAAAAAGATACCTTAAGACACAGAAATTGAGCCTATGTTGCCTTTATGGACATCTGTTTTCAGACTACTGGCTTTCACTGCTGTAAAAAAAGCTAATTCTACATTGATACTAGGTTTTATTTTCTCTAAACCTCTATACTCAGAGGTGTTCATTCCAGTATTATATACATGTAGGTAAAAACCTGGAAAACTCCAGCAGGATGGAGGACAGTGAGGTTTTGTCACAGTGTCCTATGCGCATGCAGTAATTTGTTTGCTTTTTGGCCAGAACTCCTCATACTTTGCTTTTCCCCTTTTCATAAACAATGCTTACGTAAACAGTAGCACATCCACGTGACAGAACTATGCTGGCAGAAAAATGATGTTTTGAACAGATAGTTCACAAAAGAATAAGAATGTACCATAAACACATAAATATTTAACCTCATTAGTAATAAAGAAGATACAATTCCATTTTCTTCTATAAGATTAATTTGGGGGATGGGCACCACTTTGCTGCTAGTGTTATAAATTGGTCCATGATTCTTGGATCAAAAGTTGGTGACACATAGACCCTTAAAATTTTACATTTTTTTTGTTTTTGTTTTTGTTTTTTTTTGCTGAGTAGTTCCATGTAAAGACTATGTATTTTTAAAAATTGAACAAGCACAACATTGTTTATATTAAGAATATTTGGAAACTTAAGTGTCCAAAAATAGGAATTATGCCAATAAGATCTGGTGCTATACAATGGAATACAGTTAGGAAGGATACTAAATAATACATGGTAGTAACTCAAAAGTTGCAAAATTGAAGGTAAAGCAGTATTTTTGTAGTTAAGAACACACAATGTCAAGAAAGAGACGTACTAAGAGTGAGTAATAGTTTTCTCTGGGTAGCAGGAACATATGGGTGGGTTTTTTTGTATAGAATTTTCTTTGAGTTTTGAAGTGACATTTTAATTTTTTCAAGAAGGATAAAATGGTCAAAAATTTTTAAGCAATATGAGATAATGCCAATAATGGCAAAAACGAAGGTTGCCTTATGATGACAACTATATAGAAATGTGTAGATGGAAGAAAAGTGGGGGAAAGAGGGGAAGAAAAATCTCTCTTAATAACGGTTTTCTTTGGCCGGGAGCATGTGGGACAAATGTTTGCTGCTTTCATGAATTTTTCATACTTTCTAATTTATTAACAAATTTCATACTTAGAAGGAAATTTAATAATCAGGTTTTTTTCCCCATTATATTTCATTTTAGACACCTCTCTGCCATAGCAAGGAGCCATTCTGAGTCCTAACACCAATTTTCTGGGCTCCATCCAGGCCACTGTCTTAGCTAAGCTTTGCATAAAATATTACTCCTGAAGTTATGATTTCAATCAAAGGAGGCTGGGAGACTTTTCTAGAATCCTCTCCTGAGTCTATCAGGAAGCTGGGTGAGATCAGAACCTGTTTGTTTCCACTCAGTATTCAGTCTGGGTCTCCAGGGGGGGCAGAGAGCAATGAGATCTGGGCACCACTGCTGGAGCCCCATGTTGTAGGACACTGACACATATACTTTGCCTCTCCACTTTCGAGCAGAGGGCTCCTTGCCTGCACTAGTCTGGATGTCAGCAAAGTGGCCTGCTGGCCCCAAAAGCTTTCCATATGAATTGCTGTGGGTGGTTTCTGCACATTGAAACTTGGCCCACAAACACACCCCTCCCCACACACATACGACATATTCCGTTAGAACCCATCCAGGTTCTTGGCCTGAATATTGGTCAAAACCAGACTTCAAAGAATCACCTAGTTTCCATCTGCTATGATACCACATTCCCTTCTCCTTTCAGCTTCCAGGCCTTTCTCCTGTCTTGTCTCCACATAGCTACGTGAATGAACTGATCTCGCACCTCCATGGCTGTAGAATCTTCTGCAGCGTCCCATCACATTCAGGATAATGTATGTATTTCCACTGATGGAAAGCAAAGTCCTTCATGATGTGTCTCCAACTTACCTGCTCAGCCTTCCCCTTCACCAAGCATTTCCAACCTTCCTCTATTGCTCTAACTCACAGTCTGTGGCCTTGACCCACTTCCTCACTTATCTCTGCTTTTCTACATACTATTCCATAGCCTTCTCTACTTTGTCCCTCCTTCACTATCTTTTCATCCTTCAAAAGTCAACTTGAGTGTCATTCCCATTGGGAAGCCTTCCTGACTCTCACCGCCTGTCTTCCTCCTCTGTCCTAGGTGCTCTGGCGCTTGACCCCTACATGTGCAGCTCAGCTCTGTCTTTCACTGGATTGTGAGGTCCTTGCAAACAAGGACTGGGTTTTCCTGTGGTCTTATTCCGGTGTCTAGGCTACTTTCATAGTTTCTAGTGAAGAGCTAACACTCAAAAAGGTATCGAGCATTTCCACTCCTGGTATAAACCCAACAAATCCAAGACATGTACAAGAACATTCACAGCAGCATTGATGGAGTTAGTCCTAAACTGGAAAGAACCCACAGGCCTGCTCACCATAGAATGAGTAAATCACAGCATTTTAAGTAAATAAATCCTATACAACAATGAGAAAGAATGAATGAATGTTGTGAAGTCATCTCGCAACCATAATGTTGAGTGAAAGCATTTGCAGAAAGAAGAGTAAATGATCTATAACTCCGTTTATGTTAGAAATCATGTGAGTAGTTACCCTCGAAGGTACAGGGGGAACTGACAGGGGCGTCTGGGATCCCAGTAATGTCCTGTTCCTTGACCCGGATGCTGGTTTCATGGACATTTTCACACCAAGAAAATCCATCCAGCTGTATATTTATGATGTGTGCACATATCTATCATACTCTAATAAAAATTTTAATTGAGGAAAGTTCCCTTTGTGAAACATGTCTCTCTGGTATTTTGAACAGTGACAGAATGGGCAGTGTATGTTTGCTTCACGTGAATTGCCAGCTTGATTAATGCTCTTTTCCTCACACTCACGATGGTGTCACATGGTAGAATGGAAAAAAAAATTTTTAAGTGAAAATCTCTTCCTCTACTGGGTCTAGCATTTGCTTTCAGAAATGTGATGCTCATTGGTGTCAACCAGGTGTTCATTTGGGTAGTTGGGATTCTCAACTTGAATTTTGGCAACCTCAAGTAATTTGGGGCTGTACCACCGTATAAATAACTATAACTGGCATTTCACTCTTTGTATCTTCATCCTTTTGTATTTAAGGTTTCTGTCACCAACAGGCATAGGCTTATTGGCCTGCACACATCAATCACACCTTCTATGTACTTTATTGATTCGCCTTTCATTGCTACATTTCAAAATTGGTTTTCTTCTTGGTACAAAGATAAATTATCTACATTAATCTTTCTTCCCCTCCAAATTTTAAAGGGTCTAGAAATGCCCAGACTAGGGGACATGTTTAAAAATACATTTCCTTCTCTTTCAACAAACCAATACATGTACAAAAGGAGCCTGATGACCCTGGATGTTTGGAAGTGGCCATGGCCATCTTGGCTGTTCTCTGGGCCCTGCACACTGGAGCCCGTCCACCCATCCCTGCAGGGACTCGCCGAGTTTCTCTCTCACGTTCTGAAATAAAAGCCTTTCAGTGTCTGCACAGATGGGAATTCTGCTGCCACCTTCTCATTTCACATTTCCTGCACTTTTCTTCCTGAGCACTTGACTGCCCAAAATAGAATCATGGTTTTTTGAGTCTGTGTGTAGGAATTTAGTGGGGGAAATGGCCCAGGTTTCTGTCATTCCCTGTAATTCCCACACCTTGAGGTAGTTTTCCTCTCATAGATTCAGAAGAGTGCTCAGAGTGTCTTTCAGAGAAGAGCGTGGATTTTCCTTCAGGAGGTGGTTGGGGAGGGCTCCCCTCATGGCAGGGCATCAGTGTCCAAGGAGGACACAAGAGGGCACAGAAAACAGGGCCTTTGCATGCTTTGCCACCCACTAGCCCCCTTCTCCTATTCTCTGCCTTTCTGAGGTCTCTTCCTCACTGGATATCCCCTCTTCTCTGCCTTTTTAAACTCAGCTCCCAAAAGGATCAACACCCCTGCTTCTCTCTGCTCAACTGAATTATCTCCATCCTTCCAAGCCGAGTTTAAATCCCGTCTCCTCTGGGTAGCCTTCCTGGATGACTTCCTCTGAGAGTGATTTCCCACTTGTCTCATTTTCTAGAGCCCCTGCTAGTATTAACTGAATACTTCTGTGCCAGACTTTATTCTTAGCACTTTACATATACATATACAAAGTCAGAATCCTTACAATGACCCTATAAAATAGGTTTGATTGTTATTCCCATTTTATAGATGAGGATTCTGAGCCATAGTGATACCATAGCTCCCTAATTAGATGAGAAGCTCCGTTTACCAGCTCTGACTTAGGGACTTGTCCCTTTCACAGCACAAGGATTGGAGACTTGCAATCACTAATTCTTCACCTCATACTTGTCCACTTTGCTGTGTGATGAACTTAAAACCATGAGAAAAAGATTTTGAAAATCATTTCTGCGCATTGTATGTTACCTTTCCATTTCTGTCAACATGGGGTACTGTGCAACAGAGGCAGGATAAAAAACCACAATAACAAAAAAGAGTCCTTTTTTGCTAAGTGATTGCACGGTGGTAAGGGATGTACATTCAGTAGTCTCCTAATCCCAGCTCTTCTCCCCCAAAAGGATCAGAGAGAGGTTGCAAAAGCTTGCAATAGGATCAACTAAGTAGATTAAGCCAAGAGAATACAAATGTAGGAAGTCAAACAAAATCCTGAGTTCTGTCATCACCCAAGAACACATGCCCTAAAGACCCTCCTTTGGAAGTGGAATTTGACTCTAGGCTTACCACTGTTGGTGACAGAGAAGGACACATAACAATTTGAACACCCCCATTGCCTCTGAGATAAAGACCAACCCTCTGTTCAAACGAAGCACACATGAATGGCTCATCAAACCATCTCCTATTACACTTCTCAGCACAGACCAATCTCTTCTCACTGAAAAATATGATCATAATATCCATCCAAGGAGGCGGCTGAACTGTTAGGTCCAGGTATACAGCTTAATTTGATTTGACTTCCGTTATCTAAGAGATAGATGGACTGTACGTGTTTCAGGAGATTCCCCACCAATGTTATTTCTCACAACCAGGTTCCCTACTATCTTCTCTGGATGATTACCTTTCCATCTTTAACTAAAAGCTGAATAGGTATTGTGGTATAACCCCTTTGCACATCTGATAGAACTTGCATGCCCAGGAACAGCCTCTGGGAAACCCACTCTTACAGGCAACATGGAGCTTTAAAAATGGAATTTTCAATGGGAAAAAGGAAATTCAAACTCCTTTGTGTGATTTATGATGCTTTTCACAATCCAACCTCAGCCTACTTTTCCACACCTGATTTATTAATTCCCTTTTAGCATTTTCATGCTTCATCCAACTAAACTCCAGCATGTTCCATGAAGACACTCACTGAGACCCCATAGATGCTTCCTCAACACCCTTTCCTGTTTCCTCTACCTTCTCTGCCTACTGGGTCCTGAAGGATGGCACCTTTTCTGGGAATCCTTCCCTGATTCACCTAACAATCTTACCCTTTACTAGATTCCAGTAACACTTTGCTTCTACCAGATCTTAATATCTCCTTTTTAGCTTCTCTGGTTTTTTTCCCCCCTGGCACATTGTGAACTCCTCCAGGGTAGAAATTTGTCTTATTTATCTTTGTATTCCAGCATCGGGGACTTTGTCTGACCTGGATTTATTACACCAGGTATTTATTGAGTGCATCCTGTACAGACAAAGCAAGTTGGGACAGTTCCCTTCCTGTGATGTTAGGTTAAAAACAACACCACCACATGAGTTACTCCACAGGTGACCTAAATATGCTTCCATTATTTTCTGAAGCCACCCAGATCTGTGGAAATGGATTACTCAATATGGTTTGATATAGAAAAGGGAGGCCCAGTACATAGTTAGGTTGAACCACTAACTGATTCTACTGAACTCTGTTTCCTAACTTGTTATTTCCCGGATTTGAAAAGCTCCAAAGAATGCATGTTGCCACTTACTCCAAGTGTCTTCTCCTGTTTGTGCAACCTCCGTCAAGTCAAAGGACTTTGCAAAATTATATTTGGCATGTGGATACATCACTTCATCCGCCAGTAAAACACACATGCCCCCTTACAAGTAAAACAGAGCAACTGTCCCAAGGGACCTGGGCAGTTTTATAGCAGAGGTAAGAGAAGGGTCAGGGAAAAAAAAGATAGCTACTCCTCCTTGATTTCCTGACATAAATAGAAAATTTAAGAACTAAGTTACCCAATTTCATTGTCATTCAAACGACCTATTTAGGTGAAGGCTA
This sequence comes from Acinonyx jubatus, assembly GCF_027475565.1. Taxonomy (NCBI): domain Eukaryota; kingdom Metazoa; phylum Chordata; class Mammalia; order Carnivora; family Felidae; genus Acinonyx; species Acinonyx jubatus. The sequence goes on along the minus strand of NC_069391.1, from coordinate 84,292,208 downwards.
CATTAAGTATTATGTGAATCTGACCTCAGTTCAGGACTTTGAGACTTTTTAATCAGCCATCATTCACAAAAAGCCATATTATGGACCTTCAGAGCAACATGAGCACTGCACAAATCTACAAAATTTCCGTAAGTGCAGTTCCAAAAATGTGTTGATCAATGGAAGCATTCTGAATACAGAAACTGGAAGCTGGTATCTGAAAAGCTACTTTATATCATATTGTTTATATATTAACCAATCTAGAAAAAAAGTTGTTTTTGCTTTTTTGGGTACATATGCAAAGTCAAATCACACCACCAACTTTTGTTAGGAAATAAGTTATTTTATTTATAGTAAAGTTTCCACATGATAGAGTAAGTGCAGGACTTTATAAATTTGGCATTATTTTTTCTACTTTTCTATTCAAAAGTTCATCAAACTTCCATCAGGTGTTAATTGTGGGGGTGCCTGGGTGGCCCCATTGGTTAAGCATTTGACCCTTGATTTTCACTCAGGGCATGATGTCACAGTTGTCAGATTGAGCCCAATGTCAGGCGCCAGGTTGGGTGTGGAGCCTACTTAAGATTCTCTCCCTCTCTTTCTGCCCCTCCCCTGCCCGTGTGCACACATGCGCACTCTCTAAAATAAAAAGAATGGTGTGACAGCCTCTGTAGTTGGCACTAGAGAAAGAAAGATCACTAAAATCTTTATCCACGTGTAATATACAGTATCCTAGGGAAGACAGACCAGCTAAGATATCATTTCAATACATTATGATATAAGTTCTTAGATACAGGTGGTCATGAGTGCTCTGGAATCTCTCTCAGAGGAAAGGCAAAGATGAGAGCTCACAGGAAGCCCTCCCCAAAGTGCTGAGCCTTGGAAGATGAAAAACATGAGTACCATGCATGAGATGGAGATGACAGTGCACCTCCTTACAATGAAATGAGAGCAGGAGGAACCAAGGACAGGATCTGGATAGCTCACAAACGAAGGGGTAAGTGAAGGAAGGGGAGACTTTGAAGGGGATCAAGCAGCGGGGAGAAAGGCAGAAGAGCCAGGAGAGAATAGTGCCACAGAAGCTTGTTGTCCAAGAGATCACAGACAGCATCTCAAGGAGGGAGTCAATAGTCCATGGCAACATGCAGAGAAAAAGTAGAGAAGTGAGAAGCGTAGAGAAGCTGATATGGGCACCAAGAGTATGGGTGGAGGAGATAACCATGAGTAAGAGGGAGGAGCTCCAGTGTTCCAAGACAGTGGGCAAAGACCCAAGAAAGGGAGCAGGGGCAGGTAAATACATGGGTGGGAGCAACAGAAGTTAATGTAGTTCAAGGGCAGATGGCTTTAGTTTTTTTATTCAAAGTCGGCGACAAAATATCTGCTGCTGCTGCTGAGGACATAGGGACTGGGGAAGTGCCTAGAGGAAAATGTAGTTTGGGGACATCAGAGAACGAAGAAGAAGAGTATTACTGAAAGCTGGGGACAGCACTGGGTTTGAGATGCCTCTGATTCACACGGTTGTGGTTTCCTCCAGCTGAAAGCAGAAGCCCAGAGATGGAGGCAGGGAATAGTAGCAAATGTTTCCTGAGCATTTACTATACATCAGACACTAATTTCAGCATGTTTATGTTGTGTGGTAGGCAGAGTAACAACTTCCCCAAAATGTCAAATCCTAATCCCTGGAACCTGTGAATGTGGTATGTTATACATGGCAAAGAAGCATTAAGGTTGCAGATGAATTTAAAATGGCTGGTCAACTAACTTTAAAATATGGAGAGTATGGGGCATCTGGGTGGCTCAGTCGGTTAAGCATCCAACTCTTGATTTCGGCTCAGGTCATGTGATTCTCTCTCTCCCCTTACCCTGCTTGTGCATTCTCGTTCTCAAAATAATAAACAAACAAACTTAAAAAAATAAAATAGGGAGAGTATACTGGATTATCTGGGTGGGCTCAATATAATAAGGGTCCTGTTAGGCAGAAGAAAGAAGCACAAGAGAAGATCACAATGATACGGTGTGAGAAGGACTGAACCTGCCATGGCCGGCATTAAAGGTGGAGGAAGGGACCATGAGCCAAAGAATGCAGGTGGTCTCTAGGAACTAGAAAACATAAGGAAATGGATGTTCTCCTAGAACCTCCCAAAAGAAATGCAGCACTGCCAACATCTTGATTTTAGAGCCTCAGGAGACTGTGCCAGACTTCTGACCTACGAAAGTGTCAGCTAACAAATTTGTACAATTTTATTTTGTAAATTTGTGATAACTTGTTACAGCAGCAATAAGACACTAAAATGCACACGTTTTATTTGAATTCTCACAACAGTATTTTACCGGTTGGGAAACTTAGTGAGTCAATCCTGGTTATTGCCCTGGATGCCATAAGAGAGGTGGGGGACAAAGCGTAAGGAAGTAATGTTATTTTATAAACATCTGCCTCAAGGAGAGCCTTGTAATATTTTTTAGGCAAGAAATTATAGACCACTTCTGAAGGCACAGAGAGTTCAAAAGTGATGCTGATAATGTGGGGTTCTCAGATTCTTCCATTTAGATGGCCCTATGCCATTCCTTTCAGTTTTCTGCTTTACTATCCGAGATTTGGTAAAGCTGTATGTCAAGCCTTCTCTTCAGTCTGACTCACAATTAGGTCCTGGGCCTGATTTTCAGCCCAATCTGCCTTCCGCCTCCAGTAGTGGGGGGGGGGGGGCTCTTTAAGGCCACAAGAGAGGGCTTTAGTGTTGCACATTATGCCCTGAATTAGTGGTTGGTTATGTTGAGCCCACCAAGTCAACGGCCTTTATAATTACTGTTGGTACCGTATCTTTCAAGTGCTATTGGGTGTGCGAATGCCAGTATCCCAACCCATTGGACCCCAGGTAAGATTCTTAGCATCTGTGATGTTTGGCAAGTCTGGGGATAACCCCACTCTACTTCTCTCCTTCAGGGGCCATCTTTTCCAGTTAAGACAATATCCAATTCCAGAAGCACCTGCTGTATCTTAGAATTAAAATAATTTTACTTCCAAGTCAAGACAAAATGTCATGAAATACAGAAGCCAGAACTCCTAGATATGGCAATTCCCTTGTGTTTTACAAAGTAAATGATAAACGTAGTTAGGTAAAAGGTCCCCAACAGCTTCCAGTAGTGGATGAAGCTAAGGAAGATGAACCAGAACTGCTCTTATAATGTTATGTTCTACGTTTGCCTTCCTGGTAGTGACTTTCTCATTTTTTAAGGACTGCTGATTTCTACTTTGCTTTGCCATAATTTCTTTTTTCCTCATTTTTACTGTACTAGAATTTTGTCAGGGCTTATTGATAAATTAATCGATAGGATACAATATAAAGTAAATCCACGTGTAGCCTTACCACAAATTTTCAAGAGCCCAGGTACAATGACTTTTGTGCCCTTTATCCATCTTTTCCCTTATCTCCCTGTTCTTAGGAGAGCAGGACAGGCTTGGGATTGACCATTAAAAGGCCAAGATATCATGCGCGGGTTGGTTGGTTGTTGCTTCTGTCTCCCTAAACAGGTGCTCTCTGAGCCCCATCTTCTTCACATCTTATATAGGGATGATCAGAAAACCCAGTTGGTATCATTCTACTCTTCTCGTTGCTCAGGCTTCTCTAGTGACACTACATTGAGTTTCTACAACATGCCAAACTCCCTTGAAGGGATTCTGTACTTGCTTTTCTTCTAACATATCCTTCCTGCCAATATACCCTAAGTAGGTGACTTCTCATCTTAGATCTCAGCTTAATGTTATTTTACTTAAATCCTAGGGTGTCCTTCCTTGACCGTTTTATCTAAGTAGATCACCTCTTAAAATTCACCATCGCTGCACACTATTACCTTGATAACCCATATAACATTCTAAATTTTATACACACATAAATAAAATATATCGTCTATCTATTCAGCTATAATGATACCCTTTAAAATGCTAGTTCAAGGCTTTGCACAGAATGCTCCTAATAAACATTTGTTTATTAAACAAACAGGTCAATCTATTTCATTAACCTTGAGTGTATTGATGATGCAGTATATGCAGGAAACATTTTAACCATAAAGTATTTTTATCTGTACCAAATACTAGATGCAAATAATATTTCATAATGTTCAAAATTGTTCCTTATTAGATCAATTATCAGATGCTATGCCAAAAATAGCAGTATATCTATGAACTTTACAGATTTTAAATGCTCACATCTGTAATTCTCAAAATATTTCCTGGAAGCGTGCCAGGTATTTCATCCTAAATAAACGGATTATGTGCATAATTTAAGTTAGGAAAGAATGACACATTTTGAGGGCTCTCAATGTGTAAATGATTACACATTAAGTGAGGAATTGCTTTCTCTTTTGCCCACCAGCCAAACGGTGCAAATTCCTTTGATGCTGGAGTTCAGAGAGAAAGGAAATAAATATACCTCTGAAATGGCAGTCGCAGAAGTGCCCATCAGCTCTGAGTTCTGCCTTAATTGAGCATTGGATATGCAGGAGAATAAGCTACTTGCCAATGTCACATGATTTATATCCATAATCAGAAAAATATGAGGCTTAAAGTTCAGGTGCAGATTGACATTCTCTAGCCTGCACAAAGCTGATCATGACCTTTCGAAGCCATGAGCAATCACTTAATGTCCATTTCTTCTCAGCCACCTGGAACATCAAATCAAGAAGCGTCTTTGGAAAGCTAAGATTTTGAATTGCAAAGTGATGCCCAAATGATCCAGCTATGAAGCTTAGAGCTGGGCAGGGAGAAATTAATCAAGCAGTGGGTTTTTAAAAGAGAAACGTGGCTTCCATCTTTTATGTATAAGAAGCAAACAAGTTGAAAACTTTTTTCTGAAAACAAAATCCTTTGTGACTATGATCCCTTGAACAGTCTCATGATAGTAAGTCCTGGAATCAACATTGGAAATGCACAGAACAGGCATGCTGACCCCTGAGTGCATGACATTTCTAGGATCAGTCACAAGGCCACATACATGTGACAGTGCGCTGAATTTCGCAGGCACAGTGTCTGCCTCTAGTCCTTTATTTAATGGTTTTTCCAAAGGACAGCTTCCTAGATTATTTCCATAGGAATGTAAAAAGCAGGCTACAATTCAAGTACTCAGTAACTGGCTGTATGCCCTTGGAGTCTCATGACCTTCATTTCAAGTAGGTCCAGATAGAAAAGAACACTACTGGCTGTCATATTTGGCAGTACCTGCAATGTACTAGGATCTATTACGTGTCTTATCTCATTCAGCCCTCTAACACCATGATCGGATATTTTAAATGTTGGCTACAAGGAAACTGAAACACATCATCAATGAGCACAAACTAATAAGTACCAGAGCAGGTACACAAACCTGTCTCAAATAGGCTCCAAGGCTCATGCTCTTTCCACTACACTATCTCTTCTTCACTTGATCTCTGCTGAGTGTCAACCTATTTTTCTCATCAGTGTTATGACCAGTGTCTGCTAGGAGGGCAGATTGGGTCACTGGCCTCCAAAGAATGCTCCCAGTTTTTTTCATCTCAATTGAGCTCCCTGGAGGGTTTCCTTTCTGGCTCAGAGCAGTGTGTATTGACCTTGCCAGTCAGGGTTGCAGTGTCTTCAAGAAAAGCCCAGCTGAGTTTGCTCCCATCAATGCTGTCAGGAGCACAAGTTGGTTTCCCCTGAACGCTATACCCTGGAGCGTGCTGTGGCAAGAACTCTTATCAGGGGCAGTTGTTCTCAGAAATGGTGGCTCTCAACGGTGGCTCTAAATTGCCTCCTTGCCAACCCTTGCCTTCATTCCTAACAATGGGAACCCTTGGCAGCCAATAATCCTTCTAACTACTATTGACAAACCATCAGCATAGTCCTTTACCGGTCTTCCAGTCTCATGTAGCTTTGGCTACCAATAGGTAATTATGAATAAAGCCACACAGCTCTTTGGAGAAAATGTTAACAATTCCTATGCACATTTCTACTCTGATTCATACTTTTGTCTGCCCCCTCAGCCCTGTTTTACTTTGGTTGATGCCAGGAAGTACTCACCCTTCTCCGCATCAGCAAAGGAGACTATTCTCCAAGGAGGCAGCAATAGGGAGCCACTTACTCTTTTCTGGAAGTACCTGGATTCAGGTTATATGAAGATGTAATGCTATAAAAATCTCAGACTCTCCCTTCTTGGGGTACAGAAGCATCTAAACAAAGCAAGACCCCAGAAGAGTCCGAGAAATACGTTAGTAATTCCAGGTAGATTAATCAAATACTATTAGAAACCAAATCTAAAGCAAGCCACATATGGGACATTTTTCTTTTTCATCTGCTTTCAATGATAATTTGGTTTTTCTTGACTTGAAAGAAAGCTTTATCTGACTGAATGGTCTCTTTGGCTATCAACCCATTTCTCTCCTGCCTTTTACTATTTATTTTATAGACTAGAGATAAACCTGTTTCAATAACCCCCTTTCCTCATTGCAGTGTGGTTCCATTCATCAAAACTCTAATATTCTTGGATTCTACTGTAGGCAATTCCAATGACCTTTCAAAATCCTCATTTTCCTTGCCCTCTCTTTCTAGAACTTTCCAGGAGAGAAACTAAGAGCTCTGGTTGAGCTGCTCCCCCAAAGCCGGTACCGATTTACTAGTCACACAAGGGAGCCATCTTGGAAGCAAATCCTCCAGCCCTCAGTTAATCACCAGCAACCACCAACTACCTCCAGCTAACACTGCATGGGGCAGAGACAAGCCTTACCCCACTGAGCCCTGCCCAAATTAAAGATTTATGAGGAAAAAACAATACTGATGTTTTAAGCCCATTTTAACTAAAACATGACTTTGATCCTAAAGCACGGGACCCTCTGTACCCATCTATCATTGAACTATGCTATATTGTGTTACAAGTTATTTTTTAATGTGTTTAGATATTATCCTCTTGGAGACAGGTATTTTGTACTACATTTGTTGAGTTCTCGCACAGTGACTTTTTAGGCAGTAGATACTCTATAAATATTTCCTGGTTAATTAAATCCAAGACTATGTGTTCTTTGAGATAAAATTGCCTTTTATTGTGCCAACTCTGCAAACATGAGAGAGGGTGCAGAGAAGACATCCTGAAACCCACCCAGACTCTGGGTAGATAACTGACATTTAAGATACTAAAATATGTGTATCATAGAAAATGCATATAACCACCCATTCTTCAATCTTCTAAAGTGCTTATTTAATGCTCTTTTGGAATTTGGTATCCAAATCTTGGGATTTCTTTAAAAAGTCAACCTACATTAGAGCCTTATCACTCAACCTATTTTTTTTATTAATGAGTTACAACAGAAATGAAGTTTGCCGTTAATGAGCTACACATAATCTATCTGTAGATAATAACCACCACTAATGGGCAAATTAATTAGACTTCATGTTTCTTCTCTTTGTTTTTACACTACTTTGTTTACCCTAATACATTTAATCTAAATATCATTAGACATAACTTCTGGAATGGCAGTATGAGGAGCTCTGAAGACTCACTTCCTAACAAAACAACCTGAACTAGCAAAAACCAAAAACACCAACAACTATTTAAAATCTCTATGCAGTGCCTAAGAGAGTACAATAAATGAAGAAGCATTTATTCAACAAAATGTAATAAACTGTGGTAAGAACAGTGAGAGCCTATGTCACTTGAGTCATGATCTACTCCATCCCTTACCCTTCCCCCCAACTCAGCATGCTTGAGGTTCTGTTCCAGAGAGGGGTTCCTCTCCCCCAAGCTACCAGTCAAGTGCTATTTCTCCCTGGGATGGACATGTGCCAACATTTCTCATCCTCTCCAGCTGCCTGTTGTGAAACTGATTTCTAAACAAGGGTGACCAAGAGGTCAGGGGATCCCTTCCTCCCTCTAGCCCCACTCTTAGTCCCACTGGTTTTACTCCAGGCAAAGGTAGCTGAAAATACTAGAGCCAATTATCATCACCACAGTTTGCTCATACAGAGGATATTCCACACTGGGAGAGGCAAGCTGGGAAGACCAGAGGCTACTGCTCCTGCCCAGTGCCCTGCTCATTAGAGGAAAAATGGTGCTCTAAGAGAAGTGGGTCATTGTCTCTGCTCCCACACCCAAAGCAGTTTAACTCTGAGATTTTTTTGCATAGAGAGAGGCAAAAAGAAGAAAAGATGTAGAAGCTCTTACCAGACCAACTACATGTATTTGGAATAGAATGTAAGTTTAATCCTAAGAGATTCTCAAAGAACAATGATGATTTGGGGGTAGACAATTAAGAGGAGGCTGATATCTCTATGAAAGCAACAAGGAAAAACTTTAAGCCAACTAGATTACCAGAGAAAATCAGGTAAAGAGATAACTGCTAAGATGAGCCCTTCTGGAGTCAGAAAAAACCTCCAAGACTAGCTCTATAAAAGGTCCCAAATTAGTTGGATCAGACTGTGGAGCAATGTATGTATAAGGACATTATCAAAAACCATAGAGTAATCAGCCAGCAGTAAGGGGAGTCTAATTAAGCTGGACGTGATACCAACAGACAAAACGGACTTAGCAGCGAGATCAGGAAAATAGCCAAAGAGAACCCTGCTAAAACTGGTTATCCAAAGGTGACTGTGCCCACGCCCAAGGCTGCAAGTTCTCAAGAACGACATCACAGGCCTCATGCCCCATGGGAAATTTCACTGAAGTTCTCCAGCCAAGTTACTAAACAAATAAGCAAATAACAACAACAAATCTGAGAGATGAGAGATGAGAAATCAGTATCCATAGTTGCTACAATATATTACCACAAATGTTCAGTTTTCAGTAACAACAAAAAATTATGAGACATGCACAGATGCAGGCCAGTGTGACCAATACAGGGGGTAAGGGCAAACAGGCAACAAGGACCGCCTCTAAGAGGGCCCAGATAACAGACCTAAAACAAGTTTATAGCAGCCACTATACTATGCTCAAAGAACTAATGGAAACCATGCTTTCAAAAATAAGTATAATCATAATGTCTCATCAAATTAGGAATAATAATATATAAATTATAAAAATAAACCAAATGGAAATTTCCAAGTTAAAAATCAACTAAAATGAAAAATTTACTAAAAAGACTCAAAAGCAGATTTGAACTGGTAGAAGACAGAATCAAAGATCTTGAAGGTGGATTGTATAACATGTATCAACCTAAGTAACAGTGATACTGAGTAATGCCTTAGAGAAATGTAGGACATCATAAAGAGCAGCAATATACTCATAATGAGACTAGGAGAACGACAGGAGGGGGAGAAGGGAGTAAAAAATATGTGTTTAATAAAATAATGGCTAAATACTCCCAAATTTTATTTTTTTTAAAGTAATCTAGACATCCAAGAAACTCAACATCTTTCAAGAAGGATAAATGCAGAAAGATATACAACCAGACACTTCATAGCTAAAATGTTAAACGACAAAGAGAAAAATCTTGAAAGCAGTGAGAAAAAGAACTCATCAAGTACAAGAGAACCCAGAAGATTAACAGCTGACTTCCCATCAGAAACAATGAGACTGGAAGGCAGTGGCATGATACATTTAAGGTGCTGAAATTTCAAAAATAGGTCTCCCAAGAAACTTATATCCAGAAAAACAATGTTTCAAAAACGAAAGCAAAATCAAGACCTTCCCAGATAAATAAAACTGAGAGAATTTGTTGCTCTCACAATATCTTATAAGAAATACTAAGGGAAGTTCAGGCTGAAAGCAAGTGACCACAGACAGTAATATAAATCTATGTGAAAAAGAAAAGAGCACTGATAGAGATAATAACATAATTGTAAAACACAATATAAATGCATGTTTCTCCTTCTCTCTCTTAGCTTATTTAAAAAGCAGCTCTGTAGGAGCACCTGGGCGGCTCAGTCGGTTAAGCGTCTGACTTCAGCCCAGGTCATGATCTTATGGTTCGTGAGTTGGAGCCCCGCATCGGGCTCTGTGCTGACAGCTCAGAGCCTGGAGCCTAGAGCCTGCCTCGGATTCGGGGTCTCCTTCTCTCTCTGCCCCTCCCCCACTTGTGCTCTGTCTCTATCAAAAATAAATAAATATTTTAAAAAATTTAAAAATATAAAATGCAGCTGTGTCAAGGTGCCTGGCTGGCTTAGTTGGTAGAGCATGTGACTCTTGATCCGGGGGTTGTAAGTTCAAGCCCCATGTTAGGTGTGGAGCTTACTTAAAACTAAAATCTTAATCAAAATAAAATAGAAAAAGCCCCTGTGTCAAACAATATGCATGTAATTGTATTTGGTGGTCTATAATGTAGAAACGCAATCTATTTGCTAATGGCAAAAAGGAGGTGGGAGCAAAGCTATAATGTAGTAAGGTAACGACACCATATGCTAACTGAAAGCAAGAGCAACAAATGAAGAGAACCGGAAATGACAAATCAAAGAGTCGATAAAACAAGCTCTACAAATATGTACTTGCTCTCCTTTCCTCTCTCAGTTTCTTAGAAAGACATCAATTATGTAAAGGAATAATTACAACATGTATTTTGGAAGTGGTTACCTAGATATGGTATGCATAATGCGTAACAAGAGCAGCACAAAAGAAGGGGCAGAAACAACAGAGCTATATAGGAACATCTTGTTTGTATTTCACTGGAATTCAGTAGAAATCTGATCTAGAGTCTGCAAATTAAGATACAGATGGTAAGTCCTAGAGCAGCCAGTAAGAAAATGACTCAAAAATATGTATAGTGTAATGTCACCCTAGAAAAAAAATCATGAATGTGAAAGAAAGAAGTAAAAGAACAGAGGAACAAAATGTTGTGGCTTGATTTACATCCCCCTAAAAGTCATATGGTGAAGTCCTAATCCCCGATACCTCAGAATGTTACTTTATTTGGAGGTAGGGCCATTATAGAGGGAGTACAGCTAAAATGAGGTCATTAGGATGGGCCCTAATCCAATACAACTAGTGTCCTTATAAGAAGGGAAAATTTGGACACACATACACAGAAGGAAGATGATGTGAGTAGATACAGGGCAAAGACAGCTAAGTTAAAGCCAAGGAGAGAGGGCTGGAATGGACCCTTCCCCCTCACAGCTCTCAGAAAGAACCAACCCTGTTGATAACTTGATCTCAAAACTTCAGGCCTCCATGTGTGAGACAACAAATTTTTGTTGTCTAAGCCCTCCAGTTTGTGGTACTTTGTTATGACTGCCTTAGAAAAATAATGTCTACATAGAAAACAAAAAGTAAAATGGCAGATGTAAATCTAACTCTATCAATAGTGACATTAAGTATGAATGGATTGAACATTCCAGTCAGAAAGCAGAGACTGTCAAACTGAATAAAAAGACAAGACCCAATTATATGCTATCTATAGAAGATACCTTTAGATTCAAAGATAAAAATAAATTATAAGTAAAAGGATGGAAAAAAAAAAGATGTATCTTACCAACAGTAACCATAAGAAAGCTGTTGTGGCTATAGTATTATCAGTCAACAGAGGCTTTGAAACAGAAAGTGTTAATAAAGATAAAGAGAGACATTTAATTATTACAAAAGAGTCAACCCACCAAGAAAGATATAGCAATTACAAACACATATACACCTAAAAACAAAGCCTAAACCACATGAAGCAAAAACTAACAGAAATGAAGGGAGACACTGAAAATCAACAATGGTTGGAGGCCCTAATACTCCAGTTTCAATAATGAATAAACCAAATAGGCAGAAGATGAACAAAAAGAAGAGTTGAACAACACTACAAACCAGTTAGACCTAAGGGAGACTCTCTCTACCAACAACATCGTATGTGTTTGTTTTGCAGGTGCACGAGACAATCCCCACAAATACATTAAATGATAAAACAAGCCTTGATAAATTTAAGAGGATTGAAATTACAGAAATGATCATCTCCACAATGGAATCAACTTTAAAGTCAATAACAGAAAGAAATTCGGGGAATTCAGAAATGAGTTGATATTTAAAAACACTCTTAAATATCCAATAGGTCAAAGAAGAAACCACAAAGGAAATCAAACAATACTTTGATGGATAAAAATTAAAATACAATATAGAAAAACATATGGGACAGTTAAAATAGTAGAGAGAGGGAAATTTATAGCCTATGTTAGAAATGCCTCTACACAATAACCTAACATTCCACTTTAAGACACTAGACAAAGAAGACACACAAACTTTAAAACAAACATAGACATACAATAAAGATTACAGTACAATCAATAAAATGGAAAATAGAAAAACATAACTTCACTAAAGAATTCTATCAAACATTTTAAAAGTATCAGTATCAATACTTCACAAATTCTTCTAAAAAATAGGAGAGGAAGGAACATTTCTCAACTCACTTTATGAGGTCAGTAGTACCTTGATACCAAAACCCGACAAGTATCACAAGTAAACTATAGATCAGCATCTCTTATGAATAGACACAAAAATCGCTAAGATATTAGCAAACCAAATCAAGCAACATGTTAAAAAAGCTATGTCATGATCAAGATATAAAAAGGATTATACATCATGAGCAAGTAGTATTTATCCCCAAGAGATATAAAACCGGTTCAACATCCAAAAATGATTTACATATTAATAGAAATAAATGACAAAACACATCATAATCTCAATAGCTGCTGAAAAAGGCAAAAATGAAAAAAATCAAACATCCCTTTGTGATTAAAAAAAAAAAAAAACCTAACTAACTTGGACTAGAAAGGAACATCCTCAATCTAAAAAAGAACACCTATGAAAACACCAAAGCTAAAGGGAAATGACAGGAAAATTCTGCCATCTGTTAAGTAGGTCTATTCCAGTTATGCATTATTTAACTGGGGAAATCACCACCCACTGGACCCACTGCAAGATGGGCCTGACCTAAAACTCCATTGACCTAACTTCCATAAGCTCTTCCTGCGATTGATGGGGCACAGTCACAGATGTTGGGTGTCTTGTACTTAGTTCAAAGCCACTGTCCAGTAGTCCCCAAAGGGTCTGATTACTTCTTTCCCCCAAGTATACAGCTACTCTATTAAAAAGGCTATAGGTCCCTCTAGGGAGACTGGAAGAAAGATTAACAATATAACCTTTTGGTAGTCCTAAATTCTTTCTTCAAGGGGACATGCCCCCCCCCCCCCACTTGTTTAATTGGTTCTGGGTCTGTAAGTTGGCTCCAGTCTGGGAATTGATTGAGGGGCCATGACTCTGCCTTTCGGATTCAGGTTGAACTTTTTGGTTCATTCAGCTCAAAATTTTTCTGCTTCTACCAATAAAGAATTTAGTAGGCTTCCTACTTATTTTACTTCTAGCTCACTCTAATCATCCAGAGCCATAGTCCTATACGAGTCAGACTACTTACTGCTGCTTTGACTCTCCTGTCCATTGCAGTAGCCATCTCACTTGGCCTTTGGTGGTGAGGGTTTCCAACTACTCTCACTCTCACTGCATATCAGTTTTCCATTTCAGTGACTTCAGTTTCTATGGGGGATGTCTGGCCTACAGAGAAAAGTCATAGCACAGTTCCCCTCACACATTGATTCCTCAGAGCACTGGTGCAAGGTGTACATTTTGGCCCCTTCCAGTGTAGGTGAGTAGGTCTTAAATGACAAATACACTCTAACATTCCAGTCTCTCCCAGTCTTCGAATCCCTTGCCCTACATTAAACCAAGGAATGTTTAACATTTCCAATTCACTCATGGTGAGCCATATTTTGGTCCGTTTCATCATCCTGAAAAGAAAAAATCTGAAGCATCCCTCCTAATATCAGGAACAAGACAAGGTCTTACACCACTGCCATTCAACATACTAGTGTAGGGCAATTAGACAGTTAAATTCTCCCCAGGACAATTACACAACAAAATGAGAAAAAAGTGATCAGATTATAAAGGGAGAAGTAAAGCTCTCTCTGTTTGCCCATGACATCATCATGTATACAGAAAATACTAATGAATCCACTAAAAACTATTAGGACTAGCAGAGGTGTTCAGCAAGGTGGCAGGGCTCCAAGATCAATACACAAAAATCAAATGTATTTCTACATAATAGTAACGAATAAACCAAAAATGCAATTAAAAAATAACTTCATTTACAATGGCATCAAAAGGAATAAAACACTTAGGAATAGGTTTCACAAGAGAAATGCAAACATTATACTCTGAGTACTACAAAATACTGCTGAAAGAAATTAAAGACCTCATGAAACAAAGTATCCCGTGTTCATGCATTGGAAGACTTAATATTGTTAGTATAGCAATACTCTTCAAAATGATCTGTAAGCCCTATCAAATCGAAACTGGCTTTTTAAATAGAAATGGACAAGCTGATCCTAAAACTTATATGGGAACTTAAGGGACCTTAGAGGAGCCAAAACAATCTTGAAAAAGAACAAAACTGAAAGACTTACACTTTCCAATTTTAAAATGAACTACAAAGGGGCGCCTGGGTGACTCAGTCAGTTAAGAGTCTGACTTCGGCTGAGGTCATAATATCACAGTTTGTGAGTTCAAGCCCCATGTCAGGCTCTGTGCTGACAGCTCAGAGCCTGGAGCCTGCTTTGGATTCTGTCTCTCCTTTTGTCTCTGACCCCCACCCCCAATTGTGTTCTGTCTCTCAAGAGTAAATAAATGTAAAAATAAATAAATAAAATAAAATACAAAGTTAGAATACTCAAAACAATGTGATACCAACATAAAGACAAACATACAGAGCAAGTGAATAGAATTGAGAGTCCAGATTTTACTCTCACACTTCTGGTCCATTGATTTCAAAAAAGGTAGTAAGATATTCAACAAAGGAAGGAATAGTCTTTTCAACAAATGATGCTGGGACAACTGGATAATCATAAGCAAAAGAAGTTGGATCCCCTAACTCACATTGTATATAAAAGTGCAACAACATAAATGTAAGAACTAAAAGTAGACAATACTTAGAAAAATATCACAGGTATAAATTTTCATGACCTTGGATTAGGCAATGTTTTCTTAAATATGACTAAAAGCTCAAGCAACGACAAAAATAGGTAAGTTGGACCTCATCAAAATGTAAAACTTTTGTGCTACACCATTAAGAAAGTTAGAAGACAGTCTATAAAATAGGAGAAAATATTTCCAAAGTATATATTTGAGGAGTGATAAAGAACTCTTACAACTCAATAATAGTTAAAAAAACAGTTAAAGAGTAGGCATAGGATCTGAATAGACATTTTCCCTAAGAAGATTTATAAATGGCCAGTAAGCACATGTAAAGTTACTTGACATTAGCAGTCATCAGGGAAATGGAAATTAAAATTACAATGCAATATCACTTCCTTCCACTTTTTTGGATATTATGAAGAATGCTGCTATGAACATTCATGTGCAAATTATTGTGTGAACATATGTCTTCATTTTTCTTGACTATATACCTAGGTATCAAATTTCTGGGCAATACAACTACTGTTTAACCTTTTTGGAAACTGCCAGACTATTTTCCAAAACAACTGTACCATGTTTCATTCCCATGAGCAGTGTATGAGAGTTCTAATCTCATCTACACTTGTTTTTCCTTTTTAATCCTAGCCGTCCTTGTGGATATGAACTCAAGTGTCCATTAACTGATGAATGAATAGAATGTGGTATATCCATACCATGGAATACTACTCAGCCACAAACAAGAATGAAATACTATACCTGCTACAACATGGATGAATCGTGACAAAATTTTGCCAAATGAAAGAAGCCAGTCATAAAATGTCATATATTGTGTGATTTTCTTCACATGAAATGTCCAGTTGAGGCAAGTAATGGAGAGACAGAAAGTACTTTTGTGGTTGCCTAGGGGTCGGGGCCTTGAGGGCATATGGGGAGACTGCTAATGGGTCTGGGGTTTCTTTTAGAAGTAATATAAATGTTATAAAATTGATTTGTGGGGCACCTGGCTGGTTCAGTTGGTACAGCACACAATTCTTGATCTCAAGGTCGTGAGTTCAAGCCCCACATTGGGTGTGGAGCCTACTTAAAAAATATAAAATTGATTATGATTGTACAACTTGGTGAATATACTAAAAATCATTTAATTCTGTATTCTAAAGAGAGGTAAATTGTATGGTTATATGAATTTTATCTCAATAAAGCTATTATTTATAAAAGATCATTATAACATGTTTAACTTATATAAATATGTTCATTCCTTATTTTAAGTTCTTAAAATGTCCCAGAAACCAGCTCACAATTCCCCAATGCTTTGGGCTGCTCTGGGAAAAAAAAAAAAAAATGTTCCGGACATATAGACTGTTTTTAGTCTTAAACAAAAGTACTTCTCTGGATGAATAATTAAACTCAGAAGGTGGTAAATCTTCTCCCTTCTCAGCCTTTTTGTTAAAATGGGGACTAGGCTCAGGACTTGGCCCCTCCAAGTGGCCAAATAAGTGATCACTGAATTTTAGAGCAAGAAGGGGGTCTAGTGACCAGCTAAGAAGCATCCCATGAACAAATTTTTATCTTGCTATGGATTCTACAAAAGCAAATAAGACCTTGGGTTCTGATAGTTTACTCAAGTGGTAATTGCAGGAAGAACTAATAAGTGGAGAAAGACACAAAAGGAAGAAAAACCAATAAAAGATATGATGAAACATGGGTTGCCTTAAGTGGGCAATTGGGGCTCAATCCCACTGAGGACACTCTGTGAAGATATGTACAATATGTCTCAAAATTGCCCCAGAGGAGTATAGGGAGACTGAGGCATGTAACCACCAGCTCACATGTCCTCTTAGTTGGGGACTGGTGTCGAAGAGTTAACTGTCCCTCACGTCTGGGCTGTGTCTGCCTGCCATAGAAGAAGCTTCTGCTGGAGAAATCCTTCAGGCTTAGAAAAAGCAAGGCAGATGCTTGAGGGGAAAGCCGTCAGCTTTCTGGAACTTTCTACAGCTTTGAGTGAGATTAGGTGGGCTGTGGAGTTGAGAGGTGGACAAACAACATCAACTACAGTCTCTTGTGACAAAGGACACATAAGAGGGATGGGATTTCCACCACTGCTCTGGCTCAAAAGGGAATTTCCAATTCACCTTTCCTGCCCCATCTTGATTAGGAGGTGGATTTCCCTTCAGTTTCATCACCCCACAAGTGACAAAGTCCTTTTCTGATCTGTGGGACTGATGAGCATCTAGGACCTCCACCAGTAGCTTGTCTATAGGAGATGGATCCATGCAGAACAGTGGAGGGATCTAGGCAGAGTCTCACAGGCAGCAACAAACCTCACTTACATGCAGGGACTCCACTGTCTAGAGATTGGTCCATAATGAGAGAAAAGGGACATTTAGGTGTGGAGTCAGTGTCCTCATAGCTTCTTGGCACATGAAAGGTGCCTACCTTCTTACCACGGTTCTCAGCTTCTCCTTTTCACCTTATTGAGGCTAAGCTACTGAGAGAACTCATTCTGCTGGCATCAGTCCAAACCTCTCTGTACTATAGCCCCCAATGATTCGTGGTAAAACATTAATTTTGAAAATTAATAATGTAAATTCCACATCTCAAGGTTAGAAGAAGTCAATGTAAAGAAAGCCAAACAAGGTTCCTTACCACAGAATTTCCAAGACCCTTCAGTATGCCTATAAGCCTTGACTACCCTCAAGGAGAAGTTTAAAGTTCATAGTATTTCTTAAAACTATTCTCCCAGAAAAGATTTTCCCATAGATTTTCATGGAACTAGTGTTCTACAGAACACACTTGGGGCAACACTGGTATAGCCCAATCCATTTGTTTCACTGATGTGGAAACTGGAGTCCACAGAAGCAAGGTGACTTGCACAAGTCATGCTATAAGTTGCCGATGGAGCCAGAACTTAAACCCACCAATTCCATCTTTCATATCTCCATGCCCTCTGCTCAGTGACAGTACAATGGTCATGGTTTCACCTGTGATGGAAAGCTCCTGAGTTGTCCTTTCTCTGTCCTTTGTGTCTTCGAGAAGTGTCATCCTCCATCACTATCTGAACCAGAGAAATGAAACATTTGTGTCATTCCTATGGTCAACAACTGTCAACTAGGAGAAGCTAAATGTGACAAGCTCTCACTAAGGATATATAAATGAGGTTTCTAAGCAGCAAAGACACATTCTCCACTCTCTCTTGCCCCCTCTACTAGATGAATGCTAAGAACACTGGGACCCTAGGGAGTGGTAAAGCCATACAATGGAAAGAAGTCTGCTTTCTTGAACCTGCATGCAGAGGGAAGCCACTAGCTTACCTGCAAAGAGTCCCACATAAGCAAGAAAGAAACTTCTATGAGGATAAACCACTGTAAGTTTTGAGTTTGATACAGCAGTTCACATTGCCCTAGTTAACACACTTAAAGACAAATATATATATATATAAAATATAAATATAAAATATAAATATAAATATATAATATATTATAATATATAATATATAATATATATTATAATATATAATATACAATATATAATATATAATATATATATATGAGGGTGGATTCATAAATTTGGGGACACAAAGCAATTCTACCTCAATTAGAAAGAACCTGGAACAAAACATATCAGCCCTTATTCTCAGGGACCAAGAGCCTGGCACAGCCATAGCCACCCTGAGCTGTGCCCTCCCTCACCACACCTTCACTCAGTCTTGATCACAGCACCTCTCTCAACCTCCTTCAGTGTCACCCACTTTTCCCCAGCCCCACTGCCAGAATCCCAGGCTGAGTCATTTTCATCTTTGGGCTGGACTATTCCAAATGCTCTTGAAAGGGTTCTATCTTCTGTATGCTGTCGTCCTCCTTTCCCCTGTATTAAACCATTCTCCATGCTGTGTTCAAAATCACCTTCAAAACACACGAATCCCATTTTGACCTACATTCTACCCCCCATCCCCCATGGCATGAATCCCTTCAATTAATTCCAGATGTGATTGCAATGAAATTCAAACTCTTCCGCGGGATATATGGCCCTCCTTTTCAGCTCTCACCAACCCTGTCTTTGGACCCTGTTCCCCAGCCATTTGGAACTTCCTTTGGCTCCTTGGTTGGATCTCGCCTCTCTTGCCTCTTAGCCATCGTATAGGATGCTCCCACGTCCTGAAGTGTGCTGCTCCTTTTCGTCCTTCCCAACCAAGGCCTCATCTTCTCCTTTGCAACAGTTTGACTCTAACTCAACTTAGCTGTCACCTTTTTGGGAAGCCTTCATTAATAATCTCAGACTGTGTTAGTTTTTTACTGTCTACTTGTCCTTGGTACCCTGCCCATGCCCTAACACGGGACGTTCATGATCTAACTGTATACCTATTAACATATTCCTCTGGAACAATCCTGGAGGGCACAAACACCTCATTCACTGTTGGATCTGACCACTGCTTGGGGGCTTGGAGCAAAGCAGGTGCTCACAAATTATTTCTTTTAGAGATGGTGAAGGGGGGTGGATGGTTGGATTGGATGCCCATTTTGTATGAGCCAAAGAGAAAGCTTTACTTAAGATAGTAGGCAGTGTTGTTTAACTATCAGTGAACATAGGATCCCAGTTTTTTCCTATTCATTCTTCTCCACAAAACATCTTTTAACATACGATATTCTAAAGTTGCTGTGTTCGCCTGTTTTAAAGGATTTAATTGGTTTTGTTTACTAACGTTCGTGGAGAACCCAGCACATCTCGTTCTCTGCCAGTCAGGACTACAAAGAAATCTGGCTGGTTGGTCACGAGGAATGAAGCACGCATGGGGTTAAGATCTTGGCTCTGAACTCAGGATGTCTGTGTGAAGTCCTGCCCGAAGATTTACCATAGCCAGATGACCTCAGGCGATGAAATAATGTTTCTACAATCCTTAGCAGAGTGTCTGGTATTAGGAGCTTAACAGCTGGTAGCAAGTTATTAGTGTTGTATTTGCTACAGAAACTAGTATCAATTTTATCATTATTCTGCCCTAATAATGTCCTTAGACCATGACGGAGACTACTGGGGGGAGGGGATGTACACTGTGTGCAGGAAAAGTAACCAACCAAGACCAGTGCGTGAGATTATCAGGGAAGACCCAATTCTCCTCATTGGACAGACAAGAAAAGCCACAGTCAGCAGGTTGAGGAGACCTGCTCCTAGTCACGTAGCCAGTCAGGGCAGGGCTGAGACTCAAACCAGAACTGATTCTCAAACCAGAACTCTTTCCACCACACTGCACTGCCCATGGGCATTAGCATTTCCAGGTCCTACAGGCTTCCGAATTTCTGAGATCAAACAGGACTTAGGATTCCAAACAAGCACACCGCAACTGACTGTTGCCCCCTCTCCATTCCTAGTTGCTTGAGATTGTGGGCTTGCAGAGCATTCTGCCCAGGAGGTGCAGAGTAGGTCCTCTGCTCAGGGTGCCCTCTGCCACGAGGACAGACTGGCCCCCACAGAGACCATAGCGTCCTTTTATAAAGTAACTGCTGTGTCTCCCCCAGGACGAGGGTGGGAGTTCCATCTACCTCCTGCACTCCAAAGGCCAGAGACGCTGGGTAGATGTATACCACTGAGCCCAAACACGCTGGCCACTTGAATGAACGTTAGGGTGTGCTAAGTCTCTGAAGTCTGGTACTCCGTGCAAACGGCCAAAGCAGATAATGTACAAAGCCCTCGAAAAGTCATAGATTCTCCGAGCTTGACAGGATCTGGAGCCTTAATCTGAACTATTTATTTTGTAGAGAAAATCTGGGCATAGCAAAGAGCAGGAAGAAATACCCAGGCTTTGGTGGTGGTGGTCGTGGGGGTGGTGTTCTGAGTTTCATTCCAGTGTCCTTTCCGTCACACCAATACACATTTTTCTAGAGCATCGCTGTAATGGGATGGCACTTATGGAGATTGCCTGACTCAGATGGAGAAACCTGCTTAGGGCATTTGCCATCACTGTAGCAAGCCATTTCGACATAGGTCCTCTTGGGTGATCTGGAACACCTTCTCAGGATGGGATGATTTTTGGGTCGTGGGGGGAGTGTCTTAGTCTGAGGAATTTGCGTAACAGGAACTCTAAGAGAGGCCAAATAGAAGTGTGGACAATTCTAGAGGGTAAAGAATGTTGCTCATTGCTAGCTTTTCAGTATAGAGAGCAATGCTCTGGAGAGATGAGACCTTCATTCGGATCTGCGAGTCAAGACAAAAGGCCAGATCAGGGACATGGCCATCAGCCATCCAGTTGCCACAGGTAGCTCTTGAATGGGCTTAGAGAATTCCCAGGCACCTGCCCTACCCATAGTCTAGTGCCCTCCCTAGGTGGGAGGGAACTTTTGATTATTTTTGATGTTTTATTTTTGAGAGAGAGGGAGACAGAACACAAGTGGGGGAGGGGTAGAGTGAGGGGGAGACACAGAGTCCAAAGCAGGCTCCAGGCTCTGAGCTGTCAGCACAGAGCCCGAGGCAGGGCTTGAACTCCTGAACTGCAAGATCCTGCCCTGAGCTGAAGTCGAACACTTACCTGGCTGAGCCACACACATGCCCCTGGGGAGGGAAATTTTAAAGGGACCAACCTGTGTTCCTTAGTTCCAGGAAACTCTGATGTCTTCAAGATCCTATGGAAACTCACAGGAGGTCCCTGAACCAGGATATGCTCCAATCAGACAGACAGACACCGGGCATTAGATACGTCCTCTGTTCTTCACAGTCTCCCAGTCACAAATCAGGGACAGGCAACTCTCTATAGTATGGCAATGCCAGAGAACTAAAGGAGGTCTGTCCAGAGCAGACAGCCCTTCCCAATACTGGAGACCTGAAAGCAGAACTAAAGAAGAAAGTCTCTATCTCTTAATTCCATCCCATCTAAGTCAAGAGGACACAGCTTTTTGTTTTTTGTTCATTTGTTTGTTTGTTTGTTTGTAAGTCTTAAACCTTCATTATCCTTTTTGGTAGGGGTGCATGAAAGAGTCTGAATAAACATTTGACAAGTGACTAGGTAAATAAATGAAGGAAGGAAAGAATAAAGTGAGCGTT
This sequence comes from Acinonyx jubatus, assembly GCF_027475565.1. NCBI lineage: Eukaryota > Metazoa > Chordata > Mammalia > Carnivora > Felidae > Acinonyx > Acinonyx jubatus. The sequence continues at coordinate 84,270,330 of NC_069391.1, read as the reverse complement.
GGAGTTAGTGACGAAATGAACCAACTATCCAGGCAGAGAATGACTGTGGAGATGTACAAATGAATTGCAAGACCTTCATAATGCATGCATAAATTTGCATGATTCTATGCTGGAAAAAGAAGTTTATCTGTTTGTATAATTCCTATCGGTACAGCATTTCCTCTTCTTTACTCTCCCGAACTGTGTTTAACAAGAAACCTTTAACTATTTTGTTCTCTGAACATTTGGGCAGAATTAAAATAACTCTTTGGTGTTGTTTCTTTTATTTCCCTAGCCAGCCGAATGAGCTATTTTTCACTTCAACTCTCTCCCCGTCTTGCCTGCTGCCACCACCTGGTCTTGTCACCACAACATTCCTTAACACCCCAGTAGGGAAAAGGCAAACCAGAGGCAGACAGCCCTGGGCCCTAGAGTCTCAAGTCCACCATCTGATGAAGTGGCTTTGGGCAGGTTACCAATCTCTGGGTCATAATGGAACATGCACTGTGAATATCGTAAGTAGTCATGCAAGGAGAATACATTGTAGCAGGTCTATCACAGGATGAGTGCTCAATAAAATTTAGTTACTGTTATATTATATTGTATCGATAGATAGGATTATATTAGGTTACATTACCTCCTATTACATGCCCTACCTTATTGCGTATTGCGTTTATTGCACTGCCTGGCACTGTATTGTATCATATTACATACAGTGCTAGTAAATTTACACTGCCTTGCAGAACCTGTGTCTATCGGTGTGTTGGCCAAAGTAACACCCTTCAAAAATATGTCCTCTGAGTGCTTCTTGACTTTCTTCCCCAGACTCAAGACCACTCCTTAGTTCTCTGTTGGGTGCTTCTACAAAGTAGAACGCAGTGCTGGTCACGAAGAAAATCTACTTGTCCTTCTTCTCAGACTTTTCAGCTGCATCCGTGGCAAATCCTGGCTGTCTTGCAGGGCTTTCTCCGTCTTCCCACTCAGAAGTCATGGGGGTTCAGAATCCTCAAGGGAGCTCTGTGTCTGCGGAAGAAAATCAGCTTCGATCTCCTCTGTTGACCTGACTTTCACCCTTCCCCTCCAGCATTCCAGGCTCCCACTCACATCAACAAGCTGCATTTTTAAGAGTTGGTTGAGACTGAGCAGTTAAGGTTAAGAGAGCTCAAGAATGGGGCCAAAGCACTGGGGGGGCCTGGGAGGGCTCAGTCAGTTGGGTGTCCCACTTCGGCTCAGGTCATGATCTCACGGCTTGTGAGTTAGAGCCCTGCATTGGACTCTGAGCTGACAACTCAGAGCCAGAAGCCTGCTTCAGATTCTGTGTCCCTCTCTTACTTTGCCCCTACTCTGTTCGTGCTCTGTCTCTAAGAATAAATAAACATTAAAAAAATTAAAAACAACAACAAAAAAAAGAAGAATGGGGCCAAAGCAGAGTCTGACAGCACTCAGGCCAGTGTTCGGGAAGGGCCAGGGTTTGCCAGTAGCCTTGGACTGTTTGCCTTACTCTGGAAAAGGGATTTAGAGCTGAAGACAGGGCATCAAATCAGAGAAATCAGGTATGTTGACCTGGCACAACTCTAAGCTTAAGCCAGGGGCACACACAGTCGGTGACTTTCTCTTCTTTCTATCTTCTTTAGGTCATGAAGTCCCCATTTCTAAGGAGTGGAACATGCTCAAGGAAGAGAGCAACTTTCCCCCAGCCTGACAGAATGCAACATAATTGGTTTATGCCAAACATGGTAATTCCGTTCCCTTTTCCCTATGATTGACTTGGGAGGTGGCATGTGACCCAATTCTGACCACTGAGACTAAAGAGACAATCTGTTGATGATGTCTTCTCCCAAGGTTTATGTTTTCTGCTACAAAGAGTAACAGCCAGTTCCCTCCTGCCTGACTTGAATGTAATTGCATGGGAACATGATACTTGGGGCTACAGCAGCCATTCTGTGATCATGAGGCAACAAGCCAAAGGGCACAGGATAAAACAGTGAAAAGACAGAATGATATCATTAGATTAGATGATATCATTAAACTGCTGAACCAATCTGGAACCAATGACTTCTAGACTTTGATAATTCGTGAGATGATTAAAAATTTCTACTGTTTTACCCACAATTTTTTTCCTGCTACTTGTAACCAAACACATCTTACATGATACAAACACTATCCAACTTGTGTTACCATTTTTCTAGTTCATGTCTGTAGATTCGGTGTCTGACTTTTGTATTTTTTTAAAATTTTTTTTTCAACGTTTTTATTTATTTTTGGGACAGAGAGAGACAGAGCATGAACGGGGGAGGGGCAGAGAGAGAGGGAGACACAGAATCGGAAACAGGCTCCAGGCTCCGAGCCATCAGCCCAGAGCCCGACGCGGGGCTCGAACTCACGGACCGCGAGATCGTGACCTGGCTGAAGTCGGACGCTTAACCGACTGCGCCACCCAGGCGCAGAGTAACTGCGCAAAGTAACTTTTGCATTTTTAACTTTGGGTATGATGCTGGCACTCAGGAAGAGTCACTAAATGTTTGTTTAGGAGGCGTTTTGGTTATAATAACTTCTGGAACGTGTGTATGCACACAGTGGAATATTACACAGCCATAAAATGAGATCTTGCCATTTGCGACAGCATGGATGGACATAGAGGGTGTCACGCTAAGTGAAATAAGTCAGAAAGACAAATGTCCTAGGATTCCACTCATATATGGAGTCTAACAAAAAAGGAGTAAGTCAACAAAAAGCAGAAAGAGACCCATAAATGCAGATAATAAACTGAGGGTTGCCAGAGGGGAGAGGGATAGGGAGACAGGCAAACTGGGTGAAGGGGAATGGAAGATACGAGCTTCTAGTTATGGAATGAATAAGCCATGGGGGTGAAAGGCACAGCATAGGGAATATACTCAATGGGACTGTGACAGCGTTGCAGGGTGACAGATGGTAACCACACTGGTGGTGAGCATAGCATAAGGCACAAACTTGTTGAATTTCTATGCTTACACCTGAGATTAATTTAACGGTGTGTCAACTAGACTTAAAAAATTAAAAACAAACAAACAAATTTCTGAAGTTGGTGAAGCATGAAGATTAGGATTCAATTTTAGGTTTAACAAAATTCTTGCTTCCCTCCCTGCTAGGAACTCCTTTATTTCTGTCTGACCCTCACTAGGGCCAAAGAATGCTAGAGAAGAACTATCAACACTGACTGGTATTGCAGCTATCACCGAGAAGTATTTCCTGAGAATCCTCAGCAGTTTTCTCCAACCGCAGTTAGATCAAACTCTACAGGGATCAAAGGTTCTGAATTTAAATCAGCGTATATAACCAATGCAGTATTTAAATTGGCATTGTCCTGGAAAATTCAGGACGTGTGTTTTATACATTTAGTAAGCATTTAGTCAATGTGTTGTACCTGCCAGGCACTTTAGGATGCACTGGGATGTAGAAATGATTTACCACAGAGCCCCTATCCTTGCAAATCTGAAAGTGACAAGACAGGACGTTACGACCTAACCAGAGGTATTTGCAAAGTATCACATCCAGCTGTCAGCAGATCACGGAGTATGCATGCCAACTTGCCACCGCTGAGTTAATTAAGAAAATCACTTCGTAGGCGCATGCCTTTGACAAAATGGCGTCCATGAAAACTTCCCAAGCATGGTCCTCCCCAGCTGACTTTCTTTTGGGGTGTGTGTGTGTGGGGGGGGTGGCTTTTATGCCATCATCACCCAAAGTCCTCAACATTTACCACCTATTCTCAGAGGCACCCCTTGCCCAGAATACACCCTCTGCACGGTTCACACAGAGTAGTTATTTCACGGGGGGGAATAAGTTTGGTAACTGTGCGAAGACTTGGGGGAGGGGTGTTTTTCTAGGTGAAGGGGATTATAAGGAGTGCCGTGCTTGCCTATGCACCAGTAAATGTAAAGAAAAAACAGGTCAGATCCCATTCTCCTACATAGCTGTGATTTCTGAACAAGGCTAGAGCTCTTGTGCTCTGCAGCCCTGGTCCACTAGCCCCAAGAGCAACTTTCAGTTCCACATGGGACTTCAGTGCACAAAGGTAGACTTTCTAATTTCCCCGCTGTTCTACCTTTTATACACGTTGCCAGGAACTGGTTTCTCTATCACTCTTTCCTAACCTGTAAGCCTTCCCAACTTCCCTTATATACCTTTCTCCATCCCTTTTCCTACCGTCTAGTCATCCAGCCCTTAGGAATGTCCTGGTCTTCTGCTGGTTGCCCAGCTGTTGTTTCTTCTTTTTGGAGAAGCACTGATTCCAGAGCCTGACAGCCTAGCAACATCCCTGAGCTTCTCCACTCGGGATTCAAGTTACTCTCACTCCCTTTCTCTCCGTGACGGCTTCTGTAAAACAGAGACTCACCACCTCTCCTCCCAGAGTCACCATCACCGGCTTCCAATTTGCCAACGTGGATCACTGACTCCCTGTCCACTCCTCTCCTACTCTAATTGTTCACCATCCAGATTCATGGTGGGGAACCACAAGCAGAACCACCACTGTATTTAAGATTCATTCTGCATCTGGGTCTATGCACCTTGTGAAGAGTCAAACTGTGTATTTAGTATTTGTGTGTTTTTTTCTGGCCATGTTAGACTTCAATAAGGTATTTGCTTAAAATTTTTGCATTTGTGTTAAATCCTCTTTGCCAGACAAAGCATACTGCCTCACTCAGCTCCTTTTCTCTCTTGCTTTCTCTGATTCAAAAGGATTACACATGTATACACAGTTATTTTAGAAAAAGAGTATAAAATAGAAAAGCAAAAGAACAAAAATTAAAACCCATCCATTATCATTCCCGGCAGTCAAAAACAACCCTTTTGGGTGTGAATCATTTTTACAAAGAAAAAAAAAATCCTACTTTAATAGTATTTTCTAACCTTTTTAATGGTATCCAAATTCCAGGCTATTATTTTTAAAGGCTGTGTTATACTCCATTAAACAGGTGCAGCACAATTATTTAACCAAACCCTACTGTAAGACACATAGGTGGTTCCAGTGTTGGGCAGTGTGGCTCTGAACAGCTTTGGGGCTAAATCATAGCACGGTGCCGGGGTTTCGTTCAAATTGCATTTCAATTATTCATACCATTCATTCCAATGCAGTTTAGATTTCTGGGTCTGTGCAGGAGTTCAGAATTGCCTTATTATGCACTTCATCTTCTGGGCTTTCCTTCTGAAAGATTTGTATTTCACTGCAACAAATCATGAGCTTTGATGCAGCTGTTTCCAGAGATGTGATGGGAAGGAACAGAGGCACTTTGGGTCGTATGTCCCCTTTGCAGCAGTGACCAAGCACAGGGGTATCACACTGTAAGACCCCTGACTCACTAGGGACTGATGTGGCTGGGAAGCCCTGTTCCAGCTCAGGGTGGTATTTGCTTCCTGAGTGTTATTTGCAATGTTTCCATGGTGCTAATGACTATAAATTGCTAATGGCTGTGAAAAGCTAATTGTTGTGCAAGGTGTTTCTGCTCCCCCCCACCTGCCGGCAGAGCTCACAGCCACGGTTAAACAGAGATCTCATTAGTGTCTCAGACACAGTCCTCAAGGGGAGCCCGTCCTCGCAGCCTGGCAAGTAACCAAGCCTCCTCTGCAGACCCAGAGCCCCGAGGCCTCGCGCCTGGCCAGCAACAACGAAACGGGGCGGCAGAGATGTAGAAAGCACTTCCCAAGAGGAAACAGAGGAAATGGGACGGTGTGCTGCAGAGTCAGAGAGATGGAAAGGATGTAGGTATATCTCCCAAAATAGCTGGCCGTGCCAGGCACCCTGCTGAATGCCTCCTGGCTTTTTCTCTTTCCGTCACACCCACTTTTCAGAGGAACACGCCGAGGCTCAGACACTGAATAATTTCCCTCAAATCCTTCAGCTGACTACAGACCTGGGACATGCCTCTTGGCCTTTTTACTCTAGAGGCCAGATTCTTCACCACTGCCTGATAGTGCCTCTTGGAAACCAGTGGGCTAGCTTCAGAACATGCTTAAGAGTGTGTGTGTGTGTGTGTGTGTGTGTGTGTGTGTGTGTGTGCATTAAGAATTTGAACCTTGAATTTAATTCATCATAGTCCGTGATTACTCAAGAAAGGTGGTCCCATTAAAAAACCAACAGCAAGCTCACATGGTTCATGAATGTTTTTTCGTATAACCTAAGGTGAAGTGTCTCCCTGTTTCCACTCAAGTCCTGTATGCTCAGCTCTCCATTTAGAACAATCTACTCTGTTGATAACCTATTATTCCCCTGTCCTTTGACTTAAGATGAACAATCTAATGACACAAACTCAGGCGCAGTAATGCTTATGTGAATTAACTGTGCTTCAGGTTTTGCAAACTCTTTCCCTTTCTCGATGGGCTCAGTGATTCAGTTGGAAACCTGAGTTTTAGAACTACCTTCCCCCAGCCCACAAGTTTAAAAGTGTGCCCCCCCAACACTCCACTTTCCTTTTCCCGGGCCCTGTGGCAATTTGCTGCTTTTCTGCTGGTAATTTCACAGGCAGAATTGTGCTTTCTGTGCTGTACAACAAAAACATTAAACCAACGGCAACAGAAATCGAAAGGGAAGCCATGCCTTGAATCGCCAAGATGATGGCTCGTTCAAGTTCATTCTATATCCTCTTTGAGACAATAAAGACGAGAGGCCAGTTGATTTGCTAACACAGGACAGACGGAAGAACGTTGAAAAGCAAAACACTGCCATTTGCAGTTGTGGGAGAAGTTGCCTGGGCAACGCAGACACTCAAGAGATGAAGGCTGGCCGCACCTGCCATCCTCAGTGTTTCCCCTGCCTCATTAGCTTAACAGAGAGAGCGGTTGCCTTCATTGCCTTGACTATCAACAGGGCCAAGAACTGGCGTTGAAGTTAATGTTCAACTCACAACCATCTCGATTCAATAATAAGATTTGGTGTGAGCCAAAAAATGAACGCCCACAGAGGAGTCCGTAGGATTTCCACTGCCTCGGGGAGTGACATGTGCTGACGGCAGCTGATAAACTGTCTCGGCCACAATTCTTCCAGGCAGATGATTTAGGGCAGGGAGAGAACGGGATGTAAGGGACGTGATCTCAAAGTTCAGAGCAAGTGAGGCTGCTGAAGTGCCAGGAAAGTGGTCCCATGAGAGAGTCGGTCCTGTGCCCCGCCCCGCCCCGCCCTCAGGTGCTAACAGGTCTCAGTCTAGGCTGGGTTACTCCGCTCAGGTTGAGTACAGAACAGCTCCCACCATCCCTGTGCTTTCACCATGGGCTCAGGTAACATGAGCCCATGTTTCTGGGCTTTCCCCAAGTTGCTGAGCTGACAATTGTCCACAGTTGTCACCCACTGGTTGGTTGGCTAGGACCATCACGTGAGCAGGTCCCTCTAATGCTTGTATCTGGGAAATCAGCAGCCTTCCTCAATAGCCGAGTTCGCAGCCAGGGTAGGAGTGACAACTTGCAAATGATTTCACGAAGCAGGGTACATCCTTGTGGTTTCTTTTTGCTGGAGTTTGGGACAAGTCCAAGCACATTCATGATTCCCAGAAGAAAACCCTTTCCCCCCTGTGTAAATGAGAATCATTTAGGAGACAAGGCAAAGCCATCTACTCCCCAGAATCCGTTCTCCTGGGTTTCTTGTCTGGGTGAAAGGCTCTACTCCCCATCATTTGCCTAAGCCAGCAACTCAGCAAACGTCTCCAACCCTTCCCCATCCCTTCACCAGAGATTTCAATTTCCCAGGCCAGCAGCTCCTACCTCCTTAATATTCCACTCATGTCTCTTCTCCATTCTCATGTGTTCTGCCCTGCTTCAGGATGCCATATTGTTATTGCTTGAATTATTCACTACAACAGGGATCCAAAGGTCTCCCTGCTCCCCAGGCTTGTTAGCCTCTAAGGTATAGCATTAAGATGATGTTTTAATCCAAATCTGATCAGGTCACTTCATTGCTAAAACTATTTGGAGATTCTCCCAAGCTCTAAGGCTAAAATTCAAACTCTTTAGCTGAGTATGCAATCTGGAAAGAGCCAACCTTTGCCCACCTTGTTTCAGAAAGTTGCAGGAGGCCCTGAACACAGAGAGGTCTAGCATTGCCCTCTGTGCAGGCAGAACAAGGGAGTGTTACGTGAGCACCAACCAAGTGGTTAGATGGAAGGACTGGGTTCTATAGCATCAAAGCCAGAGTGAGAAGCTTCATTCCTAGCATGGTTGCCAAATGGAATTTAAGATGACCAGGTTAATTTGAATTTCAGGAAAACAATATTTTTTTTAGTTGAACTATGTTCTATGCAGTATTTGTTTCTCTAAAGTTCAAACTCAGCTGGACATCCTGTATTTGTATTTGCCAAACCTGTCAACCCTATTCCATAGCGCTGGGTGTGGGGTGGAAGGTGAGGGTGAGGGGGGCCTCCACAGACAGTCAGGAGTAGAAATCCAGGGGTCAGTGTAAGGAAAAGAACTGTCAGTTAAATATGGCCATCTGAACATTGCAAGTCTATCTCAATTCTGTCCAGGAAAATTTTCACAATGACAGAGCATAAAGAAGAAAACCCCCAAGTTATGAAGGCAAATAGAGTAGTGCATGACAGTAGATGACAGATTTTGAAAAATTGGAGGAGATAGACAGTAATAGTGGTAACTGACTACATAGTGGATAAAGCCTGCATGGGGAGAAACTGATTAAAGCTGCAAAAATCTAGAAAGTCCAGCAATTAGGGGAACCCAGGGGCCTCAGAAGGCATTGGGGGTGGGGAAGGCTTAGTCTGCCTAGAAGTGAGTCATGCCCAGACACCTTCACTGCCCCAAACTCAGAGGAACTGGCAGGTATATTGGAGGACAGGAACAGGACAGGCTATGTAGCTGAACACATCAGGCACAGAAAAGCATGGAAGAAAACACAATACTGCTGAAAACACAATACTTAGGTCCACACCGCAAATGCTAAGATGCCCACTCCCTTCCTTCAGATTGCCAGTACCCTAGCTTAAGGGAAAACATCCACTGATATTTGCAAGCAATTCACAGGAAAATTACTGGATCCCTGACCTATCGCTTTACCATACTACCTGCCATCAGCCAGCCCTGCCTTTGCAGATAGATCACTCATTCTGCTTCTCACCATATTCTTAGCCAGGGATGGACCACCAGGGGTGAATGATATTTAGGGAAACTTTGGAAAATGGGAGAGAGACCCCAAAATTAACAGAAAAAGATAAAAGGGCCTACGAAAAACCTCCAGGAAAATTTTAACTAGTAATCTCAGAGAAATAAGAGAATGTTTTGCATGAAGGAAACAATGAGTTATCATTTTTTAAAAAAGATTCAGAGCAAGAAATAACAAATACAAAATAAAAAATGGGGTGACAGAAAACCTTCTGTAAGATGATCAGAAGGCCAAGTTAAAGAAACCTCAGAAAGAACAAGTGATCAAAGAGATGAAAAATAGGAAAGGGGGCTGAAAACTAGAGAAACAGTTTGTATTAGACCTCTACCCAATAGAAATTCCAGGAAGAAAAAGGGAGAAAAATGGAGAAGAGTAAATTATTTGAAACAAATAAAATAAGAACATGAATCTCAATTTTCAAAGGGCTGATCAAGAGTTTTTTAAAAAAATCCAATTTTTAATTTAACTGAATTAAAGTCATGACTTAAAAACAACTAAACAGAGGGAGGGGGCCAAGATGGCAGAACAGCATGGAATGTTTTTTTGTGTGTCTCTAATCCCTGAAATGAAGCCAGATCAACACCAAACCATCTTGCACACCTAGAAAACTGATTTGAGGATTAACACAATCTGCACAACCTGAACCACAGAACTCAGTACACACACGGTGCAGAAAGGTGAACTGGGGGAGAGAGACCTCATGGAGGGCAGGGAGCTGTTTTGCTTTTGGAGAGAGGACAGAGACAAGGTGTGATTTGCCATAATCCCTGAAATGCTGCTGCTACACGATCGCACTTTTTCTGGGGTGGGCTGGCACCCAGCCACAGTCTCTGGGCATTGGCACAGTCTCATGGACATTCTTGGGGGTGGGCTGGCACCTGGCCATTGCTCAGTGAGACCTGACCCAAAGGGTCAGAACAGGTCAAAGCCACAGTCCCTCAGAAGCGAGGGGTCGGGAAACAAGGATAAAACTCAGGAGGCAAATGCTTCCTGGCAGCCTAAGGGCTTGGTCACAGACAGAGTAGAAGCAGAGAGTGGACAGAAACTAGAGACAAAGGAATAGCGCTTGATTGCTTGTCAGGGAAAGCACAGAGTTCTGATACTAGAGACTGAGTATCTTGGTGATGCCATTTTCACCCCGCCGGCTCATGTGCATAGGCACATACATGCACCACAACAATCCACCCCAGTAAGCTAAGCAGTGCCATCTAGTGGAGAACAGAGCTGTTACACTAAGCCCTGCCCAACTGGGCCAACTGGGCTCTTGAGGAACAGCACAAGTCTCTCTGCCTGCTTAGTTTATGGACGATAAAGTGCTTCATCGTCCGACTTCTAGGGGAAACCGGTTGTAATTTCAATAGTATTTCATTCTGTTTGCTGGTCCATCTATTCAATTTTTTTTCTTTTTCTTGTCTTATTCTTGAATACAGAATTAGAAAAAAATTATTTTTATTTTTCATTTTTATCAAAAAGGTTTTTCATTTTTTTCTACATTTTTTATCTTTTTGTAAATTTTTAAAATTCTATTTTACTTCCATTTTATTTTATTCTATTTTATTGTATTCATGTTTTCAAATTTTCAAATGTTTTCCTTTTTTTTTTCCTTTTTTCCCCTTATCTTTCCCTTTTACTCTAATCTATCAAGCTTCTTTCAACAACCAGACCGAAATACACCTAGGATAAAGCATCCTTTGATTTTTTTGTGTGTTATCTTTATTTATTTATTTATTTATTTATTTATTTATTTAATTTTCTTATTTTTATAAATTTTTTTATAAATTTATTTATAAATTTTATAAATTTATTTTTATAAATTTTATTCATTTAATTTTTTAAAATAATTCCTTTTCTTCCTTCAAAATTACAGAATGAAGGAATTCACCCCAAAACAAAGAATAAGAAGAAATGGCAGCCAGGGACCTAATCAACAAGCAAAATACAAACAAGATGTCTGAGCCACAATTTAGAATCACTATGATAAGAATACTAGCTGAGGTTGAAAACAGATTAGAATCCCTTTCTGTGGAGGTAAAAGCTAGTCAAGATAAAATAAAAAAATGTCATAACTGAGCTGCAATCTCATATGGATACCAGGGTGTCAATGATGGATGAAGTAGAGCAATGAATCACAGATACAGAGGACAAACATATGGAGAATAATGAAGCTGAAAAAAAGAGGAAGATCATGATCAAAGAGCATGATCAAAGAATTAGAGAACTCAGTGGCACAAAAAACACTCAAATCAATGTAACAGAATAAAGAACCCAGAAATGGACCCACAAACGTATGGCCAACTAATCTTTGACAAAGCAGGAAAGAACATCTAATGGAATAAAGGCCATCTTTTCAGCAAATGGTGCTGGGAAAACTGGACAGTGACATGCAGAAAAACGAACCTGAACCATTTTCTTACATCATACACAAAAATAAACTTAAAATGGATGAAAGACCTAAACTTAAAACAGGAAGCTATCAAAATCCTCGAAGAGAAAGTGGGCAAAAAACTCTTTGACCTTGGCCGCATCAACTTCTTACTCAACATGTCTCCAGAGGCAAGAGAAACAAGAGCAAAAATGAACTACTGGCACCTCATCAAAATACAAAGCTTGGACACAGTGAAAGAAACAATCAGCAAAACTAAAAGGCAACCAATGGAATAGGAGAAGATATTTGCAAACAACATATCAATTAAAGGGTTAGTATCCAAAATCTATAAAGAATTTATCCAATTCAACACCCAAAAAACAAATAATCCAGTGAAGAAATGGGCAAAAGACATGAATAGACACTTCTCCAAAGACAACCAGATGACTAACAGACACATGAAAAAATGCTCAACATCACTCATCATCAGGGAAATACAAATCAAAACCACAAAGAGATACCACCTCACCCCTGTCAGAATGGCTAACATTAACAACTCAGGCAACAACAGATGTTGGCAAGGATGTGGAGAAAGATATCTCTTTTGCAATGCTGGTGGGAATGCAAACTGGTGCAGCTGCTCTGGAAAACGGATTGGAGGTTCCTCAAACAATTAAAAGTAGGACTACCCTAAGACCCAGCAATTGCACTATGAGGTATTTATCTAAGCGATACAGGTATACTGTTTGGAAGGGGCACTTGCACCTCCATGTTTATAGTAGTGCTATCAACAATAGCTAAAGTATGGAAAGAACCCAAATGTCATTGACAGACACACACACACAATGGAGTGTTACTCGGCAATCAAAAAGAATGAAATCTTGCCATGTGCAACTACGCGGATGGAATTAGAGGGTATTATGCTAACTGAAATTAGAGAAAGACAAATATCATAGGACTTCACTCATGTGAGGACTTTAAGATACAAAACAGGGGCGCCTGGGTGGCGCAGTCGGTTAAGCGTCTGACTTCAGCCAGGTCACGATCTCGCGGTCCGTGAGTTCGAGCCCCGCGTCAGGCTCTGGGCTGATGGCTCGGAGCCTGGAGCCTGTTTCCGATTCTGTGTCTCCCTCTCTCTCCGCCCCTCCCCCGTTCATGCTCTGTCTCTCTCTGTCCCAAAAATAAATAAAAAACGTTGAAAAAAAAAAAAGATACAAAACAGATGAACGTAAGGGAAGAGAATCAAAAATAATATAAAAACAGGGAGGGGGACAAAACATAAGAGACTCTTAAATATGGAGAACAAACAGAGGGTTGCTGGTTGCTGGAGGGGTTGTGGGTGGAGGGGAAGGCCTAAATGGGTAAGGGGCATTAAGGAATCTACTCCTGAAATCATTGTTGACTATATGTTAACTTGGATGTAAATTAAAAAATTAATTTAAAATGGATGAAAGCAGGAATCAAAAAAGAACAACATCAACAAAATAACTAAACATATTAAGGTACATTATCATTGATACGAGGGGCAAAGAGATGATACTAACAAATGGGGCCAATGGCAGAGGACAAGGTCACGTATAAAAAACAAAGAATCAGGAGCTCTTGGGTGACTCAGTCAGTCAAGCATCGACTCTTGATTTTGACTCAGGTTATGATTTCATGGTTCATGAGATCAAGCCCCTCAGCACAGAACCTACTTGGCATTCTCTTTCCCCCTCTCTCCCTGCCCGTCCCCAGCTCATCCTCTCTCCCCCTCAAAAAATAAATACACATGGAAAAAAAAATTGAAAAAAATATGAAGAATCAGAAATGGCATATAACTCTACACATAGTGAAAGCCAGGAATAAGTGGGCAACGCCATAAGAATTCTGAAGGAAACTTCCCATCATGAACTGTTATCTCCTGCCAAAGTATCAATCTACAAAGGACAGAATAAAGCCATATTCGGATGTGCAAGGTTGCAATGGAATTAGCTCAGAAATGCAAAAGGAAGGCACCACAAACTGAGGCGACCAGCTGACGATGAGGCTCCTCACTTGGGTGTACGAATTGTGAGGTGGGTAGTTGTCCTGGGCTGCCTTAAGTTCTAGAGAGCTCTCCTCCTTTGTTCACACTTCTTCCCCATCCAAGTCCCCAGTCGGATCACATCATTCCCCGGCAAGCACAGGAATGAACATCCCCTGACTCTTGAAATTATTACTTCCCCTTGACTTTCAGTCCTCTGTATCCCCACCCTGACAGATATAAATCCCTTTACATGCTGGCCCTTCCCCTTTAGACATCAGTGCTTGGAGCATATTCACTTCAGGGGAACCAGGCAGTAGCTCACAGTGAAGTCCCGAGTAAATATTTGATGGATGGGTAAATGGATGTATGGCCTTCAGGGAAATATACCATTAGCCAATTAATAGCCACAAGGGAGGAAGACTCTTCATATTGAACGTGGGTGCTAAAAAAAGAAAAAAGAGTTTCATCCTGAATCTCCCCTAAGGAACAAAATGCCTGCATTTTCCCATTCATTCATTCAACGAGTGTTTACTGACTGCAGTGTCTTCTGCTTTACTACAGTTAATACAGCATATTGGATAATGCCTTCTGCCACGTCATGCCTTTAATTTCAGTTGAACAGAAAAGGAAGCATGTCTATTAAATCAGTAACAGAGGACCTACATAACAACACAAGAGAGGTTACAATGCAGGACAAAACCAGGTGTCAAAGTAGGATTCTAAACAATGCGTTCAGACTGGGGAGACCACTGAGGGCTGTATTAATCAAAGGCGGCTTCACAGAGGAGGTGTGACATAAGCTGATCTTTGAGAGAGAAGATTCAGGATTAGTAAAGAGAAGTGGGGCATCCAACTGGGGAATAAAGAGGACAAAACTGAGAATAACACAAGCTGAGTGGAGTAAAGAGATTGTGTCAAGCATCGTGGATGGTGAAATTGGACTAGGGTAGACACAGTGACTGAATGTTTGTCTCCCCTAACAATGCATATGTTGAAAACCTAATGGCCAAGATAATGGTATTAGGAGGTGGGGCCTTTGGAGTACTAGTGTATATTAATTAATTAATTTATTTATTTAGAGAGACAGAGTGGAAGAGGGGCAGCCAGAGAGGAAAGACAAAGAATCCCAAGCAGGCTCCATGCTGTTATCTCAGAGCCCAATGAGGGGCTGGAATCCACAAACCGTGAGATCATGACCTGATCTGAAATCAAGAGTCAGACACTTAACTAACTGAGCCACCCAGGTATCCTGGACTGGTGCACTTTGAAGAGAGACCACAGAGAAAGCCTTTGTCCCTTCGGCCATGTGAGAACACAGGCAAAAGAGCAGTCTATGAACCAGGAAGCCCTGACCAAATAAATACCAAATCTGCCGGTGCCATGATCCTGGACTTCCCAGCCCGCAGAACTATGAGAAATAAACTTCTGTTGTTTGTAAGCCACCCAGGTCTTTGGTATTTGTTATACCACGCAGTAAATGGTATTTGTATATGGAATGGTTACAGCAGCCCAAACTGAAAAAGACACACGTATTGGAGACCCTGGAATGCCCCACCGAAAGGGTTGGGGTCTGTAATGGGAGCCATATGTGAAGGCTTCTCCAAATTTCAATTCCTCTATAATTAACCACACAGAACAAGCAACTTCCTCCTCCATATTCTCACAACCTCCCGTACGCATTTCCAACAGCAAACCCATGGCAGTGAATGGTGATGATCTGGTTTTGTAGATGCCTTCTCCTAGAGACTGGGAGATCTTGAAAGGCAAGGCTGTCATTTTTGCCATGACAGCTTGGCACCATGCCACGAGCTTAGTGGAGGCCTGGGGTATACTTGTTGAAGGGAGCAAGAGGCTGATGATAGGGGCAGATGCCGCTCAGTGCAGGGAGAGGTATCTGATGCCCTTTCTGTGCTATCTCCTGCCGCCACCACCCCTGGTTACTGAGACTCCTCCCCCAGCCTAGTGCTATAAAAACTCTAGCCCTGGACAAAAACACAAACAATTAATTCTTCCACCCCACTCGGATGTCAGCCCCAAATCAAAACCCAAAGTAATCCCCACGAGTCTCTGTGCCCATGCCATCCTTTATAGACCATACTACTGATTCTGAGAAGAGCTGCCCTGTCCTGTCACGTGCCTTGGTGCGATCAGCTCTTCCAATCTTGCACAACAGCTTAAGAAGGCTCGTGTACCTTGAACCCACCCACTTCTTGGCCGAGAAGAGCGGGCTCTCCTTCTGCCTAAATATATACGACTTCTCAATTGTTCAGGCTTCAGTCTTAACTCCTGGCTTGGAGAATTCTGCTAATTTAGCATTAGTCAATTCCTGATCCCTCACACAAAGGCCATTTAGCATAAGGAGCCAAGTATCTGCCTTATATATCTGAAGCCATTTGCTCTGACCCCCTCAGAGTACTGCCTACTTCTGGAAGTGACAGGAGCTACATAAAAATGCACGCTGTGCTGGGGAGTTGACCAGATGAATTTTCTGCATCTCTAATTTCTGTAATTACCACTTGGGGAATATGATCTACATTCATTTTTATTCCTAGAAGCTATGCCACAAAAGTCTTTTTTAAAAAAAACCCTCAACGATTACTGCATTACCTTGTTTTCCCTTACATAATAAACACACAGCTTCAAGCAGTTACAACTTGGTGAGTTTCATCCTGAAATGGTGCCACAGCCAAATGTAATTAAAATGAAAGAACTGGGTTTTATTTCTCCCTCACCCTCAGCTCAGAATCGCTCTGTATTTCTTCCCCTATGAATCAGGAAACAGCTGGTGAACTAGTTCATCCTTTTTATTTCTTTTAGCTCATGTTCAAGCTGGGAAGGCCTTCTAAGCATAATCTCTTCCTAAATAAATAGTTCTCTGGGTTCACACTTGGAATAATTTACTGAGCAGTTACTTTAGGGGGGAAAAAAAGGTTTTTCTCAGAAAGAGAAAATGACATGTGGTTTTTGCCCTTGAGCAGCCCATGAGGGAAGGCAGACATAGAAGGGAAATTGAAATGTAATGTTTTAAGTGCGATGCAGAAGTATCCACATGGTGCTGGGGAAACCCAGTTGCCAAAGCCTTGCTACATCTAGGGGATGTTAGAGAAGCTTTTCCAGAGGAAGTAACACTTCATCTGGGTCTTGGCACAAGGGATTCCTGGGCAAGAACGGGCTTTTCATGCCAGGCAAATAGTTCAGGCATTTTTACAAAGGTATCAAATCACTAGGGGTATATGTGAAAAAATTTAGTGATAATCAGCTAATGGAAAAATGATGTTACCCATTTCAACAGGTAACGGGGGATGAAATTTCCTTCCCTTGGCTCTTCAGTCCCTCAGCTGGCTTCCCTTAGAATAAAGGGCTTAATGCTTTAATTCTATGTTTTGAAATGCACATTGGTCAAGGTCGTGGTTGGTAAGGTGTTCCTAACCATTTACTCTGGCAAACATCAGTTTATGCTAGTTTTCCTGGTATAATCTTTCATTCTCAAACATCTCTATGTCTGGAAATAAATAATATGGCTCTTCCACCCATGTGAGAAAAAAGAAATCCCTAAGATATGTGTGTGACCAAGAGACTAGGACATTCTCTTGGTAGATCCAATCATCTTATTTCATAGAACAAGAATGGCCTCATATCTTCTGAAAGTCAAATACCCTTTCTGACATAGATTACTTGTAGGGAATGGAATGGATTCAATGAATGCCCGAGTGTTTCCCACGCACATAATTCTCCAGTCAGAGATGTTTCCTCATTCTTTTGAGGTAAAAGACAAAAACCTTACCTCTTCTCTTACCTAGAATCATTTCTCAAAGGCCAATAGAACATCTAGTGTTTTTAGGAAATACTGTAGCACGTGACTCATCTTTTGTATTGCTTTTTCCAATGGGCTTTGTACCAAACAAAATGATTTTCATTTGTGGCTAAGTCAACTATAATTATCCCTCTCTCACAGAAGATCAGAGACCCCATCATTGCAGTGTCACTACTGGGTTTAGAGAGCTCTGGTTCTCAACTTTGACTCAACAATCTACACTTATTGTTCCAGGACTTGTGCTAGGATATGGAAAAGACAATGAAAAATAAGCTATCCCACTTACTCGAATCCATCAAGAAAGGTTGGGTTATGCTGCAGTAACACACAACCCTAAATCCTCAGACAACAAAGGCTTATTTCTCACCCAGACTCCATGTCAATTATAATGCAGATATAAACTCTGCTAAGTTCTCATACTGGAACCTACGCCAAAGCAGCAGCACTATCTGGCCCATTGTCTGTTTCTATGAAAGAGGAAAAAGAATGTGGTGAAGCACACATTAATTCTTATAGCTTCCAAGAAAGAGTATCATCTACCAGTCATATGGCCACATTTAAGCTAAAGAGAGAGGAGTATAACAATCCCACCATAGGCTTCAAAGACAAAAGAGAGGAAATTACTGTGAACAGATTTAGTGACTATGATAGCCAGCACAGAGGTTACTCTTTGGAAAGGAAGACAGACAAGGTAGTCAGTCACACTGTCCTAAGTTTGCTAAGAGGCTTGTGGTTGAAACTCCTAAGATAAAATTTTCTGGTCTTAATGAATCAGTAACAGGTAAAGACCACAGAATTTAACATGAATATACATACATCAGAGTCAATGTGAACACCACAAATAGAACTTCCAACATACAAGGGACTTTGGACCCACACAGATCCCTTGTTTTGTTAGCATGGGATTTACAGTTCCAGCATCATCATGAATTGAATGTGGATTTGAGTATATGTCTAGAATGATGAGTTTAGAAGTTAATGGTGGGACACCCAAGGTGGTATTAAGCTATGATATCGGTCCTGTTGGAAAGACCTAGGCTTGCCTAGAATTGTAACATACATGCAAGGATAGGAGACATAGTCTATAGCTCAAGTGGAGTAGGAAACCTGCACCAAAACTTCATAAAGCAAGGATACCAAATGGTTATCCCCTTCGTAGAAGAAAGATTAGAAAAACCCTATACTCTGGCCTAGGAAAGTGGCAGAAAATCTCTTCTCTTGACCTTGAGATTGGACTAAAAATTTCCTATTACACATTTAAAAAAAAAGCTCAAATATACACACACCATATAAAATACAGCTATGATATCCTCATTTAGATTACCCATGTGGTATGAAAATCCTAAGCAGATGAGTTAATGTGTGAATTGGTTCTGGTAAAATAAAACCCAACCTGGGGTCCTGGTTGAAGAAAATTCCTATTTCATCTGAAAGAAAATATTTTTTGTTTAGTGCATATGGATTTTCTAAGGAGAAAAGTAGGAAAGGGGAAAAAAACCTGATGTGCTCAATATAAAACTTGTACATCTATAAACCATAAAACATATGAACGTACCTACCACAAGGAAGAATTGATAAAATGAAGTGGAATTTGTACTCCCCCTAAAAAGTGAGGTAGTAAGGTTCAAGAAATTATAAAATAAAGGTGTTCCTAATCATTACAACAAAATTAAAGGAAAACACAGTGAAAGAAGAGAATACTATAAAAAGAGACTAAGCAGAACCAAATACAACTTGTTAATAGTTTAATAGTTTAAATAATAGTAATAGTTTAAAAACCCAATGAAATGGCCAAATAGAAAACAAAGAGAAAACAAAATCCAAATACATCAGTAATCGTACTAAATGTGAGTGAACAAAACATTTCAATTATCAAAGACCAAGATTATCAGATTAGATATTTAATGTATCAGCCTCATTATCTGCTATATTTGGATCACAAAGACATATGGTTTGGAGTGCCTGGGTGGCTCAGCTGGTT
Organism: Acinonyx jubatus; assembly: GCF_027475565.1. NCBI lineage: Eukaryota > Metazoa > Chordata > Mammalia > Carnivora > Felidae > Acinonyx > Acinonyx jubatus. The sequence continues at coordinate 84,251,044 of NC_069391.1, read as the reverse complement.
AAGCATGTGACTTCAGCTCAGGTCATGACCTCCAGGTCTGTGAGTTCAAGCCCAACATTGGGCTCTGTGTGCTGACAGTTCAGAGCCTGGAGCCTACTTTAGATTCTGTGTCTCCTTCTCCCTCTGCCCCTACCCCACTCACACTGTCTCTCTCTCTCTCAAATATAAATAAACATTTTTTTAATTAAAAAATATAAAGATACAGGGTATGAAAATAACATAGAAAAATATAAAACACCAATGAGAAGAAGTCCAATAGCATTATTACTGACAAAGTATACTCTAAAAAAGGAAACATTAAAGAGAAAAATGGGTATTTTGTAATTTCTAAGGAGGTCAATAAATCCTTTATAAATGTTTGTGCACCTACTAACATAGCTTCAAAATATATAAAGCAAAAGAGTAACAGAATTCACTTCACACCCATTAGCATTGCTACTATTTAAAAAAAAAGAAAAAGTAATGGGTGTTTTCAAGAATGTGGAGAAATTACAACACTCAGGTACCACTGGTAGGAATGTAAAATAGTGCAGCTACTATAAAAAACAGCATAGCAAAAATGTAAATTTTCCTAGATTATATGGCATTAGCATATGATCTAGGAATTCTATTTCTAGCTGTCGAGCCAAAAGAATTGAAAGCAATGTCTCAAAGAGATATTTGTACATCCATGTTCACTGTAGCATTATTAACAAAAGCTGGAAGTAACTCAAGTGCCCATTGATAGACGAGTAGATAAAATGTGGTATGTACATACAACGGGAAAAGGAAGCAAATTCTGACATAGGTTACGACCCTGATGAATCTTCAAGACATGCTAAGTGAAATAAGTCAGTCACAGAAAGACTGATATTGTACAATTCCATTTATATAAAGTACTTCAAGGAATCAAATCCATAGAGACAGAAAGTAGAATAATGGTTGCCAAGGGCTAGGGGAAGGGGGAAATTGAGAGTTATTGTTTAATGGATATAGAGTTTCAGTCTTCCTCCAGAGATTGGTTGCACAGCAATGTGAATATACTCAACACTACTGAAATGTAGGTTTAAAAATGGTTAAGATGGAGAATTTTGTTATGTAGATTTTACAATAAAATTTAAAAAAATTTATAAACACGATACAGTAGATAATTCCACCATGAAATCTCTCTTGCATTATCTATTACTGTATCACAAATGGCCCCAAGATGTAGCAGGTATTAAGTACTTTAAGCAAGTAGCAGCTTAAAAGAGTAATTATCATTTCAGTTTCAGTAGATCATGAATCATGGTATGGCTTAGAGTTCTCTGACTTAACATCTCTCATAGGGCAATATTACTTGAAGGTCCAGCTGGGGGAAAATCTACTTCCAATGTGATTATTGGCAGGATTCAGTTCCTCACCAGCTGTTAGGCTTAGGGTTTCTGTTCCTCTCTGGTTGTAGGCCAGAAGAAGCCTCTATCAGTTCCTTGCCACAAGGGCTCCTCTATAGAGTAGTCTTATGTTTGACCATGAAGCAAGTAGTAACATATTTTAACAATTGAAAAACAGAGTATATTTTCTTACCACAGTGGAAGTTAGACATCGCTAACAAAAGGTAAGTCGAATATTCCCAAATGTCTTCAAATTGAGCAATATACTTCTAGATACCACATAGGACAAAAGGGAGAAAAATCAATGAGTTTTAGAAAATGTATTAATTATGATGAAAATAAAACATATTAAAACTTGTGGTGTATAGGTAAAATAGCGCTGTGATAGAATTTTAAAGACAAAGAAAAAACTCTTAAAATTAACTAGGCAGAGGATGTAGTAATGAGCCTTAAAACATTAGTAATATTAAACATTACCAAAAATTGAGTGAAAGTAATAAATAACAATACGTAGCAAATAATATCTGCAATTTTGTGGGAAATAATTGCCATCCCAGATTTCTAAAGAAAATAGAAAATTACCTTCAAAGATTAACAGCTAAATTACCATTCCAAGGTCAAATTGGAACTTCTCTTTCTGGTAAATAGATTTGGCTTGGTATTGGGGCTAACTCTTCTAATGTTGACAATTAAAATAAATGATCATGTATAGAAAATATGCCTTTTGAAAATATCTAAGAGGCAAAAAGGAAAAAAGGTTTTATCAGTACTAAATCTTAGTCAAGGTCGAGACCCATAGATGCAAGAGGAACTTGAAAGTTGCTTCTGCCTTGAGGGCATTTATCAGATCTAATGAACTTCGGTTTAAGTATTCATGGGATCATCAATAAGGGGTAGAAGATAAATCTCAGACTTTTCCCAAGTAGTAAGTCTAAGAGGTAAATCTCCCATAAGGCTGGAATACCCCCCAAATGGCTATACTTTCAATATAAAAGCAGCCAGGAAATAAACTACCTCATGTCAATATGCAGCCCCAATTCAAATCACCAAGAAAACCCAAAATAACCACCAACCATCAACTTTTTAAAAATATCATTATTAAAGGAACCTCAACTGGTAGTACTCGTGGGTTTATCGCAAAGGAAAAGCAAATTTGGTCCAGAGGAATGCATCTTTACCACAATTCTCAAAGAATTTCCAGAAATAATTTCTCCAAGGAAACTCTACAACAAATGTAGAAAAGTTTTAAGAACACAAGGAAATAATGCTTCATGAACAAAAATATTAACAGAAAAAGAACTCAAGTATTTCAGATATTGGTATTTTCACTAACAGAATTTTAATAATTATGTCTACTCTTTTTTACCTCATAAAAGACAAAGTTTAAAACATCTACAGAAAACAAGAATATAACCAAGTAGCTATTTTTCAACCCCCAGAGATTCTAGAAATAAAAAATAGAATAATTTAAATGTAAAATGTCAGATTTGATAGCAAATTAATTTAACTGCAGAGTTGATGAATTTGAATTCTCAAAAAATTTATGTATGATGCAACACTGAGTATAAAACGGAAAAGTAAAAGTGAACTTAAAGGACTTGAAGAGAAGAACAACAAGTTCTAAAATACATATTTATGTTAGATTTCATGGAAAGAAGGAAAAAGAGCATTTGGTAGTGGCAATATCTAAAGGTTTAACAGCAGAATACTTATCACAATTGATAGGGGTTGTTTTGTTTTCTTATGAATCCCAATGAATCCCAAACAGGGTACACAAAAAGAAAGAGGATAGATAGACAGGGAACAGAAAACTTGTAAGACACTAAAGACAACAAGAAAATCTAACAACAGCCACAAAAAAAATTGTACAGTATCCTCTAGGAGTAAAAGACTGACAGTTGATATCTCAACAGTAAAAATGAATGCTAGAATATACTGGAGTGGTATCTTTTTTTAATTTAAGAGAAAAAATTTTAATGCTTATTTTCGAGAGAGAGAGACAGACAAAGTGCGCAGGAGGGGCAGAGAGAGAGAGGGAGACACAGAATCTGTAGCAGGTTCCAGGCTCCAAACTGCCAGCATAGAGCTCGATGCAGAGCTTGAACTCTCAAATTGTGAGATAATGACCTGAACCAAAGTCAGATGCTCAACTGACTGAGCCACCCAGGTGCCCCTACTGGAGTGATATCTTTAAGGTGCTGAGAAATAATGAAGTCCAACCTAGAATTCTATAGCAATCCAAATATCTTCCACCAGTAAGATAAAATGCAGTATCTTCAAGAAACAAGGACTGGGAAAATATGCCATTACTGATCTTCACTATAGGATATTTTGAAGTCTGGTCATTGGAAAAGAAAGTGATCTAAAATGGAAAGTTTGAGGTGCAAGAAGGGAAGAATAAAGAAATAGAAATATGTGGGATATCTAAACAAATATTGACTATAAATGGCATTTCAGTTAGGGAATGGTGGTAGCTAATAGATTTAAAAAGGTCTAAGAACTTGTAAGGGAGATGGTAATGGTATTGATTAAATATAGATTTGATAAGCTATATCTGTTGTTATTTGTGGGTTAATCATTAAATGAATAGAAATACAATGTGCAACTTTCAAACAAGTACAGGGACAAAAGAGAATAAGAAAAAAATACTTAAAGCCAAAGGAAAACAAAATGGAGAACACAAAATATGATAGTACGTAATAAATCCAAACAAAGGAATATTTGTATTAATTGTACATGAACCAAGTACTCTACTTAAAAGATAAAGATTATCCTACTGGCTTTATAAAAAGAAATCCAAACACAAATTTTTTATAAGATACCTAAAATAAAAGGATGTATAAAGGTTAAAGAGTTAAAGAATAAAGATACATCATGCTAACAGAAGTTAGAATAAAAATGTGTATGTATGTTAATATCAGGCAAAAGAACCTAAAGGCAAAAAGAATTACTTAAGTTAGCGGTCACTGCGTAATACAAGTTCAATTTACCAAGAAGATATAACATTTTAGTACATGTACATAGTAACACAGCCTTAAAACGTATGAAGTAAAGAACAAAAGAATTCCAAAAAGAAATAAGCAAATCCACAATTGCACTAGGAGATATTAACACACCTCTATCAAGAACTAATGGAACACAGATCAACAAAAAACGAAAGCTGTAAGTATTCAGAATATTTTAACAACATGATTAACAAATTTGACTTAATGGATACTTATAGAATGTTGTGCTAGATATTGCAGAATACTTGTTTCAAGCAAGATTGGAACGTTCACAAAAATTAGCCATATCCTGGACATCTCTTCACAAATTTCAAGGGATCAAAACAGTATTCTCCAACCATAGTGCCATAAAGCTAGTAGTCAGTAACAAAAAGATACCTGGAAATTTTTCTACATGTGTGGAAATTTAAAAATACCTCTCTCAATAGCCCAGGGGTCAAAGCAGAAATCTTAACAGATACGAAAAACATTTTCAGCTTAACCATAACAAAATGGGTTGCAATTTCGGTGGCACTTAGAAATTTATAGCTTTGAATGCCTGTAGTAGAAAAGAAGTTAGGTTAAAAATTAATGGGCAAAGCATCCTTCTCAAGATATTTAAAAAAAAAAAAAACTATAAAACAAACCTAAAGAAAGTGGAAGGAAATCATAAGGAAAGAATTTAATAAAATGGAAGAGGCACAAAATAGAGAGGATTAATAAATCCAAATATTGGTTTATTGAAAAGCTAATAGACAAGCCTCTAGCAAGAGCAGTCTAGGAAGAGAAATAAGGCATAACGAATATCAACATCAAAGAGGCTACCAGTGTAGATGCTGCAGATATTAAAAAGATAAGTTATTCTAAATTTTGTGTGAATAATTCAAAAAGTTTTGATGAAATTCGAAGAAATACATAATTTGCTAAATATATCTTTGACCTGAGAGGCAAACTCAGACCAAGACACTATTTCTCAAGCCCAATTCTAAATTCCCTGAAGAGAGAATTCAATCGGCCCTCTCTTTAGTCCAGCAACCACACCAGACACAATTAAAACCAGAGTGTTGGATTAAGTTGCAAAACACATCTGCCAGGGGTCAATACTGAGGGGAGAGTAAAAGCAGAGTTCTCAGACAAATGGGGTCATTGTGGAGGGCAGATGCTCCAAAGGAAATGTACAAGTGTTCAGGACTTACATATATCGATCTATGTAAATACATAACCCGTTTTTACTCATTTGTTTCCCATCTATAGACTTCTTCAATGGCAGTTCTTAGCAAAGTATCTAGAAGAGGGTGGGGATCAGTCTACTTTCACTGAAAAAATGCCTCAGTGAATGCACTTAATATTTGAGATTGGATACTTTTATCTCTAAAATGGGAATAATAATACTTTATACCTAAAGGAAAGAGCTTGGACCAATAATACTGAGATTCTTTTTTTAGATCTATGATCACATCTGAAACTTCCATGTATTTCTATGTGATGTATATGTATCTCAGCCAGATTTATTTTTATTAAAGGCCTATTATTAAAACTTATTTTTAATTTTGTTTTTTCAGGTACATATAGGTACAGCTGACAAAAAATTATATATATTTATGCGTACAAAGTGATGATTTCATATAGTTATACATTGTAAAATGATTACCATGATCAAGTTAGTTAATATGGCCATGACTTCTCCATAGCTTTTGGTTTTGTTCTTATTTTGAGGGTGAGAACACTTAAGATCTATGCTCTTGGCAACTTTCAAGTATATGATATATTATATTACAGTACATTACAGAACTTAGTCATCTTTTAACTGAAAGTTTGGATCCTTTGACCACCATGTAAACATGTATGCTACCGGAGACACATCTTGAAGTTTGAACTGAATTGAGTTGCATGACAGTGGCATTTTCTAAGCTGTTGAGGGTGCACCCAAAGCTGGTCTCCATCTCTGATCTCTCATTCCTTGGGCACAGTCTTTAAGATGTGCTCACCCTACCTGGGAAGGGCTGACTTTTCTAGAAGAATAATATTTTTTTCTTTGTGCAACTTCTGTTCCTTTGTCCCCTTTTACCAGTTTGTGGAAAAATCTGATTCTCCAATTGCAGTAAAGTTCACAGATATTGGATAAATCCTCTCAATCATTATCCTTTTGTCACGCCAATCTGATGATGTTATTTTCCTTTCGAAAATACTTTGTGGTTTTACTCCTTAAATGTTACTCCACAGACTTGGGTGGTTTGAGAAATATCACATTTTTAAAAATCCAATTAAATCCAATTCTAAGCCCCTATTGTTACAGCTGGCAGGAAATTCAATCAGCATACTTAATGGAGGTTCTCCTCTTTCCCTAGAGGAGCACCAGAAGCCAACAACTGAGAAGTCCAACCTCTACTCTTCCCAGCAGAGGGACTTTCTTTCCCTCCCTACCCAGGATAATGAGCATAATCTCATCCAAGACAGGAGTCTTTGGAAAAAAAAAAGGAATGTTGGTCTTCCAATAGCTTCTCCTTGGGCCCTACCAATGCCCCAGGGTAAGGAAAGAGAAGAGCTCAGGCTACCTTCTGGAAAGAAGAGTGGGGTGGAGTAGGGTTGTTACAAAAGGCAAATGCAAGTTAATAATCAGAGTAAGTTATCTTGCCACACCCTCAAATACTCTTTTTTTTTTTCTTTTACAGAATAGGGTTCAAAATTTGTAGCTAGACTTCTAAGGCCTTCATAACCTGGAGGTTATGTTGTCTCCCTAACCCTGCAGAACTACTGGTAATCCCATATTCTTCTAAGCCTGTTTCATGTTTAAGCAACTACGTTTAAGTTTCCCTCAGTGTGGCCCCTAGCTCCCTAGGAAATCCTATTCATTCATCTACAAAGATTCAACACAAGGATTATCCCTTTGGGGAGACTTGTCCAAACTTCCCCAGGCAGGAATGATCACTCTCTACCATAGACCCCACTATTCCCTCTAACGTTTCAATAAACTTTTTAACGTAGATATCTGTCTTCCTCAACTAGCCTGTAAGACCTTGAGGAGAGCAATCACATGTATTTACTTCTCCATCCCAGTATCACCATCTTCAACGTAGGATCATTTTATATGTAGGAGGCACATTCCCTCCAACTATGTTTATGCCAGGATCTATTTTTTTCTTTCACCACATTTGGCCTTGAAATACTTGCCATTTGTGATTTGAGTTTTGGCTTAAGTTCCCTGCAACTACCATTGGAGGTCTCCTCAAGAGTCTAGACCAGAGGTTTCCAACTAGTCAACCAATCATTGAAACAGAAGCAGCCTACGATATATATTTATATATTTAAGTCTGGGTTTGAATGTTCTTCACATAGTCACATCTGCTCATCTCTTGAAGTCATAGAAGTCTATGTCCCCTGATCGAAGCCAGCTTCCTATACAAACCAGTTGGTCACTAAATTCTTCCCACACTCAAGCCAAGACTAGGGGCCAGCTGACCATTTTACTGTGGGTGCATGCCTGTGGATACACATGTGTTTAGATGGAAAATAGTGCAGGGAATAGAGGCAGAGAGAACAGGACAAGATACAAGAAACAAAAGAAAATGGAACCGGTCAGTTCTGCCTCTACCTTGTGGCTAGCCCGTCTTTGCTCTAGTGCATGTTTGCTTCCTGTTGACTGCCCAGGTGGATACTTGCCAATATCACAGGGTCACCCTAGCTTCCAATCCACTTTGGGTGGCTTTTAGCCACCTATATACAGGAAGTGCTTTAATGAATTCAATTCTGTTCAGTTTAACAATTATTTTGAACTTATGCTGTGTTGGGCTACATCCCTAGAGCTACAGGGATGATATAGACAGCATCTGTACTCTTTTTTTTTAAATTTTTTTAATGTTTATTTATTTTTGAGAGAGACAGAGACTGAATGCAAGTGGGTTAGCGGCAGAGAGAGAGGGAGACACAGAATCCGAAGCAGGCTCCATCCAGGCTCTGAGCTGTCAGCACAGAGCCCGATGCGGGGCTCGAACTCACAAACCGTGAGATCATGACCTGAGCCAAAGTCGGATGCCCAACCAACTGAGCCACCCAGGCACCCCAACAGCATCTGTACTCTTAGGGAACACATGGCTTAGTGAAGACAGACATGAGGACAGATCACTACGAAATAAGATAGACTATGCAGAGGGTCATGTGGGGATCTACAGGGGAGGCATTTGGCCCAATATGGAAATTCAGGATAGACTTTCCAGAAGAGGTACTATATATGGCAGGGAAAAAAAGGCAGCCAGGGCCATGGTGGAGATGGGGGGTGCCCATGAGGATAGGGTAAAGAGTAGATTATAAAAGATATAACATGTCAAGAATATAAACTTGAATCCAAAGTCAATGGGGATCCCTGGAAGATTTAAGTAGGGAAATAAAGTAATTAAACCTGAATTTTAAAAAGCTGGCCTGGTTCTCTAGATAGATACCTTAAACTATACGAAGACATTTTAATAAGCGCAAGATTAAATGTTTTATGCTCTCGTCTGTCAGTGTTTGTGTAAACATACACGCATGTATGCTTCCAAAAAATTTGAAATGTTCTTTGTCTTCCCTTATTTCATTTTTTTTTTCTTGGTCCAGACACTGAGATAAAGTCACTTGGCCAAAGACAATCAAAAGCTTCCAAAAGAAAAATGAAACCTAAGATACTCAACTTTCAAGCTGGCGAGTCAATAGGTCATTTGGAAACTTACCAGATCCTACAGGAAACGTGTTCTAACTCTTTCCATACTCAGTTCTCATGCCAATTCTGCTCCAAATTTTTAAAAAGATTTAGGGTCTATCATTGTGTGTTTTTGTCACCATAGTAAAAGTACCTTTATAGATTTTTTTAATGGATGCCAGTTCTTGCAAATTGCTTCTGCATCTGTTTTCCATTAAGGTTTACATGAGTGATTAACAAACAGGATCTCAATGAGGAGAAATTATGGGGCTTATTTACAAGGATGTCACATTGTAGCTTACCTCCAAGCTGTGGTTTTTACCTCCACTGCTGATATTTCTGAGTTTGAGGACATCCTGGCTTTCCCCAAACCCCAAATTCAAGCAGCTGAATACTGCTTCTAAGAGAATTTCCCAGTGGGTTACTTTCTGTAAACCATGAAGATAAATCAGTTTGAGTATGTGTGTTTCCAGGGCAGGATCTTTCTCTGCAACAGGATACCAGGGAAAGGAACCTCATTTTATCTTTGCTTCCCAAATCCCAAGCGGCCAAGGCATAGGATTTGTTACTGCCAGAGGCCCTTTACAGGCATTTTTAATACTCTTTGGGTTGGGTACCTTTCCCTTTTTAAGAATTTTGAGAATATAATTGCCAGACTAGGGAAGTTAGCCCTCTAAGCTTTCCTACCCTTCACTCTGGCCCTACTAGGCACCACGATTTGCTCCCTGGGTACTCCCAAACTGCTCCCAGGTCTCTCCTAAGCACCCCTTGACAATTCAAAGCAGGTGTTGCCTTTTTCTCTCCCGGTTCAAATTTTGAAGTTGGTTGGAAAATTTATTCCCGCTAACCTATTAATGGCTAGAGGTGTTTTTCTATGATTCATCCTAGAGATATTCATATTTTCTTTACTAGGACTGGATGGCCCTCATCTAAAGAAATACGTCTGCAAGGATTGTGGCAAAACTCATTTATTTTCCAAAGCAATTTACTTTCATCCCTTCATTTGGCAAATAGCTACAGTATTAAGTTACTACTGTGACAAAGGAGCTCCCAGATGGAACAGACATAGATCTTGTTTTTAAGCAGCTTACAGTTGGGTAAGTAGCGTAGCCTTTCAGACCCGAGGCACCAAGCTGGTGGGGGTCTTAGTTAATGCTACAGCTGGGCATCTGAACGAAAGCCTGCATTTCATAGGTGCCCAGTAAGACATGTTGGAGGATGAAACAGAGAAGGGAAACATGAAGAGACCAGAGACCAGTCAGGCTTCTGATTCTTCTGCAGTCTTGCAGGGAGAGGTGAAGGGAATAGAAGTTAAATAGGACCCTGGTAAAGGCAAAAACACCTTGCTTAGCTAGTGCTACTGAAAAGTAGGCGGGAGAGAGACTGCATGTTAGACAAAAATGAAACATCAGGGGCGCTTAGGTGGCTCAGTCGTTTTGAGCAACCGACTCTTGATTTCAGCTCTGGTCATGTTCCCAGGGTTGTGGGATCAAGCCCCGTATCAGGCTCCACACTCAGCTTGAGATTCTTCTCTCCCTCCGCCCTCTGTCTCTAAAATAAATTAAAATGAAAACACACACACACACACACACACACAAACCCTTCAAAGTCTGTAGCTTGGAGATGGGAAGGAAAGTCTACTGAAGTCTTTGAAACAGTAAATGGAAACGCCAGAGTTTTGGGCTAAGAGCCAAGAGGAGGAGTCTAAAAACAGCTACTGATCAAGTTCATCAGGATGGGAATAAACTGAGCAAAGAAATGTTAATGTTTAGCTAGATATTTTTTTAATTCAGCTGATTTTTGAATTTCTATTAAAATGGTAGCATTCATAGGGGCGCCTGGGTGGCTTATTCAGTTAAGCCTCCAACTTCGGCTCAGGTCATGATCTCACAGTTGGCGAGTTCAAGCCCCTCTTCAGACTCTGTGCTGACAGCTCAGAGCCTGGAGCCTGCTTCAGATACTGTGTGTCCTTGTCTCTCTACCCCTCCCCCTGCTCATGCTCTCTCAATAATAAACGTTAAAAAAAAAAAAAAAGGTAGCATTCACAATATATGATGAAAAACTATGTAGCACTTGAAATCATGTATACATTATGACTACAAACATATATGTGCATTGAATCATGTAGAATACGCCAAAATATTAATGATGATTATCCCTAGGAAGTAGGATTATGGGTGATTCTTTAATAATGAGTGTTTAAATAAGGAGTTTTAAAGTTCATCTTTTTTCAAAACATTATTTATTCATCTTTGAGAGACAGAGCATGAGTAGGGGAGGAGTAGAGAAGGAGAGGGAGACATAGAATCTGAGGCAGGTTCCAGGCTGTCAGCATAGAGCCCAATACAGGACTGAACCCCGGCACCCTGAGATCAATATCTGAGCTGAAGTCAGACGCTTAACTGATTGAGCCACCCAGGCGCCCCGAAAATTCACCCTAAGTAGTGAATTATCATGTTTAATGTTTAAATGAGGAGTGTTTATTGCCAGAAAAAAACATTTAAAAATATATTATTTAGTGTACCTTAAACACTTTAGTGATAGGGTGAGTAAGGATAGATGGGTTTATGTGGAATGCAGTATGGAAATTTCCAAAAAAAATCTGGGTGTTTAAAGAGGCTTGAAAAGACATCTGCTTTTTAAAAGTCAGTGAAAGCAAACATCTTGCTCTCAAGTCAGAAATTCTACTTCTGATCTACCTGCAAGTGGAATTATATACTCTTTGCTTTCACCTGATTAGAAGACAAACAAAACACCTCAACAATACCTCTAAGAGATGAAAAGGTGGCAAAGATCCCCTTCTCTGAAAGGCTCTTGGATTCAGGGAGGGTGGGGGGGGGGGCGGAAATAGGAAGAAGGGATTGATCTTAAGGTGCCAACTATGATAATTGTAGGTTTGAAAGTTAGCCCTTTTTCTCAAGAATTAGAGCCATATGCAGATGTCTTATATAAATAGCCCAAGCTACACGGATGTGTTGGTGATATTTAACCTTTTCTGCCGAAGTCAAAATATGTTAAAAATTCCTTTGTGACATACACAAAAACATAAACAACAAATGCAGTTTTAGGGACAGATATTTAGGTAATTTTTATTTCATTTGCTCAGCTATAGGTCCTGCTTTTTAATTGAATTTTTACCCTGAACGTATAGGATTTGTATGCCAATGATAAGAGGGATAACGCTCAGTCGGATCACGATTAAAACAAACCAAGCATGTGTGATAAGAGAAAGACCACCGGAAAATATACCCATTACTCCCAGGGGCTGGCTTTGGGACGTATAATAAGCTATGGATAGGTTTCCACTCCTTTCTACTCTGGCTGTTCTCCAGACTTTCTAAAATGGAGAATCAATCCACATAGCATGATCCCATTTTGTATAGAGTACACTTGCACAACTATATAAAACACATAGTTTTTGTATATGACCGACACAGCAAGTCTGTCCAGCTATACAGTTCTACTGTTCCAGCTTTGGCTCTCAGCTTTTTAGCCCTTCCCACAATTTCAAATGCATCTTAAAAATAAATATTTCTTTCCTATGGAACTTCCCCCACTTTCGCTGTGTATTTGAAAATTGGTGAACCAGGAAGTGGTCATTTGAAATCTGAGATTTCTCTTCTATTTATGTATCTGTCATATAGGCGGTGATAGGACCTATTAATATTTAAAAGCTCTCAATCTGGCATATATTTTCACTTGTGAAAAACAGACTGATGGATGAATAGCACCATATATCCCATTCAGTGGTGGCTCCTTGGATCAAACCAAAATCTCCAGAGGTCGTAAATTTTATAATCCAAGTACTAGAAAATTCTGCACAGTATTTTCATTTATTGGCTTTTTAAAAATGACAATTCTGTCACTTAAGCCACTAGGAAATGGAGTTCACGGTACCGTTTTAGTATAGATGCCATGTTCCCAAGGGGAAGCCAGACTCTACATTGCACAATCACTGGACATGGGCTACCGGTGGTCCTGAGTGTTGGCAGCTGGCCAGGTGCCATGGATGGTAATGGTTGGTAAGGAAATTGCTCTTTCTTCATGATTTCACCCATTTCTCTGCTCATTTTTCTTTCTCTTTCCCCATTTAGCACCCCCTTCCCCTTCTTCTTTTCTCCTACTCACAATTTTCTCTTTCTTCCTCTCAGGGGTTGAGTCGTGTCAACCACACCCCTCACACACACAAATAAGGAAGATATATTGACGTTCCTAACCCCCAGTAACTCAGAATGTGACCTTATCTGGAGATAGGGTGTATCAGAAGCATTGAAGTGAAAATCACGTCACTAGGGTGGGCCCTGATTTATTATTTGTCCCATATGATTTGACACTATAGTATAGTGTCCTCATAAAAGAAGACATTGGGACCCAATGAAGAAAATGTGAAGACACAAGAAGAACGCCATCTTGTGTCAAGGAATGCCTGAGGCTACCAGAAGCGGGAAGAAGGACATGGAACAGAACCTTTCCTCACAGCCCTCTGAAGATACCAATCCTGCTGAGCCCTCGATTTCAAACTTCTAACCTCCAAAACCAACACACTATGTATTGCCAGTGTTCAAGCTGCCAAATTTGTGGTACTTTTTTTTCAGCAGCTCTAGGAAATGAATATATCTGACTCCTTCCCCAAGCTCTTGATTTCTCACGCTCCATGCCTGGGTTTGTTTGTTTTTTGTTTTTTGTTTTTTTCCCCCTACTTCTTTCCTCTGACCTTTCTTGTCCTAGGACCACCTATATTTCTGTCCTCTGTTTTGGGTGCATTGGATAGTCAAACATGTGATCAATGTCTTCAGTGAAATAATCCAGACCCCAGTGAACCTCCAAAGAGGAGAAAAATCTTGTCTGGAGAACCCCTGAATTGGTCATTATGTTTTGGGATTCTTTATACTTTAGCCATTACCAGAGCCAGCCTGTCTGCTTTATTTCTAACATTTTGAATCCATGTAGTATCTAGTGCCCATCCAAACTCACATTTGGACAAGCACCTTCTAAGTAAGAAATGAGTGCATACAAAACATTTGCCTCAAAAAGAATTGAATCCTGTACACTCCATGCACTATCAATAATGTCATTATCTATGATAATCAAGCACCTCCATGCCATTTTACTTTCTGCCCATTTAATAATTAAATAGACTTTTTCATGTTGACAGCAATTGATTTTTATCTTGGCAGTCAGAATTACATATGAGATCGCTTTGATGTAGAAACCTGTCAAGACTATAGATGAAAAAAATCCAAAGCAACATATCAGACTACCTAGAAAGCAGTACTTTCCAAAAAGTACTGTGTTCCGAGTTATCAGTCTTGATCTTAGAAGCCAAATTCCCAGTCAGGGTTAAAATGAATTACTCCAGTGACCCAGACAATAAACTTAACCTGGTTTTCTTTGGGGGACCAGAGGGAGGAACATCAGTAGCCTGTTTTCTCTGAAAAGGATACGTCATGTCCTGATATCCTGTCATTTGTTCAGTCTTCATTTTGAAGATCATTTATGCCTAATACCCAAAGGTTTGGGAGAAATTTTAACCATTGAGGGCAGCTCCTCCTACCTACAACACAAGCACGTGTAGGTCCACCGGCTGTCACTGAAGACCACCCCACAGCTTCTTACCAAGTGCCATCCATTCGTTTGCACTGCTGTCCTACTTGTGCTAAGGAATGATTTATCATGAAACCTAAAAGAAAGGGTTCACATCATCACTGCTGGTATATAAACTAATTTTAAATGCAGTTCTGGGTTATATTTGTGAAGTCTACCTACCACACCTGTGTCACACTGTTGAACACTTTATAATTGTCTAATAAGACTCTGTCGCTTACCTCCCGCTGAATACCACTCACACAGGCCAGGACTTACCACCAGACACATCTTGGTTCTGGGTCATATTCTCCTGGTCACCCTCACTTAACCTCCCTGAGCCCCAACTTCCTCTTCTGTCTGTAACTCAGGAGAATGGGGAATGTTATACAGAATTATACTACTTTCTGAAGTAGGCAGATCAAGGTTAAGGGAAAAGACATTCATCTTAGGGCTTCTGTAGGTCCTTTGGCACATCAATCAATGGGTCTTTTGTGGATTTTTTTTTTTTTTAAATATGTAGTTGTTCTCAAAGTGTTGTTCCCACACCAATGGCATCCTCACTACTTGGGAACTGGGAACATGTAAGAAATACAACGTCTCATCCTCCTCTATAGACTTAAAATCCAGAAAGGTGTGTCCTACATAAGGCTCTGGGGGACTCAGATACTTGCTCACATTTGGAACCACTCGTGTAGGTAAATGAAGGCCTGGATGTGAATGTCGATGTGGAAGCTCACAAGAATGGAATGATGGTCTGTTAGAAAGAGTGAGAGGAATCCAGAGTTCCTAGTACAGACTGGGAAAGGAATATATGAAGACTGGAGCCAGCAGGGTGCTAAGAAGACAAGCGGTTGCATGACGACACCCCCTGACCCTTCACTCCAATGATGCCGTGGCTGAAAGGAGTCAAGAGCAGGGTCACCTTATGAACGATTTGGCTCATTTGCTATGCAATGTGATTTCGCACCCTCTCCCTTTGACCTATAAAGATTTTGTAAGATTTCTTCTGCATGCAGTAACCCCACATTAGTGGGGCCTTGGACATTTGGAGATAAATCTATATCCACAGACACGCACGCACACACACCAAGGTGGCATAAAGAAACCAATGGATAAAGAACAGGGTGAAAGATAACAATGAAGGCAGGAAATCAGAGTCAGAGAGGATTATATTCTAAGGGCTTCTTAACCTCAGCACCACTGACATTTTTTATTTTTATTTTTTATCAATTTTTTAATTTTTTAACATTTATTTTTTAAAGAGATAGAGCGCGAGTAGGGGAGGGGTACAGAGAGAGGGACATACAGAATCTGAAGCAGGGTCTAGGCTGAGCTATTAAGCCCAGAGCCCGATGCGGGGCTCGAACTCACATACCGTGAGATCATGACCTGAACCAAAGTTGGATGCTTAACCGACTGAGCCACCCAGGCACCCCTGTTTTCATTTTTTAAATGTTTATTTACTTTTGAGAGAGAGCAGGGGAGGGACAGAGAGGGAGGGGAACAGAGGATCTGAAGCAGGCTCTGCACAGTCAGCACAGAGTCCGATGCGGGTCTCAAACTCACGAACGGTGAGATTATGACCCGAGCCGAAGTTGGAAGCTTAATCACCTGAACCACCCAGGCGCTCCCACACCACTGACATTTTAGACTGAATAATTCTCTTTTTGTGGTAGCTCTTACCGTAATTATAGGATGTGTGACTGGATTCCTGGCCTCTAGCCACTAGATGCCAATATCACTCCTGCTCCAAGTTGTGACCCCAATGTTTTCAGCCATTGCCACGTGGGGCAAGGGGGAAATCACTTCCTTTGAGAACCACTGTTCAGAACTCTTCTGGGGGCTCTGGATTTTCTAAAGGACATGCGATGAATGAGGCATTTAGGATGTGGAGAGTCAATTTTACCTGAATTATAACTAACTAGGTTGTAGCTGACATCTAAGTGGCCAGTAAAATGGTGGTATATCTCTTACAGAGAGAGCATTGTCGACACGCAACCAGTATTTAAGTATTAGCAGAGTAGTTGGAATCTGATAGACATAGTGTCTCTTTTCCATATCGATTATAAATATATTTGGAGACCCTGACCCATGGTGATCATAGAGATTTGTACATTGTTGGTTACTGCTGGTCAGCAACTATGAAAGATCTGACACTTACCCTATTTGTGAGCTAACAAGTTAACCTATTTCAGTTTCGTGGATGCAGAGGGAAGACCTAAAACCCTGGGGTCAGAGACAAAGGACCATTGACTCACAGAAATGGCAGGAGCCAGACCATCAACATTTCCTTGAGCTGGTTTTCCAATCCCAGTTCTCACAGGGCAGCACAAAGTGGGCCAGGTGATACTTTCACACAGTGGGTTGCCTTATAAGAAACCCTGAGCTTAGGAAACCTGAATCCTTTATACTGGCCTCCAAGCCTGTCTGGCCCGTGCCCTGGATGTAGACACTCTATCTTCCAAGGCTGTTCGCTCTACAGACAGATTTCCTTTAAAGATAGTCTTGACCAAAAACCATCAGTGCCTCTGCCCACAAGCTGCACCAAAACACCAAAGACTGTTTCCAACACTGTTCTAGAAGCTCTTTGGGGACTGAGACCATGGTTATCCATCTCTGTAACCCCAGAGTTCAGCATCCAGGAAGTCGCTGACTGATTCATTTAAAAAAAAAAAAGGAGTAACCAAAAATTTTGCAAGGAATTTAAGGAGTTATGTTTGGTCCACTCAGATACTCCACCCAGTTTTCCATGTGTTATTAGAACAAATTGCCACAAACTTTGTATCTTCAAACAACACAATTTAGAATTCTGCAGGTCACAGGTCTGAAATGCCTTTTAGTAGGCTGAAGTTACAGGGAGGGCAGATTGCATTTCTTCTGTAGGTTCTAGGTGAGAATCCATTTCTGGCCCTTTCCAGCATCTTGAGTCCTCCAACCCTTGGTTTGTGACCCCTTTTCCCATCTTTAAAGCCAGAGCATAGTAATTTCCAATCTTACTCTGATCTTCCCGTCTCCCTTTTTCTCTTATAAGGACCCTTTTGCTACATTAAAAACACTCAGGTAATCCAGAAAAATCTCTCTACCTCAAAATCCTTAGCTTACTTACAGCTGCAAAGTCTCCCTTGTCAGGTAAGGGAACATATTCAGTCTCTAGAAATCAGGGTATGAAAATCTCTATCTACTCTTTCGTAGACAAAATCAGGTGTTTATCCCCTAAGACTTCCTTGAAGTATAAAGCCCAGTCATTCTGGTTTGGGAATCTGGAATGAACTTTATCCTTCACACTCTTTTTTTTTCCTTCTTATAATTTACATTTGGAACACATTTAAAAATAATTTTTCCACACGTCCTCTGTTGAGCACCCAAAGTATGCTGAGGAAAAGTGCTCTCCAAGAAATAGTAGGCAGCATACTATTTTTGCTTGTGATGTTTATTTGTGATTTCCATATTATATATAGAGAGGATTATGTATATTTCCTATTCATCCATAAACTCCTTCCCTAGGAGATAGTTTTTATGAACAGCAAGAATTTCTTTAAAGTCTTATTAAGAGTGGTTAATGTCTTAATTATACCCTGAGAAAAAAAATTTTTTGAGCACTCACTATATGCTAGCTGCTCTACCAAGCCCCTAACCTCACCATCTCAGCTAACCCTCTAACAAACATATTGGGTAAGTACTATCGTGACCATAGTTTTATAGGTATACATTATATATTTGTCCAAGGTCCAATACATTTTGAGTGGGTAAGTCTTTCTACTTCCACAGCCCTAAAGCTTAACTCCTGAGCTAATTTTCTTTCTTGGGTCTGAATCATTTTTGTGAAGTAGGACACACATACCAGAAAAAAAAAAAAAAAGCATCAAACAGATATGTATAAAGCAAACATCCATGCAACCATCATCTAGAACAAGGGTTGGCAAATATGACCCATTGGCCCAATCCAACCCACTGCCTTTTATTTTTTTCAAATAAAGTTTTTTAAATTTTTTAAGGATTTTTTTAATGTTTGAGAGAGAGCGAGAGAGCGCGAGAGCGAGCGAGAGCAAGCAAGAGAGAGCGTGTACAAGCAGGGGAGGGACAGAGAGAGGGAGACACAGAATCTGAAGCAAGCCACAAGCTTTGAGCCATCAGTACAGAGCCCAATGCAGGGCTCAAGTCACCAACCATGAGATAATGACCTGAGCCGAAGTTGGACGCTTAACCAACTGAGCCCGGGCGCCCCTCAGAGTTTTATCTGAACTCTTCCAGGCCCAAATCTGCACATATTATAGTCTACTTTCAGGCTATCATTGTAGAGTGAAGTAGTTGTGACAGAAGCCATCTGGCCTATAAAGCCTAAAATAATTACTATCTACCCCTTTACAGATAAAGTCTGCTGACCTCTGACCTAGATCAAGGACAAGGGCATTGCCAGCATTTTGAAAGACTCCTCTATGCCCTTCTCATCCAAAACCCAATCTGTAACCACTATGTTGCCTTTTGTGATGATTTTTTTTTTTTTTACTCAATAGTTTTAGAACCTAAATGTTGATGAAGTGTATAATTCAGTTTTGCCTGTTTTTGAACTTAAGAATAGAAGCAAGCATACCATATGATATTTTTTCATCTTGCTTCTTTTGCTCAAGATTAATTTGTGAGATGAATTCATGTTGTTGCACTTAGCTGTAGTTTGTTCATTATAAAATTATACTCTTATTGTATGGATAAAACAATTTATTCCTTTTATTTATGAAAATTTGGATTGTTTCAATATAACGATCCCTGGTACTACGGACATTCTTATTCACATTTCCTAGTCCACGTGTATACGGGTATATATGTAGCAGATATGCTGGATCCTAACACATTATTTCCAGTTCTGATAGATCATTCCAGATTACTTACCAAAGGGTTTGTGCCATTTTACACTCTATGGTATAACCAACTGGTCCATGTATCCATTGACATTGACATTATCTAGTACCTGAGAGTTTTCTTTGCCAGTTTTTTTGAGGTTATCTCCAAGGTAAAATGATCTCATTGTTGTTTAATATATATATCCCCAACAACAGGTGAGATTGAGGACTTTTTTTCAGGTTTACTGACCCCACTTGGATTTCCTTGTTCTAGAAATGCTTCAAGTTTTCTGCCCTTTTTTCTGTTAGGTTGTTTCTGTTTTTCTTCTTGATTTGTAGCTCATTATACATTCTGGATCCTAGTCCTTTGCAAGTTATATGTAATGTAAATAGCTTCTCTCACTCTAGGGCTTTCCTTTTCATTCCTTTCATGTTGTATTTTAATGAACAGAAGTTCTTAAACTTGGCCATGTGTAAAAAAAAAAAAAAAGAAAAGAAAACCCTCAATCTTCTCTTTTCCGTGTAATGCCTATTTGTCTTAAGAAATTCTTCCTCATCTTTGAGATACTCTCCTTTATTATCTTCTTAAAGCTTTTTAATTTTGCCTTTCACATGAGATCTTTAATTCAACTAGAATTCTTTTTGTTGTAGTGTGACATAGGGGTCCAATTATTCCCCCCACCCCCACCCATGTTGCTACCATTGGTTCCAAAACCATTTATTGAATATACTTTCCTCTTGTCCTCAGGACTTCTCTTCCATAAACATAGTGGCCATACATGCATGGATGTGTTTTCTGGGTTCTCTTTACGGTCCCATTGGTATGTTTGTGTATCTTCACACCCAATATCGTAACGTCTTGATTATAAAATAGGTTGTGAAAACTGGAAAAAAAAATTCTTCCCATCTGGTTCTTCTTCAAGAGAGTTTATGGCTATTTTAGCCATTTATACCAGAACGTAAACTTGAGAATTAACTTGTCAAGTTCCATAAGCTCTACTGAATCTATAAACCCATTTGCAGAGATTTGACAATTTTTATAATAACAAGTCTTACAGTCTGCAAACCTAGGCTCTCTCTCTATTGATGAAGCTTCTTTTAAAAAGTTTAAAGAATACCTAATCATGGTCTTTACGGGTCTTTCACTGATTTTGTTAGATTTATTCAAGAGCTTATTTTTAAAATTTTCCTGTAATGAAGATACATAGGAGTACGATGATTCTGTATCACATTTTATATCTCGAATGTTGTTAGATTCTAATCCTAATAAATTTTGTATGTTTATAATCATAAAATTTTATCATCCGTAAGTAAATGGAG
Organism: Acinonyx jubatus; assembly: GCF_027475565.1. NCBI lineage: Eukaryota > Metazoa > Chordata > Mammalia > Carnivora > Felidae > Acinonyx > Acinonyx jubatus. The sequence goes on along the minus strand of NC_069391.1, from coordinate 84,230,292 downwards.
TTTTATTTCCAATTGTTAATTTCTTTTTTGACTTACTGTACTTGAGGTCCTAGTCAGTGCCGTGTTGAATAGCAGTATTAATTCCAGTCACTTTCTTGCTTCTGATTTTAAGGGGAAAACATTCAATGTTTTGCCATTAAGCATAACATTTTCTGAGTGGTGTTTTATAGATACTCTTTATCTGCATCAGATAGTTGCATTTTTACTACTAGTAGCCTCAAGATTTTTTTTTTTAACCAATCATAAGTGATGATTTTATCATCTTTTTCTTTATCCATTGATTATTCTTTATCCATGTACTTTTTCTTTCATTAATACCTTAATGCGGTTAGTTATATTAATTGGATTTCTAATCCATTTTTTAAGCTAACCTTGCATTCCTGGAAAAAGCCTCATTTTGTCCTCATGTGTTATCCTTTTTACTTACCTATTACTAGACTAAGTTTGCTAATGTTTTGCTTAGGACTTTTGTACCTGTATTAATTAGGAAGACAGGACTACAGTTTTCCTTTCTTTTTATTGTCCTTGTGAAGTTTTAATAAGGTGGTGATGTTAACTCACAGAACGAGGGTTGTGTGAAGCAAAGACCATGCAATTTCCACATCCTCTACGTTTAAGACTTTATCACCCAACAGGGAAATGAATGAAAAAGACATGCCCTTCAAGACTTTCATTTAGGAGTGGCCCTAGTTTCTCCTTTTTTCCTACAGGAGATCACACGTATTTCAGATGGCAAAATTACAAAATGGAGAAAGGTGAGGGCACAGCATTAATTACCCCTACTAATAGACAGTATGTTCCTTCTCTTTCTATTCTCTAGAAGAACCTATGTAAAATTTAAGGTGTTTTTTCCTTAGATTTGTTGTAGAAATCACCAATGATTTTATTTGGAGAGAGATTTAGGACTTATGGTTCCATTTTATTAATGGTGTAGGATTGTTCAGATTTTCTACCTCTTTGTAACTCAGTTGGGATCAACTTTTGAAGGAATGGATCCTTTCAAAATTTTCCAAATCAAGCTACTTACAACATCCCCTTATTACATTTGCAAATGTTTACAACACCTATAGGATATAAATTATTTCTAATATTAATTATTGGCATCCTTTTCTTGATCTTGCCTCAAGTCTCACAATTTTAGTAGTCTTTATGAAAATCTATTTCCAATTTTATGAATGCCTTTTGTTTTGTGTGTGTTTTTTAAGTTACTTTTCATTTAGCTTGATTCCTGTCTTTGGATGTTTGGTTTTCCTTTTCTCCCCTTAAGTTTATTTATTTTGAGAAAGAGCATGCTTAAGGGGCAGAGAGAGAGGGAGAGAGAATCCCAAGCAGGTTCCACACTGATGGTGCGGAGCCCAAAGAGGGGCTCAAACTCATGAACCATGAGATCATATCCTGAGCCAAAAATCAAGTCAGACACTTAACTGAATGAGCCACCCAGCACTTGGAGGATTTGGCTTTCATTCTGATTTCTTCACATAAATGCTGAACTCATTAACTTGAACTTTTAATTTTTTTTTTCACATTCATATTTACATTATAAATTTCCAACACTGCTATGTTGGTCTCCTTATAGGTAGGACAGTCATTTTTGTTCAATTAACAATGTTACTAATTTTTTGTTTATGATTTGTGCTTTGCCCTATAGATTGGAAGTAGAATTATTAATTTGTAATTCAATAAAGACTTTCTAATTATCTTTTTGCTATGAATTTCTAAATTAAGTGCCATGTGTCCTAGAACATGGAATAGATCATTGTATCCTTAAACATTTGTTGAGACTGGCCTTGTCTAGGACATGGTAAATTTTTGTGAAAAGTCCATGTGTAGTTCAAAAAAATAAAGCACATTTTTCTTTTTTTAGTGTGGTGTTCCACAAAAGTTTAGTAAATTTGTTAATCATCTTGTTTAAATCTTTTAGATCATCACACATTTTTGGGTCTGCTTTTCTATTAGTTCCTAAAAGAGATGTGATAAAAATCTCCCACTATGATTGTTATTTCTTATAATTCTTATCAACTTTTGCTTTATGTATTTTGAAGATAAATTATTACATGAAGACCCATTTAAAACTGTGCAGAATAGCCTTCTGGTGACTTGAACTACTTGAAGGAACTTATTCATCTGTAGAAGCCTATCTTGTCTTAAAATGTGTTTAATATAGGAGAAGCCCAATCAACTATACCTTAGTATTTCCATCTTCTTTAATTTTTAACTTTTCTGTTACTGTTGTTTTAGGCATCTGTTTTGTAAACAACATATAGTTAAATTTTAATGTTATTTTCAGTTTCTTTTTAAAAAAATTTTTTTTTTAATGTTTATTTATTTTTGAGAGAGACAGAGACAGAATGCAAGTGGGTTAGGGGCAGAGAGAGAGGGAGACACAGAAGCAAAAGCAGGCTCCAGGCTCTGAGCTGTCAGCACAGAGCCCGACGCGGGGCTCAAACTCATGAACTGCGAGATCATGACCTGAGCCGAAGTTGGCCGGCCGCTCAACCGCCTGACCCACCCAGGCGCCCCTGTTATTTTCAGTTTCTAATCCAGCCTACAATCTATGTCTATTAACTGGAAAATTCGGTTCGCTTACATTAATGTGATTACTTATGTGCTTTTTCAATCTAACATTTTATTTTGTGGTTTCAATTTTATTTTGGACTATTCTATAGTTTCTTTGTTTCAAATCTCACAACCTTTAATCCTTTTATTCCCCCCTCATTTTACTTATTTTTCCTTTGGCTAAAATGGAAGTTTTACATAGTTTCTCCAGTTTCTCTGATTACTGCAAGTATCAAATAACATTTAAAAAATCAGGTTAATACCTGGGGTGCCTGGGTGGCTCAGTTGGTTAAACATCTGACTGGCTCAGGTCATGATCTCCTGGTTTCTGGGTTCGAGCCCTGCGTTGAGCTCTGTGCTGACAGCTCACAGTTCAGAGCCTGGAGCCTGTTTCGGATTCTGTGTCTCCCTCTCTCCCTGCCCCTCCCCTGCTCATGCTCTCTCTCTCCATCTCTGTCAAAAATAAATAAATGTCAAAAACAAAAATTTAAATTTGAGGTTAATACCACTAAGACCTCTACTCTGAAGACTATGAAACATTGATGAAAGAAATTGAAGATCACCCAAAATAATGGAAATATTTTCCATGCTCATGGATTGGGATGGTTAATACTGTTAAAATGTCCATACTACCCAAAGTAATCTCCAGGTTTCATGCAATCTCTATCAAAACACCAACAGCATTTTTTATAGAACTGGAACAAATCCTACTAAAATTTGCATGGAAGCACAAAAGACCCCAAGTAGCCAAAGCAATCTTGAGAAAGATGAACAAAGCTGGAGGCATCAAAAACCCAGATTTCAAGATGCATTACAAAGCTACAGTGAACCAGACACCATGGTACTGGTGCAGAGAGAGACACATACGTCAGCAGAACAGAATCAAGAGTGCAGAATCAACTGACGCTTCTATGGTCAATCTACAACAAAAGAGGCAGGAACCTACAAGGGGAAAACACAGTCTCGTTAGTAAGTGATGCTAGGAATATGATAGCTACATGTGAAAGAATGAAACTAGATGACTTCTGCATAAAAATAAACTCAAAATGGATTAAAGATCTAAATACAAGACTAAAACCATGAGTCTTCTAGAAGAAAACATAGGCAGTCATCCCTTGGACATCAGCATTAGCAACCTTTTTTGGTTAAGTCTCAAGCAAGAGCAACAGAAGCAAAAATCAACTATTGGGACTACATCAAAATCAAAAGCTTCTGCACAGCAAAGGAAACCACTGACAAAAACAAAAAGACCACCTACTGAATGGGAAAAGGTATTTACAAATAACACATCCAGTAAGGAGTTCATATACAAAATATAAAGACTGTAAACAATTCAACACCAAAAACTTACTCAATTAAAAGAGGACCAGAATAAACATTAAGAAAAAAAAAAAAAGACATACAGGTGACCAGACACATGAAAAGATGCTCAACATTACTAATTACAGGGAAATACAAATCAAAACCACAATGAAGTATCACCTAACACTTGTTAGAATGGCCAACTCAAGAAACCAAGAAATAACAAGAGTTGGCAAGGATGTGGAGAAAAACGAACTCTCATGTATTATTGGTGGGAATGTAAACTGCTACAACCACTGTGGAAAACGGAACGGAGGTTCCTCAAAAGATAGAAAAAAGCAACACTATCTAGTCCAATAATTCCACTATTTACCTAATGAAAACAAAAACACTAATTTGAAAAGATAAATGCACCTCCATATTTACTGCAGCACTGTTTCCAACAGCCAAGATAGGGAAGCAACCTAAGGGTCCACAGATACATAAATGGACAAAGTTGTGGTACACGTACATACACATACATAAAATAGGATATTACTCAGCCATAAAAAGAATGCGATCTTGCCATTTGCAGCACCATGAATGATCCTAGAGAGTGATTCAACACCAAAAACTTATTGGTGTTGATACGCTAAGTGAAACAAGCAGAGGAACAGAAATACCATATGGTTTCAGTTATATGTGAAATCTTAGAAGAAAGAAAAAAAACCAACCCTCCCCACACACACATAAACAAAAAGCAGAAACAGACCCATAAATTCGGAGAACAAACTGGTGGTTGCCAGTTTGAGGGCAGGGGAGGAGAAGATGGAAAAAATGGGTAAAGGGGGGTGGCAGGGATAGGCTTCCAATTACAGAATAAACAAATCACAGAGATGGAAGACACCGTGAAGGGAATACAGTCGATGATTCTGTAATAGCATTGTACGGTGACAGACGGCAGCTAAACTTGTAGTGAGCACAGCATCATGTACACCGTTGTCAAATCCGTATGTTGTACACCTGAAACTAATATAACACCATGGGTCCACTATATTTCAATACAAGTAAGAAATAAGGAAAAACATAAAAAGTGACAGTCATTATGAAAAATATGGTAGTTCTTCAAAGAATTAAAAATGAACTACCACATCACCCAGCCATCTCACTCCTGGGTATACATCTGAAGGAACTGAGAGCACTATTTGAAAGACATATCTGCACAACCATGTTCGTGGCAGCATTATTAATAACAGCCAAGATACGGAAACACCGTGTCAATTAGCAGATGAATGGATGAAAAAGATGTGTGGTTATAAACAGAATAGAAAATTATTGAGCCATGAGGAAGAAAAATAGACTCCCCTTTACAACAACACAATTGAAACTTGAGGCCATTATGGTAAGTGAAGGAAGTCAGAGAGATAAATACTGTAGGAGATCACGCATATGTAGAATGTATATAAAGCTAAATTCATAAAAACAAAGAACAGAATGGTAGTTACTAGTGGCTGGGGGTAAAAAATCAGGGAGATATTAAGGGTACAAATTTGTAACTAAGACATTAATAAATCCCAGAGATCTAACGCACAGCATAGTGAACACAGTCTACCCAATGTATTATAAACGTCCAAGTTGCTACAAGACTAGATCCTTAAATGTTCTTCCCAAAAGAAAATTATGTGACAAAACTTTTGTCTTTGGTTTTCTGCAGTTTCTCCATGTTATGTTTAAGTAGAGAATTATTTTATGATCATTCTTGGGTTGGTCATGCTTTTTGAAATTGTAGAGAGGTGCCATCATTTGAGGAAATTGTCCAGTGTTGGGTCCTAATGTTGTCTGTCCGCATTATTCCCCTTCTCTCCTAGACCTGATAAAGCACAGGTTAAATGTTCTCACTTTACCCTTCAAGCTCCTCTTTCATATTTTTTTTTTCCTGTACCGCATTCAGGATAATTCCCCCATGGCTATTTTTTTCAGCTCTGATTTTTCACCCATCAATTGACATTTTATTTTTGTTCACTCCATCAACAATTCTTTGGAAAAGACCTATTTGTGGTTTTTTTTTCCTCTAACATAATAGGCCCCTTTTTGTACTTCAATGTTCTTTGTAGAAATTTCGACAAGGTTTATCTTTTAATTTATAGGTTGCAATCATAGTTACTTTATAATCAAGGTTTTTAAAATTACAATATTTAAAATCACTGTATCATTATGGCTCTGTTTCATTGTCTGTATTTCCTGATTGTCACTTACGGTGACTTAGTACCTTAATGTTCAGTTATTTTTAACTGCAGAACATTAATTGCCCTTAAGTTTTTTCTATGGAGATTTTTTTTGAAGCCTAGAATGAATGTGCCTTCTTTTCAAGCGGATTTCTTTTTATTTACTTCTGCTTGCTCGTACTGTTGGTCATCAATCCTCTTAACACAAGGTCACGACTGGAGGGCCCGTGGGTCAACCTATAGCAGCATAAACCCAGGATGCAAATCTGTACATAGATGGGCTGTGGCCACAGCTTTTCATGAAGACATTCTCCCTTCTCTCCTGCTGTGGGGCATCCAGGCATTATGTCCTGAAATCCTCTGGTGGATCCTTCTGGTTCACACTTATCCAGAGTTTTCCTTTTGGGGTCCAACAGAGATATAGCCTGACCTTCTGACTCCCTTGATTTGGGAGGTTTTTAAAAACGACGAGAATTGTCAAATGCCCAGAAAATGAAAGCAGCTTTGATTCCCAAGCTCTTCTTAATTTTTCAAGTTTCATTTTCACTTATACCAGGTCTGGGGTAGTTCTGTTAGGTATGACAAGCTGTTTAAGGTTTTAAAGGATTTTTTAAAAGTATGTTTTTACCTGAAGTTTTGATCCAAATCACTTAACTTCCCATTCTCAGAATCTGAAAATTAAGTTTGTGTATGTGCATTTTTTAGAGCTGTCCCGTGAAATACGGTTAGGAGAGAAGCTTTGAAATGCTGTATCCTATGATGGACAGAGGATATTATTTGGGGACCTATTTGTCAGGCTTGAAATCCATAGGGCCACCTTCACTTCCAAAGGCTGCATTTCTTTTTCTTTTTTTTTTTTAATATATGAAATTTATTGTCAAATTGGTTTCCATACAACACCCAGTGCTCATCCCAAAAGGTGCCCTCTTCAATACCCATCACCCACCCTCCACTCCCTCCCACCCCCCATCAGCCCTCAGTTTGTTCTGTTTTTAAGAGTCTCTTATGCTTTGGCTCTCTCCCACTCTAACCTCTCTTTTTTTTTCCTTCCCCTCCCCCATGGGTTCCTGTTAAGTTTCTCAGGATCCACATAAGAGTGAAACCATATGGTATCTGTCTTTCTCTGTATAGCTTATTTCACTTAGCATAAAACTCTCCAGTTCCATCCACGTTGCTACAGAGGGCCATATTTCATTCTTTCTCATTGCCACATAGTACTCCATTGTGTATATAAACCACAATTTCTTTACCCATTCATCAGTTGATGGACATTTAGGCTCTTTCCATCATTTGGCTATTGTTGAGAGTGCTGCTATAAACATTGGGGTAAAAGTGCCCCTATGCATCAGTACTCCTGTATCCCTTGGGTAAATTCCTAGCAGGGCTCCTGCTGGGTCATAGGGTAGGTCTATTTTTAATTTTTTGAGGAACCTCCACACTGTTTTCCAGAGTGGCTGCACCAGTTTGCATTCCCACCAATAGTGCAAGAGGGTTCCCGTTTCTCCACATCCTCGCCAGCATCTATAGTCTCCTGTTTTGTTCATTTTAGCCACTCTGACTGGTGTGAGGTGATATCTGAGTGTGGTTTTGATTTGTATTTCCCTGATGAGGAGCGACGTTGAGCATCTTTTCATGTGCCTGTTGGCCATCTGGATGTCTTCTTTAGAGAAGTGTCTATTCATGTGTTCTGCCCATTTCTGCACTGGATTATTTGTTTTTCAGGTGTGGAGTTTGGTGAGCTCTTTATAGATTTTGGATACGAGCCCTTTGTCCGATATGTCATTTGCAAATATCTTTTCCCATTCTGTTGGTTGCCTTTTAGTTTTGTTGATTGTTTCCTCTGCTGTGCAGAAGTTTTTTATCTTCATGAGGTCTCAATAGTTCATTTTTGCTTTTAATTCCCTTGCCTTTGGGGATGTGTCAAGTAATAAATTGCTGCAGCTGAGGTCAGAGAGGTCTTTTCCTATTTTCTCCTCCAGGGTTTTGATGGTTTCCTGTCTCACATTCAGGTCCTTTATCCATTTTGAGTTTATTTTTGGGAATGGTGTGAGAAAGTGGTCTAGTTTCAACCTTCTGCATGTTGCTGTCCAGTTCTCCCAGCACCATTTGTTAAAGAGACTGTTTTTCCATTGGATATTCTTTCCTGCTTTGTCAAAGATGGGTTGGCCATACGTTTGTGGGTCTAGTTCTGGGGTTTCTATTCTATTCCATTGGTCCATGTGTCTGTTTTTGTGCCAATACCATGCTGTCTTGATGATTACAGCTTTGTAGTAGAGGCTAAAGTCTGGGATTGTGATGCCTCCTGCTTTGGTCTTCTTCAAAATTACTTTGGCTATTCGGGGCCTTTTGTGGTTCCATATGAATTTTAGGATTGCTTGTTCTCGCTTCGAGAAGAATGCTGGTGCAATTTTGATTGGGGTTGCATTGAATGTGTAGAGAGCTTTGGGTAGTGTTGACATTTTGGCAATATTTATTCTTCCAATCCATGAGCACGGAATGCTTTTCCATTTCTTTATATCTTCTTCAATTTCCTTCACAAGCTTTCTATAGTTTTCAGCATACAGATCTTTTACATCTTTGGTTAAATTTATTCCTAGGTATTTTATGCTTCTTGATGCAACTGTGAATGGGATCAGTTTCTTTGTCTTTCTGTTGCTTCCTTATTAGTGTATAGGAATGCAACTGATTTCTGTACGTTGATTTTGTATCCTGCAACTTTGCTGAATTCATGTATCAGTTCTAGCAGACTTTTGGTGGAGTCTATCGGATTTTCCATGTATAATATCATGTCATCTGCAAAAAGTGAAAGCTTAACTTCATCTTTGCCAATTTTGATGCCTTTGATTTCCTTTTGTTGTCTGATTGCTGATGCTAGAACTTCCAACACTATGTTAAACAACAGCGGTGAGTGTGGACATCCCTGTCACGTTCCTGATCTCAGGGAAAAAGCTCTCAGTTTTTCCCCATTGAGGATGATGTTAGCTGTGGGCTTTTCATAAATGGCTTTTATGATGTTTAAGTATGTTCCTTCCATCCCGACTTTCTCGAGGGTTTTTATTAAGAAAGGATGCTGAATTTTGTCCAATGCTTTTTCTGCATCGATTGACAGGATCATATGGTTCTTATCTTTTATTAATGTGATGTAGCACGTTGATTGATTTGCGAATGTTGAACCAGCCCTGCATCCCAGGAACGAATCCCACTTGATCATGGTGAATAATTCTTTTTATATGCTGTTGAATTTGATTTGCTAGTATCTTTTGAGAATTTTGGCATCCATATTTATCACGGATATTGGCCTGTAGTTCTTTTTTACTGGGTCTCTGACTGGTTTAGGAACCAAAGTAATACTGGTTTCATAGAATGAGTCTGGAAGTTTTCCATCCCTTTCTATTTTTTGGAATAGCTTGAGGATAGGTATTATCTCTGCTTTAAACATCTGGTAGAACTCCCCTGGGAAGCCATCTGGTCGTAGACTCTTATTTGTTGGGAGATTTTTGATAAGTGATTCAATTTCTTCACTGGTTATGGGTCTGTTCAAGCTATTTCCTCCTGATTAAGTTCTGGAAGTGTGTGGGTGTTGAGGAATTTGTCCATTTCTCCCAGGTTGTCCAGTTTGTTGGCATATAGTTTTTCATAATATTCCCTGATAATTGTTTGTATTTCTGAGGAATTAGTTGTAATAATTCCATTTTCCATTCATGATTTTATCTATTTGGGTCATCTCCCTTTTCTTTTTGAGAAGCCTGGTTAGAGGTTGCATTTCAATCAGAAAGTGGCTTGTTGAGGAATCCTGCTTTTTTCTCTTTCCTTTGATAGAGCTCATCAACACCATGCAGGGAAAATCATCTGTTGAGTTACAAATGGCTCGAAGGAATCTGAGTTCCTTGCACTTAGCCCAAGGCTTTGAGTTTCTGCTACAGGTAACTTGTATCTCCATGAAACTTCTAAGTTTATGCAGCACCTTAACCATGGTCTTCTAACTTGACCCTCACCACCTCCTCAAGGGCTAAGCAGGACAAGACGAGGTACTCCTTTTCCACGGAGGGGAGGGCAGTGAGAGCTGAGAGTCAGGATTTCATTCTCCTGATTCAGTGCCCTTTACCCTCAATGCTCATTGTACTCAAAACTCTGGAAGAGTCTCAAGATGCCATGTAGAAAGCTGGACTGCCTAATACTTGTTGCAGGGCTGCTAAAGGATGTGTGGGAAAGAACAGGTGCTCACAACAGCAGTCCAATTCCACACAAGCTACACTGCCATCCATCCTCAAAATAAAAACCATGACTTTTAATGCTATTGCCCTCAGCACGGAGTGGAATAAAGATTACGGCTTCAAGAGTTGGGCTGGTTTCCTTCCCTCCCCTTTTCACTTTTTCTGCCCCTCCCTTCACTTTTTTTCCCATCCTGTCTTTATTTTTTCTTCCCTGTTTGCATTTGGATGAAGCTTTCCATTTGCACGTGAAGTTGAGAAGGAAAATGTAGAATGGAGGAAGAGGGGTGGTTCATTTCACTGGATTTGGGCATCCAGGCTCAAAGTCTGGTGTTTAAGCAAAAACTAAAACTCAGCTAAAGGCTGTATGAACTTAGTATAGCCCAAATCTCCTGTAAGCTTATAAATATAGGACATCTTAACAGTTAAATCTGAATGCTCGTAACTCTAATACTCTGACCACTATTTCCATCCCCATGAGAACCTCCTGCCCAGAAGTTGGAAAAGCACCCAGGCTTACCCAACACTTATCACTTGACCTTGTCCTCCACTCCATCCTGATCTCAATCATGCTGCCCTTCTGTGGCTGCCTCCCCTCCCTCCCTCCCTCCCTCTGGTTGCCTTGTGTTCAATTCTCAAGTCATGAAAAATTCACTCAAAAATGACTTGAGGACAGTAAGAAATGGCTTCCTCCTTCCATTTTACCCTCTAAAGGGGTTCTCCAGCAAAACTGCTGGGGTCCAAGCTTGTCATACAGTTTAATAATTGAGTCATTTGAGTTTATATACAAAAACCTCTTTGCCCCCAGGGGACACAAATCCACAGAGAGGACTTTACCATCAACTACCAAGCTTCACTCTGTCCAGCTCACCTCATGCTCACACTGGAGGACCCCTTCCTCCTAGTTAACTCGCTCAGGGACCTAACCATTTTCTCAGAGGCTTCTGAGTCCCTCCATACCTATCCATTGGGCATGCCAGGTGGTTTATGGTATAGCTCACTGTTAGATGTAGTATCGTTTCCAGGAGGTTCCTCCGTGCCCATGATAATCCAAGAAACAAGGAGAAAAATGGGCATTAAGGATGAGGGCATATCTTTATGGCTGTTGGATCTCAAGCTTCAGTTGAGACTAACCGGCAGCTCTGGTACATATTGATTACATAATAGAAACCACTCTCCCCTTCTTTGAAGATGAAATCTAAGTTCTTAATTTTTAAAGTATTTTATTTGGGAGCATGTGAGCAGGGGGTAGGGCAGTGACAGAGGATCTAAACTGGGCTCTGTACTGACAGGACCAAGCTTGATGTGGGGCCTGAAGTCACGAACCAGGCAATCATGACCTGGGCTGAAGTCGGACACTCAAGGGACTGAGTCACGCAGGCGCCCCTGAAATCGAAATTCTATCCACGGTGACGATGCAGTCCACCTAAAAGTTGTACACCCGCCTCGTGTACATAGGTGGGCCCCTAGACAAAGCTCCAGCCAATGAGATGTAAGTGAGGGGTGGATGGGGCTTCAGGAAACTTTTCTTCCACCGGGAGCAGCCAGTTCACCGGGTTCTTTCCTGCCCTTCTCCCTTCCTCCTCTTTGCTTCCTCGAATTGGATAGGATGACAGATTCCAGAAACACTTTTTGTTCCATGAAATGAACTTAAAAATTAAGTGTAAGCACAAAGGATGGTGGCATGAAAGTTCAGAAGGAACGCTATGGGGGCACCTGAGTGGCTCAGTTGATTAAGCATCCAACTCCTGATTTTTGGCTCAGGTCATGATCTCACTGTTGGTGAGCTCAAGTCTCACCCTGAGCTCTGGGCTGACAGTGTGGAGCCTGGTTGGGATGCTGTTTCCTTCTCTCTCTTTGCCCCTCCCACCCATGCACTCACTCTCTCTCTCAAAAAAAAAAAAAAACCAAAACAAAACAACAACAACAACAAAAAACCAAAGGGAAGAAAGAGACAAGATGAAGAAAAAAAGAAAAAAAAAATGAGAAGAAAAAGGAACAAGAAATTAAAGGAGGAACCCTAGGGGCCCCTGGGTGACTCAGTCGGTTAAGCATCAAACTCTTGATCTTAGCTCAGGTCTTGATCTCAGGGTTGTCAATTCAAGCCCCACATTGGGCTCCTCCATGCTGTCTGTGAAGCCTACTTAAAACAAAACAAAACAAAACAAACAAACAAAAAAAAAGAAAAGAGCAGGAACCTTATCCCCAGTGATGAGAAATTTTTCTAATAACCCTTGATTGGCTGCTTCCAGGCTTCTATTACCAGAAAGGAATTTTTAAACAAAAAAAAAAAAAAAGGAAAAAACCCTACATGTATTGGGTCGGATTTTCAATTTTCTGTTAATACACAGTTCTTCCTAGCTGTGGCTGATGAAGCCCTCTGGTTGTTAGGTGTGGGTCAACTTTTCCTGGGGTCCTAAGCCTTCTCCCCCCCGCTCATCTCAGTGTCAAGCTCTTTGTGCCTGCTTAATTTCAAGTAAGAAACGGATAGAGTACCTGTCTCAAAGTAATTAAGAGGATCAAGTAAGATAATACCATGAAGCTCTCAGCAGTGTCCTTGGCACAGTCTTCATTAAATATGATCACATTACCTCGGAAAGAATAACCGGTCCCTACGTTGACTAGGTCTGAGATTATTCTGCGTGCGATTTCATTTAAATGCTCATTTCACTCATCTTGTGTGCGGGACAATGCAGACGCAGCTACCAACCTTACCTCCCCCTCATCCATAGAGAGGCTAGGGGTTTTATTTGTATACATCTTTTCTCCCTGCTTTCTGACACCAAAGAATGGTCTCATTTTAATAAGATTTATATACCCCGTACTTGGACTCCAAGCTCAAGGTCAGATGACAATTCTGACAGGCCCACCTTTTCTTCCCAGAGGATTTTAAATCGTTCTGCAAACTTTCTATCAGTCACTTGCACTAGGCATGAAAATATAGCCATCTCTGCAACACGGGACAGGAGGGGGAGGCCGTTACAAAGCTCTGTAGACCGAGGTCACCATTCGGCAAGGCAACCAGAGGCCCGCTTCAATCCGAGGGCAGAAAACGTCAAGCGGAAATCAGTCCAGATGCCCCTCACGCTCCCCTCAGACATAAAAATAGGAATAGTTGAAATTGAAAATGACGTGGGAAGAATGAGGCACCATTTGTGGGAGATACAAAAAAAAACCACGAAGCCCATGAATGCTATTTGTTCCCGCTCCATTATTCACCATCTGCTGTTGACCCTTTGTCATTTGCATCCTTTTGTGTCGGGCCACCTCAGAGATTTCCCGTTTTCTGACACAGATGATGAGTTCCAAACCCAGGATGAATAGGCCATTTGCTGACCATTTGTTTCTGTAGCGAGGGTGAATGCGTGGAGCTTGTTTGCAACAGGATGACCGCACACTGCTTTCCTTCGGCCTCGGTAATGGGGAGCCTGCGAGATAATGGCCAGCCTTTGGGGGCAGGCCCATGAAACCCGCGAGCCAGGTGCATGGGATGGAGGAGGCAGGTTTCAGTTCATCCAAGGTGTTGATTCCGATTTTCCTGAGCTTGCTTCTTTAAGCAAGGCAGAAACAGAATGAGAAGGAATCAATGAGAAGAAACCCATCAGTGGAAAAGAAGGGCCACATTTACCATCCTACCTGAGCATCCTAGAGGTGATGGCCCCATGACCTGGCTAAGTGGGGGAGGTCGGGAGGAGTTCCAAGGAGCAAACTCCTCATGCCCAGGCAGCCAGAAGGCAGAAATCACTCAGTCCTGAACCAAATGCTCATTTTTGCAGTCTGAATGGCCTGGCAGCTTAGCAGGGGCGGGTGGGGGGTTGGGTGGCGAGAAATCCATCTACCTCTCAGCCTGTAAAACACCCCCGGAAACTACTTTGTTTCCTCAGGGAGGTTGGTGCCTTAAAGAAAAGGTGCCCAGGTCCGTTTGACATGCAGGGGTCAGGGCAAGTCGTGATTTAATAGATGGCAAGTGAGGGAAAAATTCAAAATGTCAATTAGGTTTTCCTGCCAGATTCCACTCGCTCTTCTGAGTCTTACCCTTGCTGTCTTCCTGATGCTTTTGATAATTATTTAATTGGTCTCCGAACTAAGTAGATGCTGTTTGAACTGTCTTTTGGGGTTATAAGAAAGAGTTACTGATGATACAGCTCTCAGATGAAAAAACACACCGAACTTTTTTCCTTCTCTCTGATCATAGAGAAGCAGTACTTTGGGTTTATTGATGGACACAAAGTAGAGAAATCAGGCAATTTCTTGTAAAATTTAATACGCCAATTTGTTTGTGTGTGTGTGTGTGTGTGTTTGTGTGTGTGTATAAACAGTCAGGTATCTAATGACAAAGGAGCAGCTTTGTAAATAACGCCTGTGTTCAGGACAGTTTAGGGTATGAGAAAGGGGGAAACAATACCACTTTATCATGTTTCAAGTACTAAGTAAGAAACAATATGAGTCTCCTAGATCTAAAAATTAAACATACCATATAAGCACCTGTTCTTTATCCCGGATTTGGTGGTTCAGTAGTAATATTGAAGTGATTTCTAGGAGAACTCTGGATCTGAACCCTTGATGGCTCCAAAGAATAGAATACCTTCCCTTTCTAAAATCTCATCTCTGTGTTGCTATCAAATGAGAAATGTTGCTCATAGCATACAAAGGATAAAACGGTGCTGTTTTAGTTTTTTGCTACTTGCCAATTTCGTAATGGTCACACAGATAGCTGTATATAATCCCAAAGCGGCAATCTATAAATGCCATGAAAAACAGGATTTCAAATCAGCTCCTCTGGAGCCCAACAGAGCTCAGCAAACCAACCACTGCCAGATCATATCCCCTGTTAGATGCCAGAGTGGTCTTTAGGGGGGCTTCTATGTTGCAGGATCCTGATGCACCTGTCCTTCTATCAGCATACTATCCTAGGTCTTTCTGGCAAACCCATCCTAGCAAGATAACGGAGGTCATCTCATAAAACGTTTTGAAACAAAAGCACAAATGGCAGTTGTGGATTATGCCTCAGGATAGAGAAATGCTCCCTACTGTCCCCCCCTGAAGCTTCCACTAACTACCCCACACAGATCTAGTTTTCCCTTCCCCTATTGTCTTGGTCCCCTGTGTGCCCTTCTCTGCGGCAGGAGTCTCACTGAATTGTCAATGGGTCCTCCACAGACTGGAAGAATTTCATGAACCAGGTCTGGTCTTGGTGTCTTCCAGTAATACAGCTCCAGGCATAGCAGGTGTTCAGTGAACATTTGTTGAAGAAATGACATTATACCAAACGTCTCTATCATCCACAAGTATTGCCTCTACTCAACCTCACTTCTAGGCAGTTCCCCTACATGTTCATTTGATGGGATGAGTACCTTCAGGGCTCGCGCTGGACCCAGGAAACCGTGTAGCCACCTTCTTTCCTCTTTGACAACCAATGTTCACTGGTTTTAACAAGATCCACTCCGTTTTGACCAAAGCTTCCTCTTCAGGGTCATTACTGCTGTTTGATTCCTTACAAGTGCCAGGACCGGTGACCTACACAAGAGCCTGTGTCCTTTGCTTTGGCCAGTTGGAAGGTGATTCAAGTGATCAGAGTATGTAAAGGAAAACCTATCAAGCATGCCTAGAATTAACCCTTCATTTATGACAACATGCTAGTTAGGATCAGGTCACACTAATGACCTACAGATACCATCTGGACTGAGAAATTCTTTCTGATCAGCATTCTCTTTCTCACCAATTTTATTAGAGTGTTACAGGTCTAGAGACTATTGCGACCCACGAGGCTCTGACAAGCAGTTGGATTTGCCACCCTGATTGGATGCAGCCATCTTTAAGACTTTTATTTTATTAGGATGTTCAACAGAAAGGTACTCAAGCCCAAGGTCACTTGTCTGTTTAACACTGTTGTAGAAAGCATTCTAAAATGGCTTCCAATGGTCCCTACCTCTTGTTGTCCACTCCTCATACAATTTACATCCTATGTATGGCAACTGGATCTAATAACTTCCTTCCAAGACCCGAACAACAGGCAAAGGATACGATCTTACCTCCCGGAATAGGTTCTAGGAGATGGATTTCGGTCTTCCTTACTCTCTCTCTTGCTGGCCTTCTCTTGTCCCATTGACTTCTTGGCTCATTCACTTTGATGAGCCAAGTTCCCAAGTTCAAGAGGTAAACGCAGCAAGCAGGAAACTGAGGTCCCTGCTCCAACAGCTTTGAGAAACTGAATCCTGCCAAAACCACTGAATGGGCATACCATTAGGTGCTGCTGCCCTGAATCAAGCCTTGAGACAATGTGGTCCAACCCAAACCTTGATTGGAAACTTCTAAAAGATCCTGGGCTAACCCCTTGATTGCAGCTATAGAGAAACCCAGAAGTTGAAGACCCAACTAAGCCACACCTCGATTCCTGACCCACAGAAACTGTCACTATTTTAAACCATGAAGTTTGTAGTCATTCATTATGCTGTTCAAGACATTCTGGTATTGGGGTGCCTGGGTGGCTCAGCTGGTAAGCGTCCAGCTTTTGGTTTCAGCTCAGGTCATGATCTCTCGTTCTGTCAGTTCGAGCCCCTTATCGGGCTCTGTGCTGACAGCTTAGAGCCTGGAGCCTGCTTCGAATTCTGTGTCCCCCCTTTTTCTCTGCCCCTCCCCTGCTTGTGCTCTGCCTCGGTCTCCCTCAAAAAATAAACATTAACAAAATATTCTGGTACCAAATCCAGTGTTTGAGGGGTGGGTATTTCCCACACCAACAAGCAATTATCTGAGGGAGGCTTCCCCACACAGCACCAAGTCATTATCCAGAACACCAGCTGAGTGTCTTCTAGTTCAACTCAATTCGGACACGATCTATCCAGACACAGCAACAGATTCCACAGGTTAAGGGCTCAGTCCTGCAAGAGAGCCCTCCACTCCCCCACTTCCAGTCACAAGCCCAAGTTGTTATCTGTGTTTCCTGCCCATCTGTCATATGGAGCCTCCAATTACCCGCTCCAACCAATCCCAAGTCCACCATGTTACCTGTACTTCCAACCAGACTGGCTACACGTCACACGTTCCCATGACCACCTCCTCAGCTTTAATTAGTTTGCTAGAATGGCTCATACAACTCAAACAGTTTTGCTTACTAGAGCACCAGTTTATTAGAAAAAGATGTCAACTCAAGAACCACCAGATGGAAGAGATACATAGAGCAAGGTCAAGAGTTCAGAGCTTCCCTGCCCTCTGTTTGCCCTTCTCCCAGAATCTCCCATGTATGCATCAACATGGAAGAAGTCTAGACTCTGTTCTTTTGGATTTTTGATCAAGGCTTGAGTACATCAGCACAACTATTTACATTATCAGCCATTGGCCATTGATTCAACCCCCACTCCTCCCCGGGGTTGGAGATACGGACTACAAGTTCCTCCCATTCTATGGTTGGGACTCTGGAAAGCCAGTCTCCATCCTCAGGTGAGCACCAAAGGTCAATTCCTTTAACCTAACAAGAACACTTATTCTTTTTCTTGCTTAGGAAATTCCAAGGGTTTTTAAAGCTTTATGCCAGAAACAGATGAGGACCAAAGATATATTTCTTATTATACATTGCAGTACCACAGCAGCCACAGAGAACTGATACAATGGTGGAATAAGAAATAGAATCCTGACCTCTTCCCTTCCATTTACCACTCCATATGGTGCAGGCCCTGGCAGCCTTGATCACCTTTAATCAGCCAGCAGACATGCATGCTCCCAAGCTCAGAATAAAAAGAGTTGTCCTTCTCCTTTGGCTAGACGAGAAACATCACAAGCATTAAAATAGCTGCAATTGATCAAAAATTAAACGGAACAAGATAGAATATAAAAAGGAACACAAGTCACTAGAGGGTTATGCTTGCAATTATCTCTGTATTTAGGGAGGTTTGGTTCTTTAAAGTTTCCTTCAGAGGAAGTTTGTCCACATTGGAGACAAAAATAAAAAATCTCTGTCTCCCTGACCTCACGGTCCCTGGCAGAGTAGGGGCCCCTCCCAACCCAGGGGGGAGTGATGAGTGGGTAAGGTGCACGAGGAGTCACCCCGCTGATCATTGGCTGTTGCCAGATCCCAGGTCTGTCTGACACTAAGTAGAAGAGTGGAGCCCGGTCCCCACATCAGGAGCGCCCTCTGCTCTCCTGCCTCGATCATCCATCATAACTGCCTTTCATGGCCTTGGCTTGGGGCCAGCCCTTCTGTCCCACCATCTTTGGAGACCGTGAACAATTCCCTGCCTTCATTTATATTGCTTTTGTGAAGTATAACTTCATCATGTTCCTCCAGAGTCTTCCTTTTCTAGGTTATATAAATTTAGCTCTTCACCCTCCTTCACGGTGTGCCCTCCAATCCTCTTGCTAGTTGATTAATTTTTCTTCATTTCTTGCACATTTGCACAGGTATACTATACACCATTATGCAGGGTAAAGGGCTGTGCAAAATAAGACAAAAGATGTTTTGAGAAAGCGGAAATTCACCGTGAGAAGTGGCAAAATAGCAAGTTTCCTTAGCCTCATTGTAAATTAACAGAAACTCGTTTGTGGAAAGGCCAGGAAAAGAAGGTCGTTTGGAAAAGGTTATGGTTTTTGAAAATGATGTTCAGGTTCTTCCTCAAGATAGGGAGTCCCAATTAAGATCAGCCTGTAAGATGGTTTCAGCATGTGCCACAGGGCTGCGGCCAGATTTATCTTCCTGTCTCGCTCCTCACTCTCCCCCCAGGCTCTGATCTCTCCCTGAGTCTCTCTCTCCTTGCACCCACCTGGATCTCCACCTACCCAAACAAGATCCAAGCCAGGAAGAGAAACAGAGGAACCACCTTCACTAGAGGTGAAGTCAAGGACACCTCTAATACCTGCTCCTGGATAATCCTTTGCCCATTCGCAAAGTTGTTCAGAGGACATATGCCCTCTCTATCCTACCCGTGAGCTTCCCAGGCCCCATATAACTGCATCCGAGTGGCACATTGTTGCACAATGGAAAATCCCTGAGGCACAATCCATCAAGTCTATGCTTTGGTTTGTTTTTCTAGAAACCTTATTTTTCTGTTAGGACTTAAAACTCTTTGTTTTGCTGGTCTTCCTCTCTCCTTGTTCCTTAATCCATTTTAGGGAGTTGGAATTGAAAATGCTTCTGCCATCAGGCTTTCAGTGTTGTCACTTCTCACATTAGGGGCCAAGGAGAATGACCATCTTCTTTCTAGACTTTCCCTCTTAAGGTAAGAGGGCAATCTGTGCTTCATTCTCCTAAGGTGTGATTGGACTCAGAGAAAATCTAGGGCATGGTAATGTGGGGTGTTTTTTTTTTTTCTAAACAAAGTTTCATGGTTATACATTTACTTCAGAATCCAACAATGTGAAGTTTTTGTTTTGCGCCGTCAAAGTGTTGTTACCCCCAAACAGTCACCTGGTCAAGCTACCCTGTGGGAGGTGAAACCATGGAAACTTCCACCATTATTTCATTATGTGTCTTGTACTCTTACGCTATTACTGGTGTTTGGGGGCTTCTCTATTTAAAAGAGGTCATGTTTATCAGTGCAGGAACCAAAATTTATTCTAGGAAATGCCCAATTGCATTATTCTAGACCCATAATGGCTTTGCATGATGAATAGGTTCTCTGGGTTTACTTCATTCTGAGCAGGTCCTAGTGTTAGGCAGCTGGTCTCAGCTGGACTATCAGATCACCAGAAGGGATAGCAACAGATCCAAGAGATCAGGGTTGACATGCATTATGCATGGCCCAAGTTCAAGCAGAGGCAAAGGAGGGGCACATAAAGGTTGTTATGTGAATTGTATCCCTCTAGAATTCCTATGTTTAAGTCCTAATTCGCAATAATTTTGAATGTGACTGTATTTGGCCTTTTTCAAGAGGCAATTAAGTTAAACTGAAGTCATTAGAGTGAGCTCAAATCCAATATGGACTGGTATCTTTGTAAGAGATTAGCACAAAGAAAAACAGCAGGCATGTACAAGCACACAGAGAAAACTGTGTCAAGAGCCACGGAGAAGGTAGCCATCTTTAAGCCAAGAAGAGAGGTCTCAGGAGAGATCAAACCTGTCAACACCCTGATCTTGGACTCTCAACTCCCAGAACTGTGAGAAGTTTCTGTTGGCTAAGCCACTCAGTCTGTGGTGTCTTAGTATGGCAACCCTAGCAGACTGAATGTCAAGGCAAGGCAACAAAGTGAACCAGCCAAGAGGGTGGTTCTTGGTGGAAACAGAACAGGAATCTCATCATTGGAGGATACCCGATGCAGATCAGAAGACACACCTGATATCAGGCCCATGGTCCATTTCCTCTGACCATTTCCTCCAACTCCTCAGCTTCCGGAGCTGGCTCTTCTAAGACCCAGAGGCCGGGACCAGCAAAAATGACCAAGCCTAATGTAGGCTTTGCCCGTCTCATGTAGGACAAAATGGATCCAGTCTTTTCCTTATGAGCAGGAGGAGGGAACTTGTCTGATCAAGAATCAAGTGCGTAGGGAAGCACAGAGGGCAGATGAACAAACCAGGGTTTCCTCCACATTAGGAGAGGACCCCACCCATCACAATGTGGACGCATTGGTGCCACAGGTTCCACAGATGGCATCTGTGGTAGGCAGAGAAACACACTCCTCCAAACGATATGCACATACCAATCCCCCTAACTCAGAAAGCTCACATGGGGACTTCACAGGTATAATTAAGGGGATGAACTTGGAAACAGTCAGATTCTCCTGGATTATTTGGGTAGACCCAAAGGAATCATGAAGGTCCTTATCAGAAAAACAGGAGGGACACAGAAGGAAAAGGACACGTGGTTATTCTATCACAGCTTGGAGCAATGCACCCTGAAGATGGAGGCACGGCTCACAAGCAGGGGAATTCTGGGAGCTTCTAGAAGCTGGGAAAGCCAAGAAAAAGCTTCTCCAGGGTCTCCAGAAGAAATGAGCCCTGTCTATACCTTACTTTAGCCAGGTCAGGCTGATTTTGGAATTCTGACTTCCGTAACTAATAAATTTGTGTTCTTTTAAGCAACCAAGTTTGTGGTAATTTTGTCACAACAGCCATATGTGACTTACACGCTGTCTTTAGGACCCCTCTCTACATCCCTCCCCCCACCCTTTTCCCTTTCCTTCCTGACCCTCCCCAATGCCTCACAACCCTGCTTCAGCAGGGCTGCCCTGGGCGGGGGGGCCGGGGTGGGGGGGGAGTGCCCTGTGGTGCTGGGAGCCTTTGAGTTCTTATGATGGTCACAACTCTGTAGGCTACTCCTGGCCCAAGAGTCCAAGTTTCAAGCAATAGCTACACTTTCCCACTCCACCTGTCCTGCCAGCCTGGACAACTTCAAAGCACACAGTGAAAAAAAAAAGGGGGGGGGGCTTGAGCCTGAACTTATATTCCTCTTAAATATGTATCAGGAAAATCCCAACTCTTTGCAATGGGCTTTACATGCTATGGGCTCCAATCTCATGCCCGTGTCAAGTACAATCATTCTCATTTCCCAGATGAAAAGGGCACATCAGAGAGACACAACACAGACCATGTCCAAGGTCACAGAAATTAAGGCTCATCTAACTCCCAAGAGTCACAAAGACAAATGCTCGTGAGGGCAGCCTCCTCTTCAGAGAGTTCTCTTAGATTTACACTTCATCTACTTGAAGAAGCTGGGCAGGAATCTCAGCATGGCCATGGTAATTTTACAGGATTTGCTTTATGTGGCTCTGATATGCACAGCAGTTTGGTCTAATGAGATCTGGAGTCAGAGAGCCCTCACTGAATACCAGCTCTAGCTCTGTGATCTTGAGGAGTATAGCAGCATGGCTATTAAAATTATACGCAACTTTCAACTCAGCACACCCATCCCTTGGAATATAGTCCTTAGAAATTAAATTAAAGGACCAATCACATAAAACTACACTTACCAGGATGATTATTACTACATATTTGTTTATAGTGAAATGAAAAAGGGAGAAAAGTGGATGCCTAACACAGGGGATTGGCAGAATAAATGGAAAATATCCACACCATGGAGTATCATGGAGCAATTCAAACAATGAGCTACGTCTATAGGAGGTAACTTAGGAAGAACTCTACAAGGTATCGTGTAGGGAGAATGAGAAACCACTGATAAAAAAAAAAAAAAAGTTTGCCATATATACTTAAGTCAGCTACAAAACCCCAATGCTTAAGAATATATAAGCAAGGGAATGAAGATATTTAAGGATACCAGGCAAATTTCAATATACATTCTTAATTTTATAAATTACAACTGCAGTAAAATAGCATTAGATAAATAACTCTCTAACAAGATAAAATCTTCCTATCATAATCCCAAAGCTAGCATTATGCTTAATGCGAAGCACTAGAAACATTACCATTAAAGTCAGAAATGGTAGTTGATGCTGTGCTAGAAGTAATGGCCAACAACTAGGTAACAGAAAATTATTATCCTAATTCTAGAAATTGGAAAGGAGCAGGAAAAATTATTTGCAGATGGTATACTTGGCAAATGAAAACTACAACCAAAAAGCTACCATAACCAGTAAGAAATTCATAAACACTTGAGAAGTATAAAATAAATACATTATCTTTCACATATACTATATATATGATATATATGCACATATACACAACCACATAGATAAGGCTTTAGGAGTATCACAACCAAATCAGGAATTAAAATAATACTGTACAGGGGCCACAAGAAGAGAAACTTCGCAGTACACCTCAAGATTAAAATTTTTGAGAGACAGAGAGAATGAGTGAGCAGGGGAGGGGCCGAGAGAGAGAGGAAGAGTGAATCCCAAGCAGGCTCCACACTGCCAATGCAGAGCCCATCATGGGGCTCAAACCCATGAACCAGCAGATCATGACCTGGGCCAAAACTGAGAGTCAGACGCTTCATCAACTCAACCACCCCACACCCCTAAAAAAAAAAAAAAAAAGGCTTTTTAAAATGGGTGGCTCAGTCAGTTAAGCGTCCAACTTCAGCTCGGGTCACGATCTCATCGTTTTTGAGTTTGAGACCTGCATGGGGCTCTGAGCTCATAGCTCAGAGTCTGGAGCCTGCTTCAGATTCTGTGTCTCCCTTTCTCTCCCTGCTGCTCCCCTACTCATGCTCTGCCTCCCTTTCTCTCAAAAATAAAAATAAACCTTAAAAAAATAAAAAATAAAAATGACAATGTGCACCATGACCTAGAGGCAACTTTTCCAAAACCTAATTTGTAGGTTTAATATACCCCAATACTTACAAGTTTAGTCTAAGAAAAGCTCCACAACTCGAGAATCTGATTCCAAACCTTATATGGAAAGAGGAGTTGGAATAACCAGGAAAACTCTGAAAACCAACAATATGGGGGGAAGTGGGAGGGGTATGGAATTAGTCACACTAGATGTTCCAACATGTTTAAAACCTTTAGTTATTACAAGAGAATAGTGATCTACCAAGAGACTGAATAGAACAGAATACAAAGTCAAAAAAAAGGCATATACAGACCCATCTGTAGCAACTTGAGTGTATGATCAAGAAGGAATCTCACATCAGTCATGAAATGATTCAATAAAACATACTAGAATTGGAGAACTACCTAGAAATACATAAAACTAGATGCATGCTTCAATCCCCCCACTGTGGGATTGTTTCCAAATGGACACAAGACTTCTATGCCAACACTGAAATCAAAATCCAGACCAAAACATGGGAGATTTACTTTTTAACATTGGAGCAGTCATGATCTAATGAGAACTCCCACTTAGAAGAGACAAAAAACTGGTCAACTTGCCTCTTTAAAAAAAAAAATAATTTCTCCATGGGAAAAACCTACTTAAGGTCAAAAGACAAGAGAGAAACTAGGAAAAAGTACTTGTAACTCCCATCACTAAAAGCTAACTCCCTAATACATAAAAGGGAACCCAATAGGAAAAAAATGGACCAAGGGTATGCACAGATATTGCCCTAAAAAGAAAACTGAATTATCTTTCAAACATGAAAAGATATTCAACTTCATCTTAGGATAAAGAATTTCCAAAGACCTGGGACATCTGGGTGGTTTAGTCGGTTGAACATCCGACTTCGGCTGCGGTCATGATCTCACCATTCCTGAGTTCAAGCCCCACATTGGGCCTGGTACTGTGAGCTTCAGATCCCCTGTCCCCCTTGCTTTCTGCCCCTCCCCTACTTGCACATGCTCAAAAATAAAGTAAAAAAGAGGTAATTCAAACTACCCGGACTTGCCAATTTTCATCTATCAGATTGGCCAAAAAAAAAAAAAAAAAAAAAAGCTGAAATTTGATAAGAACTGTTGGCAAAGCTACAGGAAAAGACACGTTCAGTGCTGCTTGCAAGAGGGCAAGCTGGCCAAGTCCGTGGAGGACAGTCGGGCAGAATCTACCAAAACTACAAGTGCCTGTCTTTACCTCTGATCCAGCAATCCACCCCAGACACAGTAGCACTTGAAGTTAACACACTGGGACAGGGGAGGGTCTGTGTATTTCAACATGGTCTGCAAGAGCAAAAAAAAAAAAAAAAAAAAAAAAAAGGAAAACAAAATGCCAAATTAAGAACTGGTTAATTATGGAATTCACTTTTAGAAAGAAAATTGAAACAGTGCAGCCCTTTAAAAGGAAGTCTCATGCTAGGATTTGTGAAGGTCTACAAAATATAGTCAAGTTGGGGTCAGGCTGAGGCAAGGCCTAAGATAGTGTGCACAAACAGCCTTGAGTGTAAAAATAGAACCATATCCATGTATGCATAAAAATGCTCCAGAAGAAGGCCTAGATTAAGAACAGGGCTGCTCTAAAAAAAATTGTTTTTCTGGGTGAATCTACTACCTATTCAAAGAGATTTCAGAATTTTTCCATGTTGATTTTTTGTCAAAAGCATACATTATTTATAAAATAAAAAGGCATTTTTATTTTGAGAAAAAAAAAAACCTTTGACACGGGAGAAGTGCCTCTCGGTTCTGGTTCCACCTGCAAGTAGCTGGGTGACTTTGGCCAAGATAGGGAACCCTTGACACGTGACCCCTGAAATGCACCTAACACCTCCCCCGGGGTTGTTTTGACAATTTGCCACGGTGAGGACCTTCAAGGGTTGGCCCCAGAGTAAACCCTCAATAAATAACACTTTTTATTCCCTCGCAGGGTTGCTCTGGAAAGAAGGACAGAAAATAAATGGCGAAAGCCACTGGGGCAGAACAGGTGCCTCATGAATATTCATGCCTTCCCCTCGGCTTCCACCTCCCGTATGGCTCACCTCACGATAGGCCTCATTGCAGTCAAGTATTTCCCACATCTCAAAAGAGTTCCAGAATCATCTTTTTTTGACAGTGTGCCGTCATAAAGACAAGGACACCAAAGGCTGGAAATAATGATAAATTACTTGCTTCAGACACCGTTCACCCTTCTTAGAGACAACTTGCCTAATAATTGTCAACTGCCAGACGGGTCCCTGAGCAGCTTGGCTAGCAGTGGAATTATAAAGGCAGCTGAGGAATCCTGGTGATCAAATCCCGATGTAAGTGACCAGTTACATTCAGAAATTTTGGATTTCCAACCTGCTAAAATTTAGAAGATCTGCAAACTTAAGTAACCCATGCTTTTCAGCCTCCTTTCCCCCCCCCGCCACAACGCCACCTCAAAGTTACCATTTGAGTCGAACGATCTTCGATTCAGCCTAAGGACAGATCATACCTCAGAGTAGGAGACTGGTCACTAATTTAATGTTCATTAAGTACCTGCTAAGTACAGAACAGGAGGTTGGTCTCTGCCTGTGGTATGAAGAAAGTGAATACAAGTTATGGGGTTCCTTTGAAAGCAGAGCTAATACTTTAGAGCAGGACGACCAAGGTCATTCATTGTAGCTGTGTTGATTTAAGATTTTTTTTTTTTTCTGCGAGCAGGGATTATACCAACGATTTATTTAAAAGAGACAGGAAAGACTAACCTACTTGGGAGCCCTAGCTTCCAAATTCTTGCCAGTTACAAGTAACTCATGTTGACTTTTTCCTCTTTCTTTTGTGTGTATGAGAACAATGGCCTGTGATTTTTTTTGTCACCTAAGACCAGGTGACTGTGACTGCATCTCCCATCCCTGCAGATGGGGCCGAGAGGCGGCAGGGTCAGAGCCCAGCCAAGTCTGCTTTGTGCTGCTACAGCAACAGGACCTCGGGGTTGAGCCTCAGGGTCAGTTGGATGCCATGGTCAGGTTTCAGGGCATAGAAAGGGACCGCGTGGGCCAGGTCCAGGGTTCCAGGGAAGTGTTAGCTCTCATCCTCTGGGGTCATGGTGGCACTGCACCTGAGGACTTCCCCGTGTGCCCGGAGAACAGGACAGCCCAGGCTTCCAAGGGGGTGCTTGTAAGCACTGAGCCCCATGTTCTGGCCAACCTCTTTTTGTGCCATCTTCAGCAGGCTGAGCATCACAGAACCCATTGGTCACACATAGGCCGTCCATGGGCACATCACCCATGGACAAGCCCAGGAGGTAGCTCTTTGCCTCTGGGGCTTTCTGGGACAGTAGGAGAAGAGGCTCCTGAAATAGGACGGCCACATGCTGGCCATGGCAACTCCCATGTCCCGCAAACAATCCTCCACCTGCCCTTTGCCAACACAGAGGCCTGCTTACGGTCCCCCAGCCTTCAGCGTCTTGATGTTCTCCAGCAGGGGCTTAGCCAGGTTGCCCAGCAGCTTTCCCTGTGGGACCTCCGGCTCCTGGCTGCAGTTTCCCCAGTCGTCCATCAGGATGAAGGCTTGTGGGCCCCAGTCAGGGCCAGTTCCAAGCTGGCCTCATCCTCCTGGTCTCCCTGCACCACGTCTGCACTGTGCACCTTCCGCTCCTCTGCTGCTCTATGCCCAAGGGCCCACATCCTCACTTCCAACTCGCATATTCTGGCACATCTGGGCCACAGAGCCTCCCTGAGCACCTGTGCCTGCAAATGCCACCACCAGTTTCCTGCCTGCCTGGAGAGCTGAAGGGGGAAGGGTGGTTCCCCGAGGCCTGGGGGCTGTGGGACCCACGGGGTCGGCTACAGGGGCCTGGGCGACCCCGCACGCACACTGTGTGGGCCAGATGGCCAGCCAGCCAGGAGACCAGACCTCTGTGACTCTCGGCCTCGATGCCCCATCCCCCGCACAACCCCTCCGAGAACTTGGCCCCCACCCCCTAGCCAGTCTCCGGGCTGGAGCTAACTGCTCCCCACCACCCCCAGAGGGGGGAACTGATTTTTAAATCATTCCCATTTGTTTAATAAGGGAGCTCTTCTGAGAGTGTTTACCGTGGAATACTTTATAGGCAGAGTTTAATTAACATTTGAAGCCATAAATCTCTTTCAAATAACATACTCTAATTCAAATCTTATTTGGCAGCTGCAGGGAGAGAGCAGTCAGGAGTGAGGACCGGTGGCAGGCACGGTCACGCACTCCCACACCCCTTTAACACGGGCATCCGGTCCCGCTTTACAGATGGCGCCAGGGAGGCTCAGGCACAGGGGAACAGGCCAAGTCT
The DNA here is from genome assembly GCF_027475565.1 of Acinonyx jubatus. Classification (NCBI taxonomy): domain Eukaryota; kingdom Metazoa; phylum Chordata; class Mammalia; order Carnivora; family Felidae; genus Acinonyx; species Acinonyx jubatus. Next base: position 84,202,543 of record NC_069391.1, on the reverse strand, counting down.
CCCCGAGCAGTATGCAACCGCAACCCCGATCTACTTGTTGCAGGGCACTGGCCCTTTGTCCCCCCTCCCCCCTAGTTCCCCCTTGCATTTCACAGCAGCCATTAGTGAGAACAAAGGCCAAAGCTAACCATGCCCATGGCACAGAGAGCATTGGAGACTGGCCCCAGAGCAACCCAGCTCCTTGGCATGCCCAGCCGCGTGCAGGGAACGGACAACAGGCCCAGGCTGTGATTTTAGATTTCACACCCTTAGGAAGTGTGACAGCTGAGGGGACGCAGTCTGCTTTCCAGGTCTTTGAGAAGGACCACTCAGCAAAAGGTTATTTAGCGAGTCTGGAACCACCCGCATTGACAATTTCACCGCATTTCATACCCCAGATTCAGGGTCCTCCATCGGCCACGTCCTCTCTGGGCCCATCCATGGTGTGTGCTTCTGAGGCTACTTTTCTGCGACCTCCTGTCCCCCCAGGAGTTCCTTACTTCTTTGGTCAAGGTTGTAGCCATTGGATTTTTGTTGCAGACTTCGGTTATCATAGCCTGACTGATTTTTTGCTTAGATACTAAACATTTTAGAAATCCCAGGGCAACTTGGGAGAATTTCCAGGTTGAACTTAACACAAGACAGTTTCATAGGAAGTCCTCCTAAGATCATTGACTATGAGGGGTTATTAACAATCCACTTAGTACGAGCAATGTAATCCTATTGTTTTCTGACCATAGACAAGTGCACGCCCCATCTTCCTCTGCGGGCCTGTTCTCTAGAACCAGGGACTGTTCTCTAGAACCTGTTTTCTAGAACCACAAACTGTTCTGAAATGAATGGTTTTAGCTCACATTCCTTAGAAAGTAGAGTCAGAACCAAAGATCATGTGCCAATACTTTTTGGAGCCCGGTGACAATAAAGGAAAATGGAGCGGAGGCACAGAAGAAGCAATGAAAAGGGGTAACGGGATAGGTCATCGCTGGACACCATTTGCCATGTGGCCAATCAGTCAGCAGGGTACCTGCTCAGCCATGTGGGACAACTCCATATAGGTGATCCTATGGAAAAGTCCATTGTAGAGACAGAAAGAGAATTTATCTGCTATCCCCTTCCCCTCACTCATCAGTGTAAAAAAAAAAAAAAATGCCCCGCAGGTTGACTTGGGGGGGGGGGGTCTTTGTCTTTTCATCAGGTACTTGGAAAACTGTCAGGTGGTTCAGTGCCTCAAAGTGCCAACAGGAGTCAGAGTCTCGGTAGGCTTTACTGTTGGAGGACAGCCAACAGGGCTCACAGGGAGTCAATTGACCATAAGAGTAGCTTAGGCAGAACCATGTAGCGTATGGATTAGCAGATTGATGAGGTCCCAAGAGTTAGAAGAGGTACCAAAACTAGGTCTCATGAAGAATCCGAAGCCGGACGCTTTCATTTGTTCACTTATTACACTCCTAGACAGTGTATAGGATCTTGGGATTACAATTGAAGTCTTTACTGCCATCTGGAAACTTTGTCTACTGAAGATACCAAAATAAACCCTTTGCGTAGTATTCAGGACGATACCATGGGTTAAAAAAAAAAAAAATAGCTCTCAAGAGGAAGAACTCCAACCACGTAAGAGAATTTGGCAAAAGGTGTTCCCAAAGAAAACCATCATTAACTGCATCCTGTCTTGTTAAAAAAAAAAAAAAAAGAAAGAAAAAAAATCAAAGTTTCTAATTATAAAGGAAACTCAAGAGCTCATCTGGTGAGCCTTACTTCAATCAACCAAGCTTTTCTTTTCCTGAGACCTAAGTGAGGTTGAGTCCCACCCAATCCCCACCCACCCCAGTCTCCACCACATTCTCTGGTGTTACTAACCACTTCCACTCTCCAGATCAAAGACATTACAGGTCTCAGAACTTTTGTCAATAAAATTCCCCACCCCGAATGCCCTTCTGTGTCAGGCAGGATAGACTAATGCTGTGGTACCCACTACCGAAAAATTCATGGCTTTCAAAAATGATTTATTTCTGTTCATTGTAGTCATTCAAGAAGCCTGACAGATGGAAGTTTCATCTTAACGTATGTTTCCCCAGTTTCTTTAGCAGTAGAGGGAAAATGATAAATCACATACTGGCATTTAAAGCTTCTACCCAGAAGTGACACTCCTTCCTTTCACATTTCATTGGCTCAAGCAGAGTACGGCCACACTTAAATTCAAGAGTCAGGGGTATCCTATTCTAGCCTGTGCCAAAGAGAGAAGAATCAGGAATTCAATGAGTAGTCAATCGGGACGTGAATGAGGCGTCCTAATGGATCATCTTTTCCAAACTTCACCCATCAAATTCCTCCTCGAAATCCTAGATTCAGGTCAGGTATTATCCATTCAGAGAGGCCTCCCATTCACCCCAACCTCCAGGCTAGTGAAGGAGACCTCAGAGGCACCCCAGACACTTACCTCAACTTTTGCACCACCAACACTGCATAGACACGATCCCCTGCTTGCCTGTCTCCCACATAGCACTGAGTGTTCCCCTGTGACAGCAACCCTTCCTCCTTTGCCCCGTGTGCTCGGCACCCAGCCTAGCACCTGCTAGATAATAGACACTCCACGCGTGTTTGTTGAACTGAACAAAATTGACACGACAGGACAGAAAATAAAGCTTCCTTCTTATAAGGATCCACTGTGCCAGAGTAAGTGAAGCATTACACAGTGTTATAAGCATTTTTCAATGCCAGTCTCTTCTCTCCCACTGTTTGTCAAATTAAAGTGACACATTCAGGTGATAAAAAGAACTCCCCTTGGGCAGAGCCTAAATATAAACATTCCAGGAAACTTTCGCCCTCCTCTGTTTTGCTAGTCGAGTAAACCTTGCAGAAGTCCTCAAGTTTTGTGGGGTTTTTTCCTCTCCCTAAGCAGAGTTCAGCAAGGAGGTAGGGCCTGGATCGGCACAATAGCTCATTTCCCCAGTTCTTGACGAAAATGTAAATCAGGTCATAAGCAAAAGTCATTTGGAAATCTGATTTCTCTGTGGGCTCGACTACTCTTCTCTGCCAAGTGGGAGAATCCCACGAGCGCTGGGCCTGCCTTGTCTGTGCTGTTAAGAAAGAAGGAGAAAACGTACTTACAAACTTCCACAAGCTTGGGTCAGAAACACTCAGGCCAAGTGCACTGCGGGGCTGAGCAGAGCCAAGGACAGCTTCGCGGGGGCATCCGGCGAGTGGCCAAGAAGCACAGGCGTCTTGCTACACGGACCACGAGCTCTTCGCAAGCAGACTGAGGGGCGGCTCCGGGGCCCTTTTATGCAAGATGTGGTCCACGGACCAGCAGCATTGGTATCACCTGGGGCCTGAGTAGAACTTCGGAATCGCAGCTCCCCACCCTACACCTGCTGAATCAGAACCCACGTTTTCGGCAAGATTCCCAGGTGACTCTCCTGTACCTTAAAATTTGAGAAGCACCGAGCGGGGCTCTGAACACACGTCCCAAAGGAGTCCAGAAAGCATTAGGACAGCGGTGCCCATCACTGTCCCCACCTGTCACTTGGAGAGAGATAAACACTCCTTGATATTCATTGTTGAGGAGATCAAAGAGGGGATCGAAGGTGGCGAGTGATCCCGGTGTCTCCGAGGAGCTCGGGGCCAGGCCGTCTGTGGACAGCTCTCTCTACAGTTATGGGTGGTGGTCGGCCAGGTTGCAAAGATGGACAGCCAACTCGCCGTGGGGCGACCCAAGAGAGCCAGAGATACCGCAAACCATTTCCCAAGGCCCCACAGGCTTCCTGGCTCTGACACTGCAAGCTGCAGCTGGCGTCTCATTCGCAGCCTTCCCAGTAGGGAAGGGGAGGGCCGGGTAGGGGGCCATGGAATTTGCTAGCTGCTGACAACCTCAAGCCATTATTCTCCCTTCACAAAGGCCAGGACTCTTGTGTCCTTGTTTATTCTCTCACCTGACTGCTCTTTGTCTGATTTTTACACTCTCTCCTTCCTGCCTGCCCTCCCTCTCCACAACCCTTCACAGCTCTTTGGTTTCCCGGTAACGTGACTTGTTCTGTGATAGGATCTCGTCTAGTCCATCGTTTTGCCCTTTCTTGGTCGGCTATTTTCATCAATGCCATTCCATCCGCCCTGAGATGAAGGCATTTCTCTAACGGCTCCTGTTCTCTTCACCTTCTTGTGCGGCATTATCACGGCAAAGAGTCTGTAGTGTGGTCTTCTGCACGATGACTGATACTGACCCACTGCACATAGTGACTTAAGAGAAACTTGCATGCTAGGCCAGGCATGCGTACAAATCTGGCTTCATGGATTATCTCTATTCTCCCCTGTCTCCTCAATCCCCCCATCGTCAGTGGCAACGGGCCGGCAGCCTGCAATGTGTTCAAATCTCCTCCATCTCCAAACAGAACTTTTCTTAAGACTCTTCTCCCTGAAGCACACCTGACCCCACCTCCGTTCTTCCTCATCCCAGGTGCCCTGAACTGTCTTCTCTGCCTCCATTTCTCATTCTTATGAGCTAGCAGCTAACGGAAGTTGTGCCTACACTCCCCGGCTGGGAATCTAGTGATGCCAGACAGAACTGGCAGATAGAACTCCAGATGAACTCCAGATAGAAATCGAGAACAGACCTTGCCCCTTGCCCTTGGTGAGAGAGACCTGCCTTATTTCAAGTCATTTCTTACCTGCTGAAATTGTATACCCAACTGCATGGCGCCTCCTGGTGATTTTGGACCACAGTCATGGTTTTCCTTGCTCCCTACCTGTGACCCTATCAATTTCCTATGTAGATGTCTTTTCCCTGTTAGCATCTGATGAGGTCTGCCCGCCTCTTAAGACCCAGCTCGGATCATCTTCCTTGGTGGGACCTGAAGCCTTGCCTCACCTTCTCGTTCTAATGTCATAGCCACACCTCCATCTCATTCATTGCCGTGTATTTACATTTCTGCAGTGTGAGCTTCTTGGATACTTGGGTGTTTATTCTATTTTCTTTATATCCGAGGCTCTAATAGAATGCCTGACATGTGCACAAATGGTCATCAAATTACATTTCAAATGGACTCCAATTTCTTTTCTGTTTATCGCATACTGTGGTTTCAGATTCATAAGATGTCAAGAATTCAATCCGGAGAGTCATGTCCAGAGATGCGGCCGCCAGAAAGCGTGCCATGGCTACTGGGGAGGGGGGGGGGGCGCATGCAGTCCTGGATGGGCTCCAGCCTCCTGCGAGAAAGCGGGTCATGGAGAAGCACCAGACCTCTTAGCCATGACTTTCCTGTCCCCATCTGCTTTGGATTTGATCTGCTGAAAAAGCAACTTCCCTCATCTCCTCAGCTGGTAGAGATTCCCCTGGACGATTGGATCATTTGGAAAGTAGAAATGCTGGACCTGTCCTCATTTCAAATACCTGCTGAAAATCAGGCCAGACTGGAGTGGGCAGTGGTCGGGGTTCAGCACTTGAGGAATTCCTAGAGAACCATGGATTATTCTCGCTTGAAACTTCATGTTTGCTTTATGGAGCAGAGGAACAGAAGCAGGCTGTGGGCAGCCCCTCACAAAACTGCTTTGGTCTCCTTGCTCTGTATTGCTGATGCAGCTGGCCTAACTTCATGTGTATAGTTCCCTAACTGCACTGAGTCTAACTGTCCAGAGCCATGCTGGAAACAGAGCTGAGAATCTGAAGGGCTCAGATCTGACGTTAAGTCTGCTGGGGTGGTCACTTCTCAGCCGACACAGGGCCTCCAGGTGGGCCACTAGGAGAATCAGCCAGAGTGTTTTACTTGAAAAGGGGCCTCGGTACCCACCGCAGCTGCCCCAAAGCCAAGGCGGGCCACAATGAGCCCTTGGCATGTGCATGAGTCCAAAGGGGGTATGTGGGAGTTTTCAAACTTTGTGATGCTCTAATCAACTCTGTCTTGTGGCTAGACCTCACGGGAGCTTTCCTGCTTCCAAAAGAAGATATGTTTTCTTCCGACATCTCATGCTGAAACTACATCATCATGACATGACCGTGAAATGAACAAAACTTTTGCTAAAAATGACTTGGTGTTTGTGTGTGAGCAAGCACGTTGCGATCATAGTGCCATCTATGTAAATAACTGGAGTGTTGTTGTTTTTTTTTTTTTTTAAGTATCGAAATACTTGTATTTTTTCCCAGAGCAATAGACGCATGCCTATTTAATTCTGAAATCTTATTTGTTACAACGTGAGATATACCGAGAGTTATTCGGTGCATTAAAATTTCAAATCCAACAAAACGGCACGCACTTAGAAAGCATTCATCTATGCCTCTGCAATCCTCAGGAGGAGAATGAAAATAACAATCAAGGAAGCAGGCTTCCATTGCAAAGAGTACCTCTTACTCTCGTTCAAAGATTTTCTGAAAAAGTGGGAAATAAACGTGACAAAATTGAAACTGATGCAAGTAAGCCTGCATAAGATATTCCACACACACACGACGAAATCAGAAGAGTCAAAGGCATGCTGGTGATGATGTCTTTGAGACAAAGCTATAGCTTGCTGTCAATAAAAAGATTGTGCTTTGTGCAGAAGGAAAAGCTTTTCAGAAACGCCTTCTCAGAATTGTCAGCAAGAGATGACATTACATGAAAATGTGAAGTCAGAGGAAAATATTTGGAGTCAGTTTTTAACTAACGTCACCACTATCCCTGCTGCAAAGAATCAGAGTATCAATAGCTAGAAAATTTGTACCAAAGTATTGTCATCATGACAGTGATTATATATATATATCTCTTATATTAAAAAAATAATATATTTAATTTATTTAAATTCAAGTTAGTTAACATACAGTGTAGTGACACTGTATATTTTCAATGTACACTTAATGTAGACATTTTAGTAATATTTAATGTATTTAAATCAATATTTAATTCAATGTAGACTCAATGTAGACTTTTTAGTAATATTTAATTTGTAACTTTTCATGGTTGACAAAGTTTTTCCTTTTATATAGCATTTTTGAATATTACTCCATTTTATTAATTATATTGCTAATAAGAGATTTTGGAATATCAATGTATTTTTAATATGCATACTTTAAAATTTTTACATTTTTACTTGTTTTGGAGTGCATTTAATTTTCTTTTAATTTTTAAGTTTATTTATTTATTTTGAGAGTGACAGAGACAGCACAAGTCAGGGAGGGGCAGAGAGAGAGGGAAAGAGAGAATCCCAAGCAGGCTCTGCAATGCCAGCACAGAGCCCAACGTGGGGCACGAACCCACAAACCGTGAGTTCATGACCTGAGCTGAAACCAAGAGTCAAACCCTTAACCAACGGAGCCACCCAGGTGCCCCTAATTTTTTAAACAGTTACATATTGAATATTTGGTTTTACTTTTTATTTCATGAACTCTGAATACATTAAAAAACCATAAAATGCCGGAATCAATACTAATATTTCAATGTTATGCAAAGTAATACCGAATTACTGAGACTGGCATTTTACTTTGGTATTGTAATCACCAAATAACAAGACAATAAACAAACCCCTAATCACACAGACACACACACTTTAGAGGGACCGTTCAGGACTTAGGGTTTCTGTATCTTTTTCCCTTATGTGTCAGTTTTAACCATTTGAATGCTGAAAGAAGCTCCTACAGTTTATCAAAATTAGGGCTATTGCTCCAATCTGGGGAAAACCGTGAGCTAGATTCTCTTGTGTCACGATGACATAGAAATTCTCAGATATTAGGAGAGAAAAGCTGGCAGAAAAGAGTCGCACTGTGTGTTTTGGCTCTTGATAAATGTGGAGCAAGCCACACTCAAATGTGATGGCTTTCCTCTGGACCTCTGGGCCTGGCCGCCTTCCCTGCCTCAGTGAGTGCCCGGGAGCCGATCAGCTCTCTCTATGGCTCCGGGGTGCTGACCTCTGAGAGGGTTTCCCTTCCCACAGCCTTCTGCTCTGCAGGAGGACCCCGGCCCCATTCCAAGAGGGGCATGTGTTCGGATTCCTTCTTGTGCTCTCCTGGGGGCGGTCCCCGGGGGCCTGTGAATATCAATGAGAACCCTCTCAATGCATTAAATTTCTCTCTATTCTTCAACAGCAACATTAAAGGCACAAAGTATAGTTTCTCAACAAAGACGGAGACCTTTTACTGGGCATTTGCTGATATCACAAGTTTTCTCCTCTGGAGTCAGAGTCTCAGCCTGTCCTGGGGAGAGGGAACTCGTTCAAAGGTCGGCAAGTGCGGGCCGCCTGGGCGGCCCTGTCGGTTAAGCTTCTGACTCTTGGTTTTAACTCAGGTCACGACCTCATGGTTGGTGAGTTCAAGCCCCACACCGTGCTCTGTGCTGGCAGCTGGGATCCTGCCTGAGATTCTCTCTCTCTCCCTCTCTCTCTCTGCCCTTCCCCCACTCGCAGGCACATTCTCTCTCTTTCTCTCTCTAAATAAATAAATAACCTAATTTTTTTTTTTTTTAAAGTCAACAAGTGATTCGGCCAGGTTCAAGCCCCAGTCTAGCTGCTGAGGGAGGCTCATGTTCTGCCCACTCCATCAGTGGTTCCCGGACGGCAGCATGTATCCAAACACCCTGGAGGGCTGAGCCCCAGCCCCAGAGGTGGGGGGCGGGGGGCACATTTGTGTTTCTAATAAGATCCCAGGTGAGGCTGGGGCTGCTGGTCCTCAGACCACACTTGGAAGCCCTCTGCCCCACAGCCAGGGGTCCCCCAACTCGAGGGGGAGCTTGTTAGGAGAGCCCCAAGCCCCAGCCACTCCCAGGTGATTCTGAAGTAGGCGACCCACAGGTGACATTTGGAGGAAATTACACCTCGCTCGCGGTAGCCACCGGGAAATACACAGTAATTCCAAGCAGCATGGCCAAAATACAGGTCTAATTACAAGTTTAAAAATAATTAGAAGTGAAGGGCACAGAACAAATAATGTTGAAGAAGCGGTGGTAGGAACCAAAGGCGACGTTTTTGCCAAGGAAGTGTCCGAGCCAGAGCTAGCTACATAGTGTGCGCGGTCGAATGCAACAATGAAAACCTGGGGTCCTTTGTGCCAAAATTAGGAAAAGTGTGACATCAGTGGTGCTAAAATATAAAACTTTTTTCCTTTCTTTCTCAGTCTCTCAACTTGTCACGGAGTTTTTGATTTGCTATTTAATGACATTCTAAGTAAAGTTTAAAAATTATATTGTTGGCATGAATTCTACTGTTCATCTTTGTATTGTGCAAAGGCAGGGTTTTTTTTAATTTTTTAATGTTTATGTATTATTTTTTGAGAGAAAGACAGAGCGTGAGTGGGGGAGGGGCAGACAGAGAAGGAGACCCAGAATCTGAAGCAGGCTCCAGGCTCTGAGCTGTCAGCACAGGGCCTGACATGGGCCCGAACTTCTTAACTGTGAGATCATGACCTGAGCCGAAGTCCGATGGATGCTTAACCGACTGAGCCACCCAGGCGCCTCGGCCATGGCCAGTTTTAAATACAACTTTAAGAGCATCTAATTAACATACAGAATCACCAACATTGCACCATTCATATTTTGGAGGTTGTACATGTGTATGTATGTAATTCATTAAAAAAATTTTTTTTAACGTTTATTTATTTTTGAGAGAGACAGAGCATGAGTGGGGGAGGGGCAGAGAGAGGGAGACACAGAATCCCAGGCAGGCTCCAGGCTCTGAGCTGTCGGCACGGAGCCCAATGCAAGACTCGAACACGAACTCGTGAACCTCGCAATCGTGACCTGAGCCGAAGTCGGACGCTTAGCCCACTGAGCCACCCAAGCACCCTTGTACTTCATTCTGACCAGAACAGTGGAAACACTGCACAAAACTAACTGAACTCTTAGGCTTTCACTTCTTGCTACTTGCTGGTTCTACCTTCAGCCTGTCGATGAGGAAGGAAAGGACCAAAGGAAAAAGAACTCTTGCCTTTTCCTGTCATATATCATTTTCAGCCAAACTGGTTGGCTAATATAATACCATTAGGTGTCGTGAAATGGTGGCCTGAGTTTATAAAGTCACATGGATAAGGAAGGGTACGATGGGATTCCTTCGTTGTTCTTGGTTTTTAGAAAACCACTGCCTTCCTTCTGGGTTGAAATAAATTCTGTTAGAGCAGAGCATGTGTCTTCTCAGACTCCCAGCGCCTCCACTCTGTTTGGGGGCTCTTACCTTGTACTCACCTTGAATTCTCTTGCATCGTGGGCTGACCAGAATTCTATGCTCATGAAACATCTGGAACATAATGTGCAAGGAAGGGAGACACGCACATTGCATGCCTCGTGTGCATACCCCACTGTTCCATCAGGCTTCACGTGCAAAACACAAGTTCAAGGATAGGGGTGTTAAGTACCTCAAGACAGTTAACAGCAAAGCATGAGCCCAAGCACGGGGCCCTTCTGACCATGGATCCCTGAGAGTAGATGACCACAAAGCCAGCTCCAGTTTGGGTATTTGAATGAGGAATCATAAAATGGGAAGTAATAAAGAAATTCCAGGCCAAGAGAGTCGGGTGGGATGGACAGAAAAAGGTACACATTCAGGATGGTGAAAATGTAGGGGAAATCATGCTCTATGGCAAGACAGAGGTCCTTCCTGTTGGACCTATATCACTGCAGAAGGGACAGGGCTCTAGCTGACTTGGAATAGTTTATTCTCTTTATTATTATTATTATTATTATTATTATTATTATTATTATTATCTTTATTTTTGAGACAGAGAGAGAGAGCAGGGGAGGAACAGAGAGAGAGGAAGACACAGAATCCAAAGCAGGCTCCAGGCTCTGAGCTGTCAGCACAGAGCCCCATGCAGGGCTTGAACCCACAAACCACAAGATCATGACCTGAGCAGAAGTCTGACGCTTAACCAGTTGAGTCACCCAGACACCCCAGAATAGTTTACTCTCTTGAGAAAGGTGTTCCCAATGATGAAGCAAGGCAGTTTTTCCCCTTTTCTTCTATTAAAAACAAAAGCTTAAACTCATACATAAGAATAAAAATAAATGTGAGATTTTATTGTATTACAATTTTGTTTTTTCTCGAAAGCAAGAAACCTTCCCATGAAAAGTTATATATGTTATTGATCTGTGTAATAAAAGTATCAGAAGATAATTTTCACCTTTGGATGGCCTAGAGGACATTTTAGTTTCTCTAATGAAATTATAAGGAAATATTTCCACTTGTTTGTTAGTTTTTATATGAAACTATGTTTATTAAATCATACTGTTATTACTTTCTCTCTCCCCTTGGTTATTACTGTGAAATACTGAGGCACAATGCCCACTATGTTGGGAATTGTTTAGTAACATAGCTAATATTTTATGAAAGAATAATATATCATTGCTTTTCAAATAACTATCACATGAGCTAAAATTAGACCTCATATCTACTTGTGTTATCCAAATTAGCATAAGATTCTTATCAGAGAACCATTACCTAACTTTATATAAAATACATTCACTTTTTGTCTTGAGAGTAGACATTGTATGTTACAGATTAAAATAATATTGTAAGAGCTCATTATTTAGTTTTTCAATATAAATTTAAATTGTCATACCTACTGCTTTGTAATTTGTAATTTTTGTCTTTTAAGGTACACAGTTAACACGACGAGGTTCAAAACTGACTTCTTTCTTTTTTAATGTTTATTTTCGAGAGAAAGAGACAGAGAGAGAGCAGGGGAGGGTCAGAGAGAGACACACACACAGAAGCCGAAGCAGGCTCCAGGCTCTGAGCTGTCAGCACAGAGCCCAATGTGGGGCTCAAATTCACAAACTCCAAGATCAGACCTGAGCTGAAGCTGGACGCTTAACCAACGGAGCCACCCAGGATCCCCAAAACTAACTTCTGATATTTGAGATGAAAGTATGTTTTGTAAACTTAAAACTCTTAATGTTACATTGAAATTATATAAAAAATACATTAGTACTTTCCACTGCAAAAAACGCAACCAGTACAGAAAAATAGCAATCTTCCTTCACACCCCTCCAGAGGTAGCAATTATTATCAGCGTGATAGGTATGATTGAAATTATTTTCTTTGTATTCATGTCATAACGAACGTATGGAAATGTGGTGTCGTTTTTAATATGAGTGATGTCATTTTGGGCTTATTGTTCTGAAACTTGCTTTAATTTTAAACTAGCAATGTCAGAGAGTTCTGAGCTGGTCCATATGTACGTCCAACGTATTCTTTTTCGCTGCTGCTAGTATTTCTTAGATATTTGGTTGTTCATTTATTCCCCTTCTAATGACATGCTGGTAGTTTCCAATCTTTCACCTTACCTAGAATGTTACAAAGACCAACTTTGCCCTTGTGTCTTTGTTTATATACAAATGTGTTTTTAGGGATAGAAAGGGGGGAAAATGGAACTGTTGGGTCATAAGAGATGTATTTGAAATTTTGATTAGTCCTCTCAAACTGTTTTCCAAAAAGACTTTGTCACTTATCCCCAGTCCATGCCAAAACTTGTGATTTTGAATCTACTAAAATGTTTGGAAATCCAGTGTGTGAAAACTGTGTGAAAACGATTCTTCCAAACGTGGATCCCACGTTTTAAACGATTCTTCCCTCTTCAAAGAGGGAAGCCGCCGTTTCCAGAACAACACAAAGAAGGCGAGGGAGTATGAAGGGATAAAGACGTAGTTTTTTTTTCCTTCCACCCTCTGATCTTCTGTTGGTACTTTTCATTGGCCAAGTTGACTAGAATCCAGAGAACAAGCAGTGTGTTGAGGTGGGCCTCTTAGGACAAGAGCAGGATAAAGAAGGGAGGAGAATGGAACTCAGGGACCAGGAAACAGGAGAAAAGAGAGAAACCAGCAAGGTGCAATTAATGGTCCCAATTTTCAATAAGGAGCCATAACTGCCAAGCGTTATGGGCTGAGTGTTTGTGTCCCCCCCCCTCAAAATATATATGTTGAAACCCTAACCCCCAGTGTGATATTAGGAGGTGGGACCTTTGGGAAGTGACTGGGTTTAGACGAGACCACAAGAGTGGTGACCCCATGATGGTTTTAGAACCATGAGAAGAGCAGGAGACTAGAGCTTTCTCTTTCTGTCTGTCTGTTTCTCCCCCATGTGAGAAAGACAGGAAGGAAGGGACAGCAGGAAGCCACTATGCAAGCTAGGTAGAGAGTTCTCACCAGCGCTGAGCCTGCTGGCACCTTGATTTTGAACTTCTCAGCCTACAGAACCACAAGAAACAAACACATTTCTGTTGTTTAAGCCACCAGGTCTATGACGTTTTCTTATAGCAACTGGAGCAGACTAAGACACCAAGGAAATGGTAAAATCAGTTAAACCCAGGCCAGGCCACGAGGTTAATAAGCAAGTTGTGGATAAACAGACTCTGGGCCAGAGCCACTGCCCTGCCCTGCGCTGGGGATGCTGTTCAATTTTGACCCGTCCCAGAAGCGTGCTGCTCAGACAACTGTCATTCCCTAATTCTGGCTCCAAGAACTCTGTCAAAGCCACTGGTCATTTATGTTTCACAAATCCTGCGGTTAAGAACCAATCAGCACCGCAGATGTGGACCTTAAGTGGCTATAATTCTCATCAAAAGCAAAAGGAACTAATGGGTCAGAGAGCCTCCAATTACTCCTGGTTCCTTTAGAACTTTAAACATTTGACAAATAACTCATCACCACCTTCACTAACAGGCTGGGAGCTTTTGAAAAGGCGTGCATGTCTACTCATTTCAGATGTCCCAGAGCTTTCTGCCATCAAAGTGGAAACGCATCCTGAGCTGTTGGGGGTAAGACTGTCTTTCTCCACATGTAACGGGGTGGGGTGATTTATAATACCAAACTTGTGTTCTGTGTTCAATATTTAGAATAATTTTGACTCTTAAGAACTCGGGCCTCCTGACAGTATGGAATAGGTCTGATGGATAGATCTCCTGAGAGGCTTAGTTAGTACCTCAGAGGCTTGAGAGAAAGAGAACAAAGGAAACTCAGGTGATAGAACATTTCTTAAAGGACGTGGCCTTTGACTGCATCCTGGTTGATGTGGAGAATTTGTGGGGGATGGAAAGTGCTATTCTACGCTAGAGAAGGGATGTAATAATACTGGGAGAGCTTCTGTTACAAGATGTTTGGCCTGACAGGCACTAGCAGGAGAAGCAATGCAACCCAATGGTTAAGAGCCCAGACTCTGGAAGCTTCTCAGTCTCAAAGTCTTGTCCCACCACTTACTAGCTGTGGAGCTTTAGTGCCTCTGTGCCTCAATTATCTCATCTACTTTGTGTTCATCATTCCTATGACTCACAGCAGCCCCGGGTCCGCTACACTGAGAGGAGGCACACCCACTTTGCCAATACCTAAGTACCGCTGAGAGAAAAGAGAATACTAACTACTATCTACTATCTGCTCTCTACTCTCTACTCTCTACTCTCTACTGTTGGGAAGAAGGAAGGCTAGGGGGCACCTGGGTGGCTTAGTCAGTTAAGCATCCAACTTTTGATTCCAGCTCAAGTCATGGTCTCACAGTCCATGAGTTCAAGCCCCGGGTCGGGCTCTGTGCTGACAACACAGAGCCCGCATGGGATTCTCTCTCTCCCTCTCGCCTCGCCCCTCCCGCTGCTCACACACACACACTCTCTCTCTCAAATAAATAAATAAATAAATAAATAAACTTAAAAAAAGGAGGAAGGCGAGATCTCTCACGGAATCCCACCTATTTCTGAATTTGGTGTGCTTTCCTCTCTGACCACACCACCTTTTCCTCGCGCTCGACAAATACGTGTTGTGCCGGATGCCATAGAGGAGCGAACACAGCTTCGTTCTATTTCTTTTTCCACCCTCTGGCTGAAACAAGGAATTTCATTGCAGAAAGTTGTATTTCTGTGGTTACCCATCCCAATGTTGACAATGGATATCTCCATCACTCCATAGCAAGTAGGTTAGATGTGGCCAAGGCTCTCTTCCATTCCTCTCTGAAAATGATTTCTCTACCTTCGAGTTGCTTCCATTTCACAAATCTGCCAAATAATAGTAACAACAAAAACAACTACCACCACTTAGTAAACACCCTGCATGCTAAGCACTTTATATGCATTCTTGCATTTAATCATGTTACACGTTATTGTCCCAGTTTTATTGCTGTTAAAGCAGGGACAGAGGGACTACGCTTCTTGCCCAAGATCACACAGCAGTCAGCTAAGTAGCTGAAATGTGCTTCCAGGTCTGTCTGACTTCCTATACTCTTTTTCTTCCCAGTTCATGATGTGTTTCTTAGAATGTTCCATAAGCAGATTAAGAATGATGTCTGTTGGGGCACCTGGGTGGCTCAGTCGGTTGAGCGTCTACCTCTTGGTCTCGGCTCAGGTCATGATCTCATGATTCGTGAGTTCGAGCCCCATATCGGAATTGGGATTCTCTCTCTCTCTCTCTCTCTCTCTCTCTCTGTCTGCTCCTCATCCACTGGCTCTTCTCTCAAAATGAATAAGTAAACTTTAGAATTTTTTTTTTAAAAACGAATGGTGACGGGGTGCCTGGGTGGCTCAGTCGGTTGGGTGTCCGACTTCGGCTCGGGTCATGATCTCACAGTTCATGAGTTTGAACCCCACGTTGGGCTCTGTGCTGACAGCTCAGAGCCTGGAGCCTGCTTCCAATTCTGTGTCTCCCTCTCTCTCTGCCCCTTCCCTACTCACACTCTGTCTCTCAAAAATAAATTAACATTGAAAAAAAAATTTTTTTAAATAAAACTAAAAAAAGAATGATGGCTGTTGAAGTCATCAGCCAGAAAGACTTCAAACTTTATTTCATATTATGAGATTATTTCTTGCAGTAAAATCTTCTTAGAAACCAAGTTTATGTAGAGATGGTGGAATCACTTCTCTGGTTATAGAGAAGGAGCCCAGATTCAAAATGACCCACTCACTCCCATAAAACTTTTTCATTACCCACCATTCCTATGGTGGGAAATTGACAGAGGCATGCAGTTTAAAACAAACAAGACGCTTGTTTTGAATATTGAGGAAATGTGTCCAAATATAGATAGAAATATATATGATTATTTGTCCTTGTGATTAGAAGCTTCCCGTTAGCGTTACTGCGATGTCATATGATCTCTTGATTGCAATAGAGATAAAAAATATATGAAAAGAAATTTAACATAGCATCACTTCAGACTGGAAAGCAATGTCGTTGTTTAAAATGCTTTCTTGAGAAATACAGTATACTCTCTATCAATCAAGTTGGGCTAGGCTACAGGAGGAAAAAGTCTTCACAGGCTCAAATAACAAAGGTTTATTTTTCTCTAGTGTTATATGTCCATCCCAGCTCTGGGGCATCCTGACTCCAACACCCAAACTCACAGAGCAGCCATAATCTGGAAGGTCACCGGTTTTCCTGGCAAAGGGAAGGAAAGCTCCAGACGTTTCATGGCAGGAGTCGAATGCTCTGGACCAGGAGCACATGCTGCTACTTACAACTCCTTAGCTAGAGTGATCCCATGACCTCCCCTATCACAGGGAAGACAGGAAGTGACAGAAGCAAAGTGTTGGGGAAAGTGGTGACCAGCACCAATGACCATCACAGTCACCTAAGTGTAGAGACCTTGGATTCATCACTACATGACTGGGCTGGGGATACCCAAACCCTAAAGTGAACCAACCGAGCATGTGTTCCAAACTGAAACAATCAAACAATGCAGATGTTGGTTGGAAAATAGATAGGATATAAAAGAAAGCATGAGAAATGTTCATGTCAAAGTAGCCTATGGGGGAATTGTTCTTAAAAAGAATCAATGTTGATTGTGTGATTAATAACGTATCAAAACATCTTATTCAATGTTATATGTTTTATGGTGATACACACACACACACACACACACACACACACACACCTATATAACTTACTTATTTACTGCAATTTATGGGGGAACTGAGGCTATTATGCAGATAATTTGAAAGTAAAGGCATCCTGTGTCCATTATCTGCACATTTGAGATGAACAGGCATTTTTGTTTGTTTTTTTACTTTTTAAAGACAATTTTTAAGAGCAGTTTCAGGTTGGGGCGCCTGGGTGGCTCGGTCAGTTAAGTGTCCGACCTCAGCTCAGGTCGTGATCTCATGGTTTCTTGGGTTCGAGCCCCACATCAGGCTCTGTGCTGACAGCTCAGAGCCTGGAGCCTGCTTCAGGTTCTATGTCTCCCTCTCTCTGTGTTCCTCCCCTGCTCACACTCTGTCTTTCTTAAAAGTAAATAAAGATTACAAAAAGAAAAGAGCAGTTTCACGTTGACAACAAAATCGAGAGGGAGATACAGAGATTTCCCATATACCCCTACCCCACATACTCTTAGCTTCCCCCATTATCAGCATCAGCTGCCAGAATGGTATGTTCTTTACCCAGGATGAACCTACATGGACACATCATAGTCACCCAAAGTCCATAGTGTACATAAGGGATCATTCTGGGTGTTGTACATTCCGTGGGTTTGGACAGATGCGTAATGATGTATATCCACCATTATTATATCATACAGATTATTTTCACTGCCCTCAAAATCCTCTTTGTTCAGCCTATTCTCTGCCCATCCCTTCCCCCGTTGCCGACCACTAATCTTGTTATTGTCTCCAAAGTTTTACCTCTTCCCAAATATCATGCAATTGGAATCCTACAGTATGGAGCATGTTCAGATTGGCTTTTTTCACTTAGTAATATGCACTTAAGGTTCTGCCATGTCTTTTCATGGTTGGCTAGCTTGTTTGTTTCTAGCACTGAATCATATGTTATTGTCTGAATGGACCACCATTTATTTATCTGTGCACCTACTGAAGGACAACGTATTGCTTCCACATTTTGGCAATTATGTATAAAGCTGCTATAAACATTCATGTGCAAGTTTTGGTGTGGACCTGAGTTTTCATCTCCTTTGGGTAAATACCGAAGAGTGTGATTGTTGGATCATATGGTAAGAGTAGGGTTAGTTTTATAAGAAAGTGCCAAACTGTCTTCCAAAGCGGCTGTTCCACCAGCAATGAATGAATGTTCTTTTTGCTCCATGTTCTTGTCAGCATTTGGCATTGTCGGTGTTCTGGATTTTGGCCACCCTAATATGGGTGTAGTGGTATCTCATTGCCTCATTTGCATTTCCCTGATGATGCACGATTGGAAGCAATGAAAATTTTTAGAGCCATAATGACTCCAACTATTGCCTCAAATTCCCCAAAGTCAGTCTGTGGTAGCAGACACAGCAGATTAGTAATTTCTTGGTGGGACTTGGAGACGTTAATAAATGAAATCTAGAACCTGAATAAATCAATGGCTTATGAAACAATACCCTGCTCTTGGGACCAGGTGTCCTACACAATTAAGAAGTTTGGGCAGGGGTGCCTGGGTGGCTCAGTCGGTTGGGCATCCGACTTAGGCTCAGGTCATGATCTCACAGCTCGTGAGTTCGAGCCCCGCATCAGGCTCTGTGCTGATGGCTCAGAGCCTGGAGCCTGCTTCCGATTCTGTGTCTCCCTCTCTCTCTGCCCCTCTCCCACTCACGCTCTGTGTCTTTCTCTCAAAAATAAATAAACATTAAAAAAAAAAGAATGGGACCCATTAGAGCCCTGGAATGGTCATCGGCCAAGCCTGCTACCTCCACCTATGGGTTTGTGTCCAGTCTCCCCCGAGACCTCGAACGCCTGTCATGAATGTGAGGACCTTCTTGCACACCCTGCCCATGAAAGACTCTGTCTGTGATAAACTCTACTGGGGCCATTAGTGACACTAGGAGTGAATTGGATTCACTTTCAGATCTGAGAGGCCAGCATCCTTCACCTTCTGGAAAGAGACTCCCCAGGCCCAGTTCAGTGGCTGAAACCAGCTGCGTGGGGAGATGGGAGGTACAAGCAGGCAGGATCCCATTCTCCCCTCTGTGGCTACTGCCTGTGAGGCTGCCGGTCACACAAGCTCTCTGTCATCGGGAGAGGAAGCAGATGCGATTCTGGGGACACACGGAATTTCGAAAGTACATGAATGGAAGGCTGCTTCCTCAGACTCTGAAATTGGGAAGAATGGAGGGTCAGGCTAAGAAGCTGGGGTGTCTGTGAGCTAGCCCCAGGGTCCTTCCACTGCCCAGGTGCCTGTTCTATAGCATGTCCCTCACAAGTCCCCAGGCTTTCAACCTTCTTTTGTCATCTAATAGGGCCTTGTCCTTGCGGTTGTTACCATAGCATAACCTTTCCCGTCCTGACCGACCCAGAAACATATTTTTTTTCTGAAAGCAAAGATCTGCGTACCCACCTAAAAACCCCTCATCTGGGTGTGTGGGTGTGTTATTAAAGAATGTAACCGAAGGCGCCGGGCAAGGGTTCACATCACAAGAGAAAGTCTGTTGCTGCGGAATGTCTTGCAAATCACTCAGAATCGCTGAGCGCCGAATCTTCAGTTCTACTAAGATGGTCTCATGAAGGACCCACCTCAGAGAAATGCTGTGAGAACCAGGTGAGAACACCTGCGTGAAACACACTGTGACTTAGGAAACCACAACCACCCCGTCCAGCATCCTCCGGAATCACAGAGCAAAGAGGCCCTTAGCCATCCAGCGGCAGCCCAAGGGGGTCCCCGGGGTAAGTGAAGCCTGGTTTGAAACCCACCCCTTCACACCTAAATGGACAAATGAGCCATTCAGACGACCCCTTCCAGACTACAGCGCCCTCAAGTGCCAGGCCCTGGATTCACCCACCTCCCGGCATCCAGCCCCGTTTCTGGCTCACAGGTGGTGACGCTTGGTGCCAGGTGCATTAGCGGGTGTCGAAGGAGTCTGAAAGGCAAGCGACCACTATCACCTGCACACCCCCCCAGAGAGTGCGATCCCTTGAGGAAGGCTGTTGGGAAACACGTCTGAGCTTCCCGGTGTTGACCTGAGTCAGGACCCGGAGCAAACGAAC
This sequence comes from Acinonyx jubatus, assembly GCF_027475565.1. Classification (NCBI taxonomy): domain Eukaryota; kingdom Metazoa; phylum Chordata; class Mammalia; order Carnivora; family Felidae; genus Acinonyx; species Acinonyx jubatus. The sequence continues at coordinate 84,182,736 of NC_069391.1, read as the reverse complement.
GGTGGCCCCAGGGCTGGGTGGAGGAGGTGAGTGAGGTGCCCACCCAGTGCACGCATGAGCCCGAGACAGAGGGTCCCTTAACTGTCGCACCCCGGGTGCCTCTCTGCCTCAGCTGAGAGCCCACCCTGGATTGCTCTACGCATGACCGGCTTTACTCTGGGAGTTGTCTGATGGGTCACGCTAGATCAAGGCTGGGGGGCGACACCCCCTTCCCCAGATGGCTGGACCGAAGAATGTTATCACTACTGAATCCTGAATATCGATCAGGGCACAATCTTGCTCACTTCGGAGAAGTACGCGCATCCCGGGCATGCGAGCGGAGAGGCCCCGTGTGCCCCTCAGCCCAGCATCGCCTCACTTTTGAAACGAAGTGTTTCCACTTTAAAACTGTATTTTCAGATTGGCAGAATGGCAATAATTAAAGCTCGAGGATGGGAACGTGGGGGCTTGTCACGCTGTCATGCCGTTCTAATTTGGGGCGTGTGCAAAATTGCACACAAGACATTCAAAAACCAGTTGCAGATTTTCCTAACTAGCCTCTGCTGCTTAAACCAGGCTTCTGAGCAGTCCAACATAGCACAGACGACCTCTGAGCCATATATATCCCAAAGCAGTTCCAAATCTTCAAGTCCACAGACATCCCAGCAGTGCAGAATTTTCTCTGGCCACCTTCCCTGCCCCCCCCCCCACGCCCCCCAGTCCTGAATGATGCAATAGGTAAATGCAAATGCAATTTTAGATGATCTTTTCGGACCCTCAGGAAGCGTAAGTTCACACACGAGAGCAGCGTTGAGATGCCGGTGAGCAGGGAGATGAATATCTTGCATGAAAAGCTCATTTCCCCACCTGAAGGATTTAAACTTTGGCCTTGTCAGAAGGACACCTTGTGATAAGCCGGGGACTTTGGGGCCTGCTGTAAATGCATCCGCAGTAAGCAAAGAATGTGAAGTTTAGTCCTCTAATTCAGATGTACGCAGAATGTGATTTTCTTTATTTTTCTACAACGTAATCTGATTTATTTCGAGTCCTTTTTACACTAGAATAGCATAAACTGAATCACAATCTATTTGGGGATTTCCCCTTCTGAGGCTGTGTGTGAATTGGAAAGGGAGGGGAGTCAATGGTATCACTGGGGAAATAGCATCGTCTGCGGGTCGGCATCTGCTGAGACATTCTGGTCCCATCAGGACTTGATTTGCGCATCAGAGCAATGACTGGGCCGTCCCTCAGCTATTAACTAAGCTCCATTGGAGGGCGAGAGGCAGTTCTGGGACTCCAGCCCCTGTGAGGCTGTGTAAGACACCCTGTGCTTCTCTGGGGCCTGGCCTTTCCCCTCGGGTGCTACTTAAGGCAGACAGGTTGAAAGTCTCTTTGTTCTCAGATTTCCCCCAGGACCTGGACATGCTCTCAGCCCCAGACCAGTGACGAGTAGAGGACAATACACTCCAACCCCCCGACCCCCGCCCAGCACATAACACACACCCGTGTTCCTGGCTTCTCCTCTGTCTTTCTCCACCCCTCCCAGCAAATTCCCAGAACCTTGAATTAGTCTTGAGGGAAGATGCCTTTCCCTAACTTACCAACTATTAGTCCAAATCTATTGTTTATGCCTTAAGGACCCTCAAGGCTAGGCTTTTGAAACTCAAAGCTTTTTTTTTTTTCTTTCTGTTTTTTGCAATAACATAAATTCTCCATGGCAATGAACACCTCAAAGTCTGGGCTTGAAACAGAGAAAGGTCATGGGGTTGTGGGGTAACAGAAAGTAACAGGGACATTAAGGACACTATTAATATTTTACTTTTTTAAGTTTATTTATTTTTGAGAGAGAGGGAGATAGAGTGCAAGCGGGGGAGGGGCAGAGAGAGAGGGAGACAGAATCTGAAGCAGGCTCCAAGCTCTGAGCTGTCAGCACAGAGCCCGACGCGGGGCTCAAACTCATGCACCGTGAGATCATGACCTGAGCCGAAGTCGGACGCTTAACCGACTGAGCCACCCAGGCACCCCAAGACCACTACTAATATTTAAAAGTATGATTTTGCTGCAGACATTCTCTGGTTTCACTGCAACTCAAAATTCCAGGAGCCTCTGCTCACCTTCAAAGCTCTCCATCTCTTCACTGTTCCTAGGGGGAGTCCTAAAATGGGTTTCATGTTTGTTCTCTTCCCCTGCTCACTGCCCAGGGAGCCCCGGAGGCCGCCACAAAAGGTGCCTGTGCCACTTCCTGCTGCTGCCCAAAGCCATGGCACCGGGCTGCCGGGGCCATGAGGGCTTGCCTGTCCCCAGGGATTTTAGAGAAAAAGGTTCTTTTGGCGTGTGCTCCCTGTCTAGCTTCCTTGGCCGTGAGCCCACGGGGCTGGCCCAGGGGGTGATGTGAGTGACAGGCGTGGCCCCCGTCCCCCAAAGCCATTCAGTCTCTCGCGCTCTGAGCATGTGGCCTCCACGGTTTCCGGCCGCCAGGAAGGTGAGCCTTGTCCAGTGGCTCCTGGGTTCTGCAGGCAGAGACGCCTCTGGTGGGTCAGCCCCACAGACCCTGCTGGACGTGTTCACAGAATTTGAATCCTAGGACAGAGGCAGCCCAGGTTCTCAAGCTGAGACCCGAATCCCGCCCCCTGCCTTCCCCCACGTTGATACCAAAGGCTGATCAATACACACGTAAGCACTAGCATTTGGCATTCCTTCCACTTCCAGATGGCAGAGACTCAGGCGTAAGGACTGAGGAATGTGATCTCTGTTCACGGATGCCGTCTGGTTATTTGCCGTCCCCTCCGCTCTGGACTCAGAGACGAAGGGGGACAGATCTGTGAGGCAGTCTACTCTCCACACACTAGATACCTTCTTCCCCTTATCGGGAGTGCAGGCCTTGGGTTCTATAGCCTTCCCATTCTCTTCCCAGACAAACCCCTTGGGAAGTGACATTTAAAAATCTTTCTTTGGAAAACATGGAACCTGTAATGTTAGGACAACGTAATTCTTCCTGACCTTCAACTATGGCCGTGCTCTAACCCCCAGAATCTGTATGGCGAGAGGGACTTGGCAGATGATTAAACTGAGAGCCTTGCTTTGGGGAAATGATCCTGGATTACCGCGTGGACCTGCTCTGGTCACAGGGGCCATTATGAAAAGCTGCAGGATGCACAAGAGTCAGGAGAAGGCAGTGTGACGCCCGAAGCAGAGACTGATGTGATGGGGCCTCCAGAAGCTGGAAGGGGAAAGGAATGGATTCTCCTTGGAGTCTCCAGGAGGAACGAGCCCTGTGGACACTTTGATTTGAGTTCTGTAAGCTTCGTTTCAGACTTTTGGCTTCTAGAACTGGAAGGCTTCTCAAACAGTAAGTTTGTGGTAATTTCTTGCAGCGGCCATGGTGACCAAAAACCTCCTCCTCACCCAGGGTAACACTGACTTCAGACCCGGTCACCACACAGGAGAATTAGCAGAACAGTGGTGTGACCTTGTATCTGGGGATTTTACCCCATGGCTCTGGGGCTGCAGAAGAAACCGAGATTGCGAGAAGCTAGACGCTGTGTTTGTTATCAAGGGGACACTTGAGATCAGCTTGCCTCTTGGTTGTTAATGGAATGGTAAGTTTCCCACCACACGGTGGGTAGCATCTAAACCTATAATCTGTAGACCACCTTGAACTCTGGTTGCCACCTGCTAGCTGATAATTCGGGGCAAGTAATTTAACTTTTATAGAATGGGGGTGGGGCGCCTGGGTGGCTCAGTCGCTTATGTGTCCGACTCTTCTTTCGGCTCGGGTCATGATCTCACAGTTCATGAGTTCGAGCCTCGTGTGGGACTCTGTGCTGACAGGACGGAGCCTGCCTGGGATTCTCTCTCTGTCCTTATCTCTCTGCCCCTCACCCACTTGCATGCACTCTCTCTCTCTCTCAAATAAATAAATAAATAAAAATAGGCTGGAGGGATCTCATTAGCTAAAAGGATCATGTGGGAATTCAATGGGATTATGTAAGAGAAAGGATGTAACATCGTATGAGGAACTTTTCATGTATAACATATTCCTACAGATAAAACTAAGGCAGAGCCTATGTAAGAGATTCCAATCCTTTGCCTTTCCTGGTCGTTTGGCTTTCAGATAAATGGAAGTTTACTGAAATTTGCCTTGGGTTTTCTTATAAGGAGCTCAGATCTCATCAAAAGCTTTGGACTCCTGTGTGTCAGGTCCCTTCCAGCTCCGCCAATCTAGAATTCTAAATATCAGCCTGTACGATGCCGGGAAAGCACCATTTATTCTCTCGTGGCAGATCAACAGGGACCAGAAGCTCAGGAAGGAAGTAGAATTGCTCAGGTATGAAGGATGGCGTGGGCCCGTGGACAGACTTCCACGTGAGAGTGTTTAATTCGTGCATCCTTTATTCATGTATTTATTATGCATACAATCACTGAGTGAAAACCATGCAGGGGCCTGCTCAGCCCTGGGAGGAAGGACTCAGGGTGCTTGGGGGGCAGGGAGAGTTGCAAAAATCAATGAGGCAAGGGTCAAGACCTCGGTGACTTCATAAGTCAAGAGGAGGGGACAAATACGAAACCCACAGCAGGTCACATGTCCCAAGCTCGCTCGGGTGAGGTCTCCAGTGGGGTCACAGCACGTTTATACCCACATCTCATTGATTTACAAGGATGCATCTGTTCACAAAGACACTCAAGCCCTTGCCAAACCCCCAGTACTTCTGGGGGTCTCCGGGGATTACTCTTATGTGCTCAACAGCATTCCGGGCTTCCCGGCGGCTACCACTCCCCACAGGGACTTCACAGGACACACCATGCGCCTACTGCCATTAGAGCTACAGGCGGGGCCCTCTGTGTTTCATCGCCGCGGTTAGGTTAGGAACCAACCTTCACTCCAGGGCTTTCGTGGCCATCTAAATCTTCCCCCCAATTTCTGTGAGTTTCCATGGCTTCCCATTTCCTTACCTGCTTTGTTTACCGCTCGCCCGCCTCCAACACCCTCCTCCACATTCTTGCTGCAGAGCTCAGCTTCCACTGTCTCCAAAGAAATCCATGCCCCTCAAGCACATTGTGTCCTTCCTCCCTTCCTTCCTTCTGTGGAGTCAACTGACAGTTTATATGACAGAACAATAGGCAGGGGGACAGAGTGGGGCGCAAAGGGAGAGAACTTGCAGAGACACCTGCTCCCACCATCCAGTGGCTGCATCACCCCTGTCCCTCTTCTCTCTCTCTTACACCACCGAGCAAACCCTACCCCACCCCCGACCTCCGCAGGGCAGTTGTGCTCACACTTAGATGTTTGGGAGACTCGGTTCCCACTACAGGTGCTTATCAAAGTACTTTCCCAATAAGGAGTCGTGGAATCAGGAGAAAGCACTGAGTGTCACATGTAAAATCTTTCAGGGTAAAACGGAAGAAATCCAGTCCATAAAATGTCTTTAATTTCATTTCCTCTTTTTTTTTTAAAGTTTATTTATTTACGTATTTAGAGAGAGAGAGAGAGCATGAGCAGGGGAGGGGCAGAGAGAGAGAATCTCAAGCAAGCTCTGCACCCTCAGCTCAGAGCCCGATGCGGGGCTCGAACTCACAAACCACAAGATCATGACCTGAGCCGAAACCAAGAGTCAGATGCTTAACCAACTGAGCCCCCTCATTTCGTTTGGTAAAGCACCTGGCTGCATTTGGAAATCCAGGAGTGAGGACACACGGAGGACGGCAGCCTCACCAGCCAGCAGGCTGGTGTCCAGCCGCCACTGCCTGTGTCATTCAGGACTTGGATGGGGCTGCGCCTGCACACCCTCCCCCCGTAGGGACAAATCGGACGCAGCGGGACCCTGCAGTCTATCCCCAGAGCAGGCGTCTCTTTCATCTTTAGGATTCTGAGCGTTTCAAAGTATTCGTCATGCACCAGATGTCACTAAAGGAGGCTTTTTGGGAAACAATCTGACTTAAAAGAATGAGACTTCGATTGTTGCTAAGAGCTCAAGGGGATAAAAACATAAACACAAGCCGAGGTGGATTCACCCTGCAGCTAATACAGCACAGGCTTCGGGGCTTGTCACTCGGGCAGGTTCTTTTCAGGGCCCTGGCCCTGGAATTTTGTGTTTGTAATTTTATCTCCATTTCCTTGAAGAAGAGTCCAAAGTTGTCAAGTTTCGGGTTCCACGACCTCAACCGCCCTGGTCCATCGCCTGAACATAGACAGGTGCACACACCCACGCTCTCACTGGACCCGCCCTTGCAGAATTAGGAAATGTGAAAGCTTTGTGGCTGACATCCTTTTACTCCTTCCCCTTCAGAGCCCATGGCCTTACGTCTTAGAATTCTCTGTGCCCCCACCGAACACTCACCACCTCCCACTTGGGGTGCTCAGCTGCGTGTCCACACCCATGGCCTGATCTCGCGGTCTGCAAACTGGGACCCCTTGGGTCAAATCCAGCCCACCTCCTGTTTGCTAGAAAAGAGCTCTTGTGGGACACAGTCACACTCCTTTTGTTCACACGTTAGTTATGGCTGCTTTCGTGAGGCAGAGCTGAGTAGTTGCACCAGAGACCAGGCTGCCCCAGAGCCTAAAATATGTACTCACCTGGCTCTTACAAAAAAGCATTGCCAACACTTGATCTCTCCCCAGTGACTTCATAAGTGATATTGACAACTCATGCCATCAGCCAAAAATCTGCTGAAGAAATAAACCAACTCGTGCTCTCTCCTCTTGCTTCCCATGAAATTTAAAATAAGATCTAGCTCCTCCCTGGTCCCCACAAAGCATTACCTGGTCAACGTGTGAACCTGGCTCCCTGATCTGCTTGCCTGCCCTTGGCCTGGCTCTCACCATCTTCCCATTCTGGAGACACTCCGTGGGTTCCAGCCTCTGGGTCTTTGCATGTGCTGCTCACTCTTTCTGGAAGCCCTTCCCTTCCTTTCTTATGATTTAGACCTCAACCCAAACATCATCTCCCCAGGCAGGCGGTATTCCATGATCACTCACCTTCAACCCCCACCTTCAACCACTGTGGGCTACTTGCCCTGGTTTCTTTCTTTATACCTCTTGTAAGTATCGTGCTCGTTTACTTGTTTCCCCCAGGAAAATGTGAGCTTCCCAGGACCAGAGCATCGTCTGCATTACTCAGTGTTGGAAAGTGTCCAGAACGGGTCCTGGCATATTATAGGCTCCCAAGAAATACGTGTTGAACAAGTGAATGAACAGAACGGTTGTGCCTTACTAGGGGAATTCTGAAAGCTGGAAAGAAATACCTTTTGTGGAGGAATTTCAGAATTGCACACATGGCTGCAGGAGTACATTGTGGAGAGACCGGCCAGAGGCTCAATGAGATACTCCTTTTGGGAGTCTTGGGAATGCGGGTTTCAGATTTAATCTATGACCAGGAAACCACCCCGAGCCGAGACGGATTTAAGGCAAGCCATACCTTTCCTACTCTCACTGAGGAAAGCTCGCTCACGTTAGGGTTCAGGCTGGGCCAGTGAATTTGTCTTTCACCATGAAATATTTCCTTAAACAGCATCTGACACTGAAGCAATAACCAGAGGCAAGGCCTTCATCTTAAAACATCCTTCTTGGTGGCAATGAGCATCTCCACTTTCAGGCAGTGCCCTGACATTAACTGGTGATTATTTTCAAAAATCTCTTCCTGCAGCTGTTTTCACCCACACCAGCCTCACTGCAGTCGGCACATTGTCTATGAGCTCTCTGTGCACCGCCGTCTCTATCTCCTCTCTACGTTGGGCACGACTCCCCCAGTCCCCACCCACTCCACTTGCCCATGGCCCCCCCATCCTCCAGGCCATACTTAAACTCCACCTCCTCCATCCCAGAGATCCTCAGAGTTAGCATCGACCTCATCTTCCCTGACACCCGGTTGCGGTCACCGACCACCGCAAAACTAGTCAACTGAAAATGACCACCGTTTTATTTTATTTCATGATTTTGTGGAGCAGGAATTTGGGCGGGGCTTAGCTTCGTGGCTTCTCTGTTCCATGTGCCATCAACCGAAATCATTTGGTGGATTCATCTGGTGAATGAGTAGGTTTGGTTCACCACAGCTGGCTCAATGTTTGGCACACTGGTGGGGCTGGTGGGAGGCTGGGCTCAGTGGGGGCTGGCATCCGGACACCTACACCTGGCGTCAGGTATGTCCTCTTTTGCAGCAGCTCAGAGTTCCCAGAGACTTTTCAGGGAGACAAGAAGTGGAAGCTTCTTGGGCTACAGTTTCTTCTCTGAAAAGAAAAGCATTGCATTGATGAGATGGTCTCTTAGATTGCCTCCAGCCCCAAGAGTATCACACTTGAACTCTGTCACAGACCGTGTGCACTCCGCAATTAATCTCTCCTTCTCTGGGACAGCAGGACATTTCTAGGAACATCAGACAAATTACAATAGAATATTTTGAAAGCTGTCCATCTAAAGGGCCAGGCGTTACAAACCAAGCTGGTAGGACAATACGGCAAATATAGACCTACTCCACTGTGCTAACAAATACCAACATGAAAGAGCTTCTTTAAATGCTGTAACTGGTTTGATCTTCTTCATTACCAGCTTCCCTCCAGCCCTGCTAGGTAGTGGAGAAATAGGGCAGGGGAAAGAAGCAGAATTTAACTGGACACTTAACAGTGTCTCCATATTAAAATTACTCTTTTGGACAAATATTTGCTTAACTTATATTTAAACTCTTTAAACAGCCATTTCTCCCTTCTTTGTCCTCTTTTTCAAGATGGCTTCTGAGTGAAGGTAAAGCTCAAGGGTCTTTTTAATAACTGGGGTTGGGAGGATGCAAGCCGGGCATGAGGCAGTGAGAGCTGGTGGACCCAGGTACCAGCCTGGGACCCAGGGCCATGATGATCTAGTCTCAGAATTGTCATCTGTTAAGGATGGTCTCATCTGGTCTTCGGGCATGAAATAGTGTCCCTGAGGCTCATGGTTGCCTTTATCATTGAATTTCATGCCCTTGGCAGTTGCCTATGCAGTTGTCTCTTTCTGACCCCCAGGATGCTGCTGGCCTGGCTCTCCTCTTAGCACCCCAACAGCTTCTCACCAGGTGACACAGCAAGTTTCAGACCCTTTGCCCAATACACGAAGGTGCAGCAGAGCCGGGAGAGTTTCCTTCAGGCTCATCTCTCTAGATAACTTCCCTCTACTGTGTCACAATCTCTCCTTCAGCATCATTTCTCCTAGACACCTGAAGTGGTCACCAGGCCATGCCTAGGGTCCGGGCCACAACACTACACAACTCCAGGAGGGGCCATTCCCAAAGAATACAATGGAGCGTGTGCCCCTGGAGTTGCAGAACACAGAGATTTTGCTACGAGAAGCAGACCATCAACCTTAGTAATGGGTTCACTCACGAGCTCCCAAAAGGGAGGAAACTTTAGTATTGGGTTCACTCAAGAGCTCCCAAAAGGGAGGAAACCACAAACCCACATTTGTGTTTACAACCCTGCCTTCCTCTTCCCCAATCTCTCAAGTCCAGAGACTCCGGATTTCTCCCTGGTCATCCATGAAACCAACACTTCCCTTACATTATATCCAGAGTCTTCACTTCTCAAGGTTCATAGAAACTTCTAGGCCACTCCGCCAGCCCTAGCTCCTCATACATTAATGGGAGCTCAAGGACTTAGAAATTCATTTCTCCTCACCGAAGCCTGGCTTTGAAGTCTATTATCTTGCTAGTGACTCAAAAATCTTATTTGCTACTCAGAGATGAGAAATTATTGTTATAGTTGGTCCCCTCCCTTCCTCTGAAACTCTGAACTCCATTGTTTCAATGGCTTCAGAACCCCAGGGCAACAATCATTTTAGGAGATGGTAATACTACGGAAAAGATATTTTAAATGATTACCCCCCTTATGCATATATGTTACAAACATGGTTTTCATATTTTTACAAATAGTGGCATTTCAAGGCTCACAGGGGTAAAGAAACAGGGTGAAAACTTCTCTTTTTTGCTTATACAGGATTTATTTCCTAACGTCTTCTTCCTGGGTCCATTTTCCCAACGTTTCCATTTTTTAACACTCTTACAGAGGGTATACTCTCCTCCTAACCTGATTATTTCTGTTATGAGCTTGCTGCATATTTTTGAGCACACTCTACTGTGAATTTCTACGTGAAGCAACCGAAATACTCAGCCTGGTGTGTTTGCCCTTTTCAGGAAAGCAGAGTTCCCATGAAAAGCATCCCACGTTCTCGTTCTAGCTGTGCAACTGAGCAGCTGCTTGAAGAGTGTCACTTCACCTCTACAGGCTTCTGTTTCTTTGTCTGGAAAGTGAGGGGGTTGAGGATCTCGGCAAGCCTCTGACTATTGATCTACATGAGCTTTTGTTTTCTGTTTTTTGTTTTTAAGTTTCTTTATTTATTTAGAGAGAGAGAAAATCCTAAGCAGGCTCCCCGCTGTCAGTGCAGAGCCCAACATGAGAATCAGTAGCACGGACCGTAAGATCATGACCTGAGCTGGAGTCAAGCGTTGGATGCTTCACCAGGTGAGCCACACAGATGCCTTGCGATGTATGTGAGCCTCTGTAGGTGGCCTCTTACACTGGGCTACTCATTCTTTCAAACCCCACTTCTGGTCATCTTCTGGAAATCTTCCCAATCCTCCTCCTTAGCACTCTTTGGCTTCCGGGCGTGGCAGACTGAACTTCTTCTAAGACCCTGTCCTTCCCTGCCTGGATAACAGGAAATTGATTATTCAGAGGAACAAGACAGCTTGTCTGAATGCACACATGGAAGAAGAGAGCTAAGATGTGAATACAGGTCTTCCTAACTCTTCACCTTCTTCCCCGACTGCTGTGTTAATTCAGCCCCTCTTCCCACCAATGAAAGGGAGACATACACAACGAGGCCTTTAGTTCCCAGCCTAAAATAATTTTGTGTGACTTAGTTGCTGTCGGTGGGCTTCTGAGAGTCACCGGGGCGGCCCAGGCTGGTCGTGACATCCTCGTTCTTCTTCCCCATTAGTCTTCTTCACCACTCTACCCTTCCCCAAGATGGAAGAATATGTTACTAATCCCTACTAATGTATTACTAATTAATTTTAAGTTATCAGCACTGATAGGCATTAAAGTGCTATCAATCATTAATACCTATCGGTCGGATTGTAGCTGGGCAGATGGATTGATTCATTGGATGGAAACCTGGGGTCATGGTCCCTCTAAAGCATTGGTTCTCACCAGGGGATGATGATTTTTACCCCACTTCCCACCCTCAGGACATTTGGCTATCCAGAGACACTTTGACTGTCACATTTTGAAGGGGTGCTCCTGGCATCTCATGAGAAGAAGCCGATTACCCACCATGCACAGGACAAGCCCCCCACAGCAGGGAATCACCTGGCCCCAAATGTCAGGCATTTAATGGGAAGAAGCCGATTACCCACCATGCACAGGGATGCTGCTGATTACCCACAATGCACAGCCCAGCCCCCACAGCAGGCAATCATCTGGCCCCACGTGTCAGTAGTGCTGAGGTTCTGCAGCCCTGCTGTCATCAAAGCACAGAGGTTGTCGCTTCCTGTACCTACTCGTGAAATCGGTCCTGAAACCCTCAGATGCATGAATGACTTGGTATCTGCTCCCGGGGCAGCATGATGTTAGCTCACCTCCACTTTTGTAGTTGCTTAGGAGCAAGGGGACAGACTGTAAGGAGCCTTGTTCTCAGAAGGGAAACGAACGGGTGAGACGACCTAGCAGACGTGGGGGCAGCTGGCCTCCAGTAAGAGAGTATATGCTGGGGCCCAGGCTGACCGATGCCAAGTAGGGTGAGGCAGGCGGGGGTGCTGCGTCAACCAGGCAGGCTGTCCAGGGGTGGGTCTGGAGCCAGGAGGCAGGAGGGAGAGGGCAGTCACCAGTGTCACCGGGAGACACAGGGAGGTCCCGCCTCAGCTCTGAGCCTGACTGCCACACTCTGCCTCTTCAGCAGCCGTACCTGGGCCCAGCTGAGAATGAGACTCTAGGGGGTCAGAGTATTAAGCTAATGTGTTTTTCTCTGCTTTGCTGTGCTCTTTTTTCTTGATAATAAAAAAAATAATAATAATAAAATAAATTTAGCCTTTATTCTTTTTTTCCTGCCGTCCCTCTTTTTTTTTTTCTCTGAGAAAACCTGGGGCCCATTGCCTATCCTCTTTTATTATTTTTCAGTATCCTAACTGAGGACTCCTTGAGGAACAATATTATCTTTTTCATAAACCAAGAGCCTGGCCCATAACAGATGCTCAAGATATGTTTGTGGGAATAAAGGATTTTCTAAGATGGAGGTAACAAAGCAAAAACATCTAAGATTCTCTGTGCTTATGGTCTTTCCTTTTAAAGTCACAGGGCCATATTAATGAAATGTCAATAATAGTGGCACCTGGGTGGCTCAGTTGGTTGAACGTCCGACTCTTGATTTCAGCTCAGGTCGTGATCTCGCGATTCGTGGGATCGAGCCCCGTGTCTGAGTCTGCTTGGGATTCTCCCTCTCCCCCTCTCTCTCTGCCCCTCCCCTGCTCACCTTCACACACACACACACACACACACACACACACACACACTCTCGCGCGCGTGCACGCGCTCTCAAAATAAATAAATAAATTTCAAAACATCAATAAAGTATCAATTCTCTTAATTAGGACAATTTATGGCTTTAAACATATGTGTGACACACGGGGTGACTTGGGTCCAGAAATGCTTCCTGAGCAGGTACCAGTCAGTGTTTTAGGTGCTGTAAGGGATATGCAGATAAAGAAATGGTTTCTGCATCAGGAAGTTAACTTCACTGGGGGAACAACACAATTTGCAAAGAGCTAGCTAGTCCAAACAAATTTCGACGGATACTAAAATAGGAGTCTGCAGGCAAGCAGTGACAGGAGCCCAGAAGAGAGATAAATTTGGAGGAATCTGACTTTACAAGGAAAGCTTAGAGGTAAAGTGGCATCTGAACTGGGTACTGAAACCTGAGTGGATATTGATTGGTCCCCTCATAAACCACTGCTGCCAAGACCTGGCTGGAATCCACTCTCCACCTGCAGGCATGATGCCCTTGCCATGATTTCTTATCTTTTTAGTGTAAATGTAAGGTATAGACAGAAAAGTGCACAATTCACAACTACTCAGTTCGATGAACTATCACAAAATGAGCACACGTGTAACTGGCACCCAGGTTATGCGATGGAACACTGCCGTGTCTCCAGAAGCCTCGTTTTTAAAATTATTTTAAGTTCGTTTGTCTATTTTGAGAGAGAGAGAACAGGGGAGGGGCAGAGAGAGAGGGGGACAGAGAATCCAAAGCGGGCTCTGAGCTGTCAGCGCAGAGTCCGATGTGGGGCTCGAACCCACCCACTTTTAGATCATGACCTGAGCCGAAGTTGAATGCTTAACCAACTGAGCCACCCAGGCGTGGCTCCAGGAGCCTCTTCGTGCCCCCTCTCCACACTCCTCCTCCTAACCCCCTAAAGTTTAGCACTCTTGTGTTTCTAATGCAAGAGAGTCATTGTGCCCGATTTCATAAAAGTGCAATTGTGTGGTGTGTTTTCAAATTCGTCTTACTTCTTTGGTGAAAGTTATGTTTTAGGGGACCCATCCATTCCTTCCCCACGTAGCTAGAATGTACTCATTTTCATTGCCATATAGCATTCCACTATACGAATATACCTTGATTTATGTGCCTATTCTGTGAATGATAAGATTTAGCAACTTGAAACATTGCCGTTTTTTGTATGTATCTTTGGTGAATACCCAAAGAAGTGTGTGCATACCTCCCCATTGGGTGTATGCCTTGGAATTAAATTTCTGAATGCAGTTTAATTCCGTGAACCTTTTGGGTTTTTTTTTTAAGTTTATTTATTTATTTTGAGACAGAGAGAGAGAGAGAGAGAGAGAGTGTGTGTGTGTGTGTGTGTGTGTGTGTGCACGAAGGCACAAAGGTGAGCAGGGGAGGGGCAGAGAGAGAGAGAATCCCAAGCAGGTTCCACACTGTTAGTGTGGAGCCCGACACGGGCCTCGAACTCATGAACTATGAGATCATGACCTGAGCTGAAATCAAGAGTCAGATGCTTAACCGACTGAGCCACCCAGCCACCCCTCAATGAACATTTTAAGGAGAGGACTGAATGTATGTGAATGTCTTCACCTATTCTTAGTTGGGGGATGAAATCCTTGCCCCTGTTGTGGTAACTGAGGAATGAAGGGGGTGGTTCCAGACCGAGAGGGCTGGTAAAAGGGGTGCACAGGCAACAGGGGTATGTGGGAAAACCAAGGCTTGCCCGCGTGCTTAGCATAGTCAGAGGGAAGCCCTCCTCACTGCACCTGGCAGGGTGAGGAAATAGATCTGGAGCGGTGGTGACTCCAGACGTTGGCCAAGCCAAGCCCCTGCCGTGTAACTTACATCAGGTTTCATCCCTGATTTATTTGGATTTTCTCAAATTGCTAATACCATCATTCTACCCCATTCATTTCATCAGCCACCACTGGAGCTCAGTTGCCTCGAATCAGTTACAAACAGTCCCAAAGGTTTATCTGGCCTTATATTTCTTAACACAATTTATAGCATTCAAATATTGAGTTAGAGTTCGGGCTGACATTCATCAAGCCTGCTGTAATGTGCCCTCGGCTTTTTTCTCATCATCCCTGTCATCTGTCTTGGCAGTAAAAGTGCTGCTGCTTTTACCTCTGTTCCGTATGATCAGATAAAATCACTTCCTCTTTCCTGGGCTTCTATTTCAGCAGCACCTCAAAACTCATCTACATGGACTGATGCAACGTCATTACTTCCACAAAGCTCTGTAATCAACTCACCCCTTCAAATACGTTTTCCCCCAGGATATACCCCAAATTTGCCTGTCTTTACCTTTCCAAGTGCTGGAATCGCTTACCTAGGCAAGGGATGTTCTTTTTCTGAAGAGAAGAAAGATCAGGAGACTTCCAGACTTCTCAGGATGCGTGTGCTCACAGGGACAAAGGGCAGAAATACCGTGATTTGTGGAAAATCTCGTTTATAAGGCTCCTTGTTCAGCCTGGGTTACTCTCCAGCAGTGAAGTCCCCAGGGCTCCAGCCTGGGAGGCAGCGTGCCCAGGATAGAGGAGATTCAGCGGCTCCATCCTGAGCCTTCGCAGACTCCAACAGAAGTCAGAGAGGGGGGCGGGTGCTGGGTTCATTCGGTCCAACCCCGCTTGTTTCATAAGTTGGGAATCTGAGAGCTACGAAAATGGCAACCAATGGAGCCTAAAATCCAGGGAAAGTAACCAGGGAAAGTCCCAGTAACCAGGGGAAGTCCCAGATGTGCCCTGTGGGTATTTTAGCATCATTCATTCCCTGTGTCACAAAAGCCCTCACTGTACACGCTCCATGGGGAAAAGAACACAGTCTCTGAGGACAGAGCACCCTCAGCCTGCACCGATTCCCTACCACCTACTGATGTGCAGGCAGAGCACTTTCTTCCCCTTTGAAATGGGGTGTGACACTGACTCCCTGGAAAACCAGGGTACCCACATCGCACATGAGGGCATTGTGAGATTCAGTGCATGGCTGCAGAGCAGTCATTGCGGAGAGCCGGGGATCAACAGGTGTCCTATAGGTTTTCAGGGGGAAAACCAGATGACACTTCAGCGTGCTGCCCTCCCTTCCAGCCCTTTATTATAGGTCCCTACGGTGCATGTATATTACATCATTTGAGTGCTTCTGGAAAACACAAGTCCTATAGTTTTCTGACTCAGGACTCCCGACACATTGCCAGGCATAAGGATGGGCATCCAGTAAATCATTTGTCAAGTCGTATGGCCGGAAGAGACTTGAGAGAGAGGCTCGCTCATTTTTCTGGTAAAGCGATACAAAAAGAGAGCTAACAGACCACCAGCCTTGTGTACATTTGGGCGGAAGAGTGGGTAAAACAGTGTTTCGGAAAATCAAAACGCAGCCCTCCTTTCGTGCATTCTAGCCCTCTGTTCTATGTGACCACAAAGGCAGCCCACCGTTTCTGTTTTCACTCAACCTGCCTGCTGCATCTTGCAATCTTGCATCGTTCAATGGATTCACCACCACCCACAGCCACTGGGGAAAACCATAACCTCTGCCTTGAAACTTTTCTACGGCCTTTGTTCTTCTTCTAGGCCAGGGCCCAACCGAAGCCTAATTTCCAGTTTGGAAGTGAACATATGGCCGTGTGATTTAATACGTTCTTGCTCGCAGAACTGGAAAAGTCTGTCTTCAGAAATATATAGCTGCAGCTGAGACCCAAGATCTTGGTTTATCAGCAGAGAACAGTAGGGATGAAAAAAATCCTATATTAAGGTTCACACTCCCAAACGCCAACGACCGTCGTCATAGCCAGGCGAGTCAAGGCCGCTATCTGCAACAGCTGAGCCTCCACTAATACCACCGGCCCTCTTACTCATCAGTGGCATTGTGTCTCCAAAGCCATGTTGGTTTTGTAAGACTGCCTGCTGCCTGGCACTGTTTCAGCGTGTGAATATTTCCATTGAAGATTTCCCCATCTGGCAGCTGCCCAGGCAGTCATGCCCTGGTGTGCACGGTGGTGTTCTTACAAGGGGATCAGGCCACTGAGAACGTGACACCTGCCCGTGGGCGACGCGGGAAATAGTTGGGCAAAGCAAAATGTCACGGGGCATGGTTGCAAAGAAATAAATTAAATATGCTGCATCCTGCTGGTGTAGCCAGGTGACAGAAGCCCATCTGGATGTAATCTATTCCTTGGAAACAGAGTCAGAGATCCAAGAAGCGACAGCTGCACAGGTGTAGGAATTTTTGTCCCACATCAGTAAACCCGCAAAGTTTGGATTCCCTGTTGTGCTCCCCCTTCCGGGATATTCACCCAGCTAATGATAACATCTTTTCAGTGATATCACAAACTTCACCTTTCCAGGCTTGGAAAGCCAATCAATTCTAATCACACGCTGGTCTCTGGGAGACAGGTGATAAGCAAAGTCAGAGCCGCTATACCTTGACATTGGTGACCTCTCCTGAGTAGCTGAACTAAAATGTTGCAGGGAAGGGAAGAGGGTATAAGGTAGAAGTAGGTTTCAATTTTGTCTTGTGGTGAAAACCCATCTGTTATTCCGTCTCAACACAAATAGAATCATGATTTCTGTCTTACAATTTCATAGGTGATTTGCCGTACCTTTGACATTTCTAATGTATGTTAGGCAGTTATCCTCCCTCCTCCACCAGGAAGCTGTAGGGGAAAAGGGGAGTTGGGTGCCTTCACATGGGCTTTGGGTACCGAGGGAACGGTGCTGGAGCCGATCCTTTGCCTGTAGTAATTGTTAGCTGCATTGAATATAAACAAAGAATAAATATATCCATGGAAGGAAGAGGGAAGGGACTATGAGGGCACAAGATTCACCCCCCAAAATGCCCCAACCCCACATGGTGGAAATTGGGGGTCAGCTGAAGTTGACTGCCCATCGGAATGGGCTGTTGTAAGAATGATTCCAGATCCTTTACCCACCATATTCAAACCCGTGAGAGTTGAGTAAGAATGTCATGATGGAGTGGCCAGTTTGGCCACTTACTATCTGCATCCCCTGAGTGAATTACCTCTTTTATAAGCCCCAGTTGCCTCATCTGTACAATGGAGATCATAAAAGGATCTATCCAGCGTTGTGTCGGGATAGGCTCTCACTGGCTTGCAAAAGCTAACTTTTGGGCTTCTCTCCCCAACTCAGAGTTCAGGGACTTCACACCGATAGGTTGAGAATAACTCGGTGGAACTATTTACACCATGGAAATTGGCAAATACCACAATCCAGAGCATTTTCTTCTTGGAAGGGGTAGCTCTTACACATTTGGGGGAATTAATAAGATAGTTTGTGTTGAAGGGCTTCGCGCCATCCTGCACATTAAGGATTGTGAATTATTACCCTATTACATACATGCTAAGACTTCTGTTTTTACATCTGTAGAACCATGATGTGACTTATAATCAATAGCACCTCACAGTTATCGTTGGCAGCTGTTTTCCTTATTGGCTTACAAAATAGTCGTTCATGTACCAATCAGTAGAGAGTTAAGAGTTGATGAAACACTGCTGTTATTATTATTACCAGCATCATCAGTTTTTAAAGTTTATTTATTTATTTTTGAGAGAGAGAGAGAGAGAGAGAGAGAGCACAAGAGGGGGAGGAGGCAGAGAGAGGGAGAGAATCCCAAGCAGGCTTGGGCGCTGTCATTGCAGAGTCCGATGTGGGGCTCAAACTCAAGAGACATGACATCATGACCTGAGCCAAAACCAAGAGTCAGACACTCAACCAACTGAGCCACCCAGGCACCCCACCACCATCATCGTTTTTATGCTAAGTCCTTTATAACAGACCGTGTACATGATTCTCAAAATGTGGAGGAAAGCACCAAAGTGCCACCAAACCTAGAGCAGCATGTGGCTGATTCTAGGGGGGCCTTGGACGTAGGCAAAACCCTCCCTGTCTTCATCCTTGCCTACAGCTGGCAGCTCCCCCTCCCCGCCCTGCTGTTCTCCCTCCCCAAATTCTCCAGCTAAGCCCCATGTCGGAATAATCCCAGAGGACCCTTGGCACGCATGAGTCACTTTGGTGAACATGACCCCTCCCTGAGCAGTTTTGTGCTGAAGCCAGACAGCTCACTAGGCGCTGGGAGCTGCAGTCCCCACTGAAGGCAATCCACACGTCCGTTGACAGGCTGGTCAGAAGACTTTCCTGACACCAGGATCACCCACACAGATTGCGGTTTGCAAAACCGTCAGCTCTATAAACCCTTCCCACCTTTGGATCCGATTGCCTGGTAGGTGACAATGACTGAGACTCAGTACTTATTGAAAAACCGAGTGAATGACTAACTGAATAACAATAAAAGGGACAGTTTGCCAGTGCATATTAAAATCTAATACGTGCTGGGGCACCTGGGTGGCTCAGTCAGTTAGGCATGACTTCAGCTCAGGTCATGATCTCATGGTTCGTGAGTTCGAGCCCTGTAACAGACTCTCTGTCATCAGCTCAGAGCCCACTTAGGATCCCCTGTCTCCCTCTCTCTCTCTGCCACTCTCCTGCTCTCTCAAAAACAAATAAATATTTAAACAATAATAAAATTTAATACGTGCCTACCACGTAGGTCCCTTTTGTGCTGCCAGCTTCACAGAAGCACTCGGAGGAGACACAAACCGGAGGGCACAAGATGTCTGTGGCTCTCCCGTCTCTAGTGGCAAAACCCAGCGACAACCTAAATACTACTAAGGGAGGGTTAAAGAAATGTGGCTGCCCCCATACCCATTCTACCTGCAGCAATTTGGAAGAATGAGGTCAGTTTGTACATTCGGACAAGGAAAGAAATATTGGGGGGTGGGGAAGAAAGCAATTTACCAACACAATGCATAAGAGGATAATGAAACAAAAACCATTATGCATTTGCATAGAGGAGCCTAAATGCGTAAGCAAAACTACCCGGAGTTACCTCTGCGAAGGGGGATACGGTGGGTGTGGGGCGGGTGGAGCATATGGTCAAGACAGATTTTAGCTTTATTTTCATGCTTACATTTAAAATTTTACAACCGGGAGGTATTCATATATTCCACGTGTAATGAAAAATGGTAAATAAACAAAAGGGAAGCCTAGCCGATGGATGCTCAGGCTGAGGCGTGAATCCCCACGCGGCAGCCAAAGGGGGGGAGCTGCCGAGGGGGAAGCGTGTGTGACCAAGGACAGCAGCACAGAGCTGCTCAGAGACTGCTGGTCCCAGATGGGCAGGGGCCAGGAGCCCCGCACGCATGCGCTGCCCATGAGACAGCAGCGTTCACAATGGTCCTCCTACGTTGCTTCGTCTTTAGCCATCCAGCCACCCACCATCCATCCATCCATCCATCCACTCACATCTGTTTAGCACCAGGTACTCTATCCCTGATTATCAAGGGTATGTCAAGGAAGAGTGTGTCAAGGAAGGCTTGGAGGAATTAATGCCCACCCCTCCAAAAAAACAAAACGAAAAACAAAAAAAGAGCAAGCCAGGAATCTTCAGGCAGACAGGGTGGGTGTCAGAGAAGGGAGGAAGCCGTGTGACAGGGTTGCTGAGCAAGTGCTCCACACCCCGAAGGGAAAACACGGGCTGCACCTCGTTTTAGCAACTCAAACGCCCCGGGACTCACAGAGGTTCGGGAAAGAGTACAGAAAGCAACTGTATACTTGATGATGATGAAGCGGTCGGGAGTCCCTGTGAGATCTGACAAAGCAGGGGACCCTCATTCTCAGGCATTCGTATGCTTGCTAATGAAATACCAATAAAGACTACGGAGACAGAAAGGCAGCCAAGTGATTCAGGACTGGACCCCACCTTTCTGGCAAAGGGAAGCCTGATTAAGAAGGTGCTGGTGTTTTTCGCTTCCGAACCACGGGCAAAGTCTGATGCGCTCAGGGGACATTCGTCCAAGTTGAGAGTCAGGAACCAGGTTTCCGCCACCCTTTGAACCCTCTAGCCCCGTGGCCGGCTTGGCTTTTGCGATTTTAATTGAAACCTCAGTCCTGATGGCTCTCCCATGCTCACAAAGAACAATTGCAGACCCTAACTTTCTTTCAAGGGCCTTGCCACTTTCGCCAGGATGAAAGCCCAGCAATAAATCACACTGCCTGTGGGAATATGAAGTAGGCTGGGGCTATGGGGGGGAAAGTGGCCTGCTGTGGATTCCAGTGGCTCCAGCACCCATGAGCATGTGTGTCACGATTCTTGCAAGGGCACAGCCGGGTACTCTGCAGGCGGCCACGCACGCTCTCTACTTCGTGGCCGCGTTCACAAGTGGTTTGTGCATCGCACATTTGCCGGTGATACTCAAAGGGGTGTCTGGTCAGTCATTTAAGTAAACCATTAACCAACCACACAACAGAAACTCGTTAAGTGGCTACTTTATGTCTTTAGGGTTAGGACGGAGGATAGAATAGAGGTGAGGGACAGCCAGGAGCGGGGCTATCAAGCTGCTGAGGGTGAAGCCCTGGTGTCATCAGGGCTGGGTTCGAATCTGTCCTATCACTCGCCAGCTGGGTGAGTTGAGTCCCTGTACCTCAGTTTCTTCTTCTGTAAAATGGGATAAATACTATTTGCTATTTCAACGTATGGTTAAGATTAAATGAGAAAGGATTAAAAGAGACAAGGATAAAGCACTCGGCTCAAAGCAAATCACCCATTATCACCAGGGCAAAGAGATTTCCAAGCCTCGTTTTAGAAGTGAGGCCCAGGGAAACAGGCATCTGTAGAATAAGGGCAGTGCACCTGCTCGCTGTAGAGACCTCCAGAGACCAAAGCCTCACAAGCACGTCAATTTTCCTTTAATTCCATATTGGCTCAATTCTAGAGGGTTAGAACTTGAATCTTTCAAGCATTCAAGTTATGGAAATCAACCTTTGCAGATACCAGGTGGAAAAAAAAAATCAGAACCTGAAAAACAGATGCATTCTATTTGGGATGTAAATTAAGCCTTTTAAGAGGCTTTTAAGAGGTAGCTTTTCCTGGATAATTGCACTGGAAGGACTCCGGGCCAATTTATCTTTAACCCAAATGTCACCTCGCTGTGGATACAAATGGGGTCACTTCTAAATTGCTGCCGTAATTACAGTGCCTCCGAATCCAGTAGATGGTCGAGCAAATCTTCAGTGCCCCTTGGCCCCGGTTATTGCTGCCAGGCTCCGAGGGGTGTTTCCATGTATCCATGGGGCTGGAAACGAGAATTGCCATACATCCCTCTTTCTGTTTATCTCTTCCGCCCCACCCCATCCTCCCCAGTTGGTTGCCCATAAAGGAAATTGACTGGTGCCCCTGTGGTCACTGCTACTCATCATGGGATGCCAGCGCCCATGCCCAGTGGTGGTGCCTGCAATGCCCCCAAGACTGTCAGCTCTCGGGAAGCCAAAGTAGTCACGGGTGGCGCCCCAAGCCCCGGGGCCATGCCTTGTGCTCTGGGCCCAGCAGCCACTCTGTGGTTCCAAGTCCCACAAAGCCCCTCATGAATTCCATTCCGTCAGCTTCTGGTCTTGGCTAGCAACACCACGGAGGCACTTAGCTGACCTGACAGGGAAGAGAGACCAGGTCAACCCCTGCAAGGCCCTCTTCTCCATTCCCCGCAGCTACCCCAGCTCCAAATATACCCCCTCCTCCCCAAGTTCTGAAAAGAGCCCCAGGGCAGCACCAAACAGACCCTAGTGGAGGAACGCTGCCGGGAGCAAACAGCTTGCTTCATCAGCCAAAGACTCTGTTATGCTGCTACCCGGGCTGCTGAGGTCATTGCTTGGCCTTAGTGGTCGATAAACCTAAAATAAGGTTTTCATTAAGCTGTTAAAAAAAAAAAACACACAAAAAAAACAAACCTCGAACAGCACCCTGATTTTGTCTCAAATTTAGATCATCGTTGGTCTTCGCCACGGACTTGGTTAGGGTGACTGAGGCATAAAAATGATCAAAGACAGAAAAACACCCAATGGGAAATGGAGAAGATGGTCTACTGCAGGTAAATTAATATTAGAAACGCTCATTACAAGCTGATGCAAGTTAGACAATTATCAGAGTAGCAGCTCCTTCAAAGAAACGGTTAGTGAGGGCTGTGATGCATTGGTTAACATTTTTTGGTTCCCTGAGGATTACCATTAACCTTCGGTTTGTGCCTAAAATTAACTTCTTCCACTTGAGTGCATTCATCCGACAGAATTCATCTGAATGAATTCATTCATCCTTCACTGCATATTACTGTATTTCTACTGTGTGCCAGGCACAATGTTAGGGGTATATTATACATTGACTGACAGACCCGACCAGACCTGACTTCATGGATTTTCTTTCTGCAACTGGGGGACAGAAAAATAACAAACAAGCAAACTAAAGAGAAACATATAATACAATGCCGTTAGTGATAAGGGTTGTAAAGATAAAGGGACCAGGGATGATGGGAATACTTTAGAAAGGGTCAAGAAGAGGTGACATCCAAGCAGATGTTGGCTTGAAGTGGGGCAGCATGCCGTAGGGTTACCTAGAGAGAGGCAAGGTCTTTAGGGGCGAATAGCACATGCAAAGGCCCTGAGGTGCTCCAGGTGTTTGAAGAACACAAAGCTAGGGTGGGAGAAGAGTTTGGTGGGGGGGTGGTGATGCTAAGGAGCAGTGCCCTGGCTAGGGTAGGTAGGTCATGGGGGGGGACCTGGATGTTACTCAGTGTCTTTGAGGATTATTGATAATTTCTGACCTACAATCTAAAACTATTCTGATCCTTTCTATAGCGGAGGCTGTGCAGAACCCCCTAAACGCAATCATTCCCCCCAGACGGGAGGCGGCAGGCCACGGGCTGCCGAAGCCCCAGGCCTTGTCTGCTGGCGGGGGAGGCAGGGGTTGAAGGGTGAAGCCTCCCCCTTGCTTGTGCTCCGCCCACACCAATGGCAACCAATGGCTGGCCAGCGTGTGAATGTGGAGGCGGAGCCTCCTTGCCTCAGTTGGAATGAGTCAGAGTCAGATTAGCCGCAGACCCTGGCGTGGCGTGGCGTGGGCTGAGGTCTATGCCGCAGTTGTACCTGTGCTTAATCCCCCTTGCCTTGCGCCGCGCAGGTGTTGATCCCGAGAACGCTGTGTGGTACACCCCAGCAGGCGGATCCCCCAATCTCTCCCCCTGCGGGTGCAACCCAGGACAATCCTCAAGGACCAGCTCCGTTATACAGATGTGTAGACGGAGAAGTCAACCGGTGTATTCCGCCTCCGGCAAGTTGACAAACCGGTGAGTTCTGTTTGTTTGTTTGTGTTTTTTTTTCTATTGGGTTCCTGACTTGGCTGGTCGGCTCTTGGTATCATTTGGTGCTTTTCTCTCAAAGGAGAAAGCCCATAAGAAAGGGGAAGGAGGTGGAGACTGTTCTCATGAGTTGGAATCTGGTTTTACTCTTTTGGTTCTTCGATTCTCACGAGCCAGTCGGTTACTTCACTCAAGGATATGGAAAGCACATTAACGATATTTAAGTGGGAATAGATGTCCAAAAACCAACCCTGAGAAGTTTTGTCATGACTTTGGTGATATTGTGATGTTATTAAGAAATGGTTTTTGTCATTTCTAGCACAGTGCCTAAAACCCCATTAATTTCCAGGGTGGTGGGAGGGGTAAAGGTGTCTTTTGTTAGGTTGATGCGTGACTTTTGGAAAGCCCCAAGGTGACCCTGATTGGAGGGTTAGAACTTTCCAGTGAAAAGAACGTGGTTGGGGATTGGTTCCATCGTCAAGGGCCGATTTAAGCAATGGTGCATTTTTTTTTAATGTCTGTTTATTTTTTTTGGGGGGGGGGGTAGGGGCAGAGAGTGAGGGAGACACAGACTCTGAGGCAGTCTCCAGGCTCAGAGCAATCACTCATTTGTAATGAAGCCTCCATTAAAAAACCCCAAAACAGCTGGTTTGGGGAGCTCCCAGGTTCCTGAACACATGGAGATGGTTGGCGGGGGGGGGGAAGGTGGTTTGTCTGGAAAGGGCGTGGGGACTTTGCACTCTTTCCCCACACTTTGCCCTACACCTCTCATCAGGCTGTTGATACGTATTCTTTAATATCCTTTGTAACAAACCGGTGACTTAGTAAGTTTAAGGTTTCAGTGAGTTTAGTGAGCTTCTCTAGCAAATTAACCAAACCCAAGGAAGGTCTTGGAACCAACCGTCTATAATGAGTCACTCTGAAGCACAGGTGTGTGTGGGGAGGTGGGGCAGGGGGAGGGCAGCCTTGTAGGACTGAGCTCTTACCTGGGAAATCAGGTGCTGTCTCCATGTGGGTAGTTTCAGAATCGAGTTAAATTGTAGGATGCCCAGCTGGTGTTCAAGAATTTGTTGGTGTGGAAAACTCCACCCAACACACACACACACACACACACTTACAGCCTTTCTATACCTTCCCAGATTTCTTTTTTCTGAGAAAAAAAGCAAAAAAAACCAAAAAACAAAAAACAAACCAAAAAAAACCCCTTATCTTGTTAAACTGCTACTCTTTGACTTTTGTACTGTGTAAGCTGTGCCTACTCTTTATAAAAAGGCCTCAGGCCCTACCCAGTATTTCCTTCCGCAGACTTTGTAGAAAATGCCAGAGTCTCATCTTTTCTTGCTCCCAAGCAAGGAGGAAATTGGAATGTGACTTAGCATTTGAATTCTAGCAAAGAAAGCCTTGAATTCTGACATTAAATTTGGCCTCAGACTATCAGAGAATCAGTACTTACACGGATTGCTTGATGAGAGATGGGGCACACTCTGAATGCTGGGTCGAGGAGGTAGCAATGCCGTGATTCCTTGAGCTGTCCCCAGGATGGAAGTTCCAGGGAGCCTTAAGTCTTAGGCACCTGACACCTCATGTAAGAACTTAACTCTTTCGATGGAAGCAGTTAGAATCAGTGGAGTGGCTTTCATCTCTCGCTCATCACCAAGGAGTGACAAGGCTATGAGTTCTTTGCCCGTCTCACCCTGCTTGTCTGATGAAGGAAGGAAAACCATGCAGCGTTTAAAGTTCCCGTGATGAAAGTTTCTTTTGGGTAATTAGGCTATTTCCAAAGGTCCTTGGTTAGAACTCTCTCTCTGAGAATTTTGTATGCTTGCTCTTTGACATACGTGTTTTATCAAAGAGGAAGAGAAAGCTTGACGTCTCAAATAAGATAACAGATGACAGCGGTGGCTGTTGCCATGGGCCCTTATTTCTGCTCCGGTTGAAATCATTAAAGGGGTCAAATCATTTATCCCTCCCCCACACCCACGCATTCTCAGTTGCCTGGTGATGTCTGCAGGTTGCAGGGTTCCTGTGTAGGAAGAGGGCAGACCCCGCCTCACCTGTCCCCATCACGATGGCAGGTACATTAACTCCAGGGCAAGTGACAATTTATTTGGACAGTTAACGAATTCCACCTGTAGGCTAACAGCTGAAGGTCGTGCAGGTGACATGGGGCATTGGAAATTTATCTGTGTCTCAGACTACACACAGGGGAAGGCTGCATCTGTAGAGGAGACCACACCCAAGTACTGTGTAAAGGGGGAGTCTCTAGGGGAAATAAAAAAGATCTCGTGAAACCAACTCCTATAAACCGAAGCCTAAAAATGTTTGGCTAATGCTGCTGTAAAAAAAAGCACTTTGCTGATTTCCTAGTTTATAGTCTTTGCCCACTTTCATACTGACCTGCAGAAAATAAATCCTTGATCTTCTAACTTTTTCAGATACGATAAGCCTGCTGGGACTCTCAACCAGCAGAATGTCCCCAAAAGCAGGCATTTCACTTGGGGGTTTCTGTCCTGCAGCACCAGCCCACATGACTCCTCGGTCTGGTCTTTCTCTGTCAGCAGGACTGAAGCCTGAGGCAGCAGTGAAGTGACTTTGGGATAGAAGATGTTGAGCTGACCAGGGGGTCAAAGAACACGGCAGGCTGCGTGGTTGTCATTGGCTGTCATTGAGGCAGAATTAATTCCCTCCTGAATAGAAGGGGCAGACGGAACAAGTCACAGGCTGATGGTTTACGGTTGGTTTTCTCCGTCCTTGTTGTTTTCACCAAGGTCACATTCATTACTGACCCTTCTCTGTGGATGTGATGGTCATTCAGCAGCCCCCAAGTACAGATAAGGCAGAGCTTTCTCATACCCCAGGTGGCCCCATACACACAGACCTCTGGCATTGAGGACCCCTCTCCTTTTTTTTTTTTTTTTAACCCTTACACCTAAGCTGCAGAGTTGGGTTGGGAAGGGTGGCTAATGTCCATAGGGGACAAATCCAGAGGGGTCCAGAAGAAGTCACAGGCACAGACAGGGTCAGCCCTGCTATCATATCTCAAGGCAGGTACAGGATGTCAATGAAATGAAGTCCTTGATTACATAGCTCCTGGGCCCAGGCCATGGAGTGAGAAGGTATATACGTATTCATTCTTGCAAAAGTAGCTGAGGGCAGCAAGGACTCAGCACCCAGGGATCTTTGGAATGCTTGCCTCTGGGGAGCTCATGGGAAAACCACCTTCCCGATTTTTAAGGAAATCCCCAATTCCCCTGAGATACTTGGTCCTTTGAGTATCCCCTCCTTTTTACCTTGTTGCCCAAACTCCATCCATTTTGTGTGGCAGATGTTGATGGCCCAGAAGACATGGAACCCCAAAGAATGGGACCTACTACCCTGACCTTGAAGGCAAGGAGGGCTTAAAGCTTTCTAAGGTAGCAAGGAAAGGCAAAAAAAGAAGAGGGAAAACCATTTATTCTCCATATTAGCATTTCCAAAACTTTCACATGTGTGGCCCTATTTGGGTGCCCAGAGGACTCTAGGCAGGGCTTCTCATTTATTTATCTATTTATTTATTTGCCGGGGGAGGGGAGGGGGAGGGGGTTAGGGAGAGAGAGAATCTTAAGCAGACTCCGCGCCCAGTGCAGAGCCTGACACGGGGCTCAATCTCTGGACCCTGAGATCATGACCTGAACCAAAATCAAGAGCTGGTCACTTAACTGATGAGCCACCC
The DNA here is from genome assembly GCF_027475565.1 of Acinonyx jubatus. Taxonomy (NCBI): domain Eukaryota; kingdom Metazoa; phylum Chordata; class Mammalia; order Carnivora; family Felidae; genus Acinonyx; species Acinonyx jubatus. The sequence continues at coordinate 84,155,337 of NC_069391.1, read as the reverse complement.
ACCCACCCCCGGGGCTCTTTAAATGAGCCCAGCAGTGCCAATGCACTATGAGGACTATAAATAGTAAGTAACAAGGGAACAATTAAGTTTGCTCAGTGGGTGTTGCTTTCTGACAGTCATTACTGGCATCTGAAATCCTGGGTTGAGGAACTAGAACCAACAGTTCTTTTTCCATTACAATGTTTGCAACACAGCAGGATATATATATATATATATATATATATATATATATATATATATATATTTCCTCCTGATGGCTTTGAATCACAGGCAAAATCTCACAAACATGTATTGGAGATGCTGGCCAAGGTGGTCATATTCAGATTTCCTAGTAGGAAGGACTCAGTGAGGTTCTGGAATTGATAAAGCTTTTTGGTATGGCTCCCTTTGACCTCTGGCACGGAGATCCACCCTGTGTAAAGATGGAGTTGGAAGGGGATGAGATGAACAAGAGCCCAAGATTGGAAGAGCCTTTTCGGAAGCCTGCACGATGCTCTCAAGACCGTAACTGTTGCCCATGTTAGTCAATTAATGTTCCCCAATGGTCCGTGAGTGCAAATGACTACATACTGAACGTTCACTAGCATAACTCAGAAGAGCTTCCTGCTATCCCTGTTATAAGAAGGATATGACATTTGAACTAACAAAACACATCATTTTCATTTCAATCCCCTCATCAGAGACAGTATTCCTTGGTCGAATCCCGGAACTTCATTTACTATATTGAGTCAGAACTGGAATCCCTGAAAACAAACCAAATTAATAATGTAATTCGTTATCTAGGAGGCTGTTTTTTTGACTGTTGGGTTTGCTGGAAAACAAGAGATTAAAAACAAGAACAATGAGAGAAGTAGATGAAAGGAAAAAGAAAATGAAACAGGATAAATAGATTTGAAAACACATGTACATCAAATGTAAGACTTGGCAGTGTTTTTCTCCATTAAAAAGGGTCTTGTCCTTGATTATTAGGTTTTTACCTACATTACATACATTTTTTTCTGCTTTCCTCTGTCTTGCACAAAGAGCAATGTATGTTCGTCTCAGGAATAGTACAGTGTGATCAGAAATGTACATCGTTTCAGGGGCGCCTGGGTGGCTCAGTAGGTTAAGCGTCTGACTCTCCATTTCAGCTCAGGTCATGATCTCATGGTTTGTGAGTCTGAGCCCCCAGTTGGGTTCTACACTGACAGCACAGAGCCTACCTGGAATTCTCTGTCTCCCTCTCTTTCGCTGCCTCTCTGCCACTCGCACATGTGTGCACTCTCTCTTGTAAAGTAAGTAAACTTAAAAAAAGAGAGAGAGAGAGAGAGAGAAAGAAAGAAAAAGAAAGAAATTATACCACTTCAGATAATTCCATAAAAGATTACTAAAATTTTTAACCTGTTTTGCTGGTTTTGAAACCGTGGTAAAAACCTAGGAAGTAATACCTACTTGGCTTATCATGACCATCTTTATGTCCTAGTTACTACTATTGTTATTGTCGTTGATACTGTCGATAATAGTACACCCCATACATACTGATTTTAATCCCAAAGGCAATTTTGCATTAGGTTGAAATCACGGTCTCAGGTTGGGATTCAATGCTTTTTCTGAATGTAGAAAAAAGACTTGGGTGACCTGAAGCGAGTGAGTTAATTTCCTTGCTGTAAAGATGTTTGATTGGCAAACACCAGACAACCGGAATGGGTAGACAGTGTCCACAGAGAGGCCAACGACCTAAAAAGCGTGCAGTTCCCAACACTGGAGAAATATTCTTTTTTCCCAATGTGTTCTTGTTAAAAGCAGTATGAACTAAGCATTCTGGTGCATTCAAACATCTACTTCTGTTGTCCAGATTTTGATGGCGGTGGGCGGGAGACCAGCAACCTGGGCCTTGGCTCTTTCTAAATCCCTGATAAATGAGAGCTGAGTCGAAATCATAGCAGGTACACTAGACAGCTCTGGGGTGATTTGGACCACTGTTCCGCCCCCACTATTACAGACTCAACAAGCTTCTGTAAGTCCACTCTGAGGTAGGCACTCCTGGGCTTAACAAGCTTGTGTTTAAAAAATGAAAAGAAGTCATAGGGAGGTTGACATAATAAATACAATGAGCCATGGGTGAGGGGTAGGGAGAAAAATACACATGGTCTCTTGCTCCTTCTCTGAGCCTGGGTAAGAAGAGGAGATCGTGTAAAAGAATTGCAAAAGCTGAAGCTAGGGAGTCTGGGAGACCTCGATCTGAATTCTAGCTCTTCATCTTGTCAGCTATGTGACCTTGGGCAAATGATTTGACTTCTCTGACTGTCAACTGCCACATCTTTCAAATATGCAAAATAATCCTTCCCAGGATCATTTGGGGGGAATCCTGAGATTACAACGTATGTATCAATTGTACATACAGAGTAGGTAGAATAGTAGTTCGTGCGTCATTATCTGATGCGCCTTGCCAGCTCCCCACATGTGACGGTGACCTCTGGTTTATAGTGTAGTCCAAGTTCTGCCCCAAGTATAAGGGCCCATGTGGAGCCTTCCAGAGAGACCCGGTCGGGCCTAAGTGGATTGTGTGGTAAAGAGATTACCTTCCGTTTCCTTCTCCCTTTGCATAAGCAGAGCCACCTTGCGGTGAGCAAGATGGACACCCTTCCATCTAGGTCTATAGGTTTAAAATAAACAGACCTTCTGTTTGGGCTAAAGGATACTAAAATAACTCTGCTCACAGTGCTGACTTTCTGAGCTAATCACTTATTCTACTCAGTTGTGGTTCCTATCAACAATCGTGGAGCTGGCCTCTCTCCGCATTCGCTCCTGCAGCATTAATATTTCATGACGAATAATAGGGTAGGGTCATACACCAGCTTCTGGAAAAGAATAAAGCACAGAAAGAATTAAATGAAATGGCTTGAATACGTAGAAGGAAATGTGATAAACCTGGAGGCAGTGGCCTCAGTGGTGTTTTACAGAACAGGATTTATTGCACAACAATGAACTTTTATTTATTCTTCTTTCAGTGAGCATTTTTGCATTATTATTCATTCAGCAATTCCACTGGGTATTCAGAAGTGACAGCTTGGCAATTTTTTTCGCAAACATTTTGGACTTTAACATCTTCATCTGAAATCATTGCAGTGATTATGAGGGAGTGATGGTAGAAGGATGTGGGAAAGAAAGGTAGCAGCATTTTTGAGATGCTCCTACCAAGAGGAATGTGCTAAATGTGGAGCTCTGACAGCTGAAGAGGTAGAATTGGAATCGTGGCCAATGAACAGCAGACACGGCATCGTATAGGGCACTGAAGGGTGGCCCACTTGGAGGTCTTGCCAATTATTAGAGCGTGATCATACCTGTGCAAGCCGAGGTGGCACTTTTCTCTTGGTGCATTGTCTTTAAAGGCAGCGGGGAGTCAAGGTATCAAAAGGCCATACATAATCAATTTCAGTAGGTGTCTATTCTGCCCACTAGACTCTATCTACTCTGCTTTATGTCTTTCATAGTGCTTGCTATCAATATTGTTATATTTCACTTTATTTGCCTCATTATCAGTTTATTCAATTAGGATGTAAGTTAGGGATGCCTGGGTGGCTCTGTCGGTTGAGCGCCTGACTTTAGCTCAGAGCATGATCTTATGGTTCATGAGTTTGAACCCCACATCGGACTCTGTGCTGACACACTATCAGCACAGAGCCTGCTTCAGATCCTATGTCCCCCCCCCCCGTACCTCCCCTGTTCATTTTCTCTCTCTAAAAAAAAGAAATAAAACATTTTTAAAATGTAAATTACATGAGGACAGGAACCTTGTTGGGTTTTGTTCATTGCTGCATCCCCAGCACCAAGGACAGAGCCTGGCACATGGTATGGACATAATACATATTTATTAGATTAATGAGTGAGTGCTAAGTGTTGAGGCACATTAAGGAATGGTAGCACATTTTCCCCGATCTCACTTTATAATCTAGTGGAAAGCAAACTATGAATACTAACAGAACCTGCAAAGCGAGGTAGCACATCAGAAGCTCTTGGTTTTCCTTTGAAGGGTATTCCCTACAAGTGACGACTATGTACTTCTGTGCAGAAGGAAAAGGAGTGTGTTGCCATCCCCTTTAAACATCATCCAGTGAGCATAAGCTCACATCACCCTTAGATCTGCTTTTCGGCTTGCACACTGTGCCTTACTCCGTACCTGACCCCCTTTCTTTTGATCTCACAGCTGAGGTCCAGAGGCTCCCTGACCTGCCAGTGTTACCAATTAGTCTGTTTCCTTCCCCTCCCCATTAAATATTTATGTCAGAGGATGGGTCGATAGAAATGTACCCCTGAAAGAGACCTTTTCAACCATATTTCTCAACTTGTGTTGCAGAAGATAAAGTAAATCATGTGGCTGTTGCTAGAAATTTTATGGGAAAATGTTTCTGTGGTCATATAGATGTGGGGCTTGGAGTTAACTGAAACCACCCTTGTAGGTGGTCCCCCCAGCCTTCAGTGCACTCTGAGAAGGAGCCATCGTCTGGAGTGTATATTTCCCCCAAATTTATTTGACCATGGAAACTTGGTCTCCTAAGAATAAATATTGTCTCTTGTTGTCACTGGAACATAGTTAGAGAAACACTGGTCATGGAGTGGTGAGTCTGAACTAGGCCTTTGGAGGTTTGAAGATTGATTGGTGGATCACCAACAGTTGGCTGGGAATTACCACGATGGGTAACTTCATAGAACCCAGACCAAGAATTCAGGAGGGAAACCAAAAAGGTTTCATGGAAGAAGTGGGATCGAGCTGGGTTTCCAGTGATAAACAGGATTTAGACAGAGGAGAAGAAAAGGAAATTTGAAGTGTGGGCAATGTGAAAGACAGGGAGGTACGTGCCCATGAGTGTTCTTATTTCAAAGTTTAATTTACTCAGGTCCCTGAAAATTCAGTAGGACTTTGATTAATGGTTCCAATATCCAGTCCCATTTTTCCTACTAATTCAGTGTGTTGGTGTGCATCCTCTGAGACCGATGTTAAGGCAGGATTCAATATACAGGATTTTATTAAGGGAAATGGCTGCAGAACAGACAATGAAGAGCAACCAGGGGAAGCAGGGAAAACCATCAGACGGCTGTGAGTTTAACCCCACGTGAAGGAGAAGGGAAGAAAAGTGGGATAGAAGCATCCTTGGCTGCTGTTAAGTCTAAGGAAGGTTTAGTAGTATTGTCAGGGAGGCCTCACATCAAAGTGGGCCATCAGAAGAGTCCTAAGTCTTCCAGGATTAGCACTGCCCAGGTGTTCCTGCTGTACTCAGTTACCGGCTGGCTGGGAGTAGCCCATGGAAAGCATGGCCGGGATGCAGATATGGTGATGGGTTCCAGAGCTTGCTGGCCCCTTGGTCAGTGAAGATCCCTGTAGTTGGAATTCTGTAAGACACATTCTCTTGACTGCCACACTCAAGAGACAGATCTTGATAAAATAAACCTACGTATTAGGAACAAACTGCCTAGAAACCCAGAGTTCTACATCTCCAATTAGGGATGAAGTCAGGACAGTATTTGATGCAAATGACCATCGATTTAGCTTGGCAAAAAAAAATCTACTTCTCATTTTATAAATCTTTAGATGAGAATATTTGTGTTTCTCCAGGGGGTAGGTTCAGTTATTGTGGGATCTCAAGCTTGTAAAATCAGATGTTGAAGATGGGTGAGACCATCATTCGGGAAAAGAATATAAACCACAAAAGCTAAATGACCAAGGCTTCTCCTGGAACCTTGGAAGGGGTCCTGCAAGTAAGAGGCCAGCTCCAGCCTCCTCGACTCGGTGATAAACCCACTCCTGCTCATCTGCAAAATATGGATAAGAAACTTGGAGTGTATTGCAAGAACATATTCCAAAATAATTCACTGCTGATTGATTCATGAAAATGTAAAATGCCTCACAAGTGTTTAATTATCTGAACTCTGTGTGCTTTCAACGGTAAAGAATCCGCTGATGAGAGCTGGGGAGTGAGCCACTGAGGTTAATGCACAGAGGATGACCCCGGTCTGCTTTCTCCAGCAGAGAGCTGCCTGAGCTGCTGACACAGATCCGGGAGGATGTGTTGTCAAAACCCAGCTTTGTCACAGTCCTTGGCGAGGATCCCTGCGTGGCCTCCGATTTTCTGTGTCTCTTCAGGGACACAAAATAAGGAAACCAGGGACACATGCAGCACACAAATGATTTTTCTTTGATCCAAGCACCACAGTGGAGTGGGACAGGCTGTACAATCCTGGAGACTGCAGCTGACACCCCTGTATTGGTTCATAAAGACCTGGGGTTGACATGAAGTTTCCCCAAATTGGTTTTCTTGAGAGGATTCCAAACTACTCCAATGATTGCAATGATGATACTTCTCATAAAAACAGGAAAACCCTGGAAAAGGAGAAGGAATAAGGAAGAAAGAGGAAAGAAGGAGTCAGGACAGCCAGAAAAGGGAAAGGAATAGGAAGGAGTGGAAGAGCATGCGGAAGAGGGGATTCGGAAGGTCATGGTTGGTAGCTCAGTGAGGACAGAGGCCTGATTGCTTCTGGAGCTTTCAGCATCATTGGAAAAGAACATGACCTGAAGTCATGAGATTGATACAAATCTAGTTAGGGGAAGCTCTTGTTCTGGTTGTGCCTGTGCGGTACTCTGAGCATCCCTAGGTTTCATCCCCATGGTTTTCTAGTTGGGTTGATGATCCATCTGAATCTACCATTGCTGGAACAGTCTTCCTTATGCAAGATGATACTAGCGCTCTTGCCCATTCACCATGGCATGAGGCACAACTGCTTGCCGTGCGAATCCAAACCTCTCCCCCAAGCATGCTCTCCTACCACATTTCCTCCGTCCTACTTCATTTCTTGGCACTTGCTTCCTAACGCTTCATCAGACTCATGTCTCACTTTTGGTATTGTTCTCTACCGAGACCCATTGCTCCAACCAAGCAGACCCTTGTCTTACGTATGCGGTCATGGTATATTGTAATTCCTGCCTATCTCTGCATTACCCAGATCCCATAGGCTCCAAGGGATTGCTTCAGCAATCTATCCCGATGGATGACAGGTAGCAAGATCATCATAAATATTTCTTAGAGGAAATGCATGAATGAAAAGAATTCCTTATGTGCATGTACACTTCTTTTTACTTACGATTCCCACAACTTACTGCATAATTATCTTTTCTTGAAAATCCACTTGAAAGTTTTTCTCTTGCAGAAAAATGTACCAACATACTCATTTTTTTTCACACACACCACTCACCCACTCCACACTTCTGATAATTGATATCAGAGGCTATAGGTGCTGATGTGTCTTTCATTTGTTTTCCCTCTGGGGAGGAACTTGTAGCAGACCAATGATTCAAGAAAGGTTGTTATCTTTCAAGAGAGCAGCAAAGAGAATCAGGATTGGAGGGGCTGAGATCCCAGAAGTAGGAGAACTCATTGATGTGACCCTAACATTTTATACTGTGCACTTCCCCTTGGGGCATATGCTCATTTTTTGGCCTTGTTTGAGGGGTTGCGAAGCCAGGCGAAGGGTGACATCTTAGAGGTAGAGAAGCTAGCCAAGCTTTTAACAGTCTACTGGAACTAGGGCAAATAAAAATCGAATTTGGGGGACCAAGGACTTGTGGTCCAGAGCTCTGAAAGAAGAGATAAGCAGCGGAGTAAGCCCAACATTTGGAAGTTGTATCCCCCTCAAGGCATTTGATGATTTGATGAAAGGCTTAAAAGCCAAGTTAATACCATCTAAAAATCAGAGTGCAGTTTTTTGTGGTCTCTTAATCCTAGGGAGGCAAATATTAGAGCTCAGGATGCATCTTCTTAAACTCTCCATGACCTCAGCTGAATACCCTAAAGGACTATCCCCTAGGAGCAGGGGAAAATCAGAAGTAAACGGAGAATGGGGTGCCTGAGTGGCTCAGTTGAGCGTCCTGCTCTTGATTTCAGTTCAGGTCATGATCTCACGATTTGTGGGATCAAGTTCCGTGTCAGGCTCTGTGCTGAAAGTGTGGAGCCTGCTTGGGATTCTCTCTCTTTGTCTCTGCCCCTGTGCCACATGTGCACTCTCTCTCTCAAAAATAAACAAACATTTAAAAGGAAAAAAAAAAAGTAAACTGAGGCTTACTTAGATTGAGTGCCTATTTGGAGAAGGTGAATTGCCTTAAAATCTAGCTGCCTGCCACGGTTAGGGTAGATGGTCTCCGGAAGAAAACATCACACAGAGCCTCTCTAATTTTTCATACACACTGTGTCCAGCAAGCAGTCAAAATTGGCTAAGAATACAAAAACAAACAAACAAACAGACAAAACACAAAAAGCCAAGAGATGAAAACAAAAAAGAAACTGATCCTGGAATTACCAAGCACTGGCTCGACGATGTTCAGGAAAATAATAAGTTGGAGAATTTTACGAAGAGCTGGAATCTATTTTAAAAATGATCAAATGAGAATTCTGTAACTGCTATTAAGATATCAGCGAGTGGATTTAACATTAATGATAAAGCTGAAGGTTAATTAAGTCAAAGTGAAGTCAGCACGAAACATCAAAGCTAACTCACAGGCAGAAAAAGAACATGGAACATGAAGAGCAGGAGACAAAATGCAAGGAAAAAGTCTCACATACTTGGAATTAAAATCCCAGAAGGCTGGGAGCGAGTGGGAAAGAAGCACTCTTTGAAGAGCCAACGTCTGATAATTTTCTGGGACTTGAGAGAGCGATCAAGCCACAGATGGACCAAGTTCTATAAACTAAATACAAACAAGCCAAAATACCATGAAAACCACACGGAGACCTACAAGGAGACCCCTGGACATGAAGAGCACAAAGAAATCTTAAAAGCTGTCAGATCAAAAGACCAGTTACCTTCACAGGAGCAAAAATTAGAAGGAAGACATCGCAAAAGAAGCAATAGAAGGTAAGACACAAAAGAGCGACATCTTTCAAGTTCAGAGAGAGAAATCCTGCCACTCGGGAATCTATAACCAGGGAAAGTAGCCCTCGAAAATGAAAGTAAAATAAAGACCTTTCGAGTTAAACAAAAATGGAGAGAATGTCATCCCTTGCGGAAGTCTACTTACAAGAGAGGCCCCGGGGGAAAAAAAGGACGTGAGGTTTCTTCAGGAAGAAGCAAAATGAGCTCTAAAGGAATTACAGAAATGTAGGCTGACATAACAAAAACAAAGGAGGGAAAAAATAGGCGGATAAGTTTCATACAGACTGTATAATGGTGGTGGGCTTTAAAACACGTGTACAATCAAAGTGCATGGAAATAAAGATGAACAAATACCTTTTTTTTTTTAATGTTTTTTATTTGTGAGGGAGACAGAGCACCAGCGGGAGCTGGGAGGGGTGGGCAGAGAGAGAGGGAGACACAGAATCCCAAGCAGGCTCCGCGCTGTCAGCACAGAGCCCAACACGGGGCTTGAACTCACAAAATGTGAGATAATGACCTGAGCCGGAATCAAGTGTTGAATTCAACCACCAGAGCCACCCAGGCACCCCGAAAAATGAACAAATACTTTCATTTCATTTTGATCTCTGCCCATCAAGGGGCAGTACAGGGGAGGGGTCCTGGGGAGCCCTCCTTTGATAGGTAAGGGAGAAGAGGGAAGACCAGAGACCTAAATTTAATGTCAGGGCTGCGCCCAGCACCCAGATCTCTCCCGAAGTCTCTCACTCTTTCAGCACTGACTTGAGAGTCTGGCTTTGGCCTCAGCCCACGTCAAGACTGGGGACATGGTAGGCTACTCTCCATTCAAGTGTGCCTGAGAACAAAGCCTTACGCCCCCGTTACAGGAGCCTGACACCAGGTGGTTCTCTGTATGCTCCCCCACCTGAGGACCAACCCTCACCTGAATCCACGTGTACCCACTCTCCTCCCCTCTTCCCTAAATACCCTTCTGTACGTGGCAAAGCGTTGAGAGTGAGCTCAGAGGCCTGGGTTTAGGTTGTGGTTATTTCTATTGGCCCGAGCCCCTTTTTCCTCCAGCACTGAGGCTTTGTTCTGGAAGAATGCCAGGTGGGTGAAGGAGAGCAGTCCAGCCGCCTGTTCTAGGAGCACGTCTGCCGAGCTGTCAGAGTTCATTTTCCAAGCCATTCTTCCAAAGGTCTTGGGATGACAAACTGGTTCTGCCTTGTCGATGATTTTGTTTTTAAAGGGAAAGCCCTAGAGGCTGCAGAGAATTTCTGAAGGGGAGGGAACACGATGAGAGCTCAGCTCTCTCACTGCCTCCCTCCCCTCTTCTCCTAACAACACCAGAAGGAGCTGGCACGGAATATGCAGCACCGGATTGATTTACATACTGTGGGGTGACTTTGTGATGTGCAATATTGGAGCAGCCCTTTTAATTTCTCAGTCCCTTCCGCAATCGTGTTTGAGTTAGTGTGGGAAACGATCAAGTAAGCTGCTGGGCAGAGGGAAAAGAGCTAGGGTTTTGCGGTTCGGTAGTTTGATTTCAGTTTTTATTCTACTTCATAGAGACAGATCATAGACCAATCTCTTAACCTCTCTGAGCCTCAGTTTCTCCATCTATAAGTGGGAAAGCTAGTAATCCCCCCCCCCCAACTACATGATTTGGGGATGGGGGGAGGATCAAATGAAATAACATGTATTAGCTTGTTTTTCAAATGGATGGGTCCAGGTAAGCCTGGGTGGCTCAGTCAGTTACACGTCTGACTCGATTTCAGCTCAGGTCATGATCTCATGGTTTGTGGGTTCGAGTCCCACACTGGGCTCTGTGCTGACCCCATGGAGTCTGCTTAGGATTCTGTCACTCCTCTCTGCCTCTCCCCTGCTGTCATGCTCTCTCTGTCTCTCTAAATAAATAAATTAATTAATTAAATGGATGAGTCCTGAGAACAATCTCAATTTCTGCTATTTGCCTCAAGAACACTGTAGATACCACATACTCTGACAACTCATGACTAATAGGTGTATGGAGAAAATGCTAAGGATGTTCAGAGCTGGATGGATACTTAGCAACCTTCTGGCCGAACGCATTTAGGTTTCAGATGAGAAAACGGAGTGACCACCAAAGTAAAGTTATTTTTTTTTCAAAGTAATGAAGCGAGAAAAAGAAGGGAAGAGAACATCTTTCGGATCGGTTCCAAATTCTGCGTAACCTGTTGCATTCGAGGCAGGATTACCAGATCCTAGCGCTGATGCTCTGTTGGGTTTTGATGTGCACACAGTCCCGAGCTGAGCACGGAGATCAGCGGGCAGTCAAGGAGAGACGTGAAAGGTCTGAAGCATCTATTTGATTTTTCTCTGAATTCCCAGAATCCCAAAGCCAAGAATAACAAGAATCCCAAAAGCATTGAGAGACTTCTCTAAAGAATGTAGGCAATGTAGTTGAGTCCTAGGACAATCTCTGATTAACTGGGTTGGAGTTTTTCCAATAGTAGAGTTTTGGGGATCTACACAAAGAAGATTGGTCTACTACCCACTTGGCACAAGGCACTTAGAAAAAGTTACTTGAGCCATTGACCGATTGAGTGTTAAAAAAAAAAACACTCCCTACCCTAGTCTCCTTCAGTGCTGTGAGGCCTCAAAAGTGTTTGAAGATGAAGTGACCATTTGATCTTGAACCTGTAACCACCACCACAGCATGAATCAAGGCTTTTTCCAGCAAGTCTTTTTTCCCCTGTGTTCAAAGGTTAAAATCAAAAAGCTCCAGCTCTCAGCAGATCCCAGAATGCTGCTGGGTTAACCCAGCCACATGTTGGCACTGGGTCAATGCCATTGTTTGGACATGGGTGTCCCCGGGTCACATGAATCCATAATCGGTGTTGTCCTCTGAGGTGGCAAGCCCCAGAGCCTGCCCCACATCTTAAGATGCATAGATTTCACGTCATCAGGGACTCAAGGAAACACCTCTAGTTCAATAAACATAACTGCCGCTGACTCAACAACAAGAAACTGCCTGTCTCCAAGGGGCAAAGTCACCAGGCAGGAAGGCCCTCCCTAGACTGTGGCAGGTCACTGTGTTCTGTGCCAGTCAGCCACTGCCTTGAACTGTATTGCCATCTCTGATTCACTCCTTTCTTTCCACAAAGGGTGACTCAGGGCAGGTGGCTGGGGTAAAGGGCTGTGTAAAGCCATGCTACATTTATTTCCAAAAAAATTTTTTTTCAATATTTATTTATTTTTGAGAGAGACAGAGACAGAGCTTGAGCAGGGGAGGGGCAGAGAGAGAGGGAAACACAGAATCCAAAGAAGGCTCCAGGCTCCGAGCTGTCAGCACAGAGCCTGATGCGGGGCTCGAACCCACGGACAGTGAGATCATGACCTGAGCCAAAGTCGGACGCCCAACCAACTGAGCCACCCAGGAGCCCCAGCCATGCTACATTTAATTGATGATAAAATATAGTCGGTTACTGCCAGGCGAAAGCGGGGGGAATGGATCATGCCAGGATGCACTTGAAATAGAACACTAAGCAACGTGGCAAGTGGCTGTGGCTGCAGACAAGTGAGGAGGGACCGTACTGGACTGACTTGGCTGGCCTTCGGCCATTTGAGCTCATCAGGAGCTCTCGGGGACAAAAAGGCAGAGCCACAAGTGCCACTGTGACCCATAAACGCCAGCCAGGAGCACTGGACAGAGGCAGACCCCATATACGTGCACTTTGAGAAGAGCCACTGTGAGTTATTTTAGTCAGCTGTTGAATGAATGCTAATGATTGCCGTGTGCACAGTGAGGACCGTGATAGGACACTATGTCATGCATCAAGGAACAAGACAGTTTCTGCACCCAGGAAGCCAGACCCTAAATATGGGAGACAAGATGACACAAAACTTGATACTCGTTTTGAAAAAATGTCTATTTATATTTTAATTCTTCTTTTAATATACACGTATATATTCAGTAGATTATATATTATGTATAAATATATATTTATACACACACACATGTGCACATATACATCTATTTTATTTTATTTTATTTTATTTTATTTTATTTTATTTTATTTTACCTAGTAGCCTATCTGTTGCCCTCCCCATCTGCATACTGATGGAACCTACACAAACGTAGAAAAACTCTTGATCACTGAGGCAAAAAACAAAAATTACCACGTATTAAAACTGTTTTTAAAAAGTGCAAATACCACACGCAAATATAATTTGTGTCACGTAGACAGATACTCATAAAAGATAGGGAATTGAAAATATTTTTTAAATATTTTGAGTTAGGGGTGCCTGGGTGGCTCAGTTGGTTAAGGGTCTGACTCTTGATTTTGGCTCAGGTCATGTTCTCATGGGTTTATGAGTCTGAGCCCCACATCGGGCTCCATGCTGACAGTGCAGAACCTGCTTGGGATTCTCTCTCTCCCTCCCTCCCTCTCTTTCTGCTCCTTGCCTACTCATTCTCTCTCTCTCTCAAAATAAATACATAAGCTTAAAAAAAAAATATCTTGGGTTAGAGCCCTAAGATTGTATTGACTGACCTAATTGGAATTTGAACTCCTTATTTCTGAATTGAAGGGCATTATTTGCAGTGACTGACCCGGAGAAGGCATGTCTCCATCTCTGGGCAGGGACCCTCAGCAGGTAGACACAGAGAGAGGGGTGGTGCATATGCTGAGGTGTTGGGGGTGCCATCTTGTTAAACCCACTTGCTGGCTGGTTCCTGGGCTCCTCCTTAGATGAACATAAATGCCTAACAAGGTTGTGTCTTATGTGATATAATCTTTTACAAAGATAATTCCATTGGTGGGGGAAGGTTGGAGATAGGGAGTACAGTAAGGAGGTTATTGTACTAGGTGCCTAACACAACATGGTGAGGTGGAAATGGAGATACCAGAGAAGTCGAATTGGTGGAACTTGGATATGAACAGCAGACCGAGACAAGGCTAATATTGTAGAGAGAAGAGGGTCTTCAATCCACACGCCAGGCTTCTGGCTCTAATGGTTGGTTTAATGTTTAGCATGTGCTGTAGTAACAACTCCCTGATCTCAATGGTTTAACACAGTGAATGCTTCTTCACCCAAGACCAGAAGTCTCTATGGCTGTGAGCGGATACAAATAGTTAGGGAGGAAAAAGAGAACTAGTCCTATGCCAGAAGTACTTCAGGCCTGCCAAGATAACAGGTAAGGAAATGTATGTGTTTCACAGAAAAGACCAACTAATTTCAATTGCTAAAAATTGCATGGTGAGCAAGATGATGTACGAGCAAGGCAGTCCAAAAAATGGTGCTTGGCATTTATCTCTCCAAGTGTGTTTTGTAGACATTGGAGTCTGCAGAGCCTGGTTAATGGTCACCCCTAGATTTCTTCCGCCATCTGGTAAACCTCCGTCGTTGGCTGAGTCACCACTCCAGCGGAACCTGGAATAGCAGGATAACAAGATAATGAAAATAAGTAAATATGGGCCTACAGCATCTGGTTGAAAAACATCCTTAGAATGAGAAGGAACGTCAGCTCTGTCGTCACTCCTTGGATCATCGTAGTGCGCCACCGTGTCCTATATTAAGAAAACAGAATGTTAAAATGGAGAAAGGATTTGAAGTTTACCCGCTCCAACCTGTCCCATTTGATAGTTAGGGAAACCGTGACACAAAGGGCTTAAGTAAATTCCCAAAATTGGAGCTGACGACACCACAGCAGTAAAATACCCAGTTCTCTGCATCCTAGTGCTCTGTGCGGGTCCCCTCCTGTCCTCTCCGTCATGCAGGTCATCTTCAGAGAACGAGTGTGGATAAAATAACTGATAGATAAAGTGGTCCTGTCACCTCAGGGCTCAAACAAAATTAGGGCCTTGTCTGTGGATCTTAGTCTCTATCGACAGGCAGGTGCTCCTGGGGGATCGTCCGGAAGTCTAGAGGGGTCTGCTTGCTGATGGCAGAACGTGTTTCAGCCCACTGCGTTCTCGGAGAAAACAGCCATGGTGTCGCAGGCTTCTTTGTCGTGTTCATAAATGGGCCCCCCAAGCATTAGCGTGTACAGTCCATGAGCCGCTTGATTAGCAAACCTGCTACGGAACAGAGATGTGGGAGCGTCAGACACTGACGTGCCCAGGACGTCAGCCTGTTGTATGCGACTCCTGAAAATCTCACCCAGAGCGCTGTGCTATTCTTCTCCTCAAACCTCCAAACACTGGGCACACACTGTCAGAGAATGTGTTTTGAAATTTCTTGTTCTCCCACAGTGATGGGGTATGTGATTACCTGGGGTTAAAAGCAGTCCGTAGACCTAGTTATGACAAGGATCTAGTCACTTAACCTCTCTAACTTCCTCCCTCCCTCCCTCCCTCCCTCCCTCCCTCCCTTCCTTCCTTCCTTCCTTTTTTTTTCCCAATGTATAAAATGAAGGAATTGAATTAGATAAGACCTCGGAGACCCTTTCTAGTGCAGACATGTCAAATCTATAAACACAAAGCCACCTGCCTCACATCAGGACTAAACTCCTAATTTTGCCTCATTAGCAATCTGTCCTAATCAGCCCAGAGAAGAGGACAGAACAGAGTTTCATCTGAGGGGTGGGCATCAGAAAAATCCAGATTTTTTTCTTGATTCACATTCCCCTCCTTAGAAAAGACTGTCATTTTGCTGTGTGGCCACAAAGACCCTTGCTCCTAATTGGCTGGCCTACTGATACCTATTTTTCATTTGATTTAACAGTAAGTGAGCCGGTTCTGGAAAGATATACACACTAGCACGGAATCCACAGCTGTTTACAAACATTCTTGGTTGTGAGAATCCTATTAAAATTCTCTACATACCCTAGTTACTAAGGCTTCCAGAAGAGATGTGACAGGAAATCTTGTCTTAATATGAAACCTCGGCATCTCCCCCAGGAAGACGAAGGCTATAAACTGGTGTTTTTTATTGGAGCCTTTCTTTTGGAAATACAACAACCAGTTGTGGTGATAGTGTTCATGGTTAATCAAGTCTGTTTTTGTTTTTGTTTTGTCCGTGTGTGTGTTTTTGTTTTTATTTTATTTTTTCCAGGAAACCTTTTCGCCAGCTGATTTTTAAAAAATAACTTTTTTTAAAAGAATTGAGGGCATAACCATCTGTATAAAGAGGCAGCATTCTGTGTGAGAGAAGATGTGGTCTCAGGGCTAACTGAGAGGGTCGTCTGTGTAGAAGAAAAATCACCAGAGTTCATTCTTTTCTTCCATCACAGATTTGTTGAGTGCACAGACTACTATAACATTGAGGGCAGATGCTGTAAATACAACTGGGTAGTGTGCACGCTCCAGGACTCACTGTCTGATAGGGGAGGCTAGCGTGCATCGGGGGTGTACCATGTACAATGGAGGCACTGGGGACGGAAGGGGCTGGGGGGATCCGTGAGTAACTGTCCCAGCTTAGGAGAGCTGGGGGTAACACTGAAAAGTAACATGTGAATTTTGTCTTGGAGAATGAGCAGTAGCAGCTGGCAGGGGAGATATCAAAGCATGTGTGCTGGACACGTTCCATTGGCCCCTCCAGATTCCCCCCGCCCCCGCCACCTCCTCTGCCATCTGCTGGGGTGATGGGACCTTCGTGCCCTCTGGCTTTAAGTTCTGATCAGTCCGTGTGTAACCTCCACAGGAGCTTGGAAGAAGAGGAGAGGGGAGGTCAGGGGGCTTTATTCCCTCTCTGCATTCCTGAGCAGGCTAATTGCTCATTCAGTGAAACCAAAATTAAATCCAGGTGACCTCTACAAGACCCTCTCTCATTGCATTTCAGTAAACACTCTTGCCTAGAGGAGCCCAGGGTAGAAATGGCATGCTCCCATGTGGCTGACCCTGCATTACCTCCTTAGCCCCTGATGTTCAAGTCCCTTCTGATGTACACTGTATCCCTTGGTACTTTGGTCCCTTTGCGTATCAGTTGGAGTATGCAGTCTCTACCCAGCTGAGACCCTGACTGGGACCCAGTGTGCAAGGCTTGGGGGTGGGGGAGGGAGGGACAGACTGACCAAAGACACAGGGTGAAAAACTGTAGAATCCTTGGAAGGCACCGTATCGTTCAGAGATGCTAGAACATGAGGGGATGTCTGTGGGGCGGGGTGGGGGACAGCCAAGTCCCTCAAGGTTTGTCAAGTAGGACGATGGGACATAACAGGATTCAGTTTAAGTTGACAGAGATCAGCCTGGCCGTGGCATAGAGAATGACCTGGAAGGAAGAGAGACTTAGGAGACTAGTGGGGGTGTCGGTGACCACCCTTAGCCCCTCCCCCACCACCCCCATGGTTCTAGCTCCCTCCGGCCCACATCACTGTGGTTCCTGGTTTTGTTAGATGGCATCCGCCACTGGGCTTCTGGAACAGAACCCCTTCTCTCTAGCTGTTGCTCCTTTTGGGTTATCTTGCTCTCCCATATTTGGCTCTTGTCTATCACCTGAACAACCTGTGCACTGTAGTTAATCCCTTCTTTCATAAATATTTCAAGTGCTTGTTTTTTTTTCTGGTTACACCTAGGAGAATGTAAGCATCTCAATAGGCCAAGACAACGAGATGACAAGTAGTGGCATATTCTAACGGGGACTCTTGCTGGCACAGGGCTACAGTCTTCCCTCCAGGCAGAAAGCTATTCCTCCCTTGAACGAGGAGTAGAACAGTGCAGTGCTGCCACGGGGACTCCAGAGGAGGCTGCTGGGGCCAGAGAGCTGCCTAGATAATCCCATGCAAGTTTCCTGATCTCTGTGTGCCTCATTTCCTCATGTGTAAATTAAAGATAATCATGCCTCCCATCTGGGATTGTTGCAAGCATTAAAATGAGCGAATACAGTCTATATAAAATGTTTGAAGCAGCCCGTGGTAGAGCTCAAGTGCCATATTCGTATAACTATGCTATCAAGCTATTCTCTCTGGGTTGGGGCATGAAAGGCTGATGTCTCCAAACACCAAGTTATCCCCATATGAGGACAGTAGATTTGGGCTGTGACTGAGAGGGATGCTATAGAGAGGAATAATTTTCCAGGGGCAACCAGTGGTTGCCGTGGTTTCCAACTGGGAGAAACTCCAAGGTCAGTTCCTGGCAAATATTTCACTGCTGATAGGAGCAAGGCGGTTCCTCTCTGCTCCTAACCATTTCCTCTGCACCCAGCTCAGATGGCTCCAAAACTGAGCCTGCTTTAACACAGGGCAGCAGGAGAGAGAAACGTGAATAAGGTAGAAACCAGAAAACACAGCAATCCAGCTGACTGACCACTGACCATGAAGGGCAAATACAGCTGATTCCCCAGGGGGGGCCCGAGAAGGCCAGTGTCGCTCGGAGAAATGAAATTTTAATAACCATGGGGGGAAGAGAGCATTTTATTATAAGACTCAGGTCTGCATTGATAAAGATCACTGAAGACGACTTAGATTATTTGAAATTTTAGTTCTGCTCTCTGAGCGATGCATTTTTATTTCCCTGGAAATTCAAGTCCCAGGGCGCGGGGGAAATTACAGTGCACAAAGCTCTGGTAAAAGCTCTCCCCCGCTCCCCCCCCCCGCCCCCCCGCCGCCACCGAATCCCACACCACTCACCACCCAATTTAACTGTTGCCCGCCTGCCTCCAGGCCCCCTGTGTGTTTCATCCTCAAATCAATGTTCCATCCTTAGGAATTAAACTCGTCTGACAGCCCACCTGAAATATTGATTAAACATTTTCCTTTATAGAGTGGCTCCAGTTGTTTCTGGAAGCCTCTCCCACGGGCAGGGGATTACTTTCAAAGAACCTGTTTTCTAGGATATTGGCCTCTCCCACAGCGTTGGGCATTCTGAGGGCATCTCCTTGAGCTGGGCACTGAAAGTGGGTAAGTTCATGATGGGCAGGCTGGA
Source organism: Acinonyx jubatus (assembly GCF_027475565.1). NCBI lineage: Eukaryota > Metazoa > Chordata > Mammalia > Carnivora > Felidae > Acinonyx > Acinonyx jubatus. The sequence continues at coordinate 84,136,615 of NC_069391.1, read as the reverse complement.
GAGCCCTCATATACACAGTCTTAAAAGATGCAAGTTTCTTCAGTATTAACAGGATTCTGCCTGAGTCAAATGCGCGCTCTCTCTTGTCTACTGATTATTAACTACTCTGAAAGTACCACTACACATTGACCAGTCATTCAAACGCTTTTGAAAATGCATTTAAAAGGCAACGAAGAAAAGTTAAACCAAAGTTGTTTCCTACTTACACAGCATAAAATGATTCTTTCTCTAGGGAAGCTGGGGCTTAGTCACGTATTTACAAAGCTGAATTAGAGATGGAAGAAAAAGAAAAGAAATTGGTGAGGACTTGTGATTTTTAAAAAGTTTTTTATTTTATTTTTTTAAGTTTATTTTTGAGAGAGAGAGAGTGGAGGAGGGGCAGAGAGAGACAGAGAATCCCAGGCAGGCTCCGCATTGTCCGTGCAGAGCCCAGTGCTGGGCTGGAACCTGTGAACCATGAGATCATGACCTGAGCCAAAGTGAGTGAGCCACCCAGGCACCCCTGATTTTTTTTTTAATGGCCACAAACTCTTTGCAGCTACTCTTACCAAGAGGTGGAGTCTTTCCTTTCTTCTTGAATCTGGGCTGGCCTGGAGGGTTGCTTTGGCCAAGAGAAGGCAGGAAAAAGGAAGGTGTTAGACTTGTTGCCTTAAGAGACCAGTGGCTTCTGTTCTTGCTCATGGCTGTTGCCTCCGTGTGAACAAGTCCAAGCTGGTCTGCTGGAGGGACCCCATGGAGGAGAAATGAGGCATCCTAACCAACAGCCTACCAATCACCAAGAATGTGAGTGAGGCCGTCTTAGACCACCCAGCCCTGTCAACCACCTGGTGACTGCACCTGCACACGTGACCTCAAGCCAAAGCAGCAGAAGACCCGCCAGTCTGAGCCCAGCGCAAATGGTTGACCTGTAGAATCATGAACAAATAATGTGACTGGTTCTCTTAAGCCATTAAATGTTGGAGTAGTTGGTCACACAATGGCAGGTAACAGTCGCAAGATTAGCGCTTGATTCATCTGAGAAATCAAGAAGATCACATCCAGTTACAGAACATAGTCGACAGATGGAGTATTCACACTGACTGAGACAGCCTGCAGAAAATGTGAACAATCGGACTCCCCGGAATATCTACCTGGATTTTTCAAAAGCAAGTATTTTTATAAAAATTATCTGCAAAACTGGTAACTTCCTACTTGTTTTTTTGGAACAGCAGAGTCATAGGCTTGTTGATCATACATTCTTGGGTTATTTGCCACTGTTCTGTTCAGAGATCTGTCTACATTCTCTCCTCCTGTGGAGTGAAGAATTTAACGTTGCCCAGAGAGGTCTGGCCTTGGCCCTCAGCTTGTGGGAGGGGATCTTTAAGCCCTTGAAGTGTTATGAGTGTTATGCGTGATGGGAGTGTCTTTGTTTGCTTGAGGGTCCTGGGTCAGCCAGACAGTAACAATATGATTTGGGGTTGGAGCTTGGAGCCACACCGACAGTGTGACCTAGGTGGAGACTTTGGGTCATGAGGTACCAGCTTGATCTCATGAGGAGTTGGAAACCGAGATCAGCCAAGTGGGTAGTCAACCAGGCCTATGCGATGGAGCCTCTGATAAGGACTGGGTTCCAAGGCTCAAACAAGCTTGCTTGGTTGTTAACACTTGCTGAACATTGTCCCATATCAGGGCCAGGGAAATAACACTTTACTTCATGGGAGAAAATAACTAAAACCTCTACATTTGGTACTTTCCCTGGACTTGGTCCTACGCCTTTCTTCCCTTGACTGCTTTGAATCTGTACCCTTCCTCTGTAATTAGCCGTAACTGTGAGTATATAATAGCTTTCATGGAGTTCTGTGGGCCTCTCTCATGACTTCTCAAAACCAATATTGGTTTTAGAACCCCTTGAACTTGTTAGTGTCAGAAGTGAGGGCAGTCCTGTATGGATGGACTCTTGCCCTAACTTCGCAGTTAGCTTTTATACCTTCCTTTGAGCTATATTTCAAACCTGCCTCAAGGACACCTTCCCTGGCCATGTTGGGTACATAGAAGGTGTTTAACGTGAAATAAATTGATTTTAAGTTCTTAGGACTTTGCCCTAGAATTACTAATTTGGGGCCCCTTAGAATGACTCCCACTCAACAAATATATTTATGGCAACCAGCATGTTCACTCCCCCAGGCACCCCAGAAAGATTTCCCTTTCTCTACAAAGATGATGCCATCACATTCCAATACCAGTCTTCTAGCGGTAGGGGATGGGGAGGAGAGAGAAATAGCCATTTTCAGGGGAAAATCCACTCTCTGAATACTTAGAGCCTGCAGGGCTCACCTGTAACTCTCTTAGGATACTTAGACTGTGGTTCCTGGCTTTGCTCTTGATCGTGTATACTTACTACACGTCCTGTACTAGGTTTTAGTGCCTTGAGGAGGGAAGTGGCACCAGGAGGAAAGGTTGAAAAAAGGAGAGGCAGATTTTGTCTAGAGAAGTTGGTATGGAGCAGGAGAAAAGAGAGAAATGACTTGGCTATTTCTCTCTCCTCCCCAGCCCCCACCACTAGAAGACTGGTATTAGAATGCGTTGGCATCATCTTTGTAGAGAAAGGGAAATCTTTCCAGGGTGCCTGGGGGAGTGAACATGCTGGTTGCCATAAATATATTTGTTGAGTGGGAGTCATTCTAAGGGGCCCCAAATTAATAATTCTAGGGCAAAGTCCTAAGAACTTAAAATCAATTTATTTCACATTAAACACCTTCTATGTACCCAACACTTAACTAAGTGCTGTGAAGAACTTCAAAGAAGTCGAAAATACAGTCTCTGCGTAGCATTTAGTATTTCATTAGCTCACAGACTTGGCTAAGCACAGTGAAAGACATGAAAGAAACATAACGAGTGAACTTTGTTTTCCAGGAGCTCATAGATTTGTGGGAAAGACACAGTATACATTGAGATGTTTAAGATGTGATCCTCGGTGGGGGTGGGGGGTGGGCGAGAGGGTACCTGGATGGCTCTGTCAATTAAGCATCCCACTTCTGCTCAGGTCATTATCTCAAGGTTCATGAGTTCAGGCACCACATCGGGCTTTGTGTTGTCAACTCAGAGCCCGCTTCACATCCTCTGTTCCCCTCTGTCTCTGCCCCTCGTGCTCGCTCTCTCTCTCAAAAATAAACTTTTTAAAAAGTACAAAAAAAAATGTGGTCCTAGGCAGGAAATGGCAAGTGCCAGAATGGTTTACACAGAGTCTAACTAGCCCTTCATTAGAAGGGAAAGACCAAGATGTCTTTCAGTGGGATCCATTGGTGGGAAAGACTGAGCTTATACCCTTGGGATCTTGGCTCATTAAACTACTATAATTCCTGAGGAAATATGCCTGTCATAAATCTACAAAGAGATAGTCAGGAAAATAAACATACAGGACAGCTATGCTGTTAGATGGATGAAGACACTTCTAGAGAAGATAACATAACCTAAAAGCACATTCAAACCTGGAAAGAATCTCAAAATACCGAACATAGAGTTGCCATATGACCCCAAAATTCCATTCCTGGGTATAGACCCAAAAGAATTGGAAGCATGTGTCCTTGCAAACACTTACAAGTGTTCATGGCAACATTATTGATCAAAGCTAAAAAGTGGATCCAATCCAAATGTCCACCAAGAGATGTGTCCTTGCAAAAACTTACAAGTGTTCATGGCAACATTATTGATCAAAGCTAAAAAGTGGATCCAATCCAAATGTCCACCAAGAGATGAATGGATAAGTAAATTGTGTTATATCCATATAATGGAATATTATTCAACAATAAAAAGGAATTACCTCTTGATACATGCTGTAACACAGATGAACCCTGAAGACTTTATGATAAATGAGAGAAGACCTACACAAGATGTGACAAATTGTAGGGTGCCATTTACATAAAATATACAGAGCAGGCAAATCCATAGAGACAGAAAGAGGATTGGGAGTCACCAGGGGCTGGAGGAAGCAGAGAACGGAGAATCCCTATTTCAGGGGTGCAGATGGGGTTTCTTGTGGGAGTGTTGAAACCCAATATTAGCTAATAGTAGAAAATAGTGACAGTTGCATAACAGTGAAACCAAAAATCACTGAGTTGTTCACTTTAAAAGAAAGGGTGAATTCTACGGTGTGTGAATTGTGTCTTAACAAAGCTGTTATAAAAATTTTAAAAGGAAAACCTGGGAGGGGTAACTCCCCCAAGGTTGCTAAGAACGCTGACCCCAAAGAGTGAAATCATAAAAGGGACATCTGAAGAAAAGACATAGACAAAACAGAGGACATGCATAGACATGAGATTCTACCCAGACGTCTGCTTCTCATTTGGTGTCATTAAAAAAATAAATAACAAACACCAAAACTATAAGGTGTGCCTGAATTAAGAAAAAGAAAAAGTGGAGTGTAATGTGTCATTTTACGTTGGCAACTTACAGTCATGGAATCCTAACTGGGATATGCTTTCTTAAAGATATGTTAGCATGATCTGATTAAAAAAAAAAAAACCCTTATTTCAAATAATTTTGAACATAGAGAAAGGTTACAGTAATAGTAATAGAATACCTACTTATATCCTTTAACCCGTATATGCTTGTACTTAGTGTTAACATTTGCCCCACTTGCTTTATGGTTTATGCTTGCACACCCTTCTTTTTTGGATGTCGTTTCTCTCTCTCATACATATTTGTGTGTGTGTGTGTGTGTGTGTATGCGTAGATAAATGTTGGTAAATATCTTGGCCCTTTACCTCATATAAGCGTGTTCCGTGTATATTTTTTAGGAATAAAGATACTATCTTATGCAAAGTAAAGTGATCGACTTGAGCAAGTTTAACATTGATAAAGTTGTTTGCTGAAGTTGTGTCTGTTGTATCGATAGGGTGGAAATACTATATAATGGTGCACCTGTCTTCCCAACTCTATGTTCAGGGACATCCTGTAGGTAGCTTGCAACTGTCCATGGTGGGAATAAACACTACAAATAAGGGCTTGCTTGTTGTTTTGTTGATCTTCTAGACTTCAGTGATGGATAAAATGTTAACGGAGTTGAAAGTGTATCATGTCTGTAGCTCTACATTGTAAATATTGGTGTATTTGGTGTAAAATAGCACCAAAAAATGGAGGGAAGGCATATCCTTCCAATATTTGAAAACTGTCAGATTGAGCAAAGATTTCACTCATGTTATTGACAAACAAGTTCTAACGTGTCTTTGTTGTTTGACTTTGGTCTTAAATGGAAAAGAAAATAACGTGCCGATCAGAACTACCCATTTTCATCAATAACAAGCAACTCTTTGCGAACTCAGGTAGTAAGCATTTATTCGTAGCCTGGTTAGGTCAAATTGTGATTCAATTACAACCATAGGTTGACGACAGATAACAAGAGTTTGTCAAAACTCAACAAAAGCATTCTGTGAGAATCGATTGGCTACATGGGATTTATAATAAAGAAGTATTGCATTAAAAAAATCAATGAAAATGGGGAAAAAAACTCCAAATTGCAGTCTTCACTCACTTCTGGAAGTCTGTACCTTTTGACCACCTTTACCCATTTTACCTGTTGCTCACCTCCTGCTTGCCATTATTCATTTAAAACACAGTTTGGTTTAATTTTCTTTTTCAGTTTACTTTGAATTTTACTATCTTTCTCCTTTCCCGTGCTTGTTGGCTTAATTTCATTTTTTAATTACATAGTACAGTAACATACTTCCGAAAATCAAAATTACACAGAAAACTATACGCGGAAGGGTTATTCTCTCTCGTACGTCTTACGCCTTGTTCACCTACCCTTGTGGGTGCTTCGTTTCATCTCACTTTGTCACTTTCTGAAGTTTTTATTCCTCCTATATACTTTTTCAAGGTACACAGGTAAGGCTAATTTTCTCATTTTTTCCTCCACAGACGCTACCACACGTTCTGCCTGTAAATATGCTTATTCGCACTGTGCGTGTTTGTTTTACTTAATACATTTTGGGAAACATCGTTATTTCATATATCCCCCCACCTCCCAGCTGCGTACTACTCCATTTTGTGTGTCCACCATACTTTATCCAACCAATCTCTTCTGTTGGGACCTTTAGCTAATTTCGATTCGTTTGCAATTCTAATAATGCTGCAGCAAGGAACTTGAGCAGAGAGGTGTTCGAATTTACAGAAAGCCCAAAACTTTTGCGGAGAAAGCTTTATCAAAGTTGTCAGACGGGGTCTGGCACCAGCTCGAGATGTCTGCAGCATGGTGCTGCGTGTAAATGGGCAGGAGCCTCCTTCGGAAACAAGTGATTGGCATTCCCCAAAGAGGTCCTGATGGGACCTCCCCCAGGATGGGGGTGCCAGTGGGTCTTGGGATCTCCCGACTGTCCAAAGTTCATCACTTTGCCCAGGGGAGGCTTACCAGGCCTCTGTGCAGAGTCTCACGTTCATTCAGCAAACACCTGGGTCTTTTCACAGGGGCCACACTGCTCAGGGAGTCCTGTGTCTACACAGGTGAGCTAGGCTCACAGTGTAGACCCACCTCGGGTATGCTTTGCACCCACCCCAAGCTCAAGGCCAGCAGGTTCCTAGCATCACATTTTTTCCTGAACCCCATGTTCTGAGTGTGCGGGCCCTTGTCAGCCAAGGCCATAGGGGACTTTTACAGGCCCTTACCTTCACCCAGTACACACATATTGCCTGATCTCCCTGTTGCCCTAACAGGTGTGTGGGGGGGGGGGGGCAGGAGGGGGGAGCTCCCAAGGAAAGGGGGAAAGATATAAAAAATAGTGTTTTCTAAGCCCTCCTGCTCAGTTGCTTGCTGGGTAACTGTGAGTGTTAAGCATCCTTGCACATTCTAGAAGGGGGGTGGCTCCCAAGCCATTTCCTCTCCAGCCTGCTGCCAGGCCCTCTCTGGGAAGGCCGCTGACCCTGGCTCAGCAGCTGGGGGGCAGGCGTGCTTTGCACAGGTTCCAGGAGACTTGACATGAGGACCCCAAGGTGGTTGGGTGCACGGGACTCAGGTGGCAGCGGGGGTGTGTGACCAGCTTTGCCTTGGCACCCTCTCCACACCTCAGTGCTCCGGTGACATCCAACATCTGTGGCTGTCCATCCATGTCTGTCCTACAGCACCACTCCCTCCAGGAACCGGGAGGAGTGCGTGATGGCCCCAAGGAGTCAGTCCCGCAAACCGGGTGGGAAGCACGGGGGAGAAAGGAAGCAGACGCGTGGAGCTCCTCATAGGGTTAACACAGCCGGGTGCACACAAAGGATGGAGGAGAGCGAGGCGAGGAGAAAAGAAACCCGGGCGCAGCGAGTAGGGGGAAACACCTTCCAGCCTCGCTTTTTGCAGCAGGGGGTACATTTACATTTCAGAGTAAACTGAGCTACACCAGAGGGTAGCCGGGAGTGCGTCCCTCCCCAGGCAGCTGATGAAAGACCCTCCCAGCGCCTTTGATGCGGGATGCACTTTGGAGCACGTTTTCAAACGTGCATCTGTGGTGAGTTCAACCCAGGAACCCCGGCGGAGCAGCCGAGCGGCGGAGGGAGGTGAGAGGGAAAACCTTGCCTGGTGCTCGCCGGGCCTGGAATGGAGCAGCACAAAGCAAAACCCGGAGTGGATCTGGGGAAGCAAAGCAGCAATGCCTGGGAGCCTTGCACCCAGTCCCTTTGCATAAACTCCTAGGCCGGCAGGGGCTCTGCGAGACCCGCTGTTTGAGCGCCCCACCCCGAGGGCTCGCCAGCGGTGGGAACCTAGGAGGGGCCGAACATGCTGTTTGGAATAATTTAGGAGGGGGAATATTCTTCCTGCTTGGTAGTGTGAAATCACTTATTTATGGCTTCCTTTCAGGCCCGGGTTTGCAGATAATCCCCCTTTCTAAGCTGCCGAACTCATGAATGTTGATCTTGCAAATCAAGCTGACACTAGCAGCTTTTGTCCACCGGGGCATACATCAAGGCCTGCCTTCTCCCCAGCACGTTTCCCCTCTCAGTTTCCCCTCTCATCGGAATGCGTGTCCCAGCCTCCGGGGTCCCTGAAAGGCACTCTCCGCCCCACAGCGACCTGGGGTCTCCGGCAACAATTGAGGGACTTGTCTGCCAAGTGCCTGCCGAGCGCGCTGGGGGCCCAACTTGGAGCCTCCTGTGCAGGGCCCCAAGAGAAGCCCTCAAGAAAAATGGCCCCAACAGGAGGAGGTCAACCGATGAGGGGCTCCCGGGCTCTAGACCCCCCTCCAGGGGGCTTAGGTATTCGTCCTTAAACACACATGCCAGCCTAGCCCGGACAAAACACAGCTCCCAGAAAGGAAGCAATGAAACAAACAATCACATTTATGTGACAAGATGGGCTGAGGGGAGGCAAAGCCAGCCAGGATGTATGGATCTGAAATAATGAGATCGGATGGAGGAGGGCACATGTCAACCGCATTCACAGAAGCCATCCATAAAGGAGCCTTTGCTCCAAGCAAGGCAGGTCTTTGGTTTGTAGAGCGGATTCGGTGGTAACCCTGGAACAGGGGGTGACAGAATGCTCTTTTATTAATGCTAATGAACTTACATGTATAAAGAACTCTAGGCTTCAGGGAAATAGGTGCTAACTGCGGACCAAATTTTTTTTATGAGTGTTTGGTGATTAATGTGGCTGGGGAAAGGAGGAAGAATGCAGGCACCCACACCCTCCCTCTTAGGAATCCAGACTCATGAATAAAGATATTCGTGCTTAATTTAAATGGTATTATGATGCACTTTCCAAACTGGTCTCTATGGCTGAGGCAACTCATTATGTTTTATCAATGCACAGTTGACCTGTGTGATTTCTCACCATTTGGTTAAGGGCCTCTCAGTGTTCACGTAGGGCCATAGGAAGGATATGTTAACACGTATATTTCGTCTTTTTTTTTTTTTTAATCTGGATTGCTTGATACAGAATGGATAATGGCGGTGGTCAGGATTCTTGCTGCTATGGTGCTATTTCTTGCCCCCTCCGCACCCCAGACCCCAATTTACAAATCTCCCTGTACCCTGTGAAATAAAGCTCCCGTGGCCATTGCAGCCCTGTAGATAAGTCCTCTCCCTGAGGTCCCAGCAAACAGGAGCCCTGATTCTTGGCACTTCTTAACCAACTTTTACCGCTTGTCAGTCACCTGCCCTGCCATGGAGTGTGCTAGAGAGGAAACCATGAAGGATGATTGAAGTTGGGTTTTGTGGAGAGGAAAGAGATGATCAGAGGGACGTTTCTCAGAGAAAAGGGGTGTAACCAGTTAGGGCACTTTCAGTGGGGAGAGTATTTCCTCTATGCCCTGGTCACCATCTTCATGTCACTTAGGCTCTCCAGTCCTAGACCCCAGTGGTCAAGAGAACGAAGCAAATTAACTGCTTTCCTTTTGTGGGAAGAGTTCGAGGGACAGTTCAATTATCATCAAAGAAACTGATCAACCTGGTCTTTGCTTGGGATTCTCAGCTGCATACTTCATGGTATCTTGGTGGTTTCTGGGGGTTGGCTTTGACAGTGTCCCGCTTGTGGTGGTTTTCATCTGCACATTCTCCTTCTTCTGTATCTCCCTGATGTCATATGGCTCTGGGTGGGGCAGGTCATGTGACCATTCAGGCACATGACCCGACCGGTTCCATGTTGTCTTCTGAGAGCTGGGGTCTTCAGTGGGACAGCCAGAACAGAGGAAGTTGAGCGTGATTTCTGATGAGCACACCCTACAGAAAGGGTCGCGCAGAGCATGATCCCTGGAGCTCTTTGGTTGCTGGTAACTTCCAAAGCCTACTGTTCAGCTCGTTTCTGTTTTGGGACTGCTGCACCTGTCCTTGAAAAACTCTTTTAACTAAGTATTGAACTTAAATATATTGATATACAAGTTCTAAGGAAAACAGCAAGCTTAGAAACCACTTATTTTGGGGGTGCCTGGTGGCTCAGTCAGTTAAGCATCCAACTTCGGCTCAGGTCATGATCTCACAGCTTGTGAGTTCGAGCCCCGCATCTGGCTCTGTGCTGGCAGCTCAGAGCCTGGAACCTGCTTCAGATTCTGTGTCTCCCTCTCTGCTCCTCCCCCACTCGTGCTCTGTCTGTCTCTCTCTCTCAAAAAAATAAACATTAAAAAACATTTTTTAAATAAAAAAACACTTTTTTTATCGTGAAATATACATCCACAAAAGCACATAAAAATGGATTACAAACAATTATGAAGTAAGCACCCATGTATGGGATTGCCACCTAGGTCAAGACATAGCAGATTATTTGTATGTCCCCCTGAGTGCTCCCTTAATGATGACAACCACTTTGCTCTTCCCTACCCCTTATTCTGACATTCTTGATAATCCTTTCTTTGCTTCGCTTCAGTTTTATTACCTACGTGTGTGTTCCTACACGATTGTTTAATTTTGTCTGTTTTTGAAATGTATGCGGAAGGAGTTAGTTGTTTTGTCTTTGTTTACCGTTATGTTGGTCATGTTATTATGCATAGAAATAGTTTGCCAATTTTATTACCATATGGTAGTACATGTGTGAACCTACCAGTTACTGATCCATTCTACCCCCAATGGACATTCACTTTTTTTCTCCTGGGGCTATTCCAAACAGTGTTGCTATGAGCATCATTGTATGTCTTCCAACAACATGCGAGCACATTTCTCTGGAGGAAGTCCCTAGGCATTGAATTGCTGGGTCATAGAGTATATATATCCTCATCCGTACTAGATAACGGTTACCCTGGTTTTCCAAATCATTGAACTAGTTTTCCATGATGAGGGATCCTGTCTTCTCATCTCTCCAGACTTGGTATTTTCAGCTCTTTAAACTTTGCTCATCTGGTGTGGCTTCATTTTTATTGCAATTTCCTGATGACTGATGATGTATGCATCTTTCCAGGTCTTCATTGGCCATTTTATTTCCAAACGTGAATTACTATTTCATAGAGACATGCACAGACACACACACACACGCGTGTGTGTATATGTGTGTGTATATGAATGGTTCACATTTCTTTAAGTGATCAAAATAGTATCAAATCTTAGTTTGGTATTCAACCATCAGATTCAAGGAAAATTGTTCTATTTCTGGTGACTGGCTCTTACAGAATGCATTTGTTTATATTTACCTCAAGAGGTAAATTTGAGGAGCTAATCAGAAAGTCTTGATCTTGAAATTATTTCCTTTGAATTTTCATTTGAAGATCTAATTATACTGAAACCCAATATTAATCCCTGCTCGTGGTAATGCCTATTAACTTTATGTCTACTAAATAATTCACATAACCATGGAGGCTGCCATAAAACTGAACCACTACCCTTCACAAGAGGCCTGCAGTGAACTAGGACCTATGGAATTATTGCTTGAGCTAGTGGATTTGTCTGTTCACATCCAAAAGAGGCAATTTGCTTTTTATTTTATAACAAAAATGAAGTATCAGCCCTTCCCAGGTACAACCAAAGATAGCTTTAGCCAACCATATTTAGATATTCAACAGATTTCCTTCTCCCTCCTCACTCCCCACTGGTTTTGGTTGTTGACTCTTCCTTGTCCTTGATCGATAAAAGGAAAACGAGGAAATGTAAGACATAATGAAAATAAGAAGCTTCTGGGTGCTAAAACTTGAGGCTATGGTTTTGGATTCTGTGCTAGCCCCGGGGACCATCCAGAACAGGGATGGCAAATAGGTTTCATTTGCCACATCGACGCTAGTTGACTACATTCATAGATGGAAGAAAGACCAACTCCCACTTGGGCTCTTTGGGGAAGAATGTCATGATAGGTTAGTCACATCTGCTGTAGCTTGGGGTGGAAAGAGGCAGGACTTACATCACCTGCAGCACAGAGCAGTGGTTCCCAAACTTGGCTGCCCTTGGGACTCATCTGGGGAGTTTTTTACGTGGACCAGCCCAGGTCCCATCCAAGACCAATTACCTCAGCAACTCTGGGAATGGCCCAGGCATCAGTATCTTTCAACCCCCAGGGAGATTCCGATGTGCTGCCGAGTTTGAGAACCATGGATCAAGGGCACTGTTTTCTTAACGATTTGTTTTTTCCACCCTCGCCCCCAACAGAAGGCAGTGATTATCTTTTCACGATAATTTTTGTTTTTCCCAACTGCCCTCCCTCCCAGGGAATTTGACCAGCAGAGATATTTGGGTTTGTGCACCCTGTGTGTATCTGTGCTTTATACATGAAAAGGGTCAGGTGTTGTCTCCTCTCCTACCCCAAGAACCAATCTTTGCCCCCTAGACAGCCAATATCAGCTGTGTTGAAGAATGTGCGATCTAGAGAATAAGAATTTACTTTTTGAGACTTGTTCATAATGAGAAAAACGTGACTTGGTGCCATTTGAGATGCAGGAGTGTTCATTTACTCTGCACGAGCAAAAATGCCCTTGTAAGCGGAATAGTAGAGGTACAAAATTAAGCATGAGGCCACTGATCCACTTGGTTATGCTGTTAATAGTTTTCAGAAATAATTAAGTGATAATGTTAATTGAGCAGGGTGCTATCAGTTGTGCTGATCCCCTACTGCTAGATAAGTACTGAGAAGTGGGAATGTTTACTTTTCTAGCACAAGAAAGTGCTTCTAGGGTAAATAAATCCTAATAACACAGTGATTATTTCTATTCTCCATGATTATTCTTATTTTCCATTGTTGCCACAATTGATATTGTTTCTTTGGTTAGAGTTTTGTGCCTTATAATGCTGTCTGACCACTTTACTATTACTCACCAGCTTAGTAAGAGTCTCCGCATGAGTTTTAACAGTGCATTTATTCACCTATAACCTACAGTGGTCTTTACCATTATGTCTTTTCACTTTTACAACCGAAAAAAAAGAAAAACGTTAATGTTTCTTCGGAGGCTCCAAATAAACCCAAATTAAAAGACGTAGAAGTAGGGGCACCTGGGTGGCTCAGTCGGTTAAACGTCCAACTTCAGCTCAGGTTATGATCTCGCTGTTTGTGAGTTCGAGCCCCGCATTAGGCTCTGTGCTGACAGCTCAGAGCCTGGACCCTGCTTCAGGTTCTGTGTCTCCTCCTCTCTGTCTCTCAATAAGAAATAAATGTTAAAAAAATTTTTTTTGAGACATAGAAGTAAGCCAAGGGACACAAATTTAGGGCCTGTGCAGACACTTCTTTTCTATTTCCTTAAGCGCCCCCTCCCCAAGCTGGGCATCTGACTCAAGACCCCCCACCCCCACCCCGACACTCACTGTTACCTTGCCCAAGTCGCCCAAGTCGTTTAATCCCTCTGTGCATTGGTTTCATCTCCCTTCTAAAGAATTGAAAAATACCCCACCCAGGCTTCTGGTAAGCATCAATATGTAAAGCTATTTCATAAAAGTTGGAAGGTGCTACCCCCAGCGAAAGGAAGCAGCGATCCCATGCGATTTAGCAAGTACTTATTAGTCACCTTTGTTCCAGTCACTGACCTTAACCTCTGAGCCCACACATGAGTAAGACAATGTCTCTGCCCTCACTGAGCTCACACCAACAGCCTTCCTGCCTTCCTGCCTTCCTGACATGTGGATTCTTGTTCCCAAAAAGGACGAGGTAAGCAAGCCATCAGATGGGAATCAGGTTCAACATTCGGGCATGCCCAGTGTTGTATGTTAACAGAGGTATTGCGGCTGAGAACTGCCTTTCTAATTTCCAAACCAGTGGCTTATTCTCAGGGCTGCTGTGTATGAGCAGGCCGGAATCTCAACACATCGGCTCAATCTTGTCACAATCGGACTTCTCATTTGTCCACTGACAACAGGTTGACCGGTGCTGGTCCCTGATTAAAGCGCAAGCCCGTTGAGGGCACGTGCCTGTGGGCTCCTTAGTGGGTCCTCCCACTTTGCTGCTGGCGGACAGAAGTGCTGTGTGATGGGTATTGAACAGATAGTAACAGAGAGAGGGATCAGCAGACCTGGTGCCCTTTCACTGCCAATGTCATTCTGTAACAACTGTATCCTCTTTTTTTTTTTTTTTTTTTGTAAATTTAAATCCAAGTTAGTTAAGGGGCCCCTGGGTAGCTCAGTCAATTAAGTGTCTGACTCTTGGTTTAGGCTAAGGTCACGGTCTCATGGCTTTGTGAGTCCTAGCCCCACATCGGCCTCTAACGTTGGCATTGCGGAGTCTGCTTGGGCTTCTCTCTCGTGCCCTCTCTCTCTGTCCCTCCCCCACTTCGCACCATCTTTCTCAATAGAAACTTTAAAAACATGAAAAAATGACTCGAAGTTAGTTAACATATAGTGTAGCATATGTACTAACATGCAGTGCAGTATTGGTTTCAGGAGTAGAACCCGATGATTCATCACTTACATACACCACCCATTGCTCATCCTAACAGGTGCCCTCCTTAATGCCCTCCCTTTAGCCCACCCCCCCCACCTCCCCTCCAGCAACCCTGTTTATTCTCTGTATTGAAGAGTCTCTCATGGTTTGCCTCCCTCTCTTGTTTTGTCTTATCTTTCCTTCCCCTCCCTGTGTGTGCGTCTGTTATGTTTCTTAAATGCCACATAGAAATGAAATCGTCTGATATTTGTCTTTCTCCAACGGACTTATTTCACTTAGCATGAGACCTTCTGGTTCCATCCTCGCACAACTACATCATCTTTTTTTTTTTAATGTTTTTATTTATTTTTGAGACAGAGAGAGACAGCATGAGCAGAGAAGGGGCAGAGAGAGAGTGGGAGACACAGAATTGGAAGCAGGCTCCAGGCTCTGAGCCACCAGCACAGAGCCCGATGCAGGGCTCGAACTCACAGACTGTGAGATCATGACCTGAGCCGAAGTCGGACGCTCAACCGACTGAGCCACCCAGGCACCCCACAACTACATCATCTTAAACCCTCGTCTGAAATGCCCAGTTCCCAGAGATCCTCCGGTCTGTCCCTGGCCCATCTGGCCACAGACCAGAGGAGCCCTGCTGGCACTTCTGTGTCTAACATCTGTGGCATTTCTTTTGCTCTCCTGTTCTCCCCCCTTCCTTCTTCTCTCCGAAGCCCCGTGCCAGGGGCCCTTGGGACCCCAGCCTAGGGACACATAGAAATTAAATGCGGCATTAAGCCGAACCTACCGTCAGAACCTACTGGGCCCCAGAGAGCTGCTGATGTCCCAGCGAGCAGCTCCGGCTGTGGGGAGAGGGGAGAGAGGCCCTCAGCCCAGCCTGGGCTCAGCACATAGTCAGTCTTCAGAGCGCATCTGGGGACAGAAAACCAGCCTCAGAGAGTGGGCAGCTCAAAGTGTGGCTTGATAAGGAACCACACAAGTCCCCCTAGACCCCGGGGAAGTGGAGTTTGCTTCCCCTGAGGCAGGGGCTCCTATGAGACATATCGGCTGCCTTGAGGACACTTGGTACGCCTTGCAATTCCAAAGCGACATCCTTGTGTCCCACACTCGAAATACGAGCAATGCATTTCAGGAAATGTAAGTGGCAGGTCTCCCAATCTGCAGCCCATCCGTGGGAGCTTTTCCAGCCGGGTCCTAGTGCAGAGATGACACGGGCCACCTGGTTAGAGGTGGAGCCTTGAGTCGCGGGGAGAGGCCTCACTGCCTCCCTGCTGGCAGTGAGACCAGGGCCTTTATTTTTCTTAAAAAGTCAACACTTGGACGCCAGCAGCCTGTTTTCTACTCTCAAGGCGTCATGAAAGCTCAGCTTGCCTGCATTGGGCACGAGCGCCAGATCTGGGCGGCTCTGAACAAGGAGCGTGTGGTGCGGTTGTCAGCGTTGTTTTAATGTAACTTATTTTACGGTCTTGAGAGAGCTGAGCCAATCACGCGCAGTCCCAGAGAAAGGGCGCTGAGGCGACAGTTTGGCCGAGCTCAGAGGGTCTTCCCATGCGGGGAGCTGGCCTGAGTGTCGTCTCCATTTCGCTTTGCACAGATCCCCGCTCATTAGAAGCAATTCTGAAAAGGGCAGCTGCCTCCTGTCCCGGTTTAATCATCAGTATCCCATTTTTATGGGTTCGATAAATCTGGTACCATCTCGACTGCACTTAACGTTGGCGATTGACCTTAAACCCTCCAATAAATTCTTTTTAGGAGATAAAAACCTCCTGGTGATGTTGCCAGTGCCTACAGCAGGTAGCAGGAATACAGGATGGGGCGCCTGGGTGGCTCAGTCGGTTAAGCGTCAGGCTTCCACTCAGGTCACGCTCTCACGGTTGGTGGGTTCGAGCCCTGCGTCTGGTTTCTCACTGACAGTGCAGAGCCTGCTTGGGATTCTGTCTCTCCCTCTTTCTCTGTCCCTCCTGCACTCACACACTCTCTCTCTCAACACAACATGAGTAAATGCTTTTAAAATTAAAAAAAAAAAAATTACAAAAGGAACACCCACCCTGCTCTTACGCACGGTGCTCTGGGGTTCTGCTAACCCTCCCCTGTGTCCTCAAGATGGGCTTCTACTTCCTCCTCCCCCTGAGGACAGGGACAGTCACACTGCTTTCCCAACCCCCCCCCCCCCTTGTCTCAAATCATTGTGAAATGTTGACTTCCTGTGATGGAAACATGATGTTCTAAACTGTGGCCAAAACAGAACCTTGATCTTCACCTCTGAACGTATGGAATTGATGGAAACTACCGAGCTGATCGTGACACTGCTTTGTCCCTGCCGTGCACAGTGCTGGTTCACAGTTACTGTAAGACCTGTCTGAACACAACTGTGCATTAGAGTATGGAGCCTTTGGGTAGAGGGTGGCTCCAGGGCAGCTTCCAGCCTGCATTTTTCAGACTGTGCGAATATTTTAATACGTGTGAAAAGGAGTTCCTTGAAATAAAGGGTTTCATCCATGGGCCACTATGTTTGGGAGCCACCAAATTCCCAGTGTCCTGCCTGGAGGTTCTCAAAGCGAATTACCCCCAGAAATGCTCTGAGAAGTCTCCCTGTAGAGAAAATGTCCTTCTACCTAGCATTTTCCAAACACTTTTTATCCCAGAATTCTGAGAGATCCAGTGCTGAGAGAGCATCATGGTAGGGGTGGACAGATAGGACATTCTAACTAAGAAGATGTTAATAATTGGGGATAGATGTGAGGAAACCTTGTGAATTGGAGCTCAGCTCTGGGGTGTGCAAGGGGGTCCTGGACCAGCACTTAAAGGGTTATGTAGTGAGCTTGTATTGGCCCTGTGCCGGGCACTGTGCTAAATCTTTTACCTGAGCATAACTTCATGAATTTTAGTCCTTAAAACAACCACACAGGTCGGTCCTACACACACCCAACTTTATGACTAAGGAACAGAAAGATGAAGTCATCATCCCAAGGTCACTGAGTCTTTAAGGGGCGGAAGAACAAACACTACAGCGGAGTCTGGCTCTGCCTGTCGCCAAGATCCGCGTCCTTCTCCCGAACACTCTGCTGCTTCCGTGTGGAAGCTTCGTGTCCTCGGACTGCCTCGGCGGAGATTTGAATAAGGATCAGTGTGGGTCAGGAAGGTAGAAGCTGTCCCGGAGAGTTCTGGAATGGAATGCTGAAGTGGCCAGTGTCTCCAGTGATGGGGGCCAAGTCGACAGATTGGGCCCTGCTCTCATGTGTTGCGGTCATGGGTGGATGCTGTCCGTCCTGCCGTTGAGACAGAAGCAGGATTCCCAGCTGTGAGCCTCAGAAGGAAGGCTCGTAGACACTCACGGCATCACGGTGTGCCAGGAACTGAGCCGGTAGCCAACAGCTCCCTGGTACTCTGAAGTGCGGTCCCCAGGTCGGCAGCTTTGGCATCCTCTGGGTACTTGACAGAAAGCCAGATGCTTGGACCCTGCTTCAGACCTCGCGAGTCAGAATCTCTGAGGATGTGGCCCAGGAAACTTTTTAACAAGTCCTGCAAAGCAGTCTTGTACATCTGCTAGTCCGAATCTCTCACAGGTGATAGAACTGTGTCCAAAAGTAAAGAGTTGAGCAGATTGACTCAGTTCCTACAAGTAAGTATTAGTACAGCTAGGCTGCTGTTTTGATTTCACCAGCTGCATTTCCGTAGTCCTTTCTTCTAGAAAGGACTAGATTTTCCTTGGGGTGCCCTGCCTGATCCTCTTTTTTATTCATGTACTTTGGATAGAGCTAACACCATACTCCCAGACTTCAGGGTGGGCACATGAGCCAGTGTGGTCAAATGGAGTATCACCACCGTGGCCACTGATGGTTGGTTCAGGGATGGGCATCTAACTCAAGACAAGCCAATGAGACTTGCTTGTGGGAAATTTACTGGGAACTTGGGAAAGAGAATCTTTCTATTGAGATTGACAGCTGTAAGGATGAAGTATGAATGAGCTCTGTACCATGAAGCTCACCCAAGTAGAAGTCACATCTGAAAGAGCCCTACTCTGGGCTCCAGAACCTTGATTTCAACCATCAGCTAGATTCCAGTTAGTCCCGGGACCTACTTACACAGCACTCAGAAAAGATGGTTAACCCAGTATTTTGTGACGGCAGGCTTGCTGATAATGTGACCCCTCACTGTGGCTTGAGGATCACAGGGAGTTAACTAAATGTGATAATAGTCACTGAGCACTAGAAGTCAAAATGCAGACTCTGATAGGAATCTTTTCATCCTTCTTACTAAGGAAGCTTTCATTTTTATTGAATCTTTTTTAATGTTTATTTTTGAGAAACAGAGACACAAGACAAGTAGGGGAGGGGCAGAGAGAGAGGGAGATAAAGAATCTGATGCAGGCTCCAGGCTCTGAGCTGTTAGCACAGAGCCCAAGGTGGGGCTCGAACCTACGAACTGCAAGATCTTGACCTTAGCCAGAATTGGACACTTAACCGACTGAGCCACCCAGGCACCTTGAAGCAGATTTCATTCTTAACCAGTGTGGTCAAGGTGACAGTTCTGGGCTGCACCCACCCCACTCCCCCCCTCCCCACCAAGCACATGCATGATTGATAGATATTACTGTGGAATTCTCTTAAACATACCTAGAAAGGAAGCAATCATTCAAGGCTTTTCTGCTAATCATTCTACACTCAATACTGTATAAATTACAAAAGGACTTCTAAATGTCAAACTATCCTCACTTTGACATGAAAATCTCTGCCACTGTTCCATCCCTGATCAGTAAATGGTCTGGACCCAAGATCGTCCTTGCTGGAAAACTCTAAGAATAACATTCATGGAGGTGGCTGTGCCAAGTACCGTGGTCAGACTTTGGTAACTATCATCTTGTGATGCCCACAAGGAACCCTGTGAGACACTAGCCATGGGAGCTGACATCCTTTGAGCCCCTGTTTTATGTGCTGGACAGATAGTAGCTCTTTCTTTCCTTCCATCTTCAAACCCTGGCGACCTGACCCAGAGATTTGCTTACTGCCTACAAGGTGCCAGCCTGGGTGAACAAAACTGGCGGGACGCAAGACAAATCATTTACCTTCTTTGATCCCCTCTGCAGCCTAGTGAACGAAATGCTTTCTGGGTTAGAATAAAACGAGGGCTAAAATCAGTCACCTCCACAGTTTCTTTTGGCTCTATTGTAAGTAGATAGAATCCGAATTTTTTTTTAAACGAAGGATAGTTATATTTGAGAAAGTGCGTTTTTTATTATATAATTTATTGTCAAGTTAGCTAACATACAGCACACAGGGTGTGCTCTTGGCTTTGGGAGTAGATTCCCGTGATTCATCGCTTACATACAGCACTCAGTGCTCATCCCAACAAGTGCCCTCCTCAGTGCCCATGAGCCATATTCCCTGCCCCCTCTCCACCCCATCGACCCTCAGTTTGTCCTCTGTATTTAAGAGTCTCTTATGGTTTTTAAAAATTTTTTAATGTTTATATTTGAGAGAGAGAGACAGTATATGAGCAGGGGAGGGTCAGAGAGACAAGACAGAGTCTGAAGCAGACTCCAGGCTCTGAGCTGTCAGCATAGAGCCTAACGCGGGGCTCAAACTCACAAGTGGTGAGATGGTGACCTGAGCCGAAGTCGGACCCTTAACCGACTGAGCCACTCAGGCGCCCCCTCTTAGGGTTTTTAATGTGTTTTTCCACTGCCTCCAAAGCCGTGGGACCCCTCGGGATCCTACGTAAGAGGGTCTTAAAAGAGGCAGCCTGGTTGGAAGATGAAATGAGGAAACTTCAGACTGCATTTACATGGTTGGCGTGCTATGTTTATTTGGACTATGTGCTTATTTGACATAGATTTTAGAGGCTGGATATTAACAGAAATTATTATAATGCCCCCTTCCTAGAAACTCCCCCTTGGTGTCTCCAGATATGGCTGTGGAAACACCCATCGTTTTGAGAGTCAGGGAAGGGAAGAAATTCCTGATCTTGGAAAACCTCCTTCGGATTCGGTCTGATACTGAGGGACTTTGTTCTCCTTAAATTTGAGAGTTCATTTCATCCTCCGCGTAAGCCCGCGACAGTGGGTCTATACATAACGAGGAAAGTAGCCGTGCCTCAGTTCTGGATCTGAATCATTTAGCTAAAGGTATTTTCTGTTGGTAATAAGATTTGAGACTTTATTTTAATCAGCAAATTTTTCCTTTGAGTGGAATCTCAGACCTCTCTCTCACGCTACCTTTCCCGTACCAGGGCTTGGGAGAGAAAATAGAATTCTCTGGGAAAAGCAGTAACTTAAGATACCATTTGGTTGACCGTTGCCCTGGATTTGATTCACTAGGCTAAGCACCTTCTGTGTGAACTGCAGAGGGTACAAGACTGCAAAGCATGTGCGGTTTTTCACATTTGGTGGTCTAAGCAAGGTAGAGATGGTCCAGCAGAGCAACAGAGGTCTTAAACTCTGCTTTGTTTGGGGTTAATGTTCACAAACCACAGGATATGCAAAGACAGCAGTCACTGAATGCTTTTTACCTTGGGGCAAAAATACCCAAGGATACCAGCATCTTCCTTATATCCCAGTGGCTTAAAATAATACTTTGGTTACAGTGTCAGTCCTTGGTAGACCTCCCAGTTCTTCTTGCTGGCCTTTCTCTAATACCTGCGGTACCAGGGTCCTTGAGCTCGTCGCTGAAACTCTGAGCTTTCCAGATAAATTCTACCAAAGGGAGGAACTGGGCAGGGAAATGGTAAATATCATCGATGTCAGTGAAGTTTGCAGAGCTGAATGAAGAGGACATGGCTGGGGACTCTGGTCACACTTGCTCTCCCTGGGTCATTTGAATGTAGGGAAGGCACTTCACCATGTTTCTGCAAAACAAGAGAAATCTGATTTGCCCTGTGTCCTGAGGAGAGAGGTTAGTTGCAACATTTTGAGATTTGAAGATATTAATTTTTCCCTTAGAGGGGAGCAGAAAGACTAAATCATCATCTACTTGTGCATCACCTGCTTGGGTTGGGTGTGTGTGTTGGCAACTCACGGAGTCTCCCCAGAAGGTTCCACTCGAAAGGGTTTCCTTTTGAAAGGATTGGCCTGAATGGGAACTCACATCTCCTTGGTGGTCCCTAAGTGAGACCGTTCTGTGGCTGAGCCCCCTAAAGCCATGACTGGCGACAATCCATACTGGATTCAAGTCTGCCTTCGCTATGGTCTCGGTGGCTGAGGGGCTCGTGCACAGACCTTCCTAACACGAAGGCAACTCAGTACTGGCTCGTTTTCCGCTTCTCTTACCATGACTTCTCCCTTCTTTTCCTACACTCATTACTCTTCTGCTGTCTCCACTAGACCTTCCACTTATTAATGGCTTTCATTCCTCAAGACCTTGGCGTTTTCAAAACTTCAGCTAATTCATGATCCCCACTCTCTCTAGTGACATTTCTGCTTGTGCTTCTGCTCTCATCATGTGCTCTCTGTAATTTTCAAATTCAAATTCGTGAGTGAAAGAAAATATAACTGGGCCACCTGCTTCCTGTATGGACAGAACTTTTTTTTTTTTTAGTTTATTTACTTTTGAGACAGAGAGCACAAGCAGGGAAGGGCAGAGAGAGAGGGAGACGCAGAATCCGAAGCAGGCTCCGGGCTGTCAACACAGAGCCCGACGCGGGGCTCGAACCCACAAACCGTGAGATGATGACCTGAGTCTAAAGTCGGACGCTCAACTGACTGAGCCAGCCAGGTGCCCCTGGGCAGAACTTTTTAGTCATAGGCCATTTTCTACCGTGCGTATACCTTGATCTTGGATCAGCTGCCAACTTCGGGTTCAAGCACATTTGTTCAAGTGGGGACGTGCAATAGGGAGACAGCTGGCTTCAAATGGAACAGAATATGGTTACTCAGCCCGCCTTGTACCTAGGGCTTTAACCTGACGTTACTTGAGCAACCTAGAGGCATCAGTACAGAGGAGACTGCGAAGGAGGGTGGCTAGTGCCTGTGTAGGGGTAAGAGGAACACGTTTAGAGAATATAGAAACTCTGCTCAAAGCGGGGACCCTCCATTTCATGAACTATGTGCCAGGTGCTGGGGGGAATCAAAGAGTAATATTCAGCCTTGCTCTCATGGAGTGAGTCCTACTTCCCGAGGAGGTAGGACGAGGAGGAGCTAGAAGTGGTGATTTTGTAAAGTATTCTTCTCCAAAACTTTGATGGTAGAGAGAAGAGTAGCTCCAGGTGACTGCCACGTTAGCAGGAAGGATTGATTGCCAGAGTGTGTTGGATGATAAAGGGTGCTTGAACATGTCGGTGGATGACGGAGCCAAATAGAGGGTGAGGTCAGATGGATGGTCTCCCCATGAGCTTTGTTGATGCACTCACACATTGATTTATCGATGGATCTCCCTCGCCTTGCTGTGCGACAAATCCACTCTCCCGTCCTCATTGAACTCCTTACCCCTAAACCACTCTGCAGTTTGCTTCTGCCTTATTCCTACCTTCACTCAAAGCCAAGCCCTTCAAGCTGCATCACTGCTTGTTTTGTGGGAAGGTCAGAGCAACCGATTTTCTGCTTTGGGCAAAGCCTGCAAGAGCCTGGTGATTTGGCGCCCCCCAGGGGCACCCATTTAGCCCCATTCCTGCTCAGTGTTGGGTAAGGAGCCCTGAGGGGGCAGAGGGAGGCTGACAGTTAACACATCTAGCCTTCGTGACAGGTTGATCATGTCTCCTGGGCTTTTCTCGTAATAAGGAGTCAGGGGCAGGGGAGGCTGAAGCCTCTGGAAACTCTCCTTGGTGTAACTGACATCGTAAAACGTGGAGTCCTGACCTGAATTGAAACCTAGTTCTGCTCTGCCCTAGTCCTGTGACATTGAAGTGACTTTGTATTTCCTCATCTGTGAAATGGGGCCAATGGTAGCTAATTTAAATACCTCTGTTAGAATGAACTTAGGCAGTGACTTACAGATGCATTTCCAAATGGCCCACAGAACTCTTAAAGACCCATGTTCTTAGCCCCCAAAGTCTGGAGGGTCCTGGAAGTCTCAGGGAGTCAGGAGAGTTGAGGACAAGACACAACCTGTTTCTAGGGGGCTGCTCCTCATTCTAGAACTGGGGCAGCCCCACACACAGTGGAGTGACTCAGAACAGGGGGCGCCCTGGGTTGCCAGGTGTCAAGCAGTTTAAGTATGAAAACTGAGGTCCCCAGGGCCTGTTGGTCGCCAGTGCATGCTGATTGGCCAGCGTACTCTCCAGATAGATGGCTCCGTTCCCATGGATCTCAACCCAGCCCGATCCAATCAGATAAGGATGCAAAGCTTTGATTGTTGTGCTTTTCTCCTAGTCTTTAATCATTAAGTGGAAGTCAAAAACTCCCTGCCTTGGCCAGAAACCCCAGGCTTTGTAATCAGTCCCTCCCTGAGAATCGGGTCACGGTGTTTCAAAAGACAATTTTCTAAAGAAAGAGGTTTTTAAAAGAGAATGCCCAAACTTGCTGGCATTTTCACAACGATGTCATTGATCACCCACGTCAACCCTCCTAAGGAAGTGTTTGTCTGCCTTCTGCGATTGCTATTTGCAGTGCGTCTTGTCAAAGTGGAGGGCTGGGGTGACAGCGACCTATGTAATGAAGAGACCAAACAGGGCTTCAGAAGCACGAAGCCTCCCTTGGGGGAATTAAGTCATTGCTGAAACGTAGGGCCATCTGTAGAGAGACGAGCTGTCTTCTCTTAGGCGTAGATCCCTTGCGTCATAAAAATCATAGACTGTTAGAGCTAGAAGACACTCAAGGACTTTTGTCCATCATTTATAGATGTGGAAACTTAGCCCCGGGCAGGTGGAGCTGTTGGCCCACCGTCAGCCACAAAGGGAAAGGGTTAGAACTCGAACCCGTGTTTTCTGACTCCCATGCATGCGGCCCTTGCCATCACATTTGTCTTAGTAGCTAACTCTAGGTGATGTGTTGAGCTTCATAGGATGAAGGCAGGAGAAAGATCACAGCCAAGGTCATCCACACCTAGGATGTGGAGCAGGGTGGGCGTGGCCAGTGGAGGCTGGAGGGTAGCATGGGGAGGCCAAGGAGAGGCCCCTGTATTGCCCAGGGAAAGTATGTCAGTAGTCCGGGAAAAGCTGTCTGAGACACGGGCTTACAGAAAGGCCAGAAAGAGGGAGGCTGTAACTTCAGAACGCCACTTCTGGGAGGCTTAAAGACAAACTTCTGATCCATGACACCCTGGAAATGAGAAGAGAATAAGGACAGTGAACTTGTTTGTCTGGCTCACTCCCGTGGCCCCAGCATCTGATGGGCTCATTCATTTCCTCACAACATTTAGGGAGCATGGACTATGGGCCAGGCTCGCACTAGAGGTTAGGGAGAAAATAATGAGCAGATCTAGCCAGTGTCTTGGTCCTTATGGAGATTATAGTTTAGGGGCAGAGACAGAAAATAAATCGTCAGACAAGTAAGTGTAAAATTGCAGTGGGATAAAACTATATATTTCCACACCTACCTCACGTGTGTGTTTGTGCGTGGATCCAAAAAGGGAGAAGAGGAGGCATATTAAATGGACAGTGGGGAGGGGGTGGGGAACCTCCTGCTGTCAGCGAGTTAGAGGGATTTTTCAAAACAAAAATGTTCTTAGGTGATGGAAATCAAAATAGTGGTCATTACTCTTGGAAGGAGGTGTAGGCTTCTAGCATTCTGGAACCATCTGTCTCTTGATCTTGAACATGCATGGGTGTGTTCATCATGTGAAAAATCATGAAGCTGAATTTCAGGTATGGCTTTACCTTTTGTGTTACAGTTCCATAAAAGGCTTACCCAGAGTACATTCATGTGTTTTGATGTTGATACAAAATTTTTTTTTTTAATTTTGCCACTGTGTGAAATGCTGCAAAAAAAGGGGACGGGTACATAGTACTGTGAGCACATGTCATTGGTCAGTAGCGAAGTCTCACCTTGATAGGGGAATCAAGGAAGGCTTTCTGAGGGTTTGAGTTTTGAACTGAGATGTCAAGGATGAACAGGAGATTTTGCACAAAGAGGGGAGGGGGGGATAGAATTATAGACAAAGGGAGCAGCCTGTGCAAATGTCCTGTGGCAGGAGGGAACCTGGTGTCAGTGAGGAATTGACACCATGTTGGTTAGATAGGAAGCAGAAGCTAAGAGACATAACAGATGAGAAGAGGCTGGAGAAAAGGGTGGGGCCGGGTCATGCAGGGTCCTGTTAAATCTGTGTCTTAAGAATTTTGATGTCGGTCTTAAGTACTGTGATCAGCCACTGAAGCGCGGTGAATTGAAGGTGCCACGATCAGCCTTGTGTTTCAAAATAGTTTTTCTGGCTTCTTTCCGGCGGGTGGATCAGAGGGGGGCAGGTGTGATAGGGGAGAGCTTCTACGAGGCTAATGTGTAGAAGACCGAGGTGTTGGTGATGGAGGAGAAGGCAAAGGAAATTCAAGTAAAGAGACTTAAGAGGCGTTCAACTGTAGTTGCCTTAGGACTTAGTGATAAAGTATCAAGGATGATTGCTAGCGACACAGGAGAGTGCTGCCACAGAGCTATCATGCAATAAATGTGCACCACATGTTGTTGAAACGGGTGGATGCCCCTAGTTGCTGCAGTCCCAGATGATGCTTTGGAGCTCGGGCAGTGCTCGAATGCATTTGTCAGCTGTCACTTCACCCAAAAAAACTCCTTTGGGAAATCTGGCATTGCTTTCACGCTGGAATGTACTACTACGTAAGTCAGTAGAATTTTTGCCAGAGACTAAGCCCACATTAAATTGGAATACAAAGTTGCGGAATGAGACCACATCTCTTAGTTTTCTTTGTTTCCTGTTTGGCACTCTCAGCTCCCACTCTGACTTCAAATTAGAAGCCAGACAGCCTGTGGCTGATGGGATTCTCCGGACGGGAAAGAGAAGCTGGGTGAGAATGTTCCCAGGATCTCAGGTGTCTCAGAGAGGTGGCCTGCGGGGAGGGAGCTGGAATGGGGCCACCAGTATGCGGGGACTGTGACCGTGACTGTGAGAAGAAATGGAGGCAGGGGGAGTGGTTGAAGGGAGTGGACAAATGTGAACTAGATGTCCCCAACCTCTCCAGCCCTTGAGGCCACCCTTGCTCCCCTGTAACTGCTCAGTGGCATGAGTCCGATGCCTCATCTCACTTGACCTCTGAAAGTCCAGTTTCCCCCCCCAAATCCTTACCCAAAGTATTTCTGGACCTTCGTGATGATGAACTCCAGTGCCACGCACCTGCCCCGTTTGGCTGTTGCTGGAGCCTGCGGCTGCCCCTGGGGCTGCTGCTGCAGGTTGATGTTGCACAAGTTCAAGGACCGTCATCCGCTTTGCAGTGGTGGGAAGTGCACCCCCTACCTGAACTCAAGCAGTGCCCAGCCACTCGGTGCTCTTTTCCCAAGCCTGTGTCTTAATTCTGCTCGACGCATTCCTTCTCCAAAGCACAGAAAAGAGTGGGCTGTCATATTTGGAAAAATGTACTGAACACACGAGGGAATCACCGAGGGAATCACAAGTGGAAAGGAAAACTTGAGGTGAGATGTGATAGATAACCGGTATGGGGTCTTTGCCCAGGATTCTCTGCCAGGACTTTCTCTCTCTGCTGAGAGCCAGGCCGGCTATAACGTCACAAAGGCCAATTCCTCTCCGTCTTCCTCCGGTAGGAGTGCCTTCACCATGCCTCTCCCACCCAGAGTCCAAATCTCTGAGCTCTGAAGGTGGACGAATAAAGAGTAAAGGAAGGAGGCTTTTGGTTTCCGGCTCAGCACGTCAGGAGCTTGAAGTCACCGCCCCATCCTAACAACACGTGAAAAGCTGAAAAATCAACAGCTCTTCTTAGATCTGTAAGAGAAGTGTGATCACCCAGAAGATTGCTGCCCCCAACCTGGAGAGACAGACAAGAGAGCACAGAGGATCACGGCCTAGGGAAGTTGGGGCATGGGGTCATGCCTTGGCATCGGGAAACGTGAACTGTAAGCGAAAAATTGCCGGAGGCTCAGCGTAGACAAGCCTGAGAGTCGAAAGCTTCAAGGGGCAGGCCAGTTCCCGGACTTTTGTGAGTTTGGCCTCTAGGACTTTGAGCAGACTCTCGTAGTAAGTGTCAGAGAAAAATTTCCTTGTGCTTCTGGCAAGAGGAATACAGCACAGAATTCTGTTCTTAATAAGGCCCACCCTCAGAGGAAACTAACCAGATCCTGACCTGCTGGGGTTTTATCAAAGCCAAACTTACCTGGGGGAAGGAAACTACCCAACTCCATGCCCCACTGTAGCTGTCCTGTCCCACCTAAACCTAAGGGTTGGAGGGAGATACTGAGATGCTGTCGTGAAGTCCATGGCCCAGAGGGACAGGCTCACGAAAAGACACAGGTTTAATCAAATGCTTTTTCTCCCCTGCACCTTACCCCACCTCATTACTAAAACTCCACTGACAGTAGTTCCTTTTATCTGGTGCATCATATCCAGCTGCCAAGTACCTACAAGGCAAAAACAATCTGAAGGGAGAGAAGCCTGAGAAGCAAGCTCAGAGACAGCAGGGATGTTGGAATTCTCAGCCGGGGAATTTGAAGCAATTGTAATTAATAGGAGGACTCTAACGGATAAAATAGACAGCCTACCTGAACAGGTGGACAATGTAAGCAGAGAGATGGAAATTCTAAGAAAAATGCCAAAAAGAAGTGCTAATAATAAAAAAAAAAAACAACACACAAACAGAAATGAATTCCTTCGATGGGCTCAGTAGCAGAGGACACGGCCAAAGAAACAGTCACTGAGGGTGACCTTTCTCAACAGAAACTTCCCAAACTGAAAAGTGAAGAGAAGACACACACACACACACACACACACACAGACACACACACGCCCTCAGGATATTCAGGAACTGTGGGATAATTATAAAAGGTGTAACATACAGGTAATGAGAATACCAGAAAGGAGAAAGAAAAGAGAAAGGGACAAAAGCAATAGCTGAAGGAATAATGAGGAAGAATTGGCCCAAATTGCTATCAGGCACCAAACCACTGATACAGGAAACTCAGAGAACGCCAAGCAGGATAAATGAAAACAACAAATACCGAAGTATATTACAACCAGACTGCAAAATAGCAAAGGTAAATTAAAAATCTTGGGGGAAAAAAAAAAGGTTAAAAAAAAATAACCTTACCTATAGAGGAGCAAGGATAAGAATTACATCTGACTTCTCAGAAGCCATGCGACCCACAGAAGAGAGTGCAATAAAACACTGAAAATGTTGAAGGAAAAAGCCACCAACCTAGAATTCCATCCCTTGTGAAATTTTTCTCAAAAGGGAAGGAAAAGTGAAGACTTTGTCAGTCAAACCATAACTGAAGGAGTAGGCTTGCCTTGCATGGAATGTTAAAAGAAGTTCTTGAGAGGGGCGCCTGGGTAGCTCAGTCAGATAAGCGTTTGATTTCAGCTCAGGTCATGATTTCACGGTTCGGTTCGTGGGTTCGAGCCCCGCGTCGGGCTCGGTGCTGACGGCTCGGAGCCTGGAGCCTGCTTCGGATTCTGTGTCTCCCTGTCTGTCCCTCCCTGCTCATGATCTGTGTGTGTGTGTCTCTCTCTCAAAAATAAATAAATGCTAAAAAAATTTAAAAGAAGTTCTTTAGAGAAAAATAAATGATATAGGTCAGAAACTTGGATCTACATAAAGAAAGGAAAAGGAGAAGGAACAAAAGAAGGTAAAATAAAAACTTTTCTTTTTCTTAGTCTTAGTTGATCTAACAGGTAACAGTTCAAAATCATAGTAACACGGTAATCACCTATGTTCATATGTGTACTGAAAAATATATTGCTTAGATATGCAAATATATATGTACTTATATAGCCTATATATACATATGCATATATGAAATGAATGATAGCAACGATATAAGGGTCAGGAAGTAGAAATTCAGATTATTTTGCTATTATAATGTACTCACACTGCCCATGAACCAGTATTGTATTATTTGAATGTGGGCTTGGATTAGATGTAAATACATATTGCAAACTCTGGGGCCACTGATTTTAAAAAGTAAAAAAAAATAATAATAATAATAAAAACCTATAACTGATAGGCTAACTTAAGACAGACAATAGAAACATTTAAAATGCTCAATTAAAAACACACAAAGCAGAAAAAGAACAGAAGACAGAGGAACAAAGATCAAGGGCAACAAATAGAAAACAGTAGCAAATATGGAAGATATTCATGCACTTATACCAGTAATGAAGTTAAAGGTCAGTGATCTAAATACATCAATTGAAAGAGATTGTCAGAGGGGATTCAGATCTAGCTATGTGTTGTCTACAAGAAACTCACTTGAAATATAAAGATACATAGACTAAAAGCAAATGGAGGAATAAAGGTCTATCATGCTGGTACTAATTGAAGTGAAAGAAGCTATATTAATTTCAGACAGAGTATACTTTAGAGCAAGAAGAGTTATCAGGGATATAGAGGGGTGTTACATAATAATAAGGGGGTTAATTCTCCAAGAAGACAGAACAATCCTTAATATGTATACACCTAACAACAGAGCTTTCAATTCTGTGAGGCAAAAACTTGATAGAACTATAGAGAGAAATAGATGAACTTATTATTATGGTTGAAGACTTCAACACCCCCTCTATCAAAAATGGACCGATGCAGCAGGCAGTAAATCAGTAAGGATATAGTTGAACTCAACAGCCCCATCAGCGAATGGGATGTAATGGACATGTCTTGACTGCTTAATCCAGCATCATCAGAAAATACATTCTTCTCAAGCTCACATGGAACATTCACCAAGATAGATCATATTCTGCGCCATAAGGTACATTCTGACAAAGTGAAAAGAACAGAGATCATCCAGTGTCTCCATTCAGACCATAATGAAGTGGCCTAGAAAACTAGAAATCGGTAGCACAAAGGTGGCTAGAAAATCTCAAAATACTGGAAAATTAAACAATAAACTTCTAGATAACATACGAGTCAAAGAAGAAAAGAGAAATTTAAGATCATTTTTAATGAAAGTAAGGATACAACTTATCAAAATCTGTAGCACGAGGCAAAGTGATGACTAAAAGGAAATACATAACATTGAATGCACCTATTGGAAAATAAAAAAGATCTAAAATCAATAATCTAAATTCCACCTTAAGTAGAAAAAGCAGAGCAAATTAAATACAAAGTAAGAAGAGGAATTTTAAAAATCAGAGTATAAATCAATGAAATTGAAAACAAGAAATCAATAGGGAAAATCAATAAAAGCAAAAGCCGATTCTTTGAAAAGATAATGTTGGTTAGCCTCTATCTAGACTATGAAAAAAAGAGGACATAAATTACTAATATTAGAAATGGAACAGGGGGCATCACTATAGATCCTGGTCATTAAAAATAAAGAAACACTCTGAAAAACTCTATCCCCCAAAGTCATAACCTAGGTGAAATGGGATTAGTCCTTTACAGGATACAATCTGCTGAAACTCACAAAAGAAGAAACTGACAGTTGGACAGTCAGAATGGGCCTTTATCTGTTAAATAAATTGAATTAATAATTAAAACCTTCCCAAACAGAAAGCATCAGGCCCAGATGGATTCACTGGGGAATTCCACCAAACATTTCGGGAAGTAATTATACCAATTCTCTGCAATCTTTTTCAGGACATAGAAGAAGAAAGAATACTTGCTAAAGTACTCTGAGGCCACTATTACCCTAATACCAAAACCAAAGACATGACAAGAAAAGTACAAACGTCTCTCATGAATATAAATACATATATTCTCTACAAAATAGTAGCAAATTGAATGCAACAGCATCACAACAGGAGTGTTCAAGGCTGCGATTTAAATGTTAATTAATGTAATCCATCCCATCAACTGACTAAAAAAAAACAAATCACAGGATAATTTCAATAGACACAGAAAAAGGTATTTGACAGAATCCAACACACATTCATGATAAATTCAGCAAACCAGGAATAAAGGGGAACTTCCTTGACTTGATAATGAATGAATAGCTTCAAAAAACCTACAGCTAGCATCACATTTAATGGTGATGAACTCAAAGCTTTCCCACTAACATCAGGAACAAGGCCAGGAGGTCACCTCTCACCACACGTTTTCAACATCATACTGGAAGTCCTAGCTAATGCTGTAAAAAAAGAAAAGGTATATAGATGGGGAAGGAAGAAATAAAACTGTGTTTGCAGGTGATGTGATTGTCTCCATAGAAAACCCAAAAGAGTTGACAAAAAAAGAAAAAAGAAAGAAGGAAAGAAAGAAAAATAACCCTCAAAGTAATAAGCAATAATAGCAAGGTTGTAGCATATAAAATTAATATACAAAAGTCAATCCCTTTTCTCTACACCAAACAAATAGAATTTGGAAGGCAAAACAAACTATCATTTACATTAGCACCCCCCAAAATGAAATACTTGGGTATAAACCTTAACAGAAATGTGTACAAGATCTATATTGAGGAGAACTCCACAACTCTGATGAAAGGAAACAATGAAGACCCAATTAAATGGAAGGATATTCCATTTTCATGTACAGGAAGATTCAATCTTGTGAAGATGTTTGCCCTTCCCAACTTGACCTATAGAGTCAATGCAATCCCATCAAAAGAGGTGAGTTACTTTGTGGATATTGACAAGCTGATTCTAAAATTGATAACGCAGAGCCCAAATACCCAGAACAGCCAAGACAGTATTGAAGGAAAGAGCAAAGTTGGTGAATTAACACTATCTGACCTGAAGACGTAAAATAAAGCTACAGAAATCAAGGCAGCATGGTCTTGGTGAAAGAATAGACAAATAAATAGAATAGAAAGCCCAGAAATGGACACAGTAAAACAGTCAACTGATCTTTAACAAATGAGCAAGGCCATACAATGGAGAAAAGATGGTATTTTTTTTAAGTTTATTTATTTATTTTGAGAGAGAGAGAGAGGATCCCAAGCAGGCTCAGCACTGGCAGTGAGATGTGGGGCTCGAACCTACAAACCATGAGATCATGACATGAGCTGAAATCCAGATTCAGATGCTTAACTGACTGAGCCACCCAGGTGCCCCGAAAAGATGGTCTTTTGAACGAGTGATGCTAGAACAGCTGGACATCCACATGCAAAAAATAAAATAAAGCTAGACACAGACCTTACACCCTTGCAAAAGTTAATTCAAAATGGATCATAAACCTAAAATAGCAATGAGTTACCACTATGCAACTATTAGAGTGGCCAAAATCTGGAACACTGACAACACCAAATGCTGACAAGGATGTGAGGCAAAAAGAACTCTCATTGATTGCTGACGGGAATGCAAAAGGATACAGCCACTTTGGAAGGCAGTGTAACACTTTCCTATGAAACCAAATACACTCTTACCAGGGGATCCAGCAACGGGGCTCCTTGGGCTTTACCTACAGGAGTTGAACACTTAGGTCTACACAGAAACCTTCACACAGATGTGAATATCCACGTCATTTCATAGTTGCCAAAACTTGGAGGCAGCTTACATGTTCTTCAGTAGGTGAATGGATAAATAAACCTGGGTACGTCCAGCACTTTATTCAGTGCTAAAAAAGAAATGAGCTGTCGAGCAATAAAAAGACACGGAAGAAACGTAAACGCGTATCAGTAAGTGAAAGACGCCGTTCTGAGAAGGCTACATACTGCATGATTCCAAGTATATGACTGTGTGCTTTTCTGGCAAAAGCAAAACTAGAGAGAGAGTGAAAAGATCAGTGGTTGCCAAGGGATCCAGGGGAGGGGGGCAAAGAATAGACAAAGCACGGAGGATTTCGAGGGCAGTGAAACTATCCTGAATGATGCTATAATGGTGGATACATGTCATTTCACATTTGTCAAAACCCACACAATGTACAACAGCAAGAGTGAACCCTGATGTAAACTATGGACTCTGGGTGATAATGACGTGCTGGTGTAGGGTTATCAGTTATAACAAATAAAGCACTCTGGGCGCACATGGAGACAATGGAGAAGGTTGTGTTTGGTGGGCGCAGAGGGAGATCTCTGTACCCTCTGCTCAATTTGGCTGTGAATCCAAAACTTCTCTAAAAAATAGTCTATTTTTGGTAAAGTAAAGGAAGTGTTTCAGAGTTGTAGTTGCCCCCATAGACAAAAGTTCCCATTGTGAGGCACAGAGAACAGTGACCTCCAGCCTCACGCTCTGTCATCGTCTTGACTGTAGTTTTGCGAGCCTCCAAGGCTCAGAACATGATCTTCCCGATCCTTTCCATTCCCTACCCAAATCACCACAGCCCCCTGGCCCCCGAAATGAATTCACAACTTGGGTTCTAGAAAAAGAGAAAGCCTGCTTAAAGTTTGAAAATAGTGGTTTCTCACCCACCTCTGGTTATCAAGCAATTCAGAAATGATTGGGGTGCTGACGTAGTGAGAACATCCCACTTTGTGGCTTGGGAGGAGTGGCTGGAAGCTGATGAGAGCAAGTGAGGCCATTAGAAGCCTCTCCCTCAAGAGTCCTCTCTACAGAAAGACAGACCCATCTAGATGACTCTTCAGGAGTCCTCTCTACAGAAAGACCCATCTAGATGACTCTTCAAAAGTCCTCTCTACAGAAAGACAGACCCATCTAGATGACTCTTCAAGAGTCCTCTCTACAGAAAGACAGACCCATCTAGATGACTCTTCAGGATTCCTCTCTACAGAAAGACCCATCTAGATGACTCTTCAAGAGTCCTCTCTACAGAAAGACAGACCCATCTAGATGACGCTTCAAGAGTCCTCTCTACAGAAAGACAGAACCATCTAGATGATGCTTCAAGAGTCCTCTCTACAGAAAGACAGAACCGTCTAGATGACTCTTCTGTCCCCATTGGCCTAGGGGCCTTGGTACAGGTCATTGTCCATCACGGACAAAGCAAGAAACAGAGGCTCTTTCCTTCTCTTCTGTAGTTGAATTGTTAGTGCTAATCTTTTGAGTGCTAAGGCCTTCTATCGTGATCATCACTGTAAGACATGATGCGGGGCTCTTCCTACCCAGAACTACATACGAAGTGGTGAATTGATGACACACTAAATTGGAAGGATCAGTAGAGCTCAGTTAGTACAATAGAAAGAGGAAGCAACACGTCTAAGATTGCCCATATAATTAGAGGCAGAGTTTATTCTCGCCCCTAAATTTCTACCTAGCACTTAACCCACTGTGTGCCCACTGTCCTCTGAAGTCTTTTTTCAAGCCTCGGATTCTTGAGGATTCGTGAGTTTGTGAAATGAAAAGGGTGTAAGCGTAATTCACTCCCAAAAGATAGTAGAAAGGAGCCACTGTTTTTTTGTTTTTTTTGTTTTTGTTTTTTAGCACTGTTCATCCTTGCTACAACTGAAAGTTCCCAAATTGGAAGGCCAGCATATGTTACTCATTTGTTCAGTTCACAGACACATCATCAGGCATTCGGATCCAAACAGCGGGCCACACCCCTGTAATTCCTAGCCTTCCTCCTGCACAGTCTTGAATCATGTCACTGAGGCTTATAAAATCTATCCTTTGGTGCAATAGTTGGGTTTAGCATGCTTCTTTGATAATCCATAGCAGTGTTAAGGATCACTGCTGAGGACACCTGCTGAGGTAGGACTATAAATTATTGATGTT
Source organism: Acinonyx jubatus (assembly GCF_027475565.1). Lineage (NCBI taxonomy): Eukaryota > Metazoa > Chordata > Mammalia > Carnivora > Felidae > Acinonyx > Acinonyx jubatus. Next base: position 84,101,809 of record NC_069391.1, on the reverse strand, counting down.
TGAGGCCTGGCCTTTTGAGTCAGTTCCATTTTCTTCCTCACAGGAAAATGAACTTTTTTTCTCATTGACTTTGATCTCTGTTGCTATTTTTCATAGCAAACATTGAGAGACTTTGCGAATCCCACACCTAGTCATCCCTGTCTGGTCTTGTGTTGTCATTAATTCCTAGAATGGGAGATAGATGGCCTGTGCAGCTCTCCTAATTCATGACACAATACTGCCACCAGCCTATAAATAATTAATGAAAGGAGACTTTCCTAGTGGAGGAAACTGTCAGGCCCGTTAGATTTAGGTCCAATTTCCCTTCCCTTCCTGTTAACTTTTATTGAAATTTTTACAATGTAGAATCAACTTTTAGTAATGCAATAAAATGACACTGATTCAGATGGGGGGGGGGTACTTGTGGGAGGGGAAGCCAGTTCGAATTCATGGAAGATAGGGGGATCTTTTTGAACTACGGATTTATTTCTTCAAAGAAACACCATGAATTAAGCTTTGCTACCAGAGGCGTTTCCGGTGGGAGTTCTAGTAAGGGATGGGTTGGTTGCAAAGAAGAGGGACTCCCTCTAGCTTAAGTAAAGAGCCATGGGGGGTGGGGTATAGCAGATGCTCTCGGTGCCCCTCACCCCATTTCTCGGCACTCACCAATCCTTACATACTGAAAGCATCTTACTACTGGTCCACCAGAGGGTGATCTCTGGCTGCAGAAGCATGCGAGTTCCATGCCGGACATGTTGGGAAGTTGGCCATCCTTGCAGAGGCAGGCAGGAGTTGTTGGCAAAAATGTTAGCTTCTCACTGTTGAGGTAGGACAACTCTGTGGCATGTTCTACATAGTCTCTTAGAGGTGCCCAGTGGGATTGTACCCTGGCGCCCCACAGCAGTAACCTTTTCATTCACGAACATTGCCTTGGCTTTCTTCTCTTCCTTGCCTTCATTCTCTGTGCGCCTGCTGGTGCTTCTTGGGGTCACCTCCCTAATAACTTGCTCTCAGATCTTTGTCTCAGTTCTACTTGTGGGAGAACCCAACCTAAGGCTGCAGTAGAGAGTGCAAGAGATGATCTTATTGAACATACAAGGACTAGCAACCAACGACAGCCACGTAGATAAAGTCAACCCACTCTTAGTAAGTCTGTACTCCGTGTCAGTAGAGAAGGGAACTAAAATGCTCAGTACAATGTAGATCTACAATGACAGACATTGCAATCTTTTTTGAATAGACCCTTTAAAATGGGCTGCCATATGAGATCAAGGCCTGCCTTCCTCAGCCTGGCAGAGTAATAGAAGTTCTTGGGACATCTGGGTGGCTCAGTCAGTTAGGTGTCGGACTCTTGGGTTTGGCTCAGCTTGTGATCTCATGATTCGTGAGATTGAGCCTTGCGTTGGGCTCTGTGGAGCCTGCTTGGTATTCTCTCTCTCCCTCTCTCTTTGCCCTCCCCCCCCACTCAAAATAAATATAAATAAACATTTTTTAAAAAATAAAAGAGGGGCGCCTGGGTGGCGCAGTCGGTTAAGCGTCCGATCTCGCGGTCCGGGAGTTCGAGCCCCGCGTCAGGCTCTGGGCTGATGGCTCAGGGCCTGGAGCCTGTTTCCGATTCTGTGTCTCCCTCTCTCTCTGCCCCTCCCTCGTTCATGCTCTGTCTCTCTCTGTCCCAAAAATAAATAAACGTTGGAAAAAAAAAATTAAAAAAAAAAAAAAGTTCTCTCCTCTCCCCGAGCATATTAAGAGCCTTTGTCCCTGCTGATCATGTGATAATGTAAGAATAGTTCCTTGCTTGGGGCGCCTGGGTGGCATAGTTGGTTAAGTGTCCGACTTCGGCTCAGCTCATGATCTCACAGTCTGTGAGTTCGAGCCCCGCATCGGGCTCTGTGCTGACAGCTCAGAGCCTGGAGCCTGCTTCAGATTCTGTCTCCTTCTCTCTCTGCCCCTCCCCTCCTCACTCTGTGTGTGTCTCTCTCTCTCTCAAAAATAAATATTTAAAAAAATTAAAAAAAAAAAAAAGGAAAAGAATAGTTCCTTGCTTGCTTTGGACAATGCAATTCACATGATTAACCAAGTGTTATTTTTCCAATTAGGAGTCTTGGGTCTTTGTCTCCTCAAATGGGTCCCCTAAGAACTAAAACTATGAAGCTTAGAATTCTTGGGCCTCTCCAGGGTCCATCTGTATGATCTCTTGTTCCCTGGACCTCTGTGGGCATCTGCTCCTTTCTTCTAGTTTTGATTCTATTTATTCATTTTTTCATTCTGTCATTTGCGTGACTCTAACAACACCTAAATGTGGTCTCCGTGTCTTTGCTTCAAGTTCCCAGGAGACCACATTCAGTTGGCCATGCGGAGCCTATGCACTGATCCAAAAGGATGGTCTCCCAGGTTCACCCTTCCGCTGGGGGGTTTGGGTGAAAGGGAAGTTCCAAAGAAAGAGCGATGGGCTGCCAAGGCACCCAAATATATAGCAACTGCAATATTAATATTACATATCGATTAATAACCAGAATATCTATTATTATGATTAAATGGGGTTTCACAAGTGCTTGAGGCTGCTTGAAAGTTGTTTTCTTAAACAGAATAACCTTTCCCTTCAGTATCTTCATTGGTAAATGTTTGTCATGCTGAAGTGAACCAAAACTAATAGTGACTTAGTGATACTGAATTTTAGTTCATTTATCATGTTGCTCGTAATAACTTTCCGAGGTTGCTCGGTATTTGGGGCGAAGTCCTATTTCCTATTTGTTTTGATTCCCTACTTGTGTTAGCATGCCTTACATAATCCTCTGCTCAGAGTACCAGCTAAATAATATGTGGTCAATGGACGATAATACGTAGGCTAACATGTGATTCACCGAATCGTGTCTTCTTTTGAGATTCAACTGTGGAAACGTAAGCTCCTGGGGAAAAGGGGGAGACGTGGACAGGCCAATTAACTTACTGCATTGTTGAGGATTTGTAATCACTCTGAAATAGTCTTTCCCCAGGACAAATTTTAATTTGTTTCGAAAGTTGATAATCACCGAGCTTAGATGTTTTTGTGTTCCTGTTGATTCTAGCCTGATTAATAATATCTTAGCTCTACATGCTATGCACTTAATAAAGAGTACCACGAGCTGGTTGAGAGGCAGCCTTGCAGAGGGATTAAAAACAGGGCAGGGCTCTGGCACCACACTGTCTGCCTGAATCTTGGCTCTGCCAGTTACTGCGTGACCTTGGGCAAGTGGTTTAACGCCCCATGCTTGCTGTCCTCACATGTGCAATAGAAATACAATACTCTCTACCTTGCACACTCCTCCTGAGGATTATTTCTAGAACAGCCCTTGGACCCATCCTCAGTACGTACTAAGCCACAATAAAGTTATCAAGTATTACCATTACTTAGTAAAAAAAATAGTGGGTAAAAAGCTTCAAAGCCAACACGTCACTGTTTAGTAAGCATAGACTGTTCCATGTGGTCGCGTATCGTCAAGAAAGGTTATTCTTGAACCTTGCTGTGAAAGTGGAAAACAGTTTTGAGTGAGGTTCGCCGTTAGATTCGGGGTTGGGGGAGTGCTGACAAAGAAGAAAACTAACACTTATTGGGTGTCAAGTATGTGTCAGGCGTTTGATGGGTATTACCTCATTTTCTCACATGGTTCATTGGGATTCAGTCCAGATCCGCGTGGCTCCAGATCTCGCCATACCACTCTCCCTTCCAAGTAAAATAAAATCCCCGCCCGTTTTTATCCAGTGAACCAAGAAGGCGGGACTGTGGCTTTGAATTCACCTTCAGTCACTGACTATTTCTGTGACCTTGGGTGACCTTTCTGATGCTCTGTCTCCTCCGGCTCTCTACCTTAGCCTTTCTTTATTTCCTTTTTGGCCAAACTCACACAAGATCAACTCTAGATGACTCACACCATTTAGTATCTTGGTCATGTTTCTCCAGGTCCCCAGATGGTGTTTGCTGTCAGGGCTCTACCCTCTTGGTCACGGCTGCTTCAACTTCCACGCCCGTCGTGAGACAGCCAGACCAGTGCCTGAGCTTGGGTGACCGTGGACCCAAGCCTCAGAGGGTGATCCTCTGAGCTGTACAATTCCTCTTGCTTTTGACTTGTTTTCATTCCGTGGATCCGAAGACTTTTTTTTTTTTTTTTTCCATTGTAACTGCGAAGGAGAGGCACTGAAATATCAGTGCTACTTTGAGTAGCCCACTGTTTGGGAACCAGTGCTGTGTTCTCAAATTTCAGCAGAGGAACTGCCTTTTTAAAACAACAGATCATGTTGAGGTCTCTTGTGTCCACAAGCTTGCTTCTCAGAGAGTCATTTTGATAACGCTTGGGAATAACTCCATCTTTGTCCATAAAGTGTCACCAAATCCTATGTGCTATGCAGCCAGGTGACGTGAAATAACACTGAAAAGTAAAGTTACATGGAGGCTTTCCAACTGACTTTCCATCTGTCAGCTCCCGGGCTATTTAATTTCATTTGTTTGAGCATGGCTTCAAAGCAAATATCCTTACTAGTGACAGATAGGTATTAAGTAAACGAGAAAGGATGCAAATTCTGGCTGTGCTCATTAGCAGAGGCTTTTCTTAAAATAGATCGAATGCCATCTCTAAGATTTAATCAATTGGACGAAATATATCAGCATGTTCTTCCTTCCTCTTCCCCCATTACCTGGTCAGGACTAATGAAATACCACTTATTTAATGATGTGCTTTCCCGGTTTGCACTGCGTTTGAGAACCTAGTCATGCCGTTTTTCTTCTTTAATTATCTGACTCGAAAGAACATTTCAATAGTCTTTTCAAGACCTTCTTAAGCTATTATTCCACTGTTGAATGTAAGAGTTACTCTTCCCCCTCCAGACACATAATCTCTAATCATTTCCCTCATGGAAAGTTGACAATTCATTTGTCTCCCAAGCAATAAGACATGACTGTCTTTCTGCATAATGAAGAGTTGCAGAGTCTGAATTTATTGTGAAGCACATAGCAAAACTAATTGCATTCAACCACAAAAGCCTAATCAACATAAAAATTGGAATATAGACAGTCAGTCAGTGAATGCTAGTCCCAGAAAGGACTTTAGAGATTATTTATTATCTGTGCAGCCTACAGATGAGAAAACTCTGTCCAGAAAGATGAAGAAACTTCTGAAGGTCACAGACTAGCTCCTGGCAAAACTGGGTCTGAAATCCTTCTTTCCAGTGTCTTCAAACTTTTCTTTCTCTTAAACTAACCTGCTTTCTCATATCTTAGGAATTTTGAAAGAGAATTCCTTTTGGTTTTTATTTTTTAATAAAATAATGTTATTTTTTATATTGTGTTGTTTAATTAATGTTAAATTAATTTTTATTTTGTAATGTTATTAAAAATAACATTATTTTTAATATGTGTTATTTTTTAATGCACTTAAGAAGAAATGTAATTTGCTGAAGGACATAGACCTTTTCAATCTTAGTACCAGATCAGGTCAAATGCTACTTTAATTATGCAAGATTTTCAGATCTCACTCCAAGCTGAGAGAACTTCCTTCTGTCTGAATTCTCATATGACATTCTTTACCTGGTAGATGACACCTGCCTTTTCCTATCTTACGTCATATTTACCTGTGTTCTATGAGTTACCTTCTCTCCTAAATGGTGAACTGCTTAAGAACAGAATTTCTGCCTTTACATCTTTGTGGTTTCCTGAGTAGCCAGTACACTTGCTCGTGTAGTTATGGGATATCAATCAATCTCCCTCTTTCTGTCTTCTCGCTCATCTGCCTCCTGTAAACTTGTAGTGCCATAGTCCAAGAATCTCTAAAACAACGCTGACTCTTCTAATTTGAGGGAAGAGTTTTGTTTGCTTTACACCAATAAAATGATACAGTGCAGATAACATGCAGGATATGCGGTAAATTGAGCAGGAGTCTCTAACTTGATAATGTAACGGTCGTGCGCTTAATTTCATTACTTTGGGCTTTCAGTATATTGAGCAGGGTGAGGTAAAGATTAAGCCGGTGGAATATTTTAAAATTAAGTTTAGATTTATTTCTGCACTGTAGTTTTAAGAGCGATTAAAATTTACAACTGGGTTTTTTGTTATCGCCTCTAGAATTAGGAATAAAGCTAAGATTCCACTTGCAGCCACTTACAGGAAAGTTGGAAGTTGGGCAATATTATAAAGATCTGTTCTAGCCTTTTCACGTCTTTATTCGTCAGCAAATATTTACTGAATGCTGGCCATGTGCCAGTCTGATAGTGGACTAGGTACGCACTGTGGTTACAGTGGTGAGTAAGAAAGAAGTGGTTCCCTTCCCTCAGGAAGCTCATAGAATGATGGGTAAGACCAGTAAGCTAGTGGGAAGTTAGGGTTACATGTGATAGCTTTGAAGAGGGAAGCACAGGCTTCCGTGAAGCACCCAGAAGAAGCCTATATACTCAGTCACGGGGAGAGCAGACTTTCTGGAGGAAGTGACTTCCCAGCTGAGCCATGAAGGGTAAGTGCGAGTTGGCCAGGTTGACATGGATAGTGTTGGTGAGACTGTTCCAGACGGAGAGAACCCACAGGTACGTAGTAGTGACAGAGGCAGGAGAGAGCTCAGTGTGTTTAGGTACTGGGGAGAAGAAGTCCAGAAGGTCTAGGTTTGGGGACGCCAACTCAATCACAACAAGGCGGCTATAAAACAACACAGTGGGCCTTCGTGACCTTTCAAGAAAGGCACTTGTGACTTTGGTTCCTGTGCTTACTGCCAGGAAAAAACACAACCCTATCAAATTGGATTGATGAACTTTTAACAGAAGCTTGGAGCCTAGATCTTTGTGAGAAATCTGGCTCTTTTTAAACGTTGGTAATTACTCCAAGAGAGCGTGGTCCAAATAAAATGGCCGGCCTACTGGATCGGTCCTGAGGCCACCAGTTTATAATCCCTGATCTAGAGCAATGGTTCTGAAAATGTGGTCCAGAGACCACCATCCACACCACCTGTGAATGCGTCAGAAATGCAAATTCTCAGGCCCGCCTTTACTTAATGATTCAAAAACTCTGAGGGTAAAGCCAGCACGCTGTTACTTAACAAGCCCTCCAGGTGATTCTGATGCAGTTGAGGTCTGAGAACCTTTGGTTTGGAGCTGGGCCGTCCAATAGAGTGGCCACGTGTGATAATAAGCACTTGCTCTGTGGCTAGTCCACACTGAGACAGAGTCCACATGGAAGATACATACTGGTTTTTAAAACTTTGGTATAAAGCAAACTGTCTCTAACTTTTTATATTGATAACATGTTGAAGTAACATTTTAGAAATGCCTTGGGTTAAATACGACATGCCATTAAAATTCACTTCACTGTTTCTTTTCATGTTTTAAAACGCAGCTACTAGGAAATATAAAATTACATATGTTAGATTTCCACTGCTTAGTGCTAGTCTAGGGTGTCGTTTGTGGGGGCAGGGAATGCGGGTTAGTGAGGCTGAAGCAGGTAAGAAGAAGCAAGCCTTGTGGGACTTTGTAATTGTGCCAAGGACCTGTACTTGGCTCCTAGAAAACCCTGAAATGATTTGAGCTGATGAGAAGTGTGATCGGATTGGTGTTTTCGATGAACACTGACCAGAGGGTGGCTCATGCAGTGGACAAGTGTATACTCTACACACAGAGACCAAATGCAGTAATCCAGTGGGGGACGGCTGGGCTGGCATTGACAATAGGCATGATCTAGTTGGTATATTTCTTTTGGTGCGTGTTACTCAGCCAGGTGGAGGAGAACGTTCACCCGAAGATGAATAATATAACCTATATCATATGTGTCCTCCAGGGAACACACAGTCCAGTACAAAGACACTGAGAGGCAGGCTTGAATTCTAGTCGGAATAATGGTTACGTTCTAGTTGGAATACTAGTTGAGAGAAAAGACTCCGGAGCTGGTCTGCCTGAAGATGGGATCCCAGCTCCACTACCTAGTAGTAGGTGAATGACCCTGGGCCGGTCGCCTCTCTAAAGCCTCTGTGAACCAGGAATAATAGTGCCTACCTCTTGTTGTTGGAAAGATTTTAAATGACTCTATATTTTTTCATCTGTCTGTATAAGAGCGTAGAGCAGTACACATGGTAAGCAATCTTGCACTTATTCTCCCAAGTCAAGGGGGACTGCAGAGGAGAAGAGGGGGTGAGTTAAGGAATTAGCCTCCACTCTGAACTGCAGTGCTAGTGGAATGTACTGTTTTAAAATCCTGGTATTCCCAAGACCAAATACAGGAAGATTGAATGGATGGAGTTTCTTAACCCTGAAGCCACCCTGACTTCACTTTGACCATTTCGTTAGTTTCTTTCACTCTGGTCTGCATCTTCAGCATTCATGCCTTCCCTTCTCTCCAGGAACCCATTCCAAGTTTCTCAGTCTTACCTACATCATCATCATCCAATAGTTAAAGGCTTTCAACATCTCCTCTTGTAGATCTGTTTCCTTGTGGCATCTGTCAGCCTGAAGAAGAGGGGTACAGTTGACCCTTGGACCATGATGGGGGTTAGGGGCACCAACCCACCTCACAGTTGAAAATTCATGCACAACTTTGGACTCCCTCAAAACTTAACTACTAACAGCCTACTGCTGGCCTGAGGCCTTACCGATAACGTAAAGTCAACTAACACATATTTTGGATGTTATATGTATTCTACAATGTATTCGTAAAGTAAGGTAAACTAGAGAAAAGAAAATGTTAAGCAAACCATAAGAGAAAATACTTCTACAGCACTGTAATTATTGAAAAAAAATCCATAAGTGGACCCAGGCAGTTCAAACCCACGTTGTTTAAGGGCCAACTGTAACGACTATTTCCAAGAGTCTTTCAGGACAGTGATAGGGACATTAATCTTCCAGGATCACTAAATGGGGTGTGGTCAGGAGGAAGAAACTCAAGAGAAGACATTTCTTATGAATTGTTTGAAATCTGCACAGTCTAAGACCACCCTACCAATGGGAGATGGCAAGTGACTTGCGCATGGCCTATCCAGATTAAAATTCCAAGAGCAGTTTGACTTGTCTCCTTTCTCTCTTTCTTGGGTCTCACACCTAATTTCACATCCTCCACAAAACATTCAAGTTCCCTCCACAGCATCTGCCTCCCACTCTTGTAGCATTCATCATTTTTTGGCAATGGTAAATAAACACCAGCTAGAAACAACCAGAACGTCCCATGAATATGGAACTGTTTAGATACGTTACATTAACATAATGGAATATATATACATATATATGTATGTATACATGTATATATGTATGTATATATGTATATATACATGTATATATATGCATGTGCCATGGTTATTAGAAAGAATGAGTCAGTTCTTTAGGCACCGATATGAATGATTGCTCTCCAAAATAAGTGAAGTGAAAAAATAAAGAAGAGGGTACAGAACTTTGCTACATATGATGTGTGTTAAGGAAAAAATACAGTGTTTTACTGACTCTAAGACATCATCAATTGTAAATGCATTATTATTTTCTTGATCTCTTAAGAGGGACGCTTGTGGCTGAACAAAATGATGACATCATAGCTTAAAAAACATTGATGTATCTTTTAAAGAGGTAAAAACATGTAAGTTTTAGAATCGATACAACATACTGGTATTTGGGCTTGTTAGGCGCGTGGGATACCTCTAGTTGTTACCCATCCTCTAGGGACTGGAGCTTCTCTGCCCACTGTGTTTCTCACTCTGCACAGGCAGCCTTGACCACAGAACTTTGGGTACACCTCCATGGGCCACAGCAGCGGGCCAAAGTGTGATATGTTCACGTGCTGGTATCTTTACCTGGAGTACATACGTTGCACTATGAGTTTGCTGGTTTGGGAACAAGCAGTGAGGACAATTTAGAACCAGGTCCAAGTTGCGATTCCCACCCATCCTGGAACAGAAGACATGCCGGGGCTTGCTCTTGCCCATCCTGACAAAGAAGGCCACAGAGTCTGGCCCTCCGTAGGTGATGAGATACCCCTGCACAGCTGTTAAGCAGGGTGGTCTTTTACTAAGATACATTGGCCATGGAGGAGGGAGAGGCGGTGACAGAGTGGACAGGGAGAGGTCCTGGTTGTAGCGGAGATGCGAACCAGTACTAGAGTTTTCTCTTCCTGATACCTCCCCCCAGCACCAAGCACAGGACCTGGCCTGAGATACCCTCTGTGTTTTATAAAGCAGGAGGGTCATCAGAGCAAAGTTACAGGCTGAAAAGTGGGAACACGTTTGGAAAGCAACAGAAACTGTGTTCAACTCTAGGGAAATTTTTCCTCTTTAGGCCATTTATGGAGGACTCAGACTCTCAAAAACGTTCCTAGTGAGTCCGCAGAAATTCTACAAGGTCATATGGGTGGATTCACACTGAAGGAAAGGTGCTCAGAATTAGATACCTCAAGCACGTCGTGCCCCACAAAGATAGTACAATCCCTTCCTAACACTGCTGTAGGACAAAGACACCTTACCTGGTGACTTTTGACACTCTGTTAGGCTGGTTCTTTTCTAGAAATGGTATTTATTTATATATGGGGCCCATGCTTGAGTCAGTGTAATACTGGAGGCTCTTTTAAAATTTATTTTTATGGAAGTAGAGGTGACACACATTAGTTTCAGCTGTACAACATAGCAACATTGTGCTAGGGCACAGCCTGAATGTGGCTACCGTCCATCACCATCCCATGCTATCACAGTACCTTTACTAAATTCCTTATGCTGGAGACGGTATGCCTGTGACGACTTACTCCATAACTGCCCTTCACCCATTTTGCACACCTTCCTCTCCTCCTCCCCTCTGGCTACCACTGGTTCTGTGTATTTATGGGTCTGTTTCTATTTTTGTTCGTTCATTTATTTTGTTTTTTAGGTCCCACATACAAGTGAAGTCGTATGGTATTTGTTTTCTGACTGACTTCACATAGCGTATTGTCTTTGAGGTCCATCCATGTTGTTGCAGATGGCAAGTCTCATTCACACACACACACACACACACACACACTACACCTTCTTTTGAAGGATACTTCGGTTGCTTCTGTATCTTGGCTATTGGAAAGAATGCTGCAATGAACAAAGGGTGCCTATATCTTGTTGAGTTTGTGTTTTCATTTTCTTTGTGTAAATACGCTGTAGTGGCATTGCTGGATTCTATGACCTTGTTTTAATTTTTTGAGGAACCTCCGTAATGTTTTCCACAGTGGCTGCACCAGTTTGCATTCCCACCAACAGTGCACATGGGTTCCTTTTCTGCACATCCTTGCCAACACTGGTTATTTCTTGTCCTTTTTATTCTAGCTATTCTGAAAGGTGTGAGGTGAAATCTCATTGTATCTTCTTTGGAGAAATGTCTGTTCATGTCTTCTGCCCATTTTTTAATCTGTTTTTTGGTATTGAGCTGTATACGTTGTTTATATATTTTGGATTTTACCCCCTTTTTGTATATTTCATTTGCAAATAACTTCTCTCATCCAGTAGGTGGCTGTTTTGTTTTGTTGGGGGTTTCCTTTGCTGTGCAAAAGGTTTTTATTTTGGTATAGTCTCAATAGTTTGTTTGCTTTCGTTTCTCTTGCCTGAGCAGACATCTAGAAAAATGTTGCTAAGGCCAGAGTCAAAGAGATTACTGCTTATATTTCCTTCTAGTTTTATGGTTTCAGGTCTCATATTTAGGTCTTTAATACATTTTGAGTTTATTTTTTATATGGTGTAAGAAATGGTCCAATTTCATTCTTTTGCATGTAGCTCTCTAGTTTGCCCAACACCGCTTATTGAAGAGACTGTCTTTTCCCCCATTGTATTTTCTTGACTCCTTTGTAGTAGATTACTATGTAAGCGTGGGTTTATTTCTGGGCTCTTTATTCTGTTCTGTCGATCGATGTGTCTGTTTTTGTGGCATTCCCATACTGTCGTATAACAGCTTTGTAGTATAACTTGAAATCTGGCGTCGTGGTACCTTCAGCTTTGCTCTTTCTCAAGATCGCATTTGGCTACTCAGGTTCCCTACATATTTCAGTATTAAAAAGCTCTTAAATGGAGTTGTATCATTTCTCCAAATCAGCCAGCCTAAAACATGCTAGAATAAATACGAATTCTCTGGAATGATTTGAATGTGAATTATTACTGTCAGGTTGCCCTTCACTGGTGGAGTTTACCCTTGGGGTCACATTCCAAGTATTCCACATACCAAACTTACTTCAAAAGAGAAAAATCATGGTATTTCTATCAAACCTCAGCAAATATTAAACTCATAACCTCACTACAGAGAGGCCATTTACAGCTAGTGATATCACCCTTAGGAGCCAGCTTCCCAAAGGCTACCAGGCTGAGAATGTTGCTTGAGAAGCCCAGAGGTGGAGAATGATCTTGTGTTGAGATTCCTGTCCGCACAGGGGTCTGGCAAAGAACTAGACCTTTTGTCCAAAGTTCCCAAACTTGGCCTCGCAGACTGGAAAAGTCTGTTTTCCAAAATCCCTATTTTACAAAATTCAATGGCAAAATTCAAATTCAAAATTCAATGGCAGGGGGGACTATGGTCACTTTGCTTTCAAAAAAAAAAAAAAAAGCCTTTTCCACATAAGCATAAGCCCCTCTTTCAAATTCAGAATCTGCATTTATTTATTTATTTATTTATTTATTTAAAAGGTTTTTTGGGTTTTTAAAAATTTTTTTTATGTTTATTTATTTTTGAGACAGAGACAGAGCATGAATGGGGGAGGGTCAGAGAGAGAAGGAGGCACAGAATCCCAAGCAGCCTCCAGGCTCCGAGCGGTCAGCCCAGAGCCCAATGCGGAGCTCAAACTCACAGACTGTGAGATCATGACCTGAGCCGAAGTCGGACGCTTAACCAACTGAGCCACCCAGGCGACCCCAGAATCTGCTTTTAAAAAATTAAGGGCTTGGGGTGCCTGGGCAGCTCAGTCATTTGAGTGTCCAACTCTTGATTTCGACTCAGGTCATGACTCCGGGGTTGTGGGATCGTGCCCTGTGTCAGGCTCTTTGGTGAGCATGGAGTCTGCTTAAGATTCTTTCTCTCTCCCTCCCTCCCTCCCTCCCTCCCTCTGCCCCTCTCCCCTGCCCACGTTCTCTCTAAAATTTTTTGAAAAAGGAAAAAATATTTAAAAAATTAAGGGCTTGAGGGCCAAAAAAATAAAAAGAAAAGGCAAAACAACTTTGCAGGGCCTTTTAAAAAAAAGATGAAAGTATTGTCATGAACAGAAGTGCCTGGTAGGTTTGGTTTAACTAACTGATCAGCATAAACATGACTGAGAAAGCAATCAACTTTAGCTTTAATTTTATTAAAATCCTGTGTAATTGGAAGGGAAATGTTTTCAGCAATGATTTAAATGTCATTCCGCTAATTTGTTGTTAAAAATACAGAGAACAATGATAGTCACAGTGACTGTAATTTTCTAGAATTATTTATAATGCCTCCCCCCCCCCCCCCCCCCCCCGCCCTCGCCGCCAAACTCCAACCAGTATCAACTCAGGTATCTATTAGAAGAGTAAATGTTGGGGCACCTGGGTGGCTCAGTTGGTTAAGCATCCGACTGCAGCTCAGGTCACGATCTCGCGGTCCATGAGTTCGAGCCCCGCGTCCGTGAGTTCGAGCCCCGCGTTGGGCTCTGTGCTGACCGCTCAGAGCCTGGAGCCTGTTTCCGATTCTGTGTCTCCCTCTCTCTCTGCCCCTCCCCCGTTCATGCTCTGTCTCTCTCTGTCTCAAAAATAAATAAAACGTTAAAAAAATTAAAAAAAAAAAGAAGAGTAAATGTTATCTAAATTATGACACATTCATTGGGATATCCTACAGCTCTTGAAATCGGGAGTATCAAAGTTTTTTGCCTTCATACCAGCAACACAGGAGTTCCAACTACTTGACATCCCGTCAACGCTTTCCATTGTCTTTTCAACTTTAGCCATTCTAGCGGGTGTGTAGTGGCATTTCATTGTAGTTTTATTTTGCTTTTCTTTAACGATTAGGGATATTGAACATCTTCTCATTCTTTCATATTCTTATGGAGTGGTCATACATCTCTTGTGAAGTGTCTGTTGCTTATTTTTGTTTTTAAGTTTATTTATTTATTTTGAGAGAAACAGAGACAGTGCAAGCAGGGGAGGGGCAGAGAGAGGGAGACAGAATCCCAAGCTGGCTCTGCAGTGTCAGTGCAGAGGCTGATGCAGGGCTCGAACTCAAGGAACCGTGAGATCATGACTTCAGCTGAAATCAAGAGTCAGACGCTTAACTGACTGAGACACCTAGGCGCCCCCTTTATTTGCTTTTCTATTGGATAGTTCTTTTCTTTTTTCTTTCTTTCTTTCTTTCTTTCTTTCTTTCTTTCTTTCTTTCTTTCTTTCTTTCTTTCTTTCTTTCTCTCCCTCCCTCCCTCCCTCCCTCCCTCCCTCCCTCCCTCCCTCTTTCTTTCTTTCTTTCTTTCTTTCTTTCTTTCTTTCTTTCTTTCTTTCTTTCAAGAGAGAGAAGGGGAAGGGCAGAGGGAGAGGGAAAAGGAGGGAGGGGAGAAAGGGAGAGAATCTTAAGCAGGTTCCATGGTCAGCACAGAGCCCAACATGGGGCTCGATCCCACAAAATTGAGCCATGGGCCAAAATCATGAGTCAAAGTTCAACCAACTGAACCACCCAGGCACCGCTGGATAGTTTGTCTTTTTAATGAATCCTAAGAGATCTTTATGCCTATTCCTCAAACAAGCTCTTTTTCAGATACCTGCTTCCAAATACTTTCCCCTATTTTGTGACTCACCTTGTCATTTTAACTGTGTTTTTCACAGAGCAAAAACTTTTAATTGTGAAGAAGTCTGTCTTATCAACATTTATTTTAGGGTTCATGCTTTTAGTGTCCCATTGAAGAAGTCTTTGTCCTGTTTTCTTTTATGAATATAATATTTTAGCTCTTAAATTTAAGATCCATTCTGATTCATTAATTTTTGTGTATGGTATGAGGCATTAAGGTTGAAGTTCTTTTTTTCCCCTCATACAGATATCCAGTGGCTTTGATCTTATAAAGTTAAAATCCTTACCATAGATCCAACAATCTCATTCCTCTGTTCACCTTAAGAGGATTGAAAACATGTCAATGCAAATATTTGTACCCCAATATTTACGGCAGCCTTATTTATAATAGCCAAGAACTGGAAACAACCCAATGTCCATCACATAATGAAGAGATAAACAAATTGTGAGATATTCATATAATGAAATGCTACTCAGTAATAAAAAGGCACAAAATGCTTGTTTAACATAAATGCATCTCAGAAATATTACAGCAAATGAAAGAAATCAAACAGAAGACCACATAATGTATCTTCCATTTATATGAGATTCTAGAAAAGACCATCCTTCAGGGACAGAAAGCAGATCAGTGGTTTCCAGAGTCTGAGGGTCAGGGGAAGAAATGGATTAAAAAGGGTATGAGAAATATTGGGGGGATAATGAAAATGTTTCATATCTTGATTATGAAGATGCCAAAACCCTACTGTTAAAATGGGCAAGTTTTACTGTGTGTGTATTAGATCTTACTAAATCTGGGCAGAGTCCATAGACAGGAGCAAATGTAAGGGAAATGAACTTGAAGAGTGATTCTCTCTGGTATCGGTTGCCCGAGAGTTTACAATATACATATACAACTAAGACAAGCCCCCCTTGATAGAACACGATACCACTACATGGGCAGTGCAAGTATTTTATAGCCAAGTATTTCCAGTTCCCCCCTCTCACCCCTTAGAATATTTTGTCGTTCATTTCATTTCTCCATAAGCTATAATCCTGGAATACATTGTTGCTATTATTATTTCAAACCAACTCTTAACCTGTGTGATCAGTGAAGAATAAGAAACATGAAGTTTATGTTTTACCCTCATTTATTCCTCTTTCCAGCGCTCTACCTTCGTTAACACAGATCCAAGTTTCTGACCTGTATGGTCTTCCTCTACTCTAAAAAACTAACTTTAATGTTTCTTGTACAGCAGACCACCCACTTCGACTTCTGCTGTCTGAGAATGTGTTTATTTCTCCTTCCCCTTTGAAGCATAATTTTAGGGAGGCACAGAATGCTAGGTTGGTGATTCTTTTAACACTGTAACTATTTCACTTTGGTCTCTGGCATAGTTTCTGAGCTTCTGATGTAATTCCTGTTCTTGTGGAGGTAAATTATCCCTGCCCGTCCCCCCACATGCTGGCTTTTTTAAGATTTTTTTTTTTCTGTGTCTTTAATTTTTCTGCAGTTTGAATATGATATGCCTAAGTGCAGAATTGTTTTTTGTTTTTTGTTTTGGTATTCAATCTGCTTGGTTTCCTTTAAGCTTCCTGGATCTGTCTTCCTGGATTTGGTGTCTGTCATTAGTTTTGGGAGATTCTCAGTCATTCTTGCTTCAAATATTTCTTCGGTTCCTTTTTCTCTTTCCCTTCTGGTATTCCCATTATGCATATGTTACATCTTTTTAATTGTCCCATAGTTCTTGACTGTTGTCTGTTTTATTCCTTCTTTTCCTCCTTGGATTTCAGTTTTGGAAGTTGCTGTTGACATTTCTTCAAGCTCAGTGATTCTTTCTATGACTGTGACCAGTCTACTAATGAGCCTGTCAAAGGCATTCATTTCTGTTAGTGTTTTTATGATGATGATGATGATGATGATTATATTTCTAGTGTTTCCTTTTGAATCTCCGTCTTTCTGCTTACATTACTCATATTCTTGCAATGTTTCCTACTTTTTACATTAGTGCCTTTACCATATTAACTAGTTGTTTAAAATTCTGATAATTCCAACATCTTTGCCATATCTAGTCTCCTTCAGATGCCGTCTCTTCAAAATGTGTTTTGTCTTTTAGTGTGCCTTGTCATTTTCTTTGTTGCAAGTAGGATATAATGTACTAGGTGAAAAAAGTAATGATGTACTAGGGAAATAGGCCTTGATGTAACATTTCAGGTTTATCTGCCTGTGGTCATTGTTTGCTGTAGCTGTAGGTGTCAGGGGCTACATTTCCCTCTGGTGTCCTTGTTTTGTCTTCTTTGTTATCTTTGGGTTTCCCTAGAGACTTTAAAAATGTTGCCTAATGCGGGAGCTGGGTGGCTTGGTTGAGTGTCCGACTGTGGCTCAGGTCATGATATCATAGCTCGTAACTTCAAGCCCTGCGTCAGGCTCATTGCTGTCAGCACAGAGCCTGCTTGGGATCCTGTCTCCTTCTCTCTCTGGTGCTGGGTGAGGGACCCCATTCCCCAGCCCTGTGCTCTGGTCTCAGTCCTTTTTTTTTTTTTTTTTTTTGTAATATAATTTATTGTCAAGTTAGCTAACATACAGTGTATACAATGTGCTCTTGGCTTCGGTGGGTAGATTCCTGTGATTCATTGTTTACATACAACACCCAGTGCTCATCCCAACAAGTGCCTTCCTCAAGGCCCATCTCCCATTTTCGCTCTTACCCTGCCCCCCGCCATCAACCCTGTTTGTTCTCTGTATTTAAGAGTCTCTTATGGTTTGCCTCCCTCCCTCTCTGTTCAAAACTATTTTCTCCCCTTCCCTTCTCCCATGGTCTTCTGTTAAGTTTCTCAGGTTCCATATGAGTGAAAACATATATCTGTCTTTCTCTGACTGACTTATTTCACTTAGCATAATAGATTTTAGTTCCATCCATGTTGTTGCAAATGGCAGGATTTCTTTCTCATTGCCAAGCAGTATTCGATTATATAGGTATATACCACATCTCCTTTATCCATTCACGGGTCGATGGACATTTGGGCTCTTACCATAATTTGGCTCTTGTTGAAAGTGCTGCTATAAACGTTGGAGCACATGTGCCTGGAACATTCTCCAAGACAGATCACACACTGGGTCACAAAACAGGCCTGAATACATATAGAAGAATTGAGATCACACCATGCATATTTTCAGATCACAATGCAATGAAACTTGAAATCAACCACAAGAAAACATGTGGAAAGCCTCCAAACGCATGGAGGTTAAAGAACATCCTACTAAAGAATGAATGGGTCAACCAGGCAACTTTTTAAAGAAGAAATTAAAAAACATATGGAAGCAAATGAAAATGAAAACACGACAGTCCAAACCCTTTGGGATGCAGCAAAGGCAGTCCTAAGAGGAAAATACACTGCAATCCAGGCCTATCTCAAGAAACAAGAAAAATCCCAAATACAAAATCTAACTGTACACCTAAAGGAACTATAAGAGAACAGCAAAGAAACCCCAAACCCAGCAGAAGAAGAGACATAGTAAAGATTAGAGCATAAATAAACAATATAGAATCCAAAAAAATAGAGTAATGAATCTAAGAGCTGGTTTTTTGAAAAAATAAACAAAACTGATAAACCTCTAGCCAGGCTTCTCAAAAAGAAAAGAGAGAGGACCCAAATAAATAAAATCACGAGCAAAAGAGGAGAGATCACAACAAACACCACAGAAATACAAACAAGTATTAGAGAATACTATGAAAAAGTTATATGCCAACAAACTGGACAACCTGGAAGAAATAGACAAATTCCTAGAAATGTACACACCACCAAAAGTCAAACAGGGAGAAATACAAAATTTGAACAGACCCATAACCAGCGAAGAAATCGAATCAGTTATCAAAAATCTCCCAACAAATAAGAGTCCTGGGCCAGATGGCTTCCCAGGGGAATTCTACCAGACATTTAAAGCAGAGTTAATACTTACCCTTCCCAAGCTGTTCTGAAAAACAGAAATGGAAGGAAAGCTTCCGAACTCATTCTATGAAGCCAGCATTACATTGATTCCCAAACCAGAGACCCCACAAAAAAGGAGAATTACAGGCCAATAAACCTGAAGAACAGGGATGCAGAAATTCTCAACAAGATACTAGCAAAGCGAATTCAAAGGTATATTAAAAGAATTATTCACCGTGATCAAGTGGGAGTCATTCCTGGGCTGCAGGGCTGGTTCAGTATTTGCAAATCAATCAATGTGATACATCACATTAATAGAAGAAAGTATAAGAACCATAGTGATCCTATCAATAGATGCAGAAAAAGCATTTGACAAAATACAGCATCCTTTCTTAATAAAAACCCTCAAGAAAGTCACAATAGAAGGAACATACCTTAATATCATAAAAGCCATATATGAAAAGCCCACTGCTAATATCCTCAGTGGGGAAAAATAGAGAGCTTTCCCTGAGATCAGGAGCACAACAGGGATGTCCAGTCTCACCACTGTTGGTTAGCATAGCGTTGGAAGTGCTAGCCTCAGCAATCAGACAACAAAGTGAAATAAAAGGCATCCAACCTGGCAAAGAAGTAGTCAAGCTTTCACTTTTCACAGACGACATGATAATCTATATGGAAAACCTAAAAGACTCCACCAAAAAGCTGCTAGAACTGACACGTGAATTCAGCAAAGTTGCAGGATACAGAATCAATGCCTAGTATCAGTCTTTTAGTGCACCTGTGACCTAGGACTGTGACCTTGATCTGCCTTGGATTGCTTTCCCCCCATCGGAGAGGCATGAAGGCTAGCCTACACTGGAGTTGGGTGTTTGCCTTCTTCCATGTTGGTTAGGCTCCAGTAAAATCATTTCTGTTGAGAACAGGCCTTGTTAAAAAGAACAGAATATTCTGAGCATATTTAAAAACAGCTATTTTTGGGGCGACTGGGTGGCTCAGTAGGTTAAGCGTCCGATTTTGGCTCGGGTCATGATCTCGTGGTTCCCAAGTTTGAGCCCCGTGTCAGGGCTCTGTTGTTGACAGCTCAGAGCCTGGAGCCTGCTTCCCCCCTCTTTTTGCTCAAAGCCCAAGAGGAAAGTGAGATACTGATGGGCTGCTGGAGGTCAAAGTCATGCAAGTGTGGGGGCCCTACTAACACTGGATCCCTTGGTGTTTTTTTTTTTTAAGTTGATTTATTTATTTTGAGAGTGAGCAAGAGTTGGGGAGGGGCAGAAAGGGAGAAAGAATTCCAAGGAGGCTCTGCACTGACAGATGCAGGGCTTGAACTCATGAAGTGTGAGAGCATGACCTGAGCTGAAATTAGGAGTGGGATGCTTAACCCACTGAGCTAGCCAGACACCCTTCCCTTGGTGCTTTTAACTCGCAAACTTGTCCAGAGCCTCCAGCAGTTCATTAGTTACACATTAGGGTTTCCTAGGCTGCTTCTGGCCTTTTGTTACAGAGAAGCCAGTGGTGATTCTATCTGCCACTCTGCTCACTGTTAGAGGCAGTGGTTTGCCCTGTGACTTCGGTTCTGATGCATTCAACAGGAGCTGTTGATTTTCAGTGTGTTCAGCTTCTTTGTTGTTGTGTGAATGGGAGAGAGGACTTCTCGGCTCCTGGCATGCCGGACAAGAAACAAATACTTCTCTCTGGATGATAGTATGTCAATGAATTCTTCCTTTGTACATCCTTCACTTTCTGCATTTTCTACAATGTACATATATTCCTTTTAAGATAAACAGGAACGGGGAGCCTGGGTGGCTCAGTCGGTTGAGCGTCTAACTTCGGCTCAGGTCATGATCTCGCAGTCTGTGAGTTTGAGTCCCGCTTCCGGCTCTGTGCTAACAGCTCGGAGCCTGGAGCCTGCTTTGGATTCTGTGTCTCCCTCTCTCTCTGCCCCTCCCCCACTCGCACTCTGTCTCTGTCTCTGTCAAAAATAAATAAATAGTAGAAAAAAATTTTTTAAGATGAACAGGAAAACAAATGTTCTTACACTACAGAAAAAAATTTTATTTAGAAAGAAATTTTTTTAATGCTTTATTTTTGAGACAGAGAGAAACAGAGCATGAACAGGGGAGGAGCAGAGAGAGGGGGAGACACAGAATCTGAAGTGGGGTCCAGGCTCTGAGCTGTCAGCACAGAGCCCGACGCAGGGCTTGAACTCGCGGACCGCGAGATCATGACCTGAGCTGAAGTCGGACACTTAACCGACTGAGCCACCCAGGCACCCCCAGAAAAAAAAAATTTAAATGAGTTTAATCTCTGTTGCCTTGGAAGAAAATAAGGCAAGTTGCAGAGAATAGTATCGTATTTTAAAAAATAATAAAAAAATAGGAACATCTACACACATACCCCCCACCCTGCTGCTTACTATCAACATTAAAATGACTTTAGGGGCACCTGGGTGGCTCAGTTGGTTGAGCATCTGACGCTTGATTTCAACTCAGGTCATGATCCCATGGTCATGGGATGCAGCCCCATGTTGGGCTCTGTACTGGGTGTGGAGCCTGCTTAAGATTCTCTCTCTCTCTCTCTCTCTCTCTCTCTCTCTCTCTCTCTGCCCCTCTCCCACTCACGTGTGTGTGCGTGTGCGCTCTCTCCCTTTCTAAAAAAAAAGAAAAAAAAAACTTTAAAATTCTATGGTCCTCATTAGCACACTCTTAGTATTCAAGGAGACTCTTGCCCAACCAAATAACTATTGTTCATGACGTGAACTTCCTGAAAGACACATTGTCTCTTTAACAAAGCACCAAATGTGATCTATGTGCCCTAAGATCCTTTGAATCTCCACTCGAAATCCTTGCTTTACTACTTTTCCCGATCCTGATTTATTGTAGCGTGATCTTTATGCAATTCTAACCAAATCCCCACATTGATGTACCTTAGATCACATTTCAACAAAATCCAACCTTGACCTTCCCTTTCGAACTACCAAATCTCCATCAAGGTGGCCCTCTCCCTTACGGCACCAGGCGATGAATTCAGCTTGTTTTATTAACAGGTGATGTTGGTGATAGCTGGGGAGCCAGCCTTTGACAGTATATAGGACCCTAGGGGTTTATGTGAACGAGAACATCAGGCTGTTATTGCTGATTCCCTCGTGGGGGTGAATTCTAAATTTTTTGGGCTATTATTTCACTATTTGTGGTGGACACATGTCCATTTTATAGTGAACTTTGATTAAAGCTTTGGGAAGAGAATTTTAAAAATACATCTATTTGGTGGTGGGATTCTGCATTCATTCTCTTTGAAGTTTAGAATCTCACAGTGAGCCTTGCTTTGTAGCATTTCTAGGGTTCACAAAGGCCTCTTTCTTGTGCATAATAAAACCCAGTGTTTATAAACAGGAAACTGGTTTCCCCATACTCTTGACTTAGGTTTTTGTTTGTGTTTTTTGCCTTATTCAATTTAGAAAATCCCTTTGGAAAATCCTTACTGAAAGTGATGCAGAAAACGATACCCTCTTACACGAAGGGCTCGGTCATTTAGAACACGCCCCTTCCACTCTCCATTAAGTCTGATGTCCTAAACCACACCCGTGATGAGGACAGCTCACCTGGGCATACCTCTAGCAATCCTAGACCTATCCATCATCGTTTGTCATACCGTGCCTCATCATTTTTGATGGTCTCTCCCTAAGTGATTGAAACACTGAGATTCATACACTCGGACAGTATATAGGAGCAAGGGCAGAAACGGTGCTTTATCTGGCTTGATGTAGCTCTTACTGAATAAAATTTAGGAAGAGATATGGACTTGGCTATTCTTCCAAGATACCTGCACAGGAAGATTGACTGTTACTATCAAATTCTCATGGGAAGTACATTTATTCATAAGGGAAGAACGTGTCTCTATCCTTTTGCTAAGCAGACCAAAAAACATTTCCCCAGGTATTACACGTTATCAGTCTGAATGAGGTTCAAGTCAAGCACAAATGAAGATTGCTTCCTGGTCACACAGATGACAGGAAAGCTGTGTCAGGGAGACAGGGAGCAAATACTTGGCTTTTTCGCTTATTCTCATTTATGTTGATTTTACTAGAATGGCTATCGGGTGATGGATGCGTATGCCTGCACCAATCATGTACATCAAGACCAGGTTCAACATGGCCTCCTATCATTCCCCGGGAGGGAAATAATAGAGATTGAGAAGGTGATGGAGCCAGTGGCGCTTTTTCAGCTGGAACATACATCAGAATCGCCTGGAGGCAGTAGCAGGGTCCGCATCCACTGGGGTCTAAGGGACAAGGTCCTGGTCCTTGTGGAGTGGCTTCTCACTGAGAAGGAAGAGCCAGGGTAGTAGACGAGCCCAGCCCCAGAAATGGGGTCCCAGAGGCAAGTTCCAGTGGAGCCAGGGGGTCTAGAGAACTGAGTCAGGACTGATGGGTAAGCCTGGCTGTGTGAGCCAGTGCAGAGCAAACGGGTGTGCGGGGCTCATCAACAAGACCAGTTCCGTATCTCCCTTGCTGGGGTGGGGAGGTGGGGAAGCTGCATGAAACATAGGCCCGGGAGCCAGAGTCTTACTTGCCAATTCAGCTTTGGTGCCCTGGCCACAGCTATTCAGTCTCGTGTTTGCATGATCCTCCCTTGTAAAAGAGGAATGAGAACTATGCCTTCTTGGGGCACCTGGGTGGCTGAGTCGGTTGAGCATCCGACTTCAGCTCAGGTCATGATCTTGGGGTTCATGAGTTCAAGCCCACTGTCAGGCTCTGCGCTGACAGCTCAGAGCCTGGAACCTGTTTCAGATGGTTTGTGTGTGTGTCTCTCTCTCTCTCTGCCCTTCCCCCACTCATGCTCTGTCTCTCTCTCTCTCTCAAAAATAAGTAGACATTAAAAAAAATAAATTGAAAAAAAAATGCCTTCTTCACAAAGTTCCTATAATTAAATAAACCCATTAAGGGATCCAGTACATTTCTCTATAGTCTTAGCTTCCTTCCTGCATTCCTAGTAAACCACAGACCTGAGAAAGAACTAAGCCCACCTACGGGCTCAGCCCACCTACAGGCTGAGCTAAACCGAATGGCGGTCACGATGAGGATAAGAAGTCAGCAGCACCCCAGTGTAGGATGGCTTACCTTTTGCTAATGCGTGCCCACTCTCCCTACCACCTTATCACTGTTCTGTGGACCACCTCTCCTGTCTGCTGGAGTCAGGGAGAACAACACACCGAAGACTGGGGAATAAGAACGAGAGAACATTCTTCCACAACAGAAATTCTGAAGCATAAAGGCAGTGGTCTGGATGGCTTCAGAGCAGCAATGCCTCCGAGGCTGAGAAGAGATTCCAATTTGTACATCAAGTATTGGAAACAGAAATGGTAGCAGGGAAATGAGACTCTTCTCTTTGAACTGAAACCAAACCATTCAGTAACAAAATCTAATACAGTTGATTCTTACATGGGAGTCTCCAATCCTACCGCGGCCAGCAAACTCTAAACAAAGAGTAAAAGGAAACTCAACACACGCTGTAATGATCAGACTAACTGGAAAGTCAGACATCAGAGTGGACACTTAGAGGGACAAAGGGGTTTCTCTGGAGGATGCATTTTGTGACGGTCAGATTTCCTTCAGGATTCCACGTTCAGAAAGCAAGAATCGTGGCATTCTCCTTAGGCAGTTCCAATTCATCGACCCATTAGAGAGGAGAGAAACCTTTTCCATGTCATAATGAGGTCCATAAGAGAGGAAGTTCTGGCATTCTTTGAAAACTTGTGCGAACAAATAAATGCAAGACAATTTGGGGACCGTTGGGGAAATGGGACTGAGATTACCCATGAGATACTAGGAAGCTACTGCTCATTCCCTTGGGAATGGAAGTGGGATTGTGGGAGCCAGGAGATGGCTTGAATCGTTGGGAGATTTGTGCTGAAGTGCTTAGGGGTAAAGTGTCATGATGGCTGGGTCTTATTTTCAAAGTGGTTTAATGAAAAAAAAAAAAGGAGAGGGACAAAATATTGACTGTTGTTGAATCTTAGCAGGAGAGTATATGGGTGCATGGAATTGGTCTTGTTCTCTTGAACACCTGTGAAATCATTGAAAAATCAGGAGATGTTAATATATAAGTATTACATACCATATTACACTATAAATCTATATTACCATATAGCTTATCTGGCTAGTAAACAGAATTTAAAGCACTAGAAAAGGGTGAGCAGGGGCTTAGTGTGGCTTGGTCCATGGCACCAGATGTCTCCTGTTGCTTGAGATTAAAGTCCTGAAAGCAATGGGCTCTCCCTTGAGACAAACCTGGTTCATTCCAGGAGACCGGCTTTCTAGGTCTTTCCGCACCCCCCCCCCCCCCCAAGCCTTCCGGATTAAGAGACTGCCCAGCCCTCTGCAGGAGACCTTCACTCAGGCACCACGGTTTCAATCCCCTAGAACTCAAAAAACAAGAGGCAGTGTTGGTGGAGCTAAATTGTCTCTTTATTAGGAAAGCACCAACACCACATTCTTGGAAATTACTGGAATTTTATTTGCCTCAGGCTTATGACTCGCAACCAAAGACATTGTGCAAAGAAAGCAAAGATTAAGTACACTTTAGGGAGAAGGAGACGATACACATCAGTAACATAGGAGATCGGGCTGACAAAGGAAGTCATCCAATACACTAGAGAGATTGCAATATTCAATAGCGTTTTCAACAAAACTTTTTTTTGAAATCAAGAGCAAAAAAAAAAATTCAGCAATGTTTACAGTAGACATAAATCGTATACAGTTCAAAAAGCATTTTTTTTTCAGATCATAGAGCATAAAATGGAAAAATGTCTATGCAGGTGAAGTCTAATTACTGTACACTTATCACCTATTAAAGTTGCTTATATGTACCACAGTGTAAACAAACAAACAAACAAAAACAATACCGAACAAATAAAAACTCTGAAAATTGCCTGATGAAAAATAAAATAACCAGTGGCTTTTAATGGCTTCTCCTGGTTATCAGTGCTACAAAAAGACAAAAAAATCTTCTCATCTGGACAGGTGGTAAAACCAGGCACAATCAAACCGTTACCAAATGAGACCCACCCATAGAAATATACTATCCACCCACATATTTTCCATCAAAAGCTTTGTTTGTTTGTTTTAATCTTTGAATCTTTGAGGCCCATTTGGTCACAATATGTTACAAATATTTGTGTGTGTGTGTGTGTGTGTGTGTGTGTTTTTACACCATGATATCATATGTTTGTCTGGCACTATCCTAAAGCTAGTTTATAGATGAAGATGCTATAGAAACAACCCAGGGCCCATAGGACAAATGAACTCACTGGGAAGAAATGAGAGGGGACGAAGGAACTCAGTTCTACTGAGGAAAAAAAGGCCCGTACTCCTCACTCATCGTCAGTCCCGCTTGCTTCTGACTGTTCCTAAAAATAAGACAAAATGAAGCAAATGACACCTAAGAAAAAGAAGCAATAAACCATCCCGAGGGCAAGGCAGAAAAGACACGACATTTTGGAAACAGTCAACCCAAGTCTCTTCGTTCTGTGTCAAGATGGCGAGACGCTTGTGAGGAATTCAAGCTAAAAAGGGGAGCCCCCGCTGGGAAATCCCAAAGCAATTCCCACCATCTGTACTACTGTCTTGCTTTCTTTCACTGTGGCGTGAAAAGTTCAAGGCTGATAATTCTTATTTTTAACACTATGGGTTTGGAAAATTCACCAGAGGCAAAAGTACCATACGTTGGATGTCTACTCACGGGGACGTCTTGTAAAGAAAACACAGCATTTTAAATGTATTCGAAAAGCCTGGGCCAAGGGTGAAGGCTGGGTGTGGGGCTGGGGTAAGAATTCTCAAATGTTTTCATCAGACCCAAATGGTGGTGCCCTGCAGCACACGGACCAAAACGTTAAATTCTCTGTCCAGAAAAAGAAAAAAGAGGGGGGCGAGTGATAGCCTGAGGTCTTCTGGAAAGTGAGTAAGTGGAGGGGATTTCCCAAGGCCGGTGGCGGAAGTTTCTGCCAGCAATGCCACTTGCCTCCAGGATTCGGGGACGGTGTTGTGCTGTTTGGGTCTGAATTCAACTTCTGCGGTTTGCTACTATGACCTGGAGGTAAGCACATGGAACCTTGGCCCTGGTTTCTGGGCTATGTTGCAAGCAAGAGAAACCTTAATTATGGATCATATGGGAAGGTAATTCTTTCAGGGCCTGGCTCCATAAGTGCTCCTGAATTTTTCCACCATGAAAAATAACCTGCCATGGAGAAAACTGTGTTGGGAAGTGACGGGAAGATTAAGAAAGGAGGAAAGAAAACACAATTGACTAGTTTTTCATTTTTGAAGACAATGAAAAAGGCCCTAAACACAAAGCCCGCGATTCTTTGTCCTAGATCATGCAGCTTTAGTTCACATCCCTCAATAACAAAATCTCCCCAAGTCTTGGTGTTTCCATTTCTGGAAAATAAAGAGGGTTATGAAAGAGGTAAAGCGGGGAGAGGGCTTCTGGGCCTCAGTCAAAGCCTGGTCCACTTACGTTTTCCTCCTGCTCCTCATCGCTGTCGAAATCACTCACTACGGGCTTGGCTTTTCCTCGATTCGGCCTTTTCTTGCCTTTGCCTTTGTCCCGGCCTTTCTCGTCTTTTTTATTGAGCTTGATTTTCACCTTGACGGATTTTGCTGCAACAAAAACAAAACCACAGTGAGCCATCGGGGGAAGTCCTTCTGCAGGTAGTAAAAAAGGGCGCCAAGCTGCAGGTGACAAATCAGAAGGTCACGGAGTATCCAGAACCCTCTCAATTCAGGCTTGTTCTCCATGGTCCTGTTAGCACCCCCTTCCACTCACAGACTTTTCTTGGTTAGGAGGATAGATTAACATCATCACCCTAAGGAGGCAGCATGAGGGATGAGGTCTTACAGAAGGCTGGGTTCTTTGGCTGTTCTCTTAACTGGCCAGACAGGGATCTCCCTCAGCAGGATAAACAGAGCTGTGTCTTCCCTACTCCTGGGGGGGTTTTCAGGAAAAAGTACAAGTAAGAGTAAGGCTTTTAAAAAAATTTTTTTGAAGGCCCGTGTTACTATGGAGATCACTCTAGTTGACTTAAAAAGAAAATTCACATAGTTGAATAATATTAACAGCACAGAAAGGTAGAAAATGCAAAGTTAAATGATTGTATGCTTCCTTTCCCACCATCTCTAGTAATTCCTTATTGTTCTCTTTCTGGTGATTATTTCCAGAAAAAAACAGCTTACATTTTATAATTACATAAAGATGTCAAGCATGCGCACGCAGACACACACTTTGTTTTATGCATGCTCAAATGTGACATCTTGCCTGTATTCTCATATATGTGGGACATTTCTATCCATTCATGTACATATTGGTCTAAATCTAAGTATTTTTCATTTGTGAGAGAGAGAGGGAGGGAGACACAGAATCTGAAGCAGGCTCCAGGCTCCGAGCTATCATCACAGAGCCTGATGCAGGGCTGGAACTCAAAAACCTCAAGATCATGACCTGAGCTAAACTTGGACATTTAACTGACTGAGCTACCCAGGCACACCACCCACCCTCCGCCGCCCACCTAATTCTTTCTAAAGCCTGTAAATGTTCTACTTCAAGGGTGCATGAAAAATTCTTTAACCCTTTAGTGGTGAGTGCTGAAGTTCCCAGGTTTTTTTTTTGTTTGTTTTTTTGTTTTCTTTTTCAAATTTAGAATATAAGCAAAGCTGCTGTAAACCTATTTGTTGACAGGTTTGGCAGAACTGAGGAGAGATATGGTGAACATGTATCCACATGGTAAATTTCTACCAGCATTCTACTCAATGAACCTTCAAAAACTGGCATCCCTCTTCCCTTTCAAAGCTATTCTGAGGACAGGAATAAGAACACGAGGGAGGATTCAATGTGCAATAAATACCACAGAGGCAGGTGCGTATTCCAATGTACAAGGAAGATCCGTCCCATGGCACTGGGCCAGGACGGATGTCCGTGGAATACCATGTTTAGGATTTGATGATGAAGTCACTAGGGATGTGTAGCCCTCATTCAAACCAGTTAGACTGCAATATCATGATTACTGGGTCTCAAGGCACATGGAAATGTATATTGTCATGGAGGGAATTACAGTTCTAGAAGGAAGCTTAGAGATGAGAGTTTTTCTTTTTAAAGTTTATTTAAAGAGTCGGACATTTAACCATGATGAGAATTTTTCAGACTTCCTTTGTGAAGAGGAGGGACCCACCAAAACACTGACACAAATGAAATCTTCCATGAGAGCACAGGGTATCCACAAAGAGGAGATTGGAGCTGTTCCGAACTGTAGTTCCCAAGTATGTTCTCCACCCAACCCGAATGCAGCAAAGGTGGGCAAATGCGAGTACACAAAATAGTATTCTAGTCAAGGCTTCCCTTCCTTGTGCCCAAATGTCTGCTGCATCATGAGCTATCGGGTATGGCCCTGTTGTTGTGTGTGGAGTAATTTAGGAAAAGGAGAAAAGCTGGGGTGCAAAGGCTGACCTACTAATGCATAAGGATGTGAAGCAAGGCCTCTAAAAACCCTCTAAAAAATTTCTAAAATTTTAATGTTTATTTTTGAGAGAGAGAGGCAGACGTAGAATCCAAAGCAGGCTCCAAAGCTGTCATCACAGAGCCCAACGTGGGGCTCGAACCCACGAACCCCGAGATCATGACCTGAGCCAAAGTCGGATGCTTCGCCGACTGAAGCACTTGGGCATGCCGCCTCTAAAAACTTGCTAAACGAAAAGAAGACATGAAATATCTTTATCTACACAGGTGGAGCATTTCCTGACATTTGCAGTACAGAAAATCCACGCAAGGTGTGAAAGGGCAGAAGGCTGGCAGTAAAGGTAAGAAAGTACTTCTTTAAATACACCTCGGAGTGGGAGATACTGGAAAGCTACCCGATTTTGTGTGTCAGTGAACGTGTTACTTCCAAAAAGCCGTCATGCAAAACTCGACTAAAAGATGGGACCTATCAGGTAAGCACTATAAACAGCATCCTATGGCTTTATGATCCCACCATTATGTACCCATGAAAACTGTCCTTTATCAGGCAGAATAACAGCCCCTTGGAGATGTCCCTGTCCTAATCCCCAAAATGTTACATTACTTGGCAAAAGGGATTAATGTTGCTAATCAGCTGCCCTTCAGAAGGGGAGATAAGCCTGGATTAACCAGGGGAGCCCTGAGTCCTTAACAGAAGAAGAAGAGGAAGTCCCGAACTTACCTGCTGAGGACACATTGATTCTACAACTATATACAGAACAATTTCTGCAGGAGGAAAAAAAAAAAAAAAAAAAAACAACGACCCCAAACTAGCTAAGTGACTTCTACACATTAGGCAAATGAGGAAAAAACATCACATCAAGAGGAGAGGCTGAGGCACATTCTCACCATAAACCCCACCCCTGGGGTGGTGCTTCCAGTTCAGGAGGTTAACGCAAAACCTGGAGATGCTCCCTGAGGAGTGAAGGGTTTGAGCCCCACATCGGGCACCCCAAGTTTTAAGACCTGCAGCCGAGAGAGGAGTTCCTAAGACATCTAACTTGGAAAGCTAACGAGTCTCACATCCAAGAACCCCCACAAGGCTGTAGTGAGCTGCAAAATGGGGTGTCTTGGCCCAGGACCCAGTACAGGGGCAGTGATTGAGAGGCACCCAGACTTTAAGTGAAAAAGGCTTACTTGTTTTATTAAAAGCTCAGCCTGAGCAGCGGGTGCCTCATCTGACGCACTTCTATAAAGGCCTGCTGGGGTGCTCCCCGGGGTGGAGGCATCATGCACTTTCCCTCTACCTCACCAGTGTGTCTCCTGGACAGGAGCTGGTACCCTCCTCTGGTGCCCAATGTTGGCAGCTACCCCCACCCCCACCCCAGGGCGAAGCAAAAGGCAAGAGTCCAAGAACCCCAAACTTTTAGTGAAAGAGACCTATTAACTTGGTTTCACAGACGCGGTGTGAGGGGAAAATCTCCTAATGAAACATACCTCTATCTAAAGACAGGCAGGAATCCTTTTGCAAGACGTAGCAGGGCAGGCCTTACCTTTGAGCTCTTCCTCTGCCACACTCCAGAGAGAGCCAGGAGATCCCAAAGGGCCATTTCTACATGTAGGGCCATGGTTTTTATGTCTGCCAGCCCCGGGACATCTGGCTCTGGTGGCCCGCAGCTTATGCTTATGTCCCAGCAGCACTGTAGATGTTGGCTCACTTTAAAAGTATCTAAGCAGCCTGAACCGCCATGCTCACGGAGATCCTCCCCTTTCAGACCATGACTGGTTCTTGGCACAACCTTAACCACTGGGAGCCACTGAAAATAAAACAGGCTGCTCAGAGTATCACAAAGGTGTGAGAGACCACCAAGAGGTAGAGCAGGGTTGAGTAAGTTTCGTCTTCAACAAGCGGTTAAGCTTTTAAGACCGAGAGAAGCCATGGTTTAACGAGTGCATCAAAACCAACACAGACTCCAGGGAGGTGAAGAGACAGAGGTATAGTGTTCTCAATGAAAGAGGAAGGTACACATTTAGGTGTATCACTTAGCTCTATTTTCTTAGGGGCTTTTTCTGGTTAGGAGTTTAAAATAATGGCCATAAAAGTGCTCACAGAACTGGGTAGGAGAATGGATTAACACAGGACTTCCACAAGGAGACAGAAAATAGAAACAAGTACCCAGTAAGAATCAGAGCTGGGCCACCCAGGTGGCTCAGTCGGTTCAGCATCCAACTCTTCATTTCAGCTCCGGTCATGATCTCATGGTTCGTGAGATCAAGCCCCAAGCTGGGCTCCATCCTGGGCACGGAGCCTGCTTAACCTTCTCTCTCCTTCTGCCCCTCCCCTGCTCACTGTCTCTAAATAAACAAAGTCCCAGAGCTTACGAATGCAGTAGCTGAGCTGAAAACTTCATGAGGAGAGATCCACAGAAGAAGGAATAAAACAGAACTGGACCAGCTGGACAAGTACAAGGGAAACCCCAGAAGACGATCAGATTTTTCAGCAGAAACTTTCTATGCCAGAAGGGAGTAACAGATAGATGCAAAGTGCTCAAAGAAAAAAAAAAAAAAGGCCAACCAAGAACATTCTACCTGGCAAATTTATCATTCAGAACTGGAGAGAAAAATGTTTTGCAGACAAGCAAAAGCTAAAGTTCATCAACCTCAAGAAGTGTAAGAGGGACTTTTCAAGCTAAAAACAAAGGGTGCAAGTTAGGAGCAACTCCTATGAAAAAACAGTAGTGAACGCATCACTTGTAAAGTTAATATGAAGGCTGAAGACAAAGGTAGTAAAAATAACTATAACTACAATAATTAGTGGAGATATGTAAGTATGTACACAAAATAAGGAGATGTAGCATGTGACTTTAAAAACCTAAAACGTGGAGGGGGTGGGGACAATAAAACTGTAGAGCTTTAGAATATGTTAAAACCTAAGTTGTTATCAACTTAAAATGGATTGAATAAATATAAACTGTTGTATGTAAGCCTCCTGGTAACACAAAGCTAAAACCTCCAGTAAATACACAAAAACTAAAGAAGTCTAAGGATACCACTAACCCCAGTCATGCAACCACAGAGGAAGGAGCAAAAGAAGAAAGGAACCATAAAAATTCCAGCAAGCAATGAACAAAATGGCAGTGAGCACACAGCTATTATTAATTGGTTAAAATACAAATGGGCTACATATGCCAGTCCAAATAGGCTGAATGAGTGGATAAGAAAAAGCAAGACCTGCCTAGAAGATACTCACTTGAGATCTGAAGACACACAGACTGAAAGGGAAGTGAATGGAAAATCAATATATTCCACACAAATCGAAACCTGTAGCAACAAAAGTTATATCAGACAAAACAAACTTTAAAACAAAGACTGTACTAAGGGAAAAGGAGAGGCTTTACATCCTGATAAAAAAGGTCAATCCAAGAAGCAGATATAATATTGATAAATATTTATGTACCCAACATAGGAACACCTAAGTACATGAAGCAAATATTAGAGGATATAAAGAAAGAAAATGTCAGCAATATAATGAAAGTAGAGGAGTGTATCATCTCACTTAAATCAGTTGATGGATTGAAATGACACATGAGATCAGATGAAATTCATACATGTAGAGAGAACATTCCAACCAAACACTGCAGAAGATACATTCTTCCCAAAGGCACATACAACATTATCCAGTACCGATAACATGGTGGGCCACAGAACAATTGTCAATACATGTAAGAAGAATGAAATCATGTAAAGCTTTTTTTTTTTTTTTTTTTTTTTACTACAGTATGAAACTGGAAATCACTCACAAGAAGGAAATAGGAAAAACAAAATACACAGATACCACACAACATCCTACTCAACAACCAATGGGTCAACAAAGAAATCAAAAAGTAAGTGAAAGTCTCTTGCACGAATGCAAATGGAAACAGTAGTCCTAAGTCTGTGTATGCAACAAAACCAGGGAAGTTCATAGCAATACAAACCTACCTCAATAAACAAAAATCCCAAATAAACTATTGATTTTACATCTATAAGAACTAGAAAAAGAAAGCCCAAAGTTAATGGAAGAAAGGAAATAATACCAATCAGAGAGGAAATAAATGAAATTGAGACTAAAAAAACAATAGAAAACATCAATGAACTAGAAGTTTGAAATGGTAACTAAAATTAATAAACCTCTAGCCAAGACTCATTAAGAGAAAAAGAGGGCTTAAAATCAGAAACACAAAGCATAATCAGTGACTACCATGAACGATTATATGCCAACAAATTGGAAAATAGAAAAACATAGATCAATTTCTAGAAACTACCTTCTAAGAAGCCTCAGTTACGAAGAAATAAAAAAATCTGAATACAGCAAATACAATAAAATTGAATCAGTAATTTAAAAAACCATAAAACAGGGGCGCCTGGGTGGCTCAGTCAGTTAAGCAGCCGACTTCTGCTCAGGTCATGATCTCGCGGTCCGTGAGTTCGAGCCCCGCGTCGGGCTCTGGGCTGACGGCTCAGAGCCTGGAGCCTGTTTCAGATTCTGTGTCTCCCTCTCTCTGACCCTCCCCCGTTCATGCTCTGTCTCAAAAATAAATAAATGTTAAAAAAAATTAAAACAAAACCATAAAACAAAATCTAGAACCAGAAAGCTTCACAGGTGAATTCTACCAAACAATTAACAGTTATAACCTATCCTTTCTCCACTTATTCCAGCAACTGAAGAAGGAATGCTTTCAAACTCATTTTACAAGGCCAGCATTAATTACCCTGATACCAAAAGGTCAATATACATGAAGGACACTAATGCAAAAATTCTCAGCCAAATACTAGCAAACTGAATTCAACAATGCATGAAAAGATCACATGCCACAATCAGGTAGGATCTACTCGAGGGAGGCTTCAAATCCACAAAACAATGTAATATGCCCTATTAACAAAATGAAGGATAAAAATCCCATCTCAATAAGATACCAAAAACACACCTGACAAAATTCAACAGCCAGTTCTGGTAAAGATTCTTGACAAAGTAGGTATAGAGGGAACATAGCTCAACATAAAAGACACCATATACAAAAAACCCGCAGCTAACAACATACTCAGTGGTGAAACACTGAGAGCTCTTCCCCTAAGAGGAGGAAAAAGACTACGACGCCTACTCTTGCCACTTTTATTCAAGGTAGTAGTGGAAGTCCTGGCCAGAGCAGGTATTGAAGAAAAAGAAATAGAAGGTATCCAAGTTGGAAAGGAAAAAGTAAAACTGTCACTACGGACAGAGGACACGATACTAAATACCGAAAAGGCTAAACACTCCACTAAAACACTATTAGAATGTGTGGAATTTTACGAAACAAAATGGATGAACCTATGGGAAAGGAAAAAAGAGAGGGAAGCAAACCATAATATACAGAACAAACGGAGGGTTGATGGAGGGACGTGGGTGGGGGGTGGGCTAAATGGGTGACAAGTATTAAGAAGGGCACTGATTATGATGAGCACTGTGTGTTCTATGTGACTGATGAATCACTAAATTCTACTCCTGAAACCAATATTACACTACACGCTAACTAGAATTTAAATAAAAATTTGAAAACAACAAAACCCCGCTACTGGAACAAAAAAATGAATTTGGCAATGTAGTAGGATACAAAATGAACATACAGAAATCATTTGTGTTTCTATATACTAATAGCTATCAGAGAAATTTGGGAAACAACGCTCCTTCCAACTGCATCAAAAAAATGAAATACCTAGGGGTGAATTTAACCAAAGAGATGAAAGACTTGAACTCTGCAAATTGTAGGATGGTGATGAAGGAAACTAAAGATGTCACAAATAATGGAAAGATAGATCAAGCTCAGTCGGTTAAATGTCCAACTGTGGCTCAGGTCATGATCTCACAGTTTGTGGGTTTGAGCCCCACGCCTGGCTCTGTGCTGACAGCTCGGAGCCTGGAGCCTGCTTCGGATTCTGTGTCTCCCTCTCTGTCTCCCCCTGCCTCTCTCAAAAATAATGAACTTAAGAAGACTGAAAGATCAAAGCATCTTTTCTGACCACAGTGGTATGAAAAGAGAAATCAATTATTCGTATGTGGAGCTTAAACAATGGTAGTGAACAGCCCATGGGTCAACAAAGAACTCAAAGGAGAAATTAACAAATAACTTGAGACAAATGAAAATAAAAACACAGCATACCAAAACTCCTGCAGCAGAAGCAGTTCTTAGAGGGACGTTCATGACAATGAATGAAGCATCAAGAAAGAAGAAAAATCTCAAACAAGTCCGAAGTTAGTAGAAAGGAGATAAATAGAGGGTAAAAAGGCAATAGAAAATAACATTGAAACTAAAAGCTGGTTCCTTGTAAATAAACAAAATGGACAAATCTTTAGCCACACTCACTAAGAAAAAAAAGAGGTGTCAGAATCCATCAAAGACAAGTTACAGCTGATATCACTGAAATACAAAGGATCACAAGAGACCATTGTGAACAATTATATGCCAACAAATTTGGCAACCTAGAAGAAATGGATAAATTCCTAGAAATATAAAACCTATCAAGACCAAATCATTAAAAGATAAGAAAATATGAACAGATCTATTATTAGTAAGGAGATCAAATCAGTAATCAAACACCTCACAACTAATAGAAGTCTGGGTCCAGACAGCTTCACTGGTGAATTCTACCAAACATTCAAAGAAGAATGAATACCAATCCTCTCAAACTCTCCCAAAACAAAGAAGAAGAAACACTTCCAAACTCATTTTCTGAGTCCATTACCCGGATACCAAAACCAGACCAGGATGCCATAAGGAAAGAATTTTATAGGCCACTATCTGTGATGAATACAGATGCAAAAATCCTCAACAAAATATTAGCAGTACAAGTTCAACAATACATTAAAAGGATTCTACCCCACACTCAAGAGGCATTTATTCTGGGCATGTAATGATAGTTCAAATCACAAATCAATAAACATGATATACCACCTTAACAAAACAAAGGATAAAAGTCACGATCATCTCAATAGATGTAGAAAAATTATCTGAAAAAAACGCAACATCCACTTATGATAGAAACTCTTGACAAAGTGCATATCGAAGGAACAAACGTCAACATAATAAAGGCTATATATAAGCCCACAGCTAATACACTCAATGGAGAAAAGCTGGAAGCTTTTCCTGTAAGATCAGAAACAAAAACAAGGACGCCCACTCTTGCCACTTTTATTCAACACAGTACCCGAAGTCCTATCCAGAGCAGTTAGGCAAGAAAAAGAAAAGGCACCCAAGTTGGAAAGAAAGAATTGAAACTATCACTAATTGCAGAAGATAATGTATATAGAAAACGCTAAAGACTTCAAATATGTAAGAGCTAATCAAAGAATTAAATGGAAGGATACAAAATCAATATACCAAAATCTTTTGTACTTCTAAACACTAGTGATGAGCTTTCAGAAAGAAATTAAAACTATTCCATTTACAGTTGCCTTGGGAAAAAAAAAAATTCCTAGGAACAAATTTAACCGAGGCGGTGAAAGACACGTAAACTGAAAACTATCCAATATTAATGAAACAAGTGGAAAAATATTTGTGCTATCAACTGGAATAACACTGTTAAGATGCCCATACTACCCAAAGCAACCTGTAGATTCAATGCGATGTATAAAATTCCAATGGCATTTTTCACAGAAATAGAACAAACATCCCCCTAAAATTTGTGTGATGCCTCAAACAATCCAGAGTAGCCCAAGCAATCTTGAGAAAACAAACAAAGCTGGAGGTATCACACTCCTTGATTTCAAACTATATTACAGAGCTAAAGCAATCAAAACAGTATGGTATTGACATTAAAAACAGACACATAGATCAATGGAACAGCATACAGAGCCCAGAAGTGAAGCACACACACGGTCACTTTACAACACAGGAGCCAAGAAGGTACAACAGTGAAGGGCCAGTCTCTTCAGTAACGATGTTGGGAAAACCAGACAACCACGTGCAGAAAAATGAAACGGGATCACTATCTTACACCATACAAATATCACATAACAAGAATTATCTCAATGAAGATAAAAGACTTGAAAGCATAAGACCTGAAACCATCAAACTCCTGGAAGAAAACACAGGCAGGAAGCTCCTTGACATTTGTCTTGACTTTATGGTGTTAGGTCCGAGAACTCATTGCCAACAAAAGCAAAAATAAACACGTGTGTCTACATCAGATGAAAAAGCTTCTGCACAGCAAAAGAAACTATCTGCAAAATGAAAAAGGGGCCTAGTGAATGGGAGAAAGTGTGTGCAAATCTTATCCCTTCAGGAGTTCATATTCAGAATATGAAAGATCTACAACTCAATAGCAAAGCAATCCAATTAAAAAAAATGGGTAAATAATTTGAACAGACATTTTCCCAAAGACATATACAGATGGCCAAGAAGTACACGAAGAGGTGCTCAATATCACTCATCACCAAGGAAATGTGGATCAAAACCACAAAGACCCATCACCTCGCACCTCCTAAAAGGGCCGCTATCCCAAAGACCAGAAGTAAAAAGCGTTGGCGAGGATGCAGAGAAAAGGGGACCCTCGTACCCTGTTGGTAAGAATATAAATTTGTGTAGTCACTATGGAAAACTGTATAGCGGTTCCTCACAAACTAAAAACAGACCTTATTATTTGGCAATCCCACCTGTGGAGTTTACATGAAGAAAATGACACTAAATCGAAAAGATGTGTGAACCCCCATGTTCATTGTGGCATGACTCATAGTCAGGATTTGAAATAACCTAAGTGTCCACCGATGGGTGAATAAAGGAAATGTGTGTGTGTGTGTGTGTGTGTGTAGTGAACTATTATTCAGCCATAAAAATTTTTCCATTTGTCACAACATGGATGGACCCAGAAGGCATTATACTAAGTAAAATAAGGAAGATAAATACTCTACGATCTTACTTAAATGTAAATTCCTAAAAAAAAGAAAACCAAAACACTCCCCGAGGCTGGCTGCCAGAGGTAGGGGCTGGAGGGTGACTGAAAGGGGTTGAAAGGTACAACTTCCAGGTTTGAAACAAGTTAAGTCAGGAGTATAGAATGGTGACTGTAATCGATAATACTATGTATGTGACATTTGCTAAGAAAGTAGATCTTGTATGTTCTCAGCAAAAGAAAACATTTGTAACTATTTGTGGTGATGGATCTATTTTTTTTTTTTAAGTTTTTAAAATTTGAGAAACAGAGAAAGCAAGTCGGGGAGGGGCAGAGAGGAAGGGAGACAGAGAATCCCAAGCAGAGTCCGTGCTGTCAGCTCGAAGCCTGGTGCAGGGCTCGAACCCATGAACAGGGACATCATGACCTGAGCTGAAACCAATAGCTGGAAGCTTAACCGACTGAGCCACCCAGGCGCCCCTGTGGTGATGGATATTAACCAGACTTAGTGTGGTGATCGTTTTACAATATATACAAATATGGAATCCTTACATTGTACACCTGAAACTAACATGTCATTATATCTCAGTTAAAAAAAAAAGTACAAGAGGAGGCAGAAAAGAGGTCGAAAAGACACAGCATGAGAAGGATGCACATGGAATGGGTTCTGGCCTCCAGTGAGGAACGCGGCCCATGAACACCCTGATTTCGGTCCAGAGAGACCCACAGCACACTGTGACCTCTAGAATTGTGAGGTCCTAATTACGCGTTGTGTTAAGCCACTCCATTTTGGTGATTTGTAAAAGCAGCCACAGAAAGATAATACATCAAGTCTCCAGAGAGCTCTGAGAACCTCAATGGATGAGGCTAAGAGGGCAGATATTTGAAAACAGATTAGAAATGTGGCTCTAAAATCGGGAAAGATCTAGCTCGGGTAAGTTACGTAGACCTACATCATCAAACACTGGGATCTCAGAACTGGGGAATAACCACATGCAATTGAAAAATGTAAAATGAGCAGGAGGCAGAATCGCTGAAGAGAATGTCATGGAGAAGGGATGTGGGTGTGGGGACACAACGCTGGCAAAGACAGGTGCCCCATTCTGTGGGGCAATAGGCATGAATCAGAGGTTTGAAGAATGTTTGCAGTGATTTTTGGGTAAAAACGTTCAGGACAGTGTTATTTAGAAGTGATATCGATATATTTTGTTCGCCTCATTAATGAATGTTAATGGATACTGCTGTTATTAATACAGAAAAATTATGCTACAAAACAGTGTGCTGTGCTTTTCTAAAGAAAATATATGGAGAAAAAAACCTGACAGGCCCATTCTCCAAATGTTAAATGTATATGGGGTAGCGGTATTACACATTTTCCTTTCTTAAAAAAAATATTTTCCAAGTTGTCTGTACTAAGTTTGTAATGAAGAACAAATCTAATAAAAAAAAAAAAAACAAACAAAACTTCTGAAGTATACCTGTACTGTTTTACACAGAAGACTGTATATGGAGGAGATTAATTACTTGGAGAGGAGGAGGTAGGGGTGAGAACATACTTAGGTGATCAATTTAGACTTTTGAAGGCACCTGGGAGGAAGCTTCCACAAAAGAGGTATTTGCCTTGGGTGCAAAATTTCTGAGTGGATAAAGAAGATGGGATACACACACACAGGAATATTACTCAGCCATAAAAAATAAATGTCATTTGCCATGACATGGATGGAGCTAGAGAGTATTAGGCTAAATTAAGTCAGAGAAAGACAAATACCATATGATGTCATTCATATGCGGAATTTAAGAAACAAACACAAAAATAAAACAGGCAAAGGAAAAAGACAAACCAAGAAACAGACTCTTAACTACAGAGACCAAACTGATCCCCCAGAGGGGATGTGGTGGGGGGGCAGCAGATAGGGAAATAGATGATGGGGATTAAAGCACACACTTATCATGAAGAGGACTGAAAAAGGTAGAGAATTATTGAATCCCTGTATTGTACACCTGAAACTCACAGAACACTGTATGTTAACTTTTCTGGAGTTAAATTTCAAAACTTAAAACAATTTCTGAAGGCACTGAAACTAAGTAATTGAGATAAACATACTAATGCAGTGTTTGAAATACTTGAGGCTAATGCCAAAAA
Source organism: Acinonyx jubatus (assembly GCF_027475565.1). Lineage (NCBI taxonomy): Eukaryota > Metazoa > Chordata > Mammalia > Carnivora > Felidae > Acinonyx > Acinonyx jubatus. The sequence continues at coordinate 84,061,687 of NC_069391.1, read as the reverse complement.
AATCCATGATGAACAAAATATCAAAATTTTAAAGGCAGATCAGTACTGGATCCATGACGGATAAAATGGACCCCATTTCCAACTCACTTTGACAATTATTTTCTAAGACAAGGATTCTCACAGTGTGTCCCTGAGCCCCCACAGCATCAGGATTTCCCGGGAAAGTGTCAGAAATGCTCTCTCTTGAGCCCAACACACAGGTTACAGAATCAGAAACTCGAGGGGGAGCGGGGATGCCTAGAAATCAACGCTCCATCAGTCCTTCCGGGCTAGGGAGCCTCTGTGTTCCATAATAGACAGGTGTCATTAACAGCTATGTTGGTAGAAAATGTGTATTACACTAATTTTCCAAGACAACATTCAGCGAGTGTTTGCTACGAGCCTGGCTATATGCTAGGCTCTCTGCATGCATTGGGGATGTTTCTCATACCTCGGTTTTGTAGGGAAGAACACTGACCTTGATCAGGGTTAAGTACACTGCCTGAGGTTGCCCAGCAAGGACACAAGAGACCACAGAATGGCGGACTCGAACATCTGTTTTGTTAGCATATGTGGAAATGTCTCTGCCGGTGGCAAGAGGCACAAAAATGGAAGAAACACATGCCTGGGCTTACCCTCTGACTCGGACTCCTCTTCATCTTCCTCCTCCTCCTCCTCGTTGCTGTCGTCCTCACTCTCTTCCTCTTTGGCAATTTTCTGCCGAGCGCTCTTAAACACAGACTGTAAGACGATCGAGTCTTCATAGATCTAAAGGGTCACAGGGGCACCGGTTACAAACACAAGCTGAGGACTCAGTATCACAGCCACAGTCTCTTCGTCAAGGCACACACCCGCTTTGCTGTACGTGAATCCTATTAGAAACATCAGTGTTAGCTTTTATGCCTGCGGGAAACCCAACAGGAAAACGCTGAACTCTACTATAGACTCACATATTCTTACGGAAAAAGAGTCCACTTGTGGTTGAAATTGTGTGCGTACGTGTGCATACATACTTAGGGAAGGGTAGACTTGCGTACGATATCCTCCCAACTGTGGCAACACAGAACACTTACAAAACTTCCATTTGTTCCTTGAAGTGTTTTGTCGAATGCTGTGGTAACATCTAGAACCTTGTCTAGAATGCAGATCCCCTAACAAAATGGAGGAAGTTGTTCTTTATTATTGGCTTATCCGTACTGGCCATGACTATTCCAATCAATACCTCACTTTCAGTGTATGCACAGACCTGAGCACAGCCCTGTGCGGTAGTTGCTGAGCTCTGAAGCTCAAACATGGTCCTTTTACTCCAAAAATGAAAAATTCAAGTACCATACGATCCAGCAATCCCACCTCTGGGTATATGTCCAGAAGAATTGAGAGCAAAGTCTTAAAGAGAGATTTGTACTCACATGTTTACAGCACCTTTATTCGTAACAGCCAGGAGGTGGAAACAAGTCAGGTGTCCATCAGTGGATTGACGGACAAATAAAATGCAGTACAGAAGGAAAATGGGGTATTATTCAGCATTAAGACGGAAGGAAATCCTTTCATATGCTAAAACCTGGATGAGCCTTGAGAACATAGCCCTGAGTGAAATAAGCCAGTCTGAAAAGGACAAATACCGTCTGATTCACTTATATGACACATCTAAAGTAGTCAAATTTGTAGCAACACAAAGTTGAACAGTGGTTCCCAGGGACAGGGGAGCGGTCAATGGGGTGGTGTTTCACGGGTAGGGGGTTTCGGCTTCACCAAAGAGTTCTGGAAATCTGTTGCACAACAATGAGAACATCCTTAACACTACTGAACTGCACACTTAAAAATGGTGAAAACGATACATTTTAGGTGTTTTGCCAAATTAAAAAAAAATACGGAAGCCAATGGCCTTGGACTCTAGATCTAGAACATAATCCTTTTTGTGAGAAGCCAAACACTCATTAAGGTGACTGGGAGAGCCACAGTGAGCCCCAGAGGTACTACAAGGGAAGAAATGATGGGGAGAGGCTCTAAGGTGGGGCCACTGGGGCAGAATTTGCCAGAAATCAGAATGCAGCTAGATATGTACAGGTGAGGAGGATTCCATCAGGGCTAAGAAGGGGGGGGGCTATTTAGGGAAAGACAGCAAGTGAGAAAGGTAGGGAGGCAAGAATATGATACACGTGGGATTGCACCAAGCAAGGTCAATTTCCTAGTGGTGACGGTGGACTGCTTATGCAAGATGTTGCGGTCTTGTGACCACATAAAGGGCACACGGGCTCTCCCTGTCCTATTTCTTACGGCAGCACGTGCATCCGGGTGTGTGTTCATGGGGCATCCGGGTGTGTGTTCATGGGGCAGGTGTGACTGGACCACGAACTAACTACTTAGCCTAAAAAACAGCAGAGACAGAGGCTATAGTGTGAGGGTAGGGTACGACTTTGGAAAGCAGCCTATGGAGATTCAATTCCTTCTAGAATCTAATAGCACATGGTGGGAAGTAGATGGGCAGGAAAAGGAGCTGGTGAGAGAGTGAGCCACATGTTTCCAGGATGGACGGAGAAGGAAGCCAGCCAAGAGACCATTTAGGACTTTAGTTCACGTGTGAGACAGGGCGGCTGTGGCACCAGAGGGGGACCAGAGGACCCGGAGGCACAGCACCACACTGCCCAAGTCCAGTATGACGAACCCAAAAGTCCATCCAGCGACTGCAAGGGGTCATTCACAGGAAGACATCCTTGTCAACTCCTGCTTATTACCCTCTCTGCCCTGGTTTCCATGTGAGCCTTCTTTCAAGAGGGTCTGGATTGCAGAAGGCCTGCTTTCAAGAACTACTGCTGAGGTCGGCCATGACTTACCGCCGTTAACCTGGAAACCCACAGTCTTTTCCTAAAAGGCATAAAAGGCCCATGCGAGGGTCCTCTTGTTCCCCAGTTTCATGATTGGAATGGACATAAAAGATTTTAAAAACAAGATCAGGAGAGAAGCTCAAGGAACTGAATGGTGGCTTAACACTGTACCAGTTGGCAGGCACACTGACCTCTCCTCTCTTCATCATGATACAAGAGCATTAGCAGAAATACAGACAGGGGAAAAGGGGGTGCTTACAAAAGGGGAGCGGAATTGAGGTATAATTCCCGTGAGAGGATCCTCTCGCCAGTTACTTTCATCAGCTGAGTATCACTGACTCGTATACTTTAAGACTTGCTAACAGTAAGAAAGGGGACTTCTTCACTGCGGTTGGTTTGATAAGCATGTTCTGTAAGCAATTAAAGGCAATGGTTCTTTTTTCTACGTGTATCCTTTTTTGTCCGTTTGCTTTAAATCAAAGTATTTTAATTTCCTGACGTACGGTTATGGTCAGAAAAATGAAGGTGAAGTATAATCAAGTGCACGGTCTCTACAAAAGCAGAAAACCATACCTCTAGCCTTGAAGCGTTATGCTAAGTGATTTCCTTGAATTCCAACCCCAATTAGAAGCCAAGCCTTGAAGGGAAAGCATAAATAGGAGCTATAGCACAGCTATGATACAGAGGCTGGCCTTAATTTGAAAGAGCCACAGCCTCAATTTATTTACATACTCGCGTACGATATAGGCTTTTATTTCTCATTTTTGATTCTGCACCCCCTGGCGGGGGGGAGTAGCAGTGGTTCAAATAGTAGAAAATGAAATAGATCACTTAAAAGCACATAAGCACATCGAAGGTGAAAAGTTTTTCAGGCAACCAAAGACACATACCTGAGATCCCTCCAAGTTGAACGTCTGAGCGTTGTGACAGAGAAGCATGACATCTTTCTCCAGGTCACCCAGGCTCCGGTATTTGTGATTACGAATCCTCTCCTAATGCAGGTTTTGGATAAAATTGAGGTTAATGAAGAGGAAAGGGGGAAAAAAATGCAAAAATCATTACTTGGTCCAAAAAAGCCTGATTTGCCTCCCTTGTCTTCATAACCGCCCTGCCAGGGATGTGGGGCTACACAACTCTAGGGGGCGCTGTTCACAGAGGCCACCCTCCCATGGGGATTCCTTCTTGCAAGGGGGAAGGACCCGCCCAGATTGGGGGGAGGAGTCTGAAACTTCTGAAATAAAATGCAACCGAATACACTATGGGCTCGTGACATGATGAAATCATATACGTGTCAAGGCTCAAGGATATCCCAACTGTTCTAGGGACGAGCCCTAGATGGAGGAGGTGGGGCCGGGGGGGGGGGGGTGGAGGGTGGGGGGTCCACGGTGGTCAGACAGGATGCCACTGCCAACCCCTGACTGTAATCATTTCAATGAATTTACCTTTTTCTTTTTTTATAAAGTTTGTCAACAAAATATCTACCTTTATTTTTTTGAAATCCACCGGCTTCCTAATTAATTCATAGTATTCTGGTAACTCTTTCCTTGAAGGTAACTGAATGAAGACTTCACTGAGCTGCCGCCCTGAACTGTAAGGTTGGGGGGAAACAAACAAAACCATATCCGGTCACGTACTACCAAGGAAAGCTTTTATTTCAGAAAATGTCAAAAAAAAAAAAACCCAAAAAAACTGCATCCCACGTATTATAGACAAGGGGCCCCTTAAATCCAGGAAAAATCCCACAACTAGAGATTAATGCTCCTTGTGCTAACTCCGAAATCACATTAAAATGCCATTAGATCCCCACTTCGGTCACACATGATATGTGAGGTCCACCGTGAGTTCCTCTTTCAGAGTGAACAGATCTCTGTTTTGATAGAAACATTTAAAAGTGTCCTATTCAACCAACCACTCCATTTTTTAATGAATAATAATTGAGTTGGCAAGAAAAAAATTACAATGGCTTTATTTCCACACTCCTTTGTCTTCAAACTCCCTGTATATTCAGAAAATAGCATGTTAGAATATGACTCTGGAAACTCAAATGAAAAGCTTTTGTGTCGCTTTCTTTTCTGTGTTATTCCTTTTACAGTGTTTTACATACTGTGAACCATGCATACCTTTATTATTATTTGCCAGAGGAACCCCTTCATCTTGCCTAACTGCACTTCTGTGCATATGGCCATTTGGTCAGAAAATTAGCAAGCGCGGATAACCTCGTGTTTCTGGGATTAGTGCAGGACCCTCCCTCAAATTCATGGTAGCTTTATTTGAAAGCAAATTTAATAGCAACGAATGCTTAGTAATTTACAACTTTGAAAAACAGTTTATAAGGCACTGTAAGCTTCAACATCACTTAATACTGGAAGCAGACATGAGTGAAGGAACAAAGATATTCATAATTTAGGTTCAAGATTCTAATATCTGGCTTGGCCTATCCAGATCGATGGTAGCTTGTGAGGTATGGTATGGTCATTTTTCAACAAAATCTTGCCTCCCTTATGATGCAGTCTCTACTTCCTTTGTGAAGGCAGAAATACAAAAATAAATAAATAAATAAATAGACAGAAATCACTACCATGTAAATTTCGGAAGGGGATTCCAGGAGTGTGGGAGAATGCTGTGGCTAAGAATGAGTGACAATATGCTGTTTTAATCCATACTCCCAGTTGTATAATTAAAAAATATTCATAATGACAGTTATCATAAAAAAGGCATGCGCAGTAACTCAAAGGGTTGCTTAGCAACCAGTGGGGAAAATGCTGAAGTGCAAAGGGGCCTGCATAAATTAACCGAAAATCCGCTGTCAAAGGAATGGGCGAGTTTTTCTATCATACGGGGGGGGGGGGGGGGGGGGGAGGGGGTCTCTGTTTTATTTTTTAAAATATATACATGGGCCTCATGAATATGGAAATCAGGGGGCACACACCAGAGGTTGAAGAAGACTGCAGTTTAACAGGGAATTAGATTTTTAGGTTATTGTGGGAAGAGCCAAGGAGTTTCTCCCACCCCACAGCCGCCCTGACCCCCCTTTCCCCAGGCTGATAAATCTATTTGTACCTCCATAAATTATACCAGCAAAATATGACAAAAAGTAGTTTATTTATGGTCACCTTCAACATAGGGCCACAATTCCTGGTTTGTTCTTTTCCTCCCATTCTGAGATTTATACACACAAACGTTTTACCTGTTTGAAAAGAAGTATCTGAAAGGCAATTTATTAGCTATCAGTTTTTCTATTTCTATCCGTGTCTTCTCAACAAAGAGTCAGACCTCCTTGTAATCTCAGATTTAACACCTGACCCTCAATGACATCTTCACGATGTCATTTTCGACATTGCCAACAGATGGTGTCATTTTTCTATTGATGGATTACAAGGACATCTTTGCTTTGTACACCTGTGATGCACAGACCCTTGATTTCAGCAGGGCTCTCGGTGAAATAAGAAATAAGCTGTTTGCACCAAGAACGTGATAAAGGGCTTTCCAGCAGGGGCAAAATGGCCAAAACAATCTTGGTCTGATGTCTCTGTCTTTAGTCGGGTTGTGGGAATTCTAGACCCTGTCACGAGACAAGTCCAGAATTATCTGTGCTCCTAAAGGAGAGAGCTGAAAATTCTGAGACTCTGAAAAATCAGACAAATTTCTTCTGTTGATATGGTTTCAAAAGTTAACGCTCACTCAATATTCTGGTCCTATTTCCTTTTTTCCCCTCTGCCTAAGAACAAGGGAGCACTGGGGCAAATGGAAGATCTGGAAGCTACTGAAAAAGACCTCTAATGGTATGTTGGTTGGATCATCATACAAACATGTCAGTCCTCCTCAGCTCTGTATCGATGACCTGACTCTTCTATTCAGGACAGTATCTTTCCTGTGTGCCCATAAAGACCATGGTCAACCCTCCACGTGATTACTAATTCCCAGGCTCCATGCCTCCAATCGTACTTCAAGATCAAGAACCCATTTTCCATAAAAACTGAAGATACTCGCACTGCCAAGCTAACCCTTGGTGCCTCACTGCCCAGAACTTAATTCCCCTATGTATTTTTTTTTTTTCTTTTTTCCAAAGAGGGTGGGAACATCGTACATGCAGTTAAAAGCCTTTCCCATTCCTGTTGGTACCAGGGGTTCTGATGGCCAGCTTGGGCGGGAATGTCAGGAAGACATCTGGCTTTGTGTGACCCAGAGAATGCACAGACGTAGGAGAACCACATGTTGACGGAGCACTACAGTAACTTATTTTTTCCTAAATTAAAGGTTAAAAAAAAAAGTAAATGAAAAAGGAAGTGAGACAGCCTGACAAGAGTTTTGAATTCTTGGCATTTCTTTCTCAAACTTAAGCTGAGCAAAGGCTTTTTCAATATACCTTTTCAAATGCCTTTTTTTTTTTTTTCCAGTGCTGGAAAATTTTGTGTGTGTGTGTTTTTAAAGTACAGAACAATGGACTAATTGTACAATGGCTTGCAGAAGGTGTTCTGTTTCTGTTGAAATGCTTAACCTATCCCCCAAGGTATTTTCCATGATGTCATTTTATATAGTTTAAGGCCTAAGTATGAATCCTCGGCTGGAAGTGTGCAGCTTCCCCAAGACCAAAGGGATATAGCCGCTGCCCTCCCCCAAAAGAGGGATCCACTGAGGGTCCGCGATTTCAGATCTTTCATACACTGATCTGTCAAGGAACAAGAAACGTGAGAAGGCAGAGCGTGGGTGGCGGAGGGATATGGCTACAAGGGGACGCTGGGCAAGCACAGCTCTCTCCAGAGGTGACCGGGCAGGGGACCACGTGAGCGTGATGTGTGACACAGAAAGGCCCTGTGTGCCGCCATGTAAATGCTGCTGTGCAAACCCTGCATGTACTGCTGATAGGTGTGCGCATTACACATGGATACACAAGCATACGACGGGGGCTCCCGTGGCCGTGGGGACCAGTTTCTCTCCCATCACGTCCGCAAACCAGAGGGCACTGCTTTCCCGTCTGTACTACCAGGACCCTAAAATGGTGACTGCAAACATTAGGAACCTCTGGTTACATTTTAGGCGTAGCCTCCCTGGAAGAGTACAGAAGACTAACACTGCTAAGAAGGCTACTGCTTTAAAACGCCGGCTGTTCTGGTTCCCCACAAACCCAAACTAGGAAGATCAGGTATTGGGCAGGAGGTTTTTTGGTTTTGGTTTTAGTTTGTTTTTTGTTTTTGTTTTTGTTTTTTGCTGTTTTATGATTTTCTTTTCTTCTGCCCAGGTTGATGTGTTGACAAGCATGGATTAATGGACACTTGTGAAAAAAAAAAAAGAATTTAGCTCATGTCGAAACGGCCACATTTTTGCATTTGTTAACTAAATAAAACCTATCTTGCCCCCATTAAAGAAGTGATGTCATGATTTAAAATACCCACTTGGAAGGATTTTACAAAAAAAAAAAAAAAGTTACTATAGTCCTCAAGGATTCAAACACAGGAAATCTTTTGGGAAGAGAACTTTAAAACTGGGTCAACATTGGAGGGTAGTAGGTGAAAGCATGCTGTTGCTTTTCAGGGTCAGATTCCTGGGAGGTTTAAAACAAACCACTTAAAAATGCACCTGAAGGGGACCGCACCCTACTTTCCCAGGGAGCCCTTGGACACCTGGGCCAGGCACAAAACAGGTATGACAATTACTTGTGCTCCGTGTTCACTACTGAGGTCTCTCACCTGAGTCTTACTAGAGTACTGACTGAGAATTCCCAACAAGCTTGGAAATCTGAAGAATACAGGAGGTTATGGCAACACAGAATGGGATGACGGTAGACTTGCTTTTGGTAATGGCGGTGGTAGCCGTTAAAAATCACCCCAAAGAGTAGCGTTAGGACCGTAGATATAGGATGTGCCTGAGTTACCAACAAAAATAAGGTTACATCAAGTTAATGCAAGGTAAATGACCGGATGTTAGCAGCCGTCTATCAAGGGCTCACGCAGCTCAGTAAAAACAGCAAGGCTTTATCAAGAAGCTTAAATGCTCCGGTGCTTGAGAGGCTCAGTCTTGATTTCGGCTCAGGTCCTGATCCTCAGGCTGTGGGATCAAGCCCCCCATCAGGCTCCAAGCTGAGTGTGGAGCCTGCTTAATATTCTCTCTCTCCCTCTGCCCTTTTTCCTGGCTCACACGTGTATGCACTCTCTTAAAAAAATAAAAATAAAAGAGTCTTAAATACAGTTACACCATGGTACATGGTTCTACTTTTGGTAACCTATCCTAGGTGAATAAAATAGTATATATGTAATACATAAGTATGTACATATAATAGTTGCATAAATGATGTTCATCACGGCATTATTTAAAGCGACTAATGTAACGCATCCAAAATGTTTACTGGGGAAAGGACAACAGAATGTTAGGGAGTCTAAAATTATGAATTTTAAGATTATGCCTTAAAGAAGGGAAAAATCCTTGTTGTGACCTTCAATAAAAAAATAAATAAAAGAACACAGGATATCAGACTGTAAATGCAGTACAATCGCAACTACATTTTTAAAAAGTCATAAACTTAAGGACCAGAAGGAGATATGCCAGAGCATAAATAAATATTAACAACAATGTCCTCTGATTCAACAAAATGAGGATTTACACACTAATGTATTTTGGAACCATATCATCCATAAATAAAGTAGGTTTCACACACTTTTACTGGGTTACCTTCTTTGAAAACATGCTGTAAGTCAAAAATCTAATCTAATTTTTCCCAGAGAAATGGTATCTAAGAGGTATATGATCAGCTTTTATTTATAACACCATAAATAGCACATTTCACCAACTGGCACCATTTAATTCTACCTTATAAAGCCAAATAAAGAGAAAAGTAGAACAGAATAACTCCATAAAAATTTTAATATATCACAACCATCAGAATCTACTACCTTATTAAGGTCCAATTTATTTCTTCAGGTTTCTCTCCCTGAACTTATCACTAACAAATCAAAGGTGCTCATCAGGACGTGGGATTCTGAGATTATTACTTATCTGCATAGACAAGCATTTTGAGGAAACTTTGGGAGAATCTACCATCTATCACTGGACTCTTCTAGAAAGTGACTCAGGATGTCCAGTTGCTTTTCCCCTTGTACTCGCCTGACATTTCCTAAGAGCAGGTAGAAATATACAATTGTAACTGCCCACCTGTCCACCTGAGGCCTTGGTCGCTGATTATACCATCTCATCTTGTAGACCTGGACGTGACTCAAAGAATGCGTTCCTTGCCAAAGACAGGGACCTACCTGCCCTTCCACTGAGTATTTTGTCCTCTGCTCCGTCCCTTTGTCTCTACTTGGTAATAGTGAAAACACTTCAAAGCTTTAGGCTGAAATGGGACCAAACTCAAAAGCACACAGCTTGGCAAGCAAACAAAATCAAATGCCTCTCACCTGAGCCTCCAGTCCCAAGTGTCATTTTGTTAAAGGGACAGGTTCAAGGGGACACCAGAGTGCTGCTTTGTCCTAAATGGCTGTTTTAGCAAATTCTTAAGAAAGACACGAATGAGGCAGACCTTGCCCCATGAATATGCAAGAACATCTATGCCCGATAGCTGCCATGTCTCAGAGCAATCTGTTTTATTAAAATGCCTGTAGAGTGGTTTTAAAGACAGTTTTATCAGACCATAAGAAAATCTATTTTGTTATTCCAGCTGGGACTCTTCCTCCTCCCTCAGAAAGAGGTCATTTATGCTGGTGCTGGAGTACAGCTCTGCGAGGCAGAGGCCCTGTGCTTCCCCGGTCAGACTGACCCTGGAGGCCTCAGGGAGGCCCTGTGTGCCTTGGAAAGCAGACAGGCTAAGTTTATTTGCGGGCTGCCCACTTGTAAGTGGCTGAGAGAATCATGAAGTAAGTGTCGAGTTGCCGGGAGTGAAAGTATAAACATATAAAAGTATCAATATTTGTCATGAGGAAAAAATAAAGTACTGAAATCCATATTTCCCTGAGCAAACCCTCTCTGGACTAAATGCAACTTCTAAGCTCCAGTTCAGCGCTTCCCAAGGTGTGCTTCAGGGAATACAAGCTTAATGAGTTTTTAAGCTCCCTGGAAAGGGGGTTTTTGTTGGTCAAAGGAGTTTGGGATACACTGGGATGAACGAAGTTCAACAGGTTACTTGACAAAAGACCTCTCAGAGCCTCTAAGTGCACTGAGGGTTCTCCAAGAGGCTATGGTACCGGAATTTGAGGACCCCAGTCTGGGGAGCATCATCCCAAACAATGCGCAAGGCTATGTACGACCTCACCAGGCTGCAACTGCATAGAATAAACTGTCGGCTCTGATGCTGAGCCCGAAGCGTCCGATACGGGGAATGCACGAGGAAAGGCTCTTCACCTCCAATGAATTTTTCTACAAATGTGTCCACTTGGTCACACTACCATTTTATGGCAATTTCGCCATCATCTAATTAGAGCTACTATAGGCAAAGGTGCTTTGGCCCGAGATCCACAGTCATAGCCTTACTCCCCTATTCAAAGAAATGCAGTATGTTGGGTGCTGACGTTGCTAAAAATAAATTTCCTCTAAAAGAGCTTCTTGGCTGGTCCTGGAAGGATGGTCAATACTAGCAACATAATCACGACATCAAGGGCTGCGAAGAGCCATAGAGTGGGATCGGATTTCCTGGGATGGAGTACGTGGGCTGGGTAGTCGCATGTGCACGCACACACACACACACGCACGTATGCATGCACACACACGGTAGGTAGGTATGCACGCGGCACCACGGCACCTCCTACCCACATTCCTGAGTGGCACCACGCAGACTCACCACCACGGACAGAGACCCAAGGGCTGTCCGTGGGTTCTCCTCGCTCACACCTGCTCTGGAAACTTGTCAGTCACGTTCCCACCGCCCCCACGCGAGACCCCCATCCCCCGCATGGCGTGGTCCAGGCCTACTGGGATCACGTGGTCTCTGGGGGGGGGGGGGGCTGCGTTTCCATACGGCCAGGGCTGCCCCCGCACGTGGGCCTGGGTGCCTCTGCCTCGCCCACCACCCCCACACTCTCCTCGGGGTTCCCACTAGGCCCACACAGAGACCTGACGCGTCCACCGCCCCCGCCCCATCCGTCCCCTCCCACCGTGTGTACACACGCTGTATACTCCCACTGTGTCCATGTTCTTCCTTGATCGCTTTTTCCAACTAGGCTTTAAGGCGTTCCGTCTTAGTCATTTCTCCCCCACCTGCGACACTCGCACAGAGACAGACATGGAAAATGCTCAGCACTTCTTCTGAACGCACAAACACCACTTTCACCCTAACACAGCCTCTGAACAACACACATCATAAACTCGGGGCCTTATGGGAAAGCACAGCATATGGGGCAGTAAGGGACGAGAAAGATGCCAGAGCCTGGAGGGAGGCAAGTGTCGAGCCCCTCCCTGTGGCTCTGGAAATTCGTTTAAACGTGTCTTCGGTGAAAACGTATTTATCTAGGTCCCAACTACATGCAGCCATATCCTCTCTGCAAAAAGGCCAGGCGTGACACTGGAGGCTTGCAATACCCTTTAAAGTTGTGATTAATCCACTTTTCACGGTCACATGACCATTTTGATGTTAGAGAGGGAAAAGGAGCTTATGTCTGTCCTTGTTTCCTGGGTTGGGCATCTAGCCACATGGTGCCATTTAGACCTTAAGGCCACCTCTTCATGTTGGGCGACGGGGTGGCGAAGGTGGAAACGTTTACCCAAGACGTTCCCGAATTCAAACGGACCAAACTAACGAAGTCAAGTTATTGCAATCCCAAAATGCAAATCCGGACTGTGTTCTTTCTCATAATGGCCAAAATGTAACATAATTCTTAACATCCTGCAGTTAACACATGATGGTTGGAGTGTCTGTCTGGCTTCTGGGATTGAACACTGTTTACCGAACACCAATAGGAATGATCAAAAATCAACCGTCTGGGACAACAGTTCTATCCCCACACAGACGCGGGTAGGCACGAATCACTCCCACGTTTAATCTCCTTACACACACAACTGGGGATCGGCATCCATTCTGGAATGCCGGATGGAGGAGGCTTCAGTGCTTCCTCCTGGCCCTAGACTGGATCCTACACTAGTGGGGGAAAATGCCGTAAAGGACGTTGCAGGGTCAACCGACAAAAGGGCAATATGGCTGAGCAAGTGGCATACCCGTGTTTTTGTTTGTTTTTTTTTTTTTTTTAAGTTCAAGCTGACAGAAAGACATCTTCGATGTAGGACTAATCGTTCCTAACCCCGAGAAATCACGTACATCCCCCCCTTCCCTTTCACGACCAACGTCACCTCATTCGCAGGACATGCCTACGAGAAAGAGCACTTCTGTTTTCCACCTGCAGCAGCAGAAGCACGCAAAAGTCCAACAGACTGGCTTGGGACACTTAGGACCACGGGGCAGGCACACCCAGATGGCACAGGCAGGGCGCAAACCCCGTGCACACTGGGGTTAACTCCAGAACATCAGACACACTGTGTGCACGCACACATTTCTTCACACCCTGCAGGAGAGCCACGCAGCAGAGGGGCTGTTCATGAAGCTTCTACAGCAAGGCAGCACGGAGTGAGGAGGCCCACGGATGTAAGACAGAAGCTGCCCGAGGGAGGGAGAAGCAAGAGAAACCCATCTGTGAGGGGAGGTGGGCAGGCAGGCGGCTCCCGACGGCCCTTCTAAGAAGGGCATTTACAGGACGGACACACCCCAACCTAAGCGCAGCACAAACAACTTCAAAAGCCATGGCTGGGGGGTTGGAATATCTGCCTCTCCGTCTCCCACCCCAAGTGGGTGTGGTCGGGAGGCTAGGGGAACAATGGGCTGTTTGCTGTCCCGACGGATACCTGTATTCAGAGACAAGGGGATACAAGACAGATCCTGACCTGTTTCCTTCTATTTCCAACTGAGAATTACCGGGCACCTTCTCCACGTTACACCTGCGGTAGAGTAGAAAGAACACTGGAGTCAGAAGACCTGGGTTCGAGTCCCAGTCCGGCTCTTCCTCCTATGGTGGGTGACCTTGGGGGGATTCCTGTCACTTCTCCAAGCCTCAGACTGCTTACCTGCCCGCGTTGTTGACTCATAGGATTTGGGGGGGGAAACTACACAATGTTATGTGTGGAACCGCATTCTGACACACACACACACACACACACACACACACAGTTTTCGAGGAATGGAGAGAAAAGAAAAAACCTTTTTCGTGACGTCTCTGAGACATTTCCTGCTTCTCTTAAACGCGAACATGCCTGTTACTCCGGTTCCTGCTCCCTCTGCTCATGTTTGATGTGAGCATTAGGGTGCAGCTTCCGTGCACTGCTCCAGAAGCAGCGGGGGGAAGTCAGGCAGCATTTGCAGGGGGTGGGGGAACATGACCTTACCGGAGTGCTCTTACCATCCGAGGCGAGCTAGCTCCTCACGTGTAAATAAAACGGGCCTAGTACTTACCTCGGAAAGCTGGAGTGGAAACTGAATAGCACACTGCACGTTGCTGCAGCAGCCAGCCCTGATTTCTGCACACCACCCAGGTAGCTGGCTCCGCCTCCCAGACCTCCCTTCTCTTCAAGTCAGTCATTGGACTGGAAAGAACCATAAATGGCCACCTGAGGTCTCCGGCCCTTCTATGGGCCTCTAGAGAAGCCTCTTCCATTGAGAACTCTGAAACTGCTACCCTGGTGTCCTTTATGTGGCGGGAACCAGAGCAGCGGCTGGGTGTGAGAAATCGCAGGAAAAAAAAAAAACTTCCATCCTGTCCAGACCTTACTCTGGCATCCGCAGGCTGCGTGTGGCCGCTCATAAAATCCCTTCTCAGAGCCACTCCCACTCTTCGGAGGGCGTGAGGCACCGCACAAAGGGAACGGCATAAACCAAGAAGAAGTGGAAAAAAGGTGGGGGGGGGGGCATTAGCTGCAATGTCTAAAATAAAAGGGAGAACAGGAAGGGACATGTTGGCAAACGAAGCTGGGAGGTCACTAAGGCCAGACTATGGAAGACTAGCTTTCCCTGCACTAAGAAGTTTGATCGCACTTGGGGAGGCAATGGGAAGCCATGCAAAGTTACACGACAGTGCGACAGTGAGCTACAGGCCCCGGAAAGGCAGGATGAGGGACAGATTGGAGGCAGGGGACACAGGCAGCACACAGCTGCCCCAGGCCGGGACTCCCATGACACGGTAAGGGCCTAGTGAAGAAGCATGTGGGGCGATGGAAGATGGAGTACCCGGGAGAGGTGCTGGGGTGCGTGTCAAAGGAACTTTGTACCTGAGCGCGTATCAGAACGAAGGCACAGAACTGGGAACACTTTTCGTGCTGCTCATTTGGGACACTGGGTTGATGGTAATGTTAACCACGGGGATACAGAAGCCAAAACCAGACCACGTGGTCTCAGGACATGTCGTTAGGAAGGCAGAGAAACCTGGGAATGGTAAATACTCCCTCAGACATTTTACAGAACATGCTGTAAATAATTCAGAGGACGACGGGCAAGGTGCTGAGAGCTGAAACTAACGAAGATTACAGTTCACGGGAGATGCGAGGCTCTGAACAAGAGAGGTCCCTGTAGGATCATTTCGGATGATTCGGATAAGGAGGGCAGGGGGACAGATCTACACGGGTCAGCCATCTGATCACCTTGGGGGAAGGAAGAAAGGTACACGATACCCAAACAACCACAAAAAAAGAGTATAGGGACACGGATTTGGCTTTAAAAATACTGTTACTACAAATCTGTGTTGGTGAGACAATCCCAACAGTGGTGTGAACAGCCCGCCCTGGATCGAAGCCTCTGGAGGGTGATCAGTGTGGGAAGCACCTCCCCCCCCAGCCCCCCCCCCCCCCCCCCCGCGACACACACACAATAAATGCACATCAGGTCAAGCACTTGAGAGAAAACCTCAAAACCAGGCAACTAACTTACTTACTTTCTTTCTCTCTCTCTTTCTTTCTTTCTTTCTTTCTTTCTTTCTTTCTTTCTTTCTTTCTTTCTTTCTTCTCTCTCTCTCTCTCTCTCTCTTTCTTTCTTTCTTCTCTCTCTCTCTTTCTTTTTTTTAACGAGAACCCATCCCTTCTGGAGAATGGATTGATCAGATGGGGACCTTCAAAACCAGCAGCTCGGCCTTACTCAACTTCAGGGCTATGCCACACCCAACTTCAGCATGTAAAGGAATTAAACGGTACATTTAGTCCTAAGGCTTGCGGTCTACCCTGTCCTTGGAAAGGAGCTGAAATGGAAAGGAATGGCACACTGGCTCTCCTTTCCCAGGTTAAATGTCTTTATAATGATAGTTTTTTGTTCTTCTAAAAAGTGACCCTACACAAGAACTAATGTCATCGTGCCCTCGTGTAAGAGGCTCACATGACCCCCTGCTTCCCTGAATTCTCCTGGCTGGCCACCTCCTTCCTGGAAGGAAGACTGTCTACCTCCTCCAATGCATGCACCGTGAGCAAGAGGGGGGGAGTACTATGAGGTTTTTTGTTTTTGTTTTGTTTTTTGGGTTTTTACCCTCTGGCCCTGTTCTGCAGTACAGGGCTGGAAATACAGGAGGGATGCCATAAATATTTCCAGGATGAATAAATGATTTTCTACAATGTGAGTTGAAATTCAGAACAAGCCAAGACCTTCCACCGCTCTCAGACCTATCAGGAAGGATTCTGCAAATTCAGGTCAAGATGACGACAGTCCGTCTTTAGGGAGGACAGCGGAGTCTCAACAGGGCCAGGGAGGAAGCAGCCCACTGGTCACCAGCCCTACCCCCATCACCTCACTGAGGGCCAGGGTTGTGTCCACCCATCAGACCAGCCAGGCAGGTTTCTTCTGCCTCGCCCACTTCTTCCCTGTGTCCGTCCGCAAAGCTGGACGTCAAGTCCCAACCCTCTGCAGACAGCGAGGCGGGTCATTGTAGAATGCTCCTGCCAAGTCTTCAGACAATTGTCAGGGAGGGAAGAGAGGACACAACCTCACCTTCCATTTCCAGATTCTTCAGGGATGAGGACAATGCTCAGATTTGAAAAGTCAGGCGCAATAAACGTTGAACAAAAGCCACCGACGGACAGGACTGTCGACCAGGCGTAAGAAGGCGCTTCACGTGAGTTCAAGTATCCAGTTGCAAACTAATTACATCCTGAAGCACTGTGCAGATTGCTTCTAGTAACGTTTAAGAAATCACAACGAACAGAAGTGGAGTCAGAAGAGAGATAAGAGCCAGCGTTCCCATGTCAAAATGAACAAGGAGACTTGAGATTGCTAAGCTTGATGAGGACCCTCCATAAAAAGTTAGAGGAAATTATTCAGATGCCACGGGGCTATTTAGAGAAGATAAATAATATCATTTAAGTACTAGTAGGGGGTCTCTTAGAAAAAGCCATGGCAAGCTAACCTCATTTTATTCTTTCCGCGGGGTTTCTAGGTGGATAGATTGGAGAGGCCACAAATGTGGTATCTCTTGGCTTCAACCTTTCTCGATAAACTTGAGACAGGACAGACAGAGTGGGGGACACGATGGCGCAGTCCTGTGACACTACAGACGGCTAATCAACTTTAAGGATTGCTGTTTAGGGGCTCCTGGGTGGCTCAGTCGGTTAAGTGTCCAACTTTGGCTCAGGTAATGATCTCGCGGTTCATGAGTTCAAGCCCCGCGTCAGGCTCTGTGCTGACAGCTGGGAGCCTGCTTCGGATTCTGTGTCTCCCTCTCTCTCTGCCCCTCCCCCGCTTGTGCTTTGTTTCTCTCTCTCTCTCTCAAACATAAACATTAAAAAATATATTTTTTTAAAAAAAAAGGATTAATGGTTAATACATTTATGTCAACCTGAAGTGATTTTCAGGTGCACATGACAGAGATCTGTCCTTTGCCTTTTAGACCGCTTATAGCAAATCTGATGGAAAAAAAACAACAACAAAACAAAAATACAAAAAAAACCCCTCACAAAACAAAAAACCCGAAATGATTTACACAAGGAAACATGATTTTTTAAAAAGGCATAAAAATGATGTTATAATAGTAGACTGGAAAAATGGGACAAGAATCTGTTAAATGGAGCTGCGTAAGGGAAAGAATGAAGTCGGTAGATACAGGTTCAAAAAAAATCAAGCACTTAGTTGACGTCTAACCTTGGCAATATTCAAGGGAAGAAAGAGCTTTCTACACGTTTTGGGGCCGGGGAGCTTTCCCATGTTCATGTGTCAGAGCTGTTGGAAGAAGTTAAGACACTCTTGAGGCAGGGTAACAGAATTTTGGTATCCAGACCAGGGAAGCTCACTGCCCCGCAATTAGCCATCAGAATACCTTTGGAGGTATGGGTGCCCTATTCTAAATGGGACACTAAGAAAGTAAGATGTGCCTAAGGAAGGGGACCAGGATGGTGTAGGTCTAGACAGCACTCTGAGAGCAAAGGGAGGTGTGTCAGCCTCAAGGAGAATGGCCTGAGGTGGATAGCCGTGCCCAAAGGACACTGCTCGGAATGCGGACGGACATACTCTCTGAACGTCCAAGTAGAACACCCAGAAGTCAGAAGGGCTGAATCCTATAGGAAAGGATTGTTGTGCTTACAGCTGCACGTCAGTGTCGTTAACTGCCCCCTGACACAGCGCACTAACTCTCGGGAGGGTCCATAACTGCTGGATGGCAGTCTGTCAAAGATGGTGAGGGGGGCACATCTGAGTTGTGGGAAGGTGAGCCAGGGAGAGCGAGGACCCCGAATCCCTCTAGATCTTTCCATTATCCAAGTAATTACGAGCCACGTCTCTAGACTCGGGATGGCTCTCCCAGCCCCTACCCTTCACTATCTTATTCTAGATCTCATCCCAGGGGTAATTTTAAAGGGTAAGGATGCAAACTGGGATGGATCCTTTTTCTAAAGGAATAGCATCTTAGGTTAAATAGTACATAATGTTAGAACAGGATTCTTAAAAGCCTCCGATAGAAACAGAAAACAAGGCTTATCATAACAAGTCAAAACAAAGCCTTCTAACACTACTTGATTTGGGGAATGAAAATAGTAGGAATGAGCTATAGCTGACCAGTTCTAACTTTAAATAGCAATTACTGCAGAAGGATTTTACATTTGTGAAACACACAAAATTACTGGCTCTTTGGGGTCACATTTTAAAAAGTATCCTCCTTAAAAAAAAAAAAAAAAAAGCCTGGCACTGAAAACAAAGGCAATAAATAGATGCTTAAATTATCCTAGTTCTTCATAAAAAAGAAAGATACATCTGTCCCAGAATCATGCAAGAACTTTGAAAAAACTGTCTCATGAGAGCTAATTAATTCTTATATATCAGTTAAATATAGATGGCAATTCTTATCTAATACACCGCTAATCTGTACAACTGTCAGAACCCTAACACTTGAGGTAAGGGGAGGGAAGTTAGTACAGGTGGTATTTCTTGCACAGGTAGGCTGAGTTACTATATTAGTAGCTGACTTTAACTGTACAAAAATCTCAGCACATGGAGGGGTAGGTACATTTCCCAGCAGTATTTTTCTAAAACCAACAAAAATATAACAATGTATCCAATTAAGGCCTTCCTAATTTGAGCACCTCCTACTTGAGCACCAAGTTTGGGAAGAGAAATAAAACACAGAAATATTCACAATAAGTGCTTTTTTTTTCTAGACTCCTAACACGAAATATACACGAAACATGCAGCAATGGGAAAGGGGCCCATACTCTCCAGAAGGGACCTAAATGTGGGTGGGGGCTAACAGAACGGGCCTTAAGGGGGTACTTTGCAAGGAAGAGTTAAATAAATAGATTGAAACCAGAGAAAACAGGAGGAAAAAAGTACTCGGTGTCTGAATGCTAAAATATTTAAATATTCTTTCCCTACAATACAACCAAAGAAATGTTCGATAATCAGTCCCAGTGAAACTGTGTTTTCTGTTTTTGGAGGGTGTGAGGGGACAGAAAGGATAGAAAACGTATTAGCAAGGACGCTTACTTTCAAGTGCTCAGAGCTCCATTTACCCACCTGATGAGCTAAAAGTAGTCTGAAAGGCTGATTATTAATAATTAAACGACTCAGCAAGCAAGCTTGGCCTGCATTAACTCCTCCAACTCGCCTGACGCCTCTGGAGGCAGGTACGGTAATCATTCCATTTTGTGGATGGTGAAAGTGAGGCTCAGAGGGGTTAAGGAAGTCGCCCGAGCGCCCCACAGGTAGTAGATAAATGCTGGAGTTAAGATTCAAACACAGGTAAGCTGAACCCATGTAAGAGCTTGTGTATCAGCAACGGTGCTGTGCTCAGCTGAGGCGCAAGGGATCTAACCTCCTCTTATGTGGTGGTTTCTAGGAAAGGAGTCAGCCCATAGCTATCTAGGCCAGGAAGCGCAACACCCAGAAGCCTATGGAGCCAGCAGGTGATATAAATGAGTCAAGTGGGCCGGGCGGGAAAGCACGATGATAAATAGTAAGTGGCACCCCACACTAGAAGGATGATTTAGCAGGGTGACGGGTCGGGGGGAGGGCTGCGGCAAGCTGGAGCAGGAGAGCCCGTGGTGGGGGCGATGGGGAGCCATCTCCTCACTCCTACCCGTTATCACCTTGGGGAAACTTGGGTAGAACGCTGCATGATTTTTAGGTTTTTCTAAAAGGACGGAGAACACCTGAAGTTTATAAGAAGTCTCTCCGGGTTTTATGTGTTTGCTTTCTCCCCATCCCCCACCCAACAGCATGAATCATGAAATTAATCAGGCTGTGGGCACTTTGTGGTCCACCAGCTGGTGACCTCTTTTGCACCGTTAAAGGAGGAGCTAGACGTCACCTGGAATAAAAGGCCTGGCTCCTAAACCTCTTCTCGGCTCTGCACAGTGCTCCTGCCGCCCGACTCCACTCGGCAGGTTATGAGCAAGATGCCTGTCAAATACCAAGGCGCACCTGGTCAGAGTAACAGATGTCGCGCTCTGCTCTCCGGAGACAAAGGCAGAGAAGTTGGAGGCTTCTGCAGGGTGATGCTCTCTACTTATTTTATTATTATTATTATTATTATTATTTTTACACCAGGGGCTGATAAAATAAGGCGTCATTGTCCAAGCTGGTTTCCCGGAAACCGTTCCTGCCTGTGGCATATCTTCCAGGAGGGCTGGGGGCGAACAGAAACCTGACAGAGTTACTGATTCTTGGCTTACGAGGAAGCGTGTGCCCGTTCGCTCTGGTCAAAGAACGGACTGGTGGGCCAGTCTTCCTTTCTGGATGGCTGTCATCCCCCCCCCCCCCCCCCCCCCCCGTGTCAATGAGTGGCCTCTCCAAACCCAATATAATGGGGCTGCTCTTTGTTGCCACGTGTGAAATATGCAAGGGGATGCACTTGAAAAAACAACAACAACAACAACAAAGACAAGTAGTAAAAATAGTAAGCAGAGAACCTAAAAACTCTGCAACACAAAGAAGGGCAGGAAATTCTGACTCTTCCACACACACCTCGTGCTACCACTTGTCACCATTTCTGGAAACTCCTTACAGATAATGTAACGAAGACCCAACAACAGAACCTCTCAGTGGAAAGTTTCTTCCTGGTTACACGACTTCATCTTTATTAGGAGGTTTCTTCCTGATAGAAAACGAGCACGAAAGTCGCAAAGAAAAGCTAAAATCACAACTTCGTTATGTGTGTTAAACATTCCTGGGTGTACGGAGCAACACTACTGTAAGAAAATAAAAATAAAAAAAAAATAACCGAAACCGGATTAAATGCCGCTGTGCAACTGCGAGAAATACAGTGTTTAATTCTTTTGTTTCCTATCAACTTTTCAACTGGAACGAGATGTGATCTTTCTATGAAAACTGCATCACATGATTATCAAGCAGAAACCAAAACAACTAACCAAAATGTAGCCCAACTAGTTTATCTACTGTGTCGGGCTGACCGACACAGGTCTGGGGATGATAATGTCCCTCGTGCGTTTCTCCACACTCACACTGAAAAGGTCTGTGAAAACGAGGTACATCTGCCAGAAAACCATGCGGTCTATGCAGTGTCATTAGGAAGGAGGAGATGTTGCTCAAACGAGGGCTCAGAAATACCAGTGTGTTGGAAGGAAAGAAGGAATGGTATTTCTGACGAAGCACCTCTTTGGTTTTCGACAGAGTCTCGACACGAAATATTTACCTTAAGTATGCTAGGATTCTTCTTTCCCAAACAACTCAACCCAGAAGTATAATTTCACGATGTCACTCCAGTCCTTCTACAAACAGGATGGTATTTCACAGATCCTTAAGAGTCCTGACTCCTCCAGTTTAGACTGTCTTTTTAATTTTTGTCACCTACACTATTTTCAAATATCCTCAACAATGCCTGGGAAAACAGCACCCAAAACAGCAATGGCAGCCATTGTGAAAATGGTACGACGAGGTTTCTGACACCTTTGGGCAAAAGCCGTGAAACACAAAGCAGAAAGAACCTTACAACCCAGTGCATGCCTTAAAATACATCTTGCTCGGTAGTGAGTATCAACTCTGTCTCTGTGGAGGGGAGCAAGTTGTAGGAGTGAAACACTCACCTGTCTTTGTAGTTTATTACGGTATCAATGATTGCGTTCATCTGCTTGGTCAGTTTGGGGGGATTGGGGGATAGTTTCTCAGCTGGAGGGCGGCCTCTTCTCTTCTTAGCTTTTTCCACGTCTTCTTTGGCGGGATCTTTATCCACATTTCTTCGTCTTTTCCGCTTCTTGAGCCGTACCTCCTCTTCCATTTCTTCCAAATTGCCGTCTTCGATGGCCTGTTGTAGTAGGGAATGAAGGAGGAAAATTCAAGACAAGAGATTAATCAAGAAAATTTTAAAAAGCCAAGGTGAGTGATGAGAATCAAGTAAAACTAACAAAAATAAGATTAAAAATACAAGTTAACAGTAATCAGTCAAGTAAGAAGAGGGAAGACCGCCATATTGGATAAAATAATTCTTTAAGCCAAGTCTAATCTGGGAACAAAATACAGCGAGGGCAGGAAACACTAATAGTAAGAAGAAATGACAAATACAAAAAGGGCGACACATGTGAAGTGTCTGAAAGGTAGCTGAATCCAAATGAAATTTTAGCTCGATATAAGAAAAAGACCTGAATTGTTTTACTACTATAAAAGGGGGGAAAGGTAAAACAGAAACAAAACAAAACCAAAAAGAGGTGGGTGAAGAAAAAAATTCCTCTAAGAATACATCCTTACGATCATATGAGCTCTGACCCTTCTCTGGGCTTTTACATCAATTTACTCATGATTCACGGCATAAATCCCTATTCCATCCAGATTTTGTTCTAACGTAGCAATTAGTAAACAAGGAAACAGGAAGTACAAAGCCACATTCCTTGGTAAATGCACTTAAATCATCTGATAAAGAACACACACACTCACAGACAACAAACACTTTTTTCCAATTACCTGCAAACGCTTGCTTTAAACCAGAGCCAGCAGCACTAATGCAGAGAGATAATAAAATAGCTATAAAAACAACCAGGTATAAAAGAAACCTGTTCGTAAATGGCTAAAAGATCCATGTGACAGACCCAGAAGTTTAAACTTTTTTTTTTTTATCCCCCTGGTAAATCTCAAAACTTAAGAAAAATAAAGAAAAACTGCAATGAAAAAAAAAAAACGAAACAAAACAGATAAAAGAAAATTTGACCATGAAAAAGAAAAAAATTTTTTAAAGACCTTTAAATTGCATTTCAAGATTGCTTTCTCACACAAAATAAACTGATGTTGTTATTTGTTCCTCCTGGCTCTCAATATTGCTTCCAGTATGCAAATGCTAATCAATCCTTTCTCGTAGCTGAAAGAGCCCTAATCATAAAGCAATTACCTTCATTTCTCCACAGCACCAAACATGGCTAATATTTATGATCATGTGAGTATAACAATCAATATAAAGAGTGATTACAGCTCAGACATAATTTCTTTCACTTGTGTACAATGCCTCCTGAAAAAGAAAGGTTTTATGAAGAAAACCTGGTGCAGAACACAAAACAACCTGGCATGTTAAAAATGCTAGTGGGATTAAAAGAATGTTTTCTATGCATCTTCCAATGTGCAAACCCGAAGAAGCAACATGCACACAGACAGAATCCTAAGGGACAGTCTGAGGCTAGGCCTTAATAATCAAAAGACAATTTCCATCACGATCCTACAGTGTTCAGATAACCACTATGAAGGAGGCGAGATCTGATGAGTTATGAGGAAAAAGAAAAAAAAAAAAAAAGAGAGAGAGAGAGAGAAAAAAAAAAGCTTCCACATTATTTCATTAATATTCATTTGCCTAAAAGCAGGACACCCAAACTATACAGCTAAACACACTGCAGCTAAGCGAAGATTAAGAAAAGGAAATTGTCCCGCAAATGTTGGGGACTGAACATGCTAATAATAAATACAGCATGCAAGGCTGTCAACAGTTAATGGTAATGCTCTCCTCAAGCACCCAGTTGCACACAGAAATACGGAGAACACCGGCTTTTGATGTGTTACACACCTACACATGCCTGGGATGTAGTTCTACTGAATCTTCAAGACGGCAACGAAAAAGGATATTTACCTTACCACTATCGGCAGGCCGGCTATCGGAAATCACAGTTAGTGGGGATAAAATTAACAAGCCAGCAAAGCAGCGAGCTGCTAGTCTCTTCATCAGCTGATCAGGAAAAAAAAGAGAGCTGGGGAAAGGCTATGTTTTCATATACAAGTAATTTTATTTTACTGAAAATTTAATACTGAAAGGATTGTGGATACTCAAATCTGCTGTTTCATTCTACCTACTACAAGGCCCGAAGCCTTCCTCCTTCAGCCTGTTTTAATATTGACAACTACTTATCATATTTTTCCCCCCTTATTATTCCAGGAAGCAGAATTAGAGATTTTTTAGTTCAGATGATTTCTGATTCTTACTCTCATTTTAACAATTAAGCCAGTAAGGAAACAAATTAATATTCAATTTTATTAAAAAAAATTAAAACAGTTTAAGCTTTTTTTTTTCTTTTTTTGGTATCTTAAACCTCATTTTAGTGCCTTTAAAAAAAAAACAGGCTGCATGTTTTTGGAGCAATCTCAGATGATCTTTTTTTTTTTTGGATAAAAGAATTTTTTCATTAAATGCATGTCGGTAAAAGCAATGTGCATGTTTCCCAAGTTCAAACATTTTAATACAATGTCATTCTTCTCTTTAAAGAAAATCCCGAACAACTGTGATACTTCCCTTTCAGTTTCGTGCTGTAAAATTTTTCATTGTTTTTCTTTTCAGTGGGATCCATGAAGAGGGGGAAGTTGTGAAAAGGATATTTCTACTCTCACCCCCTCCCCTTAATTTTGGGGGGGGGAAACGGAACAAAGCATAAGCTTATGATATTTGGATTTATCAATCTCTAAATCTGGGAATAGCTAAGAAGCGAAAACAAATAGCAAAAAGGAACTAATGAAACAATGTTTATTGCAATTGCTCATACGTGCAGATTCTTATTAAATTTAGATTTTTGGAATCACAAGGAAACACACAAAGTACTGACCATTATTCCCCTTAAATTAAGGTTTTATGCAGGAATGCCGTCAGCTACAAAACATCTTCCCTCCTCCCCAAAGACCCCAAACACATCCATATGCAGTACTGTATGTTCAGGGATTTCTAAGGGTCTTTTTCTAATGGAAATCAATTCACTAAATATTTCCCAGTGCTTTTCGCACTTAAAGAAGTGGAGTAAGATTACTCCTGCATGTAAGTAAAATTATTCATGGAAATTTAAAACTGTTCTTTTATTTAAAAAAATTATTTATTACACTGGCTCAACAGACTCAACTCAGTGCTAGGCGAGGGGGGGGGGTGCCACGAAAAAAAAAAAAAACTTGCTACACAATGCTAAAGTACTACCCCGAAAAGAATGCCCTTCCAAACCTTTTACCAGCACAATAATGAAATAAATCACAGAAGCAAACCCCCAGTTTCCGACTGGTGACGTGTTGGGCAAGAGTGCGAGCCCTAATTCAACATACAGACGGCTCCCATGCTGAACTGCCTCTACATTTAATGAAGTGAATAGGAAGGAAGTCGGGGGGAAAAAAAAGTGTACAAATAAGAAATTAACACTTTCCTTCCCTCTCGGAACGGTGAGATACAACTACGGCGAAGTTTGGTGAGGCACTTCTTTCCTTAAAGGCACATTGCACCCATTTGGCTCCGAATGTCACTAAAAAAAAAAAAAAAACCCTTCTGGTGATAAAAATCCCCAGCCAAGTTAAAATAGTTAAGCATATTCCAGCCTGTGTTTTTCCTGAATGAAGCTGGGAATTACTCCTTCCTCCACTGGATGGCAACCTTTTCTCCCCCCCACCTTTCTTTCTCTTTCTGTTTCTTTCTTTCTTCTTCTTTTTTTTTTTTTTTTTAAAGAATACATTTTCACAACACCAGAACCGGATAAAGACTGGCTCCTTCTTCAATTAGCTCTTAAGAAAGCAGCATGTAGGTTCTGATAACAAAACGCAGGAGCCAGTCCTGCAGGGTAAGCGGTTTCCGAGCAAACACTTTTTGCAGCCTGCAAGGCACATGGCAGACTCGACTGAGGAATCAGTCACCACACGTGGGTCTGGTGGTGCCCCTGTCATCCCGACACATGCCGTGTCTTTTAGGGGAAGAGAGACGGTCGGCAGAGTGGGCATTATCCCTGCTCTCCTCTCCCCGCGCTGCAAGGGGGTGCTGTGAATACGGGACTTCACAGCCCTACCCGGCGGAACAGAAGGGATCCATGCCCGGGAATAGGTAAACAGAGACAAGCAAACAAAAGCCACAAGCAAGTAGGCAGCATTGTTTCACTGTGGTCGCCTTTTTCGGCCCCGGTATCTCGAAGCCCACCACACAGAGGGGCACGGACCCAGCAGCGGAACAGACCATCTTAGGAAGAATCAAAAGGAGTAATTCTAAAGACATCAAGA
This sequence comes from Acinonyx jubatus, assembly GCF_027475565.1. Classification (NCBI taxonomy): domain Eukaryota; kingdom Metazoa; phylum Chordata; class Mammalia; order Carnivora; family Felidae; genus Acinonyx; species Acinonyx jubatus. Next base: position 84,035,014 of record NC_069391.1, on the reverse strand, counting down.
CAATGCATGGGAAATGTCTTGGATAGGAAATGGGAGATCCAGTATTCTCATACCCAGCTCTGCTGTTTAAATACCACGTTTCTGCCTACGGACAAGGGCTCTGGCTCTCTTGGCGGATCCTCCTCCCTTAGGAACTTGAATTAGGGTCCCAAAGAGGACCCTAGATGCTGCCTGGGTGGGGGTGGGGTTACAGATTGAGGGCTAAGCATTAAGGCAAGCGGTTAGGACAATTACATATCAATAGGAGTGTTTCCTGGAGACCACTCACAGGCTGCTAAACTTGATTCTACTATTAGGGGAGGCTAAACCTCCCTCACGCCCTGCAGAGACCCTGAAAGCCAGTAAGACAGGTAATGATGCCAGCGGCAGCAATGACCAAAAAAACAAAACAAAACAAAACAAAACAAAAAGTGGATTTTTAAAGAAACTTGAAGATTTCACGGGAAATTTTCTTACAATAGGCATCTTTAATAACAGCAACAAATTGAACATGGAGTTCTGGAACTCCTACTAAAAATGCCAGCCCATTTCAGCCACTTGGTTTAATAAAGACCACGGTACTTCTGGATACAGAATTTTGGACGCGGGGCCGTGGACCATTTTAAGGTTTTTGTTTGTGTGTTTGTTTTTAAGTTTATTTATTTATTTTGAGAGAGAGAGTGAGACTACAAGTGGGGTAGGGGTAGAAAAGAGAGAGGGCTAGAGAATTCCAAGCAGGCTCCGCACTGTCAGCACAGAGCCCAAAAGGGGCTTGAACTCACAAACTGTGAGATTATGACCTGAGTCAACATCAAGAGTCAGCCGCTTAACCGACCGAGCCACCCAGGTGCTCCTGGGGCCATTTAAAGTTTTTGATCATTACCATCCCCGAAAGCAACCTGTTAGATCACTAGGCATGAAATCAAACTCCCAAGGTAAAATAAGCTGGACACCAAAGGACAGATAACTGTGTGATTCAACTTACATGAGGAAGAAGAACAGAGGTCACAAGGCAATGAATGTTGGGGAAAGTGTGGAGTTATTGATTAATGAGTACAGAATTTTGGTTTGGGATGATGAAAACATTCTGCAGTATCTCCCGGTGATGAATGCACAGCAAATTTGCTAAAATGTACACTTAGACTGGTTAAGGTAGCACATTTCACATGTGTTTTTTACAACAATAAAAAAAAAAAGTCCCGGGATAGGGGGAATAAACTCTGTAAATATTACACAAAACAAAACAAACCCAACTGCAGGTTCATACATGTTCCCATCACCTTCACACACAGCACACAATACCAGAGAAATCTTGCTGGCTTTCCTTCCGACCTCAGACCCTATAGCATTTCAACAGGTAGCACGTTCAGTCTTGCCCTCACTAGTGACTAGAAGCCTTTCCAAAAATTCTTATTCATTCATGTGTTATTAAGGAAATACCCAGGATGTGAGAATACACCTGTATAGAAGGACCTACCTATCCACAAACTTCATAGTTTTGTTAACAAATGCCTCAAATATTCACGGAGAGAGATGAATTGATCTAAAAGGGTTCTGTTTTTTGTTTTTATCATGCTGGCTTTTTCTTTTTTCTTTGTCACTGTGGTGCAATTGACTGATGTCCTATTAATTCAGTGGACCCTCATTTCTTCACTCGTTCGTCAGGCACCAGGGTGCTGGAGACTGAAATGGGCAATGCTGGCCATTAAGGGCGAGTGTGTGGAGCCTCTGTTAACCTAAATTTCTGTTCAGCGACTTTCCATCACTTTTGCGAAAGTGAACCAAGGCGCTCTTTCCCCCTAACGCCCTGAGGAAGCTACCTAAAGAAACCTAGGGGAAGGGGGGAAAAGGCGCGCGTATACAATTGAGAGAAGGCAAATTAGACCCCTATTTCAGGTCAAAGCAGTTGTGGGGTGGGAAGAGGGAAAAAAAAAAAGTTTAGGAAGCACAAAAAGTATTTCAGTCACAGGATCAACTAAGAACCCAGAGGGCACCTTCTGGGGAATATTAAGCACAGTACTCTGTTCAGAACGTGACTGTTAAGAGTTAGTAGAGGGTGGCCCTGTAGACCCTACCACGTTACAAACATGATGTACTGACACCTTTGTTCTCACACGTTAGGCACGCACGATGCTGTAGCTCCCTTGGGTGGAATAAAGAAGCAGAGAGAATTTGTGAGCCAGCAAAAGGCTTAGAGAAACGACGGAGAATTAAAAGAAACACAGTTCTGCTTTCTTCTCCTGAGACCATTTATCAGTTACTGTAACTCGCAACCCACTCATGCCCCAGGGAAGGCTTCTCAGGGAGGCCCGGGTCACTTCACACTTTGGGGTTCTCAGTATGTTAAAATAAAAAATGAGACGCCAAAGATAGGTAACAACAAACTGTGGTACAATTTCAATGCTTACCAAGCACAACATGATGGGGGTGCCTGAGTGGCTCAGTCGGTTGAGCCTGTGACTCTCTTGATTTCAGCTCAAGTCATGATCTCACCGTTTGTGGGATCAAGCCCTATCGGGGTATGCACTGACAGTGCGGAGTCTGCTTGGGATTTTCATTCTCTCTTTCTCTCTCTCTCTCTCTCAAAAAAAATATCTATCTATATATGTATATGTATATGTATATGTATATGTATATGTATATGTATATGTATATGTATATGTATATCTAAACTGGCAGTGCCTGGGGGGCTCAATAAGTGTTGGACTTCAGCTCAGGTCATTCATTGATCTCGCGGTCCGTGAGTTCAAGCCCCGCGTCGGGCTCTGGGCTGACAGCTCAGAGTCTGGAGCCTGCTTCGGATTCTGTGTCTCCCTCTCTCTCTGCCCCTCCCCTGCTCTGTCTCTCTCTCTCTCTCTCTCTCAAAAATAAATATTTAAAGAAAGAAGGAAACTTAAAAAAAAAAAAAAAGAAGAAGAATGTGATATTTTTGAAAGAGACAGGTCATGTACAATGACCGAAGTGAACCTCATTCGGAGGTCCTCCAGCCAAAGAAATGGTTCTCTCACGGGCTTGCCTGGGACAGGCCATCCAGGAGCAACAGAGCCCTCCTCCGGGCTTCCAAACTGCATCAAGACAAATTCTTTGGGCTATAAATGCGCCCTGGGTGAAAAGCATCAAATCCAACAAAAGGGTGGCTCAGAGTAGGGTGCCTGTTCCCCCTGAAGCAGAGGCCAAGACCAGTAATAGCCCAGTTAAGGCAGAGAACACCTAAGGAACACAATACAAGAAATCAAAAGCACTGTAGCCTGGGGCCATCTGGTAAAGCAAAGAGTCTCCTTTCCAACTCCTCTGAAGATACGTGGCATGGTGGATACTTCTAATGCCCCTGCACCACCATCATCACCAGCAGCAGCCGCAGCAGCATCACCAAACCCTGAAACATACTGCTGACACAGGTGCCAGGCACTCAGTGCTTTACATACATTTGCTCATTTAATCGTTACAACGACACTGTGAGGCAAGTACTGTGTCCTCAGGAGACAGGTGAGAGACGGAGCATCTCACTCCAGATCATAGACAAGTAAGTAGCGGAGCTAGGATTTGCGCTCTGGGGGTTTGGCTGCATTAAGCCACACCCTTAGCCAGGATATTATTCCACTTTACAGCACAAACGAGGACTGAGAGCCCCATCAGGAAAAGGCTAATTACGCTTCCTAGGCTTAGGTGAAGAATGCACGTAAAGACCCAACATGGCGCATCTTAAGGAGACTCTCAGCAGGAAAGATACACGCATGCACACGTTCTCAGTTGTCACTTTGCCTGCAAAGCACAGGGACCATAAAAATGATGGTGCAATTTGAAACCGCAAAAACCCAGTCTAATAATCAGGAAAGCACGATTTCTTCCACGTCCCTTAACAAACGTACACGCCAAAAAATTAAAAACTCCTATTGCCGGTTATATGCACACAAGAAAATGAAAAACATAGTAAAATGAGTATCTATTTAGTACCTGAACTTTAAAGCACTAGAAATGAGAGCATTAAGAGGACTTTTTGGGGTTTAAAAAAAAACCGCATCAGTATTGGACAGCATTTGCTGTCTTCTCACCAATTAACTTATGATACAGAACAATCCTTTTCCCTAGGCTTTGGCAAAACGCTCAGGATCAGCTTCCAACATTTTACCCTTTGCCCTTTGGATGCCGTGAAATGTCTCGCTCAGATGTACCCTTGATGTGAGGATTTTGTTCTGTTTTATTTTTTAACTGCTGTCTCTTCCTCTGGGACATCGTCATCCTTTTCTTCACGAGCACCTTCAACCAACTTCCTCTGGCTGAACATCCAGACTGTTCTTTATGGGCACTCTACGACCTTACGTTTTTGTTGGCTTCCGTTCTCCGTAGAGGGGTCTTCCAGAAAAGACCAGTCTCATCAGCAGTCAATACGGGATGATCCTTGGAGCTTGGGTGCAAACTTCACAGCAGTCCCCCCTCGTCGGCCCCTGGCAGTGCCACTAACCCACTCTGTTCGCACCCACGTCTGAAACCTTGAAACGGGCCTTTTCTGGTAGACAAGGTTCTTCTCCAGTCTCCTCGTAATCACCATGCTTTTTCGGTGCAAAACTTCAACACTTTGGCCTGAACACTGGCCCAGTTGTTCGGGATTTCTATATATATATAAATATATATATATATGTATATTTATATTTATATTTATATTTATATATATACAATGTAAATATATAAATATATAATATAAATATATATTTATGTATAATACATAATATACAATATACAATATATACAATATAATATATATAAATAATATAAATGTATATATTTGTATATATGTATATATACATGTCTTCAAAGTAAATGTTCAAATTCAATTTAAACTGAAATACACTGTGATGACTTTAGCCTTTATTTTTATGTTCATTGGACTGTTTCCAGGCTGGTTGATAACTGAAGTTTCACGCAAGACTCCTCCAGTCTTCGCAACGATGCCACCATTTTCAAATCCAGTCACATCCAAATTCACTTTCTGTGCGTTTTTCTTCCCCCCTACACTTACGCCTTTGGAGGCCGATGCCCTCTCGTGACTATCTACTTTGGTAGAGTGTTGTGCGGGTCTACCACTGGGAAACAAGGAGGCACCGCAACCACATGCTTCACCATCTGTCCCTGGACTGAGCAACAGCCACTCGATGACCAGTCACCACCACACTTTGAAAACAGTGATGGGAACGGTCACGGACCATCATGCGGGTCTGTTACTTACTTACACAGCAAGGATCGAAGAGCCAGCTGCCAAATTTGTACTTTATATAAAGACACAGTATATCATGGCCTTCTGGTATACCCCGGTGTGTTTCCCCTCCCCAACTCCTGTGGTAGGGTCCTAACCCCCCGTGGGCCTCAGAATGTGTATGTATTTGGAGACGGGCCCTTTAAAGAGATAATTAAGGTACAAAGAGGTATTAAGGTGAGCCTGAACTCAGTACAACTGGGGTTCTCATAAGAAGAGATGTGAAGATGGTGTCCACAAGCCAAGGAGGGAGGCTGCAAAAGAAATCAACCCTGTCAACACCTCGATCATGGGCTGCTAGCCCCCTGATCTGTGAGAAACTCAATTTCTGTCCTGTAAGCCACACGGTCTGTGGTATTTTGTTCCTGCAGCCACAGCAGACTGATTCACCTGGTAACCGACCTTCGTTACTGGGGACTGAGGTTTTTTTAACTCTCCTCACGGTAATGGAAATTTGTGTGCACTGGAATGACACCAAGTGAGGGCCTCCTCAAGGAGCGGAAACATCCCTTTGGGTAAGTGACGACAGCCTTGGTCTTCTGTGCCCATCCTATAATCCAAGGGAAACTGCCCTGCCCGTAGGGCTGGCCGCCCGGCTGCTACACTCTGTGTCTGCTCTCACCTGGAGGGACCTGGAAGGTGCCATGTTCTCAGAAAGGCCGCTCTCCTAGCTTGGGTAGGGCCTGGCAAAGGGGTCTCTCCATCAACAGAAGAGCAGCCAAAGTAGTTCACTTCTCTTAGGATTCGGGACTGCCAGCGCGGAAGAGGCGTCTAGTGGGTGAGGGAGTTGAAGCTGCACGAAATGAGCAGGAGAGCCGCTGGTCCCAGGGAGGCTGTAGCTCCGTGTGCACAGGCACATACTTCTCACTGGTTAGACTTCCCCAGATACGTAAATACGGGCACGCGCAGATGCACGTATACATATACGCACAGATGCCATTAGAGTGTCTGTCACAGGGGAGTGCCTGGCCCCAGCACCACTTGAGAAGCCAACCTGTGTACCTGGACACGTACACAAGTTTCAGATTTAGGTTTGCTCAAGTTGCGCTTCGAAATAGACGTGAAGTTATTTGTCAAGGAAGACTGACTTTACTTAATTCCAGGTCAGCAAAGATGAATTTTCAAAAGAGAACCCTGAGCCCCGGTGAGCTACCCATGTTACAACACAATGGGTCATGCGGTAAGCCTTCAAACAGGTCTCACGTTAAAGCACAAACAAGAACGGAGGTAAATACGACCAGGTTTTACGAACGAACATGCTTAGCACTACTCGGGCCTTCACGGCTCTCATGGGCTCTTGGTAGGCCAAGCCAGGACTATAAGTTTTGCTGGGAATCAGTGGCCGAAATTAGGATGGGCAGTGCTGGGTAGCAGAGGAGGCAACGCCGGGAGACGGGGTCCCCTGAAACATGGTCAGTGATTTGCACGGCGCAGGCACACACAGTGACCAGCTGTACCTAGTGGTGACATTCCAGCGCAGAAAATCTCCCCTAAGGGCTATTCTAGGAACGGAGCACCTGGAAAGTGGTTTAGACGAGGCACACCTGTCCGTCACTCAATCTGAAGGAAGTGAAGAGGCTCCTTCAATCCCCCTCCACTTAAGGCCCCGCCCACAGCGGCTCCTGGCTCCTATACCAACACTCAGTGGTGTTCCCCTCGATCTTAATGCCAGTTACAACTTGTTACTGGAACTACACAATTGGACTGGAGATTGGGTAAAATGAAACACAGTTGCGAAAGGAAATAGGGCTCTAACTTCTACTGACCGCCAGGATAGTTAATGAAAGACTACGTAAAAGGGGAGTGGCTTAAAACACTTAACAGTATTGCTGAATTTGGCAAGGGCTAGACTCATCACGTGGGTAAGAGTATGCACTCTGCCTGCTTTGTAAGTATCCGGATTTGCCTTCAGGTGACGGATGGGTTCATGAACTACATGGGGCACTCCGTTCGAAATGTATACTTGACAGGTCTTACCACGTCGTGCCTCAACCCTCAATAAAGCTGAACTTGAAAAAAAAAAAAAAAACCAAGATTCTAAGGGGCACCTGGGTGGCTTAGTCGGTTGAGCGTCCGACTTCAGCTCAGGTCACGATCTCACGGTCAGTGAGTTCGAGCCCCGCGTCAGGTTCTGGGCTGACAGCTCAGAGCCTGGAGCCTGCTTTGGATTCTGTCTCTCCCTCTCTCTCTGCCCCTCCCTCACTCATGCTCTGTCTCTGTCTCTGTCTCTCTCTCTCTCTCAAAAATAAACAAACATTAAAAATAATAATAAAAAAAGAAAGAAAGAAAGATTCTAACACCCAAACTGGAAGCTCTAAGTGAAACATAATACGGTTACTCAAGCGAGAAAGACGAGTCAGTAGATTCAGAGGTAACTTCATAAATAAATAAAAATGTGATAAATACTTGTTATGTTTCCCATTAAAGGTTTCATCGACATATAAGCGACATTTTCCCAGTGTAATATTCTCATTGACGGACCAGCTACTGATAAGAGGGTGTCTGCTGTTCTCTTTTCAGAATGGGAGTCAAAAGAAAAGTCATACTACCTTGCTTGTTCTTTCCTGTCCTCCAGCCTTTTCTCCTCTGCAAGAAGTTCTAAATAGCTCAATTATGCTTTTTTTCCCCCCCTAAGCATTATGGGCTACATCCCATTGGCCAGATCTGAAATGATCCTTTCATTAGGTGACTGCCCTACTCAAGTTGCAAAGTTATCCTTAGGATTCCAATTCCAGGTCTCCCCGCCAGACTCCAGAGGTCTCCATAAGCTGATTTTACCCCATCTGACTTGCCATACTTTCCGGCAGGGAGCCGAAAGCCAGTACCTTGCCGTGGTGCACCATATTTATCCCCACCTTTGTGGTTTCTCTTACGTGTCTCACCTGGAGCGTCTCTCCTAATCCCTTGTGCCACACTTCCATGATCAACTCATTCTCTGCTCAGGACCTTCCCCAGCTGTAACGGATCATTCTGATCTTTTCCTTGTGGAGATGCCTTATGCTCTCTCCACTTCCTCTGCAGTATCGAGCACAGCACTTGGGGAAGAAAGTTAGGGAGTACATATAGAGTTGGAATACAAATGGAACTTTCATGCAGGATCCCCTGGGAAAACTGCCCTTGGGTACACACCTGTTTACTGAACACTGGTCACGAATGCCAAGGGTCTGTTCTAGACGTTTCTACGGGAATCTCCAAGGACAAAATCATAAACTCTGGCATCGAACTCTCTGTGTCTTCTCCAGTCTTCTCATTTCTCACTTTCCCCTTACTGCCAACCTCTGGAGTCACCTGTACTGTTGAATCTACGTCCTGACCACGGAGTAAAACTCCTTAGAGCCCAGGACAAGACATTGCTATGTTTCAAAAGTTGCCCAGAGCTTCCGAATCCCCATTAGTCTGGCCTCAGACCTTATTTTATTTACTTTCTCGTCCAGTGCTCCTTATTTGAAATCTCTCCTTCCTGTCACGTTACAGTCTTGGGGTTCCCTACCTTTTCTTGCCGCCTTGTTTCCCCCCTTAAGTGCAGGTACCCCAAGTTTTTCTTTGGCCTCCCCGTCCCTTTGTTCATGCTCCCGATAGTGAAATATGGCTGCCCTGGGCCCACAGCAGCCATCACTAGTATGTCTGATGCCCTCATCAGCTGCAGGTGAGAGGTCTCTTAATGACCCGTAGAGGCTTGGGGGCTGGAGAACTTCAAAACCGCTCTCCTGGGGGTGGGGGAGAGGGGGCATAAATCGTTATCTTGGAAGGCTTCGGCCTCTCCGCTTCCAAAGCAGGGCCCTTGGTGAATGTCCCTGTGCTGAACAGCCTGGACACAGACTCACAACCCTCAGTGAGGTGGGTGCTTTCTGAGCAGTCCTTTGCCACTCAAGAAGTCCGGTCCCCTATTCTGGATAGGACACCTTCTGTGGAGATCCAAACGGCCCTGACCGACTTCACTCCGGGCACTTGGCTTCAAACATTTCTCTCTCTAGCCTGGACTTGCTTTGGAGTTACCAGTTGTGGTTTCCAGTATCTTGGTCAAACATCCCGGGTAAACGTCACTGCCCTTCTCCCAAGAGCACAAACATTTCTCTCTGGATCTCTCTGTCTCTTCAAAGGGCGGCATCATTTCCCCCCCAGTTATCCAACCTCAAAACCTTTAAAATCATGACTGTCCCTCCTTACAGTCTGCCAGGCCTGCCCGTCACTGTGTGGTCTGCCCCTGAAAGAGCTCATTGCCTTCTGTTCATTCTCCTCTTGCACAGGGAGGGTCAGAGATAATGGCCTCCCTCTGGGCTTCCCTTGCCCTCTCTCCTGGGCCCTGGTTCATCCTTCACAAAGTGGACCGTTACCTTCTGCTTAAAAGGAGAAACACACATTGCTTCTCCCACTTCGGACCCTGGGTGTCTTTCTATGGAAACCAGTAAAGCCCTGGTTCCGGGGTCACGCACTGCCCCCAGGGAGTCCCCACCCCAGCTCTTCTCCTCCATTTCTAGCTCTATAAAAACACCATGCTCCTACGACACAAAGTCACAGCGGAAGGAGTCACACATTTCCACGCCTCAGTGTGGGTCAGAGCCTGGAACTCCCTCCTCCTGATCCCCCAGTCCTACGCAAATCATGCTCGTTTTTGCAGCAATGGCTAAAATGTCACTTCCTTCATAAAATCCTACCTGATCCCTTCCTTCCCTTGTACTTTTTACAATATGTTACATACACTTTTGTTCACTGTTTGTTTAGCTCTGCTTTGTAGGAGTGTTGTTCTCCAAATATGTCTGAATCGCCCAGCAGTCTGAAATCTCTTCGGGAATTAAAAAAAAAAAAAAAAAAAGGTCGCCTTAATCAAGATGTAAAGGCATTTTGATTGATGCCTTACTCACCCAAAAACGGGATCCAAAAATCTTGTTGAAAGAAAATTAAATCTTCATTCTTTATTCTTCTGCTTTCTCAAAATAGCAGGGCTTACCAACCACGTTGCAAGGCCTGGCTTAAATGACTTCTGTCCAAGGGACGCGACACAGTCATACAGTGAATTAAAAACAACCCAGGGGTGCCTGGGTGGCTCAGTCGGTTGAGCGTCCGACTTCGGCTCAGGTCATGATCTCGCGGTTCGTGGGTTCGAGCCCCGCGTTGGGCTCTGTGCTGACAGCTCAGAGCCTGGAGCCTGCTTTGGATTCTGTGTCTCCCTCCCTCTCTATCTGCCCATCCCCTGTGTGTCCTCTCTCTCTCAAAGATAAATAAACATTAAAAAAAATATATTGAAGAAGAAAATAAGCCAGACAAATGGGGCAAAAGATTTTAGGGGCTTTGTTTTCCCTGCCCCAACCCACTTCCTTTAAGGTGCCTTTATTTTACTTGTATATATTTCTTAAAACAATTTTTTTAAATATTTTTGAGAGAGAGAGAAAGAGAGAGAGAGACAGAGGGTGAGTGGGGGAGGGGCAGAGAGAGAGGGAGACACAGAATCCGAAGCAGGCTCCAGGCTCTGAGCCGTCAGCACAGAGCCCAATGAGGGGCTCGAACCCAAAAACCGCAAGATCATGACCTGAGCCGAAGTCGGATGCTTAACCGACTGAGCCACCCAGGCGCCCCAATCTTTGTTTTACTTTTACATTTCATTTATTTCTTTTCAGTCATCTCTACGCCTAATGTGGGGCTCCAACTCACAACCCCGAGATCAAGAGTCTCATGCTCTTCCGACTGAGGCAGCCAGGGATCCTGGAACTGCCTTTATTTGAACTGCGTTTACCTGTCTTGCTCTGAAGCTTCGAGAGTCAAATGGCCTAAATAAGATATCCAGCCTCACTGGCAAAAAGGAATATGCAGCCTGGAGTTAAGGTGAAGATCAGGCCTCATTAACTCAAAGGGAGAACATCGTGCGTGTCCCCACCCAACAAGATGAGGAGGGAGGCCGGGGAGAGGCCCAGGCTTCCTGCAAACAAGGCGGGGAGAGGAGCTGACCTGAGGCCATCAAAGCCCCGTGGGAGTCCCACTGCTCAGCAGAAGGAGGTCGACAAAGAAGCCCCCTCTTGAGGAGTGGGGGCAAGTCTTCCACTGATTCCATCTCAAAGGCTGTCTTGAATGTCAAGGCAAGTCAAGACAAGTCCCCGAGAGGACTTGCCTCCGGGGTCCTCGAGAGACTCACCTGTTGCTGATCTGACCTGAGCTCCTGCACCTTTTCAGGAAGCAGCTGGACTTCACAAGCCAGAAGGAGGTTGGCTCAGTGGGCAAAGGGGCTGTAAACTGGGATGTGATTTGTCTTTTGCCAAAACCCCATAGTCCCGCAGCTTTGCCCTGATGTGCATTTTCAAAATCTTTAAAAGGCAGTAAACTGAACGTCCAGCATTCATCAAACGAATCCACCTTCTGGGTACCAAATGCTCTACCTGAAAACTCTGCTCCCCCACTGTGAGGCTTAGCTCCTCATCTGTAAAATGGGAGAAATAATAGCTACTCCAAGTCTATGAGGAGATTAAAACGTGATGTGTATTTATAGCACCCAGCCTAGCACTGTCTGGAACAGAGAACGGGGAAAGGGTAGTGTCGGAACTAAAAGTCCTGAAAAGTCTATGGGAAGGAATTTGGACTAAGAATTCAGACCTGGCAGCTAAAAAGCATACAGTATTTTTTATGTCAATTACATGTCAAAAAACTCCAACAAAGCCACATCAGTCTTGGGGGATGGGGTGACACGAGCCCACTCTGCGGTAGCGAAAACAGCACCGACTCTATGACACAGGGAGGTGAAAGCAATTTTGAAAAGAGGAAATCACAGCCGGTGAAATCTGAAGTGGAGACATAAGAGGCCTGTTTACGGAGAAGCAAAAATTGCTATTCCAGTGTGGGAAGGCATGCCCCCACATATCCCGTAATGGCCTTAAAAAAAAGTCAGTCCCTTTGGCACCCGGAGCCCAGTAAAACAGGGTGTTCTTAACACTGAGTGGAAGGACATGCAAAGATTCCTAAAGACAGGCTGGGGCTTGATGGGCCTCATGGGTTGGGATTTACTCAAACTGCTACAAAAGAGCCAACGAGCAGCCTCGTAACAGGTTAAAAATAATTCGGAACGTAATGGCACCAAATTAACACCCGTCCGTGTTTTACTTGGCTCTGTCTCCAACCTGGGTACGTGAAGGTCAGTGAGATCACAGGTGCTTCTATTTTCTCTCCCTCACCTCACTCTTCTGTATTTCTCATTACGCTTTTATGACCGGGGAAAAAAGTGCCTCTCAAAAAAACGATTTTGAATTTTAGGTTAAAAAAACAAACAAACAAACTCCCAAGGGTTTGGGTGCTGATTATAAAAATGCAGAAAGATACACGGGGCGCCTGGGTGGCTCAGTCGGTTAAGCATCCGACTTCAGCTCAGGTCATGATCTCGCGGTCCGTGAGTTCGAGCCCCGCGTCGGGCTCTGGGCTGATGGCTCAGAGCCTGGAGCCTGTTTCAGATTCTGTGTCTCCCTCTCTCTCTGCCCCTCCCCTGTTCATGCTCTGTCTCTCTCTGTCTCTAAAATAAATAAACGTTAAAAAAAAAAATTAAAAAAATGCAGAAAGACACAACTAAGCAAACAGTCCATCACCAGATTCGTTTAACAGGATAACATGGTGGCAAATAAAAACCCCGAAACCGGGTTGGTAACTTCTCTTGCAGAATACGTATTTATGTCAGGGATTCCTCTGCAATGTGGACACTATAGTCTGTCGGACTCCACGGTATCTTCCCATGCCTTCCGGTAATATCCCCTGGCATTAGTGTACCGATTTTTTTTAAATGTTTTATTTATTTTTGAGAGGGAGGGGAAGCAGCGGGGGGGGTGAAGAGAGAGACAGAGTGGGACAGAGGATCCCAAGCTGGCTCCATGCTGGCAGCAGAGAGCCCAAGGTGGGGCTCGAACTCACGACCAGCGAAATCATGACCTGAGCCGAGGTCAGCCGCTCAACTGACTGAGCCACCCAGGCGCCCCAAGTACTGACTTTTTTTTTTTATTAAAATGAGCGTAAATGGATTTGGTCTTGAAAATTTGGGTGGGTGGGTGGATGAGGGGGCTTCATATGTGTCAGTGAACAAAATAAACCTATTTGGCAGCTGTGAAGCACTCGGTAGTGTGCAAGGGGTTCAAAAAAGTTCTTGATCTTGGTCTGTAGAGAATGGCAGAAGCCCCGACTGCCCGCGTGGGAAAGGTAATCCCGTATGGCAGGTACGACGCTCCCTTCACGCGCTCCACTATGCTGGCGTCCCATCCGCCCCGTCCTATCAGCACACAGACTCAGCTCACCATTCTAAATGCTACAGACAACCAGACCGTCCCAAACACTGGATCATGTATGTACTGAGTCTACTAACATGCAACAGGACCCTGTGTCAAACCTGCATTTTCAAGAGAAAGCCTTCCTGAGAATGACAGGAAACCTCTCCCCGGTGCCCCCGGTTTGAATCCCTGAGAGCAGAGTCTCAGAGTTGGAGCCAGACCAGGGTAAATCCACGTGGTTCTCCCCAGGGCCACCAAAGGCAGAGTCACATAAGGACAGGGCAGGAAAGATGGGGCATGGACTCTTCCTCATCCCTCCTGGGGAGTGAAATGATGCCTCCAAGATGTCATATAGCAAAACAATGGCAGATCTGGAACCCCCAATCTTTCCACTAAGTTATCAGAGGCAACTTGGAAAAGAGGACCACCGGCAGCCTCGATCAAGTTTTGAGGCTATCATTTTATTTTATTATATTTTTAAATTTTTTTAATGTTTATTTTTAAGAGAGAGAGAGAGAACGAAACGAGCGGGGCAGGGTCAGAGAGAGAGGGAAGCAGAATCCTAAGCAGCCTCCAGGCTCTAAGCTGTCAGCACAGAGCCTGACATGGGGCTCGAACTCATGAACTGTGAGATCATGACCTGAGCCGAAGTCAGATGCTTACCCGACTGAGCCACCCAGGCGCCCCTTGAGGATATCATTTTAAATAATCTTTAGAAAATATTCTACTGAAGGTGCAAGGGAGGGACATTTTACGAAACAACTTCCTGCGTTAGGATTATGCTTTCTACAAAGGACTATGAGCAGAGTGACCTTAAGTATTGTATTTCAGTAGGAGTGGCAGACTAAGCTTTGCCTGGAGCAAAGTTTCATGGTCCTATCTACAATTTTTCACGATTCTGACAATCCCACATTCTCCAATAGAAAACAAGAAAGGAAGCCGTGCAAAAGTCCACGGACTTAGACTTAAAATGCACATTCTCTTTTGGGGGCTTTCTTGTACAACACTAAAAATGAAAACCCAATTAATTTAGTGCCTTTTTAAAAAAAAAATTTTTTTTAACGTTTATTCCTTTTTGAAAGACAGTGCACGAGCAGGGGAGTTGCAGAGAGAGGGAGACACAGAATCTGAGGCAGGCTCCAGGCTCACAGCTGTCAGCACAGAGCCCGATGTGGGGCTCGAACTCAGTGACCACTAGATCATGACCTGAGCTGAAGTCGGAAGCGTAACCGACTGAGCCACCCGGTGCCCCTAGTGCTTTCTTTTTGCCTTTTCACTTCGAGTTAGATCAGATGTGCGAATCTGGTTTTCACCGAAAGAGAAAGAAAACAGTTCAAGCTGGAAAACGGCTGTTGCGAAATCTCTGGCAATTTCCAAGGAATAGCTGGGTTGAAGCAATGGCTGTACTTATGTAGGCATAGTTAAATGATCTTCATCAATGTGCTCTGAAATTAGAACAGAGCCTTCAAATTCTTGAGGAACTCAGGAGCACTTAGGTCAAAACTGCATGCCTTTGGAATTCTTTTAAGTGAGAAAATTTTCCAAGGAGACACAGATCACTGGACCCTAATGGGAAAGAACACCAACAATGTCTACCTTGACCCACATCAGTCAAAAGAAAAACACAACGCAGGATTCACAGAGTGTGCCGAAACGACACAAGACTGCAACCAAATCTCCCCCGAGCCCACATTTCTGGCTGGCCCACTCACGCAGTCGCAAGTATTTGCTGAGTGCTATGGGTGAAGTGCTCAGATGCTGGCATAGGGCAGTGGACCAGACAGGGGAGCGCACCGGCTTTCCTGGAGCTGAATGCCAGTGGAAAGAGACAATAAGATAACCTTGGCATGATGGCATGAAGAAAACTAGCCTAGGTCACATGACAGATCCCGGCAGGGTGAGGCTATTTCAGCTGGGGTGGTCGGGAGGGATGTCTCTGGAAAGAGACCGTCAGGGCAAGGAGACAGCCATCTGGGAAGGAGCCTTCCTGGGAGTGCAGAGGACCTGAAAGACAGCCTGGTGTGAAAGCCTTCCTGAGGGCTAGGGGAGAAGACCAGGTTCAAAGGCCAGGCAGCGGCCAGATGGCCACGCCTCCCAGACTCTGCTGAAGTGTTTTGAGTTTAACTGCACTTGCAGTAGGAGACTGGAGCGTCTTATGTGGCAGGTAGGGGGAGCTGGAGTAGGGGTAGCAGGTAGGGGGTTATGGGGGTTGGTATTTGTTGTGGAAAGTACCCTCTGACCTCTCTGGGTAGCCACCTGGACTGTTGCGAACAAAGAGGAAAAGCCATCCTCCAAAATTCCAGGAGTCTGCAAAGGTCACAGGCCCCAGCACCTAACCCCCTGCACCTCCACCTCCTTTTCTCTGCTCAAAGGTGGAGGATGTGCTGTGCTGTATTTCACCTCCACTGGGGGCCAAGCAGGGTCGGCAGAAACCCCAGGAGCACAGGCGTGGCGGTCAGAGAGGCTCGGGTCTCCCGGGGACAGCCAGGAGGTGACCTCTGTTGCCCTCCGCGAGTGGAGGGCACAGTCCGAGAAGGAGCTGCCCTTCCCTCCTGTGGAAGTCTTCTTAGGCGTGGGGGAGGGAAAATCAGAAATCACGTCCCCAGAGGCAGGACACTAAAACTCTAGCATAAAGTAGAGTGCATGTTGCCTAAACTCTGCTCATTTCTGGAACAGTTAAAAGCCCCACAAGTTAGAGCATCTCACAATCTATTTTAATCTCTATTAATTCCCATCTGTGTACACTTGGAGACCTGCTCTTGACAAGCTCTTTAAGGTGGCTAAGTGTGCACTATTATCTCTAATAGCATCTCTCAAATCTGGCTCTTAATTGCACTAATAAGGCGGGCACTGCTCCGACAGTAAGGAACAGAAACTTGACGGTTAATGCTGCTTTCCCCGCTCCAAGCCAGTGCAGTTCAACCTACTCAACGTTCAATAAATGGGCGTCGAGTTGAATTTGCTTTGAAACAGCCTCCACGCGTGGACCCGCTAATAGGAAAAGCAGAGGATGATCGTTATCAAAACCAGAGTACAAAGTAAAAGGCAAACCAGCTTCATGGGATTTGGAAGGTTGTGGAAGGGACCCTGCGAATCAAACATAAGGCAACTAACTCAACCCTGGAGGCCCGAGATCACCACAGCTGGCTGGTGGCGGGGCCAGGACCCCACAGGCCCAGTTCCTGACAGCTAGCCCCAGTGCTCTCCTCCCGCATGCACGGAGGGTTAGGGAGAAAACCCTAGAACAGACAGTTGATAGCTGAGTGTGTATAGAGTGGTGGGCTTGAGGTGAACAAGCCTGTAGGCCAATCACACAACATATTCAGCAAGTAAACATTCTGTCCTCCTTAATTCCATTGAGTGGGGATAGGGACATCTCTACGCGCCCCCTTTCCCTTTCTCCTGGCACCCCAAACCGTGTATTCAAGATACGCAACAGAAGTATTTTTGTTTCCTCTTTTACTATTACCTATCAGGTTTACTCTGAAATTAGTGAATACTTTTTCGTAATAGCTTATTTGTTTTTAGAATCCTTCTTATATGAACCAGGTTCTCTATGTTATGCATTGAAACCTCGGAAAACCCTATGAAGAACATGCGATTATTTTCCTTGTTTTATAGCAAAGCTACGAGAGGTTACACTAGGCACCCCGGGTCACAGGCTAATTACCAATCAATGGAGCTGGGATTTGAACCCTGGCCCATCATATTCCAAGGCTTACTTTAAAAAAAAAATTTTTTTTAAATGCTTATTTATATTTGAAAGAGAGAGACAGAGACAGAGTGCAAGCTGGGGAGAGGCAGAGAAGAGAGGGAGACACAGAATCTGAAGCAGGTTCCAGGCTCTGAGCTGTCAGCACAAAGCCTGATGTGGGTCTTGAACCCGTATCTGTGAGATCATGACTTGAACCGAAGTCAGACACCAAACCGACTGAGCCACCGAGGCATCCCCCAAGGCTTATGTTGTTGACCACCATCCTAAACTCCCCAGGTAGACAGCCACCAAAAGGGACAGCTGTGACACCCACCAAGACAGAGGCACAGTGACGGTAAAGTTATCAGCCCTGTCTCTAACTTCCGGATACCCTCCCCCACCTCCACCCCATGAATGACGTCATTTCAAAACCTATACCTGTATCAAAACATCACATCTCACACCTTAGATATATATACTTTTACTTGTCAAAGACAAAAATTCTTTCAAGAAGATCTTTGTGCAGCTTTACTGATCGAAAAAAAAAGAAGTAAAAAGGAGTGTAGGACAGACACCAAATCTTGATTCAAAAAAAACAGGCGTATATCTAAAACCATCTATTTGTCTGCAGGAGTCGGCTCCACGTAAAGATAAGACGAACTCATTGGGGCTTGTTAATATCAGTAAGCCCCATCCCATTTCTCATGGTTACTTTCCATGCCTGAGCTCTGCTTCAGAGCCCAATCCCTGTTTCAAAGGTTAAAACTTGAAACCAGAAATTCCACCCATCACAGTTTCAAAAACTGAGCAACACAAGTCTCTCTTGCTTCTCCACCTGTAATATTTATTCTAGTTGGTCCTTTGAGGGCTATTTCTTCTACTGAATTTTGACAAAAGGGAACAACATACTGAGTAAGGTCCAATGGCTGTGAAAATAATCTAGCCAGTGGATTTAAGAGTAAAATAAAAAGTGTAGAAAAGTGACCGAAATGCTTTTACTATTGTCAAATATTTCCCCAAACAACTCAAGTCCTTGCCATTAATCAGTTCAGGACTTCCTTCCTAAGGTACTGCAGAGCGTGAAATTTGGCAAAACCCAAATCTATTTTCTAGGGCCTTAGCTCTCCCTTGTGTATAAAAGCGGAAATGCAGCTTGCTAGAAATTTTGCCCCAGTAGATCTGACGACCCAATTTTAGAAGCTAAAAATGCCATTTGAAAAAGGAAAAGAAATATCAATTTTTATATCTTATAGCAAAAAAACAAAGATTGCCCAAAGTGACAAAACAAAAGAGAAGCAGGAACAGATTAAAGGCATCGGGCACATTACACTTTCAATGAAGAATCCAAGAAATCAAAAACAAACACACAGAGAAAACCTTGTCAGTATAAGATATTTTAGGAAAAAGTACATCTCCCAGAATCACAGATGCTCTTGACTGTGATTACAACTAGGATTTTTCAGCCCCTGTCTCTGATTTCAGGCTGGATCGTACTTTTAATCCAGCCCAAATGCAAGACACTTTATCCTGTTTCAAAGGTTTCTAGAGAGAAACCACCTCTTTGGATAGGTGAGAAGACAATTTTGCTATTTTTCACTGTGTATGTCAATAGAATTTCAAATATATTATTTGAAATACCAATCTCTTTAAACCTTCTTGGTACCTTTTCCAGTCCTTTGGGACCACCTCTCCATGGATTTCTCTGCCTCCTTCCCAGGTAGGGTTTGGCACAGGCTGTTGGTGATGGAAAGCCACTCAAGGGATCTTAGCGTGTATTTGCAACCTGGTGTTTCATAGCTTTATAAGGCACACAGGTACATTCCCTTGAGAAGGGTCTCATTTTACTTCCTGATTGCCCCCTACTACTGTATATTTTAAGACTTTGTTACTGTTTTCTCCACTTTGAGCTGTGGGAAGGAGAAACCCCAACAATCTTCCTTTCAGTGTGGTCAGGAGACAGGACCACGAAGCACAGAAATCATGGGGAGGCTTGAGCTTTTAGATGGTGACAGACTAGTTGAGGAAAAAGAGGGTTTTCTCTGTGCTGCCCTTCCTGGAGGCCCCTCTCGAAACCCTAACACTTCTAAAAATAGCTGAATCTATCCCTAGATTCAACGATGTGAGAAAGCGGGTTTTACTGCTATCATTCACGTAACATCGTTAGGGGCCCCCAACTAACAGGGCATTGCAAAAACACAGAGGTACCTTCCTTCATCACCAGGAGCTTATACAGCAGGCCAAAACAAACAAACAAACAAACAAACAAAACGCAAAAAAACAAGCATCTTAATACTCATACATGTGGACCACACAGACAGCCACCAGCAGTTAAGAAGGACCTTTCCAAATCACAGTTTGGAGACATCACATCCATTGTGAAACAAAAGCATACTCTTCAAAGTTTGTTCCCTCTACCCGGCTGGCAATTAAATAGTATACAGAGCACATAATTTAGTTCGCATTCCAATTATCTTCAAGTGCTGTAGGGTATAAATCACTCACTCGGCAATTAAATAAATTCTGGGGTGTCACGAAATGTTTTAAGGAAGGGAAGGGTTCTGAAGTTGGTGGCGGGACCAAAGGTTCAGGAAGAATGGGAAAAACCAAGGGCTCCAGAATTCACCCTCAGTCCAGCTTTTAGCTTTGCAATCACCCCAGTTTTACTGACCTCCCGCCTCAAGAATGACTACGACAACTAGAGATGTCCCAGACAGGGCACACACGCCAGGAGGTGAACCGAAAAACCTGTCCCCCTGGGCTCATCAGGGACATCTGCCCGTTTAGGCCGATGGGATGCCCGCTCTCACACAGAAAGAAACAAAGGTATTTTTTCCGAGAAGTCATCCACACGAGCCGGTCACTGTGTATGCGCAAACACACACACGCACACATACACACACAGTACGTGGTGTCACAGTGTTGTCACCTGGGGTACACCATGGGAAAAGCTGTAAAATGCTAATGGAGATAGTGTTTTTAAACCCACGTTCATATTCTCTTTTACGCCTTCGAAAGGCACCATTCCCTGTTGAGGGGAGTCACCCACTGTCTTCGGAAGGATTAGGAAAAAGTTGGTACACAAAGAAAAACAAAACCCAAATGATAACCAGTGACTTCCAAAAACGGATTTGTGAGCCCACCATCAGAGCGGCAGACTAAATCAGGGTTTGTTGAGGGAAGGGAGGGTCTCCTCAGTTCCAAAGGCTCTTTGCAACCAAGAGCTACCCTTGTGGACAGGGATCCGCAGAACTGCCAGGAGTCATAGTGTTGAACCCCGGGCCGGGCCACACGTGGATGCGAAGTTGCTACATATAGGGCAGGAAGGCAGGGCACAGTGCCTTCTTTCTTGGCCACAGAGGGAGTAAAGAGGAAGAGAGGCAAAAGGTCAGGCCTGAGGATATTGCCACCTGTTGTATAATAATTTATCTGGTCTTTGTCCTGGGTTGCTGGCATAGAGCTTTTAAAACCCTTGGAATTTCCTGAGTGGCAGTGGTGCCTTTGTTATGCTAATGAGGTGACCCAGGGAGGGCCCCCAGAGGGCTTCTGGATGGGGGCTGTCACCAGAAGGACCAACCACCCGATTAGATGGTGGGGCTGTTGAGTGGGCCCAGCCTGGGAGGGGTGGGGGACCAGAGAGGGAGTCCAATCACCCAGCTGATGATTTTAATTATTCGTGCCTATGTAGTAATGAGCCCCCGACAAAAACTCTGGACCCTGCAGCTCAGTGGAGCTTCCCAGTTGGTGAACGCACTGATGTGCCAGACGGGCGATGTGTCCTGATCCAAAGAGGAGAGGGCAGGGGAACTCGGTGTCCCCTTCTCAGACCTCATCCAATGTGTCTCTTCATTTGCTGGATTCGCTGGTCCTTCTGACCTGGGGCTTCCGTAACAAAACTAATCACAAAGTAGTGCTTTTCTGAGTTCCGTTAATCATCAGAGCAAATTACTGAACCAGTGGGGGTCATGAGAACCCCTGAAGTTATAGACGGTCAGTCAGAAGAAAGTGCAGGTGGCCTGGGGTCCCCCAAAATGTGGCTGCTGGGAGAAGGAGGCACCGTCTTGTTGGGGGCTGAGCCCTTTAGCTTGTGGGGTCTGTGCCAATGCTGCGTAGTTGGTTCCAGACATGAACCCAGTTGGGGTTGAAATGGAATACTCACCCGCAAGGGTCCAAACTTGGTGTGCCTGTGGGATGGGTGCAAGGGGCACGAGGAATGAGGTCCTAAAAGTGCCAGATTTTTCTGTGATGCTAATATAGCGCACACTTGAGGATGCTCGCCTCACAAGCTCCTTCTGAGGCTCTGGGAGGGTCCCTCACTAGGTGTTCACAGGGTCAGATTCAATATGCACAAGTGACATGTTTTTGTCTCACTTGTATTTTTTTTTAATTCATTATTTTTTTACTGGTTTTTTTTTTTTTTTTTTTTTTTTATTGAGAGAGAGAGAGAGAGAGAGAGAGCAAGCAAGCAGGGGAGGGGCAGAGAGAGAGGGAGACACAGAATCCAAAGCAGGCTCCAAGCTGTCAGCACAGAGCTTGATGCAGGGCTCGAACCCATGAATCAGAGATCATGACCTGAGTCGACATCGGATGCTCAACTGACTGAGCTATCCCGGTGTCCCAATTGTCTCGCTTATTTTGAAAAGCTCCCTCACCCACCCACCCATCAGATTCTAGAAGCTTCAGTCTTGACAACCCTTTGGAAGTGACTGTGTCATTGTTGAGAAATGGGGCTAGACCGTCTCCCTGTTCTAGCACGGCGCGAAGAAAGCAGCCAAGACTTTGGCGATTCTCAGGCTGGGCACGAAAGAGCTGAGGGGCACTCTGGCAACACCGGAGGGGGTGGGGTCCTCATGAGACTTCAGAGTGCAGGAGCTGGGAATGGAGTCAGGACCCCAGACTTCAACAGCACAGATCATGGCCATCTCCCAGAGGATGAGATGGGAACCAAGGGCACGTCAGGGCGTCGAGGGATGGGGTGGCCCGGCAGCCCGGCACTGACCCCGGCAGACAGAACCGGGGCACCGGCCCCCAAGGCCATGATGAAACACCCACTTCTGCCTTTTTCCACATGCCACTTGAGAAGGTACGTGGGACAGCAGCCCCCAGGAAGAGGAGAGAAACAGCCCATGGGGTGCATGCCTGTTGACCTGACTACCCCAAAAAGATGAGTTAACTCGAGATTGGCTAAACCCCCAAGGAAATCGAAGTCTCCCTCAATGGAAACAGGGATTTCAGAACAACTTTACAAAAACGTTTGTTTCTTTTTTTAACTGAGCTGTGTTTGAAATTGTGAACCTTCTCATTTAAAACAACATTGTGGATACAGAAAAATTTTAAAGCCTTCCAACTAAACAGATTGTCTAAAGGTCACTGTGGGAATTTTTAGCATAATATGATTATAAAATAAAACCTGTTTGTGATAAAACCGTAATAAAATTTTCAAAGAAAGTGGCCATATCACTTAAATTTAACCTAAGTGTTCTGAGGCAGAGACTGCTAGCTAGTCACCAAAATCCTGGGCTGGCGGCCAGGCCACATTTCCCAGTCTCCCTCAGAGCTGGTGCGGCCACACCACCGACCTCCCGCCGACAGAATCCGACCAGAAATGGATTCAGGCCTGGCCCGACTGAACCCCACACCCACCACTCTGTGCTGTCTCCCCCAATTCCAGCTCACTGGGGTGCAGATTAACGAGCTGCCAGAACGCTCGGTCAGCCTAGATCCTTGAACAAGCCCGGGCTCACCTCGGGCTTTTATGTGAGGGATAACATCCTACTTAGTTTTCTGGATAGGCCCATGAATGCGGGGTGGTGAGTGAGCATGACCTTAGGCTCTATTCTTGCACATCAATCTGGTGCTGATTCAAGGTGGCACTCCGTGGGCGCTTACTATTTGCACGTGGAGCTCCTACGTTGTAGCAAGATATCCACCTTACCCACTAGGAGCCGAGCAGGCATGTCGGCAGCTAGCAAGAACGCGAGGAAACTGGACTGCAACTGTGACGAAAGAACAGGCAAAGGCATGTGACAGCACAGGGGAAAGTTCATTTGTGAAGGCGCCACAGATATGGTGGCCAGGGGAGCTGGGCCCTGAAGGATGAGAAAGCTTCTGAAGAAAGGACAGGGGCGGAGGTGGGACAGTTCGCTCCAGACTGAGGAGACAGAATCCAAGCCGGTGAGAAGCAGCTACAAGGGAAGAGGACTCTGTTCAAAGAGAGGGGAAGAGCTAACAATCGGGGTTGACCATGAACTGGAGGCACTATGCAGACAAAAAGGCAGAGCGATTCCTTGAGGGGTGGCCAGCCTCCTGGCACAGGGACGGCGGAGAATGCGGTTCCAGCACGGGATGGGTAGCTGCTCCATTCAGCGGCCTTCCAGCTCCGGGATCTACGTATCTCCGGTGCCTCTGCCAAGCAGGCTTTGTACAACATTGCCAGAAGAAAGAAGAGTTATTTTAGCCCTGTTTCAGCGTTGCTTACACGACGGTCTTCGCCACATTCCCTTTCAAGGCTGTGTTGGCTGGGATGGGACCATTCAGTGCGTTCGATCCTAAGCCAGTAGAGAACATCCCTTCACGACGAGGCTCGGGAAAACCCCTTGAATATGATGTTATTATCGGAAGAACTTAGTAGGCTGATATTAACCAGGACTGCTGCTGGGGACCAAGAAAATAGAGAACAGGAAGTATCTGTTTCGAATGTGGAGGCCGTGGGACAACACCGCGTGAATTGCGTGTGCTGGCTGACAGCAAGTTACTAGCTCCTACCACCAATTATGGACATACGACTTTCAGAAGAATGGTTCACACAAAGACATATTACAACACAGCTGTGCGGAGAGCACTTTTGTCTTTCCTGGGTGACTTTTTATCTCGCAAGACACCTCGGCCTGAGCATCATAAACGTGAATTTCACAGTGTAGTTTTGAAAAGCAAACTAGTTTTCCACTTTTAGACGTCTATGTTATAGGTCAAAGAAAGTCTACCGGAGCACTAGAAAGAGAAATACTATTCTAACATCACAGTAAATGAGTCAATTTCCACTTTCTGCATACAGAGTTATAATTTCATTTCACAACTCTTTCTGAGTTTCTACTATGCGCTCGGCACTGTGTTATTCATTAGTGATATAAACGGAATGAAAAAGAAAAAATGGGGTCTTCTAAACTTGAAAACTTCCTAAGATCCACAATGTTATCTTTTTGTAAGAGCATTTCCAGATGATTATTTTATTTATTTATTTATTTATTTATTTATTTATTTATTTGAGAGAGAGAGAGAGAGAGAGAGAGAGAGAGAGAGAGAGAGAGAGAGAATCTTAAGCAGGCTCCACACTCAGCATGGAGCTGGCAACGGGGTTCATTCTCACGACAATGGGATCATGACCTGAGCCAAAATCAAGAGTAGGACACTCAACAGATGGAACCACCCATGTGCCCCCGGCCAATGATTATTTTAAAAAATGGTAAGTTCGGCTACATTCTTGCCCCAATAAACAAGGTTATTTTGCTTGTCACATCTCGAGATTCTACATATAAAGAATGACTTTCAGTGTTGCCCTGGGCTGTTATCTCATCTCCTGTAACAGGACTCCAGATACTTAATTTAGTGCTTACATAAAAGGGAAAGGGAAGAGAATTTTCCTGAGCTCAGAAATGATTGTTAAACAAACACAGAACTCTTCACATTATAGAATGGATCTTAATTAAACAGCTCCCGCCTCACAACAGCGAAACAAAAGAAACCCATAAAGCCATGTTCCGGGGCCACTGGAATGTTCGGATATGACAGTAAAACAGCCACACAGGAAGTTACATTTCATACGCCATCATTCAGCCATAAATATGAGCAGTGCCTTCTTAGTCTCTTTCTTTTTCAGTCCTTTCAAAATTCAGGTCACGTCTCTCTCATCGTACAGCATCCTGAGTAAATCACATCTCAAGTGGTGACAAGACCTGTCTGCCTTTGATATCCAATCTCAAAATACTTCCCAATCGCCTTTCTACCCACCTACCTTACTTATGTCCTAGGTCCTAAAAGCCATGTTTTACAAAGCTTGGGAACTGCATTCCCTTTCGATAAAATGAACAACTCACAACAACAGCTTCTATTTTGTTTGGTTTTCGCCCAACTGTGCTGACTCTTTCCAGCCCACATTTACTGGTCCTGCCTGGAACGTGGATCCCAGTTTGTTGTCAAGGCAGGTACTGAGTCTGCTCCCTGTGAGAGAAAGCAGGGCTAAACCTTCAAATGGAAGATTCCCACCGGCCTTGGCATTCGCACCATGTCATTCCTAGGTGCACTGTGGTATTTCTCTGCTCCCCAGGCAACATTCTGAGATTTCCTTCCCTAGCCAAAATGAGAAATCAACATTTTCCAAAGTGGGGCGGGGAGAGCCCCAAACGACAGAATAACACTTCCAAACATCAGTGACCCTGAGTCTGTGTTTGCGACGGGACAGATCAGATTAGCCGAAACTGAGCACGTCAATGCTTCAGCACTCACAGATTCTTATTTCTGGCCAGCTGTGTGATCCTGTATAGTCACTGAACCTCTCTGGGCCACAACCACTTTGTCTATAAAACCAAGAGAATACCAAGAGACCTTCCAGCTCTAAGTTCTTTGGGCCACAACAACTGCTTTGTAAAACCAAGAGACTCCAAAGACACCTCCCAGCTCGCATTTCTTTGGGTCTGGGAAATTAACAACGCGGTTAGAAAATGCCACTGTCTCTGGACTGACTCTGCAGACCTTGGAAAAGTAAAACTCGGATTAAAGACCATGAAATTGAGGGGGAACAATTAAAAGATCTCTAAGGCCCCTTTCCACATTTTGATTCTAACTCCGAGAGTGAGGCTTGGCCGGGCAATTGGCCATAAAACATTAGCGGGTCTCATTGCTTCCAATGGCCAATTCGGCTCTAGCAAAACATTCTTCATCATGTTTCCAGGCACTGCCTTGAAATGTAAAGCGTCCAAGGCAACAGCAGAACGACTTGCCCTATGCTCTGCTTTCACTGGCAACTCGCCCCTGGGTCCCCGATTTCTCAAGCCAACGAGAGCATCCACCTGGCAAGAACAGGTAAGAAAGCCACACCTACCCTCAGCCACTGCTTCTCCGTGAGGGCGTCGCTGTAGTCCACGTCCCGGCGCTGGCGAGAACCCCTACCAAATATTTTCTCCTCCTCTTCCTCACATGTGAGCCGTTCAACTTCGGCATCATCCTTAATAATCCAGGAGGGCAGCTCATCTTCCTCCATCAAGCGGGGCTTACGCTTTGGGTTCCTGGCATCTTCCCTCCGTCGGTCCATGTCCATGCGCTGCAGGTAGTAAACAGAAGTGTCACCAATGGGAAAGGGGGACTCTGTCCACTACCGATGTCACAGCACACAGAACTTTCACGAAGGGCACCTGCGTGGCTCAGTCGGATAAACGTCCGACTCTGGCTCAGGTCATGATCTCACAGTTCACGAGTTCGAGCCCCGTGTTGGGCTCTGTGCTGACAGCTCAGAGCCTGGAGCCTGCTTCGGATTCTGTGTCTCCTCTCTCCACCCCTTCCTCACTTATGCTCTGTGTGTGTGTCTCTCTCAAAATAAATTAAATAACACTAAAAAAACAAAACAAAAACAAAAACAACTTTCACGAGTCTCCTCCTATGGCTTCAGGGCCCCTTTCTGCTTTTCCCATAGAGTCTCTCTATCCTGGTTTACTTGTTCCGGTTCCTTCCTCACACACACTGTCCCACCAGAGATTCTGCAAGGTGAAATCTCCTCCCTCCCTCCGTACCCCATCTTTGAAATTCACGCATGTAAAATATGCTCTTTACAAATTCCTTTACTTCACCTGGGTGTGTGCAAAAGCTACCCCTTAAAACAGTGAGAAAATTCCAATTGGGGGTATATTTAAAAAATATGAGCCCCAGAAATACAATTTGCTGCTGCCCTCGCATGAAAGTACTCTCTGAGCATATACAAGAGAAGCTTCATTAAGAAAACTTCCTTTGCCTCAGTAGGGCTCATGCTTTTAATTAAACAGAGAAAAAAAAAAGTCAGCGACCCAAGTTTTGCTGCAGACTGGCTCACCCTTGGACTCGGACATGTGGGCACATAAATGGCTTGATTAGTCATTCGGCCATGAATGTATTGGATTTTCGGCACACCACAGGTTCCGTGAGAGGAATGTCCTTCGACGCTTTAGCTTTTAAAAAGTTTAGCTCTTATGAAAATATTACAACGCCAGAGAAAAACCTCAGATGTAATGTCACCTCAACGGATCAAGTTTTAAGTAAAGTGTCTCCCTTTCATATATTTTCATAGCCTTTGAATGCCTACTTCTCCACCTCTTGCTTTCTTTTTTAAAAACCCAGTGCACCTGGGTAAATTAAGTACTACATTCTGGGCTTTAACCTATAACTAAACAATCTGAGAGCTAAAAGAAAAAAAAAGTAAATAAGACCTACACGGAATTGCTGCTTATGTTATACACACACACACACACACACACATATATATGTATATGTATGTATGTATGTATATGTATATATGTATATATATATATACGTATGTATGTGTGTGTGTCTGTGTGTGTGTATGTATATGGGTAGCTAGATGTGCTATTTCTACAATCAAATAGACCATTAACTATTCAATGATTTACCTTTCCCCCTTCTTCCTTCAGTTCTACTGTCCTGA
The DNA here is from genome assembly GCF_027475565.1 of Acinonyx jubatus. Classification (NCBI taxonomy): domain Eukaryota; kingdom Metazoa; phylum Chordata; class Mammalia; order Carnivora; family Felidae; genus Acinonyx; species Acinonyx jubatus. The sequence continues at coordinate 84,007,175 of NC_069391.1, read as the reverse complement.
AACAGGAATTCAACATAACTTTTTCTTAACAACTGAAACTGGTAACAAAATAGAAATGAAATTTCTATTCAAATCCAAACTTGACCTCTAGAATCGACACAAAAATTAAAGTTCAAAGTCCCTTCACCTACGCTTAAACATTTTTGGAAATTATTATATTCCCGGGGTTGGGGCAGGCTTGCGGCACGGGGGAGCCCCACTGGTAGATAAATGTGGCCGTCCTGTTCTGTCATGTGCTATAGTTAGCTGGAGAGGCTGTCCTTAATCCTGACTCCTAATGTTCTGGTATCAGAAATGGGACCCACCAAACTTGCCTTGTTAGAACACAGAATGCCTTGCTAATAATACAGTCTACAGAGGGGCTTCTCAAAGGGACCTCCTAGTAACAGTATTTTAGAATGCTAATGGAAAAAAAAATTTTTTTTTGGTGAATGCATTCCACTGTGGTGACAAAATACTGCCACATCCACTTCTGATTACATCACCACCATCACTTTTATACCGATATACCTATATATGACTTATCCCATGCATTTGTCCACAAGTGGGAAAATAAATCTTTTCTGACATAAAAATTTTAAAAATTGGTATTAAAAAAAGTAAAGTGATAGAAAATCTGATATAAAAACTAAATTGCATTTGTTTTTTATTTTTCGTTTATGAAGGGGTGATGCACTTTTTAAAAAAAAGTTTATTTATTTACTTATTTTGAGAAAGGGAGTACATGTGAGCCAGGCAGGGGCAGAGAGAGAGGAGAGAGAGAATCTCAAGCAGGCTCTGCACCATCAGCACAGAGCCTGTCGTGGGGCTTGAACTCACAAACCATGAGATCATGACTGGAGCTGAAATCGAGAGTCAGATGCTTAACCAATTGAGCCACCCAGGTGCCCCGGGTTGATGCACTTTTTAATAAGCTTAAAGTTCTGATGCTTGCCATCTCTTCCCAAAGATTTCTACTTGCAGAAGACACGTACAAAGATGTGAAGTTGATATTCAAGCATGTCTAATTTACTATTTAGGTACTACATGAATGTATTTGTTTTACGATGCATTCATGATAATAAAAGTTGTGCTAACAACTACAATGATTTTTAAAAAGCACTTCTTAAAGCTTCATGTTTGTATGCCGTTGAAATATTTCACATTTGTATCTTGATGTGGCAAAGGTCTTTTTAGGTAAAATTCATTGTTAATCAGTGGGAAGGATCACTGTTTCTGAAGTTCTGTTTTTAGGAGAAAACAAGAAAAATATTTAAAAGAAAGGTTTCATTTTAAAGAGACTAGCTTATCTGCTTAATGTGCGTTATTTAACTACAGTGTCCGTGATAAATAAAATGATAACCTTATATTAATTTTTACATAGAGAACCAACTTTTCAAATAATAAGGGATAAAAAGGTTAAATATTTGAAATCCAAATCTAGCTTGCATTGCATTCTTGTGTCTCACTGAACTTTCTCATCAGGAGTAGCTGGCAGGGAATCAAATGTGATTTCCTGCCCCCTGGTGGAGGTGCTAATGCATACAGAATGGGACAAAGGCAGCCCGCTGCTTGGATTTAAAAAAACAAACAAACAAACAAACAAACCAAACCAAAACTTTGTATCATCTAAAAATGAGAAGGCAACCATTAACAAGCAGAACATTCCCCAAATCAAAATGCCTACAAAACAGTGTTCCCTAGCCAGCCAGCTTCATTTGTTCTAAGCCTCCTCTTTGCGTGATACAATATTCCCAAATTAAAAGAAAGCTGGGCCTTGGCCAGACATTTCTTTTTTTTTTTTTTTTTTCCCCCTGAAGCTTTCACTTTTTACAAATATCCAGCCCAAAAGTCAGAAAAGAGATGTACTCTTTTCCCCTCACTTCGGGGCTGCTGATGCAAAAATCTCCATCTCTGGGCCTAATCTAATTTGTATAATGACAGGCAGCTTATCCTTTCCCGGGCCTCAAGAGTATCTGCGGCTGTAGCACTGCTGAATTATTGCCAATCAGGAAGCAGCCAGGGAAGCTGAGGGCCTCTGGCCCTGGTGATCCCCAGTAATCTACATTTTAATAAGTTCATCAAGGAGAGAAAAGATGTCTGTTTCCTATGTGTACCTCTAATGTCCCCAAGGAGAGCACCAGTCTATAAGGGTGACCAACAGTCGGGGCCCAGAAATTTAGGTCTGAGGAACACCCTGCATTGGCCATGCTGTCACATGACTGTGTTGCATCATTTCTAGCCAAAAATGCCTTTCCTAAGGAGGGTGGTTCACTTAGGAACGGGGTGGGGCGGGCAAAGTGCTCATCCCAGGTTAGGAGCTATTCCCACAGCTCCCTAAAACTTCCCTGAGGAAGAATTAAATGTCTTTTATCTCGAATCTTTATGTGTGGACACAACCGTCGTTCCCTAGTCAAAAATTGCAAAAAATAACGTAAGCCTCCACACAGCTGGAGCTCTCTTCTCAGACTGTCTGGGCTAAAAAGACAGAGGATGCAAATCCTGTGGGTCACATCTGGCCCAGAGTCCTGTTTCATTTGGCCTGCAGTAGGAGATCATAATAAAAACAAAACTGAATTTAGCTGCAAACATTTTGAAATCCAGAGATTGCCCATGAAAAAAACCTAGATTTCCAGCTTCTCTTGGAAATTTGGAATTCCTGGATACCTGGGGCCTTGCGGCTCTGTCCCCCTTAGACAAAGCAGCTCTGGTTTACCACCACCACCCACCCACCCCCATCCACTTGTTTCACTCCTGCAAAATGCCTGACACCTTGAGGACATTCAAACTGGGGGCCTTGGACTTGGGGGCCGTGCAGCATGACCGCATCACAGTTCACATTTCCTTACTCATTCCGCCATCAGACTAAATGTCCAAAAGATCGGAATGATTGATGGTACTGGAAGGAGCCTTGCAACTTCACAGGTCCTGATCCACACTGATATCTTCACGGGGCTTAAAATGTTGCAAACGCTGCCATTCGTTGACTCAAGATTTGCTAAGCAAGTACTATGTGCCAGAAACTGTTCTGACCATTGGGCCGCAGAGTAGATGAAAGAGGTCCAGCGCATGCCTGAAGAATGCAGCAAAATAGCACTTCTGAGGGCCTCCTTCACAACCGGAGGGGCTTGCTTCCGCACGTACTGACCCTGGGGCGGGCCACACACGTAAATCAAGTGCAGATTTCAGCAAAATCGCACGTGACTATGTAGTTTGGAACGTCAAGGTTGAAACCATGGCTGTTAATTCCTTAAATGTCAAGGTTCTTTCCTATCTGCCCAGATCAGCGAAATCCAACCAATTCCGATCTTTCAGCGAAGGCTACGCCTTGATGTGCATCTGGAAGGCTCCTGCTGGCTTAAGCCAGGCTCTCTTCAACAGGAAGGAGACACACGACCCATGTTGTTTGGTTGGGGAGCATATCTGCTTTGATCCAGTAAGAAGACAGAAGACAGCGAGGGAATGATTGTAAACTACCTACAGGAGTAGGGCAGGTTCCCAGAATGATGCTGGCCTTGAATTACAATGAGTTGGGATTGGGGCTGGGGGGCCAGGGGCAGGGATCTGGGGCAAAGCCGTAGCCTACATGGCCTGTCCATCCGGAAGGTGCGGCTGCCACTAAGCCCTGGCCAACTGTTTCCACACAGAGACGTGGGCCTGGTGCTGCCCACCCTCATTTTTCAAGAGAAGCCAAAAATCAGGATTCTTTTTATGTTGGCAACAAATTTGAAATTTTAAAAAACACCACGTGGGCCCAACAAAATATGTCTGCAGGCTAAATTCAGCCAGTCTGCAGCCTCTGAACTGAAAGGCCCAGGCTCTCCGTAAAGGAAGTTCTGCCAGGGCACGCAGGCTCCAGACATCGCGCGTTAACAGAAAAAGGTGCACGATTTTCTATGGTATTACCATAAAAAGATCAAATTCTTCCTCTCGTCGAGCAATCATTTGGTTCAGGGTCTCATCGTCAGGCACTTCATCTTCTTCCTGGGGTTAAGAACAGAATGATTTAACAGGCTTTAGGGGAAAGTTTGGACAATCAGGGTGAGGTATGAAAGAGTAAAGTGGATCTGTCCTGTAGACCACAGGGATTCATTTCTCAAGCCCCAAAGAAAAGAGAAGGGTCACTGGGGGTAGTATTTGCCATCATTATTTCGCAAGCTACTCAAACCAATCTTCCCCGAGCAAAATCTGTTTAGGAAGGACACATGGTACACTATGAAAAGTACTGTGTGTGTGTGTGTGTGTGTGTGTGTGTGTGCATGTGTGTGTGTGTGGGGGGGGTTTGGGGTTTTTTTGGTGCAGGGCGGGGGGGGGGTGGTGGTAGTGTGTATCTTGATTCCATTACTTTTGAAACAAGTTACTTAACGTCTCCCCTGCTTCAATGACCTCATCTGTAAAATGGGCGTGACATTTAGTTCACAGTCAAGTTGTAAGGAAACGTAAGGGAAAAAGTGCCTGACATAAATCCTTTTAATTCTATTAAGCCGCATATAAGTGCTGATTTTCAAAACCTTATGAAACCCACCAATATGTGAAAGTTTGTGACTAGGCAGAGAACAAGGCCATAAAAATCGTACAGATAGGTCAAATACAGAGCCTTTAAGATGGGTTTAATCAGTGTGTTTCAGTGGGAATTATTATGCTAACAGTTAAAGTTCTGGATGGGTGCATAAGGGGGAACAGTTTCGTTTTATGTGATATTAGACCAAAGCACATGATCTCTCTGCAAACTCCTCAGAAACCAAGTTCTCAAGTTTTCTAGAAATGCTATGACTTCCACACTTTACAAAAAAACAAAAAAAATCTAAAAGTTGGGCATATACTATAGAACTTACCTTCCAAAATTATTTTTATCATATGCTGACTGAGTGTGTTAAGAATCAAATGGGGGGATTGCAGGGTATGGGCAGAAGGAGGAAAAGAGGAAAACCCACAACTTCAAATATCCAGTTTCCCAAATTATATGTGCAAAAACGAGGCACCTTGTTCTAGAAAGAGTATGAGTGTCCTAGCAGCTTCAATGACTATGGTTCTTCCCAAGATAATGTCTTATGCACTGTGTTAGAAGTGAATGCATTTCCATAGGCAAATATCTAATGACTCAAGATAATAATTCCTCGTAAAAAGCTTTCTGTTCTAGTTCGCCTCTAACCTGATTAAAGTAAATTTGTCTCAATATTGCATTTCATTTGACAAAGACCAAGCCTATCTGGCAGCGGGCTGATACTTCATCGTACGAAGAATTTGGTTAACATATCCTTTGGTGAAAAGGTGCCCTGGTTTGCTCACTACCTAGAACCCCATATTATCCACTCTCTGCCTACACAATGGGGGGCTTGCACATCCCCACACGTAAGGTGAAAAGATTCTCTTGTAAACTGGCAAGAAGCCTGCCTGCAAGGGTCTGACCTTCACAGAGAATGAAATGGCTGGGAAGTGTGCAAAATACCTCCCTGGGGTCTTTGTATCTTAGTACTTCCCAGCCTGTCAGCCGTGCAGATAAGCAGCCTACTCGGCCTCAGTATTTGGAACCACAGCCCTTGACTGTGGTCTGTCAGTGTCTCCAAAGATCTGGACACAGGGCGCCCAGGGCACCCAGACACAGGACACAGGGCCCCCAGTAAATGGCACCATGTCTGACACACTAACAGCCTGGAAGGAGTGTGGAGCCCCAGTAATGTGGCTGGCCCCAGGCCCCACCCCAGCCCAGCCCTGGTGGCCCCTGAGGCTGGGAGACATCGACATCTCCCTGCAGCCTAGGACGGGTGGAAAGCTCCAGGCTCCTCTGCACTCCATGTTCCCCAGGCCAACCTCTACTTTCACAAGGCCAATACAAAACGAGTTAAAAGCAAAACCAGGGTAGAGACCATGGGCTGAGTATCAGCTCTGCCCACACCTGTGTTGGGACAGTATACATCATGCAAAAAAATAATACATGTTTTTTAATTTCCAGGGTGTAAACAAGAGCACAAAATTTACCTGACAACCTGATTCTAAATCTGGACCAGTCAATTTCAAGAATCAAGCCTCTATCACGTATTCAATTTTAAGAATCAGAGTGGTGAATTATTTGAGATCACAATTTTAAAAATACGGGTGGATGTATGAATGCGTGTGCACACATATTTTTCATTATTTTAACAAAACCTAATACATAACTAATCAAATATATTAGACCTACAAGTTAGGAGGAAGCACGGTATAAAAGTGCTCTTCAGTTTGCAAAAAGATTCATTTCAGGATTCATTTGAATATCAAGATCTACTTCACATTTAGGCTCATTTCACACACGCAAAAAAATGTACGGGAGACTTTCAAATGAATTTGGTTTATAATTTATAGAAGATTTCAAAAACATATATCCTACTTAAGGCAAAATCAAACTATATCTAATATATGCAATGAAAATAGTATTCCGTATGAATATGTTAAGGTAAACCCACTCCTCAGCTTACAAATATAGGGACATCAAACCAAATCTGTCCATCCCAAGACAATTTTATGGTAAGGATTGGTGCTGGTATTTTGCACACTTTTCTAGACTACATTAGAACTATGTCTTTTGATCTCTTTCAAATCTGTTCGGGTTGAAAATTCAGTATAGAATTACTAAAATTGGCAATCTAAAAAAAATACAAGCGACTACCTAAAGACCCCCTTAGAGGGGCGCCTGTGTGGCTTAGTGGGTTAAGCACCCGGCTTTGGCTCAGGTCACGATCTCACGGGTGCGTGAGTTCAAGCACACATCGGGCTCTGCGCTGACAGCAGAATCTGTTTGGGATTCTCTCTCTCTCTGTGCCCCCCCCCCCCCCACTCATACTCGTGCTCTCTCTCTCTACGTGAATAAATAAACTTAAAAAGTTAAAAAAAAAAAAGACCCCCTTAGAGAAACATAAGGAATGTGTTCTTTGAACAATCTTGCCAAGTAAAGAGATTTTTTTTTTTTAAGCTGGTCATTTTCTCAGCCTTTGGTCAGCTTTTACAGAAAAATTTGCACTGGAGGTCGAAGTCCTGCTTTCAGAGTGTAAGTACAAGAAAACACGTTAAGATGGCTGTGAGGGCTTGTCCTACAAACATACTGAAGAGCTTAATCAAAAGGCAAAAGACAGAGAGGGCCCAGGGTAGGGGGATGGCAGAGAGACAAGGCAAGGAGGGACCCTTCTTTCTGGCGGTGTCTACTCTCATCTGGCTGATTGTGTCCGGGTACCAGGGGCCCCTGTGCAATTCTGCATCTTCCCTACAGAAGGCGGCATTTACAGTACGATTAAGCACCCTGTCTGCGTCTCTCGGGGGGAGCCAAGGGGGTGTGCCCTGGCTGAGCCTTGAGGTGCCTCTAGCAAAGGCTTTTAAGACACTGGTCTGGATGACTTTCAGAGGCTTTCTGTGCTTGGGATGTAAGACAGGCAGCTAATTTATTCATTTTAATCAACACCAGCCCAGCAAATTCTTTAAAGAACGAACAGGTCGTTCTTAATCCTTCTGAGACAAAAGGCCGCTGTGAGATTTCATCAGCTTGGCTTTCTATCGTACCTCGTTTTCCTCTTCGTGCTCCAGGATGGCCTGCAGGAATGCCCTCCGCTCGTGGCTTGAAGACTTCTGATCAAACATACCCGCCTGGATCACTTTCTGATCCACGTTCAGCTTGTATTTCGCGGCCGCGAGAATCTTTTCCTCCACGCTGTTGACAGTGCACAGCCTCAGCACCCGGACCTCGTTCTGCTGGCCAATGCGGTGAGCTCGGTCTTGTGCTTGTAGATCCTGTGAGGGAGAACCACATGCTCTGAGGGCCAGCGCACCTGCCTCAGCCCAGCGAACAAGTCACCTGCCCGAGAAACAGGGGCGTGTAGAGGGTTACTTAACCCACCCACGCTAGTGAAAAGATCTTGCTTTCATTTTTAATGTATGCAAGCCACCTTCTCTGGAAAACCTGAGTTCATCCCTAGTTGAGGGAAGCTGGGCTCCGATCGGCCAAGCCAACCGAAATACCTATCAGGTTTTGAAATCCAGGCATCAAGGTGTTTGCACCCGTCCCTAGGTTCACCATCAGATTTTGTCCCGAACTAAAACACAAAACAAACAAAGACCCCATTAAATTTGATGTCAGATTTATGACTTTGATATTACCTACAACTAACCTTAAATCTCAAGAAACACTAGACGCTGGTCTAAAGTGTTAGAGACGATTTTTAAAACATCTGTGAATTATACGTACATACAGTATACATATACACCGTACAGATAGGGACTTGTCAGGGGGCAGATCTCCATGCATCTAATTCCACCAAAGACTCCATCTTTAGTTTGGGCAATGAAAAGAATTCCCCAAATTATAGCTTGTGGAATGCTAAATTGGTCAAAGTTTTGGGGGAAAGAAATCCGGAACCAAGTACCAAAAGTGTTAAAACTGGGTATGATCTCTGACTCCTGAAATTTTGCTTCTGGTAATTTATCCTACGGGAATAATCGTGGATAGGATATGCACAAAGATTTACAAATATGGGTGTACCTCTTGGCATTATATATCATTTACAATGGTTTTTAAATTTTTTTTTATGTTGATTTATATTTGAGAGAGAGAGAGAGAGAGAGAGAGAGCGAGCCTGTAAGCAGGGGAGGGCAGAGACAGAGACAGAATCTGAAGCAGGCTCCAGGCTCTGAGCTGTCAGCACAGAGCCTGATGTGGGGCTTGAACTCATGAGCTGTGAGGTTATGACCTGAGCCAATGTCGGATGCTTAACCGACTGAGCCACTCAGGTACCCCTGTTTTTTGTTTTTGTTTTTAAAGCAGAATTAAATCAACATTCAACAATAACAGATTGGTTAAAAAAATTAATCTTTGTATGTATGTACCATATACTATATGCATAGCACCATACAAATTAATTATAGGAGATTTAATGACACAAAGCAGTAACAAGTAAAAACGACACGTTACAAATGACTACGTACATGTGGATCTCATATGTGCATATTTACGTAAACCAAGTAAAAGGCAGGAATTTACACTTCCAAGTAACGAAGAATAAAGTCATTATTAAATTTCCCTCATTTTACTTTCAAGTGGTTGAACAATTTTTTTTTCTGCTTTAAACCTGTATTACTCTTATAAGAAGAAAACAGTTGTAATGAATTCTTTAAATAAAACCCCTACTAAACCTAGGAGGCCGAGCTACCTGATTTCAATGCTACACCACAAAAACATCTTGGTCTGTCACTTTGATCTAGGTGATGGTCTCTGGGCCAATGCTAATTAGTGGTTTCCATACACCCCCCGTTAGACCCGTACACGTTTTGGGGGTAAAAGTCTATCCCCTGTATCTGGCATCCCAGACGCCCTGTTTTGCACAGAGCTGATGCTCTACAGCAGGAAGCCCAGCCACTTGGCCTGATGAATTTCCTGGCCATGCACATGGCACGAGACGGCAACAGGCCAAAGTCTGTCCAGGACACCCGTCTTTGCTGCAGGGACCTCTACAATTAAATGACTCGTGAGGCCAATATGTTTCCTCAGAAGATACCCGAGTAATATAAATATCAGACAGCTGAAACGCAAACACAGCTGGGATCCAACCAAATTAGATTACGTTCCCAAAACAGGAGAAGGTGAGTTGGAGACGTACCATCCAAAGCTGGTAGGGGGAGAGGGGGTCAGAACCCTAAACTTCATTTTCAAGCTCTTAGTTCAACCATCTCTCTCGACAAACGCTCACGAGAATGGTGAAGCAGATTTCAAAACAGCGAGGTGTATGTTATCCACCTCTGGATTATTCCTAGAACAGGGGTCAGTGGAATGTTTCCTGAACGGGCCCAACAATAAGTATTACTAGTAAATGTTCTAGACTGTCTGGGCCAAGAGCAAGCACTGAGCAACTGTGCTGTCAGCAAAGAGCCCACTTAGGATCCTCTGGCCCCTTCTCTCTCTGCCCCTTCCCCCACTCACACGTTTCCTCTCAAAAATAAATAAATATTTTTTTAAAGGTTAGAAAAATTATTAAAAAAAATAAAACGATCTATTTGGAAAGTAGCCAAAATTATTATTTCTAAGCTGAAGGTTTAAAAAAAATTTTTAATGTTTTTTAATGTTTACTTATATTTGAGAGAGAGAGAGAGAGAGAGAGAGACAGAGTGTGAGGTGGGGAGGCAGAGAGAGAGGGAGACACAGAATCCAAAGCAGGCTCCAGGTTCCAAGCTGTCAGCACAGAGCCTGATGCGGGGGGTCAAACTCAGGAACCGTGAGATCATGACCTGAGCCAATATCAGATGTTTAACCAACTGAGCCACCTAGACACCCCCAGGCTGAAGCAGTTTATAGAATGTTTAGCCTCTGAGTCTCTAAGCTAAAGTGGGGAGCGGGGGGCAGGGGATACTATGACAAAGAAAAACGTGCTTTCGTCACTGAACGGATTCTTCAGTACCTCTGAGATCGGAGTCGCCTGACACTCGGCCACACTAATTAGGTGTGATTCTATCTGCACATAAGAACATAGCCTGGGAAAAGGACCTCCAAGGTAACTTTGTGGGTGGCCATTCTGTGGTAACAAAACAGTTCAAACTCCATGGGCTAATAGTAAAGGCATCAGCCCATGTTTCTGATTCGCAGTTTGGAAATGAGAGTCTTGGTAATTCCGAGGGATTTTATTGCTAATTCCACATGTGTATGTGCTGTCCTTACTTCTAGCAAGGGCCTCCAAGTAGCAACTTCTTGGCCTCTATCTTCAACTTCGCAAATGGACCTGCGATTTCATCAATAGGACTTAATTTTGATTCAACTGACTTAGGATTATTATAGACACTTTTGTTTTTCAAAGCACACTGGAACCAACAAGGTAAAAAGAGCTCCACAACTTTCATTTTGGGGACCATGCAATATTTATGCAGGGGTATAGGGTAGAAAGAGCCCAAAGCCAGGATTCACACCCAGACAGACATGGGTGACTTAATACTGACTGGTTACCTAATGTGAAATATTTTGAGGATTAGGTAGGAAATTAGGTATGCAAACTGCCTCATCGTATCCAGTGGAGTCGTGGCTTAATGAAAGTTAGCTGTCTTACTTTTTAAATGAAAAGTCAGTACTTACTCTATCATTGTAAGATAACTGATTTCTCAAAGTGAAAGGAAAAAAAAAAAGTTTGCCCAAAGTAATGGCCATGTTTAAGTGACAGCCATGAAAACTCTGGTCAGCTCAGTTGTCCAAATCAGGTGACGGTGAACCTACCTGTGGCAGATAAAAATATTTGGAGAAATATATGTCCCAGTGCCAGGAATCTGGGGCAAATCAGACCGGAGGAAATTCGAGATATTAGCTCAAATACAGTGAAAAGTGAATGAATTGCTTGTGCAATTTACTTGATTCTGGAGTTACACCTTTGGTTGCTGGTTGTAAAAGTATGTCTGTGTGTGTGTGTGTGTGTGAGAGAGAGAGAGAGAGAGAGAGAGAGAATGAGAGAGAGGCAGACATAAAGACAAGACAAAGAGATAGAGGGGTAGAGGGAGACAGAGAAAGGGAGAGGCATGGATGTCCCAGCATCCTCTCTCTGGTAATTTAGCATTTCTAGAGACCTTGAATTCCTTTGACTCTTAGCATTTGCACCGTGCCAGTGAAGGTGGTCAGCTGAGATGCCATAGATGTGCTTCCCCCGCCAAGATAAAATCTAATGAACTCTCCATTCACCTATAGACAGGTTATTTTTTTCTCAGTAAAGACACAGGCAGCGGCTGCAGGGTGATCTAAACCACACTGGGCACCGAGAAGACAGACATCACATACTCCTCCCCTAGACGCCCAGCCGAGCTCAGTGCCTGCACGCGGGCAGCCTGTCACGAAATGTCAAGCAGACACCGAATTCGCAATGGTAAAAAGGGACAAACTGCAGGTCTTGTGGGATATAAAAATATAGAAAACATATAAAAATATTTCCTAAAGCCTTGGAACTAATATATTCCGTGCTGGTGGCTCCCGAGCCCTCTCCAAGGTGAGAACATTTCCAGAGAAGCTTCCTTTAAGATACTCAGCTAGAGTAAATGACTGGCGAGCCTCGCAGGGGTCCCAGCTGGTGGTCACCCCAAGGCTTGGAACCACTGCTTTATTCCTGAAATCAGTGCTCCTTGGCCAGGAGAGAAAGGATGTCAGAATCTCTGGGGAGCTTTCAAATGTATGGTGGGGGTAGGTGGTTCTGGGAAGCCTCTACCAAACTGGGGGTGGGGTGCAGGGGATGGTAGGCAGGCATGCAAGTTTTTTGAAAGCTCTCTCATAATTCTGTGCACCCCCTGAATGCCACTTCCTGCCCAGAATGACTGCTGTCAGCTTTTTCATCCCAGTCTCCCCGCCGTGACCCGGTGACAGGGTCGTACTCTGCATATTTGTAGCTGAGGAAAGCAAGGTGCAGTGAGGAGCCCAGGCTGACCTGGTGTATGGTCCATATTCATACACAAGGGCCACTTCCCTTTTTACTACCTTGAATTCACGTGCGCCCCAACATGAGTCACATCCTGATGAACAGCACTCCACCCGATACCTTACAGGCAAGCGCACTAACTATCTCCCTGAGTAATGTAGGAACCCACAAGGGTGCCACAAGGGGCCCATCCTCACGGATAACGCTACATTCACCTAGGCTCAAAGAACCTAGTAGTAGATGCTCCATAGAATATTCTTTGATGGTGATTTTAAACAAAACCTACGGACTAAAAGACAAACCATCATATACTAACCTCAGGGAACTTACTTAAAGCTTCCGGCGACTCATTTTCCTTGACTGGGAAGATGCATATAGTAATAATAATTACAACCTCACAGGATTGTGAATAAAGAATGAAGCAATGCACATCAACAGGCTGGCACAGAGTCAGGGAGGGTCCAAGAAATATTAACTGTTGTTGTTTTTATTTTGGAACATTTGTGATTTGTCCTACGTACGACTAAATATCCTTTGCCTGACGTCAACCTCAGAAGGGGGGTTAAAGCTAAGCAGAGCCTGAGTTCTGTACCCCAAAATGGAGCTTTTCAAAGGCACATCAAAGGTGGGTGTGAGACATCTCACTGTCTACGCTCTGGAGGGACATGAGAAAAGAGCCATCACGAGGTCATCATTTCCCCAAAGGGGAAACAGCCCGCTCATTTAGAAATTTGTTCTTCTGCACAAGTGTGAATGCAGACACTGATAGTCTTTGAGTTCCTCTGGTTCCAGAAGGAAGGCCTGGGCACCCAAGTCAGAGACATTACAGACCTGGTGAGGATTCCAGTCACTGTCAAAGATGACCACGGTATCAGCTGCCTGAAGGTTCAAGCCCAGGCCACCAGCTCTGGTGCTCAGCAAGAAGATGAAATACTGGGACCCGGGTTCGTTGAATTTCTTCAGCAGAGCGGCGCGGTCCTCAGACTTGGTGGTGCCTGTAGGTACAAGAAAAGTAAATTTGCCAATTAACTCCTGTCTGAAAATGGCACGGTTCGAGACAGAAAGGCTGGCCTCCTTGAGAAATAGACTCCTCTGGCATTGGTGAGGTAATCCCCTGAGGTTTTTGTGCTTTTTGGGAGAGGAAGTTTGAACATTTTGCAATTAAAAAAAAGAGAGTGAGAGAGAGAGAGACATTTCTCAAATCAAGGAAGGAATACTGTCTACTACCCACTGTTTCAAAATGCTCGGTTTAAATAAGTACTTATGACTGTACCTTTGCAGACTGCACAACATTCTCATGTTAACCTAAACCTTTATGAAATATTTGCTGGATTTATTTCTGTGCTTTAAAACAACAAATAATTTTATTTATTTGTTTATTTATTCATTCATTCATTTATTTAGAGAGGGAGAGAATGAGTGGGGGAGGGGCAGAGAGAGAGAGAGAGAGAGAGGGAGAGAGGGAATCCCAAGCAAGCTCCACACTGTTGGCACAGAGCCTCAGGCAGAGCTCGAACTCACAAACCATGAGATCATGATCTGAGCTGAACCAAGAGTCAGTTGCTTAACCTACTGAGCCACCCAGGTGCCTCAAACACACCAAATAATATTATAAAATACACCTACATACATACACACACACACATACACACACACACACACACACACACACGCCTGCACGTGCCTACAAAGATTATCATAACGGTTTAAAGCAATTTTGCCGATGGGTATCAGACCAAGTAGATGTTTATGCCAAGAGGGTGGAAACAAAAGGGAAATTGATTTCCACTGCATTTTACCATTTCGATTGCTCCTGAGCATGATCTGGCTGCTTAAAACCTGAAATGTGAATGGAATATTTTTATCCTGGTTAGCAAGACTTGAAGCCACAGTAATCCCATATATATAAACATATACCTATACACACACACACACACACACACACACACACACACACACACACACACAGAAGCTCTCAGTCTGTTTCTTGTGTGGACATTCTGCTTGTTGAGTTCAAAGGGTGGTAACCTAAAACCTAACAGACCATCATGTGACTCACCCACCGATGGGTGGCCCCAAGGTGCCTGAAAAGACTCCAAAGACCTCGAATAAGCTCAGGACACCAAACCCCTGGGGGTGGTGCTCACTTTTAGAGCAGGAAGTCACCCATACCTGCTCCCAAACCAGCCACTCAATCACATACTGGGCATTTGTAATGTATTTAACCGAGGAAGCACAACTGCAGAGTTTTGAAAAAGGCCTTAGGCTGTTGGGAAATACGGGAAAACTATATATACATGTTACACGATAGCCCCTAAACGTCTGCTATACAAATATTATTTCTACATGGTGTTCTTTTTTTAAGGTTGAAAATACACCAGCAATTTATTTCAGAGGATTAAAACACTTAAGTGGTGACAGCTAATGAAATCTAATTACTATGAGGGTCAGATTCCCAAACATGGAGGGGATCTATTATTCACATTAATAAAAATTGTAAGTACCCTCCCGAAGAGGGGGAAAAATGCCAATTCCCCACATATAGCAAATGGGGATCAGAAACCAGGGGCTTTGGGGGTTCTCTTCATTAAATGAAGCAATGCTCTTTGGAGTTCATTTTGCTTCCTAAATTAGATTTCAAGTTTAGCCACCTGGTCAAATCCTGCAACAAGAAATGGTAAGAGTCTGAATTTTGGGGGAGGTGCACTAAATGTGCTTTGCTGAGTGAGGTTTCAAATACGCGGGGCTCTTCTTTTCTTTTCAGAACTGGCTTTCTGAGATCATAGTGACCTATTTGTTCAGGATGCTAACGAAGATGTGTTCTGTGCTATCACGAAACCTTTTCACTATATCATCTTTCCAGTTGCAGTAATTAAAAAAAAATACTCACAGGGAGTCATGGTTCATACATTTACCCTATGCCTTAAACGGAAAGCTACAGAAACCAAAAAAAAAAAAAAAAAAAAAAAGTTCTAAAGTAAGGAAAGAAAGAACGTCTAGAGACAATGAAGTCTGTCTTCTGACAGCACAGAGCCTGACGGGGGGCTTGAACTCATGAACTAAGAGATCATGACCTGAGCTGAAGTCAAATGCCTAACAGACTGAGCCACCCAGGAGTCTCAGAAGTTCAGTTTTAAATCCACTGAAAAATAATCAGCTAATGACCACATGTGTTAAGATAGGAATAAAACTAATTAGTGGAGATAATTACTTGGGATGAAATAACCCTAAATACAAAATAAAGCACTGAAAAACAAAAGAAATACCAAAACTATATGGTCAAAGGAGTTTTTGGACCCTACCCCAGATACCTCAAGCAAAGAGAATGACTATATATATATATATATATATATATATACTATATATGGATATATATATATCCACATCATGTATGTATATATATATATATACATACATGATGTGGATTCAAACTGTATAAAATCGTAGGGAACCTGACAAATTTTTCAAGCCAGACAAAACTCTGATTAAATCACTTTTCGTGCAAAGCTAGGACATTTCTAATGACAAGGTTCAGGATTTGCTGGATTACCATTCCCATTAGTCAAAGGTTCTCCAAGTCAAGATCTTGGCTGGTCCTCAGCAGTCTTTGGGGTATTTGCTCTGGGAGGTTCAGACTACTCCGTCAGGGTTTATCCGCAGGCACGTAAGCGCTCCTCGCAGGTGGCACAGGACTTGACGTGCTCGGGATGAGTGTCAGCCCCATGTTCTTTTGGACTTTTGACACAGAACACAACCCAGATCATAAATTAATAGCAAGGGCAGTTGTGTTGCAAGTTGCAGAACGAGCCAGGAGGATTAGGCTGCCAGGCTTTCATGATTCCTAATTTTAACTGCGTTTCATGTGCTTTGGGAGAATTTTGTCTTCTGGGATGTAACTTCACCACTTGCTCTCACTGAAAAATCATTTCCAGTGAAAACAACGACTATAACGGAGTAGTAGCCAAATCTGTTCATGTAGCCATCATCTTTGCAGGAAAAAAAATCTGTTTAGCTGTCATCGAATGATTCCCCCTCCGCGCGCCCCCGCCCCCCCCACCCCAGGTCAAAAATCTGAGACATCAGACGCAGCAGTGAAAATCTGAAGTCATTTTAACAAACGGGCTAAGGGGCGGGCGGTGGGAGGGTGGATGTACTTGGAAGTGGGTATATTGATTGTTTGCCCATCGATTCTCTCCAACTCCAGAAACAAATGGCGGCTGTTTCTTGTGGGTGGGAGCCTGTACAATCCTTCTCAATTCCATCTGCAACATTTTACGGAGACTGTTTACTGGTCTCCTCCAACCTCACAGTAAGGGCGTTGGTCGCAGGAACAGTGAGTGGCTCCATTCAGCTTGAATCTCGTTCCGATTAATCACCTTAAAATTTCTGAGTGAGTTCCAAACCACTCGTAAAAGGCTGTCGCCAGGAAAGCAGCCTGCATTTGAAGAGATGGGGTGCACCTCACTGGGTCTGCTAAACCTGATTCTGAACTAATTTGGAATCAGACAGGTCTAAGATAGAACCTGGTTTTGCCCTCGGCTCCTTTCCGTAAACCTCTGTTTTCCCATCTGTGAAATGGGAATCGTAGTCACACCTCGGTAAAAGGGAATGAAAACAGCTTGCTTGCCTGAGAAAATTAAATTAATAACGCACGCGAAGTGCTTTGCCTGGGATCCCACATGAAGTAGGCGTTCTGTAAACCTTACCTTTTAGGACTATTATTAATAGCGATAAGGTCAGCAACCAACAGCAACGGAGGAAAGGCACTCCCTCAAGCTGGCAAGAACATGGGAGAGAGATTTGTTTCAAGGAAAAAGCACTTCTTGCCAGTTTCACAGACGGGAGCATTCCAAGGCCACACAGCGGAGGCTCTAAACAAAAAGCCACAAAGTAGCAAATGGCAGTTGGGTGGGACACCAGGGCTGGGCTGCCCCTCACCCGAGCAGCAAGGAAGGCACGGAAGGCACGCTTATCCTTCAAGTGAGTGCTGACCTTGCCCCTCACAGAGAGGGAAGAAGAATCAGGCCAAAGGAGGAGACACAGTGCAGGAGACGTGCCAAAAGGGACAGACTGTGGATGACAGAACTGTATCACGAACTGTGTTCAAAAGGAACACTTAACTTAGCCATGCATCGGCCTGGAGGTCTGCGGTGACTCGGGAAGGGAGAGGTAAAAACACCCTGAAAGATCAGGTCTGGGGTCCCCTGCGTGGGTCAGCTGGCTAAGCGTCTGACTTCCGCCCAGGTCATGATCTCACAGTTCGTGAGTTCGAGCCCCATGTCAGGCTCTGGGCTGACCGCTCAGAGCCTGGAGCCTGCTTCCGATTCTGTGTCTCCCTCTCTCTCTGCCCCTCCCCTGCTTGCTCTCTGTCTCTCTCTCTATGTCAAAAATAAATAAAAACATTAAAAAAAAAAAAAGGCGGGGGGACAAAACCTTTTAATGGAACATAAACTTTTAAACTTCCTATTTAACAATAACTTGAAGATTGCACTAGCTAAAAACTGCTATTAGAAATACTGTACTACTCTATATCCAGGATTCCATACCATCCTGGCTGTAAATTAGCTCCTGTTCCTACAAACCACTCTTCAAAAGTATTATCCCACACCACCATATGAGGAATTTTAGTATCTTTCATCTTTAAAAGCTTAGGGCTGATAGCAAAATCCTAACAGTAATTTAGGAAATGTCTCCAAATTCATATTTCCTCCCATTCGCATTTTCTTACTAATTGCTTAGAACTTTGCCTACCAGGTAAATCAGGCAAATATTTTGCACATAGTCTGCAAAATCTAGGACACAACGGGGCCGTATGTCTTCAGGTAGCATGTAGATATGTTCTACTTAGAAAAAGAAAGAAGCTTTTGTTTATTTTTTTAAAAAAGAAGCTTGAATGATAATTCAGTATCACCTTAAATGAACAATTAGAGTGTTACTGAAGAAAGGAGACATAGCCCTTAATCTCGTTAAAAAAAATCCTCAACAGGTGGCTTAGCCTGGGTGCCTAAGCCAGTTAAACGTCTGACTCTTGCTTTTGGCTCAGGTCACGATCTCACCGTCATGAGATTGAGCCCTGTGTCGGGCTCTGCACTGACAGCGTGGAGACTGTTTGGGATTCTCTCTCTCCCTCGATCTCTGCCCCTCCCCCCTCCAAAAAAAAGTAAGTAAACTTAAAAAAAAAAAAGCCTCAACAGAAGAAGTTAAAGGTTTATCAGAACATTCGTACAAGTGTGTAGATAACACTCAATCCTAAAGGCAGAGACGGATTTTAAATTTTAATTTAGCTTCGTTTAGTTTAATGGTGGTACTTATAAAATGCCTCCAAGTCCACTTGCATTATTGGCTTGTCTGGGGGATAAACAGCTGTGCAAATGATTTCAGCGTATTTTTTAAAAGCCGGAGGAAATAAAAACTGTCTCTGGAAAAGCCGCACCTCACCCCGCTAGTTAATTCTTCAACAACTTCACTCCTCCTGTTGGGGGGGGGAACTGGATCTAAGTGCCCGTCACCCCTGCGCTCTCCAGGGCGTGGCTTCCGAGCCTCACCCCTCGGGCACTCACCGTCAAGGCGAAGGTAGAGGAAGTTCCGAAAAGCAAAGTAATCCTCCATGATGGTCATGAGCGAGGTCATCTGGCAGAAAAGCAGCACGCGGTGATTAGTAGCTCGCAGTTTGGGCAGAATACGATCAAGAAGCTCAAACTTTCCTGAGGCCCGATACAGCTCAGCCCTGAACCCAAAAAGGCAAAACAAGAAGACAGTATTACTGCTGTCTTCTTGAAGGATCCAGTATTGTTCTCGTTTTCAGGCACTGCCTTGTGCGTAGTGAACATTCAATAAAATAACTGTGGAATGAATGAATGAATGAATGAATGAATGACTATCCACTCCAGGGTGATGGGGGTATGTAAATGGAAAAAGAAAATGTTTCTATACAAAACCCATAAAGAGTACATTATAGATGCCAGGTATGATGGCAGATTCTGGAAAGAAATGGAAATCGTTTCATGTTCTGATTCTTTCACTGTGTGTGTGTGTGTGTGTGTGTGTGTGTGTCTCAATTCTCCCTCCCTCTTTCCCTCTCTGTTATACACACGTGTACACGAATATGTTGTATTTCCTTACACTGCTACTGAGCAAGCACATAATTATTAATTCAGGGCACGTAAGATTCATCCAAATATTTATTGAGCACCTACTACCAGCCAGGCACAACGCTCGGCATGTGTACGGGGATGAGAAAATAGAAACCCTGCCTTCAAAATGGCTAATTGCACATTGTGATAAGTACTGAAAAGAAAAATAGCGAGTTGCTATGAGACCATGCATAGCAACACGTGACGTCTTTAAATTGGAGCAGAGTTTGGCCAATTTCGGCCCTGGCCTGCTGCCTGTTTTTGTAAATAGAGTTTTGTTGGAATGCAGCCAGGCTCACTCATTTCTATTTTGTCTACGGCTGCTTTCATGCCACTGTGGGCAAAGTTGAGATAGAGACTTTTTGACCCACAAAGGTAAAAATATTTGACATCTGGCCCTTTACAGAAAAAAAAAAAAAATTGCCAGCCTCTGATGCAGAGGGTCAGAGGTGACCTTGCTGAAGAGAGAATGGTTTAGCTAAAACCTCAGATAATGAGCAAAAAGGGAGCCAGGTGAAGAATGGCGGCTTGGGAATGGAGAGGAAGAGATTCCAGAAAGAGGGAAGCGTATGTGCAAAGGTCCTGTTGGAGTAAAGGAGGCTGGTGAGTCTGAGGAACGGAACACAAGCGTCAGGAGAATTCTGGAGATGAGGGCCGAGAGGCAGCAGGAGGGAGTGGGGACAGATGCCACAGGGTTCTTTTAACCACACTGGGTGTGTTAGCTTTCAGTGCAACGGGAAGCCCCTGACGGGTTTTAAACAGGAGACTGGCGAGATCTGCCACACCCTTCTATAAGATCACCGTGCACACTGTGGAAGGATAGACTGGGAAGGGGACAAGAGGCCTGGCTTGCACAGAAGTTCATATCAAAAATAGGATAGTAGATTTACTTCTGTCAGGGTGTTAATGACCTAAACCAGGGCCTTTCCTCCACCGTAATAAACTACTTGTCTTTTGTCAACAGGCATGTGTTAAATTATTAAAACGTAATCGTAGGGCTGACGTGGCTGGGAACACCGGTCAGTGCACCTGCAGTCTACACTGAAGCGTATCATCTGGCAGCTGATCCTGTGACACAGTGCGTGTTGTCTCTAACAGACACATTTTCAAGTGTACGTCTTCCCAACATCCACCTTCCCGCCCCGACATCTCCTGCGGCCATGTTTTTAGTAAGCAACCTGGCCAGTCCCGTGATGGTGGCAGGAGTGACCACAGCCAGGGGAAAGGGAAGCAAACAGGAGTGGGAGAGCCTAGAGGCACTGGTTCTGGATGGGTCCCAATCTCTGGTGCTTAGCCCAGGGACGCCATCTGCCTTTGGGATCCCAGAATGGCCCCTACATCCTCATGATCAATGTTCCCCGGGGGCAAAACAGAGACTATCTGTTAATGCGAGGTTCTTTTTTGTTGTTGTAAGGCATGGCTCTCTTCAATGTCTGCTGCTAGGAAAAAAAACCAAAAACCAAAAAACCCAAAACAAACATTTCTTATACGGGCCATACTTTGACAAACTACTGTAAAGTCATCCATATTTATAGCAGACGAGACATTTCCTCTCACGCACGTCCATGTTAAGTGTCAACTTGAAATTTAATATGATAAGTTCTCTTTTCGGCTCAAGCTACACCACCGGTTATAAGTCACAATGTTTGAAGCTTCCACAACAATTTTTAGGACATGAGCATACCATTAAGTCTATTAAATGAGATCTATGTGCTTTGAATAGCCACATGCTTAAGGCATGGAGTAATTTATGCCAATAAAATAAAAGAGAATGCTGATGTTATCTCACCTCTGCTGAGGTGAGAGAGGACTGAGGAGGAGAACAGTACGTACGTGTGTGAGAGGAAACACTACGGAGGGAAAAGTTGAGGTATAACTAACTACTTTTTGGAAGAAAAATAAATTTTAAGATTTACCCATTGATGACCCCATTTGAATAGCCCAGGTGTTCAGCAAAGGATTCCTTTAAAAAAGAGAGGAGGAAAACAATGATTAAAAAAAAAACAAAAACAAAACCCAGACATGTAAATCATTAACTTAATAATGACTCTTGTAGTGAGGTTGTTCTATTTATTTCTTGAGTATAGTTAAACAAAATTAATAAATAGGAAAATACTTGTTAGACGATGAACCAGAAACCCCGTATCTTTGAATTCGGAGTTTTGTTCTGCCACGAACGTGTCCTGGGAGTTTCTGCAAATCTCCAGAATCTCATACTGAGATGACAGAATTAGTTTACTTATCAAACAGTGATTAAGTGTCCACTGACCCAGGTTTGAGCCAGGCAGGTACGGGGGACCCAGAAAGAACTGAGTATCTATCCCGAAGGAGTTAGGTCTAGACTACAGGAAAAGCCTAATATAAGCAAATCAGGATCAGACATACACATATGTATACTGCAAAGATATTTAACAGGTGCACTGTATCATAAATCTGAGTTGACTGACATCCTAAAATCCTCCCATACTGTGCTTTTCTTCCCTCTGTTACAGATAAGGCCCTAAATGGACACTGTTCCCTCAGGCGCCTGGCTTCCATTTTCAAAACAAAGAATTTTAGATTTAAAGAATGGTGGAATGTTACATCGAATTTTGAAATGCTTAATCACATAATTCCCTCCTCGCTGATCCTGCAGAAGAAATAAATGACTGTTCTCCATGTGATGTTTCCATTCCTGCTCTATGGAGAGGGAGACCATCTGTGGGGAAAGGAAGCATATCACACCTTCACATTAGCCACCAGCTGTCACCCTTCTCTGCTTCCTTTCCTTCTCCGACCCACGGAGCTTCTCCTCCAAGGGGATCAGATCTTCCCCCTTGGGCTCTCCTCTCGAATACCCTCATCGCCTGTGGTGGGCTCAGCCTCTCAGGATGCTGCCCTGCTGGCAAGATCAACACCGATGGACAACGGCCAAAGATCCCGCTCTGACTCCAGGAACCACGTGGGCCTGCCCACTCCACACGCAGCCACTCCCGGCTAGATTTTTGGGTTCTGTCCCTATCTCCAAGAGACGTAAAAACCACAGAGATGGTACGTGTCGGTGCATGGTGGCAAGTTGAGGAATTAGCAGCATTTTAAAAATGCTGTTTTCGGGGCACCTGGGTGGCTCAGTTGCTTAAGCGTCCGACTTCAGCTTGGGTCATGATCTCGAGGTTCGTGGGTTCAAGCTCTGCCATCAGGCTCTCTGCTGTCAGCACAGAGCCCGCTTCGGACTCTCTGTCCCCCTCTTTTGCTGCACACCCCCCCTCCAAAACTAAACATTTAAAAAAAGTGCCGTTTGTCATTTCCCTGGCTTGCAGGTGCTCCGGGGAAACAGCGAGCCCACAAGAGAGGCTGGACTTCCGGTATGATTTTGTAAGAATAAAGGTTGTGGGGCAAACAATACAAAGACAAAGGCAAAATGCGTGCACCGACTCTGGGCTGTATGGGTGCTATGTGTGCCAAAACCGTGAGTCTCCTTTCTAGGAAGATGCTTCTGAAAGTTTTTGTGATAAAAAAAAAATGTAAACCAGACTGTCTCTCTACTGAGTGCTATTTACAATGTAAAGGGGCGCCTGAATGGCTCAGCTGGTTGAACTTCTGACTCTTGATCGCGGTTCAGGTCATGATCTCGAGGTTCATGGGATCGAGCCCCGCATTGGGCTCGGGGCTGACAGTGCAGAGCCTGCCTGGGATCCTCTCTCTCCCTCTCTCTCTGCCCCTCCCCTGCTCGTGCTCTGTCTCTCTCTCTCTCTCAACATAAATAAATAAATAAAATTTTTTAAAAGATGTAAATATGCAAGTATTGGAAGGCATGTTACTTAAACTTAGCTCCTTTGATGATCTTCACCCTCAGGTTCTCCGGATGGAAAAGCTTGAGGGAGGAAGACGTCATCCCCCTTCCTGACATGACCTCCCATGTTTCAAAGGCTAATTTTTGCATGAGAACCAAAATGAAATTAGGTTGACACTTAATTTTCCTAACTTGTAAGCTCTCAAACCCCTCTATGCATACGAATAAATATCTTAAAATTGTTTTGCGGGCAAAATGGGTGGGTGATGGGTTAGCCTGACATGACCCCAAGTCATTTTCATCATGAAGACATTTTATTGGCTCCCCACGCGCCCCCCCCCAGTCACAAACCAATGTAAATCCACCACAAATTCATTGCTACCTTTGATCTGTTTAATATATATTGTCAATTTACAAGATGCTTCCGATCTTATTTTTTCTTTGAAGTTTAGCCTCTGCCAGTCCTATAATCAATCTGTCACCATGAGATGACAGGTCAAGCACACTGAAGTTTGCAGATGCTGAGAGATTTTCACCAGGTCACACAACAAAGTAGCCCGGGACGTGGCCTCACGCCCCATGGTGCACCCACCGGATGCTCCTTCACTCTGTGTCTAAATAGCTGTGCCTTGACGGTGGGATCTTTTCCCTTCTTCTTTTTGTTTTTTGGGTGTGTTTTTTGTTTTTTGTTTTTTTTTTTTAGTATTGCTGCAGCTGCCATTTTACTTGGATCCAGAACTTATTAGCCTACAGTTACTCTGCCCCATGAACAGTGGTGACAACAGTTATCAGGATGCCTGGGACAGGTTTCTAGGACAGGCACAGAATGTGCGATAAATACTCTTATCTGACAAGCGTGGTTACCAAAAAGAAGGGAGAAGAGAAATGAACCGTCAAAGTCAAGACGATTTGAAAGTCAGGAGTATGGCAACTCGACTTTTATACTGTAATTATGAAATTTCTCATTTCCCAGAACCTTCGACTTATTTCCTTTTTTAACGAACGGGGGCAGGCGCTGGAGGCTTGCGGTGGCTTGTTCCCTGGAGCACCTGCTCACGTGCCGTGGACAGCAGGCACTGCCCTGGCGTGTAACTGCCACAAGGGCCATACGCATCAGCAGCAACGCTGAAACATGGGAGACTATAGTTTGTCTCCTTTTCCTTCCTGCTCAGGTCAATTGTTCCCACTGGGGTGAAGTTCTGTCAATTTAGGAAACTTATTTGCACGCAGTGAACAGGGAGGGAAATGTCCTCGCCCCTAAAAATAGCTCAGTGAGACCAGAGCGTCAGGATAAAAGCCGGGATTTACACTGTCGTGATAGGAGCCAGAAAGGGAAAAAAAAAAAGCAGTTCGAAGCAACAGACCAAAGTCAGCGTCTTTTACAAAACGTTTCGAGAACGTCTTCCTCTTCAACAGGTATAAATACGTTATTTTAATATTTTTTTCACAGCATCCTTCTGAGGAAGCTGGCTGTATTCATCACTACCTTCAATTTCGCAGCTCCTACCATAACAAGGCAATTCACAGCACTTACCCAAACCCACATAATGAGCCAGAGCTTACAATATTTTCTCACTACTTTAAACCCTTGGTTATAAAATTCCAGCTGCTCAAGTGCTTGGTGCCAATGAGAATCCATAACCAGAAAATCCGTGTTTGTTAATTCTGCTTGTCGAGCCAGCAGAACATACGTCTGCAACCTCCATGCATATTTTAACCCTCTTTCTTCCCTCTGTCGTTCCTTCCTTCTTTCCTTCCTTCCTGCCTTCCTTCTTTCCTACCTGCCTTTTTGTAAGAGTTGTATTCGCAGGACAGTGCGATTGGGATCAAACTCAACACAGAGCAGAGCAGGGACTCACCTCGATGTGCTGGAACATATACGGGTGGTTGCAGATTTTCCTCAACTGCATAATAGTGTTCATAAGTGTCTTGGCACCTCCTTTCCCCTAAGGACGAGGGGAATAAAGACAGAACAAATGATTAATCGATCAGATACTCCCAGTTTTAAAAAGTAAGCTTTTATAGAAAGGGCCATAGGGTCTTCTAAGTAACCTATGCGTCTTGGGGTCCATAGCTCCTGTTACACAGCTGTTCCCGAGTGACATAAAACATCTCCCTTGGGACTAACTTGTCCTACGGGAGGGAATTCTGTTGAGATGATGGCTTTGCGACCTGTCTATTCCCCAGAAGCCTGGAGAGAGAAGACAGACCAGATGCCCGGGGAGCGGCACCGGATTTTAAAACCTTCTAAGATGCCACCCCACGCTTAGGCAGAATATAGTCCCTGCAGAAGTGACATGAGCAGAGCTGAAAACTATTTTGGTGAGAGGAACACACTCTGTTCTCCATGCCCCAGTGCAATTTGCAATTGAAGAGGTTAAGAGACTTCCTTCGGCTACAACAAGAGCTAGAGAAAAGGCCCCAAAGTGTGCTTTAACAAATCAGCATTGGCAGGGACGCGTCCCGGGAGTATGTGATGTCACGGCCGTGAGAAGACGCATAATGACACCCCGAGTTGCACTATTTTCTGTGATGTACCTTCTTATCCTTCTCGGAACCATCTGTGAGGAGGATCCCTTTGGCTTGCATATGGCGATAGAGAATCTTCTGCAGGGCTGACATGTCACACTTGATCACATATTCAACCTGGGCGAGAAGAAACAGCAAGTAGGTAAGAGGAGGGAGAAGGTGCCTGTGCTCAGAAGGCTGTTGAGGCGTGGCGGCGGGTGCACTCTCTGGAGCCGTGCAGGTGCCTCTGTTTCCCCTTCTTGGATTCACAGAGCGCAGGGTGGGATGGGGGTGGGGGTGGGGAACCACGGTCATCACTCCTAAAGATACCATTACGATGGAGGGACCTTCCAAAGGTTGTAGATAACTGAGGCTAGGGTCATGTTTTCTGAAAATTCTTGACTTGTTCCATATTTGAGAAAGGCGGGGGGGGGGGGGCTTGCAAAATGTTCAAATTCAAAATGTCCCATACAGAGTTTTTTCTTAGTATTTCTTCTGCTTCCTGGCTACACCCTCTCTCATATGAACAGAAAAACAGCGACTGGCCAATATCCCAAGATTTTCTGTTAATCATTTTTTTAATGGTCATACACAGCGACCCCAGTACTGGTCCAAAAGTCAGATTTGTAATAGCCCTAGGTTGACTACCATTAATCTCTGCTTTTCAGAGATGAGAGAATACTACCTGTGAGGACGGCAGGTGGGCAGGAGGGGGGGTGTGGAGAGGAATTAATCCAAAACTGGATGCAACTTTACGACCTTCTACAGAGAGCAAAGCCTCCTGTGCCTCCAGTTGGACTATTGCAAAAAATCCAATTTAAAACAGTTGGAGGGGATTCATGTGCCCTTGGCTTAACACGCACCTGCAATTCTTCTAGCACGTTCTTAATGCATAAAATCTGCCTTGATTATTTCTTAGTATTATTTTCTTTATTAAAAAAAATCCCCAGAATACAAATGTGCAATTTTCATAATAAACGTCAAATAAATGCCTAGAAATCTGCAGAATGTGATTAAAAGTCAATCAGCAAGCTGCCTAATGTTTAATAAACTGATTAAAAACGATCAGGTTATTTTCAGCTCTGAGGGCCAGGGCGAGGAGGTCACAGATGAAGAGAAGTTGAATATTCATTCAGTTGTTGCGTCAGAAGGCACCTTTGTCAGCCCAGATAGAGCGGCAATTAATAGCCTTCCGCCACCTGTTTTGATGCACCGAATAAGACTGGAGAAAGGCTAGCGTCTTTGCAGAAAAGTTAAGAAAAGCAAGTGACCTACCATATGCTTTTCGTTTGGAATGACCTTCTTGGCCAGAGAGGAAAAACCAAAATTTCATGTTCATAAATTGAAATTCAAGTTCAAGTTTCATAAATAAGAATGGACTTACAACAGGCTCTCTGTTGCAGATACCTGACCCTGTACTGTTTTTCACAGCACGTCGACTTTTTCAAGAGCTGTTCGCTGTCGGTGAAATTTGATCATGGTGAAGAGCAGTATTAGACAAGTTCAGACACGCAACAAGTTAGAAGCATAAAAATGGCACCAAGGGCTAATATCACCGAGCTCTTCCTGTGGACCCGGCCCTGTGCAAAGGGTGTTCTGTGCCTTCACTTATTTCACAATACGAGAGCTCTAGGAGAGGGTTAGATGTTGTGTCTGCATTTTATACAGAACCTGAGCATCAGAAAAGTTGACAGTCTGGCTCAAAATGACAAGGGTATTTAATGGTAGAGTTAGGACTGGAGACAGAGGTCAGTCTTTCCAGCTCTATGCTAAGGATGACCAAGGCCATCCAAGGCTACTCTGCCAGAAGGGATGGCCACCACTTGCTTTAAAGTGCATTAGGGAGCAGCAGATACAGATATAGGGACAGATCCCTCAACTCCCTTCCCACCACTTAGCTACTGCTCAGCACTGGAGGGGAGGGACTTTGGGAAGTGGGAAGCACATATGATGACACCATGCAGACAGGGAAACCAAATACTCCTGCAGCACTCAGGTCAGCAGAGAAGTGAGCCCATCCCAAGGATCCAACAGCTGATCTAAGAGGAGAAGTCTCCCTCACCCTCCTCCCCTGCACCCTTAGGGGGAACCTAAGAGCAGAAGCTGCTCTGATACACATGATCAAAATCACCGTCATAAGCTTCACAACTGTATTTGACGTTTGCTCCCTGTACCTGCTCAGACAGCTCCAAGCTGTTTTGTTTGACTTTATACTTTTCTCTAGGCCTGGGGTTGGGGTGGGGGGGTTACTCTTAGTGCCTCTTTTCTAAAAAATCTTATTCTACCTTAAGGGTTTTAAAAAGTATCTTCCCAGTGGTGCCTGGGTGGTTCAGTCAGTTAAGCGTCTCTCAGTTTCAGCTTGGGTCATGATCTCATGGTTCGTGGGTTCGAGCCCTGCCTCTGGCTCTGCAGCAGGCAGTGTGGAGCCCGCTTGGGATTCCCTCTCTCTCTCTCTCTCTCTCTCCCTCTCCAACTCATGCTGTCTCTCTCAAAATAAGTAACTTAAATATATATATGTATAGGCATATATATATATATATATCTCAAATATATATATGTATAAGTGTGTATATATATATATATATATATATAAATATACACACACCTATACATGTATATCTCTTCCCCGATTACCGTATCTATCAGAGTCAATTTCCCCTTTCATTTCCCTCAAAGAAGTAGTTATTAAGCTTTTCTTTTTTATTAAAAAAAGGTTTTTTTTTTAACGTTTATTCATTTTTGAGAGACAGACAAAACAGAGCGTGAGCTGGGGAGGGGCAGAGAGAGAGGGAGACACAGAATCCAAATCAGGCTCCAGGCTCCGAGCTGTCAGCACAAAGCCTGATGCGGCACTTGAACTCACTGGCCACGTTATCATGACCTGAGCCAAAGTCAGATGCTTAACTGACTGAGCCGCCCAGGCACCCCAACTATTAAACTTTTTTGAAGGCATCCCCTTCTCAGGTAGACATACGAGAGCACATCTTCCCAACACATGCCCATATATTTGCTTATGAATTATATGTAGGCACTAGCTTTAATATCTGAAGACACACATGGCTCTTAGGGCATAGTCATCAATGTTAAGGGCAGCTAATTTATTTCAAGGGTCCAATTTGACATCTAATTTTTTTTGGCCGATTGCAGCCCAATTACCCTATGATGTGGTTAATAAAAACTCACACCAGGAGCAAGAGAAGCCGGACTGCCTTTTTCTTACTGTTGACTTATGATTATGCTCTTCTTCTTGCTTTCAACCCGCAGTCCCTTGTGGAATCTTTTTAAGTCCTTTGTCCGTTATGGGGGCCAGGAGTGTTGCGTTAGTTAAAATCAGACCATCCTACATCCTCTGATCTGGGTACAGGGAACTCAGCATAGCCTCACAAGAGGCAAGAAGTGCAGAAGCCGGGCTGTGAGGGTGGGTGGGCTGCCAGATGCCCGGGTAGTGGTGTTTCCCCTCACACTCCCCCTGGGGATGACCTACCCAATCCAACCCAGGCACGTGACTCATTTCTCCCGTGCACACCGCGTGGGTACCCATTCCAGTCTGTATGCTAAATGTCAACAAAGCTTAATTTTTAAAAATATTTTTAATGTTTATTTATTCTTGGGTTATATTAACTTTTAAAAATAAAAAAAAAATTAAGCTTTGTTAGGGTGCCTCGGTGGCTCAGTTGGTTAAGCGTCCGACTTTGGCTCAGGTCATGATCTCGCGGTTTGTGGGTTTGAGCCCCGTGTCAAGCTCTTTTCTGATGGCTTGGACCTGGAACCTGCTTCAGATTCTGTGTCTCCCTTTCTCTCTGCCCTTCCCCTGATTGCTCTCTAAGAATAAACATTTTTAAAAAAATATAAATGGAAGTTCTAAAACCTTCTTCCCATACCCCAATGGACTGCCAGTACGCACCCCTGCCCAAACACACTCCCTGAAGTGCCTGCTCTGGAGACCTCTGCCCTGGAGTGCTTGAATGCCTGCATTACTCATCCACATGGGCTGGATGATGTTGCCTTTCATGGTCATGTCCTTGTTCAAGGTGAGTAGACCTCGTCTCCACACCATGTCTGACCTCTCACACCATGTCTGTTTCTGGTGTGGCTCCCACATCTTCTAGCCCAGCCATACACACAGCAGGCAGGCAATGAGAGCTATGTGTTGAGAAAAGGGCAGCCTGAACGATTATTAAGTAGACACAGAGACCAAGAGGAACCAAGTGAAAGAAGTTTCTATGATGCTCATGCCCCTTAAACTGCCGGGTCCGAGAGATGTGATGGCACCTGATTATGGCATGAACGCAGAAGTTCCTTGAGATATGCCGGTGCTGCAGGAATGAAGTCTGTGCCTCTTTAATAGGGAGAATCCCCCCAACAAGTGAGACTGGCGAGGGCCACTGGGGCTATTTTTGTTCATGTGTGAAAGTGAGGTACTGAGCTACACTCAGAATAATTGTCTCCTAAGAATTCTTATGTTAGTAAATGACCAAACTGGTCCCTACAAGGAGCCACATCAGGTGATTGTACTGGCCCAGAGTCTGCTCCACACAACCCCATAAAAGTTTTCAAGCTTTAGCCATAGTTTCCTCCTGAATACTACTCTTCACTTTCAACTTCCCTCCCGAAAGGATATGTTACTGGCACAAGCAATGTAGACTACGCTGTGTGACATATTACCACTTTCTGAACTGAGGTTTCCAAACAATAACATTAAATATTTGCAAGTCTCAAGTTCTGGAATCTGTGGTGTGAGAGCCCCGAAGTAATGATTAATCACATCAAGCACTCCATGGATTTATATAAGGAAGATACAAGTTGCCCATCTAAGGGAAGCCTGTTTGTGGTTTTACACAGATGACATCAAAATCAGGATCGATTTTGGGCAGGTCAGCCTCTAGTCAACCTCAGGCATCGTACACATATTTGAGCATATTTAGACATCAGTATGTACACAGCCGATTGCAACTAGAGTTGCTTCTTGATTATATGAATTAACAAAGTGGAGAGTCAGCATAGACGACCCCAAACGGGGGCTAAATCGCAAAAATCAATTTTTATTTAGTTTACGTTAGGTTTTACATACGTCCTTTTGTATGAACTGCCTTTCTTTCCTGAGTGGAAGGAATGGATTTCATGTGACAAATTGGTGGTGGTGTTGGAGGCACTGGGGGGACAGTACATCCCCCCTGCTCATTAGATGGATCATTAGACTTATTACATTATTAAATACTCATGGATTAAAACAAATTTTTATTAAAAACTCACCTACTCGAGCTAATTTTTCTATGAAACAGGGCTGCACATCCCAAAATTCTGGCCCTTAGATGCCTGTTTTAGTTTCATCAGAGGGAGTACAGGTTCCTGAGCCTACTCCAGCTACACTAGACAGAATTACTGTTTAATACATATGGAATATACTTTGTATTCTGAAGAGTTTTTCTGTCTTAAAACTCAACGATAAGAAACGATCCAATAAAAAAAAAAAAACAGGCAAGAGATTTGAGCACCATTTCATCAGAGAAGGTATATGGAGGCCAAATAAGCCATGAAAAGATGCCCAACATCAGTGGAAAATGGGGAAATGCAAATTTATGACAAGGTACCAGTGCACCTCTGTTGAAATGGCCAAAAAGGTCAAGAAAGCTGATGACACTCAAAGAGTACTGACGAGAATGTGGAGGAAACGCCCAGCTCAGACACTGCTGGTGCAACTGCAAAATGGTTCAGGAAGCTTAGAAAACAAGTCAGTTTAGAGAATTTCCTGTAAAGCTATGTGTACATTTACCACAGGACCCAGCAATCCCACTGGAGTGAGATGAAAAGCTATGTTCATGCACAGT
This sequence comes from Acinonyx jubatus, assembly GCF_027475565.1. Classification (NCBI taxonomy): domain Eukaryota; kingdom Metazoa; phylum Chordata; class Mammalia; order Carnivora; family Felidae; genus Acinonyx; species Acinonyx jubatus. The sequence goes on along the minus strand of NC_069391.1, from coordinate 83,975,557 downwards.
GTTTATAGCAGGTGGATCCACAATCATCAAAAACCAGAAACAACCCAACTGTCCCCTCAAATAAATGGACAGACACCCCACGGTGCACCACAGACCAGAAAGCTACTCAACAATACAAATGAGGCAACCATTGATACAGGCGACAACTTGGATGGAGCTCAAACACACTGTACTGAGTGAAAGAATCCAGATGCAGAAGGTTTGATGAGACACGATGACTGATTCTATCCACGTGACAGTCTGGAAAAGGCAAAGCTATACGGATGGAAAACAGATCAGGGGTCGCACAAGGCTAACGGTTCCAGAGAGGATTTGGCTAAAAACAAGCAGCGCCAGGGGATCGGGGGGGGGGGGGGGGGGGGGTCTGGGAGGTAGAAACATTCTGTATTTTGACTGTGGGTACGATTAACAGGATTATGCATTTGTCGAAGCCCACAGAGCTGTATACCCGAGAGACTAGATTTTATCATATGTAAAGTTAGAAATAAAATGAAAAAACACTTTCCTAACTGGTTGCGCTTCATGAGAGCATTTGAGAATTCTTACTATGGAATATGTAGCCTTTTCCTACCATCAGCCATAATTCCTATCCAGTTCTTTATACAGGCTGAGAAAGACATACACGTTGTTTGTGGTGTCTGATTTATCACACCTGTAATAGGTATATATAATATATACACGTGTGTGTACGTTTTATCATCTGTATGTTTACACATATCACATCTGTAATATGTATACGTAAAATACAAGTGTATGTAATACGTATACATCTATGTTTATGTATGTGATATTATCTATATGTTGGCATATATTATACCTGTGATATGTATATGTAATATATACACTATATATGTAATATACACACGTGTCTATGTATATGATAACATCTATATGTTGGTAGATGATATATTACGCCTGTAATATGTGTATGTAATATATACACACATGCGTGCAATAAACATACATATATATGTAATACACACATGTATGTAATAAATATACATATATGTATATGACACCATTTCTATGTTGGCGTATGCTATATTACACCTGTAATATGTATATGTAATATAAACACACATGTATGTAACACACGTGTGTGTGTGTGTGTGTGTATGTGTGTGTGTGTGTATACACCATCTGTAAGCAGATGGGGGCAGAAGGAAGCTCCTTATCGCCCCAGGATGCCACTTTAATGGCCAACCAACTTCCCTCAGGTAAAAAAGCCTAACAAGACAAAAAAAGAAGAGAAGGAACACAGGCCAAACCACATCAACAGCTACATGCACAAGCAGTGTGATTAGCTCCCTACTCACCTGGAAAGGTTTATGGGCACAGAATGGGGGAGGGCCCCAGAAAAAGCAAGGAGGAGCGGAAGGTGACAAAGAACTTGAGGTGAACACAAAGGAGAACTTCAAGTCAGCAGCAGACAGAGCAACACGTGTAGACAGTAAGGAACATGGCAGCAGCAACTGTCACTGGTCCAGGGTGTATCGCACGCCAGGCTGAGACTTAGAAGTGCCACCTCCATGAATACTCTCAACGACTGTAGGAAGGCAGGTATTATTTATTTTCCAGTTCACTGAGAGGAGCACTGAGACTCACTGGATTAACTGACTAACGCCACACGGTTAGTAAGAGACAGGCAGTGGGGGACCCATGTCCGCTCCGGCAGGCAGGGCCCGTTATTCCTACTCCACGAGCTGCCTCCACAAAAGGCACAGATAATATACCACATACAGGGCATGTACCATACCTCAAATAATACTCTGGGTATTAAAGAATATAAAGTGTAGTTTATGCAGAAGACATGCTCTCGAAAATCGAATCCTAATTTTTTTTAAGTTTATCCATACTCAGGAAGCTCTCTTGTGAAAGGAACAGTGAAAAAAAGTAGTTTAGTAAAGCAAAGAATTCCTCTGTGACACAAACTGATCACCCCATAACCCTTACTCTGGGCAAGCTGGGAGTTTTATATAATGGGTTTTCTTTTCTTTTTAATGTTTATTTACTTATTTTTAGAGCGAGAGGGAGAGAGAGAGAGTGAGACAGAGAGAGAGACAAAGAGAATGCACATGTAGGGGAGAGGGGCAAAGGGAGAGAGAGAAAGAATATGAAGCAGCCTCCATGCTCAGTGCAGAGCCCAGCACAGGGCTCAATCCCACAGCCGTGAGATCATGACCTGAGCTGAACAACAGTTGGATGCTTAACTGAGTGAGCCACCCAGGCGCCTTATATAATGGATTTTCTTAAAACAGGGCATACTTCCAGCTTGTGATGTGTTCTTTTTTAAGATTTTTTTAATAAGTTTATTTATTTATTTTGGGAGACAGAGAGCGAGCGGAGGAGGGGCAGAAGAGAGGGAAACAGAGAATCCCAATGTCAGGGCAGAGCCTAGTGTGGGGCTTGAACCCACAAACTGTGAGATCATGACCTGAGCTGAAGTTGGATGCTCCACCAACTGAGCCAGCCATGTACCCCATGTGATGTGTTTTTAAAAATCTGTCTATATTACCCAGTCCTGGAAGTAAGTAAACAAAATTAACAAGTATTATGAAATGAATAAATGAAGGACTTCGGTTAGTTACCTTTTATTTTATACTTCTAAAGAAACCAAAGAAGTATAGGATACATTAAAATTATTAACATCCGCTTCTATACCTTTCAGGATCTCAGTAACAGTATAATGACAAGTAGTTAGAGGGGGCCACTGACCAATGGACCCATGCCCCAGTTTATTCAAGAAGTACGGTCCAGTAAGGGGATTACCCAAAGACACCAAGACCACAGGAAGTCAAAGAAATATCAACCACATTCAATCCCCAGGATCCATTCACTAGCAAAATAAAATACTTATTTAGTCTTCTGCTGGGATAAGAATGATATAAGGACTGTATTTATTTTTAATTCTTTTTCCTGACTGTTAATGAGTAGGGAAATTAGGAACAGAATTCCGTCTTAATAAAGAGATCAGCTTTGTATACTACCCTGTCAACTCCCACTTAAAAAATGAACAGGATGAGCCAATCTGTCCAAAAAAATAGAGCCCTTACACAGAAAAACACAATGATGCAAAATATACATTTCTGAACTGGCTCATCTATGGAGAAAACTCAAATCCAAGTATCTCATACTAGTCATATACAATGTCAAACAATCTATCTTTAAGACAATATAATTTAGAACTCAGAAGTGTGTGCTTCCAAAATAGGATCAGAAACATATTAAACTAATACCCAGGTCAAACCAAAAAATGTGCAGGGAAGGGCTCAACAGACATTCTAAGGCACTGAAAAGTCCTGATAAATACCTGCCTAAAAGGTTCACAGGAAGTTACTTTTTATGGTGCAGGACAAAATCCCTGTCCAAGAATAATTAGATGATGTGTCTATAATTTGCAGGAACTCTTGTTTTTTACTTACTATCAGAACAGTGGCATCACAAGCATCACAAGCATTCAATAAATTTCTAGGAAACCTGGCAAATGTCTAGTAGGCCTTTTGCTGATGATTCAAGCCCCAAACTCATGCCCTTGTTTGACTCACCAGCACATCAATTCTGTGGCTCCTGCAAGAGTAAACTCAATGAGGCCAATAACTTAAAAAAAAAAAAAAAAAACACCTTAAAGTTACAGTATAACATTAAACGAACACAAGGTTAAGGGAAGGTAAGTTAAAGCTACGATGTAGGCAGACTCTATGAATTTGCTAATTTTATAAAATCTGCCCCAGAGCCTTAGGAAACCGGGCTGGAGACACCAAAATTTCCCTTCTCTCCCTACCCTAAAATCTCTAGCTTCTATCAAACAAAAAAAGGACATCACGCTATTTCCGCGACACCACCTGTGACTCAAACACAAGCCTGCTGTTACAGAAACACAATTGAAGGTGCAGAGAGAAGCCACCATTTTTTTGATTTTGCAACATACTTTTTCTGGCAGCTGGGATTCAACTTCTTTCTTCAGCCTCCTCAATAAAAATGGTCTCAATACCTTGTGCAGGCGCCTGATGATCAATATAGTTTCTTCTTCATTCAAGTCCACCTACAAGAGAACCTCAGGTGAGTCGGACATTTTTTTTTAATGATGTTTCACTTAATAACACTTTAGGCTACCTTTCTTATTTGTTGCAATGCACGACTGAAATCGTGTGTGCAGCACGAAGGCCAGGTCATTCATTACCTCTGAATTCTCTTCCCACGTGCCAGGTGGCAATAAAATGGACTCTAAATGGGTGTCTTTGTCTTAATGTGCAGTTCCATGGAAAAGGGGCCAGAGCCCCCAGCTTCCCAGTTGAGAATCTTTTGGAGAGGACTGCAACAAAGCCTTACTGAAGACTGAGACAGAACCCGAGGGAAGGGGCAAGAGTTCGTGTGTTCTCACTCGAAGCTGAAGCGTTAAGCTAAGCTCTTAACTTGGATTGTCTCCGATGCAGAAACACACCAAGGCCATGTGGCCTGAACATGAAAAGAAAAAGAGAGCAGATCTAGTTTGTGTTGGTGAGCTTCCAAGCCTCTCTACCTCACTCTTCCTTTCCTCTGCCCTGATCTCGTTCCACCCTCTGTATACATAACCTCGTCTAGAACCTCTGTGTCACCTTCCTCTATGAACCTCTAGGGGGCAGATTTCATTGGCGTTGCTTTCTACACACGGGCAAGCCACTGCATTTCTGACAAAGGGCAAAGATCCCTATAACGTACTTCAAAATTCAAGGGCTGAAGAGTTCCAACATAAATGTCTCGACAGCTTTCTAAGTGGCTTTTCAATCCCACAGTTAAGAAACCACTAATCAAAAGGACAGGTACCCATTTCTTTTCTTGCAACGGCCCGTGTCTTCCTTTCAGAAATGAGCTCCAAGACAAAAATTGATGGTGGAAGGAATGAAAATAAGGAATGTGAAAATGGCTGCTCCGGGATCTGAGGAGCATTTATATAGGCACAAAACTGAGGCTCACACAAAAGCCGGAAAAAAAAATGTGTACAGAGAATTAGTGTGGACTAGCTCAGTTTTACACACAAATTCTTCAGGGGGATATAGTTTGACGAGAAGCCCAAGTTTACAACAAGGAAATATCTGTTTTAAGGTTTGTGCTCAATTGGTTCGCTTGATCTGGTTAAACTGATTCAACAAATATCTCCCGTTCATCCTCCCTGTGGCCCTTGTAGATAAACATTCCAACAGTCAGGAACATTCTCTGCGGGCCTACTTAACACGTTGGCAAAAGACCAAGGACCTAGATTCTAGGATCCTAGACCATTTTCTTAGGACAGAAAATAACCCTGGAAAGAGAACATAATGCATCCACTGATTAGCTCTGTAAAGTAAGCAACACTGTAAACCACCCTACGGGCTTTCTGTGGCGCTAACATTCTTGGCTTTGGGTTCCTTATGTTCATTTCATTCCCATACGTGGAAAATACAAAAGTTAGACCAGTACCCTTTCTCCAGTCATGGCAAATGGAGCATTAAACCACTGTTCAAACGTGCTGCAGCTCTTAAAAATCGTGGGGAGGAGGAAGTTAAGGAGGGCCCAGAGTTCCGGGAGCTTATTCTGCAGTGGGGTCCCGGTCAACAGGATCCTTCTGGGGGCCACATAGTGAGTGTTCAAGACCTGAGTCAGCTTGCAGTGGTGATTCTTCATTCGGTGGCCTTCATCCACTATCATGTATTTCCACCGAATCTGTAACACATGAGGAAGGACCAACATGTGGTGAGCTAGGGAAAATACCACAGGCAGGCAGTGGTGAGGAAAACCAAAGAACTCATACTTTGTGCATAATACAGTGTGATTCCCCCTAGGATAAAAGAATCTCAACAGTCTATTTCCCATACCTGATGGATCACGTAAGACGTCATGTGATGATGGAACGTCAAAGCCACAATGCTGCACATGTGATTCCAAACCACCCTTCCCAAAGAAGGGAACTTAGCCCAGAATGAAGTGGTCGGGCCAGGACTAGCTCCTGCGTCTCGCCCCCCAACACCCCTCCTATTGATGCTATCTCAGATTTAGCGTTCATGCTGCCTCTGCTCCTAGAAAGTACAGAATAGAGCTCTCCACTTAAAGCAGAGATTACTGACTGGTTTTCCAAGGTGGCGTCAGCAGGTACTTAGAGCTGAGCTCTTCCGGCTTCATGCCTTCGTTTCTATTATTATATTGGCTGACTAGTACCTTTGGGGCTTGGCTCAGCTCAGTGTTCTTTTTTCTTTTTAATTTGAATGAGTTGCTAACATTTAAAAGTTGGAATTATTTCACATAAAAATCTGGACATCCAGCTTCTCTTAAAAAAGAAGATCTGGCAACTTGGAGTCTCTCGGTTCAGACAAATTCCTTACCTGCCAGATCTAGGATCACTCTTTTGAGATAGCTAAAACGAAAGGACATACTCACTAGCACTGAAGACAATGCTAAAATATCATCCCTCTATTTGTGCCAGAACTTCGGAATTAAACACAATCTTCTTTCCCAGCATGACTACTGCTTTAAAAATAAAGAATGGCCATATGACACAATCTTCCCTCCTAAGTCTACTAGACACTGGCCCCTTCCTCTCTCATAACTTACCCTTCAGCTCTCTTCAAGGTCACTGGTCTCAGTTTCTTTAAGTGAGAACAATAAGGAATGTGCCACTAAGCCTATTCATTCCCTACAAAACAGTGGAAATGGCCAAGAAAAGCATCCGGTGCTCAGATGTCCCTGGATCCTGCTGCAAAGCTCCCAGAGAGAGGAGGGAGACTAGCAAAGTATTTTAGGTGGTTCCTGCCTTCCTCATGAGAAGTGACAGTAAAATCGGGGGAAAAGAAATAAAATCATCCGCCAGGTTGGGACGTTCGGGTAAAAGAAACTACCAGAGTTTGGGGTTGTTTACTCTTCTTTCACCATTTCTAAGAAAAGCATTTAAGAACCAAGCTGTATGGACAACTGTCCCAAGCTTACCAACAGCATGAAAAGAGGCCAGCAGATAAAAATGTATTCAAGTAAGCATTCTAATCTAATTTCCTAATTTAGCTTATGACCTAACAAACAAGGAATCAGGGGACGCTGATTTTGCTAATTTGCTAATTTACCAATTAGGTCTTCTGCTTGGGCAAAATATTACTATCCCTTTCTATAGCCTCAGTAACAAATAAAAGCAATTCATCTCATTATCAGGCATCTCTGATGAATTCTGAAATACATACGCAGAAGATGTGATAGGGTGTTTTTTTTTTTAAAGAATCTCAAATGTGCAAACACATTCCCGCAGTAATATTGAAAACATGTCATTTTTGACATGTTCAATGTCAAATTCATCTCTGAGCCGAAGGAGCAGGAACACAGCACTATTGCCACTGTCATCTCAATTATTAAACCCCCCTGGGAGCACACTTCCTGTATGTTACTTCCTGTGATGCCACGAAGGGAGCACTCCGTTCCCAGAGCAAAGGTTTAAGGCAGAGAAAGAACAGGTCCAAGAAACAGGGATTCCGTTCAGTTCTGGCCATAACTTAGTTTCAGATTATAGCACTTCGGTAGCACCGTGGGGGAAAAAGAAATTACCAAAGGGGAAAACAAAAGGAAGTTTTCATAGTTGCTCCCATGAACCAATGTATTTCTGTCATTCGGCAAGAACGCATCAGGAGGCAAGGTGATATAAGTGAAAAACACTTTTCTATTTTATGGCTAAAGGACAACTTAGGACGTACAAATTAAAGCCATGAAGGTTGCAGGTGGAAAAACAAGCCTCTCTCAGCTTCAAGTAAATAGAGAAACAGCCCAGAGTAATTCAAACAATAGCCCATTATTTTACCAGGAAAACCTAACACAGGAATAGCACCAAAGCCCCAGCCTGGATGAATGTTCGTATGGAGAGGTGCCCACTCATCTTTGGAGAGACAAAGGCACCAGAGGAATGAAGTCACGCGGCTGACAATAACCCAGGGCAGCAAAAACAATTATTTCTTCCACAAGCAGGTTCAGGGCCACTGGAGAGAAAAAGAGTTGCAGAGGGAGCCCAGGTGAATTTCTTAAGAGATGTAAACTCATTAACTAGGAGAGGCTAGGTAAGAGAAGCAGAATCAATGACATATGCCAAAAAAAAAAGCATGCATAAAATTAAAACCCAAGACCAAAATATATCTGACTCTGCAAGTGAGCGAGAGCGAGAGAGAGAGAGAGAGAGAGAGAGAGAGGAAGGGAGGGAGACAGCGAGAGGGAGAGGGCAAGGGGAAGGGAGAGAAGCCATCTAATGATCAAATTATAGTAGCGAGTATAATTTGGGGAATACTTTACGCTCCAGTGCAATGGTCCATAATTAGAGGTAAAAGAATTTTTTTTTCAAACATACCTTTGCAAGAATGTGCTTGTCTTTGATAATGTACTCATAAGTAGTCAAGAGGACGTTGAATTTGCCACTCCGCAGCTGGGGGACAAGGGAGCGACGCATGGCAGGGGTGCCCTGAATGGAAAGAAATACATACATATATACATATATATATATATATATATATATATCCCAATGGAAGTAATGTGAGCATTTTGTCTCACTATTCATGGCTTAATGGAGCCCAGACACGTGACTGAGAATTGCACATATATGCATTATCATATACAGATCCATTATCCAAGAAGAAAGTGCTTGGCAAAATCGCACACATCTGGACAGTTTTCAGACCCTTACAGACAGGCTTTCCCAGTGAAAACTGAGGGTGGGGAAAGAGAGAAAAGGAAATTATGGCAACCTCGAGGTAGCAGAGACCCTGCTGCCCTGCTGGAATGCTTCATTTCTATGGGACCGTGCAGCAGGCAGCCCAAGCGTCCGGGTAATTGCGAACTTTGCGGGAACCGTGGGCACAGAGGCACGCGGAATGCGCGATATTTGTCATTTGTATTACTCTCATCAGAAACCTCGCAATATGATAATTAACAATTTTCTTCTGCATTTCACTATCTGAAAGTAATTATGGTTTATTACAGTAATCTTCTTGGGATGATTAACTCACACTGTTTGGTACATGATGTACATGACAAAACTTTACAACCAAATACAGTTCACAGATGTGCATATGGAACGAAGAAAAAAAAATAGGGTCTATTTTTTGCTTCTCCACATTTATATATAAATACAGCATTCCAAACCTTGTAAGAAATTTTCACCACAGAAGGAGCCCATTTGTCAAATTCATATGTCCAGTTAGACAGAGTCCTATGGAACAAAAAAGAAAACATTCAGAGAAAAAGACATTTGTATGAAAAATCAGTGGTTAAAAAGACGTTCTTATTCATGCTCAGGCCTCACCTTGAAAGGGGCTAGAGAGTATAAATTATCTCAACTAAGTATCTCTTTTAAAGGTGTGGAAGTAAGAGATAAGTGGAGAATAAGACACCCCAAAGCATGACAAGTGTGTGTGTGTGTGTTCCTAAGAAATCTCCTAAGGAAAAAAAAAATTAATGCATAAACATAGAGGGGGAAGAAAAACCTTAGCAATTGTCAGAGTGATGTGGGGACTCTTTAGAAGCAGCCATGTAAGTGCACAGAAAAGTTGAGTCAGGAAAAAGAAATTTTATAAAAAGCACATGAAAATATTAAATAAATATGTGAAGATAGAGTAAGGGAAAAACACTGAATGCCCTTTTTTTTTTTAAATCCCTGAAAACATCACCGTAATACAGGAGTCCAAACATGAACAATATAGGTAAAGAGCAAAACATATACTTGAAACATAGATATAATACAAAGGATGTCTAAATACCACGGATTTGGATAATGCAGATTCAGAAGGCTTGCAAATAGTCCTCGTTTGGACCGAATTTGCAAAGGCTAAACCAGAATCCTTTTTTTCTCAAGGTCCAAGACTGTACCAACACTGGGATCGACAAAGATCTCAGGGACTAAAACTGTAATCTAACACCCACAGCCAGAGACCCCATTCTGGAAGGGGGGCTCTTCTGAACAGGTATTCCTTCTCTCAGAAGAGTCAGAGAAAGACCTCCGAGGAGACGCACAGTGGGCCAGGCTCTGGAACTAAATGGAGAACAGCAAGACCCATCCTGATGGCTGAAATTAACCTGCATGTACCAAAGGCAGTTTAATGCAAAATTCAGTTATGACTGTGATTTAGCTTCTGCTTTAAAAAGGTACAGCGAAGACAGGTTGAATAAGACATACTTTTTGAATTTCTGCAACCTTTTGGAAATGGGACAAGGGAAAGCTATCAAAGAAATCTTTAAAAAAAAAATATGTCCAAGCCTTTCCACCTCGGGAGTCACTTAAGGTGTCACAATGAATAAGACCTAACTGTGCCCTGTGCAGGCTGTGTAGACTACAGGGCTAATGGCTGATAAAAATCACTTTGTCCTGTGTTTAAACAGCCATTCAAAGAGGCTGGGGGTTGAGGGGGAGGGTGGGCAGTGAAAACCTAAATCCAGATTAGATGCTCTTGGTAATCCCAAGACCTGCTAAAATTCTGCCTTAAATGAAAAAACAAAGATGAGCTACTAAGAGGGCAATCTACAACCTAGGGAAAGATAGTGCGAAATAAATGACTTTACTTACGAAAGGGGAACAATGATGAGATAGGGGCCATTGAGTCTTTTGTGCTCCATCAGATAAGTGATGAGGGCAATGGTCTGTATGGTCTTTCCTAGCCCCATTTCATCAGCTAAGATCCCGTTCAAATTGTTATTATACAGGGAAACCATCCATTCCAGGCCCTGGAGCTGAAATGAAGAGTAATTGCTTCAATTATCCAAGATCTGCACAGGTAATTAATACTAATACAACTCAAGTGAGGCTGTGACTTCTTAACTCCTCGGTGCCGTAGGTTGCATTTCCCACAGTAGGCAAGTGGGGGGAAGCACCAACACAAAAAGAATTTAAAATATGAGCCTGTAATCATTCCGGCTGCTTGGCAGGTGCTAAGTGTTAATCAGATTTAGAAATGACGGGCTGCAGCATACTGGTGGGATTTTAAGCAGCTTTCCTGCTCATCCCTACTTAGCATTTCACAGTATATGACATTCCACAGTGATTATAAATGAAGAAAACCCAAACTAAAATCCATTCCAACCACTCCAAGAACAAAAAGCCAATGTGAGGATTAGAGACAAACAAACCAGAAGGCAGGTTTGGCACACAGATCAGAGATCATTAGAAACAGCCTTCTTGGCAACGTAGAGACTCCCCCGGGGCGGGATCCCCTCCGGGAGGAAGCAGGGTGACCGGGGAGCCAAGGGCGCGCTGCTGGGTCCACAGGAGCACATTTCCTTGTGGAGAAAAAGCTCCCAGGCACCACTTTGCAATGTGGGTGCCCCCCATGGGCAGCGCACTGGAAGCTGACTACCTGCAAACAGGCCCCACAGATTTTTAAAGTACAAGAGCTCTGCACCAGAGATGCAGCCTTGGGGTTCCTGTGTTAACTACAAGAAAGCTTGGGTGAAAATACGGAACTGCTCCACTTCCTTCCCCCAACCACCAATACCACTACCATCCCACACATGTTGGATTTCAATGGTAGAAGCAATTTAATGTATTTATTTACGTGATATACATTTACACACTTACATGTTACATAATACATAGAACTATTCACCTAGACGATGTATTACATATTACACAGAAGTAAATGTGAATAAATATACAAACACATAAATACGCATATCTGCTGAAACCAATTTAGCTTGCTGATGAAGTTATACTTAGGGAAATGTTCCTTTTAATTTATTTTATGTAAGAACAAAGCGAGTAATTCAACGATTTTCGTTAGTTATTAAGTGACTGTTCTGTGCAAAGGACCATGCACCGAGGGAGAGAACACGGATGCGGGGTGTGGAGGATGCATGCCTCCCTTCAGAAGTTTCCAGTCCAAGAGGAGACAAAAGGCATTCACACATACACATGGTCTAAGAAGTGCTTGAAAGTATGTGGCATACATATAAATACTATAAACTTACTTAAAACGGTACTAGCACATATATGCAATTGTATCGAGCAGGTCTGCAGAAATACCTCCATAGGCCACTTGGGCTACCTTGTACCATGCAAGACGCCCAATCATCCTACAGGATTTTGCAGGACAGCAACACCAGGAGATGGGAGACACAGGGAGGGCTCTGAGGGCACGGGCAAAGATAGAGAAGGCAAGAGGGGAAATGAGTGGCCACCACAGTGGCGGGTGGGAGGGGTTGCATGACTGCAAGAGGACCCTGAGACCACCAGACCTTTTGGAAAGTCAACTAAACGCCAAAAGCATTTGAACAGTGGTTTAGTGGATTTTTTTTTTTAAACGAAAACTGGCAAAGGGGCTGAATTTTGCATCTGCGTTCAACCTAGATAAAACAGGAGCACGAGTGGGCAGCACAGGAGACTAGAAAGTCATGAAACTGTAGGAAGGGATTTGGATTTCCCTAGACCGCAGAACTGGAGGGTTCGGGCAGCAAAGCACACTTGTGCGGCTTTCCCGGGAAGCAGCAGAAGAGCCTCCCCTCCACCCCCATCCACAGTGCCAGGGTTACAGAACCATTAATGACACAAAAAAATGTGCCAAGGAGCAAGGTGACAGAAAGCTAACGCGTGGACAGAGATCCAGGAAAGCGCTGAGCCGCAGCTTTGGGAGAAGCAACTCCGTGGAGCGAAAACCCGGAAGGGGTCTGATGCGCATGCTCAGGAAATCTACAGTGGCCTGGAGAGGAGGAGGGGCAGGAAACGCACAACCGGAAACCGGGGAGACAGGTGTGAAAGGACTGTGATGTCAGGGGATTAGAAAGGTGTTGGATGGTGGGAGGAAATCTGTGTGGCATCAACACTGATTTATGAATATTCCAAAGTATGCATCTTCTCCGTGTAGACCGACAACAGTTTACTAGAACAAACTGAGTTGACATCTATGCCAAGTACGACGAAAACAACTTGGAACCTCGTGAAAATAGCATGGTCTTTGGAGAAACCATGACCTTACTATAGCCAGAACAGTGGTTCTCCAAGTGTGCTCCAGCGGCTCCTGCTGGGGAGATTTTCAGAGCATCCCCAAGGTCAAAACTATTCTCGCAATATCACTAATTCACCTTTTACATCAGGTTGATACTTGAACCGGTGATGCAAAAGCAGCAGGGGGTACAGACTGCTGGCACCTTAATTCAAATCGAGAAGGGGACTGTGGCAATGGGCAATGCAACCTTCACCCCCGACCATGGCAGCAAGCACAGTGCCCAGGATTAAGAGTTTAGGGGAGGGGCGCCTGGGTGGTTCAGTTGGTTAAGCGTCTGACTTCAGCTCAGGTCATGATCTCATGGTTCGTGGGTTGGAGCCCTTCATCGGGCTTTCTGCTGAGAGCTCAGAGCCTGGAGCCTGCTTCAGATTGTGTGTCGCTCCCTCTCTCTCTCTCTTGCTCTCTCTGCCCCTCCCCCACTAGGGCTCTCTCTCTTTTGAAAATAAATAAATTTTTTAAAAAATTTAAAAAAAAAGTTTACAGGAGCCGAGTCCAAGAGGTCTGACAACTTAAACCAATACTTCCTGAGGTATATTCCAAAAGACACTAATTTTATAGCATGTTAATAGGGGATATATCAACATAAAATTTGGTGGTCAAAGAAATTTGGGGATTAGGAAGTTAAAGTTATTTCACTGCAGGATGCTGATGTGCAATCATAGGTCACACGTTTATTTTTGCAGAGTCGTGAATGCGCTCCTGCACAGCAGGGCTTACCAGGAGGGTCACTTCCAAGGTGCCCATATGTCTGCTTGGCTCAGGATAGTCCTGGGTTATGCCTGGTATTTATAGGAAGGGCTTCTATACACGCTCCTAAGCATCCAAATTTGCGATATTAAATTATGCAATAATCCTACTTATAGCTGATAGTACTGCCCATATTTATTTGACCACAGAACATTTTTTTTTCTTTTTAAGGTACGTCTCCTGAGACAAATGTTCCAAGGAACACACTTTGGGAAACACCAAAGTGGCAGGAGGTAGAAGACAGGAGCTGACCTTATTCCAACAGGTCAAATGCAACGTCTGTTATGTTTACAGTATACTTTTCACCAGAGCTCCCCATTTGATGGTGTCTTAAAAAAAGCATAAATATAGTAGACAGCGGCTCCCAGAAGCTGAATCCATGGCATTAAACTCTAGCCACCAATGCAAGTTTTGAAAAAAATGCTTCATTTACTTCAAGACGAGGCACAGATGTTCCTGTACGTACAGAATGTGGCTCGGTTTCCCATTGTGCAGAGACCCACAAGAAAACCGTTCCAAATGTTAAAGCCCATATTCCTTAAGATGCAATTCACCCGAAAATCATGGGAGAGAAAATGGGTATGCCCTAGTCAGGTGGTAAAATGGAAGTGCTCTGAAACAAAAATGGGAGGCACCACGGAAGAGAATCATCTTAACAATGGGACCCCAAATGCCTCCCCATCACCAAACTTCTTAAGCAATCGACACGTGCCTGTGCAAGACCCACTCCGACGAAAATTAGGTACAAGACTGTGACTTGCCAGGAGGGCACAGACCACACCCATTACCTGATAATGCTTCAGGGTCCCATTGATGAGGAGGGCGGACTGCTTCTCCACCCTCTCCGAGATGGCATGGGCCACCGTGTAGTAGGACTGGGAGCCCCTGGCACTGTACTGCATGCTGTACTCATCATCCACGTCTTGCTTCGCTGTCCTGGGACAGAGAGTGGAGAATCATCCTCAGATAATTTGGTGCCTGAATGGGGAGCCTAAAATAGCTGCAGTGAGTACGGTGTATCGATCACCTACTTCCTGTCTTCTAGTTCAAATACACAATCTGTAACCCTCACAGAATTAGCAAGGTAGACTGAGTAATGTCCATCCCCATTTTACGCTTGTGGGGAGCTGTAGGCTCACAGAGGTTAATTCATTTGTCTGGGCCACATAAAAAGTAGTGGAATCTGGGTCTGCGTGCAGGCCCGCTTGACCTCCAATGACCGATACGAACATGAGCTTGCCCAGCAGCTGAGAGAGGGAGCAAAGGGATAGGAAAGACAGGCCGGTTTCAGCTTCCTATGTCTTGTTAACCAGCTGATATTTTATTCCACAAGCAGTGAGGACCATCAAAGGTGGGGGTGGGGTTCTAGACCTCTGGTAAAGGAGGAATGGCAGACTGAGAAAACAAAGTTTCCTAATGTGGGACCTATTTCCTATTTCTGGGTGTCTCTTTTAAAACTCATCCCTTTTATTATTTATTTGTTTTTTAATAAAATTTATATTTATTTATTTCGAGGGAGACAGAGACAGTGCACATGGGGGAGGGGCAGAGACAGAGAGGGAGAGAGAGAATCCCAAGCAGGCTGTCAGCACACAGCCTGACGCGGGCCTCAAACCCATGAAGCCATCAGAACATGACCTGAGCCAAAACCAAGAGTCGAATGCTCAACCGACTGAGCCACCCAGGTGCCCGGAAACCTCATCACTTTAAAATGTTGTATTTTGCAGGGCGTCTGCGTGGCTCAGTCAGCTAAGTGTCCGACCTCAGCTCAGGTCATGATCTCTCATTTCATGAGTTCAAGCCCCACATCGGGCTCTGAGCTGTCAGCTTCGGATTCTGTGTCTCCCCCTCTCTCTGCCCGCTTCGGATTCTGTGTCTCCCCCTCTCTCTGCCCCTCCCCTGCTGTGCTCTCTTCTCTGTCTCTCAAAAAATGAATAAATGTTTAAATAACAAATAGATAGATAGATAGATAGATAGATAGATAGATAGATAGATAAATGTTGTATTTTGCGGGGCACCTGGGTGGCTCAGTCGGTTAAGCATCTGACTTTGGCTCAGATCATCTCATGGTTCATGGGTTGAGCCCCGCATCAGGCTCTGTGCTAACAACTCAGAGCCTGGAGCCTGCTTTGGATTCTGTGTCTCCCGCTCTCTCTGCACCTCCCTCACTCTCGCTCTGTCTCTCTCTGTCTCTCAAAACTAAAATAAATATTAAAAAAATTTTTTTAAATGTTGTATTTTGCATATTATTTCCTCCAAGGTTTCTCTTAATATTAGAGCTACACAAGCAAAGTGCTGACACAGAGGATGGCTGGGGTGAAGAATGGAGCCAGCAATTGAACACCGGGAGAAGAGGGCGCTGAGGGGTCCTAGGGTGCTGCGGAGACCGGGCAGGACAGGGGTTAACGGGGACCAGGAGGGAATGACATTTCTCACGGGGTGGAGGGGGGGGCGGGGGCTCAGGGTGAGTGTCAAGGTGGGAAGGGCAGCTGAGCAGCCAGCTAGTAGGGCCGGTCTGATCAGTTCAGTCCTGGCACCAAAGGCCAAGGTCAGGCAGAAGCCCAGGAGTGATGCTGAGCTGGAGATGGGGATTTGGGAGGAAGGAAGGAGATGAGCCCCCAAAGCTCGGTGGGTGACCTCAGTCGCCACATTCGTTTCACGTGGGGTGTGGGCGTAAGGTCGGTTGGCCTCCTTCCTTAGACAAAATTTTCCACAAGAAAATCCATAAAGCACAATCCTCCTGAAACACACGGACAAGGGAGAAAACTGAGCGATACACACTCAATGATCTGCTTGGCATCCTTCTCAGAAACCTCTTCACTGTTTGGATCCAGAAGTATTTTCTCTTCCATGTCCTGCCGACTGGACTCCTCCTCTTCATCCTGGGGAGGGAACAAAGACACAGGAAAGAGTCCACTTTCGCGAGGGAGCCTCGACGGTAGGCATTTTCTGAAAAGCGACTGGGTGGTACTCAACTTCACCGACAGAGGAAACACAATTAAGGGAGGAAGTAAATGTAATACTTACCTGAACCAGGCAATATGCCATTCCATTTCTGTTTAAATCATTGAATAAGAGAATAAGAGAAACCCTCTGAGGATCCCTTAGAACACCCACTCCCAAGAATGATTATGGAAAAGTCATGGCAGATGGGTATTTATCATTGTTTGGTTATCAGAGTCCTGCAGACCGTATCTTCTCTCACTTAGAAACATTCTAGAGCCTTCTCTCCAAAGCCAGACTTTAGAGGCTTACTATGATCCTTCTCATAAAAATGCTCTCTGATAATGCCAGTCGTCCCCCATGCATTCAAGGTAGAGGGGCTGGAGCTTGTGAACACAATGCCTTCTGTGACTACTTCACATCACATATTTCTGAATTTAGATTAAAACTGTCAATAACTTGGCAAAGGACTCACTATCTCCACCTCTCAACTGTGTACTATGATCTGCTGATCTGTTTGAAAGCTTCGCTATGTGCACTACCAACCACTGGTGTTGAAGGCTCAGCCCTTCCAGATAGTCCAGGAGAAATTCTTTAAAAGCAGGTTTCAAGAGAATAATGCTTTCCCACAACTGCTGAATGAAAACATATGAACTGACATGATGTTAACACTGACAATCAAACCTAGGACAACAGATCATTGAAATGCTGGGGTTCTGGCAAGGAGGCAGTACAGGTCTTTCGTTTTCTAGGCAAGGGATGAAGTTCTTTGAGGGGAACATGACTCGCCATGAGTGGGAGACCCAAGATGAGGACTCGGGGTTTCTAGACCCCTGGGTCAGAGTTCACTCTATTCCCGGCTGCCTAGAGCTGTCTGCAGGGGTCAGTCTTGGGCTGATAGCTGGGGGTTCAGCAGCCTACTGTATCTCATCTCTGTCCCTCCCTGGTTCTCTTACTCAATGACAAGATGCTTCCAATGGGTCACTTATGGACATACTTACTCATCCGAGTAAACAAGAAACACTTTTAAAATTGATTTTGTAAGCTTCAAAGACCTTGGAACAAAAGTGGCCTATAAAAAATAAATAGCATGCAACCCAAAGCAGTTTAATGGGGTGCTTCTTTTTTTAACAGAACTTTTATTATTTTTCCTCAACATAACTTTTATTTTTTTTCCTCTTTGTAAAAGTTAACAAGTGTTCATGGTAGATTCCTTTGGGGAAAAAAATGGGGGGGGGGCACAAAACAGAAGAAAATGACAATTGTCTTAAAACTCTGGTGAGCTGTATGACCCAGTCTGTGGATCTACGCCACAGCACTTTCTGAACCAAGATTCTTCCAAGGCTGGCAAACAGAATTAATGACCACTCAATAACAATGCTCTCATAAAGGAGATAAAAGTCTTCTTTTAACCCTCCTATATGTAATTATTAAGCATTTTGCAGTTGATCTAAAAAAAAAAAAAACCTTTACTGTTATTTCTTAAGTTCTGTTAAAAGTGTCCAAAATTACCATCCCAGGCTCTAGATGTCCTGACTGCTCCCTCCAAGAGACTGAGAAACATGCTTCTCCTTGGGTCATGGGTATATCCAAGGAATTCAAACCAGAATCATGTTTAAAGAGAAACCAAGAGGGTCAATAACCTCATTCAAACAAGCCCATGTTGCCCTTTCGTCTAAGTCTCCAGGTGTTTGACTGCAAATACACTCTAAGGCTTACAGGACTGCAGAAACCTTCAGGTGACTAAGACTCAGTGCAAACCAGGTAAGGCAAGGCGCTGCCTTCCCAAAGTAAACCATCTCCAATTCTCCCCCAAAAGACCGTTCTGTCCCCTCCAACATAATGTCAGCTTCTGTTTTCTTGGATTCATATAAATTTAGAATTCACCAAGTTTCCCCATTGGCCACGAGCCCCCGAGAGATCACTGTACTGTGGGGATTGTGCCATCACGGCTTTGGCTCATCCCTCAGCCCCAGGCGTCCCCCAAAGGCCAACACTGGAGGAAGACGCGACAGACAGACATGGTGCCTCCCCCATTAACTTTCAAACCCATACACTCCAAACACAGGTGACTACATACCTCCTCCTCGTAATCAGAATCACTCTCTTCACTGTCGGATCGGGGGGCGACTTCGTAACTACAGGAAAAGGAGTGGGAAGAAGAGGGGGCTTAGTTTTTTAAACTATAAGACAATATGTACACCCGTGACCTAACTAGCATGTTCTATGCACAAATGACAGATGCAGGTGAAATAACTTTAACCAGATCGGTAAAGGTCATGCTGTTTTAGTTCTAAGATTGTACAAGGAGCACAAAACTCTAAGAAGTCAAAGGAGGCAAGTACTTCTGTTTTATTGTTTTTTTGGCTTTTTTATTTGTTTGCTTGCTTCAATTTATTTTGAGAGAGAGAGAGAGAGAGAGAGAGAGAGAGAGAGAGAGCACAGGAGGAGCAGAGAGAGAGGGACAGAGGATCTGAAGCAGGCTCTGTGCTGACAGTAGACAGCTTGATGCGGGGCTCAAACTCACAAACTCTGAGATCATGACCTGAGCTGAAGTTGGACGCTCAACTGACTGAGCCTCCCAGGTGCCCCCTCCCCCAGTATTTCTGCTTTTAGGCCATACCCAGGATTCATCTCCAACCAGGCGTCCAGCTGACTTGCTTTGGGTGCTTCTGGTCCAAACAGGACCTTGCCAGTTTCTGTGTGAGTCACTTTGACAGGGAGGTCACTCATCTGACTGCTTTCATCTATGGGCTAGAAAGGAGACAAAAAAATACACATCACCGCTTGGTGTTCACACAGCCTCCCAATTCTGTGCTGGGCATTTCTCAGCCTTTTGGCTGCCCAGCATCTGAACCCTTTTTCTGTGAATGGAAAGTTCACCACCTATGGAATCCTGGCAGGAAGTGGAATACCACCTCCTACTGAAGAAGCTGAAAACACCAGCCTCTCTTACAGCAAGGCTACCAGCACAAGACCTCAGCTTCATCCACCGGACGCACTCACCAAGGCTCTGTATAGGGACCCAGAAGGCTGGGGAAGCCAGCAGGAACAGGCATGCTGGAGGGAGGGCAGAGCACAGCAAGTGGCCTTGTGGAGCTCCTGCCTGACTCCCAGCGTCAGCCATAGGTCTCCTGGTCGAGCTGTTCGGCTCAGCGCTGGCTATAGCCTTGAGGCATGTTCTCCGGGCTTTCTTGGAGATCCAATGAATTACCCAATATCCCATTAACATATTCTCTTCTCACTTAAATCTGGCAGGGTTGATTTTTGCCATTTGCAACTCAGAACCCTCAACCCCCAAATAATACTTCCTCAGATAACAACTATTGCAAAGTCATGGTTTCTGAGAAAACAGGAACAGAGAAAGGTACTGTCACCTCATGAGGGGCCAGTCTAAGCTTCTGCAGAACCAAATGGCCTGGCATCTAATGCAGCCACGGGTGCTAGGAGTAGGATTTTAAAGCAAAAAGCTCTGCTCATCTGAAACCTGGCGAACGGGCCAAGACTGAGCTGAAGTTCATTATTAGACTCTCAATGAAAAATGGCTTGCTCAGAAAATTAGGAGAAAAAAATGAAATTGCAGAGGCTGCATTCAACCTACTTCAGAGAACAAATTTTTTTAAGAGGCGTAAAAATGGAGTAATCCTATGCAAATGCGTGCAACTCATTACAGGGTGACGTCACCTCTAGGAGCAGACCCCCAGGCCAGACGTTGTTGGTTTGGAAATGCTTGATGTTTTAGGAGTCTTCAAGTTATCTATCTCCTTAAAGGTAATAAAATTCAATATTTAGAGAACTTATCAATTCCAAAGGATTTTTCCTAAATTGTTCTTAATTGAAGTTAAATATAAATGGTAGGAAAAACAGTATACAGTAGCTTATCTTACGTATCTTTATAATAAATGACCAGAGGGGCGCCTGGGTGGCTCAGTTGGTTGAGCCTCCGACTTTGGCTCAGATCAGGATCTCATGGTTTGTGGGTCTGAGCCCCGCGTTGGGCTCTGTGCTGACAGCTCAAAGCCTGGAGCCTGCTTTGGATTCTGGGTCTCCCTCTCGCTCTCTGCCCCTCCCCCACGTGTGTTCTGTCTCTCTTGAAAATAAATAAACATTTAAAAAAATTTTTTAAAAAATGACCAGAAAAAAAAAGTTCTTTCTCCCTTCTCCTTTAAGAAAACACTGTAAGAATAAAAAACAATATATTATGATTATCAACCAAAATAAGCTTTAAAAAAAGAAAAGGATTACTCCAAACTGTCTTTTTTGTTTTTCTTTTATGTGTGCTAAAGCGATGCATGTGAACACCATTACTTTGCACGCACGACGTTTCTTTCTCTTTAATGTGAAAGGTCATCTACACACCCATGTGATCAAGACCTACCAGTCGCTATCGCCTCCCTCGGAAAAGTCAGCTTACGTTACCTTGAACTATTATAATATAGCTTTTTCATTCTTATGTCATGCCTCAAAGAAAATTGGGAATCACTGTAGCTGGAATTAGATCTTTGGCAAAAAGCACTGAATGAGCACAGCAGAGTGTAAGAACATGATTTCAAAACAAACTGAGCAAGATGTCCACTTTGCCAACTTGAGCAAACAGAATACACATGTGTTGAGATTAAAAGAAAAAAAAAGGTGCATGTCACAAGCCCAAGATCAGTGGCTAAGTTTCCCAAGAGATGATAAGAGGTAAGAGCATTGTCCCGCTAACGCGTTAAATCTCTCCCTGTGTGCTTGTTAGTTACAGACCCTTGTGAGGCATGCTCAGGTAAGGCTGGGGGCTATTACAAATCATAGTGGTTTCTAAGTGCTCCAATATATGGTATTCTTCCCCTAGAATGGCCCACTGAGAGGGCCTTACACGTTAGACTCTTAACCCCATCCTTTCTTTCCCTGTGATAGATTACAGTGGTTAAGCCACATTTACTGTTCAAGAAGTTTCTGCGCAGAAAAGTGGTTTCAACCTTTTTCTCTGGATCCAGGATGTTCACATTCAGAGTAGGCCTCCCATGTACAGTGATTCTAGAAGGGTTCCCCAAGCAGGTTTATCAGAATCCATGAGAGAAGACAGTTTGAAACATACTCCCTCCCATTCGGCTGTAGAGAGGGGTATGTATGCCTCCTCATGTGAATCACTGGCAGAGAACTTTGAGTTTTCGGAGAAAAAAAAGTCCAATAAATAAGTAATTGTGTTCTCATGATTCAGGAGAATTTTCAAAATCCTAGGAAATAACATTTAGGAATGTGCTGATGACTCCACACATAGAAGCCCTATCATAAACCTACACACAAGGTCAAAAAATAAGTTAACCAAATATGTAAATTGTTTATAGAGTTTCATAATTTCAAATTAGTAATACACTAAGGAAACTGGGTCATATTTTATGTTTCTGTATCATTTACTGGGGAAATGCAATTATACAATCACTTAAGGTTCTTACACACATGCTATACATTCATAAACATATAGGTACACAGAAGATTCCAGAAGGTACACAAGAAACTTCGTCTGAGACGGAAGATGCCTTTCCAGTATATCCCTTTTATGCTATTCTAATTTTCAACTATGCTAATGTACTACTATTTTTACTTAGAAATGAATAGCTGAGTAAAAATAACGTTGGTATTCACAGAAAACGGTGCCGTAGGGCATGGTGGGCACTCACGGAGCAGAACAGAGCAGAAATGGGTGCAAAACGCCTCACCTCTCCGTCTGGTCCCAGGGCAGACTCTCCTCCCTCGGCAATCTCTTCGGCCTTCTGCAAAGCAAGGTCAAGATGTCAGGTGTACGTGAATCAAGAAGACGGTTACAAGAAGAACTTTGTGGCAGTGCTGTGGTATAAAAAAGCACTTCATCGCCACTCATCATCATCCAACAAAGCTTACGTGTTAATGCCTTTCATTTGTATTTCTCTTCGCTGTCTGAGACAACGTGTGTCTTTCACGGGCAGCTTGCGGGGAGTTACTGAAAGCCACATATGATTCAAGGCTGGCACACACCAAAGATTTGTGGTTCGAGTCTTCCAGGACCCAAAATGCTGAAGGTATGAGAACATCAGGGCTGAGGTCAGCACGTGGAATGTCCTTCCCCTGTTTGGCACTGGGAAGACAAATCCTGATGTAACTGGCTCCACGTTCCTTGGCAAGGTTTCTAAAAACGTCCATCACGAAAAAACTCGGAACCGCTCTTGGGTCATAAAAACACAGAATTGTACAACAATCCTGTGAGCTCTCTGGATGTTTTCCATTCAACCTAATCGGCTTTTCATAATACACAGTATTTCTACGGTGGGTACTAGGAGCAAATGTGATACAGATACTGTGATCTCATGACAAATTCTGTCACCTGCCATTTCTTAAATATTTCAATATCTTAGTCCATTAACCTCCATGTGCCTCAAAGACAGCCTAAATGAAAAGCGAGGATTATGTCACATTTGGGGCATACCCAAGAGAGTCTCATCTGCAATAAACACAGAAGAGTCTCAAATTTCTTACATTTATAACAACCTCTTTGACAAGGGAAATCTTTTCCATCACCTTTTCAGAATCCTTATTTGAAAGTTATTGCTGGAAAGCTATACTCTTTGTGTGTGAGGAAAAAAAACCAAAAAACAACTTTAGTCATTTCCTTTATCAAAACATTTAAGAAAATGAGCTTTCCTCCCCTGGGCTCTTTAGTTAATTAAAAATATATATAATGATACAGAATCGATATTAACTCTACTCTGTTTACTTAAGGCATTGATTATATAATACATTTTTGCTTTCCATGAAAATAACTCAATTGTCTCTTGACAAAACAGCTTTGAGAGGCAATGTTCAAAATCCAACCCTTTGTCCATACTGAAGAAATGCAGAGCCCATAAACGTTTGAAATTTTGGGGAAGTTCTTTCAAAATTGTCTTACAAGGAATACATGTATGTATGTATGCCAAAGCAAAGGGCATGAAAAAAAAATTGCAGTGCTTCTACCAAAGAGCAGGAAATAAAATGCTCCCTTTGGTTATGATCTCCCAAGAATTTAATATTCTATGTATGCCGCCCCAACATGAAAAACGTTTACACTCCAAAGGAGTGATGAGCGTCAAAAAAGACACCAGGCTCTATATCTTGGTGAAGGATATAGAGAACAATGGCAGAAAAGTCCAGAAAAGAAACCACCCATGTGACCAGCCCCTAAGAGTTCCAATTTTGGAATTCTCGGGCACTACACTCAGGCGACTGTTTTAATTAATGGGAGAAAGTCAATTAATCCCACCATTCTTTCCATACAAATCAGAAATAAGCTACAAATTTGGCCAACAAAGAAAATCAAATGAGACAATGAATAAGCCAATTTCCAATATCTAGCGAGTGGAACTGGATCACCATTTCAGTGAATAGTACATTAAAAAGCTTGAAGGACCATAAATAATAGAATCAAAACCATTCTAAAGGATACTCTTCTATGAATATGCTTTGACTAGCTAGAGTGTTATCTAAAAACCGCCTCACAATCAGGCCCGTCCTTTATTTTAAATCCTCTAAACTCATTTTAAAAATAATATCAAATTCAAGAGGCAATGTAAGATTAGATTTAAAAAATTTGGTTCTGGAATTAGACCACCAGTGTTTGAATCCCCAGCTCTGTCACTAAGAACAAGAGATCTGAGCTATGTGATCTTGAGCAAATCTCCGTCGTGCTTCCCTCTTCTGTAAAAAAGGGACAGTAACAGTCCCTCCCTCATGGGGCTGAGGCAGGAAAGGATCGCTATTTCAGTACGTACAATCCAGTGTTCCATTATATACTGTTATATACATATATACTCGTAGCATCAACCTCCACAACGCACAAGTTTCAGCGACTGTCTGAAGACTATTCCTTTATGTCTGTGAGACCGGCTATAGCACTGCCTGAAACTGCTTCATAAGGTTCATCCCATGAAGTCAGGGATTTCTGTCTGTTTTGTCACATGTATATCCCCACACTGACAAGGGGTCTTGGCATGTAAAAGGTACTAAGTAAATATTTGGTAAAAGAAGGAAGGAAGGAAGGAAGGAAGGAAGGAAGGAAGGCAGGAAGGAAGGAAGGCACCAAAAATAATAATAATAAAGAAGCATCCACTTAGCACACACTCAATGAATCATCATTATTGTAATTACAAGCCAATGTATTTGCAAACCATAAAATTAGTTAAGAACACACACACAATTCCTCACAGAACTGGCACGCCCTGAATTTATACCCAATCCTGCTGCTATTACACAAGGTGGAAGCCAGGTGGCAGTCTACTCTATGGCAAGAGACAACACATTCTCCCATCATGCTTTGGATTCTTTCAGTTTGGTGATCTCTGGATCTCCCATGACACTGGTGCTTTATCTTGGCCGCCCACCCCCCACAAACATACATACATACATACATACATACATACATAAATAAATAAATAAACCCACAAAACATCCCTTTTCTTGGTTCAATGTTAACTCCAAACAGATTGCTCTTGGTGTTACCATGGTCTCCCACCAGTTGAGGAACCTTCATATACAGTTATCTCCATCACATGATTACAAACACATCCTACGTTACCAGCTGATGCCTGAGCTTTTTTTTCTCCATCAATTAAAAACAAAACAAAACAATCCTACAAAAAAACTACAAAAAAAAACTACAACACTGTAGTTCATCCATTAACCAGGACTAAAAGGACACTGTCTTGGCTTCTTCCAACCTGCAAAATGTTGGGGACAAATTATGCTTGCTGGAGGGGGGAAGGAGTGTAATTCACCTAGTGATGGAAGGGGATCTTTACTCACAACTAAAAACAATGTGGCTTCCCAATGCCCAAGGCCAATGGCAATTTAGAAATTCCACTTAGGAATGTTCACCAAGCTGTGTGCACTGCTACCTGTTTTCCTTGCAGAAGCTATGTGACATAACTGGCAATGGGCGCAAAGAGGCCAAGGAATCCCTACACGTGAAAATCCTGTGTAAGCCCGCACCCAGGAAAATAAACTTCAGCGGGGCACTTCCTTCACATCACTACCCCAACACAGGCCACGAACGGCCTCGATCTGTAAAGAAACGGTTTTCTACCAAATATTTCACAATTTTACAATTTGTATGATGAAGCGAAGGCATTTTACCCCCCAGCAGGTGTTGTTACACTATGCTGAAACAACATTCAAGAGCGCTGGCATCTTACAGACTCATTCTGTTTCAGCGGAAACCTAAGCTTTCAGAAACCACTTGGGTTATTTTTACTGTCATTTAAGTGGACCGTTGAGCATTAAGATAGGTGATCAAGCAATAAAAAATACCCAAGAATATCAAATGAACAGGCAACTGCACATTACTGTGCTTGTACTCTGCAGAGAAAACCAACTCCAACATTTTTGACTCAAGTAACTGGTCAATCCAGTTAAGCAGGACTCTGATCCAAACTTCAGTTTTCACCCATTTTGATACTGAGCTAATCAAATTAATCTAATCACGCTGGCATTGCATACACCTACCTTGACCACAGTCCCTACACTCAGATGCCCAGAATTTCTTAGAACTTTTCTTTGACCTGTGAAATTGTCCTCGTGGGGGTACAT
Source organism: Acinonyx jubatus (assembly GCF_027475565.1). Lineage (NCBI taxonomy): Eukaryota > Metazoa > Chordata > Mammalia > Carnivora > Felidae > Acinonyx > Acinonyx jubatus. The sequence goes on along the minus strand of NC_069391.1, from coordinate 83,949,323 downwards.
CATCATCTTGGGGGGAGGGGGGAGAAACAGGAGAGACAGAAGAATTGAGAAGAAGTCGAGAGCGGCTTGAATTTAAAACAAGTGTCTCAACAATATTACTATACTTTTGCATCTGATGCCTCTTTTCACCAAAAACTATACCAACAGGTTTTTCTGATTTGTTGATATCTAAAAAGGATGAAAACACATTTCCTCTTACCATACTGACCAATGTGGTATGCTGTGCCAGAAACACTCCCCCTCCGATAGGTCACGGTCCTGAGATTTACTCCTAACAGTGTCTTCTGAGAAAGAGAATTAAAGAACTTCTGGAAGGAAAACTGAACACTACGATGGAAAAGGTACTTGACCCAACAGTCCCCCATGGGATTTGGACGGTTCTTATTAGCATCTTGAGTTTCCAAGAAATGTCACAAATTAATAGCAAGGGTGTAGTTCTGTTGGTATACACGCCATCGAAAGACTTTGGAAGAGGGAATTAAATATTTATTTTTGGCCTGAAGTCAACAGCTCGGGAAGCTGAGCCTGTGAAACGACCGTGCGTCTTGACAGTAGGTTGGGTGAGGGAGGTCGGGGATGGCTGGCATGGGCTCCTGACCACAGCTGAAGGAGGAACTCTAAAGCCCTGCAAGGGCCACCTTATTACCACCAGGAACCACCGTAAATTAGAGGCTTCATGATTAAAAAATTCTCCTTGTAGGAGCTAGGGAGAGAGAGATAGGCAGGGTCCACCACAAAGAATAAATCTTCACTTCCTATACATGCCTCAACAGGCAAAGAACCTGTCACTGTCCTAAAAGCCATCTTACCTAATTGCTCCTAACTAAAATACATACATACATACATACATACATACATACATACATAAAGTAGCCATTTATTCTCTCGACATCACCGAGAACATACAGCATGGGGAAAGAGAAGATTTTATTTCAAAAAAAAAAAAAAAAACAACTATAACCACATTTCAACAATTACTATCCTACATTTATACCGCAAAATTGTTTCATAAAATAATTAATACTAACTGAGCACTTACTCTGTGCCAGGGTATACTCTAAATGCTTTTTTTTTTTAAGTTTACTTATTTATTTTGAGACGGGGAGAGAGAGAGAGAGAGAGAGCGAGCAGGGGAGGGGCAGAAAGAGAGGGAGAGACGGAGAAAGAGAGAGAAAGAGAAAGAGACAGAGAATCCCAAGCAGGCTCTGTGCTGTCAGGGCAGAGCCCAACACAGGGTTCAATCTCACAAACTCTGAGATCATGATCTGAGCAGAAATCAAGAGTCGGACACTCGGCCAACTGAGCTGCCCAGGGCCCCACTAAATGCTTTAGATACACTTTGCCATGTAATCCTATCACCTTCTTACAGATCCAGAGACTGAAGCACGAGGTAATAGGTCTTTTAATGAAATACTCTATAAGGGAATGAAAGCAAATTTGTACGAAATTTAAAAGTCTGCAGACTAATGTGATTTATTAGACAGTGGCTCAATTTTCTACTCCAGTATGCTCAATCCTATTTGTACACACCCTGGTGGCCTTATGTAGCCCCATGCCCTTTTATACCTTGTAGTCACCCAGCAGATGTTAAGAGAACGATCATGGCAGGGGACAGAGACCTCAAGGTCATGCAGAGTGCACATCAGAGTACATTAATCTTCTCATACTGCAAAGACTGGTTTCACATAATTAGATATTTCCATACTTTACAAATTATGCCTCCTCTAACACCTAGGTAGATACATATATTTCGTTTCCTATTCCTCCACTTCAAGGGCATTAACGGAAGACCAGACCCACAGCGAGAAGCTCCAGAATGATTTATAAATGTTATACGTCACAGCAGCAGCTCTGATGGTGAGAAGAGAGAAGCAAACATGGTCAAGGCAGGTTAAAGAAAACCCACTCTCCTGTTTACCAATAGCAAGGAAACACAATAAACTCCACCAGAAAGAGAGAGAACTTCTCTGTTACATTGGGGCAATTAAAAACAAATTGATCCCTTTCAAGTTACAAGGTCAACCACACTCATCTACAGGAGTGTAGATACAGTCAGCTGTAGCCGAGTGGTCCTATACCTGTTGCTATAGCACAATGTTCTTGGTCCACTGGGTAAAGAAGGCCTTCTCAAGATAAAGGCTTATTGATGCCTTACTTCATTAAAAACAAACGAATGAACAAACAAACCGCAGACAGGTACAGCATAATACTGTTCTGTGGGAAAATGCTTTCTCAAAGGGTCAGCGCAGAACTTTTAAGCTTCAGGACACAGCCTTCCTTCCCAGCAGAGAAGCTGGAAGGAGCCATCTCAATCATTCACTCTAATGGAGGGAAGAAGAACTACAGATAATCCAAACTGTCAAATAATCAGCTTTTGAAAGCATCCATTTGCTTTGCACTTGAATAAAGGTGCATCTGCAATTGTGTAACTTGCTTTGAAAGAAGTCTCAAAGCCCCAGGAAAGAGACAGGTTTCAGGAAGGAGCCTGGTTTCTTTGTTTCCTCCATTATCCCATTTGTCCCAGCAAGATGGCCCCGGGAAAGAAATACAGCAGGTCCTCCCCAGTCCTGCTGAGGGCAGGGTGTGCTCAAATGCTGAGCATCCTGACAGAGCACCGGGAAGGAGGCAGAGGGCTGATGATCAACTAATGGTTCTGCACATTCAGTCCTGTGAGATAACCAGCCAGAGCCACCCAGAGATTCCCACCAGGCAGACAGGAGGGAGTTGCTTTGGTATCCATTATTCTTTTGCCAGGAAACCAGTCCCCACCCCCAATTTGACTCCTGGGGCTTCCTTTTCCGCATTCATCATGGTTTATCATTATGTACCTGGTTGCATATTTGATTAATGTCTACCTGCCTCTCGCTCTCTGAGGGAACTGAGAAGGCACGTGTGCTTCTCCTTGCCATCGCCTTCTTTCTCCCCCAACGTGTAGCCCGCTGCCTAGCTTCAGTTGATACTCTTCAAACAAATAGATGAAAGAGAAAAGAATAAATGCTATCAGCAAACCTGAAGCTAAGAGTTTGGAAGTAGAGAGCCAATCTACAGGTCATGCAAAGTTGTGAAAAATAGTGGGACAGGTTCCCGCTCTATTCAGATTAACACAAAAATAAAGGCATAATCCCCATCACTCAGTTAGAGATCTTTCTTTGCCTACGATGATATAACAATCTAATACCATGGCAGGAATCCATTAATTATAAGCCAGAAGCTCAATTCGGGGACCCTTCAGCTTTTACATCACACACACACCAAGCAGAATTTGAATTTTACTGCTACGAACACCAACAGTGACCTTTTCCTGGCCACTTCTGCAAAACACAGCTCCGGACTGGGAAAAACGAAAAGTGCCGTTTCACGGGGTCCCCTTGCGGAATGTTACAGAATTCTTTCTACCTGTTTGCCCATGTGCCTTTCTCTGACTCTGAAAGCGTCTTTTGAAGTCAGAAACTGGGAGCTGGCATTCTGCAGAGTCTATAATGCCACCTTGACAAGAAAATGAGGGATCGCTCAACGACGAAATGTCTAAATCCAAGCCCTGAGTCATTGCGCACTCTTCACAATGCGGGAAGCTATCTTCTACTAAAGAAGTCAGGTGCAAGAAGGCACCTTCTCAGTCATTTATTCCTCCTCCTTAATTATGAAGCAGGGATGGGAATTCAGGAGCCATGAAATTAATTATTTTTTGAAAAACATTGCGTTCAATTATTCAGTGAACAGAATAAATGATTAAATGGCACCAATCTTCAATCCTCACAGCCCTGGCCGAGACTTCCTGTTTCTTGCTGGTGTGTGTGCCCAGGCCAATCAGGGTGTGCCGTGAAAACAAAACATGAACCAAGAACCAAATCACCAGACCACTCAGGATTCAGAGAGGATCTGTATTCACAGGTCTACACTGGCAGGTTGCCCTTGAATCGAGGTACAATATCTGCAGGGCAGAAATTCTAAATCTTACTCTTCACTTTCCGTGCAATATAATTAGGTTATATTGTACATAAAACTATTTACTGTTCTCTGTAATAACCTAAAACCCTGCCTTAGACACTCACCCTACTGTGACACCAGGGCAGCCGAACTGAATGAAGGAACCACTTTGACACTGTCTCTCGTTCGAACAAACAGACTGAAATCTGTTTCGAAAGTACCCCAAGGCCATCTCTTAACATCTTTCTCAGGCTCTTTCCATTTGTACTCTGCATTCCTTCTTAATTTTCATCGCCCTACCACACTGGCATTAAACTTAAGCAAATACTTCTGTGCCCTCACATCTTTCCCTTTTTGACTGACCGTATACACTTGATATTTCAACACTGTACGGAACCGTGAAAGTATGGACAGAACCGTTACAGTTTGGAACATCCTACTGGCTACACCCTCATCTCCGACCTGTGGTCTGGTGTGCCTCATCACCTCTTTGACACGGTGCCTGTTTTGGGTAAGCATTTTCTGCAACTCAAATACCTGAGTCTTTCACTAGGGCAGTAACGAGTAAATACACACACACACACACACACACACACACACACACACACATATATACATACATATGTATATATACATACATGTATATATGCATATATACATATTTTTTTAAGTTCTTTTATTTTTAAGAGACAGAGAGAGACACAGCATGGGCAGGGGAGGGGCAGAGAGAGAGGGAGACACAGAATACGAAGCGGGCTCCAGGCTCTGGGTTGCCAATACAGAGCCCAACTCGGGGCTCGAACCCACAAACCGCAAGATCATGACCTGAGCCGAAGTCGGATGCTTAACCGACTGAGCCACCCAGGTGTCCCAGGAGAATGTATTAAAGGGCCCTGGGCTGGCTCCTGACCATACACTCCTCTCCTCTGACTCACTAGGGCACTCACCTTCTTCCTCTTCCTCCTCTTCTTCTTCTCTTTGGCGGCCTGGGCTTGCTTGTGCTCCCAAACCAGGTTGGTCAGGTTGGCCACATACTCATCAGTCTGCTGCAAAAGGTAAGCTAAACGCCTGTCTTTCTTTTGATCAATCAGTTTTCTGTAGCCCTCTTCATCTTCAGCCTATTAAGGAAAGAAGAACACGGTCAGGGCGCCATAAAGATTGGCAGACGACTCCATCTGCCACTCATCCGCCCCCCTCATGGTCTGAACTCTGACTGGTGGTGAGTGCGGGCAACCTAAGGATCCAGGCTACGTGAGTTACGGCGCACAATCCGGGTCTGGGGTGCGCTTGGGGGCGCCATGCCTGCGTCCCAGGACACGCGGGCTCGTAGCAGTCAGGACACCGAACCACACTACTTATGTGGTGCGAGCAAGTCCTCAAAGTCAGCTCTTTGCTCTTCTAAGGTTCTTTGTGCGCGCGCACGCGCGCACACACACACACACACACACACACACACAGATAAAATTTGAGAATCCGTCATCCAAAGTGTATCCTTAACTTTGTATTCTGAAAATTTTCAAAAACAACTGAAAGTAGAGAGGAGAGTATAATCTCTCATATCACCAACACCAAGCAACAGGAATTAACTCACGAGGACTCCCTTTTCACAGCTACCCTTCCCTCAAGTCCTCTCCCCAGTCCCAAGCTAGAGTGTCCTGAAGCAAATTCCAGACATAAGATCTCTTCATTCAGAAATAGCTCAGTAAGTATTTCTAATGGCAAAGACTCCGATGGACTGTAAGTGTAGTAAGTACAACTTCATATACGTAAAAGCATCACAAACACCGCGGCTGATAGGAAAAGTCAAATTCGGGGGCGTTTTGTCACTGACAGGCACGGCGCGACGGGCCTACGTGACTAGAGGCGAGTCATTTAGCACCTGGAGTCTGATACTGCTGGGTAATAAAACGGGTACAGTAATTTCCACCTCTACCTCCCATTAAGCAACATTATGAGGTTAAATGCAATAAAAACTCTGATGTACTCTGGGCCATTTCAAGAGAAATCTCTTTTATGCATCCCAATAAAAAGGACAGCTCAAAATATTTTCCTCGTGTGACGTGCAGGATAAAAAGGGACATACCACAAAATCTTCCACTCTGCGGAAAAGCTGGGGATCTTTGGTCCAGGGGCACCACTCCAGCATGTGCCCGAGTGACAGCCATTTTATAACCCAGTCTAGCTGCTGTCTGCCCTGTGGATGAGTGTGAACCTCAAATGCTATTATAACTCTAATTGCTTTTGGTTATGGTTGATCTCACTTGAAGAAAGAGTGATAAAAACTGCAGTTTCCCTGTTATCTGTATATTCCATCATTTAATTGCAAAAATTAATGATTTGCAAATGCCTAATCATTAGTGTCAAACCAATCTGTTACTGAAGTTCTAATATAGTTTCACTCCAGTTGAATCAGACAAATTTTGACCGCTTACTGTTCAAATTACTATAAAGCAGCCTCCTTGGCTAGTTAGAAATCTCGTGGACAGTCGTCTCCTTCCCGAAAAACCAGAGGGAGGTTGGAGGAGACCTAAGGTTTAGTAATACCTGGAAACAGGGCTCTTTAAAACATGGTGTTTAGTCTCTGGAATCCACAAAATTAGTGGGGAAAAAAAATTCAAACCATAATAACACCAAGAAAGGCCTTGTCACTTGGAATTTTCCAGGTTCGTAATTATGGGCCAAGGCTAATGATTTTATCTCCATCCTATTCTCGGGCATTATGTCCCAGGTACAATTTGCAGGTCTCGTATCATTATAGATCACACACACTTTTAAAATTCCATGGTGTGCTCCAAGGTCCAATTCCAAAAATAAATGGTCAATAAAACCAAACACCCTGGCCAATGATGTAAACCAATCCCTTCTGTATTTATATATCCATTAAAAAATAATAGCATAAATGTAATGACCCGTGGGTAGCCTTTGACAATAACACAGCTATAACCAAAAACGCAACATTTCAAAATCAACTTAAAAATCACTTTTTATACTGCTAGGGAGAAATTTCTATCATTAAAAAAAAAAAGGATAACACCAGAGGCTTCAAAAAAACAGACCTTCTTCGAGTCCAAGATATAACTTCATGACACATTCATGCAAAGCAACCTGTATCATGAGTCTCAAAGACGCAAAATTTTACAAAGGACGATCTGGTTGTTAAATACAACTCCTGAAAGCTGCACGACCCGCCTTTATGTGAGAAGCTATAATCTGAACAGCAATGCTGCCCCAGGACAGGCAAGTACTCGACTCATCAGCCGTGGTCCTGGATTCGTGGTTATGTGCTGTCCAGGAAAGAGAAGATGTTCCTACTCCATCCATACGAGGTTCAAAGGAGCGTGTTAACATGTTTGAGAAGCCGCTTTTACTCACCCCCTGCTATAGCATATTTACCATTCTCAATACGGGTGCCTGTGAGGACCCCCATTTCCCGGGGTCCCTGCAGGCGAGCGAGCCCCTTACCATCAGTCTTCGCATTCTCTCCTTTTCGATACGCTCCGTCTCTTTTTTCTGCTCTCTTTCCGTGTTGGCGTGCCAAGTTGCCACTGCTTTGGACAGCTTCTGGATCTTCCCGGCCACAGACCGATGGTATTCCTTAAAATCTTTTGCATGCTGCAAAATACTGTTCAGGTACTCCTACAGGATCCAAAGGGAGGAGAAAAGGATACTCAAAGTCTATTTCCCATGAGGTTTCAGCGTAGCCCAAGAAAGCACACACTTTGGCTTCATGAGAGTGGACGATTAGAATCTTCTGGGGGACAGGTGCCCTGGGATGTCTCCTGGCAGCTGAGCTGTGGGCTATGGGGCTGGTGAAAAAGGCTCTCAAAGTTTGTTTGGGCGCCAGTGTGTGGAAGCGAAACCTCTGAGGCCTCAAAAAATACGGCCCCATGGAAATGGCAGGATCAAGGATTGGCAGAAGCATGCAAAACAGCAGGGATGAAATGTAAAGCACATCACCCTCAAATAAACCCGAGGGAGGCGGATATTTTCAGTGAGAACCAGGTTATCAAAGTCATGCCTCTTCTGCTCTAACTTAAACGCCTTAGAACCGTGACTTGAAATAAGATGAGGAGCCACGCAAATCGCCGCCCATAATTCAGATCTACTTTTGAAATACGGGAGGAGACACGTGTACCAACGAATATCTAACATTTATTTTTCCAAATGAAACGAAGCTGGGGCATTAAATCGAGCACCAGAAAACAAACACAATTTACAGGGCTTCTAATGCAAAATCAAATCCTGCATCAAAAATATTTCCAACCCCCTAGGAAGGAACATTTTAAAATATCTGCCCCAGGGTGCCTGGATGGCTCAGTCGGTTAAGTGTCCAACTTCAGCTCAGGTCATGATCTCACAGTTTGTGAGATGTGAGCCCCACGTCGGGCTTTATGCTGGCAGCTCAGAGCCTGGAGCCTGCTTCGCATTCTGTGTTTCTCCCTCTCTCTACCCCTCCCTGGCTTGCGCTGTTTCACTCTCTCTCTCTCTCAAAAATAAACGCTAAAAAAAAAAATTTTTTTTTTAACCTGCCCCTATGAAACCTCCAACGGGGCCCCAGAAAAGCCCAGGAGGCTGTATTCACATTCGTTATAAAAATAACTGTTTTGGGGAGCCTGGGTGGCTTGTCAGTTAAGCCTCAGACTTCGGCTCTGGTCATGATCTCACAGTTTGTAGGTGTGAGCCCCGCATCGGGCTCTGTGTTGACAGCTCAGAGCCTGGAGCCTGCTTTGGATTCTGTGTCTCCCTCTCTGTCTGCCCCTCCCCCACTCACACTCTGTGTCTCGCTCTCAAAAAATAAATAAGAAATTTAAAAAAAAAAAAACAAAAACTGTTTTGCTCTCTTCATTTCTTTTCCAGGCCATCCGGGTGGCAGCTGGCCGTGGGATTATGCAGAAGACACCTGCCTGGACTTCAGAAAGCAGGGTCCTCCACTGATCCCCTCACAGTCCCATGGACAGGCCACCCACTTCCCTAGCCTGGCCTGTCTCACATGGGGCGGCTGGAACACGGGAGTTGCAAGGGACCTTTCTGTTCTCATGGCTTGTCCCCACCGCCCTCGCCAGTACATTTCTCAGTCCTTCTGAGTCCACCTGAGGGCTCAGTCAGGCATGTCCGTCAATGTAGGGCCACACAGTCCACACCCCAATACCTGGTGCTTCTGTCGACGTTTCCTTTCCTGCTCAATCTTCTGCTGCTTCTCCAGTTTCTCCGTCATGCGGGCCTCCCTCAGGGTCTGGCGCTTGCTCCGTTTGTATGCTTTGGAGTTGAGGGCCGTCTCCAGGGTTGTGTCTCGTCGCATGCAGGCCACCACCTCTTGTCTCAGCTGTCAAGGTCAAGGGGGGGAGCGGGGAGCCGTTGGGAGAGCTTCCCCAAACAGAGGCCTGGCTCCTGGACAGCCTCCACTGCCCTGCTCCCCGTTGGTGGGGCACAGTGGGGTCTCTACAAGGTTCTCCATCGGAGTTGGCCTTGTTTTTTGTAAGTGAAGGGACTAAAGTGTGCCAAATCCACGCAGCATTTTCAAAGACGGTAAAAGTGTTCTTTCCAAGTAATTCAGATTAAAAACAAAAACAGAAACTTACAGCACTGTAACACTAACAAAAACACTAACCAAAACCTGTCTTGGGTGTTCAACAAATTAATTCATTCTGTTTAATTATTCTAATGGTATTAATTATAATGAGCTTCTGAAATATTTTACTTCATTTTAAGTGCCATACTAACATTCTTTTTGTGTCTAAAGGTGGACTTTAATGATGCTCTGCAAAAAAGAGTAGAAACATTACTTCTTGTTCATGCACAGTAGCAGCAGGTACTCAAACAATATTAATTCAATGTTAATTTTCATACGAAAAATGGGAAATACGGGCTTTGGCTTCCCCCACTCCCAACGATGATATTCTTTCCAAGATATTTAAATTTCACACTAGATCGTGGACTTCTTTTTAGATTATCATAAACGTAGTGTCTTATCCATGTTGTACGTTATGTGGTAGCAGCCGGGGTGGTGGGGGTGGGGGAAGGATTGGGCAGATGTTAAAATAACAATCTAACCGAATCTCAAATCAGCATCAACTATAGTTAATTCACTGGGAAAATTTCATAGAGGGTGGACTTTTCTACACCATCAAGCAAAAAAATCAGAGACTGGTAAGAGTCCAGCACAGAGAAGCAAATCTGAATATAATCTTATTTTGTGAAGATATATTCGGTTATTAATCATTTTCACAAAATTTTAGCAAGCACTTCATGAAGTGCGTTTCGTGAAGTCCCGTATAGGAAAGGAAGAAAATGGCATTCGGGGCCTTTTATTTTCTTTCTTTTAGAATTTCAGCTGAAAGCTACTCTCACAAAGCTATGGCCAAGGAGCACCCTGTCACCAAGACACCCTCCTTCCTGCGCCATTATAACCCATAGGGCAAATGTACTCCCAACCGAGTTCCTATGACAGTAGCAAGTGGGGTGCCTTTGTGATTTTAGTCACATCCCGCTACAGACTGAGTCATGCAATTCAATACTTCCAAACCACTTTCATTCATTAATAATTCATTTTGCACGCCCCGAGACCTTCACCAAGTAAACCCACCTGCCTGGCAAGCATGCGTCCCTTCTCCCCTTTGGCTAAACGAGGCAGGGTGCGGACCAGGAGACCGGCACCTTTTGGGTCCACAGAGCAAAACTCACCAACGTAAAACTATCTCTACTTCATTTCACTAGTCTCCTACAGACTCGGCAGTTATAAAACAGATCACCATGCTAGCTTTTAGTAATCAGTCACTACTAAGAACCACAGCAAGAACACTAGGTAACAGTCCACTGATTAGTCAATACGTGGGCCTGATGTGGTCAAATGCTTCAAACTTAGGCTCCGATGAATAATCAGCCGTTAGAAAACAGTGCTATGTATTTCTACAAATGAGGGGCTATCAATTCAGCAGAGGAGAATTCGGAATGGCTAGGATTTTACATTTGTGTTTACAAAGAGACTCTGATCGACCCCCTTCTATCTTTTTCTTTGGAGTCATAAAGGCAAGCTAAACCATTTATTCTCAAGGTTTCATCCATGGTAACAAAATGCCATTACTCTGACTTTGGAAACCGTAATATAGGAGAAAAAAAAAATGACTCTGATATACAGAAGAAAAAAAGTAGGATAATAAACAATTCATCTTCATTACTTTTGGCTCTATGCTGCTGGTTGGAAATACACACTAGTTTTACTAAGTTTGTATCTTTATAACAATATTGAACAGACTTCCGCTTATTTCCTTCATCTCGGATTCGCTGGGGAAAAGGTATTTATTACCTGACGCTGGAAATTGAGTAAGCGAAGCGCTTTCAGCTCCACAGTTGCTTTGGTTCGTAAATCTGGTGGCAGAGAGCCAGGCAGATTTTCCAGTTCTTGGATCCTATGAGCTATGCGAGCCTGGAGTCTAAAGGAGATAAGGAAATGGGGGGAGGGGGAGGCGGAAATATACATTACAACGGAGTCTTGAATGATAAACAGTAACCCTCAGGTTTAAGTTCTGGCAAAACATATCCCGGATCTTGCTGTCGGTGAATTCCTGATGCCCAGCTGGATTATCTGATGTTAAACGGAGAAGAGCGACCTCTGCCTTGACGCGGACAGGCGCCGTATGTTGCTCAACACTCTGGCCTTCTTCACAACGTCTCTCTCTCTCCAACACCCAGAAAGGAAGACTCAGGATGCATCTAGGAAGGCAGTCCAGTGCCATGACTTGCTTCAGACAGAGAGAACATGAGAGACAGGACAATGTGATTTGCTCCCAAATGCCCAGGCAGCCAGAGTGCAGAGCTGAGACAACAGAGTTTTCTTTCTGACTTCCAGTTCCATCCTAGGCAACCAGGCCATGTGCCCTCTTTGCCAAGATGCTGATGACAACAGCCGTTGAAGCTGAGTGAACAAGAGCACTTTTAGGTGCTGAGGCCACAGAAATCAACCAACCCAAAACATTCATGGAGGGAGCCTGCCAACCACGACCACTTCCTCTCTGAGCAGTGCTTGTCTGAGAAAAGGCAAAGTAGGCATTTTTAAAAATCAGGTTTGGGGTAGCGGGAGATGGTAAAGTAACAGTATTTAAAAACTACGTTTCTAGAAAAAGGGTTGCTAGAGATTCTCATCTCCGACATCATTAGAAATATAACTGCAGGTCATTCTTCAAAATAAAGGCAGAAGAGAAAACAAAACATACCCCACTTTCTTCATTCAGCCGGGATACTTTTACTGTGACCCCATACAAACCGGCTTCAGATTTCGCCTGGATCCTATTCTTACAAATAATTGCATGCCATTTAAAATCTATTTTTAGAACTACCTCCCTCCAAACTTGGGGCAGAAGTGTCTTGGAAAAGAATTCATGAAGAATAGTAAAAGGTAGTAAGTTAAATTAAGTTAACATTAACTGTGCTAAGGTGTATTTAAGGTAGAACTTTCTTCAATTCTTTCTCCCTCCCTCCTTTGCACGTACTCACTCTCTCTGTCTCACACACACACACACACACACACACACACGCACACACACATGCATGCACCCCTACAAGGTAAATGCTATAGAGGTGCCATCTTACTAATGAGAAAACTGAGGTTTGGAGACAGTAAGAAACACGCAAACTTCACAGAACTAGTGAAGGAGGGAGCCCGGACAGGAGCCTCATTTGCCTGACACCTGCAGGGACACCGCAGGCAATTAATACACACTTTCTGACTGCAGCTTTCCTGGACCTCAACTATAAAAGCTGATAATTAAAGACTCTTTTAAAAACTCGTATCATGCGGGGTGTCTGGCTGGCTCAGTCGGTGGAGCGTGTGACCCTTGATCTCAGGGTTGTGAGTTCTAGCCCTGAGCTGGGTATAGAGATTACTTAAAAAATAAAATCTTTAAAAATATTAATAATAAATGACTAAATAAATACAAATCTGTATTATGGTTTTGTCGACCTTTACAATGCTCTGTGTGTGTCAACATGAAAAAGTACAATCTCTGAGCGAGGGCCCACAAAATTCTCTTACTACTTCAGTTAGCCCAAATATCAAAAACTGAGTGCTTTTAAAAACCAAACCAAACCAAAAAAACGTACAGAACTTGCAACTGTTTGCTTTGGTAGAGAAGTAAAATGCCATCTTTTTCAAAACTTTAAAAAATGACAGTAAGGGAAGCACATCATTTTTTCATTGACTTTGCTGGAAACAATATCCTGACAGATTCCTATTTTATTTGGTACATACGTGTTATTAATTCTGATTTACTGAACGATTTGATGGCAGAACATGCTATTATTGGCGCTGTCCGTGTTATCATGCTGTTTTTTTCAGCCCTCTGTACTAACACAAGCAAACAGGCCCCTAAACGGCTTATACATGCAGCAGAATAAACACTTGTGAGTTCAAATGACGGTAAGAAACTTCCACCATTTTTGAAATAAAAAAAGGAACACTTACAAATTTTAAATAATAGAAAAATAAACAAACTTCCACATTGTATTCTTTTGGCCAGACTGCCCCACCTCACCCACTGTTCTTGTGCATTCCTATTACTACTGATACTCATGGGATTTTCATCAGAGTTGTTTTCTTTTTTTTTTTAATTTTCACCGTATGGAACAAAGATCCATTTCCTTTGTCCAATTCAATTTCTTAAATATTCACATTGCCGAAAATCTCTAACTATGGCCAGAGATGGTACATCTTAACTACGACATTAAGAGAAAAAAAAACCCTGTTATAGTGTGTTTTTTTTCAAATATTTAATTTAAATAGGAAAAAAACAAAACAAAAGAAAACTAAGCCAAAACAGCTTTACTCATGTCGAGTGAAGGCCACAGTATAGGAGAATTAAATATCACAGGGAGGTAGATGAGAGTCAGTGAGTTAGTTAGGCTACTTCCTTGGTTCTAGATTTACCACAAGCTTTTGTTTGTTTGTTTGTTTGTTTGTTTCATGTGAATATCTCAGAAATTCAACCATCCCTTGGTGTTTGGGCTTACTTTGTCTGACCAAGTGGGTCAAGTGAGAAATCAGAGGCATAGCTGCTTTTTCTTAATCTTCTAAAGGTCTATGGAATTAGGACGAAATAAATAATCTTAGGACAACTGGGCTGAGAGTACAGAGATTAATTCCCCCGATGGGAGTGGGAGATGTAGGGATGTGGGGAGGCAGGGATGGGGGCAGATGTAGCCTCAGAGTCTGTGGGGAGCAGAGGGGGGCACTGCTTCCCAAAATATCTGCATCTCCCAAGAGCCTAGTAATTTGTCAAGGAATCCCAGATTCCCCAACACAAAAGAATCTTTCTTTTATGAGAGGGAGGTGGAAAGTGCAAAGTGCCATCGTGCAAAACTACAGAAGAGGAAAGGTAAGTTCCGCGGTAAAATTACATGCATTGAATTCCGCACATGGTGGGTGGGTAGCAAGGGTACAGGAGGGGCTGCTTTAACGTAGAAAATTTTATTTCTTTGTGGTGGTGGTCGTCGTTGTTAATAGAAATCTTCATTTTAAATAATGCTCCTCGCCAGACAATTTCATCTTCCCATCAATGGAATTCAGCAGGTAGTCCAATAAAGAGATTCAGGATTCTAAACTTCCCGAAACAACAACACATGTAATACTGTATAACTGCGGGAGACTCATTTGGTGTCCTCACGAGTACAGAAAATTGAAGCAGAATTAGGTCACTCAGGTTTTTCATACAGATTGAACAGTAAATCAAGAGGGGTTACTGTTCCAGCAAGAAAAAGAGTTCCATTAAAGGTAACAGATATTTGTTCAGGTCCAGAGGAGAAGTTTATGATTCCTGTAGGAGAGTTATTTGAACAGAAAATGACACTGGTACATTTTGTTCCTTCAAGGAGCTGAGTGACACTTTAAAAAGGGGGGTGGGAGAGAGAGGGGAGAGGGTGGGGGAAAATGACTTATCGTAACTCTGCTGATCAAACAGCCCTTGGTAATTTTTGAGAAGGAGTTTCAGGGTTGCAGTGGGGATCAGGGAAGGACAAAAAACACGCTTGCTTCCTGAAGCAAGGTGTGCTACTATTTTCATACTGAATTTGAAATTAATGCCAAAGAGGGCTGGCGTGTTTCAAAGGGGAGCTTCTCAAATAAACTCCTTTGAATGTAAAACGCATCTTCCGTGAAAACGCTTGTGGAATCCATTCGTGTACACACTAACGTGACAACCGGAGCGCTTTTGCCCGAAAATTGAACTCAGGATGGGAGAAGCGAAGTCAGGTATACTGACAGGGCAAGAGAAGCGTGCTGGAAAGACCCACCACCACCACCACCAACAGCAAGAACAAACTGGAACTCTCTCTCTGACGCTTAACTACACAAAAAGGCACGGAGTTTCATCAGTAAGAGAAAGATGGTCAAAAAAGAAAGGATACAATTTAGATGGGAACAAAATGTTTTCACCGCAGACTGCACAGATTTGAGGCAAAGTGTTCAGGCGCAGAAACTTATTTATGCTGTTGTCGAATCAAGAAGGTCAGTTTGTCAAGATTCTGCTTTTATGATGAGCAAGAGAAACAGCCAAGCGACTTAAAAGTCGAAAAGAAATTTGAGATTCTGACAACTTCCTTTCAATTTTCACAGACAAGGTAAGTGATATTACCATGGTCAAAGACATGAACATCTGTTAAAGAAATTCTGACAGATGATTTCTTTGCTCCAACTAAGTACATAAAATTATAAAGGAGATATCTATCTATCTATTGATATCTTTTACACCTTGCTCAAATAATCAATCGATGGTTTTTGCTCCAATTAAGTACATAAATTATAAAACAAATATATGTATACATATATTACATGTACACATACATGTACATATACATATATATACACATACACATATATACACACACACATATATCTATATACTTTAGACCTTGCTCAAATACTTGATCAGAAGGTAAAGATACACAGGACCTTTCCAGCTACTAGTGCTAAAGACCAGGAAGCCATTCTCTCAAAGAGGAGCAAAAGGCAAAGTTGCTTAGCTGTCTCTTACAAGAGCCTAAGGCACTCGATCTAACCCCTTCTGAAGGATAAAGTTAACTCCTCTCTGCAGCTGAACTATTTATCTCCAGATGGGGAAGCCAGCCATCGCTCTCTAATTAAAGAAGATACAAGATGCCCTGTGATGTTGCCAGGAGAAACCCGTGCTCTTTCTCAAGACGGCCATGGGAAAGTTCAGCCCCAAGACCCCACCTGCTTTTCAGACCCAGAGTTGCCAGAGCAATCATTCCAGAAGCCACGCATATTTACGAAAGAGGAGACATTTCATCAAGTAACGATAATAATATCAAAAATAGCCATTCCACCACATTCTGCTTATAATTTAAAAGATCCCGACTCATGTATTTTTTTCTTATTGATACGGGACTGGAGGACCAAAGCTTTTCACACACTGGAATAGGCTACATAGTCCTACTTAGTACTGTATACTTTGGGAGGCCATCCAAGGGTGCTAAAAATGGGGCTCATGACAAGAAAGTACTGCAAATACAGTTCTGGTAAAAATGAAGAAAACTTAGGAGTCAGTAAAATGCACATACACCTGCCTGCCTCCCCCCAACCCCCTGCCCCGCACAACACAGGCTGAACAAGGAGAAAAGTCCAGATGTATTTCTAGGTAGACAGAGTGTCTATGTTATGAATGTAGTTCACAGGACGTAGTAACAATACTGGTATATTCGAGGTAAGGACAAAAAAGAGTTAGTTCTTTGGAAGTCAGAATTTTAGAGTAACTAAACAATACCCCTCGGTGCTACTTACTGCCTTTTTAAAAAATACTTTTGACTTTTTTTTTTTTTTTATTCAGTAGTGATGTAAAGAAAGTACCGCCTATGAATAAAGCTTCTGCCCCAGATAGGAACCTAGTGCTAATATGTGACTTTGTACCGCACAGTGATCTGCCTGTCAACACTACAATACCAACTGATGATGTGTATGTAGCTCTCTAGGGATACATAAAATTTAGGAAACAGCAATACAAAAGCTCTTTGTTGAGGATTAGTAATAGTACAGAGAGGAAAGTTTTGCTCTTCATCCAAAAAGCTACACACATTTACGGGCAAGTTACTGTGATTTCTTTCACAGTTAACTACCAAAGCTGGTAACTCAGTGTTTTAATCTAGTAACACGTAAGTCATGTGTTTTTCAATAAAGACTAAGGTGATGTCTTTAAAGGGAAGCTAGATGTTATTTACTGACCTTCCCTTACAATTTCTTTGAAATTAATAATTGGGAAATAATCATAGCTGATATGTACTGAAAGTCTTTGTATCATTTAATCTCCTCCCCTACAAGAGGTACTATAACACCTTCTTTTAACAGATGTGGAAACTGAGTCACGGAAAAGAGATGTAACTTCACCAAGGTAACACAGCTGGTAAGTGACCGAACACTCCTGGACTCTCTTTTTGGTTAACATTAAGTATTTACATCAAGGGTCCGCTAACTCCAGCCTGTGGGCCAAATCCTTTCCACAGCCTGTTTCTGTAAATAAAGTTTTACTGGAACACAGCCAGCCCATTATTGTCTGTGGATGCTCTTAGCAGAGCTGAGAGGCCTTTGCCACAGTCCTGAAAAGGGTAAAGTTTTAATCATCCCACCGTTTGCAGAAAAGGGTTGCCCACTACTGATTCAGATAAATGTACCAAATCAGGTGAAAATTAGGTTTCTGGAACGAAGAGTTTAAAGAAGGACCCCACATGAAGACACTTCTATTGGGCTTACCACTAAGGCTGGGCCAAGCTGTAGACCCACAAATGCACGCATTAAAACAAAGAATATATTACAGTGAGCCACTATGTAGGCTTTAGTAGCATGAGACCAGCTCGAAGCCATCATTCAAGGATAAACTGAGAGACACCATGCACAGATAGGCCAAGTATGACGGGTCTGCTTTCTTGCATCCACAGGCACTCCTGGCTGGACTTTGATCTTTGCATCCCTCGTGCCCGACACAGTGCCTGGCATATCATGGCGGGTGATGACAGCTTTCCGGACTCAGTGAATGACACTCACCGTCCTGAGAACCCAGAGGCCCCCCTCCTGCCACGGCTATGGCAAACAAACCCTTGTTCAAGGACATTCTTCCCGCAGCCTGAGTTTCGGCCTGTGCCTTGTCCCATTGGGAAGCATGCCCACCACACCAGCGGTCCACACACCCCCGGGCGAGGTGGGGGGCGGGGCAGGGAACAGTGTCTTACCTGTACTCGCGCTCCTGCAGGATCTCCACGGGGTCCAGGCCCTGCGGTTTCTGGATGGGGCTGATACGGCTCTGCTTCTGCTGCAGCTGCAGGATGGGCGACGGCTGCCCCGGGGCCGGCTGTGGCACGGAGGGCCCGGGCACGGCGGCAGCGGGGGGCTGCGCCGCGGCGGGGGGCGCGGGCGAGGGCCGGCCGCTGGGCGCGGGCACCGGCAGCTTCTGCGGGGTGTTCGGGCCACTCAGCTCCGGCCCCGGGCCTGCGGGACAAGAGCGACATGGGCAGCAGCAGCTCGGGCGGGCCGGCGCCCCTGCGCACCCCCGGCCTGCCCGCTGCCCCCGGGGGACCCGCCATGGGGACAAGTAAACTGTCTCAAGGGAAGGAAGGAGGGGAGGAAGCAGGAAGAGAAGGAAGGCAGGAGGGCAGGGGAGGAAAGGACGGAAAAGTAAAGAAGAACCTGGCATCTGTCCGCATAGGGAAATGGCATTCACTAAGGAACACTGGCGAAATGGTCCATAAATGACTAAAGGAATAAACTGATTAAAGGAACGGAGGCCCAGCAATTAATGTAGCTCCACAGTGCTTTTTATTTTGTTTTGTTTTTAAAGAATTACAATTACAGGTGCATTCAAGAGTTCAGAAAAGCAAGGGAGTCATGGAACAGTCAGATGCGATTTGGGTGCGGTCCTAAAAATCACATTTTGCAAATTGCGCCAAAAAACGCAGCTCTAGGCAGACCTCAGTCTTGTTCTGCAGCAGCCTTGCTGTTGAAACCCTTGCCTTGCAAATAACAGCCAGCAGCCTGGCCAGTCCTCTGATGTGAGCTGAAAGGGGCACACATTTTTCCTTAATGACCTATAAAGCACGTTTCAGGCTTAATCAGTGCATCTCAGGAACTTAAGTTTTTGTTTTGTTTTGTTTTGTTTTGTTTTGTTTTTACTACATATTAGAAAATGTTTCTAAAAACATTGCAGTGTGTGTGTCTGGTGGGGGGGGGGAGCCACTCATCCCACCTAATAAAAAGTAGTAAATATTAAGATTCAAGAGAGCATTTTTCTCATGCTAACAGAATAAAGGGATATGTAATCATCCAGCTTATCAAACTGCATTTAATAACTTAATTTAATGCAATTTTCCACATTAAACCTCAGGAGTTTAAATTGATTGCTATGCATGGACCTAAAATAAGAAGTCCTCTCCCTCTCTCCTCCTAGGTAAATTTTTACTTACTTCAAAATTATAAATAAGATTAGCGATGCTACCAGATGAATTAGTAAATGAAAAAAAAAAAAAGAAAAGAAATAAAGCTCACTAAGCTGTTAAAACCTCTGCATTCTTCTGGGTATTTGCCATATCTTCTCTAAGAAAAGTTAAAAAATCATTCAATGGCAACAAAATAATAGTCTATATACTTCAGAACCCCTTAATAATTAACCATACAAAGACACACATTATGAAAGATGAGACATATTTATTCAATTTCCAGCAAATACCGTTTGGAAATGGGCTTCAACTGACAACGCAGGGAGAGTGTCAGCAAAAATTCTGACATGAGGAACGTGAGAAAATAGAGCAAACTGCTTAGGAAACTGTGTGTTGTGTGTGTGTGCCCGCGCATGTGTGTGAGTGTGGGCATATGTGCGTGTGCATGGGCACATACATGAGCGTGTGTGTGTGTGTGGTGTTACTGTTGTTCTTCTTTCCTCTTCCCTGTGAAATTAGGTAAAACTTTCCAAAATACATAGAGCTACATAATCCTGAGTCAATCTGTAGCCCCTGGGTCTAGTGGGGGGGATGAAAAACTCTGGAGAGAAAAATGCATTTTTAAAAATTTTCTATTTTAAGCATTGTAGACAGTACTATCATAATAAAGAGATTCTTTTCATCTAAGTACTTTCTGATTTTTTTTTCTGAATGGGAAAGTCTTTTACATAATGTATCGCGTTTCATAATATTTTATATTTAGAGTTTCTTTTATCCATA
This sequence comes from Acinonyx jubatus, assembly GCF_027475565.1. Classification (NCBI taxonomy): domain Eukaryota; kingdom Metazoa; phylum Chordata; class Mammalia; order Carnivora; family Felidae; genus Acinonyx; species Acinonyx jubatus. The sequence goes on along the minus strand of NC_069391.1, from coordinate 83,929,190 downwards.
CATAAGAAACCAATTTCTAAACATTAAATCTCAGGGTCGTTAAGCATGGGAATGAGTTATGGAGGGACGTTCTAGAATATTTTCTCCCTAGAGGTCTTTAAAACAGGGTAGATTTTCCCTTGGGGTTGTTTTAGATATGATCCAGTCCAAAGAGAGGAGACAGAGATTTCTAACAGTTATGTTAATTCTCTGATTCTTTTTTTTTTCTTTTTTTTTTTTTTAATTCTCTGTGGTTCTATAAATCTCCTTAGTAGACTCAGGAAACTGGTATATTTAAAGACTTGGTATAAGCACACTAAATAATCAACTGAATACATTTGAAGCCCTCTAAAAACACTACCAACTTGAACAAAAACAAAATTTGGGTCTTAGTGATAACAATCACTTTACACTCAGTTCTGAAAGGGATTTTCCTCCTTTCGACGTTTAAATAATTCATCAACAAAAGCCATAACAGGGCACTGGGGTTACGCATTCCACCCGTTCTGGGAGCCTTCTTCTTTAGCCGATAGCCGGCAAATACCTATGCAGAAGCCTCTGATGACTCCTTGAGGTACATTCAAGTCACTATTTTTAAAGCCACATTTCAGCAAAGGAAGGTATCCAGAGCATGTCGGATATCCCTGGTTCCACTTCTGGTCATTTTTAGCCTATGACTCAAAACGAGGTCTAACACGCACGCACCAGACTAGACTTCTTTAATCCATTAAGTCCAAAGACATTCTTATCTGGCTGATTGACCCTTAAAATTGAGAAGCAGGGAGAGACCCCAACGTGAACCTACATATTCCAATCTCCAATTTGAAAAGTACGACGGTTTGCTGTGAATGAAATGGGCACGTTTAAAACACCCTGTATCTTCCCAGGTCACCTCAGCTCTACCACCTACTGGTGGCGTAAGCCTGAGCAAGTTGTGCCTCGGTTTTCTCATCTGCAGAATGGGGATAAGAGGGTGGTCGTGAGGTACAATGAGATAATGTAGATTCCACCCTCTGCTCTTGTCATTCTTACCGCTACCACGGCCACAAAGGTTAAGAAGTCTAATTGAATTAATTTCGCTTTCTAGAAAAACCCCAAGGCAACAGAAAGGCCTTTTAGGAAACTTGGTAGCGTATTAGCTGGCAACGTTGGGAGTACGCTTTTCTCCAGCAAACTTCAAAATGCCTCTACAGTTTACAACAACTCAGCACAAATACACAGATAAGTCAGCCTGCCATGTGCTTCCTGCTAATCTGCTATCAGAGCTACTTACAAGCAAATTCCTTTCCTCACTAAACACTGCAAGTTCACTTACTGCGTGGGCCTTTTTTTTTTTTCCCCCTCCCTCCAATAGATTACATAACAACTTCTATTTACAGAGGCCAGGGAAATGAATGCAGCTTGCAGCAACTGGACGTGCCTGGAATGTAACTACCTGTTCATCAGGCTTCCTGCCTGTCCCGCAGGCGGCTTCCACACCTGAGGTGCCTGCCTGGCTGGGCTTCCTATCGACAGAAACCATCTCTGCAATAGACACTCGTGGTCTGCCAGACGATAAGACTTCTCCCTGGTATCTTCAAACGCAAAACAAATTACATTCCCTATCTTATTGCCTACCCGCCCCCCAACATAAACAATTTAGGCTTAGTTGCCAAGGCTCCAAACATGTCTGTTTTCCCCTGAGCTCCCACCTTGGAAATCTAGGCAGATGTATTATGTCCTGATGTCCCTGAGAGTCTCCCAGGGCAACGAAGGTGTGCGTGTGTGTGTGTGTGTGTGTGTGTGTGTGTGTGTCGGGGGTGGGGGGGATCGTTCTCGGACGGATCCCTATGCCTGATGTTATGAAACAGGGAAACTGAGCCTGGGTGGCATCTGACTCTTTGATTTCGGCTCAGGTCATGATCTCACATCAGGCTCCATGCTGACAGCGTGGAGCCTGCTGGGATTCTCTCTCTCCCTCTCTCTCTGTCCCTCCACCACTCGCTCTCCAAAATAAATAAACAACAACAACAAAACAACAGGGCAACAAACTTATGAAAATACCTGAGTCTCGCATGTACAGAATTTCTGTTCATTCAGAACTGTCTTCTGGCACACTAGGATAGTTACTCAATATTCTGTGCCTTAAATAGGGATTTAAGTGGTTTCCGTGGGTTGGAAAAAAAAATGTAATGAAGTGTATTTATTACATTGAGGATACCTAGAAATTTTAGATACTAAAAGGAGGGGCGAAGCAGGAGAGAGACAGGCACTAAAGAAAATTGGCAGTGAAACTTTTACTTTCTATCGTAAGGTCCTTTACTCCATACACACCAAAAAAAACAAAATAAAACAACAACAAAAACCACCCCAAAAACCTTTTTTATTACAGTTCCTAATTTTAATTTTGCTTTAGTCTCTATAAAATAAAAAAATAAATCAAAATGAAAAGGGAGATGATGGGTTACATTTGCACAGAGCCCACAGCAGGCAAAGGCTGAAGAATTATTTGTTCAGTGCACAACTCCTGCAGTCAACCAGTAATTCTCTAGCGGTGCCTATGATGATATATGCCACTTTGGGTGAGTTACAACTCTGGAGTAGGTTTGAGGCAGACCACCTCAACCAAAAAGATTCTCCTCACACATGAATAACGCTACAAAGTGGGACAAAAGAAACACGGAATCGTAGCTACCTCTAGGTAAGTGGACATACTTAAAAACTTACTGTTTCCTGAAATATTAGTAGAGCGATTTATACACAATACTTTTTTTTTAATTAGGGAGGGATGGAGGTAAACAATAACAAGAAAAATAATATTAACTGGGAAAAAATATTCTTCTTTTGACTTGTCCTAAACGCCAACCTCCTCCCCACCCCCACCAAAAAACAAAACCAAAAACAAAAAAAGTCTTTGTCAAGGAAGATTGTCATTTCCCTCTAAAATCTGAGATTTGGGGACAAGTTCTGCAACAATGTCAGGTGTAAGCCCCTTCCCAGCGGCAGAAATGGATCTGCTCTGTTAACAGGTTATTTCTTCCAAAGTTACCCATGGCCTCCTTGCCCCTCTCTGGCATGAAACACTACCTGCCCTAATATTTTCACTTGTAATGAAGCCTGCTTTCTAGAAACACGAGACATGAGTGGTGAGTAATAAAATGAGTTCCTCCCGACAACAGGGGCCTGGTGAGAGAAGGCCCAAGCATCGGAGACAGAAAAGACACGGAGCCCTCTCTTCTGGAGAGGGTCCAGAAAGCGCACTCAGGATTGTGTTGTACTGGGGCATGGAGTGGTTGCTCTTCCCAAGCATCCAGACAACCACGACTTCGTTCCCTAAGTTCTACTCTGTCATTGGGTCTGCTTATTCGAACTTCGGGTGAAAAGGTATCTGAAATGAATTGATTACCTTCCTGCCTTCTGAAGGGAGGCTTTGGGATGTTTTCCTGCTGAGCGTAGGTCATTAAAAAAAAATACCAATGCTCATGGAGGTCTGCGATGAGATGGCACCCCAGGACACGCATCGAGGTGTGGTGACAGGTGCCTACTGACAGGGTCCCACACCACTACCTCTTGGGAGGTGCTTAACTATCTGATTCCTGTCACTCCGTCTCTACTGGAAACTGCCCTGAGATGTGGGTTATCAAGATGTGCCAATTTCCTTGACGTTGTGTCTAAAGAGCAAGTTAAAAGGCTCTACATAAGGAGCGAAGAGGTTTTTCCTTTTGACACACACAGGAGTAAAATGCTTGCATCTGGTGCACAGAGTTTGGGATGGGGTTCTTTCCCTGGTGGTGAGCTCCGTTGTGATGAGGGAGCCAGTACGGGGCAGCGGTTAAAAGACGTGGGCTCTTGAGGTCAGGCTGCTGGTATGTGAGTCCCGACCCGCCATGTTCTGGATGTAAAGTACTCATCGCTGAGCATGGTGCACGAGGTATGCCAGTAGGTGCGCCCTAAGTGTAAGCTATGCACCCAGAGACGTGCGTGTATTTCTTTCTTTCATCTGGCTGCCTTCCCCAGAGCTGGAGTTATGCCATTTTAAAACCTCTAAACGCATCAAATATGCAAACTACCATTTTATGCGTGGTTTTCCTCTACGTTTGCAGACCCTAGAGGCTCAGTGCCATAGGATCCTTCACCTACCAAAGCGCCATGGTCACTACAAAATGATCTGAATCTGACATGATCCTTTCTTACTCTTTCAAATCCATTCCTAAGTATACAACCACAGTTAACAAGGTGAGTTTATCCCTACCAGAAGAGAAACACAAACTCCGAAGACAGAGTACTTCATCATCATCATCATCACCTGAACTCTTCCATACTACTTCAGTCCCCAAACCTAGAAAAAGTACCCATTTCCTGCACCGATTGTGTGCAGGAATCAGCATGTCGTGGCCTGCCCTAAGGAGAGGGAACCATTCGCAGGAAGGACGTCAACGTCAAGGAAGACCCTGGGAATTCAAAATTCCCTGGGATTCAAAGCTCTAATCAGGACAGAACCATAAACTCTTTGCTTACCTGGTGGTTAACAAAAAAAGCCTGCCAGAGAAAATAAAGTGCGTGGAAGCTCATCCCCTAGCCTCCTGCACCTCTGAATTCTATCAGCGGGATCAAGCCAGACCACCAGAAGGCCCTGGAAAGGACTATCTCATCTCCACCTGTTACATAACAGCACAGCTTAAGCTTTGATGCCGGGGTATATATAAGAAATAGGCCATGTGGATTCTGTTACTCGGTTTATTATGAACAAATGTCACTGATGCCTGTCACGCAGTATCTTTTATAATAATAATAATAATAATAATAATAATAATAATAATAATAGCGGTAATTAAAAAAATAATCCCACCCGGAGAATCTATTTTATTGCCTCATGCTAGAAAACGCTCCGTTTTCCTCTGAGACTCCGGTGAGCTACTTGCTTCTGAACGGTGAAGATTTGGTACCAGACCCTCCCCCCCACCCCACCCCTTTCCTGACTGCCCGGAAACTAGAGTCCACTTGCTCGGAGGCAACGGCCGTTGGAGCTCTTGTCGGCCCGTGTCCCTAACCTCCCTGACCCTGATTTCGATTCCCTTTGCTTCTGATTTCCTACCTGATCATGATTTTACTGCAGGTGTGCTCCTAGGAAGCCTCCCTCAATGCTTTTCGCAAGACAAACCGGGTAGAAATAAATAAGTCAACCAACCTAAGATGGCTCGCGGGGACCGGATTCTGGGGGCGCATTTTGGCGATGGGACGCACCGCGTGCAGGGCTCTTAACCTGGGGGGGGAGGGTGTGCACGGGCTTCCGACAGACCTTGAACCTCTTGGAAGAGAATGCAGAATCACGGGGGACACACCGCCTCCTGCCTCAGACTCTACGGCACAGGAGCCCAAGGATCCTGGCCAAGTGAGCGAAGGAAAACACGACAGCCAACGAGGTACAACAAAGGGCTAAGTCAGCCCTGGGCTTCGGGCGACCCAGCGCTTGCGCACCCGGAGCAGTCCTTATCCGAGCCGGAGCACCGCGTTATTCATTGGGTGGCACGTTAACCTACCAGATGGTCTGTTGTAGTTAACAAGGGCCTGCTGCTGCGGCTGCTGTGCCTGCGGCTGGGGCTGCGAGGGCGGCTGGGGCTGCGGCTGCGGCTGCTGCATGCCGGGCAACGTCCTTTTCCCCTGCACTGCAAGCTGCAGCGTTTCGGGGAGGGGCTGGCCGCGGGCCAGCATTTTGTAAGCTAAAATCTGAGCTCGCAGCTGATGCAGCTGGACGGGGCTGAAAGGCGAGGGACCTCTGTTGGGCTGGCTCATCGCCTGCGGATCGCTCGACAGGAGGGGCCCCGGCTGGCTGGGCGGCATCTGGGGTGGGGTCGGGCCGCCCCCCGACATAGGACTGGAGACGTGCTCTGGGGCTCCCAGCGGAGACGGGTGCGGCGACATGTAGCCTGGAATAAAACAGGAGAGGAGATCACACGCTGCCCCAGTGACCCCCGTGGGCCAGGCATTCCTGGCTACTGGGATAATTTTCTGCAACAGCACTCCCTGTTTAGAGGAATGTAGGATATATACCATTCAATAATCACAGAAGTACGTGGAATTATCAAATTTCTATACACCAGAGGCATACAAATTAAAATTTTCTAGGAGTCACATTAACAGGTAAAAGAAACAAAGCTCATTTTAATAATGTTTCACTGACATCAACAAACCCCAAAATAGTATCGTTTCAAAATATAAAAATTATTAGACATATTTTACATTCATTCTTTTTTTTTTTTCATACTAAGTCACAACACACCTCAAAGAGTAGAAGCCACATGTCAAGTGATCAAAGACCGCATGTGTCCTAGAAGGTAAACTGTCAGTGGCTGCCATATACCTAAACGAAAGGCACCAGGGGAGAGCAGTATACATTAAGACTGGCTTCAACTGACAGAACAAAACCTGGAGGTGGGTTCGATATCACAAAAGGGAATGAAGAGTCTCTTACGAGGACAGCAAATGATTATCTGGTTTATTATTATGCACAATTATTGAGGGCCTCCACTGTTGTAGGCACTACCCAAGTTGAGTGCTCCCTCGAAACAGAGCCTGATGGAAGGATTGAGTGTGAGTGATTTGGGCAAAAGGTACGGGGATACTGGCAGGGGTATAAAAAGGTGGCATAAGGCAGGGACAGCAGCTGCTAGAGTGGGTATCTGCAGATTAATCTCTGGTAGACGCTCAGGGACATAAGGTAAATAACTTGCCTCCAAATTATCCCAGGGAGCTGGGGGAGGAAGAAACTTGAGGTATTTACACTCTCAGGATCATCAGTCACTGCTTATGTCACCGGTGACGACTCTGGGGGATCATTGGTCCCCAGGGACTCTTCTAGCTGTGGGTAAGAGGGACTGAAGTCAGCTGAAGGCAACATAGTGATCTGGCCAGCGGCTTTTAGGCTAGTGGGAGCACAGACATGGTAAGGAGAATTAAAAGGACAGGAGTGGAGTACACATTATTTCTTTAATCCCCACAACATCCTCAGAGCCTATGTGTTGTCCCCTCATTGTCAAATTTTTCTTATTTTTATGTATTTTTTAAATGTTTATTTGTGAGAGAGGGAAACAGAGAGCATGAGTGGGGAAGGGGCAAAGAGAGAGAGGGAGAGAGGATCCAAAGGGGGCTCTATGCTGACAGCAGACAGCCCGATGAGGGGCTTGAGCCCATGAACCGTGAGATCACGACCTGAGCCAAAGTGGGACACTTAACCAGCTGAGCCACCTAGGCACCCCCACCTCATTTTTTTTTGAAATAAGGAAACTGAGGCTCAGAGTGTGAGTGAGTTACCCAAGGTCACACAATGAGATCTCTGTAGCTCCGAAATTCAAACCAAAGTCCGTGTGATTCCAATGTGTACATGTTCTCTCCAGCGTCTAATATTAATCTGGTTTTATAAAAAATAAGTTAGAGACTCGAAAGTCTCACCAATCCTTCTAGAACCATTTACAATATGACATAAACATGAGAGGAATCTGTTTGGGCTTATAAGAGATCTACATGGGAAACTTAAGAATACTTTTCTTGGGGAAGAAAAGTCAAAAATGCATAAAATACTTCAAGGAACTCATTTTCAGGAGATGAACTGCATATCCCGGCCAAAGAATTCCTGGAAAAACATATGACCGAGCACTGTTGCAGGGAGACCCAAGGTGAAGTGAAGGAGGGAACAAGGCGGCCTCCTGCAATCCTAAAGCCTGTCCCGAATTCAAACTAAGCGCTAATTAATCAAATCACCGATGTCCTAAGACACAGTATAAAATATTAAAGGTCATTGCCTTTTAATAAATGTACTTGAGTCACAATTATCATAAAGGTCATCACACCCGCGGTTATTAGACATCTGCTTTGTGTTTGAGCCCACGTTGGGATTGGGCTGAAAGAGCTCTGTGCGTCCACGTGGGATCACAGAGGCCCAAGAATATCTGACCAACAGTGACTGGGGACTGAACCGTCACCATGTGCAAAACTAGAGGGGGAAAAAGGGATGTAACTTCTTGTATGTCGAATTGCCAAGGGAAACAAATTTCGTCTGATCCTCTAAGACAAGGGTAGGTTCTGTCCAATCAAAGGGTGGGAGAAGTAGAGCTCCATTCAGAGAAATCCTGCACTGAGGATCCACTGACTCTTGTTCTCCAAATCCCTACTTCATAAGAAAACGCAAAACCACTCAGCCACTAGGGTTCTAGTTAGTCATAGAAGTTGGCCAAGAAAATGCCCTTGAACCTGAAAGCAGCCTCCAGGGCCAGCAGACATGTACAGCCCAGTATGCTGCCACTTAAAACAGAAAAGGTTTAGATGGGACCCACAATATACACCTAACTTTGTCATGAACATTCTTCCTTTTTTTTTTTTAAACCTTTATTTATTTTTGAGACAGAGAGAGACAGAGCATTAACGGGGGAGGGGCAGAGAGAGAGGGAGACACAGAATCGGAAACAGGCTCCAGGCTCTGAGCCATCAGCCCAGAGCCCGACGCGGGGCTCGAACTCACGGACCACGAGATCGTGACCTGAGCCGAAGTCGGACGCTTAACCGACTGAGCCACCCAGGCGCCCCGAACATTCTTCCTTCTTAATGAGGCTTACATTTGCCCCTTCATTGTAATGCTGGCGCAAAATGGGAATTTGTTCGTTAGGAAGCAGCCTCCTGACACCGTTTTGGCCAACCCTCTACCTACCACAGAGGGAGAAACCTGCTACCAAAAACTTCCTGCTGGCATTTTCATAGTAGGAGGGATACTCCTTCTACATTAAAATGGGTCATATGTCTCTCGTCTTCTGGTCTCTCCTATTTTCTTCAGGTCATCAATTATAGCTTACCCCAAGATAAGTCACAGGATGCCTAATACAATGGGCCAAAACACCAGACAATCCAGTCTAAACTCAACTGTTAACCAAATTGCTCTTTTAAACTGTGGAGTACAGGCAAGACGAAGCAAGGGAGGAAGGTGAGACAGTTACATCAGGGACAGTGATTAAGTTTACCTCAAATTCACTAAGGAAGAAGCTGAGAGTAGAATAAAAATCATTTTCCAGAATTCGTCAGTGCAACCAAGTTTCACCTCAAATGTGACAAGAAGAAACTGGATGGGAATTTCCCCCCCCAGAAAATACAGGGGATGGTAATAGAATCATTCTATCACAGTATGATGTTAAAAATGTGACAGTGTTTCAGCTAAAGAGAGAGAGATTTTTTTTATCCTACATTCCATAAAACTTCAGGAAAAAACAGAATCTAAATGATGATACAACATAACATATTTTAGTAATTATCTTTAGTTGAGAAAACGGGGTGAGGAAATTGCCTGAGAGTGAATATACATTCGTCTGCAAGATGCCAGCGTCGATATGGAGTCTACTCTTTTTGAACTAGTCTGATTTGCTCATTCGAAAGTGGTCCAAAAGTGGCAGTTTTACTTCCCTGGTCTTCGAGGGCCAATATCGCCCCAGTTTCACCTTGCCTCAGAGAAGCAGTCACGTCTCTCCTTTTAATAATCTTGAACTTATAAGTGCCAATTTTTATATGAATTTTCTCTTCGCGTGCGCGCGCGCGCACACACACACACACACACACACACACATTAAGTATTATATACTTGCCTTGGAAGACTTTTTCTATCCAAGGGACTAAAAATAAATAATGTTATCATTGAGACCATAAGGTACACAATTCAGTATTTATTGAAGGAAATGGTTTTCCTTCTCCACCAATACCTTAAAATAACCTAATATGTTGCTAGGTAGTTAAAGCTGGCAGCCTTCCAATCAATGCCACACCTCTCTATACCTGTGTGTTTATAAATGGCTTTTTACAATGGGGTTTTTAAAGAGACATGCTATTACAGAGTCTAAATTCTTTTTAGATCATTATATAGAATAAGACTCCATTATACCAATACTACTTTACTCAAAACTATGCTTTTAAATAACTCATTCCCCAGCCTGCAATGCACTTTGCTAGTTTGGAGAAAAATATTACGTGCTAATTCTGATTCCATTTAAATGCAGACCTCTACGTTTCCAAGTAATTAGAACTTCCTGAAATTACATAAAAATTAGTATCTATTTAGAATTGTTGACTTGTGAATGCATCAGGTCACTTCTCTGCCTACATGAATGAAACTAACTAGGTATCTATCCAGTTGTGCGCTAGATCCTGTGCCAACGTCTTGGAGATTCCAAGCGGAATAAGAGGAACCAAGCAATGAGAGCAATTCTAAGATACGCGAAAGTAAAAACGCTCACGTAAAGTTCATGCATCGGAAGTGTTTTGTGTTGGGAGTTTTGCTCGGACCCTATGACTAGAGGTACTGCCAAGCTGGGAGCAGAGAGAACAAGCACCTGGCTTCGAGAATTACTGAATGTCACTCGTCTACATCTCCCAGACAGTACAAACGAGGTCTATATTGGCTCTGTGAATGCACCTGGCTCGCACCTGGCTCCTTAATATTTAAATGTTAAACCTGGAAGTGCTGTCTAAATCCATTCTTGAACACCGAATGGGTCAAATGTTTTCTTCCTATACTGCAAAAAGGCCCAATGAATCAGGCTGCTTTTCTGACAACATGGTAGTCAACATTTGGTGAGTCCTCTGTGACCCTTAGACCTGCCTGCCATCAAAATTCAGATCGGAGTCTGGGATATTCAAAACCTGCTTAAACATTAATGACGATACACTCCTATGCCTCCATGATTTGCTTATTTAGATATCTGTTAAAATTGTGAACACACTTCTCTAAATCCTCGGTCAAAAAATCTCTCCTCGGATGGATGGATGGCTGATCATGAATAGAGAAAAAGACTACATATATTAAACTACAAAGGAGTATGCACACCAACACATAAACCACAAACTTTGAATTATATATCAACATATTAGGGTTAACTGGTCCTAGATGAATGCATGCCCTTGCATGCTGAAATGATCATTAAATGACTGTGAAAACAGGTTACATTGTACTCAAAGACTTGGCGGTATCTTTACTATGTCTTAGGGAAGAAGGCACCAAGAAGAAGAGAAATATACCATAGATTGGCCATTGTTGTGGGTTGAATTATGTCCTCTGCAGAGATATGCTAAAGCCCTAACCTCTAGAACCTATGAATACAACCTTATTTGGAAACAGGATCTTTGCAGACGTAGTCACGTTAAGATGAGGTCATAATGGATTAAGACCCTAAACCAATGACTAGTGTCCTTGTGAGAAGAGCGAAATCTGGACACAGGCACAGACACTCGGGAAAAATGTCACATGGAGACCAAGACAGATTGGAATGAGAGATCGACAAGCCAAGCAGTGTCAAGCTCTCAGCCACCAGAGGCTTCCTGAATTTACAAACAGGAAAACAAGGCAAAACAAGATTCTTCCCCAGAGCTTTCAGAGAGAGCAGGGACTTGCTGATACCTTGATTTCAGGTTTCCAGCCTCCAGAACCATGAGAGAATAAATTTCTATTGTTCTGAGCCGCCCCCCACCCCCACCCCACCACCAGTTGGTGGGAATTTGTTATGGCGGCCTTAGGAGACTAATGCAGCCACCCATCAGCAACGACAGGTAATTCCGCTGCCAGAAAAAAGCCACCTTACAGACAACGTAAGAGCATGCAATCCAAGGGACACGGTGGCTCATCTTACCTTCACATCTATGCTGTCATTTGGAGGCAGACCTGGATTCTCCTTCTGGCCCCCCGTCACTTACTGGATGTGTAAACTTAGGAAAACACGGTAAATTCTCGGAGCTTTAACTTCCCGTCTGTAACACTGGGGTGCCCTAATTTACCTTACAAGATCACGAGAAAGAATCTGCATAAAGTACACAAAGCACTCTGTAGACTGCTTGGACGCAGGGTGGCTAGTAGAATTTATTAGCATTTTGGAAATAAAACTGTCCATATAAATCATAGTTGTGTTGGCGGGGGAAGGGGGAAATGAAGCCTGCAGGACTCGATCTCCCTTAGACACGTTCTTTGGAAACCACAATTAAAATAACCAATAAGAGGGGCGCCTGGGTGGCTTGGTCAGTTGAGCACCTGACTTCAGCTCAGGTCATGATCTCGTAGTTTGTGGGTTCGAGCCCCGTGTCAGGCTCTGTGCTGACAGCTCAGAGCCTGGAGCCTGCTTCAGATTCTGTGTCTCCGTCTCTCTCTGTCCCTCCCCTGCTCATGCTCACTCGCTCTCTCTCTCTCTCTCTCTCTCTCAAAAATAAATAAATGTTAAAAAAATAAATTGAATAACCAATAAGAAAGATGAAAGGCTATGGAACTGAGCCAATGTCAGGTGTGGAGCAGACACAAACCTTGGCTGTGTTGATCCATCGGACTCTGGGGAGGACCCATGCCTGGGTGCGGTGGCCGCATACCGGTGCCCTTCATGGATCCACAATGGATATCTTCTACAATCCCCTTGTCGTGCATACCATCGATGGGCTGAAACATGTCAAGGACGTCAGTTAGATGTCACTTTAGCTACAAAATATGTAGTCGGACCCTGAAGATCCCTCATGTTTAAAGTCTTCAAAATTGTGGCACAATTTTCTCTGGCTCACATGACAATCATCTATTTTTATACCTAGACTACCTGTATTATTATAGGTCTTACATATATTTTATAGATGGAGACAAAAAAATAAGACTATATCAACAGGGCTAACAAAACTATCTGTAAGTCAAAGTTAAGGCTGTGAACAGCTGGATTTTTTTTTTTTTTGTAATGTCAAAAGCCTATAGATAAAAAGAAAGTCCTGCTCACAAGGGAGACAAATAGAAGTTATTCTTCTAAACCATTTTAAGTAAGTTTTGAAACCTGTTGTACATTGAAGTTATAGTGCAAAGTCAGAAGGGAGACTATTTGAAACATCTGTGATGGTCTATTTTTTGGTAAGTTTTTTTTTTCCCCATCAGAGAGGAAAAAAGACTATGGAAAGTTTAAAAGTCGAAATCGGAAAGTTCCATGCAGTTGGGAAAAGAGGAACAGCCGCAGTGGAGCAGACTACTTCAAGGGAAGGAAGGTCCAATGGACGAAGCTATACCCTGGAGAGAAGAGGTCCTGAAAACGTTTCAAGGCAGAGTTTGGAAAAAAGTTAAGAACGCAGGGACTGTTCACAGGACGTGAGGCCTCGTATGTAACAGGCACATGATAAAGAGCCATTGAGCTGACATTAATCCAATCCAGAATTGGGCAACGGAGCATGTGTTTGAAAAAAAGGAAAAGTCTATTCCTCCCCACACTGGAAGAGCAATTTTCAGAACAGCCTGAAAGAAAGATTTCCAGGAGTTTATAGAAACCAAATGACTTCAAGTAAGAAAGTATGAGTGTTTGCAGTTTTACAGAAAGGAAAGTTAATTTCTGCAGAGTCAAAAGCGCGCACTTGAAAAGAGGAAAAATTTACCATAAAGAGGATGTTCAGAAGAAAAATGGGAAGAATTTGGGATAAAGAGTGTCTCTGAGTCTGTTAAATAGTAATAATAGGGAAGAAATCAAGGCAACACAAGCAGATGTATTTAGGCCACTTGTTTATTTATTTCCAGCGATGTTGAAAAGCGAAAAGCTGAATCTCAGAAGGAGAAGGAGGAGAAAGACAAGGAACAAAGCTGCCTGTAAAAGGACTCTAAAAAAGGGAAGGCATCTGGTCAGCAGGTGTGAACTCTAGGCGCTTAAACAGGTCCCCACGCAGGGCATCATCAGAGGGGCTGGGATTATGGAAAAGCAGGATGGCAAAAAAAAAAAAAAAATTATCAGCAAAGCAAAAGAAAATGAAACAAAAATGAGTATCAACGGGGCGGGGGGGGGGGTGGTGTGGAAGGGAAGACAGTATGGGAAAACGTGACAAAAACACTAGGTCACAAAACAGAAGGGACCAGAAGAGATAATCACCAATAAAAATGAATCCAGAGCAAAAACCTACCACGGACCCAACACTCAGTCATACATTCAAATGCTTAAATGCTTAAATAATACTAAAGCTTAGATAAAGCTTTCCTTCACATTTTATCTTTCATTTGGGAGGCAAGACAGCCTCAAACCGTCCTGGAATTCTTTCACCCAGTTGGACTAAGGCCTATTAGTGACAAATCAGACCTATAATAGCTCCCAAATTAATTTAATAGGGACATAAGACAATGTAATGACTTCAGTATGTCTGTATGTTCAATATGTCTCCTAAAGACGACGATATGAAAAACAAGCAGCTTTATTTCTTTAGATACCTGAAACGCTAAAAACATGTTTAAAAAAAAAAAAAACCCAAAAAACGAAAAAGCAGAGAGAGAACCTGGGGATATTATAGGGATAGGCATGGTATGTCATTAAATGAAAAGAGGAAGTTTCAGAGTAATTAATAGTGATGCTATGATTATTCGATTATGGTAAAAGGAAAAACAAACAGAGAAAGTCAGACCTATATATGCAGATGTGCGCTTACAGAGTACTTTTACTGGACAAGGAGAAAAGTAAGGCTGGGAAAGTAAGCACAAAGCTGTTACCTGGGGTGAAGCCAGGATTAACCATTTCTTTCTTTTTTTTTTTTAACTGTTGTTTAATGTTTATTCATTTTTGAGAGAGACAGAGTGTGAGCAGGGGAGGGGCAGAGAGAGAGGGAGACACAGAATACAAAGCAGGCTCCAGGCTCTGAACTGTCAGCACAGAGCCTGATGCGGGGCTCGAACTCGTGGGCTGTGAGATCCTGACCTGAGCCGAAGTTGGACGCTTAACTGACTGAGCCACCCACACGCCCCTAACCATTTCTTTCTTTAGCTCAGTATGGTTTTACTTTTCAAAAGAAGTATATATTACTTTCCTGATTTGAAAATCATCACATAACAAAATTTGTAAAATAAAATAAAATGAAATGAAATAAAATAATAAATAAATAAATAAATAAATAAATAAATAAAATTTGGGCTCTGATGCTTTACCTTAAAATGGGCCTGTACAGTCCTACACAGTTAGAGGAAAGACTTGCTTTATTTTGCTGGAATCTTTCTGTTTTAAACCAGCATCTTCCACGGCTTGCCTACTTTATACCAAGGGGCAGCCCCACCATGCCTGTCGTCTACCTGTGACGACATCCAAAAAGGGGATGGAAAACCTCTATGTGTCTCATCGGGTACAGCCCTGAGGTCACGTGCTGTGGCCTCACTGATTTCCACTGGCTAGTAGAACAAACTCCCACAGGCCCTTGCTGGCTTTCTCCAAAGGCTGCTCTCCCTTCTCTGCATCTCCCTCAAAGGCCTGATGCCAAGTTGTACTGATATGATCATCCCTGCAGCAACAATCCAAGCCTCATAAACAGAAGATTATTATAACCCTAGTCCAGAAACGAACAGATAGGGACCTGCACTCTGCAAACTCCCAGCCCTCTTCCAAAATCAGAATAAAGCCACTTGACATGGGGATAGCATAGTGCATTTTAGGGATTCCCGAGAAACTATTTTATTTCGATACAGTCTTTTAAAAACATCCCTTAGGAAATGACTTGTTTTCTTTTCACTCTGTGGGATCTTTTTTTTTTAAATAAATGTCAACATTTTTAGGGAAGGATCAATTTCAATACATCCATTCGCGGATGATATGTTATTTAACATCTACGGTTGGAAAAGAACCAAGACTCGCTCGCTAATACACTTACTCACCAGGCCAAGGTACCTGCAACCTACAAATCACAGACTGTCAGAACTGCATATTCTATCTAGCCTTTTGCGAAAACCCAAGATCTGATCTTCCTGTACAACATCTGTAACAATAAAAAGAGCCTCAGAACGTATGTTTTTAATAACATACAAGATAAAACAGAGTCCTAGCTTGATTCTCTTGTTAACAATAGTAAGGGGAAAAAAAAAAGAGAGAGAGAGAAGGGGGGGTTATCAGGGATATTAGCCATCCATGACTCAGAAGACAAGAGTGAACAAGAAAATGAACTCTTACCTTATGCATTTGATGTATGCCTTCCTGCGGGAAGTCGGCAGACCCCATTGTTGGCATAGGGTGTGAGACACTGGGAGGTCCGGGACTCGGCCCCATCATACTGTGGACAGAACCTGGGGATGGTCCGGGTCCTGGACTAGGTCCAAGAATTGGTCCAGGAGAGGGTCCGGGCCCTGGCGAGGGCCCTGGATGGGGCATTGCGCCAGGGTCTGTGGGCGTGGACATCTACTTCTCCTGTCTCTGCCAGTCAGTAGAGTGATACTGCGTTGGAAAGAAGAAAAGAGAAAGGAATGTCTTAAGCATGATGTTGAGATCAGAATGAAACAGTTGTTAGTGTTTGATGGTGCCATTTCTGTAACAAACATCAAACAGAACTGCCCTGTCTCGTCCAGATGTTTGAGTGAGTGTGATATATATCCATCTGCCCTAGTCTTTATGAAGACCACTTGTTTAAAAGGAAAAAAAAGAACACTCTAAATGATTCCCCAGAAAGATATAAATCATCTAAGATACAAAAAACACTCACTGGAGAAACTCAAATTTAACACATAAGCAGAATTCTAAACAAGTTTGAAATTTATTACCGAAGTCAACAGATGCTGGCTTGGGCACCTGACGAGTCATTAACCCCCCAAAGCCAGTAAAATATAAAACCCCTAAGAAAGTTTTCATAACCAAGACACGTTTTCATAAGTAGATGAGCATTCGAAACTTCACAGAGAACTCCAGATAGTTAAAAGGAGAAAGGAGTACAATTTCAGAAACTGACAGCGAAAGGGAATGCCCGTTGGGGGGCGACGGAGAAGCGGGGGTTGCCCGGGTCAAATAGATAGATGGGTCCAAATACCCAACATGTAACAACCACCAGCTGAGACCGAAATGCAGTGTTGGCACATGTACCAAAACAGCTCCGTGCCCGGCACCAAGCAAGCAGCCAGTCCTCATGCAGCCTTATCTTCCCCACCACCTCCGCCGTACCAGAAGCGATCAGAAGAAACAGTTTAAACTGCGGTTCCTCCTGCGAGCTAAGTAACTGCCGACCACTTGGAGAGTTGAGGCCATGCATTCATCCTCAGCTTCTCTGTGGTCCCAGATTCCCGAGAAGAGTCATCCATGACTACTGGATCGGGCCCAGCGCAGGCTAAGTGTGGAAATTCCGGTGCTCTGATTTCGGCAAACAGTCCATCACCCACACTCCAAGATTTCTTGGCATCCTCCCCCCTCCCTGGGGAAATGCCTCACATCTTGGAAAGGAGCCAAAACGAGCAAATAAGCGGTTTCCCAGATTCCGACGGACATCAATGAAGACCACTGGTGAGAGGAAATGTGACACTGGACCTTTCGTTATCGGGGGCCCGTGCACCTGTACATGCAAACACTTTCCTGCTCTCAGACGACCTCCCAGAACACAGAATGAGACACCCTAAGTGAATTTGCTTACCCATTGCTTAGCGGCAGGGGTGGAATTAACCATAGGGGCCCAGGCACTCACAGCCAGGGTATTTCCACGCGGTGAAACGAGGTTAAAGGGGAAACACATCGAAAAGCCACATTAGTTCCATTCTTAGCTCCCTGCTTGCTTTCACCTCCTGCTAAATCACTGGAATGCAAGGGTCTTGCTCTTCCGCACTCCTCTGTGTCCCTGCATGTAGGAAGTGCTCAATAAAAAAGAGATGTAGTAGTGCCTGGGTGGTTTGGTCAGTTGAGCATCTGACACTTGGTTTCAGCTCAGGTCATGATCTCACAGTTCGTGGGTTCGAGCCCCGCCTCGGGCTCTGTGCTGAAAAGCTCAGAGCTTATTTGGGAGTCTGTCTCTCCCTCTCTCTTCCCCTCCCCTGCTCATGCCCTCTCTCTCTCTCTATCTCAAAATAAATAAATAAACTTTATAATATTAATAATTAAAAAAAAAAGATGTGAATAAACAGCCCAGGAATGCCAGGAGCAAACTATTAACAGAGTCAGTTATTTTATAAATAAAAATTAGAGAGTAATCTGTGCCTGAGCTATGTTCACACAAAGAGATCCAAGGAGTGTAGGCAAGAATTTAAGCCATCCTGATAAATGAATTAGGGCCAAAACAGGGAACAGTAGGAGGCTACCTGGGAGTGACTGTAACAGTGTTTTGCTGATCCAAGACGGGACTCAGAACCCAGTTGAAGTGGTTTCTAAAACAACAGGGAAGCTTCAAGGGTGAATTATAGCCTTGGATCCACTAGAGAGCCAAATGTTATTATTTATTCTTTGTGATTAACAAAGCAGGCGGAAGTAACTGTTTTTTGGTTTTGTTTTTTGTTTTTTTTTTTTGCATGCCACTCCCTCACATATACATTGGTCCAGTCAGCATTTTAAATTTAGGAAGCTGACGTCAATTCAGAGGTACTACAAGTTCTAATGTTCTTTCATGTATATCAGCAAACTAATACACCCCTTTATTTTTTAGTGAATAAAAGGAAATTGCTTACTTCCTGTTATGGTTTACCTTGAAATGGGCTTCAATAGCTGTTACCGTAACCTACCCCAAGTCTGAACAATGAAGATACAAATGCTCAGCCAGGAGTCCCACTTTCCATGTTTCACGTTTTGATCTACGTTCTCCCGAAATACTGCTCTGTGCATATGTGGTGGCTTTCATCTGGGAATGTGGTGGAATGCTGGGATTATACTTGTATACTGCCCCATAAAAATGCTCCTCATTTTTTGTTAAAGGAAGCTACTAAAAGTTTCTTAAAGGGGAAAGGAGATAAGAAAAGGGGACGGAAAAGTACTGGGTGTTTAAGTAGAATGTTAACAGGGGAACGTATCGTGGGGGAAACTTTTCTAATCAGAAGAGAACCTTCCGAGGCAGGGGCCTGATGCATGTTGTCCGTGAGACACCACAGGTCAACGAAAGAAAATAGCTGTGAGCCACTGCGGAGTTTAAAGAGATGAGGGCCCTTGTCCCCTGCTAAGGGAGGGCAGGAATCTGCACAATCACACAACCTGGATGGGATACTCTGGCTGTTCCGAAGGCACCGGGTGTCCAAAGATCCAGAGAGGCAGATGCTCGTCTTCCCGTTCCAGGACCGTCACCAACTGCGGGGCCCTGGGCAGAGTGCTTTTCCTCTGCAGTCTTTCTGGTTCCTCTGAGCTTGAGAAAGGAGGATCTCCAGGCTCCCCCCAACCTGCCCGTGCAGGACTCGAAGCACCTCAAAGATTTCTGCAATCCTGTGTGCAGTGGCCTTCATGAGGGTCCCTCCAAGGGCCGAACCTGGGCTGTCCCAGGACTCCTGCCTGGCCACCAGCACGCAGGTATAATACTGCAGAGGAGTGACTCTCCAAGAGGAGGCCGTAGCCCTGGCCCCTTCTCCCTCCCTCCTCGTTTCTGCTGGCACCTTTATGGCACACCTCGAGAGGACCTAACTAGACTTTCCCACAGCGCAAAGCAACTCGCGGGGTGTAAACTACAAAGCCATTCAGCTCTCAGGAAGAGGCGCGGGTTATTACCAAAGTCACTGTGGTTAAGGTTTGAAGTCCAGTGTCGGCCAGCTCAGCGTCTCCTTCACCAACGCTGCCACGGGTATCCCTCGGAATGGACCCCCTTTCCTCCCGCTTCAAAGCACTGATGACAGGATGCCCACGGGCAGGGATGGGGGTGGGCCCAGCCGGGTTTGGGGGGGAGGGGGGGGAGGGAGGAAGGGACGGCTTAGCTCACCTTGAGAGGTTGGAGTGACAGGTCTTTGCTCAGACTCTGCTGTTATTTTGTGTTGGGGGGGGTAGAGAGGGGAGAGGTGGACACTGTCACGGAAGAGCACAGCCTGTTCCACAATTATGTGGCTGATACAATGAAGGAAACGTGTCTGGGGTGCGGGGACAGGGTAAGGCACAGGGGCAGCCCCCATGCACATGTGCACGCACTGCAGAGGAGAGAGGAGTCCCCTGTCCTCCATATAATGCACTCCCCAGAGGGCCGGCCGCTGTGTTCTTGGCCAAGACATCACACCCTGTCTTTTCTGTGTCCTGACCCTGCCTTTACAACGGGGGAGTGTGTGTTTTTAAAATAAAAGTCTTCAGAGCTTCGCAAAGCTGCAGTTACCACAGACACCTTCCCTCAGCCCCAACCTCCTCCCTCTCCCCTGAGCTAAAAGTCCCAGCACAGCCATGAGCAGATTAAATAGGAATTCAACTCCAAGGAACTCTAAGCGTTGCCAGCCTAACCGTGACAACGACGACAAAATATGTACCTTACCGTGGTACCGCAATCAACCAGGATACCAAGGACTGCCCCCCTTGGGGTCATATTTAAAGGCACCCGCAAGGGCTTTGCAGTAACGTTAGCGACTTCAATTGAGCATACATTTTTGTCACATCCCCACGGAAAAGACAAGGGCGGGAAGTCAGGAAGGGACCACACGGCTTGCCCAAAGAAGCCACGTCTGTAAGGAGAGCTTTCTATCTCTAGCCCCAACCCGGGACTGAGCCACAGGACCCATCAGGCAAGGCCATCCAGCAGGGTGGAGGGCTTCCACTGCCACGCCCCCCACCCCCCCCCCACCCCCCCCCCCCCCCCCCCCCCCGGCACAATGCAACAATGTGCAGGCAGGCAAAGAGAAGGGCGTGGAAGGGGAGGGATATTTTGCAGGCAGGGCTCAGGATTTGGCTGTGATGATCCATCAGTCTAGGAAGGGAGAGACAGGAGAAGCCGCAGGGATCATAGGAGGTGGAGTCATGAACTAAGGAGGCTGGTGACGTCCAATCAAACAGCCAGGGGGCCTCCTGTCCTCAATATCCAAAGGGCATGAGGCAGGTAACATGTAGGAAAAGGCCCAAGGGCTGACCCCAAGGCTCTGCAAGTCTGATAGGGAAACAAGACTTATCCTTAAAGAGCAGCGGAGAGGGGAAAAAAAAAAAAAACAAAAACAAAGGGGAGCTCCAGCAAAACAAGAAGGGGTATAGCCAAGGCTGTCCAGAGCAGTCACAGGACAGGAGGGCCGGCCTGCAGGGTGGAGGGAGGAAGGAAGAGGGCATCAGGGGAGGCTTCCCGGAGAAGGTGACATTTCAGCTAGGCCTTGAAAAAAAAAAAAAAGAAGTATGAATGAATGAATGAGGAACAAACCAATGAACGAATGAATGTTTCCTAGATACTTTTGTTTTCTAGTCACGAAAGGGTTTGGGGGCAAAAAACCACGTCGACTAGACAGCACCCCTTACATAACTCTTTACCAAATGCAATAAGGAACCATTTTCAAATCCAGCAGCACATCTTTCTCACGGCTGGGCTGACAGAAAGGCTGGGGTACGGGTCAAAGGTAGAATATTAGAAATAAAACTCAGGCCCAGTTCGCATCCCCGAGAGCAGCTCTGGTCTTTTTAAAGTTTTCTGGCTGTTAACGGGAAAACTACAAGGCTCAGGAGATAGTTAAGATAAGAGTTCTTTTTATGTCTGTTTGCTGATTCAGAACATCTCCTGACCTGAAGGGCTTCTCGTTTTCTGTGTAGCTTTCTCCACGAAGGGATTGATAATTCCCCTACAAGAAGTAACAACATTTCTCCAAATGGAGCACAGAGCGCTGTCATTCTTAACGGGGAGGGGGGGCGGGGTGGGGGCGCGGGGCAGGGGCAGAACAGCAGGGAAGATAAAGGAAATAAATCTACCAGAAGTTTCTTTTTCGGAGACCAAGGTTGCTTGGATAGACAGTGAAACATTACCAAAGCCCTCCTGCCTCTGGGTCTGGGACAAGCAACTTTAAACAGTGTGCGGCATGATTTGCACCACGATGAAAACCGTGCTGGGCTTGAAGTTAAACATGACTCGTACTTGGGGCGCCTGGGTGGCTCAGTCGGTTAAGCGTCCGACTTCAGCCAGGTCATGATCTCGCGGTCTGTGAGTTTGAGCCCCACGTCAGGCTCCGTGCTGACGGCTCAGAGCCTGGAGCCTGCTTCCGATTCTGTGTCTCCCTCTCTCTCTGCCCCTCCCCCGTTCATGCTCTGTCTCTCTCTGTCCCAAAAATAAATAAACGTTAAAACAACAACAACAAAAACATGACTCGTACTGGACCCAAAACTCTAGAAGAGCGTGGAAAACATTTTTCTCCCAGGGCTTCCTGTCAGTTTCCCATTCAAAGTTGAATGTTTGAAAAAGTGGTTGGATTTGGGGCGCCTGGGTGGCTCAGTCGGTTAAGCATCCGACTCTTGATTTCGGCTCAGGTCATGATCTCACGGTTTGTGAGTTCCAGCCCTGAGTTGGGCTCTGTGCTGATAGTGCAGAGCCTGCTTGAGGCTCTCTCTCTCTCTCTCTTCCTCTCTCTCTCTCTCTCCCTCTCAAAATAAATAAATGAACTTTTAAAAAGTTAAAAAAACAAAATTAAATAAAATGTGGTTGGATTAAAAAAAATTGCTCTGTTTGTCAGGCGTCTGTGAACCCTTCTGTCCTTCGGTCAAGGAAACAGGTTAGGATGTTAGCTGCTGCCCTCCCTTCAAATAACCTGCTTTGGGACCATCCTTGCCCAGAGTCAGACCTGGAAAAGTCTCTATGGCAGCTCTGCGCAAGAGAGGGACAGAAGATCACACAAACACTGTAGCGGCTAATTACTGCCCCACCATCCTGGGAGCCACGCTCAACAGGAACATTATCTTAACATTATCACCTTGCACATCCTGCTGAGTCGCCTTCTTCCGAGAGCCTACCTGGGATACAATCCCAAGACCTCCTCCGTGAGGACAGCCAACATTTCCACAAAGGACAAAGTCTTTAAAGGAGGGTGCCTGCTTCTGAGAAAACCCAAAGTACCCAGAAGAAGTCCCTCAACAACAAAAGCACTTCAGCAGACCATCCTTCTAAGCCAGGACCCATGTCCATTGGTAGGCATAAAGGTTATCGTGAATTACTGTCGTTTCTAACACTCAGTTGAACCTGAAGGGCTAGGCAATCAGTCAAAACCAAACCGACAAAAACTAGTTTCACAGCAGGCCACCGTGAAATGTATTAGCTTGTGTATACCTTACAGGTGCAAACCATCCTTCCTAGGTTCTCTTAGGCCCGTTTGCGAGGCAACCTCGGTTGGGATGCTGCTAGGAATCAATGATAGCCACTTCCTGCTCTGTCTGCTAAGATAACTTTATTAGTACATTAAACACCTAAGAGTCGGAAATAGATATTTTACAAACTCTGCTCTCTGAGATGGCACACTTGGAGTTGGCAGTAAAACTCGACTCTTATTCGCTGAACAGACCCCAGGTATGTGACGGATGGGTTTTAATATGCCCTGACTTTCTCAGTAGCAACAAAAGTTCAAGAAGGAGCCCTTCAAGTTCACTGCAATTAAAATGGACAATGGCTGTTTACACGCTAACATGCCATAAAAAAAAAAAAATTGCCACATAGCTCATTTGAGCTGTTCAAGTTTCAGGTTCTTCATCTACAAAAAATAGGCAAAAGAGTCGCTGGCTACAACCACAATTTTGATATAAATCAAGTAAAAGATGTGCTACCTTGTGAGCTGGGGTGTAAGAATGTGCATTATCACGAGGATCCTTTTAATGGCTTCAATTCCCACCCTGGACTTGAATCCACATGTGAATCTGCAATATTTTCGATCATGAATTCCCTGCTGAAAACTTCTGAGACAAGCCTCCAACGCATACTGGATAATCTTATCCCTATGGATTTATCCCTATGGATAATTCACCATCCCTTCCGCAAATCCTCTCTGGCTGGAACCTCTTTCTCTGACAGGTCTCTTCTCAGGTCAAATGCCTTCTCATGGAGTCTTCAGACCGGTCCCTGTGAGCTCTGGATTTTCCTCTGATGATCAGCAGCCCACCTCCTCCACCCCTACCCTCCTCTGGTCATAAGTCTACCCCATCTCAAAGACCTTATCTATCCCCTAGACCCATCACAGCTCACCCTGACCTCTCCCTGCGTCATGGGGTCTGCGCAGTTGACCTGATGTTATTCAATAGCTTGTCATGTTCAGGTACATTCTTTAAAACACAAATTCTCAACTGTACATTGTTTACTTTTTACGGAATTATGGGCTTTGCTTAATAGCATTTGAGCACATGTATAAATACAGTGTGGCAGCAAAGTACAGAACAGTTGCAGATACTGCAAAGCTAAACACGCGCCCACTTCAAAGGCACTGGGGGAAGATGGGGGCGGACGTTGGTCATGTACACTGAATTTCCAAGTTCAATGACTTATGTCCCAGCGGGATGCTAACAACTGGAATACACAACATGAAGGAGGTGAAGAAATATACAGTCATCCTAAACAAGAAAAACACAATCCAAACACAAAATGATAAGGGGATCTCCTTGGACTGCTGTTAACCTACAAAACAATATATCTCGATCTTTTTGCTCAGAGACATTTTGTCTATTTTTAAGTGACTTAAATTTCCCAATTCGGAATTCCGTTTTTTAAAAAAGGGGAGGAGGGGCGGAGTTATAATTATATTTAATGGTTTTGAAACTTCAAATTTGTTTCTATTCTGTGGACGCCACTCAACACTTCACAAAAGGGTCAGCCCGAATTGAAATTAGTTCGGTTTCCAAAAAGTTTCTAATGCATCAGTGCTTGCAAAGCAGTGGATGATGTCTTGGTATGAGACCAAAGCTTAAGTTGATGCTTCCACACCTAAAAATACAACAGAATATTGTGATTTTTAAAGGTTTTACATCATACAGGCATATGGTCTGATTATAACTGTCTGAATGTTCTGAAAGTCTTGCATACGAAGATATCATCACAATTCATAGTTAGCTTCAATTAAAGAATCACATATTATAAATCCAGAAGTCCAGAAGGGCACCACTTACGTCAGTATCTGACTCAAAAATCCCGTATTCCGTATCTACACCATCATTCCAAATGAGAGAATTAATGAGTTATTCGCTCATAATTAAGATTAAATGATGTTTATATTCAACACCCTAAAGACCCAGCTACATAGCTGCTGAATTTCATCAGCTCTATTATATGTTTTGCTAAGGTATAATTATTCAAGCATCTTTGACTGTATCTTTAAAACTTGCATCTTTAAAACTTACATTTGACTGTATCTTTTCTTAATTTTTTTAATGTTTATTTTTGAGAGAGAGAGAGAGAGAGAGAGAGCGAGCACAAGCAGGGGAGGGCAGAGAGAGAGGGGGAGCCACAGAATCTAAAGTAGGCTCCAGGCTCCAAGCTGTCAGCACAGAGCCCGACACAGGGCTCAAGCTCACAGACTGTGAGATCATGACCTGAGCCGAAGTTGGATGCTCAACCGACTGAGCCACCCAGGCGCCCCAAATTTGACTGTATCTTTAAAATCTCTAATGCACCCTGAATGCTTTCAAGGAAAAGTACTCTATTAACAGGAGAGAAAATAAAGTCATCATAAACAATAAGACTGTAAAGTTTTCCAAACCCAGGTTGCAAGATCCCCTTTAACTTGGCTGATAAATACGTCAAAATAAATACGCTATCTTTCATGACTGGCAGAACTGAGGTTTAGACTTCTATATTCCCTGGTAAACATAAAGTCATGGTTTTCTATGTAGCAAAAAAGAAACATCTCAGGCCTTCCTAAATACTCTACCAAATAACTTCACCACCATCTGTATTTTCTGTTCCCAACTCCTTATAGAATGACCCAGGACTTTTATAACTGGCTAGAGACTAAAGTTCCATAATACAAACCCTTCCAAAGACGACAGAAAATTCAGCCCCCTCTGTTGGTCTGACACAATCTACCTAACACAGTTAAGGACAAGGAGTGATCCAAAAGATAATTCTTTCACATTAAAAAAAAAAAAAAAAAAAAGTGACAAGAGGAAATCAGAGGTCGCTCCCAAATATGGCTTTCCCATTAGGGAAATTTTCTCATCTGTTCACCAGAAATGCCACAGAAGAGAAATGTGACTCATATACAGGGAGTTTTCCAAGTCCACTCATGTTAAGCAACAAACCGTCCATGGCTTCCCTTAAAATCATCTTGACCACAAGCAGTGAAACTCAGAACTCACGCTGGTTGAAATCAGGTCCTACGAACACTCCCCCCCGATAACGCGAGGTGAGGGCAAACACCGCCCAGCACTGTATTTGTGATAATTCAGTTGTTCTCATGCCAGCATGTCAAGATGTCACAAATAGTGATTTATTATTTCTCTGGGGTATCAAAAAGCTGCTGACCTAGGGGAGTTTGACAAACAAAGGCCTTGTTTACAAAGGAAGACTTCTAAAGGGGGGGAAAAAGGGCCATGAAAACACTGGAGGACACTACCACTTTTATAATTTATGAAAGTTTTCTCTTTTATGGTCTTGCTCCAATACATAATAAGCCTTTAAAATGAAATGTCGAAAATACTACAGTAATATGAGGGGCATCACAATTGTCTCCTGGAAAGAATGGAATGTGCTTTTATACTGGCCTGTAAATGACTTATCTGAATCAAAGAAAAAGTTTTAAAATAATTATTTGCCAAACTGTTACTTTCCAGTTATGCTGCCAGAAATATTTGAAACAGAATTCAAGCATTAAGGGTATAATACAAGCAGGGACACTTTTTTTTTTTTTTTTTTTTGTCAATTCCAAGCCTCAGGTGTTGGTCAAAGCACTTTTCAAGAAACTTGACGAGAAATGCTCAAAAACCACTTTAAAACCGAACAAAAGAAAAGATCTAAAGCTGCTTTGAACACACTCTTGCGGTGAATATTTTCTGAGACGCCACAGTGCAGCTAGTCGCGGTGCTGGGATGTAACTGATGTCACTCATAAGAGAAAGCCTGCATTGAAGGAAGAACTCCCTCACCTCTGACAATTCTTCAAGGGTTCCGATAATCCAAACTCCTAATTTATTTCACAATGTTCTTTACCCATAAGGCATCTCTTTTTAATGCCTCCAACAAGGGAAATGGACCGCGGTGTCCAGGTTTGGGGTTTGTTTCTCTGTCCACGGCAATAAATATCTTTGGTACCTAATAGGTATCTCCAAATCCCCTCTTCTCCAGTCGCAGACATTTGAGTCGTCAGGGAGCTTAAAAAAAAAAAAAGTCCAGGAGAATAAAAGCGCAATTAAATCCCTAAAAGAGAAAGTGTGTCTGGATTTGCATAACAATGACCCAACTTGGATTCAAACCTGCCACACCTCTTAACACTTAACCAGTGTGCTAAAAGTAGTCTGGAAGCTTACCAAGTCTAGTGTTGGCAAACAAGCCTGGGGCAGTGGCCCCCCCAAATTACTGATGGAAAATATTACTGAAAAATTTGAATGTGCATATAGAAGTACAGATACACACACATAATATTGGGCATGGCTTTGATTTTAGTACAGCTCTCAGGGCCTTCTGAGTCTTAGGTGGTTAGACAGAAATTTTCTTCTACCCAACAAGCCAGCAACAATCTTTCTGTTCATACAGGCATTCTGCTCCCACAAGCATGAAACAACCAGGTGTAAATAAAAAAGTCCTTTGAAATGGAAGTTTAAAATTTAACTCTGCTGCTCATGACGCACAGACGTTAAAAATAACCACTCCATGCAGTAGACAAACGTGTACCCTTAATGCCTTCCTTAGGCTCTAACATTACACATACTTAGGAATACAGTCTACCTAATGACCGGAGCACAATGATGACACCTCTCCATAAAGGTATTAACCCCGGTGGCTTTGTTGTTTCCAAAGCACCAACGTCCATCAGATTAGGGAGCAAGGAAAAAAGGCGAAACCTTGCAAAACTCTCCCAAAAGTTATATAAACAAAGGAGGGGAGAAGCCCAATGTGGGCTTTTGCACCCATGTGCTACCAAAATTACATAACACCCGGCGCAGACATTAAAGAAGGAATGGATTCTGCACAACACCCCCACTTTCCTCGACTCCCAAGCCCGTGTCCTTCTCTTATGAAGTCCAAACGCCTGGCAAGACCAAATGGACGACTTTGAATATTTATTTTATTGCTGGAGTAAATCCTGCGAGAGTTGGGAGGCACGTTTAGGCCCAAAGTTTGAATGTGCAACAGCCCCAGGGCGCAGCGACTCCACTCCCCGGACCCGGAGGAGAAAGAACTGACAAGCGACAGCACCCAGCAAGGCCTTCTTCTTCTTGCCCCTTACGGTGCTTCCCGCTGGAAAGTTTTCCACACGATCGATCGGAGGGCGAGGAGCCCGCTTCCCGCGCCCCCCCCCACCCCCCTCCGCCTGCCTGACTTTGCAGGAAAGGCAAGCCGGGAGACCAGAGGGGGCCGGCCGGGAAAGAGCTGGAAAGCTCGGCACTCAGCGGGCGGCGCCGGCGCAGGCTCCTTACCTGGGGGACGCGGAACAAAAAGAGGAGCGGGGCTCGCCGAGCCTGCGGCGGCGGCGCGGGCGGAGCGGGTCTCCCCGCCGGAGCCCTAGGCCCGCGCCCGAGCCCGCGGCCCGGCCCCCGCCGCCGCCGCCGCTTCCTCCCTCGCGCGCGTCATGTCACGGCGATCAAACATGTCTGTGTGCGCTTCGCTGCTGTGACTTCCTGATTCTCCGCCGCTCGCGCGCGCACACTCACACTCACACTCGCAGCCACACGCACACGCCACCCCCACCAGCCTCCGCCACCAAACCTCGTCTGGTCCTCCCCAGGCTCCCGGCGGCTGCCGGCGCCTCTGCTCGCGACGCACTGGCCCCGGCGCGCACAACACACACTCACACTCACGCGCAGACACACTCGCGCCGGCCCCGAAGGCGCGGAGACGCGAGCTGCGGGAGCTCGCCGCCCCCTCCCACCCCTCTCCCTACTTAGCCGCCCTGCCAAACTTTTTTTTTTTTTTCCTGCCTGATCCGTGTCCAACTTCCCTCCACCCCCACCCCCCCACCCCCAGCAGTCCGGCCTGCCCCGCGCTCACCAGGATCCGCCGCAAGCTGCAACCCGGATAAAAATAATAATGCAATCCAGGCGGCGGAGGCAGGGGCGAGCGCGAAGACACTGGCAGGAGGCGATTTCCCCGCGTGTACCGGAAACCGGCCGAGTGCCGGGACCGGGGCGCGGGTGTCCCCTGGAGCCCGCACTGCTGCGCCCCGCCCCGCGCGGTGCAACTGCGCCCAGGCGGCGAGGCCTGGTGCGGGGCACCCGGAGCACCAGGCTCGGTGTGTGCCCGAAGCCGTAGGGCGCCTAGGGGCTGGCACGCCGGACCGGTTATTTGGGGAAGTGCATCGCGACACCTTTGCAGATGGCATGGCCCTGTTTTGCAACGCAAACGGGAGGAGGGAAGACGGCCGGATGGAGGGGGAGAACAGAGGAAGGGGTAAACCAGGTTGGGATGGGAATAAAGCAAACTCGAAAGCAGGGAGCGAGAAGGAAGGGGTGCGTGTCATCGTTGGGAGGAGGCTCCCACCCGGTCTCCCCGCCTCCCGCCCTCGCCACCCCCTCCCTCCTCCCCCGCCCCCCCGCAGCCCTTCCCCTTCTCCGGCGAACGCCACCACTGCTGCCCTGGTGCGCGCGGGTCCTGTTTGTGACAGTCAGGCAGAGAGGATTATCCGGATCATGGCCTCCCGGCCCGCAGCCACGGTGGCTCTGCCGGGCCCCAGCGCGCCCCTAGCACCCGGACGATCGCGGGCGACCCACGCCCGAGGTTCCCGCGGTTCAAGCTAGGGGAGGACGCCAAGCAAAAGAAAACAAACCCCGGGAGGGGGAGGGCAGGGTAACTGAGCCCGGCGGGCACCTCCGACCTCCTTCTTTGGGGCCTCCTCCCTCCGTACCAGCAGTGCGGCCCGGGCAGGACACCCCGAACTTCAACACCCGAGCCCGCGCGGCCGCCAGGTACCAGGGGCAGGGACGTCTCCGCAGAGCCCCGGGCGCAGCCCCCCGATAGCCGCTTTGCCTAAAGGCCTGCCTACCGGTCAGCGTCTTCATCCCCGCCCGAGGGAACCCGCAAACTGGAGGTGACACCTCCGATCCGGCACGCACCGGCCCCGCGGCGTGGCGGCCGCCTCTTCGGCGCGCCAGCTCCGGCTTCTCCCGCCGAGATCCGCTCGCGTCTCGGCAACCGGAGCCCTTTAAACAAGTCCCCGGGAAGCGGGTGGCAGCAGCGTTCGTTGGCGCCCCGCCGCCAGCCCGGGCACCTCGCCCTCCTCTCTCGCTCCCCTTCCAACTCTTCCGGGGAGGACTCCTCGGGGTGAACTGTCGCCTTTCCATCCTCCTCCCGGGTCCTCCAGCCTTTCCCCTCCTCCGTGCCCCCTCCCCCAGCTTTAAGTGGATGGGGGCATTGCAACCTTGTCGATAGTGTGTGTGTGTGTGTGTGTGTGTGTGTGTGTTGCAACCTTGAGTTAGCAGCGCGTCGCTGACTGCCTACCTAGGGTCAAGGCTGTGGTTTGTTGGGATTTCCCCCCCTCCCTCGCCTCCTTGAAGTAGTAATTATTACTGTTATTATTAGAACAGCAAGGTTCGGTTGAAACTTTCCCGTTTCTTCCACCGCCGCCCGGGAGCTGTCGTTAGAGCATTCCACCTGAGGCCCGCGGGGAGGAGGCGGGCTTTTTTTGTTGTTGTTGTGGCGGTTGGCCCGCCTGTTTGTTTTGGTCTCCGTGCATGCACAATAAATAATAATTAGGATAATAATGAATAATCCCCGGCGAAGGCGGCGCGGTGCCGGAGGGGTTTGTGCGGCGGCTGCAGCCAGGAAGCCGGAGGGAGGGGAAAGAGGAGAAAGGAGTTGTAAGTTATATTTACCTTGCTCGCGAGGAGTGTGCTGGCTGAATCTCTTCCCTCTCTGAGTCACCCAGAGTACAGAAACAGAGGGAGAGAGGACTAGATTATGAATATGACTTCATTGATGACAGCCATCCCCTCCTCTTCCTAAACTCGGGCTCCGCCCCGCGTCCCACCCTCGCCGCCTCCACGGGCGCCGGAAGACGCGCCGCAGTTGGCCCCGCGCGCCGCTCCTCCCTGCCCGCCCGGACGCGGGTTGGCGGGACGCGCCTGTCACTCGCCCCGCTCAGCGACTCCGGGAGCTCGGGGGGAAGGAGGGGGCGGTGTGCAAGAATGTGGATCGAGACGGCTCTACTGTATGCGTGGATCCGTGTGTGTCTGCAAGGCGCCGGCTCTCGGGCCGTGCTTGTGCCTGGAGCAGAGAAACTGCGCAGGACGCAGAGAGCCCCAAGCCCGGGTGGAGTTGGGCGCCCGTTATCCCTCTCCCCGCCGTCCTCCTGCAGGGGCGCTGCGGGGCGCCCCGGGGAGGCTGGGGAAGCAGAGGAGCCCGAGCGAGAGGGAGGGCATCCGTAGTAATAGCGCGTAGTAGTTTGGGGGTATGTGGAGAAGGTGCTGGAATTTAACTGTGCCTCCGCCTGCCGGAGCGAGCCTGCAGAGGGAGGGGACCGGGGGGAGGGCTCCGAGTGGTACCAAAGCTGTGTGTGGCACGGTGCTGACCATGAAAGCAAAAACAGGCATTGTCGTGCCGGTTGAAACTTTTTCTTCCCCCCCCCCCCCCCGCCCCCAACACTCCGCTCCAGGTTGTAATTATAAATCTGCCCCCTTTCTCCCCGGTAGAAAGGGAGGCGGGCACAAAGAACATTCCTGCCAAATCTGTCTCTTTTCTAAAGGACGGCAAGCTTCCAAATGCCAATGAGGGGAAAACAGCTGAGAGACTGAACGCCTTGTAAATAAATAATCCCACCCTAACCCCTCTGTTTACTTTGTGGACCAGATAGGGCACTTTAAGCTTCCCTCACCTGTCATCTTCCTGTAAAATATATACAAAAATATGGAAAGAACAACCCCGTGGGGGCGGAGCGAGCGGGTTAAGGGACATTTGAAGCATGGAATCTGCTTTTGATTTAAGAAGGGGAATAAATCTCTTATTCTCTGTAGCCCATAGTGTCTCCTCTCCCACCCCACATTTAACACCAATTAAGGCTACCAACACCAAGCTGCTGGCACTTGGCAGTTTTGAGACCTCTTGTTCCAATTCTCCTTGAAATATAGTTCTTTGGCTGGACGAATAGGTCAGTGTTTGCTGAGACAATTTTATTTTTAGTTTTATGAAGTGTGAAAGAATGTTAGGAGATTTTAAATCAGGGGCCTATTATTTTAGACTCAGATTAATGGAAGTACTTGACTCTTAAAACTGTTCCTATATGGCAGTGTTATGAAAAGCAGGATGTATCCCTTATTTTGTAATGTAATGGCTTCAATTAGTCATTCAAAGTGCACCGTGACTATTTGGTTGAGGATTTTCCCCCTGGAGTAAAATCCTATTTTAAGACCGTTTTTGCTGTTGCAAAATTGACTCGGAGCAACGGCCTCTGAAATGCAGCTCCAGGATGCTTAACACTATGTACTGGGGAAGGTGAAGGCAAGAGGTAATGGAAAGAACATACAATGCTGCATTTGGTCGTTCAATGGCAAAAACTGTTTGCACTGCTGGTCCACTGCTGGGGGAAGTGGAGTTTGTTTGCAAGGGCACCAAGTTCAGGCGGCTAGGAGTGTCAATGTCAACCGCCCTGTAGTTTTCTAAGGCTTTGTTACTGACTTGATAACTTTAGTGTTATAATTTCCTGGCTGTCCCAAAGCGCACCTCAAGACAACAAAAGAGGATGCATCTAAGAGAAATAAAATATAGTAGGCCCTGAAGAAGCTACCGCAAGAACTTATTTTCTGCCTGAAGATAGACCAGTATAACTTTTAACGGGGAAATAAACAGTGAGAAATCTTAAAAGTGGCAATGTGGTAAAAGTATTGCCTTCTACCTGCCTAATAAATCGCAACTAATAACATAGCCAGGTAACCGAGTTGTCTGTAAAAGGGCTTTCACCTAATGGCAATGCTTATCACATTAGTGAATATCAGGTTTTACTTCTTTTTCAGGCCTAATTTGTTTCTCTGGCATGCCAACCTCACACATTTTCTTCCCTGTGAATAAGTGCCGTTTATCCCTTTAGGATGCCACCTTCCCCTGCTGTGCCAAATCTCTAGGAGAGAACAATCACCTTAGTAAGACCCTGGAGGAGAGGGACTGGCCATTCCCTCTGTCATTTTGTCAGAGGGAGAGGAAGAGGAAGAAAACGCTCGCTTTGCTACATGTACATATTCTTCAGCTCTTGTAAAATTTTGATGCAGTACTTAGAGGGATTGGTACCAATGCATTTATGCTCAACTATGGGAACCGAAAAATAAAATCTATCTCTGGGAGTAGAGCTTAAATATAGATACTACATCTCCTTTTCCCTTCATATTGGTCTAAGAAAGCACCACCTTCTCCCTTCAGGTCTTTCCTCTGAAGGCTCGTCTTGTTTCTGGCTTGCACTGTAGCAGGTAGGAAGGTTAGAAAATAAGGCCTATACTCGGGAGACATGAAAAGGCAGCACCATTTACTCAGTACAGGAAAAAAAAAAGGTTGTAGAACCTATAGCATAAGCTTCCTCTCTGAGGGAAAGCAACATTTAGCAATTGATGGTAAGGAGGGAAATGATGGGCTCTTTTGTTTTGCAGAAGCTCCACACAAAAGCAAATATGGTTGGAGGCTAAAGGGACCCCGAGGGTGCACAGGATGCTGTATTCACATGAAGCTTTGCCTTCTGGACTTTGATGAGTCATAATGTGTTCTCTGAACTTGCTTTTCTCTTTCTAGTTTGGCATCAGGAGATAGTAGTCACTTTTTCATGTCTGTATGGCCACATTGACTTGTTACGTAAGTCGGCTGTGGTTGATGTTCTGTTTAGAGTGGATATTGGGTTTGAAAACTGGTATGTGGTTGTAACAGCCTCAGAAAGAAAAATTCCATGCACAAAGTCAGGAGGCCTGTAATCCCACCAGGTACACGGTTAATGCTGGCTGAAACGTTGCCTAGCTTCAAAGCGGAGCAAGTCGGACACTTCGGGAACGAATCCGGTAATGGAGCCTAAACCTGGACAAGGTGAATCAGCCGACATTTAATTTAGTGACGAGCTTAGACTTAGCAAGTCAGCTGACTACAGAGGTGAGCACTCCTCGCTTTCCTTTTCCCCCAGTCGACAGTCTCGAGGCGATTTTGTTTTTTTCATCAGGTCATTCCTCCAAAGGACCACTCTTTGTGATGGAGTCCCCCTCCTAGCGTAAGGGTCTTTGTCTGTTTCCAATCCATTCTGTGATATATTTCAGACGTAGATTGTCATCCAAGGCGGTGGGTGCATGGACAGATCTCTGCCAGCCTTGTTGACCTCCTCAAACCCCGCAGCTCCGGAAACCCCATCTACCTACTGGTTCTCAAGGGGCCACACTGGATCCACTTCCTTCTGACCAGAACGCAAGTTCCCGATTCACGTCCTCCAAGTGTCTTCCTGTGGCCCTCCTTGCCCTCCCCATGCAAAGGAAGCTGCTTAGTCTACCTGCTCCCATAGCAACCAGCACCTACCTCCATTACAGCACTTATCACTTTGATGCGATTATTTGTTTGGTATCCTCCACTAGATGGTTAGTGCCTGGAGGGTGTAGGGCAAGTTCAATTCATCTTTGAAACCTCAGCCCTCAGCCGGAGGTCTAGTATGTTGTATGTTGTTTTAAAAACAAAAACAAAAAAACTTGGTTGAATGACAGGATGGGAGATCATATATCAAAATTGTCCGGTAGGATTGAACAGGCCTTCCCCATCAGTAATTATCATGTTAATGAACGAGATCACCAAGTGTTCAGAATCTGTCGCCTTCCAAGCTGAAAAGGCTAATATGCTTTTGGTTTTTGTCTTATTTTGTTTTGTTTTGTTTTGGGAGGTTAGGTGGGAGGTGAGAAGGTATGGCTCTTGCCCTCACGTAAAGAGCACCGAGAAGAGGCTTTGTTTGCTTTTTAAATTAGGCTAGGAGTAACGTGAGTGCACACACAGCAATACAGTAGTAATCATTATCTTTTATTTCTCCTTTAAATCACACACCAGTGTCTATGCAGAGGCCTGTACATATGCCATTTATCCACTTAACCCGGTGACTTATGCGATATTATCCCCATTTTACAGATGAAGAAACTGAGAGGCAGTAAATAATTTGCCTAAGGCAGGGTTCTCCAAAGTTGAGTGAGCAAGACAATTCACTGCGATTTGGGAAGAACATTGGAAATTCGATTTCTTCTTCCTTTAATGATTAAAGAAAATGTAATGACCAAAAAGAGAACGGCTTTACCAATGTGTATTGTACTCATTTACCCTGGCACCTTTACATGGTGCCTAGGAAAGTGGTCACATGCCAAGTATTTTATCTGTGGAGTACTTAGGGGAGCATCAGGGGCAGAGGGGTGACGGTTGCGCCCCCGTCTGGTTCTTTCAGGTGCAGGGTGTTTCAGGTGCAGGATGTTACCTGAAGTTTACACCTTCCACAAAGTGCCTTGTCTGGTTTTGCCCAATGAATTCTCTTATTTGGAAAACAAGTGGCTTAAAAAGAGTCCTTCCAAGAAATTGAAGTCTGAGGTAGATCCAATAACGCACTCGCAGGTGAAAATCAAGATCAAACCTGCCACTTTGAGTTCTGAGTTTCTTGCCAGCCATTCTGAGAAGTGAAAACAATGACGGTCTAAGTAGCTCTGACAAGAAATAGGTTAAAAACATTCACATCTATTCAAGACTAGTTGCCATTTGGATTTATATGCACTACCGTTAACGATGAATTCTGATCTAAGCATATATTTTGCCTGGAGGGGGTATTAGCTATTAATATCGCATGATATCATCATGATTAGCAAGGTATTTTATTCTTTCATCTTCATCTGTTTCATAACTTCTATTTTGTATATGTTTTATAATGCACTTGATATATTAATACTTGAATACATGTATTATGAATAAATATACATAGATCATACTCTATCCTTTTTATTTTGTTTCTTCCTTTTTCATTGCAAGGGGAATGTGATCAAACAACATGGAAGTAACTAAATGATGAAGTCGGAATTTCAAGAAAAAAATTTTTTTTAACGTTTATTTATTTTTGAGACAGAGAGAGACAGAGCATGAACGGGGGAGGGTCAGAGAGAGGGAGACACAGAATCTGAAACAGGCTCCAGGCTCTGAGCTGTCAGCACAGAGCCCGACGTGGGGCTCGAACTCACGGACCGCGAGATCATGACCTGAGCCGAAGTTGGCTGCTTAACTGACTGAGCCATCCAGGTGCCCCTAAAGAAAATTTTTTTAATGTATATTTACTTTTGAGGGAGAGAGAGACAGAGCCGGAGAGGGGGAGGGGCAAAGAGAAAGGGAGCCACCGAATCCAAAGCAGGCTCCAGGCTCTGAGCTGTCAGTGCAGAACCCAATGTGGGGTCCAAACTCATGGCTCATGAGCTCATGACCTGATCCGAAGTCGGATGCTTAACCAACTGAGCCACCTGGGCGCCCCACTGAAGTCCGAAGTTTTAACCCAGCTTGGTAAGACTCCAGACCAGAGTGACGTATGTTGCTCATGTAAAAACTGTTCAATCATTTGTCATCGATACAGGGTTCTTAACCCATTATGGGGCAGAGAGGAGGGGGAATATAAATGATCTCTGGCGCATTTGAGAAGCCCTGAAACTGAAATTCCGTGATCATGTTAAGGTACATTTTCTGCAGGGAGTCCGTACATTTCATCAGATTCCCAAGGGGATCTTCACCACAGGGGGTAAGAATTACTGATAAAGAGTCATTAGCAGCATTAATAACCTAGGATAGTCTTCTGATAAGAAACTAATCTTTCCTTTAACTTTCATAAAATGAAGTGTGCACATTTTATATGTCCAATCATGTCTACCCTTAGAAAAACCATTTAGAACTCAATATTTCTCTAGATAATTCAAACACATCCTAACTGCCCAAAGGAAAGCTTCATTTGTCTCTGGAGACCGGCTTTCTGAGAATAATTTCATTCTGCAGGATTTTCTCAATAATACTCTATTATATATTGCTGACTGGACAAGAAAGGATTTTTATAAATGTTGTCATCAACGTATCTTTGAGGCTTTGAGACATCTTTGGACAGTTGCATGTTAGGCATCAGAACATGAATTCAGAGCCTAAAAATTTTTTATTGTCATAAATCGCTCAAATACTTTAACTTTTATTTGGCGGGCCATTGTACCGACTGCCCTTAGACTTGCACTGCGTTTCTCTGAATGATCATATGCTTCTGTCCCGTGTGACACTGTGGATCCTCTCCAAGTCCCTCAACCAAATGCCACGGTGGCAGAAAACGCCGTATCCCTTTCCCACGCTGTTTCATTAGATTTTATGGCAGCGTTTCACATTTAGACCACCTTCAGCTGTTACCGGCCTTATCTTTTCAGTAGCCCTTCATTGCATTTTATTTGTGTGCGACCCTTTTCCAGCTTGACTTCCAACACATCACCCACCAGATTCTTGCTTCAAGTTCAGCACACAAAAGCGCAATCTGCTGTTGTTTTATTCCAGCCATTTTTCTACGCTTGAAGTTGTTCTATGTAAATTCAAGAGGAGAGTAGAAAATAAACCGGGAACATATAAAAACAGAAATAACCATGAAAATTACCTTAGATGACTCTTTAAAGAAACTGAGATAAATAATCTGCTTTGGGGGGGGGGGCGGGGAATCCGTCTCTCCACAGGTGGGGATAAACTACATTCTACAACAATACGGCTTTATTTTAGTTTTCAATGGTGTTACCAGCCAGAAAATGATGACTATTAAAGAAAAAAAAAACAACACAAGTATATGAAGTTTGGGGAAAGGGTTGCAAGCGTCTGGATTCTGCATGGGGCAAGGTTTAATGCTAGGCAGGAAGCTTTTATCTTTTATCTCCCCTTTCGATAAACTCAGCTGAATAGTCACTGGATTCACCGAGGGCTGGACATAAAGGAAAAGCTCACATTTGGTCTATAATTGTGCACATTCAACCGCTTATCTTACCAGAGACATTGTGCTATCTATTGGAATTTTACTATTTTGAAAACTCTTCGGGGCCTTTTGGGAATAGACTTTTTTGAAATATGGAGGAAAGCAAGGGATGTGTGATAAGGTACAAGAACACCATAGCATGGAACATTCTTTGTTTCATACTTAGGACGTAGGGTGTGGGTGTGACGTTTGCGTCTTAAAGAGACTGACACCTCGTGCTTTATATTTTAGTAAGCTTCTTAAAAATATATGTGGGGGTGTTTGTCTTTATGTGACACCTCAATTTTATGGTATGATTTACTGACATTAATGACCATAACCACCTTTACCTGCTGTTCTGCAGGTTCCATGGCCCATATCAATGTTTATTCCCTAAGAACTTATGACCAGAATGCTGAGCTATTTTTTCTTTCTTTCTTTCTTTCTTTCTTTCTTTCTTTCTTTCTTTCTTTCTTTCTTTCTTTCTTCTTCTTCTTCTTCTTCTTCTTCTTCTTCTAATGTTTATTTTTGAGAAAGCAGAGGGAGGAGGGGCAGAAAGAGAGGGAGACAGAGGATCCGAAGTGGGCTCTGTGCTGATAGCAGGGACCCTGACGTGGGGCTCTAATTCATGAATCATGAGATCGTGACCTGAGCTGAAATCGCCGCTTAACCGACTGAGCCCTCCGGGAGCCCCATGAGCTATTATTTCTAATGCTAGCATAATAAATAACTACTTATCCATTGGGAAAGTAATTAAATAATGGAAGCATAATAGAATAATCTAGGTAAGTGACTCTTCTTTCAAACAGCCTACAAATGTTAGTCTCCCTGGCCTTTGAGCTGTCACACACTATACATCAATGTCTTATCTCATAACTTCTTATAGTAGTTCCTGTTTTAAAAAGACATACCAATCTCAGAACCTCTGGTTCCAGGCACAGAGGAAGCATAATATACTAGAACACATGGCTATGTGGATTGCCCATGGTTACATGGAATGCCCACCAAGATTAGAACCTCAGTCTCCCAGTCAATACAGCTCCTGCTATACCACACTGTTTCCTGTTAAAAAAGAGAGCGAGAGAGAAAGTCTCCAAGTTCATGCTCTTCAGCTCAGTAAGAGTCATCAATGCCCAAGTGAAGAAATGGGCCCAGCGCTGTCAACGGCATGTGTCAAATTTATTTTCACAGACTGTGGCTTTCATACCGCTTTAACAACCGCTCTCAGTACAAAAATGTATTCTATATCATGACCCAGTATACACATACTTGGGTATATAGTGAATTGTGCCAGTCGGGGTCCAACCAGGAAAACAAAGGACTTTATTCAGGAAATTGGTTCCACGGCCTGGAGCCTGCTTTGGCCGTGTTTCCCTCTCTATCTACTCATCCCCCAATCGTGCTCTCTCTCTCTCTCTCTCTCTCCCCCTCTCTCAAAAATAAATAAACATTAAAAAATTTTTAAGAAAACACTGCTTGGACCAATAGAGGATACACATTTCAGGAACTTTTCGCCCTGACCTAAATATTCTTTTAGGTCAGGTTATTAACACATGGGTTTTCATGGGGCACCTGGGTGGCTCAGTCGGTTAAGTGCTGGACTTTTGGTTTTGGCTCAGGTCATGATCTCATTATGGTTCGTGGGTTCCAGCCCCACGTCAGGCTCTGGGCTGACAGCCTGTTAGAGATTCTCTCTCTCCCTCTCTCTCTGCCCCTCCCCCACTCACTCACATACATACACACACACTCTCTCTCTCAAAATAAATAAATAAACATTTAAAAAATAAAACATGGGTTTCATGATCAGAACTTTATGAGTTATATCATATGTATATTAGTAAAATACAAATTTCCACCAGGCTCCCATACTTGGACCATCTTTTTTGGTATGGATACCAAGTAAATAGTGCTGGATGACAATGAAGGAAGTCAATTAAAGGCCTTATTTTTCTACATAATCAGCAAACAGCCAGGTATAATACTTATTAATCCCTTTCACTTTTTTTTTTTTGCTATAGAGCCTTCAGAGTATAGCAATAATAGTTACATTTTTTATAATGGAAATCTTCTGGGGCACCTGGGTGGCTCAGTCAGTTGAACATCCAACTTCGGCTCAGGTCATGATCTCATGGTTCATGAGTTTGAGCCTCATGTCGAGCTCTATGCAGATAGCTCGGAGCCTGGACCCTGCTTCGGATTCTGTGTCTCCCCCTCTCTCTCTGCCGCTCCCCAGCTTGCACTCTGTCTCTCCCTCTCTCAAAAATAAATAAACATTAAAAAAAATTGTATAATAGAATTCTTCTTTGTAAGTCAATTTTACAAAACCAGGTTTGTAAAATAGTACACAAACCAGGATTAGTGTGTATGAGCATAACCCCCTCAACTATGGTAAGATATTAAATGCAAAATTTAACCATTATTTAAAGACAGTAACACATAAATACATCTAAAATTGCATATGCAACAGTTTTGGAGTTTTGGAAATCTAGTGAAATAGAGACAATATCCTAATTCGAATTACTAACAAGAAAATTTTAGTTCATGTTTACATTTTCACGTGAATATCAGGTTACTTATTATGTTAACAGCAAAATCGATAACATTTCCTACCTTGGTAAGAATTTAGACTGTGCACTTCTGAATAATTCTAATGTTTATTTATTTTTGAGAGAGAAACAGAGACACAGAGAGACAGAGACAGAGCATGAGCAGAGAAAGAGGGATGGGAGGGGCAGAGAGAGAGAGGAAGACACAGAAACCAAAGCAGGAGGCTCCAGACTCTGAGCTGTCAGCACAGAGCAGGATGCTGGGCTTGAACCCACAAACCATGAGATATGACCTGAGCTGCAGTCTGGCTCTTAACTGACTGAGCCACCCAGGTGTCCCTCTAAATAATTCTAAATTCTAGTAATGCTTCCAGGGCCCAAGGTGTTAGTAGATTCATGATGGATTTGTTGGTCACTAGTCATTATGATGGACACATAGTATCTGCCCTATGCTGATTTGTGTCTTCAGGGCCTTTTTGAAAATGGAGCGAAACTAGTAATTATCTGCATCAAAGACGCTGTCAACATAAACATTACAAGAGAAGGTCACTTAGGCAACTTATAACCTAAACATCTTGTTTGTAGGATTGAATCACCAATATATTTATAATTTTTTAAATGTTTATTTATTATTTTGAGAGAGAGAAAGAGAGAGAGAGAGAGAGAGAGAGAGCACGAGCGGGGGAGGGGCAGAGAGAGAAGGAGACACAGAATCCAAAGCAGGCTCCAGGCTCTGAGCTGTCAGCACAGAACCCGACGTGGGGCTCCAGCTCACGAACTGCAAGATCATGACCTGAGCCGAAGTAGGGCGCTCAACCGACTGAGCCACCCAGGCGCCCCGAATTTTAATTAGACTTGTAATCAGCATTCTGCCCAATGATCACAACTCCTCTCTCTTGAACAACACGCACCCTGCCTCACTCCAGGAAAAAGTTCTCACTGTAGTGATGGATTCGTTACCAGGCTTTAAAAGCTTTGCCACATATGACATTGGATACAGTGCTAATAATGAACTAGGAAAGCTGCTTAGAGCAGCCAAATAACACTGAGTGACAGAAGCATCGAAATTTGTACATTTAGACAATTTATGTATCGAGAAAATGCAGAAAGTAAGTATGCAGAGATAACCACCAAAGCCCTTTCAATATCAATTTTGAAAATCCGTGGGAAGCTTCTCTCTTCAAATGCGGTTGGCCCCTGGAGGAGTCATGTGACCTTGACTTGTGAGCCCTTTTTACCTCT
Organism: Acinonyx jubatus; assembly: GCF_027475565.1. NCBI lineage: Eukaryota > Metazoa > Chordata > Mammalia > Carnivora > Felidae > Acinonyx > Acinonyx jubatus. Next base: position 83,887,740 of record NC_069391.1, on the reverse strand, counting down.
CTTACAAAGTGGACTGGTTTGTGCCACAAAGTCTCTAAGTTTCCTTCCACCTTAAATTTTGTGTCTCGGCTCTATAAAATGGGGCTAATATAATAACGGCACCCAACACAAAGCACTGTTACAAGAATTCTAAACGACGGTAGATGTAATCTACTGTACACGTGGCCCTAACACAGAGGAAAACACTCAATAACTGAAATTACTTCATAAACTAACTGGCATTAGTCCCTTTGTCCTAACAGGTCTGAACACTCCTCCTCCTTCTTGGGTAAATCATGTTCAGTCCCGTCTACAGACTTCCCTTCCTCCTCCTCTTCTGCACCTTGTTGGGCAAAAAGCCCCCGAGTTCAGGTCTTGCTCAGCACCTCCTGCTCTGAGCTCTCTCCAACTCCTCAGTCATGTTTATGGCTCACACAATGGACTGGCAAATGTTGATCAACCTCCAGACTTTCAGCCTTGTGTCTCCAGCTGCCCCAAAGCCTTCCTGTTTGGGTGGTGTCCCTTTATCTTGCTCTGTCTAAAGCATAATTTGTCATTTTTGCCTCCAACATGTGTCCCCTTCAGGCATCTCTTTTTCTGTCAATAAGTTTTCAATTATTTACGCGCATTTTCATCATGACAAACGATGACCGCATAACCAAAAATTTGATTCGAGAAAAAAAATCACCCATAATTCCACCAGCCCAATCCAATCATTGTGATAATGTAGTTGTGGTTTCTCCCAACCTTTCCTATCGCGTATGTGTTTGTACCGTTGTAACCGCCGTCTGTAATTCTAATTGTATCTTGCTTACAATTCTGATCATCCCATATGGATTTCCCACATTGGAGAAGCTTTCATAATAGATTATTGTTTTACTGTTATCTCTGTTTCCAGCAACTCTCTCCTTCAGTTCATTCTACACACCTGGCTAAATTTCATCTCATTCATAGCACGGCCTTAAGCATCTTTGGTGTGCTCAGAACCATGGGTGATTTCCTTACTGTTCAAAAAATGAAGCCTAGGCTTCTTAGTCGAGCTCAAAGGCCCTCTTCAAACAGCAATCCATCCTTTCCAGCCTCGTCTCCTATTATAGAACTTCTCTTCAGGCCAAACCACACCACTAATTACTCCACAGAGAAACGATAGTTGCCCCAGTGCCTTCCTTCAAACCATTCTGCTTACCTATGCCTCCTTCCTGTTTGACACTTCTTTGAGCTCAGGGGCTATTTCTTCCCCCAGAAAGGCTTCCCCATGTATTGTGGTTACTCTCCCCGCTCTTTTTGTTTCTACTGGTTACCTGAGCCACTTGTTGGGCAAGCTTCTAGGACTATATCTTCTGCCTCTCTGTGTCCTCAGAACTCAGCACAAAGGGCATGCTCAATAAATATTTATTAATGATGATGATGATACCCACTGTCAGCACACCTGTTCTGGTTTCTACGATAATGAGGAAAGCAGTAAGGGAGCATTAGGGGGAAAATTCACTATAGCCCTCCTTACATGCTGCCAAAAGTCCGAAGAGATTTACGTATATTCTACTTTATAGCGAAGACCTAATCAAAATGGAAGGAAGGAAGGAAGGAAGGAAGGAAGGAAGGAAGGGAGGGGGGAGGGAAGGAAGGAAGGAAGGAAAGAAGGGGATAATCAAGGATTATTTTGCATTTCCACATAATCTATTTCATTTGTGATATAGCAGAGATAAGTGTGAAACATTCTTAGATTGTAACATCGCTATTATAAAATGGCTTGAGACTTCAGAAAACTTAAACAGTGGATAGTAGAAGAGTCCAAATTAGAGTCCCAGGCTTTCTAAATCCAGCCAAAGCAAGTTAGTCATATCAGAAGCAGCATGGCACGATGGTGAAAAGCTTGGGCTCTCTAGTCGTGCTGCCTAGCACACAATTTTAACGCTACCAATTTTAACTACTAGTTGCATGATCATGGAAATTTTACCTAACTTTTCGGTGTCCCAGTTTCCCCATCTGTGAAAGAAGGGCAACAGCCGTGGTATTCTAGAAAATGTTTAACAAATGGCTCTCCCCCGAGAAGCCCCGATTTGTAACATATGCCGATTTCCATGGTATAAATAAATACTCCCACAATGGCTGATTTCAAGCTACCAACAGGCTCACAAAATTCCTGAAAATTCAGCAATGGACCCTTACATGGTATTGTCCTTACAGGGCCGATGATGTGACGATTAAATGAGTTAATATGTGGGAAGCATTTAGAACTGGCCCTGGTACTTCGCATGCTTAGTTGGATAAATATTAGCTGTTTTTATTATACCATTTTAGTTTCCCTTCCTCTATGGAAATGAAGGATAGGAATAGCAAGTACTATTGAAAAAAAAAAAAAGCAGTTGCCTTGATTTTAGTTCATTTCAACCTCTTCCTAATCACATGTTTTATTTCACTATTGCCAAGCAGGTCCCACTGACTTATTTGAATTTCCTTTCCTTTTCCTTAATTCATCTTTTTCGGAAGCATTCTGAGCATCCGAGGACTGGCTAAAAGCCACATACCAGGGAAGAAAAAGGGTTAGAAAAAGTAAGGATAATCCCAACTGAAATTTTTTTCCTGAATAATCATTTTAAGAAAACCTAAGTACTTACTCAAACAGCTAGATATGAAAGTTTATTCGGATACAATTACTTATTGCCCGTTTTTCAGGAGTGATATGAATTGTACTTCGTCTAGCCTCTTTTCAAAATAATTTTATTCCCTGGTGTTCTTCCTGCCACAAAATAAATAGGAATTTTTATTAAAAAGAATCCCAAAATATATGACTCTGAACCATAGCATTTTCTGCTTTTTGATTTCTCTGTGTATTTCCATGACTTCCCACTTACAAAACATCTGCTTACAAATATTGTAATTTGCTGGGTGTTTCATCAGAACTAACACTCAGGTAATAAATATTAGCTACTTCTAGAAAACAGGGTGTTTTTCTATCTTTAAGCCAGAACCTGGCCAGCCAACAATTCTGCTCATTAATCAGAACCCCTGGGCCTCAACATTTTTCTCTAGACTGTCTTCCTCTTTCTTGATCAGATGTCTTGTCACAAATTCCCCATGCTTCCTTTGCTTCTTCCACTCACACAATGGTTTCTAATGGTACTTCTCTGAATTTTATTCCCTTCTCAGTCAGTTTCTCCAGGGCTTCCCCCCCCCCACCGCCGCCCCGTTGCATTGACTTGACGCTTGTTTTCTGAAGGCCATGCCTAACATCATCTCAACTGTTGGGGAGGCTTCAGATTAGGGAAAAGCCTCCTGTTGGTGGAACACAGGGGACAGCGAAACATCCAGGCTGCAATCCCACGGGAGCGCCCACTTGCCTTCTGCCTCTTCTGAGAAAATGGAAGCCTCTCTTAACCTTCTGCCCACCACCTCTCCCCCACAGCCCCCCGCGACCACCCTTCTCCTCCACAGCCCCCCGCAACAGCTCTTCTACTTTTTGTCTCCACGAATGTGACTACAGGTATAAGTGGAATCAGACACTATCCGTCTTTCTGTGAATGGCCTATTTCCCTTAGCATAATGTCCTCAAGCTTTATCCGTGCCGCAGCATTCAACAGGATTTTCTTCCTTTCAAAGCTGCTGAGTGATATTCCACTGTATGTACCCACCACATTTTGCTTGTCCATTCATCCACTGAAGGGCACTTGAGTTGCTTTCACTGTTTGGTTATTGCAAATAATTCTGCTATGAACATAGGTGTGCAAATATCAGTCCCAGTCCCTGCTTTCAATTCTTCAGGGTATATACTCAGAAGTGCAATTGATGGATCATATAGTAATTCTATTTTAAATTTTTCAAGGAGCCACCATACTGTCTTCCATAACAGTAGGTTTTCCTTTGTGCACCATGTACGTTCCCACTGACAGTGCACAAGGATTCCAACGTCTCCACATCCTCCCCAGCACTTGTTATTTTCTGATTTGTATTTTATTTTATTTTATTTTATTTTATTTTATTTTGTAACAACAGTCATCTTAGCGGGTAGGAACTGGTATTGCCACGAGATACTACATCAAACAGATGAGGCTGGCTATAATCATTGCTTCGAAAAATGACGACCACTACAGAAAATGACAAGTATCGGTGAAGATGTCGAGAAAAGCTGGAGCCTTCCTACATGGCTGGTGGGAATGTAAAATGTTGCACCCTCTGTGGAAAACAGCTTGGTGGCTGCTCCCTCAGCCACACATACCGTTGAGTGACACAATTCTTAGGTATATAGCAAAAGAACTGAAAGCAGGTATTCAAAGACTTGCATGGAAGTTCACAGCACTGTTCACAAGAGCCAAAAGGTGAAAGCAGTCCAGACGCCTATCAGATGGATGAAGACACAAAATATGATCCATCTGTACAATGGAATGGAGTATTATTCAGCCATAAAAATGAAATACTGACACACATTATCACACGGAGAAACCTTGAGACCATCATGCTGAGTGAAAGAGACCAAACACAAAAGGCACATATTTATATTCTCTTGGGGCAAAGTGTCCCAGTACGGAAAAGTCTAGAGATGGAAAGCAGATTGACGGTGGCCAGGAGCTGGGGAAAGGCAGGAGTGGGGAATGACAGCTCAACAGGTACGAAAATGTTCTGGAACTAGATCGTGATGATGGTACGACATTGTGAGTGCGATAAATACCACTGAATTAGACACTTGAAAACAGCTAAAATTTTATGGCATGTAAATTTTACTTCAATGAAAAAAAACTTCCTGATGAATGTATCATTCGCCGTCTATGTGTCAGGCATAGTGGATATAGAGTTGATTAAGATATTGCTCCTCTCTCTGGACTCTGAGATCCTTAAGGGACCAGCAGGTGAAATAATACAGAATAACGGTATGTGCTTAGACACAAATACAGGCTGCTGCAGGCTAATCCCACCAGTGATGATAGTGGTAACGACGGTAGGGCTTTCCAAACGAAGAAACAGATTTCTTGGAGGATTAATTGATTGATTAAAATGTTTTTGAGTATGCCTTTTGCACCTGATACTGTGCTAGGCTAGCAATCCAATGATGAACAAAATCAGATGCTGTCCATATCTCATGAAGCTTGCTTTTGGGGCAGAGTTAGACATTAATTTCAGCCACCTGCAGAATGAAGTAGGCTCTGTGAAGAAAAGGAATACTCCTCCATAAAGAAACTTAGCCGGGACCAGAGAGACCAAGGAAGGCTTCCTTCTGACAGTAATTCTTGAGCTGAGATCTGTGGAATGGGTAGGAAAGATGAACAAGCTAAGAGGAACCAGCATGTGCAAAACCTGTGCGGGAGGAAACCTGACATTCAAAAGCATTCCCAGGCATGAAAGAAGGCTGTAGTGTTTTGGAGCAAGCTGCATGATAGGGGATGAGGTTGGAGAAGCAGGGCCTGGAAGGGCCCTTCTGTGCTGTCCCTGGTAAAGATTTTGTTCTTTATCTTAAATGTGATAGGAAAAGGGTAAAGGCAGTTTGCCCGATGGTTACCATCATCCTGGCAGTCAAGAATGGCCTGGAAGGGGGCAAGAGTGGACGCAGAGAGGAGACCAGTTAGGAAGCTACTGCAGCTGGTCAGGGAATAGATCACGGGGCTTGCGAAGTAGAAACAGAGATGGAGAGACGTGGAGCTAGACCTACACAGCAGAGGTGGAGTTAGGAAGGCCAGGGGAAGACTGGCCCAGGGAGGCTGACATCTTGCACAAAGGCATGGAGGCATCAAAGCATGCAGCGGAAGCTGGTTGGGGCTTGCCAGAGTAGGTCACTAGTGACAGAACCCATGGAAAGGTGCAGATGCGGGAACCACGGGAAGGTGTGGGAGAAGTCTGCAGAAATCGGGTCGTGGTGGCCCTCACTGGCAAGTCTAGACCTTACCTTGATGGACGTGGGAAACTGAAGCATTTAAGGAGGGAAATGGGAACTATCAGATGCATGTTGTACCAAGATCATTAGAGGGGTGCTAGAGAATGGATTTAGGAGGAATAAAGGGAAGATACTCTTGAGTATAAACGAAGAAATTGATTAGGAGGTTGTTGCAACTGCTTAACACAAGAACTAACCACTGTCTGGGCTAGAGTGTCGGGGGGCTGGGGGATGGGATGACTGTAACAATCCACTGATGACCACAGGAGTCATGATCTGTTGAGCCCATGGCACATTTACAGCCCCGACATCTTCACTCATGTGGCCTCATGGATCCTTGTCAGTTTAAGGGCTGTGGCACGGGACAAAGGAAAAGATCCAGGGGGCTGGAACAGAGTCTCTGACAATGTTTTGCTTTCAGAATTCCCCCCCTGCCCCGTTTTGATGTGATATAGTCACTCATCTGAACTACAAGTCCTTTAAGGAGAGGGATCATGTCTTAACTCCCGATTTCATGTCCTGACCCTACTGTCATACTTGCCTCAAACGAGGGGCTTAATAAATACTTGACTGACTACGTGAATTAAAAAAGGCTTATTTCTCAGTGTACCTGCCATACTACTAACGTTAAGGGGGGAAATACACATGCCTTAAAGAATTATGAAACTCTGAAGCCCCCACTAATGTAGATAATGTGATGCTAATGTATCAGCTGCCTTTTAAGACAAAATGTCGCCCTTATTCTGCTGATGCCGCATAAGAATGTGTCATCTTTATCACCAAGCTGTATTGCTCTTGATTGGTGCTTCACAGCATGGTGGAGTAGACTAGTATGTGATTCACAGGAGTCTGAAGAAAAAACTATCTCGGGCTCAAAACACCTATGAACCTACTATCACACTGACATCCAAGTAATATGGATGCAAAAATGTCCTTGAACTTGTTCAAATTGTGTCAAATCCATCTCAACGGTTCTGCAACCAATAGTCTCCCCAGTGGAGCTGGCTTGTCTGAAATGAGTTCTTGTCAGCCCTCTCTATCTTCAAGCATGTTAGCAGACCCCATCGGACAATCTGGTTCTGAGACCCCTTACCCAGAAAACTTTAATCTCAGGAAACTTTAGTTAAAACATAATTCCCTAAAGGAAAGGCTTTGAACGTATTGGGGAGAGGGAGAAAGCAATTAGACTAGTAATTCAGAGCTTAGAACTTACACTGGCAGTATTTAAAGCTTAATAAAGGCTTTCACAAAGAACAATTAGACAAAGTCTCAGAAATCAGGGAAAAGGAAAAGTTTATTTGATGTGTGAACACTAAACAGCCTCCAAATGTGTGTGTGTGTGTGTGTGTGTGTGTGCACGCATGTGTGCGTGTGTATTTCTATAGATTTCTTGGCAGATTTGGTCTTCTAATTATGACACAAAAATGTGGAAATGGGGTCACACAATTGCTTTTAGAATTAATTCGTGAAATCTAAGAGACAAATGCTAACCTCTTTTAATGGCAAAGTCTAATAGAGCTGTAGGATTATCATTTCCATCCATGACCCAAGGCTACTTTCAAACTAGCTCTCCTTCCCATTGCTGATTTAGTAGATGCAAATGGGGGGAAATAGGTGTAGATAAAAGCAAAAGGGGGATAAGGAGGAAAAACAAGGTTCGGGGAATATTGTGGTGCCTTGCTTTGTGTCCTGAAGGCGGCTGCCATTGCTGAACTGTAAGCTCCCTGTCTTCTGTCTTCCAACTGATGCCAACACGAACTCTGAGCCATCAGCAGAACTCAGCCATCAGCAGAACTCTGGCGGTGAGAAATAGTGAGGTCAGGGTGTCTATCTCTCTGCTGAATTTCCAATCATCAGCAAACGTCCACCTCAGGCCACAGTTCTTCTCGGTGTATGTGGGGGTCAACTTCCAGGGTGACCTTCTTGGGTTCTGGGATCTGCTCCTTCCCCTCACCCTCTCTGGTCCACAGGTACTAAGTTCTCCACTACTGCTGGTCTGGGGACGCTTCACCATACTCTGTTGATTCCCCTGATCCCTGCCCATACTTTTGTAAATGTCCCTTCATTAACCTGCCTCAAGTTCTGTTTGAATGCACCATCAGCTTCTTGCTGGGAACCCTGATGGATACAATTGTCTTCTAAGGCAAATAGAGCACTGAAGCTCAGACAAGAGGATCTTGGAAAATCCCAGGGAGACAGGGTAACAATTTTTACTGGCTTTTTCCTTTGGCCTCAGTAATGAAAAAGTGAGTGGTTGTTTAGAATGCAATCTGTGGTTAATTATTGATGGGATAATGTTCCCTTTTGTAGCACTCATTCTCCTCTGGTAAGCCCAACTCCCCCATTAACTGTAAACAAAATTACGAAAGTACTTTATGAACTAAGTTTTAAGTATCTTAAGTTTGAAGCGCCTGAGGGAGAGCCTAGTGGTAATGCTGTCTAAGTATTCAAAGATGAAATTGTTTGCCGGCTGGGGATGGTGAGTTACACATCACGGGAGGTGTTCAAGTAGGAGCTGGAAAAGCCATGGACTGGTTGTTGCACCTGCTGACTTCAAGGTCATTTCCAAAGTGTGCTTTTAGGATTCTTAGTTTTATGCTTTAACGGTTGATCATTGTATTCATGAAAATGTTGACTAATAATTTAGACATCTTAATATAATGATACATGAACAATATGTACATAGAGCTTCAGGCTCAAAAATCTTAAAGAAAATTCATCTTCACTGTGGCATGGCAAAACCCTGGTCTCTGTTTCAATCCTAACTCTTAGCCAAAGCTGTGTGTTCCGTGGAAGCCACCTAACCTCTCTGTGCTTGGTTTTTGCTTACCTTTCTTACAGACAGATGGTGGGAATTTAGTGAAATAGTATCTAGGACAAATGCAGGTCCTCAGTCAATGTTAGTTCTCTTCCTTTGCTTCAGCATCTCCATTAAACTGTTCCTCCTGCTACATCAATTTATGGTGTGAAGGTAAATAAAAATGCATTTAAGAATTCTTTTCTTAATTGCAAAGTGCAATCAAAGTAATGATCAACACATCCTCTTCAGCACCTCACAACTCAGAGGGCACAGTGCTCTGCGCTATAAAGAATACATCATATGAGAAAGGCTTCCCTGGGGCGCCTGGGTGGCTCAGTCAGTTAAGCGTCCGACTTCAGCTCAGATCATGATCTCACAGTCCGTGAGTTCGAGCCTTGCGTCAGGATCTGTGCTGACAGTTTCAGAGCCTGGAGCCTGCTTCAGATTCTGTGTCTCCCTCTCTCTCTGCCCCTCCCCATCTCGCTCTCTCTCTCTCTCTCTCTCTCTCAAAAATAAATAAACATTAAAAAGAAAGAAAGAAAGAAAGAAAGAACGAAAGGCTTCCCTGAAAGAGTATTTTAAAATATGAGTAACAAATGCTATTCATACAGTGTTTTTCACCTTACAGACATTTTGCTTGGAGCCTCCCTTTAAGCCAGGCATTATTATTTCCATTGGTAAAGGAAGGGATCTATAAAGGGCATAAAACCTAAACCATCCTCAAGAAGGTCTTTCCATGGACTCATTCAGACATTTTACTCAGTCAAGGAAACAAGATTTTAGAAACAAAAAAAGATTTAGAAAATTAAGAAATGAAATAGCACACAACAGCTTAGATGAGCCACATGAGTTAAACCAAATCATCTCTAAGTAGTTAGGGATTTCTGGAGCAAGAAGTCCTCCTATGCTGGGCGAGCGGGGGAATCAGAGAAACATGCAGCCCAGGGGTTTAGAGTGCAGGCTCAGGAAACCTGTTAAAATCCTGGCTCTTTTGCATCCCAGTTGTGTGACTTTGGACAAGCTGTTCAGCCTTTCTGTGCCTCAGTTTCCTCGTCTGCAAAATGGAGGTAGTAACAGAACCCACCTAGGGGGGAGGTATGTGAGGTTTAAATGAGATACTCTGGTCAAAGTGCTTGGCTTAACCCCTACTTTGGAGAAAGTGTTTAATAAATTCAGGTGTTATGATTACAAGACAAAACAACAGAGTTCCGGTGGAAAGCTCATTTGCCTACAGCCCCAGAGCTGGTTGGTGACAAAGCAGAGATTAGAGCCCGGATCCTGTCTGGTGTCCTTTTGTTATAAATGAACCATAGCTTAATTAGGTTTTAAAACATGGGTGATAAGAATTTTGGCAAAAAGAGAGAATTAGAGCTAGATATTCTGATCCCTGCAATCTATCAATGTAGCTTTTCCAGGAAGCAGACACATCCCAAGTACTATGCAGAAAACATAAATAAATCAAATTCCTCCAGAATGTTCTTGTCTTCCTCCTACGTGTGGGACTGCATCACAGCCAAACCCCTTCTAACATGGTTCATTTGTGATTTGAGTGACCAAATCCCCTTGGACAGGTATAAGAAGGTACCAGCTTATAAAACATTTGGTTCTTACTGTGACTAATGCCGTGGTGAGGCCCCTGTGTAGACAGTTCTGGCAGGACAGAAATGGATGTGGAGATTAAAGAACTAAAGTAAAGCCTGCAATTATCTTTGAGACTAGCTTGTGCCTGGTTTTATATACACTCCTTAGCTATTTTGAGTCACCAGGGGCTTATCACTCCCGGCCTCAATTCAGAAAGCATTCTTCTGGTCACATGTTGTAACCATGAGAACAGTAGACCCACAACCAGTTACCATAACGTCCTTGGCTAATAAGGGCAGGCTCTATCACAATGCACTAAGGCTGAATGAATTTGGGCAATCAAGACTTAAATAATAGCACAACTTGAAACAAGATTGAGCTTAACATGATCCTTCAGCCTTTTCTCCACTTAGGTGTCTTCTGCTAGAAATATTTGTTGTTCTTTTGCCTTTTAAAGGCATTTCACATCAATCCCAGTCAATTCCAGAGAGGACAAGTTGACCCAAAATCTTTATTGGGTTCTAGAGACACCATTTTCTTGACTTTTCTTGGAATAGAAGTAGAGCCTCCCTGGGTTTAGAAAGTGCTTTTCTGGTTAATGAGGACTACACAGTTTTATTCCTAATTACGGTAGTCCCTTTTATGGTGTCATGCTTCTAGAAGAGATTGGAAAGTTTGCATCCTTAAATGCCAAGCCAGCAAAACAGTTGTAGCATATATTAAAATCTGAGTAGTTATAACTCTATTTAAATCCTTAAGACGAGTGGAGCGGCTTGTACACGAACTATCTGCAGACTCCCGGAGAGTAACACAAGAGGATATTTCGGTCCAGTGTCTCAGCTGGGACTGAGCTGACAGGGCTGGAGTTTTGAGAACACAGATACAAGAGAGCCTGGGAGATGATGTCTTTCTCAGTGAGAAATCTATTCATTCTCTTTTCTTAGAGTCAGAAATTCTCTGCTTCTCTGTTGAGCACGAAGCATTTAAGGCGAACCAGTTTAGAGAGCCTTGCTTCGATCCTACGTCTGGATTTTAGCCAATTTGTGTGGTGAAGAAATGGGCTTTCCCAAGTATGTTGCCCGGCGAGACTGCTGGGTTGAGTTTCTGGTCCATTACGGGGAGGTTCTGCCTATGTAACTTGTATCCCTCTAGTTGAGTTGGTTCCTCTTTGTTTTGATTTCAGTCCTGTTACTTCACCCTTAAAACCAGGAAGAGTTCGGTGGCCACTTTTCTCCTTTAAAAAATACAGTGGGTGGGTGGTAAATGTCATATCGTCAGTGGTGACAAAAGACAGAAGGGAATGATAATCCCTTCCCCTGCCTTGGGTCACCTTCCAATTCAGGCAAGACTTACTTCTACGAAGAGGCCAGCAAGGTAGGATGGAATCTGACTTGGTTCCCGGCACTGCCACATGTGTCTCCTTTGACTCTCAGCCTCCACAAAGTAAAACAGGGTAACGGAGCCAATCTCTTAGGTCTCTCCGAGAATCAGGAGACAACACATAGAGAGTACGAGTCTGGTGCACAAAGAAGTGCTTCCTCTGAGTTAGTGGCTGTTCCCTTTTCGATGAAACACTTAAGAACCTGCTTTAGGAAAACAAAACTGCAAGAGAAACTTCAAAAATTATGTGAACCAGTGAACATGTTCTTCTCCGATAAGGAATTGGAAAAAATCGGAGAAATTTCCAAATCTGAAATTTCTTTCATGTAATTTAACCTTAGACCTTTCAGACAAGAGACAGCAAGACCAGCCTACCAAGGAATATATAATCACGTAGGAGATTAACATTTGCCGACTTACCACCAGGGGACAATATCAGGCTATAATTACTGTACAGATGCTCCTTATGAAATACTGGGCTGGGCGATGTCAGATCCAAAAAGAGGCATGCGACAGTTTCCTCTAAGAGTGTCCAAAGAGGGGACATAGTTTTGTGGAAAGAAGATTGGTCTTTGACTCCCGTCTTGTTATCTATTAGTTAAATGAATATCTTTGGACCCCAGTTTTGTTTCTTTCTTTCTTTCCTTTCTTTTCTTTTTTCTTTTCTTTCTCTCTTTCTCTCTTTCTTTTCTTTTCTTTTCTTTTCTTCTCTTTTCCCTTTCCTCTTTCTTTCTTTCTTTCTTTCTTCGTTTATTTATTTTTGAGAGAGACAGAGAAAGAGTGCACATGCCGAGGGAAGGGCAGAGAGACAAAGAGGGAAAGAGAGAGAATCCCAAGGAGGCTCTGCACTGACAGTGCAGAGCCCAATGCGGGCTCAAACTCACAAACTGTGGGATCATAACCCCAACCGAAATCAAGAGTCGGATGCTCAACAAACTGAGCCACCGAAGTGCCACCGCCCCTCCCCCCAACACACACCAGTTTTGCTTCTTCCTTCTCTGTCAAATAGGCAAGAGAATTTCCAATTCCCTCACAGGACTATTGAGAGTACAGGTCCTCAAACTATCACGCTCTAGAGGATCTTATTAAAATGTAGTCTGTTTCAGGAGGTTTTGGGGTGGAACCTGGGCTTCTGCATGTTCAGAAATCTCCAGGAGCTGCTGCTGCTGTTGGTCAGGCACCACACTTTGAGAAACAACAATTTAGAGGAACGTATGAGATACACGTGTAAGAGGACTTGTCAACTGCTGGGCATAAGGGAGGGTACAAGTGAGTGATATGAGTGGCAGCAGCACTCATATATTCTCCTGAGAAATGTTCTCCAATAAAAAATATTACCGGCTCTCATGTCTTTCCGTTCTACACGGTTCTTTTTGCTGTTTCTAACAGTACCTATATTAAGAGTTCATTGTTTTTAGCGTGGTTGGGATGGAGCCTGTTGGAGTTCAACATGCCTGGCACAGCGCAGACACCGAAGAAAGAAAAGGAGGGATCAAAGGAAGGGGGAAGGAAGGGAGAAAGGATAGAAATATGTCGTGTTTTAGGGGTAGCGGTGGCTGTCGCATCTCAGAGATAAGGAGATGGGCCAGAAAGGAGGGAGACAGCCTGCCGGCATTTTGCCTCAAATATTTAAGGGCAGCGGTAAGTGAAGATAGATTTGTCAGAGGTATTTATATTGACGATGGGGAAATTTAGGGATGCTACCGTGAATAAATATGGTTTGATAAATTCCCAGGAACCACTTGTGATGCCTCATCTGTCTCTACGGCTGTATCTACCCACACAAACATGGAGACAGTCTTTTTGTCAAAAAACAAACAAACATTACTTTTAGAGCCGATCTAAGACTATGGATCTTATGTGTAGGTGAGCAGCATTTACTGAGCCCTCACTGTGTGCAGAGCACGAGACCAGGTGGTAAGACTGTTTCCGTGGGACGTGCTTCGTGGTTGCATCACAGCACAGCCAAACCGTGGCCAGGACCTGGGAGCAGGGCTGATTTGCCTTCTCATCCTTTGGGCAAGATGTCTTCACTTCTTTTCTTAAAGAAGTTTTTTTAACGTTTATCTATTTTTGAGAGAGAGAGAGATTTTTCAGAGCATGAGCAGGGGAGGGGCAGAGAGAGAAGGAGACACAGAATCCGAAGCAGGTTCCGGGCTCCCAGCTGTCAGCACAGAGCCCGCTGCGGGGCTCGAACTCACGAACTCTGAGAGATCATGACCTGAGCCAAAGCCAGACGCTTAACTGACTGAGCCACCCAGGCACCCCACTTCTTAAGTTTTAAAAAGATGTCACAGGTAATTCTGAGTTCCTTTCTACCAACATTTGAACGAACAGAAAGATAAAAAAGGCAAGCACTTAAAAGGAAGGCTCCTTAAAAGTTCTTTACTCAAAGGACCTCACAATTCCATTTCCTCTCAAACTGTACCCCCTCTCCACCTGCTCTCTCCTGCTTCTCTCCCACCATCTCAGATTCTCGAGAGCTTTCGTACTTACTTTGTTATCATGTGTCTTCACCACTAAGACACAAGCTCACTGAGGGTGGGGACTTTGGGCTGCTTTGTTGGCTGCTGAACCCCAGCAAGTGGAATTAACATGGGCTTGTATCGGGAGCTCAGCAAGCGTTGGTTAAGGGAATAAAGAAATAGTGAGTATTTGTAGTAGATAAATGCTTAGCAAAATACTTTCTTGAAGAGGCTGTATGGCTTCAAATTTGTGGAGGGAGTTTCTGGATTTCTGAAAACCACAACGAATGTCTCGTTATTTAATTCCTTTTCTCCCAATAAATAACTTGTTGTTTCTTACCAAGGACGGTGGCTAATACAACACATTGCCCAAGATTTAGTAAATGTTTATTGAACAGTGACTATGGATTGGACACTTTTTTCCTGCATCCTTCTAAAAGCAAGGCACTCATAAAGCCATTCAGAGGGCTCTGCAGTTACTTACCCAAGAGCCTCCCGGAGTATAGAAGTCACTTCTGAGTCCCCAAGGAAACTCTCTCTCTCCCCTTGTGGTGGGGACTGGAGAGCCACAGAAACAGAATCGGGGCGTATGTCTGATCTTTCTGCAAGTGGTAAAGAAGAATGCCTTTGACGGATCTTACTCTGACTCCCACAAACCTCCTAGATCAAGCGGGGACCCACAGCATCTCTTGAGACAGGGGGGTGGTAGGAAATGTTAATCTCTAACCCGAGGCTCCCCAGGGCTGTGCCAGTTAGAGTCCCCATCAAACCCCAGTTGAAATAGTGTTTCCTTCCAATGGACCACTTATTTGGGGATGCCTTGGAGCTGGGGGCCCTCAGTTTGGGAGCCACTAAGGTGACCACATTTTACCGTCTTAACCCTTTAAAGACGGCGCTGACATTATCTGGCAGAGCAGGGGGTCGCGGTGACCTGACTTTAGAAGTGATTTAGTGAGAGCTGAGCCCCAGCTTGTGAATCCTATTTTCAGTCTTCATGCAGTTTTAAGATTTAGCCCAATTTCCAGACCATCCCCTACCCAGGCTTGAAAATGGCTTTATTTCACACTTTGCGGCAGGAGGTAAGTGGGTTTCTATGTGAAACTGATGGTGCCAAAGACATTTACGAACATTAAAAAATGTCTGAACATGGCTTCAAGCCACTCAGACTATTTCTCATCCCGCGCCGTGCCTTGTGAAGCGTATGCAAGTTCAGAGCTCTCTTTGAAATCAGTGGCAGTTACGAGCTTCGAGCAACTCTGTGGGGCACTGAGCGATATAATAAATGAACCCCTTTGAAGACCAACCATTGTAGTCGGGCTCTTTTTGTGCTGCCCGACACTGATTTCTCGGGGTGTTCGGTGGTGGGTGGGAGTGGCCCATCAGCAACACGCCCTGCCCTCTGGGTCTCCAAGTTCAGCCAGGGGGTGGGGGGTGCGGACGGAGAAGGAAGACCTCTGATTTCCTTCAGGCATCGCTCCCAACCCTTTCCGCTCTCCTTCTGATATCAACATGTGGGATAAACCATCCCACACCCACACGCTTTGATTTGAAACAAAACCAAAGCTGCCTTTCATCCGCATGGACTTATTGGTCCATACAGCAAGAAAACACCAACAGTAACAGGGAGAGAAACAAGACAAAAACCAAGAGCTGTTACCTGCCAGGAAATAAAGCAGATGTGATTTGTGTATCAAGGGGTTTTTCAGATTATTTATTTAGGAGGAGGCAAAGAATACAATCTGGGAGAGTTTTCATGTTTCTCTGATGACATTACAGGTCACAGTGATATTCTGACACAAAGATGAAAGTCCTTGACTATTCTTAAAAGGGAATTAAAGCTTTTTGTTTTGACTTTTGACTAAATACTCTTAAAAAAAAATTTTTTTTTAATGTTTGTTTATTTTTGAGAGACAGATCATGAGTGGGGGAGGGGCAGAGAGAGAGGGAGACTCAGAATCACAAACAGGCTCCAGGCTCCGAGCTGTCACCACAGAGGCGGACGCAGGGCTCGAACCCACAAACCGCGAGATGGTGACCTGAGCCGAAGTCGGACGTTTAATGGACTGAGCCACCCAGGCTCCCCTAAATACTCTTTTTTTTTTTTTTCCTTTTTTAAAGTTTATGTATTTATTTTGAGAGAGACGGACAGCACGAATCAGGGAGGGGCCCAGAGAGAGGGAGGGAGAGAGAGACCCAAACAAGCTCCTTGTGGAGCCTGACAGGGGACTCAAACTGACAAAACCATGAGATCATGACCTGAGTTGAAACCAAGAATCGGATGCTTAACTGACTGAGCCACGCAGGCACCTCTTGACTAAATATTCTTAAATGGCTAGTATGTAAATTTCAAAGTTCAAATAATTAAGTTGAATAAGATAAGTATGTTTGGGTTGCCTTTAAATATGTTGAAAAGAAGGGGTGCCTGGGTAGCTCAGTAGTTTCAGCGTCCAACTTCGGTTCAGGTCATGATCTCATAGTCCATGAGTTCGAGCCCCACATAGGGCTTTGCGCTGACAGCTCAAAGCCTGGAGCCTGCTTTAGATTCTGGTGTCTCCCTCTCTCTCTCTGCCCCTTCCCTGCTCGCACTCTCTCTCCCTCAAAAATAAACAAACATTAAATAAAAATAACTAACTAAATAAATATGTTTAAAGGAAGTTGAATTACTTGGTCCAATTTTTCAAGTGCAAGTTTGAATGGCAACTGGAACGCGGTCTCTTGCGCTACATGCAGAATTCAACTCATTTCTGCTGAGCGCCTTCTTTATTTCTTGCAACCACACTGTGAGATCACTATTGTTAACCCTACTCTGCCACAGAACTGAAGCAAGGGAGGTTCGATGACAGAGAGCTGCGAATGCCAGAGCCACAGCCAAAGGCAGGCCCTCCGACTAGCAAGTCTGGCCCTGATCCCACCATGAAACTATAGCTTTTTCTCAAACTACAATAATCCAACCCTCTCCCCAATTAAATTAGCATGCTGTTTATTCACAAGGAGAAGTGTCTGAGCAAATATTGAGTTAGGTCTAAGTCCCTGCAGGGGCCAATCAAGAATGATCGTAAGAAAAGTAAATATCAGGTAAAACAGACTTCAAGGACTTCAAGGAAACGTGCATTTCAAGACACAAATGTGGGATAGGAAAGTTCCAAGCCCTCTTTACCATCTTTGAAACTCTTCTCAAATCAAGAGCAAAAATAGACAGACTTATCCTCATAACTATTGATTGGGTTAAGGCCTCTTTCAGTTTACTTTTTTGTGTTCTGCCTCATTGCAAAATGATGCCAGGTGGATAGCAGATAACAAATAAGTGGGCTATAGGTGAAGAACAAAAGAAAGAAAGAATATTAACTGGAAACCAGAGGTGAATTAATACATGCAAATTCATGCCACTGTGAGGATGAAAGCAAAACATAAACACAAAACCAAAGAAGAGCGGCTGTAAAATAATAATTGTAACAACAACAACAATAATGGCAAACGTGTGGTGGACTTATGATTTGCCAGAAAACGGTGCTAAACACGTCTACGCTGATTGTGCAGCCTTATGAAGGAGGTAGGATTATTTTTGTTATTTTACAAACAAGGAAACTGAGGCCCAGAGAAATTAAGAGGGTCAGGGTCAACGAGCTGCTAGATGAGGGATGCTGGATTTGAACCCAAGCTTTGTGGTTTCAAGACTCTGCTCTTGACCATCCCTCGCTGTACCCCCAGATACACATATTGTTGTTGCTAATGAAAAACCTATTGTTTTCTGGCATTGGGCGTAAGGGAGATGGCTCTTTGTGCCCTCACGAGCGGGCATGCTGGTTGGAAGGCTGGTGGCTTTCTCAACGTCCTCCATGATGCTAACAATGAAGGCTGACAGGCCGATGATTGTTTCTTGTTGGTCCCACAATGCAAGCTGGGGCCCAATGCCAGCATGCAATTCACTAAACGTGAGTAAAAGTAAAAGGAGCTAAAACAATATGGTTCAAGTATTTCGTTTGGATGGCTTACCTTGACCTTGAGATATAATCTAAACTATCTAGGGAGACAGATGGACTTCATGTCCTTCAAGCAATCCTCCATGGAGCCTCCTTAGCTGTAAACATTCCTTGAGCACTGCTCTGCTGGAGGAAAAAGAAAAATCACAACCATAGAGAATGGAGACCATAAATCTGGAGTGAAACTAATCTCAGTTTTGCCTTCAGTGTTACTCAGCAGTCCTATTACATGTGCTTCTCCCATTTCCCTCAGCTGCTATTCCAAACCTTTACCACTCTTCAAAGCTTTCAATCTTCTCTTTGGGATGACCTTGTTTCTAAGTCAGGGACTGGCCGCCATCAAAAATGGCGTCCTTCATTTTCCCACCCATTCAGCCACAAGCCCATCCACCTCTGCACCCATCCTTTCCCTGTCCCCATTGCTAGCCAAAGACAGTTTTCCTGTCAAAGGCAACTCTGTCCACTGGTGCTATGGGGTATTATTCCACCTTGCCTCCTTAGAAAACGTGCTTTATCAGCAAGGTCCTTTTCTTACCTCCGATGCTCCATTGGCTGTTCCCCTCGGTGTACAAATATGTTCATCCCTCTCCTTTAAAAAACAAACAAAACCTATTTAAATAGCTAATTTGTTTTAGCACCCCTAAGTTTCTTTTTTTGACAGCCCTTCTTTCACAAAGCGCAAGCTGGATTTCCTCACTCTGACTCCACATTACACATTCACTGCTGGAACCGTTCTAACCTGGCTCTAAGCACGTCAGTGCACTGAAGTTGCCCTGCTCACTTCCTGACGCATTTAAAATTCTCATCTTATATGACTTGTCCTGCCTGCTGACTATTCTCCCAGGCTTGCAATTCTGGTTTGCCTTTCACAATATCCCCCTCCTCCCCCCCACCCCCATCTCTCTCTCTCCTCGTTTACCTCTGCACTGGTTACTCCTTTCTGGTGCCTTGACTGGGTTCTATTTCTCTCCCCTCTCCTTAAACGCCAGGGTTTTCTTTCCCATTCACTTTTGGGGAAAATCTTGGGTCCCAAGGTTTTACATCTAAATCTCTATCCTGAGCCCCTATCTCCAACTGTTTTCTAAATAAGTTCCACCTGGGTATCCCACAGGCACTGCAAACTCAGGATGTTCAGAATAGAACATCTCTGCTTTGGGGCCCATACCCATGTACTACACAAAAGCCTCTCTCCCTCCTAGATTCTTCATATGAGTGAATGTTAGACCCTTCCCTCAGTTTCCCAAGCCACCATTCTGGGATCCTTGGACCCCTTTCTCACATTCCAGGCAACGCATCCCTATGTATTCTACTCTCGCTTATCTGTCATGTCTAAGGGGGCTACCATGTTACTTGATCAGGTGCATTGACTCCCTTAACCACTGCAATATAATCCTTGACATTTCTCTCCAGGAACTTCCATTTCCACCAACCCTTTCCCCGCCCCCCCCCCCCACACTTTCATAGTAGCCCCCGAGTTCAAATACAAAAACTTGATTACGTTTCTGCCTCAATTTACAATCGATCATTGGCATCTCTGACTCATACCACACAGTTGGAAATCTTTGGTCTGCCTGGAAAACACCCATTCATACTTCTCTTTCCTCTGAGAAGTTTTCCAGGACGGATTGAAATGTGTTATCCTAATGTCCCAGTCAACTTTGTGGATCATCCGATTTTGTAAATCTTATCAGATTGACTTGTTTGCAAGTCTGAGTCTCTGCTTGTTTAAATGCCCTGAGAGTAGGACCTTGCTTTCTCAACTCTGTATCCACGGCATGTAATATACTAGTAGGCCCTCAGTAAGCATTAAGAGCGTGAAGGAATTTTCAGAAAGTCTGTAATTGCCACGAGTGGGAAAAAACATCTTGCCTGGGGAATCTCTTACCCGAACAAGAGACCAGTATTCAATTACTTCTTCATAATAACTCACTTTTCCTCTCGTGGGGAATATATATCCAGAAAATATTGGCTATTGAGTGATCCAAAACTGTTAAGGTTAACTGGCGAAGTAGAAAGAAGGTAGGTCCTTGGTAGTTCCCAGGTGTTTTAAATGAGCATCTTGGACACAAATGGACAGACCCATTTATGAAGTGGGTAACCCGAGGCAAATCTCCTGGCCTCCTTTTCTCATTCTTCGTGTCCTGTTTGACCCTGAGATTTGGATTCTGGGGAAAAACAATGCCTATACTAATCTGGCCCTTTAGGGTCTGTCAGCCTAACCCTTATGGAAACACAACTCCCCTAGCATTTGGCATCTCCATAAATACACAATTAACGCATGCCTAGAGATTTATTGGCTGGTGTCTTCATCTTTGCCACGTTCTTTCAAATTGATTTAGTGGTGGAGAAAGCTAGGCCAAGAGCATGAGTTATCCATTTGACCTTTGACCTGGCCTGGAGCCTCATTCAAATCTGTATTTTCGTGGTAGGCCTGTATTTTAATCATTAAGTTACTTTCCCCACTGTGTTTTGTGTCCTTTCTAACCCTTGAAACAAAATCAAATTATGTATTTTGAATCAACAGAGCATTGAGAGAGTCAGTCATGGGACAAAAGGAGGCAAGTTCGGGAACAGGGGGAAAAAGCAGATTGTCAGATTCAAAGCGAGAGCCGCATTGTGGCAACTGGGGCTTAGGGATCAAGACTAAAAAACTTTTTAATTTTCTCATTTAAAAAAGATGCTCACATTTCTGGCTAATGAGCGCTATAAAGAATCAGCACCGTTGGCAAGGCTAAATAAGGTGGGCCTTTCCCCCTGCTTTGCAAGGTTGTTTTGAGAAGTCAATGTGGTGACATAGATGAAAGCAATTTGCCAATTATAAAGTGCTCCGTTAATGTGTTCTATTACCGAACAGCCACTCTGTAGATACTATCACCTTTGGGGTCACTAAGTCCCACAGTGGCTACTGGTCCGCTGAGTTCCAGGGGAGCATTGGCCTTGATCAGTATGGCAACATTTGCCCCCACAGGAATACCAAATATACCACCTGCAGAGAGCTGCTTTAAAGGCCAAGGATCTTTTTCTTATTTAAAAAAATGCAAAAGACTTTCAGTTTTCGAAACAATAAGTGGCACTGACATCTCTCAAGATTGAAAGCACTATTGTCTCATTTTTAAGCACCCCCTTATTATTAGGCGAGGATGTTGTTGGCAGGAATGAATAATTAGGTAACTCTTTGTGGGCACATTTTGTTCAGGTCCCAAGGGGAACGGTACAATTGTAACATCTCCTTGGATTATTTCACAAACATATGGCAAAGAAACCACCTGAGCCAGATGTACAAGCATATTATACCGGGTCTGTTTTAACTTAAGACTGTGAAATACATCAGATGGTGAAGTTATTTTGGTCGTGAACATCCATCATGGAAATCTATAGAAGCATCTTCTCTTTATTGTCCATTTTACTTGGACTGAAAATAATCAAGAACAAAACAGCTTGGCTATCATCACCTGCAGCAGAAGATTCCAGGTGAAGTTCAGGACCTAATGAAGTCCATGGGCCCCAGACACCTCCACATAGTTTATTAATGCCTAGTACCAATATTCACTGCCGGCAGGTCTGGAATCTCAACTAAACAATGATTATTTTCAATTCTCTTCTCCTCATCTTGTGTTTTCACTCCTCTGGAGATGCATATGGGTAATTTAATATGGAATTTTTTAATAATGAGGATATAGTCTGTCCTGATTCAGTAGGGAGTTTCTGTGTTTTTTTTAGCCTGTTTTATTATTACAACATGGGCTGTTTATTTTACTAAAGACTCATCATCTGGTACTGGCCTCTTGGAATCATAGTAATCTAAGCAGAAGCGTCCATCCCATTTGCTAGTGGGAACGCCCGATTTCATAATGACTGGGATCATTTTTAATCCGAGTTACTTAAATTTCAGAATTAGAAGATGGAGGTGCCATTGAACTCTCGAGCGTACAGTGTTGTGCTTGGTCTGATACGAAAATAAAGACTACACAGATGCAGGCAACTGTATTTTCCCTTCAATACCTACATGCAGATTCCATTAGCATTAATGAGTGCCTCCGCATGTGTACTGAAGAGTTACAATGGAATCTATTACTTTATCCGGTTAAAAAGAAGAAAAAAGACTCGCACCGCATTCCTGAGCTTTTCCTGA
The DNA here is from genome assembly GCF_027475565.1 of Acinonyx jubatus. Lineage (NCBI taxonomy): Eukaryota > Metazoa > Chordata > Mammalia > Carnivora > Felidae > Acinonyx > Acinonyx jubatus. The sequence goes on along the minus strand of NC_069391.1, from coordinate 83,865,560 downwards.
TACAGAGAAATACAGTGTTGAGAGTCTGCAAACAATATGGTGGCGGTGGCATGAGGGAAAAGGTACTTACTTTTTATAGCCTGCATGGTGTAGAGCGGGGATTTTGGGGTTGAATTACTGTGGTTGGCGAATGCTGAAGCTGACAATAGGGGTCCACAGGGTCCTGGATATTCTGCCTTTGTGTTGCATCAAAATAAGGAAACCAAGTATTTATGAACTTAATTCTGCTTTTCAATTTTTCCCCCTTTGAAATGGCAATTCTCTGCATGGTGATATGTATAGATGCGCAGTTCGGATGTGTTCCTAGCCAACGTGATGTTCCATAAACGTGGTGCACCTGTGTTTTCTTGGTCACCCTGCTGTCACTGGGGTGCCTTAAAGCGCTCTTTCCGAAATAAGTGAATATGGGGAGGCGGGCAGGCGAGTGGGAGAAGGGGGGGCATCTTCCCCTCCCCTTTTTAAAAAATGTCTTCTCATTTGGAAAGCCTTGGAATGTAGATTTAATTTCAAGTTAAGACGTTAGGTTTGTCCAGAGAAGTTGACAAATCCTCATCTGGGATTGCCGTGGCCCCATGTGCCCTCATATTGTACCCATCTCACAGGGATGTAGCTGTATTTATAATACACACTTCTAATATTGCAGAACTGCTAAGGTCAGGGCATTCTGAGCCTTGCGGTATTAGGCAAACAACCATCCCAAACTGCACATCGCACAGAGGCCCCCTTTGTAAAGCTGCTAACCCAACATCCCTCAGCGACCGTGGGGACTCGATGTATTAATGACCTCTACCCGGCAAGCCCAATGCCCTGATCAGTCTGAGAAATGGACTCTGAGCGTGGGGACAAACCACAACAAGTGGAATGAAATGACTGGCAATGAAGGCAGACGACAGAACAGGACTACGGATTCGGTGCCCTTACCTTCATTTCCCCCCTGAAGATTTAAACTTCTAACGGTAAAAGCAATAATGCTCTGACCTTAAAGGGCTGGGGCTGTGTTGCGACTGGTTGTTTAAAGAATCATTTCCTCAGCAGCTCTAGTATCACTGACTCTGGTGGAGGCGGCCACGGAGGCAGCAACCACAGAAACTGGAGTTCAGTCATATTGGCATCAGATTCTAGAAAGGGGAGGGCAGGGAGAGAGGGAGTCTATTGGCCTAAAAAGCTGAAACATCTGCTGGGGTTATTAACAGCTTTTTGGCTGAGTTCAGCAGCAGGGCACCTTGTGGTTGATAGATTCTTCTCTCAGCAATTCAAAACAATGCAGTTAAAGCAAATTTCTCATTTTCAGAGCCCAGCGTAATGAGGCATACAGTATTTTAAAAATAGTCACACTTAAAACGGTCAATGGCAGCGAGTGCAATCAGTGGTTACCTTCGGTATTCCATCGAGTTGTTAACTTTGTCAGGATGATTGTGTCACATGGATTTTTCGAAAGACCACCGTAGCTCACGGTTAACTCGCTTTGTAGGAATTTACATTATTTATGAAGTTCATGCAGATCATCCAACGGTGTAAATACTGGCAAACTTGATCAAAACCACTTAGAGGCCTTGTGGCTCTCCCTTCTCAAAAGTGTGCATTAAACCATTTTGAGGTCCAAAGGTCCAGTTCCGGGAAAGGTTCTGAGGGGCCTTATTTTGTACATGAAGCAAAACATCACGTGTGATGACAGCCTGGGCTGGAAAGAGTATTGGTTGGAAGTCAGGCGGAAAGTTCTAGGCTTGTGTCAACTGGCTGGATGAGTCCTTGGGCGTCAATCTTGCCGCCTCGATTTCCTCCCGAGGAACATGGTGGGCCCTGTTCCCGGGTACATCTCCAGATGTTTCCATCCAGCTCTGCCCTACCCTGGGAGCTGTGGAGTTCAAATCCAATTTTAAAGTGTTCCTTTCGTGAAATCCGTGATTGAAACCAAGTTGAGACTGCTCACAAATGCCGTTTTGCATCAGCACATGACGGTATGCGTGGTATTTGGGTGGGGGCATCAGACAAACTGTAAAATTAAATAGCTCTGTCAGTCACTTCAAGTGAGTGTACCATATGTTGTAACAGACGTGGGCAAAGTACAGCCAGCCCCAGCTGGATCTCCTAGCCTGTTAGTTTATCTGGCCAGACGACAGCATCCAGCCCAAGGAAGGGTCACATATGACTTCATGTCCTACAGGTCCAGCATACAAACTTTGGCCGAAGGAAGGGGGTGATGAGGGAGAGGGAAAGCTGACCTGGTATGGACCGACATCTGTGATGTCACTGAAGCACCCCCTCCCCCGCCCCCACCCATTCATTGCTCATCAATGGCCCCAGTGCCCAGAGCATGGTATGGAAGGAAGGAGGGGTTTGCCAAGTCACTGTTTCCCCAGGTAAAATGATGATCTGACCATGACATCAAAGGAGAACAGCACTCCCCACTTCCTGGATTCTGATCCAGGACTTTCTAGGGGCAGAGATAGTATTTTGATCTATTCAAAAATGATCCTGGTTGGTTCTAAGATGCACCCTGGTAAGCAAGGGTCCCATGAATGTGGGCATGCTTCTAGTCTCCATAACCAAACAGTTTCTATCACTGAGGCCGAGGGTACACGTTCCAAGTCACATTGATTTGGCTTGTCCCTTTCCTTAGTTAATAGCCTCAGGTTTCCCTCAAACCTGCTGGGAGCACAAGTCAAGTCAATAAGAACAAATTGAAGCCTTTCTGTGCTGCCCAGAATCATCATATGGTGTGATCCTTTATTCCTGAATCAACTTAAAAGAAAACCTTAAGAATGGCCAGAGCCTTTTCATCCTGCAGATCGAGGACAAGAATATTCTCAAGTTCCTTGCAACAGAACCCATTTGGTTGGCGCCAGGCTTGACTTTTAGATGGAACAGTGTATAAAAGATAACCTCACACCTTTGCAGGGATGTAAGATACTTGGGAGATCCTTCTGATGGCAGTTTGGGGCTGAAAACCCAACTGATGTCACATCTTGTCCCCCAGGAATACCAGCCTAAGTGCTGTTCTGAAATTTGGTGAAGCCACAGGAGGTCTGCCCATCGCTGAACGGTCAACACTTGGATCCCTGTGTACAGGCGCCAAGCAGTTTGCTGAAAGCCTCGGTTTTGGTGGATAGCAATCTCAGGGCAGACCACCAGCCTCTCCCATAGCTCTGTGGCACAAGTGCCCTACTGTGTTTCTGTGTCATAGGAACACTGTCACCTTGTGCAACAATAAGGGAGTCACCAGTGGGTCTAATATGGGGGAATGCTGGCTCAGGTAGTCTGAGTAAGGACAGCATATCTCTGAGAGCTTCCATGGAAAGTCGTCCCCATGCTTTTCTTCTCCAAAGAGACAGATGAGATGGGGAAGGAAGATCCAGCCTTTGTTGGAAAGACAGTGACCAAGGTTTCTGGGTAAATGGGATGTCCAGCTCCCGAATCCAGTGCTACTGAACTTGGGGCCGCAGACTCTCTGAAGGCCCATGTAACACATGCTACTTATTCAGTAGTTACCTACTGAAGCTTAGGGACTCAGCCTGGAGACCTCAGCCTGGTGACTCCTACCTCATAGGCTGCTGAATGGGTAGTCACGTTCAGTAAAGTCACAGTATGGCCTTAAGATGACCTTCCATGGACTCTGAAAAAGAACCCTAAAATAAGGCTAATCGGAAATAAATATCAATGTATTACTCCCCTCCCTAAAATATCAACAAATCTATGTCACAAACAAGTACAGACATGCCCTCCCATCCCATGTCACCCAGAGCATGGATGTTGATTTGCTGGAAGTGTGTGTGTGTGTGTGTGTGTGTGAGAGAGAGAGAGAGAGAGAGAGAGAGAGAGTTTTAAACACATCACCTGTCAAGTCAGGGCATGCATGAGACCAATAGCAAATAATATTTTTTGTATTACTGAATAAAAAGTGATAGTATCCTACTTGAACTTTGCCATATTTAAACATAATTCAACTCAGAAGAGCATGTGTAGTACTTAGTAAAATCAAGTAGAAAATAGGCAAGCCATGGACCATGACTATTTGGGCCAATAAGCTGGTAGTTGATTTTGAGTAAACCCAACCTGTATATAATAATCTGTCTTCTTTCAAAGTAAGACTAAGCATTGTTATCATTTAGTGTTAAATATTAGACCATCATACTTTTTCAGAGTGAGGGTTTCATAATAACTGAATGACAACCTAGCATAGTATCTTAACAATTGCCTAACAATTGTTCTTCTATAATCCGAAATAAATCTTGGAATGACTTGTTACTTCTATGAAGGATTTTTCTTAAGGGCTGCTACATACACGAAAGATGGAAGAGATAATGCAATCTTGGTATTGCCACAGCAAAGTAACTATATTCTAATAGCAATCCAAGGGATAATAGGGGTCATCTGGTCTAATCTCATTGTTAAATGGGAGACAGGCTTAGAAAGGGTAAGCTGCTTGTTCAAAGCTACAACAGTAGAAATTTCTTTCGGACATATTCCATTTCTCAACATAGTTTTAATCACAAAGACAGACTCCCTTACAAGATATGTTATCAAAGATAGAGTAAATAATCTAAGATGGGATTCTAATCATAGTATCTGTTTGTCTCTTTCTTTTTCATATATTCCCCCAAATACCATTCCTTTAGAGAGGGATGTCTACTCTCTGATCCCAAAGGAATAGGAAATTTTGTTCCTAAAATTCTTCAGTGGACAGTCTGTATTGGTAGCCAGCACTAATATTATCAATTCATCAATGAATAAATAGCTATTTTGATGTACTGAAATACATAAGAATATAAAGTAGCACCAACTGTAAGTGAGATGTTCTGGGGAAGGAATACCGATATCTTTGGGTACTCTGTATGTTCCAGAACCTTGCTAAGAGCTTTTCAAATTATGTGATTTATTTTAATTATAATCCTCCTCTAAGATAGGTACTTTTTTGCAGATAAAGACACTGGGACCCAGAGAAGCGAAGAAAATTGCTTAATGTTACTCCATTATTATGTGGCAGATGTTTCAATCTCAGGCCACCTGTCTTGAACTCTTTGTTTACCTATATGTACAACACATATGTAGAAGGGTATATGTTCAAAGGAGCATGCATAGTAAGTGATGGGCATTATAGATCATGACTGAAAGGAGAATTCAGAGGAGAAACTATTGGGTATTCCTGGAATGAATCCGTGATGAATTCTGCCAGATTAGAGTGCTTGGCTACCATGTTTCCTTGAGAAAGTGGATGAGCCAAGTCTCAAGGAATGGGTAGGTTTTGATAGGCAAATATGATAGGGAAAAACAATTTTACTTTGGGGAAATAAATTCCAGCAGAGAAAGCATAGTAAAGAGACATGAGTAGATCACCTTGGCTAGAAAGGAAGATTCCCTTTGGGAAGCCATGACACAAGGCTAGAAAGGAAGCTTAGGTTTGGACTCTAAAGAATTCAGAGTCAGGGTAAAGGGTTTGGATGTAATACTTTGGATGAGAGCGGACTATAGAAAGTTAGTTGGAGCTCACTCAGGGAACCAGAGAAAGGAGAGTATCCCAGATTTTACTATGGCAGCACAGGTACGAGGCGGTGTTGGTAGTGATGCAATGAAAACAGACTTAAAGGAATTTACAGGGTAAAATAGACACTGTTCCAAGGAGATGTGGGGACTGAATGCAAATCAATCCAGATATTATTCCCTGGCGGGACCTGGTATAATAAAGGTTGTCAAATTGTTTGCTTCATCTGTTGACTATTCAATTGTTGAATGCCTACTAGGTACTTGATGCTATTCTGTTCCCTGCAGATACAGCAAGTAAGCCAGACAGCCCCATTCTGTGCTGCTAGGGAACTTACATTCTAGTGGATGCGCTGGGGGCTATGGCTTGTGGTGGGGAGGGACTCATGAGTGAGGACTGTTTTTATTAGAAGATAGTGAGTTGGAGGTGAGATTACAGCAGCCCATGTTAAAGTGTAGAGCAACGATAAAGAATAATGTCATCGTAGGGAGACGAGGGTTAGAAGGAAGAAATTAGAAAGCCCAGTGGAAGTAATCAGGTACCAAATCACTTCCAAATCACAAACCACTGCCTTTACATTCCCCATGTACGCACCCCCTCAGTCTGCTTTTATCATTCGATTTATCCCATGCCCTGAACCCACATTTCTTTAGTGTTCTTTTGGTATCGCTAAATTTTTACCTATCAGGGAAACAAGATTTGAATAATTCTATTCGTTTGCTGCACAGGAAGATATCTGACTATGTCTGATTGCTTCAGGAGTGCTATGAAATATTTTTATTCCATGAAATTCTTTAGGGCAGTGCTTCTCAAAATTTAATGTGCACACAAATCACCTGAGGATCATGTTAAAATGCAGCTTCTGATTTTGTGTACCTGGGATGAAGCCTGCAATTCTGCATTTCTAAGCACCCAGGTGCTGCTACTCATGGTCCCTCAGAGCTAACTTTGAAGCCTTGGCATCATGATGTTATTGTATCTCACATTGCCGTCTGTCAATGATGATACTGAAATCAACTGTTTTTATCTTGTAGGTATAGACATATTAAAGATGTGTAAGCATCTTCTGCGGGGAAGAAAAGGCATGTAAAATTTTTGCTAGGTAGCCAAGAGTACGGATCAATGGCCAAAGAAAAGGGCATCTTGTGGGAAAAGACTTCCAGATTGGGTGGTCCAAAGAAGTTTCATAGAAAAGGAGGATTTTGAGTTGGTAAGGATTACAGTAGGCAAAGAAGAAGAGAAAACAAAAATCAGGGTTAGAAAATAACGTCAGTGCCAGATTATTTAGATTATTGTGGATTTGTAACACTCTGACATCTTAATGCAAAGCCCCTCTCATTACTGTAATCTCTCAGATTTTTATTTGTGTTTGTTGTTTTGATTTCATGTGAGCCTCCGATTGTTAAGTTTCAAGAAAAAATATATTGAGATTGATTGGATTTCATTAAGTTTAAGGATTTTGGGGAGTGTCGATGACATTTCTTTAATGTTGTCTTCTTGTCGCTGTTTGTCCATTTATTACAGTCATTATGCTCCTGAAAAATTTTTAAAGTCTTCTGGGAATATTTTTTTCCTTGGGGCAGTTCTTAACTAAAGAGCATTCTTCCCCAAGTGAGAGTTACTAAAATATCATTAACAAGAGTAAGCAAAAAATACATATAGTACCTAAGAAAAAAATCTATCTCTTCATCAACTTGTACCCCAAAGCATCATAACTACTATAGTTGATTTCCCCATTATATTTTCTAATTAATTACTGCTGATACATAGAAAGAGCTCCTGAAGTTTGAATATATCACATGCACATTCTTTTCACATATAATAAGTTCACTGAAACTTGTTCTTATCAAATGATTCTTTTGAGTTTTTCACGTAAATAATATCATCTCATTTCTGTGGAGCTGGGGGTGGTGATACATTGCCTTATGCAGACAGCTCCTGCTTTCCCAATGCATGCTTGAATGGAGGCATGTTTATAGAAACAGATGGGGAGCTAAAAGTCTGCCTGGTGGTGGGCAAGATAAAGGGAAAAGACACAATCTGAACTGTGCCTTGAGATAGGATGAGTTTGCCAGGCCATGCAATGGTAGATGGGAACAATTCAGTCAAAGAACCAGCACCCATTCACAGCACAGAGATAGAAAAGGAAGCAATTTCGCATAGGAAAACCACAGAGTGCGTGGAGGGAATAGCTGGAGCTGAGGCTGGCAGGTAGGATGGGGCCAGTTGGAGAAACAGCCAAACTAAAATGGATGTTATTCTGAAGGCAATCACCATTCAAACCAATGAGGAATCATCCCAGGTAAAAAAGTGAAAAAGCATCAACTGACTTGTTTTCGGACTTACCACGCTGGTGGCCAGCGTGGAATTTGAGGGTGGGCCACTTGGGAGCCCGGAAGAGAGATGAAGATCTGGCGTTGGACAATGGAAACGGATCAGGGACAGATGGAAAACATGTTTTAGGGTTTGAACCAACAAGAGATGCAAGGGAGGTAGAGGCAGAGAGAGACAGGGGAGCCAAGATGACTGCTGTTTTCCCAGAGTGTAGGGAAGCCATCCAGGATGGAGCTGTCAACAGGGGTCTAGAGGTTGGGAGAGAGCTCTGGGCTGGTGAAATAGAACGGGGTGTGCATCAGTGGGAGACAGTGTGGTTACTCAGAGAGGGACAACGAAAGGTGAAGCAAGAGCTGAAAGTTGAGGCTAAACACCAAGAAGAGATTGGACCGGTCAAGCACTGAACAGGCTGTAAGATTTGCAAGTGGAGAAGTCAGTAGCCACTGCTTGAGGAGTCCCTGCTGATTTTGAGAGAGGCCAAGTAACTGATTTTGAGAGAAATTAGGAAGGAGGCCCTGTGATCTCCTAGAAACTGGAAGTAAAGGGAAAAGAGAAGTACGCAGGTAGTTGATGTCGAGGCTAAGAGTTTTGCTTACTTGATGGGACTGAGGAATCAAGTCCCCAAATGGATGTTGAGGCTAAGAGTTTTGCTTACCTGGTGGGACTGAGGATTCAAGTCCCCAAATTCAGTTCGGCTTATCCTGGGTCTCCGAGTTATTTTTGGTTTCAGTTCCTTGACTGAACCACAGGACCTGCCTACATTTCCGCTCATTTATCTTTTCTTCCTTTATCTTCCAAATATTTGTTTTTTCGCCAGAAGACTGTTCAACTGTATTTTAACACCTTCCATCGTAATGATCCTGTTGGATAGAGAAAACCATCATTTCAGTGAAATCGGCAACCTAGAACTAGAAGGCATCTTGGATCATTTTGTCTAACGTACTCTCCCGAAATTATAATCCCCCTTTAGCATCCTTAACATATTTCTAGTGATAGTAAATTGCTACTTCAGAAGGAAGCCAATTACTTTGGTTGGACATACCATACTTAACAGCATGTCTGTGTTAGTTGAGCTGGGATGTGTTCAGCTGCGAGTATCAGGTGACTCCAAAATTGTTCACACAAAGATGAAAATACAGTATTTCATCTGATAAGAAGGGCTGAAGTAGGTAAGTTTCATAGTTTGTGAAGTTAGTGTTTCAACACAATGTCAAAGACCCAGGGTTTCTCAATCTTTTCACTACACTATCCTCAGTGTATCAGCTTTAGTGCCCCTCATTGTCACAAGATGGCTGCCATTATTCCAGGCATCACACACGATCATCAGACACCCAGCAGAAGAAAGAGGCCATATCCTGTTTGATTCTTTTTTGTTAGTGAGGAGACCTTGTCCAAAAGCCCTCAGAAGACTCCCACCTTACTACTGCATAGTGGCAATGAGTGTGGATAATAAGCTGCACACCCTGGGTCTGTAATCTAGCTCTACTCCACACACTTCCCAGGACAAGTATTTTTAGTGTCTCTAGCTCTGAATTTCCTCAGCTGCAAAACTTAGATAGTCATACAACCTACCTCATAAGGTTGGTGTAAGGATTAGTATTAATATACATAAAGTACTGGGAAAAGTGCCTGGCATATAGTAAGTGTTCAGTAAGTGTCCATTATCATGCATTCAACCAACCTAATTGGGCTACATGTCCATCCCTTAATCAGCTACTGGCAAAAGGAAGGAGGTTACCACGATTGGCTTTGAAACTCAGTATTTATCCTCAAAATGGGGGCTAACAATGTGGATCTCTATATGGATATATGAATAAAACCTGGACTCTGTTAACAGGGAAGGGAGAATGGGTAGATGGCTCTTGGGGAGGCCACCAGTACTGTTGACCATACAATGCACAGCTTGCCAATGACTTTCATCCTATTCATTATCAATTTGCCAACCGTGGTGATGTTGGGAGAAGAAAGTGGAGGCAAAGAATATTTTGCTTAACATATACAGTTGACACTCAGACAAAGGTAGAGGTCAGGGGCACTGACACCGTCAGTCAAAAATCCACGTGAAGGGGCACCTGGATGACTCAGTCGGTTAAACGACTGACTCTTGATTTTGGCTCAGGTCATGATTTCACAGGTGGTGAGATCGAGCCCCACATCGGGCTCTGTGGTGACAGCATGGACCCTGCGTGGGATTTCTCTCTCTCCATCTCTCTCTACCTACCTGTTCACCCTCCTCTTTCTCTCTTTCTCAAAATAAATAAACATTTAAAAAATAATCCATGTGTAACTTTCTGACCTCTCCCCCCAAAAAAGTTAATTACTAATAGCCTGCTATTTTCTGGAAGCCTTAATGATAACATACACCACCAATTAATACACATTTTTTGTGTTATATATATTATATACTGTATTCTTACAATAAAGCAAGGTAGATAAAAGAGAATGTTATTAAGAAAATCATAAGGAAGAGAAAATACGTTTATGGTACTGTATTTATCAAAAGAAAATCTGTGTATCAGTGGTGCCCCCAGAGTTCAAACTCAAGTTGTTTAAGAGTCCATGGTACTGGTGATATATCGCTAATATACATATTCTAAGTAAATTCATGCTTGAATCCTACAAAGTGAAACCTGAAAATATTTTTTAAATACCTAACAATTAGTTGCAGTATAATCTGAAACATCAGAGTAAAAGAACTTCTTTTTCTACATTGATTTGCAAAGGTTTTTCTGCCTACTTTTCTCCCTTGATTTGCACAACAATCAGGTGATGTATGAAGGGATATTATTATTACCATTTGCAGATGATACGGATGCTCTTAGATCTCTAGAAGTAACTTCAGATACAGAGTTCAGAAGTAGCAGATTTCAAACTCCAATTCAGTTCACCCATTTCTTGGTTAGAAGTTTTTCTTCTCAATCACAGTGTCTTGCCTGTAAAATAAAGACATTCTGAAATGTTTTCTTCAGCCATCATTAGCAGAGGCTCGCTCCAATCTTACAGTCAAGAATCAAATACAATGTGCCAAGAATATGGCAGAATATGTGAGCACATATCCAGCCATGACATTCTTAGCATCATTCATTTCCAGAGAAGTGAACGCACACATTTATGTGTTACTATTCTATGGAAGGGTTATCTGGAGTCTTTTATTATTATAAACGTTCTTTCTTCAAATGCCCAGGGTTAATTGCTAATTCCTATTTTTCTTTTTTTCCAAACCAAAATTGGCAATGGGCCATTTGGAAATGTGACTGCAGAGAATATGAAGTATGAGAAACCTCTTCCCAAAAAGAAATGTTCACTTAGAAAAAAGTTTCATTCCAGAAAGGCACAATTTGGATAAATCTCCGTTAAAAACTGTGTAAAATTGCCAGTTGCTTACATCGATTACTGTTGTAATCAATGGAATGGGATAGTTAGTGATCTTTAAAAAACTTTAATTGCCATATTTTAATAGAAAGTTTTTGACATATTTTATAAGAGCGCTATAATCATTGTTATTTACATCATGCTATACTCAACATTTTTTTTTTAATTTTTTAACGTTTATTATCGAGAGAGAGAGAGAGACACAGAGCGTGAGCAGGGGAGGGGTAGAGACAGGGGGAGACATAGAATCTGAGGTAGGCTCCAGGTGCTGAGCTATCAGCACAGAGCCCGACGCAGGGCTCAAACTCACAAATTGCGAGATTGTGACCTGAGCCGAAGTCGGTCGCTTAACTGACTGAGCCACCCAGGCGCCCCTCAACATTTCTGTCAGAGACTCCAGCCAGGGACCCTGCCCTCTGCACCCCACTTCCATGGCGTGGCAGTCGAGAGACCTCCATGTGATTTCTTGATGTGTCTAGAACTTACTCTTATGCTTTTCTTTGCACCTACATGCCAAGATCCTGGAAGGAGACTGAGGATCTGCTCTGAATGAAACAAATAGGAGGCCCCAATCTCTTCACTGGCTTTTAAAACAGACAAGCCAACCAACCACTCGCTCTAAACATTTTAGGAGTTAAACAGCCCTGGGAGGGAAATGGAGGTTCATGGGGTAGGGCTCCATTGAGAAACATTTAGGCTCTCCCCCTCATTTCAATTCTTATCTGGAATCAATGGAATATTACTCCTCCTCTCTCAGCTACACCAGACCTCCTCCCCGCAAGGTCTCATGTTCTCCATTGTCAGGATATTTTCTCTTGCTCTTCTCTTTCCAGGAGGGAAATGTGGCATCTACTGGTTGTATCAAACAGTATTTTCCCACTTCTTTGCATTTCTAATTCACCTTGTCTAGTGTCTGAATCACAGTATGTATAAACGAAAGATATTGTTAAAAGATTACTTGTCCTGACTTTTCTCCCATTCTTTTCCCAGGTGAAATCATAATTTGGACCAGAGGTCGGCAAACTAAGGCGAGATGGCCAAATCCGGCCACACCTGTTTGTTACTATTTTTTGTCTAAGGTTGGTTTCACACATGCACTCCACAACAGCGGAGGTGCGCAGTTGCGACAGAAGACCATGTGGTCCACTGGGCTGGAAAGATTAACAGGCCATCCTCTCACTGAGAAACTTTGCCCTGATTTAGGCAACATTCTTTTTTTAAAAAAAATTTTTTTTAACGTTTTTTTTAATTTATTTTTGGGACAGAGAGAGACAGAGCATGAACGAGGGAGGGGCAGAGAGAGAGGGAGACACAGAATCGGAAACAGGCTCCAGGCTCTGAGCCATCAGCCCAGAGCCTGACGCGGAGCTCGAACTCACAGACCGCGAGATCGTGACCTGGCTGAATTCGGACGCTTAACCGACTGCGCCACCCAGGCGCCCCTTCAACATTCTTGAAAATACTTCACCTGTACCCAGGGCTTTACTGTTCACGACATTTTTACTTATCTTATTTATCTTGGTCTTCTTGTACCTCAGAAATGCCTATTCTCTCATTTTACAGATGGGAAAATTAGAGAAAGACAAATACCATATGATTTCACTAACATGTTTTTGTTTGTAAAAAACAAAACAAATGAGCAAACAAGCAAAACCAGAAACAGAATCATAAATACAGAGAACAAACTGGTGGTTGCCAGAGGAGAGGGGGTTGGGACGGTGGGCAAAAATCGGTGAAGCGTATTAAGGTGTACAAACTTCCAGTTGCAAAATAAATAAGTCACGGGGATGACAAACACAGCATAGAGAACAGTCATTTATATTGTAATAATATACGGTGAGTCCACTTACTGTGGTGAGCACAGTATAATGTACAGAATGGTCAACACTATGCTGTACGCTTGAATTTAACCGAACATTGCAGGTCAACTATGCATCAATTAAAAAGTAAAATAAAACAAAATTAATAAAAATAAAACCCAAAGTGTTCAGGGACAGAGTTAAAGATGGGATGCAGTCAAGTTGGAAATAACGCAAGTATACCGATAGGCAGTTTCTCTCCTAATCTCTTAATTTAGACACTTAAAGTCCAATGGGAATTTCCTGTTAAAAAAAAAAAAAAAAGAAAACAAGAAAATAAAATTAGAAGGTGACTAACCCAAGATCACAGAGGTGGCACCTGGCAACTTTGGGATTAGCACAAAGTGATCGGTTGGCACACTAGAGATGACGACATTTGGAAAGGAGAGGGGAACTAATCGGCCATCCAGAGACCTTCTTATCCTCCCTCTTCTGTGGTTGAAGAGGGGCCATTTTTGTTTGGTCCTATTCCATCTACTGTGAATGCTTCAGGTAATTTGCCTGCTCAGTTCCCCTCCCCAAATCTCTCAGGGGGTGGGAGATGTTAAAATGGATGAGACAACCACAGATTAGTTCTTCTTAACTCCGCGCTCACTGGAGTAGGATTAGAAGGCACAGAAATGCCCCCGAGTCCAAGAGCTGCCCAGGATGCACAGGCACCTCAGAGCCCAGCTGCTGCTTTGGATACATTTTGGCACTGGTTGGGCCTGTTGGCTTGGCCTTCTCACTCTGAATTCAGTGCTCTTTTCCACTATATTAAGCAGACTGTTGAATAACGATAGCACAAATGAATGATCATGATTTCATTAGGAAAACACAAAAGAAGAGATGAAATTTTGTGCTGGATTCCAAATGTGGCCATCATCAGTTTCTCGCCTCTTTGTAGGTGCAGATTGCTCCTCTCTTCCTGTGGGTGGGAGAGTCTAATTCCTTTCCCCTTGAATCTGGGTGATCTTGGGGGCAAGTCTGAGGTGGGACTTCTGACATTAGGTTATAAGAAGTTGGCAACCTCTACCCTGGGTCTCTCAGAAGGCTCATTCTGAGAAACTTCCTCACAGAGCCTAGCTGCCATGATGTGAGAAATGGAAGCCACACAGAGATGCCACAGACAGGCGTTCTAGTCAAAGTCTCCAGCTCATCTCAGCCAACAACAGCCATGTGTGAGTGCCATCTTGGATGACCAGCCCAGTGGAGCCTAAGCGAGAAATCCTAAGCGAAAAGCACCCAGACAACTCATACGCTTGTGAAAGTTAATACACTGTTTTGTGTTTCAAGCCACCACATTTTGGCATAGTTTTATGCAGCTACAGGTAACCAAATAAAAGCTTAAAAACCAAAAGGCAATTCAGTTATAAACAAGAAAGATGAACATATTTTGTGAAGCCAACCTAATCAACAAGTCCATTGTTCAATAAAAATCATAAAAAAAAATAATTCCCTAAAGTCAGTGAGACAAAACAAAGTTTCAGATTTGGGGGTAACTAGTGGGGGCGAGATGTGTGCAGGTGGGAAGAGGTTCTTACAGCACAATCGTGCTTCAAAGTTGCCAGTTGTTAGCGAGACAAAGTTTCCCCTGTAGATGCTTCAGGCATAAGGATCTTACTCCCAGGGAAAATTAAAGAGGTGCAGAATAGAAATTTCATGGTATCTTCCAGGATAGACCCAGGGATGAAGATTTCTAAGTCTTTGCCCTAGAGAAGAGAAGCCCTGGCTGGAGGAAGGACAAAGGAGTAGAAAAGAGAAAAGGAAATGTTGGAGACACTCCAGGAACACCTGGGTTTCCTTCTGAGGCCGACTTTGTATCCCTGGAAGGTAATCCCATGGGAAGAGGGAAGCAATGTTTTGCTCTTTCGTTGTTCCTCATGGGTGCTCTCAGTTGGCTAATAAAATAAAACTGTCTACATACCTCACAGTGATCTGCTTGCATGCTTTAACATCCCATCGGTGTCTGGATTTTGATGAGTTTGTTTTCCTCGAAGAAAGAAGGGCGGTCATCTTGGGGAGTCAGGGGCACCTGAAAAGGTCTCCCTTCAACTTTAGAGCAAGGAAGTCCCAACACTGGGTTTCTTTTCGAAAGGGGCATGTGTGTGTGTGTGTGTGTGTGTGTGTGTCTATTCAACCACAAGGTCAATCTTCTGGAACAGTAAATTTTAGACCTTCCTTCTCCGTCTCCTATACCCCCCCACCCCCCACCAAGCTTGCTACTTCTATTTTCTGTTTCTTCCTCCCTCTAGTGCTGGGTCTGCCATTCATCCCTCCAAATATTCTCTGAACTCATCTCTCCCTGACTCTGCACAGAAAAGCTGACTTACAACGACTTCATCAATAGACTTTCTTGCCCTTCCTTTTCTGGTTGAGTTCAGCCAATGCGGAGCCCCGGAGAATGAGTGAAGGCAGTGACAGAAGTGACATCGTCATGTTTATTCCCTTGGCTTTCTCTCTGCAGTCACTTTGAGCCAGTGGTATCCCTTGCCTGAAGGTCTGAGCTCCTCTCATGACACCCCTCTCTGCAGGACTCTCTCATTTTGGTTTCAGTAACTGTTCCCTCCCCTCCTATCTTGAGCCTAGAAATGGTAACAGCTGTGCTTTTATTGGGTCAGGGTGCTGTACTAACCATTATGGCTTCCCTACAACTCTGTAAATAGTCTCTTTATTAAATTTATTAAAATCTCATGGAATGATGCTAATTTGAGCATGCCATCTACTTCCCGCCAGAACCTGATGGATACACTATTCTACACTATGGGTCATTACATCTTACTATAAATTTAGTTCAAGGTTTTCTTCCTTTCTCAGCCATTTGTGATAGTAAGTCCAACTGTGGCACTAAAAGATTTTTGGTTCCCAGGAATTTCATGGATAAACAATCAGGTGGAGTTTGCACTGGTAGGGGAGGAAAGGGCAAGAAGATTAAAATCTGCTCCTCACGAATCACACCCGAAGGAGTCTTCCATTTACTCTGACATTAATTTTATAGAATACCCTGCCCCTTCACCTCCATTACAGCCTTACTGAAGCTAACTATTGGCTAGGTGAGGGTGGAGAGCTAGTCTTTTTCCAGGTGGGGCTGGGCTGGGAGATGAATGCCTGGAGATGCAGGGATCAGGGGGGCTGTGGTACGGTGGGTGCGGAAACACCAGCACAAACCTCTTCTACACTGTGATTGTGCTAAGGTGAACCATGACTAAGCACATAGCTGCTGCTGCTTCTTTCTTCTCCTCCTTCCTTCTCCCCCTCCTCCTCCTCCCCCTCCTCCTCCTCCTTCTTCTCCTTCTCCTTCTTCTCCTTCTTCAAGTAGGTTCCTCACCCAGCACAGAGCCCAGTGCAGGGCTTGAACCCATGACCCTGAGATCAAGTCCTGAGCTGATATTGAGAGTTGGACGTTTAACTGACTGAGCCACCCAGGTGCCCCAGCACATAGCTTCTTGATGTGGAAAATACAGGTTTTCAGTGTAATTTCTGCCTCCTCTGCTATGATTTTGTTAGTTTTAAAACCACCACGTTCTCACCAGATTTAGGTGATATTAGGGATGCTGCTAAAAGTCTCCTGAATAGTTTCTGAGTTTCTACACCGAAGACCTCCTCAGCAGTAAATATGAAAGAGACATATTTGATCACAGAGCTCCCTGTCCTTGCAAAGTGCCTAGCGGCCCTCCATTGCTTAGGATGTAACAGCCAAATGTTAAGCCTGACATTCTAAGTCCCATAGCCTCACCTCTATTCCTAGTCCCTCTCCTACCTCTCTCTCTTTATTTCTCCAGGCAGATTAATCTTCAGCCAAAGCAATCAACCTCTTCATTTCTAAGCCTGCTATACAAGTTCCTCCTTGTAGGTGGCCCCCTCAGGGCCCACTGGCTTCTCTGCCAGCTGGAAGTCCTTTCCTTAACAGACGTGGCCTCCCCCTGGGGAGTGAGTGATGGAAGGAAAGGTGCTTGATTTCACGTTTTGTGGATCTCTCCAGCACAGTACAGTACCTTCACATTCTAAGTATCATCAAAAGAATTTGTGGGGCAAATGAAAGTAGCTGATCCAAATGGTAATTTTTCAGGAACTGTTTCTAATTGTCTTTGCCCGAAAACAACAGGCAAGTTTGAGGTTCAGAAATAAGAGGTAGACAGCAAGGGTTCTGTATTGCGGGATAATCCTTAACTCTTCCTTTTCAGAGCAACATCTATTTGTCTATGAATAGACACGATTCATGTGGATCTACTAACCACATTCATGCACAACCAGAATGACGAGGATTAAGCCTAGATTAAAAAGAAATCTTCAGTATCATCATTTGTCAGCAGTAAGTACTCCATAAATACAGACTCCACCGAGGACTGATAATGTGTAAGTTTTTCGAGGTGCTCTGGGGGAGGGGACAATTCCTTCACGGTTCCTCCATATTTATCTAAAGTAAGTAAGACAATGGAATCCAGAAGAAAGCCAGGAATTGGACAGAGTTGAACGTGTTCACAATTTTTTTCTTTCTGATTGGAAAAATGTCCTGTTCTGGTGTTTGATGCTGCAAAGAGTTTCCTTCAGCAAGGAGTTAAGGTTAGATGTGGCCCAGTGCCTACTGAACTCCTGTGGGAAGGCCAAAGGAAGGCAATGGACAAAGCAGTATGGAAAACGTTACTTCCAAATTGTAGTTATTCCCCAAAGATGGGCCCCAGCTCTAACATTTACCCTGTATCTTGTAATAGCATTTGGGGAATCATTAAAAGCTTTTGGTGTCACTATTTTAATTAAGAGTGAAAGTTCCTCAAGGGCCAGGCTCAGTCAGTAGTGGTCATTGGGGAGAAATGGAATGTCAAATAAACGCAGGCTCTTGGATTCTACCACAGAGTCCTAGAACCCTTACGTAAAGCGTGTTTGGAAAGCATACTTCCTCTAGCGAGGAAAGCGAAGCTGGGACTGGGCGTTCTCTCTAAATCTCTCTCCAGATCTATACTCTATCTATAACATGTATGTCCACTGAAATACGGAATCCATAGTCAGCGAATGAAAGTGTTTACGTTTTTTTGATAAAGGTCTCAAAAGTGTTGTAAAATTGTATGTGTGGAAAGCTAGATTTAAATCTTGAAATATGACTGAGGACTCCATGTGCCACAC
The DNA here is from genome assembly GCF_027475565.1 of Acinonyx jubatus. Lineage (NCBI taxonomy): Eukaryota > Metazoa > Chordata > Mammalia > Carnivora > Felidae > Acinonyx > Acinonyx jubatus. The sequence continues at coordinate 83,847,416 of NC_069391.1, read as the reverse complement.
GTGGAAACTTCCTTTTTAAGCTTCACCCTCGGATACCTAGCTTGCATGATATACGTGACTTGACAGTCAGGGAGGTAATACAATGTGCATATTTTTATACCTTCTTTCGAAATTGCACAACACATCATTTTCCTGACAAACGGTATTCTGAAAGTGTACCTTCTTCAGGTTACTCTCCCTCTCTACACCTTTTATGATAAACAAAGAACTTTTTTTCCCCCTCCAAATTCCTAATTTATCATGACACAATTGCTGAATGAGCAGATTCGGTAACCTAACTACATTCTTTCGGCTTTGGAGGGGATCCAGGGGTATTTACTTTAAGTACAGTGCAATCTCACTATAATAAAATACTGTTTGCGAAACATTTCCCAATAACCACGTGCATTAGGATGTTATGCCGTTAGCGATTACTACTCTACCCAGGGTACACTATATCAGAGAAAACACTAAACTTTAACTATTTCCTCCTTTGGGAATCTGAGAGATCACTTTGCACAGACTAATGTGTCAGGTATTCTATGCTCTGTAAAAATGGCACTTGAATGCAGATTTTGGTACGCTCGCCCTTTGTAGAGAGCTGTGTCCATGAAGACAGGGATCCATAGACACAAACATGTGATGATTCTACATATATTTTGAGAAGACATCAGCATACAAACTAGAAAAAGAAAAAGTAATTTACGTACAACTTTGCATGGCCCAGCAGTACCACATTCAGGAAATACCTCCAGAGCTGCAGACACGAGTGTGTTAATGTCTTTGATTACTTTCATATGGTACACTTGGAATTGTTAAAACACAGCTGCCACACATCAGAAGGTACTAGAAACAATCTGTTGGACAATACAGCAAAATGGCAGTAAATGAATTTCAGAAATACCCCATGCTAGTTACTAGGGGATGATTTACATGAAAAAAGAACAACAACAAAAATTTAAAAAATGCCAAACACATCAGGAAATATCCCCAAAAGTCACTGGTCTTTTTTGGTCTTAAACATCCCTTCAAAAAAAACACAAAAAACAAAAAACAAAAAAACCCCACATCATTTCAATACTCTGTTGGTATTCCTAACTGGTGGAAAACATATATAAACATAAATGTATATAATGCATATTATATATATATGTCATGTATAGAAATGTAAATAATGTATTTACATATAATACATATCATGTATATAATATATACAAATATTTGAAAATACATATATAATATATAATACATGTATAATATATATGCATTCCACAATATTGATTAATAAAGTTTTTTTCAAGATAATTTTGTTTGTTAAGAGCAAAACTTGACAATTTTAGGGGCGCCTGGGTAGCTCAGTCAGTTAAGCATCCAACTCTTAATTTCAGCTCAGGTCACGATCTCATGGTTCATGAGATCAAGTCCTCATTGGGCTCTGTGCTGACAGCCCAGAGCCTGCTTGGGATTCTCTCTCTCCCTCTCTGTCTCTCTCCCACTTTCTCTCTTTTTCTCTCTCTCAAGATAAATAAATAAACTTAAAAAGGGGGCACCTGGGTGGCTTAGTCGGTTGGGCGTCCGACTTCGGCTCGGGTCATGATCTCACGGTTTGTGGGTTCCAGCCCTGCGTCGGGCTCTGTGCTGACAGCTCAGAGCCTGGAACCTGCTTTGGATTCTGTGTCTTCCTCTCTCTCTGCCTCTCCCCTACTCACTCTTTCCTTGTCTCTCTCTCTCAAAAATAAACAAACATTAAAAAAAATAATAAATACACTTAAAAAAAACTTGCCAGTTTTAGAGGACTAATTATTATCCAAAGGTAGAAAAATCACCTTCCTAGAGCAAATCTCAAGGGGTGTATTGGTTTATCCCTAGCTTCAGAGTGCTGTGACATCTCATCTAGCAATAGGCAGTTACCTGTTCTATTCTTAAAACTTTCCAATAAAGATGATTCAGCAGTGTGTCTTAGAAGCTCATTTGGTGTCACATCAGTCACCTAAAAGGACCTGGAAAACATTAGACATAATCCCAGTGGGTATGCAAAGTTACTAGAACACAGGAAGGGACCTGGATTCTCTTCCAAACACAGTCTCTGGCTACAAATATTTTTAAAGCAGGATCAGAATTTTGAGGATCAGAATTGCCACAAAGCAGGCGGAGGATGTTGGTGTTGCCATTGGGGTAAAAGGTTGTCCTACACGTTGCTGATAGATCGCAAATTCTCATTAGCGACGTGTTGTTTTAACGGCACCGGGTTAGAGAAGGCACGGTCAGAAGAGTGGAGACACCTGATGTTCTGGCAAAATGAATGTTAACGTACTGATGTGTGCAAAGGGTTAATGTACAAAGATGTCAGAGATGTGGATTTGAAAGTGATCTGTCAGCACACATAAACAACTCACAGTTCCAGGCTAAATTTGAGGCAGAAATTCTTGTTCTCATTTACCTGGAAAATGGATCAGATAAAGGGTCTAGAGACATCATTCTTTTTTTTTTTTTTTTTTTTTTTATGTGGACCTATGGTGAGTATTTCCCCCAACTGCAGGGAAATTGAAAATGAATGTTTAAAATTAATTGATTCCACTAATTCTTAAAGAGCACATTGTACGTGCCAGGCGGTAACGTGCCAGGGAATACAGCTGGGAATAAGACAGACAAATGCCCTGGATTTTTTGGTACTTAACATTTTGTTAGAGATAGACAGGCGATAGATAAGTAACTTAAAAAAAAAAATCAAACAAGATAATTTCAGCTAATGATAAGTGTCATTAAAACCATAAAACCACATAATGTGCGGGAGTAGCTGTGGGTGGAAAGATGGGCTAAAAAATTGTACAGTCAGACAAAAGCCTCTCTGAGGAAATGGCATTTAGGCTGAGATCTGAATGACAAGAAGGAGCCCACTCTGCAAAGCTTGGAGGGAGAATATTCCAGAGAGAGGGAAGAGCAAGTGTACAGGCCCACGGGTGAGAGCAAGCTTGGCGTGTTCCGGGGACAGATAAGGCTGGTGAGGGGCAAGGCCCGAGCGTCACAGGCGAGGAGAAGTGCGCTTTTGTGGGAGCCGTCTGGATGTTTTTACATTTCACAGTTTGGGTTCGGAAAGGCAATGAAGCACTTTTAGGATACTGAAAATCATTTTGGATTACGGATGTAATCTTGGCTCTTACCTGTTCTCCCAACTGTCAGGATACCTGTGCGTCCTCCCTGTGCAGTCGGGCTTTGCTAGCTCTTGCGGTGGTCTCTGAATGCTGGACCCCAGGCCTCTACAGAAGTCCCCACGTTTCCCCCCAGTCACCTTTAGGTCCCCAGGGGCAGGTCGCCTATGATCATACAGGGATCCATCCCTCCCCATGTGGCTCTGTCTCCATCCTTCTCCTTCAGTCATATTGCTTCTAGGGGCACTGCCATCTGCTGACCCCACGATGTCTCCAGGCCTGGGGTCCCCTCTGCTGGGTATGGCTTCTTTCACTGCCTCGGGACAGCACCAGCACCTTCAGAAGGCACCGAAACCCTGCACCTCCCCCAGCCTCTGAAGGTCCCAAACCACAAGGGATTTCTACAGAGTAGGGCAAAGCATGCCCCCTCGTGTGACACCATCCTAGGGGCTGAAACGTGTGGCTACTTGTGACCACTGTCTTACAGCTCAGTGTCAGTCCTTGCAGGTTCTATTTGATGGTGCCTCCCACCTCCCTCCCCCAGCACTCCCTACCCCTTCCCCACCGTTGGACTCACGCACAGGTTCATGGGGTTCTAACCAGGAGACAAAATGCAACGGGAATCACCACTCTGCTCGCAGAAGGATCCCTCTCCTTTAACAAGCTGCGCGCTTGGTGTCGAGCTCTCCGTTCCCCTAAATATATCTTGGTCTTCAGGGTCATGCAAATACAAGCTCCATAAGCCTCTTCTTTCTCATTTCCCCATCTGCCCAGGCGTGGCTGAGGCCCCGATAGTGGACGTAATGTTCTCTCGATTTGCTACCTCCCTACGTGTCTGTGCCCTCTCTGTCAAAGTCTCCTTGTCCTTCGAGACTTACCTCTGGGGTCACTGTTGCAGTGGAGCCCAGCAATGCACGAGGCAGCCCTCACCGGGGCCCCTGGGCACTTGGGGCAGCCAGGGCGCTGGAGGACTTCTTAGCCTCTCTTGTGAGAAGATGACCTCTGTCAGTTCCAGGACCCGTTCCGGGCCTGCGATGATTTTTTTCCAGGTAAGGATTTGGCACTTTCTGGGTTTTAAAATGTTATTTTTCTGGCCTTTTGTGTCCGTTACGACGGGCAGCTGTTTGGGGCCGTGGAGCGGTGCTATGCACATACTGTCTGGCCAGATGGGGCAACCAATTCCCCAGGCTACGCCACTAGCCGCACATTCTGCGTGTTTCAGGTCAAGCAAAGCCTCTGGCTCATACCTCCAAGAGCACATCCTCTAGCTTACTCCTGGTTCTTAACGTGGGGTGCGTTCAGTGAACCCCCCCTCCTGGCACGTTATGTTGGGTGCGCTGCCCCAGATGGTAGTGTACTTGTGCGTGGCCACTGAGGGATCGGGGGGTCTGTTCCCTGTTTGCCAGGCTGTGCCCCCGTGAGGGCTCGTCAGCCTGAGAAATGTCTCCCAGCCACTTGGCCACCCAGAGAGGCTGCTTTTTTCTAATTTGCACAAAGACACTGTTTGTGCTGCCCTGACAGGTGTTGGTGGGAGTGGTCCAGTTCTCCATCCTAATTACATCCTCTGGGAGCCAGCCTAGATTTTTCATTTGCCTCTGCCCTTCCAACAGTCTTTGCGCTTCACAGAGAGAACACAGACCAGCCCTGTGTCTCTTCATAGAGCTTATCGCGCAAGGCGTCCAGGCGGCTCGTGCTTCAAGTGCTCAAGGTGCTTTCCAAATGCTCCAATGAAATGAACCTCTTGCTGGTGCCTCAATGCAGACAGTGGGCATTCTCAGGGCACCGCAAGTTGCATGGTGAGTATTTTCACGTGCCTCGGGAAACTTCCCTGAAGTTAGCAAAATGGCTTTCCTCTTGCTTGGGGAGGTAACCCAATGAGGAGCACCACCTGGGACCACCAGTATCCATCTATCTCCATGGCATCAGTTGACTGGCATTGTCAGTTGGGGTGAGAATGTGCCCTGGGTTCTTTGTGAGTCATATCTGCACCAGGAATCTTCCAACAGGCAAAGATGCAACTCTTTTTTATGAGTTCTCGTCACCACCCACTAATGCAAAACTGTAGGCCTCTGCGAGTTCTTCCCCTTCCCCCAGATTTCTCAGCGATCCTTCCCTAGCACACGCAGTGAATCCAAAGAGAAAGTCAAGTTAGTTACCATGCATCATCTTTGTTTCTGTTCTTTTGATATCACTCCCTGTGTCCTGCGCTTGGTGTGTGGACCACTTGCGATGTCTACCTCTACCCCTTTCACTAGTTATCGATGCATCTACCCATCCCAATCACCTTTCCAAAGGGACAGTAGCCTCTGCTGGGCCCAGCTGCTTCTTTGGCAGGCCCCTGCCCCCACTGCTCCTGCACCACCAATGGCCAAGGACCCATGAAATATCACAGCTGTTCAGAATCCTGTCATGAAAGGAGGGGTGCATGTTTCTTCTCTTTAGCCTTCTGTTGCACTAGAGGGTTCCCAGAGCAATAACGGATGTGCTCTAAAATCTCAGAATGGATCTCCTGAGCGGCTCTATCATTTTTACTTATATTATCCCAGCTCACCTCACGACTCAGACATAGGCTGGGGGACAAGGCCAGGAGCTCATCCAAGTGACAGACGCTCTGATGTATTCATAATCACCTCTCCCTGGCTCTCTTCCTGACTGAGTTTGTGCTTGGTTCTCTTTTCCATTCGGATGGGACCTTCCTGGGAAGCTCCTTAGCACATCACACAAATCGACTAATGGCAGACCCCCCCCCCCTTCCTGTTTGCCAGACCTACAAAGCTCCCTACTCCCTCCCCCTGTACGTATGTTTTCCAAGTGCGATTAGGTTATATATTTTTTCTATTTGTTGTCACTCTGTCCATATGTTTTACAAGAACAGTTGAAACATTCAACCCCTCCGACAATCTCGTGAGGGACAAAACACATTAATAAGAGATTCAGTCAGTAATCTTCTTCCACATTCCATTAATGCAGTAATGTTTCAAAAGGTTATAATTAGGATTAATTTGTTTGGTGGCTAATGAGGTCATCATGAGTTAAAACTGTGGAGTAGAAAGTATACTTTTTCATTGGTATTCACGAACATGGGTAGTGGTGGGGACAGTAAAACACCTGAATTTAAATGTACGTTGTAATTGTTTCAAGAAGCTTAAATTCCATCATTGGGTGATTGTACCCCTATTCCTGGTTGGGCATTTTGTACAGGTGCCTGTGTATGGGTTCATGTGAATAAGCTTCCTTTAACCACCTCCCCTTCCCTAAAATAATGCATTCTGAGATTTTTCTATGGTAGGACTTTTCAAGGGAAGAGGTGATATACAAGGATGCTGGTGTTATTGGTGAATAAATTTAATGGATTGGTAAGTAACTCAGGGTTAGAGCAATGTTCCCATTTTAAAGTATTTTTTTTCATACTTTTTAGGTTTATTTGTTTCAGAGACAGTTGGGGGAAGGGGCAGAGAGAGAGGGAGAGAGAGAATCCCAAGCAGGACTCTGCACTAGTACAGAGCCTGACCTGGGGCTCGATCTCACAATCCATGAGATCGTGACCTGAGCCGAAGTCAGGAGTCGGACACTTAAGCAACGGAGCCACCCAGGCGCCCCTAAAATATTTTTTTATAACTCCAAAAAATTGCAAATTTGAAAGTCTTACTTTCAATTCATAAAACAGATGTCCGGTGAGGTGTTGGTAAGTGTTTAACAACTGGCTCTCCAGGAAGGGGGCATCAGTGGGGAAGGGCTGATTTGCAGCATGAATCTATTCCGCGACGTAAATACTTTCATTGTCTGGGATTTCGGGATGTCAGCGTGGCATCACTGAACGTGAAGGAGCACACAGTTCTAGAGGATTTAAACCACATGGACACAATGCACGTCAGTAGCCTCAGAAGCAGAGATAAGGGTAAAATGTCATAAACTAAAAAAAAAAAAAAAAGTGATCTTGAATATTTATTACCTTTGGTTTTTTTTTTTAAGTTTATGTATTTATTTTGAGAGAGAGAAAGAGAGAGAGAGCACAAGCAGGGGAGGGGCAGAGAGAGAGGGAGAGAGAGGATCCCAAGCAGGCTCCCTGATGTCCGCACAGAGCCCAGCACGGGTCTCAAACCCATGAACCGTGAGATCATGACCTGAGCCGAAATCGAGAGCCAGACGCTTAACCGACTGAGCCACCTAGGTGCCCCACCTTTGTTTTTAATATAAGTTATCTAGTTACGAGTTGACCTAAATAATGGCCGAGTATAACAAGCCAAATTAACAAAATGCATGAAAGTTTACCAAGCAACTCTTGGGAACCCGTCGGAGCTGACTCCGGTCTATGAACACATCCACCCTGTCACTCAGGACTTATAAGATCCCACTTTGGAAACCGGAAGCCACACAGTCCCCTGAACACTTTGGTCGCAAACACTGACAAACACAATACTCCATCACTTGTGGATCATGTTGGAGTGGCCTTTTGTCACAATAAAACCGCCATTCATCAGACTCCTTAAGAAAACCTCTCAGTTGACGAGATTTTAATTTTAATGTTTTAGAAAGAGAAACAGTTTATAAGTCTGATTTAGTGTTTGCTCAAAAAGGTTTCTAAATCAATATACTAATTCATTTTTTAAAAAAAAATGGATGTTCTGGAAAAGGCTTACTGGTTGATATCATAAACCTATGTACTATAAAAAGACAAACAAAAGTACAAGGTAAAAAAGCACACGTCAGTAAGGAGAGTTGCCTGGACAGCATGTTCTGCATCTGTAGGTATACCCTGGCCTGTCCTGGCTGGGCATGGTCCCCCGCTCCAGGGGTCCCACCTCCAGCTCGCCAGCAGACTGCGGGCCTGGCCGGAGAGGCTGTGCCCAAAAAGCTGTGCAAAGTGCTTGGCTGAGGCGATCATATCCCTTCCCTCTGGAAACTGAACCAGAAAAGAAAGAATTTGTCCAGTGACAGGAGTTGGATCTGAAACAAGGTCATGAGGTATACCTGGGCCAGATAGTAAGTTACAAGGAGAAATTATGAGCAAGCAGAGACGGAGTGATGTGCCAGGCAGAGAAGGAGACGTTCTACGAGAGGGAAGAATGAGTAGCTCGTCTCCAGTGGATGTAAGTCCCTGTCAGCTGGCCCGTTCCAGACCACGTGTAATCTTTTTAATAAGCCAAAGTAAAAAGTAAGGGAGAGAGAGAGAGAATGGGTTACACGGCACCCAGTGCATCATAGCTAGAATCCTAACTGTACGTAAAGAGGAAATGAATGTAGTCCTAGGGATGTTTTGGTTTTTGTGGTTTTCTTTTTTTTGTTTTGTTTTGTTTTGTTTGTTTTTGTTTTTGTTTTTTGCTGGTATTTGCTGTGTGGATGTATGGCTCCTTAAAATGCCAAGCAGAAGAACGGACACATTTTTCCCCCCGTGGGAACTCTATAAATGGGACAGAACATGCTTCCCTTGGTCATTTCTGAGATTCCTCCCCAACTGCGATAGCCTCGTATTATTAAATAATTCAGAGAAGACGTTTTAGTGGGAGCTCAGTATTCATGGTTTAAGTATGTAGCTTTTTGAGAGTTTAACCTGAAATAAAAGTTAGATAATCTTTGAGTATCCTTCAAATATCAAAGGTATCAAAGGTATCAAAGGCAGTTGGGTGACAAAATTAAAGTCAAGTTTCCCATTTCTCACATCTTCTATAGCCCCAGGGAACATTCCACGCAATGATGGTTGGTATTTTTGGTGATAATACCTAGGCAAGGAAGTATCTTCAAAGAAAACTTTGAAAAAGTAACATTTCCATAAATCTCTGTAAGGTGCAAGGTACTTTGTTTACAGTCTCCAGCTGGAATGTCTTAATGCCAGGAGACAGGCAGGCATTAGAATTCCTACTTTCCAAAACGTTTTCTACCATGGTTATTACATAGCCCCTTCCCATCATCTCTGGTGGATCTCCTCCATCCCCAGGGCTTCAGTGACTTGAAGGATGCAAACATCCCCACGTGCATTCCAGAGCCCTTGCCTGATCTGACTTCACGTCTCTCCACGGACCGTGCTTACCTGCATATCTTACTGACGTCTCCACCTCAACATGCCTGAGCCAGGACCAATAGATTCCTACTGCCTTCAGCCTAACCAACTGCTCGCGTGTCTGAGATTTGTGCCAAGACCCTTCTATACACACAAGCCAGGAGTCTTGGGTATTACCTTCCATTCTTCCCTCTCCCGTGCTGGTATAACTGGATGTGATATATCCATGCCAGCCATCTTCAGACTAACGTACTCTCAAAGCAGCAACGAGAATGAGCTTTCTAAACTACAGATGTGATCAAGTCATTCCTCCAGTGTAAAAACCTCTTACTTGTTTTCTGTGCTCTCAGGATAAGATGGCAGCTCCTTGGAGTGACTCAAGACGTCCTTGCCCATTTAGCGCTTACCCCCCTCTTCCTTCCAGTCTGACTTCCTGGTCGTCTTCACACCTGATTCCTTCTGTGTATCCTGCTCCTTTCTGCTTCTGGGTCTCCACTCCTGCTGCTTCTTTGCCAACATCTCTCAGATTACCTTTCCAATCCCAGCTTAGATGTTGCCTTGTCCAGGAAGCCGTCTATGATTCTAGAGACTAAGTTAGGCATTCCTTCGCATTCCTTCTATGAGCATATATATTTGTACTTACGACAGGCTGCTGAAATTGAAGCTTGCTCCTCCTTCACTGGGCTTACCACCTTAAGGGAAGGTACCTGTTTATTTTCAATTGCAAAACTGTGCTTAGTACAGTATCTGACATAGGGTTGATATTCATATTGTTTATGCTATGCACACTGTATCCAAAATACCTGTCAATTGAATACTAATGGCACCAGTGGAAATTTGGTGGGCAATGCAACCTTATTTGAGGTCCCTGATGCATTATACTAATATGAAGGTAGCTGAGAATTGTTGTGTATCTTCTTGCAATCTTTTATCCCAGGGGCATTTTAATGGAAGTTTGAGTCATGCTTTTCAAATTCACTTCCATTTACTTTACAAAATGACTTCAGTGCCTGTCCCAACCTCTCTCTATATATACCATTTTCAGGGGCCTTAACATTCCTCTAGATCACTTCATTTCCACTTGGCCTCAAACACACCAGCTGGCCATACCAGAGACCACACTGCTACTTGCACAACTGGCGCATGTTGGAAGCTGAGACTCTGACCTTCGCCTTGGAAACTCCCCTTCCCATCCTCTCCATTGCTCACCAACAGTGGGCAGGTCAGATCATTACGGCTTCCTGAAGCGTTCCAGTTGTGGGGGGGTCCAGATCACCTGTTGTATCACTTTGCCTCTGGGTACGGACCTCGAGGCTGGCCGTTCCTATGATGTGTCTACTGTCCTATCCAGATCCCTCAATCTCTTTACATTTAACCCCTTCGTCAGTGAGGAGTGGCTGAAAGCTGCTGAAGAAAATAATGAAAAATGTGCTGATTGGGCCAGTTAGGGTTTTGTGCAACCTCATCAGCTGAACCCTAGTGAAGCCAGCCACCACAAAGAATAATTTCTTTTATTCACCTTGTTGTTGATGCCCTATCAAGCCAGCCACAGCAGTTCCAAACCTCCTCTCCTTAAGCCCCCAATGGAGAACTCTCTTTACTTCATTAGAGAACTTTCCCCACAGAGTCACTGGAATCTCTGGGGTGGACTTTCACTCACCACCCTTCCTGTTCTAAAAGCCTACTCCTGGAAGAAGCAGAGACCTTCGGGAGACAGATCCCAGCGAACAGATGGAAGCTCACCCTGACAAAGGGTGAGTCCTTTCCTGAAGACGAGGGCGAAGGGTGGAGATCCAGAGGGACAACAGAGAAAACGTCGAGGGTAAGAAAAAGCAGGATTCAGAGTAGCATCAAGTGCCCTGTCTCCAAAGAGATTGATTTAATTAATTCTATTTTAAAAAAAAAATTTTTTAACGTTTATTTATTTTTGAGACAGAGAGAGACAGAGCATGAACAGGGGAGGGGCAGAGAGAGAGGGAGACACAGAATCCGAAACAGGCTCCAGGCTCTGAGCCGTCAGCACAGAGCCCGACGCGGGGCTCGAACTCACGGGCCGTGAGATCATGACCTGAGCCGAAGTCAGACGCCCAACTGACCGAGCCACCCAGGCGCCCCAAGAGATTGATTTAAAGAGAGATACATGGAGAAGGCATGGAAAGATCTGCCCCTTCATTTCTTCCTGCCTCAATTTCCTCCTCACCCCAAAGAGCTAAACTCTTAAGACTTCTCTGATACCAATATCATAAGAGATTCAAGAAGAGTTTCTGAACATCAGAAAGGTTCTCAGTTACTAGTGTGCTGGGTGGATGGGACGAAAGAAATTGGGAATGTGTGTGAGGGCATTCTGTGACTGATGTGATGACAGGGGAGCCTCCTTGATATTCGGTGAATGGGGGGAGTGATGACGTGCACTGACGAGAAAGCGGTGCCCTCCCCTTGCAAGAGGGGATTGTCCCTCCTTCACACCCTATCGCTGCAACACCCTGTGGAGGTCCCAGAGACAATACCGTGTATTCAGCTTTTTGAGATCCCCTGACAGCGACCCTTCAGGACCAGTCGGGTTTGTAGTAGGTGTTCAATAAAGGCATGTGAGAGAAAAAAAATCTGTGTCCCTACAGAATTGTATGTAATGCCGATTTTTGTAACCCTACCAGTGATTTCCCATCGACATACATTTTAATTTCAGAGGTGCTTTATCTCCACTTCTGATTGACTCTTAATTGGTAGTGCCTTCTAACACTGAGAAAGCTCAGTTATTAAAATGGAACCCTGCAGGGAATCCATTTGTAAAGCGATAAATCCTTTTATAGTGTGAATAATCACCCATTAATTGATCTGGTTTGTAAATTTGAATTTTCATATGCTGCATTTTTTTTTCTCCTTAAGTGTGGGCACAACTACATTCTCCTTGCTATAATCTCAGAGTTCAAGAAGGGTCGGGCATGTATGACAGTTTTTCTATGTCACATCTGAGTCCTTTCTAGCAACTTCCAGACTTTCCCGTCTATTAAATTCTTTTATAGGACTCTTGAGCAAATCCATTTAAATAATGATTTGTTGCTTGTGACATTATTGGTCCATTCACTTTGTGTTAAAAAACAATAGAGGGGTGCCAGGGTGGCTCAGTAGGTTAGGCATATGACTCTTGATTTTGGCTCAGGTCATGATCTCATGGCTTGTGAGTTCGAGTCTCGTGTCGGGCTCTGTGCTGACAGCATGGAGCCTGCTTGGAATTCTCTCTTCCCCTCTCTCTCTGTCCCTTCCCCACTCCCTCCCTCTCTCTCTCTCTCTCTCTCTCTCTCTCTCTCAAAATAAATAAATAAACTTAAAAATTTTTCTTAAAACAAACAAACAAAAAAAACCAGTAGAGAAACTATTTGTCTCTAGGCTACTCACAGATTTTAAAATTCTTAAAAAAAACAAACAAACAAAAAACAATAGAGAAACTATTTGTCTCTAGGCCACTCACTTTCTTTAATAGAGAAAGGCTATCTTCCAACCTTTATCATTTATGAAACGGAGTCCCAGAATGGCCCGCAGAACATTACCATGTGTCTGTGGCTGACATGACAACAGAATTCAGATCACCTCATCTCTCATTAAAGAGCTGCCTCTTGACGGAAGAATAGTTTCTTAGTTCTGCAGAGGTGTATTCAGGATGGCTTCCTGTGACTCACATGACCCTGTTCTGAGAAACGCTCACTGAGTGGGTCCCCTCGCAGAGGGTTACAGGTGTGTGTCCGTGTGGCCAGTTCAAACAAATTCCATCCCTAGTCGATTTTCTAGATGTGGACTCTGTTGCACTAGGTTTTCCAGCGGTAAACCCATGCTTGATAATATTTTGCCCCGCTGCTTTGGGTATTATAACAGTTCATGCAGAAAGTACGGGATTAGCCTCATCATGGATGATGATGGAGGCTGTACATGTGCCCGGAATATTATTACCAATAATTATAGAGGGAACATTTAGCCTGGTGTTCAGTCCATGACGCCCATAGTGTAGGTTATAACAAAAAGAATCTTAAATGGTCTGAACACACCTGTTTCTCAAGTAATAGTACCATAGGGGTCTTGGGTAACATTAATTAATATTTAGCATGACGACAGGGGGGTTTTTCATTTAAGGTTGCTATGGCACACTTTTTTTTTTTTCCATTTTCATTTCAGCTTTTCTTCCCCCCCACCCCGCCCTGCCCCTTTCGGATTGACACGGGCATCGTTTTCTATAATATATTTTCCTTCTATTATTCTGTCCTTGGACTTATTAATCCATCATTTTATTTGGCCCTGCTTTTCAAATGTTAGATATGAGCTGTGATATTTGTCTTGGCTAGCAAAATAAACGGGATGTGAGGATTCACTCAGAATGCATCTTTCCTAGGTTCTTTTATGTCTCCAAGAGAAACCTTGGAGACTTGCCTCCTTCTGACTTCACTCCCCTCTGACTAACCCCCTCCCTATCCGTAATAGAGCCTGATCCCACAAGCTGGGTAATTATTTCCCCATCCGGGAGGGTGGGAGAAGCAGCAAAGGGGACCTAGAGGTTTATCGGAAAAACCTAAATGATGCTGTCTGAGCACAGTAGCCTGTCCACCCAAAGAGAGTGGGTTACAAGCTAGAGACAATAACATTAAAAGCAGTATTCTGTCACGAGGCCTTCTCAGAGCTGTGAAACTAACCTGCTTGTATTTTTTTTTCCTACAGCCCCATAAAAGGGCTCACAGCCAGAAAATACAAATCCCATAGGCTGCTATTATGTTGATGACAGAGAAGAAAGGGGGGGGGGGGGAATTGTTTCATTGCTGAATTGCAGATATAATTATGACATTTTCTATATTTTGCAGCCTGTACCAAAGATTTGTATTAATATCCCCTATGCCCTATAGCAGGAGAGAAGTTAGCACCTTAACGCAGGCCACTCAGGTTCTGATTTTGCTCAGATTGAATCCCCCCGGCTATTTACTAATATGAATTTTGTGGTTAAAGGGAAATTCACAAGCAGGTGATAATGGCTGCCTCTTTTGCAGGACCAGCTGATTCATACAAATCATTCCGCCCAGCGCAGGGAGTGAAGCTAATTGCACTTGGACAATGTGTCTTTCACTGCCAAGATCTGCAGCCGAAGAAGTCTGCTTACTTCAGCCAAAGACGGATACAATGAGGCGTTGAGAAAAATTTAAATAAGTAGCCGTGGCTCACAGGAGAAACGTTTTGGGGGGGGGGGGCGGGTCAATTTGTGGGGCCTGCAGATCAATGCAATTATGATGGAAGAAGCTGAAACTTCTGTTAGTGGGGTCACCTCGCAGCCAATTATCTGCGTGATGAAAAAGCGTGTAAACGGGAAAACCAAAACCCGCACCAAAACATCTATCATTGCTTTCAAATGCCAGCTCAGGCCGCAAGGGCCGAGGTTGGTCATCCTGTCCATACCTTATATTAAGAATTAAGCATTCCTGGCGAACAGTGAGCCAATAAATAAACAAACAACATTTTGGGAGATGCAGAAGAGACAGGGAAATAAAATGTATAGTAATGAAATATTCATAACCTTGCGTTTTATGGACCTCAAACACTGGTTCCATGATTTACGCTCTTTCTGTATGTAGTGGTATGGAATCTGCCGAACAATAATAAAGATAACGTTAGGCGGCTCCTGCCTCCACGTCATGGAGAGGGGAGGATTAATCAGCCTTGTGCCATCACTGTAAACTCGAGCAGATAGAAGTACATATAGGTGACTGCCTTCCCTGCACACTTTCTGCTTGGCCCACGGAAATGGAGACGAGAAATACAGTAATTATGAAAATGACGTGTGTCAGCACCCAGCTCCATACAAATACCCACATTATTCTCCCAGCTTGGGGTTGCTCAGGGGCGCTGGTATAGACCAGCTGCTCCCAAGAAAATGTGGCAGTGGAACTGCGTGTGCAACGTTACCTTTCAGAAAAGCTTGGCCCCCCGAACCCCTACACGGAAAATGCTGTGTTGTGAGCTTGGTGGCCTTCTTGCGTAGGAAAGAGAGCCCCGGGGCAGGTCTGGCTTTTTCCCTGGCCCTCTACTGCCATGGAGCTCGGGCTGGGAGAGGGAGTTGCAGACGAAAACCTGCAGAAGAAGAGCCACACCGTCTTGTTTGAGGCCGTCTCAAACATTCCTGCGATGTATCTGTGCCCCCGTTCAACAGCCAACCTCAAGCCTTTGGTGTTTATCTTGTCCCAGATTCCTCAGGCACGAGCAGTCAGCAGCCCGTCAGAGCTTACGCTGCTGAGCCCTCCTGGGCAGAGGGGCCGATGCTCTCGCACCTTCCCCACCTTCACCGGGGGCCTCAATGATGCGTGTGCTGGGGGCCGAGATCGCCCTTTGTGAGACGAAACTAATGGAACGGGCAGTGCCCCAT
The DNA here is from genome assembly GCF_027475565.1 of Acinonyx jubatus. Taxonomy (NCBI): domain Eukaryota; kingdom Metazoa; phylum Chordata; class Mammalia; order Carnivora; family Felidae; genus Acinonyx; species Acinonyx jubatus. The sequence continues at coordinate 83,831,896 of NC_069391.1, read as the reverse complement.
GACAACCACCGAGTTATCTCTGTGTTCCTCCCACGTCTTCCACACTTGCAAGTGCCCCACTGTCACAGGGACCCTGTCCCTTCCCCCCTTCTGCCTTTTAAGTAACCAAAATTAATTAGCCGTCCACTTGCCTCTAAAGTATGAACCCAGTACTCAGAATACCCCCGCTAACCCTCCTAAAGGGCAAGCAGGAATGATTTTCATTAACATTTTTAGCATTTATCTTTTGGTATTTACCTTGTCATGGTAAGTCACCAACCCTTGCATTTTCCTTCAGGAGACCACACTAGACTGGTGTTGCCCAACTTCCTTCAGGTAAAAGTAGGCTTTTGATGAAAATGACTCCGCCTGCTTTTAGTTCTTGGTAGGCTTAGGGGGCGTACCTGTTTCTGGCACAATAAGAAAATGTTTTGAGTGGATTAATGAACCATTACAGAGAGAGTCAGACGTTGTACCCATATCGGTAACAAATACCCACAACCAAGAGATTAAGCATAAATCTTTGGGAATAAATTGTTTTTCCCCTTTGGTCAATCTTTTATTTCTTCTTTTATTACTTTTTTAAGTTTATTTTTTTATTTGGAGTGGAAAGAAAGTACGGGAGGGGCAAAGAGGGAGGAAGGGAGAGAATCCCAAGCAGATTTCACGCTGTCAGCACAGAGCCTGACTTGGGGCTTGATGTCTCGAACTGTGAGATAGTGACCTGAGCTGAATTTCAGGGTCACCCAGGGGCCCCTTCTCTATTTCTTTGGCTCACGGCTGGGAGTATAGTGATGTGTATAGGGTGACAATAGTGGGTTCTCAGTAAATGTTCCAGAAGTCAGTCAATGAATTTCAAGGTCCTAGTGAATTTTTCTTGCTTCTACATGGGTTGAGGTCAGCTGTCATGCTGTTACAGAGAAATGAAGTCAAGTCAAGAATGGCTTCGTAGGAATACTGAACTAAAACATAGTATCTAATCGGATCTCCTGGAAGTATACTTTCTTTTTTTTTTTTTTAAATCATTCTGTGTCTTTCTTTTCTAATTTTTTTTGTTGTTGTTTTTATTTATTTTTGAGAGACTGAATGCGAGTGGGGAGGAGCAGAGAGAGAGGGAGACACAGAATCGAAAGCAGGCTCCAGGCTCTGGGCTGTCAGCACAGAGCCTGATGTGGGGCTCGAACCCACGAAGTGTGAGATCATGACCTGAGCTGAAGTTGGACACTTAACTGACTGAGCTACCCAGGCGCCCCTGTGTCTTTCTTCTCTAAATGCTGGAAGATTCTTTTACTTGGCATCTTCAAGCATATTTTCCTCTATCATCTACTGAGGAATGCAGAGAGAGCTGGGGAAACCAATGGCAATGGTACTTTTCAGAATTTTCTGAATTTGTGTTTATGTGTGTATTATGTGTAATACATATGTGTATATGCATGTATTATATGAAATATATGTGTGTGTGTGTGTGTGTATATATATATATGTAATACAAAAGAATACATCACACAAAAGAGTAAACAAAGCAACAAACTGTACTTCCATGAAGCTGTTGCCCGATTCAGAGCCTTTTAAAAGAAGAAAATCTTATAATATTCTGGACCAGATAATTCTAAAGCATCCTAAAGATATGGATAACATTCAAAGTTTAAAAATGATGAAGGGGAAATAAATCATTGAAGGTTTTGATAGAAACCATCAACTGCCTTGGGAAACAAATGAAATGAGTTACCTCATTACTTGCAAAAAACCAAAAAACCAAAAAAACGCACAACCAAAAAACCAAAACAAACACCATAAACACAGACTCTCCCCACAGAACAGATTCTATGGTGTTAGATGGATGTTTCCAAGTTAGATGGATGTTTCCAGCCACCCAGTCCTGCTGGCCTGTTCATTTTAGGGCCCCTACATTCCTTGAAAATATTCCCTAAAACAGTCTTCACATGGGATGCACTTTATTCCAGAAAGGTAGATCCTGGAATGAAGTTTTAAGGATAATAAGTTGCAAACTCTACCTTGTCCTTTTGTCTCCCCTCCTGCTGGCATCCTTATAAATGTCTCACTCTGTAACATTTTGGTCTAAGTTGGATAAAACATACCTTCCCAGGGTTCTCTATTTGCTAATAGAAAAAGAGCTGAATTGTCGCCACTGAACTCACTATGAAGTGCTTTGACTTCAGGTGAGCTCAGAATCAGCTTATCACTGCGGTGCTGTGATTTGGGTCATAATTAAAAGATTTTACTACAGAATGACTGTGCTGTTTGTACATTCCTTTCATGTCCTTGAGGAAGAACACCATCAATCACTTATTTGCCTTTTATATGATTTTTTAAAGGCAGCACAGTGCAAGAGAGAAAACCAAAGCCATAAAAGAGAGACCTCGTTTCAAATCCTGGCTCTGGCAATTAGGAGCTCTGTGAACTTGGGCAAATTCCTCAACATTGTTGAGTCTTAGTTCCTTCAACTACACAAGGGGCCATGACATCAGCCTTGTAGGGTTCCTCTGGGTTAAATGAAATACTACATGTAAAGCATCTGCTATTTTGTAGGCATTCATTTAATGCTGTATATCATCATTTTATCTTCTATTGCTTCCTTCTACATTTCGATTTCCTTCACTATTAACATCCCTCTGTGAAATGATGTGACCCCACCAGGCCCTAAATCATTCCTTGATGAGAAGTCAGGAGAATTAATGACAGCAGTGAGCTCATTTTCTTTTTCACTGGTGGAATGTTACAAGGATGCCCCATCCATGAAGCATTTTCCATTTTTTCCAAGGAAATCTCTCCATTTTAGCACTTTGCTCGTTTCCCTATTTGAGTCATAAGTAAATATTGTGTTACAATCTGTGGATGGGACGGTTCTTTCCAGCAGATCTGAAGCTTCCGGGTGGAGGCTCAGTTTTGTTTCTCCCATACACAAAACCATCTTGTTTGGAGTCCCCCAGATACTTATTGGCCTGGATAGAGAATGTGGTAAGTTACTCTCATGGATTTGGAAGAGTAAAGACACTTCATTCTCATACACCCCCTACTTCACGATCCACTTGGAGAATAAATCCAAAGATACCACCCTCAATATGCAACTGTGAGAAAACCTGGTCCCCATCCTCTGCTCACATCTGGAGGCACCTCAGGAAAATTCCCTGGGTTTGCCTACTTATACACCTCCTTAAGAATGTCAGAGGGGACATGCTTTGCGATTCCTTCCTTCCCACTCTGAGTACTACCTTTAGCACAACCGGAAAAACAGATGACGCCACGGTTCCCTGTCTACTTACAGGTTTTATAAGATTCATATGTGGCCTTTGAGAGGCGGGTGAAGAGAAGCCTACGCCATCACAAACTGCGGTGAAGACATGGAATGATCAGATTATGTTGTTTCAGAGACCTCTGTAAAGAGACCACGAGGTTGGGACAGCATGGCAGCACTCTGTTCATAGAGGAAGGGAACAACGCAGCGCTCGCTTTCGGTAAAAATGGCACGTCAGGCTCTCTTGCTATGGAGACTCCCCCGCCACCCTCCTTTCAGGTATAGGATCAAACTAAATAAACTTTGAACACTGTGAGAGCTTTGGGTGTGTGTGTGTGTGTGTGTGTGTGTGCACGTGCTCACTCACACCTTTAACCAACGAGCAAGGGTTACAGTAGCAGGGGTGCCAAGAGAAGGGGCTCTGGGGGCCCAGCCTGGTGTGAGTTGTATGCCTGTCACCTGCGAAGTGGGCGACCTGGGTGACCTTTCAAAGCTGTTCTACAGTTTCCTCATTTGTCGAGTAGGGACAATAGCAGAGCCCGCCTCACAGGGCTGTTGGGAGGATTGACTGTGTTATTACAGGCACGACATTTCGATAAATGTCCCAGCACATAGTAGGCAATCAACACGTTTAGCTGAGAAGCAGTAACAACCCCTCCCCCACACCCAAACCTCAATTGACTAGATATGCATCTTTGGGGGGCAGGCATTAAAATGCACGAGAGTTTGCTGGTCTTGGAACTCTCCTTCTAGGAGGAAGAAAGATATGTAAGGAAATAATTATGGTGGAGCAGGGTCTATATTCGCAAAGGAATATGGAGGTAACTCTACAGAAAGGAGAATAACTACGCCGGGCTTTGAGAGAGAGCAGATGGTGCTTTCTAGGCAGAGAAAGGGGTAGGGGACAAGAGTGGTTTCATGAAGAAAAAATGGCACGAGGGAGGCCCGGATGGATGAAGGGACGTGGTATTCTTCAGTGGCAGCTGTTCTGACGTGGCCTGTGTGGAGGCAGGGCGTCTAGGGCAGTGAAGAAGGAAGGAGCCCGGAAGTTTAGGCTGGGGATAGGTGGTAGACGGCAGAGCTCGCCTATGCCGCGCCAGAGATCATCGTTGACGGGCTTCCATAAAGGCTTCCAAGCCAAGGGATGGCAGGATCACATAATTAAGCCCTCATTTCTTATCGCGTTCATGTTCAACACTCAGGGAGAGATCATAATAACGAAGAATTATAACTAACCCAGACATGGTTAATTTGGAGTTAAATTCCCCTTGTACGACTGATAATTATCCTGTCCCCTTGAGCCAATCGCTTAGAGGCTCTGAAGCTCATTTTCATCAGGGTTGTTGGGAGGTTTGCATGAGATGATATATGTTGGTACTTGGTGAAATTTAAAGGAACAGGGAAACATGCCATACTATCAGTAAGTCTATTTTAAGTCCTTTTGGAAGGAAGAAAGCATAAATTCAGTGGAGTGTCATGGCCCCTCCTACCAGCCAGCCAACAGAGGGCTGTATCCTCCAGTGGCTGGTAGGGCCAATGCTAGACAGCCTCCAGCAGAAAGGAAATGGGGCCAGGCCAGGGAAGAAAGCTGAAGGACTCTTAAACTTAATGGTCTTGCTTTCTGGGGAGGTGAGATGTCTAACTTCTACTCCTTCATCTTTATTTAGAGACAACACCTACCACATAGGTGTTATTACCAGGACTGGGGATGATTTACGTACCAGGCAGTGTTGGGACAAATGCCAAGACGGCAGTCCTTAGGGTCACATGTGTAGTTTTGACTCCTAGCTTATCATTTCATTTCATTATTGTTTTCTTAAGATTGTTTTTTTTTTATTTTTAAGGAATCTCTAGACCCCATGTGGGGCTCGAACCCACAACCCCAAGATCAAGAGTCGCATGTTCCACCAACTGAGCCAGCCAGGAGCCCCCTGGTTTATTTTTTAATATTCTTCGACAGTTTAGCTAATCTAAGTCTCAACTTGCTCATCTGTAAAGTGGAGTAAATAATAATAACCTCTGTTTCGTTAGATCGTTGTCAGGATTAAACACAGTAAATTAAACACAGAAAAATGCGGAGCACAGTGCCTTGTTCATCATGAGCATCCAGTAAATTTGTCATCGTATTTACAAATTAAAAAAAACTGAGATTCAAATTGCTGGTAAATTATGTATCCTCGATCCCTAACTAGTACAGGATGCCCTTGGATCTTAAACTTAAAATATATGCAGTTTCAAAGCTCCTATTTTTTCACCTATATCACGTTGCCTCCCCTGATATGTCATAGACCCCAACACAAAAGCGCAGCCCTGGTATAAAAATGAGGAATTGAAAATGAGTAGAGATGATATTTCTAGATTGTCTGTCAAGTTGAGCAAAATGTGTAAAAGTAAACAAGCAATACTAAGACCTGAAGGTGAGTTGCATATTTTAAATTCTTCCTTTTTAATAATCTAAGCTGTTATTATCAGTGGATAAGAAAACACTAATTTAAAGAAAAAAAAAGTATATGATTTTTTTTTTTAATCCTGGTGCATTTTTACCTCTAATGCCATGTACATAGTATAAATAAGTAATGTAATCAAGTTTATCTTCAGAAGAAAAAGTTACTAATCTTACTGGAGAGTTGGAAATAAGTGGCACTCTTATTACATTTATTACAAGTCACTCAAATCAAACCACCCCAACCTGAAACCATGAGTCATTTGAATATTTTGAATCCCTTTGCTACTGTTCTTACCCTCCCACTCCCAGCTGCCTTTGGACTTGCAGTGGGGGCGCTGGAGACCCCCAGGGGGCTGGGCTCAGCATCCAGGGATCCAGAATGAATTGTACCAATCAGTTCAGTGGTGACAAACGGCTGACCCATCCTTCTGGATGACAGAAGGAAACTCACTGGGCTTGTGACACTACACAAATAGCGAAGTGCGTGTAAGAGAGGGGAGAGGAGACAGTCAGACGCCAGGCAGAGAGTGGACAGACAGACATTATAGGGAAGAGGAGAGAGGAAAGGGAGGCAATGGGGGTCCCTGAGGGACCCCTCCACCGGGTCCTGCTGCTGGAGGAGTTTCTGCCGGTCATGACCGGGTGCCTGTACAATGTGGCACAGAGACTCTGATGAGATACCCACACCCCTTAATCCCTAGATTCTGCACCTCCTTTTCCACACTGGGAATCTAGCATTGCTAAACTAGAGGAATGTGGAGGGGCCCTTTTAGCCCTGTGCCCAAGCACCTTGTCAACACTGCTTCTTCTGAATGTGGGCTAAGCTCTTCCCAAGAAGAGCTCTCTCTCCAGTACGTTCGGCATGTGTGTCGGCACTGACCCCCAGAACCAAACTGAAAACACCCTCCTTGAAGTCTACCCTAACACCCCCACATGGCCATCAGCCCTCCTTGGGGAGTCCTCTGAGGTACCCGTTCCCTGTCCCCCTGAGACTCCCCTCTGCTGCCCTCCCTGTGCTCCTTCCGCCCTCGGTTCTTTACTAAGTTCTTTACTGAAATTGCAAGCTCCTTGAGGGTAATTATTATGTGACGTGCTTCAAAATTTTTTTTTAATTTTATTTTTAGAGAGAGAGAGTGTGTGTGTGTGTACACAAGCTGGGGAGAGGGGGAGAGAGAGAGAATCTTGAGCAGGTTCCACACTCAGCACAGAGCCTGGCGTGAAGCTCAATCCTGCGTGATCATGAGCTGCGCTGAAATCGGGAGACGGATGCTCAACTGGCTGAGCCACCTAGGAGCCCCATGGTGACACACTTTGACCACACTCTCCATTGTTCTTGATCTGGAACTGGAACAGAGGAGGCATTCCAAAAATACTTATTCAATTGTATTATATTAAAATATATATGATGAATGAGTTATCATACTTTAATGATATTTTATCTGATTGCTGGTGATGTACCCCAAATCCATTCTCCTCCTTTAAGGAGAAATAGAACTTCTGAAATTTGGGGGTATGGCAGTGTATTCTGGCCTCACATCAGGAACTGTGAAGCGTGTGGTATAAATGATGTGGTCATTACCCCATGGAGCTTACAATTCTGGTAAAACACTCTGCTTGCTCATGGAACCAGAACCATAGAAGAAAGCTATAGGTGGGTCTTAGATCATTTGGGGTAGACAGGAAGTACGGAGGGAAGTGGAGAAGGGAGGGACCTTTATAAGCTGTGGAGCTAATGTTTCCCCAGCTGCAGCTAAGGGTGGTCATGTGACTGTGTTCTCGTCATTGAGTTCTAGACAGACTGATGTGTGGAATTTCCAAAGGCATCTCTTAAAGGGAGGTGACTCAACTGGATGCTGCTAGGGTTTTACTTTCCCCTTCCCTCTCTTCCAGTCACCAGGATTCCCGACAAGATGCCGGAGCCCCAGCAGCCAGCGTGGGGATGGAAGTTACGTGCTAAGAATGGTAAAGCAGAAAGATAGAAGAGGCCCTGAGTCTTTGTAGTGCTGGCCTACTAGCCCTGGACCGCTCATTTCTGGACGGCTTTCACATGAAAGAATAGAACTTTGTGGTTTTAAACCTCTTTTATTTGGGTTTTCTATTTTATGCAGTTGAACATAATCCTAGCTGAAACAGATACAAATTAATACTTACAAAAGAATTAGAGGCAAGTATCGTGTGAAATAAAGACAAATATTCACTCCGTTGAAAAAAAAAGGTATTTTCACTAATATCCAAGAAACAAGTGAACTATTATCATCAGATATATGGGGTGTTACTAATATAAAATATATCCCATTTATTCATTTCTCCCCTGTCATGACAATCCCTCAGTGTTGTGGGGCTTTACCTTGTCTTTCCATGCAAGGACGATTTTCCTGTAAATTAGAGCAAAAGGAGAAAAGCCTTGTAAATCAGCTCTCTCACTTAACTTGCCCATTGTCCTCTCTCGGCAGGAAACCTAGAGGTTGTAGAAGAAAATGGCTGGTGGAAATGCAGCAGGAAGAATAATGTGGTTTTGAAACGAGGTGAGAATAAGTGAAATTAATGTAACAGCAGACCTTCCTTTATTTATTTATTTTTTTCCTACTTCACAAACTTAAAACTGGGGAAATCATTGAGAGGAGTCTTTGTTTTAAGTGAGCGCAAGACAAGGACCTATCTTTCTAAGGGTCACATTAAATGAGGTGGAAAGAGAAGCAGACTCGGATGATAAATAAAACATCCCACCTGCTCTGTCTGTCTCACCTGATACAGCACATCAGGCCAACACAAGGAATCGTTCTGTAGTCCTAGGCTGCAGTACTTTGAGAGAAACGCCCAACTCTTTAAGTCTTTGGTAAGTTTAGAAAGGTGTTCGGAATATGGGCATCATATTCCGTTTCTCAAGTTCTGTGATTCCCACCCCCGCCCCCACCCGAGAAGGGCCACCGTTAATGAACCAAATGGAATCTTTTATGGTGAGACAAATTCTGAAGCTTCAACCAGTATGATTCAGAAAGCAAACAGTCCTGTTTTGCAATAAAACAAAATAGCGCGGACCCAAGGTGGACCTTATGGTGAGCACCCAGGATACAGATACAACAGTATGTCAGCAACATGAAGAAATGACTGCAGAAAAATCTGGAGGATTCACTTCCTGGATGCTCCCCTCACGTGGCTGGCTAATCAGTGCTGGCCATTGTCTGGAAGTTCAAATGGACCGGGGGCTGGGAGCTTTGGTTTCTCTCCATGAGGGACTCTCCATAGGCTGCTTTAGAGCATAAGGGCTGGGTTCCAAGAGCTGGTGTGCCAAGAAGGCTCTACATTTACCATACTCTATATTCAAAACATTCCCAAAGACTCACCCAGACTCAAGAGACGGGGGCACAGGCCGCCACCATTCCGTGAGAGAAATGTCAAGGTCACACCGTACGAACAGATAGGATGGGAGACTCTGTAGTCGCCATCTTGGGGAAATAACAGACTGCCATAATAGCAAAAGCAAGTTCACAGTAAGTAAAGCAGGGGTTTTTCAGTCACTTAATCAGCTTGCAAGCTCATTTACCATGTATTAGCTCTTACAACATCTGGGAAGAGCCCAGAAGGAGATGAACTCCCACACCCACCGCCCATTAGCATCCTGAGCTATCCAGGAGTCACCGGGTTCACAAAACTATGAAATTTGAGGAGTCACAGACCAATTTCCAGACATGACCACTTTCAGCGCCCCAGAGTCATCGTGCTTGCACGAAGCGTGAGGTGGTTTTGAGGGAAACTGTTCCCTTCTGTATGCTACCCACTGAGAAGAGGGGTAGTTCCAAACCCAGGTTTCCATGGCAGTGGGCTTCTGTCTTACCGCTTCCTGTCATGGCTACCCTAGGGCCTGGGGAGGCAGGCAATGATGCTGGGACAGCCCCCGTCTCTCCTGCTGCCAGGGAGACGTGTGTTATTACTATAGTCAAGAACAGTAACCCCAGTTCTCTAGCCTGTGGATACGAATGGGGCCACATTAACAGTAATAAATCACAATTGCATTGGCTGATACCCTGCCCTGGCAGCTAATCTCGGTGAGCATTTGGAGAGTACACGGGGGCCGTGTCAGGTGTGTTTACCTGTCTCCAGGCTCTTGGGGTTGATGTTTCCTGCCTGCAAAGTCACTCAAAGGTGGGCATCTCCTTCCTCTCTGTTACTGCTGCCAGTGTTACCTGCCATGTGTATTACGGGCCACAGCAGAACCGGGGTCCCAGCAGTCCTCACGGAGCTAAGCAGGCTGTTTAGGGCGCAGAGAGAGACGGCGTCCTGCCCTACACCCAGCCCTCCCCAGCCCCTGCCCCCCCCCCCCCCCGCTGGCTCTGAGCCTCACTCTGTTATCTAGGTACTGGAGGAACATTGCTTGGGCACTTGCACCTCGTAGAGCCCCTTATGACAAGAGTGTCCCCAACCTCTGTAAACCAGCTCTCTCCACAGGGCTCAGATGAGATTCCAGGAAAGCCAACTTCTCAAAAATAGATGCCAGTAGGCTGCCTGACCCACCAGGTCACTGGACCTTTCCAGACATGCCTGATTCCCAGCTGAGAACACAAATTAGGCTCAAACCTGAATCCCTGCTACATCACTCAATGTACACAGCACACCGCAGTGCTTTCTCCTGAACTGACTCTGTGGGGGGGGGGGGGGGGGGGCGCAGATATATTGTTATGGTTCCCATTTTTCATAGGAAGAAATTAATTCTTAGTGGGGATAAGCAAGGAGCCTGAAGCGAAATAATAATTAAGATTCGGATTGAACATCTGAATGGAGGTCTTTGAACAGCAAATCTGGAACTCTCCTTGGAGTCACTTCTTAACGGCAGGTCACTAAGCTTGGCCTGGATGCTCTAGGCAGTAAGATGCGTTTTCCTGTCTGTGCTCACAGCACGTTGGTCCGTTGTCACATTTATCGCATTTTATGGCACTGCTTTAAATGTCATTCTTCCCCACTAAATGCCTCTCACGCCAGCAGAGTGCCTGGCACAGAGAAGGCACTTGATAAACATTTATTGGTGGAATGAATATGACTCTCTTAATGTTTCTCAAGTGGAGGTGCACCCTCCCACCCCAGAGAGTGTTTGGAAGTAGGGGGGTATTTGTGGTTGTCACAATACTGGGTGGTGATGCTCCTGGCCTTTAGTGAGCAGAGCCAGGAATATGGAATGTCTTACAATCTGTCAGAAAGTTCTGGAAGGGCTCTACCCCACATGCCAATCTCTCCTCCGTTGAGAGTAATTGCAAGGTAGCTGAGATGCAAAGAAGTTCCTTTTTCTTTTAATTTTTAATGTTTATTTTTGAGAGAGATAAAGAGAGAGAGAGAGAGAGAGAGAGAGTGCGCGCACAAGTGGGGGAAGGGCAGAGAGAGAGGGAGACACAGAATCCAAAGCAGAACAGAGCCCGACAAGGGGCTTGAACTCATGAACCGCGAGATCATGACCAGAGCCCAAGTCAGACGCTTAACCTACTGAGCCCCCCAGGCGCCCCATGGAAGCTTCGAGCTTAGCCTAGGAACACCTTGGTTACCTGTGACCCTGCTATTCGAGCTTTGGAGCTGAAATGGGGGCTATGCTATATATCCAGCTCATGCTATGATTTAATGAGATGATATATGCAAAGTGCCTAAAGAGTCCTGGGCCGGAAGCAGGCAGACAAGTGGTTTGGCTCCTATCCAGCCGTCTTTGGGTAACAAGAATGCTTACTTGTCAATGGATCAGTCTGGTCTGTGGTGTAACTCAACAGAAAGGGATTTTGCACACAGGCGTGTCCCAAATCTGCCCTTGTGAAATGCAGAAAGTATTATGGGAGGCACAGTGCCGGATTGTGATGGGGACCCAGCAACATGAATATGTAAAGTTTCAAAAGATCAGTGCCTGGCACTCCACGGTCTCTCGATAAACAGTTCACACAATGAAAGGACAGCAGAGATCCAAGAAAAGCAGCATTCTCGCTGAGGCATTAAGGCAGCTGATCAAATGATACTCTCTCTTCTCAACAAAATCAAGCGAGATTTCTTCAGCAAATTTCCCCTCATACTCTAGTTGCTGCAAATTAAACAGATTTCCCGAAGAGGACACACTTCTGGCCTCACTCTGCGTTCCCACTGCTGCTGGGTAAGGGACGCTCGGGGCAAAAACATATATGATTCACCTGCTTTCCTCAGTCCCTTCGTACCCTTCCAATTCCCACTGGCGAGTGTGCTTACTTTCCACCTGTTTCTTATTAGCGAACATATGCCAGAGCAACATTAAAAAAAAAGTTGATAAAAATAGAAACATCAGAATCCTCACCTATCCCGACTCTTTAAAAATTGCCTGCCAGTGCCTTTCTGTAAGAATGTTTTTGTAGAGGTGCTATCATGATGCACATAGTATTTTGATATTTTGATTTCTACCACATCCAGTTTGTATTGTATATTTTCCACATTTATATGTAGGCTGCGTAATTACGATGCCTGATGGCAGCAAAGTTTCTCATTGCTCTCATACGCCGCCCCATCTTGTGGGATACGGGGGTTGTCCTCGCAAGGTAGTGCTGCAGTAAACACTTTCCTATTTAGTGTGCTAAGATGTTTCACAGAATTAATTCCTAGTACTTTAGATACAGAATCAAAAACAGTGTGAACATTATAATTCTTGCTCTGCATTTTCTTATTACTTTCCATAAAGGCTGTACCAATTTACAACGCCTTTAGAAGTATTTAAGGATCTAATTTTGCTAAAGCCTTGGACTGGATCATTTTTTTTAAAGTTTACTTATTTATTTTGAGAGAGAGAGAGGGAGAGAGAAAGCACAAGCTGGGGATGGGCAGAGAGAGAGAGAGGGAGAATCCCAAGCAGGCTCTACACTGTCAGTGCACAGCACGACTTGGGGCTCGATCTCATGAACCGTGAGATCTTAACCTAAGCCGAAACCAAGAGTTGGATGCTGAACCGACTGAGCCACCCAGGCGCCCCTCATTTTTTTTTAATTTAGCAGGTGTAAAATGATAGAAATGAAAGTTAATTTGCGTTTATTTATTATCCAGCACGATTATTTTCCATATATTTTTTTTCTTTCTGTTTTATTTTTTTGTGCATATTCACATAGTCAATCTTCTCCCCAAGCACAGCCAAGTGAAAAAACGAGCATGAGATTAGTTGTGGGAACTCTAACAGCATAGGTTTCTAATGTAACTTCTTTCTGTCCAGCATACTTCTTTCTCTCTAAAGAGGGTTATCTGATCTTACCTTCATCTAGCTCTAAATTTAAATTTTATAATGTTTATTTATTTTTGAGAGAGAGAGAGCAGGAGAGGGACAGAGAAAGAGGTAACACAGAATCCAAAGCAGGCTCCAGGCTCCAAGCTGTCAGCACAGAGCCCAACGTGGGGCTTGAACCCAGGAACCATGAGATTATGACCTGAGCCGAAGTGGGATGCTTAACCAACTGATCCACCCTGGTGCCCCTGTCTAGCTCTAAATTTAAATGGTTCTAAGTACTCTCCGTGAAGCATATGAAACTCTACGATGTATAGCATCATACAGTATTAGATCTGTAATTAGCACAGGTAAATATCTGGAATTTAACATGGGAGTGTCTAGAAATCCCAATGGATTCTAATGATTTTCATGATTTCTGAGCAACAGGTGAGGATAAATAGGTAAAATTCTTCATTTATTCATTTACTCATTTCTTCAATGGATATTTAGAGAGGGCCTAGAATATACCGGACTCCATAATAGATGCTTGGCCTATAAAAATGAAGAAGATACAGTCCTCAGGGTCCTATAGTCAAGTGGAAGAGAGAGATGAGCAGAGTAACTATATGGTAAAGGCTGCAGTGGGCAGAATGGGAAGAGGGCTCTTATTTATTTATTTATTTAATTTTTTTTTTTTAAGTATGCTCTAGGCCCAGTGTGGGGCTTGAACTCATGACCATGAGATTAAGAGTCATGTGCTCCACCAACCAAGCTGGCCAGGTGCCCCATGGAGTGCATATTTTGGAAGTCTTTGGAGAGGAGGACACATTTGAGCCCAGACTTGAAAGATGAGTAAGATTTTGCCAAAAGGAGAATGGAGGAGTAGAGGCAGAGAGGAAATGCTAGGCATGGAGGGAACAGCATGGAACGGGCATGGAACTCAGAAACAACAGCTTAACAATGGTGAGAAGTTAAGCTTCTGGAATGGACGGTGTATTGGGCAGAAACAGAGATGGACAGATAAACTGGGGTTGGATTTTATGCCAAGCCAAGGAGTCTGTTCTTTACCTTCTGGGAAGCTTGGGTCCAGAAGGGAGTCAGGGGAAGTTTACAAACAAGGGGGGTGACCTAACCGGAGTTATTCTTTTTTTTGCTTTTCTTTCTTTTTTTTTTTTTTTAACTATTTATTATTTTTGAGAGAGAGAGCAAGCAAGCACACTTGCTTGCAAGTGAGGGAAGGGCAGGGAGAGAGGCACAGAGGATCTCAAGTGGGTTCCCTGCTGACAGCAGAGAGTCTGACGTGGGGCTCGAACTCGAACCATGAGATCGTGACCTGAGCCAAAGTTTGACACTTAACGGACTGAACCACCCAGGCGCCCCAGCCGGAGCTACTCTTTGAAAAAAATGTTTTAAGATTCTTTCTACAAAGTTCCCACGTACTATTACTCAGCTCAAAGCTAGAGCCGACAGTGTGAACTTGGGGGTTCTGTGTTTGAGGCCTTAACCATTTTGCATTTGCTCCATTGTCGAGCTCTCCCTCTATTTGCCTCTGACTATCTGGTGTCTGAAAAGGTGGGAAACCTAGCAGATACTTATTTTGAAACAGTGTGTTAGATTCATTTTCAAATAATATGCACAGTGTTTCCCTCCAAACTCCAACATCTTTTCAGGGACATCGTGGATCTTGTCGCGGAGGGAAAGAAGACATGTTGGAACTGTGGACGTCTCCTATGGCTTCTGCTCAGACACAGCACACATGGCTCCCACTCATATTTTATCAGTCAAGGCAAGTCACACGTATGCATTCCAAGTTCACTATGCTTCCTCCTGAGGGAAGGTACTGGAAGTCACATGGACAAGCAGCCTGAACAGAGAGAGACTGTGTGTTTATGTAATACGTACAACGGTGTCTGTATCTAGATAGAGAGCTCAATGATGAAGAAAGGTCTTAACTAGGTTTGGAGCACTGAAATCAGGGTGAGCCATTGTCCACTTCCTCTTGGCTCTGTTCCCTCAACTTGCCAGCCCTGCTCTGTATTTCAGGGTTCTGATCCTTGCAAAATGTGTTTCTGAGGCTTCCTTGAGTTTGTGTAGGTTTGTTCAAGGGTAGGCTCTGGCAGGAGACTGGAGGATGTGAGGAGGGGAGAAGCCAGGATATTTGCCTCCACCTGTCTCTGGGTTTCTGGTAGCATCTTTGGGCACGGCTGCGCCCCGTAGCTCCAGCAACCTCCCCAGTGGTCCTAGCTGCCTGTGAGTGGCGTCCACCTGCCAGCTCCCCTCCTTGTCCTGCCCCAGGGATGAGTGGTTTCTTACAGTTCCTAATTTCTACTTGCCTCATCTGTTTGCTCCTTTGACTCTTTAAATGCCTTTGTAAACAGTTCCTTATATTAAATCCCCTCCACCGAATGACCTGGTGTGGGTTCTGTTTGCCTGGTCGAACCCTGCATAATTCAGACTCCATTCTGTTCTACAAATTAGTTACCCTTCTCAGACCAGTCTAGTGGCTGGAAGCTTAAGTCATCTTTACTCCCAAGGTAAATTTAATAGAGTTGGCTGTGGATACTTTAGAAAATGTGGTTAAGCTCTTTTAAACCTCATATCCCAAGACTAGGCCCCGAGATTTTTGTTCTAGGCCCAACAGAAATAGCAGTGTGGCACAAATGGATATTTTAAATATTTACCAAATAAATATTTAAAAATATTTACAAGTTCTCATCTCTTTAAAAAACATAGCAGAGCAGAAACAAGGCAGGTAGGATTTATGTGAGAGCAAACAAACAAATGATTGGCCCAGGTTTTATCCCTCCAAAAAGAAGATAAACTTTGCATGTGTGTGTGTGTGTGTGTGTGTGTGTGTGTGTGTGTATGATTAAGGTATATATCTTCATGTAGATATTGGCATTTACCCTGCAAATATATATACGTGCATACATATGGCATATATATATTCACATATATATGATACAACTATTTTTAAAATTTTTTAATGTTTATTTATTCTTGAGAGACAGAGAGAGACAGAGCACAAGCAGGGGAGGGGCAGAGAGAGAGAGACACAGAATCCGAAGCAGGCTCCAGGCTCCGAGCAGTGAGCGCAGAGCCCAACACGGGGCTCGAACTCACGAACCACGAGATCATGCCCTGAGCCGGTCAGATGCTCAACCGACTGAGCCACCCAGGCTCCCCATAATGCAACAATTTTTGAAGGACTATGGTTATGAGGAGCCTTTAAGGAGTTTATTTAAAGATACTTAGAATGTAATGATCACAGCCAAAGAGGATTCATTTAAAAGCTCTCATGTTTTGTATCGAATTTCTATTGATGTCTTTGATACAGTAATGCAAACGAATTTCAAATTTGGAAGGGAGGAGACAGAGACACTGAAGAAAAAAGATTTGATGGCATCCAGACAGATTTTTTTCACCAATATGTGGTGAGTAAATGGACAAATGAGAACCCTGGAGACGTGATGCTTCCCCTGAATTAACAAGGGGACTTGGCTTCAAGATCTACAAGGGAGAGGAGCACAAAGAGTTGGTTTCTAGGGAACACTTTGCTCATCCTGCCTCGGTCTGCTCCCGGTCTAAAACACCAGCCGGCTCAGCTGCTACTGGGGGGGCGGGGGGGTGGGTACTGGTGGTGGGAGCGTTGCTCAGGGTTTTGCAATGGTCCAAAGGGCCCCCGAGGAGCTTCTTTCTGGGGACTGTCATCACCGGGCAGGCCAGGGCACCCCACACAGGAGCTGGCAGTCATTAGGGTTTTCTGAGTCCAAATGATGGCAGGTTCTCTGATGGAGATTCACTAAGGAGAAGTGTGGTGGCACTGAATCCATGATGTGTCTTTGTGTGGCCTTCAGAGAGAGACTGACCTGAATTTGGATCCCGGCTCAGCCACTTACTGGCTACATGAACTCGACTATGTTATGCAGTGTTTTGAACCACTATGTCTGCCCTCATAAAAATGGGCAGGAATATATATATACATATATATACACACACACACATACGCATACATGTGTTTATACAGATACATGTGTATGTGTACATATATGTGTATATACATATGCGCGCACACATGTATGCATATGTGCATATGTATATACACAAATATGTATGCATGATACATACATACATACATGTGTGTATATACATATACACATACATATGTGTGTATATATATATGGCTCATAAAAAGCACTCAGTGATGCGCCATTTTTATTGATAATAATAGCTATTATCCATATTGTCATATTTGTAAGATGCTCACAGCCACTTTATAATACATCCATGTATTATGCCCCCGATTTTCTAGGATGCTACAGGGACACTTCAAATACTATACAGACTAAGAATCTGAAACCCAAAGAAGATAGGCAAAGTCGACAGGAGTAAAGTCCAGAACCATTACCTGTCCTTTGATCCCCATTCCATGGTCCTTTCTACTTAACCAGGAAGGTCAACACACATTCCTCACCCACCCCTTTTACAGCGACTTTCCCCACAGTGGTGGCAGCAGTCATCGAGAAGGGTCACATGGATGACAGATCTCTTTCCTTTCTTTCATTTACTCCCTGCCTCTTTCCATCTCTTGCTTTCACACCAGAGGCTTAATTCTTTTCTCTCCTGAATCTCATTCTCCTCCCACCTTCCTTCGAGTGCTCTGGCATTCTGTGCCCACTGGTTAGTTTATTTTTTAGTTCACTCAACAAACATTGATGACCTCTTCCGAGGTGTCAGATTCTGGAGAACAAATGTTTTTGATAAGCCCCAGGGGCTCACAACCTCTGCAGGGGACAAATCTGCAAACAGGAATTATAGTGCCCGTGCTCACGAGGGGGAACAGAAGACCACGGAACCCTCCGAATCTCCCTCCCGCAGCGGGCAGGATAGCTGGCTGGCTCTGGAGTCGTATGCCTGGGACGTGAATCTCCGCTCCCTCTGTCAGTGCCCTTGGGGGCACTGTAAAGACTCAAAAGCAGAATTATATATTCCTCCTTTGTAAAATAGGAGCCCTAGTAGTACCTGCTGCAGAGGGGATGTGGGGCTTCACTGAGAAAACTTTTAAAAATTAAATACTTAAAAATGCCCCCAAGTTGTTATGTCCCTTTAAATAACAGAGCTGGTCAGAGTAAGAGCAGGAATCCATCTGAGAGCACATGGAATCCGATCAAAGTGATTTCCTATGTCCTTAAGAGGGAGAGTAAACAGAGATTACTCATTACTGAATAACTGGGATTGAGATCCTTGACGAAGCAGCATCCGGATCCCTCCTCTTTCTGCAGCCAAAGCAGAAGTCTCATGGTGCTGGCTCCAAACCTGAATGGTTACCACCATCAGGAGAGACTGGAGAGCTTCCCCTGAGGGAGGTTGCTGATCGACTTTCTACGGAGGGTGGCCTGCCGGAGCGGATGGGCAAAGCCCGTGCAAATCCTGCATTTTGCAACCTGTGTGGTCCAGCCGTGGGCTGAACAAAGAGCGGCGAATGTGGTGTGAGGGCTTTGAACAGAGCTGGGACGACTGCATGCTTCTGTGTGCGGGGAAAATGGTTTGCTCGGTGCATACCCGATTCCTTTCCAGCATCAGTTCCTCCTAAGGAGCATGGGTCTGAAGCCAGGAGCAGATCTCCCCATGTGCTGGCTCTGTTTCCTGCACGTGGAACTAATCACTTTCCATTCAGCTCCCAGCTAATGGAGAAGTTTCCTGAAGCAAACGCACAATGCACATTGGGAAAAACCAGAGCCCCCCCCCTCCAAAAGCAAACAAACAAACAAACAAACAAACAAAACAAATATGGTAGCCAGAACAAAACACAAATGTCCTCTGCCCTGCCCTAGGGTTCGGAAAAGTGAACTTTCTGGAAAAGGGACACTGAATTAATTCTTCAACAGGCAGCACACTTGTGGGTTTTAGTTAAGGGGAATCTAAGCTATGTTAATCTGTGTGTCTTACGGTCCTTTGTGTGGGCGTGTATGTGTGTGCACGCTTCTGTGTGCTTACATGCCCTCCTGGGTGTGTGTGCTCGTGTGCTCACACATGTGAGGTGTGCCTGTGTGTGTGTGTGTGTGTGTGTGCTCACGGGGATGGTTTTAAGGGGACTGCTGCAGCTCAAACAGGGTGGGAACTCATTTTCATTTGGAATCAAATGCATTCAGAGCTGGATAAAATGAAAAACTTTATTCAGCATTTTCTGCAAGAAGCCATCCAAGGTCCCCTTTCTCCGAATCTAGGACCACAAGTGCCACTGAGGTCACACAGGCTGTGCACATGCACACACATATGTAATTTTTAATATCCCCCACATGACCAGAATGGATTTGTGCTATTCAGTGGGAAGCCACAACATTTATTACATCTCTCTCTCTCTCAAATAAACCTCAAAGCGAGCATTTCATCTTTCCTCATGTAATCATCATAAGGTAGAAAATGAAATTTCCCAAACCTAAAAGCATGTTGCTAAGAGCTCCTGGGCACTGGTCACTTCTTACTTTGATGTGTTCATGGGGGGGGGGGTGGGGGAATGACAAAATAAAAAAAGAGAGAGAGGAAAGAAAAGAGAAGGAAGGATGCATTGCACCTTCCTTGAGATTTTCAGAAAGCTTTTTTTTTTTTTTAACTCTTTATGTAGTGACAAGGTGGGGCTGATTACAACAAGACAAGGAAAGTCTTGGTGCCAGACCACTTCAGAAATGAAGCATTCCAGAAAGGCATGTAAGAACTCCTGTCAGGAACAGGAATGATTTCGCAGACCCGCTTGCATATTAATGAACTACACGTAACCTCAGTTTAGTGGTGCAGATGCACCATTTCAGGAGCCGTGCCAGAATTCGGCGACAAATGCCAGCTCCAGGGGAAATACATTTCATGATGGAATTAGGAGATCAGCCATCTGAGACGTCCGCAGAAATCGCCCGCCTCCCCCCACCTTGGCATGCAAGGGGGTTTCTGGGGAGCAGGGCACTTGGTGGCATGGTGAGTGTGGGGCGCACGAGGCTGGTCATCCGAACCTGCTTCCAACTCTTCTAACACCGTGCATTTCCTCAAGCCACAAATGCCCCCACCTGAAAGGTCGAGCTCAGGTGAACTGATTGTTTTTGCTGCCTATTTTTCTGGTGTGGTTTAAAAAACAAAAACGGTTGAAACACATACTCCTCCTTGCTTTAGAAGCAAAACATCTCTTTATGCCTCCTCCCCGCGCCTCTGCGACTGCCTGCCAGGTGTTTCTCCTTCTCAACGTCTTGCAGCCTGTGGTTGTGTTTTCAGGCAGAAGACAAGCTTTCCCGATTCCCTTCCCTTCCAGGGCTCCTCCAGCATTTGCCTGTTTCTCGCCCCTTGCTCTCCTCATTCCCCTTTGCCCCGTATGCACAGTGCCACTGTCGCGGTCGTCTGTGCTCCCCATCTGTTTCTGAAATTCCTATGATACAGAAATCACATGACAGTTTGAGGTGCAGCCGTTTCAATATTGCTAGGTTTCGCTTGGCAGGATTTGGAAGTGATGGCTGTGGGGTTCTGCCTTACAAAGCTGACCAGCTAGCTCCACATGGTGCGATTGGTAGTGAGCCCTCCAGAAAGACCTTCAAAAGTGGCTGCCGACCGCGTCTGATGTTTTTGTGAGGTTGAAAATGGAGAATAAAGCTTACACCGTCCGCTGAGACGCAGGCCAGACTGCGGCCAGGAGGGAGAGAAAAGATGGACAGAGCAATGCTCTCTGCTGTCACGTGAGAACACAGCACGCACCGGATTTGACTCGCTTGCTCGCCGTCAGCTACGGCCGCAAGAATGCTGCACAGCAAATCTCTCAGATCCAGCGGCTTAATGCGACGACGGCTCATTCTTGCTCACAGGCCCAGGTCCAGCAGGGCGCTGACGGACATAGGCTGGGTGCCCTCACTGGGCTCGCAGATTAAGCCCCGGTCTGCTCCCCACGTCTGTCGTCCTCTTGCGTCGGTGGGCTGCCTGGTTTCTGTCTGTATGGTGATGGCATGAGCAGAAGAGGGTAGATCCAACTGCGCTTCCGTCATTGAGGCTAACATTCCACTGGCCCACCCAAGTCATGTGACCACACTCAGCGTCGAGGGGCAGGGAAGGGTGAGCCTCCTGCTTAAGTGCAAGTTTAACCCGGGGAGGGGTGGGGGAGACAGTGAAGGGAATAAGGAAATAATATTCTGAAATCTTTCATATTTGCTGTGGGTGCCCCATTCCTTCTTGTGATCGTTTGATTTTCATCCGGTACCTAAGTCCTCAGCAGTTAAACCTGCTGGGGAAAAGGATGCTCCCTCCCCGCCAGCAGGTTCTAGAGACTGGGTATGCTGATCAGGCTTCTGTTACCCGCAGAATCCTGTCCCCTGGCCACAGGTGCCGGTTTACAAATAAACATGGGATCCAGGTTGGACCACTGAGAATGAAAGAGGCAGTTGCTCTGAACTCCTGGAGGATGAGATTCCTTCTTATGCTGCAAGAAGTGCTAGAAGATACACATGAAGCAGCGTCTGTGGACCCGTGCCTTTTGCAACTGTTCAAGTGTGACGGGGACGCCGGCACCCAGAGGACCTATGTTCGAGAACTACCCCCTGATCAAGCCTAACCTGAAGCTCACCCTATTTCAGAAATCTCTAGTTAACTCAGCTATTACATTACCTTCTTCTTTTTTTTAATGTTTATTTATTTTTGAGAGAGAGAGAGAGAGAGAGAGAGAGAGAGCATGAGTGGGGGAGGAGCAGAGAGAGAGAAGGAGACACAGAATCCAAAGCAGGCTCCAGGCTCCAGGCGAGATCATGACCCCAGCTGAACTCAGACGCTCAACCAACTGAGCCACCCAGGTGCCCCTAAATTACTTTATTGAGTTTTCAAATTCCTTACAACACTATATTCACGAATTCACTCTCTGTGTGACTTTGGGATATTGGGGTGTGTGTGTGTGTGTGTGTGTGTGTGTGTGTGTGTGTGTAGTGGGAGGTTTAATTCTTTGGGCCTCAGATTCCTAATCCACGGTATGGGAACGATATTGCAATAATGTGATCATGTATGTCAAGGCTCTAGTGCAGGGTGGGCACGACCATCCGGCACGTGTCTGCAGGTTGCTCACCAGATGAGGAAGGGACAGGGGACTGAAGACGCAGCCCATTCACCAGGCCTCGTGCCTATGGAGCCGCCTCCAGCAAGAGAGAACGTCTGCTTCTAAGTTTCTCCAAACCCACGGGCTAGCTGAGGCCCTGACAGATGCCCAACAAACATTAGTTCCTTCTTTTCCTCTTCAGTAGTCAGTACTTCTTTTGATAGTTAAAACAGCTATCATTTGGGTTCAGCAATATTGCAATATTGCAATCTTAGCAATATTGCTGATTTTTTCTCTTTCTTGAAAAGCAACTTCCTCCCCTCGGTGGTGGTCATTTCTTTCCCCCCCTTCCTTTCCTGAAGCTCATTTCCTTTCCCTCTCTCTTCTTTGTGTTCTCTTTCTCATGCTCTGCCTCTGGACTCCTCCTGCCCCCTTTCTTCTCCCTCCTGTGCCTCTCTCTCACTCTGAGAAAGGACCCCCCAGGACTCATTCTTTCCAGCCTCTGGGTCTCTCCATCTAAGAGCTGATGCAAAATCTCTAAGAGCAGTGTCTGGAGATAGATGTTACATGAACACCGATCCTGGTCCTAGAGTTCTGGACATCCGAGGCTCTCCGGGCCTCACTCTTCCTTCCCCTCTACAGAACTGGTCTAACTCATTCACCTGCAGGCCTGTAGTGGAGGGCTGAACAGAATAACGTATGTCAGGTGTCGGAGACTGTCTTCACCTTCTGTCCCGTAATGAGCCTTTACCTAATTGTGTGAGTAGCCAAAACCTCCCTTGTCTAACCATGGACGGGGAACACAGAGGTGAACTCTTTAGTTCATGGCTACTGAGAGAATTCTGGGAATGCTTCCTGCATGCCCTCAGGCAGATGGTTGGCCCACATATATTTCAACAACACAAATTAATGTAAACCATATTCATGCATGTATTAATTAATGCTAATGTATTCACAAGAGATTCAGATAATGGGCAGTCCGTTCTGACACCTCCCTCCTAATTCATTCACCCTAAAGAGACTGAATCTTGCTTAATTTTTACGCTCAAACAAATGGACCTATTGTGATTTGGGGGCTCCCTTTCTTCCACACTCCCTATGGCCACCTGCCGGCTATCTAAGATCTCCTCCAACTGGTGAAAAAGACATCCGTGTTGTAATTAGAAGAGGAGGGGGAGAGGGTGTCTGTGCAAATACTAGGGTAATAGTAGTACCTGAGTATGAATAGATTTGTGTCTCAGAGAAATCAGATAAAAAAAGGCAGAAGAGTAAAGTGGTAGTACTTGACGAGGGTGCTGACAGTGGAGAAGGAGTCACTTGGGGTTGGAGGAGGGACCAGAGAGGGAAGGAAGCCAGGGTGAAAGAGGCCACCATCGTGAAGGTGCTGGAAACACTGTCCAGAGTCTCATGTTTGTATCTGGAGACAGAAGCTGTGTTTTCAGGAATTCCTTTTTTTTTCTTTTTTGTTTTTTTGTGGAGTAGCAGCACTGTGACACAATTTAGGCAAGGTTGAATTTGAAGGTTGTTTTGTGACTGCTGTTTTTTGTTTCTTTTTAAACTGAGTTCCTTCAATAGATGAGCATTTTCCCCAGGGCATTGTTTAATGGTGGAGCTTGAATATAAGGTGAAGAGACTAAGAAGGTCTCTGCCTTCAAGAAGCTTATAATCTGGTGCCTGGGTGGGTCAGTGGGTTAAGTGTTCAACTCTTGATTTTGGCTCAGGTCATGACCTCACTGTCATGAGATCAAGCCCTGTGTTGAGCTCTACACTGGCTGTGGAGCCTGCTTAAGGTCCTCTCTCTCTCTCTCTCTCTCTCTCTCTCCCTCTCTCAAGAAAAAAAAAAGCTTATAATCAAATTTGGACACATATGGAATGAGATAAGACAAGTCTCAAACACAGACCTATCTAGCATCCTGCTCCACCTGGTCCCCTCTCCTCACTTCTTGAATCTGGAGGATCTGACACTCTGTCTTCTTCTGTTGCTATTTCTGCGTTCAAACAGGAAGGTTTTCCCTTAAACAAAACAACGTATCATAACCCATGCATGAGAGACAAATCATTAATTCAAGGGATGGAGAAGAATGTAGACCAGATCTGCAATGAATACCAAAGGGATGAGTCCATGAGAAAAGCAAAATAAGCTCTTATATTTTCCTGTGCTGGACAGTTTTCGAAGCCCTTTCATTCAGATGCACAATTCATGACCGTCCTGCGAGGGCCTCAAGGTGAGTAGAGTCCAGGTTTATGTTCAGATGGGTTTCTGCTTCTGAAAATAAGGAGTTTGGAAGAAATGGCTGTTGTTCCATTAGCACCTCCAAGAGGGCCCCCAAAGTTCATGCCCTGGGTGGTATTCATCTTCCCCCACCCCCATCATGACAACGGACCAGATCTAGTGACTCTTACTGATTAGAATATGGCAGAAAGCGATGGGATGTCACTTCGGAGATTAGGTTATAAAGACTGGTATCTGTCTTAAGGATTCTCTCTTGCTCTCTCTCCTTGGATATTCTCATTCTGGAGAAAGAAAGTTGGTCTTTTGGTGAAGAATGGATATCTCCAGTCAACAGCCAGTTGAGGATCTGAGGGTGGCCAATAGCCACATTAGAGAGTCTGGAGGCAGATCTTCCCTGCGTCCAGCCAGAGACTGACTTCAGCCCTGCTCTCACAGTGACCCCGTCTTGTGTGCGACTCCTAGCCAGGGGCACTCAGCTAAGCTGCTCCAGGATTCTGAACCCACAGAAACTGAGACAATAAACATTTGTGGCTTTCAGCTGCTGAGTGTTGGGGTAATTTTTTTATGCAGCAATAAATAACTAATACAATTGCCTTTTTTTTTTGTCTTTATAAACAAGGCTTTGTTTTTTTTTTTTTTGCTTGTGAAACTAAAATGTGCTTATTATTAAAACAGAAATACAAAGAAAACAAAAAACACCCCAAAAGTTGTCACCAAGAGGTTACCAATATTCTCCAAATACTATACACAGAATGAGCCAGTTAAAACGTGAGTCATATCATGGGGCGCCTGGCTGGCTCAGCAGGTTAAGCTTCCGACTTTGGCTCAGGTCATGATCTAACAGTTCATGGGTTCGAGCCCCGCGTCAGGCTCTGTGCTGACAGCTCAGAGCCTGGAGTCTGCTTCAGATTCTGTCTCCCTCTCTCTCTGCCCTCCCCCACTCATGTTCTGTCTCTCAAAAATGAATGTTAAAAAATTAAAAAAAAATAAATAAAATGTGAGTCATATCAAACGATCCCCTCTTCAAGGGGATGCCATTCTAAGGCATCCCCTTATGTTTGGAATATAATCCAAATTTCCTACTGTGACCTCCAATTCTGATGTGACCCCTTGCTGTCCCTCTCCCCCTCCCTGAGCTCCAGCAAGCATAGCCTCTTGTTGACTGTCAACTCTATCCCATATGCTTTTTTTTTTTTACAGATAGAAATTGTATACATTTAAGGTGTACCATGTGATATTTTGATATATGTATGCACGGTGTATGTACAATCAACCTACCCATGACCTCTCATAGTTACCGCTTTCTTGCTTGGGTGTGGTGTCAATGCTTGAGATCTACTCTCATGTAGATTGTTATCAACTACAGTCACGATGCTGTATATTAGCGGTCCAGAACTTATTTATCTTACAAGGAAAGTTTGTACCCTTGGACCAGTATCTCCCCTTTTTCCTCACTCCCAGTCTCTAGCAAACTACCATTCTGCTCTCTGTTACTAGGAGTTTGAGGTTTTGTTTTATTTTTTTTGTTTGTTTTTTGTTTTTTGTTTTTGGATTCCACACATCAGTGAGATCATGAGATATTTGTCTTTCTGTGGCTGGCTCATTTCAGTTAGCACAATGTCCCTCATGTTCATTCAGACAGTCACAAATATCTGATAAGGGGTTGATATCCCAGGTACATAAGGAATTTGCACAACTCACTGGAAAACATGAATAGCTAGATTAAAAAATGGACAAGGGACTTGAACAGACATTTTCCCAAAGAAGATCTATAAGTGACCCACACGTATATAAAAAGGTGCTCAACACCACTCGTCATCAGGGCAATGCAAATCAAAACCACCTCATACATTTAAGGATGAATATTATCAAAAAGTCAAGAGATAGGGGTGCCTGAGTGGCTCAGTCAGTCAAGAATCTGACTCTTGATTTCAGCTCAGGTCAAGATCTCATGGTTTGTGAGGTCAAGCCTGTGTGGGGCTCTGTGCTGACGGTGTGGAGACTGCTTGGGATCCTCTCTCTCTCTTTCCCCATCTCTCTGCCCCTCCCCCCACTCTCTCTCTCAAAATAAATAAATAAAATTCAAAAATATATATATTTTAAATGTCAAGAGATAAATAAATGTTGGCAAGGATGGGGAAAAAAGGGAACCCTTGCGTATTACTGGTGGGAATGTAAACTGGAATGGAAACCATGGAAAACAGTATGGAGGAGGCCTCAAAAATGAAAAGTGGAAACCCCATATGATCCAGCAATCTGACTTCTGGGTATTTACCCAATGGTTAAAATCACTCTTTTGAAAATATACTTGCACTTCCCAGTTCACTGCAGCATTATGCCA
The DNA here is from genome assembly GCF_027475565.1 of Acinonyx jubatus. NCBI lineage: Eukaryota > Metazoa > Chordata > Mammalia > Carnivora > Felidae > Acinonyx > Acinonyx jubatus. The sequence continues at coordinate 83,805,403 of NC_069391.1, read as the reverse complement.
GTAGCCACAACATGGAAACCCATTAATGAATACGTATATGTGTATATGTAATATATATATATATATATATATATATATATATATATATTCATTCTTCTGTTAACATGCACATACACATATACTTATATTTGCATATACATGTGTGTACATCAACAGATGAATGAATATATATGTGTATATATATTCATGTATATATAGTAGAACATCATTCAGCCTTAAACAAAGAAGGAGATGCTGCCATTTGTGATAATGCGTCCTGCACGCTCTTGCCTCACTGTCACATGCTTGCTGTTTCATGGCCCGCTCCCTTACCACATTCATCACCCAAATGTGGCCTGCTCAGGTCTCTGTCCAAATGTTACTCCACAGAGGCACCTCCTCTGAATATCCTCATCTAAAATAGCCCCCTTCACCTACTATCCTTCTGCTTCACTCCAGAATTGAGCCCACAGCAGAGGCGTCGGTAACACATTTTATATGGTGTCCTCCTCCTTCCCTGCCTCACTCGGCTTACTCTCCATTCTTGCCTCCTAGGATCACTTTGCAAATGAACTCCCAGCACGTGGGTTCTTGATGGCTTCTGCTTTTGGGGGAAGTGCAAACTTAGACAGCTACTGGTATTTCAGGATTTATCTATTACAACCACCAGAGTTACTTAAATAAACTAAGTAATACCATTAAGGGGATGCTGAGTTATGAATAACATTAAAACATGGGACACTGATGTAGAGGTCAGGGAGGGGTGGTGAGGAAACTGATATTGGAAGCTGGAGAAAAGACATATTATAGAGCGACAAAACACTTGGTAAAGCTGTTTTCCATGGTGGCCTGGAAGACAGACTATGTGTTACTGAGACCGTAGCTGGAGGGGAAGTGGTTGCCAGAAATCAGAGTAATGGAATATGTTGGCTTTTATGTTCTACTTCTAGCAAATTATTGCAAAAAAAAGAAAATCATGGATGAATGGATAAGCCAAAGATGGTCTATACACACAATGCAATATTTTTCATTCTTAGAAAGGAAAGAAATTCTGACAAATGCTATTGCATGGATCTTATTTCACGCTACGTGAAATAAGCCAGATGCAAAAGGACAAATACCGCATGATTCCACATACGTGATGTCCCTGTGGTTGTCAAACTCATACACAGAAAGTAAATGGTTATTGCTAGTGGCTGGGGGGCATGAGTGGGAAGTCAGTGTTGAATGGGGACAGAGTTTCGGTTGGGGAAGACGAACAGGATTATGTGGTTCGGTGGTGGTGATAGGTGCCCAATAACGTAAAATTACTAAATGCCACTGAATGGCACATTTAAAAATAAGGCGCTGAATTTTATGTTACGAATATTATACTATAACAACAAAATAGGAGATAATCTCAGGATTGAAATGACCAGTTTGCAAGTAGGGTAAAATAGATCAGAGAGTTGAGAAATTTGGAGCACCAAAAATTGGGAAAGCTGTTTGTGTCTACGCCCCAAAGAGTGGGAGCTCAGCATGGGACAGGGTTTGTGCAACAAAGGCCCCTTCAAGCTGTGCTCTGTGGCACACATCTGTACAGGGCGTGGCCTTGCCCCCCACATCAGAATTGTAGACGGCTTCAAGAAAGTCATCACTGAGGTGAGAGAGGCACAGGGTGGGGGGGTGGGGGAGAAAAAGCAAAGCCATAAATTCGGTATGAAAGTAATGCTGAGGAGAGAACTTTGGGTGTGGTGACTGCCAACACCACCACAAGCCTGGAATGAAAATCTTTCTTACTATGGTATTTGAGGCTTCAAATGACTTTCAGGCCTCCGAATTTTGTACCAGCTTGAAGTGGACTGTGAAAACCGGAGAACCCCCAGGGAGGGTTTTTTTCCTCTCTAGTAACTTTGAAAATGGACAGTAAGGAGTTTCTCTCGGAAGGCAGAGCCAGCAGCTGGGAACGGTGGGCGAGAGAATTGCTCCCAGGGAGCAGAAACGGGGTTTCAACAAAATCAGCCCTCTCGCCTTGGTTAGACAACCTCAGAATACCAGCTTGGCAGGATCACATTCTTGCGGGACACCAGAGTCTGCGGTGTATGTCCCTAGCCCTCCACTGTGTGCTTGGGGATGTTTATTGCTTTTAGCTTCTCCCTGTCCCAGCACTGAGTGGATGCATGTGTTGGGATGAGATGCATGGGAAGATAATTTGCTTTTTAATCCACAGCCAGCTGGACCACAAGGAGCCACATCTGGACAGATGGTATGGACTGTGCATATTCTAGAAACACAGGACTTTGAGATGGGTGCTGGGGCTAGCTGGGACTTCTGAACTGTCTCTCCAAGTTGTGTCTGGGGAAGGGCAAATGTGTTCTGTGTGTGAGAATCAGAGTAAGTGGCTAGTTAGGAACTATGGGAGCAGACTGTGGCCAAGACTTTGATGTGCTCACCAGTGCACACTTTTCTTCACACTGGGAGCACAACTAGACTACATGCCCCAGTTTCCCTTGGGAGCACAACTAGACTACATGTCCCAGTTTCCCTTGGGAGCACAACTAGACTACATGTCCCAGCGTCCCTTGGGGGCACTGCTAGACAACATGTCCCAGCTTTCCTTGGGAGCGCAATTAGACTACATGTCCCAGCTTCCCTTGCAACCAAGTGGGGCCAAGTGACTGAGATCTGGCCAACAGGGATATGGGGAAAAAGTGACCTTAGGTGACTTCCAGGCACCACCCATACAATCCTCCCTGGGGGACATCTTTTCTCTTTCTGGAACCCAGGAATGGGCACAACTCCTAGGAAGAACTTCCCAGGGACCACCTGGTGAAAATGGCAGAATCACAAATTAGAGAGGGTCCGGGCCCCTTGAGATGAATACAGCTAACAAAAATATGTCATCTTCCTGGGAAAAGAGCAGAAACAGAAATAAAGAGCAGCTGACTACAAGGCCTTTCTCCAGGTTGCAGTATCCACCCCCCAAACACATGATGATTGTCCAAATGGATTCTGGAATTTACAGAATTCTAACAGGAAGGAATGACCTTCAAGCCTTTTTATAACCTGAATTCTCCATTCTAGGGTTCCTAATATGACTTCATTTCTCCACTAAGTGAAGTGCATACTCAAGTAATTTTTTTTAAAAAAAAGGAAAGTCCTTGCAAATCTGAGGGCTTTTCTTCTTTAAAGACAGTGATTATTTGGGAAAAAATTCATAGGTCACAAACTTTTCATGCTCCCATGAATTCTTCCATAGGTTTCAGAAAAATTCGAGATTAATCTGATGTCTTTCTCCTTTGATGATCCCTCTTTTTTATTTTCCTTCTACTTAAACGATTTTTTTTCTTTATATTTGAAATTCAGGTATTTTGCCAAAGTTTGTGGAAGTGTAGGTTTGTCCATTCTCATAAAAAGGGTGGGCTCTTTCAGCTCGCACAATTGTTTTTTTCACTTCAGGTAGTTTCCTTCAATTATCTTAATCACAGATTAATTGTGGGTGGCTGCCTCATGCCAGTGGCTTCTTAAAAACAGAGACTATGTCTCAGCCATGTTTGTATCCTCAGTCCTTGATATATAGTAGACACACAGTGATAGATTATTACTGTAATGAAGATTAGAGTTCTCTGGAAAAATCTCTAGTAATAAAGAACATATCCATCTGTTGACAGAATGATGCTTTATGCATTGGACTTTCACATGATTTCTTAGATCTACATGGAACACAATTCCTGTGTTTTTCTTTAACCAATGAGACTTTGGCTATGAGGTCTGCTTTGGGTGATGAATCATTATAATGTTAATATGACGCCAGCAGAAACTGGAAGAGCCCTTGCACGTTGGGTCATGCTCTCTTTAGACCCCTAGGAGGCCCTGGGGCTGCCATGTGAAGGAGGGAAGCTAGCCCACTAGAAGATGTGATGCCGTGGAGAACAACAATAAACTGCTTCAACCCATGCAACATCTGCACCAATTCATCTACCAACTGCCAGACATCTGAGGGCGACCATCTTCAAATATCCAGCTCCAGGACTTTAGCCAGGCCAGAAGGACTTCCCATTGACCTATACTCATGCTTGTTGATTGTGACCACTGAGTTTTGGGGTGACTTGTTATGCAGAAGAAGTTAGCAAGAAGATAAGTGAAGCCATTGAATTGTTCTGATTAGCAGGATGACATTAACTGACTTACATTTTTCAAAGAAAACTCTGTTCTGTGGGTAGTGCAGTTTTGGGAGGTGGAGCTGAGAGTGGAAACAGAGCAGTTGGGCAGCCTTTGCAACAACCCAGTTAAGAGACTTAGCATATCTGTTCCAGGGTGATGGCAATCTCTCTAGGAGGAGAGAAGTGAAGTCGCTTAGGATATAGTTTGAGGAAGAATTGGTTTTGAGGGATGGTGTTTTTTTTTTTTTTTTTTTCTATACAGAAAAGCAGTTAAAAACTGGGTTGAAAACCAGACTTACAGCAGACTTCTCAAGATGTACACGGGATTCTAGAAGACAACAGAGCAAGACCTTCCAATTTAAAGTGAAAATGATTTCGAACCAAGAGTACGGTACTTAACCAAACTATCAAATATGAGGACACATTCCGAACATTTCCAACATGCAGAGACTCAGGGTATTTACCATCCAGTCCTATCTTTTGAAGAACTAGTCTAGGAACTAAAAGGTTTTTGCTTTTGTTTTTTTAAAAAAACAAAAAAGTGGAAAATGTAAGCCATAAAAACGGTAGAATTAATCCAAAAGTCTGTTCCAGATATTGTCTGTTGTCACTCAGCTCCACACTGGTCTTCTGTATTGTCCTCTCTACTTCTAGTTCTGAGATCGTGAAAACCACCTTTTTGAGTCTCCACTGCCAGTTGGGCTCCATTTTACTTTATACTTTTTTTTTTTGTTTTTTTGGTCCAATGGTAAAATTTTGAATGAAGTCAGAGGGTAGGGGGGAGGTAGAAGACTTGACTGAGGAAACGGCTTCAGCACCAGTGTCCTTGGAAGGATGTCCAACAGCATGCAAGGAGTGTGTGTTCCTGGAGCCCTAAGGGATTGGACGATTACAAGCCTCTCCTTGGTGGCAGAAAATAGCATCTCAGGAGTTCCCGCAAGGATGGTGGAGGCTTACTGGAGTCACTGTCCCTGCATAATACTGTTTCTTTCTTTTGCTCCCCCAATCTTCCCAGCACTATAGAAATGAATTACCTCAAGGTCTAATTCATCTCTCTCTGTGTTAATTAATTAGAGTGGTTTCTGGTTTCTGGCCTGGGCACTGAATGATACAGAGTCCCATGAAATGAACTCACAGTCTCTGAGACATTTCAAAAGGCTTTCAAAGCAACTGATCTATTTTCTGGAGGAAGTCAACAAACTCTAAGAATATCTTAGAATGGCTTCTAAGCATTAGAAAGGAAAGTCCGAGGAATATGATAAAGAAATAATGCACTTCTCTGAAAAAGAAAGGATGGTAATTAACTCTGGGAGAAATAAAATCCTAATGGGCAAGTCATGGTCCAAGTAGGAAGCCAATGAAAGTGGAACATGACTTTGAGACTCTGATGAAGTAGAAGAGATCACATTTGACCTGGACTCCAGGATTATCCTTCTTTATGTGGTGCAGTGGTCATCTCCTTAGACTCACAAAGGCAATGTAAACCTACAACATACGTGTCTTTATGTGGGCAAGTGATAAGCAACGCAGGTTGCTCATGTCAGCTCAAAAAGTAATACATCAGTGAAAGAATACATATAATTATGGTTAAGGACCAAAATGCAAATGTAAGGATCTGAGGACAGGAATTGGGGTTTGGAAGGACAGAGATCTGGGCAGGGATATCTTCACCTTAGATGCAGAGAATCAAGAAAAACTGCAGAACATCAATGAAATATGACATAAGTTATCCTAGCCCATCATTTAATGCTACAAAATACTACTAGAAGTGGTAATGGTAACAATGCTATAAAATTTTAATGTGCAAAAAGGGTAGTTGAAGTGAGCTCAATCCTGATCTTTCTTAATGAGCAACCAATGAATGATTTCTAAAATCAAGGAATCAAGGAATACAGTTATACGTCTAGTATTTAGAGGTATACATTTAGACAATCTTCTCATTAACAGAACTGGGGCTTGGCAAGGGTGGAATGGTATCCTATTGTCTTTTATTAATAACCCTTCAATACTATTCTAATGTCCAAGTATTAGTTTGAAAAAAGGCTTTTTTTTTTTTTAAGAACACTGCATTAAGGAAGGAGGGTAGCCTGATGATGACATTCCCATTTATATGTATTATAACTAAGCTTGTCTTCATCTATGGATGAAGGACTTAGATTAGGTCATTTGTAGTGCTTCCAGCCGTAAAATACTGAGCACCTTTGAAGAATGGAATGGACCCCTCCTCCGGGAATGAGACTGGAAAATTCCTCCCCATTCTTACATTTCTTTTTCCCCCCTATCTGAGGACCACACTTAGAGACAGCCATCCAGAGTACTGAGTTTTAATCATGGCGGGGGGGGGGGGGTGGGCAGCGGGCAAGAAGAGTATAGTTAATGCAACAGATATTTACGATAGGCCTCTGAGAGTACCAGGCTCCAGAACTGTCATTTGCTAGATTAGAAAAAAATCCAAATAAGCATCATAATGATTCATACCATATAATTAGAGATAGGCAAAGCCCAACTATGCACTTTAAAAAGAGCAAGTCTATACACTGACATAGCCGTATTAAAACAAAACACAATATCTCGGATAGAGTTTGGCTTCCTGAAGTTTAAAGTGACATAAGGAAGCATTTTTCCCCCTCAAATGCCTTTGTAGGAAGCACTGATAAGGTTTAATTGTATATTTTGTTAGAAAATGACGCATATATAAAATACTAAAAAGCCCTGATCGCTTTTTTTTCAAGTTCATTAGACATAAAGTTCCCCCCAAAATTAAAAGCTGCACTCTATTATTTTTTCCATGCCCTCATAGAGATTATTCTGGTAGAGGCCTGCCAAGTTATCTGGAGTCATTCAGCTTATTGGCAAAAAGGCAACTTTGTCCATTCATTGAACCCTGCAGGCCAAGAACCTATTCCCGTTTCTTCCATCTGCCACATCCACTTTGAATCTGCTGGGTAGTAACCGTCCCTTCCAAAATGAAAGCCACCCCCCTTCAATCTGTAGGTCGTCATCATGTCTTGTTTCATAATATTATGCTCTCGCCATCACGGGTGCTTAACTGATACAACATGGAACAGCAGCAAAATCTATAAAAGGATTTCCTATCAACTTAGGTGCAGTCAGCTTGGGCCAGAAGGCATCCGCTGACCAGATGGCCCAATGAATGCTTGCTTGCATTATCCCAGAAAACTCCAAACTCCAATCATCTTCATCATTTTTGACTTAAAATATGGTAGGTGGTTGCACTGAATCAGATCCTTACAAGAATCTGCGAGGGGCTCTCACCATAGTGCTCTTTACTTTCCATGCTGAGAAATTCTTTCGGTCTATGCTGGGACAATTGCTTTTTCTTTAAGCATGGTTCTCCTGTCTCTGTCTCTGTCTCTATTTCTGTCTCTGTCTCTCTCTCTATATATGCACACACATACACACACACATACATACATACATATGTTTGTGAATCTATACATGTCATGTTGTTCTGCAAATTCAGGGCAGCATTTGTTTGGGCCAAGGGCGATGTACCTCGGGGTTATGCATGCCTCATGCAAGGCCTCCTTTTTAATACCTTCTTTTAGTTTCTAAGTGCTGAGAAGAAAATGAATTTCTTAATTTTTATTTATCTTATTTGAGAGAGACTGTGCGTGCAAATGGGGGAGCAGCAGAAAGAGAGGGAGAGAGAATCCCAAGCAGGCTCTGAGCTGCCAGCACAGAGCCCAACACAGGACTTGAATCCACAAACCGTGAGATCATGACCTGAGCCGAAACTAAGAGTCAGACGCTTAACTGACTGAGCCGCCCAGGAGTGGCTGAGAAAATGAGCGCCTAATGCATGGCTCTGTTGAAAGAGGACCTGATCCCTGGACTTGGCTTAGTTTTCATTTGCCCAGGCATGGCAAGATAAGCTAGTAGATGGTTGGTATTTCTCCGTCGACAAAGCTTCTTAGATCTGCTGTTTGGGGTTGGTGTATTTCTAATAACAAGACTGCTACAGAAAATGTTGCTATTAACTTTGCAGGTGGACCCTGCAGGGGCAGCTCAGGGAGTAGGTACTTAACTCCACAGATTCTGTCAGGGAGGCATCTCTGCTCGAGACCCCTGTGGAGGAAGGAGACTGTGTGGTCCATCCTGACCTCCCACGTTCAACATTCGTCGCCATCTTCTTTCCCTTACACGGCATCTCTGCTACAGCTTTGGGTCCTTCCCCAACTGCCACCAGCATGATCAGATCCGTGCCGTTTGGTGGTCACGCAGTCACCTGAAGTCTCTCTGCATCCTCGGTGGGTGACCAGCATAGATAAAGCATCTGAGAATGACAAGCCTGCAGACATCTTCAGCCAGAGGTGAGACTCCTTGAGCTTAAGGCAAGCATCCAGGTGACATGACCTGCCGTTCCCAAATAATACAAATTAGCCATCACTTTCCTTGCCTACTGATTTTGCAATGCGAATGCAAACCCAACTTTGGCATGGAGGGATGGCTAGGGTATGAATTAGGGAGGCCTGGTCCAATCAGATGCTCAGCCAGCAGAGGACTCAGGCACAATTTCTGGGCGCTGTGAGGCATGATGTAGCAGGAAAGGCCAAAGCCAAGTGCTCTTTCTGTCCAGAGTTTCCCTCCCTTTCCTCCTGGCCTCACAGGATGTTAGCCCTAGAAGGGGCTTTAGATCTCATTTAGGTCAGGGTTATGCTTTGAAAGAAGGGAGGCAGGTGAAGAGAGGAGACAGAAGTCACGCCCTTCTGGAGCCACTGAGTCAACACTCAGTCTCAGGCATTGTAACTTCTAAGCCACGGTTCTGTATTTACACCACCTTGCCTCTTTCATTATTCTTCTCCATCCCTCAGCGTAAGGAGCAATAAATGACCCATTTCCAAATGCTGACAAGCCCTTCTCTGTTTTTCACAATTAACGGTGGAATGGGTGGCTTCGGTGAAAGAATCTCTATTTTAAAAATTAGCTAAATTTTTTGGTACTTGCACAGAAAGCTTCTCATTTGGCCACTTCAAATTGAAATGCAAAAACGGCATCTGTCTCCAGGGGGTTCTTGACAGAGATCCTTCTTCTCTGTGGGTATTTGACAAAAACAAGTTGGTGGTTTAACTGATGGTGACAGGAGGAAATAGATGTTCATTTAGGCTCTAGCCTCATCAGTGTTTGCCAATGTGCCATTCTGACATGAGGGGATGCCTTCAGTGAAGATGGGAATGTGAGCATCCTGTGAGACTTGAACAGGAAGTCTAAGAGCTCCAGGATCCAGCTCCATGAACTTGGTCCCCCCTAGTCCCTATCAGTTGAATATAGACTTAAGACATCTGGCAAGGGTTGGGCCTAGCCCCATGAGGACATCTTACATGGAGACACCACCATGTTGAGTGTTTCACTGTCTTCAGGCTGATAAGTGTACAAAACTGAAAGGGGGTCCATTTTTCAGGGGGAGACTCACCCTAATCAAGATAGCAGATATTGATATTTACAACCAGGAAATTACAATCTTTGTTAACTGATATTTGGAAGTTTTCCTCAGTTGTAGACTATAATGTTTATGTTAGCACATTTCCCCCTTGTTTGAAGGTATCCATGGGCAGCCATATAATCAAGGGGGATCAAATCAGGAAAAGGGTGGGTAGGCGGTTTTTAACATAAATGGCATAGGGTAAATTAGCTTGATGTCTTCATCTCTATATAGGAATATACCAGCAAAATCCTAATATTGAAGTCTCACTGGGTAAGACTGTTCTTCCACAGTCAAATCCTGTTAGGCAATTCAACATTTGCTGTTACTCTTTTGGTCTATGCTTTTATTTTAGATCATCTCCCCTCTTAGTTAAAAAAATTTTTTTAATGTTTTTTTAAAATTTATTTTTGAGAAAGAGAGAGAGAGAGAGAGAGAGAGAGAGAGAGAGAGAGAGAGAGTGTGTGTGTGTGTGTGTGTGTGTGTGATGGGGGAGGAGGGAAGAGAGAAGGAGACACAGAATCCAAAGTAGCCTCAGGCTCTGAGCTGTCAGCATAGAGCCCGATGTGGGCTCAAACTCACAAGCTGTGAGATCATGACCAGAGGTGAAGTCGGACATTTAACTGACTGAGCCACCCAGGCGCCCCATCTCCCCTCTTGACTGACATAATTTCTCAGGATTTGTCAGTATCTTTATTCTCCTAATAGTTTAATTTTATTGGCTTGGAACCATCCCTTTTTTAAGATGTCTTTGCCTATAGTGGTTCCAATCCGTAGTGTAGACTTTGTACTCTATCTCCGATACAATGTCATTACTTCTAAATTCTTAAGGTATAACACTGCCAACTCTACTCCCAATGTGAGTACCAACAACAGTGTCCACATGTAGAAATGTGTTCTTTGTGATATGGTGAATGGTTGCAGTTTAGCAAACCATTGTTTCATTAGAAACAATATCCCAAAGCAGTCATCCAAACCTTAATGTCTGCATTATCAGAGCTATTAATGATTTCCATCACTTTTGTTGTGGCAATTTAGTAGCATAAAGTTTTCTCCAGCACTTTGGGGACCAAGTTAAGAGACAACAGAATGCAGCTTTGTTGAGACCACTCAATGGGAACTTAATTAGAAAAATGTACGGCTATGGTCTATACAGAGAGAGAGAGAGAGAGAGAGGGATGCTTTTTCTCCCCCTTCTGCTAACAAAGCCAAGCACTCCAGATGTATCCCTTTAGTGATTAGATCATTTTTTTTTTTTTTTTTTACCAAGTGCCATTTCTTGGTAATCTTTTTCAGTGGATGATTTTCCACGAATACACTCTCCAGAATTGTGTGAGTTTACTTGTGAGGTGAAGGGTAGTTGTAATAGAAAAGAGAAAGGACAGAACAGGGAGTCGGAGCTCATACACAGCATCTAACCGTGACCGAAAGTTAGAATTTTCTCCAAATACCTGAGAAGCACTTAATTGAAACAGCTGTTTCACAGAGTTCCCATCCAGGAATGTCATTGTTGCTTCATGACCAGAGAGAGTAATGAAAGTAATACATAACTTTGGTTGTGGGAGATGCTTTTGGCTAAGTGGGAGACAAACTGAGATAAAACTAAGCCTAGTGAAGGGAAAGTTGGGAATAGGACAATCAAAGTTATAGAGCTGGGAATTGAGAGAAGTCTGTTTTGGCCACTCCCAGCCTCCATTGCGATCTTTAAAATGTGGGCACAGATTAGTCCTTTAGCCAGAGCTTGTCCCCACGAGATACAGACTCACGAGCAAATCACTTTCCTTCCTTGAGCCTCCATTTACCCACCAATGAGTAAGTGAGATGTCTGACTTTATATCTAGTGATCTGAATATTCAGTTCCAAAATGTCATTCTCCGACCCTTTTACGCCCAGACACTTCGGCAGGGAACCCAGGCCACCTCTGTACTCATCGGTGATGATTTGGGCTGCAAGTAACAGAAACTCTAAGAGTGACTTAAATACATACGTGTTTATTTTCGTGCATAATTTGGATTCTAGGGGTAGGCAGCTGCTGGCTTTTGTTCAGCAGCTCAGGTCAGGACTGCTGTCTCGGCAGTTTTCTTATCTTTTTTTGCCTTTGGTGGTGAGTTGGTCACCACAGCTATGGCAGCAAATCCTCTTTCAAGGCTGCAATAAAAGCAGGGGATTGGGGGAGGGAGGGAGAGTGCGTAGGTGGGAGCAGTCACATCTGTCCCTTTTTCAGAAGAACAAAAGCTTTCTCTCAACCTCCCCAGCAGATTCAGGCTTAGGTCTGATTGGCCAGAACTGTGTCACATACCAATCCCAGGCTCAAAAGATGCTGGGGAAGTGAATGAAGTAGAACTGAGCCATAATATGATTAGTGAGGTCCAAAATGTAATTGTATAAAATGCAGAGCCACATTGCTTTGAGGTTGACAAAATAATAATTTTTAGTCTAACTGTCCTGTAATGCAACAACAGGGAAACATTTATCACACTTAACTGACCATCCACTGACCTGAGAAAAATCTCGGTCACTTCCTAGCCACATCCCTTCTCCTGAAGAAGAAAAGAACTTTGATCCACAGATGGAAACCAGGCAGAACATGGGAGCTGTTTCCCAGTTGTGCTTATGTGTTACTGTGGGCTGCATCTCGGTACCGCAGGATTTTTGCTCTATAGAGTTTAGCTTTACTGTGGGGGCAAGCTAAGGAAAAAGGGAAGGGATATTCAGATTATTAAGATTGAGATTATTAAGATATCATTAAGGTTATCTTGTTCACAGTGTCTGCCATAATGTCCCATTAAGTTTCCATGTGTGTGTATATACTTATTTTTTTTTTTAATTTTTTTTTTCAACGTTTATTTATTTTTGGGACAGAGAGAGACAGAGCATGAACGGGGGAGGGGCAGAGAGAGAGGGAGACACAGAATTGGAAACAGGCTCCAGGCTCCGAGCCATCAGCCCAGAGCCTGACGCGGGGCTCGAACTCACGGACCGCGAGATCGTGACCTGGCTGAATTTGGACGCTTAACCGACTGCGCCACCCAGGCGCCCTATACTTATTTATTTTTATTTCTTTTTAAAGAGAAGTATTTTTTAAAAATTTTTTATGTTTATTTATTTTTGAGAGAGAGAGGGAGAGAGAGACAGAGAGTGAGGGACGGGGCAGAGAGAGAGAGAGAGAGAGAGAGAGAGAGAAATAGACAGACAGACAGACAGACAGAATCCGAAGCAGGCTCCAGGCTCTGAGCTGTCAGCACAGAGCCCAACAGGGGGCTTGGACTCATGCAAGGTCATGCCCGGAGCTGAAGTTGGACGCTTAACCGACTGAGGCACCCAGGCGCCCCTGTGTGTATTTACATATGTATGTATGTATTTATACGTACATATGTGGTTTGTATATAATAAAGATAATAAATAATAAAAAGGAAAACTACTACTACTAAAGGAAGACAGTTGTACGTAATGATAAATGCAAACTTCAGCACAGGTTAATTCAAAGGGAAGGCACAAGGAGTGGTGTGGTGCTAAAAAGCAGTTACTGATGGTGTTAGCTTGCTAAGGTTACCTTAGCACAAGACCACAGACTAGGGGGCTGGAACCACAGAAGGTTATTATGTCACATAGACCTGGAGGCTGGGAGTCCAAGAGGCAGGGTGGTTCCTGCCTGGGCTGTGAGGGAGGCTCTCTCGTTGGTGCGTAGATGGCCATCTTCTCCCTGTCCCTTCACATACTCTTCCCTCTACACGTGTCTGTCTCTGGGTCCAGATTTCCCCTTTTTAAAAGTCTATGTATTTATTTTGAGAGAGCAAGTGAGCATGAGTGGAGGACGGGCAGAGAGACAGGGAGAGAGAGAATTCCAAGCAGGCTCCATGCCCAGTGCCAAGTCCAAAGTAAGGCTGGATGGAACTTGTGAACCTTGGATCGTGACCTGAGCTGAAATCAAGAGTTGAGCGCTCAACTGACTGAGCCACCCAGGCCCCCTAGATTTCACCCCCACTTAAAATTTTTTTTTTAAATATTTAATATTTTATATTGATATTTAATACTGATATCACTCTCTTTTGAGAGAGTGAGAGAGTGTGTGTGTGTGAACGGGGGAGGGGCAGAGAGAGGGAGACACAGAATCCAAAGCAGGTTCCAGACTCTGAGCTGTCAGCACAGAGCCTGACGCGGGGCTCGAACTCACGGATCGCGAGATCATGACCTGAGCTGAAGTTGGATGCTTAACGGACTGAGCCACCCAGGCACCCCTAGATTTCCCCTTTTTATAAGGACACCAGTCATACAGGATTAATGTCCCCCCTAATGATCTCCTCTTCACTAATTATGTCTGGAACGGCCCTGTTTCCAAATAAGGTCACGTTCTGATGTAGCTAGTTAGGACTTCAACAAGTGAAAATAGGAGGACACAATTGAGCCAGTGACACTGACATTAAGTTATACTCCTGTTTGAAGTGAAGGATTATGAGCTTTCACTATATATTTAAAATAATTAAAAGAGCATACTTGGAGTAACAGTTGTTACGAACCAAGGATCATGATTAATTTAACTCTGTGGACCCGAGTTCCGGAAAGAAAAGCAACTCAAACAGACCACAGAGCCGTTCTTCACGACACGCTCTGGGCATCGGGCATGACTGGATCCAGAGCATCAGACTCTCTTAAGAGTTAGTCTCCTGCCACCTCTGATCTGTTTTCCACCATAATTCTCAGGCACGTGTGTTTGCCCCCCATCATTGCTTCTCCACAAGAGACCCTCTCCCTCCCCAGGGTTACCTTCACTTAGAGGACTACTCAGGGTCCCCTAATGATATTCCCTCATGAAATATGTGTGCCTTGGCCATCTCTCCATTGCTAGCTCTGTCACAGTACTTGACCTGAAAGAGGGATGTGACAAATTCTGGTTGAATGACCGGTTGAATCTTCGAAACAATGAAAGCTTCTGTTTCTTCACTCAGGAAAAGATGAAGTCTCACTCTTGTTTCATACCCTTCTTCAAGATTTGGTCAAATGAAGTTAGAGGATATAAGACAAGAGGGGCTGGAGCATTTTGACCTGTTAGACAAGGATGCTCAGAGACACCACCATCAGGCAGACTATCAGGATTGCTCTGCTTAAAGAATAGAGAAGCTGTTCAATACGCTTTGGTAAAATCACACAAGAGAATATCTTGCAGGCATTTGAAACAATGCTGCAGAAGTGTATTTTGTAACTTGGAAAGATGTTCAATGATGTTTTGATTAGAACAGAGCCTGCCACATTACGTAGGTCCTTAATATTTGTTGAATAAATGGATGAAGATTCAGAAAAGTATATCCTATTATAAAAATACAATATTAATATATCCAGATGTGTATATGAGACGGAAAATCCATATTTGGGATAATATGTCTCAAATTCTCTGTGTTTCAGGAATCTGCTGGGGTGGCGGTGGTATACGGGTAGAAGCTGAGGCCCCGAATGTTACGCCTGACTAGACTAAACATTTATGATCAGTTCAACTGGGTGCTTTTTTGTTTGGCTGAAAAATAAAATAATGGCTATATGATGCAAGCTTTGAAGCAGAGCTGAAGTGTTCTATGAAATAGAGCTGGCCTGATAGGACAAAGAAGGAATAGGTCATATATGTTTAGGTTATTATTGTTTAATGTTCATTTATTTTTTGAGAGAGCGTAAGCTGGGGAGGGGAAGAGAGGGGGGATCAGAGGATCTGAATGGGTGCTGTGCTGACAGCGTGAGCCCAATGTGGGGCTCAAACTCATAAACCACAAGATCATGACCTGAGCTGAACTCGGATGCTCAACTGACTGAGCCACCCAGGTGCCCCATGTTTAAGTTATTTTTAATGCCTCCTGCTGTGAGGACTTTTATATAAGGAAAATGCCTGGACCAGGAGTTAAGTCCTCACATTAGAGACTATCCATACTTGTTAATTAATAAAGTGGCTTTAGCTAAGATTCATCTTTTCTCTGGACCTCAGTTACCTCGTTTGTAGAATGGGAGCACATAATTTTAAAGATCCTCAAATATACTGTTTGAAGTACGTGTTAATTTTTGTGGAAAAGACCAAGGGAAGGATTGATGAGCATAAATACACTGGATGTAATTTTGTAAAGTTGGTATTATATTCCATTTCACATTTTTAGAGTGTCCAGGGGAGGGGTCATAGTGAATATTTGTGTTCAAAAATATTTTTTTTGCAAAGATAATAAACTGTCATTTGGAGTCTCCAATTCAAGGGATTCTCCATTTTAGAAGAAGACTGTGTAGTTGCTTGTATACTTTCTGAGCAAGAAGAAACGTCTTTTATTTCGATATTCATTCTTAAGTGAAAAGAATGTCAGCATTTTTAGGATTGCCATAGCTTCCTGACATGTAATAGAGGAGGGAAGACTATAAAGAAAGCTACTTAGCACTTATCTTACTGTCTCTTCCAAAGTAATGCTTCTCACATTAAAAGGAGGTGAGTCTCAGAAAATATAAGTAAATTCTACTTTTCAAAACGCACATACTCCATTTAATAATTTCTGCATTTTCTGGAAGAGCCTGTTCCCAAATCCTACAAGGAACTTACGCTCATGTTTTTACGTTGACATCTCTGTTGTGACCAATAACTTTCTCACTCAAGCTGACTTCCCAACTATCCCTTGATCTGATTGTTTAGGCTTCTGCTAATTCCAGAAAGTCAAATGGATCCATACAAGGAAAGAATGGAGATGATTAGATATTAAACGAATTCAATATCGACCTTTAAGGCAATTTAAAAGAGTTTCACAAACGTTTCTTCCGATGATACCATCCTTGAATAGGGATGTCACCTGTTCTGTTCGCTGCTAACAGGGAACCCAACCAATGACGATAAATGAACGACTGGATGAACCAATGAATGGCAACTTTGATGGAGACAATGCCCATTTGGTTTTAGGGTGTGATACATATACATAAAATATATAACAAATATACTGTTTATGTATTACATATTATATATTTATTATATATTTCTATGTACACGTATTTCACATATTTATATGTTATATTAGTTACGTATTGTTTATAGATAATTGTGTTGTGTAATTTATAGAAAACGCTTGCACCTATTTATGGAAGCTATCCTGGTATGTTTGTTAAAAACTCACTTCTATTCCCTCACCTGAGACCATATGCCACATCTGTTCGGTACCCTTTTGGATGCTCTCGCTTGGCCCCATCTGTTTCAGGTTCCAGAGGTCCCTGAGGTGATCAGTTCTGTAGGTTCCAACCAGCTGCACACAGGTGTCACGAGAGAGCCTCTTGGCTCCAGCCCCAGGGCTTCTTGATCGACGTCCAGGTGTGGACCTCTGCAGTTTTGTGCCTGCACCCAGGCACACACAGCTGGAACTATGGAGGGGTTAGGCCCCACAGGGTCAGTTGTGATCAGTGAGGGATGGCATGTGGTGGATACGTTTATCCTGCTCTACAAGATGGATGGAGCTGGGATGGAGTTTATTCAGCTTCAGAGGGGATGGTCCAGTGAGAGTGGGCAACGGGTCACACTTAGGGGAGGCTGGCTCAGCAGTGGCTCGTATTGGCCTTCCTGCTTCTCTGCCCCCTCCACCCCTCACTCTGGCTTCCCGGGATCACCCTTCCTCCTAAATTAGCTGCACAAGCCTTTGCCTCAGGCTCTGCTTTCCAGAACGTCCAGCCTAAGGTAATTCCTGCGATTGGATGTGGGAAGCAGAGCCTGTATCTAGTTTTTCTTTTCCACTCCCATATATGCAGAACTCAACCCTCCACTGAATTCTTTCTTTAAAAGAATCAGGCGTTCTAGACATAACAAGCTAACCTGTGTCAGGGTGGTGTTTGGAGATGTTACTTTGTGTTCTCCTTCCCCCCCTCTCCACTCAAACCTGCCTACAGAATCCTCTACCAAGAGAGGAAGATACTTGCAGGAACTTTCCTTTTCTGTCCTTTATTTTCAAAAGTCAAAACGTTTTGGAGAGGTGCTAAGCACTCTCAGGGCAGTTGGAGGAGAGAGGCATTCTTTGAGGGTAACTGGAAGGAGAGAGAGCAAATTTTGCTGAGGTTCTAAAAAGAGAGGCCAGAGGTCAGACTGAGTCAGAAGCAACAGAAGTAGTTGAGAGGAACCCAGGATTCATGCTCCTTGTGGCCAACCTCAGAGTAGGCTACAGGCCTCTAAGGAGGGACAGTCACATGACGTGCATTGGAGGGCTGGTGCTCCCACACTTTGGCAGCCATTGGCCAGGACTCTGATGCCTCATGTATGGATGGCAGCTGAGACCAAAGGCTTCAAGGGAATTCGAACTGGGACAACAGGAATCCTAGTGGTACCTAGCAGGGACCCATACCAGGAGGAATTTTCTTGCCATCTCGGCCTTATGGAAAACCTTAATACCGTAGGGCAACCCTTGCTCATCCCAATAATGACGGCACTAAATTTCTTGCCACACTCTGTGGATTTAAGAAAGTAAAGAAATGGGCATCAATCATACATCTTGTTCCTGTGGACTGGAATTCATACCTGCAACAAGCTTTTTTTCCATAGCTGATTCATTTTTCCATGGACAAGCTGCCCCAGATCTACACAAAGGCCTCTTGGTCAAACTTTCCTCCTAGCTTTATCTGAAAAGGTGGGCGGGGAGGCAGATTTGCAGAAGTGCTAACCAGCTCATCACCACAGCCTCAAAAAAAAACAAAAAAAAAACTACTTGAGCTACTGAACTGTTTGCATTCTGATTGCAAGGATTAAAGGTCAGCTTCAGAAAGTAAAGGTACGGAAAGGATTAGCCAAAGCCAGTGACAGCCCAGCGAGGCAATGAACATTGCCGGAGTTAATGTTGTGTTACCGCCACTGACTGCTGCAGGTGAGTCTTTGGGGGCTATCCCGTTGAAGGTCACTCTGGGCAGAAGAACTGGCATTTGGTTGATTTTGTTTGCAATGAATTATTTCTCGGCGAATGGCTTTATGCCACCACTTGGTATTATTTTGATGAACAAAAGCCTGGGCTGATGAAGGGCAGTGTGTATGGTGTCGTGTGGGCACGTGTACATGCATTCTAGCTCGTCATAAACAAAAGGCGGTTATTTCTCAAGGGACATAGGGTACCCTAAGTGTGCTGCTGAAATAGACTTATATTTCTAAAGATAGTGAGTCCCATGAAGAAACAATGGGGCTAGATTTGCCGGCTTTTCTGGCTCTGGTTGTTTATCAGGAATGTAAGACATTACATTGCTGTAGCATGTGTTAAAATTCTAAATGATTAAGGCAATTGCCAAATCAACTTGGATACCTGCCCCTTCTCTTTGGCAAGGGTGACCCTGTTTTTGACAAAAATCTTACTACTCTTGGAACCTACACTAGTGTGGAAAGTCACTGTTGACCACTGACTCTGAAGAGAAGAAATCCAAAGACACTAACTTTTAACATGCACCCACAGTGTGCCCAGGCTCCGTGCCAGGACTCCTGCATATGTTACTTTACCTAATCTTCATTAAAACCCAGGGGCGCCTGGGTGGCTCAGTCTGGTGAGCGTCTGACTTCGGCTCAGGTCATGATCTCACGGCCCGTGAGTTCGAGCCCTGTGTCAGGCTCTGTGCTGACAGCTCGGAGCCTGGAGCATGCTTCAGATTCTGTGTCTCCCCCTCTCTCTGCCCCTCCCCTGCTCATGCTCTTTCTCTATCTCAGAAATAAATAAACATTAAAACCCAGAAAGAGGGAGCATATGCAATCTTCCTTGGGTAGATACAAAGCTACAAGCTAATAGGTCAAGACTGCATCAGTCATAACCAAACACGTACAAAACCACAGCAGCATACAACAATAAGCATCTCTCTTAATCTGTCTGTGAGGGAGCTACAGTGGTTTTGTTCCATGAAGCTCATTCTGAATCCCAGGCTGGAGGTGATGCTGCTACCCAAACCATTTCTTCTCACGCTAACGGCAGAAGTGTAAGTGTGCAAGCCCAGTCACACAGGTACATTTCAAGGCTCTGCTTACATCACAACTACTAGAACTCATTGGAAACAGCGAGTCACATGGCCAAGCCCAAGGGAGTGAAGAAATACGTGCCTCTCATCACAGGGCCGCAAGGAAAGGTAAGTGAAGAATTAGGACTAATAGCTCAATCATCATAGTGAATGACAGAGACCATATTCCAATACAGTGCATCTCATTCTCAAGCCCAAGCTCTTTTGGTCATGCTGGGTACGACGAGGGACGCATCGATGAGGGACGCATTTCTGTCTAACCAATTACTAGTGGTACAGACTGGGGGTGAAGGAGGAGGCTGTGGACAGCATTGAGAGGCCATGTGTGCAATGCCTCCGAGCTGTCTTTGGAACTGCCCTGTCCTCTCCACACTCATTCTTTTGGTAATCTCAACCAGTCCCAAGGCTTTAAATAGCATCTGCGTGCTGATGGCTGTCATCATTTTTATCTTGAGTCTGGATTTGTCCTTTGCACTTCACATATATCCATTATCTCCACTTGGGTGTCCAACAGGTCTTTCTACCTAGCATGGCCAAACCTGAACTCCCCATCATCTTACCCCTGAGGTCCTCCCCCTCGCTGAGGTTCTTTTCTTCGTTTCCATAATGGAAGCCATATGCTTTCAACTGCTGGGACGGAACTCCTTGTTTCCTCTCTTACTCTCGGAACCAGTGCCCCATCTACCAGCAAGTCCTGTTAGCTCTACCTGAAAAATATTTCTAGCTTCTCAGCATTTCTATTGCTACTGCCATGGTCCAGGTCCCTATCATTTGGTGCCTGGCATGTATTAATAGCTTCTTAGCTGGGCTTCCTGCACCTGTCCTTTGCTGGTATGCCCATTTCCAACAGCAATCAGGAAATCCTTTAAAAAGTGAATCCAATCTTGTTACTCTACTACATGAATTTTCCATGGCCTCAGAGCTCACTGAGAGTGTAGAACAAAGTCATTATAATGTCCTATAATCTGCCCTTCCCTCCTGCTTCTCTCTCACCTCATTTTCTACTAGACTCTCCCTCTCTCACTCCTTTCTAAGCATGTTGGCTTCCTGGTTATTTTCTAACATCTAGAAGTGGTTTGCTCCCACCCCAGGGCTTTTGCACATGTTATTCTCTCTTCCCAGGAAAGCTCTTCCCCAAATATCAAAGTGGCTTTGCTCAAATACCACCTTCTTAGTGAAGCCTGCCCTGACTACTTTATTTACCATTATAACCACAAACCACAACCCCCCCCCCCAAATCTTAGCATTCCCTATTTTTCATCTCTGCTTTATTTTTTTTCAGAGGGTTTATCACACTCTGCTCCATTTTTAATTTTGATAACTGTTTGACTCTCTTCAGGAATGAAAACTCAAAGAACACAGGACCTGTTGGCCTGTTTTGGGCACGGCTGAATTCCCCATACTTAGAATGATACCCAACACCTAGTAGGTGCTCTACAAATACTCACTGGCTGGACAGGGGATTGTGAGGGTAGGGGTACTGTTGCTAATTCCAGCAGCAGGTGGGCTGTGGAGGCTGTAATTAGATGTATTTCAAGGCAGAGGGACACTTCCAGAGTTTAGCGAATTGAGGCACACATGCCTGGCGCTGTCGGTCAAAGGGAAAGGCAGCAGGCACCAGAGTATTGTTCACATTCTCTCTCAAGACCAAGGCTATCATTCCTCTAGCTGCTGTGAGAGTTTGAGGCTGAGGACTCACAGCTGGATTCTTTTCCAGAATAGCTTCTGTCTAAAGGGAGACGAACCACCCAAGTTGATACCTCCTCCTTGGAAGCAGTTAGCATTTGCTGCCTAGTTGATCCAGGATCGCAAAGACCTGGCCCTTGTGCCTCTCTAAGGGACAATTCTGAAGGCTGTCTCAGCTTCAGAGCTTATGGGAACCACATCACAGTGGGACTTCTCCCTACTGCAATTGTTCCCTAGCAGAACTCCTGCCCGAGAGCCTCCATCTCAGAGTATGTTCCCAGGGAGCCCAAATGAAGACAGGCAGTGATTCTCTTACGTTTTTAATTATTCATTCAAGCCATGTTCATTACATATTTATCAGATAGGCTTTGAGGAATACAGTGGTGAATGTGATAGACCTAGCCCATGCCGGCACAGGGCTTACTGTCTGGGAGATGAGTGACTTGGGGAGAGGCAATCACAGTGCAAGGTGATAAGGACACGAATGGGGTAGGCTCAAAGGTTACCCATTCCTGCAAATGGTTAAGTAGGGTTGAAGCAGGGAATATGCAGGCACTGATGAGCAGTGTGATATGTGGCTAGAGAGAAAGGAGGGAGTCTACTCATAGATGAACTTGCGCATCATATCAAGGCATTTGGCCATAATCAGAGGACAAGAGGGAATCTCAAAGGTGACGAGACATTTTCAGTGAGACATATCAGCCTGTTTCTTTAGAAATTATCTTGGTGATCATCACTGTACAGATTATTAGGTCAGTGAGATCTACTGATGACATAAAATTCTTGAGGGTTTCTGGTGATTCTCACAAGGCTATTGTTCTGATTGTTATTTCTTTTACAATCGCTCTGTTTTCGCTTTCAGTGCATCCTTTTCCTTCAGGTCTGGACGTATGTCCATTTTGACCTAATTTCATTTTCCTTTAAGGAAATATGTTTGTAGCTTATGAAAAGACACAAGAGGATTGTAGGTGCATCTTTTGGTTGGGAGAAGAGTTTGCAGTGAGCACACCGTAGGAGTGGTTTCTAGCTGATTCTCCAGAATCAGAGTCTTATAGTCCACACTTTGTGGACCAATCACTTAATCCATTTTACTGTAGTAGTTTGGGGGTGTGTCCTATCATCTTGATTTAATTCTAGACTCCTTGAGAGCAGGGCTTGTGTCTTATATGTCTCTCACTTCCCTATGCACTGTGTAGAATCAACACTTGACTAGGTGCTTAGCTGAAAGAATGAGTGTATCTATTTGGTGGCAATGGCAGGGACACACTTGGAAAGCAGATGGTACAGGAAGTAAAGCCAGGTGCTAAACAATAGCCGGTGGTGTTCCCAGGGCCGGTTTGCTCTCTGTTCATAATTCACCCAGAAACTCTGTAATGGGGACAAAACAGAAAATGGTGCATATTATTTATAGCTTTCCTCCTTCTGCCTTCTGCCATGGTGGGGATTTTTTTAGAATTTGGGGAGGAAGAGAGCAGAAATATTTAGGAGGGGTAAGCAGCATCAGCAATGAATGGAACTTTGGGAAGAAAGGCAGGTAAAGAGAATCATTAGGATCTTTCTGTATTGTAAAACGGAATATGCTTCTCTGAGAATATGTGCCTCTGAGAGATTTCAGTAAATATTTAAATTACTCTTCAATGCTTACTTGAATGTCCATCTTTATTTTTATTTTTGTAGGATACTGTGCTGAGATGAGAATCGAGAAGGATCAGTTTGAGTTATATGTCACACCGGGAAACAAAGGGTTCTAGGAGTCCCGCTAGAAAGGCCTCTTTCATATGAAGAATGAGACCCAGTCCTTATTTCTTGGGCTTATCCTCCACATACACAAACTTTCTGGATCTTGTGGATAAAAGTGACGACAGTGGATGGCACCAAAGATCATCTCTCAAATCCTTTGGGAGCTATGTACGGTCCGATTACCGTAACTTTCAGTGAATCAGAACTAGATTCTTCCAGAACATTTTTCTCTTCCCAGTAGAAAGGAGGATCCCTTTACTCCTACCTACTTCTCCCACCCTTTTGTATATTTGGGTCTATGCTACATTCAAGGAGATATCACCGTCAGAATATAAGGAGCTCTGCCCAATATGTTAGAGCATGGAGTCACTCTGGCTGCCTATTTGCCCCAGACCTTTTATTCTAATTCTTACAATAAAGTTTCTGGTTTGTCCTGGGATTCGTCCTATGCTCTGTTCTGAACTCAGGGACTCTATCTTGCTCTTCAGGTCTGAGATCCCATCTCAGTAATCCGTCAGGGGACCTCCCTTGTTTTTACCTGGCTCTCATACAATTCTGGGGTTTTGCCTTAACCCTAGACTAGTGCCTTTATCATAAGGTGCCACTTGGACAATATCCCTAATGCATGTGTCTAGTTCCAAAGGGCTTTTCCTGGATTATCCATCACTGAAGTATAGCATACAAGGACTTTGGAGAAAAGGAGTCTTGCATTCAAATCCAACATCTACCATTCACTAGATGTGACCCTGGACATGATTCTTTTAATTTTTTTTTTATATTTATTTAATTTTGAGAGACAGAAAGAGACAGAGCACAAGTGGAGGAGGGGAAGAGAGTGAATGAGACACAGAATCTGAAGCAGGCTCCAGGCTCTGACCTGTCAGCACAGAGCCTGACAGGGGGCTTGAACTCAAGAACCGTGAGATCATGAGCTGAGCCAAAGTCAGACGCTTAACTGACTGAGCCATCCAGGCTCCCCAACCCTGGACTTGACCTTGAACAGCAAATTCCTATATCAGAAAAGTGGGAATATCAATACCACCCTGAAGAGCTGTGACAATAAAATGAAATAATGTATAAAGTCCTCATGGACTCAGTACTGATTATGCTGTGCTGATCACACTCTTGTGTCTGCCCTTTGAACACAGCTGGATACCCACTTTTATTAATAATCACCTGGAGTGTCTCTTCTAGGTCTTGGCCCTTCTCAGGCCATCCTGTCCCATTGTGATTCACCAGGTCATGCCAAGAACACTCTGAAATATGACGGCTGGAAATTTAAGTTCATGGCAAATCTGAGGATATGCGCTTAGGCACTGCACACCGTGTTATAGGGATCAAAGGGAAGAGACAGATCCATTATCCCCATTATCCCCTTGTTTGGTAGCCTTAGTCCCTTTGGTCTGTATTTGCTTTAGGTTCTGACCAGAGTGGTGCTGCCATACTACTTTCACAGCCTGTCAAATATTTACAAGACAGCAACTGAGCCAGGCACCAAGGGGGTTACCAGGGTTAATAAGAAAAGAACTAACACTTACTCAGCATCTGCTGGGCAGCGGTATTGTCTCATTTACACGCTTTATTTAATTGAATCATCAGAAAACCCAGTGAGACAGATATTATCCCCATTATACAGATGAGCAATCATGGGTTTCATCGGGAACAGGGACTTTAGTACACAAAAAGTTAGCTGAAACAGCTAACGGTATAAACATCTAAAGCACAACAGTAACTAAGTTTGGCCCTGCTAACTATTTGGATTGGCTCTTATTTCATCAACATTAGCAGAAGAAAATATTCGGGTGGGATCTCAGAGATAGTATTTTCTATAATTTCAAGCTAAGGAGGTAGACACCAACGCCCCGAGAGGTTTACGTGATTGGTTCATTGACAGCAATAAAGCAGGATGATGGACACCCAGGTCTCCTGTTTTTGGATCAGGGATTTAACAAAAAAAAAAAAAAAAAAAAAAGAAGAAGAGAAAAAAGCCTGTAATATTAAAAGACCAAATTAAAGTAAAATCCTTTTCTAGCATTACATATTCTTATTTTTCCAGTTCTGTCCCTGGATCTGCTTTTCTTTGCTTACATTTCTATTTTTATTCTTGACAAAGTGCTCTCCTGCCTATCACATTGTGCAAAGGGCAAAGCAGAATGAGGGAAATCCACATGGCCTGGGAAGGGTATAGGTTGCTGCTCTTGGCTCTTTGAAAATGGTCCTGGGAGGTTTGGGGGTTTTCTTCCATTGCTGCTTTGTGTTAAACGCTAGCAAGCAAGCTTCTCTCACCCCTGAGTTTCTGTTTTCAAATCTCAAAATTAGCATTAGTTTGCCTCTGGGGAGACATGGGAGCCCTGGTGCAACGCAGAGAGTGCAGAAGGGAACAGACGTGTGTGTACCGACTGGGACCTGCTGCATGCCAGCTCACTCAGCTGACCATGAGCATATCTGCGTGACCATGAGTGAGCCTTCACAGAACATCCACTGGGACAGGAGAGCTGGCCAGGTTCACCCTCAGCTTCCTGCCCTCTCCTTATCAAAAGAAGAATGGACATTGACTAGCTGCCAGAAGTTCTTCCTCACCCGGAAGGCTTGCTTTCCCAGGTATTCACATCTTTTAAGACTTTCATTCTAGTTATGGAACAGGGGATTTTGCTCAAGGTGCATTAGGCTCTGGTCATTAGCTGGCGGCATGAACTTCTTCATGGGGGAGTCTCAGAAAAGAAGTTCTGGGAACTGTTAGACCTGGAGGAGAGACTGCCTTCCTGGTTTTTGTATATTTGGAGAGTGTGTTCTTCCTCACAGTTTACCTCCTATTATGGAGGAATCGCATTCCCCTCAAAATTTGTATGCTGATGTCCTAACCCAAAGTACCTCAGAATATAAGTATTTGGTAATAAGGTCTCCAAAGAGGTGATTAAGTTAAAGTTAAGTTTCTAGAATAGGCTCTAAATCAATATGAAATTTGGACGCAGAAAGGGATACCAGACACATACATGTACAGAAGAAAGACTATGTGAGGACACAGAAAGATGGTGGCCATCTGCAAGCCAAGAGGAGAGGCCTCTGAAGAAACCAAACTTGCTGATACCTTGATCTTGGACTTCTAGCCTCCAGAATTGTGCGAAAATACATTTCTGTTGTTTAAGTCACCTAGTCTGTGTTTTTTGTTTTTTGTTTTTGTGACAGCCCAACCAAAACAATACTTTCCTTTCTGAGGCCCAACATATTGGGTCTATCTTCATGTACTGTCTGAAAATTGGAATTTTCTGAAAAACCAATGGGAGAGAGAGTACTAGAATGGTCTAAACTTTTTGTGGTTTCTTTTGGTCCTTCTAGCACTCAAGATATTAGAGGAAAGAGCCAAGAGCAAGTATTACCTGAAAGGCCCCTCAGTGGTGGCAGAGAATGCCAAATTACCTCAGGGGATAATATAATGGACCCTGATATTTTAAAGTGTCAATACTACTTGTGGGTGTGTGAGAGAGAAGGGCACATGGTAGAAAAGAACAGAGGACCCGGATGCTGATTACAGAATAACAAAGTGAGAAGAGAGAAAAAGCAAAAACTTGGGTTGGCTGTGTATAAGAAATACTAATTACAGTCATTTATGTGAGCTGCTTACCATTGATAGCTAATTATCATGCAGCACAATAGCAATTATGTATATCATTAAATATGTATCAGATTAGTTTTATTTGATTAAAATAATAAACTCCAGAAACACAGAGCATCAGGACTAGAAGGGGCCTTGGAGATGGAACATCTAGATGTCCCCCCTCATCGTACAGATGAGGACACTGAGGCTAGTCTGTGGCAGCTGTTTATGGCAAGGCTGGGACTAGAACATATGTATGTGGCTTTCCAACTACGCTCACCATGAGAAACCTGCCTGAGGTCAGCACCGGAATTCCACAAAGACCACATCCTTCCTGACTGTTGTATTTAAGTAGTACCCAGTCCAGGTACTACCACGTTGTTCCACTGTGCTTCCTTCACATCACCCAACAGGGGCTGAGCTTATTTTGTGTATTTATTTGTTGGCCTTTTTGCAGTGGTAGCTCTCGTGCAGAGTAGATGCTCAATAAATACTTCCCAGATGGGATTAATGAACCAAGGATTCACCATGAGACAGACTCCAGTAGAAGCATCACGTTGGAAACATGGCGGTCAGGACACGACCACACCTGAAGGCTGGTGCTGAGGTTTCCTGAGATGAGCTTTTCTGTCTTTCTGTTTTCCATGCTTGAGCTCAAGAACCTTTGGCGACACCTGTTAAATATACAGATTCCCAGGCCCTTCCCCTGCAAACTTAGATTTGGTAGATCTGGATAGGGTCCCAGGAACTTGTTTTGTTTGTTTGTTTGTTTGTTTGTTTTTGTTTTTAAGAAGTACTCCAGAAATTTGTTATGCTCAGGGTATTTAGAAAGCACTGATTAACTATATTTGTCTCATCTCAACCATAGCTATCAATGCAAACCTAAAAGAAATAGAGAAAACCTTAATTTTTTGTAGTTCTGTAGAGAAAATTCCATGTCAAAAGGCTACTAGATTGTTTATATAATCTCTCGGTGGCGATATGACACAGAGCATCTGAGAAAAAAGATAATGGTGTATTCCTTTAGCAAATTATGCCACACTAGGCCCATTGCTAGGTGCTAGGGGTCAAGGACACGGGACACAGAATCCCTGTATGCAGAGAAGGCACAGTCTAATGGAGGGACCAATGAGAAACTAGGCAATTCTTTCCAGTCTCTTCTAAGGTAAAATTGACATAGAATAAAATTTACCTTTTAAGTGCATAGTTCTGGCATATTTGCAAAACACAGTTCCATCCCCCTAAAAATTTTCCTTGCGTCCCTTTGTCCAGTTCCAGGGGGACCAGCTGTCTTGATTTGCCTGGGACTGAGGTGTTCCCAGAAATGGAGACTCTCTAGGCTAAAACTGGGACAGTCTTAAACAAACTGTGACTGTTGGTCAAACTTTTCAGTCAACCTCTCCCTCTGCCCGTAACTCCTAGATCCTGTTGATCTGGTTTTGATCCCTACCGTTTTATTTTTTTCCAGGATGTAATCACACCAAATGTAGCCTTTTATGTCTGACTTCCCCCATTTTGAATAATGAATTAGACATTCACTCGTGGTGTTGCGTGTATTCTTTTTGACTGTTGAGTACCACTCCACCGTGTGGATGGACCACAGATGTTTATCCATTCTCCAGGCAATTCAAATTTATTGTGAAACCGTTCTCAGGGGTTGAGTGACTGCCACAGGGATGTGCCGTCCCTGTTCTTCTCCTCTGTCTTCTAAGATGACTCTCTCTGGTCCTGTGAAAATCATGAGACTTGTCCATTGGAACTCGCTGCTGTCTCTCAATCTGCCATGTTGAGATGCAAGTGTACCATAAAGGGGCAGGAGGGCGGGCAGGGGGAGGTAGGAGGCCACGCAGCTGTTGGCCATGGTTTCTCCGAAGGATCCCAAAATGCTCTGTACACTTAGCACAGACTCATTTTAGCCTGATGTGCAGCCCCAAAATAGTGCATGGGCATCAGAAAGAGGAAGTCTGTTGGCACCTTGCTGGAGCACAGTGAGTGAAAAGAGGAGAAGGAGAAAATTTAGATCTAAGGCATCAGAGAAATGCCTACTCTTATTAAAAAGTGCCTAGGTTAAGCAGATCAGATCTAGACTTTATAAAACATCCAGGGAAAGCACCACTCACCATCAACTATATAAAACTCATTTCATCTGCTTGAGAAGGTAGGGGCCAGAGTCACTTGCAGTTAATGAAAAACTTACAGTGGGCAGAGTAATAATGGTCTCACCTTGACTCAGGAGGATATCTTTAAACAGTGACAGCAAATCCGAAGTCGGTCCCCTTTTCTTTGCCTTTTCCAAGAATAGACTGAAAATCCCAGCCATGTTTCAAAAGAATATGCATCTATAGCTCTCCCTGCAGTCTCCCAAGCTCCTGACATTTTCTCCAGGTCAGAGACACTGCATGCAAATACCTGTCTCTCTATTCATGTTCTGCCACTCAGCCAGTGAGGCAAAAAATCTGGACTCAATCCTGGCCTTGGGATAATTGCTTAGCAAACAGGATGCACATAATCCATTTTCATTATTAATACTCCAGTTAGGAGCCAGGATCTGTGTTTGGTTTCTCATAATGAGAGGTGCCTTACAATGGAGGTGATGAAATCTGCCATTCAGCTCACAGCATTGAGAGAAGGCAAAGAAACCCCTCCTGTAGCAGATTTAGATTCCAGACATTGCTGCTCGTCGTAAAGCGGTGAGCTAGATGGGCCTTCTACTGAAGAGCGGGATGTGCTGATTTTCCAGCCTGGGTGATTTTGGGAAAATGTCGTGCCTGCTCATTTGCTTATTGTATATGATGCGTTCTTAATCTGGGTCCAAGAGCTCCTTCGAAGGCATCTGCCCCATACGACTGCACACCCAGGGAGCAGAATTGCTGGCGTGAAGTAGAACAGAGTTTGAAAGCAATTGTCAAGCAGGGCTAATTCAGATGTAACCAGCACAACCCTCATGGCTGGCTCAACCACGCAGTGGAAACCTGGTTAGTTTTTAAAGGTTATTATTTTTTTTTTTTTCTTAAAGGCTTGAACTAGAGGTGTTTCCTGAAGACAGTTAAAGGACTTCTTGGTGCAATCTGTCCTCATTCTCCTGCAACTTTTATTCCATCTCAGTGGAAGGTGGTTTGCTATTAAAAGAAAAGATAATCCATTATCACTGTGAGTCTTGAACTGCCAGGGGGGAGCCTGCAGCTGACTGGAAGGAAAGGCTGATAACTTGCATTTAAAGAAAAAAAAATATCAATTGCCAGTTGGTGTCTTGCCATCAGTCAGAAATACACCATACATTTGTCCACGGGCAGGGGGATGGGGTCCCTTGGAGGATTTGCAATGGGATTTGAAGGCTTCCTATTTACCTCTAGGTGATTAGTTTGAGTCCAGTTTGGATCTGCAGTGACTGAGTTGGGTTATTTTTGTCAAGCTCTTTGGTGACAGGTGTCCGTGTTACAAGAAACAAATTGGCACTAATTGGGCACTCCTGTTGGCATCTTGGCAGGCGGGAGCAACAATGGCCTGATCAGGAAACTGCACGTTAACAGGAAGGGGACATCTGTGCTGGACACACCCAATCTGTCTTGTTGTTGTGGAATTGCTTTCTGTTTGTTTGTTTGTTTCAGGAATTTGAGACAGGCAACGTTGAGTGTGGCGATTTCACCGACATTCTCCCTCCCACCTATCCCAGGTACATACACACACACACACACGCGTGCACGCACACACACGCACAGCCTCCCACACACCCACAAACCCATGAGAGAATTTTTTGGAAACCAGCATGCTGATGACAGGCCCCCCACTCTGTTTATCCAAGATCATCATTGAGAGATGTTGGCCAGGGGTCTCATTATGACCAAAACACCAATGGCCAGTGGGCAGGGACGTTGTATTTTTTGTTCTTCTGTGTGCCTGGCATCCAGTCTGGGGCATAGTAGATGCTGAATAAATGTTCATTAAATGAGTACGTATTTGTTGAGTGAATGGATGATCACTCTATCTCAGGATTGTTAATGCAAGGCAATCCTTTCAAGGAGAATGCTAGACATTTAGGAGTGAGACCTTCACCACCTTCTGAAGAAACAGCCTTCATGTTCGGATGAGAAACACCAGGGGCTTGATGAGGTGAGTTACTGAACTGAGAGCAGAATGCCTGCCTTTTTTTTTTTTTTTAATTTTTAATGTTTATTTATTTATGTTGAGATAGAGGGAGAGAGACAGCGTGAGTGGGGGAGGGGCAGAGAGAGAGAGGGAGAAAGAGAGAATCCCAAGCATGCTCTGCACTGTCAGCACAGAGCCCCATGCAGGGCTCAAACCCATGAAACCTCAAGATCATGACCTGAGCTGAGATCAAGAGTCAGATACTCAATGGCCCGAGCCACCCAGGCACCCAAAAATGTCTGTCTTCTGAGCTCTGGTGTGCTGCTATCTGGATGCTCCTTTCGAGAAGAGCCTTTTCAGAACACAAACATTGCTACTAATGAATAGCACAATGGACCATGAACAGAGAAGCCTGATTTCTATATTGGGATTCTCTCCTGATTATGTGGCCTCAAGAAAATCACTCAGCATTATTGGGTTTCTGCTGCTGACAGTCTATTTGGGGAGACAGACAAGTAACCAGGCAATTGCAATAAAGAACGCCACGTTTGAATGGTAGGGGAACAACATGGAAGACACAATCAAAAGATACTAGTACCATTTGGGGGTAAATTATTTTTCAGCTCTAAATAATCAGTACATTGAATAAGAACATCTAAGACTCTTAAGAGGTGATCCTTGATTTAATAAGTCTTGAGGGCCCATGTGGTGATGCAGTGACTGGCCAGCATACTGTCTCCAATGATCCCCAGGGTGTGGGTAAAAGGTCAAGGTGTTCTGTACCAGAGGAGGTAGAGTGATTTGTGTTTTGTAATTAAGAGGAGGTAGGACAGAAGGGGCTAGACTCAGGTCAATGCAAATGTAAGGTGTCCCAGTCTGACTTATAGTGTCCTCCTTATCAGTGGCATCCACACAGAATGACCCAAGCTTGGGTTCTCATTAGGAACCTGAAAAAACGTTTTTGCCACCTTATGCTTCTGGTAATTTTCTAGAAATATAAGTCTAGACAGAAAGGAACAGGTGGGGTGGCTTCTTGGCTATAGCTAAATGTAATATTCAGTTATGTATAGTAAGGGACACAGGAATCGATGAAGCACTTCAGCCCTCCAGAGACTTCCCCATTCAGACTTTTGCTACAAGTAGTCAAAATGGTGAAGTTGTTTGTACTTATCCTTTTTCTAATGCAGAGGCTCACAAACTTTCATAGGATGGGCAGAATGAACAGAGGTGTGGTGTGGTCTAATCAGAAAGTGTACAATCAAGATCTCATAGCACTCTGAGAAGCTTCAAGGAAAAGGCTGTGGTTTGGGCCACCTGGAGCCATGGAAGAGACAGCTATCTTCAAAGATGGAAATTTCTGCCTATAGTGAGTTACTCTAGACCCGAGCTGGCAAGTATCTATCTTCCGATTTAAAGGTACCAGAAAAGGCCAGAAAAGATTCTGTCTGACTTGGCCAAATTCACATGTATTAAAGAAGGAGACAGGACCCTAGGGGTTCACTCCAGCCTCAGGAATGATCTCCCCATTAAAAAGGCCTTCTTATTCCTATGTATGTACTCATTCTTACTGATGGCGGATGGCAGCTACTAATTAGTTGTGGCATTACTGAGTGGCTCTGAAATGGAATGATGCTAAGCTGGAAGGAGAGATAATTACCTGCGTGTAAACTCTAGTCTAATAATAATAATAACACCGAAACGCTCATGTAGGGTTTTCACATGCCAGTCACTGTCTCTTCATTAACTCATTAAACCCTCACAATCTTATGGATAGGACTCTTCTGTTATCTCTGCTTTACAGATGAAGAAACTGAGGCACAAAGCAATTAAGCAACTTGCCAAGGTCATACGACATACCAAGAGCCAGGATTCACACTAAGGGGGGTCTAGCTCTGGAGATGCTACTGAATAGCCTGTTATAAACTGTTATGGGGAAGATATGCACAAGTTGTTCCCAGACAAGAATACCAGCCAAGGAAGGAGAATGCCATGGTCCTTTTGACCTCGATAATGAAGATGACAATAAGCTGGTAGGCCATTCCTATGTGACAGGAAGTGGGGGGTTTAGACCAGGGGGACAGACACTGGTGCTCAGGGGAAAAGAGACCCAGCAAGGCTCTGTAAAATGAGCCATACCTGGAGACAGTGTACAATTCCAGGCGATCGGCAAGCTGTATTTTGAGACCAGGTCTGGTGTGTTTCTTTATCTTATCTGTTTTTATTTCCTTTCTTTCTAATTACATCTTAGTATTTCAAAGGATTAGGTTTTAAAATAACAGCTGCTGCTTCTTCTTCTTCTTCTTCTTCTTCTTCTTCTTCTTCTTCTTTTTCCATTTGGGCTAATGGAAAGCAAGAAAAGGGTTTTTCTTCCTTCTGCACTTGGGCTCCTGGAGTCTACAGCAGGCAACATGCATGCTCCATCCCATATCTACTAGACCCACCTGAATGCACCTGCTACTAGAACAGACAGCTTCCGGTCACGGCTTCCTGCTCCTCCTGTCCTCTCTCCTGATGCCTTTCTCTGACATTGAGAGGGCTTGCTCCACCAAACTAGGTACAGCCTGGACGACCAAAAGATGTAAATTTTCCAGGGGTAACTTGGAGCAGTGGGGAATGAAGTCAGTGGGTGGGTGCCCCAGCCTCCTCAGATTCTGGTGGGTGAACTCAGAGGTATGGTTCGGTTTTCTGGAGGCTGTCTACTAGGACCGAGCCCAGGGTGTTTTCAGCAGTAGCTCACTTATTAATATACCCTTTCGTGGCTTTTCTCACTTCCCTGTCTCACTTCCCACATGCTTCTGGGATCACCTCCCAAGTGAATTAACTGCACCCGGGTCCTTACCCCAAGCTCTGCTTTTGGGGGAAGCCAAACAAGGACAACTTTGAAGAAGGTGGTGCCTACACCTCTGGTGCTGAGAGTGGTGGTAGCAGGGAGGCCTAGAAGCAGGGAAAATCAGACGAGAATCCCCTCTGCACTGGAGGCCATCTAGAGACTGGGAATGGACTCTGGATTCTGGACTCCATCTAGAGACTGGGAATTTTAGAAATCAAGGTGTTTTCCTTCATTGAAGGGAGCCATTCCTTCCTTTTGGTCCCACACATTTTATTTTGGCCTTATTAAAGGAACCCATTCCAAGTCTGAGGGATCCCACAAAATGTATTTTAATCAAGTGGGTAACTGAAAAACCCAGCTTCCTGAATATAGATAACTGCCCTGGGCACAGTAAGTCCAGAAAACAGAATGATGAGACTGATAACACACAGGGTGGAAAATATCCTCAAAGTTCTTGCTCCCCATGGTTTGAAAACTCAATGAAACTCCTTTGTCCAACCATCTGGAATCTGAAAAACTCTAAGGCCCAGCCCCTAAGAATGGAGGTGATGGAATGTCACAGTCTGTTCATTCCTTTGCGTAGTTCTCATTAGCAGGGGATCTTACCAGGGGCTCTCCTGGGTGCAGGTCTCTAGCCTACTCAGTCAATGCCTTGCCTTCGTGACTGAAAGGGGGCCTACTTGTAAGTGGTGGAGCAGGGGTTCCTGGGTGGCTCAATCAGTTGAGCATCTGACTCTTGATTTTGGCTCAGGTCATGATCCCAGGGTCATGGAGTCGAGCCCTATGTTGGGCTCTGCACTGAGCGGAGATTAAGATTCTCTGTCTCTCTGTCTGTCTGTTTCTCTCTCTCTACCTCTGCCACTCTCCCCTGCTCATGCTGTCTCCCTCTTACTCTATAAACAAACAAACAAACAAACAAACAAACAAACAAACTGAACTAAACTCAAATAAAAAAGTGACGGGGCAGAGATAAAGTTGGTGGTAACCCACTGGGTTTCTAGAGGACCAATATTCTGTGGGAGACTACTCAAGTAAAATATAATGCTTGTGTAAAATACTCAGGCTTTGTGATTCAGCTATTTAGTTACCAAATTCTAGTGTCTGAAACACAGGGAACTTTCTATGTTGTCAGTCCACATTTGGTTATTTTGTTTAGTTCTGGAAATCAAACTTTGATAGGACTTTGACAAACTAGAGTATGTTCAAAAGGCCGGAAACTGTGACATATGCAATATAAAGTAGAACGCTGGGGGGATTTCCTCTTTGGGTGATAACCACATCCTTTCTCTATTCAAATTTGGAAGCAATTGAGAAATACTGAGGAACTCAGATATCATCTTTATGGTTGGCAAAACTGCGTTCGTGGATATGGTTTAGACCTGCACCATCTGAATTTTTCAGAGCTATGCTTGCAAGGATTGAGCTAACGGAAAAGAAATTGACCCAGCCCATATCAAGGAGCTTCTGTGGACAGCCTCATACCTACAGAATAAAGAGAGCAAGGATGGAGAAGATACTGTAGCCATGCCTCTAGAAGGCAGCACTTTGAACCAGATCTTCTTACCATACAGAAGCAAGAGCAGAGGTGAAATCCCTAGCAGGCTTGCCAAAAGATGGCCAGTCAGGGGCTTGGCTTCACATGTTCTGCACTTGTATCAGTCTCCCCAGTTAGACATGGTTCTCCTCAGCTCTTGGGGAAGAAAATAAAGGAGACAGGGAACAAGTAAAACAGTCTTGCTTAACAGTTCTGAAGGATGAAAATTACTATTTTAAGGGCCAGGACAGAATCATGGCAGATGTACAAAATGGTTTTCTTAATACTTCTATTGAGATGTTACCCTAGGGAAGAGAAGAGTTAGAAAAAGACATGATATTTATCTTTAAGTATCTGAAGGTCAGTCATGGAAAAGAGGGCTGAGTGGGTCCAGTCTAAAGTACAAAAGCAAGCAAAAAAGGAAATATTTTGCTGATCCTCACTACTAGAGTAGTTCTCCCTTCCCCATACCCCCCAAAAGACTACCTTATTTTTTTTTTGAAGTTGTTGCCTTAATTTATTCTGATACAGTATTACTCTTAGGATATATTAGTTTCTTCCCTCTAATATTTTTTCAATAATTCTGCTTTGTTCCAACTCTTAAAAAAATTCTTCTCCGCTCCCCTTCATAAACAATATACTCCAAAAGACTACCTTAGTTACTGAAGGTTTTCAAGCAAATATTAGGGGTACCTCTAGTTGATATCTAGGTAGTTTATTTGGAATCTGGGAAAATTTCCTATGATCATTCCAAACTCTGAGATTCTTTGATTCTGTCAAGGACGACGAAGGTCCGTATGAATCTGTCTTTTGTGTAGAATGGCTAAAGATTGTTTTAAGCACAGACAACTCTTCAACATATACATGATGGAAACACAGAAAAAGAATAACAAAAGAATAGCTTAGGTAATAGAAAATGGCCTCTTTTATCTTCCTATCAAATCTTTATTTCTATATGTATGACAACCAATGAAGTGATAGGAACTTCAAGCCCCACCATATTGTTCTCTTAATACAAATGCTCTCAGGCAAGAAAAGAAGGACAGCTAAGAATCCTGGGTGATTCACATTCTGACAAATGGCCTAAAAGAAGGTGTAAAAGAAATGTAAATGGTAACACCATTCCTGTTTCACTTCCTCCAGAAAAATACCTAAATGGCTTACTATATTCTTTTTCTTTTTTTAATTTTAGTTCTAGTGTGGTTAACATAGTGTTGTATTAGTTTCAGGTATACAATATAGCGGCTCAACAATTCTATGTATTACTCATTGCTCCTCAAGGTAAATGTACTCTTAATCTCCTTCCCCTATTTCACCCATCTCCCCACCCACCTCCCCTCCAGTAACCTTCTATTTCTTCTCTATAGTGAAGACTCTGTTTTTGGATTTGTCTCTTTCCCTTCCTTTGTTCCTTTGTTTTGTTTCTTAAATTCCACATATGGGTGAAATCATATGGTATCTGCCTTTCTCTGACTGACTTATTTTGCTTAGCATTATATACTCTAACTCCATCCATGTTGTTGCAAATGCCAGTATTTCATTCTTTTTGTGGCTGAGTAATACTCCAGTCTGTGTGTGTGTGTGTGTGTGTGTGTGTGTGTGTGTGTGTGTGGGTGTGTGGGTGTATCACATTTTTTTTTTATCCGTTCATCTCTTGATGGACACTTGGGCTGCTTCTATAATTTGCCTATTGTTGATAATGCTGCTATAAATTTTGGGGTGCATTTATCCCCTCAAATTAGTATTTTTGTATTCTTTGGGTAAATATCTAGTTGGCTTTCTGTATTCTTTAGCACATCGGCTTTCTTAGGATAAAAAGCATTGGGAATTAAAGGGCTGCACTTAGGAATAAATTGACAGACACCAGGAGAAGGCTCTGATTGAAAGCAGCTCATTGTCCCCATTGCCTACCAATTCCTTAATGAGAATTTATCCCCACAAATTGAAAGGGGGGACTTTCACTGGAAGGAAAAAAAATTAGAACCCCAAGGGAGAGCTCTCTCTTCCCAGGGTTTGACTGTAAATGACCCTTTAAAAAGGGACCAATGATATCTATGTTATTATTATGCTAAAATTAAGCTCTAATAATGAATTAGGCCATAAGAGCTGAAATCCAGAAGCATCTACCCTGGGTCAGAATGTAAGTTTCTCTGTTATCATCTGTGCTCACATTCTCCATGTGGCATTCAGTTTCCTTATCTTCTGGCGTGTCTAAGCAATACCCATCACTTATGCATTTCTTTCTTTTCTCTATTTTTTCCACATTGTGTAGGCTTTTGGCTGTGAGCTCATTGAAGGAAAGACCAAATCTTCTGTTTCTATGCTTCTAAGAAGCTGAGTAGCCAGGCAGAAAGATCATGAACTTTCAAGTTGGACTGAACTTGCTTTGAATCCCACTTGACCAATTTGAAGCTCAGTTTCTTCCTCTGTGGGCACTTCTGTGAAAGTATTTTATCTAGAGATCTGACCCAGTGATTAGCACAGGGTCATGAGTCTGCCAGATTCTCCATGAGAGCATGTAGAATCATGGCCAACTTACTGGACAGTAACCAGGATTGGTGTGAGCCATTGGGAGAGGAACAAAAATAAAGTAAGAAGCAGTGGGGTGGTAATGGACAAGGTATGCCCTACATTTGCCTTGTTTGCTAGCTGACTCAATGGGGCCTCACTTCTGTACAGAGATGGAAACTTTCTTTTTTAAAAACATCCAGGTAAAACAACTACAGGGTGCTTATAAATGGGAAGCAACCTTTCTTGCCCCAGTCCAACAAGCTTCTACTTTGTAGGGTGAAAAACTCCAAATGTGTTTCTGTCCGTACAGCAAATGGCTGGCTGGCGTGAGTACTCAAGTGACACATGCACCCCAGAAAACGGTTCTGTCCATACCTGGCTTAACTAAATTCTAAACTTCTTGATGGTGAGCAACTTACTTTGTCCCATGTCTAGTTCAGTATCTCTTACTTCAAGTAACAGAAGAAAAAAAAACACCCTAAATGGCTTGAACAAGGAGGGAAACTTTTGTCCCACATAACAAGAGTGCTGTAAGTAAGGGCAAGAGGGTATGTGGTGGGAGGGGGGGGGAGGAGGAGTAATGTGGCAGCAGTGGTCTGCCCCGTGCAAAGGGCATTTTATCACTGGCATTGCTGAGAATTTTCAATGCATGGTGATAATGAAAAGCAGACTGATCTTTCGCCAGTGTTATCCTCCATACACAATGCCCCACTGTCTGCCTGTCCCTCTGGTGTGCTGCTCCCACTGCCCTCCTGTTGGTACACTGCTGGGAAAGGGGTGTGCCTCCCACCCTCCCTACTGGTTGACGGGAAGAGTAGGGAACAGAGGAATGGTAGGGACATAGGAAAGATCTTACCTCTATCTGCTTGGTTATATATCTATTACTTTAATTAGTTTATTTTTTATTATCTAAAACTCATTGCCATGCAAAACTTTTGTGGGCTCATAGGACATTCTCATCAATGGGGTCATTCTATAGTTTTCTTGGGAGGTTACATCTCTTTTATGAATGGTCAGTCACAAACTCTTCCTCAGCCCCCAGGAGACTAAAGTTTACCTCCAGGTTGTTGCTGTTGGGGCCCCTCTACCCATAAGGGTAGCCCTGTGATGATGTGTCATTTCCTCTCCTCGGCCAGGCCCACAGCTGGGACTTGGCAATGATGGATCTTTCACTGTGACAAACTCTCTGAGTGCAGGCGAGCTCCCCGTAGCTGTTAGCCCTTCTCCTGCCCTCTAGAGGCAAGAGGCAAACCTGACTCCATGGCTTCTTCCAAATACCGGGATAGGGAAGGAAGCACAGCCTCCCCAGCATAGGCTGAAGCAGCGGACATTCCACCCTATTTCCCCTGGTTAGAGGGGAAACCATGGTGTGGTAACAACTCTCAAAAAATACTGTCTCCAAAACACTCCTTTTCCTTCACAGTCTTATCCCAAGGGTTGTAGAGCTGGTTGCTCACAAGGTCTTTTGGAAGTGATTCATTAAGCGTCTTTAGGTCACTTTCAATGCATGTGTGTTTTTTATCCTACCGGTGTCTCAGTCACAGATGAGGCAGGAATAGTCTATCTTAACATCCAGTTACATAAACACGACATCGTCCAGTTAAAGAACAAGAAACACTCCTCCTATGTGCCTGGGAACCCCTTTCAATTATTACCACTGCTCAGGACTGAGTCTCAGGTCCTCCCCCAGACAAATAGCTGGCCAGGAGAATGGTAACAACAAGAGTGGCTCAGACGAGTCAGTGTTTATTCATGAGCCAAAGACACAGTCACCTCCCAGAGCACATGGTCATAGTGGAGAAAGGTGATGCATGACCGAATTGAAGGGACAGGTACCCAACGGCATCTGCTAATTGGGCATTCAGTATCTGTCAAATGATAATGACTTTGGGAAGCTCAGAGTCAAGGATGCCTGCCAACAAATTCAATCTACCCTAAAAATCATTAGGCTTTTGGAGGTGAACGACAGAGTTAGAGAAAGTATGGATGGGACTGCACAGATGGCTCCCATCAGAATGAAGATGGGCTGGCCACGAGATGCTCATGGTTTCCGGCCTGTGAACAGGCAGCAAGTGAAGGTCCGTTTCTTCGTGGGCTTTTCCTCCCTGGGAGATTCTGCCATTGCTCTGGTTTGGTCAAGTTGAAAGACCTCACTTTGATTTGCTGGAGTGTACTTTTCCCTTGGTTCTTTACGGACAGCCTAAGGCATCTCAGACAACCTCACCAGACTCTCTCATCTGTGGGGAGAGCTCAGTCGAGTGCAGGCTGCTACCCAGCATGCTCCGGGGTCCTTGTGCCAAACCCCTTTGCTTTCTTGACCTGTGAGATGCTGCATTCTGCTTCTCACTGCCAATCAGGCCAGATCGTGTCAAATCATGCAGGGCTACACTCAGCCACAAGAGCCGGAATGAGACCTACAAAATCATTTCCACATGCAGTCTAGGCCAAGATCTTTTTCTCAAGTCTGCAGTGATACTAAAAAGGAACAGGATGCTAAAGGCCAAACACATGGAATAGGAGGTTGAAACTATGCCCTTTCCATCAGAGCTTGTAGTACCTGCCCACTGCACTGCCCTATTGAGCCCTGACTTCCTTTGCTCTCTGGGTAATAGTTCCAACATTCCCCCAACACCCATTCTCAGGATTTGAAAAATAAAGCTTTATTGGTGGGTTTCTATTTGTGTGTTTTCTTTTGAACATGGTGTATATTATGTCAACATCTTTCTAGGGCTTGATTTAAGATCTAGGCTAGCAATAATTCTAGACTACGTTAAGCTCTCTGCAGAATTATAGTTGTTTTTTTTTTCTCTTTTCAAAAACACCACACCATTTGGGAAGGCAAGAGACGCAGTCTGGACAAATCATGGAGGTGTTAAGAAACACATACAACAAAGTACATGTGTGTGTACGTGTGTCACAATATACTTTTATACATAAAAATAGAGTATATTCAGAGAGATGTAAATTTTTTGCGTCTATAAAGAGATGCTATATCTAACTCGGAATGGAGAAGCAACAGTAATAAGGTGATGGGAGGGTGTGGAAAGTTTTCAAAGCTGTTTTCTTGAGCCTGTTTACCATGTACCCTGATGAGTTTGCTATTTTGCAGGGCGGTGGGGGGGGGGGTGTAGGAAGAAATTCTGGTGGGCTTAGAGGCAGAGGGAAGTAAAAAGGAAATTTGATGACTAGGAAAGCTCACTGAATACTGATTTATCCCCCATAATCTTAAGTTCTTAAAATTGGAGCCCTGTGTTGGTTGTCCCCCTGACAAATTCTAGATTCTGTGCATTCTTAGAAATCAAGGAAGATACCATTCAATCTTTGTGGCACTTGAAGTGGACTCCTTTGAAGAAATGAAATAAGAGGCAGATGACCACATATTCTTAGTCCTCCTTTCTCACGGTCGGAGGCTCCTCTCCCTACAAAGTTGCAAGAGTCCTGGGAGTTTGAGACTTGCACTAAGTTGCATGGAGTTCACACATTCTTGCAGCCAATAGTAATGAGAGCTAACATTTACACAGTGCTTCATATATGCTTCTATATTTTTCTTAAGGATTTCTTTTTTTAAACATTTTTAAATGTTTATTCACCTTTGAGAGAGAGAGAGAGAGAGAGAGAGAGAGAGAGAGAGAGAGAGAGGGACTGAGCATGAGTGGTAGAGGGACAGAGAGAGGGAGACACAGAATCCAAAGTAACTTCCAGGGTTGAGCTGTCAGCACCGAGCCCGACGCAAGGCTTGAACCATGAGGTCGTGGCCTGAGCTGAAGTTGGATGCTTAACCGTCACTCAGGTGCCCTGTGGATTTCTGTCTGCTAATTCACCAGATCCATCTAATGATTATCTCCATTTTAGAGACGTGGAAACAGGCACAGAAGGTTAAGCAACTATTCAAGGTCCCACCACTGATAAGAAGCAGGCCCAGAATTTGGTAGTCTGGTTTAGGGTGCTAGCTCATAACCACGCTGCCATGACGTTCTCATTTTGTGTTCAGTGGCAGTAAGAGGCGAGGTGTCCCCTCGAGACTGACATGAGGTGCTCATATGAATGACAAGCCATGCAGTTAGAAAAAAAGCAGCATGTGGGAGTTCAGCCCAATTTCATTCTCCTTTGTATCATATTAGTGTCCACTACAACTGAGGCAGCGGAGTCTAATCTTGGCATTCTGATACACAGACATCACGACATCTAATGGAAGAACCAGAGGCATTCTGCCTGTGTTTCTGGGAGGTCCTTCCCCAAGCTCTGTAATGAGTCATGCAAAGAGTAGCTATTCTCAAATGGCATCACTTGGCTTGTGCTGCTGTGTCTTTGGAGATGGTTCTTGTTATGAAGGACAGATCAAACCAAAGTATGACTCTGTACAAGCTAGTGTTGGGGTATATATGGGGAAAAGGTGGAGAAGGGAGGAAAATGAGGCAGAGAATTGGTGTAAGACATATCATAGAAGAGTAACCTAAGATTTTGCCCTCGAGGAGCCAGGTGGATCCTTCTAAAAACGTATCCCTTACTCTGTTCCCAGACACACGTCACATCAGCCAGACACACTTTTCCACATCCCCTGAATGTGTACTGCCCTGATTCTGAGTGCTCACTTACCCCCCACCCCAACTGTGGCTCTTCTTCCAACCCATTTCTGAGGGAATCTTCTACAGTCTTTAGGTCTTACACAGAATCTCACTGCATCTGAAGAGTTTTCCCTGAGTACTCCCACGTCTAACACTGTTCACAGGTGTCTGGGATTTGGCCGAACAGGGTCAAGGTAGACATCTGGGGATGTGTGATTAGCCATAACGCCTTATCTGTGGTCTAAGAGGCAGCATCTGGGTCAGGCTGTGGGCTTAGTAGCTGCAGTTTGTAAGATGGCTCTGGGAGCTGTGCCTGAGCTTAGCGTGTGTTCTGAATGAATCTCAGCATTCTGTTATGGGTTGAATTGCATCCCTCAAAAAAAAAAAAAAAAAAAAAAAAAAAAAGATACATTAGAGTCCTAGCCCCCGGTACCTCAGCATGTGACCTTATTTGGAGATCTGATCTTTACAAAGGTAACCAAATTATAAAATAATTAGGGTGGGCCCTAATCCAATATGACCGATGTTCTTATTTGAAAAGGGGAAATCTACGCGGAGAAGCCTGAAACACATCCTTCCCTCACAGCCCCCAGAAGGAACCATCCCCGCGGACATCTTGATCTCAGACTCCTGGCCTCCAGGACTGTGAGACAATACGTTTTTTCCTGTTTGAGCCCCAGCAAACACACCATTACTTATTGAGCATGTATTCTGTGTAAAGCTCTGTTCTCATCATTTTACAAGGATTAAGTCCTTCAGCCTACCAAAATCTCCATGGGATAGGCACCCTACTATTGTTATACCAGAAGAAGAAACTAATACCCAGAGAAGTTAAGTAAATTTCCCAGGACTCCTCAGGTAGTAACAGGGCTAGGATTTGAACCCAGGCAGTCTGGCTCCAGAGTACATGTT
Source organism: Acinonyx jubatus (assembly GCF_027475565.1). Taxonomy (NCBI): domain Eukaryota; kingdom Metazoa; phylum Chordata; class Mammalia; order Carnivora; family Felidae; genus Acinonyx; species Acinonyx jubatus. The sequence continues at coordinate 83,762,408 of NC_069391.1, read as the reverse complement.
CTTACTCAGTATCTCACACTGCCTCAGTGGGCACTCTCTCTCTGAAAGACTGCAAACAGGTGGGGTTCAGACCATATTCACTTCACATGAGTTTGGTTTGACCTTGAGGCAGAATGTATTTTCCAAAGATGCATAAAACCACATCTCTTATCCCACATGCTCTTGTGTGGTGTGACCTGGAAGCTTCTATCTTCTGCCTCTTGGAAGCAGTTGCCATGTAAATGTACAACTTTTCGATATCACCATGCTGTGAGAAGGCCCAGCACATGCAGAGACCCTGGAGGATGACAGACCATTCAAAGAAAGAGCCAGAGAGAGCCAGGGAGAACCAGGGAGCACAGAGGCAGAGGTGCTAGATATGCGGAGAAGAACTCATCATTTTGGAATTGGGTTCACCAGCCCCAGCTGCCTCAGCAGATGCCACAGGGATCACAAGTGAACCGTTCAATGGAGTCTTCTCGAATTCCTCAACAAGTAAGTCACAAGCAGAATGAAAATGTTGTGAGAGGCCACTATGTTTGAAGTTGGTTTTTACTCCGCATGAATAACTGACACGAAGCTTGACAATGTTTTAGGATAATTCAATTCGAAAAATCGTTATTTGTTAAATTCGTCACATTTGCTGAATTTAAATTCGTTGGCGACAGTTACAGAACGGAGACAGGTCTCACCCATGTCAACCTCTCCCCACATAAGGGTTCTCTGCTCTTCCTGAAGAATTAGAAGAGTTAGCTCCCCCTGCTTGGCCACTGTGGCATCAGGTGGGGACAGAGCTACCCCCTAGATGGGGCACACACCCTCTGTGGGAGTTAGTTCCCGGGAGTCCCTCTCAGACTCACTTCCCTTCCCTCTGCTACCTGCCTGGCCCATCCGGCCACTGGAAATCTGCACTGTAGCTTCGGCTGATTCATGAAAGCCTCTACCCGGTTCCCAATTCAGTTAGCAACCCTGGCTCCTCCAGGTCCCACGGCTGCACCAGGCACGGGAGCATCTGAGTCTCTGGCCCTCTTCCCCCTTCCTCCAGTCTCCTCCACGTCCCATCTCCACGCTCAGGAGGGATGGTGCCGCACTGCCGGGCTGCCTCGCCTTCTGAGGCTTTTCTTGTTTGCTTGTTCGCGACCGCAGGAGGGGTGCTTCTCCAAAATTGAAACTTCATAGTGTGCCATTCCTTCATCTCATTTCCAGGCCCCCTGCTGTGTGACCGTGTGACACACAGTCATTGTGTGAGAATTGAGAAGGATATTGGCAGTTTGGGAGCTGTTGTTCCTGCTTATGTATGCAAAGAACATAATTGCTAAGTGCATCATCTGCTGTAATTTACACATCCACATATAGCACCGGGCAGGGCATTCTCTTCTTCCACGGCGGCACCCAGGGTTGGACTTGCGTACACACTCCAGCCTGGAGACAAGCTGGCTGTTTGCCCAGGCCCGAGGCAGCCCAGGGGAAGACTTGAACAGCGTGGCTTCCAAGATCTCCAAAATGGAGCTGGAAGAATTTCTTCCTTGGTTATCCAGAATTTTTTTTTTTTTTCCAGGGGAGATGCAAGGGATAAACTTGCAGCATCTCACCTCTTTTGGCACTTTTCCAAACGAGTTTTGGGTCCCCTGTAAGAGTCGGATGTGATGCTAGATCTAGGGATTTCCAGCTGTGTGCAAGGGGAGGGCCGATCCCTGCCCTCAAGACACACATGTTGGCGAGGAGCAGCGACACTTTTCTTGAGAGGATTTCACTGGGGAGAAAGCGTTGCCTCACGGCAGGTTTGGTCAGGTGCGTGGTTTGACCAAATCTTAAAGGGGCACCGCCCCTTGACTTTGCACAACTCTTGGGTTTGTGCTGGTTTCTAACGCACATCGACAGTTTCTTTGCTGGGCTGGGAAGTGGGAAGGGGCCTTGGGCCGGAATGTTCAGCAAGACCTCAGCATTTGGGTTAATTCATTTTACCAGCAAGGCTGAGATGCACCAGGTTGCACCCCAGAGCTCAGTTTCTTCCGGAAGCTACCCTACGACTGGTGGAGCGCCCAAAGCTGTGAAAAGTATGCGATATTCCGTGTCAGTTCTTCTCTCCACGAGGTTGTATTTTCAGCTTACGTTTTAAGACAGGAGACAAAATCAATATACGTGAAACAATGATTTCAGAGCGCTGGAAAAAGAATGTCAGGAAACTCCAGTCCAGGCATTATGATAAATAGACTCTGGTATCAGACTTCCTGGGGGTGAATTCCGGCCCTGTGACTCAGCAATATGACGTGGGGCAGGTTAAATAACCACTCTGCCTCAGTTTCCTCCCTCGTAATATGGGTAGAGAGTGCCTCTATCAGTGTCACTGTGGAAGGTAAAAGACTTCCTACACGTGAAGGGCTGAGAACACTACCTGGAGTTTGGTAAGGACTTGAGGAATGCTAGGACTTAGCATTTCGCCTGCCATTCTGTATCACGTGAATGTTCTTTCTAGACTTTGCGATTTCCTTTATAGCTCCCTCATTAGATGTCAGAACCGTACCCCTAGTCACGAGACCCCTGTGAGCATAGTTATTTTCCTATCTGTAGTGGGCACTGAGGAAGAGCTGGGCCACTACCACTGGTCAGCTGTTTTACCTTGGACCACAGGGTTAACATTTTTCCATACTTTGCTTTCCTCATCTGGAATGGGGACAACAGTTCCAATCCGAAAAGACTGTTACGAGTTGAATTGTATACCCCAGAAGGACACATGGAGGCCCTAATCCCCAGTACCTGTGAAGGTGACCTCATTTAGAAATAGGGTCTAGGAAGATGCACTCAGGTAAGAGGAGGGCATTACAGTGGGCCTTAATCCGATACATCTGGTGTCCTTATGAGAAGAGGGACATTTGGACGCAGACACACACAGAGCGGGAAACATCATGTGAAGACAGAGGGAAGACAACTGTGGGAAGACAGAGGCGAAGACTGGTATTATGCTGCCACAAGTCAAGAAATGCCTGGGGCCAAGAGAAGCAGGAAGAAGCAAGGGAGCTGCCTCCCCTATGGCCTTCAGGGAGAGCATAGAGCTGCCAACACCTTGATTTTGGACTTGCAGCCTCCATACCTGTACAAGAATAAGTTTCTGCTGGCTTTAAGTTATTTAGTTTGTGGTACTGTGTTACACAACCCTGAGAAACTAACCCAGAGATTGTGTGCGCAGGGGACTCCTAAGGTCACATGGCAGAGGGTAACTGCTCAAAAGTGGTTATTCTGAAGGCTACTGAACAGTGAAGACTATGCGCTCCATTTGCTGTTGAGGAGATTGCATCGTTGGCTGAAGGAGCAAAGGAGAAGGCTGAGTTCTTCAATATGCGCACGGGACACTTCAGAAGCAAGTTTTCGAAGGGTAGCTCTTCTATTTATTCAGAGACCTTGGAGTTTCACATGAGGGAAAGGAGAGCAGCCCATGTGGGCCTTCAACCACTAGAGGGCATTTGAAGGACATCAGATCAATAGGAACCGACCTCCCGTGGTCAACCAAAGTCCACAAGTTCTGTATGACCCACTGTGCAAAAGGAGAAAATGAATGACTCAAACGATGAATTTATTTATTGATTTCTTTTGGCCAGTAGCTAGTCAAGTGGTTGAGTTAGGAATTCTGAACAGGTAGAGTGTAAACATCTCAGTGTGGGTCCTATCTGACTTGTAGTTGCTCTTTCCCCAGCTGCGTATAAACGAGCAGGACAAACAACTCTAGTAGCACAAAAATCATTTTTAAACAACCAAAGAGAATAACAGGGGACAGATTTAAGCCAAGTTATGTGCTCAACTAATAAAGACAAGCAAGGCTATTGAAATAGGAAGCCCTAAGACTGGACACCTACCCAAGGTACTATGCAAAGGTACAAAGTAGAGTCTTAGACTAAAATCCCATTTAATGGAGTGCCCTGTAATTCAAATTCTGGAAAGTGACTAGGGGATGAACGGGAAAGACAAAGCCCACAGAGGCGGGGGGAGATTAGAGATTTAATTCTGTCTCATTCTCAATGATTGACATTCTGGCCAACCCTGGACAATTCACTTAACCTGTCTGGGTCATTGTTTCCCAATGTACAAAACAAGATAATAGCAGTCATCAGATCAATTTTCTAGAGTTCATTCAGGTTCTCTAATGAAAGGCGCATTATAAACACAAATTGTAATTATACCTGAGAGTGCTTTTTCCTCGGAGGGAACCAGAGGGCTTTTCTCTCTTTGAAACTTCAATTATGAAAGTTAGAATCTTATGCATTTGTCAGCGGTGGATAAAAATTTATTCATAATATGAATCATATAAGAGCAGGTTAATGATGCTCAGAGTCGAAAAGTGGGGCATTACTGACGTGAACAAATTACTTGGAACCTGGAGACTTACAGTCTGGTCCTCGTTTTTCATTAATTAACCCGGGGGCCTTGGGCAAGTCACTTCACCTCCTTGTGTCTTAGCCGTAAAATGAGGCAGCTGCTTTAGCAAAGTATTTTCCAAACTCAGTCACTCTTTTCCTGACTTCCACCATATCCAAGGACCGTCTATATTATTAACTTGTTAACATTTCTTTTTTTCTTTACTTCTTTAATCCGTTAATCTTTTATGTTTTAAAGATTTGATTTTATTAAGTTTATTTATTTATTTTGAGAGAGAGAGAGAGACATGGGAGGGGCAGAGAAAGAGAGAGACATAGAATCCTAAACAGATTCCGCACTGCCAGTGCAGAGCCTAACGCAGGGCTTGAACTCACGAACTGTGAGATCATGACCCGAGCCGGAACCAAGAGTAGCATGCTTAACTGACTGAGCCACCCAGGTGCCCCAAAGGTTTTATTTTTAAGTTATTTCCACATCCAACATGGAGCTCAAAATTACACCCCCAAATCAAGAATCACATGCTCCACTGACCAATCCACCCAGGTGTCCCTATTAATCTTTTAAACTCAGATGAGTACTGCCCATTAAAGCCTTGACCTAGACAACAATATTCATAATATTTCAGGTTTAGTGTACTAGATATACAGATAACAGATATAGATATACAGATACAGATATAGATACACAGATACAGATATATAGATATATGGGTATATGTGTGCGTGTGTGTGTGTGTGTGTGTGTAGTCTGATTGCTCATTAAGGGAAATATAATTATTAGAGAAATAGTAACTACTAGAAAATATATTTAAAACAAATACAAATATTAGACAATATAATTATTAGGAAAAAACACTCTTTACTTGTATATCACCTAAAAGCCCTCCATATCATATTAGTGTATGTACAAATTTGGGAAAAAAAATCTTGAAGGATTCTTCTAAAGCTATGAGCTTCTGAAAGAAATTAAAGTAAGTATGAAAACAAACAGAAGAGCAGCTGACGGTTTTGATAAAATTTGGATCTATACATAGCAGAGGAGCTATCAATTTTGTATACTAATGGTGTTTTCTCTACCAGACACGTATAGTAAGGCCTGATATTGTTAAGTCAGAAAAAAGATTGGCCAGAGTAGCATCAGATGGATATTGACAGGAAAAAGTTGAGAGAAAATGTCCTTTAAAAAAATATTAACTGAAAAGACAGATCCTCAAAGCAGGAGAGGAATTCATACCACAAAGCCAGGATTTGTGTTGACCGTGGCTCAGAATGTTGTAGAAAATAGAGGTAAACTTAGCAATGAAGGGTTTATGTCAAATGTTTCACTACTTCCCCCTTGTCAGTAGGTGGGCGGGTACCAACAGCTTGTATTGTTGGTTTGTTCAATTAGCAATGTTGTCTGAGGGCTGACAACATTCCAGGCCCTGTTCTGGGCACTGGTCGCACACCCATGGACAAGACCCTACTCAGGGAGCCTGCTCTGTGGTAGGCTGCGATATCCAGGGTGCCCCTATGCTGCAGCTGTAAGGCGTCTGTGCTCAGGAAACACCTCTGTGCATTCACAGCTGTTAGACCTACACCAAGTCTTTTCTTAAATTTTTTTTTAATGTTTATGTACTTTTGAGAGAGAGGGAGGAGTATGTGAGTGGGAGAGGGGCAGAGAGAGAGGGAGACAGAATCCGAAGCAGGCTCCAGATTAGCACAGAGCCTGATGTGGGGCTAGAACCCACAGACCGTGAGATCATGACCTGAGCCGAGGTCGGACGCTCAGCCAACTGAGCCACCCAGGCGCCCCTACCCGAGTCCTTTTACTTTTCTGAGTCCTCATTTCCCCACCTTGAAGCGGATGAGCACTATTTCCCAGAAAAGGCTGAATTGACAGAAGATCCATGAATTGACCTGGCAAGGCACAAAGAGTGAGTGCTACTCGAATGTTGGCTTGTTGGCTGAATTTGAATCTGAGAATCCCAGCATGAGAAAGGAATTTAGAGATAATCTAGCCCGTTCTTTCCCAGAAATAGAGCTGGAAGCCGCAAGAAATTTAAGCTGAGGGACACAATATGGAGCTTGGCCTGTTGCCCTGCTGCTCCAGTGTGAGATTTTTATTGTCTGGCTATGTGATTTCATTTCAAATAAGGTGATTCTACACTCACAGCTACAATCAAATGCTAACAATATAGAGTCATCTAAATGTATAATATATAAAAAAATATAGAACATATATAAATATAGAAAGGTTTAGTAATAATCATTCACATTGGCTAATCAGTCCCACCTCTCTTTAGCTTTAGGGTGAAAGAATTATATATTTTCTGCCATTAGGGTTTTCTTTTTTTAGACTTGATATGTTGCCACCTTTATTATATTGCTTAATACATGGCATGATGAGGATAACGTCTGAACAACTACATTTCCACATTTCCATTACAAGTAGGGGTATAGCAACCCAACCTAAGATGTGGGCCCAGTATTTTGGAGGCTCCTTATCCAGACCTCCCCTTGCCGTATTGTTCACCTTGGGGTGAGAAGTCTAGGGGCTAAGAGGAAATGCTACTAGAGCCCTAGCCTCTCCTCCTAGACCATACTCGTAGTACCAGGACCTTAGAGTTCCCTGCCCACATGGTTCTAGCATAGGAAGGTCTCTTGCTAGGCCTTCTCCACCAGGTCCCTCTTCTTTGAGGGAGGGAGGCTTGCACAAAGGGAGGCTTGAGAAGCAACCAAGGGGTGGGTGGAAGAATGACAGTGGGCAGAGCTTGAAAGTGCAAGTTAGGGGGGCTCCTGGGTGGCTCAGTCGGCTGAGCATCTGACTCTTGATTTTGTCTCAGGCCATGATCTCATGGTTTGTGAGTTTGAGGCCTGCATTGGACTCTGTGCTGATGGTGCAGATCCTGCCTGGAGTTCTCTCTCCCTCTCTCTCTCTGTTCCTCCCCTGCTTGTGCTCTCTCAAAAATAAATAAATAAGCTTTTAAAAAAGGAGAAAGTGCAAGTTAGGGTGTCCACACATACATGCAAAAGGCCATTCACAGTGCCGGGCAGATCAGGATTGAAGGGAGTGGAAACAAAACTGGGGTTGGGCTGTGACTTATTTCTTTTCTCTCCCCAGGTCCTATAAATATTATACTAGGACCTGCATTTGCTTTTGGTGGATGTCTGGGTTATTTCTTCTCCCTTCTTCCTGATAGTTTTCTCTTGACCATTCACTACCCTCTGGCGTATCTACTGAGGACTGACCAGGGCAGAGAGTAGAGGTTAAACTCAGATCAGGTCATTCTCCTGGTTGTGGAGTAACTAATGATCTTCACAAATTGTGAGCAGCCCTGACAAAGCGTGTCTTAGCATCACAACATCTGAAAATCTGAAGGGACCTCAGGATAATTTCTCAAGTCAACGAGGGTAAGAAAAATGAAAGCTGGCAGACAAAGACAGACAGCTAAATAAATACACAATTAATCTAAAATCTCATGTCTACCTACGTTTATGATCATGTTGGCCTTCCAGGCATGTGATCATTAGCCAATGGTACTGAAACGTGGTTTGTTCTTAGACCAGGGGTACTTGTAGTTATGTGTCTTGGGAGTTGTATTTGCTGTCACTGTACAGGAAAGGAGCTTCACGACTATTCTATTAGAGGCATTATAATTCCCGGTCAATTTCATGGGACTCTAAAGCATTTGCTGACTCCATTTTGCTCATTTGACTAATAATATGTTTTAAGTGCTCACAACTATCCCGTTTCATCCGGAAATCTTAACTGTCTTGTATCTTATTCCTTCTGTGCCTTGCTATTCTCCTAGGCTAGGATATGCTCACCCAGGATATAATGCCAATGGCCAAGAAAAACTTAATGGTTCTTATCTCAGGTAGCATTAAAAGACCTCTCTTACGTACCTGAACTAAAAAAGTTAGTACTTTTAAATTTTCAGATAGAAAGTCAGATCTGGAAAGGGAGATAACAATGCAACCCTCAAGCTTTTGGAATTGTTTCAGCCATAGAAGCGACTTGGAGGAAAATGTTTTGGGTGGCAAATAAAATCAATCCTTCAATACCTAGCAGAAAACCAAGACAGAAGACACAGACCAAGTTGCACTGTATTGAGTCCGTTATCCATGTAGAATTAAGTAGCACTGAATGCAAAGTCCAGGAAAAGAAGGAAATGTGATGAGACAAAGGGAAATCGAGAGAAGAAGAACTCCCACAAGAGAGATCCACAACAACACTAATGGCTGCAGTCAGGGTAGATGCGTCACAGTGACAAGGACAGTGCAGAGTGCATGGTTCTCTGTGGGTGGAGAAGGAAAAAGCTGGTGAAGAAGAGAAGGTGAGGCATGGAGGGAAGAATGAGGTATCTCCATCTCAATAACGGAGCCCTTCAAGCGTAGATCAGTTCCATTCAGAGTAGAAGGAAAAATGATTGCATCTTAATATGGGGACCTAGAACATGAAATCTTAAACTTTTCCCTGTGACACACATGATGGATGATGTTCCCAGGAAGAGCCTCCTCTGGTGAGGATGACAGGGATGAAGCAAGGGGCCCTGCCACTTCCTTTTTGTCTTCTCAAAAAGTGTGTTTGATTGCAAGGAAGAGCATGTCCATTTATATGTGGCACGAAGGATTTCCCTTCTCCTGGGGGACAGCGCTTACCACAGCTAGAAGCAACAAAAGGTAGGATTTGGTAGTGCCACTCCTGGCTAGCAAAGTCCCAGAGACTCTTTCAGCACCATGCAGAGGCCCAGCTTGGGCATGTTAAATGCCCACTCTACACAAACAGCCAGTCTATCACCCACTCAGCCTCCATACCACACACACACACACACACACACACACACACACACACCACACACACACCCCATGAATGTGAGTACAAGGACATGACTGATGATCCGTGCTGGCTGAAGGGAAGAGAGGAGGAAAACAAAAGTCTGAGTGTCTTGGGTGTTTGGCCATCAGAAGAGAGAAAGCTCGTGAATGGGGAGAGCTTTTTCTATAATGAGAGGAGCAGTTGGGTGCGGAAGCCCCAAATGCCTAGAATGCAGCGTATATGCTTGTTGAGTAGGTGGGTGAGCCTCACCTCCATTGCAGTGTGGAATTTCCATAAATTAGAAGCTATGGATCAAAGCTGAAGGCAAGGTTTTTTATAAAATCCTTCTGAATTATCATAGTGTGCTTGACTTGCTCATAGTAAGGGTGCTTGCTACTGTACGTGGTCTCCCCTCCACTATGATGCACATAATGCTGGATCACATAGGGATAATCTTAAATCTATACTACTTTCTATTTGAAAAGTAAATCAGCAAGCATTTGTTTTTTTAACCTGTGACCCACCTCATAACTTATGGGAACCTTTCTGGCGTGTCATGCTACTGAGTTAGGCAGATCAAGACAGAGCAATTTTCCCCAAATGGCAATAAAATACAGAAAAGATAATGAGCTCAAGTTGTCACTGTGTGTGTGTTTGTGTGTGTGTGTTTGTGTGTGTGTGTGCGTGCACGCATGCACATGCTCTGAATCATGGGATACTATGGGACAACCAGTAACTCTTCCTGCTGAATTAGAACAGTGTCCATTATATGAGTGGATGTAAGAAGGAAAAAAGTTATATAGACACCCTTTTCCATGACCCAAAGCTTTTCAAAAAGAACCAAGTATTCTTATCTGAGTTCTACAAGGTTGGTCCTGGCATTTCAAACTGAAGAGGGCAGTAGAAAGCTAGATCAAATTGTAGTCAACAGTTTGAGCTACATCTTGTCTGAGTGAAAATGAAGCACCGTGGTGTGATATTAGAGTCACAAATAAAGAAATGTGTTGGGAAGTTTATGGGAAATGCAAAATTTATTTGACCTACATGTCTAATCACATCATTAATGTTGAAGACATCAAAACTAGAAAAACACAGACTATGAGCCAAGGGTCCCAGGAAATTTGAGGCCGGCTACATTCACGTCATGGCATCCTGTGGGGAGAGTAAAGGTGAAAAGTGGAAATAGGCTGGTTACATATAAATTCAAGGAGCTGGAGCTTGGGTGGTCATGTGACTGCATCTCTAGGCAACTTTGCTTGAGTAGTAGATGCTCTATAAAGTGACTTCTGTGCTTCAATCGCCTGTCTGTATGATGAGGACAAAACAGCACTTTAAACCTGTAGTTTTGATGTTTATATGGGTTAATATGTGCAAATGAATTAAAGCAGTCACTGATGTACAATGAGTGCTACATAAGAACTTGCTATTAAAATCCAAACATCTAACCACGAATAGGCAAGGCAATCTTGAAAAAGAAGAAGAAAGCTAGAGATTTCACAATCCTAGATTTCTAGATATACTTCAAAGCTGTAGTAATCAAAACAGCATGGTACTGGCACAGAAACAGACACATAGATCAATGAGACAGAATAGAGAGTCCAGAAATAAACCCGCAATCACAGGGGCAATTAATCTTCAACAAAGGATTACAAAGCAAGAATGTGCAATGGGAAAAAGAATGTCTCTTTAACAAATGGTGTTGGGAAAATTGGACTGCTACTTGCAAAAGAATGAAACTGGACTGCTTTCTTACACTATACACAAAAATAAACTCAAAATGGATTAAAGATCTGTGTGTAAGACTGAAACCATAAAAATACTAGAAGAGAGCAAAGGCAGTAATTTCTCTGTCATCATCAGCAGCAACTTCTTTGTAGATATGTCTCCTGAGAAAAGGGAAACAAAAGCAAAAATAAACTATCAAGACTACATCAAAATAAAAACTTCTAAAAAAAAGAGGGGGGGGGCACCTGTGTGGCTCTGTCAGGCATCCAACTCCTTTTTTTTAAAGTACTTATTTATTTTTGAGAAAGAGAGAGCAGGGGAGTGGCAGAGAGAGAGGGAGACATAGAATCCAAAGCAGGCTCCAGGCTCCTAGCTGTCAGTGCAGAGCTCAATGCAGGGCTCAAACTCATGAACTGTGAGATCATGACCTGAGCCAAAGTTGGATGCTTAACCAACTGAGCCACACAGGCATCCCAGTTGGACATCCAACTCTTGATCTCAGTTCAGGTCTTGGTCTCAGGGTCATGAGTTCAAGCTTTGCATTGGCCTCCACACTGGGCACAGAGCCTATTTAAAAAAAAATAATAAAAAAGTTCTGCACAGCAAAAGAAACTACCAACAAAACAAAAAGATATCTACAAAATAGGAGAAGATATTTGCAAATTACATATCTGATGAGGGATTAGTATCCAAAATACATAAAGAATGTATTTAACTGAACACCAGAAAAATAACTGATCTAATGAAAAATGGGTAGAAGACATGAACAAATGCTTATCTAAAGAAGACAGACAGATGGCCAACACATACATGAAAAGATGCCCAGCATCACTCATTATCAGGGAAATGCAAATAAAACCCCAATGAATAGTACCTCACGTCTGTCAGAATGGCTAAAAAGAAAAAGCCTCAAAAAACACTAAATGTTGGTGAGGATGTGGTAAAAAAAGGAATCCTCTTGCACTGTTGGGAATGCAAACTGGTGCAGCCACTGTGGAAAACAGTATGGAGGTTCCTCAAAATATGAACAAGAGAAATACCATATGATCTGGTAATTCCTGTACTGAGTATATATGGAAAGAATATGAAAACACTAATTTCAAAGGATATATGCACCCCTATGTTTACAAGCAGCTCAAGTGTCCATGTATAGATGAACGGATAGGGAAGATGTGGTATATATATATATATATATATATATATATATATATATATATACACACACACACACACACACACACACACAATGGCATATCACTCAGCCATAAAAAAGAATAAAATCTTGCCATCTGCAACAACATTCCTGGACGATGTAATGTTAAGTGAAATCTGTCAGAGAAAGGCAAACACCATATAATTTCACTCATATGTGGAATTTAAGAAACAAAATGAACAAAGAAAAGGAGAGATTAAAAAAAACCCAAAAAACAGACACTTAACTACAGAGAACAAACTAGTAGTTACCAGAGAGGAGGTGGGCGGTGGGATGGGTAAAACAGGTGAAGGGGATTAAGGAACGCACCCATCGTGATGAACACTGAGTCATGTATAGGATTGTTGAATCACCATATTGTACATCTGAAACCAGCATAACACTGTACATATATCACACTGGAAACAAACAAATAAACAAATCTCCAACATCTACTTCTGTATGTCTATAGTCTCATTATCAGCGCATCACAGTAATGACCCCAAGTGAACGAGAAATGGAAATAGGGTTTATCTAATGCTGAACATGACATGGAAGGATATATAAAGTTCACAAATTCCTCAAGGATCATAGGAGCCAGTGCTTATAGGGTTAACAATGAGTTGCCTGGAAAAATGTAGCAGTTCAGAAAAACTTTCCCCAGGGTTATGGATGGCCGTGTCCTCATTGTACCCTAGGTTTAATAGGAAAACTTTATATGTGGGATTGTTAAAGTTTACTGTGGTTGATGCTAAAAATCTTAGGGTCACAGTGACAGAGTCAAGGAGGCCAGGACAGGACCAACAGTGATGGCTGATTGGCAGTGAAGGGGAAAAAGAAATCCAGTATTTTCCTCCCAGAAAATAAGGTTGTGAAATTTTTGCATTTGTTGTGTGCGTATTCATGTGACTACAGACGTGTGTAGTAGTCTACTACAACAAAATTACATAGACTGAGTGCCTTAAACAGCAGAAACTGATTTTCTCACAATTCTTCAGGCTGGAAAGTCCAAGATTAAGGGCCTGTCATGGTTGGTTTCTGGTGAGTTCTCTCTTCTAGGCTTCCAGGTGGCAGTCTACTCACTATGTTCTCCTGTGATCTTTCCTCTATGAGTAGGAGAGATCTCTGGGGTCTCTTCCTCTTCTTATAAGAACACTAATCCTACAGACTTAGGGCCTCACCCTTATGACCTCACTTGGCCTCAATCACCTCCCTAAAGGCCTTATCCCCAAATGTATTTACAGTAGGGGTCAGGGCTTCAATGTAGCAATTTGGGCGAGAGGAGGGAGTACACAATTCAGTCGATAAAAGTGTGTGCATCATTTTAGGACTGGTTGCTTCTGACATTTGGGCAGAATTTTCCTGTCAATTGTTGTAATGTTTATTTTCCTAAAAGGCAAACTGATTCTGGATTAGCCTTTCAGAATTAGCTCTTCTGATAGGGATTAGGAGAGAATGGCAGAAGAAAAGGAGAGAAAATCCCAGTAGAATAGACTGGAAAAGAAAGATAGCTTAAACTAGACTTTTTGTGGCTAAAAACCTCACAAAATAAGATGTGCTGATCTCTGATGTGACCTAAGTCAAACCCTGAGTATTCCTTCTGTAATCCCATTGGAAATGTGTTTGCACCCAGTTTAATCATAGGTTTATTCAGATAAGTGATGCGCCAGTTGCCAATGCTATCTTGGACAAGGAATATATAAAAATCAGGAAAGTGGCCTCAAAAGAACTAATTCTACCTCATGTTGCTGGCCTATTTTTGCTAGGATTATATAAACATTCATTTTTTTGGAGGATGGACCAAATACCTTTAGCCGAATTTCAAGATATTTAGGGACCCTGAAAGAGTGACATTAGAATCACACCTAGTCAATTGTAAATATTTAAAAATACTTCATGGTGTTCTTATACTTCTTTCTAGAGCTATGCTATAAAGAAGACAAGCTTTCAATCAGAATTTTTTTTATATCTTGTCCATCCACCACCAAAAGGCACTACAGCCAGGCTAGAGGTCATGGTCGCTTAAACTGCACTTGATGTATTTAGAAGTATTTATCAAAGAACATTTACTATGTTCAAGGAACAACCACAGACACTGTGAACATAAGGATTTTGCAAGTCAGTCTTTTACTCCAATATCTATAATCTATTTGGGGCAAGGCACATATACACAAACACTGATAATAAATAAGGAGCTGATATTTACCCAGCACTTCTCATGTGCAAGGCATTTTCCATTTTCATTTCACTTAACCTAATTCTTAGCAAAGTCGAAGAGATGGTTACCCTCATTTAACATATGTAGAAACAAAACTCAGGGAGATTCCATGACACCCCAAAGTCACATGGGAAGAAAGAGAGAAACTAGGAGGTCAACCTGTTCTGTTCATTGCAAAAGCCTGATCTTTCAACAACTAGGCTCTGGTGAAAGGTACTCCAGGTCTAGCATTAACTTAAAATGATTTGGATTTTAGGGGGAAATGTGATCAGGTGGCAAAATAGAGAAAAGCTTTGGGCTGGAAATATAGAAATGTTGAGAATATACTCCGAAGGCAGGAATGGGTACAGTGAAGAAGTGTCAACAGTGCATGAAGCCAGGAAATTACAAGGCAGGTTGAGGAGATGAAACCTTAGTGAATCATGGAGTCAGGCTAATAGGGCAGACCAGGGCTATAGTACAGGTTGGCAAAAGTTAAGCTAACGAATTTGAAAATCATCTCATAGGTGCTAATGAATTAAAGCTTTTGAGTGGATGTATATGAAGAAAGAACCATTTAGAACCGTTATCTCACATGCAAAATGTATTGAAGATGGGGAGAAATGGAAGGTCAGCGGGTAGTTGTCAGTCCTGGCTGCATATTAGAATCCCCTGGGGAGTTGTTTTTAAAAATGTCAATACTGGACCCCACCCCAGCCCAATTTAATTGGAATCTCTAAGGTTGGGACCAGACAAGAATTTTTTTTAAAGCTCCCCCAGGTGGTTCTAATGTGCAACCAGGGATGAGACTCACTGAGTTAGATTATTGCAATCATGCAGCATATAATAAGTTTTTGAGCTAGGATGATAGCAGAGGAAATGACCAAATGCAGCAGACACTGTGGAGGCAGAGGAGAAAATAATAGCTATATTTGGGGAGAAATTATGATAGGTAGGGAGGAGGGGGGGAGACAAAGACGTTACATGAGTAACTCTGACAAAATTATAAGAGAATAAATTCAGGAGGACGAATCATGTGGGGCTGGCAAAGTTTTCCATCTTAGGTATGCTATGTTTCCATCAAGAGTAGAATGTTCCGGGGAGTCTGATGTTCAGTGCTAGAAGGAAGGAGACATCATGAGAAGAGATGAAATCTCAGAGATGGACAGAATTAAAAGGCAAGAGGGTGTAGGACCTTGGGAGATGCCAACATGGAGGGGTAGCAGAGGAAAAAGGGAAGCAAAAAAGAGAAACAAAATGCAGGCTCCAAAATGAAGAAATGGGGAAAGGGAAGGCCAACGGTGGAAAGTGCTACCAAATGGGGGTGATATTACCTACCAAGCCCCGTGCCCTCAATATGCAAGAACAATAATGTTGCCGTGACTGCAGCAGCTGTTTTTGTCTTCCTATCTGGGGCTCTCAAGCACACAATATTGCTTGCTGCGAATGCAATCTGGTCTCTTTGCTAGATGAGAAAAGAAAAGCATTTGAAGTATGTGCCTCCATGGAGGAGCTTATTAAATAGGCTGAAGGTCTCTGGGATAGGTTGGAAGGAATAATACAGGAAGGAAGCCAAGACAGGGAAGTTTTTTTAGGAGGCAGAAGGGAATTAAAATTGCTATCAACAAGTTGGCAAATAAAAAACAGCGACACAGAGAAGAAACAGAACCAGAGGAAAGACAGCATTTCTAGGGAGAGACAAAAGATAGGAACCTTGATAATTTTAAATGTGAAGCCGTTGTGTTTCAGTTCCATCATTCAACAGTAAGGAAGATTCGGCTTCTATTGGGTTGGAAGAATTCTGAAGACAATACCATCAAACTGCATAAAAAGTCCACTGCAGAACAAACAGGCTACTAAGACGGTCATCAAGCTCTAATAACATCTGAGACTGGCCATTTAGTTGTCTTCAAATTCTTTTTTTAAAAAAATTTTTTTCAACGTTTTTTATTTATTTTTGGGAAAGAGAGAGACAGAGCATGAACAGGGGAGGGGCAGAGAGAGAGGGAGACACAGAATCGGAAACAGGCTCCAGGCTCTGAGCCATCAGCCCAGAGCCTGACGCGGGGCTCGAACTCACAGACCGTGAGATCGTGACCTGGCTGAAGTCGGACGCTTAACCGACTGCGCCACCCAGGTGCCCCAGTTGTCTTCAAATTCTTAAAAAAAATCAGTAAATGAAAGGAAAAGAAAAGCAGCTGTCATAAAGGTGTAACATGAGCTCTCTAGAGGCATGTTGAAAAATCAAATTTTATTTCCTTTTCTGATCAGTTCCTTGGCTTGTTGATTAGAGCACTGACAGAGAAATGTGTATCTGACAACGTCTTTCATGATGTTTTCTGACCAACATGGGGCAATGTTAGATGATGGGACATTAAGTGGATTCATAGCTGCTTAAATGATTATAAAGATCATTGGGCCAGCAATCAAACATGCAGGCTCTGGTCTGATTCCACCACTTAGTAACTATTACCTGAAGGGAGTTTTCATACTCTCTGAGCTTCAAATTCTTCATCTCTAAAATGGGTTCAATAACAGCTGCCTTTTGTTGCACATGGGATGAGTGAGTCATTATTATGGGAACAGGTTCTGCAATTTCAAAGGTCTTATGACCTCAGGGGAAGAGATGCTGGTGATGGGCAGAATCCCAAAGCCTCACCCTAACCCCCAGAACTTAGAGATATGTTACATGATGCAGCAAGGGGGAATGGAGGTTGCAGATGGAATCAAGGATGTAAATCATCTGAGTTTAAAGGAGATTATCCTGGGTTATCTAGGATGCACTGTAATCTCAAGTTTCTTTAATGGGGAAGAAGAAGGCAAAAGAATCAGAACCAGAGAGATGGCAGAGAGATGGCTACTGCTGGCTTGCAGCAAAAAGTCAAGCAATGTAGGGGCCACAGGGCCAAAGAATACAGGCAGCCTCCCGAAGCTGCAAAAATCTAGCAAACGGATTCTCTCCTCAAGCCTCCAGAAAGAATGCAACCCCACTTCTGACCTCCATAATTAGAAGGCGGTCAATTTGTTTTGTATTAAGCCACTAAGCTTGTGGCAATTTGTTAAAGCAGCAACATGAAACTAATACCGTGCCTTTGTAGAAGCCTTTCTCTAATAAAGTCCCAGAATCCTGTGCTCTTGGTCCTAACTGATACAAAACTCCTATTAATTTATATGAAGTCATAGAAAGTATACCTCTATAATTTGGATGTAATACAAAACTGGAAAGGACAGCACATATACTGCCTAAACTCCTGATAAATCTAACAGATCTTTATGAATCATATCAAGATAGAGTATCACAAGGAAATATAAACTTTTCCTTTTAGGTTCAAAATACACAATGCACAAGTACAGAATGAATAGACCAAAAGTTGCTCATGAAAAAACAGATGAACTTTAATTTAGTACAAAGTCATAATAAATCAATGGTGACTGATAAAAATCCCATGCAATTCTAAGGCTGCACTGATAGAATGTGGGCAAAGAAATGATAAACAGGTTTATTGGACTCTAACAGATGAATACGCTTTTCCTGCTGGAACTTTGCATAAGTGACTAATTGTATATTTGCAAAGTCAAGAGACCAATAAGACAAAACCTTCTATATTAATGCTAGGATTGGCCAGCAACATAAGAATCATCTGTTTAAAAAGAGAGATCTATGACCCCTATCCTAGAGCTACTAAATCAGAATCCCTGAAGATGGGACCAAGAACATGTATTTTGTGTTTTCAGCAAGTGCCCTTGCTGATTCTGATGTGTAGGACATGTCTGATCTATGGACCCCAGGTCAGAAGCAAATGGTCAAGTCACTAAGATAAAACATGGGTGTAGACTGTGGAATCTCACATTCAGGGAAGGCTCCATAATTGTCTTCACATACTTGAAGGGATATCAAATGACTGTCCTCTGCAGTTATACAGAATAAACAAAAGGGTACAAGAGACCAGCAGGTACTTTTCAGTAATTGAATTTATGTGTATATACCCCAAGTTACACCAGGCTATTCTGGCCTGAAGGTTGAAAATGGGTCCAAGTAACTGTAACAAAATAGTATTTCTATGGCTACATCCCAACCTGATGGTTGCAGACTCCAAGCTTCTCTCCCCCAAATGTTTTTGGGAGTCTCCAAAGAGTATCACATGTGTCTTTGAGAAAGACAGCTCTTCGTCTCTAAGAATCCATAACATATGTATCATTTTCTGTCTCTAGCTGACTACTGCATGTTACCAAAGGTACCACGGTAGCTTCTTTATTCAAAGAACCCACTAAGGTCTCTACCACAGAGACCTGTGATGTTTTCTTCAGCTACTTCTTAGTTTCCAATGACTATGGTTCCTCTTAGGTTCAGTCTGCCAGCTCTCCTTGAAACTAAATGTGGTTTAACAATTACTGCAGTTAGGGAAGGTTCATGGTCAATTTATGACACTCTCTGTCACACAGACTTCGGCTGTCAATATTTTATAGACAACCTTCTTTCCTTTCTCCCTTATCCCTCCTTTTCTACGTTGAACCTTACTCTGCAGTCCCTCTCCCCAGGAAAGAGACAAATGACCAGAATTAACTCCAGTGAGCTTAAGGAGAAAATGAAAAACTTATTGTATGGACACAGGGGTATTTCAAGAGGAGGTATTCAAGTTTTATAAGTGATTACAATGAGAAAATCCAAAAGTGTCAGCAGCCAAGGCAGAAACTCTATGGAGCCACAGACCTTTCTCTTAGTCATTTGCTGCAAGCATTTTGAGGCCAGCTTTCATTGCTTCTCTATGTATAGGGTAGAGAATGTCTTTCTCAGTTGACACTACTTTTCTGAGTATTCAACAAAGATTAACCGGAGTCTCTGGGTGCTACTTAAAATTTCCTGGGAAAGAGAACCAAATGGGCCCATTTTGGGTCAGGTGGTCACCCCTGGTTCAATTAATGGTAGTTGTAGATCATACGGTCCATTGCCTTATTAGCAGATACAGAAGTAGAATTTCTAAGAAGTGGTATGAGCAATGTTTCTCTGTGAAAAACACTGTCTTAGAGACATGGGATTGGCAGGCATCACAAAGGATTTTATGTCACTAACCTTGGGCCAAATTTATACTCCTCTACTTTTTTTTTCCCTTTGAATGAGTTTTTCCCACAAGACCTTTTTTTTTTAATTTTTTTTTAACATTTATTTATTTTTGAGACAGCATGAATGGGGGAGGGGCAGAGAGAGAGGGAGACACAGAATCGGAAGCAGGCTCCAGGCTCCGAGCCATCAGCCCAGAGCCCGACGCGGGGCTCGAACTCACGGACCACAAGATCGTGACCTGAGCCAAAGTCGGACGCTCAACCGACTGAGCCACCCAGGCGCCCCTCCCACAAGACCTTTTGTGCATAGACTTCTGTGGGGCTGCTCAACCAGTCTCTGCAAGGCATGGTTGACCATGTCTGCTTTCCAGCATAAACAGAACCTTCATTCTCCGACTAAGATCTCTTTTACGAATGATTATAAGGAGACGAGCTTCCTACCCCAGGAAGTACTAAAAGCAAGAAGAACCACCTATAATAAAATTGTAGAAAAAGATATCATGCTCCTTGACGTAATAGAATATACAAGATCATTTTAAAACTCATCAGTATCTTAAATTTATAGGTAATATAAGTTTACTGGCCAGCCAACTGAAAGTTGAATTAACATAGTCTCATCTAAATTGTCTAAAAGCTTGAGAACTAAAAAATAAACCTACTCTCAGAATCTGATATATGTTTTAAAAAAAAAAAAGTTCTTCTATGACTACAAATCCATTTACTTTGCCAAGAGAAGGAGGAACACACAGCGTTGCTAGTTGTAAATTAGGTATTTATCAGTTGGAGAGGTTTTCTTGTGCTCTTTTTACCAAATGTTCTGGGGATTTTAAGAGTGGCTTTCCAGGTCATCAAACTAATTACCTTCAGTATTTCTTAAAGAACAGAGGTGGTAAGAAAAACTCGCTCAGATGGTGTAAATGAAGCACCAGCTACCTCGAATACAAAACAGGTGCCCAGCAATGTATTTGGGGCAGTTGATGCTGTGTTTGCTAAGTGGGCACCATTCAGATTTCAGGTCCATTTGGCAACTTCACTTTTTGTTTTTGGCAACTCCATTTTAATTGTGTTTAATGATGAACATAGAATTCTGGAGTCTTGATCTTCTAGTTGTGTGTGTGTGTGTGTGTGTGTGTGTGTTTAATAAATGAACTGTGTTTTCAGCGTGTCACTACTTCTTCCATTCTTGTTTCTTTCTGTAGTTTTATAGAGTGTGAACATTTATGTTATTATACATGGAAAGCTAGTGGTACCAGTAGCTCAAGAACTGTTTGGGTCTTCAGGTCTTTCAGCTGCCTGTTCATGCAGGAGATTCCTGAATTCTCACATCACTGCACTTTAATCCCATGGAGAACTGGGGACAGTATATGGGTCATCTTTCTTGCTACAAATCAGAGCAAAGACGTAGGCCTTCCCCACGAAACTCCCTTTCTCCTCCAGTGGAAAAACATTTAACTGTTTAATAACTAAGTGAACAGACAAGGAGGCATCATGATATACTAGGGAGAACATGGGTCTACCAAATACACAGACATGAGTTTGAATACTAACTTGATCCCTTGCTCTTTTGGCTTTGTTAAATGCGAATCACAACAGTGACCACATGGGGGTTTTAGAAAAATTAAATAATAAATATAAAAGCACCATACGTGCTCAATAAACATTATTTCTTTTTCCATTGCCTCAAAGTTTGAGGAGAGGATTAATGGGGGCATGTATGTCAATAGTGCTTGTACATTTTCGAGTCAAGAAGTCCTAGGAGATTTTCATATGGCTATGGACTTTCTCCTGGGGAAGGGAGGAACCCATATAGATGGAAAAAATTAAGAATTAGGGCTCAATTTGGGGAAATTCACGGACCTTCTGAACATACCATCAGCAGATGGTATTAATGTTAATTGTCATCTCCCTGGTTGTTGCTCTGTTCTGTCCGAAATCCTTAGTCAGGGTTGACCTCAACATACAGGACCAATGTGATGTTAAGGAGCCTAGCAAACACAGAATGTTCTTTCTATACCCAAGACCCTGAATTTAAGGCTTAGATCACTGTTCAAAGATTTATGTTTGGTAACTAAACTTTGAACCTTGTCTTGAGATCAGATTGTAGACAAAGAGATCCTGGGGACCTGAATGGAGATGGAAGGAAGGAAAGCAAGTGACTGACCTCCAACAGTTTGGGGGAAAGGTTGGAGAACAAGAGGCTGGGGTTCTTAGGTTTTTTTCATCCACTTTATAACTTTAATCAAGTATTTGTCCTAGCAGATGCACAGTCTAAAATTCATATTTAAATGTGTGTTACATTTTTATTTTTTATTTTTTAACGTTTATTTATTTTTGAGAGAGAAAGAGCTTGAGTGGGGGGGGGCAGAGAGAGAGAGAGACAGAGAGACAGAGAGACAGAGACACACAGAAGTCTGATGTGGGGCTTGAACTCAAGGACTGTGAGATGGCGACCTGAGCTGAATGAAGTCAGAATGTGTAACTGACTGACCTACCCAGGTGCCCCTAAATATGTGTTACATTTTAAAAAATCAAAGTAAACATACACCCAATTAAAAAAAATGAAATAACTTAGAAAACAAAACAAAAACAAAACCTGAAACACTTGTCTACCAACATGCCCCTACCCAGGCCACATCTCTTTCTCAATAGAAAAATCTAACTGGTTTTAATTCTACTATCTTTCTACCTTATTTATTTTACGAACCTCCTCCTATAAGAAGTTAGGGCTTAGCTTACCTCACTTATTTAGTGGGGAGAGAGAGAAAGAGAGAGAGGTGGGGGAAGGGAGGGAGGGAAGAGGGTGAGAGAAAAAGGGGGACTGAGGGAGGGGTAAGGGGAAAAAGGAAAGGGGAGGGGAGAAAGAGGGACAGGGAAGGAGGGAGAGGGAAAGAGGGAGAAATGGAGGGAGAGGGAGAGAGAGAGGGAGGAATATGGAGGGAGGGAAAGAAAATACATCTAGGGTAGCCATTTCAGTTGGAAATTCTTTCAACCAAAGAATATCTCTTTAGGACAGAAAATGTGTATCTTGCTATTTTCTGTGTATATGTGCTGCCCTTCATTTTCTTAGTTCTCTTCCTTTTTGGAAATTCTTCTAATCACAGTCTGTTTCTCTTCTTTAATTTTCTCTTTCTCTCCTCACAGTATGTTCTGGGAGAGTATCTTGTCTTTATTTTCCACTCTTTCCTTTGAACCTGTTTTTTTTTTTGTAATTAAATACTTTTTTAATTGCTGAGAGCTATTTCTTATTCTCTGTTCCTTTTTCATAGCCTTCTGTTCTTGGTTTATGGATGTAATATTTTCTCAAATTTCTCTTAGGAAAAGAGGGTTTTCTTAAAGTTCTTTTTTGTTCCTTACATTATCTCACTTTCCTCTCAATCAGTTTTTATTTTTGTTTAGTTTGGTCTTTTTGTTCATGCTGAAAGTTTTTATGAAATAACTGAAAGCTGTTGGTTATTGGTTTATATTATGAATGAAGGAATGTTGACAACAAACTCCATGGCTGTAGGAGTGCAGCTTATAAATGGACAACATTGCTATAGTATGAAGAGCAGGGAGTCAGCCGTGTTTGTCTTGTGCTGTGTGTGTGTGTGTGTGTGTGTGTGTGTGTGTGGGTGCGCGCGCAGGTGTTGGAGGGGCATTCCAGAAGTCAAAAGGAAGTCTTTATTTGGAATACCAAAACTATACCAACTTTCCTAATTTTTCATTAGATGGTATACAGTCTGTTCAATTTCTTCAGAAAGGAGAGCCCTGGGGTTTAGTTGTTGTTGCTCTGTTTAGGGCCAAACACTTAGTTGGCTGCTGGCTCTGCCAGGGAGGGAGAGGGCAGATTTTGTATTATGAGCCTCTGTTTTCAGTCCTTCTCCATTTCTGCCCTATCTGCTTTGCCAAGTCAGCAGTCTTGTGGAGATTCTTCTGAGAAGGAAAATGTCCTCCTGAGTTGCATCCCTTTGTGAGACTCTCAGGTTGGAGCTTTCTCTACTTCACTGACTCATGGTCATTTTTCCATTTGCTTTTCACATTTAAGGAATTTGCTGAAATGTGTGGTCTGATAACAATCCCTTATTCAGTGTACTCTAACGAAATCATCGTTACCATTTACGGGGAGAAAGGGGAGACAAATGAGGGAGTAGAGTAAGCCATGATGATATGGAAGTCATAGCAACACTTAACAAAGTCCCTGCCCTCTCTTACTGTCCAGAACCCTGATATTTTTAAAGTAACCTCAAGCACCTAATCTGAAAGAGCTGTCACCCTCTTGTCCATGCTGCCCTGGCTCAGTTTCTTAACCATCCAGTTCCTCTTCCTTCTGCACTGCTCCATATATATACCATGTGTGTCCTCTGACATATCACATCTCTCCATTCAAAATGGCACACCACTGAGTAGTAGTCTACATTTCACCCAAGTCTACATTTCCCCAAGAATATTTTTTCCTTCTGAAAACAGGTGAAAGAGAAAGAGTGTAAGCATTTACCTGGCACTGTCCCAATTCCGTGTTCTGGGGGTTTGGGAGCAGGGAGGGCTGTTAGTCAGCACTTTTAATGGTTGTTAACCCATCGGAAATGAAAGAATGAATTTCCCTAGAGCAATAAAAGGGCAAGGTCAAGTCTTTTTCTTCACAGAGAATAAAGCCAAGCAGCTGGGCAATGAAAGACAAAGGAAGAAGAGAGAGCACATTCCTGAGAAATAGTTTTTGTTATAGGAATGGGTTTCTGTGTATTCACAAAATTAAGTAACTGGTAAAACTTTTAATAGAGAAGATGACTGAATAAAGCCTTTGTTTACATTTCTTGAATAGCATTCCATTCACTAACTCAAACAGCTGAAATGACTTTTGAATTTTACTCAAAGTCATGGAGATATATATCCACTTTGGTTGTCTGGCCCATCACAGTCATAAATACCAAGAGTGAAGGCCAGTAAATCTGCCATTTCATAGCAAAAACAACACCATGACAATTTAACTAATGATTCCCTCACACCACTTTTATTATACAAAGAAAGGTTTCTCTTTTTGACAGAGAAAGACATCCTTCATGGATTCTTTTCCAGAAAGGCAGAAATGTGTGTCTTGTTGATATAGAACATTAAACTCAAATACAGAAATAAAGCAAAGAAATAAGCCTGCCTCCTCTTAATGCTTTTTAGGATGACTTTCTCCCACTCTCTTACTTTTTCATATTCTTTCTATATATAGTTTATAAGAGGATATCTTAAGAGTTTGACTGAGCTGGTGCCAAGCATTTGATGGACCTCATAGTGTGGGTCTAGTCAAGATTTCTTTTATCCCTCACCCCTTTTTTTCTAGTCAAACTATTCTAGTCGCTATCCCTTAAACATGCCCAAAGTCTTCCTGCTGGGATGCTACTGCATACATTGTTTTCCTTGCCTGTAAAGTTCGCCTCCCACCTATATGCCAAAAAGTTCCACACCTCCTCCAAGGTTCAGATTCCACTTGCTCTGTAAATCTGTTCTAGACTGGCCTCGTCCTTTTGACATATACTTTTCCTGTTCCAAACTTCCATCACTTGAAATGTCTACTTTGTATTATGGCTCTTGTGTATACACTGCCTCTCTAGTATCTCTCTGACTACAACAAGATCACTCAAACTTTCAACTTTTGTGAGAGTCAGGGTGTTTGCCCATTAGGGTATTTCATGAAAAAAGCAAGCATCAATTTGAGAAGAATTTTTTTAAAAGATTTATAATTCTTAACTTAAAAGACACATTTTAAAAATAAAAAATAATGATTATTTCATAATCAAGAAAAGGAAATATTGTTGAAACATTTCATCAAAATATCTATAGCTAGCTAGACACAAATAGATCAATCCAAAGGTCAATTTCCTCTTCCAACCATTTCCCCCTTATTCTCTAATACTGCTAAGGCTGAAAAATTCTAGTTCACAGTTTATGGCTTTAACAGGTAGTTATGGACCTTGTACTTGAACCCAGACCAGAAACTGGGAATAGATCTCTCTCTACAAACTAATTACAGAACTCCTCTTTAAGGTGATGGCACATTGACTACAAATCTGGAGAAGTGAGGGATTTATGTTGGGAGAGAGGAATCAAGGATTTCTAATGCACCGTTTGGTTTCACTGGGGTCAGCCAGGTATTTCTTCATATTCTATGGATGCTTGTGTACATGGGTTTAAAATATATGCAATGATAGGTTATAAATTCTGTTCATAGGTAATTAAAATAAAGCATTAAGAGTTGAGAAAGGGTCAAAATGGCGACTGAGCTGTTTTCACCTCAAGTATAACTTCCTAAGAATGTTTTTAGGTTAGCTGAAGTTCATGATGTTTCACTCTGAAACAACACGTTCAGGATATAATATTTGTTAAAATAGCTAATATTTAGTGCATGATGACTATATGCCAGGCAGCATAAGCATGTTATGTGTGACCCTTAGGACAATTCTTTGAGGTAGGTACTATTATAAACTTTATTCGCTGATAATGAAATTGAGTCACAGAGGTTTGAAATGACTTCTAAAATCACATAGTTTTTGTATGGTCCAGCCGGGGTTTGAACCCAGGAAACCTGACTCCAGAAACTTAAGTCGTAGCCACTATGATTTCATTCTGGATTACACCATTTAAGAAAGCTACTTATAGAAACAATTGTGGCCAGAAAGAATAACTTCATTAAAATGTTTTTTTTTTAAATTTTTAAATGTTTATTTATTGTTGAAAGACAGAGCATGAGCATAGGAGGGGAAATGAGAGGGAGAGACACAGAATCTGAAGCAGGCTCCAGGCTCTGAGCTGTCAACACAGTGCCCGACGCAGGGCTCGAACTCAAAACTGGCAAGATCATGACCTGAGCGGAGGTCGGATGCTCAACCGACTGAGCCACCCAGGCGCCCCTAAAATGTTTTAATCTCATTCATCACTCAATAAAAATTCATGCCAGTACCATTTCCCCTGACCGCAAGTGTTTTTGTGTATCAAAAGACAACATTTGACATGACTATCATTTTCTGTGCCAAAAGAAGTTACAAAATCAACAGCTGCAATTTGGTTATATTTAGAACCTCAGTATTTCCCTCAAAACTGAAAGAATGTTACCAGTAATGTGGCTCGCCATCACTTTTATTCTTGAACAAAGTACTCTGTGATCAGGGGCATCCTTTTTTCTTTGTCTAGTGATGCCCTTCCCCTCTACACATATAACTGGTATAACATTTGGTATTTATTCCAAGACAACCTACACCACAGTATATAAAATGATCATTCACTAAACAAAAATCTTCAATGGCACATATTTTCATTAATAAACAAATGAGAAGTTATTCAGCAGTCATTTCTTATACAGTTTATCGCTGAACAAAAGTGGGAGTGGAGAGTATTACGGGTGCTGACCTCCCTGTACAGTTGAAAATCTGCCTATATCTTTTGATTTCCCCCAAAATTAACTACCAATCACCTACTGTTGACCAGAAGTTTACTGGTAACAAAACAGTTGATTAAAACCTATTTTGTATGTTATTTGTATTGTATAGTACATTCTTCCAATAAAGTGAGAGAAAAGAAAATGTTATTAAAAAACCATAAGGAAAACACCTTTTAGTAATGTATTTCTTTAAAAAAATCCACGTATAAGTGGACCTGTGCAGTTCAAATCTGTGTCACTCAAGGGTCAACTGTATACATATTGCTTGTAAGCCAAATGGGGTTTGACTAAACTTTAAAGCAAAATGTCAACCAAGAGCACACAATATTAATTACTCTTTTATACAGTATGATACTGAAATTCCAAAATGTTCTCTTATAAATGAATTTTACCAATAGCTCACTTTGTGTTGTGGTTTAAAAATATGTCCACAAATTTTTTGACACTCTTCTCTTCAAAAGGTCAGTGTTGGTTCTCTTCCCCTTGGGCATACACTGGACTTAGTAACTCACTTCTAACAAATAGAATATGGCAGAAATAGTGTGGAACTTCTGAGATTAGGTCATAAAAAGCATCATGGCTTCCTCTTTGGATCACTTGCTCTAGAGGAACCTAGCTGACCTTTTGTGAGAACACTCAGCTCCACAGACAAGTCCATGTGTCAAATAAATGAGGTCTTCCAACAACCACAAAAGAAGTGAGGTTTCCTGCCAACAGTCATGAGAGTAAACCATCATGGAAACAGCTCCTACAGCCCCAGTCAAGCCTTCCAATGACTAAAACCTTGCTGACATCTTGAGCACAACTTCTTCAGAGACCTTAAGCCATAACCACCTAGATAAGCCGTTCCTAAGTTCCTGACCCGTGGAAATTTGGAGATAATAAATATAACTTAATTTAAGCTTCCAGGTTTTGTGTTAGCTTATTACATTGCATTAGATAACTAATACACGTTGTTTCTCTTCTGTACACACTGTTCATCATTAGCTTTATGACTTCTTTTATATTTTCTCTGAGTAACTTGAATCATACCTGTTTTCACTTGGAGCACCTTGAATATGTTTTACTTCATCTCTTTCTTTAGTAGCATAATTCATCATTTCTAACTGAAAAGGTATAAATTTGCACTTGTACTAGAAAAACTCAATTAGTTTATTAGCATGATCACTGCACTCTGCTTAAATTCTGATAGTTTCATGCCACTATTGGAAAAAAAATTATAATAATGAATTAAAGTGTAGGAGAAAATTGATATCCAGTCCACTGAAAACCAATTTTCAGATAAAAAATCATTGTATTTACTGCTTGCAATTCATTCTAACTAATTTACAGAATCATGATACTTGTAGATTCACTTACTATAGCACATTCAAATTCATCCTCCATATTTGCACAAACTATTAACTACTTAGAATTTTTCCTTCAATGGTAAGATTTATATTAAAATTTTCAGCAATATTTTTAGGAATACATGTATTACTTGTTAAACCACTGGGTCATTTTGTGAAATAGTCTGTAATGTAACATAATAGTAAGGCAAATTTGCAATTTGATATATATAAACAAAAAGACAAATAATACATACTTATGTGCACACATTATTGAAAATATCAATTAATTATAAAATACATAGACTGATTCAAAAAATGTATAAATTATTCTTATCATAAATTAAAGAGGAGACATCACTACAAAACCTACCGATATCAAAAAGGTAAAAAGCGAAAATTATGGACAACTTTAGGCAATAAGTTCAACAATAGAGATGAAATGAAAAAGTTCTTCAAAAGGCTAAAACTACCAAAGAATACTTAAGAAGACATAGGGAACCTGATTAGTTCTGTGTCTAGCAAAGAAATTGAATTGTATATAAAAACTATCCCAGAAAAAATGTGGGTGCAGATGATTCTAGTAATCAATTGTATCAAAATTTTGGTAAAGAAATAATACAAATTCTACCTTAACTCATTTTATGATGCCATAATTACTTTGATGCCAAATTAGACAAAGACATAAGAAAATAAAACTAAAGACCAATATTTCTCATAAACATAGATGTAAAATCCTTAAAAAATTTTAATAAATCCTTAGTAAAATTTTAGCAAGCCAAATTGAGGCACATATTGAAAGGATAATACAATGTGAGCAAGTGGGCTTAATCCCAGAAAAGCAATTTTGATATAACAGTTAAAAGACAATCAGTGTAATCCATCACATTAATAAACTAAAAAAGGACCATATGATATCTTAATAGATTCAAGAAAAGCATTTGCCAAAATTCAACATCCAGTGTGATAAAAACTAGGAATGCAAGGTAATTTATCAACTGATAAAAGGAAACTCTACAGCTAACATTATAGTATGGTCAAAGACTAAAATGCCATGCCCCTAAAATGGGAACAAAGCAAGATATTAACTCTCACCACTTCAGCATTATACTCAGGTTCCAGCTAGTTCCATAATGCAAGAAAAAGAAAAAAAAAGACATACAATTTGGAAAAGAGGAAGCATAATGTTTTTGTTTGTTTAAAGTTTGTTTGTTTATTTATTTAGACAGACTGCATGCTCAGGAGCAGGGGAGGAGCAGAGAGAGTGTGAGAGAGGATCCCAAGTAGGCTCTGCATTTGCAGCACAGAGCCTGATGCAGGGCTTGACCTCACGAACCCTGAGATCATGACCTGAGCAGAATCAGAGAGTCAGATGCTTAACCAATTGAGCCACCCAAGTGCCCCAAGAAGAAGCATAAGTGCTCATTCAAAGGCAGCATGAATGTCCGTCTAAAACATTTTAAGGAGTCTGTATATAATCTAGTTCAAAGCAACTAGAACTAATCAGTAAAGTTTGCAACAGGTATATTTTACATAGAATGTAAGATTGATATAAAAAATTCAATTGTATTTCTATATACTAAAAATAAACAATTGGAAATGGAAATTAATAAAATACATTTACAGTAATATTAAACAATGCAATATGAATCAATGTAACAAAGTATGTACAAGACCTGTATATTGAAAACTATAAAACACTGCTTAGAGAACTTAAAGGAGACCTAAATAAATGGAGGGATACACTACGTTCACCAGACTTTAATTCTCCTTAAAATTATCTATACATCCAATGCAATTCTCGTCAAAATTTCAGTAGGATTTTTTTGTAGTAATTGACAAGCTAAGTCTAAAATTTATATAAATGCAAAGGATTTAGAATAAACAAAACAAATTAGAAAAAGAACCAAGTTGGAAGACTTACATTTCCTGATTCCAAGACTTAGTATAAAGCTTCAGTAATCAGGACAGTGTATTACTGGCATAAGGACAGATGTATACAACAAGTAACAGAATAGAGTCCGCAAATGGACTTACCCATAAAAGGTCAATTGCTTTTCTGACAAAGACACCAAGGAAAAAGGACAGTCTTTTCAACATATGGCACTGGAATTGGATGCCCATACTTAAAAAAAAAAAAATGAATCTCAACCTTTACCTCACAACATATACAAACATTAACTTGAAACACATAATAGGCTTACATGTAAGAGATAAAACTAGAAAACTTCCAGATAAAAACATTGAGAAAAATCTTTGAGACCCTAGATGAACAGAGAATTCTTAAGTGGGGCAGAGAATTCACAAAAAAAATTTTAAAAAATGGACAAAATGGACTTCATCCAAGATAAAAACTCATTATTTGAAAGCTATGTTAAGAAAACTAAAAGGCAAGCCACAGACTGGGAGAAAATATATGCAAAATATATATCTGACAAAAACTTGTATCTAAATATATAAGGAACACTTACTACTCAATAACAAGAAAAGAAACCAATTAAAAATGGGCAATATATTTAAACAGAAACTTCACCAAAGAAGATATTCAAACGGCAAATAAACACAAAAAAAATGTGCTGAACTTCATTAGTTGTTAGGGAAATGCACAGAAAACCCATGAGAAAACTCTACAAATCTGCTATCATGGCTAAAATTAAATTAGTAGACATTATCATGTGTTGGTAAGTGTATGGAACAACAGGATTTCTCATTGCTGGTGTGAATGCAAAATAATGGAGACACTTTGGAAAACTGGCAGGAATTATTTTACAAAATTAGCAATACACCACACAGCCTAGCAATAACGCCCTCAGATGTTTACCAAAGAGAAATGAAAATACATGCTCGCACAAAGATGTGTACAGAAATGTTCACAGACACCTTATCGAGGTGGCATCACCATGGTGGTTAAGAGCATACACTTCAAAGCTAGGTTACATAAAAGCTAATAATGGCCTCAGGATAAAAAATCTTAATATCTATAAACTGGTAAATGAATAAACCATATTATGGTGCATCCATACAATGAAAAACTACTCAATGATAAAATGGAACTCATTACCAATGTATGTGACTATGCATGGATCATAAATTAATTATACTATTAGTTAATAAAGCCAGGCCCAAAAGACTATACGTGCTCTAGAAAAAGCAAAGTCATAGTGATAGAGAATCAGTTGACAGTTGTCAAAGCCTGGAAAGTGGAGACAAAATTGACTGCAAAAGACTAAAGGGATGCTATCTGAAGAGATAAAAATGTCCTGTATCTTGATAACAGTGTTGGTGGTTACAAGACTGTACGGACACATTTGTCAAAACTAACCAAATTTTGCATGTAAAATTAGTGACTTTTATATTATGTAAATTACATTTTAACAAAGCTTATTAAAAAAGAAAAAAAAAAGCTGATAGGAAAAAAATTATTCTGGCCAAGATGCATACCACCTGTTAAGAAAGCAATGACATTTAAAAGCACAATAGGATGTTATGGAAAAATTATACTTTACCTTATGTTTCAAATCTGTGAAAAATATGTAATAAAATTGTTTTCCTGATTCCTTTTTTTTTTTTTTGAGCCTAACAAACCACTCTGTAGACCAAACTTTGTGTTGCAACCATCTAGGAAAGGGCTTTTGATGTGACTTAGCCCTGACTTACACTAGTTTAGTTTCCTTCACTGCATTATTTTAGCCTACCCACTCCTTAAATACAGACATTTCTCAATGTTCTGCTCATGGTCCTTCACCTTCCTTTTCCTCTCCCAGGACTTCACCAGTCCCCCTAACTCTATCTGGTATATGGTGGCTTTGTAGTCACTCTCACTAGAGGTAGAATATACTTCTATATCCCTTAGTTTTGAGCTTAGCCATGTTTTGGTCACTATGATGTTTAATGGACTTAACCCCAATGGAGGTTTAATGTGTTTGCAGAGTTAAGCTTGCCTTCTATAAAGAGATTCTGCTGTGGAACTTCTGTCCCTTCACTCCAGGCCCCAGAAAAGACTATAGGTGCCAACCTCTGGTCAATCTGAAGACCCAGAAGCATGAGAATAAAGCCTGTATGCCACTGGGTTTGGGGATAATTTGTTATGCAGCATGATTGCTGGCATCTTCTTGTCCCTTTTCGTTTCTTCCCTTTTTTTCCAGGGACTTTTAGTGGAAGAGATCATCCATTCTCCGTGCTATCATTGTCACATCTAAGGGAAAATACCACTAAATCTGCCTCTAACCTGGCCTCTCTTCTGAGCTCCAGATTCCCACATGATGTCTACAAAGTAAGTATCTACTAGATACATGAAGAAAGAGAAAAACGAAATTCTATCAATTAGTGGCCTACTAGAAACTTATATACTTTTTCCATATGTTGCCTCAGTGAATATTTTGATGAGTTAATGGAAGTATTACTGGTATAAGTTAAACTGGAGAGAAGGTTACTTATAATTACTTGCCCTAGGCAAGATGAAATGGGACCATATATGTTCTCACTTGGAAAGGGCACGTTAAAGAAAAAAGAGGAGGATGGATGAAATAGATAAAGGGGATTAAGAGTACACTTATTTTGATGAGCACTAAGTAATGTACAGAATTGCTGAATCAGGGGCACCTGGGTGGCTCAGTCACTTGAGCATCAGACTCTTGATTTTGGCTCAGGTCATAATCTCATGGTTCATGGGATTGAGCCACATATCAGGCTCTGCATGACAGTGTGGAGATTGCTTATGATTCTCTCTCTCCCCCTCTCTCTGCACTCCCCCACTCATGTGCCCACATTCTCTCTCTCTCTCAAAATAAAGAAATAAACATTTACAGAAATTAACTGCTGAATCATTATACTGTACACCTGATACTAATAAAACACTGTATGTTAACTGTTCTTTAATGAAAAAATAGTCCTAGGATTACAATTAATGGATTTAAAATTATTTTTGGTCTAATTTTTAAAAATTGTTTATATAGTATAGGTACTTATATTGCTGTAATACAGAGCTGATACTACATAAAATATTTAGCTTCTCCCTTCACTATAAAATGGAATTTATATTTTTATTCTTTATTTGAGAAAGAGAGAGAGAGCACGAGTAGAGGAGAGGGTCAGAGGGAGACAGAGAGAATCTTAAGCAGGTTCCAAAACTCAGCATGGAGCCCAACATGGGGCTCAATCCCACAATCCTGGGATCATGACCTGAGCTGAAATCAAGAGTCAGACACTAAATTGATAGAGCCATAGATGCACCCCCAGAGTTTATATTTTTATAGGAAAAAGTATAGATGCACCAGGGTTCATTTACTGAGATAACTTTTTAAAGTGTTTTGCTATTGGCTTTGAAAGGGTATTAAGGTAATCTATAACTACTATATAATCCTATCATCACAATGCATTACATGAGTAAGAAAGGAGATGGCCACATTGTCAGGTGCTTGAAAATGCATGTGTATGAGCAAATTATTTGGTGATGTAGAAGCCAAATCACTTTCTGAAATATTTACAGGGGGTGAATGAAATAAGATACCTTTTTCCTTGGTTAAATTTTTTTAGAATAGGCTTTTTAGAACAGTTACATATTTACAAAAAGTTTAAGAAGCTGTAACAGAAAGTTCCCACACACTCCTTCAAGTAGTTTCTCCTATTATTAACTTATTAGTTATGATTAATGAACAAACACTGAAGCATTATTATTAAATAAAGTCCATAGTTTATCCAGATTTCTTTATTTTTAACCTACTGTCTTACTGTATTTTAGGATCTCACCCAGATTACCACATCACATTCTGCTTATGTTTTCTTGGTTTTTTGTTTTTTGTTTTTTGGCTGTGACAGTTTCTCAAATTCCTTATTTTTGATGAACCTGACAGTTTTGATGAATACTGGTCAAGTATTTTGTAGAATGCCCCTCTACTAGAATTTGTCTGATGTTTGTCTCATGACTAGACTGGAGTGACAGCTTTTTGGGAAGAAGATAACCAGATGTAAAGAGACACAAAGGGATATTTTCATCACACCACAACACAGGTAAGTACTATCAACATGATTTATCACAGCTGGTGTCGACCCTAATCACCTGGCTGAGGTGGTGTGTAATGTTTTCTCCTCTGTAAAGTTCCTCTTTCTCCCAGCTTGCCATACTGTATTCCATGGAAGGAAGTCACCATGTTCTGCCCACTCATAGGGAGTGTGGAGTTATGTTCCTCCTTTTTAAGGATGGAATATCTACATAAGTTACATTGAAGTTCCTCTGCACAGATTTATCTTTTATTTATTCAATCATTTATTTATATCAGTGTGGACTAAAGGATATTTATTTTATACTTTGAGTTCTAGTGCAGTAGTATTTTATCTTGTTGTTCCAATTGTTTTAGCTTTGGCCATTAGGAGTTCTTCCACTTGTGGGGTGCTGGAGTGGCTCAGTCGTTTAAGTGTTGGACTGTTGATTTCAGCTCAGGTCATGATCTCATGGTTTGTGAGTTTGAGCCCCGAGTCAGGCTCTGTGCTGGGTGAGGAGCCTGGTTGAGATTTCTCTCTCTCCCTCTCTCTCTTCCCCTCCCCTGTTCTCTCTCTCTCTTTCTCTCAAAATAAGTAAATAGACTTAAAAAAAAAAAAGGAGTTCTTTCAGTTGGACTGAACTGTCCTGTGTCCCTTTGGCAACACCCCATCAATGTAGGTTTTTGCTTTGTTTTGTTTTTTGGAATTTCTTACTTTCTGTCACTATAAGGGATTCCAGTCATACCTTATATATTTCCTACTCTAGCCCAAGAATCAACCACTTCTCCAAGGAGCCCTGCTTCTTGTTTCTGGAAAATGGCATTAGATACCAAGATATAGCTGCTGAGTGTACTTGTGACTAGAGTAGTCTTACTTGTAGGTCTCTCATCTGACAGGGCAAGGATTATATATGTGACTAACTACCCCACAGACACATATCTACAGATATTTTCATATATAACCATCTGTATCTGGATTGAGTTAAACATGAGTGCATATGAATGCCTCCAACTCTAATCTATGGTCACATGGATCATTTTAGCCTCCTCCCCTTGCTTAACGGTGGATTCCCATTCTAACAGTGAGAAACCTGGCCCCTGCCATCTGCCACACATTTACTTAATTTTTAAATTCCAATATACATGCATAGCAGTATCAGAATTGTTAAGCCGTAACCCCATGGGAAACAAATTTATTAACTAGAGTGCAGTATGTGTGTGTGTGCACACAGCCACTTAGGTCAGCAACCTCCCCCACCCCCTTCAGTGAGGTTGTCTCATACATTTGTAATCCAGTTTGATTTTCATGTCACAGGCTACATTCTTCCTGAGATCCCTGACCTCCTAAATGATATGGTGAAAGTTGCACAGATTAAAGTTTACTTTGTGCCATATCAAGCTCTATGGGTCTTGACGAACGCATGATGTCAGGTATCCGCCATTATAGTCTCAGGCAGAAGAGATTTACCACCCTGAAAACCTCCTGTGCTTCACCTACTCAATCCTCCCCTACTCCCCCGAACTCCAGGCAACCACTGATCTTTTTACTGTCTTTAGAGTTTTTCACTTCTATAATGCCATATAATTGGAATCATAAAATGCATAACCTTTTCACACTGATCAACCAATTTTAATATTCATTTTAGGTTCATCATCATGCTGTTTTTCATGACTTGATAGCTTATTTGATTTTATAGCTGAATAGTAGTCCATTGAATGGATATACAACAATTTGTTTATCCATTCACCTAGTGAAGGACATCTTGGGTTCTTTCACATTTTTGACAAACACATTCCTATAAGCAATGTAGGAACCCTCAACAATACTTGTTCCATGATGAAAACAGAGAATTAAGTGAACATACACATATGAGCATACATATATATGAGATACTGAGACCCCCAGGCACCTTCCTCTATGAGGGTTCCAGAATTCTTGTGCCGGTCTTTTACTCTTCAGGCAGGATACTGAAGGATCTATAAAGGATCCAAAAGAATGATGTAACATTAAGGATTTTTCAATAAGATGGCCCGGTCAGGTCATCTTTGGTGAAACTCATAGTCCACATACCCCACTCAAGGGCCTGCAATCCCAGTGAGTTTTTAGTCTCTCACTCATATGCAAAGAAACAATGAAAGATCACAAAAACCCAGAGGAAATCCTCTAACATGAAAGGTGGACAGTAACCAAATAGCAAAAGATAGGGAGAATCGGTTGAAAGTCCCACTTTGACTCAGGTCATGATCTTGCAGTTTGTGGGTTCAAGCCCTGCATCTGGCTCTGTGCTGACAGCTCAGAGCCTGGAGCCTATTTCGAATTCTGTGTCTCCCTCTCTCTCTGCCCCTCCCCTGCTCGCTGTCATTCAAAAAAAAAAATTAAAAATTAAAAAAAATCGCCAAATATAATGTGCAATAAACAGGTTCTGAAATGAAAAGGAAACTTAAAAATCCCTTTCTTTAAAAACCTCAGATGCAGAAAATATTGCAACACAGAAAGAACAGCAGACTGAATGGGTGAGGGGGGGTGGGCTGTGCGAGGGTTTAGAAGCAAATATGGCCAAGGCAAGGCTGTTTGTTTGTGCACCTGATGAGGCAATTTTCCATACTATCCCTGCATTGTCCTGCAATCTTGACATATGCCTTGAGCATCAAAGGGAGGCTTGTAGGACTCCTTTCCATCCCACAGGGTCTAGGAGTCATTTCTGAGCCTGTCAAAATACGTGTTTTACTGTGTGATGCTTTCTAATAGTAAGACCTTCTTATAGATTAGTCAGAAAAATATTTCAACACATGAACATCTATCATTTCTATTTATTTATCCTCTCCCTTTTCTATGTTCAAGCATGTGTCACAGCTGGTTCTGTGAACATTACCTCAAGAAAAGTGTGTGTGTGTGTGTGTGTGTGTGTGTGTGTGTGTGTATGAGAGTACATGTATAAGAAATAATTCTCACATGGAATAGAAATAACCTAAAAGAGTCTTTGCAGATGTGATTAGTTAATTTAAGATGAGGTCATACTGGATTTATGTGGGCCCCAATCCAAAGACTAGCATCCTTCTAATGAGAGAAATTAGAGACAAAATTTAGACACGTAAAGAGATAAGACAGCCACATGAAGACAAAGGCAGAAATTGAAGCAATGCAGCTGCAAACCAGGGAAGAAGGATTGCCAGCTGCCACCAGAACCTGGAAGAGGCAAGGACAGATCCTCCCCCAAAGCTTCAGAGGACGTGGCCCTGCTGATGTCCAATTTTAGACCTCCAGCTTCCTCACCTGTTGAGGAATACTTTCTGTTGTTTGAAGCCAGTCAGTTTGTGGTACTTTGTTACAGCAACCTTCAGAAACTAATGCACGGGGATACTTGTACACACTCAGTTATCTTAGCCAGACGTTTGACAAAAGTAGGGACAGAAGGCTGGGGAGGTCAAGAGGCGAAGCAGGGGAGAGAAAAACAGAGAAGAGCTATGTTCTTGTAATAGGGCTTTCCAGAAACAAATGGGACCAAATATAATTTGATGGAGGGACGGACAGACAGGTGATATAGACGGATTCAGCATAAGGAATTGCCTCACACAATTACGGAGGCTGACAATTCTCAAGATTTGCAGCTGGTGAGCCAGAGGCCCCAAGTGAGCTGTTGGTGGGGTTCTATTTCAAATGCTGATCGAGTAAGACCCAGGAGAGACGATGTTTCAGTTTAGGCCCAAGGGCAGGAAGAAAGCTGATGTCTCAGTTGGAAGGCAGTCGCACAGGAGGAGTTCACCTTACTCCCAGAGAAGGATTAGCTTCTTCTGCTAGTCAGTCCTTCAACTCATTGGGTAGGGTGTCCTATCCACATTAGGGAGGGCACTGAGCTTCACTCAGCCTACCAATGGCAATGCTAAGCTCTCCATAAACACCCTCACTTACACACCCAAAACCATGTTTGACTGAATGTCTAGGTACCCCATGGCCCAGTCAAGCTGCCCTCGAAAAGGAACGGTCACAGTCCTACTTCCTGGCAGGACTGGACACAGCAAGTCCCTAGGAAGCAAAACCCGGAGGTGAATGAAGCAGATCCATGCATGGCCAGTGACAAAGCTGTCACCCCGCAGAAGCCCACATGGATCTGATTTGTGTGGTTCAGCCACAACCGGAGCAAGCCAAGGACATGATAAACAAGGACAGCTCACTCTTTTTTGTGAGAATCTTTGGAAACTCAGGAACCTCCCAAACTTGGCCTAACTGAAGTTAAATTTCTCACAAGCCCAGCTGAAATAGATCAGTCAGTTCCTAGGATATAAAGAGATGAGATTCCACACATGTGTTCGTTACCTGGAATTTATAATCTCTCTATAAATCAACCTCTGGCAAAATAAAATGGCACTGGCCACCCCAAAAAACCCTTGAGAGCAACTGAAGGTCCTGTCACATAGAGCCTGTTTCAGTGAATGTTAGACTAGAAATGGACACCCGGCCAATTAATTCTTAAGAAATAGAAGTTTCCTGGGGTGCCTGGGGGGGGCTCAGTTGGTTAAACATCTAACTTTTTATTTCAGCTCAGGTCATGATCTCATGAGACTGAGCCCCAGGTCGTGATCTGTGCTGACAGCGTGGAGCCTGTTTGGGATTCTCTTTGTCTCTCGCTCTCTCTCTGTCTCTCTCTGTCTCTCTCTCTCTCTCTGCCCGTCCCCCACTCATTCCCTCTCTATGTCTCTGTAAATAAACATTAAAAAAAGAAATAAATAGAAATCTCCCTGCACAGCCTACATTTCTGATTACACAGAGGCCTGCTACTTGACATTAAGGGATGGAGAACACAGGAGTGTTCTGTGAAGACTTCTGCTTGCCGTTGCCAAGTCCACATGAGAAGTAAGGCCTTTAGATATAGGTAGGAAAGCTCTTGGGACAGACGCATATGATGCTGCAACCCCCAAGCACTACGGGCACCAAACTCACTATACTCTGATGAAGCCTCTTTGTCACGATTTTCCAGGAAATCAACTTATCCCCAATGTAAAACGTAGAAAATCGTTAAATCAGGGCCACGTAATGGAATGACTATAGAATGCAGGTGCATAAAGATGCACCTAACTGAGGACCTAACCCTCACTTACTGCTCCACTGATTAAGTCATGGGAAGCATCGCCAGAACAAAAAAGCATGAGGATATGGTTCCTCGCAGGAACCCTGAAGGCAGGAAGGAAGCTTTTAGCGACTGTCTGCTTTTCTGGATAATTTTTGTCCCTGGCAATGGTGTGGGAACCCTGGAAAACTATACACTTTGGTATCAGGAAGGCTGGGTTTGAATTCCAACCCTGTCACTTTTGAGGACATTAGGTACATTACTTAACCTCTTGCTTCTTAAAAATAACTAAGTTTTCTTACATCTTCCTCTTCAGCTTGATTCTGAGCTTTCATTTCTAATTATGACTTTATACCCTGGCAAGAGAAAGCCACTTTTGGGGTGGGGGTGGCATTTTCCAAAAATGACACAGCTTTCCACCCGATCAGAAATTCCTGGATAACCGCTGTTTAAACAGCAAATAACTCTTTAGAAAGAATGCTAATAAATCAATTACTTCATAAACTAATGAATGGATAAATAGGAGAGAGCAGCATCAACAGATAAGAGAAAGCTTACTAAAGAAAGAGAACGAAGAAACATTTAGTGGCTCTTCTCAAGCGAGACTCTTGAATGCAGAAGGTCAACCTCCTGTGGCTTCTGAGGCCATAAATTGTGGTCTCTTCTAATCTTGAAAGGCCATTGCAAATATGATTCTCTGTCACTGTAGTGGCTGGGGCTACCTGGGGAAATCACACCTCTGCAGTGCATATGAAGGAAACTAGTGAGACTGATAAGGGACTAATGAATGGCTTGATTCTCAGCCAATCAACTGGGCCTACAGAAGATCCAGCTTTTCAGAACAAGCCTCTGTGGCCCTCAGTGGCTACCTGATATGGTCACCTGCAGGCTATTAAGCATAGCTCCCGATTGCTCCAGGGTAGGACAACCTTTGATGCTGAGTCCTCATGATACAGAAGGAAATGTCCCCATGAGATCACCAACATAATCACTCATGTCCAGGAACACATATGAAGGATTATTTTATTCTCTGACTTTGGGAAGATTCTCTGACTTTGGAAGAAATCTCAGAGAGCATCTGACCTAGCCTTTATGTGTTACAGATGAGGAATGGACCGTCTAAATGGAGATGGTAATTTTTTTTTTTTGAAGGTGACTGAGAAGACTTACTTTTACTTCCTCATTTTGTCATTGACAGGCTAGATCCAGCTTCAGTCTAGCCACTATACATAACCGTCCCTGCTCAGCTGGCCACGGGGATGTGGCTCAGAAGGCTGTGGAAAATCAGGATGTAAACGTCGAAGTTAGATAGAGCCCAATGTACTTCTTGGCTTACTTACAGTAAAACCTTGGTTTCCAAAGCACTCGTATATCAAAGCAAATTTCAAGAACCGTTGGTTCACTTGTGATCACATGACATGTGGCATCATGTACTACTCGTTTTATAAGACATTTACAGAATGTCTTGTTTATCAAGTTAAAGTTTATTAGAAATGTTTGCTCGTCTTGCGGAACACTTGCAGACAATTTGCTCACAGTCCAAGGTTTTACTGGTATTCTTTCCTAATTTCTTTGAGGAAAGCTATCTACTGAGTGTCTTCAACACTTTGTTTCCCACTCCCTAAACTCAGGTTAAGAGGAAAATAATAAAGACCTGGTTGTTTGGTATTTATAAAGAGTTTTCACATGCACTGTGTGGGTTTGGATCTTTATAAGGACACTGTGTGGCAGGCAGGATGCATAGATTTCCACTTTCTACACAGACACAGTTCTGGGAAGACTACAGTCAGACAGGATGAATCATCTGCTCATATCCCTTGCTTTCTTATCTATCTGAGGAAATCCACTGAGGCCTAGAAGCAATCTGAAGATCTCTTTTTTTCTTTCATTTTTGTACACTTAACCTAGAAGTAGGCAGTCCCCTGTTTTCTTTCTGTTATCGCAGAACATATAGCATCTCCCCCAAAAAAGGCATGGCCCACATTCATGCTGCCTGTACATCAC
Organism: Acinonyx jubatus; assembly: GCF_027475565.1. Lineage (NCBI taxonomy): Eukaryota > Metazoa > Chordata > Mammalia > Carnivora > Felidae > Acinonyx > Acinonyx jubatus. The sequence continues at coordinate 83,721,305 of NC_069391.1, read as the reverse complement.
ACACACTTTTGACCGCCACTGGCTGTTGTAAATCCTTTCTTAGAAAATGGGATTGACAAAAGTGAAAAAAAAAAAAAAAAGGTAACCTGGATGTAAAAGCAACTGCCTTCTGTTTTTGTTCCTGTCATATTCACAAAGTCTTTTGTAGAAAAATACCTGGAATTAAGTGGTGCTGCCAAAAAAAAAAAAAAAAAAAAAAAAAGAAACAAGGCACTGGATTGCAATTTACTATCACTACTACTATTTCTAACTCATACAGCATTTTAAATGAACACTCCTTTTTTTTTTTTTCTATTACTCCCATTTCATAGATGAGGAAATTGAGCTTTAATGAGTTTAGGTGAATTGAATTTCCGGTGTATCTCTATCAGCACTTTGCAAGGGCTCGGTTAGTATTTGCTGAATTGAAGAGCATTCACTTCTATATCTCTTTTTGCACTTAATATTCAAATTAATGGCTGAAGCAGGGTTTTTCCCCCCCTTGGAGAAGTACACACCATGGAAAGGTGCCTCTGGGAATGCAAATAGCCCAGTCTGTGTATTAGGCAACTACAAACAAATGGAGATTTGCACAGATGTAATTAAGAGTAGAAAATACAAACCTATGTGCAGAACCATGATTTACAGTCAAATTCACCTGCCTTGAAAGCTCATATTCGATTGCTCCTCGTTTGATTACCAAGCTGGTGTTTCAATGCAAAGCATATGCTTGTGGGCCCCCAGGTTCTCTGGGCTTATGAATTAGCTGATAACTTTGAAAGGAACCTTTTAAGGGAGGAGTGCTTTATGCCTCAGCAATGCAAACATGGGCAAGTGAAAATATATGCATCGCGACTGGTTATTTTTGTACGGAGGACAAATGTGTAAAAATATGTTTACCAGAAAAAAATTTCTGGTTTTGACTGTTTGCCAAACGTTACACAAATAATTAGTGATGTTGCTAAATGCTCAGCAGCTCTTCCAAGGCTTCTTTTTTGGCATCAAATATGTTCGTTCTCCAGTACACGGGCATATATAATAATTTAAAGTATTCATAGAACATAGCTTCTGGCTTGACTTACAAAATGGGCTGCTAATGTTTCATTCCTTTCATTTATCCTTTTCAGTTTCTCTCTCATATATGAGAGCCTGAAAAGAGATGAATGAGATTTTTTGTCACAAATCTAACTTAACTTTTCTAAATTGTAAGTAAAATATCCTAAAGTGGTTGTTCATTTTGTCCACATTCCCTTCTCCATCATGCATCTTCTTCCAATATATTTGGAAGGTAAAATTTTGAGGGGCGCCTGGGTGGCTCAGTCGGTTGAGCATCCGACTTCGGCTCAGGTCATGATCTCATGGTTTGTGACTTCGAGCCCTACAGGGGCCTCATTGCTATCTGGGCAGAACTTGCTTCATATCCTCTGTCCTGCTTGCATAGATGCATGCTCTCTCTCTCTCTTTTCCAAAAATAAATAAACTGTTTTTTTTAAAAAGGAAGGTAAAATTTCTAATAGAAAGCAAGAAAGCAAAAGTTTAAGGGCGAGAATACCAGAGCTTGGCTTTATCCCTCACCCGGTCCCACTCCCCCCACCAAACACACCATCTTGAAAAGCCGGAACGACCTAGAAAAAAGTCTCATCAGCTCTACTTTCTAGACTCAGTGGATGTTGCTAATATGAATAAAGTGTTGTCCCAAGAGTAAACTTTGGGTCTCACCACCACGTACACTCAAAATGTCTGCCATTACTGTTTGCTGTCTTGAGTGAAATGCAGCAGTTTTAGGATATCAGTAAAGTAAAAGCCACCCCCTCCAACTGCAAACCCACCGTGGTCAGTGGTACCAGAGGGTGATGCATTTGTTGGTTAGTCCAGCTGGAGCTCCATGCCAGTATCTTTCCACTACAGGGGAGCCTGGCCATGAAAGGGCCCAGGAGGAGTCACCTTGAGGAATGTGTTGTGTTAAAGCCAAAGAGCAAAACTGTGTATGATATCTCTTATATCAGAAAAAAAAATGTCAGGGAGGAAGGATCCTGCCCAAGGCAAAACGCCAACCATGAGACAGAATGGCAAGTAAAAAATGGGCACAGTTGTGATATACTGATGGGGGTAAAAACCCAAGATGCTGGGAGAGTATGTCAGAGGAGAAGTAGGAAAGAATAAGGAGCTGCCAAAATGGAAGGCAGTCTGGATGTGTCCCAGAGCAGAGCACCATAGAAGAGCAAAAAGAGGTACAGCATATAAAACATCTTGTAAAGAGCAGTGACATCTCCCCATTTTACACATCCAGAACCTGAGTTGATGGAAGGAAGTCAAGGGCACTGCACAAAGTCCACCCAGTTGACCAAAGGTCCTACAAAGAGTGATTTGGCTTCACATTCTCACTGTGCAGGCTCCAAAGTCCTGATTCTACCTGGAGAAACACTCCAGGGACCCTCCTCAACACTGCCCGCCTCTACTAAGACTGGGAAAAGGCCAACACACAGAATCACTCAGGAAAATGGGGAAAGGAGGAAAGCAAAGGGGGCTGGACAGCTTGCAAGATGAGACATCTACCATTAGAAAATAAATACACCGCATGTACTGATGGAAATTAAAAAAAAAAAAAAAGGCATGATCCAAGAGAAAACTCTTCATATCAGAATCTAGAAAAAAATATCCATGCAAATAAGGGCCCATTATTTCCCCCTCTGCACGGAATAGCTGGCTTGGAGTTTTAACATGGGAGGAAAAACCAGATGGCGGCAGACGGGCTTATTATAGAAAGTCCACTTGTACTGAAGTTTTCTCAGCGCGCTCCATCACTGCTGAGTGAGGTTTTGTTTTGTTTCCTTCTTAAGTGTAGGGCAGGCAAGTACCAAAATTTGTATAAAGTCTGAAACCTTTTCATGAAAATGTTCTGTTCAATACCTCCGATACATGATATATGATGCCACCACAGGAAAACTAGTGTTGCTACAGACATTAATCATAATTATGAAAATTTTTAATTTAAATGTAGGTCTGAACACACAAAATACAGTGCATGGCCATCTGTTAGTTTTCCATCTGGGCTCATTTGCAAAATACATTCTGTTTCACTCCCCCCTCCCCCCTCTATTTATAATCTTCCCTGGAAAACAAATATGCCTAATCTATGGCATGCCAGAGCTGAAGTTAGCTATTTACAAGTGGCTTTTAATAGACATGGCTACAGTTGAAAGCAGTAACAGAAACTTCAAGGGTTTTTTTTTGGGGGGGGGGGGTTGTGTGTATGTGTGTATGTGTGTGTATGTATGTGTGTGTGTGCAAGAGACACCTCCTTAGATTGTCAGTAGATTTCTCCTTTGAGAGTATCCCATCTCTATGTGAAAATGGCTTTACAGGTTATCTGTAAGGAACAATGAAAAATGGGGGCGCCTGGGTGCCTCAGATCGTCAAGCGTCCAACCTCAGTTCAGGTCATGATATCCTGGTTCATGAGTTCGAGCCCTGCGTCAGGCTCTGTGCTGACAGCTCAGAGCCTGGAGCCTGCTTTGGATCCTGTGTCTTCCCCTCTCTCTGCCCCTTCCCTGCTCACACTCTGTCTCTCTCTCAAAAACAAATAAAAACATGTAGAAGAGTAATGAAAAATGCAATATTGCTCTGTCTCTTGGTATCATGCTAAGAATAATATCTAAAACTTGAAGCTTTCATGGCAGCATTTTCACAACAGCCATAAAGTAGAAATACAAATGTCTATCAACAGATGAATGGATAAACAAAATGTAGCATATCAATAAAGGGAGTATTATTTAGCCATAAACAATGAAGGACTGATCCGGGTGCCTGGGTGGCTCAGTCAGTTAAGCATCTGACTTCATCTCAGGTCATGATCTCACTGTCTGTGAGTTCAAGCCCCATGTGGGGCTCTGGGCTGACAGCTCAGCACCTGGAGCCTGCTTTAGATTCTGTGTCTCCCTTTCTCTCTGCCCCTCCTCTACTTGTGCTCTGTTTCTCTCTCAAAAATAAATAATCATTAAAAAAAATTTTTTTTAATGAAGGACTGATAACTGATACATGCTACATTGTGGCTAAACCTTGAAAACATTAGGTTAAGTGAAAAGAGACACAAAAGGCCACATGATGCTTGATCTCATTTATAAGAAATGTCCCAAACAGGCAAATATGTAGGGACAGAAAGTAGATGAGCAGTTTAGTTGCCTGGGGCTGGAAGGTGAGGTTGGGGGACAGGGGGAGTGACTTCCAATGGATCCCTTTTAGGGGTGACCAAAGTGTTCCACAATTAAATGCTAGTGGTTGCACAATTCTGTGAATATACTAAAAAAAACTGGACTGTACACCTGAGATAGGTAGACTTCCTGAAATATATATAATTTGTATCTCAAAAAAGGTATTAAAAAAAACTATACAGCCAGACAGAGATGAAGAAATCACTTAGTCTATTTTTTACACTTTATCTTATTTTTATTTTTTATGATTTTTTAATTTTTCATCTGTTTAAGATGGTACAGTGCGGTCTTGGTGGGGAGGCAAAAAATGACAGTTACCCAGCTGGTAGTGGTCAGGTTTCTAGGCGTCCATTCAAGGGTTCTCCCTGATCCGTAATGCTGAATGATGACGCTAATAAATTATCCTAGAGTCATGAACAGAGTGTACTGAAGAAGGAGAGGTTCAAATTCGAATGGAAAGACTCATTAGAAAATTACCTGGTGAAACCAAATCAAGGCAAGAAAGGCCTTCAATGATGCCGGCAGTATTAAGGACAGACGAATGTACTTGGCTCCAGGAGATCTCTTCGAGGTAAACGCTTCATGACTTTGTATCTGATTGACTATGAGGGGAAGTGGAAGGGAAGCAGACCTGGATGAGAAAGATGGCTGTGATCAAGAAGCCTAGACAAAGTAGGAACTGGAGAAAGACGATGAGTCTAATTCTTACCATGCATTGGAGTCATCCGGAGAACACAGAGTGCAGACACTAAACAGGAAACTGGCATGTGAGAACTCAAAGTTTGTCCTAGAGCTTAGGGCCTAAGATAAAGGAGGAAGCCATCTGGTGAGCATGGGCCGTGAGAGCACTGAATGGGTACAGCTGTCCTGGAGCCAGAGAAGAGAGGAGCAGAGACTGAGGACAGTACGCGGGGACTCCCACAGATAAGGATGCAGAGAGGAACAAAGAAACATTCTGGAATGAAGGTGGGAAATCAGGAGAGGTCAACGAAAACCAAGGCAGCAGATTGGATCTAAGCCCGTCAGAGGCTCTATGATGGATTTTGGAAGGCATCATTTGAGGCTTCATCCTTTGGTGAGGATTTTAGTTTACTTAGGTAGGCAGGTAGTGGGAAATAAATTCAGAAACTTGAACCAGCCAAAAGGTCTGGCTCTGGAGATAGGCAGGATGGGGAAAAATCTGTAAGAGTTAAACGGATTAGATGAGAAAAACTAGTGAATAGAACTAAAAAAAAAAACAAAAAACAAAAAACAGATGGAAGCTGCTGGAAAATTCAAGAATGAGGCTATCACGACAGACTATGTTATAAAAAGGAAACTACGGTTCTCAGAAGATCTACTGTCACAATGAGGGTGAAAACGTACAAGTAAGCTTCTGCATTTCTGCCCTAGCAGAGTGGGGGGAACACAGGTACTAACCCAGAACTTTAGGGGAGTAAGCAGACTTCTCCCATGTTTAAGGAGGTTAGCCACATTCTGCACTTCCCACTTCTGAGGAGGTTGAACTTGACAATGAGGGCAAACAAAAGCCTCTGAATTTTGTTCAGTTAAAATAAAATCCAGTTCCACAGATTCCCACTAGGAAAACCACAAAACCAGGAGTCACAGGAGGTATCGTCCCTAGGACACTGTTATCTCAAAAAAACACATACTGAGCATGTGTTTATTTACCAGGATGAAGGGTACGTCCTAGGAATTGAACGAAAAGAAAGACGTCTTGGCCTGTCCTTAGGGAAATTGCAGGGGAGTCACAGACAGGCAGACTGACTGTTTCCAAATCATAAGATAAATACAGTGAGAGAGACCAGGGTATGCAGAGAAAGGCATGCCCTACTCTGCAAGGGACTGGCAAAGTGGGGCAGAAGAGGCTTTTCACAGAGGAGGCTATGCCCGGACTGAATCTTGAGGGATAAACAGTACACCAAGCCAACTGGAGGTGGAATGGGCATGGGGCCTGTTCTCCCAGGGTGCAGAGCACAGCGGAGGGCCTGTGGCTGAAGTGCGGGTGGTCCTGGGAAGCCGGAGAGGCGCCTGCAGGGACCAGAGCACGGGGGGTCATTCTGCATCCTGCTCGACTTTGTTTCATTGTCCCCAAAAGCAGGCCCTAAGGTAAGTACTGGGTGCAGGTAATTTATAAATCACGGAGGAGAAAACAGAAGTCAGTAAAGGCTGAGTTAACCGGGGGGTTACCTCTGTGGGCACCTGGGCCAGACCCCCTGGAGTCTCCTGGGTAAGCAAAAAAGACCATACTTCCGAATCACCACACTACAGGGCAGCCTGGACACTTATTCTCCAATTCCCAGCCCCGGGGGTGGAGCATTACTCTGGGCGTGTTCAGCCTACACACACACACACACACACACACACACTTTACATTTTCAGATTGAACCCGCCACCTGCTTACTAACACTTCTCCTCCTCTCAGGCAGAGAAACAGAACAGAACGTTAAGCAAGCAGCTGCCTGTGTGTAAGAAGCTGTCTTCCCCAAATGTGGGTGACCTCAGGGTGGCCAAGGGCAGAACATCAGTGGCTTCTGCTAAGCAACCCAGAGCGGGCCAGGGGTCTCCGCCTTCCGTCCACGGCTAGCTCACATCCACCTCCACAGCTCCACGCAGGACTCTCGCTCTTCCTCAGCCCTGAACGTCTAACCTCCTCCCACTCCCCCGCAGTTATAATACCTCCCTCTGCTGCGAACACACAAAAATGCGCGTCGGCTGCCGCACACGTCCAGAACATGCCACCCACCATCTCTGTGTTATAGAGATGATCTATATATCATCTCTATATCAGGGATGTATCAGATGTCCCTGAACATCTCATACCATTTAAATTGTTGGTGTCTCTGCCCTTCCCACAGGGCCCAGAGCATGCTAGCATCGATTGGTCGCTTGGGCAAAGACTATTTTATGAGCTTTTGGGAAACCAAGCCCTTCCAGTAAGTCAACGAATCCAGTGACACCTCAGAAAACATATATACTTAATACTGAGGCAACAGTATTAAGCTGTCTCAGAGGGGAAGGAATGTGCTGTCTTATAATGTGAACCAAATTAGCCTAATACAGAGCTTTGACTTCCTGATAGTCTTCTGTCAAAAATAAATGAAGCGGGAGAGTCAGAACAGAGTTATGTATTTGAAGCCAAGCTGAAGAAACAGAGCAGACACAAGACATAAAAAGAGAGACAGCACACTGGCTTTAAATACACATAACATAAAGCATCAATGTCTGCTTCGTAACATTTATTTAAAACTTTTTGCCCTCTGAATCACCTTAATTTTGGATATCACTCTTCCCTATGGTCATTGTGAAGAATTGTACATTATCAAAAAAATCTTTATTTATTTTGGTATATATTTTCTGACAGGTCAACTAGCATGGAAATTCTGGGCCTTGGGAGGTCTGAGTCTCCTTTTATATTTACCCAGCGAACGTGCTGTTACTCACTGAAGTCACTTGAACTATATGGGCCAGTTTCTCTTGTCAGCTTCTTGGAAGCTTTGAACTGGAAAAAGAAATACACAGCAGGGTAATCTAGCCCTTTGAAATTTGGGATGGCTAGGAAAGATGCACTGTGGTATTGATTTGCAATAGGCTTTGTTCAGACGACATCAGTCTATAATATGATGAGGATTCTTGGATTAAGATGTCCAGTGGTTATAAATGAAAAGCTGTTCTCTTTTGGTGGGGGGAAGGGTGCCAGGTGATATGAGTATGTGATTTTCAGTTACCTCCTTTGTGGGACTTTTGGCACTTGAAAAAAGGCACAGGCCTTTCATTAGTAGGACAAAAGGCAGCCTAGAAGGACAGGTCGATTTAGAAGTTAATACATGACGGGTTTTCTCACACGGAGTTGAAGAAGCTGAAGAAGCCACTCTCCTATGGTCCTTATACAGATGCTGTTTATCGAGCTTCCCCCACCCCGCCCCAAAATGCTGGGCGAGGTGCTGGCACCTTCCAGCCATGCTGTCCTCACTAGTGTTCAAGAAGCTGTGTGGACATCAGTTTGCTGTGAAGATGAGCAAACTGAGGCTGGGGAGGGGAGGTGAGCTGGCCAAGTCTCAGAGTTGGTGGAGTGAGGGACCAAGATAAGAACTGATTACCATTCATCTCCAAAGGACAGGCACTAAACAACTACCCTGCATGGTATGACTTTGTCCAAAAAAAAAAAAAAAACCTTCTGTAGCTAGACCGGGTGGTTTACCTGCTGGGTGTTTACAGACATCACCTCCTCATGGATGGAAGAGAGGTGAGTCAGACCATTCCTTTCATCAGGAATTATTTAAACTACTTTGATTTTTATACCTAACCTTTTTGCCAAAGGGCTTCATTTTAAATATTCACATATTCTGGTTCTACACAGGGTGTCCCTGGAAACCAATGGAATGTGTTTTTGTTTGGTTATTCCCAATTAGGCAGGTAGTCCCGATTACGACTGCAGGGGTCTCCAGGAATTCCAAGTTCTTTTCACACACTGATGATGTGGTGGGTGTGATTAAGTCTTTTCTATCATGAAGAACTGAAATCTGAACTATATGGATCTTGGTATCTTTTCATTAGCTATATATGACATTAAACTTTTACCATACGGCTGCTTTCCTTTAGAAAGCTGTCAGGCCATGTCATTCCCCTATTTATAGTCCTTTTAGTGTATTTCACTGTTTCAATTTGTATGTCCTAGTTTTCTGTGAGGTTAACATATTATATTAGTTATTTGGATTTTTTTCAGAATCAGTTAGGACCTCAATCTAATTGTAGAGCCTCCTGAAGGAGCCCTTGAATGGAGTGTAGCCCTCACTTGTGCCCCCCATATCTTACAGATACCTGGATGAAGGTCTCATGGGGGATTAGGGAAGAGGGAACAGGGTAAGGTCCAATTTCCACTCTTTCCCAAAGAATTTGGTGCTCTCCTTTGTTATGGATTGAATCATGTCTTTCCAAAAGACATGGAGGTCCTAACTCCCAGTATCTATGAATGTAACCTTATTTAGAAATAAGGTCTTTGCTGGGGCGCCTGGGTGGCTCAGTTGGTTGAGCGTCCGACTTCAGCTTAGGTCATGATCTCGCGGTCTGTGAGTTCAAGCCCCGTGTCAGGCTCTGTGCTGACAGCTCGAGCCTGCTTCAGATTCTGTGTTTCCCTCTGTCTCTGCCCCTCCCCCACTCAAGCTCTGTCTCTCTCTCTCTCTCTCTCTCTCTCTCTCTCTCTGTCAAAATTAAATAAACATTTAAAAGAAAAGAAATAAGGTCTTTGCATATGGTCATGTCAGACAAAGTCATTAGGATGAGTACCAATTAATATGATGGTTTCCTTATAAAAAGGAGAAATTTGGAAACAGAGACAGAGACACAGGGACAACACCATGTAAAGATTGAAGTTTTGTTGCCACAAGTCAAGGAACGCCAAGATATCTAGAAATCCACTAGAAGCTAAGAGAGAAGCATGGAACAGTTGTGCCCTCACATCCTGATGAAGAACCAACCCTACCGGCTCCTTGATTTTGGATGTCTAGCCTCCACAGGTGTGAGGCAGTAAATCTCTGTTGTCTGCACCACCCATTCGTGGTATGATGTTACAGGAGTCCCAGATACTCCTACAGACTCTATCTCAGCACTCGGCATGCTCCTCAATCCCGACCTTGCCTCCTCACAACACAGATCCATTTTCTCCGCATCCCTTCAGTTTACTTTAAACAGGACTTGGTTCCATAAATATCCTGTCTAGATATCCTGCTACTCACACCCAAAGCCAAGAGGTCCATGAGAGTGGTACCAAGGCCTCTGTTCAGAGGGACACCAAGTGCATGGAGTGCAAATGACAGCCATCATCTCACCCTTTTGAATGAAATACTGGTATTGCGAATATACGACCCAAATACCAGAAGAATGATGATGTCATGCTTTTGCTTTGGTACTGAAAACGGTAGTCCCATTTTCTCTATTATGTCATTTCTTCTTTTATTTAAGCATGTCATTGTAGGGATTCTAATATTTCTGGGGATAAAGGACCTAACTTACAGAGAATAATGTAGGTGGGAATACTTATTCAATATTTAAATGTAGGAAAATAAGAAAGCACAATGGAGTAGCCCCCATGTAGGGGTGCCCTCCATGAACGGGCTTCTTACTGCTTCTTTTCGGATTTGGGTGAACAGGTGTGTATGCAGCTTGAGGTCTCTGAATCCTTGTGGGAGACAGATCTTTGCTTTGTGGACGTGTGCTCCTTCTGTCCTCCCTTTGACTTTCAAAAGTAAGCTATTAATGCTAATTATCCAGAAGAAAAGTTTTGTTACACTTTGCTTTAGCATCACTCCAACTCTGAACTGTGTTTTCTTATTTATCCATAAAAAAATAATTTTACTCTCTCCTATTAGCTTCTCTTTCACCTTTGGAAATGTCTGAGTGGAAAGATTCTGGGGAGAGTCATGGGTAGTGGGAGTGAAAAGGAGTGTGCAGCTTACTGTGGAAAAAGCTTCACTCTGTGGTCTCATCTCAGTCGCTAATAATTGGTTTCAGAATCTTGGGGGTCTGGGGAGAGGTAATAGGACAGATGTCAGACCTGAAAGCAGCTCGTTCTTGGTACCAAGGACGCTGTGTCCATACAAGTTTTGATTGCCCTTTTTACTTTCCTACAAGAGTAGGATCTCTAGCCACCAGAAGAACTGTATGTGTGGGATAACAGTCAAAGGGGCTTATGCCCCCAGCTGCAAAGGGCCAAAGGGAAATGTCCGGCAGCTGGCAGAGTGAGCTAGAAATTAACAGCGATGCAGGTACTGTGTGCTCCTTTGTAATGACTTAGGTGGAAAAGGGCTGCTTTCTAATAGTTTAGGCAGAGGACTTGCTAGAAACAAAGCAGTTAAATCCTCCTTCCTATCCTAAGGGAGAAGGTCTTGGTTGTCGCAGAGATTAATCTTCACAGTGATGCCATGTGAAGTCTTCGTTTCTCCTCATTTGTTCAAGAAATATTTATTGAAGGCTTGCTGTGTGCCAGATTCTGTGCTAGCCTCTGTGGTGTTATAGGGAATAAACCATTGCCCCTGCCTGCAGTGGGGGAGGCCAATGTGATCTATATTTATATTAAGAGATATTAAGCGCTAAAAAAAAAAAAAAGATAAAATAGGTTAAAGTACATAAAGAGAGCCAGTATGGGAAATAGAAACAGCTGTTCTTTTGGACAGGGTGGCCGGGGAGGCCTCTGTGATGGGGTTAACATGAGAGCAGAGATGAGTGGCCAATGAAGAAGCAGATCATCTGGGCACAGACATCTCAGGTAGAGGGAAAGTGAAATGGGGAAGGTACATCAAGAACAGTGGTGGAGGAGTATGAAGGTCCAACTAACCTGCTTTGTAGGGGACAAACTCAGGTAAAACTTATACTCCACATGTACCCTGAGGGATCAGACTGAGGCTGGAACACTGCCTGAAATTACACAGCGCAGCGCTTGGCTTCCTCCACTTCCATGTTCTGCTCTCCCTGCTCCTTTGATGGCCTCCTCTCAGAACACTTCTTTAATGAGATGCATGACCAAAAATCCTCATCTCAAGGTCTGCTTCTAAAACAGCAGCCATTGAAGAGTTCCATGCCAATGAGTGCTATGATCTGACTCACTGTTTATAAGGATCACACTGGCGGCTGTGTGGAGAAGCAAGGTGAGGAAGTCATGGTGGGACCAAGGAGAACCCCATAGGAGGTTTTTGTAATACTCCAGGAAGTAACGGTGACTAGGACCAGGACAGTAATAGTGAGTAGGTGAGAACTGATTGGCGTCCGAAATATTTTGACAGTTGACAGGGAGCAGTGAACAGGTTTCGATGATGTTTTAGAAGAGAGCAAGGAAGGAATCACAGATGATTCCAAAACTTTTGACCTCAGACACTAAAAGGATGGGATTGCACAGACTGTGATAGGAAGGCAGGAGGTCCACATTTCAAGGCAGAAATCAGGAGCTCAGTTTCTGATGTGAGAAGGTTGAGATATCTGCTGGATATCCAAGTGTCGATGTCAACCAGACAGACGGTTGACATACCAGTCTGGAGTTCACAGGAGGGCTCTGGGCTAGAGTGCTGAGAGTATTCAGTAGACATGCCACTAAAATGCTGTCACCAGAGGATTGAAGCTAGATACATAAAAGGTCTCAGGAGTGAGCCCTAGGGTATTCCACCCCTGGGGGTTGGGGAGGTAAGGAGGAACCAGCAAGGACGTCTGGGGAAGAGTGGCTAGTCAGATGAGAGACAGAAACCAGTGAGAATGGTGCCTTGGCTGGCAATGAAAGAAAGTGCAGCTTGTAGAGGGGGTAAGCAGTACACAGTGCTGAGGAGGTGGTGTAGGATAAGACCTAAGAACTTCCCACTGGGTTTGGCAGCAGAAGCGTTAGGCTGTCTTGACAGGAGCTGTTTGGGAGTGATGCGTATAGTCTTGGTTCGGGGCGGTGTGGGGGAGAGGCGGTCAAGAGAAAATGGGACACGAGGAAGCATAGACAGTAGGTACAACCAACTTTTCTGAGAAGTTTTGTTTTAAAGTGGAGCAGAGACATGGCAAATGCTTGAGGGCAGAAGGGAGGGTTTTGAGAAGATGCAGATATTACCAAATGTTTTCTAGTCATGCAAGTGATCTCGTACAGAGATAAAATAAAAATGCAGGAGAAAAGGGGCAACTGTTAGAGCAATGTCCTCGAGTGGGTGGGAAGAGATAGGACCCAGCCATGACTGAAGGGGTGGGTCTCGGGCAGGTATGTGCACAGTTCACCCTTACTCACAGGAGGCAGGTGATACAGGTGCAGACACAGGGAAACAGCAGGTGAGGTGGTTAGTGCATGTTGAATGGTCTTTTCTGATTATCTGTATTTTTTTTTAGATGTCTAGGACTCATGGTCATAAGCTGTGTCGAGATACCTGATCAGCTGTTACATATCCATTTTCACATTCATGATGATTTAGGTATTGATTCTCCTACCCATTAAAATGTAACTGATGTCTAAAAAGACCTAGACCTACATGAAGGTTAACGCCCTTCCCCAAATCTCAGATTCCCAGGTTGAAGTTTACTTACAGAGATTATGAATAAATCAAGCTGTTAATTAATAAAATCAATGTGTATGATTTTAAGAAAGACTAAATTCATCCCAAAGGGCTGATTATTTTTATAGGCAACTTTTCACTAGCAAAACACAGTTTTTAGTTTTAAATTTGCTGATCTCTCCCTACACAAATTAAGGATGGCACACCAACCTTCCCTTTCCAGTCTCCTGGTTTTTGCCACTCTGACCAGCCCATAGTATTATTTACACATTTTTCTCTTTTTATTATAAAAATGTCAGCCTGCAGATTAATGAAAACTTGTCCTTTTTGTGTAATTTATCCTTCGAGGCTGACGGAAAACCTTCAGGGGGAATATAAAAGCAATCAGGCATCCATTTAGAAAAAAAAAAGCCGTGATTATTTTTTGTATGTGGTTTTATATCATTTCACTTTTTCAATATGTCTATTTCACATAATTTATTACTTGACACTTTTTATTTTCAATCATTTTTGGTTGCTTATAAATAAACATGCATTAATGTCAAGAGAATTAGCATTCCATTATAAACTTTATACAAGCTGAAAAAATGGCTTCTGTGAAGTTGCCTCCTTATTTGGGACATGCATATACATTCGATGGTGCCTGTCTAGAGAATTAAACACTGGCACATTTTTTATCTCTGCTAAATAGAAGCAATTCTGAAATGGAGACAGTGATTTCCAGAGCAACATTATGCAGGTGAAGATTATGCATTTTAATGTTGTTCTGTTTGGAAGTTAATCTTAAGATAATTTAAATGGTATCTTAAATAATGATTCTTTGCATCTCCCCAGAAAGAATCCTGGTCCACAGTATGACCATATGTGTTTATATACAGTCCAATATGATGATATGATTTAATATTTCTTAATGTCATAGTTAAAAAATGTTATTGGAATATTTTAAAATAAAATAAAGCATTTCTTCACCAGTCATCAAAGCATACCAAATTTGAGCTCCTCTATGTAAATCTAAGAAGAAACCAAATTTTTCAACTAGTTTTGAGATGAAGGCTATTGAATCAGGGTCTGGACAGCAGACAGCAGGGATATGAGTGCAGGGGAAGAAATCATTATATAATTTTAAAGTTATTTCTGGGAAAGTTTAGCATATAACATATAATATTTCAATACAAGTTGCAGAAATAGAAGTAAAATGCAAACAAAATAAATTTATAATCAAAATAAATTTATCTAAACAATCAGGATAGATTAGTACAATCTCTTTAGATTATACAATCATTAGATCATTAAAATGTTAGTAGAAAATACGGTGACAAAATTTACCAATGCCCAGTACTAAATAGATATACAACATTTAAATATTCTTTTTCAAAGTGTGTAAATTTTAGCTAAACCACAGGTAAACTTTAATATCAGTTTTGTACAAAATTAAGATGTGTCTGCCTGAGGCCACAGGATAACCAAAACTGACTGAATGGACCTCCTCTCTTTCCATAAATCCATTTGTGATTGTTGACTTTACTACCCATTGGTCACTATAAATGTTAGCCTTCTCTTGTCTAAAGACTTCAAGGCATCTCATCTGAAACAGGTGTCTTGCAAGGGGATGTCAATTCTTCTTAAGACCTCCACCACCTTGTGTTGCTTCAAGATCCATAATCTGGGACAAATCCCTACAGATTACAGAAGATGGTCATAAAGCCTAACTCTGGAAGGAGTATATCCACTGAAAGATTTTTGCCTCTTTATATTGGCAGAACCTAGAGAATGTACAGGGAAATGGATTTTAAGAAGGTAAAAGTAGGGAAAAATACAAAATGTATCAATACAGGTGTACTTAGTACAGATTTTGCCTTCAGTATGTTATTTCAATAAGATAGTGTTTAATAATCTACTTAAAAGACAACAAGACTCAACACTATCCTGCTTTCTGTAATGACTGAATTGTTAGAACCTTTTTTTGGTAGAGGAAGTAATTCAAAGACTTAGGAAGATAAGAAAGAGAAAGATGATCCATCATATCAGTTTCTGCATATAGCCTCACCCCCACTATGTGCTCAGGAGGGCTAAGAGGGCACATTTTTTTTCCCAAAGTGTTGTGAAATGACTTGATAAGAATAGCACCAACACCTCTGAAAGCATTTGTAGTGGCTTTCCCCTGCAAGGCAGGAATGATGGTAACAGACGTAGCCACTGAAGAAGATTCCTGGATTTCACTGGAGCATGATGACATCCAGGAATGGAAGGTGACCAGGTGCCTATGATAAGATCAATGTTATCACTGGAATAGGTATCAGGTCTGCAACTAAATTCAGAAGTGGTCATGATGTCCTTATGACTGAAAGAGCTGAACAGACTTATGAGGATGTACTTAATCCATATAAGTGAGGGGGCGGGGGGAACCACCTTTTCATCCTGGTGAATGGAGATCCAACTTCAGACACCAAAGAAGAAAGTTACAACTCTTTATTCAACTCCTAAGGCATACAAACACAGAATTCCTTCAATGAAGAGTAAACACGGGTTACTAGAAGATGGACCCTACAAGTATGTCACAAGTATAACCCATAGATTTTCCTTAAAGCATTTCCCCAAAGTGGCTATATCAGAATGACTATGTCTTGGGCATACAGAAATACCCAGACTTTTCGGGGGTTAAAAAAATTTTTTTAATGTTTATTTATTTTGGGGAGAGATAGAGACAGAGCGCAAGTGAGGGAGGGGCAGAAAGAGAGACACAGAATCTGAAGCAGGCTCCAGGCTCTGAGCTGTAAGCACAGAGCCCAGTGCAAGGCTTAAACTTGGGAACCATGAGATCATGATGTGAGCTGAAGTCAGAGGCTTAACTGATTGAGCCACCCAGGCGCCTCCAGACTTTTCAGAGATTATAGTATGATGCAAACTCTAATCTTTATGCACCTGACATATCAGTCAGAAGAGGGACTTAAGTGCTGTTGATAAATGAACTTTAATCTTGAGTCCATTGATAATAAGATCATTGGGTCTACAACCCTACTCTATAGTTGTTTCTCCAGTTCCAGGACGCATAGCAGGAGCAGATATCTATATATTCAATACTTTGGTTACTCCTTCATCCATGCAGTGAGAGCTATTATGGTAGGAAGGGCCAAGTGGAACCACCTGGAATACATTTTATATCAAAATAGTAAATTTAAAATATTAATGCTTTCATTGGGGAAATGCAGGGATTAGTTCCACCATCAAAAATATGAAGGATGCAGGTGCTGATTTCTATTAATTCTGTTTTACCTCCTTATTTAATTTGTGCAGAATATAGATCACTTATAGAGAATGAAAGTGTATTACCACAAACTTTCAAGTGGTGACTGAATTGCATTTACTGTTCCAACTGTGGTCTCTTTATTGGGGCCACACTCAACATAAGTCTTGCAAACTGATATGCAGACATTAATTTGACATCTTCTTTCTTCTCTATAACAATCAACAGGATCAATCAGAAGATGTATGCTTTCACTTGGGGAAAAAAAAGCATTATACAACCAGTGATTTTCTTCAGGGATATGTCAACTTTCTGGCTCTCCCATAGAAACTGATCTCTTTCTACTTAAGGTATGATTACCATCGCCTGGGAGATTGTTAGAAACGAACAAGCTCAGATCCCACTTCAAATTTACTAAATAAAAATCTACATTTTAAAAAGATCCTCAGGTGACCTGGAGCATATTAAGAGTTTGGAAGGATCTTGTCTAAAGGCACCCTGATCATGTCATCATCACATAGGGTACCATACTGGTCCGCCTTGTTGACAACAATGCTGGTTGGACCCAGAAATAGAAAGTACTCCAGGTTAATCTATACACATGTGAAAGGGTGAGAAATAAGCCCTATGGAGACTCAGGAGCCTGCTATCTCAGTGAGATTTCTTGAAGTTCAGTGATTTGGGAAATGTTTAGGTACCCTGTTTAAAGTGGAAGACAAGTTGATGTATCTTGTGCCTTCTAATACTACGACTAGTGAAGATGTTTGCATTTCGGAAGCCAGAGAGACAACATATGAAAGTGTTACTCCACCCATTCACTGAGCATCTATCTAGGTTACCAGTGGTGCCAGCTATGTCTGGAGCCCAGAGCAAGAAAAGATTTTACAACAGGTACAGGTTGCAGTACAAGCAGATTTCCCATTGTAGTCATATGACTCACCAGATACAATCGTAATATGATATCTGTAATTCATATGGTTTCGATAAGGTTCCTTTGGCAATCCTAATAATAGACTCACAGAGTGTAACTCTAGAATTTGGACAGAAAGCCTTGCCATGCTTTTCAGAGAAATAGTCTCATTTTGAAAACAAAGTGCTTGGCTTATTAGAAGGCCCTACTGGAGACTGAACAAATGGCCAAAGAACACCAAGTGACCATGCCACTTGAGTCATTTCTCATGAAGGAGGTGTTGTGTGCTCCAACAAGACACAACTTTGGTGTGTACAAGAGCACTTCATCATCAAATGGAGGTGTCGTATATAAGACTGGGCTTTGGCAGGTTTTAAAGGATCAAGTGAATTCATAAACAGTTGACTCTAATGGTAACTGCTATTGATACATAGGCATTTATCCTTCAACTCCGTGGAGAAGTTATGCCGCTAATTATATGAAAGAATGCATGTAGGCCTGTTTTGTTGTTGTTGTTGTTTTGTGAGTTTTTTGGTTTTTTTCTTTGTATTTTTTCAGAAAGCATGCAAACAGGGGAGAAGGGCAGAGAGGCAGAGAGAGAGAGAGAGAGAGAGAGAGAGAGGGAGAGAGGTTCTTAAGCAGGCTCCGTGCCTGGTGTGGAGTGTGGCACAGGGCTTAATCTCACGACCCTTAGATCATGACATGAGCCAAAATCAAGAGGTGGAGGCTTAACCGACTGAACCACCCAGGTTACCCAATTTTAGGCCTTTTAAAAAGGTGATTCCACATGGAATTCTGTCACAATTCCAAATTGGACCACTGCAGCTTTATCAGAATACTCTGTAATTACTCTAAAGACATTTACAAAGGGAATACTCCCAGCAGAACTTTCAGTGATGCATTTAGTTGTTGCCTGTACCTGGACAGATACATATGCAGAGGTAAAGTTTATGTTAATTCATAGGCAATAGCTAACGGTTTGGCCAGATGGTTAAAGGAAGTAAATTTGAGAAGCAAATGATACCAAAGACTGAGGAAGAAGTACATGGCTGGAACTATCTCAGAAGGGACACAGGACATGAAAATACTTGTATCCATGTGAATGTTCACAAAAAGATTCTCCTGTAATAAAGTCTCTTGTTAAATAGATAGACAAGATGATCTGATTGGTGGATCTCAGTCAGCTTCTTTCTCTAGTCATGGGTTTAAGAACAAAGTGGCTTTCACAGGAAAGATGTAAGTTAAAATTATATATGTATTTTATAGCACAGATAACAGTCACTGTTGAGTGCCTAATACACTAACAGTGTAGAGACAACGAGTCCTTAATATGGTATCATTCCTTGGGAACGCTGATCAACCCTTCGATGGTAATCATCACATTGGAATGTTTCATCATGAAGTATGGAATTTTTACTCACTGGAATTGACACTCTATATACTTTTTGTTAGCCCTCCTGCCATTGGCAATGATTCTACACATAGTATTAGCTATGGATTTACTGAGTATCTTTCTCACCATTAAGGCATCACACTCAACATTGCTTCTGACAAAGAAACTCAATTTATATCAAAAGAAGAGATGCCCAATCACAAAATGCACTAGCCTTATCTATCTTATAACCCCCAATATAACTGGCTTCATAGAATAGTGCAACTGAAGACCCAGTTATGGTATTACCAGTTATGGATTTGGGAAAAGCAGTATGGCTGTATGTATTTTTCTGAGCCATAAACCAGTCATAGGGCTGGTTTTTCTATAGCTAGAATATACAATTTGGAGATGAAAGGGTAAAATTGGCTTCTTTCTCTATTATCCCTTAATAACTTACTCTAAAATTTTTGGCTTCCTGATTTCTCAACTTTGGAGTCTCTGGTTTAAGGATATTAATTTCCAAGGGAGGAGTGTTTCCTCTGGAGACACAACAATGACTGAAATTAACTGGAATTTGAGATTATCACCTGGCATTTTTTGGTTTCTTTTGCCACTAGCCATAATACTGTAATGCCTGATGCTTCAGGCAAAGAAGCACTATGGTACCAGATGGAGATATCAGTCTTGCCTGATTATCAAGGAGAAATGGGGGGGGGCATTTTCATAATGTTATGCAGTGGGGCATGAGGACTATGTCTGAAAGTAGGATACTCTTTTGTGAAATTTTTAGAATTTACATGTACAGAGTAAAGGTTATTGGGAGACTATGGCAATGAAATACCAGAAGGATCACTAATGGCTCTAGAGATGAAGTTTTGGGTCAGAATAGCTGCAATCCTAGCTGAAATAAATGGTATAGAGAATAAGCCATGAAAAAAGAAAAACAATCATGTCAAGTTTTAGAAACAAGGACTAAAGCAAACATACATATTTTGTTCCTAGTTTTGCTATATATTTTAAATACATTAATCAATAATTTCTCCTTCATGAGTTACAGAATACAACATGGGACTCATCGAGAAAAAGAATGACAATTACTCAGAAAAATATAGAGTAACTCTATATTCCATCTTGGGGGATAAAGTGAGCACATCTTTGGTTATATATATATATATATATACACACACACACATATATACATATATACATATAGTATAGCTATATATGTTAGCCATAGCATGATGTTGTTATTTGAAGTTTTAAATATGGGTAGAGAGGTGTATATAATTGCTACGTTTGATAAAGTGATAGGATGTGTCAAACTCTGTACTGTCAACCAGGCATCACCCTCAAATCCTTCTACATTTTCTTTTCAATGGCAGGAAAGACGTCTGGATCTGCATTTCATAGAATCCCTCTCATCCCGTGGTTCTGGGATTCTATCTGGGACAGAAGCAGTTGCTGAAGATTTCAAAGTGGGAGGGAAGAAGTCATTAATCCAGCAGAAGCTATAGGTAGACCATTGAGATGATCTGCAACCCCTTCCCTTGGTCTCTGGGCATTTTCCTAAAATTAGGCATTTGTAAGGCTTCCCATGGATTCCAGTGAGTCCTCTTGAGACACATCTCTGAAGTGCTACAGACAGCTGAAATCACCAGAACTGGCTCCTATGGCGCCCCCAACTCATGAGAATCACACATCAGTGCTACAGATAGTCAGGATCATTGTTGGCAGCTTCTCTGTGGTTCTTATACTTCCTGATTTCCACCAAAGAGGTCTTCTTGATTTGTACTCCGCCAGCCATTCCTACCATGATGCCTCTAAGACCCATTAATAAATCTTTTTCTATTTGAAATCCTAAGAGTGACATAGTCACTTACCAGGATATAGCAACCATTTAGGAATAAGGAAAGGCTGCTAATGAACCTAAACAGATACAATAAAGACCAAAGACATTTTATTCACAGGAAAACTCATGTTCTTACTTAGAATCTGTTTACATTTTTGCATATAATCCTAATAAGCTCGGCCATCCATTCTCAAAGAACAGAAACAGAAAATTGAAAGGAAGTGAGTCTGTCTGAATTTGGGATTCTGAAAGCAACAGTAAGTAAACCATTAGCAGCACGGTTTTACTGATTCTTGTATACAATAGTAAATATCGAAACTTAAAAAGTTAGAAGTCTGGGATTATTTAGCATAGATCCAGCATTATATGTAACAAAATACCCAAAAGGTATGGTGATATCATACCCTAATGTAAAAATCAATAATGACAATGATAACTTGTGAAATCAAGAAAAATGTACACCATATTGAGAATGCTCTAAGAAATAAGAGAGAGATGCAATCCATACAAGACAGTTTTTTCCCAGCAAACATATTTAAAATTGAATATATGATTTTATGTGGTTCCATACAAATTTTAGGATTTTTTTGTTCTAGCTCTGTGAAAAATGCTGATGGTATTTTGATAGGGATTGCATCACATGTATAGATTACTTTGGGTGGTATAGACATTTTAACACTATTGGTTCTTCCAAGCTATCAACATGGAATTTCTCTGTGTCATCTTTAATTTCTTCCATCAATATTTTATAGTTTTTCTGAGTAGAGTTTTTCACTTCTTTGGTCAGTTTTATTCCTAAATGTCTTAATTGGTTTTTGGTGTAACTGTAAATGGGGTTGATTCCTTAATTTCTCTTTCTGCTACTTAATTATTGGTATATAGAAATGCAACAGAATTCTGTATGTTGATTTGTATCATGCAACTTTACTGAATTCATTTATCAGTTCTAGCAGATTTTTGGAGTCTTTCAGGTTTTCTATATATAGTATCTTGTCATATGCAAATAGTGAAAGTTTTACTTCTTCCTTGCCAATTTGGATGCCTTTTATTCCTTTTTGTTGTCTGATTGCTGTGGCTAGGACTTCCAATACCATGTTCCTTAAAAGTGGTGAGAGAGGACTAAAATTTATATGGAACAAGATAAGACCCCAGGGTGCCTGGGTGGCTCAGTCTGTTAAGCACTGACTTCAGCTCAGGTCAGAATCTCATGGTTCGTGGGTTTGAGCCCCATACTGGGTTCTGTGTTGACAGCTTGGAGCCTGGAGTCTGCTTTGGATTCTGTGTCTCCCTCTCTCATTGCCCCTCCCCTGCTCATGCTCTGTCTCTGTCTCTGTCTCTGTCTCTCTCTCTCTCTTTCAAAAATAAATAAACATTAAAAAGAAAAAGAAAAGGCCCCAAATAGCCAAAACAACTTTGGAAAAGCAAAGCAAAGCTGGAGGCATCACAATTCCAGACTTCAAGTTATATTATAAAGCTTCAGTAATCAAAACAGTATGAAACTGCACAAAAATAGACACATAGATCAATGGAACAGAATAAAAAAAACCCAAAAAGTGAATTCATAACTATATGGTCAAAAAATCTTCAACAAAGCAGGAAAGAATATCCAATGGGGTAAAGAAAAATGGTGTTGGGAAAACTGGCCAGCAACATACAAAAGAATGAAACCGGGCCACTTTCTTACACCATATACAAAAATAAATTCAAAATGGATGAAAGACCTAAATGTGAGACAGGAAACCATCAAAATCCAGAAGAGAACCAAGGTAGTAACTTCTCTGACATCAACCATAGCAACTTCTTACCAGATATGTCTCCGGAGGCAAGGGAAGCAAAGCAAAAATAAACTGCTGGAACTTCATCAAAATAAAAAGTATCTGCACAGCAATGGAAACAATCAACAAAACTAAAAGGCACCCTATGGAATGGGAGAAGATATTTGCAAATGACATATCTGATAAAGGGTTATTACCAAAATGCATAAAGAATTTATAAAGCTCAACACCCCAAAAAAGAATAATCCAATTAAAAATGGCAGAAGACATGAATAGACATTTTTCCAAAGAAGACATACAGATGTCCAACAGACACATGGAAAGATGCTCAACATCACTGATCATCAGGGAAATGTAAATCGCAACTATAATATCACCTTATACTTGTTAGAATGGCTAAAATCAACAACCCAGAAAATAATAGATGTTGGCAAGGTTGTGGAGAAAGGGGAACCCTGTTGCACTGTTGAGAGGAATGCAGCCACACTAGAAAACAGAATGGACATTCCTCAAAAAGTTAAAAATAGAACTAACCTTCGATCCAGTTATTGCACTACTAGGTATTTACCCAAAGAATACAAAAACATTAACTCAAAGGGACACATGCACCCTGATGTTTACAGCAGCATTATCTATAATAGTCAAATTAAGGAAACAGCCCAAGTGTCCACCAACTGATGAATGGATAAAGAAAATGTGGGGGACACCTGAATGGCTCAGTCAGTTGGGCCTCCAGCTTCGGCTCAGGTTTTGATCTCGCAGTTTGCGAGTTCAAGCCCTGTATCGGGCTCCATTCTGATAGCTCGGAACCTGGAGCCTGCTTCGGATTCTGTGTCTTCCTCTCTCTCTGCTCCTCGCCCCCCTCTCAAAAATAAACATTAAAAATTAAAAAAAGAAGATGTTGTACTTATACACAATGGAATATTACTCAGCTAAAATAAAAAATAAAATCTTGCCATTTGGAATGACACGGATGGAGCTAGAGAGTATTATGCTAAACAAAGTAAATCACTCAGTGAAAGACAAATACCATATGATTTCACTTATATGTGGAATTTAAGAAACAAACAGACAAGCAAAGAGACAAAGAGAGAGGCAAACCAAAAAACAGACTCTTAACTATAGAGAACAAACAGATGGTTACCAGAGGGGAGGTGGGTGGAGGGACAAGTGAAATAGGTAAGGGGGTTAAGAAGCACATTCGTTGTGATGAGCACTGGGTATTGTATGCAAGTGTTGAATCGCTATATTGTACACCTGAAACTAATATTATACTGTATGTTACTAGAGTTTAAATAAAAACTTAAAAAAAAATAAAGTTGAATAAATAATCTTTCTTTCTCTTAACTGTTGATATTACCCAGTGATCTGCCTAACCTCACATTTCCTCCCAGTAGACTGTCCCAGTGTTTTCTTATCAGTTCTCTTGAGTAGACACTTGCTCTATGCTGGCTAGGCTTGTAAAAGTTCTCCTCATAGAATTAAGAAATGGGGCCCCAATTACTGAATGATGACAGCCAACACTTATATAATGCTTGGTATGTACCAGGGATTGCTCTATGTGACTTGCATTTATTAATTGAACTAAGCTAATTTTCATAACAAACCTATGATATTTCATATTTATATTTCTTCCCATTTACTTGATTTTATATTAAATAGAAACTATATTACTATCCTTTCTATTTTACAGATGAGGGAACCACCCCTGATTGTCAACCATCATCTAAACTCAGCTGAAGTCAGAGCGGCCTTTCCCTCAGGCAGCTGCTATATTATCGTTTTCCACACCTGGATATAGTGATTCTCACACCTTGACAGCAACTCTTAGGAAAAAAAAACACCAGACAACTGGGTCACATCCTTTATCAACTGTGCTATGCCTCAGCTGTACTTAATTTTTTTACATTCTTGTCTCTTTGCAACTCCATAAATACATTCACGAAACATTTCTGAGACCTTTTTGATGACTTCCTATCCATCATTATACTTCCCGGCTAATTCCCCAACACTCCATGTGACCACCTAGATCCCTCATTCCCGATTTCTCTGCTATATCTGATTTATTTACTTCTTTGCTATATCTGATTTATTCCTAATCCCCAAATACCAGCACAGAGTTATGTATTCTTTTTCTCTACAGATGTTTGCTGAACGGAGTCTTGGAATCTGAGTCACAGTTATCTGTAGGCTTCTAATTCTAGTTTCTACTCTCTGCCCCCACCCCAGACCTCTAAACTATGGTACTATAAATTGCAGCTGGAGCCAGAAGTTAAACACATGGGCAGTTCACTTCGCCGAGACTGGAGGATCAGAATTATAGGAACCAGTTGATGAATTCCCAGCCAAAGACAATACTGGACAGGAAAGCAGGTGTTTTCCTGCGAGTCAAGTTGGTGATGAGGAAGGACAGAAATGAGAAATAAATGATGAAGGTAAGGAGCTGGAAAAGAGGGCACTGGATTTGTGGTATAAATTTCTGAGTCAAATTTGAATAGCAAACATTTGGCCCCTTTGGTGTTTCTAAAGCTGTAGTATCCAGTCTCCAAGATGGCCCCTAATAATCCCCACCTGATGGGATTATTATACATTATACATTATATACATTATATATATACACATATATATGTGTGTGTATATATAGATATAGATATAGATATAGATATAGATATAGATATAGATATAGATATAGGTATAGAGACACACACACATTATTATACATTATACCTTTGTGTAGTAGCATCATTATTCCAGGCTGATTTATGTGATCAACAGGATTAGGAAGAGGTGATAATTTAAGACTAGGTCATAAAACACATTATGGCTTCTGCCTTGGTCTTTATCTTAGATCACTCACTCTGGTGGAAACCAGATGCCATGTTGTGAGGGCACTAATGTGGCCATTGAGGAGACCGTATGGAGGGGAAAAGAGTCCTCAAGCCAATGTTCAGATAAGTGAGGGTGGAGGTGACTGCAGCCCCAACCAACGGCTACCTCTGAATTTTTGACCTGCAGAAACTGTGGGGGATAAATGTTTATTGTTTTAAGCTGCTAAACCAAAGGGTCATTTATTTCACAGTAATAGAAAACTAATACAAAAGCCTAAATTATAGGTTGCAAATTGAGGGTTAGAGTACCATTTCTGCCCTACTGACATAGTTTTGTTTCATGGTGAAGGGACAGATGATGGTTTTAAAAGTTCAACTGTCAATTAATTTTTAAAACTTCAGTTGGTTAGTTTCTTTAAAAAACAAAAGATCTTGTAACACAGCCCTGTCTTCATGGCTCTGTTGCCTTCAACTTGATCTGTCCCATTCATTTAAATATCAGTGGCATTTGACTTTGCTATCTTTGGTCCAGGCTTCAATCTGTCAGGAAATGATTATATTTATCTTATATTGCCCTTGCTTTAGCAAGAACTCTGTGTGTGTGTGTGTGTGTGTGTGTGTGTGTGTGTGTGTGTGCGTGTGTGTGCGCGCGCATACAGTATCTTTTGTTGATATATCTCTATCTCTATCTCTGTATCTATCTATCTATCTATCTATCTATCTATCTGTCTATCTATCTATGTAATATCTTTTGTTGTTATGGTCTTTTAAAGTTTTCACTGGATGAGTTTTGCTGCTAAAATAAACAATCAAACTCCCATGATTTTTATTTTTTTTATTTTTAAACTCCCTAAATCTGTCATTTCATCAGAAATATCTGGAAGATTCTCTTATTTCTTTTTTTTAATATGAAATTTATTGTCAGATTGGTTTCCATGCAATACCCAGTGCTCATCCCAACAGGCTCCCTCCTCAATGCCCATCACCCACTTTCCCCTCCCTCCCACCCCCATCAACCCTCAGTTTATTCTCAGTTTTTAAGAGTCTCTTATGGTTTGGCTCCCTCCCTCTCTAACTTCTTTTTTTCCTTCCCCTCCCCCATGGACTTCTGTTACGTTTCTCAGGATCCACATAAGAGTGAAAACATATGGTATCTGTCTTTCTCTGTATGACTTATTTCACTTAGCATAACACTCTCCAGTTCCATCCACGTTGCTCCAAAACGCCATATTTCATTCTTTCTCATTGCCAAGTAGTATTCCATTGTGTATATAAACCACAATTTTTTTTATCTATTCATCAGTTGATGGACATTTAGGCTCTTACCATAATTTGGCTAAGTTCAAAGTGCTTCTATAAATATTGGGGTACAAGTGCCCCTATGCCTCAGCACTCCTGTATCCCTTGGGTAGATTCCTAGCAGTGATATTGCTGGGTCATACGGTAGATCTATTTTTAATTTTTTGAGGAACCTCCACACTGTTTTCCAGAGTGGCTGCACCAGTTTGCATTCCCACCAACAGTGCAAGAGGGTTCCCATTTCTGCACATCCTGGGAGATTCTCATATGGAAAGATTTCCAATCATAGATTATTACAAACATGGTCATTGTATGATCATACGTTTATATTTCAAAAGAGGGGTCAACATTTTCTCTTCCCCTTCTGGAGATGGGGCAGTACTTAGGAGGTATTAGTGTGGAATGGGAGTTTATTCCAAGGGCAGATCAGGTTGTACCTCCCCATAAGGTGATTCACAGTGGGATGATCGAGCAGAGTGAATCTGAACCAGGTCCTTTGTTTGGGGTGGCGGGCAGGGAGGAGTACAGCATTAAGCTGGGAAGAGCAAACAGCAATGCCAAGTCAAGGCAGGCATCAGTGGGATCAAGAACAAGAAATGGAGCCAAGAGGACAAAGGATTGAAAGCAAGAGGTCAGGACAAAGCTGGAGGGGTCTAGGATGATTACCACAAAAAGCTTTGGTGTTTCTGCAGTTCTTTCTTAATCCATGGATGCATGAGACATGATAATGATGTAACCATGGATCTTTGGGAGTTCTGCCAAATAAAGGACTGCTTTGAAAATTTATCATAAAGACTATCCACATGACATGGCTGGTTTCTGGCAATCCAGCCTTTCTAGGTACAGAAAATCCCATTGATTACTTCCAATTATTTTGTTCCCTCTTTTGAAATGCCCTAGTACTTCAACGCATAGGGCAGTGATGAGCTGGCTTACTTGGGAGAAATGGAAAAATATTGAGGCCAGGTAACATGATGATTTCTTCTGACATCAACCTGATACATTTAAGTGAAAGACGATACTTTAACATTTGTGTACATCTAGTTGAAAGGAATTATATTCACATGCAGATCATATATTTGGCTCATTTCACAAACACATGCTTTATGCCATGCATTCGAGAAATGTGAAATCAAGCCAAGTTTTACATAGCCCACATAATTTTACATATTTGGGAAGGTTAATAGTAAAAATCCTCGGCAACTGATTTAGGTGGTTTTTAAAATTTGGTGATTCTACAGATGATTACAGATTTAGAGGAAATTGAAAAACTCAACAAATTTCTTCCTTTCTCTAGTTACTAGAGAAGGGTACAGAAAAGAATTGCTAAGCAGGAAAGAATGGTTTTGCTACTTTCCACAGTTCCTTTCACCACCATCTTCCTTCAGGCAAAAGTTAGCCTGTATTTTTAAGTGTCTGGGTATAAACATGCCTGTATTAAAACATTCTCCTTGTTTATAATGTTATGATTTATCTATATATCTTTATTTTTGGCTACCGTGGCTTTTACAGCTTTCTAATTTATATCACCATTTGTTTGGGCTGTCAAAACATTTTTAATTTTAATTACTGTGTATCATGCCTGAGGGTGTAAAACTGTCAGATAAATCTGAGACTCTGCATAAACATGTGGATAACTGCATGTGTTATCACTCAACAATTGCTAGTGGGCAGTTAACAAATGCCTTTCTAGGGGATGGGTTGGTCGGCTTCTTTCTCTTCCTCATGGAGGCACTGGATGATGTTGTCAGGCTAGGTGCTGGACACCTCATTACACACATTTGTGACTTTGGAACAAAATGGGCAAGAGTGCGTGATGGGCCAGCCACAGGCTGGGCAGCCTGCAGATGGCTGATGTGAGAGCACTTAATGTTTAAGTTTATAAGATTCAGCAACTAGACAATCAACCTGGCATCGCTTTAAAAAATAATTGGGGAAGAGGAGTCAGACTTCTTTAAAGTGGGATAGTATATTTGACTGGCAAAATGTGATCAGGGATTTGGCTCTTTTTTCTTTCTCATAAAGTCTTAGTAGAATGTATGCATGGATGCTTGCATGTTTCCATCCATCAACCTATTATAAATCTAAAAGTCTTGAGTTTGATATCAGGAGACTTGAACTTGAGTCTTGCTGATGTCTACCAGCTCTGGTAACCTTGAACACATTCTTTAGTTGAAGATTTATCTTACAGTGAGCTGAAAGGCTTTTAGAGATAATCTAGCACAGTATCCAATACAACATCGAGATCTATGATGAGGTATGGAGCCAGATTATGTCTGTATTTATCCTAGGACAATGTAATATAATTACAGTTCAGTTATGAGTTTTTATGTCAATCTTAGGGGAGACTCAATGCCCAGGGAAGGTTGCCTCTACTCTGTTCCCATTTCCCATAGACCCAGCCTTGAGTTCAAGAACCAGAAAGAAGATGGCACAGGGAAAATTATGGTAGAGATTCCCTTCTGCAAATTGCTTTTGCAGATCTTCTCTTTTACCCTTGACATGCTGAAGGCATGTTAATGATGCAATATGCCTCTGAATGAATGTCAACTAACTGAGTTTCCAAAGACCTTCTTGTTTTTGGACTATAAGCTCAACCAGGTAGAGGCATTTATAATATGGAGCTAAACTGATTATTGGTGTGAAATCTTTCAGACAAGAATCCCTAATAGAAAAATGAAGAATCCTGTACTTTTGAATATTAAAGCTTGCTAATTTACAGACTATGAATTGACTGTATAAGTCACATGAATTCAAAAAATATCCCTTACGCACATTTAGCTCTCTGATGATGCTCAACTCAAGAAAGTTTTTTTTATTAACATCTTATCATCTTTGATATAGAAAAACATTGCTCTGAACTAGCCCTTCAGGATGGCTATTTTTCCTCAAAAAAAAAAAAAAAAAGCCTTTCCTCTCCTAATTTTCCAATATAGGACATTTCTCTTTTCTACCTTGAGATTTAATAGTTCTATGTTGGAGTCATTTGCTTCCTTATGTAAATATCATTCACTGCATTTATTACTGGTATTTGGTAAGTGCCTACTATATGCTAGACACTGAATAAGGGGCAGGAGGTTTAAGGAAAGCAAAAACAGATAATAAACAAGAAGTCAGAACCGGACTATATTTCCAGTCCATCCAACAGGATGGTTGTTGACAGGTGTTCATCTCTGGTAACTGTGTAGACTGAACTATAGATTATATCTCATTTAAAGGAAGTTTGATTTGTTTCATCCCTCACTACCAAGCACACAGAAGGAACTAAATGTAACTGAGTTAATAAATAGATAAATGCAGAATGAGTGTTTCTTTATCTTTTTATCTTTTGACTTTGCTAATTTTACCTTGAAGTCTATACTGAGAAATAAAATTAAGAAAAAGAATAACACCCATAATGCTATTGTTATTTAATTATAATTCACCTTGTCTATGAAAAGGTACAAATGAAAAGGAAGTATATGTGCCTGTCAGTTGATTATTTGCTTCAGCATAAGAGATAAAAGGAAGGTAACTTCACACCCACATTCATAGCTGCCCTATTCATAATAGCCAAAAGGTAGAAGCAACCAAAATGTCCACTGATGAATGATTAGATAAACAAAATGTGATACACACACACACACACACACACACACACACACAGTGGAATATTATTCAAGTAATCCTATCACATGCTACAACATGTATGAACCTTGAGAACATTACATAGAGAAATAGGTCAGTCACAAAAACACAAATACTATATGGTTTATATGAGGTATATACAATAATCAAATTAATAGAGATTAAAATAATGGGGCCTCTGGGTGACTCAGTTAAGTGTTGGACTCTTGATTTCAGCTCAGGTCATGTCTCAAAGTTTGTGAGTTAGAGCCCTGTGTTTCTCTCTCTCCTTTCTCTATGCTCCCCCCCCCCCCCCCCGCTCTCACTCTTGCTCTCACTCTCAAAATAAACAAACATTAAAAACATAGAGTCAGAAAGTAGAATGCTGGTTGCTAGGGGCTGTGGGGAGGGGAAAAGGGGAGTTGTTTAATGGGTGTAGAGTTTCAGATATGCCAGAGAGCAAAGTTCTGATAAGCTGTTTCACAACAATGAGAATATATTTAACACTACTGACTGTACACTTAAAAGTGGTTAAGATGGTAAATTTTATGTCAAATAGTTTTTACCATGGTTAAAAAAATCTAACTAATATTGAATAAGGGCAGTGTTCCAGGCACTTTACATGGATTATGTCACATAACCCTCTCTATTCCATTATTGGACAGGGTAAAGAAACACACATTAAGTTAAATAGTTTTCAAGGCCTTAGGATTCAGAAGCTGAGGATGTGGAATATGAATCAAAATATGCATCTAGTTTTTTCTAAGTAATCTCTTCAGCAAAGCATTGATAAAAATGTCATAGACACTCAGTAGAGTTTGATAATACTCAAAATAACAGCACAATAATAATACATGAACATTAACTGTGTGCTATGTTCCATGTATTTTTTTCTGATGGCTTTACACATGACCTATTTAATCCTCAAAACTTATGACATAAATATTATTATGAACCCCAATTTAAGGAAAGTTAAGTAACCTGCTCAAGGTCAAGGAATCAGTAAGAGGCAGATATTTGACTATAAGTAGTCTGACCCTAGTGCCCTCTCACATTACATGACCCAAGAATGAGTGT
Organism: Acinonyx jubatus; assembly: GCF_027475565.1. Lineage (NCBI taxonomy): Eukaryota > Metazoa > Chordata > Mammalia > Carnivora > Felidae > Acinonyx > Acinonyx jubatus. The sequence continues at coordinate 83,690,142 of NC_069391.1, read as the reverse complement.
CTAGTTGGAGGGTGTTTCATACCATTTCAAGCCCCTCTTCCCATATATTATTAACGTGAAAAATCAAGAGGAATTGTGAGGTCTGCAAACAGCCATCATTATCTCTATTTTAAGGAAGACAATACAAAAGATCTATCAGAGAAGTTAGGAATTTTGTTCAGGAACACACAGAAAATGATAAAAGAAAGATTTGAATCCAGGTCTCCTGACTTCAGGTCCCATGCCCATCTTCTCCTACAGCCTAGGTGAGGTCCTAGACCATCTGGGGTATGGAGAGACTGGAGTGTATCACAGATACTCCCTTACTTTTACACTCATTTCTGAGTTCCACGCAATTGCTGGTAGCCATAGGTCGGGTGGGATTTGTCTACGAGGGCCTCCGGTGACTTAGCCTTGGGGCAGGCCACAGGGACAACCTTGCCTGAGGGGCTCTCCTGGTCTGTTGAGGGAGGCTTGGGCAAGTCTGTGCCCTGCTCTTTCCTGACATGCCCTCAGAGAATAGGATTTTTATTGGACAGTTGGTGACAGGCACAGAATGTGAGCAAAAGGGACCTCGGTTTAATATCTCATGAGATGGATAGCACATATTATGCTGGTAGTAACTCACCACTGATTTATCGCCCTGTACAACTAGTGTTTTCTGAAAGACGGGGAGGAGGCAGGAGCAGAAAATTCTTTTTTGTCCCAAGACTTCTCTTACTGCAGATGTTTGCAACTGGCACTCCCTGCTTTTCTCCCTCTGTGGGTGCATATGAATAACCCACATAATCATGTTTCTGTCTTAATTACCTTTCTATTACTTAACTAAAATACCTGATTCTGATGCCAGGAAAAGCTGGCAGATCTGTTAAAATCTGAACAGAGGGAAAGCTGGGCTGTACTTGAAGCAGTCAAGGCCTCCTTACCCTTGAAGTCTCTCAAATGAATGAAGCCATAAATCTTAGGCAACTTATTTCCCCCTCTCTCCAAATAATTTTAATATGTTAGAAAATATCTGGCCCACAGTTCTGAAGGTGCATTTGGGTTTTCTCAGTTACCATTTATCTATCACTACATAACAAAATCCCCCAGAGCTTAATCCCTGAAAACAGCAATCATTTATTATTTATCACAGATCTGCAGACAGGTCGGGTGATCCTGTGGATCTGGGTGGGGATTGTCATACATCTTGTTGGGTTGACTTGTTGGGTCAGCTGGGGGCTGGTGGATCCACGGTGGGCTCGGCTCTGATCTCTACAGTCTCTCATCCTGCAGGCTGCCTGGGCTTATTCACACTGTGGTTGTAGGGTTCTCAGAGAGGAAGCAAAAAATGTGCTGCTACTTTTTCCAGCCTCTGCTTATGCCCAGGAGGCTAGCATCCTATTGGCCAAGGCAAATCACATGGTTGAACCAAACGTCCGTCAAAGTGGGGACTCTGACTCCACAGAAATAACAGCACCTAAGGGCTTAAGTACAGGAAGGACTTTTAGGGGCTATCATTTCAATCAATCTTCTACACTCTCTAAAACACACTGATACCCTGAAATTTAAGGATAGTAGCTCTCCCCCAAGAAACAGAGACACTGTCCCCTTTCTTTCTATCCTAGTGCTAGCTTAGGATGGTGCCTTGGATACAGAGGATGCTAAATGTCCTTAAACTGAATGGCTGCAAGGTGTCCTTACAAAGGGACCAAGTCTCTCAATCAAATCTCTTTTGGTTCCAGTAACAAGCATCTCTTCAAACTGGCTTCAACAAAAGAGAAACTAACTTATTTCATTGAACTCAAGGCCAGGAAATAGAAACAGGTTTCTTGAGGGACCAGGACCAGGGACTGAAAGTTATAAGGGGCTGAGTCCACTTGATGGGCCAGAGGCCACCCTTACTCCAATAAACTGTAGTGATGTAATGGCCCCAGTGTCATGTGGCACAAAACATGGCTGTCTGCCGAGCTCTGGATGGAGCAATGTCCATTACAGATGACTACAGGTAGGAGAGGTTTCTTAAAGAACGTGGACATTCTTTAAGGTGCAATAGATAGCTTCAAGATTCCTGTCCCTGGTCAAACACTATTCTAGATACTAGTATACTATTCTATATACTGCTGAGAAGGGATTTTGTGGATGCAATTCAAGTTCTAAATCAGTTAACCTTAAGATATGATAGAGATTATGTGGGTGGGTCTGACCTAAGCAGTAATTTCTCTGGCTTGTAGCAGAAAAGGAATTCAGAGATTAAAGGCATGAAGAGATTTGACATGCTGTCCCTAGCTTTGAAGATTAAGGGCCATGTGCAAAGGAAAGTTTATAGCCTCCAGAAGCCAAGAGCAGCCTCTAGGTTTCAGCCAGAAAGGAAATGGAGACCCCAGTTTTGCAACCAAAAGAGCTGAATTTTGCTAACCACCTGAATGAGTTTGGAATTCTTTCCTAGAGCCTTCAGATGACAGTCCAGCTGGCCAACATCTTGATTTTGGCCTTATGACACTCTAAGCAGAGAAGCTAGCTGAGCCCCACTGTATTACTGACCTATAGAAACTTGTTTCAAGTTTCTGAGTATGTGATAATTTGTTAAGATGCAATAGAAAACTAATCCACAGGCTAATTACCATTTCCATTTACCTCTGTAAAAATGTTATACCATTTGAGAAATGACATAATTGAAATTATCACTCATATTTTGGTCTAAATTTGTTGGCCTCAAGTGCTTCATGATCTGTGGGAGAAAAAATGTGGGAGCAAATCTGTGGGAGGGAAAAGGAACATTACAATTCAAAGAGGTAAACTGAGAGAGAGAGAAAGATTAAATTTTCAACTAAGGGGAAGTAAGCTGGCTTTTGTGAATTGTAATCTTGCATGGTAGGCTTTCAAGGAGACACCATACAAGCAAGTTCAAAGGCACTGGTAACCTGAGGGGTGTGTGCCTGCGTTGTGTGTGAGATAGACAGAGAGACAGACAGACAGACAGGCAGACACATAGATAGGTTGATAAAGATGGAGAGACGTACATAGAAAAAAAAGAGACAGGGAAGAGATTAGTAAAAAGGTACTGAAAAGCATAAAAAAGCCTTCCATTTACCTCTACTTCTGCATATTCCATCTCCTCAATTATATTAACATCAGCAACCAAACTTGCTCAAGTAAATCTGATCTTAATCTCTATCTATCTATCTATCTATCTATCTATCTATCTATCTATCTATCTAATCTATCTGAATAAGAGAGACAGAGAGGGATGGAGGGAGAGAGAGAAAAAGAATATGAAAGAATATAAATTAAAAGGAAAAGCAGGGAATTCACAGAAGATGTGTGGACTGGGATTTGATACCATTCCATGAATCTCCCAATTCTTCAGTAAAGTTACCAACCCAAGAAATGCTAGGAATGATTGGATTTCCCATGGGAAGCAGTGAAGACGCAGGAGCTTTGATGAGAGTCAGAATCAAGATGTGATCTGACATAGGGGGACAACTTCTAAAGGGAAGATGCAAGAGAGCAAGTGGGACAAGATGTAACCTTCTTTTGACCTCTGTGAATTAAAATGTATGCTCTGGTGGATTCTAGGGCTGGACTGCCTGGGCTGGGATTCTGGCTTTCCTAGTTGTCAGCTGCGTAACCTTAGACAAGATACTTAACCTCTCTGCTCAGTTTCTTCATTCACAAAATGGAGCATTTTGTGAATAATAGCATTCACACAGAGTTGTTGTGAGGGTTCAATGAGTTGAGTAGAGGAAGAGTGCCCCAGCACAAGAGACACTATGGACATGTTGCTATATTTATTACCTTAGGGCTTCAGAAGAAGGGTCTATTACAGTCATTCGAAAGGATGAAAAGAAGCTTCATGGAAAAGTGGCACCTGAGATGGACCAAATATGTCACCAGTTTACCTGCATGGAACTTTCCAACCATGCCAGAGAAGGAGAGAGAAGTGTGGCAGAAAGGTGAGGGCAAGTAGGCCAGGGGAACAGAGGAGGAAACCCACAGCAGATGAGTCTATCCAGTTTTGTAGAGACTAAGCAGAAACTGCCACGGTTCTAGACTGCCAGGGTCTTCTTTCCTCTGGGTCCTACTTACACTGTGGGACATCTACCATGTTTGAGGCTTCCAGGCAAGGTTGGCTGATCTGTTGGAGGGTCACACACCCACGGGGTAGTGGGTGAAGCAGTGTCCGACTACCTCCCTGTGACTGTCTCAGCAACAGCTCTGGCAAAGGCCACAGGCAAGACTCCCAGAAGGAACCTGCCAGTGTAACTGGGGCCTGGACCCTCCATTTTGGCCTCCCTGTTCTTATCCTCTAAGAACAACCCACTCTTCTCTCCTTCAAGATGGTGGCTGTTCAACAGATTGTATGCTCCTCCGTTAAACAAAACCAAACACAGTTACTCTCTCCACATGCTATTAAACAGAGCTACATTAAAATCATGTGTAGGTTGAGACAAATACATACCACCACAAGATAATTGGGAGTTAAGTCACTGTGACAAGCTGAATAACTAAATTAACCCTATTAAAACCTGTTTTCATAGGGTCAAAGGCTTTTCAGTAGAAGAAATCAGGTGTAAAAGAAAGCACTCACTTTTTGAACACCTTGAAACACTTGCCGAAAAATAAGCCAGTCGCTTGGAGAAGCAAGCAAACAATTTGACTTAGTTCAAGGAAAAGACAAAATGAGCTCACAGGTATTTGTTATTTTTAATTTAAATTCTATTAGCTTACGAAGGGGACACTATTTTTTCTTTTATCACAGTAAAAGCATTTTATGATGAGTACTCCAATATGTTAAATGTGATTTAACAGTAAATCACTAAAAATGAAAGAAATTTCAATTAAAACAACAATGTGATTTAGTAGTGAACCTATCAAATTTTGAGGACTTAAACAAAATGATAAAAATTTTGCGATGGTGAGAGTATGAGGAAACAGGCTCAAATCTGGGGGCAAGGTGGTGTTAATATTCCTGGATGACTACTTCAGAGCCAAAGAATGGTCCAAGTATCCTGGGCATTTCACTGTCCCAGCTCCTTACTTATAGGCAAGTAAAATATCTACTACCTAAGGCAATAAAATGACTATATATTAAGCTACAGGAATATAAGCTCATTGAGAGCAGCAATTATGATTATGATTATGATTTAATTTATTTATTTAAATTCAAGTTAGTTAACATACAGCACAGTACTGGTTTCAGGAGTAGAACCCAGTGATTCATCACTTACATATGATACCCAGTGCTCATGCCAAAAACTGCCCTCCTTAATGCCCATCACTAATTTAACCCATCCCCCACCCACCTCTCCTCCAGCAGAGCAGGAATTATTTTGAAATTGTTTCATCCTCTTGTTACCCAGCACCTAGGACAAGTACTAACACAGAACGAGCAGACAAAAGTTATACACACACACACACACACACACACACACACACACACACACACATCTATACATATACATACATGGTAGCAAAAATGAATTATAGTGTTTTTATATCAAAAGACATCTAAATGCTTAATCATAGGAATGGAAGGAATAAAATACGATCTAACAATACAAAAGGATATGTATGATGCAGCCATTAAAAATAATGCTACAGATTAAATAGTGCTAGCAAAGTGCCTGGGTGGCGCATTCAGGTGAGTGTCTGACTCTTGATTTTGGCTCAGGTCATGGTCCCAGGGTCATGGGATTGAGCCTCTTGTTGGGCTCTGTGCTAAGCGCCTGCTTAAGATTCTCATTCTCTCCCTTTCTCTCTCTCTCTCTCTCTCTCTCTCTCTCTCTCTCCCTCTGCCTCTGTTCACACATGCTCTCTCTGTCTCACAAAAAAATGTTGTGGAAAAAATTTATATGACACAAAAATATGTTCTTAATCAATTGTTATCTGAAAATAGCTGATTTTAAATAATGTGTAGACTATCATCTTAATTTTTCTATAAAGAGTATGTACATACAAAAACTGGGAGATACATACTAGGATGTTAACATTGGCTATATCTGGTTGTAGTTTACTGATGGTATTTTTCTCTTAATTTTCTAAAATGAGGAAAAAAATTATAATGAGAGTAACTGGAGGTTAGGGACCAGGCTGAAATGATGAGTAAACTCCCTTGAAGTGAGAAAAACCAGAGATTTTTCTGAATATCTCTATAGAAAAGATCCAGGGCCAATGGGAGAATGATGCCGAGGAGACATCAATTGGGCATCAGCCATCAGAGCCATTCAGTAACAGGACGGGCCACAACTTGAAGTAGTGAACTCCTCATCCCTATATGTATGCAAGCAGAAGCTAGGTGACCACCCAAGAAGAGTTAGTTTTTCTAAACTCTTAAACTAAATGAACTTTAAGTTCTATAAACCCAAGAGTTGAAGATTCTATGATCTGACTGGCAGACATCCCTCTGCAAACTGTATTTGACATGAAAAGAGAATTCTTTTTTTATTGACCAAGGATGTGTTTCTATTTATCCTTCTGTTTCCTGGGGTATCTTCCCCAGCTTGTTGCTTCTTTCATTTGTAAGTCTTCTGTAAACTGTCCTTCTTCACTTGTTATACTACCTGAATGATCAGAGTTTCATTCATATCTATTTTAATGGCTTCTGGGTCTTCAAGAATACTCGACAGAGTGTCAAGTAACCTTTATAGTTATCATGAATCTTCTTAAAGTGAATTGGTTTTCAACCAGCTGAGCCTTCCCTTTAGTAACGTCATTGGATGGGTTCTAGAAAAGGGAGAGACTAGGATGAGGGCCAAGGGCTGTTGAACAGAGAGGAGATGGGGTTCCATATCCACTTGATGGTTTTGATAAGAGTTATTCCTAGCCAATTAAAGTGCCCATAGAAAAGTCATCGGCTTTCTTGAACTATCATACGTTGGTTGATATCCATTTATTTCTTCAAATGTTTGTTTGACAGGAAATTACAGAATAATTTTGATATTGAGTTTGGAGCCAATTTTAAATAGTTCAAAGGAGCACTGTTTAGATTCACCACAAGAATAAACCCTGTATAAAACCAGTTATTTAGTGTTCCAGTTAGTATACACAGATCATGCTTTTTGAAGTTGTTCAGTCCTGAGGATAGTCCAAGGAAATAAGGACCTATTCTATACTTGACAATGAATACTATTTGACTCAACTCCCTTCTGAGTCTGTTCACCATAGTAGGTTAGGGTGGAAAATTTATTTGGTACAGATCCAAGTGCTACATAAAGATTGCTTAAAGCACATCCCAGACCTGCCAAGGAATTAATCTAGACCCAACTGCTCCTGTAAAAACTCACTTGGTCGGGTTTGGAGAGCAGTGAAAGGGTTTAGAACATGCATTTATTATGTGATAAAACTACAAAACTTCTCAAGACGTGCTTGTTCGCTTTATAAAAGAACACAAAGTGCTAGCAAAGTACCAGGTTCGTTATTTGTGTGATCAGTTTCTTGGAATACTTTGGAATAACCATGTGGGCTCTCTCACAAGGGGTGAGGAAGAGGATGATAAGAGATTACAAAACCATCCCAAATGGTGTCTTCTGTGGTAACTGAAGTGATGCTTTCAGGGAAGACTGCTGAAGCATCCCTCTTTTCCCATTGCCAAGAACTCCTGGAAAATCACAAGGTAAGCAGATTAGGCAGAAGGCATTTGGGATGCTTCATCAAGCCTGCTGAAGTACCCTCGAGCAATATCCTATTTCATTAGCTATTCAATGGAATGGGAATAAGAGAACAGGGATGCCATGCTGACCAACAAAACAGAAGGTCACTGTAAGGGGATTTCCTAGCCCGTTGCTCATTGCCAAGGGCCACTATTAACGCACTTCCAGTTGGAAGAGGCCCATCAGCAAGTTTCCAGGACAGGGAACTGGAGTATATTCTTTTCCATTGCTCTCTGAAATGTGTGGTCTCAGAATAGTACAGAGGCTAAGTGGGACATGTGGCACAGTGCCCACAGTACTTCAAGCTTCTCTTGGGCTCACCAAATGATTCCATGTGCTTCCTGCTATGTCTTAAGACTCAGATATTCTGAGCAGTAAGGGGCATGAAGAGGGAGAGAGTATGCAGAATACAGTAGGACCACATGACCCGTGCTTTGTTAAGAAAGTACGCAAGCTGTAGGTTTTAGAGAAGAAGCGAAGCCTAAAGAAGAGGTCTTACGGCACCACCTCCACAGATACCCAGAGATAGGATGATGAGAACAGTAATGGACGTGATAAAGGCTGAAAAGCCACAGGGATATCAGACTGATCTATTCCATGACACAGACATCTATATGAAGACTTTTAGATAATATTTTAATGCCCAGTTCTTTGCAATACTTTGGCTGAGATACAGGAGTGGACATAACACATATTCGGTCTGTGGGCCATCTCTGGTATACTAATTTCCTTTTGCTTAGTCATGTAGGCAGCAGCAGAGCTGATCTCAACTAAGGTGGCTGGTACTAATTGTTAGTTTCCAATTACTAGTTGTTCAAGGTTTATCAACTATTGTGACTTTAATTAGGGCCCTAAGATGTAAACTGCAATGTCTTTAACAGACACATTCCGATGGGGATAATTTGATGAGCCAGTTGCTGTTGTATAGTAATTGAAAACCAAAGAGAGATTCACATATGAATAGTAAATTAAGATGTGCAGTAGTAGCTGGGATTTATACCTGGACTGTTAGAGGCCTTAATGACCCCATAAAAGGGAATAAGGTCATTTGTCATTTAAAGGATCATAAGATATTGCATTTCATAAGGATATTGAGCATGTACAAGGTTAAAGCGCTCATGGGTGAGCCAGATTCCCCCTTTATTCCATTTATAAGCAGAACCAAAAGAGTTAGCACTTCTTTGTAATAAAGCTCTAAATTCCAGAAAAACTTGTTACTCTATGTCCCAAATCCCAAAGGGCAGTTGCTGCTGGGCTGGGCTTTGTAAAATGTTAGTTTCACCCTCAAACTCAGCACAGGCACTGAATCCTCCATTTTAGAACCAATTAAAGTGAACGGTTTTCTAATTTTCTGGGACAGATTGTCACAAGTGGCTGAATGGGGAGACCCAGAGGTCTGGAAAGGGTGGAAGGGAGAAAGCCTAATTCTTGGTATTCTTTGGGTACAGCAGGTCTTGTTTTACTTCGAATAAAAAATTAAAAGGGCTGAGCTATATATAGATGAGGGGGTTAATAGCGGAAATAGAACTCTCAATTACCCACAGAAACAAAGGGAAAATCCAGAATAGCAGATAATCCCATAGTATGTGTTGGCATTTGGAATGTATCATCAGCATCGTGTTTGCATCCTCAATGCTGTTTCCCTTAGGCTGCTGTTGGAGTAAAGCAGTGTTCCCCTTACACACAACGTAACAGCAGGGAAGGAAAGCTGGAGAATACATTTGAGGGTTCTTGCCAGGATTAAAATTTGGTTGCAGATAAACCCCCCCGTAGATAATGGAGAAGTGACTGCAATGTCTTTCCTATCTATGACACATTTTGCTTCCTCCCTTTTGTGGCAAGAGGCACATCTGCCGACACACGCACACACACACACACACACACACACACACCTTCACAGAGAGCCATGCAATCATTTCTGCTATCATTATCATGCAGTCTACAGGTGTCTTCTGTAGCCAGGGTCTAACCAGGCACAGCAGAGGCCTTTGGAAGGACAGGTTAGAAAATGAGGAAACAATTTCTCTAGGTAAGTAATTAGAACAGGAGCAAATCAGAAGACTAAATGTTGCTATTTAAATGGAAATTCAGCCAGGCCCCCAACATGCTGTGAATTTTATCTATGCAACGTTAAAAGGCCCAGATGATAAGAATCTTAGGTGTGTAACTATGACTGGTGCACTGATTTGATTGGATCCCAGGCAATATTTCTGGTGTGGAAAGATGAGCACACAATCACAAGTTAGCTGTTATTAGAGTGATCAATTATGAACTATTCCCAACATGCAAGAAGGTACAGAAATAACAGGTACCCATATGTCTACCTCTCAGAATTATAAAATTTAGACAATTTCTTGTCTTCTGATTAAAAAAATAATAATAAAGCAATAGATGTGGCTGTGGTCAATTACAAAACACACAGGGATATAATTTTCCACTCCCCCCTGTTGGCTTCCTCCAATGTGACTTTGTATTTTCTCCTGTCAAGGGTAAGGTCTTTTTCTCATTCCATGAAACTAGGCTGGCCTAGTGACTTGATTTAGCCAATAGAATGTGACTCTTTGACTTGATGTGGTCAGTGTGCATGAATTCTGAGCCTAGGCTTCTGAGAAAGCCTCTCAGCCGCTCTGTGAACAGAACTGGACTGCCCTGCTGGGTGATGAGAGACATGTGACCCAGTCACTCCCGTCACACAGTGACAGCCAGCCACCCCCTCCTCCCCATCTGCTAGCTGATGGGCAAATGCATGAGTGAGCGCAGCTAAGATCAGAAGAAGGGCCTCGCCGGTTCCAGCTCAAATTGTTATCCACATGATGGTGAGCAATAAAAAGTGGTTGCTGTTTGTAAGCCACTAAGCTTTGATGTGGTTTTTTTGCGTGGCACTGGGCCACTGATGCAATGGTAAAACCTACATTCTCCTCATAGCCTACCTTCTCCACCTCCTACTGTCCTTGGAAGTTTCCACTATTTTGAAACCGGGTATATTCTTCCAATACACATAAAGATACCCTAGGTACATACAGAATCAATAGGTGTATACAAAATCAGTATTAAATGCTATTTGTAAAATGATGTATAAGGTGTTGTTTAAAGGAAAGATAAATCATACCATATTTTACATATCCTTTGCCCCTTGCTTTTTTCTAGTCTACTTGTTTTTATAAATATCCAAGGTGGCACATGTGGATATCATTTATTTTAAGTACTATGTGTTTTTTCAGTGTATGAATATACCACATTTTATCCATTGCTTTACTGCCAGAGTAATGAGAAGCTGGGCTGAAAGATCTTTAAGCCTTACCAGGCTACGATTCAAATAAATACAAACTGGCGAAAACATTTTATAAAGAGTCAATCAGGAAAAGAGATAGAAAGACTCCTTAAGCCTTCATGTACCAAACACCTCTTAATAATTGATGGTTCGATTGACTCCTGAACAACATGGTTTGAATTGCATGGGTCCAATTATATGTAGATTGTTTTAGATAAATACAGTGCAGCACCGTAAATGTATTTTCTCTTCCTTATGATATTCTTAACCTTTGCTTTTCTCTACCTTACTTTATTGTAAGAATGCAGCATATAATACACATAATATATCAGAGTATGTGTTAATAAACATGTTACTGATAAGGCTTTGGTCAATAGCAGGCTATTAGTAGTCAGGTTCTCGGGGAGTCAGAAGTTACACATGGATAAAGAAGAGGTGATATAAATATACACAATGGAATATTATTCAGCCATAAGAAGGAATGAAATCTTGACATTTGCAACAACCTGGTTGGAGCTAGAGAGTACTATGCTAAATGAGATAAGTCAGAGAAAGATAAACACCATGTAATTTCACTCATATGTGTAATTTATGAAACAAAACAAACAACAATGGAAAATAAAGAGACAAACCAACAAACAGACTCATAAGTGTAGAGAACCAACAGGTTACCAGAGGGGAGGTAGGTGGGGCGGCAGAAGAAATAGGTGGCAGAGATGAAGAGTACACTCGTCTTGACAATGATTGAGTAATGTGTAGAAGTGTTGAATCACTAAAGTATACACTTGAAACTAATGTAACACTGTATGGTAACTATACTGGAATTAAAATTTTGAAAAATAATTTAAAAGTTATGTGTGGATTTGTAACTGCATGGCCATGGGGGGGGGGGTGGTGGTTGGCTTCCCTAGCCCCTGCACTGTTTGAGGGCCAACTGTAATTAAGGAAAGAACATTTATTTTCAGGTACCAAAACTCTACATTGTTAGGTCAGGATTCAGAGAAATAAGCCCGGGAATATTTAATGTAATGACACTTACTTACTTTTAAGGGATTTATAAGAAAAACACATGGTTTCACTGTAAGAAAACTGTTATTAAAATATTTCTTACAGTCAGCAAACTCATACAGTTGCTTCATAGTATATCCTTGTTAACAGCCTTCCAAGAACGGATCCCTCCCTATAGCTGGAAAGTAGAGGTTCAAAGGGCAACAGAAGGATGAATGTTTTCACATCAGCACATCACTATGTGATGCGGTGATTGGTCAAGGGTCTGTTTGGGGATGTCATCAAAGAGGGTGATAACAAGATGACCACACGTCCAAGTTCACCTGGGACGGGCAGTCCTGGCTTACACCTGTTGTTACAGCATCATAATTAGTAGTGACCCTTTCGTTCACAACAGAGGTCCTGATTCAGATGATAAATTGCATGGTTACTGTGGAGCACTGGGGCTATGCTGTCCAGATCCTTCTCATGAAGGACTTGTTACTGCTTGTTGGGAGCAAATGGCCTATGGCTTTCTGCCCCTTCAGGGATGGCCTTAGCTGCAGAGACCTGCCTTTCTCAAAGTCACACTCCTTTCCAGGAGTTGCCCATACCCAGGGACTTTCAGGGATGATAAAGGCCTGGCTTTGGTTCAGCATTCTAGACTTCTGGGTGAGCACTGTGCCTCGCCTTCTCCCTCATCCCACATGGATCCCTTCCATTTCACGGGTGTTGACTACAATACACTCTTTTTTATTTTTATTTATTTTATTTATTTTTTTTATTTTTTTAATATATGAAATTTATTGTCAACTTGGTTTCCATACATCACCCAGTGCTCATCCCAAAAGATGCCCTCTTCAATGCCCATCACCTACCCTCCCCTCCCTCCCACCCTCCATCAACCCTCAGTTTGTTCTTAGTTCTTAAGAGTATCTTATGCTTTGGCTCTCTCCCACTCTAACCTCTTTTTTTTTTCTTCCCCTCCCCCATGGGTTTGTTAAGTTTCTCAGGATCCACATAAGAGTGGAAACATATGGTATCTGTCTTTCTCTGTTTAAGGCCCTTTGTAGCAACATGGATGGAACTGGAGAGTGTGATGCTAAGTGAAATAAGCCATGCAATACACTCTTAAACAAACATGCAAATGTGCTTTAGAATCTGTTGAGGAAGCCAACCCACAATGGTTGGTATGAGAAGAGGGCTTTTTGAGCTGGGCCAATGTGATGATCAAGAAGCTGAGGGAGATGACTCCAATGAAAAGCCATGATCAATTGCCCGGTTTCCAAAGCTGAGTCAGCTTTCTCATGGGGAAACCCTCTGACTGAAGAAGAGATTGGGTCCCCCAGAGAGGGGTGCTGCAGGAACTGGCAAATGTGAATGTCAACAAGTCCTCAAGTTGTTCTGCAAAGGGACCAAAGGCCATTTACTAGGGAAAGGGGAATAGATCAACATCCCCAAAACTGCTGAACAAAGAATCCAAATTGGCATTGATACCCAGAAATCCCAGACATTCTCATGACACCTTGGTGCAGTGGAAGCAGATGGAAGCCAGGTTACGAATGCAGCCCTGGTTAAGCTCTAGGTCACAGGAGGTCTATTAAGTCTACAAAACAACTCAGTAGTCATTTCTTTGACTTGTGCCTATATAACCTAAAAACTCTGAAGAGGTAGTTGGTACCACCTTCTCTTTGAGTCCTGGGACCACGGAACAAGAGTTATCATGGAGGCAGGGAGGCCAAGTAGAGGCCTCCACAACAACAGGAACATAGAAACAGATGGACAGTGATGCCAAGAGGGCCAATACGCCAGATCTAGCACAATACTCCAACAAGATGTCAAAAATATCCCCTCCCCCATTGTGTCTTTTGCTGCCAAATGCAGCAGAATGGAACTGGAAGGAAACACATACAGGTTGAGCAGGCCAACATGACGGAGGAGGTTTGCTTTGGGAAATGACTGATGTACTCTCCCAGACACTGACTTATTGCTTGGAAACAATTATTTACTTTAGCAGAGCTACTTTTTATTAGAGTAAAACGTCCCAGTCAGCTTATTGGTCTCTTTCCTTTAATAGCTGTTCTCAAGGTAATCAATGACTTTTAACAGCCAGGCTCAGTTATCAATGTACAAGAGTAAGTTTATTGATTTGACAGATACTTTTCTTCACTGGGCACCAATTATTGCTATCTGAATTGTGCCACATTAGGCTAGAAACACCATGTAATCCTGCTAGTTACTTAATGCATTCTGGTGATTGGCTTCAAGAAGCTTTATCATCACAGTGTTGATTTGTGAGTTAACAATACTTTAAATTCCACTGAGAGCTAAGAAGCAGAGTCTGCTTAAAAAAAGGTTAATAGAATAAGACATCCAATCTATCTCATTTTTGTGAGGGTAAATGAATGGAAATTTTACAAGGGTATGTAAATCTTAAAAACATTTGGTGTGCTACTATAAACTAGGGTATTTCTCAAATAGAAATATCACCCAATATCGATACTATGAACATTCTCCATTAAAATGCAGACTATTTGATTTCATAAACATTCCTAAAATTAGAAATCATTAAAACTATTAAAAAGACATGTCTCCATTTCTGATTAAAAATGGAGAAAAATCAAGACTCAGAATGTCATTAATATTATTAACCCAGGCACTAACCTAGAGGCTTAATGAAAAAAAAAAAAACCAACAATATAAAAAAAAAAATCAGCGAGGGCTCCAGCCACACAGAGAAGCCTCAGGCTGGACAGAGGTGGTAGTTCTATGTAATGACCTGTCCTTACAGTCCAGAATTTAGCTCCTGAACACTTGTGACATTCCCTTGTTCTGTTGTTTATACAGTAAAATTCAATATGGTTGCTACCATTAAGACCCACATTCTTTTCCAGTCTGCATCTTTCTTGCTTCATTCATTCTTTCTTTCCATCACTGATTCAAGAAATAATTACTGTGTTCTTACAATGTGCCTTACCACAAATCAGGCTCCAGTGATACAGTGGTAAATAATATAATGATGGAAATGAAAGTATTTCCTCCTTGTGTCCAATTCTACCATTGACAGTTCTTTTCAAATAAAAATAACTTGATTGCTGCTACAGGGAAATGATTACAAATTTCAAGTATACCATGAGCATCAATAATAATGCATATTTGGGGCCAAATTCTCAGCGTGGCTTACCTTGAGTTGTAATTTTTAAATCTTATTTGTCCAAATTCTGAAGTATTAAAATTGCACATTTGAATGAATAATTAAACAGCACTGTAAAGTTCAGGATGCCAAGACAGAAACAGATTTAGTTAATATTCTATTTATCAGAAGAATATGCTTAGTTTTGCCATCTTGGGGGACTAGGGTCTTTACTAAGATGATCAGGTAGCATTCTTTCAGCCCAGAAATCCATATGCAATAAATACCCGGATGAGTTAATGAAGGTGCAACTTTATGGGAAGGACAAAAGTATTTATTACAAGCATTTGATGCCAGACTAGGTAATGAGGACTATATACATGTTTTCATGTTATTAATTTGGGTATAAATCTGTATCACCACCCCAAATGTATGGTGGGGTTCTGACCCAAGTTCCAGTTTCCTTTTATTAAGAAAGTTCTTAGTCTTTGCTTCTTCAAAAGTCCAAATGCACTGTAAATATACCTTTCTTTGTGGATTTCTAAGGAGATTTGCAAAGGGCTAGCATCATGTCTACTTGCTAATTCTGGAAAGAGTTCTGCAGATCGACTGGCCTCTGAAGCTGTTTCTCTGCTTTGAACACTTAATCCTGAACCTATGTTCTTTGTTATAATCAATGTCTGTGTTTTATGGCTCTGGCAGTATACATGGAATTATATTTTGCAACTTTTTCCTAGTGATTAGCTTTATGGAATATAGATGAATTACCAGGTTCACCCTTCTTTTCCTGGAAATATATGTCCTAGAGGTCAGAACTGGAACCAGAGACTAGTGTAAAAAGTAGTGTAAGGAAGTGCCTGGTTAGGGTAGGCTGAACTAGTGTAACAGTGCTAACAAAACAAATTTAAGAATATGGGATGGCTCAAGTACAACAGAAATTTATCACTTCTAATCTAAAGGTCCAAAGCAGGTATTCCTCATTGGCAGGGGTAATCTTGTGGTTGTTCCCCATCAACCTGAGGGAGAGGCAGAGCCACCACCCACAAAAGGAATGTACAGGACTGAACAAGGAACACAGGACTGAGGACCTCTGACTTGTCCTAATCACATGGGCAGTGTAGACCTCAAGCCTCCAAAATGATCTCAAGGGAGTTGAGAGGGACTCGTGAAAAGGGACTAATGCTAGACATTCTGCTAACCTCGTGCGTGGATGAGGCTCAGAGCCCAATTTTGTTTGATTTAGAAAAACAAAGAAAACGGGCTTTGACTTTTTGTGGAGTGACGCCTGCTACATTTACATAAACCACAGTTTATTCCATTGTTGTAATATGAAGCAACAAAGGCCAATTTTTAAGGTTCAGTCAGCTCCCTTTTTGTCTTTACGAACATGATGGCTTTCCTCCAAGGATAGCATAGTAATGTCCGTGCACCCTAGGAGGCACTTAGCGGTCCTCTCCATTCACCCCTTCCATCCCTCATGACAGCTGTGGTCATATCCTGCAGCACAGGCCTTTTCCCTTCCCCCAGTGCTCTCCTTGATTCTGCCAAGGTTCTCTCTCCCCATCTGAAGATACCTACCACTCGACCTCTTCACCTACCATGGATCTTTCTACTCTCCTCTTAGAGCTTTGCTATCTTCAGGCAAACTCTCCTTTGTCAAATGCTGCAGTGCCTCTTGAAAGACCCATCAGTTGATTGGCTTTTCTATTTTTAGTTTACACAAAGCTGTGGTGCTATGCACGTTTTACTTCCGGTAGGAGGAAGTCTCTTTCTGATTAGATTCCCGGTAAGAAAGAATCCCCTTTGGACAGATACATATAAACTATGAAAAAATTAGTTACTATGTCATTACACATTACACATCACCTCTTGCCTACTTAACCACTCCTACTTAACCACTTAAGACCCTCCTACTTAACCACTTATGGGCAGTAGTACACAGGCTCCCACAGTATAATTGAATGTTAGAGAGCTTCATGGTGAAGACTCATGATAAAGACATCAGATCATAGAAACCAACAGCTTAAGTTTGTTTCCTGCATGTATGGTATGGTTTGGAGATGAATATCTTCACATAACAATCATTTGTAAGACTCATTTCCTGATTTTTCTGTGAACTACCTTCCAAGAAGTCTTTGCTATATTTTCCAGAGGTAATTTAGTTTTACTATATTCAGCTCACAAGACACAACACAGGCAACAAGGCACATTTCATGATAAGTAGTTGGGTTTATCTTTTAGCTTTGCAAATACTTCTGAAAAACTCTGATTTTTTTTCTTAAAATGATGTCATATATCATGCACAAAAAAGAACAAATTTCAGCATGGGTTGGGGGGGAATGGTAATTAATGTTCACATATGCACCACAACCATTATATGAGAATATTCTTTCAAAGTAATAACAGCTGATCTAAATGGTTGATAGTAAAATTAGAGTATTGGTGGTTTAATAACAGTACCTACTATAAATTGAGCACTAATGTGTCAAGTCTTGTAGTCTGGACTTTATATGCATTATTTATCCAATCCTCATAAAAATCTACATATTGGCCCCATTCCACAGATAGGAAAATTGGTTCAGAGATGTTAAATGACTTTCCCACTGTCACATATCTAGGAAAAACCACGCTGGAATTCAACTCAAGGTGTTTTATTCCAAAGCCACATGTCTCATCACTTTACCACCTCCATGAACTTTGTGCACCTTCAGGTGATATTCTACTTTTTTGGAGTTTTATTTTTCTAATTAATTTTTTTACTCAACTATAATTAACATACAGTTTATATTAGTTTCAACTGTGCAATGATTCAGCAATTCTATACATTTCTCAGTGCTCATCAAGACAAGGGTACCCTTAATCCCCTTTATCTATTTCACCCATCCCCCCCACTACCTCCCCTCTGGCAACCACCTATTTGTTCTTTCTATTTAAGAGTCTTGGGTTTTTTTGATTCTTTTTTCCCCTTTGTTAGTTTCTTTTGTTTCTTAAATTCCACATATGAGTGAAATCATATGGTATTTATCTTTCTCTGATTAACTTATTTTACTTACCATTATACATTCTATGTTCATCCATGTTGTTACAAATGGCAAGATTTGATTCTTTTTTATGTCTGAGTAATAATCCATTAAAATATATATCATATTTTCTTTATCCCTTCATCTCTCAAAGGACACTTGGGTGGCTTCCATATGTTGGCTATTATAAATAATGTTGCAATAAACAAAGGAGTGCATATATCTTTTCAAAGTAGTGTTTTCATTTTCTTTGAGTAAATATCCACTTGTGATATTACTGGACCACATGGTCATTTCATGTTTCATATTTGCACTGTTTTCCACAGTGGCTGCACCAATTTAAATTCCCATCAACAGTGCAAGAGGTTCCTGTTTCTCCATGTTGCCAACACCTTTTTCTTATTTTTTTTTATTTTAGTCATTCTGACAGGTGTGAGGTGTTACATCACTGTGGTTTTAATTTGCATTTCCCTGGTAATTAGTGATGTTGAGCATCTTATCATGTGTCTGTTGGTCATCTGTAGGTCTTCTTTGGAGAAATGCCTATTCAGGTCTTCTGCCCATTTTTTAATTGGATTTCTGGAGTTTTTTGGTGTTGAGTTGTATCAATTATTTTTATATTTTAGGTATTAACCCCTTATTAGATATATGATTTGCAAATACCTTCTCCCATTCAATAGGTTACCTTTTCGTCTTGATGGTTTCCTTCACTGTGTAAAAGTTGTTTGTTTGTTTGTTTGTTTGTTTGTTTTAGTTTGGTGTAGTCCCAATAGTTTAATTTTGGTTTTGTTTCCCTTGCCAGAAAGGACTTATCTAAAAAATATTCCTATGGCCAATGTATCCAAGAAATTACTGCTTATGTTTACTTCTAGGAATTTGATGATTTCAGATCTCACATATAGGTCTTTAACCCATTTTTTTTTGTTTATTTTTGTGTATGACGTAAGAAAGTAGCATTTGACAAAGTACAACATCAGTTCATAATAAAAACTCTCAACAAAGTAGGGTTAGAGGGACATACCTCAACATAATAAAGCCAATATATGAGAAACCCATAGCTAACATCATTCTCAATGGCGAAAAACTGAGAGCTTTGCTTCTAAGATCAAGAACAAGACAAGGATGTCTGGCTCTCACCACTTTTATTCAACATAGTACTGGGAGTCCTAGCCACAGCAATAAGACAAGATATAAAAGGCATTCAAAGTAAGGAAGTAGTAAAACTGTCACCATTTGTAGATGACATAATACCATATATAGAAAACACTAAAGAATCCACCAAAAAACTATTAGAACTGATACATGAATTTAATGAAGGATACAAAATTAATATCAGCAGTCTGTTGCATTTCTATATGCTAATAATGAATAGCAGAAATAAAAATTGAGGAAACAATCCATTTACAACTTCACCAAAATAAAACAAACTTAACCAAGGAGGTCAAACACCTGTACTCTGAAAACTATAAAACATTGATGAAAAAACTGAAGATGACACAAACAGATGGAAAGATAGCCCATGCTCATGGATTGTGAGAACCAATATTGTTAAAATGTCTATACTCCACAAAAAAAATCTGTGGTTGATGTAATCCCTACTAAAATACCAACAATATTTTTCATAGAACTAGAACAAATAAGCCTAAAATTTGTATGGAACCACAGAAAACCTTGACTAGCCAAAATAGTCTTGAAAAAGAACAAAACTGGAAGTATCACAATTCTAGATTTCAAGACACATGACAAAGTTGTAGTAATCAAAACAGCATGGTACTCATACAAAAATAGACACAAAGATCAATGGAACAGTCCAAAAATAAGCCCATGCATTTATGGTCCATTAATCTAAAACTAAGAAGGTAAGAATATGCAATGGGAAAAAGTCTCTTCAACAAATGCTGTCAGAAAAACTGAACAGTCACATGAGAAAGAATGAAACCGGACCACTTTCTCACACTACACAAAAATAAACTCAAAATGGAGTTGCATTTCAGATATCCACTAATGAGTAGTTTAGTTTTTCTAATTGTGCCTACTGTCTTCTCCCTATTATTTCCTATTTATAGCTAGTGGTTGGGGATGGTAGCATAACCTTTACAATTCTTTTTTTTTTCAAGACTTATTATTATTTTTTTTTTTTTGAGAGAGAGAGCATGAGTGGGGAAGAGGGGCAGGAGAAGGAGAGAGAGAGAGAAAGACAGAATTTGAGGCAGGTGCCACACTCAGTACAGAGCCCACCAAGGGGCTCAATTCCCTGATTCTGAGACAATTCCCTGATTCTGAGATCATGGTCTGAATCGAAATCAAGAGTGTCAGAAGCTCAACAGTCTGAGCCACCCAGAGGCACCTCAGTTTTGAAAAATGAAGTAATTGAAAGTATTTTAAAAGTGGAGGGCACTTCATAAAACAACGTAGACCAAAATATTATGTTGGATTTTCAATGAGAAACTTTCTTATTGTATATAAAGTTCTAGAAAGAAAGGTGAGTCCCTGGCAGAAGCTAATGGTCAGTGATTAAGGGCACTTAGTTCATGCTGACTGAAAGTAATCAGGGTTGAGTTCAGTTGAGTTTTAACGGGGTTTTGGACAGTACATTAGCAGACTGAGTGTGCTCTCTCATTTGCCCAGGATTAACCTAAATTGTGTCCATTGTCCCTTCTTAAGTATTAGTGATGTCTCTCAGACATATTTTGATTTGAATAATCTTACCACCATCCCTTTCATGAACACCCCCTCCCTAGGTAAACATAAAGATCATCATTCTTCAGAGTTTGGGACCCAAATGTAGCACATGAACGTCACTTTTCATTGGAAATCTAAGTCTGGTGCAGGGACCAGGAGGAATCTGCAGGGTTGTCAGCTGCTTGTACCTCTGATTGAGTTTGGGAAAACAGATCAGTTCAAAATCACTAGCCTCTCAGCGAAAACTGCAGGATGATCAATTTCAAATACCACATATCTCAGTGAGCAGACATTATCTACACATTTGTTTCTTCACATCCTCTTCTCCACATGTTCCCATCTCCTCACTCAAATAGCTATTAACAATAACTCCAAGAAGCAGTGGGAACTAATGACAAGTTTCATCCCTCAGTTTAATAACGCAGTCCTAATTCTCATGTATTCATTATCCCCCAGCACCAAACCATTTCCATTTACACACCAAAGCAATCCTCCGTATCTTTAGTGTTGATGTCAGCTTGGTCTGCACTGATCACTTTCATTAAGAACACGCATTTACTGAGTAATGTGATCCAAAAACAGATGCTTTCCAAATAAACCACTCATTGTATTGATGAAAAGACACTGACATGAAGGTCAAAAGCCCTTGAGTTTTTTTCCATTTACCAAGGGGAAAATAGATAAAGAATGACTCCCTCATAAATTTTATTATTCATTCAACAAACACAATGGCTATGTTTTAGGCACTGTGATCATTGGTAGGACACAAAGGTGAACAGTAAAACAGAGAACAAATTCTTAAGGAGGCGGTTGCTCAGTGTGGGAGAGTAGAAGAACCCTATATCCAGACAGGAGGGGATCTGGGACATTATGCCCTGATTGAGGTCAGAGGGGGCCTGGTCTCTACTATATGGAAGGGTCAGTGTTGACTCACTGGCTACAGAAGACAGGCAGATCTAAGAGACAAAGAAGGCAGAGTTAAGAGCTATGTGGACAGTGGCATTGAAGAAATAATCACAAGGAGAATGTATTAGTTTGCTAGGGCTGGTATAACAAGGTACCACACTGAGTGGCTTACCCAACAGAAATCTATTGTCTCCCAATCCTAGAGGCTAGAAGTCTGAAATCAAGATGTTGGCAGGGGTTGGCTCCTTCTAAGAGCTTTGAGATAGAACCTTTTCCAATCATATTAGATTAGGACACACCCTAATGACCTCATCTTAATTTAACTAATTACTTTTGCAGTGACCTCATTTTTAAATAAGGTCATACTCTGAGGTACTACAGAGGTGGGGGGGCATGGTTATGACTTCAATATATCAGTTTTTGAAGGACAGAATCCAGCCCATAACAGAGTTAGACAAAGAGGCAGAGATAAAGTAGCTCATAAGGCAGAATGGGGAGATACCAAGAAGGAGCAGGAGACCTAGGCAGAGTCCTTGAGACACTGGCATACAGAGTTTTGGGTTTTTAAATTTTTTTTAACATTTATTCATTTTTGGAGACAGAGAGAGACAGAATGTGAGTGGGGGAGGGGCAGAGAGAGAGAGAGAGATGGAGAGACAGAATCTGAAGCAGGCTCCAGGCTCTGAGCTGTTAGCACGGAGCCCAATATGGGGCTTGAACTCATGGACTATGAGATCATGACCTGAGCTGAAGTCAGATACTTAACCAACTGAGCCACCCAGGCACCCCTAGAGTTTTTGGTTTTTAACTGGACTTCTGAAGCTCATGTGTGAAGGGAGAGGCTCTAAGGTGAGCATCCCATTCTACCAGAGATATAGACACACCCCTGGGTAGTAGACCAGAAGAGATGTCCTGGGTGGGCAAGGGTCTGGTGTTCTGAGAATCCTGAAAGGAATCACACCCAAGGCCTGTTCACCCTGTTCCTCCCTTTCACCTGCTACCCCAAGGGTCCAACAATACAAAAGTACAACTATCTTCGCTTATTGAATTTGTTTTCTTAGATGTTTATTTATTTTTGAGAGAGACAGACAGACAGACAGCATGAGAAGGAGAGGGGCAGAGGGAGAGACAGAGAACCCCAGGCAGGCTCCATGCCATCCGCACAGAACCCCATGTGGGTCTTGAACCCCTGAACTGCGAGATCATGACCTGAGCTGCAATCAAGAGTCGGATGGTCAACTGAGTGAGCCACCCAGGTGCCCTCCTCTTATTCAATCTTAACCATTCACAAGACACGAAAATTTTAGGAACTGATTTTGGTCTATAATACATAAACACTTCAAACACTTCAAAAACCACTTACTTTAATTTGTCCATGTGAAGAGGTAGATAAATTATGTCCATACGTTGACTGTCTACTGTGTAAAGGGCGTTCTTTTTGTTTGCTTGTTTTCTTTTAACCTCATTCAAGTTTCATGTGATCAATATACCTTTTCCTAGAATTTCCTAATTTTTTTTTATCTCATTCAAGTTTTATAGAGATACGCTTTGCCCTAAACTTTTCTAGTATTGGTAAACAGCATGTCTTTTTAATCCTATCTCCAGACTATATACCTAATCAGTACACTGTGTTCCAAGGTCATTACCATGGCAGTGCTCAGTGGCTCTCAGAGTGTGGTCTCCCAATAGCAGCATTGGCACCACTGGGAACTTGTTAGGAAAGCAAATTCTCCATTTACCCTCTACCTCCATTACCACCTGGCCTACACAATCAGAAATTCTAGGGGTGAGGTCCAGAAATCTGTGTTTTAACAGCTCTCCAGGTGATTGTGGTCACTAGGCCAATGTCATTTCTTACCTGGTCTGATGCACTGGTCTCATGACTGGTATCCCTACTTGATGCTGTTTACGCTCCATAGAAGAGCCAGTATGATCTCCCCAAAATACCCATCAGACTATTTCATTTCCCTGCTTAAAACCTTTAAAGCAAAGGCTTCTCGCTGACTTAAAATGAAAGTGAGGAGCACCTGGTTAGCTCAGTCGGTTGGGTGTCTGACTTCGGCTCAGGTCATAATCTCACAGTTCGTGGGTTTGAGTCCCACTTTGGGCTCTGTGCTGACAGCTCAGAGCCTGGAGCCTGCTTCAGATTCTGTGTGTCCTTCTCTCTCTGCTCCTCCCCTGCTCACACTATCTCTCTCTCTCAAAAATAAAAATAAACATTAAAAGACATTAAAAAAAAAAGTTCTCAACTTGTATGACTTCGGGTGATTTGTCCCCTGCTATTCCACTCTTAAAATCCTATTTTTCCTCTTGACCACCAGATTCCAGGAATACTGGTATTTAGTGCATGAAACATGCTAAGTTAGCCTCATTTTCTCTTGTATCCTTAGCACTAGGGCAGAAGAGACATTTATTACTTATTGAGTCAATCATTTAATTGGGAAAACTGTCTCTATCTTATCTACCTTGTTTAGGATTTTACTGAATCCAAATTTCTTAACTTTTGTCTACTTATATTTTAAAGAGCTCTGTTCTTCTATTTTTTCCCCTTCAGATGTCTCCATCCTTTGGATCATTCCACTTAATCATTAGTAAATTCTACCAAATATTAATCAATGAAGCACCTACTAGAACAATAAAATAAAACTTAGGCTCCTTTCCAGAAGTTCTTCTGCTAGTAGACAAGCAGACATGTAAACATCCTCTTTTTTTTTAATTTTTATTTTTTTTAACGTTTTATTTATTTTTGAGACAGAGAGAGACAGAGCATGAACGGGGGAGGGGCAGAGCGAGAGGGAGACACAGAATCAGAAGCAGGCTCCAGGCTCTGAGCCATCTGCCCAGAGCCCGACGCGGGGCTCGAACTCACGGATCGCGAGATCGTGACCTGAGCTGAAGTCGGCCGCTTAACCGACTGAGCCACCCAGGCGCCCCGTAAACATCCTCTTTAAAAAACAAAAACAAAAAAACTTTATGGTAGGTAATATAATACATGGTAAAGAATGTAACATTTGATCTGGGTCCAAAAGGAAAAAAAAAAGGTTTAGCCAAGTAGAGAATTATATAAGGATATTTCTGACAGAGAAACAGCATGTGCAAAGGCACTGAGCAAAAAAGAAAACAAAGAAGATGTTTAGAGTGTCTTGGTGTTGGGGAAGAGAAGTTGAACATGAGGCTGAAGAGTTAGAGTAGACCCTACATATGGTAAGTACCCTATCAGCAAGGGAGTTTTAGATTTCACTCTAGAAACTGGGAAGCTCCATATTGTTTTCCATGGTGGATGCACCATTTTGCATTCCCACATTCCTACCATCCTTTCCTTTTTTTAATAATAGCCATCTTAACAGATGTGAAGTGGTATCTCATTGTGGCTTTGATTTATATTTCCCTGATGATTAATGACACTGAGCATCTTCTCATGGAAGAAATCAGAGATTTTAATGTGGACAGGGGGAGGACCATACTTGAGTTTAGGGTCCCTCTGGTGGTAATATGGGGGATGAACTAGAAAGGAAAGAGACAAGAGACATGAAGCTCACTCAGGAGGCTATAATTTCTGAACTGCCTCTGCTTTTCTCCATTATGACTTATGCAGAAGACACCTGGACCTTTCCTCATCACTTTGGACATGGAGACGGTCAAGACAGCTCTTCTCTTTCCTTCAGCTGCTCTGGATGTAGTTTGAAGTGCTGTCACTCTGGGAACCAGGTGGGCTCTGTGCGAGGCAACATTCCCTTGAGCCCATCGTGTGTCTTGTCATCTAGTCAATCTCCTTTGGAGCCCCTATCCCCATGCTATCTCTAGGCTTCTATATTTACAGCAGTTCCATTTACTACAGATAGCATATTTACTACTCTTGCCTTGTTGGTTTTTTTTTTTAGTTTTTTACATTTATTTATTTATTTTTGAGCGACAGAGAGAGGTAGAGCACAAGTGGGGGAGGGGCAGAGAGAGAAGGAGACACAGAATCCGAAGCAGGCTCCAGGCTCCGAGCTGTCAGCACAGAGCTCAACGCGGGGCTTGAACCCACAAACTGTGAGATCATGACCTGAGCTGAAGTCAGATGCTCAACTGACTGAGCCACCCAGGAGCCCCATCTATTCTTGCCTTGTAAGACTCTCGCCAGCTGGCTTATCCATGCCTTTTTCTTGGTTCTTGTGAAGCCCCAACTCTTCAGAAGAGACACTGATGAGTATCTAATACATTCTACAAACACAGAAATTAATAGTGAAATAAGTCATTTGCCCGAAGTTATACACCTCGGTAGTACAAGAGGTGGGACTTAACTCTTAAGTTAACTCTTAACACCACAAATTATTTGTTTCCTAAATGGTATCCTTGCTGGACACATGCAACCATGGGGTGAATAACGATAGCCACAATAATAACCAGGTAGCAGTATGCCTGGTGATTTACAGCTTACGAAGTGATTATTATGTCCACTGTGTCATTTATTTTAAACCACAAGAGGTAAGTATCCTAATCATCCCCATTTTATTGACCAACACACTGAAATTAGAGACACTGAATGACATGCTGAGATGCCCACAGCCCATGGTGGCTGACAAGAACCCCGGACCCAGATACTTTGATTTCTAATCTATACATTTTCTATCCCATTCCATGGCCCTGAGTACACACCAGGCTATAGATAAATGTTTTTATCTCCTCTCCCTGACACGACCTTTAGATATCCTGGGCTTCCATATCTTAACACTGTCTATGGGACAAGGATTTGGAACTGTCCATCCACTGGTTTACTCAGCACACTGACTTATATTTGGTAGAGGAGCAACATCTTGATGAAAAGGAATTTGAAATCAGAGGCTTTGAATACGTAAGGTTTTGATAAATGATAACAAATCAGTGAAATAAGCAGAGAGAAATTAGAGGGGGAATAAAAATGAGAATAAGATAATTACGACGGAATTCGAAAATACTAGGTAAAGGAAGTTGTACAAATACAGTGGAAATCCTAGGAAACATTCCGAGAGCCCCCAGTACAACAAGAAAGCAGTCAACAAGAAAAACAAAGCATGGTGTCTCTGGTGTTTAAATGGACCCAATGCAGAGACGTGCACATTACTGCCATCTCCCGATCACCCAGGCAAGGTAAGGCGTCTCTCAGAATGTCAACATTGCCTTATATTTGAAATTACATTATGCGTCTGAAAAGTTTGCTGACTTACTGAACAAAGGACTTCATTTTTTCCAATGACAAAATTTATTAACAATAATAGCTGCTATTTAATGAATGCTTACTCTCAATGTGCAGGAACGACAATTGGTACTTTATGGGCATCATCTCACTTGTACCCACTGTCATATTACTGTTTACATGTTTTAGGTGAAGAAATTGAAGCTCAGAGAGGCTAAGTAACTTTCTCAAGGTCACACAGTTAATAGGTGATAAAGTCATCATGTGAATCCAGGATTGTCTGAGTCCAGAGTCTAGGCTTTAACCACTAGAATTTGGGTTGGGGGGGGAGTAAGTTTGCATAAGAACTGGTATGGATTTTATTTATAAATCAATCAATCAATCAATTCAGAATCAGTCTCTCTGAAATAGCAGCATCTAAAGACAGAGTCTGGTTTTCTCTTCTATTCAACCAACACACAGGTGTATGAACAAGGAGGGACCAAATTCCTTAAAGTAAAGCTGCTACATTCTAACTGATTTTTAAAATAGTACTGGGGTGCCTTGGCGACTCAGTTGGTTCAGCATCTGACTCTTGGTTTTGGCTCAGTTTATCATCTCACAGTTCATGGATTCAAGCCCTGCATCAGGCTCTGCACTGACAGCGTGGAGCCTGCTTGGGATTCTCTGTCTCTTCCTCTCTCTGTCCCTCCCCCACTCACACACTCTCTCTCTCTCTCTCACACACACACTCTCTCTCTAAATAAATAAATGTTTAAAAAAATAAAAAAGTACTGTTCCTTGCATTTGCTTACATCAAACTACTGACTGTATTTTTGTGTATTTTTGTGTAGCAAATTATCAACCAAGTGGTGTATTTTACAGCAAATATAAACAATATATTAAAAATCTAAACATAATTTTTAAAAGTTACAAGCAAATGTATTTATTTTTTGTGCACGTCTGACAAAAGTACCAGAATTTGGGGTGCATATTCAGCTTGACCCATACATGTGGTATGGCATATATTTCATATTATCAGGAACTCTTGCTTTGTGAAATGAATGAATGTCAGAGGAATAAATGAGAATGATGATATGGGTTATTGATTCCTAGAAGTCTCTAAGATGATTTGCCATAAATCATGAATTATATTTTATTCTTCTATTTTAATATTTTAATCATACCTCTCTAGTCTTAAGGTGGTGTATCTTGCCCAAGAATTCCATAACCTCAGTTCATTACAGAGTGTCCTTGAAGACAGCAGTCAGATAAAATAGTAATTCCCCTCTTAGGAATTGGACCAGCTAGAGCACTTGTGACTTGCCTAAGGAAATGGAATAGAAGGTTCCAGAAAGCAGCTACATCTCATTAGCAAATCCCACCACCAAAACTGGCACCAACAGCCCCAGATCTAGTGCGGGAATCTGTCAGCTGTGGCCCCTACCACCTGATTTTCTAGGTCCTGTGAACGAAGGATGGCATTTAGATGTTCAAATGGTTGCAAAAAAATCGTAAGAAGAATATTGTTTGACAGGTGCAAATTACAGGAAACTGACACTTCAGTGTCTATAAAGAAAGTTTTCTCAGAATACAGACATGCCCATTGATTTATATATGGTCTGTGGCTGCTTTGGGGCTACCAGAATAGTTTCCAAGGAGACTGGATGGACCATGAGTTCTAGGGAAATCAGAGACAAAGTTTGCTGACCCCCAATCAGGAGCATAAGCCTCACTCCTTCAAAGGGTGCCAGACACAAAAACGTACGTATGCCGAGGCACACTCTCACTGTTGAGCTGGAAAACCAAAGTCATTTGTTCTCAAACGTTTGCTAAGCAGGTACTATGAGGCAGTTTCTGCAGAAGGTATGCGAAACGCAGAGCTTAGTAGGCCACTGCCCCTGATCTTAAGGAGCCTGCCGTCTAAGAAGGATATAAAACACACCAAAAACACATTGTCCAGAGGCCTGGACAATCAGAGGTATCAGGGAATACTGCTGTTTACAATGGGAACTAGTCAAGGGCCTCAATGAGATCAATTTTTAACATAATTCCTCAAAAGGAATAAAAGGAAGAGTCAACTGAATGATCCCTTCTGGGGAGCTTGGGACTTGTTTAGTCACGAAGTAGCCATTTGAGTCTTCTTCAGTCTTTGAATGACAAGCTACAGAATCTTGCGTCCCTGCACAAAGAAATAAACAACAACAACAACAAAAATGTTTCTTTGCAAAGAAAAAAGTTAGTTGTGATTGAAGGTGTAGACATTTGTCTTGAGTTGAGAGCTGAGGCACCTTAGAAAGAAGAGGTCACAGTGGCCAATTAGTTGCATTTTTTGGAATCCTTCATGATGACCTCATTGTCATAAATTCTGTTTGTGGTTTACTGTAATGACATAAATCTTGATGAACTCATCTCATATGAATATGGCTCCCTTAAACCCTTTCTTTGGTGCTTCCCTGCATTTTCTGTCACTGCCACCTCATTTCCAGAACCAGGAACCCAAAGGTAAGCCCTTCTGAACAAAGGACTAAGAATGACCTGTCGAAGCCAGTCAGGTGCCCTCTGCAGACATGCCCCATTAACCTGCCTCCCTTGAAAGTTTATCACTGGGTCTTTTATTTCCTATCATTTTCAAATTCCATTTGCTCTATGATCATTTGCCTAACAGGCTAGAGAGATTATCAGATTACTGCTGCTGTCCCTTTTTTACAGATAATGAAAAGGAAGTAAACAGGACCAGTGCACATGCCTCTGTGTTATGCAGAATCAGCTATTAGGGAAACCTGAGATGAGATTATAGGTATCAGCTGGGGTTGAGCAACCACTGTTCCCTCCTCCATCGTATCCAGGCTCTCAGGACTATGCTTGATATGTACTAGGCCCTCATCAGTATTTGATGACTCTATGGAACCACTGCCTACCCTTTTATCAGAAAGTTATTGGTCCTTCTCTTACTATTTTTACGTGTCTGTTTCAAACTCAGTATTACCATGCCCAGCAACAAAAAAGATTTTAGGCAATGACCACTTGCTTTATGTTATTAGTTATTATGAAGGATCAAATAGAAGTATCATGATGCCCCCATCCCTGGTGAATGTGCAAACTTTTGCAGAAGTCCAAAAACCATCAAAGCAATCATCTGAAAAGAAAATTTTAAGATTCAATCACACAAATTTTAAATTCTCTCTCGGTGTATCCTCTGATAAGTGTACGAAAGACTGACATTGGATTCTAAGAAGAAAGTTCTTCCCTGTAGTTGTGGATTGTTCTTCAGAAAGCCTAAGTCCTGTTGTACTTCTTCAAAAAAAACCCAGGAAACAAGAGAAAATAAAGGAAAGAAGATGGAGTGATGAGACATGAATTTCAGTCCTGGCTTTGCTCTTAATTCATTCCAAACAAATCAGATCAGCTCAGAGCCTCACTTTCCTCCTATGGAAAATGGAGGGTGTAGCAGAGATAATGTTCTGGCTTCTTCCTGCACATACATGGGACCACGAGAGCCCTAGGCCCCTTACATCTAGATGACACCATGGGACTGAGTTCTGGCCAATGGGATGTGGGCCACCTCCAATGCTGGATATAAAACGGAGTCTTCCCACATGTGATCTCCCCCTTTTCCAAAGGTCTCTAAAAACCTCTGAAATGGTGGGAAGCCTCTCACACGATGGGAAGCCTGGATGCCAGAGTTCACTGCATGAAGGAGACTGACCAACTATAACCTCCAGATCAGACTTTGTATGAATGAGAACAAATCCTTTTTCTGCTAAGCCACTGAGATTTTGAAATTTGTTACAGCAATTAGTCTATCCTTACGAGAACAGCTATGTTGGTCTAGTCAAGGATCTTTCTAACATGAGAATTTATATTCTTCGGTAATTCTGCTACATCCTTATGTTCTTTTGCAAAATATGACTGAACAAAATTGTCCATTGTCTTAAGTGACATATGTGCAAAGCACTGACCTTCCTATGAGAGCTAGGTATCAGACTCACCTCTATTTCGTGAAACTCATCACGAAAGTGTTTGGTATCTGTTGTGGACTGAGCATTTTTGCACCCCCAACATTCATATGGTGAAGCCCTAACCTCCAATGTGATAGCCTCTAGAGGTGGAGCCTTGGGGAGGTGATCAGGTTTCGATGAGCTCATGGGTCATGAGGGTGGCCCCTCCCATGATGGGATTAGTGCCCTCATAAGAGAAGGAAACACCATAGCTACCTTTCTCTGTCATGTGAAGACAGAGAAAAAAGACAGCCATCTATAAGCCTGAAAAGGATCTCCTGAGAAAACAAATCTGCTAGCACCTTGATCTCAGACTTCCCAGCCTCCAGATTATGAGAAATAAACATCAGTTGTTTAAAGA
This sequence comes from Acinonyx jubatus, assembly GCF_027475565.1. Taxonomy (NCBI): domain Eukaryota; kingdom Metazoa; phylum Chordata; class Mammalia; order Carnivora; family Felidae; genus Acinonyx; species Acinonyx jubatus. The sequence continues at coordinate 83,659,034 of NC_069391.1, read as the reverse complement.
ACCTGCTATTGGCATTTTGTTACAGCAGCCCAAGCTCACTGAGACAGTATCTAACTCAAGGACTCATTCTTTTTCAATGGTAATCTTTCTATGACACAACTAAAAGGAATTATAGGATTGTTTTGTTTTTTTCATTTCTGGAAGAATCTTCCAAAGACTACAAGGCTGTGAAAATTCTACCGGTCTGCACAATTTGCATCGGTGCCAATCGCAAATACCAACCCTCTCCCCTCAGTTCTTCCCTTGCTCCCTTCAGCAGAAGACCCCTGGACTCAAGATGGGCCTGGGCTTTATCCATAGGCTAAGCCTGAGGGGCCAGAGAGCCAGAGAGGTCACACATGCTGGCGTAAATGCGGTGCAATTTTCAGGAGCTCCAAAGAGGCCATGTATTTGCAATGCTTCAGCTCCCCGGTGACTTCCTCCCACAGCCCCCATTTCTCCTCCTTCCTGCCTTTCTTTCAGGGCTTGATCCTCTGGACCAGTGCTCATATTTATGAGGTTGTTTTTTATAAACCCAAAAATGAAAAACATAATAAAGGAAAGGGAAAGTGAGACTAGATAGGTTGCAGCAATTGTCTGCCTTTCTGACAGATGATGTTTGCAGTTCAGGATCATTAACTGTACACAGAAATAGCGGTGTGTTTTTTTTTAATAAGTCATCCTCGATATGTGAGTCTGTGGCTGTTTAATTTATCATGATACGATATTGCAGGGCACACCTGTGTGAGTACACACTTCTGGATATCACTGTGCATAAATACAGCTAGCTGGATCCCAGTCTGTGTAGACCTGGAAGCAGTCCAAAAAGGAAATTTTCATTGATCTTCCAGTTTAATTATATCTGTGGCGATATCTACTACCTTGTGAATCATCATGTGGGCTCGTTAGGCACCTGTTCTCTCTCCACTTGCAAGGAAAATGTTTCAATTAGAATAAAAAAATGATTAAAGATCTTTCCTCTTCATTTCTTGCCCTAGGTAACTGGGAGAAAATTGACATGAATATGCAGCTAGTCAGGCGGAGAGCAGGTCAAATCACAGACGGGAAATTATTAGCTCTGTTCCATTTCCCCCAGTGTGCGCCCACCTTTCTAACCCACACACGCAAATCAAGCATTCATTATATGGGTGTCACACGCATTTTTTTTTTACTCAAATGAAGGCTCCACAAAGCATCGTGAGTCAAGTTGTTGCATTATTTCTTTTGTCCTGGAAAGTCTGATGCAGGGATTTGTGAGTGGCTCAAGTTGCAACTGCTGATGATCAAATACCTTGGAAAATAGACAGTCAGGATAACCCATAAATATTCTGCATGCCAGGCTCTGTATTAGGTACCTTGTGTAGTGTACCCAGCAAATTTTCACACCAATGCTGAGAAGAGGGATTGTTAGTTTCACTTATTTGATGAGCAAACTGAGGCCGACCAAGATTCAAAGTTAGGTGGGTATGGTACCAGTGTCTACCACAGACACATCAGCTTAAATGCTGATTGCTGTGAGCCTCTGAGACTTTGTGGCTGTTAGGCAGCGAGCGAATATAGGCAGTAAAATCCCACTCTCTTAATATAGGCTTCTGAGGTGGGGGAAGCGGACAATAGCTAGGAAACAGACAGAAGGTAACAGCACACTTTATCCTCTGCACCAAGAGTCTCAGCTCTTTCCAGTTTGGATAAGGAATAAATATGACAACTAAGCTAGTATGGTGGGCAGGCTGCTATATATGAGCTGTGCTTCAGTCCTTTGAAGAATCTTATCAGGACTGTGGTGGACGATCAATCTGAGAGAGTTCTGGAAGCCAATGTTTGGATGGTTAAGAACATATGAAATTAGGAACTTTACTTAAAACTGGACAATCAGCAATCCAGACAGCAGTAATGTCTGTGAGGGTAATGGACTAGTCGGCTTATTCACTTTGCGCCCTCTTAACCCACCTAAAGGGGTGCATGGAGGGTGTCCACACACTTTGATTACCACCTTCTTCACTAAAACGGAGGATAACTATCCTGTAGTTGTGGCTAAATGTAGATGATCCAATGCAATAGCAAACCCGTGGAACACAACACAGGGGGGCTGATACATACTGAGGGCTTAGAAAAGGTATGTTTCACCGTCTCTACCTTTCATGGACGCTTAATAAATACTCGTTTTAGTTACTAGAATTGAACCATAAAGCAGGGTCAGGGCGATCCAGTAGGTCAAAACCAGGTGGAGTGAGAACCCAGCAATTCCCTAGCAATCACCTGTTTGGGCCAGTCAGTGCTTAGGAATGAGGCAGTGTGTTTCCGCCTTCATCCCCTCCTCTGTGGTTGGAGGGGGATGTTCTGCACCCTGGCTTTGGGGTGGCCCAAATGGCTTGCTTTGGCCACATGAACGATGGAGGGTGGGATGTGAATGAAGGCTTGGAAATTGCGTGCACAACGGAGCTCGCTCTCTGGGGCGTTACAAGAACATGCCCAGGCAAGCCTTCAGGTCCAGGATGAGGATGAGAGGCCTGTGACACAGAGTGACTTCATGTGAGCTGTCCCAGCCAGGCCCAGGCAGAATCAGCCAACACGCACCGACCCGAGACGTAAGGTGAGTAATTGCTGGGTGTTGTGGGCCCCTAAGACCTTCTGATTGACTGTTATGCAGCAAACACATACAGACAGTAAAGACGAGCCAGTACTCCCACTCTTTCCTACTGGGGGCTGAGAGCTGGAGAAAGCAGACAATAGACAGAAAACAGACAGAAGGCACCAGCACACTTCAGCCTTAGTCAGAAGCCTCGCTCTGCTCCTTCCAATGCAGCTAAGAGCCCGTCAATAACTACAGTCAAAATCCTAACACTTTAGCTCTGGCAGAATGAGTGGCGAAGATTGCATTTTACAAATGAGAAAGTGAAAGCGTCGTGGCCGGTCCAAAGCCACCCAGATGGCGGATTTGCTGTTCCCGTTTGTAGTTGCTGGATTTCCCGAGTATGACCTTTCTAAACAGAACAAATAAGTCCAGCAGAAACGGGGAATGTTCGATGAGAGACATCAGAGGAAGAAAGTGACGTTTAGCTCAAGCTTAACTACTGACTGAGTGAGGCCTAGGTCTCTGCTTCCTAGAATATGGTCAGTGCCCCTAGGCGCCTTGTTACCCACCATGGTGGGGAGGTTTTACCTTACCCTTCTCTACCTTACCCAAAGCACACCAGTGAGTCAGGTTTCCTTCCCATTAAGCTTATGTCATCAGTTTCCTTCTCCAGGAGTTTCTTTTTATGTTTTTGGACTAGATCCCTTCACCAGACCAGAGACAGACATTTCTAAGTTACTCTGTGACTATTTAGTAAGCAGCTGTTTCTGTGGCAAGGTCTCCTACCCTGTCCTGTTAGTGGCCTTCCAAAAGCAGTGAGTTCCCAAAACAAAGCCAGTCAGGCCCATGTGCCCAGGGAGTCTAAATGTTCGCAAATGAGCTTGTTGCCTAGTCTTTTCCGGCATTTCCATGACCCTATGCTCTGGAGCAAAGCTTTATATGTTCAAACTAGGAAAGGGCTCGAAGTCACAGACAGCCTCCCTGGTCTCACATGCCGTATTTCCAGAAGGGGCGGGGGGTGGGGGAGCAACATTTATGTACATTTATGTACAACTGGAAGTAAGATGCATGCCTATTTCAGTGCCATTAAATTGTAAAAAATAAATAAATAAATAAATGAAATGATGATGATGATGATAATAATAATAATAATAATAATAATAATAATAATAATGTAACTCAGAACTGAGAAAACACACATTCCTTAATAAGGGATACAGACACCTCACTCCTGGCATTTCATCTTCTTTTTTTTTTGCCTAGTGTTTTGATTCTTGTTGCATTATCTCAACTCAGGAGATATGGCACGTTACCCAGGTGTCTTAACTGGGTCTCTTTTGTCCTTCCTTTTTCTGATGCGAAAGAGTCCTTTCCAAAAGAAGGCCTTTGTTCTCCCATTTTTATCTCAACACTGCGATTCTATCCACTTGTCCTTAGAAATGCATGTGCAATTCCATTCTTCTGGGCAAGGCAGCTGGCAGCAGGACACAGAAGTGAAAGATCTCTTGTGCCACCTTGAACAAGAGCTAAAGGAAGGGAGCCAAGCTAACTTCAGAGACCTCAGCATCCTGGGGACCAAGAACTCAACGTTTACGGTAGTTACGGTCCTCAGTGAACCACTCGTGCCTCACATAGGAATAGGAATTTAGTAAAAAGATTTTAGGGTACTCAAGAGAATTGCTAGAAAGCCTGGAGACCCAAGTTCGTAACCCGGGAAGGGATAAAGGAGGTCAGGCAGTAGCCAGAATCACACAGCCAACATCATGTCACAGAACCATTTGGTGAGGCCACTACTGAAGGTGCCACTGGACACCCTGCACCACAGCTACGGCTTGCTGCCACTGGGCAAGGATATTGCCACTGGGTGCCAAAGCTGCTGCTGTCCCTGGATGCTGCTGCCGTAACCATCACCTGATTTTCCTCTGCTTTAAACCCTTTCTTCCAGAAAGCCGTGTGGCTATTCTCTGCTTTAAGTGTCTGCTCAAAAATATCACCTTTCAGTGAGGCATTCAAAAATCATACTGCTTAAAATTTTACCCTTCATATCTGCCCCTCCTCCAGAATACTCTAATCCCTTATGCTTGCTTTTATTTGTCCCTATCAGTTACAAGCACCTGACATGGCATATAGTTCACTCATGTACTTGTTTATTTTCTTCACCTTATAGAACGTAAGCTCTATGGGGCAACAATTTTTGCCTGCCTGGTCTTCTGTTGTATGCCCAGCACCCTGAAAAGTACCTGGGGGCACCTGGGTGGCTCAGTCGGTTACGTGTCTGACTTCAGCTCAGATCATGATCTCGCGGTTGGTGGGTTCGAGCCCCACATCAGGCCATGGGCTGACAGCTCAGAGCCTGGATCTTGCTATGGATTATGTGCCTCTCTCTCTCTCTCTCTCTCTCTCTGCCCCTCTTCTGGTCACACACACACACACACACACACACACACACACACACTCTTTCTCGCTCAAAAATAGACATTAAAAAAGAAAAAAAAAGTACCTGGTATAGGGTAAGTATTCAATACATATTTGTTGTATGAATGAATGAATGAATGAATGAATGAATGCACTGATTCTCAACGGCCTCTACTCTTCAAGTCACTAGTTCTCAATTCAAAGTCTATGGTGGAGAAAGCTGACCGGTTGAATCTAGGTCATGTGCTTGGGCCTCAGCTACCAGGAAGGCTGGGAAAAATACTGTTTTTGGTAATGATATTTATTCTTGCTTAATGTCTTACTTGGGTTAATATCAGAATTTCTCGCCCGTCCTATCTTTACCTTCTCCCTATTTTATAATGCTTTCACTGAGGTGTCTCTGCAGCACAAATTTACTTAGGACAAAATCCATTATGTCATCTCCAGATCTGAAACCTCTCAGTACGCCCTCTCCTCCCCACCTATAGGCCAAAGACTGAAGTACTTGTCATGGCATGAAAGACTTCGTTGGGATCGCTGCCTACCCCTCCTCCTGTGTCTGGAATACCCTCTCCCTCACGCATGGCCAGTGAGCACCTGCTTTTTCTCCAGCACCACCCAAGTCTGCCTTCCCCGCAAACCCTCGCACACTGTGATTCACAGGGTCTGACTTCCACTCCCATCCTTCCCAGCCTCGGAAACTCTCCATGGCGACTGGCTTTCCCTGAGTTTTATAAACCACTGGAACGGCCGCTGTCACCAATTGCTTATTTTCTCATTTACTCACAGGCAGCATTCACCAAGACCCTCCTGTGTGTGACATGCTGAGCCAGGTGCCTGTGGCTCCATGCTGGGTGAAGTGACCTTGGCCACTGCCCTAATGGAGCTTACTGTGAGTAAACCACTGTGCGAGGGGTGCCTGCGTAGTTCAGTCAATTAAGTGTCTGATTTCGGCTCAGGTCATGATCTCACAGTTCCTGGGTTCAAACTCCGTGTGGGGCTCTGGGTTGACAGCTCAGAGCCTGGAGCCTGCTTTGGATTCTGGGTCTCCCTTTCTCTCTGCCCCTCTCTCACTTGTGCTCACACTCTCTCTCTCCCTCTCTCTCAAAAATAAACAGTAAAAAATAAATAAATAAATAAATACCTATGTGAATGATTCATTAACAAGTGCCCTGAAACACAATACACAGAATTCTTTATATTTTTAACGTTTTGGTTTTTTTTTTTTTTTGAGAGACAGAGAGAAAGTGCACTAGCATGGGGGGGGGGGGGAGGACAGAGGGAGAGGGAGAGAGAGAAAATCCCAAGCAGACTCCACGTGCAGCGCAGAGCCTGAAGCAGGGTTCAATCTCACGAACATCAGCCGAAATCAAGAGTAGGATGCTTGACCAACAGAGCCACCCAGGTGCCCCCAACACAGAATGCATGGATAGCATTGAATATGGAACCCAGACCTCTATTAGATGGTAATATCTAATAGAGACCTGAAGGGCAGAGGGTTGGGGGAGCTGGTGGAAAAGGATGCAGTGAGGGAAGGGTTGGGAAAAAGTTTCAGGCAGGGTGTATAGATGTCAGGTCTGAGGTCCCTGAGTGAAGATGTTTTATAATACTCACAAAGCCAAAAGAAGGCCACAGAGGATGAAATATGGGGACGGATGGGGAGCCTGGTGGGAGATGATGCTATAAAGACAGAAAAAAGCTGGGTCACCCTGGGCTTTACAGGCCATATGGAGAATTTTGGATGCCATCCTAAGAGGCATAGGAAGCCATCTAAGAGCTTTAGCAAGAGAGGCCCAAGGTCTGATTTGCATGTTACATGAATCACTCAGGCTGCAGTGTTAAATATGGTTAAAGAGAGATAAACCTGAATATGGGGAAGCCACTCATGGGACAGGGATGCCACAGGCCACAGACTGTGTGACAAGTGGCTATGACAGACATCAGCTAGGCTGGTGGCAGCGAGGATCAAACAGGAAGGTGAATTCAGGACGTATTTAGCAAGTGATTCCTCTGGTTAATAATTGGGTGTGGGGTTTGAAGCTAAGGGAAATGCCCAAGAAAGACTCACAAATTGCTGATATAAAAACTATATCTAGGGGCGCCTGCGAGGCTCAGGTGGTTAAGTGTCCGACTTCGGCTCAGGTCACGATCTCACGGTCCGTGAGTTTGAGCCCCGAGCCGGGCTCTGTGCTGACAGCTCGGAGCCTGGAGCCTGCTTTGGATTCTGTGTCTCCCTCGCTCTCTGCCCCTCCCCTGCTCATGCTCTGTCTCTCTCCCTCTCAAAAATAAGTAAGCATTAAAAAAAAAAAAACAACTATGTGTATTTCCTTGACTCTTTGCTACTCACAGTATGGTCCACAGACTGGAGACATGGAAATGCAGACAATGACTGAGAATCTGCATTTAAGAAACCTGCTAAGGTTAAGATGCACAGGAACATTCAAGCTGGAAAAGCACTGTCCTTGTAGATGTTGCCCTTGTCATCTTAGCATAGTGCATGTACAGAGGACACTGCAAAAGTGTGGCAAATGAATACATGTATTCATATACACGTTTATGTATGTGGACCTACACATGAAGTCTCATGCAAATAAAGTGAACGATATGCAAATTGTCCTAAAGACTGGAGCTTTGTAAATTGCCATAAGAGACGGTTTGCAAAATGGTCAATTTTCCTGTTTTGAAAAAACACGGTCCCCAAGATCTAGAGGGGAGGCACTGCGTTTTTCCAGATAATCAGAAACACAGTAACATAGAAATAGCAAAAATAAAATATTACATAAGATGATTTTGTGGGTACGAATATTTATCTGTGATAGATGTGAGTGTGTCTGGACCAAAGGCCATGTGAAGCTTCTCAGTTGACCAATATAGAAAATTGGATTCACTTTGCTGGTTCCCTTGGATTCTTCCTGCCTTGCTCAATGAAGGACTGCTTGAGAGAAATGAAGACAAGTACAGAAAGAGGATGGCTACATGTAGTTTATTAATAGCAGCACAGTCTGCTGGATGGCCTTTCCTGCCCTTTAGTTTTCACTGGAAAATGAGTTAACGAGTAAGTTAATTGAATGCTATGTGGAAAACATGCACCCATACAAAAGTGTGTGTGTGTGCGTGTATGTGTGTGTGTGCCTGTATGTGGTGTGTTTCAGCTGATCACACTCAGGAGCTCTTGTGTTCTGGCGAAGGCAAGAGAACAGGGGGGGTGTTGAAACCACCCTCCCACTGGCTTCTGGGTCCTCGCTGGCCACCCTGGAACTCTGCCCAGGCTAACTTGCCGAGCTGTGTCTGTCATTTTTGACTGGGTGTGATTCTATCAGCCCAGTGACTTGTCAGGTCCCAAAGAAATTAAAAAAGGAAAAGTCCAGATGGTGACATTTGTGGTGAAAAAGAAAAGTGTCTTTTTCAGTCAAGCTGCCTTCCAATTATTTAAATTTATACAGAGTTTATTTATTTATTTGCCATTTTCTACTCTAAAAAGAGAAAGTTCTAGGCCTGGAAGGGGGTTGCCTCTTGCCCCTGGCATGGTTGCCCTTCATCTGCTCACAGCTAGAATGACTGGTTTAACATGAGGTAAAAGGAAGGCATGGACATTTGCCAGGAAGCAGTCCCTTGGTGCTGGATTGACTATGTCCTGTTTGATTCAGGAGCGTTCTCCAAACCTTCCTCACAAAGGTTCCATTTTTTAATGGGATGGGATTCAATGTTCCGAATGCTTTGAGAATTTGAGGGGAAAATATATACCTCCATGCTTCTTTATTGAGTTTGGTACCATGAGAGGCCCCATAAATGCTATGATTCATATCAAGTAACATTCAGTGAAAGCTTCAATGTTCTCAGTGCTGTTTTTAATGCTTTACATGCATTACTGCATATAATCTCCATAACAACCTGATGACATATGTATGTATGATCATTTCCACTTTTTTTTTCAGATAATAAAATGAGGAAGGGAAGCTTCAGGAGGTTATGTAAATAGCTCTGGGTCACATACTAGCAGGTGGCAGATTCAGAATAAGAATCAGGTCTATCTGATTCCACTGTAACCACCAAACTTTACAGTACAACAAACTCTACAGTGTAGCAAGTGGAAATGAAGAATGAAAGTTGGGTGTTCAGGGGCTATTAGGGGAGAGGGGCTTAAATGAATGCACAAGCATTAACCAAATGAAGAAAGGACAGTAGGGCAGGAGGTACACATAAACAAAGACATAAGACATGAATATGGCTTAATTCGGGATGTAACTATGGTTGGAGCATGGTGTGTGTGCGTATGCATGTGTGTGTGTATGTGTGTGTGTGTGTGTGTGTGTGTGTGTGTGTATGTGTGTGTGAAAAATGAGTTCAGAGAGGCCAGAAGGCAATACCATGTTGTTGTGAAGGGCATCTGTCTGCTCAACTATGGAGTTTATTCTTCCCTTAGATTTGGACACATTTTAAAGCAATGATGTTATGTGGTCAGCTGTACAGGTTTTAAAAGCCACTCTTTAGACAAGTAGAGGATACACTTGATGTTTCTCTCCTATATTCTTCTCCCCCTACATCCTCCCACCTGTAGCCCATACATGGAGGTAGAGATCACAAGGAATTGGGTGCTAGGGTATGCCTGTCTCCCAGCACTCTGTCCTTGGCCAGTCATGCTTGAATCTTGGCCTTGACCAAGAGATATCCTGACTCTGTTTGATGAATCTCATCATACAAAGACAAAACAGCATAGGCATCCTCCTCCTTCCCTCCCAAAAGAGGGTCTAGGAATACAGACAAATTATGAGTATTTAGGGAGGTTGTGGTCAAGAGAAGTGAGCAAGCCCCTCTTTCTTCTTCAAGACAGTCTTGCCCCATCTAGATCCAGCTCAAATCCTGTATCCATTCCATCCATCTGGAACTCCAGTATACCTCTATTCCAGTTTAAACTTTTTGAGTACAAATTTTGAGATCACATCCCTTCCCCTCAATGCAGTGTCTTACCTCTTGCATCCCTCTCTTAATTTCTAACTCTTGTGTCCCTTTAACTCAACCCTGAGCCAAAACGATCTCTGAAATTTCTATATTTTTCTAGGACCTAGTGATAGCTGTGCTTTGGTTGACCAAGTTCCTAGCCACCACTGGGAACAACAGAACATGATAAAGTCTTCCTATTAACCAAGCTGTGGGTCTTATGTTGATAAGTAGAATTTTTCAGATTGTATGTAAGACATACAGGTCCATCTTACTTTAGTGATGATAATTTATCATTGAGATTTATGGAACATTCTTTCTTCAGCATTCCCAATAGTCCCCCAAAGGAATGAATTGATTGATATTGGAGGATATGGCACTGGGCAGTACAAATCCAGGTTTTCTACACAGCAAAATGAAAACTCCTTAGCTTGAAAAAAATGCTAGATTAGTGGTCCTGATAATCATCTCTAAGTGTCTTCTCTAATCCCATTCTCTGCAGGTCCTAAGTCTTAAAATCCTTCAAGTTCCTGCCAAGTGGAGTTTTCTGATAGGGGACATGTTCCATGTGGGATCATTTAAAATAACACAGAGGACCTAACTGGGTGAGGATCATGCTATAAGGATATCATTAAAACAAGTGGATCCATGAGGGTGACAAAAAGTGGGAGACAACATAAATATTTGGTAGGGTTCACTCCCTCTGGTGAAGATAGTTCCAGGACAGAGATCTCTCCAACCAAAACCACTGAGAATCAAGGCATATCAGTCTGTCTCCAAGTCCTGCATTTTTGAACTGTGTTGCCATCAGGTTGCTAGAGTGAACTTTAAAACATATCCTGAGGTCATAGATTCTAGACTACCATGCAAAAATTTCAAAGTATCAGGCAGATGCTTTACAGTTTCTACACAGTGATGGTGTAAATGAATGGTGTTTGAGATAATTTGTGATGACAGGAGGGAAAGAGAAGATGCTTTTCCCCTGTCATTTTAAGTCGATAGGACCATTGAGAGAACTTGATATGTGTTCCTTGACATTTGGCCTTGTGTTTGACATCAATTTGAGTAATTTGGAGGGCAAGAGAGGGGCTTGATAGGTGCTTTGGCAATGGAGTGGAGAGTTTGTGTTGCCTGAGGCTTGACCCGCATTCCAGAGACTTAGGGGGCAGGATGCATGAGGATTTTCCATAGAACACATGGGGGTCATGTGGGAGAAATAAAACTTTCCTACAGCTGTCTGAAATCCTGCCCAATTGGGTCAACTGAAGGAAAAATGGGCCCCCAAGAGAGGACTTTGTGAAGTGAATGGCTAAAAAAAATCAGGGGTAAAAGACCAAAGAAAGGAAGATACATCACCTGGAAAGTACAACTGATGTTTCCAGAAGGACTTGTGAAGTGTCTCAAAAATATCCCAAAGACAAAGGATCAACTTTAAACATTGGTCCGAAGAGAGAGTGTAAAGCTGTCTTAGCTGAGTAACCATCAAGCAAGAACATTCTGCCCTCATTGCTTTTCTTCTCTTCCTCTGGTTTGAATCTTTATGGTCTGAGAACTAGTATACTAGATGAGGGATAAGAAGTAGAATCAAAAAGTATGAAGAAAGAGAAGGAGAAAGGATCATATTCCACTTCCCTGCCTTGTGGCCTCCTAAACCCCTAGCCTGGAAAGAAAAAATAATTATGATTTGAATTTCATTCATCCTTCAACATTCATCAGGGAGATCCAAGATCACAAGTCACAAAAAGAGTGCCTGAGCATATACTGAAGTCAAGCAATTATTCAGAGTTTGTATGAGATAGATTAATCTTTGCCCTTTATACATCACCCCTAGTTTTCAAGAGGCCACCTATACAGGTATTGGCAGGAACAAGGAGAATATTTGTTTGACTGTATCTACTAAGTTAACTACCCATTTTGCCATCATATACCTGTGGTCATGGATGTTGGCTCAATCATTCTTGCTGAATAACATGACTTCCCAATACCAACTAACTTATGTACTTCAACCTATTCTTTTAAGATCCAGCGGTCAGAGCTAATGGCCTCCACAGTAGCAAGATGGTAGAATAAATAACTGGAATTAGGCCACTCACATTCAATATTTTTTTTAGTCCTTTCTCTGCTTCTTTGTCCATATTCAATTGTGATTCTTTTGAGCTAGAGGTCTCACTCTGTAGACACATGGCTTGAAGTTGTAGCCTCTCCTTTTTCATAGTCATGAGGACCATTCATAAATAGCTTGACAGAACTTGACATTTTATATGCTAAGTCTTCTGCAGCTGACTTAAATGAATCCAACCTTTTTGGAGTTCTTGCTATGGAAAAACCCTGTGCTAGGCATTGAGAGACAGAAGAAGACAGACTGGATGAAATGTCTGCTTTCAGGAGCTCACAATATCTCATTGGGTGTGAGGGCAGCATAAATACAGCAAAAACACAGTTGACACAAAGTAGGTAATATGTGCTAATTAAAGGTAGAGTCCTTACTATAGATTCAAGCTTATCTTTTTCATTTTTCAGATTTGTTTTCCTAAAGGCAGGGGATATGTTCCAATGTCTTAGACTTCCATTCTCAAAGTCATAAACTTTTAAGATAAGAGGACTAATTCTTACAGTAACCTGACTCACATCACCAGTAGACTTTTTTTCAAAGAGCCATAAATACTTCATTACTTAAAAAGTACCTTCTTAGAGATGAAAATGGGAATAAAGCAGAGATTTGCAAGAGATTCTTTTGATAGATCAATGTGAACATTCAGTAGATTCCCAATCCCTATGATACTTTGCCTAGTGTATGCTTTAAAATCTGGTTTATGATCACCAAAGCAACTCTTTGCAAGAAAAGTTGCTGATATGTAAATCCCCCATCCAACTTGCTTTTCGTTGAGCTCCCAGTAAAATTCCCTCTATGCTTTTGACTGTTGTTGTGTTACATTCCAAGTTCAGTGAACTATGGCAAGCTCAGACATGTTTATTTAAATGGATTTTGTGGAAATGTAATACTAGCTTTCTAACACCTGTTTGCATTTCCATACAGACTCAAAAGAAAGGAAGTGCTACTCTCATGCTCAACATACAGAATAGTATCTCAAATTTTCTACTTCAGATTGATGTAAGACAGGCAAGTTGTCTTTACCTTCTTTGTCATTTATTCATTCAGTTAATCATTCATTCATCCATCATATATTGGATATTTATGCTGTATCAGACGCTGTAAGTAGACACTGGTTATACATAGATGAGTAATCATGCACTGGGAGGCAAATGCATGTGTTAGTGGAAGGGTTTATTTCTTCCCAAACTACCAACCATCAGGTCTGCTGCAGGATTCTAGCTATTCATTTCCAAATGTTTTCTTTTACAGTGAACACTTATGGAGAAGTTATTGTATTCTTGTCATTAAGAGTGTAGATTCTGGAGTAGAATGTCTATGTTCAAGGTGGAAATAATGTCAACGATTATTTGTGCCACCTCGGTAAAGTAGCTAAGTTTTCTTATCTATAAAATGGGTATAATAATAATAATCATACCCACCTCAAAGGATTTTTGAGAAGACCATACTTGGCAGATAGTAAGCAATCAAGAAACATGAGTTGGCTTTTATTTCTTCCTTGAAGACCTAACACAGCATTTCTGTATATTTGACATATGTTATGTATTCCTTGGAGATTTCAGAATGAGGCAGTTTATCCATCCTCCTTATCAGCCTGCACCTCATTTTGGGTGCCTTTAGACACATTCAAGGAAACATCTCTCTTTTCTTTTAGAGAGGCAGAAAGCAAGAGCAGAAGCATGAGAAGGGGAGAATGGCAGAGGGAGGGGGGAGGGAGAAAAGTAGGGGGAAGAAAGAGCATCTCAAGCAGGCTCCATGCTCAGCACAGAGCCCAACATGGGGCTTGATTCCAAGACTCTGGGATCATGACCTGAGCCAAAATGAACCAACTGAGCCACCCAGGTGTCCCTACAGAAAACATCTTGAGTAGGATATGGAGAGAGGGGACCCAGGATAGCAGCAAGAAGTACTAGGAAGGAACATCAAGGCAACTGGAATCACAGCATATGTGTTACTATTCAGAATATCCCACAAGATCCTGTGGCATAAAATCCTCCCTTTTGAGATGATGAAACGTAACTGGATAGGATAAGACTTATACATGATTCCCAAGATAATGAGTGATGGAGTTGGGATGCCTAGATCATTTCAAAAACTGAAGATTCAGAGTTGTATAAAGGTGTGGTAGAGGTGGGACGAGATAAAAAGGACCGAATATTCTGATCTGTATGCTGTTCTTAGGGCTGGTCTACTTGCCTCATCCTTCTACACTCTTCCTCTATCTTTAGGTCATATGACCTCTCCAAAGGTCCCCATGTGGGTTCACACTTTGGTCTTAGTCAAGGGAAACTCTCCAGTGATGTGACTCTTGGTTTAACTTCCTGAGTAACTGAGAAATACTGCTCAGGGCAGAGAAATCATTTTGTCTAAAATATAAACATTAGATAGAAAAGAAAACTAACAGTTCTAGAAACTTTACTTATGAATTTTCATTTAATCCTTACAACAATGCTAGGAAGTAGGTGTCATCACCATTGGAAAGCTGTGAGCAGTAAGGCACAGAGAAGTAGAGTGACCTACCTATTCAATGTATCAAAGCTCATTAAATCAGAACTAAAATTTAAAACTAGGTCTGATCTGACCCTAAGAAAATGTTTATGCATTCTTGGTAAGTGAAAAAAAAAGTTATCAATCAGAATAATCTCAACCATATTCAAATGAATTATCTTACATGTAACACAATAGGAAAAAAAGATCTACCCCGTGTTCATCTGGAGGTGGAGGAAATACAAGTGATTTTTATTTTTCTCTTATCTAAAAAGTATTTTTCAAATTTCCTACAATGGAAATATTTGTTTTTATAATAAAATGACATGCAAAAACATGTTATATATGTTATCCTGAAACAGAAATGAGACCTATGTTAGTGGCATTGAACTAGGAGTTCAATGGCAGAAATGCAGAGATTAACCAGTCTTAATTCTCCTTGGGTTCAAAGTGAATTTACAAGTGAAGAAAATTAATTGAATCTAAGAGCCCTTTTCTTTTTGAAGCTAAGTAAAAGAAAGACAAAAAAGTTCCCATCTAAATTATAATTCAATGCATGTGTCCTTAAATTTTTATCTGCCCCACATTTATACTATATCCAGTCACTAAACCTCATTTAATCTAAATGCAAACATTTAATCTCAATACAAAGGAACTTGCTATCACCTTGATTTCTCCACCCTAATTGTCACAGATGACCCTCCCTTGATTATAATGAAACATAATATAAAGGGAGAGGTTATGAATATCCTTCAACAACAACTATAAACTTATTATGTTAAAAAAGTCATTTATATGAGTTTTGTTTCTGCTTCTTCCATATACCAGTCATGTGACCTTGACACAGCAGTATAACCTCTCTAGGCCTCAATTACCTAATCTGTAAAATCTGTAATTTAGGATTAGGTTTTCCCAGCCCAAATCACTTATTGAAATTGAAATTAATTACCATTATATACAATTAAAACTTTGGTTACTTAGTCACCCCAGCTACACTTCAAGTGTCCAATATCCATGAACAGGTAGTGGCTGACATATTATATAGCACAATTCTATATTTCCATCATCATAGGGCATATTATTGGACAGTATAGGAATGACAAATGCTTAATTTATGGAGCATTTTATAGTTGCCTATGTAAGTCACATTTGATTTCCTTTTCCATAGCCCTATGAAGAAACACAGAACATGAGAAGTGAAGCCCAGGGAGGCAAGAGTGACTTCCCAAGATCACATAGGATGCAAACCGAGGCCTTCTTTTAATTCCAAATCTTTCCTATATTTTCCACTCCATCATTCCACCTTCTAAAACTAAATATCCCCAGGTAGCTTCAGAGGCCACAGATGCTCACTGACATATATGGATTCTGAGAAAGCTCAGGAAAGGTTGTCAAATTTGACCAAGAAACAAACAATAATTATCTTTTTTGTGCATGGCATAGTAGTTTAGGTACCACAGGAGAGAAGACACTATCTCAGATCCTTGCACCCCAGAGGCTTGCAATCTGGTTGAGAACACAAATTTTGTGAATAAAGAAATACGTAACACAAACAGTTTTTAATACTGACTTGAAAACGATATACTGTTAAGTATCAAAGAATAAGGAAAATGAAAGTGGAGTCTTTGGATGGTCAAGGGTCAAAATATGGTCAGATTAGGCAGGAAACTGCTATTTTTCAGGATCATTTGCCTTTTAACAATGAGTGCACAGGTGCCTGGGTGGCTCAGTCAGCTGAGCATCTGACTCTTGATTTCTGCTCAGGTCATGATCCCAGGATTGTGGGATTAAGCCCCGTGTCAGGCTCCAGGCTCGGTGTGGAGCGTGTTCAAGATTTTCATCTCTCTTCCTCTGCCCCTCTCTCCCTTTTGTGTTCTCTCTCTCAAAAAATAAAAAAATAAAAATAAAGAAATTAAAAAATAGCACATATGTTACTTTGATTAAGAGAGACATTGTATGAAAGAAGAAAAACATCGGGGGCCTTTATGACATTATTTGTTAGTATTCTCTCCTGTAAATAAAATAATTACAGTTCTAAAATCATTTCTTTTTAATCAGTCCCTTTCCAATTTTTATTCTTTGATGTGATTAATTCTCCTTCTGTATTACCCAAGAAAGTCTCAGTCTAGCTAAAATACTTCCCACAAAGACTCTCAAACATATATAACCTGATACATGTGTTTGTTTCCTTTATTTAAAAAAATTTTCTTTATCACATCTTTCTTGGTATTTACCACTAATGTCCAACTTAGACACATAAATTCAGGGACTATACATAGCACAAAGCAGGCACTTGAACATTATTTGTTAAATGAATAGGTATTTATGTATTCAAACTAACAATGTGCATAGGGATTGAAGAGGTATTTTGGTGAATAATGAAGAGAAGTAACAAAATCCAATAAAAAGATGAGAGGAAGAAGACTGATGAAACTAGGTAAGAAAGCTTGTGATCTTGCTGATAAAATAAGTTTTGTAAAAAAAACTAGATAACCAAAAACAGTTCTTAATCTAGACTTAAACATGATACAATAGGAAGCTATAAATTTCTTTGCCTTGTAACATGCTTATTTCTCCCACCTATACTTTTTTCTTTAGCCTAACCCTCCGATTTTACAAATAATAAAGTAGTTTATTCCAGACACCCTTTCCTTTTAGCCAAATATTTTCTTCCTGCATCAGGATATTTCATATTATAGTTTAAGACCATGTGTTACTTTCACTGGGGGAAACAAAGAGGTAAATACCTGGTGACTGATTTTAAAGGGTTTGCAATTTAATAGGAGTGATAGGACATGAAAACATTAAACAACAGGACAAATGCGAAACAAGAAGTACAGCTGCTGCCTTCTCCAGTCTCATGATCTTCTACTTGACCAATGATATCTAAGCATTGGGTGTGAGTGTGTGCTGTGATATTTCTATCCCCTCACTATCAAGAAGAGGTCTTCCCTTCATTGACTGCATCCCTAAATTTCAACATTTATTACATGATCAAAGCCTCTACTTTCTTACCTAAGAATAAAGAAAGTAGAAATAAGGTCAAGTTGCTTTTCTTGACCAGAAGAGATGTGGTAAGTGGCCCCAATCCTTGAATAAACATGACATAATCCTGTTCAAAGCTGAATCTTACCTGTATTTTAATAGACTTGAGATATTCTTTTTCTCCAAGAATCCCTGTCACAAATTTCCCCCATCCTCATAGGGCTGCATAAAACGTACAACTATGTTGGTCAAAATGCTTCTTTCAAATAAAAAAGGAACAGACAGCTCAAAATATGGACGGCAAGCACTGGGATAACTACATTTGTAGGAGTTGCTTTGCCATGGCAATCTTAAGACAAGAATTTATCTTAATAACTGGCATTCTCAAATACCTTTGGTTCCAAATTATTGTTCAGCCTCAGAAACTCCATTTGCCTGATGTCAAGTCTCTGTGATTTAAGCCTATAAACTCTCTGGAATCCAGAGCTTTTCAATCCTTCTACCTGCCTGTATGTCTGGGCACAAGTGCATTACTAATAATGAACCAATGGTGTTTCTGCACATCTCTGTAATCCTTCAGTGTAATGGGAAAACCAATCTGAGCCCCACACCCTAAATCACATTCTGAATATTAACATTTACTTGGTCAAACTTGTTTCATCCACCTTTTCCTCTTGGAGAAAAAGTAAGCCACCCAACTTAGTTATAAATCATCGCATGGTGTAAGTACTTTGGAGATGCCATGAACCAACTAATATTGACTGGGCCTAACAGAAGGGCAAGTAAGTTTTACAACAACAATAACAAAAGAACAGAATCCATCAGAAGCCTGTTTAAAATATTCTTCAAGACCAAAGCTTTTACAGATTTTACTAAATGGGCAAACTCTCTTGATCTCATACCTCTCCACCCTTCCAAAAAAAATTTTTTTTTCATTTTTAGGGAGGGTGAGGTATCCGGACTAGAGAAGTTAGTGAGAGCTGAAGAGTAGGACTCTCAGAGAATGGCTATATATTCTAATACCCAAAAACACAGCCAGCCCTTTTAAGAACACACATCATTCCATCAAGAACGGTTTTGTCTTTGTTCTATATGATTCTGAAACATAGGACAACAAAACCCCAATCCACAGAAACTAATGGCATTGATCTGGGTGAAGGTCTAAATGATTTTACTGACTTGTTATGTGCTTAGGGACTTGCTCTAACATATAAAACCAAACAGCTAGTAGCACTATAAAATCACAGAAATCATCAAACCTTATAGATGGCAGGGCCATTTAGAGATCATCAGGTTTATTTTTCTTTTCAGACAGTAGAAATAAGTCTTTTAAATTTAAGGTGACATTAAACTAAAAAGGCACTCAATAAATGTTAGTTGATTTATGCCAATGAAAGAGGTACTTTTAGTTTTCAGTAACAAAGCATTCCAATATTCAATCTCTAAGAAATCCTTTGATTCATCTATTCATTAAGGGAATATTTTAAAGGACCACTATCTGCCTGGCAATGATAAAAGGCACCTTTAAGAGAAGAAGAAAATCTTGTCATTTTCTTTGAAATTGAGTTTCTCAATTAAATTCTATTCTATTTAAGTGCTTTACCAAGAAGTACTTATTATTATTGCTATTATTATTATTATTATTATTATTATTTTATAGAGAGTGTATGCAAGTTGGGGAGAAGGGAAGAGGGAGAAAGAGAGAGAATCTTAAGCAGATTCCCCACTCAACCTGGAGCCTGATGCGGGGCTCGATCCCACAACTCTGGGATCATGACCTGAGCCAAAATCAAGAGTTGGATGTTCAACTGACTGAGGCACCCAGGTGCCCCTAATTAATCATTATTAACTCTGGGGTCTTTTTTCATGTATGCAGTAGGAATGCATACACTGGTTCATTGAACAAAGGATATGAATCGTCCACAAAAAAAAATCTATATTAACTTTTTGACCTGAAAATCAGGATAAATTCAGATATAACAGAAATTCAAGAACAGGAGGTAAAATGAAAAGCCTATCTTGTACATATACATTGTTAAAAAGCTCATGTTTGATTGTGAGCTTCCTGAAAGCCTGGGCGCAAAGTGGGGCATAGTAAGTTGTTTATGTTGACAGAACAAAGAAACCGTTATTCTTCAAGAGGAGCAAAGGTGTCCTCAGCATATGAAGGTAAAATAACTTACGTAGAGGCTTATGTGCTGAGTATTTTCCTTAACAACCTTCTCACAGCAAATGGCAGAAATAGGCTTCTCAAGAATCGACTATTTTGTACAATGCACCTTAATGTCTCCTTTGGCCTGGTAAACCGTCTGTTATCCAGTAAGTGCTCAAAACATGAATGAACACTTATAAAGACAAAGAAATAAACACTATTTAGCATAGACAATTCTATCCTTGAGGACAGACCAAGATAAGGTGGTTTATGAAAGAGATCAATGAAACTATGAGAGAAGAGTACATGCTTTACTTATACTATTTCTTAAAACGCACCTCAAGTCACACTAACATGACATTTAAAAAGATCAAAGAGAACTGGTTAAGAGACATCGGCATAAAATTTGTACAAGCAAAAAAGCAGATGGTTTTCACTGGCTGACTTAGAAGACCAAAGATTACTGAAGACTATGCCTATAGTAACGGAGACCCAAACGTCAGGAATTGCACTGCAAAATCCAGAAATAGGAACTAGAAACACTAACAAGCAAACAGTTAAGGAGTATGGATGGGTTTGCAAATAGGTTTAATTTAAAGTTTATATGGAAAGCAGTTCCAAGGTAAGATCTCTCCAACTCACAAGGCTAGGGAATTTCCCTTCCCTAACTCTGGAAGATGACTCCAGGTTAACACTTTGAACGCGCTGGAACCAAAGGGATTCTTACCCTGTTAATGACTGGAAGAGCAAAACATAGGTGTAAGGCAAGAGGTTAAAAAAAGGAGTACTAAGTGAAGCTTGACACCATTAGCCCTTTTCCCTTCATGCTCCCGTAACTTGGCTCCACAAAGTGCTGACAGACCAACAGGAGAACAGGGGTACTTTTTGAAATAAATGGAGTGGAGCAAGAGATTCCTAAATTCAGTAATCACTCAGCAAAACATTTAGGTTCCTGTGTGATAACCCTAAAGTTAATTCACCAATCCATCTTCCCCTTTATGGATACACAGCTTCCAGTCAAGTATTTAGCACCTTACTCTTAAATATTAAGGGCCAATCAAAGATCACTATGCCTTAGAAAAAGCATCCGATATACAGGAAACAAAACAGACAAACTTAACGGAAGGAACTTGAAGGAAACAGACAATATGAGGAGAAGAAAAGTCCAAAAACATTATTAGTCTCAGATTTTTATCAAAAGACAAAACAAGGAAGGAACAAAAATAGCAACACAACAAAATATTTCTAAAAATAAATACACTTTGGAAGTCTGGATTAAAATATGATAGCAGAAATGAAAGAAATCCAGTAGAATGTTTAGAATATAAATTTGAGGAAATATCTCAGAAATTAGAAGGGAAAAGTCAAAAAGATGGCAAATAGAAGAGGAAGTACAAGTAAACACAAGAATTAGTGTAATGTGGATGGGAATATTTCCAGAAAGGTAAAATATAGAAAATTATGAAATTTACCTTAGAAACAATTCAAGAAATTTTCCTAGAACTGAATATGAAATTGTATTATCAAAGGGTCCAAGGAATGAGCAGCATAATGGACATATGCCAAGATAGAAGACTGCATTTTCAATACTTGGGCAAGAGTAACTAAGAACAAAGGAAGAATCTTCAATGCTTTCAGAAATGTATTTTTTTTTATGTCAAAAGAGAAATGAACAATCAGAAGGGCAGTGGATTTTTCAACCACCCCACTGAAGAAAGAAAAGAAGAAAGTATTATTTCAAAAATTCTGTAAAATAAAAAAAATCCATGATCAACCAAATGATTGATCAAATATGAGAAATGAAAAAAAGACATATTCAGAAATGCCAGGTCTCAAAAATAACATTTCATGTACCCCTTTGTCAGGAAACTGCTAAAGAAGTTGTTCTACCAAACAGTGCATTGAAATAAAAGGCACAGGGCTGACAAACCAGAGGATCTAACAAAAGACCCAAGACAGAGGAATCATAATAATGGTAAAAGGATATTTTGACAGTTGATGTAGATTAGGTCCAAAGACAGACCAGTCTATGTTGGAGGAGAATGGTTGATTATAAAGGGCTATCTCAAAAGCAAACAAACAAAAAATGTGTTTTAATATATTAAGAAAAAACTCATCTTTCTAAAAATTGTGGTAACGGGTTATCTGGGTGACTCAGTTGGTTGAGCATCCAGCCCTTGATTTTGGCTTAGGTAATGATCTCACAGTTTAGGAGATTGAGCCTCCTGTCGGACTTCATGATGAGCAAAGAGTCTGCTTAGGATTCTCTCTGCCCATCCTGTACTATCTTGCTCTCAAAATAAATAAACAAACAGACATTTAAAAATTGTGGTAAAATATACACAACATAAAATTTACCACTTTAATTATTTTTAAGGGTTACAGTTCAATAGCATTAGGTGTATCCTCAGTTATACAACTAACTCCAAAAATTCTTCATCTTGCAAAACTGAAACTCTACACCCTTTCAACAATTCCCCATTTGCCCCTCACCCTAGCCTCTGGCAACTACCATTCTACTTTCTTCATTTTATGAATTTGACTACTCTAGATATCACATGTAAGTGAAACCATATAGTATTTATCCTTTGTGACTGGCCTATTTTAATTAGCATAATGTCATCAGCGTTCATTCATTGATACTATTTCAGAATTTCTTCCTGTTTAAGACTGAAAAATATTCCATTGTATGTATATAGAACATTTGTTTACCCATTCATTAGTACTGAGTACCTTTTTATATGCTTATAGCCATTTGTGTATCTTCTTGGGGGGGGGAAATGTCTGTTGAAATCCTTTGCCCCATTTTAATTAGCTTTTTTTGCGGGGTGGGGGGTGGTGTTGTCATGGAGTTGCTGAGTTGTAAAGTTCTGCATATATTTTGCTTATTAATTAGATACAAGATTTGAAAATATTTTCTCCCATTCCACAGACTGCCTTTACACTCTGCTGACTGTGTCCTGTGATGAACGGTTTTCCATTTTAATGCAGTCCAGTTCACCTATTTTTTTTTTCTTTTGCTACCTATGCTTTTGGTACCATATCCAAGAAATCATTACCAAACCTTATGTCATGAAATTTTTACCCTATGTTTTACACTAAGAGTTTTATATTTTTAGCTCTCATGTTTAGGTCTTTGATCGATTTTGAGTTAATTTTTCCATGTGATATAAGGTAAGGAACAAATTTCATTCTTTTGCATGTGGATATCCAGTTTTCCCAGAATCATTTGTTGAAAAGGCTGTCCTTTCCCTATCAAATTGTCTTCGCACCTCTGTTGAAATTATTAGTCCATAAATGCAAGGCCTCCCCTACCCTGGGCTTCCTGTGTTATTTCATTGGTCTCTATAGTTGTCTTTATGCAGTGTAACACTGCTTTGATTACTGTAACATTGTAGTAAGTTTTAAAATCTGAAAATGTGGGACCTCCAATTTTGCTCTTATTTTTTAATATAGTTTTGGCTATTCGAAATCCCTTGAGGATCCACATCAATAGTAATATAGGTTTTTCTATTTCTACAAAAATTGACATCAGGATTTTGATACGGATTGCATTTGATCTGTAGATCACTTTGGGTAGCAGTGACACTGTAACAATATTGAGTCTTTCGATCTATAAATATGAGGTGTCTTTCCACATACATGAACCTTCTTTAATTTTTCTCAGCAGTATCTTGTAGTTTTCAGTGTACAAGTCTTTCATCACCATGGTTAAATTTATTCAGATGTATTTTATTCTTTTTGATGCTATTGTGAAAGAAATTGCATTATTTCCCTTTTCAGATTGTTTATTATTGGTGTATAGAAATGCAGTTGATTTTGGTGTGATTTTGTATCCTCCAACTTCACTGAATTATTGGGTCTAACTTTTTTTGTGTGTGAAGTCTTCAGGGTTTTCTACTTAGAAGCTCATGTTATATGTGAACAGAGATCAGTTTACTTCTTCGTTTCCATTTGGAAGATTTTTCTTGCTTAAGTGCTCTGGCTAAGACAAGTATATATTAAGTAGAGAACAAGTTTCAGTGTTCTACCATTGAGTACAGTGTTAGATGTGGGCTTTTCATATATGGCCTTTATTATGGTGAGCTAATTTTGTTCTATCCTTAGTTTGTTGAATGTTCTTAATATGAAAGGGTAATGAATTTTGTGAAAAGGTTTTTTTTCCTACGTTGATCATTTGACTAATGTTATAATGATTGCTTTTCATATGTTAAACCATCCTTGCATTCGAGGAACAGATCCCACTTGCTAATGGTTTATAATCCTTTTCATGTGAATTCAGTTTACTAATATTTTGTTGAGGATTTTTCCACTAATATTCATCAGGAATATTGGTTTTTAATTTTTCTTTTCTTGCAATGTCTTTGTCTGACTTTGGTATCAGGGTAATGTTGACCTCCTAGAATAACTTTGGAAGTATTCACTCTTCTTCAATACTTGGGAAGAGTTTGATAAGCACTGGCATTAATTTCCCAGTTTGGTAAAATTCACCAGGAAAGCCATCCGGTCCCAGACTTTTCTTTATTGAGAGGTTTTGATTGATAATTCAATCTTCGTATTAGCTATATATCTGTTAAGAGGTTTGTTTCTTCATGATTCCATCTTGACAGGTTATATGTTACTAGGATTTTATCCATTGTATCAATTTCTTCTAGGTTATTTAATTAGTGTACAATTGTCGATAATGTTCTCTTTCAGTCCCTCTTACTTCTGTGGTATTAGTTGAAATTTTGCGTCTTTCATTTCCAATTTTAGTTATCTTAGTCTTCTTTTTTTCTTTGTCTATCAAGCTAAAGATATTTCAATTTTGTTGATCTTTTTAAAGAAAACATTATTGGTTTTATTAATTTCCTCTACTGCTTTTCTGTTCTCTATGTTCTTTATCTCTGCCCTCATCATTAATATTTCCTTCATCTGCTAGTTTTGGATTTATTTGTTCTTTCTCTAGTTCCTTAAGATATAAAGCTAGTTGGTTTAAGATCTTTCTTCTTTTTTTAATGTAAACATTTACAGGTATAAATCTCCCTCTTGGTACTATATTCTTGGCATCTCACAAGTTTTGGTATTTTGCGTTTTCATTTTCATTTGTCTTAAGATATTTTACAATTTCCTTTGTTACTTTTCCTTTGATCCAGTGGTTGAGGGTGTGTTGTCTTATTTCCCAATATTTATGTATTTTCCACTATTCCTTCTGCTATTAGTTTCTAGTTTCATTCTACTATGATCAGAAAATCTTTTTATGATTTCCATTTTTTTTTTAATTTTATTAAGACATTTAGTTAGCTAATATATGGCCTGTACTAGAAAACATTAGGGGTGCCTGGGTGGCTCAGTTTAGCTTCTGACTCGGTTTTGGCTCAGGTCATGTTCTCACAGCTCATGGGTTCAAGGTCCATATCAGGCTCTGTGCTAGTGGTGTGGAGCCTGCTTGGTATTCTCTCTCTCCCTGTTTCTGCACCTCCCCTGCTTGCTCACTCTCTTAATAAAGATTTGGGGAAAAAAAGAAAACGTCACATGTGTACTTGAGAAAAATGTGTATTTCGGTGTCACTGGGTAGATTCCTCTGTATATACCTGTTAGGTCCAATTAGTCTACAGTGTTGCTGATGGCCTCCATTTTCTTACTGATCTTCTATATTGTTGATCTATACTTTACTGAAATTAGAGAACTGTGGTCTCTTACTACTATTGTGAAACTATTTCTCCCTTCAGTTTCATCAATGTTTGCTTCATGTGTTGAGGAGCTCTGAAGCTTCACGCTATGTATTTGTAATCATAAAATCTTCTCGGTGAGTTTACACTTGTATCATTATATAGTGTCCTTTTTTGTATCCTGTAACAGTTTTGACTTAAAAGTCTATTTTGTCTGGTATTGGTATAACCACCTCTGCTCTCTTTGGTTGCTCTTTGCATAGACTTTTTATCTTTTCACTTTCAATCTATGTGTGTCTTTAGATCTAACTCATGAGTCTTTTGTACTGTAGACAAACCTATCACTGGATTTTTTAAAAAAATTATTCAGCCAATCTATGTCTTTTGATTTGGGAATTTAATCCATTTACATTTAAAGTAATTACTGATAGGGATGGATTTATTATCACTACTTCATAGTTTTTGACTGTGTTTCAGCTTTTTTGTTCTTCATTTCCTCCCTTACCACCTTCCTTCTTGTTTAGCTTAATTTTTGCAGCAACTTGCTTTGATTCTCTTCTCATTTTGTATATATTCTGTATGTGTGTGTGTGGTTACCATGGGAATGACCTGTAACACCTTAAAATTATAATAATTTATTTTAAACTTATAACTTAATTTTAATCACATAACAAAACTGTATTCATTTATTTCTCTGCTCCTCACTCCTTTATTGTTTCCTTTATGTCACAGATTATATCTTTGCATTCATTACAGATTTATATGTAATATGTGCCTATTTACATAGATCATTATTTTTTATAATGTAACATGGGAATGATATCCCATGATACTTCCATGAAGAAGTTGACCTTCAGCAGACAATTTTTCAAACTGGATAGAATTATAAATAAATTTAAAGTCACTGGAAAATGAACAATGGCAAGCAGAAACTAGAGAGGAGTAAACTCTTGACAGATTGCCAGTGCTCTGGGCAAGAACTGTGATTATGTAGCTTTGTTGCCCAAAGATATCCCCAAATTCCCATTCCAGTCTGGTGACATAAAATTGCAGCTTTGTCAGCTCAAGGTGGCAGACAACAGAATTCAGATCATCAAAGCAGCTGGAAATTTAAGAGAGCAATTTTTGAAAGTGAGAGGGAATTAGAAAGGCTGATATCCAAATTCTGAAATAAACTGCCCAAATTTCTGGCTGACTGCTAAGACTACACATTTATGTAGGAGACCCCAGGGGGCTCAACAAAGAAGCAGGCAGAAATTAGAGGATGGTCTCAACTTGAGAAATACCACTGCTCCTGATGAGAATCGCAAATTTCCTATGTTTTTGACTAAGTGCATTCCCAGCTATATACAATTCAATGGTAAAAAGTGAAAGCCTTTGTGACTTGAGATATTAGAGGAAAAAACGTGAGGATGAAGAAGCAATTGGAAATTTATGGGAAACCATAGAGCAAAAGAACTATAGAGAAGATAAGCCCAAATCCTAGTTTAACTTTACTCAAATTCTTGACTGTGAAAATATGAAGGCACAAGGGAGACATTCATAAAAGCAGTTTAAAAAGCAGCAGCTGGAAAATGAAAAAAAAATAAGGAGTTATACAACCTGAGAAGTCAGATTTTGCAGTCTGAGTTCAGATAAGATAACTCAATGTTAGAACAACAACAATAACAAAAAACCAGCACTAGAACATAATGTTCAGTTTTCAACCAAAAATCACTAGGAATGCAAAGAAACAGAAGGTGATCCCTATCAAATGGAAAAAGTAACGAATAAAAATAAACCACAAGTAAACCCAGGCACTGTATTTAGCAGAAAAGACTGCTAAATCATGGCCAGAGTAAGTAGCTATTATCAATGTCAAAGAATGAAAACAATATATAGGGCATTAGTGTGGGGAAAAAATAGGAAATCTCAAGAGAGCAAAGGAAACTATACAAAAGAACTAAGTAGAAATTCTAGAGTTAAAAAGTAAAACTGAAATATTTAAAAAAAACACTATAATGAGTAAAATTATCTTTTTTTTTTGAGAGAGAGAGAGAGAGAGAGAGAGAGAGGGTGCAAGTGAGTGAAGGGCACAGGAGAGGGAGGGAGGGAGAGAGAAGCTGGGCTCACCTGAGGCAAGGCTCATGCTCACCCAAAGGGGGGGGGCTTAAACTCATAAACCATGAGATCATGACCTGAGCCAAAGTCAGATGCTTAACCGATTGAGCCACCCAGGTGCCCCTGAATGAAATTATATTAACAGCAGATCTGTGATTAAAAAAGAAAGTATCAGTAAACTTGAAGACAGAGCAATGAAATTATCAAATCTGAAGAGCAAAGAAAATAAAATAATTGAAGAAAAATGGAAAAAGCTTTAGAGGCCTGTGAAGAACTAAAAAGCTACCCAGCATGCATGTAATTACCATCCCCAGTGGAAATAAATATTCCAAGAAAGGGGGAGAAAAATATTTGAAGAAAATAATGCATGAAAATACAAAACACCTGTACAACTTTTATGGAAATTTTATTTACAATGGCCAAAAACCAGAAGCTACCAAGATACCCTTCAATAAGGAAATGCATACACAAACCAGTATATCTATACAATGGAATAGTATTTGGCAATTTTAAGAAATTGAGCCCTCAATCCATAAACAGAGATGAAATAGTCTCAATACGCATTCCTAAGCAAAGAAGCCAGTCTGGAAAAGCTACATATTGTATAATTCCCACTATAACATTGCATTCTGCAAAAGGCAAACTGTAGAGATAAAAAAGAGATCTGTGGTTGCCAGGGGCTGGGGGGGGGGGGGGCGGCAGGTAGAGAGATGAATGTATGAGGCACAAGAGATACTTAGGGTAGTAAAATGATTTTGCTTGATGGTGTAATGGTGGATATATGACACGTTACTTATTTCAAAACCCGCAGAACTTTACAACACAAGAAATGAAACTTAATGCAAATTATGACTTTAGTTAATAAGAAATCAGTAGTGGTTTACTAAGATAACAAATGGGCCACATGAGTGCAAGATGCTAGTAAAAAAGAAGTTGTATGAGGAAGAGGGGGTTATATGGAATTCTCTGTATTATCTGCTCAATTTTTCTCAAAGTCTTCAACTGTTCTAAAAAAAAAAAAAGTCTGTTATTTCTTTTCAAAAAGCTTCCCAAATTTGATGAAGAGTAAAACAGATCATTTAATAATGCAAAATGTTCCTCAGTTGCCAAATACAATTGTTGGAGATAATGTGCTAATTTCTGATTACTTGTGAAACTACGAACTGGAAAGTAAAAAAAGGGACATTGAAAATTACTGAAAAATTAGGGGCCCTGGGTGGCTCAGTTGGTTAAGTGTCCAACCTGGCTCAGGTCATGATCTCATGGTCTGGTCTTTGAGTTTGAGCTCCACTTTGGGGCTCTGTGCTGACAGCTCAGAGCATGGAGCCTGCTATGGATTCTGTCTCCCACTCTCTCTGCCCCTCCTCCACTCCCTCTCTGTCTCTCTCTGTCTCTCTCTCTCTCTCTCTCTCTCTCTCTCTCTCTCTCTCTGTCAAAAATAAATAAACATTAAAAAAATTCCTGAAAAACTACCCTTCTTTATTTAAGAACCTGAGAGAAAGGACTTGGCAAGTGAGTGAATTTGTCCTTTCTCTTTACTAAAAGCTTTGCCACTCGAATCATTGCTACACTATAAAGTGATGTCTGCATCAGTGGTGTCACAATCCACTGAATGTCAGGCTTTTTGATTTGGGAGCACAGAGAAAGAACTGTGGAGAAGGGCTTCCCTAGGGCTTGAGGAGCACAGGTCATGATTGCCAATGATTAGAGCAATAGTTTATGCTGCGTGACTTCTGAGTATCGGATCCTCAGTGACATAGGTGCCTGTTGTTTTATAATAGGTTGTTTTTGAGTCTGTGTGACATGTCGAGCCCTCTAATGTATGAGGGTCCTTCTGTTATGGTTTAAAGGAGGGAAAAGAAACAAATAAAAAATAGTAGTATAAACATGTTATTTAGAAATATCATGCCAAATACCAAAAGAAACAGGTAAAAAAAAAATGAGTGCTTCTTGATGATCAGGGGTCAAGATATGGGAAGGATGGTCAGGGAATCACTGTTGATTAGTAATTACAATTTGACTTTAAAACTGAGAATATATACTATTTGGATCAGAAGAGGAATTACTGAATTATTGGGAATTAGACTTTGTGACATCACGCTTTGGCTTTGCCCTCTATGGAGTGAACAGTTTTGGTTCTAAAATCATTCCTTTTAACTGGTCATTGTTCCATTTGTAATCTTCAACAGGACTTTCCCTGTATACTCCTCCAAGATAGTCTCAGTTCAAATAAAATAATTCCCAACAAAACCTTCAAATGAATGTGATCTGGTATGTAGGTCTGCTTTTTAAATTTTTACCTTTATCACATCTTTCTTGGAATTGAAGATGTGAAGACACTAATGTCTAATTCAGATCCATGAAGTCAGGGATGATACATAGCACAAAGCAGTCCTTTGATAATTATTTGTTAAATGGATATGTAAATGTGTAACTAAACTAAAAATGTACCTAGGCAGTGCAGAGGCATTTTGGTAAATCATTAATAAAGCCCAGAAAAAAATGGGAGAACCTGATGGAGCCAGATAGAGTGTTTTATTATTTTAAAAGATGGGGAACAGAATTGAGACTCAAAAGAAGATATACAGCACACCGTTCCTGTGCCCTCCTATCCCCCATATCTGTACACACAGCCTTGAAGGAAACACATACGGTAAACCCATCAGAGTTATGGGGGTCTAAGTCTGAGAACAGTTTCTTATATTTGGCATTATTGGCAGGACCAGCCAAATATTCCTTTGTGGTTGGGGGGTTGTCTTGTGCATGACAGGATGTTTAGCAGAATCCCTGGTCTCTGTTCACTGGATGCCATTAGCATCCTCCCTCCAGTTTTGATAACAAAATGTGTTCAAATATTGCCAAATGTCCTCTGGAGAGTGAAATCTCCCTTGGTTGAAAACTACAGACGTGAAGTAAAATGTGTTACGTTCACTTCACTGGCTCTGATGTATAACGTGAAAAATGATCACAGGTAGACTTTGTAGATTACCTACAATCTTTTAGAATTGGTTAGCACAATGAAAAACTAAATAATCTACTAAGTAATTAAATGAATCCTACTAAATGAATAAATAATCTAAATAAAAATACCTTCCTATTAATTCACCTCCACCCTATTTTATTAGGGTAGTGATATAAGGTCACAGTGCCTTAGCATCTACGAAAGTGTCTGTGATGGTACATGAACTACCATAGGGGCATCAATGTTCTCTTTCTCTAGTAGTTACACAGGTGGTCACTGTGGATTTGATGTGGTTTAAGTGGTCTTTTCAGAGTGAAGTCTAGAATCTCTGGCCAGAGACTTAACATTGCCAAGTTAGGACAGCTTGTGCCCCTGTAGCAAGACTGTGTGTCATACAACTGTAAAAAATCAGGGTGTCTAAAGTTATAAAAGATAGATAGATAGATAGATAGATAGATAGATAGATAGATAGATCCTATATATAGGATCTTATATATAGGTCCTATAGATCACTAGTGCACATGCTAGGTCCACGACCTAGGTTTATAGGTTACATCTGTATATATATCTGACAATCCTGATACTTTGATACCAACAGACTATGATATTTTCCACTGGGCAAAAGCAGGTCTTATGATATGGTCTATGGCCAGAATTTGGGTTTAAGAGTCATCATTAATCAAAACAAACATTCTACATAGAGAAACAGAAGACACTGTCAAAGATTTTTAATCCTCTAAATTGATAATTTCTTTACTTGTGGTGTGTTGGGGCAAAGTTGTGAAAGACAAGTTGATAACTTCAAACTTTTAAAATTTATTGTGATCTGTGTGCTGCTGAGAAATGCATAATTTGGGGATTTAACACCTGATTAGCTATTAAATGGCTGTCAGGAGAAAATTCTGCAGTAATCGGTTTAGCTTTTAGCCCCTAATTATCACTTCACAGTGGATTTGGGTTGAGATAATTGAGAACTGCAACACTTAAAGACTCCAATTGGGCATTTTTTTTAATACAACGAAGTGAATTATTTCTCTATGAGGACTGCATTTAACAGGTATTGGTAACAAGGAAGGAAATGTGATAGTGGATGGGATTTTGTAAAGTGATTTAAAGTAGTTGATTCATTCATTATGCAATTAAGTGGAGCTCAGCTGTGTATAACTTATCTGGTGTCTAGGTCAAAGAATGTCTTTCAAAACTCACGAAAATTCATTGGGAGGAATTTTATTTTAATGGCGGGTTGGAGAGTCGGCGTTGCTGTCTGGACTATGTAACAGAGTCTATCTTTAGATACTGTGACCTTGGGCTGGCTCCTTTCTTATTCTTTGGTTTCCTTTTCTGCCCAGTGAAATACCTATCATTCCATACCCTATTGGTATGAAAGCTCTTAAAAGCGCAGTCCTGGAAGGTAGTTCTTCCTTTATTGCCAACATGGACTTTTCGTCAGAGCTAGGTTATTGCACACTGTCCAGGTCCTACACACTCTACACTCACAAGTGCTCACTCCTAGTGCACACGTGGACACGTGCACACACACACACACACACACACACACATACACACACACACACCCCTTCATGCTATTACTTTAACTGTTGCATTCTCCTCTAGAACAACCCAAGTCCTTTCCAATTTTCAAGTTGTCTTCAAATCAACAAATGGCAGCTGAATTCATTCTGTATGACAATATGTTAACCACAAAGATGACGGGACACAATCTCCACCCTTAATATATCTAGTAGGGCACACAAGATGACAATGTAAGTCAATAAGGGAAATATAAGAATTAGCTTCACACACTTATCTTTAGTTCTCCATTCACACAACCCAAAATGAATATACTGTCATTAATTCATTACTCATTAATTCAAAGAGAAGGACACAGACTACCTACTATATTCCTTCGTCTATATTCCCATCTCTTTTAATCACAGTGAAATGGGATGTGACTTTTTACCCAAAGGCCATTCCATACCGCCCTTCTGCCCTCATAATAGAAAACTAATTTGCAATGGAA
Source organism: Acinonyx jubatus (assembly GCF_027475565.1). Classification (NCBI taxonomy): domain Eukaryota; kingdom Metazoa; phylum Chordata; class Mammalia; order Carnivora; family Felidae; genus Acinonyx; species Acinonyx jubatus. The sequence goes on along the minus strand of NC_069391.1, from coordinate 83,626,657 downwards.
TGGGAGAGAGGTCAGTCCCAGAACACAAACCATCACTGGTATAAACCAACAAATGCAACTTCATTTCCCTTTGCAGAATACTCACTTTTCTAGGTGCCCTAAAACCAGAAGTGAGGGGCACCTGGTTGGCTCAGGTCATGATATCACAGCTTGTGAGTTCAAGACCCACACTGGGTTCTGTGCTGACAACGCAGAAACTGCTTGCGATTCTCTCTCTCCCCCTTTCTCTCTGCCCATCAGTGACAGGAAATATTCTCTCTCTCTCTCTCTCTCTCTCTCTCAAAATAAATAAATAAACTTAAAAAAAACCCAGAAGTGAACGTGTGATCTATTACTATATTTGAGGTACACAGAAAAGCATGCTCAAAGGCTTCTGAGTATGATTTTTCTTACTGAAAAGGGAGGATTCTTTTCTAGCCATCTCATCCTTGAGTACTAGGAGACTAGCAGAAGTAGCATGTCAGCTTGCAACGAGGAGAGAAAAAGCACAAGGGTGAAAAGTCCTCAGTGTGAGCCGGACAGAAGTATGTAAAGGGCCTGGAAGGACTTCCTCTTTTGAATAGTTGGAAAAGCTTGTGTCATTCCATGATCCTACTGGTGACAGCTAAAAATTGCAGAGAAAATATGACAATCATCTGGTTGAAGGCACCAGATAGCTGCCGGGGCTGTGAGAACTATATGGGCTGAAACACTGTGAGGGGGAAACCTTCAGAGAAGTCAGCTCAATTCTACTGCAATTCATACTCCAGGGGCATTTAGTGATTCTGGACTTGGGCAAGAGGCTTAGATTCTGGCATCTGCAGCAACCACTGATGGTGAACAGAGAAACTTGCAGCAGTCTGGGCTGACCCTGTGAAGGAGGCACTTGAAAATGAAGTCAGTTTCCCCTTAAAGACATTTGCTGAATCCTAGGGCTCATGGACAGCCAGAGAGAAGCCTAAGCAAACACCCCCTGGAGAGGAGAGTAGAGCAGTCAAGAGTTTCATGAGACAAATATTGGAATAATTTGGTGCCCACCAAAAGGAATAGTATTGAAGAAAACAGCAGGCACTTGGTTGAAAACCTTGAGGTGCTAGGGTGATCTAGAAAGAGACTGGGCCTTAGTAGGGATACCAGCCTTGATTTAGTCCCAAATAGATTGAGGCAGAAGATCAGTTACTACTCTCTCTGCCTGGTAGTGGGAAGAGCCAATCTCTTCTAGAGGAAAATAAAATAATCTGGGACTTAGGTATATTTTGATACGTAGTGTTTGGCATTCAACCTGATACTACCTGGCCTGAGGAAAGATAGGACCACATGAGTGAACTGCACACCCACTAAACACAGAGCCATGCATAGTTTGGACACTGTAGTTTGCTGAAAAGAACTTTGACATATCTACAGTTAATTTAGTCCATATAAAAGATGAAAAGAGGCAGAAGATAGATAAAAGCCTTGCAATTTCATCGGAGAATCGAGTGCATTAAAGAAAGAAACAAATGGAAATTAAAAAACTTAAATATACAAAACCTGAAGTTAAGAATCACTGTATTGGTTTAATAGCAGATGAGACATACATAGCAAGACAAAGCCAAAGACAGAATCAGTGCATTGAAAGACAGGTCAACATAAATATAGACCTAAACCACCCTTAGGTACAGACAGAGAGAAAAAAATAAAATAAAGAGAAAGATCATAAAAGCAGTCAGGAAACAAGACACATTACCTTCAATAAAGCAACAATAAAACTTAAAGATTACATCTCGACTAAAACAATGAAATCCAGGAAGCAAGAGAGTGACATCTTTAAAATGCTCAAAGAAGGAACTGACAATCTAGAATTCTATCCTTCAAAACTAAAAGTGAAACAAGGACACTTTAAGACAAACATAAACTAAGATAATTCACCACCAGTAAATCTGCCCTAAAAAGAAACAGCAAAGCAAGTTATGTAGGGAGAAGGAAGATGAAGCCAGAAGGAAACAGGAATGTAGGAAGGAATGAAGAGCAAGAGAAAGGGTAATATGTGGGTGAGTATAAATAAATACTGACTATATGAAACAGAAGAGTAGTATCTCTCGTGCAGTTTGAAAGGAATCCAAACATATGACAGTAACACAAAAGGCAAAGGGGTAAATCGTAGTGTTTACCATAATAACCAGCAGAGTTAATAACTTGCTTTAGATGATAACTGGTCAATGACAAATGCAATATCTAAAAGACTATATAAGTAACCAGTTAGAAGAAGGAAAATGAAATATTAAAAATATTTGATCATTCTAAGAGAAGCCAAGAGAAGCGAGGAACAGAAGCATAAAACAGATGGATCAGAAAGACGAAATAATAGTAAGATGATAGCTAACATCTTAAATATATCAGTAGTTACATTACTTTTAAATTAACTGAACACTACGTGTAAAAGATCAATGCTGCCAGGTGAATAAAATAGCAAAACTCAGTTATGAGCTGTAAAATCCAGCTGTATGCCTTAAAAAATATACAGAAATATTCATAATAAGATATTCCATGCAAACTCTAGCACAAGGGAAAAAAAAAGCTGGTGTAACTAAACTCATATCAGAGCAACTCTTTTCTAAGGCAAGAGTAGATATAAAACTAGATACAGATATAAAACAAAAAAACAAGATAAGATAATAATATTAATATTAACAGTAATATTATCAATAACAATACAGGAGTCAATCCACGAGATAGACACTACCCAACATGTAGCTTCAAACATGAAGAAAACGCTGTGAATGCCGAAGGTAACAATGATGTAAAAAACAAACCTTACCTGCCCAAACCACCTCACTCCATGTTTCATCCCAATAAATTTCATCATGGCTTAAATCACTGCTGGTTTTTTTCACATGCAGCTGAAAGGATTCCCACCATTCACTTGGTCACCAGGCTAGAAATCGAGAATTGTTATTATTTAGGCAAATTTTTGCAGGTGAATCAAAGATTTCTGCAAAGTGATGCTGATCAGAATCTGCTGAGGCAGAACGCGATCTCGCAGACCACCTGCAATCTGTTTATCTTGCCAATGAAGAAATAGGGACTCAAGGGGGGACAAATGACTTGGCTAACGCCCACACATTAGTATGGTAGTAAGATGAGGAGTCCTCAAGTCCCGGACTTCCAGTCCAGGCTGCCCCCCACCATGCCAGGTGCTGCTAAGCCTCTCTCTGAGCTGCTTTATTATTACTACAGATAACTCAGCTTTATTTTCCACAATGCTGTTCATCCCTGCACCATGCCAAAATGCTTTACCATAGAAAGAGTACAATTTCACAGTTAAATAACAGGAGAGAGAAATTAAATACTGTAGGTGCAGACACAAAGACATTAAACCAAACTCAATTTGGAAGGAAGGCTTTAGACACATTATCCACCAACACACACACACCCTAAAGCTCTGTGCACTATGCCACTTGCATTGTTTTCAGACAGCATCATTTTACCTCTATGTTAAGAGAGCCAGAATCAGGAATCATGTACAGGATGGCACAGTGCTTTGGGGCAGAAACCTCCTTTTTACCATACACCCTAGGGCTCAATGAAATCACAGTGGCAGAACCTCACTTCCACGTGGCTCTTTTTTCTTGATCGTTGATGACTTGTGTTGAAAATGAGTTTCTTGTTTGGCTGCTTCCTATACCTATGTTGGCAAGAGGAATTCAGGACACAGCACACCCGCAGACCCCAGGGCCCCCCGCCGAGGACATATGGGTATCTAGACACACTCGGTTTCAGGTTGTGTGATTGCAGGCAGCTGAATCCCCAGATGAGGGATTTTTAAACAAGTTGGTGATTTTCAGATGAAGGATACCAGCCACAGAAGTTTCAAGTGCTCCCGTGCAAGTTGGGCTGCCAGTGAAATACCAATTTCTCCTTTTTTTAGAACAATTATTTCTTTTATTTGTCCCCAGACAGACCCTCAGACATTCTTCTCCTCCCTTCTGAGGCTTCTCTTTGAAAGAGCCAGTGCAGTAGATCATGCCGGTTACTCCCCAGATAGAGCTGCCGAACACAGGTGCATTCTGGGGCTTCAGTGTCTGGCTCAGTCTCTGATTTGTTGCAGGAAAAATACTTGCTGTAGTTTCCCAATTCCCAAATGTGGATACTTTGAAGATGGATATGATGTATTAATTTTGTGTTTTTACAGATTTATGCTCTGCAGACGTAACTACATTTTTCCAAGAAATGAAGCGAGAACTGACTTCAAAGTCTGTACGTCAGGAATGGCGTGACAGGATTTGTGGGTCCTCTTGTCTCTTAAAGGAGACAGTAGAGATTCCAAAAATGAAAACAGGGAGCCTGTTGTTTGGCCTAAAGTTTAGAAGACCCCGCTTCCAAAATTCATGAGGTTGATGTGGAAAAGATAATGTGTGAAGCACCTTACATACTATTCGGCAGATAGAAGTAACTCAGTAGTTACAGTGTCTTCCTTCAGTTCACATTTGACCCTCATCTTCATCACCAACCATCAATTACCAGGTGTTTGGCATCAAAGGTAAAGTATAAAGATGGTTTTCGTATGTTCAAAATAGCTTGGATCAACATGATTTTAAGGAAGATAATCCCTAGGGGTTAAAAACATAAATTGTCAACCAAAGAAATTAGGTAGTTTTGTAATAGAAGAAGGGTGGAGAAACAGAGACCATGCTTTTGCTTGTTTGTTTTTACCTCATATTTTTTGATGTTTAATAATCTTGAAAGTTTGTAATGCTAAGACTTAAAGAGCATTTGTGAAGTAGTTTACAAAGCCTTTTCATACCTGTTATCCCTTTTGAACCCTGTAATAATTATGGGAAATAGGCAAGGGATGGACTGTCATTCCCATTTAATAGAAAAGCCAAGATGGCAGACATAGTGCGGCAAGGGAGAATGAGTTAGCCATGAACGTGGGAAGTGAGATGAGGGACGGTGGAGAAAATAAGGGCAATAATATTTTCTGTGGTGAAATCTGGAGTGTCATCCCAATATCTCTCCTTACTAGAGGATTTGTTGCCCTAGTACAGAGAGTGGTATCAGCAGAAAGCCTCCAGCCAATAGTGCCTTCAGGGATTGCTTCAGTAGCAAAGCTTTCTTGCCCCAAATCATGGCCCTTGTTGGAGTGGCAATCACATCCAATAAATTATTGATGTGGTTGTAAGAGCCCAGCCTTTTTAGTTGAACTCTATATAGCTTTAATGTGTCATTTTAGCTACAGAGTGTCCTGCGAGTTAGGCAACATTCCAACTTGACTCCTCTACCTAATTGTGTTCTTTTCCCCTCTCGTCCAGAGGTGTGATTCCAAGGGCACCCCTAATAATACCTTGTGCGTTAAACTTTGTCCTGGAAACCCAACTTGGGGTCCATCATATGAGCAAGAATGATTATAAAAAGAAGCTGGCAAGATTGGGTTTTGCAGATGAATCACACACTCGTTTCCTGGCTGTCAGTGAAGACCCAATCACTTTTGGTAAAGAACTGTGTCTCTAGCACGATGTGATTGTCCAGTTGTTCAAATGGACACCTGGACATGAACTGGGATGGTATATAAGTAGAACAGAGTACACTAACTGTTGTAATATACCAGGCTTGTGAAACCTATGGGGGTAGAGTACTCATAAAGACAGCAAATTCCAGTGGTTCTTAGCTTGAATGACATTCTAGAAAGATAAAAGTCTGACAGGAATCAAGAGGCAATGGAAAGTCAAATATGAATACGAGAGGGCTATCTTGGTAATATATGAAGACACTCTCACCTCTTGCATTGATGGGAAGAGAAAGCTTAGGACCAGGAACAGAACTTCATCATAATACAGCCAAATGTGTTAATTTTTTGGGCTGCTTTAACAAAAATATCATAAACTGTGAGACTTATAAACAACAAATATTTATTTCTCACATTCTGGAGGCTGGAAAGTGCAAGATCAAGGCACAAGCAGATTTTGTGTCTGGTAACGTCCATCTCCTGATTCACAGACAGCCAAATTTTCCCTGTGGCCTCACATGGCAGAAGGGGACTCTTTGGTGCCTCTCTTAGAAGGGTACTAGCCACATTTATGAAGGCTTTGTCCTTTTAATCACCTCCCAAAGGCTCCACCTCCAAATTCCATCACACTGGGGATTACATATCAATACATGAAATTTGAGATGACATACACAGTCAATCTATACCACCAACTTCCAAAGAAGATGAAATTCTGAGACAACCAGGGTCTATTATTTCATGGAAACATCTGGGTCGGAGTCCCTGAAAATCGTGAATCCTCAGGCTTCTCTCAATGCTCTGAACACTCACTAGTGGCCTAACACTCACTACTAACAGCTAATACTACCTCTTGGCTTGAAGACCATGAAGAGGCCTCTCTCCCTCAAGATGATAGGTCCCCCACCCAGGATCTGCCTCTACCTCCTCTCCTGGACTCGACCTAAGTCACAGCAAAACCAAGTTGGGACGTTCTGGGCCTGATAAGGGATGGAAGGACTATCTATACCCCAAAGAAGCTGTGAGAGCTAGCCACCAGGTACGACAGGGGCTGCAAGATCTGGCACTAGTTATGGTATTTGATCAAGAGGGCACAAACATCAAATTGACTGAGGGAGAGTTTAACAATAGGAGAGTAGTCTCCCGAGAAGTAGGACTTAACACCCCAACAAAGACCCCAGGAGGTGATGTGAACTTGCTGCAAGGATGGCTCCTAGAAACCTGAAAATAGTGATGACCCACACTGAGTGAGGTTCAGTGTCAGAATTCTCATGGCATGGATGAAAGAAGACAATAAAAGGATTCAAGAAGTGGGTGTCCTTGAGTCAGACACTACATATGGCCAGAAAATCCTCCACATGATAATGCTGCACAGGAGAGCCAGACGACACAGCATTTGCCAAGGCCATAAGCAATGATCTTGCGAGAGGGTACCAGCGCCGCTAAAATGTTTAGTGGTGCTGTTGTCTATAGATCACAGCTATTTGTAGATGCAGTCATTACAGAACTAGGCTCACAGTGAGCCATGGATATGATAGAACTTCAAAATAATGGAAGTTGGAAGACAAAATGGATTTGACTACTGTGATAAGCAGCAATGTAAGAATGGTAGCCAGGGGGCCTGACTTGCAGAGAGTTAGTTTTTTTTAAGACTACTTATTTATTTTTAGCAATCTCTACACCCATCGTGGGGTTTGAACTCATGACCTTGAGATCAAGAGTCATACACTCTTCCAACTGAGCCAGCCAGGGGTCCCAAAAGTAACAGATAGTTAAGGAATGCAGCATCGATAAGGTCAAAATAGCTGGGGAGCCAACAGGGACACTGCTCGGTTTGTATCATCAGAGGAAATAGAGGATGAAAGATGTAAAGTCTGAATGCAGTTTCTCAATGAAATATCATAATCCCTTGCTCAGTTTCTGGACCTCATCTAGTTTTTGGGTCTAGAAGCCACTGCCTGAATAGATGACTAAGTCAACAGAGAGAAGGACTCTATTAACATGACGACAAAGATATACAGTAATCACTGTACCAGTCATTTTTTCTCAAAGAAACCTCAAACCATTTACTCAGGAAACTCAACATGGGTACAGGAAGATATCCAAACATTTCAGTTTATTTAACTTCATTTTTGTTTCAGTTTTACAGAGACCCAATTGACAAAGTTGCAGGTATAATCCAAATGAACATGATGGGAGAGAAAAGGAAGATGGCAAAGTAGGCAGATCTTAAGCTCACCTTGTCCCATAGACAAAACTAAATAATAGTTGCAACAGTCCAACTAATTCAGAAAATGACCTGAGAACTAGCAGAACAGACTTTATACAATTAATCATACAGAGGAGGTCACATTGAAAAGGGTAGGAGGGCAGAGACATTGTCAGGAACCAAACTCCTGGCAAGACTAACCACAAACAGGAAGGACACCACAAGCATGGAGAAGGGAGAGGAGCAGACCCTATACCAGGTACCCCAGGCATGAGGGACCTGCACTGGAAGGACAAGTTCCCATAACATGGGACTTTGAAAACAGTGGGCTTAACTTCCTGAAGTTTTTACAATATTCAGGGCTTAATTCCAGGTACTTTAAAAATGAGCAGGATTAGCTCTGGGATACCCAGAGGGTGAATGACAGGAAATGGAGTCCCCACACTTAAAGAACGTAAACAACCCCACCTAGAAAAGCAGTTTGAAAAATGCCTGGAGTATACAGAAAGGGTATTTATTTTCTAATCTCAGAAAGTGCTTTGGAAGGGCAGGGATCTTTAGGAGACTTCTCCAAGAACAAAAGAGCTGGGGGCACCATTCCCTTCCCCCTTCCCTGCCTAGATAACCGGATACTTTTGGGAGCCAGAGCAAATGCCCTCCACCTATCTTACTAACACCATGTGCCCCACCCCCCACTTTGTCCTTCAGATTCCTCCTTCCGCATCTGGTCTACCCCAGTCTTCGGGCGTGTCTCCAAAGGCAGCTCCTGCAGTGACACATCCTATAAGCAGCCCTGGCAGGGACAAGCACCACTCCAAAGTGGCTGCTGCCCTTAGGAGAGGGGGATGTAACTATAGACAACTGGAATGACTACAGCCCCAGAAGACAGAATAGGGGCAGGCATCTGTTCTGACTACATGCCCAGTTCACCTATAAAAGGCTCTAAAGGAGCAACACAGGGAAAACACCCTATAGTTCAGTAAAAACGCAGCCCTAGCAGATTGGCTAAGGGCAGGCATGTGGTCATACCATTGACACTGCCCAATTATAAGCCCACTCCCAGACTGGCCCTTCAAAAACACAGGGACAAAATGCTGCCATAATAGGCAAGTGGGCTACTGCAGTCAACTGAACTAAAGGCAAACATGGGTCAGCCAACCCATGTAGAACACAGACAACCCACTTAGGAGATACCCCTACGTTCACCGGTTCTGGTGAACAAGGGACATTGCACTACAGGGCACCACAGGATGTCTTCTTCATAAGGCCACTACTTTCAAGAGCAGAAGATGTAGCTGCTTTCCTGATACATAGAAACTAATGCAGAGAGTTTGACAAAACAAGGAGACACAGGAGTATGTCCTAAACGAAAGAACAGAGCAAAACCACAGCAAAAGACCTAAATGAAACAAAGATAAGCAATATGCCTAATAAAGAATTCAAAGTGATGGGCATAAACATACTCACTGGACTCAAGAAAAGAGGGAAGGGTCTTAGTGAGACTTTGACAAAGACAGAGAAAATATTTTAAGGAAAGAACCAATCATAGAAGAAGAATCAATAAATGAAATTAAAAATACACTAGAGAGAATGAAGAGCAGATTAGAGGAGGCATAAGAACGGATCAGCAACATGGAACACAGAGCAATAGAAAGTAAATAAGCTGAACATCAAAAAGAAAAAAAGAATAATGAAAAATAAGAATAGTTTAAGGGAACTCAGTGACATCATCGAACACAATAACATTTGCATATAGGGATCCCAGAAGGAGAAGAGAGAGAAAGGGGGTAGAAAATTTATTTCAAGAAACAATAGCTGGAAACTTCCCTAATCTAGGGAAGTAAAGAGCTATCCAGATCTAGGAGGCACAGAGAGCCCCAACAAAATCAACACAAGGATGTCCACACCAAGACACATAATAATTAAAATGCAAAAAAGGAGTGATAGAGGATTTTTAAAGCAGCAACAGAAAAAAAAATACATACAAGGGAAACCTCATAAGGCTATCAGCTGATTCTTAAAAAATGCTTATTTATTTTTGAAAGAGCACAAGTTGGGGAGGGGAAAAGAGAGGGCACAGAGGATCCAAAGTGGGCTCTGTGCTGCTGACATCAGTGAGCCCGATGTGGGGCTCAAATTCATGAACTGTGAGATCATGACCTGAACCGTAGTTGGACGCTAAACCAACTGAGTCACCCAGGAACCCTAGCTATCAGCTGATTTTTTAACAGAAACTTTGCAGTCAGAAGGTGTGTGGCACTGATATATTCAAAGTATTGAAAGGAAAAAAAAACATGAAACCAAGAATACTTTACTCATCAAGGCTATCATTCAGATAGAAGGAGAGATAAAGAGTTTCCCAGATAAACAAAAGTTATAGGAATTTATCACCACTAAACCAGCCTCACAAGAAGTGTTAACGGTAACTGAGTTGAAAGACAGGGCCATGATCAGGAGTAAGAAAATTATTATAGGAAACAATTCACAGGTAAATGCAAACATAGTTAAAGTAGATTAATCACTTGTAAAACCAGTACAGAGGTTAAAGCACAAAAGCAGTAAAATCAATTATATATAATATAATATATTATATATATAATTTTAAAATTCATTTAAGAGATTCACAAAATAAAAAGATGTTAAGTATGGCATCATGTACATAAAATGTGGGGGGTAGGGTAAAAATTACGGCTTTAAGAATGGTCTCACACTTAAGAGACCATCAACTTAATGTAGACTGTTATATGCACACAATGTTATATATGAACCTAATGGTAACCATCAATCAAAAGTCTGTAATAGATACACAAAAAATAGATGGAAAGGAATCCAAATATATCACTAAAGAAAGACCTTAAAACACAAAGTAAAAAGAGCAAGAGAAAATAAAAAGACCACAGAAGGACTACAAAAGCAACTGTAAACAAGTAAAATAATTGTAATAAATACATACCTATCAATAATTACATGGACTAAATGCTCCAATCAAAAGACACAGGGTGACAGAATGGATAAAAACAAACAAAGAACAACAACAACAACAACAAAATAAGACCCATCTATATGCTGCCTACCCGAAACTCACTTCAGACCTAAAGACACATGTAGTTTGAAAGTGAAGGGATAGAATAACATTTACCATGCAAATGGAAGTGAAGAGAAAGATGGGATAGCAATACTTATATTGAACAAAATAGAATTTAAAACACACATTGTGACAAGATATAAAGAAGGACACTACATAATGATAAAGGGAGCACTCCAACAAGAGGGTTTAACAGTTATAAATATTTATGCATTCAACATGGTAGCACCTGAATATATAAAGCAACTATTAACAGACAAAAAGGAGAAAATTGAGTGTAATACAATAATAGTAGGGGACTTGAATACCTCACTTATATCAATGGACAGATCATCCATACAGAAAATTAACAAAGAAACAAGGGCTTTGCAAACTTTGGGCCAGATGGACCTAACAGATATATTCAGAACATTCCATCCTAAAATAGAAGAAACTATATTCATTTCAAGTGCACATGGAACATTCTCCAGAATAGATCACATGTTAGGCAACAAAAACAAGTCTTAACAAATTTAAAAAGAATGAAATCATATTATGCATCTTTTCCTACCACAATGGTATAAAACTAGAAATAAACCACACAAAAAAAGTCTGAAAACAATACAAATACGAGGAGTCTAAATAACATGCCACAATGAATGGGTCATCCAAGAAACCAAAGATGAAATCAAAACTTACATGGAGACAAATGACGATGAAAACACAATAGTCCAAAATCTTTGGGAGGCAGCAAAAGCTGTTCTAAGAGGGAGGATTATAGTAATACAGACCTACTTCATTTTTTTTTTACCAGAACTATTTTTTTTTCAATATATGACGTTTATTGTCAAATTGGTTTCCATACAACACCCAGTGCTCATCCTAAAAGGTGCCCTCCTCAATACCCATCACCCACCCTCCCCTCCCTCCCACCCCCCACAACCCTCAGTTTGTTCTCAGTTTTTAAGAGTCTCTTATGCTTTGGCTCTCTTCCAATTACAGGCCTACTTCAAATAGCAAGAAAAATCTCAAACAACCTAACGTTGCACCTAAAGGAGCTAGAAAAAGAAGAACAAAGCCCAAAGCCAGTAGAAGGAAGGAAAAAATAATTAGTTACAAATAAATTAGAGAGTGAAAAAACAACGCAAAATATCAATGAAACCTGAAGCTGGTTCTCTGAAAAAATTAAACAAAATTTATAAACCATTAGCCAGACTCATCAAGGAAAAAAAAGATGTAAATAAGTAAAATCATAAATTAAGGAGAGAAAAACTGACATCACAGAAATAAAAAGGGTTATAAGAGAATATTATAAAAAATTATATGCCAACAAATTGGACAACCTAGAAGAAATGGATAAATGCCTAGCAACATAAAACTTTTTAAAACTGAGTCATTAAGTAATAGAAAATTTGAACAGACTGATGAATAGAAAAGAAATTGAATCAGTAATCAAAAAACTCTCCCCTCAAAAAAGTCCAGGACTCAGACTGCTTCCCAGGTGAATCCTATTGAACATTTAAAGAAGAGTTAATACCTATTCTTCTCAAGCTATTCCAAAGAACAGAAAAGGGGGGAAAAAAGATCTTCCAAATTCATTTTATGAGGCATCTTTGCCCTGATACTAAAACCAAATAAAGGCACCACAAAAAAAGAAAACCATAGGCCAATATCTCTGATAAACATACATACAAAAATCCTCAACAAAATATCAGCAAACTGAATTCAGCAATACATTAAAAAAAACATTCATCATGGTCAAGTGGGATATATTCCAGGGATGCAAAGGTGGTTCAATATTCACAAACCAATCAATGTGACACATCACATTAACAAGATAAAGGATAAAGACCATATTATTATCTCAATAGATACAGAAAAAGATATGACAAATTACAGCATCCATTCATCATAAAACTCAACAAAGTGGGGTTAGAGGGAACATACCTCAACATAATAAAGGCCACGTGTCAAAAATCCACAGTTAACATCATACCCAATGGTGAAAAACTGAGGGATTTTCCTTTAAAATCAGAACAAGACAAGGATGTCCACTCTCTCCACTTTTAATCAGTATAGTACTAGACGTCCTAGCCACAACAGTTAGACAATAAAAAAGAAATAAAAGGCATCCAACTGGTAAGAAAGAAGCAAGATTGTCACTATTTGTAGATGACATGATACTATATATAGAAAACCTTAAAGACTCCACCAAAAAACTACGAGAACTGATACATGAATTTAGTAAAGCCACAGTGTGCAAAATTAATACACAGTAATCTGTTGCATTTCTATACTCTAATAATTAAGTAGCAGAAAGAAAAATTAAAAAAACAATTCCATTTATAATTGTACCAAAAGAATAAAATATGTAGGAATAAATTTACCCAAAGAAGTAAAATACCTGTACTCTCAAAAATACAAAACACTAATGAAAGAAATAAAAGGTGATACAAACAAATGGAAAGATATTCCATGCTCATGGATTGGAAGAATCAATACTGTTAAAATGTTAATACTACCCAAAAGCAATCTATAGATTTAATGCAATCCTATCAAAATACCAACAATATTTCTCACAGAACTACAACAAATTCAAAATTTGTATGGGACCACAAAAGACCCTGAATAGCCAAAACAATCTTGAAAAAGAGGGACAAAACTGGAGGTATCACAATTCCAGATATCCAGATATACTACAAAAAAAAAAAACGGTAGTGATAAGAACAGTAGGGTAATGACACACAAACAGACACAGAGATCAATAGAACAGAACAGAGAGTCTAAAATAAACCCACACACTTATGGGAAATGAACCAATGATGAAGGAGGCAAGATATACTATGGGGAAAAGACAGTGTCTTGGATAAATGCTAGAGAGCAAACAAGACAGCTACATGCAAAAGAATGAAATTGGGCCACTTTCCTACACCACACAACAAAAATAACGCAAAATGGATTACAGACCTAAATGTGAGACCCGACACCAAAAAAGTCTTATAAGAAAACACAGGCAGCAATCTCTTTGACATCAGCTGTAGAAACATTTTTCTTGATATGTCTCCTGAGGCAAGGGAAACAAAAGTAAATTTAAACTATAAGGACTACACCAAAACAAAATCTTTTGCATAACAAAGGAAACCATCAACAAAACAAAATCTCCATCTACTGAATGGGAGAAGATAGCTGCAAATGATATACGCAGTAAAGGGTTAGTATTCAAAATATGTAAAGAATTGATACAACTCAAAACCAAAAAAATAAATAATCTGATTAAGGTCTTCTTCACAAAAGAAGAAGTATTTCTGGGTATTTAACCAAAGAAAATGAAAACAGTAATTCAAAACGATATATGTACCCATGTGTTCAACGCCACATTATTTACAATAGCCAAACTTTAGAAACAACCCAAGTATCCACTAATAGATGAATGGATGGAGAAGATGTGGTATACACACACATATATACACACACACATATACACACAGTAGAACATTACTCAGCCACAAAAAAGAATGGAATCTTGCCATTTGTAACATGGATGGACCTAGGAGGTATAATACTAAGTGAAATAAATCAGTCAGAGAAAACAAATACCATATGATTTCACTCATGTGGAATTTAAGAAACAAAACAAGTGAACAAAAAAAAAAAAAAAAGAAATAAGAGGCAAACAAACAATAAAAGCCAAGACTCTTAAATATAGAGAACAAAACGGTGGTTGCCAGAGGGGAGATGGATGGGAGATGGGTGAAATAGATGAGGGGAATTAAGAATACACTTATTGTGATGAATACTGAAAAATGTTCATAACTGGTGACTCATATTGTACATCTGAAACTGTATGTTCATTATACATGAATCAAAAACAACATTTTTTTGGTAGAACTGTAAATAAGTAAATGAATAAATAAATGTACATAATGATTACACACACACACACACACACACATACTGTGAAAGAATTCTCACCATTGAATTAATTAATATATCCATCACCTCATATATATATATATATATTTGTGTGTGTGTGAGAGAGAACACATAAGTTCTATTACCTTAGTAAACTACACAATACAGTTTTTTCAACTCCAGTCACCACGTAATACATTAGTTCCTCAGATCTTACTCATCTCACAACTGAAAGTTTGTACCTTTTTACCAGACTTTCCCTACTATTTCCCCTACCCCCAAGCCCCAGATAACCACTCTACTCTCTGCTTCTATGAGTTCAACTTTGTTTTGTTTGTTTTTAGATTCTACTTATAGGTAAAACCATTTTCTTTGACTACATACCGAAAGTGGTGTTCTTCCATTCTTTTTTCTTTTTTTCTTTTCTGATTGAATGAATTCTACTGCTCTGCCTTCAAGTTCTCTGATTCCTTATTCACTTGACCTAGTCTTCTGCTGAATCCCTCTGTTGAGTTTTTCAGTTTAGCTGTATTCTTCCACCCTATGACTTGTTGGGTACTTATAAAATATTTTCTGTCTGTGTTGAAACTCTCTTTCTTCATGCATTGCACTCCTGACCTCAGTGAACTTCTTCGTGACTGATATTTTGAACTATGAGATAAATCACTCATTTTCATTTCATTAAGCTCAGTTTCCGGAGATTTATCTTGTTCTTTTGTCTGGAACATATGCTCCTGTTTCTTCATTTTCCTTAGGTTGTTATGTTGATTTTTGCACATCAGATAAAACATCCACCTCTTCCAATCTTGACAGAGTGGTCTCATGTAGGAGATGAATCTCATTAGTAAGCCTGTCCTAGGCTCCTGCTTGCCTCTCCAAACTTTGTGATCATCTAAGCTGCATTCCTGTTCTAGTGGCTCTCAGGAATTGAGGGTATGCCAAGATCCATCAGTGTTCCAAAAATGAAAATTGCAATCATCACTCAGATACAAGCTGATGAGAAGATGTATCCTCAGGTAGCAGCTGGCAAAATACGCAGTTAAGTCCCTTCTGGAAAGGAACTACAGATGAGCATTTTTGCCTATTGCCTCTGCACTGAGTCTGGATAAAAAGTTGTAGGAGTGCTCCTGTGCCCATTTAAAAATTGCTTTTATGTATGCTATAGTCCTATGGGACTCATGGATGCACACCCCACTGGTATCAGAGCTAGGTGATTTGGGAACCTGTTCCCCGGATGGCAGCCATACAGGTTGGGATGCTAGATGTGCAGACAAGCTCCTTCCTGGGAGATACTGGTGACTAGGATTCATTGTTGGAGTGATATGAAGGAAGAAGGCAGGGAAAGTGCCCACCTGCTCTTGGGGCTCTAGGGAGGATTACGGTCAGCATCCAGATGTGTGCTAATTAGAAGCTGAACCCTCAAGCAGCAGCTTGTAAGATATGCAGACAAACCGCTTTCAGGGAAAGCCTGGGACAAGGTGTTTTTTGCCTCCTCCGTCTGCACAAGCCCTGGGAGGACAGTTGTGGCAAGTGCTTGTGCACCCATTCAGATCTTCTTTGTTTACTGTATTCCAGTGAAACCTGTGAATGCAAGCCCCTTTGTCTTTCAGAGCTAGGTGTTTTGGGGGCCCCTCCTCTGTATGGGAGCCTTCCAATTTGGAGCCTTATACGTGTAGTCCAAAGTTCTCAGCCCTCATGAAAAAGATGGGGTTCCCTCCTGACTGTATGCTTCTGTGTCAGGAGGTGGGGTTTAAGACAGTGCGTCTCAGTCTTTTCTGTTTCAATGTAGGTGTTTTCTCAGTAGTCTGATGTGTAGGAATCACTCAGCTATCTTCTAAATTTCCTTCAGAAGGAATCACCCTCTGTGTAAATGCACATTCAGTGTGTCTATGGGAGGAAGAGAATTCAGAAGCCTCCTTTGATGCCATCTTAATCCGGAGTCTCCTATCCAAACATTTTTAGGATTTCCTGATAAATGGTTGGAGAGGCTAGAGACTGAAAGTACCAACAAGGTCTTTCTGTTAGAAGGGCCAGTTTATAAATTAAATCCTGGCCCAGGTTCAGTGCACAGTGTGCCCTCAAGCCCACCAGTTTTGTCTTTTCACCACTTTCCAAAAATAATTGAGACACACATAGCTTATGGTCAGCATCGTTCCCGCAGCGGATCCCTTGGCTTGTGGGTCAAGGATAATCTTAATGCAAAGGCCAAACAGCAAGCTCCAAAACTGTTCCCCTCTCCTTTCTATTGGAAAAGATAATACAGTTTTACAAACTGTATACTCAGGATGGCAGAAGTTAGCACTATCCATGAGGTCCAAAGGATGCATGAATGTTGGAACCCAAAAAGTCTTCATTTAATACACTAGTCTAGTCCCTGAAGAAACCAGAAACATCCTGAAAGATGGCAAGAGACTTCTGCAAACACAACATAATAGTATCTCCAATTGCAGCTGCTGAGCCAGATGTGATATTTTTGCTAGGGCAGATTTATATGTCCCCAGGTACATGATAGACAGCCACTGATTTCACAAACGCATTCTTTTCTTTACCTATTAAATAAAGGACCACTAACAGTTTGAATTCATATGGAATGAACACCAATATACATTTACAGTTTCATCTTGGGGCTATGTTAACTTTTTCTGTCCTCTGTCATAATATTATTTGAAAGATCTTGACCATCTGGATAGCCTACAGAATATTGCATTAATCTACTACTTTGCTAATACCATTTTTATTTGTCTAGATGACAAATGGTTAGCATAGAGTAGGTCTTGGTAAGACCTACTTTAGCATTTATGTGCCCCTTAGAAAGATCAAGAGGTCTTCCACATTAGTAAAATTTTGAGAGGTCTAGTGGTTAAGGGCATGCTGAAACATTCCGTCCAAAGTAAAAGTCAGATTATTTCCCATGTTTCTCCTACAAAGAACGAAGCACAGTGCCTGTTAGACCTCTTCCTGTATTGAAGGCAGTATAGTACACACCTGGAAATAGAGAGAAGGCTGCCAGTTTTTAGACAGTCCAAAGTAGGAAAGGCCCTTGCATAGCAGGTTAAGAATTCAGTGCAAATATCCTGAAAATCTTATGATGTTAGAGATGTCAGCTGTGGGCAAAGCTATCTTACAGAGTTTATGGCAAGCACCAAAGGGAGAATAACAACGCAGATGCCTGAGATCCTGGAGCAAGGCCATGGCACTTCATTGGAGAATCATACTTCTTGAAAAACTAAGTTTGTCATAATATTGATCTCTGATAGATACAGAATATTTCACCATGGGACATCAAGCGACCATGCCTCCAGAATGACCTATCATGAACTGGATTCTGTTAGATTCACCAAGTCATAAAGTCAGACAAGTCCAGCAACAATACACTTTAAGATGGAAATGTTACACCTGGGATAAATTACAAGCAGGACCAAAGAGGAAAAGCAAGCCAGGTGCATGGAGCCCAGACTCCAGTGTCATCTACCACAGATGCACACACACGGTTGTAAGGGGTAGGTAGGAGAGGTTCCCTAGGAACAACTGACTGAGGAGGAAAGGGCCTATGCAATACAAGCGGACTCATTCTGTGTCAAAGCTGAAAATGTGTGGCTATACTATGTCCTCGCTCAGGGTTGGCCTTGAAAAACATGAGAGAAAATATTCCTAATGGGTAGAACTTTTGAAAATGCACCTGAGCATTTACTCTTCTGTGGCCTGAGAAGGGCTCCAGGACAATATATTCATACTCCCCCCATGCCTAAGTGTCTGGATTACCGTTCAAGGTAAGAAACCAAGACCAGCAGAGGAGCTCCTGAGGTGAAAGAAAATAGTGGAGAAAGGAGAAGAAGAAAGTGGAGAGATAAACGGACTGAGATCTGAATACATACAGAGTCACAGACTGTGGTGAGGGACTCACATGGCTGGTCATGGACTTGGAAGACGAAAAATGAGAAGATCAGGGACAAGGTGGTTTGTGGGAATGGAAGGTGGTAGTAGCATAAAGGTAGACTCCATGCATGAAAATCTTTGTATTATATTTTAATGCCTAAAAGAGTTTCTATGGCAGTAGAGAGATCAAACAACCAATCAGACAAAATTACTTGGCCAGGTGATGTCAGCCAGACTCTGTTACTGGTTACCCTAGTTTTACCATGATGGAAAGTTGAGCAAAGTGGCCATCACCACAAGAAGAGAGATTATTTGCCTTCGAAAACCATGGACTCCCACTTACTAAAGGTGATTGAGAAACTGTTGCCACTGAATGCCCAAACTACCAGAAACAGAAACCAAAGCTAAGTCCTTGATATGGTATCACTCCCCGAGGAAACCAAATGGACATCTGGTGGCGAGTTGATTACATTTGGCCCCTTCAACCTAGAAAATAGCAGACACTCATTCTGACAAAATAGACACATTTCTCAGATATGAGTGTGCCTTTCTTGCCCATAGGCACCCAGGAAGAGGTAACATCCTAGGGCCTACTGAGTGTTTCATCCACCACCATAGAGTCCTACACATCTTGAAATCAGACCATATGACCTTATAAAGCAAACAGAGAGAATATAAACCATGAGATCCACTGGTCACACAACATATCTCACCATCCACATACTGCTTTTCTGGTAGTGTATTGGGATGGTCTGCAGAAGACCTGACTAAACTCTTGTCTGAGAAGCAATACTTTATTGCAAGGATAGGGTACCAACTTCTAGGACACAGTAGAATCCTTGAACCAAATATCTGTGTAAGGGGTTCTATCTTCAATAGTGAGAACACATAAACCTGTGAATCAAGGAGTAGAAGTAGGAGTGGTCCAGTTACCATCACTCCCAATGACATACTTAGGAAATTTATGCACTCCATACTCCCAACGTTGGGCTCTGTGGGGTTGAGCAGTCCTGGTCACCCACGGAGGAACATTTCAGACTGGAATACATTGGATTTGAAGGTTATAGCTGCTATCTGACAATTTTTGCGTTCTTGAATTGAAGAACTAGAAAGAAAGAAGACAAGACACCATCTTGGCAGGCCATCATCAGAGGACTTTTTTTTTACACAGAGGGGATAGGCACGATCCAATAAGCATCCTTCATGTTAAAATCTGTCTCAGAGTCTAATTTCTGGAGAACCTAATCTGGTCTTCAAAATGTTTTTTTACAAACATTATCTTATTTACTCTTCCTAGGAACCCTGTGAGGTGACAAGGAAATTTTTATTTTATGGATAAAGAAGGGGCCCAGAGAGGTTAAGTGGCTTTCCAAAGTCTAACAGTTAGCTCATCAGTGACAGACCCACCAATGGCACCCTGGACAGTTGCCTGTCTCTCTTCTCGTACAACCATATGCCTTTTCCCTGAGGAGGGGAGCCAAGCTGAGCTGTAATGTCATCCTTCTGCTGTGACAATGACATGCCTGGATCTTAAGACTCTGTCAAAGATGCTCTGGGAGATGTAGTCACAGCACCATCACGGCAATTTATAACCAGTAGAGGGGAATGTTTTAATGATGTTGTTATGATATATTGGCCCTGTAAAGGCTTATTAAAAAGTAGACTATGCTAATAAAATGCAAAGGTTGTCACTTACAATGAAAAACCTGGTGATTTAGAAGTAGCGCCCAACTTCTGGATCATCTTTTAGACAATGAATAAATCAAAAGAAGCAAGGTGCCGTGTGCTAGGAATTGCACTATTGACTCTGATCTCCGTACAGGATATATCTTGTCATTGGGGATGACTGGCCTGTGAATATCTAGAATCCTTAAATGAACGACTTGATTTCTTGAAATAGTGCAGTGTGTGGGATGGTTCTTTCTCAGGATACCCCTTAGGGGCAACCTTCCGACTTCCCTGTGAGGCTCAGAGGTAGGAAACTATGAAGCTAAATGAATGAAGAAACACTGTGGTGGTCATAGGGATATCATTTGAAAAGCCTGTGCTTGGAAGGTCTTGAGCCTAAGCTGAACTTAATACCTTACGTGGTACTGTACACATCAAAATCTCTCTCTGGGGCCAGGGCCCCTGTCCCAAAGTGGGAAAACACCAAGATAATTATCAAGGCCAACACTGTACTGTGACTTTATGCTCTAATTCACAGCTTCTCCAGTGTTTCCTTCTGGACTCAGCTGAACTGTAGCTTGGGGATAGAATCAGCAATGATTTCCAGAGTATGAAGCAATAAATCTGTTACCTAAGGTGACTGTGATACAACTTAAGAGACTTCCAGTTTCCTTATGTTATATAGATAACAAAGAGAGTTTAAGACTGGGACTGTGTCAGGGGCAATGGTACAGGGCGGTGATCTGGAACCTTGGTAAAGCTCAGTACAATGGATGGGACTTAGTATACCTAACTGTATAATGACAATAATAAGATCAACATCAGGGGCACCTGGGTGTCTCAGTTAGTTGGGCATCCAACTTCAGCTCAGGTCATGATTTCATGGTTCGTGAGTTCGAGCCCCACAGTGGGCTCACTGCTGTCAGCCTGTCAGTGCAGACCCTGCTTCACATCTTCTGTCACCTTCTCTCTCTGCATTTCCCCAATTCACACTCTCCCTCTCTCAGAAAATAAACAAAAAATTAAAAAAAAAAAGTTCAACACCAGAGTACTCTTATGAGGGATTTAGTAAAGTCATTTATATAAAGGGCCAAGTATATAATTAGTGCTCAGTGGACATTAATTCTGTCCCCCTATTTTTCCAGCTTTTTCAAAACTTTCAAGTGAGTTGTCTAAAACAAAATGAAAACCTTTATTTCCAAGCTCCCCAAGGATAATATAACAAATCAGAACCTGAACACAGGCATATAACACCCTTGTAAAGATAATTTAAGTAAGTGGCAATGGTACCCCTGGTTAAGAGAGAAATTATTATTAAATCTAAGCAAGAATAGATTCCTGGTAAAGGGACTAGTTGACTGCTTCCTAGTGTGATTTTAGGGCATGAGGAGAAACCAAGGACTAACAACTTTGATACCCCACTTTAACAAGTTCCTGGAGCCAAAATGTCTATCTTTTATATTTTTCTTGTTTTTGCTAAAAGTAGAGATGTCCAGCATTCTTGTAAGGGACAACTAGTTGTATTATCATCATCATCATCATCATCATCATCATCATCATCATCATCATCATCATCATCGACATCATCATCATCATCATCATCATCATCTTTGCAATTGTAAGATCAGTCGGCAGTGACTTGGGATAGAAAAAGTGACTGAGAGTGACTTAACCAAGAAAGAGAACACAGTCTTAACATGGTTTCTCTCCTTTTGGCTGGGAATCTCCACAAACCACAGATACAAAGTGTGACAATGAATCAAGAATGTGGTCTCACGTGGGTGGGCATAGAAGCATCTGCTTTCCCACTTTCTACCTTTCTTCCATCGGGAGCAGTGGTTTTAATCTGATGTTTAGTCCCAAAGAGAGCAACCACATGTTAAGGACATGAAGAGGAAAATCTGCTTCCAGAGCCAGAGAACTGCCTGGGGACACCACAGACGATACCACTCTTCCCTGGGGAGAATGTGAATCTAAGAGCCTGTATTTCAGCAGCAGCTGCAAATGGAGACACTGTGCCAATAGTGGGCCCTCAAAGAAGCCTGGCAGGAGAACTCTCCCACATAAGATTCTAAGGTTTCAGATAGATGCCAATGACTGTTCAGGTATCCTAATTCAATGCGTAGTCACCTATTAAAATACAGATGTTCTTGAAAGAGTTGACACCAAAGAAGGTTCTGAAGGATCTTCTGCCCTGATGTGAAGGCAGGACTTGAAAGTAGGTTTTGTAAAGGAGGGAGAAGAAAGCTTGAGAAGGCTCATGCCTTGAAAAGAAAACATGTTAAGAGGCAAACATAAAATGTGAAGCAAACTCTGACCATGGCAGCATTTTTCTGAGGCTGGCAAGGCATTTGGATTATTCCCTTAGTTATTCCATGGAAACAATTTACACTGCCATGGCTATTGCCTGGCCTCCATAGGGATGGAAGAATGGAAAGGAAAAAAAGAGGACGCCCAGGAGCGGTGAGATTGAGATTAAGTAATGTACAAAGATAACATAGCTAGTACACTGGGAACCAGAGTTAAGATGTAGGTCTGTTACCTGATTCCTCATATGGAAAAATAACATATCCTTCAGTGAGATTTCACAATAATTAAATGAAGTAACATATACAAAAGGGCACCTGGGCTAAAACACTATACAACTCCACACAGAATGCAACATAAATGAAAGTGTCAATATATTTTCCCAGAAGGCTTCTCTCAGCGTTTGGCATACAGTAGGTGCTCAGTAAATGTTATTATTGTTTTTTTTTTCTTTTTAGGAAGGCTTTAGCCAGATTTGAAATAACTGCTTACCTTCTAACCATGATGGAATCAAAATGTATTAGAACTTCTCTTTTTCTGAAGTGGTTTTTTTTTTATAAGTTCAGTATGATCTTACTCTTCCCCTACTGGTTAAACCATGTGAAGTCCATTTTATTTTCTGCTGTCTGCACGCTGACAACATGTTTGACACTCTTTAATTAATTAGTTCCCTTCCAGCCCCTGCATGCTGGGACCTGCTGGCCAACTCTGGCACATCTCCCAAGTTGGCGACCCTTGGGTGCTGCATGTCTGTTTTGTGACTGGTGTAACCTGTCAGCGCTTCTATTTCAGGAGCCTTCTTTTCACCTTTTGTGTCTGTCTTCTTCTTCCATGACAGGATCTGGCAGAACCTCATTCTTTTACAATGGGATTCCAAACAGTGTACTAAGTATGCAATTGCTTTTCTGATTACATCAAGAATAAAAGAGGTTTAATCCCACATCGAAAGCCAAGCTATATAATGACTGTTGACATTGGAACAGCAAACACTGGCAGAGCTATTAAGAGAATGGCAGATTGTGGGTAATATTTTCTCTTTGCCTTAGGGCATCTTTAAGGGATATTGGGAGAGGGTATGTCTATGAGCATGTATCAGAAGACACCAGATTTGAGGGAAAAAATGCCATTTATAGAAGCCATCCTGCCATGGATATGGCAACCTTTCCTGAATTCTTCTCATACTCAGCTGCCATTTTGGGGCAAAATGAACACAGGTGGTAGATCAAGAAAGAGGAAAATCAGAAATTCTCTTATTCAGCTCCTGATTCATAAGCTTCTTCTCATTTAAGACTAGCTCAAAATTAAACTTTTCTGTGATGTTTTACTTCCCACGGGCAATAAGTGACTCTTTATAAAGCCCATAGTTCTTTGTACATATCTCTGTTTTGATTTTTTGTAATGCAAAATCCTTTTATTGTAATACTTGTTAACATGCCAGTGTCTCCCGCCATACTGTGAATGCTCTGAACCACAGATGTCTAATTGATATCTATATCCCTGGCACTTAGTAGTTCCTGACACATGGCATACACTTAATGAAGGCTGAATGAATTAATGGATGAATAAATGATTAACTGAATCCTGGATTGATAGTTTGTTCCACTTGTGATATGCCATGGACACAAAGGAAGTACGACACTCCAGTCAAACGACACTAGCACCCTTCTGCTGTAGCTTAGGTGTCTGCTGTGAACCCGCAGGAGAAAAAGTGTGAAGGCTCTCTAGGACTGTGATGTGGTGATGTGGTGAATCTTCTGCAGGATGGTCACTGACATGGACCCTCAACCAAATAGAACTGCATCTTTCAGCAGATGGGAAAGTTATGCTATAGCTAGAAGGAATCATCAAGCCTTTGATGTTTCATTATATCGATAAGAAAAGTGAGCTCCAGGAAAGTAGAATATAAAGTTCAATTTTATAAAATAGCTGTGTGATAGAAGATCTGAGAATGGAACCCATGTATCCTGAATAGTAGCTTCTTTTTATTGTAGTAAAATATACGTAACATAAAATTTACCATTTTACCCATTTTAAATGTAACTTACCAATGCCATCAGGGTATTTATGCTGTGGTGCAACCATCCTCATTCTTCATCGCCAGCATATTTTTATCATCCCAAACTAAGATCTGTATCCATTAAACAGTAACTTTCCATTCCCCTCAGCTCCTGGTAACGACTATGGATTTGACTACTTTAGTTACCCTACGTAAGTGTAATTATATTATATCTATCCTGTTGTGTCTGGCTTATTTTACTTAGCATGTTTTCAAGCTTCACCCATGTTGTAGCATATGTCAGAATCTCTTTCCTTTTCACGGCTGAATAATGTTCTATTATATGTAAATATTACATTTTTGTTTATCTGTTCATCTGCTGACTGGCATTTGAGTTGTTTCCACCTTTGCGCTGTTGTGGATAACACTGCTATGAACACTGATCTAAAATATGTTTGCATCCTTGATTTCAATTTTTCAGGTATATATCTAGAAATAAAATTTCTAAAGAGTGCTTTCTTGATTATATCACAATGTCTCAAATCATAGGCAGGCTGGAGCCCATAATGTGATTCAGCTACTTTTTCTCTTAAACATTTAATAGAGAGATGACCTGATCTTGAATAACGGGTTGCAGCTCAGATAAGTTCTTCAAATATGTTCTGGATATGTTGTGTACCAGTCTCTTTTCTAGGTGCTAGGGATGCACAGGTGTGAAACATAGTACGAAGCTAGTATGACGACTGCAACCCATGAGATACGGTCAGTAATAGGGGGCACCAGGTGGAGGAGAGGAAGGAGCAATGCATCATACTCAGTTACAGTGGGAGGATTTAGGAAAGCTGGTCAGTGAAGTCTTCACAGTCAAAGAGATGACACGTGAGTAGGGTTTTTGAAGGATAAATAAAAATTCAACAGCAAAATTAAGGTTGAGAAACTGCATACACAAAAATAAGAGTGGGCAGAGCCATGGAGTACAGTTTAATATGATTAAAATATAAAATGTGAGAAAAGAAAAAAAGCAGAAAATGAGTCTAGAGAGCTAGATAGAGTCACAAAGTCATGAAGGGCCTTGAAGACCATGGTAGGGAACTGAAAGTTTACATTTTACTCTTTAAGCAAGGGGAGCTACTGAAGAATCTTAAAGAAAGAACATGGCTTCATGAGAATGGCACCTTAGGTAGATCACTCTGGCCTCCATGGAAGCTGTTGTAAGAGTAGGAGGGGGTCTAGTAAGAATAAAGACTAACAATCTGACAAACAGAGAAAGGTCTAAATTGAGATGGTAGATATAGGATTTGGTGGCTGGCTAACAGATTACAGAAGAAGAAAGGGAAGTTGGAAGGAAAAATAGTTAAAGGATAACCCCAAGGCTAGTGGCCTAGTAACTGGGCTGCTGGGTAGAGCCATTCCTTGGGGTAACAGGATAAGTCTTAAATGAGGTTAAATCAATTCAGTTTGGGGCATGTTGACTATGGGGTATCTCTCAAGTAGAGAAGATTTATAAGAAGTTGGAGGTTAAAGATATAAATATCAAGCTCAAATTAGTCCATTTGTGAGAAACAAATAACCCTCACTACCCTTTACAGCAAGAAATTAATACAGGGAATTAAGTGTTCGTGAAATCATTGGAAAAGCTGGAGGAGTCGACTCTAAATTGAATTTCTAGGAATAATGCCCAGAAAATGGCTGCAGAAATAACGTGCTAGGAAAACTACAATCACTATCATAATTAGAAAGCTCAATCAAGTAATCAGGAAACCACTACAGTCACTGATACAACTGCCTCTTGACATAGAGGAAGTCAGTGACTAAACGCTACAAACCCAATGCTTCCAGGATGGTGCCTGCCAGCAATAATGATCAAAAGCAGTAAACACGACTCTGGCCTCACTTTTGCCTTTAAAAAAAGTACATCTTTTCTTGATTGTGCTGGTGGTTGCACATTCTGTAAATGCACTAAAAGCCATTGGATTCTACACTTAAAAAATTTTTTTAATGTTTATTTATTTTTGACAGAGAGAGAGAGAGAGACAGAGCATGAGCAGGGGAGAGGCAGAGAGAGGGGGAGACACAGAATCCGAAGCAGGCTTCAGGCTCTGAGCTGTCAGCACAGAGCCTGACACAGGGCTCAAACTCACAGACTGCGAGATCATGACCTGAGCCGAAGTTGGACACTTAACTGACTGAGCCACCCAGGCACCCCTGAATTATACACTTTTAAATGGGTGAATTGTATGGAATTGAATTATACCTCAGTGAAGACATTGAAACCCCTTGCATATTTTCTCATTGGTGAAACTTATTCTGTACCCGGAAACCTAGCTGCAAGGGAGCTGGTAATTTTTAGCTTTCCAGCTTTTATTGTAGGGGAAAATAAAATAGAGGTTGAAGTGAATGCTGAGCACACTCATCTCTGGTTTCCGTCCAGTGGGGGTGGGTGAGTTTTCCTAATGAAAGTTTACCAAAAAAGGGAGAGAAGAGAAAGGGCAAATGAATATTTAGAATGTCAGTACTTCAAAGAAGAGAGGTAAAAATATCCAAGAAATGAAACTGACAAGCATGATCAACACGGTCAACTGAGAAGCAGAAATACACTGTTGTGGAAGCCAAACATAAGACTGAAGAGGAGGGAGGTGACAGAGGTAATGGATGTAGCATGAGATTGAAGGAGGAGGAAAATCAGAGAGGTAATGGACACAGCATCACTTCTTAGGTAGGTAGGCTGGGCAACTCAGTTAACCTCTTGAATCTCAGTTTCTTCATCTGGGGGTGGTAACATTTAACATTCGCTCCTCCCACTTAGCCTTTCTTACAGATCAACCGGGACAATGCAGGTAAAACTGAATTGGAAATTGTAAATCATTCAATGAATGTTAGTTGTGATTGTTTTTACAAGAAACTGTGAAGCCTCTGCCGCTAATATGCACCTTTATATTAGATATAACTGAACAAAAGGTCTCCCCACGCTAATTTGGCCATTTTGCCTCAGAAGAGATGAAAAGCAACTGCTCCCAGCTATCCGTATGCCACCCATGTGTGTCCGCGAAGACTGTCATAAAGCATTCTTCTCCGCCAACATACTACTGCAAGAATCTGCAAACCGATTTACAGACTGACTACTTCCCCCAACAGTCCGCTGTGGCCATGGTTGGGTGGAAGACAGGTTCACAGTGCCAGCAGATGCATGGAGCTTGGCTCTCTCATGCTCAACTCCCTCTGATCCCCTTCACCCCTTCCTGCCATGTCATTTACCGACTCTCAAATATCGACAGCCTGTGTGCTTAGGAGTGGGATTCCAATCATCCCACTTCTTAAGGCACTCGGTTGCATTTGTAACACACCAGCTGTTTCTGAGAACACATTCTTAATATAGGAACAGCAAGAAATTCCTCTGTAGCTGTCCCAAGCCATGCTAGAGTGCTACCATGGCAGTGACATCTTGTGGAAGAATAAAAATCAAAGCTGTATCTTTGGGGAAGTTGGCAAGTGTCATTCTCTGAATGTCTCTTTCCCCTTGAGTTTGCTCTGTCACAGGATGGCAGGCCTAAGTACTACTTGGAATACAGAGTCAGATAAGGTGGGATCTGCCCAGAGTCAAACATGGTGCAGAAAAATCATATAAAGCCCAAGCAACACATCCATGGGGTATGAAAAATCAACAGTGAGGATTCTCAACTGAGGAAAGACCCTGCTTGTCAGAAGTCCTATACAGGCTGGTCATCATGCACTTACCGTTTCAAAGCCATTGTTATGTAAAGCAAATTAAAGTGGATTTTTTGGGGGGGGATCTGGAAATATGGATCTGTTTTTTCATTACAGATGGCCAGAATGCACCACTCATCTTAAGGGTAACTTGACATTTGTTGATCTTTCATTAGGGGAAGTATGGTATTTAAGAGCACGGACTTTGGAGCCAGGCTGTCTTAGATGATTGGATTCCTGGATCTGCTGCTTCCTAGCTATGTAAACTTAAGCAAATTACATGACCTCCTAGGCATCAATTTATCTTTTAAAGGAATAATTCATACAAAGTGCTTAGCACAATGATTGGCCCATATTAAGCCTACTACAAATGTAAGCTATTATTACTCTTACCTGTAATTTTGCCCTAAGAATGCTATAGTATCTTTCAAACCATTTTATTTAGTTATTTATAGTACATAGGAAAGAGGAGATGTTCTCCTTAAGATTATTAAGGTTCTCAACTGGACAGAATGGAAGCAAGAGACTGTTTAATACAATCTTACTTCTTCTGAACACTGCTTTGCATTATTATTTGCAAAATGTCATGTACTTCTGGGAGTATTTATCCAGACTGGTGATCCTCCCTGTCCTCTTTGGTGAGGTGAGCTTACTCAACAAAAATAAAGCACCAGCGATGGAGAAAGAAAAAGTCCATTAGTAACAAAGGATGGGGAAAGGATGTTAACGTTTATCAGAAGATGAAGTTCCTGTACTGTTTTTCACACACCAAAAAATCACTGATTTTATCATATAAAACAAATAAGTCCCAACACCTCAGTGGTTTGACAAAATAAGGGTTTATTTCTTATTCATGTGACAGTCCAACATGGCACAGTGTATGAGTATGTGATGGGGGTAGGGAGGGGTAGAGGGAAGAAGGGAATAGTGTTCTATGTTGTCATTCAGGGACCAGGCTCCGACTCTACATGCTTTAGGGCCTCATTTTCCTCTGCACCCATCCAGTAGAAGGGGAAAGAGAGTATACGCAGGATCACATGAGACCAGACCTGAAAGTTGGTCAGAAGATAATCACAGCGTTCTACTTTACTGCAAGGGAAGCTGAGAAACGTGTTTCTAGAAGGCAAAGGAAACAGTTTCTAAGCCTGCTGGGGTGCTTGATCCCTTTTACTGCTTACCCAGATATTTTGTCTTTGGCCTCTCTTTAAGAGAAAATTTCCCTTTGAGATCTGCAAGCTTTTAGCCACTCCTTCCAAATGGCTCCACATCTTAAAAATTAATAACCTTGACTGGAGAGTCAAAACTTAAAGAAAACTTGATTTTTTTCCCTTTAGTGTTTCAGATCATTCTAACAGTGAGTCTAGTACCAATTTAAAAAATGATGTACCAAAGTTATAGTTGCAGGCACCCCCATAACCATTGGCATCAGGGGAGGGGGCAAGATGAACATTGATGTTAATGCTCACCATGTTCTTTTAGGTTCTGAGATTACCCCCTGGATTCTAAAGGACACAGTCTCCTAATGGTACACACATTTTTTAAATTAATAACCCACATTTAACTATATAGTTGCAAGTATGTATTTCTGCTTGGTGATTTGAGCACATCTTCACTGATGTAGTCTTCACACACACCGACCTGCTGGCTCACAAGAGCCAACGGCCCCTCCCGCACACAAGACAGCAGAGCAGAAGGAGGAGGGGGGAGGTATAGAAGTAAATGAGCGTCTCAGTATATTGTCTACCCTTAGGCAAGCTGGAACAATGCAGACATGTCAGGAGTAGTGAACTGAATTCAGGCAGCATCTCCAAGAACAAGGACAGGGCACCATGAGGAAGGACAATGGAGTCTTTGGATCTCCATGTTTCAGAGCCTGTGCTAGAGGCAAGCTGGAGATTAAACCTGGCTTAACATTTCATATGCATATCTCCTCTTCTCTCTTCAGAAAGTGACTTTGTTGTGGTTTTGCTCCCTAAGTGGGCACTGAGCTGAGTGGCAGCATCCAGGCCCTAAAAGAGCTGAATTCCTACCGGAGAATGAATGCAGAGTCGGTGCCTTGCAGGGCAGGGCTTAGTTACCTTGCCCTCACCTAGCATGTGTCCATCGGACAACACCCCTCGGGACTCATCTTAATGTGGATTCTATTTCTCTTAGCAAAGCTGCACCAGATTTGAGGTGAAAAGGAATGAACAAGAGACACAAGCCTTTGTAGGAAGTCTCTGTTTTTGCTAACAGCAAGCCCTCTCGCCATCTAAGACAGATCGTCTTACGTTCCCCATTATCTCCCCAAATCACACCTAATCTCTGGGCCTTCTGCCCGACCTCTCTCTGTCCTATCCACCGTCTGGAAAGCGGCTGCCTAGACTGCGGCTATGCAGACGCAGTGAAGTCGCCACCACTCTCCCCACTTTCAGCATGCCAGATCTCTAAGAACCTGCCTGTGTTGTGTGCTTCCGTGCATGTAGATAATGAGGAGGCCATGGCTCGTCCAGCCCAGCCTGCATTTTTCAATGCTGCAATGCAGAGAGAACCGGCAGTTATTGGGGTAGCCAACCTCCCCAGCCCCTGACATTCTTTGCTCCTCTAGGAGACAGTAATACATTACAGGTGTTATAACTTTTCCTCAGAATCAGACTGCCTGGGGAACTGTAAATCTAAATCATGGCTGCCCTCAGGAAACCCGTGGGCCTGTAAACACAGTGAAATGAGTGAGATGAAAGCATCTGAGGGAGAAAATGAATTTCTGGCATCCCACTGAAGTCTATTTCATTTTTACAGTCTGGTCACCCCCCTGGAGTAGGGGCAGTGCCTAGGAGGGACAGGCTGCTTCCTGACTGACAGCTGACAAGTGTGGCTCCTCCTGGAGGCCTCGGTTCCGGGGCCTAATCAAGAAACAGGAGCTGCAACAGATTCCGAGCGTCCCCGGCTCAGCTCGGAGTGCCGCCTCAGATGCTGCCAAGGCCACGGCGGGCTTTCTTTTTGGCAGGCTGGGCCTGTCTGAGCAGGCATTTGTAATCAAGGCCATCCTTCAATCCCAAGGCAGAGCACGGCGTTTGAGGAGGGATGTGTGAGAGGGAAGAGAAGGGAAGAGAACGAAAGAGAAGCAACTTCGCTGAGAGTCCGCAGTCACCTGCAGAGGGCCGGCAGCTGGCCAGAAGAAGACAGCTCAGAGTCATGGGCTCCTCACCAGGCCGGAGCAAAGCACAACACGAGGGCCAGGAAGCAATCGTAACAATCGTGGCAGTAACACTTACAACAGTATTTTTAACGTGGCCATCTGAACTTCCCAGCGGCCAAACCGGATTCTTCAGCTATAACTACAGAGCAGACGCCTCGAAAGAGAGCACCAATGAGAATGCTGGGTCACTGTGAATGCAGGACAACATTTGGACCCACCTTCCCCCTGATTTCCAATAATGTCAGTTTTTCACATGAATCTAAGCGCACTGCCTTTGTGGCATGGACCGGTTGATGGATTAAATGGTTGACTGAGGTCACGAGGAAAGAGTTAGTTCAGTGTCCTTCTGATTACAGATGGGTGAAATGCCAAATGCTTAGGATATGAAAATGAAGTCACTTCTCTTCCCGTAAAATTCCACAGAGGAATCCAAAAGCGATGTTTGAGTTCTCAGTAAATCCCCCAAACTCACATTTTACATGCTTTTGGCAATGACTGCAAAACTGCAAAAGCCTGTTTTTAGAAAATCACCTAGACTAGTCTGTAGTGTAAATAATATTTTAAAGCGGTGGAAATAACGTCTTGATATTTCAACTTGCAGATTGTTGCTGCAGAGGCAGTAGCGTGTCTACTTTCCTAGATGACTCAGTCATTTTGTCCTTATCCCTCAGAATACAATGCGCTTCTGTCACAACGCATTACAGTGAATACATTTTATAACCACACCCAGTGTTCACATTTGCTTACATGCATCTTACCTCCAACTGCAAGGGCAGTTACTCCCATTTCACAGATGATGCTACTGAGGATGACACCAAAAGTAACAACTCCAATCACAAAGAATATGACATGATTTTAACATGAGTCTGACTGCAGATGCTAAATCCTTTTCACCAATACTTCTAAATTAATATTCATTTCTCTGAATACAAATTAGAAGCGAGATTAGAGTACATGCAAATTTCAATATCCGGTGTGGGCAAGACAAACATTTTTATCCCCTGGGGTCAAGGAATCATTCAGATTCCTTTTATTTTTTATATTTTTTATTATTTTTATTTATTTATCTTGACAGAGAGAGAGCATGAGTAGGGGAGGGGCAGAGAGAGAGAGATTGAGAGAGAGAGAGCGAGCAAGAGAGAATCTTAAGCAGGCTCTGCAGGGTCAGAGCAGAGCCCGATGCGGGGCTTGGACTCATGAACCATGAGATCATGACCTGAGCTGAAACCAAGGGTTGGATGCTTAACCAACTGAACCACCCAGCTGCCCCAGATTCCTTTTATTCTTTCTAAATGTTTATTTATTTATTTTGAGACAGAGACAGAGAGAGCATGCACATGAACGGAGAAGGGGCAGAGAGAGAGGGAGAGAGAATCCCAAGTAGGATGGGCACTATCAGCACAGAGCCCAATGCAGGGCTCAAACTCACAAAATGTGAGATCATGGCCAAAGCTGAAATCAAGAGTCTGATGCTTAACCGAATGAGCCACACAGGCTCAGATTTCTTTTAAATTCAACTTGTTTTTCCAGCTTCTTCTAATACCTACAAACATGCAGTTTCTAAAGCAAAATAACATTTCTGTCATGAAGAGAAAACCTAGGTAATAATAATGATTGCTGATATTATGGAACACCAGCTAGGTGCCCGGCTGTTCTAGGAGCTTCCCATGGATTAATCATTTAAATCCTCAGGTATTCTTTCAGATACAGCAAACTTGCATCAAAGTAATTATAATTTGTTTTTATTTTCATGATCAAATTGTGTGTCACATATTTTCAATTGCTTCAACATACCAACAGAGCATTGGAAGTGTCCTTTAATTATCGTCTCAAGGTTATGTGCTGACAAGAGTGGTGTTTCCCACAGAGTGGTTAGGAGAAAGTTCAGATTTACAGACATCACAAAATTGTCACCTCCGACACATTGCTCAGTCTGAAAGTTATTTTCTATTTATTCTACAAGTCAAACTATGGGAAGGTGAAATAAATGCCTGAAACCTTCCAGGGATCATTCCCTTGTCTGCAGGGACTAATATTAATTCCAGGTACATGTTCAAATGAATGAGCAAATATGTCATTGGGACGGAGGCTGAGAACACACAATGTCTACCCAGTGTTGTTCTTTCTCTCCTCTTCTCTCCGTTTGTTTCCTTACTCCTTCTGGCTTTCTCCCTTCCCCATTCTTGGTACCAAGAATCAAAATCACTCCTATATTTCAACTATAAAATTGATGGGGGAGAGTTTTCTGAGAAAGCTCTGCACAGTCTTCTAATAAGGAGGGAAGGAGGGAGGGAGGGAGGGAGGGAGGGAGGGAGGGAGGGAGGGAGGGGGAGGGAGGGAGGGAGAGAGAGAGAGAGAGAGAGAGAGACCACATCATTTCAGGCAAATGTCTATAATTTCCTGCCAGGCCAGTTCCCAAAACTGGCAAGAGTATCATTCCAGAAAGGGTTCGCATCCTTCCAAACCCATTTTCCTGTCTACAATTAGAATCAATTGTCATCAAACTGGAACTTCTCCGAGAGCATGGAAAGCTGGTAAAGCTGGTAAGAATAGTTTACAGTAAGTCTTCACAGGGTTAGTCCAGAACTGCTATTGACTTGTCCTGAGAATATGTGAGAAGGGAAGCACCAGGAGATGATGGAAGTCTATGGAAACTGCTGGAAATAAAATACAAATGGAGTCACCCATGATTGTCTTCCTTATTTTAAATCATTCTTTTTATAAAGAGAAGTTTACTCGTAAAGGCTGGTAGATTTCTGTGATTTGTTTAAAAGCTTTGACTGGTTACTTAATTTAATATTTCATCCTTGTGTTACATCATCTACAGAACTTTACACAAAGGGGTAAAGAAGATGCTTACAAAGATGCTTGATATATAATTTGAGGATGGGTAGAAGTAAGAAAGAAGAAAGAATCACTGTTTGCCTCTTATTTCAAAGATGCCAAAGGGAACTTGAAAGAAACTTGTCAAAATCTGCAATAATCTAAAGTCAAACAATAAATTCTGTTCAAAGTTGGACTTACCCCCAAATATAGAACCTATAGTACTCAGGTCAACATCACAGATTTTTTTCCTTGAAATTTCTAATCAGAATAATGCTTTATGGCTGAACACCTCAAGATGTGTTTGAGATCCTGATGAAAAGCTTTACAGGCAGATGTTATGGCTTGTCAGGTCAAAAGCAATATTTTTTGTTTCTTTTCTGCTGAGAAAAGGATCTGCCTCTAACATTATTAAAGTCTGATAGGAAAAGTGTGTTTTTAAAACGTGTCTCTACCTTTAGAGAATTCCAGACACTAATGGCTTTCAAGTAATTCTTACACACTTTAGAATAAATGACATCCTTAAAAAATGTCTGACTTGGTATTTACATGTATTCATATTCCCCAAGCTTCCTGTCTAGTTTGTCAATGCTCGCATATGTCCTTAAGAATAATGCTTTAAAAGGAGAAAAATTGCAGGGCCAGAAAATGTAAAAATCAAAAGAAAAAGCCCCTATTGCACCCATACATATGCACCCCTGCCAAAGTTAATGGAATTTATCTTTATGTCAGTGGCTTTTTCATGGTGAAATCCCTGAAATTTAAACTGAGATCCTCGGTCTGTTGATTTCTATCTCTGCCTCGTAAATGCCAAGGGATGTCCTAATGAACAACGTGCTGCAAAATCAGCGTGCACTGGGACTGGGAGGAGGCAGACTTGACCTCTGCGAGGCAGTCCTGGTTGCTGGGACCTGCCGGGCTCTCTTGCATGCATGTGGCAGCATTTCCAGTCCTTGGTATCACTTGCAGTGCTCTGCCTCGTCAGTCTTGACTGGCAGATTGAGAAGCCAGGCAGCTGCAATCTGTACACCTTTCAGGTGGAGGAACAGAGATTCAGGAATACAGAGCATGTCCCTGACAGGCTATGAACACACACAGGCAAGAGCAGAAAGGGGACAGCCTGTGTTCCTGTACAACCTGAAGAGGAAAAGTGTCCCTGAGTCTTCGTCTAAGTAGGTTGTCCTTGGCATGTTAGGAGTTCCCCGAGGATCCAGGTTCTTCTATCCTATTATACATCGCTGTTGTCCCTCTTGATTGCAATGCTTGTAATTCTCTCTCTCTCTGTCTCTGTCTCTGTCTCTGTCTCTCTCTCTCTCTTTCTCTCCTTGCCTGCAAGGAGCTATGTCCAACTTCCTGTTTAAGTTTCCAGGAGCCCTTGTAACCAGCTTTCTTGCTGTGTCCTCACATGGTGCAAGGGGCCAGGGAGCTCCTTGAGGTATCTTTTATAAGGACACTAATCCAATTCATGAAGGTTCCCACCTCATGACCTAAGCACCACCCAAAGGCTCCACCTCCTATTACCACCACCTTTGGGGGTTAGAATTGCAACATGAACATTTGCAGAGGGGCATATTCAGACCATAGCATTCCACCCCTGCCCCCCTATTATTCACATTCTTTTCACATCCAGAGTACATTCACTCCGTTCCAATAGACCCCAAAGTTTTTAATGTGTTCCAGCATCAACTCGAAAGTCTCAGTGCAAAGTGTCATCTGAATATCACCTAAATCACATAGGGGTGAGACTCAAGGTAGATTCATCCTGAGGCAAACTTGCTCTCCAGGTGTGAACCTGTGAACTCAAACAAGTTATGTGCTTCCAAAAATACAAGGGTGGGTCAGACACAGGGTAAGTATGCCCACTTCAAAAGGGAGACAAAGGAAAAAAGAAAGGGTGTCTAGCAAGTCCAAAACCTTAAGTCCCACTGTGGGGGAGGGGTTCCCCTGCCATAGCTTTGTGTGGCCCACCCCATGGCACCATTGGGCACAGCTCATTCTCCACCTCTCACAGGTTGGAGCCCTTTTTGAGCTGGACTCCTAGGCATCTCAGCAGGGGCCCCTCCTCCACAGCCCTTGCAACTCTGTGCACCTGCAGAAAAGGCACCACACTGATGGTGCCAGAGGTTACCACCTGTGTCCTCCAGAAGGCCAGCCACTGGGCCAGCATGGTAGCTGGCCTGTCCCAAAGAGAATATGGAGCAGCTTCTGAGTATGGTACTGGAATGTGAGTAGCTGGGCCAGTAATGTGAGGCAGCTTTGAAATCATTCTGCCCAGCAGGCCCTTACACTTTGAACCTGTGGTCAGAAGGTGAACCTAGGATCTCTCAAATGCCTTCTGGGGTCATTCTTCTGACTGGTCTGGCTTCTGTTTAGATGACTGACTGATCTCCAAAAGTCATTTGGCCACACCTTTATCCTCTCCCAAACACACTTTCTTATCTCTTTCAATATGGATAAGCTGAGAGTTTTCTGAAATTTCAACTCCTGTTTCTCTTGTGATTAACAATTCGACCTTTAAATCATTTCTCTCTTCTCGCATTTTCCTATGAGCATTCAAGAAAAGCCAGGCTGCTCCCTCAACACTGTGCTTAGACATTTCTTCAGCCAAATACCCCAATTCCATTGCTCACAAAATCTATCTTCCACAGAACACTAGGACACGAACACAATTCAGCCAAAGTCTCAGCCACATTATAACAAGGAGCACTTTTCCTGCAGTTTCCAGTAACATGCTCCTCGTTTCCCTCTGCACCCTCATCACAGTGACCTTGCCCATCCATATTTCTACCAACACTCTGTGCAGAATTACTTGGGTATCCCCTGCAAAGACGGAGGCTTTCTCTACAGCTCTCCTCTTTCCCTAAGCCCGCAGGAGAATCCCCCTTAACAGTACAGTCATGCTAAGGTGGGCCTTCTCTACCAACATCTCCAAACTTTCCCAGTCTCTGCCCATTGCCAGGTTCTAAAGCCACTTCCACACTTTCAGGCATTTGTTACAGCACCGCGCCTCTGCTGGTACTAATTTTCTTAGCCCCAGGCGTTAGGACATGGGCATGATTGTGCCATTCAACCCACAGTACTGACCATTTCATGTTCGGTGCCCAGCATGGTGTCTGGGCTGTAGTTAGTGATCCATAAACACTTGTTAAAAGGACAAATTCTTCTGGCCCCCTTTTCAGAGTTTTCTTCCTATTTTGCTTCTATCTGAGCGTCTTGCCACTGGCCTGACACCACAGGCTAAATCTCTTTTCCACCATCTATTTTTCTACTTCCCCATCAGCAAAAATATTCCATGTTCTCTGCTTCAAGCTAAGAGCGTTGGGAAGTGTCTTCATAGATCATCACGGTTGTGATAATTCTGAAAATTCTGCCACAGAACAATATACTTAAAATACAGTTTAATTTTTTTAAAGCAAACGCTATGCCCACCGTGGGCCTCAAAGTCATGATCCGGAGATCAGGAGTCACATGCTCTACTGACTGAGTCAGCCAGGCACCCTTTAAAATATATTTTAAAATAGAAGGAGTGGGGCACCTGGTGGCTCAGTCAGTTAAGTGTCCAATTTCAGCTCAGGTCACGATCTCGCAGTCTGTGAGTTCGAGCCCTGCGTCGGGCTCTGGGCTGATGGCTCGGAGCCTGGAGCCTGCTTCCGATTCTGTGTCTCCCTCTCTCTCTCCCCTTCCCCACTCATGCTCTGTCTCTCTCTGTCTCTCAAAAATAAATAAATGTTAAAAAATTAAAAAAAAAAAACAGAAGGAGTATGGACATGTTTAGGTTTTGCGAACACCGTGTTTTGCCAAAACCCGATTTTTAAAGGCTAGTGTCTCTCAACACCAGTTCATGAAATAAATTAGTAACAGTAAAAATGTGAGAAGGACTTCATTTCAGACTAAGGGATAAGCAGCAGTTTTATAGAGACAGTTGCAACATGGCCCATGAAAATACAGGGATGCGTTAGCACTCACCTGCCTGTCCGTGTTCAGGAGCTACTAATTTAGTCCAACTCCTCCAACTCACAGATAGAGGAAACAAGGCCCAATGTATGAAAATGACTTTTCTAAGGTCACAGAGCTGAACAGGGACAAATATCACAATTCAATTAATGGCAACCACTATTTTTCTACTCAAGATTGTTCTAATAACAGCACCGGGTAATAGGCACCTGCTGTCTATCCATTACACACAATGTGCTGTGTTAACACAAAGCCTTTATTCCATCAACCATAATAATGATCACAATACAAGCTAATGTTTGAGCTCCCACTTAGCCACAGTACTAAGTGCTTTACAGGCAATATTCTCTTTCATCTTCTCAACAGTCCTATAAGGTAGCAACAACTATTGCACCGATTCACAAATAAATAAAGAGCAGCCTAGAGAGTGTAAAGGTGACGGTGGGCTGTGAGTGGCAGAGCTGGAGAGAGAATCTGGGCCAGTTTGAATCCAAAGCCCTTTGTTTTAATCATGATGCTCAACTACTCCCTTCTTCTTCGACAACCTCCTCTCCATGGGCTCTTTCCTCTCAGCAATGAAAAACATCTAAGCATTTTCCTTTGCCCCTACTGCTAGTGCAAGACTTCTTCCTACCATAGAATTCTGCCTGCAGTGGCAATTTCATGTCAGAGAAGATACTTTGCCAAATGGCTACAATCTGGGCTTCTAGGTGCGGAAGCCCCAGAACGGAGTAGCAAGAGGTGTCTGACAGAATTCTTCACATCTCTGCCTCTGAAACCCACAGGGGCCCCAA
This sequence comes from Acinonyx jubatus, assembly GCF_027475565.1. NCBI lineage: Eukaryota > Metazoa > Chordata > Mammalia > Carnivora > Felidae > Acinonyx > Acinonyx jubatus. The sequence goes on along the minus strand of NC_069391.1, from coordinate 83,587,710 downwards.
GTCTCTCACAGCCACCCCATGAGGAACCCCTTGGTCTCTCTCTTCACACAGCTCTTACTTTGCCCTATGAAGAACTGAATCCAAAAGATTCTTTGAATATATCAAGAAGCTGATCTATGCCATGTAATTTCATATGTAATTCTTGTTTACCTTTATTATAGCTCTTCAAAGTGGTTTTTAATCCTCACATTTTAGAGGCCCTGACTATAATAAGAACAAATTTTTACTATGCAGCACTATTACCTAAGACCCAGAGATTTTACTTGAAAGGCAATACATCCCAGTGGCCCAGTGGCTAAGGGTATGAGCATTAGCACCAAATGCCTGAATCTTGCCTTTGTTATTAGCTATGCAACTCTGAGCTAATTATTCAATCCATTTTGTGGCTTGGTCTTCTCAACTGTAAATTGAGGATTATGATGATGATAATAAAAGCACTCAGTAAAAGACAGTGTTGTGACAAATAAAATAATTCACCTAAAGGACTTAGAACAGTGCCAGGACTAGTAAATTTTCAATAAAGATGAGCTGGTATCATTATATGAATTATCCCGTTGGATCCTAAACTCTATAACCATCATTAACCGTATTTTCCAGGGAGCCTGAGTGACTTATCTAAAATCACACACTTAGTAGGTCAGAGCACAGGGATCCCTATTGATCCCCCGAAGCCACCTGAGTCACAGTCCTCTTTCTCTTCCCATATGTCACAGCTATCTTAAAAAAAAAACTGACTACCCCTTGAGTAGCAGTTAATATAAACACAGAGCCAGGGGTACCTTTTTAAATAATAATAATTATATTATTAATAAATATATTATCTCAAATGGGGATTCAGAACATAAATGTAATGTATTGAGGTCAATTAGTAGATTAAACTAAATGCATTAACTAAAGTTAGTAAGATCACATTTCAAACCAGACTCTTAAAATGGGCTGCCTGATTCCAGTTCTGCCCCCAGAGTTTTGTTTTGTTTTTTAGCAGTTTGCCTTTTAGTGACACATGGCGCTTTCTTTCTTGAAGCGGAGCAAGGGTACTTTGAAAATACAAGTAGACAACAAATGTAGCACAGCACAACTACAAAAAGAGAACTTCAGCCGAAGACCCATAAAATGGCAGAGATATTAAAAGTGGAAATCAAATAGAAATTAGAGCAATAACTGAATTCAATGCTTCTAATTCAAACTTCTAAGATTGCCCCATGGAGAGTTCTAACTACCATTTCCCCACTCCTTATTGCAGTCAAGGAACAGTGCTGTGAGGGAACATTTTACATTTTCCTGTGAGGACCATTTCGTATTTTTGTCTGTGATGCTCTGTGACCGGTTGGACACCACAGATCCTCCACCCCCATTGCCAGTGCAAAGGAAGATGTTTTAACTTTGCAGTGTTCAGAACTAAGGGAAGTTCTTGCACTTAGAGAAGTCAGCCATCCCAGCCTCTGGCAAGATATAAAGTGCAGCTAAGGAAATCACTATGTGAATGACACACAGTTTGGTCAGTGAGGGAGCCATAGGAGCATCTTGGTGTACGAAGAATGGTCTGTGCCAGGTATCTTTCTGCAAAACCAACTGGTAGGAGAGGAGGGCACGTGCAGGACTTAACCTACTCAAGGACAGATCAATGTTCTGCTTATCTCTCTGTTCCCTGCACACAGCAGGGTGCGGCAGGATACATGAGGCACAAACAAGTGATGGAGGCTAAAAGAACATCAGTGACCATGGTCAATGGTGCAGAGTCTTCAAACTTAACTCTTCCACTGGCTACTAATCATGTCCTTAGCAATATCTGGTCTCAGTGAGTCTCAGTTCCCTCATTTAAAAACTGGATCGTAATTGGGATATCCATCTCACAGAAGGATCGTGATGGTTTAAGTAAACCGGTGATGTAGAAATTCCTTGGCACGCTGCATTATAAGAAATTTGATTATTTCAATTATTAGGTGATGGGGCTCCAATGTGGAAATGTGATTAACTGAATAATTATCTGTGGGTCAAGAGTGGGAATTTCTTAATGGCAGGACTCCTACATTCCAAATAAATATCTGAATTACACATTGATTACCTTCAATCCACTGACAAATGCGTATCTATGAACTTTTAACAAAAATGTTAGGAAAAAATTACTAAATAAATTGGAAGTTATGTCTTAAAGGAGGTTGCTTGGATTATACCTGTTATTTTTTATTTTATAAAAACATTCTTTTGTGTTTAAAGTAATAATAATATAGGTTTCCTGTATTGTTTACAAAGAATTTAGACAACACAGATAAGCAAGAAAATAATGAGACAACTGTAATTTCATTACCTAGAGATGACCTCATTAACAGTATTATCTATAACTTGCTAAATTCTTCTACATATGCATATAAGAACATTACATATAATGAACATTAAGTGTAACAAAAGTGGATCATATAATATACATTATTTCACTTACCAACACTATGTTGGGTAGATCTTTCTATGTTAACATATGAAGCTTTGAAATATTACTTTCAATAGAGGCATTGTTTTCTCTTATGAGCATATGGGGTAATTTATTTACCAATGACTTCTCTTAGATATTTATTTCCAATGGGCTTACCATAAAGATGAGTACATTTCACATAAACATTTTCATGCTTTTGTAATTTTTCCTTCAGACGACTCTCTCACTGTAAAATTGTTGGAAAATAAATTTTAATATAGATTTTATGTAGAGACTCTTAAGAATATATAGAGTTTTAAGTATATTGACATACTCCAATATTAAACTACAAAGCAGATACTAATTTACAGTCACTAGCATTGCACAGGGTTGCTTATTTCTGTATTTTTTCATCTATACTCAATGATATTAAAAAGAACTTTGTTAATCTGATAGGTAAAAATTGTTACCTAATTGCTGTTTTAAACAGTATTTCTTTGATTACTACCGGGAGCATACAATTTTTCTATATTTATCAGACATTTAAATTTCTTCTCTGACAATAATGTCTGTACATACGTTCTTATACATTTTTTTCTACTTTGATGCTCATTTTTCAAAAATAAAATTATAAAAGTGAAGTAGGCAGCCTTTAAAATGGCTCCAAATAATACTTGCCTTCCAGTACTCACACACCTATATAATCAACTTCCCTTGAGAACATGCTGGAAATTATCACTTCCTCTAAAGAACAGAAGAGAGCAAACATCATGGGATGTTGCTGCTGAGATTAGGTTACAAACAGATGTAACCTCCATGTTGCTCACCTTCTCTCAGTGTCTTTACTTTCTGTGTCTCTCTTTTTCTCAGAGCCTTTGCTCTAGAAGAAGCAAGTTCCTATGTTGCTAGTGGCCCTGTGGAAAGACCCAAGTGGCGAGGGAATGATGTCTATAACCAACAGCCAGCAAGGGCATAAGCCTTGCCAACTGCTATGTGAGTGAGCCAGGACATAAACATCCCGCAACCTGCCGACAAGCACATGAGTGAGCTTAGCAGCAGATCCTTCCCTGGTTGAGCCACGAAATGACTAAAGCTCTGGCCAACACCTTTATTGCAGCCTTATAAGAGAAAATCTGCAAACAGACTCCTACCCCACTATACCTGGGAGAGAATGGGTGCTGCTTGAAGACATTAGGTACTAGGATAATTTGTTGCACAGAAATAGCTAACTAATCGAAGGAACTTGACAAAAATACAGCACACTAGAGTTTTAGAGACCTCACACTGAAAGATGCTGCATAAAATATCGATGACATATTTCTTAACGTGTACATGAGCTGCCAGGGAAATAAAGGAATCTGAGAGGCTAGAAATGACAAGAAGTGAAAAACCCAGGAATTAATAAGCAAGTACTAGAATCTGTTCTGCCCTCAAGATATTTGCTGGTCCCTGGTGACTTAGGTCCTGGGTTTTATTGGACTGACAGGACTTCAGCAAAGCCCTAGGCCTGAGCAGCGTGGGAGGTCTGATTGGAATCCCCTCACACATATGTCATCAAAAGTGTGACTTGATCAGTAGGTGACCTAGAACAAAATCTACCACACAGAAGGAGACAGCCGTGATATGTCCCTGACTTGACCGTGGACCAGAGAGAGAAATAAACAAGAAAAGAAAGTCTGCCATTAAAATCCCTAAACACAAGCCCACAAAACACAGAGGTTTGGGGCTTGAATTTGTACTGTGTAATACAAAATTCTAAGCTAAAATTTAGTTTAAAGTCTTTCCTGGTTGATAATTCTCCAAGGTGCCTAACAGAAGCAAATGAAAATTCCCTCTGGAGGAACACACTATACACATGTCTAAAAGAATTTTTGTAGATAAAAGACCCAAGGCAGAGGAGCTCACAAACTTACTAAATATAGGAGGGAATGAAAACCATGAGCAAGAGTCAGGAGAAACAACAAAGCACATTATTAGGTCTATAAAAACTGTAGATCATGGAAGGATTCAACATAGAATATGAAACCAGGATGTTTTAAATGTTTACAGAAATAAATGAGCATGTTGAATGTAGGATGAAAAGAAAACAGATTATTAAAACTGACCATATGTTTGAAAAACCAAACAGAACTTTTAGGAATGTAAATACAGCCATTTCCGCTAAAAAGTCAATGGGAGGAATAAACAGAAGATTGGATACAGCTAAAGAAAGAATATGGAAAATACACATGAGAAACAGAGGATCTGGCACACGCAATGAGAGGTGTGAAGTATGAGAGAGGTTAAGAGACAAAGAACAGAGTGAAAAAGATCTTCAAATGTATATGGAGTCCCAGGAGGAGAAAACAGAATGGAAGAGAGATAATAGAAGAGGCAATAAATGAGAATTTTCCAGGAATGATCGGAGACATCAGTTAGAAAATTCAAACAGGGTAAATAAAAGTAGCCACACTTAGGCATCTAAATACACTTGCAGAATATCAAACAAAAGTTGAAAACTTGAGAATTTGAGCAGCCACAGAAAACAAAAAACAAATGATCAATGACAGAACGATAATAGACTGACAGCAGAATTCCTCAAAAGCAACTGCTTTAGTTTTCTACTGCTGCTACAAACAAATCACCACAAATGTAGGGTTAAAATCCCCACATATTAACTTTCTTACAGTTCTAAAGTTCCAAAGTCCAAAATGAGTTCTAGGGGACTAAGATCAAGATGTCAGCAGGGCAAGTTCCCTCTAGAGATTCCAGGAGATCTTGCCCCTTTCAGGCTTCTAGAGCTGCCAGCCCATGGCTGCATCAGCCCAGTCTCTGCTTCTGTCACCACACATCCTACTACTGACTTTGACCCACCTGTCTATCTCTTACCTGACCCTTATGATTACCTTGGGTGCAACTGAATAATGTAGGTTCATTTCCCCATCTCAAGATCCCTAATTTAATCACATCTGTAAACTGCTTTTTACAATGAAAGTACCATATTCACAGGTTCCAGGGATTAGGACATGGACATCTTTGAGGCACCACCACACAGCCCACCACAGCAACAGTGGAGGAGAAAGGCACTGGCATAGTATGTTTGAAATGCTGAGACTTCTACATCTGGTGAAACCATTACTTGGGAGAGAAGATGAAATAAAGATATTTTCAGAGCAACTAAATAGAGAGAGTTTGTCCTTTAATTCAATAAAGGGATTCCTAAAGGATGAACTTGAGGACAAAGAAAATAATCTCAGAAGAAAGATCTGAAATCCTGAAGAATGATGAGCAAAGAAGTCAGTAAATACATGGGAGAATTAAAACACAGACTGACTGAATGAAACAATTACAAATCACAAGGGAAATTAGAAAGTATGTTCAGACAAAGAAAAATGGAAATAAATGCCCCACAATCTGTAGAATTCAGTGAAAGCTAAGCTAGGAAGAAAGGTTATAACTGTAAATGTTTTTTTAATGTAAAATTAAAAACAAAGAAAGATCTCAAATCAACTACCTAACTTTATGTCTTAAGGAATTAGACGAAAAAAAACCCACTGAGTCCAAAACTAGCAGGAGAAAGTAAACAATAAAGACTGAAGCTGAGATAAACAAAATATAGAATAGAAAAATAACAGAAGAAATCAACAAAACCAAGAGTCATTCTTCAAAAATATCAACAAAATTGAAAACCTTTAGGTAGACTAAAAAAAAACCCAAAAAACAAACAAAACAAAACAAACAAACAAACAAAAACAAGACAGAAAAGATCCAAATAACTAAAATTTAAAAAAATAAAACAGGAGACATTACAGTTAATTTTACAGAAATAAAAAGGATTATGAAAAAACACTATGAACAACTGTATACCAAGAATAACCTAGATGAAATGGATAAGTTCCTACAAACACACAACTGACCAATACTCAATCAGGAAGAAATAAAAAATCTGGCAGATGTATAAGTAGTAGGGAGACTCAATTAGAAACACAACTTCACTGGTGAATTCTACCGAACATTCAAAGAATTAACACTGATCTCCCTCAAACTCTTCCAAAAAACTAACAATGAGGTACCTCTTCCATACTCATTCTATGTGGCCAATATTATACTGACACAAAAGCAAGATGAAAAAACCGCAAGAAAAAGAAACTAAAGACCAATAGTCCCTGATGAATAGTGACACAAATATTCTCAGCAAGATACTAGCAATCAGAATTCATAATAGCACAACAAAAGGATTGTACACCATGAACAAGTAGGATTTATTCCCAGAATGAAAAGATGCTTCAACATATGAAAATCAGTTGATGTAATATATCCCATCAACAGAATATTGGGGGAAAAAACATATGATCACGTCAGTTGATACCGAAAAAATATTTCACAAAATTCTACAGCCTGTCATGATAAAAACACTTAAACTAAAAAGAGAAGCGAACAATCTCGATATAATAAAGGTCATATATGAAAAACTAACAGCTAACATACTCAATGATGAAAGCCTGCAAGATCTTTCCCTCTAAGATGGGGAACAAGACCAAAATGCCTATTTTACCCCTTCTTTTCAACATAGTGCGAGAAGTCCTAGCCAGAGCAATTTGTCAAGAAAAAGAAACAAAAGACATCTAAATTATAAAAATGAAAAGAATCTCATAAAAATCTTCTTCACAGCAAAGGAAACAATCCGCAAAACTAAAAGGCAACTGATGGAATGGGAGCAGATATTTGCAAATGATATATTGGATAAAGGGTTAGTATCTAAAATCTATAAAGAACTTACCAAACTCAACATCCAAAAAACAAATAATCCAGTGAAGAAATGGGCAGAAGACAGGAATAGACATTTTTCCACAGAAGACATCCAGATGGCAAACAGACACATGAAAAGATGCTCAACATCACTCATCATCAGGGAAATACAAATCAAAACCACAATGAGATATCCCCTCACACCTGTCAGAATGGCTAAAATTACAACTCAGGAAACAACAGATCTTGGCAAGGATGTGGATAAAGGGGAACCCTTTTGCACTGTTGGTGGGAATGCAAAGTGGTGTAGCTACTCTGGAAAACAGTATGGAGGTTCTTCAAAAAATTAAAAACAGAACTACCCTACGACCTCACAACTGTACTACTAGGAATTTATCCACAGGATACAAAAATGCTGATTCAAAGGGCACATGCACCTCAATGTTTACAGCAGTGCTATCAACAATAGCCAAATTATGGAAAGAGCCCAAATGTCCATCAACTGATGAATGGATAAAGATGTGATGTGTGTGTGTGTGTGTGTGTGTGTATAAATATACATATATATGTATATATATATACATACACACATGGAGAGAGAGAGAGATACTTTTACTTTTTTCTAACTGAATCAAATAATGTATACATTATATTTTAATTCAATTTAATTTAATTTATTTTTATTTATATTCAAGTTAGTTAACATACAGTGTAGTCTTGGCTTCAGGAGTAGAACCAGTGATTCATCTCATACACACACACACACACACACACACACACACACACACACACACAATGGAATACTACTTAGCGATACAAAAGAATGAAATCTTGCCATTTGCAACAATGTAGATGGAACTGAAGGGTATTATGCTGAGTAAAATAAGTCAGTCGAGAAAGATATATATCATATGATTTCACCCTTATGTGGAATTTGAGAAACTCAACAGATAAACATAGAAGAAGGAAAGGAAAAATAAGATAAAAACAGAGAGGGAGGCAAACCATAAGAGACTCTTAAATACAGAGAATAAACTGAGGGTTGCTGGAAGGGAGAAAGGTGAGAGGGTGGGGTAAATGAGTGTCGGGCACTAAAGAGGGCACCTTTTGGGATGAGCATCGGGTATCATATGTAAGAGATGAATCAATGGTTCTACTCCCAAAGCCAAGACTACACTGTATGTTAACTAACTTGAATATAAATAAAAATTAAATTAAATTAAATTAAAATATAATGTATACATTATTTGACTCAGTTAAAAAAAAAGTAAAAGTATCTCTATTCAGAAATGACACGATCTTATACAGAGAAAACCCTAGTGATTAAACAACAGGGAAATAAACTGTTAGAACTAGTCAATGAAAATTTCAAGATACAAAACCAACAGATAAAAATCAGGTACATCTCTATACACTAGGAATGAACAATCTTAAAAAGAAATTTAAGAACAATTCTATTTATTACAACATAAAAAATATAAAATACTTAGGAATAAACTTAACCATGGAGGTGAAGAAACTATACAATGAAAACACAAAGCATTGATGAAAGAAATTAAAGAAGATACAGATAAATGGAAAGACATCTTGTGTATGTGCATTGGACAACTAAGCATTGTTAAGATGTCAATATCATCGAAAGCAATCTAAAATTCAATGCAATCCCTGCCAAAATTCAAATGGTATTTTGCCAGACACAGAAAAATCCATCTTAAAATTCATATAGTACCTCAAGGGACCCCACACAGCCAAAACACTTTGAAAAAGAACAAAACTGGAGGTTTCACATTTCCTGATTTTAAAATATATTACAAACCTGCAATAATCACAACACTGTGTCACTGGCATAGAGAGAAACATAAACCAATAAAATCGAATAGCCAGCCAAGAAATAAACTCTTGTATATATGATCAAATGGTTTTCATTAAGGGTGCTAGGATGGGTCAATGGCAAAATGACAGTCTTTTCAAACTGGATATCCATATGGAAAAGAATGCAGGTAGTCCCTCATCTTAACACCATATGCAAAAATTAACTCAAAATACTACAAATACCCAAGTATAAGAGCTAACTCTATAAAACTCTTAGGATAAAACATAAGAGAAAAGCTTTATGACATTGAACTTAGCAATGATTTCTTATATATAACCTCAAAAGCACAAACAACAATAACAAAACATACTGGACTACATCAAAATTAAAAACTTTTGTGCTCAGAGTGAAAAGGCAATCTATGAAATGACAGAAAATATTTACAAGTTTTTTATTTCTGATGAAAAGTTAATATCAACAATAACAAAAGGCCCAATGAAAAATGAACAGATGTCAATATACATTTTCTCCAAAGAATATATGCAAATGCCCAGTAAGCACATGAAAAAATGCTCAACATTAGTAATTAGTAAAGAAATGCAAATCAGCACCACAATGAGATACAACTTCACTCTCATTAAGATAGCGACTATCAAACAACAACACAAGAGAAAATAAAAAGTGTTTGCAAGAATGTGAAGAGGAGCACCTAGGTGGCTCAGTTGGTTAAGTGTCCAACTTCACCTCAGGTCATGATCTCATGGTTCGTGAGTAAGAGCCCTACGGTGGGCTCTGTGATGAGAGCTCAGAGCCTGGAGCCTGCTTCAGATTCTGGGTCTCCCTATCTCTCTGTCTGTTCCCTGTTCATGCTCTGTCTCTCTCTCTCTCTCTTTCTCTTTCTCTCTCTTATAAATACATAAATACATACATACATACATACATACATACATACATACATACATAAAATAAAACATTAAAAATTAAAAATTAAAAAAATATTTGAGAAATTGGAACCCTTATGCAGTGTTGGTTGGAATGTAAAATAATGTAGCCACTGTGGAAAATTGTATGGTTTCTCAAAAACTTAAAGACAGAATTACCTTATGGTTCAGGATTCCCACTTCTGGACATATCAAAAGGACTGAAACGAGGTTCTCAAAGACATATCTTTACACCCATGTTTATGCCAATAGCCAAAAGGTAGAAGCAACTCAAGTGTCCAATGACAGATGAATGGATAAACAAAATGTGCTATATACATACAATAAAATATTCCAGTCTTAAAAAGAGAAGATTCTGACATACTCCATGGATGAACTTTAAGGATGCCATTGTTAAGTCAAATAATTCAATCATAAAGAGGAAAATACTTTATGATTCCAATTAAATGAGGTACCTAGACTAGTCAAAATTATGAAGATGGAAAGTAGAGTCATGGTTGCCAGGGGTGAAGGGAGTAAGGAATGGGGAGTTGTTTAATGAGTACAGAGTTTTAGTTTCAAGACCAAAAGAGTTCTGGAGATTGGTTGCACAACAATGTGAATATACTTAATACTGCTGAAATGTATACTTAAAAAATTGGTTAAGAACATAAATTTATTTTATGTATATTTTACCATAAATAAAAATTTTTAAATTTAAATAAATGTATATATTTTAGAAATCACAATCAGTATAAATGTGATTACCTTGTCAGTTCAAAGACAGATTTTTAGATAGCAAAAATTGGAATCCAGTCAAAGCTCAATGAAATCAAGTTTAAAACCCTTTAAAAGAGACATAACTAGGGGCGCCTGGGTGGCTCAGTTGGTTGAGTGTCCGACTTCGGCTCAGGTCATGATCTCGCAGTCTGAGTTCCAGCCCTGCATTGGGCTCTGTGCTGACAGCTCAGAGCCTGGAGCCTGCTTCGGATTCTGTGTCTCCCTCTCTCTGCCCCTCCCCCACTCATGCTCTGTCTCTCTCTTTCTGTCAAAAATAACTAAACATTTAAAAAAAATTTTAAAAAGAGACATAACTAAAACAAGAATACTCAGTAAGGCTGACTATAAAAGAACAGGAGATGATACACTGAATCAGTTCCAATAAAAAGGGCTAGTTATTTTAATAATATATATGTAGTCTTTAAGGAAGTTAGTGTTATCAGAGTTATAGGTCACTGCATGCTAATAAAATTAATTTTCAGTAAATTTTCAACCTCCCAGGAAGTTAAAACATAAAATTTGTATGTACCTAATAACACTGCCAACAGAATTTTTGATATAAATTAACAAAAATAGCTAGGAAAAACACACATTTGGAAATGTAAAACCACACTAAAGAATCTATGGTTTAAAAAAGACAACACAATGGGGAAAAAAATCCTAACAACTGAAATTTTAACATATCAAAATTTATGGGCCACAGCTAAATGTCATTTGGAGGAAATCTGATAGCTTTAAATGCTTAAATTGAAAAGAATCAAGTCTAAAAATGTAAGGAACAAGTCTTATTAACATGAAAAGTGGGGGGGGGGACCCGAAACAACCCAAAGTACAGATAGAAGAAAAAACAAATATAAGAGAAAAAATAACAAAATAGAAAATAAAAAATATAATAGACTCTAGAGAAATCAACAAAGCCAAAATTTGATTCTTCAAAAAGATCAATATGAGAAAGCCCTTTGGCAAGCTTGATCAATACAAATAAAGGAAAAGTAAAAATAAACAAGATTCAGAATAATAAAGTCTTACAAATACAAATGTAATAGATATTTAAAATAGGAATCTTTTATGAGTCATTTTATGCCAATAAATTAGAAAACTTGGGTGAAATGCACAGATTCCTAGAAAAATACAAATTGCCAAGATTCATCAGAAGAACTAGGAGACCTGAGTAGTTCCATAAACATTAAAGAAATTGACCTAATAGTTAAAAATCCTTCCACAAAGAAAATAGACTTGGATGGTTATATAAGCAAATTCCACCAGCATTCAAAGAAAAGATAGTTAAAATCTTAACACAAGAGAAAATACTTCCCAACTAATTTAGGGCAGCTAATAAAAATGTTAAAATCTGAGAAGACTAAAAAAGATAAGGATAGCTAACTTCACTCACCAACATATAGGAAAATATCCCAATAAATATTAGCAAACTCCATCCCCAAATATTACTTATTAAGATTTATTCCACAAAAGCAAGACTGGTGCCACATTAGAAAATCTAATAGGGCAATCTGCCAAGTTAACAGATTGAATGGGAGAATTCACATGATTATATCAAAAGATGTAGGAACACTGATTAATTTTCACAATCAGGAAAAGAAAATAATTTCCTTCATGTAAAGAAAGAATATCTATAAAACCTAAGTAGATACCATATCCAATGGTGATATAATAAATGTTTTATGTAAAACCAGGAACAAGATGAGAATTTTCACCATCATGACTTCTATTCAAAATTAGATTGAACATCCTAGCCAGAAAAAGACACAGAAGTTTTAATATTCAAAATAAACACAACTCGTATTATTCATAGATATTATAGATGTTTACATAGAAACACAAAAGTATTTTATTCATTATTAAAATTAATAAGAGAGTTTAGAAAGGTAATGAGACATCCAAAGACACCATCAGAGTGAAAAGACAAGCTGCACACTCGTGGAAGATACTGGCAACACATTACCTGACAAAGAATCTGTGTCAAAAAATATAAAGAACTTCTACAAATCAATAAAAAAATAAAATGACCCTAGTGAAAACTGGCAAGTAATATGAACAAACATTTCAGAGTACAGGACATATGAAAAGCTACTCAACTACATCAATATAAGGAAAACACAAAATAAAACTATAATGCATTGGCGTTTCATACCCAATAGATTAGCAAATATTTTTATCTTTAGAATAACAAATGTGATGAGGACTAGAGCGACAGAACTTTCATTCACTCTTGGGGTATAATTATACACTGGTAGAAGCACACGGGAAAAGAACGCAGCACTATTTCATAAAGTTGAATGTATGTTTGCCAAATGATTCAAGAAATCCATTTCTAGATATATACCCTAGAACAATCCTTGCACACTGAGATCAAGAGATATGCACATAAATATTCACAGCAGCATTACATGTAATTGCAAAACAATTAGAAACAAACTATATGCCTATATACAGAAGATTAGAAAAATTAGGGTATATTCATATAGTGGGATACTAAAAATGTTTAAATGAATGCTTTACATGACACTATTTACCAACATAGTAAAGTCTCAAGAGTATAAAGTTGAGTGAGAAGAACAAATCATAAAAGAATACATACAGTATAATGCTATTTATATAATGTTAAAAGAGGAAAATGAAGCACTATATTATTTAGGTATATGGACATCTGGAGAGAACTATTAAGTGCAGTGCTGAAAAACAGAAGTCATAGTATCCATTCTTGGTATTTTCCTGACTTTTCTGTGTCATTTTGTAATGTGCTTGCCATTGTTTCAGATGTGTAATTTTTAAAAAAATATTTTGTTTAATGTTTATTTTTAAGAAAGAGAGAGAGAGCACAAGCGGGGAAAGGGCAGAGAGAGAGGGAGACACAGAATCCGAAGCAGGCTCCAGGCTCTGAGCCATCAGCACAGAGTCCTACGCAGGGCTCAAACTCACAAACTGTGAGATCATGACCTGAGCCGAAGTCGGACCCTGAGCCACCCAGGCGCCCCTCAGATGTGTAATTTTATGTAAGTAGTATTGGAGTTTCCTGAAGTATTGTTGTCATAATTGGTGCTGCTTTGTAATTAAGAATGAATGTTGACTTTTATCAAAATACTTTTCTACACGATCCACATGATACTTTTCCACATGATCATATATTTTCCTCCTTTACCTTATTAATGTGATAGATTATATTAATAGATTTATGTTGAACCACATTTATATTCTCCAATTAAGGCATCGCACTGACTTGTATCTGTTTTTTTGATAAACAGATTCTATTTGCTAACATTTAATTTTGGAGTTTTAGGCTGATAATAAGAGACACAACTGGCATGTTGGGGGTTTTTGTTGCCATTTTTTGGCCAGGATATGCTCACATTGTAAAGTCAATTGGAAAGTTTTCTCTTTCCCTGTAGTGTGGAATAATTTATACATAGAGAAATATTTATTCTTTAAAGCTCTGACAACTCCCTATTGTAATACCACCTGGACCTGAAGTCTTTTTGAAGCAGTTCTCTGACAACTTTAAATATTTGTTTTCATGGTAATTGTTCTCTTCATATTCTTTTTTACAACACTTCACATTTTCCCACCTATCCCAATGGCTGGAAGTCAACAAAAGGATGAGGTTTCTTCACCTCCTACATGGTGGAGAGGAGAAGCAGGCTCAGAGGCAGAAGGAAGATAATTCATGGAGGCATCATATTCATGAGTGTTGGGGTGGGAGTGTGCTGCACATGGGCAGCCTGAAGATGGCCATTAGCTTAATAGCAACCTAAAGGCTACCTTCTTAAAAGACAAAGATCCTCATTCAATCTCTAGAGCATGGAATCATTTTAGGAAGGAACAAATATTAGGTTCATTTGTGCATTTCAAACTATTTTTTTGCTACAATCCCCCCAAAGCAATATAATCTACATTACCATGTAATTATACATATACATACACCAGTGAAATAAAAATTTCATAAAACAATATTTATCCTTGGGGCACCTGGATGGCTCAGTTGGTTGAGTGTCCGATTTTGGCTCGGGTCATGGTCCCGCATTTCATGAGTTCGAGCCCCTCGTCGGGCTCTGTGCTGACAGTTCAGAGCCTGGAGCCTGCTTCAGATTCTGTGTCTCCCTCTCTCTCTGCCCCCTCCACCACCTGTGCTCTGTCTCTCTCTCTCTCAAAAATAAATACACATTAAAAAAAGAATTTAAAAAACCACAATATTTATCCTTTCTGCCTGTGAGTCACTCTGATCTATTCAATTTTTTAAAAATACTGTATGAAGCTCCCTAAATTGTTTTCATGACTTATGAAAGAATTTAAACTGGCAATGTGAAAAATACTGAATTAGGGGCTAGATGAAAGATCTGTCCAAATGGTGATATGTGAGTGGTATAGCACGGTGCAGGGAGGAGTGAATAGGACAAGAGTAGTTTATTCATCAAACAGAATATGTCAAGTCAATCCAACACAACACATGAACATCTAAATGTACAGGGGTCAAAGACCATTTTTTCTTGAATTTTCCTGTCTCAGAGACTATTATTTGTTCCAGCCAAATTTCTTCTGAAATGGACTTTGTGGAAGATAAAATACAACTTAAAACCCAAAATAATATTAATAATAGTATACATAACTTCGATTTAAAATTATATATTAAGAGAACTTAAGCCAATTCAAGGCTGTATCTTTGCATTCAGAGTTCCCAAATTTAGTAGCCTCTAACAGAAATCTCAAAGATGTATTAAGCCAGCCTATATATGCATAAATAATGTGATTTATGCCTCCAAATATGAAATTGTAGTAACTGCACACTATCTGGGCCCACCTTAGAAATGCTGACACCTTTCTCCGACTGCCTTGAAGGGATGTGGGTGGGTGAGAACTGACACCAGCATAACAATCCACAGGCGTCTTGGAGTAAAATGAAAACAAGCAGTGAAATTGCCATTGTGGGGAAAATTTAATTACTAGGGAAGTCAGTTTTGCTTCAGAAATGACTGGGATAAAAAATATATATATATATGTATATATATATATATATATATATATATATATATATATATATGTACACACACACACACACATATATATATATATATATAATTAAAACACCAAACAACATGCACTAAAATAAACCAAAATATCCTATCTGTAGGAAAATAAGTGAGGGCAGCTTGGTGGGTCCCTTTACTGCTGTGTGAATGACCTATCAATTTACATGTCAGGTGCAGCTTTTACTGAGTTTTATTTCCAACATAATTGTGGTTTGCAAAGCAAACAATATCTTTCAGGTAACCAACTTCACTGAGAATGAAAATACAGCTAAGGAGAAAGGCCAGAACTTGTGGGCCATCCCAAAATGGGGGTTTCAAGAGAAAGTGGGGAGTGGTATTGGCCAAGCTAGGTGCTCTGTTTACCGCCTCCTTCTTCCACCCCACACATCATCTAGGAAAGTTGCTCTAGAGAACCATGCACCACTGAACAGGCAGAATGAGGGTCAGATGACTCCTGAAAGGGTCAAGCAGCCCTCAAGAGATTCACTGGAATCTGACTCCTTGGTTTGATTTCCTTTCATAGTGGCTAGTACAGTTCCAGAAGCCCTCAACCTCTGTGTGAGCTCTGGGAGCCAGAGTGAGAACAAGAAAATATGAGGAAAGACAGAGAGGGAAAGTCAAGGGTCAGAAATAAAAGAGCATCACCATTTGTTCAGATCCTGGAGGGAAGTACAAAAATTCTTAGAGGAGCTGAGGCAATGAGTCAGAAGGCAAGGAGGTCAGAATCAGATCGGGAAATCTGGGGACGGGCAAAATGTGAAGGCATTCAAGGCACAGCTCACGATATGACAAGGGTTTCTGTGTGTTCACAGTAACAGGGCTGGACGCATGACACAGGTTTTTAGAGCTGTTTTGGACGCAAGGTTGGACCTGACAATTCTACAGTGTGTTCTTAGCAACTGAGTTCAGGCTGGGCTGAGGACAGCAAGAGCGGTAGAGACAAAACGATAGGATAGGGAAACCTCTGTAATCAAGCTTCAGGGAGGCTTTCAACTGTCAGCCATCTTTTCATCATCCCACAAGAGCCCTTCTCATACTTGAATGTGCACATGAATCACCTGGGTGTCTGTTAAAATGCAGATTCTGATTTGGTAAGTCTGGGATGGGGCCTGAAATTATATTTTTCTATCAAGCTCCCAGGAGACACTGGTGCTTCCAATCTAAGGAGCACACTTACAATACCAAGGTCCTGTAGAAAGTTTGAGACTTCTCTGAGGTGCCTGGCATTGCCCACTGCTTAAATCCCAATGTTACAGGTTCTGTCCCCTCAATGTTTCTTTATTTTTTTTATGTAATTTATTGTCAAATTGGTTTCCATACAATACCCAGTGCTCATCCCAACAGGTGCCCTAAAGTTAGAAGCAGAGTAATTTCTTAACGATATCTATAACGATACTCCCTCACACAAGTAAATACAACATAATTCAATAAGGGACAGGATTCAAAAGACAACAAACTTGGGGTTGTCTTGGGGGGGCAAGGGAGAGGGGAAAATGGGTATCGAGGAGGGCACTTGTTGGGATGAGCACTGGGTGTTGTACGTAAGCAATGAATCATGGGTATGTAACCCCAAAACCAAGAACACACTGTATACACTGTATGTTAGTCAACTTGACAATAAATATATTATATTATATTATATTATATTATATTATATTATATTATAAATAAATAGGACTTAGACATCTGTCTTCTTTAGAGGGGTTTTCTTACTACATACCAAAGGCCAGGTTTCTAAGGATAGGGATCAGTGAAGAATCAAGCAACTGACAGAAGAGAAAGAGAGGAAAGGATGAGCATTTATTTAGGGTCTACCACGGGGCAGATACTTACTGTGCTACGTGGTGAACACCATGGCTAAAGCTTCCTCAACTCATAGATTCCAAGCCCTAGACTGAGTACTTTTCATACATTCCCTCATTTTTCTCTTACAACAAACCCAGGTGTTGATACGTACAAACCACCCCACCCCCCGCCATTTTACACAAGAGAAATCTGAGTCTCAGAGGGGTTAAGTAGTTCCTACAGTGATGAGGATTCAAAATGGGGAAGATGTGATAACAATCTAGGGGAGTATTAATTCTTAGCGGTGTTTTTCAAATATGAGAAAACAATTCATAGGTAGCAAAACATGCTTTCAAATATGCCCTAACCAAGTGGTTTTAACCAGTGCTGCAAATAGGAAGCACCTTGGGACTTCTCAAAATAATCTCTCTACCTGTGCTTCACCCTCCATCAAATAAACTCCAATCCCTGGAGGCAGGGCCTAGGCACTGGCATCTTATAAAAGGTCCCCCGGCTGATCTTCATGGGCAGCCATATATATTAAATACATATTTTTGAAATTTTTAAAAATTTTAACATCGGTCCTCCATGACAGCAAACTGTAAAATGGGAAGATAAGGCATCATTAAGGAAGTCAAGTTAGCATACCTGTATAATATAGTATTGCTGTACTTCACTGCCAGGGCTTAGGAAGACTGCTATGTTTCTACATGGGCTGGTGATGACAGAGGAAGATTGCTTACAGGAGGTGGCTACTGAGTTGAACTCTGAAAGAATAAAAAAGAATACAGCCCGAAACAGATGACAAGGCCAGAGTTTGATGACCTCTTTTCATTTATCCCACTATCTGTATCGCAGAAGAATCTAGTGAACTCAGTCTTAAAAGTCAGGCCTTGTCAAGTTCAGTGGTATACTGCATTCCTCCACAGTTCTCTTTCTCCAGGACTAGGCAGGTTCTGCTAATACCAAACTGTTGGAAGAAAAGTGCTTTCTTTTCCAAGACTTTACTTAAGATGTTAGATAGGGTACTGCTTCAAGATTCAGGACTATTGTTTGGTTTTTTTTGCGGGGGGGCGGGGCTTTCACCCACCATTATGACACTGTTTCACAGGAAGACCGTGACTTCCATTAGCACTGGGTGTGAACAATTGTGAACAATACTTGTCCAAGCAAGTGCTTGTGAATGGAAATTCGCTGGAGTGAGCGTGTGTTGTATGTGAAGGTCTGTGTGTGTGTGTGTGTGTGTGTGTGTGTGTGTGTAGGTAGGGAGGGGTGGGTTGTGAAAAACAGCCATTAACAGGGCAGTGTTAATGGCCAGAGAAGTTGATGCATACAAATCAACAGACTTATTTATGATTTAATACAAACAACCAGTTGACTTGTCGAGGGGCATCCCCACTATTTTCTTTATGGAAAAATGTCCATAATATGAGTGGACTGGAAGAGTTTAAAAAATTATTTTTAATTCAAGAAATTAGAGGAGAGACTCTCTTTGCTTTATAAAATACTAGCCCTATAAAGGAGACTGAAGTGTCTATCTTATCCATTGGTATGTACATGTATATCTATATAGAATCTTTTTTAAATAAATTGCTTTATTATGAGATTAAATGAACCACTGATATAATGCCATAAAAAGAATGGGACATATATCAGGTATATCTCCTCTTTGTCCTTAACATTCAACCCTCAGGAACCACGGTCCAGGGATGCAAAGACAAGAGGAGCAGTGTGCCTGGTGTGAATGAGCATAGCAAGGAGGCTAGGCAAGCTGGAACAGTGAGCCACTGAAGGGTGGCAGGAAAAGGGATCATGGGAAAATGGCCCAGGGCCACATGGCTAGTTAAGGACTTAGGTTTTTATTCACTATGTGTTAAGAAGTCACTCAAGGATTTTGTGCAAGGGAATGCTGTGATCTGATTTATAGCTTAAAGGGATTTCTCTGGCTACCCTGAGGAGATTGTAGAGGGTCAGGAGTACCAATACAGGAAATAGGATGTTGTTGCAGGAAATCACAGAGACATGGGTGCCAGCCACTCAGGTGGTGAGAAATGATGGGACAGGTTTTAAAGACGGAGCAGACTGAGGACTTGCTGAAGGATGCATCATGGGGTATGCGATGGAGTAAAGTCAAGAATATGG
The DNA here is from genome assembly GCF_027475565.1 of Acinonyx jubatus. Taxonomy (NCBI): domain Eukaryota; kingdom Metazoa; phylum Chordata; class Mammalia; order Carnivora; family Felidae; genus Acinonyx; species Acinonyx jubatus. The sequence continues at coordinate 83,568,090 of NC_069391.1, read as the reverse complement.
GTTCAGGATGGATAGCATGTCAGACTAGAGATGTCTAGCACACATTCAAGTGGAAAGACTTTACAGGCTTCCAAATAGGTAAGTTTGGGTTTCAGAGGCAATGTCAAGGCTGGCAATACATGTTTCTGACTTATCAGCATACAGATGGTATTTAAAGTCAAACAACGGGGTAAGGCACCAATGGAGTGAGCAGGAAAAAGAGGGCCAACCTTGGGGCAACCTGACATTCAGAAATTTGAATTTGTCCAGCAAAGAGAATTGAGAAGGTGTAGTCATTATACTGTGAAAGAAAGAAGGAACATCAGGAGTGTGATACAGCAGTTTTCAAATTTTCTTTTTAGAGCAACATAACTCATTCAAAAACTATTGCTAAATCAAATCTTACAAGAAGCCGGCAACAAAAACAAAACATTTAAACCCTGCTGTTTAAGAAAGAAGGTTTGGGGAGGGGGGGTGCTGGACATGTACCTGTTGGAAGAGAATGCTGCCTGAACCCTGGGCTTTGTAAAGGTCAACAGTCCCATCACTGGGAAAATTTGAGGGTCCTAAGAAAAGCTGCATGTTTGCTTCTTACACTCCAGGACCTAGCTGAGAGCAAGGGATTGAAGAATTATACTTTGGTCAACTTATTTGGAGTCAGAAGAAGTAAGGCAGGAACTATAGACTGAATGTTTGTTCCCACCCAAATTCATATGTTGAACCCATAATCCCCAACGTGATGGTACTGAGAGATCTGAATGAGATTGATGGGGGTTGTATCACCGTCAATATCCTGGTGGGGATATTGTACTGTAGTTTTGCAAGACGCTACCCCTGGGGGAAACTGGGTAAGGGGCACATGAGATCTGTTTTATTTTTTACAAGGCCCTGGGAATCAATAATTATCTCAAAATACAAAAGTTTAATTTAAAAAATGTAAGCTAGATCAACCATGTAGTTGATGTAAGCATGTAAACTAGTTTCATGCTTAAAAGCATTTAACTTCCATCCAGCCTTCCTTTCTATATTTTACATAGATCTGTCCCCTGTCAGCCTTTGTCCCCTGTCAGCCTTTGTAAGATCTGTCCCGTCAGCCTTTCTCTCTCCCTCTCTCTCTCTCTCTCTTCTTGTCTCTCTCTCTCTCTTTCTCTCTTTCTCTCCTTCAGTAGGCTTCAGCCACACTGGCTTCCTTTATGGTCCTTGGATAGGTCAGGCTGCTTCCTGTTCCAAGAAGTTACACTTACCTTTCTGCCTTGGGCTCTTCTGCAAGTCACTTGTATAGCTGCCTCAGGCGTGCCCCATCAATTCAAATGTCACTATTTCAGAGTGCTTTCCTGATCATTCTATGTAAAATGGCTGCACAGGTATTCTCTTCACATTACACTACCTTAGTTTTCTCCAACTTTACTTGCCTTTCCCCCCTTACACATCTACTTCTGCAGAGATGTCTCTCTCGTTTCCTACTGTGTCCTAGTGCCCAGCTCAGTCAGCACCTGATTCCTAGTAGGTGCTCAGTAAATATATTGCTAAATAAAGGAATTAAAAAAAAGCAAGAATATCTCTAAGAAGATACCCATTAAAATAAGGGGGAAATTAACAGAAGGAAGAACTATAACTTAGGACCTTAACAAAGCAGCAGTTTAAATTGCAATTTCATTGAGAACTAGTAGTTTAAAAAGAAGGAAAACATTTTGCTTGGTGGGAACCAAAGCCAGTTTCCCAGTTTTTGTGAACTTATGTAGAGATGAGTCTGAAAAGTAATTAACTACTCGGGTTCCTGACTGAGACTCAGACTCTGGGTCTGAAAGCGAAATCAATGAATTCTCAGGGCAAATAAGGCCCCATGGTCTCCTACGATGAAGATTCAAGGTCAAGAAGAATTACAAAGCATGTATTTTTGGCAGAGGGTGGTAGGATGTTTTGTTCTGGCTCATTGTTACATGTATTATTTGCCTGCTATTAGGCTGATAGCTCTGTCTTCACCAGATATGGTTCCTGGGATCTAGAAAGAGAAAGAGAAAATACCCAACTTTTGGACAAAATGTGTTTACTCCCCACAGCAGCACTTTGGCCTGATTCCATCATGTAAGAATTGTTCAAAACTGAAGCTCAAAGAGGCAGGCAGCTGTTTCCTACACTCACCTCTTTCTTAAACTGCACACTCTTGTGATGTGCGTTGCTGTGGACAGGCCCCTGGCTGGCCTAGGGGTGTTTTTTTCATTCTCTGCTGCCTCAGTCAGTTTGGGCTGCTATAAAATGATACCATGGACTGAGTGGCTAACAAAACATAAATTTATTTCTTGCAATTCTGCAGGCTGAGTAGTCTGGGGATCGAGTTCTGGCTGATTTGGTTCCTGGTGAGGAATCTCTTCTTGGTTATGTCCTCACGGGGTAGAGAGAGAATGGAAGCATGTCTCTTCTCATAAGGGCTCCACCCCCATGATCTAATTACTTCCCAAAGGCCCATCTCCAGATATGGTAGTTGTGTGTGTATTTGGTTATATGACATGTTTAATGACTTTATTTTTAGAACAGGTTCAGGTAACCAGAAAAAAAAAAAACAGAACAGAATCTACAGAATGTTCCCATGTGTCCCCTGATGCACACGCTTACACCGCTTGCACCAGGAACCTCATGCACAAGAGGAGTGTATTTGTTATGATCCGTGAATCTACAATGACATATCATAAAGTCCATAGTTTATATTAAGGTCCATTTTTCTTGGTGTTTTATATTCTATGCGCCTTGGCAAGTGTATAATGATTCATTTCCACCATTATAGTGTCATACAGAGTAGTTTTACTTCCCTAAACATTCTCTGTGCTCCACCTATCATCCCTTTCCATTTCCAACCCCTGGCAACCTCTGATCCTTTCACTGTCTCCTTTTTGCCTTTCCCAGAATGTCATACAGTTGAAATCATACAGCGAATACCCTTTTTAGATGGGCTTCTTTCACTCGTACTATGCATTTAAGTTTCATCCATGTCTTTTCATGGCTCGATAACTCATTTCTTTTTTAGTGCTGAGTACTGCTCCATTGACTCTATGGAAGACAATTTATTCATTCACCTGCTGATGGACATCTTGGTTGTTTCCAGGTTTTGGCAAATGAATAAAGTGAATAAAAGTGAATGAGGCTGCCATGAAAATCTGAGTGCAAGTTTTTGTGTAGACACAGTTTTCAACTCCTCTGAGTAAATACCAAGGAATGTGATTTCTGGATCATAAAAATAAGTTTAGTTTTGTAGAAAACTGCCAAACTGCTTTCTAAAGTGGCTTTATTCAACCACCAGCAATGAGTGAAGAGCTCCTGGTACTCCATATCTAGGCAAGCTTTTGGTGTTGTCAGTGTTCTGGATCTCAACCATTTTAACAGGTGTTCAGTAGTATCTCCATGTTTTAATTTGCATTTCCGTGATGACATAAGATGTGAAGGACCCTTTTCATATGCTTATTTGACATCCAGGTATCTTCTTAGCTGAGGTGTTTGTTAAGGTGTTCAGACCATTTTTTAATCAAGTTCTGTGTTTTCTTATTGTTGAGTTTTAAGAATTCTTTGTACATTTTGGGTAACAGTCCTTTATCAGATATGTCTTTTGCAAGTATTTTCTCCCAATTTGTGGCTTGTGTTCTCAAAAAGTCATCACCATAGCAAAAGTCATTTTCTGCAATATTATCCTCCAGGAATTTTATGGTTTTGCATTTTTAATTTAGGTCTGTGATCCATTTTGACTTAAATTTCCTAAGGGGTATAAGGTCTGTATATAGAGTCATTATTATTTTTTACATGTGGACGTCCAGTTGTTCCAGCACCATTTCTTGAAATAAATACAGTATTATCTTTATTCCTTTGTCAAAGATTGGTTCACTATATTTATGTGGATCTATTTCTGGGCTTTATTCTAGTCCACTAATTTTCTATCTATTCTTTCATCAGTACCACACAGTCTTGATTACTAAAGCTTCATAATTAGTTGTGAAGTTGGGCAGGGTCAGTCCTCCAAATTTGTTCTTCTTCAATACTGTGTTGGCTATTCTGGATCTTTGGCCTCTCCGTGTAGACTTCAAAATCAGTTGGTTAATATCCACAAAATAACTTGGTGGAATTATGCTTGAGATTGCATTTAGTCTATAGATCAAGTTGAAAAGAACTGACATCTTGATAATATTTAGTCTTCCTGTGCATGAATATAGGCTGTCTCTCCACTTATTGTTTTGTCTTTGATTTCTTTCATCAGAGTTTTATAGTTTTCCTCATATAGATCCTGTACATCATTTATTAGAGTTACACGTAAGTATTTCATTTTTTTTTTTTTGGTCACTGACATGAATGGTACCTTGTTTTTAAATTCAAATTCCATGTATTCATTGCTAGTATATAGGAAAGCAATTGCCTTTTGTATATTAATCTTATACCCTATTGCATGTATTACATCCTGGGATTTTTCTCAGTTATTTCATATTTTCTAAATAATTTTGTCATCTGTGAACAAAGACAGTTTTATTTCTACATTCTCAATCTGTATAACTTTTATTTCCTTTTCTTGCCATGTTATATTAGCAGGGATTTCTAGTATGATGTTGAAAAGGAGTAGTAAGAAGGGATATATTTGTATTCTAACTGATTTTAGTGGGAATACTTCAAGTTTCTCACCATTAAAAGTATTACACTGGCTGTAGAAGTTTTGTAGTTATTCTTTATTAAGTTGAAGAAATTCTCTATTCCTAGTTTACTAAGAGTTTTTATTATTAATGCATGTTGGATTTGTCAAGTGCTTTTTCTGCAACTTCTGATAAGATTATGCAATTTTTTTTCTTTTAGCCTGTTGATGTGATAGATCACATTAAGTGATTTTCAAATGTTGAATCAGCCTTGCATATTTGAGACAAATCCTATCTGGTTTTTGTGTATAATTTTTATACATTGTTGGATTTGATTTGCAATTCTTGTATCTATATGTTTATAACAGATATTTGTTTGTATTTTTCTTATAATTTCTTTGTCTGGTTTTGACATTACAGTAATGCTGGCATCATAGAATTAACAATGAATTATTCCTTCTGCTTCTATTCTTTGAAAGAGGTCGTAGAGAATTGGTATACTTTCTTCCTTAAATGTGTGAATTTATCAATGTAGGATTTACCAGTGCACCTATCTGGGCCTGGTGCTTTCTGTTTTGTAAGGTTATTGATTATGAATTCAATTTATTTAATATATATGTCTATTTTTTGCCATTTTTAAGTCTAATTGTTGAGTTTTAAGAGGTTTTTGTATATTCTAGAAAACAGTCGTTTATTGGTATATCTTTTGAAAATATTTTCCCTCACACTGTGGTTTGAGTTCTATGGAATTTCACTGCATATGTAGGCTCATGTATGACCAACACTGTCAAGATACAGGACAGTTCAATCACCACAGGGTCCTTTGTAGTTGCCCTTTTATAACCGCAAACACCACCTCTTGTTCTCTTCCCCATTCCTCTCCCATGGCAATCAATAATCTGTTCTCTAATTCTATGATTTTGTAATTTAAATAACTGTATAAATGAAATCCTAAAGAATAACCTTTGAGGATTGGCTTGTTTCACTCAGTATAATTCTCTGTAGATTCATTAAAATGGTTTTCGTTCACTAGTTCATTCTTTTTACGGCTGAATATTACATAGTATGGATATATCAAAGTTTGTTGAACCGTTCACCCATTGAAGGACATCTGAGTTGTTTGTAGTCTTTGACTATTACAAAGAAAGCTGCTATAGATATTCACATGCAAGTGTTTGTGTGAATCTAAGTGTTCATTTTTTGGGATAAATGCAACTGCTGAGCTACACAGTAATGCATTTTTAGATTTAAAAGAAACTGACAAACTCTTCAGTAAAATGGCTACACCCTTTTACATTTCTACCAGAAATGTATAAGTAATCCAGCTTCTCCAAACCCATGCAGGAATTTGGTGGTGTCACTATTTTTAATTTAGTTATTTTTGCAGGTTGTGGGGATATCTCATTGTGGTTTTTCTTTGCATTCTCCTAACGCTAATGATGTTGAATGTGTTTTCATGTGTTTATTAGCCATCCATATATCCTCTTCAATGAAATGGTTGTTCGTATATTTTGCTAATTTTCTAACTGGATTGTTTGGGGATTTTTTTAACTTTTGAGTTTTGAAACGTTCTTTAAATATCCTATGTACAAAATCTTTGCCAGATACACAATTTGTAAATACTTTCTCCCGCTCTGTACCTTATCTTTTAACCCCCTTATCTAGGGTGTTGATAGAACTAAAGGTTTAACTTTGTTAAGTGCAAATTTATCAATTTTTTTCACATTCACATTGTATTCATCCATTTCATGTCATATTTTGGTGTTAAACCTATCAAGAGTTCATCTACTTTGCCAGTCTCTGCCTTTTAATTAATTTATTTAGACCATTTACATTTAAGGCAATTATTCATAGTTAGAGCTTTAGTCTACCATTTTTTTAAGTTTTATTTGTTTGTTTACTCTGTTTCTTGTTCCTATGTTTCTATTTTCTTGTCTTCCTGTGGAATAACTTGAACAATTTTTAGAACTTTAACTTAATTTTTAACAGTATTTTTGAGTGCATCTCTTTGTATAGCTTTCTGAGTTGTATTTTAGTTTAAATTTTCTAAAGGGTTACAGGCTGCTGTGTCTAGGATGGGTGTGAAAGTAGAAAAATTAATGAATAGAAACCAGTGGGAATGCTATTGAGGTTATTACAGTTATTAAAGTTTTCAATGTTTACTTTAAGTGTTGCCCCAACTGGTGCAAGTCTTTAGAAAAGCACACATTTTTCTGTCTGGGTGAAATACTAATTCTCACCTATTTCACCTAAACTTTTTCTCATCTTTTATTTGTCACTTTTGTCTAGAAGCCTATTTATTCTTCATATTAGACTGCTATATTGCTCCAATATTTGCACATATAACCCCTAAAACCCCCAAATATAGAGCTAACTACATGCATTTGTAATTGCTTACTTATGTGTCCATTCCTCTTATTACACTATAAACTACTTGAAAGCAGAAACATATCTTTTTCTTCCTGGGTACTAACCTCTCAGAGTGTCTGGAACCTAGTAAGCCCTCAAAGCATGTCTATTTACCGAATGAATACATGTTATGAGATACACTTGAGGTCTTAAAAGGGCAAACTGTCTTCCAAAATACAGTCAGTTTATTCTCATAGATGTTATCAAAGTATTTTAATATAGTATATGACCAATTAAATTTTAAATATTAATAATTTAAAACCACACTGTTTAAGTAGATTCCAATAGAATTGGGTTATAAACAATGTAAGAAATATTAATTAGTACGTTTATTTGTACATAAAAGTACTCAGTGTGTTCATACAAGATTTTTAAAAAAATGCTGTTTCTAGTCACTTCCAAATGGAAGAGAGACAAAATATTGCTGTGGCAACGACTCAAGTGCATCAAGTCATTATTTCAACTTTCAGGTCACTATGGATTAATCACTTCAGCATCCAAAATGAGTTCTGGTTTTGATTTCCCTGAGGTGTCAAAGGTAACAAACAAAAACCTCCAATTTTTATGTTCCAAGGAAATACAGCTGAACCCACAACACTCACATAATGCCAAAAAGTGGCCCAAAAAGCTTCTGCTGCCGAAACCTTTATGTGCAGACTGTAACCCAGAGGAAACATTTTCGAACAAGTGTGGATAAGACATTTCTGCACAGGATTCACTATTCAAATTGCTGACACACAGGATGACAGTATGGCATGGGAATCAGTATTCCAGGCTACATTATTTTAAAAGTAATGCATGATAGCTTCCCAAGGAAAACAAACCACGAGCCAGCCTGCCTTTATCTTTCTGTCAAATGCATAACTGTGTTAAAATTCTTCACAGATAGGGTAGCAGGATTTTCCCACAGGAGAGTGACCTTTATCAATAATCTGGCTTCCTTTTTTGTTAGCTTAAATCTTAGGGGATGACGACTTCATCTATAAAATATGACAGGAAAGAACACTAGTGGAGAAAAATAAACAATGACCTTATTGGATTTTCCAAGGAATGATTTTCATAAGAACCACAAGATGGCATTGTCTACTATGGGACCGTGTTCTGACACTCAGCAAGAACTGACAGCAGAAAATGGAGATGGAGTGGTTTCACATTCCTCATTTTATTTGGAAGATTTTATATTTCCCTTCCACATCAGCTCTGTTCACTGTGTGTTGTGTGGTTGTGGTGAGTACTGGGTTGTATAGGAGGAGAAGGGGTAGGAAATGAGTCTTGGGCAGCCTCAAGAAGGGCACTGACAGGCCATAATGAAATAACGAGCAAAGGAGGTTTGGGTAAGAACGCAGGAGCTCCTCCCTACCACAATACCAGATTCAGAGACTCGGCTTGTATGTACAGGTGACCACAGAGCATATTTAGACCTGATCCAGTTATTGTAGTTTAATCAATTCAGGGATTTGTTTTCATTAATCATATTTAAAAGCCTGTCTTTCCCTTTGATATCCACCCATACCTACCTACACTGACAACTCTACAGCTAAACTTCTACAGAGTGTGTATGATGGAATAGTCTGTCATCACTTATCTCCAGTCCCTGAGCATGATGCCATTAATGTAAAGCAAAAGGGACAAATTCATGGCAGGTGCCTACAATGAAACTTAACCTTTATAAATGTTTCTAATTTTAAATGCCACACAGCCCTTTTTGTAGGTGTTACAGATAAGGAAATTGAGGCTCAGAACAATTAAGAAATTAATCCAAACTCATAAAGTGGTGTCCTATAATCTTGTCTCAAATTAATCCAACCCTAATGCCCATGGGCTTTCCATTATACCATACTGAATTCAAACAGAAAGACGTTGTGCAGCTAAGCAAAGCTGAAACAAGTGTCAAAGTTCTGTCATGAACCTTAGTGTACCTATCTGTATCAGGAAGGTTGGTCACGGGCAATAAGCACCCATATGGCAGACACTGTGCCTGTCCCACACTGTTCCTCTTTAATGTTCTGGTTGAGATGCCTTGTTAATATAACATATAAAGGGATTGGGTAGTTGTACATGTTCCCTCAATGGACCAGAAATTCTACTCCATCTACCATTTCAATTTTATATCATGTGTTATGAACCACATAGTGATCTGTGTGTCACATGCACTCTCAGTGTCATACAAGAGATAGCTTGCAATTTGAGGAGTTAGAACTTGGTGTAAAATGTGTGCTTTTGCACAAAGATCTATCAGTCAAAGAGTGAGCAATCCTAGATGCTAGACACATGCCAGGAGCTAATGGTTCAAAGATGCATAAGAAGCACTTCCTACGGAGCTTAGAGTCTAGTGAGGGAGAAAGACACATAAAGAGATAGAATTTCATCATGATTTGGTAAAGTGTTGTAGAAGAGGTAGGAATTGGAAGCTAAGTGAACAGAGAGAAGGGTATTTACTCCATCTTGAGGGTTTAGGGAAAGTGTCTTGGAGGATATGATTTATTATCTAGTGCTGGAAGGATGGTTTAGTGGTTGCTGCTAAAACAGACTAAGTCTTAATCTTACCTCCTACTCTTCGCTAGAAACCCACTTGGTAGGGAAACCTTCACAACCTTCACCAAGTCTCAGGTGAGTAAGAGATACTGATTCTGGGGTACATGCTGCCTATTCTTCATTTCATCATTCATCATTCTTCATCCCCCAAATGATTTTCCCTAGATTCAATGAGAGGCTAACCTCTAGAGGTTCCATTATTTGAGTGCCATTATCCCTGGGCTTCAGTCGAGTGTGGCCAATGTGGAAGCACCAGCTTAAGATCCCAGGGAAGGGAAAGAGAGACTGGAGTATTTTTAACTCACACCCCTTCCAGATTTGTTGCAGTTATGCTAGTCACCGTATCTTCCTATGGCTATGGTTTCTGTTAGGGACCTTCTTCCTTAGCTGTAGCTTTCAACTCAGCTCTAGGAACACCATTTCTACCTATGCCCTGTTGCTAGTGCCCAGGTGCCTCAACACCCCTTGTGGTTTCCCTTAACACTCCCCACACCTCTCTAAATTATTCTTCCTTTTATAAAATTATTTACAGATTCTCTTACAAAGGTACCACCTGTTTTCTGTGGGACCCTGACTGAGAAAGGTAAGAGAGAATGAATAGCTTTCTTGCAGCTATGCCATTTGTCACACATGGCCTCTAGGGTTCTGTGGTAGAGAAAGAGGAATGGAAACAGCACAGTGCTTTTGCTAAATCACAAAGTCACTTATGTTCACAGTCCCTTACTCAGAACTAACTTCTGACTAATGACACAGAGGTTCATGGGGAAAGTAGTGGAAGAGGGGACAGTTGAGCTTGGTCTTAGAGAATAAGATGAAATTAGAGATGATAAAGAGATGTGATGATACAGGGAGGGAGAAGTGTTTCAGACAAAGAGAAGGACATGTTTGAAGGAAAGGCAGCAAGGACAAGTAGGGAGTCTTCAGAGAAGTGCATATGCTTTGACACAAGTTGAACTCCAGGAGGTCATCAGAGGGTGGTGAGAGGTGAGGCAGGAGAGGGAAGCAGTGGTGAGGTGATAAAGGGTTTTGTTTGCCACAGTTAGGATTTGGGGTTTACCCTAAGTTTATGAGAAAACATTACAGGATTTCAAAGATGGGAGAAGTCACAGGAAGAATGTTACATTTTCAAACAGTTATTCTCTTAGCATGAGGAGGACACATAACCGAAGGGAGTGAACCAGAAAGCAAAGGGGCTCTGGCATCAGTCAGGACACATATGGGAAAGGCCAGAAGCAAGTCAGCAGTGCTGAGGGCAAGGAGAGTGTGACGGATATGGTGTGACTCCAATTAGGACTTCAACAGTTCTGCAACCTTGAGAGGAGTTAGGACAGGTGAGCTTTGACCTTTAGGGTTTCTGACAAGTGTCTCAGATAAGGCATGGTCCATTCCTGGAGACAGACAACATAGAAGAATAAGAGACAGAAGAGAGAGGGGAAAGACAGACCCTCACTTTGAGACATCATGAGGCTGAGGGTTCTGCAAGATCCATGGGTGGAGATGTTCAGTAAATAATTGGAACAGGATCGAGACCTTGGCTGGAGATACAGAGCTGGGAGTCAACATAGGTGGTCACTGAAGCCATGGGAGTAGACAGAAGTATCTAGGAGGAACGGAGAGGAAAGCTCAGGATGCACCTTGATGAGACCTAGCAGAGGGGGTACTGCTAAATAATGAGCTCCAGAGGAGACTTGGATAAATGGTGACCCATGAGTGCAAAGGCAATGCTCAGAAGTGACACATGGGTCAGTATGAGGGACAGCATGAAGGTGAAGGAAAGGGAAACACCATCAAAAAGGCATCTGTGAATGGAAGAGAGAGAAACTATGAACTACACATTACATAAGAGGCCATCACAAGTCAGAGAGGCGGGGTGACGAAGGCAGCAGATCTGAGAATTTCTGGGTCAGCAAATTAGAGAAGGGCTGAGTGTGCAACCATTCAACACCTTGGTTGATACACTTAAAAACAAGTCCACGTGTCAGTGTCCTGTCTCAGTGACTACCGCATGTGGACTAGGAGTCCACACATTTTTCTACGGACTTGTGATGCCCTATATAAGGCACATTTGGAAGTTGCTAATTTGATAAATTTGGGAATTTCTTAGGCAGCAAATCTAAAAGTCTCTAAGGAATATATTTTAAGCGATGATTTAAGAACTATGAGGCACAGCTGCAGTGCTTTACGGTCACTATCTCGTTGAATGCCGTGAAGAGAGTACCATTATTACCATTAACAGACATGCAGGAATCAAGAGCTCAGGCAGATAATGTGGCACACCTAAAACGGAGGAGCTGGCAAAAGACAAGGTCAAAGTTGACAGCCAGGTCTTCAAATTACCAGAGCTTCAGCCCCCGGCCATCACGTCAAAGGGGAAGCACCCCAAGGCAATCAGCACTCCTAAAATTGACAGTCTAGCAAATTTGTAAAGCACTGAGTCTTGAAAGCTGAAAACTATTATCTAGGATTTTCTCATTTCTTCATTTGGCATTCATCCTTAGTGGTTCCTTCTTCCATTACTCTCTTTAAAACAACATGAAGGTTAGTTATTAAGCAGCACCTCACTCCAACCCCAGGTTCCTAGTATAGAAAGCAGAAAACTAGGCACCCACATAAGCACTGCCTATGAACAGCCTTCTTCTTCGCTATGCGAGTTTCCCCTCCTCTCATTGGCTCCCCTGTTCACACATTGATGGGGACTAAAGGAGTGGGGTGATTATTTCAAAAGGGTTTAGAGGGCTCAGGAAAATCAATCAAACACGGTGACAACAAACCTTCCTCTTCCTTTGAAGGAAAACTAGTAGTGTTTTAACATAGCTCTATATAGTTCATTATGTAATGAATATGATAATGACACAATTATTAAAAGGTATCTGTCCGCTGATGACAGTGAGAGAGAGTTGAGGGGCAGGAAGGACTGGGGCCATGATGACATCCTAACTTGCCCCTTGGGCAGGGGCAGATAAAATATTCTCTTGTCTTTGATAAAGAAATGCACATTTAATTAGGTGCCTTATAAATGTGAAACCAATCTCTAATATGTTGACAATCAGAATATTCTGTATCTTGGTCACCACTGTAACATATTAAACCACATGGCAAAACATAATCGTACAGTAGAGCAAAACAAACCAACAAAAACAGACACAAAAAAATGAGGGCATCAAAATCAAAAGACATAAAACAAGGTCGAAAATGTAAATTAAACATTATTTGCTTAAATTACCTTATAAAAACACAAAAAATAATAAATGTAAAATGGCTGTATTTTTTCATCAAAAGATAAATAGTCCCAAACCAAAAATGCACCATATATGGGAAACATATACAATGAAATGATGCTAAAAGTTTGTGAATGAAAAGAAGGAAGAGCAAAGATCCATCAGGAAAAATGCAAAGTAAAAAAAAAAAACAAAAAAAAAAGAAAAACGGATATTATTAACATTGTGGAAGGTAATCTGAGGAAAATATTATTACATGACAGAAATGAGGCCATTTTGAACTGTCAAAATATACAATGCAATTATGATAGACACTACCATAAAAAAATGGATCGAATCCTTTATAAAAAAGCTAAGACTGAGTGAAGTACAGGGAGGAAGTGACAGGGACACAGCTGCATGGGAGAGTAGACAAAGCACCATTTGTCTGTGTGGTAAATCAAGATCATCAGTCCTCATGAACACTAACCCTACTGTTTACATAGTACTACCTCCTTACCCTGTGTTCTGTCCCTGTACAGCCTCTTAGTCAGATATGATCTCATCATACCTGCAGACAGGGTATGAGCCCTGGCTCCTCCATATTCCTCTGTGAGAAGCATGACAAACTTGAAGATTTATAAGGACCAAGGAGATACTATTAATGAGAGAAGCCACCAAGTGGAGAAAGCATGGCTCATCCTAAGGGCACAGCCAGCACCCAGCCCCAGATAGCTGTCAACAAGGAAGAGTATAGGCTGTGTTGCAAGGAAGCCAGAACCTTGGATTTGTTTGTGGTCTCTCAATTTTTTTATTTTTTTATGTTTATTTATTTATTTTGAGAGAGAGAGAGAGAAAACCAGCCGGGAAGGGGCAGAGAGAGAGGTTGAGAGAGAGAATCCCAACAGCACAGAGCCCAATGCGGGGCTCAAACCCACCAACTGTGATATCGTGACCTGAGCTGAAACCAAAAGTCAGATGCTGACCTGAATGAACCACCCAGGTTAGTTAGCTTAATTATAAATAAAACAATATAAGTCTCTACTCTATGATGAATCTAGCCCATAAGTCTCCAGTCTAGTTCACAACATCTAGTCTAGGTTAAATCTCTATTTGGAACTATTCAGTCTTCAACTTTCAAAATACTTACAGTAAAATTCCTGGAATATAATTGGTAATTTTAAATGCCTGCTGAATGAATGACGGCATGAATGGATTGAACTGTAACTACTTTCAAGTCTTTTTAGTCTAGTTATGAAGAAAGATAATCAATGATGAAAACACAGAGTGACAGACGCTATAGAAGGACCAGACTGAGGATATAATGGAAGCTAGAGGAAGTCAACCCTGGATTCTATAAGTCCACCCTGGATTCTCCTTCCCAGAATATTTTTATAAAAATATATCTCAATAGAGGAGTAAATAAATAAAAGGGGAGGTTTATTCATACAGTGTAATGCTATAATGAAGTGAGGTTCAGTGAATTAGACTTACAAGTAGCAACATGAACAAATAACAAAAAATAGTATCAGGTGAAAAAACTAAGTCACAGATTCCTAGAGAAAAATACCAGTTATGTACAATTTTAAGGTACACAATCACTATGTATGTATTTTTGTTTTAAAGAATATATACATGTTGTAGAATTAAACAAAAACTTACTGAAATGATATATGCCAATTTCAGGGTAGTGTTTACTCCTGGGTGGGGAGAGGGAATGGGGGTTGGGAGGGAAGAGCTAGGCTTTAATTATATTTGCAATATTCTATATTTTAAGAAATAAGATATGAAACAAATACATAGATATATGTTGATATTCATTAAATTAATGGGATAGGTTCACTGGTATGTGTATGTTGAATACTGTTCTCTATACCGTATGTTTAAAACATTTCATGATTTAAAATACTAATTATGATGCTCTGTGGCATACTGGAAAAAGGAGATTATGAGTTAATTCTGAGAACCTGGCAATTATTTTTTCAGGGCTTAAGATGTGAACAGTGCAGTGAAATGCTAAGCTTCATTGTGTAGTTCTGACACACTTAAGTTTTCCTACTCAGATTGCTTCACAGACGTAGCAGTTGGTCTTGACCTTCTCTAAGCCCAGTTGCTCTCTATCCTAGCTCCCTCAGTCCATGGGCTTGGCCACTGGTCACATTGGACCTCAGCAAAAGCCAGCTTCCAAGTCTAAACACGGCCACTGGGCAACACAAAAGAAAACACAGCAAGAAAAATAAAGGGAGTTGGTTCCCTCACAAATAACACAGCACACTCAAGGAAAGAAAGAAGATAACCTTATGAAATTTGAGGTCCAAGAAAATCCACAGGAATTATGAAATACAGCTCCTAATTTTACAAGGGTGGAAATCCTCAGGAAAAAGAGGACTTTCCTCAGTCACAAAAGCTAATTAATAATATGGCCTGGATACAGGTGGGGACCCAGGCTTCCTGCTCCAGGAATCTTCCAGCTGCTGCACCCATGAAACTAGCAGAATTCTGGAACTAGAAGGGACCTTGAAGGTCACACAATCCATGTCCCTTATTCCGCAAACGCAAGAACCAAGACTTCCACTAATCCTCTCACTGAAGAATTTTAAAGTTGCCAAGTCAACTTCATCCACTCTAAAAAAATATGGTGTTGGAGGCCTGGGCGGCTCAGTTAGTTAAGTATCCGACTTCAGCTCAGGTCATGATCTTGCAGTTCATGACCTGAGCCAAAATCGAGAGTTGTATACTCAACCAACTGAGCCACCCAGGCACCCCAGACAAGACATTTTAATAACTAAACCAGTCTAACACTGGAATAAACTCCCCTATGTAGGAATGAATACCCTCTTCTTGGAGGAATTCCATAAAAGAGGTCAGATGGCCAATGGTATGGGGTGTGGTTGGGTGGGTTTTTCTCTTCATTAGAAAATGGGGTTATATTTAGGGTGCGCACCTATTCTGGTTTCCTCAGGACAGTTCTAGTTTACCTCCGTTGTTTCAGTATAATTATTAGTTCTGCCCCATTTCACTTTAAAAAATGTCCCAGGTTGGAAGATAAATCCCATGGTCACCCTATTTACATTAGAGGACTCTGAAATCTTTTTCAACTTTAATAACCTTACCCAACGTTTTGCCTACGGGATAGGAACTTTATAAAAGAAGGGACATCTCAGCTGATTTAGAGGAGGGACTTTTAGACTGAAGGAGATATTCCCCAAGATCCCAGTGAATCACCTCTTCCATCCCATGATTCCAGCTAATGTGAAAAACTCTCAAACCCGTTGGTGACCTACTAAGACGTGAGTTTACACCAACCTTATGGAGAACAGCACCTTGATGAACTATAGGCACCTCTAATACAGTACAGTTTGTAGAGTTTTAAGCAAAATACCTTCAGAGTTCATTACCGGAGCATTTTCTGGTAACACATCTTCCACAATAAAAATTCATATAGAGTCATAAAATTAAAAATTAAATACATGTATTAATATTATATACTGATTTACCACAATTCATGTAAAGCTCGCAGGTTTTATCACAGAATCTGAATAGTTGTGTAAAGTGAGGATAATCTATGCTAAGTCTCACACTGTAAAGAAAGATTCTTGTTCTTAGCCTGGTGCTATATACTTTTTGTCTTCTTAATAAATATTTAAATAATAATAGGGTCTTTAAGCAGGAAAGAGAGCTAGTGCTTGAAATTTATATTTTCCTGTCTCTAAGTAATATTTTTGAATATCAGAGCTGAAAAAGGGTCACAGACTTTAACACATATCCAGAGATTTGTCATAGCTCTCTCCAGGGTGCCCTTGGGTAAATGTGAAAATGTCTACAGGAAAAATGAGAACAATGTTTGTGGCTGCAGCCCAACAAAGTTTTTGGAAAAATCATAGTAAATTATGAGGTAAAGGAGTCAGAAACTAGACCAACTTGCCTCGGCATGGATGCGTTCAGCATCACTGGGTGCCATGTGATGTAACTCACTCCTTGTCTCAGAGTTCAAATTTCAGTACAGTTCAGAGCTGTAAAGTCTCAAAACTGTTGAAATGTCTGAGGTTTATAACCTAGCTGGGAGTAAGGTCCCAGGAGCTGTGGCATCTGGTATCACAGGGATGCCCCTTTGAAATGCAGAATCTTCAGCTCCACCCTAGACCTGTTAGATCAACACTTACATTGTGGCAAGGTCCTAGGCAAATTTACATCCACTTCAAAAGTATGAGAATTAAGGGCGCCTGGGTGGCGCTGTCAGTTAAGTGGGTTAAGTGTCCGTCCGACTTTGACTCGGGTCATGATTTTGCAGTTTGTGGATTTGAGCCCCGCATCAGGCTCTGCCCTGGTAGCGCAGAGCCCGCTTCACATTCTCTCTCTCTCCCTCTCTCTCTGCCCCTTCCCTACTTGTGCTCTATCTCTCAAAATAAATAAACAAACTTTTAAAAAAGTGAGAGAATGAAAATGTCCTCATCATGAGAAAAAATAACTATGCGAGGTGATGGATGTTAAATTATTGTGGTAATCATTTCACAATATACACATTTGTCAAATTGTTATGGTGCATACCTCAAACAGTTTTATGTCAATTATATCTCAATAAAATGGGTGAGGGGAAAGCCTGAGAAATGCAAGCTGCATGCTTACCCAAGGCCATAGATTCAGATCTGGACTCTTCCACTGACTGTGATACTTAAGTTGCAGGACTAAAACCCAACATCATGACTGACAAAGAGGAGGGAACCCCTGTGTGCTATAAAACCCATCCCGGTCCTGGTCGGACCCCAGGAATAGGCTCCTCTATATACCCTTTGCAAACTTGAACAGGTGTCCCCCATTCTTAGAAAATACCCACAGGCGTTGGTCCAGACACACACACTTGGTCCATGACTCATGATCGTCGTCCCACCCTGCACCTCCCTTCTTAAGATTTGGAAAGGGCTTTCACCTCAGGATAAAAATAATCAGAAAAGCAGAACCTGGTTCTCTATTTTTCACACAGCCTGCTTGGGGTTTTCAGAGAGCATGAAATGCAATTAACACCAATGTGAAATCCGCATTTGTTCATTATGAGGTTATTCAATGCTATTGTTACCTGACCTATAAGCAGCTGTTGCCAACTAACGTAAATTGTCACTGGGATCTGGAATTATTATATACAAGTGAAATAAATCTGCCTTTCAGATTGGCACGTTACAGAATCCTTTCCTCCTCTGCTCTTGACTCTTAACCATAGTCGGGTCATGTATAGCCATGGTCACACGTCTCACTTTCCTTTAGGCAGTTTCTCTCTTTTTATTTTTCCCCCAAAGTTCTGCTCTATTAAACACTTTTATTCTTGCAACCCAGGATTTTTGGCCATTGGAGACATAGTAGAGAGGTTAATCTGAGCTGAAATAGATCAGATCTGTTACACTCATTCTGATTTATCTGACTCCTTTGCTGGTTCACCAGCTTGAAATCTTTGGCACTGGTTCAGGCCATGTCTCTGGGAGAGAGTTTTTTCTTTTCTTTTCTTTTCTTTTCTTTTCTTTCTTTCTTTCTTTCTTTCTTTCTTTCTTTCTTTCTTTCTTTCTTTCTGGCTTATTTTAAAGGTTGCTCTGTTTTCACTATAGATGATATGGTTGGATCTCAAAGTGCTGCAACGTAAAACGCATTTACTAAGTTTGATAGACACTTTTCCCCCCTCCGGGCCACAAAAAATGCTTAGACAAATGCTGATATTATTCCTACCATGATAAATACAGATGCGCTGCCTGCTGGACAGAGAGATGCATTGGTATTCTGCCTGGGCTCTCTGGCTCCTCATCAATGAAGAATTTTGGAGCTGGCTGGCAGAGGAAGAGCTCAGTGATCAAAAATACCAAGAGATGGTAGAAATCCTGCCTTGAAGGCCAAGAAGGGAGAAGGCGAAAAGGGACTCAGTCTGGAAGATCCTTTGCTCTTGGCAGGAGAGACTGCCATGCTTCCCAGGTCCCCACGCTTCTCCAGGATTTTGGAGGTCATTTTGGACTGCATGGTTATCATAAACAACTGAGTTGAAGATGATTCAAACCAAATAATGACAGGAATTAAATAGATCATAAAAGAATTTTTCTGATAAGAGAATGCAGGCTTTGCCACTGATGAGTTTGGCTTTGAATTTCAAGGAAGCATAATGCAGGTTAATTTAAATTTGAATTGTGGTGAATACAATATGGTTGTCATCCTCCAAGGGGCTCAGTGCAGCGAATGCCCTTAGGAGACAAGAGCTGAATTACCTTCCAGTGGCCCAGGGACAGAACACTCTGCCCAGGGCTATTTGGTGCAGCCCAGCCCCAGATTCTTGAGTCTCAGTCAGTCACAAAGTCTTAAGCCCAAATGGTTTCTCTCACAGAGCCAAACAACCCAACATCTTTGGAGCGCTTTGCTGTAAACCCAGGTGGGAAATATTTGGAAGGAAACAGAGTACTGACTCCCATGTTTCCCTTCAAGGTCTGGTGTCTTTGGGGTAAAGGGTGTCTGCAATACCTTTACTTTCGTGAGTATTTATTTTCCATAAACCAATACCTTATCATGCCTTGGGCTGTGGAAGCTGGATCTCAGGGCTGAATACAGAGCAGATGCAGAACTCTATCTTTCCTCATGAAGAAACCTGGAAACAGACATAGGAAGCCCTGACATTTCAGTTTGCCACATGGTTTTCCTTATTTCCCTGAGGTCCAGAGATCTAAGACAGATGGTCACAAAGGTCCTACTAAATAAATGCTCCACACTTGGGGCTCTGCTGTGTCAAAAGTCCTGGCTGTGTCTAGGAAAAAAGCATGCCCAATTTTACTTACACATGCAACTGTTTTGAATCCACTTGTCTGCCTAACTTCAAAGAAAGCCTCTGTTTACAAGTTTGTCCCCGGTATTTTTTCACTTGGCCTATAAAGTCCCAGTGGCTGTGGAGACAGTGACAAAGGTGGGGTCAGGCGTCCGCCATGCACCTTTCATCTCCACCCAGAACTCTCACCGAAGGGGACATGCAAGCTTCTCATGTTAGCGTCTGGGAGACACCATTGCTGGGGAAATGACTGATGGATTGCCATGCTGGCTCTAAGGCATTTGCACATGCATCAATGTCTCGTGGACGTATTTTTGTTTCGTTTTCTGAAAAGATGGAGGAACAGCTGTTTGTTTGGTTTTCTTTTCAAAATGCTCCAAAGGTAAAATACAAGTGTAAGGTCTTTAAAAATACTATGGGGACCACTGTCAAGTCTTTGGTATGAGTCAGATTCACAATCCATTTGGTTTTGACTGAAAGTATTAAGCACCACAGAGATGCCTCTCTGTCACTTGTGGTTTTTGTTTTGTTTGTTTGTTTTGTTTTGTTTTTTTACAAAGAGAGTATCTCTTTGTGATTCTATAGGTCCATGAAACTAAAATGTCAAAGTCTTGCATGAACACTGTTGGCCCTAAACTTTTAAATAGGCAATTTCCAAAAGTTCATTTATAAGCTTATTTCTCTGGAAGCCAGAACAATTTTACAGAGAAAAAAAGATTAGAAATTACGCTTATGCTTCTTCAAAACCTCCTTAACTCATAGTATTTTTACTATTCTACACCTTAAACAAAATATAGCTAACAACAACAATCTAAAAGACCTTTTTTGACTCTGAATATTATTTTTTTATGAAAGTACATTTTTTCATTAAAGGAAGATGTGGGAGCCAGTGTAAACTTTACTATAGATATAAATAATTGGACACTTTCTAAGGCTTCAGTATATAAAGGCAATTAGTAAATTTCAAATTTTGTGGTGTTATTTACTTAATCAAATGTGTTAACTAGCCATGCTTATCAGACCATGTCGGGCTTCTCTTTTTCCTTTTTTAAATCTTAATTACAACCAAAGGGGAAAAAAATGAGATGAAAAGAAAGACAGGAAAGTATTTTTTTCCTAAGATATCTTAGGTGAAAAGTGGATGAAACATCTAAAAAAGGCACTTTCATAAGAAAATGTGTGTTCATATGCAAAAGCAACTGACCTGAAGTGTTAAACTAACTCATCTGTGGTCAGTGAAATAGCTGAAAAGCATAGGGTAGAGCCTGTGCATAGCCTCCTTAAAAGAAAGAACATAATGGTAAACCAGTGGTTCTTAAAGTGTGGGTCTTGATAAAAATAAAAACGACCAGGCCCAACCCTAGACCTACTGTATCAGGATCTCTTGGAACAGGACACAGCCATCTTTGAACAAACTTGCCAGGAGATCCTGAAGGTTACGGTTTGGGAGGCACTATGGAAAAGAAACTCTGGAATGGAGAGTTACCTACAATGACCACTAGGTGGCTCTGTTGGTCAGGACAGAGTGGAGAATGAAGGAAGTTTGGTGGTCAGAGCACAGGATTGATGCTACTCAAGCAGGGTGGGGGAGGAGGATCTATCTGTTGCCTTAAAAAAAAGTCTTCTTCAAGTCACCAGAAAGAAACTACAAATAAATACACTATCCTAAACGACCAACTAAAATTATAGAGCATTTCTAGTTTTGGTTTTTCATGTCTAGGGCTTGTTTGCAAAAATGTAAATTTTTGTTAATATATAAAAAACATAAAACACCTCTTTTCTGTACTGTAATGTCAAATATTGTAGCTATTACCTAAAAACATTTAATTGCCCCTTGACCTAGATACTTTATAACTATGAGTCATACCATGATACAGCCAGCAAAATTAGAAATTAACCCTTAACACAATCTTGGACTCTACTGCGTTCTGTATAATCCACCCTTTCTCTAGATCAACATCTCAGTCCTTAGACTTGACTTGGTCTGTCTGATCTGACCCCTCCCAGCCTTTCTAGTTTTTACCCAGTCTTATATTTGATCTCTGGCATTTCTCATTCCTTGCTTTTACAACAGCAACTCTACCTTAGCCCCTGGGACCCTACTCAGGGCCAGGTACTCAAGATTTAGCATGGCCCTGGTCCATCCCATTGGACAGGGCATCACAGAGGGGACCTCAGATCTTCCGCTGTGGCAGCCTTTGGACTCAGTACATTTTTGCATCTGTACTGAGAAGATACTATGATAGTTTAAACATTCTCAGTGAAATTCTGTTAAATGCTTCAAAAGAAAATCATTATAAAGCTTAAGATAGTTTGAATCTCTTTGTTGTTGTGGTGCCACTGTTCTATATCAAAAGGGATTCTTCGCCTATAAGGGTTCTTAACCTAAAGCCTTCTGACATAAAAGTCTATTTCAATATAATTGGTTTCCTCTGGATTTCTAGTGTATTCTATCCTATGAATAGAAAAAAAAAACGACATTATTTCTGAGAAGGGTTACTTGGTTTCATTGGACTGCCAAAGGAGTCCATGCAGGATAAAGATGACGAAACCCCTAATAGTACTGGGGACACTGCCTCTCCATCAGAAGAAGGTCATGCTTACCTCTCTGGGGCTCACCAAGGAACAAAAGAAACAATTACCCAGGGGCAGAAAGTAAACCGAGTCCTTGGATAAGCTGACTGTGGGGTTGTCATGTTCCCAAATTCAGCACGTATCCCAATGCAGCAACCAAGAAGTTTATCAAGAGCACACCCACAAAAGCCCATCCTAGTCTCCCCACAACCTAAAGTGAATAAGGCTCATGGTAGGCACTTAATGCAGTTAATACATACTATTTGAGTGAAATAGAGCAGACTTAAGTATGACAAATGAAAAATCATGCCAGAGTATGGGTCTAACACTTGAATTCTTATTATGCTGTGTAAGTTCACAAAATGCAACCTCCATTTTCTTAAGGGCCAACTAAGCACCTTACTCTTACCACAATGGTTGGGGCAATTGTGGCATCACCAATGTATAAAATACATCTTGCAATGGGCAAAAGGGCATTTCCTGATTCAGGAGATGTTCGGGACCATGGTGGGTTTAACAACTATAATCTACTCTTAACCATCTGGCTTACTGAGGACAAAGTCCATATCTCATTCCTGTCAAAGCCAGGTCCTGACATTCTGTTAATTTGGGCTGAGAATAAGATGTTGATAATTATAGGGTATAGTTAATAGCTTAAAAGAATCAGATCTCCCATACCCAACAGAAAATTAAAATTCTACGCCTTGGCAGGACTCAAGAAGAACCCATGAACAAGTATTGCTAGGGGGGAAATAAACAATGCTCTTAAAACCTACGCCCCTTCTTAAGAATCAGTCTCAATAAGTAACTCTTTGTCATTACAAAATAGTACCTTCACCTATATTATATTATTTGTTCTCTCTAAACCCTCTCCAGGGAAGTAGGGCAGTATCAGTCCCTTTTTGCAGTTGATGAAACAAACAATGCCTTTGTCCATGTTTATCTGACTGACTGGTCCTGGAATTAGAAGACCACATGGTTTGTGGTCTTTGAATAAGAGCTGAGAGCCTACAAGGGCATCTCGAACAGTCGATGTGACTCTTAACAACTCTCTTTTTTCTCTCTCATTCAATGTCAATAACAGTATCATCTCTGGCAAGGAAAACATCGAGCCTCTACCTAGGATGGCTATGACAACAGAAAAGACAACCTCCCACCCTAAAGAAATAAACTGTTTTGTGTTTTATTTGTTGGCTTGCTTATGGTGCCACTGATTCAGCACCCAGCCAACTAGCCAAGCGCTTGGGAAAATGCTGTCAGTTACAGATTTGACCTTGAAGCCTCTTACTTTCCACTCTTGGTGCCACAGATGAAAGGCTGACTATCAAGTAATGACTACAGTGGGGAAAAAAATTCATAGGATTTGTTTTAAATCAATAGGGAATTCAGAGATATACAGCAGAATTTTATACTACCTTTGTCTGGTCTAATGGAAAAATCAGGCAAAAATAAGAAAATGCATCATTTCCCTTAGAAGGAAAAACTCTGCTTCATTTCTTAGTACGTGAGGAAACAGATCTTTTCACAAGTGCTGGGCATAGCCTGTAAATTTAAGCTAAAATCTGCACGTGAGTCCATGTTGAGGACGGAGGTGGCAAAAGTGGCCAAAATCTGTCCCCTCACCACCCCCAAAAGGGGCAAAGGGACCACAAGATGGTGGGAATGGACTAGATACAAAAGTCACCCTTAGAGTCACGGCAGAAGGGAAGGCTTAGGACCAGACGAGCATGACCAATGGGACTTAATGTGAAGATTTAGAAGGCAGAACAGTTGCTAGGATGACACAAAGCAGCAGCAGAAGCGCCAGGCTGGGGTTGAAAGAGGACTGGACAAGATATAAGACCACTGCCTACCCCACTGGCCAGAGCAAGCCACCTTTTGGAATCGGGGCAGCCTAATTCACGAAATCAGGAGTTAGCGTGGATTCTGTAAAATTCCGGCTGACAAGGGTGGGGCGGCTGGAGCTGCAATGTGGCCAGCTGCGTCGCGAAGTGAGAAAGTAGTTAGACAACGGGAAGTAAGAGAGGAATGTCCGAGTATCTGTGAGGAGCTGGGCATGGCACCAAGCATTTAGTGGTAAGAGGAAATGGGACGGCTAAAGATGGCCAAGGATACCCACACAGGAAGATGCTCCTCTCACTTCAGCGGCATTTACGAGTGGTTTTTCAATTCCTGCGGCACTGTGTAAGTGATTGTGCAACTGAAATTAAAACGGGAGAAGAGGGGCCCCTGGGTGGTTCGGTGGGTGAAGAGTCCAGTTCTTGGTTGCAGCTCAGGTCATGATCTCACGGGTCGTGGGCTTGAGCCCCACGTCGGACTCCGCACTGACAGCCCAGAGCCTGCTTGGAATTGTGTCCCCCTCTCTTTCAGCACCTCCCCCACTCATGGTCGCACTCTCTCGCTCACTGTGTTTCAAAATAAATAAATAAACTTTTCAAAAAAGAGGGGAGGGAGGAGTCTGGTCCATCTTGAGCATTTATCTGATGACACAGGTCGCACCTGCTCTTCATTCCAACCTCATCTTCCTTTACCCAAACTGCTAGAAGGCATATGGGACAGACGTTCTCAGTGTCCTAGACCTGGCCATTTAGCACTCACCGTTCCAGGACATATGGGTGGCATCTTACAAAAACACCTGCAATTCTACTGGAAAGAACATGCAGACGCCTGGCAGGCTAGAAGTTCTAGGGTTTAGTGCTCCTCTGAAGGAGGGACCCAACCAGGGGCAGAAAGGAGCAGGTGGATAAGCCCCCTACCTTCTCTCCTTCGGTGTCAAACCGGAACTACCATACACAACTCCTGCCCTGGGAATCCTGAGCTCCAGCTGCCCCAACACTACTCAACTCACTAACACACATCTGTACTACTTCCTACTAGTGCTTCTTGGGCTCAGCAACTAAAGAAAATACTCACCCCAAGTCTATGTCATAGGATATACTTCTGGGGAAAACCTAAGACCGTGTGTGTGTGTGTGTGTGTGTGTGTGTGTGTGTGTGCGCGCGCGCGCGCGCGCGCGCGCACGCATCAACTAAAATAACTTATTAAGGTTTGGCATTTATTGATCAAGTTTGCCCTGGAGTTTGGCAGAGTTCCTAACCTGTCGAGCTACAGTGTTTTCGGGAGGAGTGATGTGGGCAAGACTTGCTGGCTCAGACCCAGGGGCAGCTGGGAAAGGAGGGCTTTCACAGGCCATTTTTCTGGCCTCAGACTCTATCCTGCAAAGAGGAGGAGGATCTGTTTTCATCAACAGAGAAAACTGGGTTTTTGTAGGGTCGACTCACTAAGGGCTTTGACATCATCAAATGAGTCAAGTATGAATACATGAATTTTCTCTTTTCTGCATAGCATTTGATAAGCACAAATAACAGGATATTTTAAATAAGGCTATCACAAAATGTAAAAACCTCTGTGGTTGTAAGTAAAAATACACCCATAACTGGCTTTGGGAGGGATTGTAACACTATGTTATTTATGTCAGGATATGACTCAAGAGAGAAACAAATACATTTAGCGTATTACAAAATCTTCTTTATCCCTTCCCAGAAATTTGTAGGACCAAGGAGTTGGGGGAAGAGGGAAAAGAGAGAGTAATTTTCACATTCATTTTAAATTTCAGTTTAAACATTTCTCCTAGAAAACATTTTGGCAAGCGATGTACATTTCCCAGCTGCCCTTGGGATAGGAAATAGCAATCTATTTTATATTATCCTTCTCTCAATTAAATATTTCCTTGGGAAATTGACTGGAAAGCTTACACCAACGAAGGATAAAACAACCTTTGGGTGAAAAAGTGGCATCCATGTGCCGACACAGGACATTGTGTGAGAGGCAAAATGAAAGTGGCAGATGTGGAGTCTGTCAATGAGTTACTCAGCCCCTCAAATTTACCAGGTGAATGAATAATCTGTGGAATAAATTATCTCCTGCTAGAGAAGTGTCTGCATGAATTTGAGGAATGAAGGTCTCTTCCAACCCTCTCTCCTCCCCAGATACCCAAGATTCTGTGAATGAGGCTGGATTGTTTAAATGCAAGGTGATGGCTGAAGCATCTTAGTGCTGAGAACTCATTACTGAGCACAGCGTTTCCGAGCAGCACAGGAAGTAATCCTGTGTCATCGGGAGACTCCAGGACCCTGCCACCAAGGCCATGCGATGCATGGATGGAGATTTCTAATCAAAAAGGAGAAAGTGGAAGGATAAAGGATGAAAGACCAGTTCTCATTTAAATCCCTGAAATAATGCTGCAGTGAAGAGGTCCCGCAGAAACCTGTACAAACTGCTATCTTCTCCCCTGCACCCACCGTGTGGGAATTAAAAGCTCTGAATGGACCTGTCATTTCTAGGTAATCCCTGCCCTAGATATTCCACACCCAAAGCACTATCCATCCCGTTTGCCTGTTTGCAGGGTCCAACTTGAAATAATCACTAAATATGGGGCGCCTGGGTGGCTCAGTCAATTAAATGTCAACCTTGGCTCAGGTCATGACCTCACGGTCCGTGAGGTCGAGCCCCGCATCGGGCTGTATACCCACAGTGAGGAGCTTGGAGCCTGCTTCAGATTCTGGGTCTCCCTCTCTCTCTCTCTGCCCTTCTCCTGCTAACACATTCTCACTCTCTCTCAAAATTAATAAACATTTAAAAGTTTTTTAAAAAGATATAATCACTAACATCAGGGATGGATGCCTCATGATGACAAAACATAGGATTGCCAAGCAAACTGTCTGAGGTCTGATTTGGGGTCAGCTATCTGCAAGCAAGGGAAGGTACCCAGTGGATGATGATGGGTCACAAGGGAGCAGAAGACCAAAGCACCAGAAGCACAGTGTAGATGGGGAACTACCACCAGCCCTACCTGCAATGTCCACTGAGAAGCAGAAATGGCAAGTGGAGGGACACGAGCAGTGAGCGTTTATAAGCACCTATTATATGCCAGACATAAATATAATTTATGGTGCTAAGAACATGAGATATTTACAGTATAACTAAGTTACAGCCACATAAAATGTTATTGTCAGAACTAAGGCTTAAATCTCAATGTTTCTCTCTTCTATGTCATGAAATCTGTATCGGAACAAATGCCATCTTGCATCCCCCCTCCCTGTTACCCCCCGCCCCAACACCAAACAGAGATAAGGCACAAAGGCCAGCCACAGGATCACGGAGTATCACAAAGATTGGGCAGACACTTGCTGAGGGCTTGTTTAAATACACGATGGGGTATATTTAGACAGCTAAAATGTTAACACCAAAGCGATCTTACAAGCCATACCTTTCTACTATACAGATTAGAAGACAGGTGATCAGAAAGGTTAAGCTACTTGCCTGAGGCCACACAGTCTGTTAGTTAAAGAGTGGGAGCTAAAATCCGAGAGACTTCATGAACAACTTAGGGTTCTTTGTACTACACAAGACTCCTTTTATTCAAAGTGTTAGAAGTGTCCGTTCAAAATGAAAACAACAAAACAACAAAAAGCTCCTTGTTTAAAACAAAATAGGAGAGATTAAAATGTCAAGGGAATTAAGTATTCCAGAAGCTGTTCGGATTCTTATCTTTGGGTCACGAACTTTGTCTCAGTCTCAGATTCTGATGGGTTTGGACAAATTCCAAAGGCCTCAGCACATATGTGTGAAATGCATATGTTCACGTTCTATTGGTAATAACTCAGTTGAATGACTGTCAGGGACACAAAACTCCACACATCAGTCCAGTCTGGCATGCCCTCTGCAGCGATTTATGGGACCGCAGAGGGGAGGTGGTCTGGGGTGAGATTAGGTGCCTGGCAGGGGCTTCTGGGTGGTTCCATGCAGCCCGTGCTGTTGCTGCAGCTGCCCTATAGAAATCCTGCCCTGGGCAGAGTTTAATATCATACATATTTGCCCAGAGAAAACATGACTCTTTCCTATTGTCGCTTAATCACTGCATTAAGCCCAAAGAGTTGTTTCTGGGAAAAGAAAAATGAGTCTCTGAATTTGTGAGCACAAAAGGCTGCATGAGAAAGAGAAGAGAGGATTTTTTCTAGTGTCAGAGGCCTGACTCCAGCATCAGTTGGCCGTGGGTCCTTGGACAAGTTCCTTCTCTCTGGGCCTCAGTGAAGCCACCTGTGAAGTGAGAGTTATAGACTGATCTGGAAGGAGGCTTCCAGGTTGATGGGTCAATCAATGCTTACTGAGTGCACAGCTGGGTGCTATGTCCTAGGGACACAAAGGTCAATAAGGCAAGTCCCCCGTGTCAAGCAGCCCACTATTGTGGGTGAGATACAGCAAAGGGTAATATCAGTTAATAATAGCAGGTATCACTAGGCTCTAGGTACTCCATGTACCTTAACCTGCTTCATTCTCACAACACCCAGTTTTATTCCCATTTTACGGAGGGGAAACAGGTTCATACAGATTAAGTAACTTGCCCAGGTCACATGTTTAGTTAGTAAGTACAAAAGCACCCTCAAGGCCCTGAGAGGAAGTCTGGGAAGAAGTGATATTCAGTGTTTTCCTGAAGTGTGAACAGTTTACCGCTGGAGAAGGGATGGTAGCTGGAGAAGAGAGGGCAAATACATTCCAAAGAAAAGGAACAGCATATGCAAAGGCACAGAAGCACTGACCACTAGGGCCCCTTGGAAAACCACAGCCCCTCTGGTGTGCCCAGACTCAAGAGTGTATGAGGTTTGCTGGGAGGCTGAACAGATTCTGGCCTGGCAGTTTGCAGTTTGCAGCTTGCACGCTAGCATGGACTGAATGCTTGTGTCCCGCCCACTAAGTCCACACTTCGAAACCCTAACCCACAGTATGGAGATTATTGGAGATGGGACCTCTAAGTAAGGAAATGAAATGAAATGAGGTCATAAGGGTGGGGCCCTGATCTGTTCTTAGAGAAGGAGACACCAGCGAGGTTGCACTCCCTACTGTGTGCACACACCCTGAGGAAAGGTCCCGTGAACCCTCAGAGAGAAGGTGGCTGCCTACGAGCCAGGAAGAGAGCTCTCATCAGAAACCAACTTTACTGGCACCTCGATCTCAGGCTTCTGGCCTCCAGAACTATAAGAAATTACACTTCTGATTGTGAAGCCATAGTAACTCCATGGTATTTGTTACAACTGCCTGGGCAAACTGATACACATGTGATGTCAGTAAGGATCCCGGGTACTCGTAAATCAAGGGAGTAATGTTTACCCTCTGAAAGCTGCACGGAGGACTGCTAGCACAGACAACAGAGCCCAGGACCTCTTAGGAAGCCCTCCAGGGAAACAGCGAACCTGAGGGCCTGACTCATGCACAGTCCTTAGTTCCTCCTCAAGACACAGCCTGAAAATCAATTCCTCCAGAGGCCTGTCCAGTTCTGTACAGGTGCTCCAAGGCCCTCTGTGCTCATCCCTATTGGACATGTGTGACTCTGAGAAAACAGGGTAACTCTTCCCGCCTCCACATCAGGTGACCAGCATATATCAGCACTCGGCACACTGTTTATGGCACAGCAGCAGCCCGTTAAACATGCTCAGGGACGAGAGGGGTTAAAACAAGCAGAAGTGCCACGCAGTGTTGGTTCATGGCTCCAAACAAGGCAAACACAGGGCAGGGACACACCCGACCTGTTGGGTTTCTATTTGACTCAGCTCTTCTCTCCTATGTTAAGATTTTCCTAGGCCCCTTCATGAAAGAAAAAAATAACATAAATGGAGAAAAATCCAACATTTGGGTAATATCATGTTACCCATTTAATGTTTCTGCCATTTAAGGAAAAAGAAATCCCTTTGGGGAGAAAAGAATATAAATATTATAGTATATACATTATATAAATAATATTAGAGGTTATATATACATCATATATATACAATTCAGTCTTTTGTATGTGGCTATCCTGTGGTGCCAGCACTGTTTGTTGAAAAGATACTTCTTTCTTGACACTGTTATCAAAAATCAACTCATCCCATCGGGGGAAAAAAATACTGTTAAAATATCTATACTACCCAAAGCAATCTACAGAGTTAATGAAATCTTCATCAAAATACCAACAACATTTTTAACAGAACTAGAAAAAACTATCCTAAAATTTTTGTGAAAGACCCTGAATAGCCAAAGTAATCTTGAAAAAGAAGAATAAAGCTGGAGGTATCACAGTCCCAGATTTCAAGATATACTACACAGCTCCAGTAATCAAAACAGTAAGGTACTTGCACAAAAATAGACACACAGATCAATAGAACAGAATAGAGAGTCCAGATATAAGCCCACGAGTATATGGTCAATTAATCTACCTCAAAGGACTTAATAATATACAATGGGGAAAAGACCGTCTCTTCAACAAATGCTGTTGGGAAAACTGGACAGCTACATACAAAAGAATGAAACTGGACCATTTTCTTACACCATACACAAAATTAAACTCAAAATGGATTAAAGGCCAAAATGAGAGACCTGAAACCATAAAATTCTTAGAAGAAAATATAGGCAGTAATCTCTTTGACACATCAACTGTAAAAACATTTTTCTATGGAGGCAAGGAAAATAAAAGCAAAATGAAACTATTGGGACTACATCAAAATAAAAAACTTCTGCACAATGAAGGAAACCATCAACAAAACAAAAAGACACCTCACCAATGTGCAAATAATATATCCAATAAGGAGTTGATAACAAAAATATATAAAGAACTCATACAACTCGAAAATAAAAAAACAAAAATCTGATTAAAAAATGGACAGAAGACCCCTATGCACATATTTCCAAAGATATTCAGATGGCCAACAGACACATGAAAAGATGCCTACCATAACTCAACATCAGGGAAATGTAAATCAAAACCACAAGGAGATGTCATCTCATCCTTGTCAGAATGGCTAAAAAAACAAAAACAGAAACAAACCAATATTGGTGAGGATGTGAAGAAAAAACAAACTCTTGGGCACTGCTGGTGGGAAGGCAAGCTGGTACAGCCACTGTTGAAAACAGTATGGAGGTTCCTCAAAAACTTAAAAATAGAGTAACCATATGATCCAATAATTCAACTACTAGGTATTTACCCAAAGAAAACAAAAACACTTATTATTTCTGAATAAGATATATGCAACCCTATGTTTACTGCAGCATTGTTTACAATATCCAAGACATGGGAGCAGCCCAAGTGTCCATCCACAGATGAACAGATGAAGAAATAGTGTGTGTGTGTGTGTGTGTGTGTGTGTGTGTGTACCAAAGGGACAAACCAAAAAACAGACTCTTAACTATAGAGAACAACCTGCTAGTTACCAGAAGGGATGGTGGGGGTGTTGGATGAAATAGGTGAAAGGGATTAAGGCTACACTTAATTGTGATGAGCATGAGGAATGCATAGAATTGTTGAATCATTATATTGTATACCTGAAACTAATATAACAATGTATGCTGATTATACTTGAATAAATAAATATATCATAAATGTGAGGGTTTTATTTCTTGACTCAGTCCTATTCCACTGATCTATCATTACATCAGTACCACATTGTCTTGATAACAGCTATGTCATAAGTTTTCAAATATATACTATATATACCTTTATATATAAATTTGTACATATAACTTACATATGATTTATTTGTATTTACACATAAATTATATATAATATATATTAAACATCTTTGAGATATAATTGACATACCATAACATTTTCTCATTTGATGTGTACAATTTAACGATTTTTAGTATACTCACAGAGTTGTATAACCATCACAGGAGTATAAATTTAGAACACTTTGACAATCCCCAAAAGAAACACCATATCCATTAGCAGATGCTTCCCCTCAGCCATAGGCAACCACTAGTCTAATTCTGTCACTACAGATTTTCCTGTTACGTACATTTCATATAAATGGAATCACAGAATATGCGTTCTGTTGTACCTGGCTTCTTTCACTTAACATAGTGTTTTAAAGGTTTATCCGTGCTATAGTGTAATCAGTCCTTCATTCTAAGCACTGTGATTCATTCTTCTATTCTAATAACTTTCTACTATATGGATATACCACATTTCATTTGGGCATTATGAATAATACTGCTATAAATGTCCGTCTACCTTTTTTTAGTCATACGTTTTCATTTCCCTAGGATAGATACCTAAAAGTGAAATGACAGGTCGTATGGTAACTCTATGTGTAACAATTTGAGGCATTGCCAAACTGTTTTCCAATTAGCTATGACATTCTTACGTTCCCAACAACAGTGTATGAGGATTCAAATTTTTCTACATCCTCATCGATACTTAGTATTATTTGTCTTTTTGATTAAAGCCATTTGATCATAGTCATTATACCTACATCCTAGTGGATGTAAAGTACTATCTCACAGTGGTCTTCACCTAAACTTCCATAATAGTGAATGGTACTGAGGATCTTTTCGTGTTTGTTGGATATTTGCATATATCTCTTGGTGAAATAATATCTATAAGATCTATCTATAATAGTATCTGTAATAATAATCTATAATCTATATTATAATAATCTATAATATATCTATAATAATATATAATATCTATAATAATCTATAATCTATCTATAATAATATCTATAATATCTGTAAAACATAAATAATATCTATAAGATCGTCTGACATTTTAAAAGTTGAGTTATTTGTCTTTATGAAGTTTTAAGAATACTTTATTCTGAATATGAGGTCTAAATACATACATGATTTGCAATAATATGCTCCTACCCAATACATTATCTACTCACTTTCTTGATGTTATCACTTGTAGTACAATAAGTTTCTAATGTGATCAAGTTCAATATATCTATCTTTTCTTCCGTTGTCCTTTTGTGTCACATCTAAGAACCCACTGCCTAATCCAAGTTCAGAAAGATACACTCCTAAATTTTCTTCCCGAAGTTTTACAGTTTTAGCCCTTACATTAGATATATGATTTACTTTGAGTTAATTTTTACCTAAGTAAGGCGTTAGGAAGAGCTGAAACTCAGTCGTTTGCATGTGGTTATCCTGTTGTCTCAGCACCATTTGTTGAAGACTTTTCTTTCTCGAAATGATCTTGACACTGGCATCAAACAATTGACCATAAATGTGAGGGTTTTATTTCTGGACTCTCGGTTCTATTTCAATGATTTGTTTTTATGTCAGTACCACAATGTCTTGAATATTGCAGCTGTCTTGTAAGTTTGCAATTTGTGAAGTGCAAATCATAACTTTGTTCTTTTTTTAAGATCATTTTGCCTATCCTGGGTTCCTTAAATTTCCACATGATTTTTAGATTAGTTTGTTAATTTCTACACACACAAAAAAAACCTAGCTGGGATTGTGATGAGAATTGCATTGAGTCTGTTGATCGATTTGAGGAGTATTTCCATCTTAACAATGCTAAATAAGTCTTCTGATACATGAACATGAAATGTCTTTCCATTTATTTAGATCTTTATTGATTTCTTTCAAAAATGCCTTACAGTGTACAGTATACAAGTCTACAGGTCTCACTTATTTTGTTAAATTTGTTCCTTTTTTTGATATTGTAAATGGAAATGTTTCCACAAATTTCATTTTCAGATTGTTCATTGCTAATGTATAGAAGTACAATTCATCTTTGTATACTGATGTTGTCTTCTGCAACTGTGCTAAATTGATTTGTTCTAACAGTTTTGTGGGGAGTCCTTAGAAATATCTGTATACAAATTACGTCACCTGCAAATAGGGACAGTTTTATTTTTTTTCTTTTTTTAAATCTGTATTTATTTTGAGAGAGAGAGAGAGAGAGAGAGAGAGAGAGAGAGAGAGAGAGAGAGAGGCTGAGAGAGACAGAGAACCCAAAGCAGGTTCCACACTCTCAGCACAGAGCCTGAAGCAGGGCTCGATCTCACAAACCATGAGATCGTGACCTGAGCCGAAACCAAGACTTGGGTGCTTAACCAACTGAGTTACCCCAGAGCCAATTATTTTCCTTTCTTGACTAACTCCCTGGCCAAAACCTCCAATACTATGTTGAATAGAAGCAGAAAGAGTGGACATCTTTGTTTAATGGCTGATTTTAGGAAGAAAGCATTTAATCTTTCACCATTAACTATGACGTTAGCTGTGAGATTTCAATTAATCCTTTTCTTTTTAGATTTCAACCTAACTCAAGTCTTGCTCTCCCAGGAAGTTCAATTCACACCTTCTTCATTTGTAATATACCTTTATTTTTAGTCATCTAGATGCCTACAAAAATATTGTTGGTTGTTTATGTTTTTGTTATTGTTACTTTTGCTGTTGTGAACTGACAAGTAACCTGATTAGATTTCTGCTTTATTAATATGACTATCACTGACATCACCTATCATTTAAACCATAAGAGACTCTTAAATACAGAGAACAAACTGAGGGTTGATGGGGGGTAGTGGGGCAAGGGAAAAGGGAAGATGGGTAATGGGCATTGAGGAGGGCACTTGTTGGGATGAGCACTGGATGTTGTATGTAAGTGATGAACCATGGGAATCCACCCTCAAAGCCAAGAGCACACTGTATACCCTGTTAGACAACTTGACTAATTTTTAAATGATATTTAAAAAATAATTTAAAAAAACACTGCATTAGAATAGTTTATTTCTACTTAGGCTCTTTGAACTAAGGAAACCTAGACAAGGAGTGCCGACTGGTTTATGATTTCTGGTTTATATTTTAGTAGTCAGACTCTGCCTATACACATAGCACATAGAGAAAATATCTTTCATTTTTTTTCCTTTTTTATTATGAAATTTATTGTAAAATTGGTTCCCATACAACACCCAGTGCTCATCCCATCAGGTGTCCTCCTCAAAGCCCATCACTCACCCTCCCCTCCCTCCCACCGCCCATCAACCCTCAGTTTGTTCTCAGTTTTTAAGAGTCTCTTATGGGTTGGCTCCCTCCCTAACTTTTTTTTTTCCTTTCCCCTCCCCATGGTCTTCTGTTACGTTTCTCAGGATCCACATATGAGTGAAAACATATGGTATCTGTCTTTCTCTGTATGACTTATTTCACTTAGCATAACACTCTCCAGTTCCATCCACGTGGCTACAAAAGGCCATATTTCATTCTTTCTCATTGGCACGTAGTACTCCATTGTGTATATAAACCACAATTTCTTTATCCATTCATCCGTTGCTGGACATTTAGGCTCTTTCCATAATTTGGCTATTGTTGAAAGTGCTGCTTCATTTCTGTTCAATTATGCTCTCAATCCAAAACATCACTGATTAAAAATGATATTGTTTTTTATATTAAAATATCTATTCATATCATCAAAATAAAATATATAGATTTAAAGTACAACTGTGTACTTTGGAACGATTCCTTCACTAGTACACCTATAACTCCTTTTCTTATGCCCTCTTGTGAATCAGTGAGAAATTGTTGACTTTTCATTTTACATTCTTGGTTTGGAGTAGACACTCAGAATGCTCAAACTTGTGGCCTCTGGTATTTCAAGGAGAGTGACACCCATTCTTCTAAATTCCTTTTAGATTTGTGAATGCTTTCTGCGCCTTACTTTTCCCACCCAGTAAAGAAAACCTGCAAGCAGAATGGCAGAGACAGAATTGTGGGTCCTAGGTGTCTAGAATAGTGT
This sequence comes from Acinonyx jubatus, assembly GCF_027475565.1. Lineage (NCBI taxonomy): Eukaryota > Metazoa > Chordata > Mammalia > Carnivora > Felidae > Acinonyx > Acinonyx jubatus. The sequence goes on along the minus strand of NC_069391.1, from coordinate 83,532,453 downwards.
CGATCAAATATCAGTAGGCCTAAGAATCACCTGGGAACTTTAACTAGTAAATTCATGAGTCTATTCCCAAAGATTTTACTCCTGTAGTGAAGGACACTGGCTTCTCAGCAACGTCTGTTTTCTCTTTTGGTGGAGGACATGGCTAGACCATATATCCCAGCTTACACTGTAGTGAGATGTGGCCATGTGACTGTGCCCTGTATTTGTTCAAGGCTGAGCCCACAGATTTTCCCATGCACTCCTGCATGTTGTTCTCCCAAAACTGATGTAAAATTCAATAATGTAAAATTCACCTCTTTAGCCATTTTGAAGTGTACCTATGGTGACTTTGTTTTTAATTTTTTAAGTTTATTTATTTACTTAGAGAACACGCACACAAGTGGGGTAGAGGCAGAGAGGTGAGAAGGAGAATCCCAAGCACGCTCCACACCATCAGTGCAGAGCCCAATGCAGGGCTTGAACTCACGAACCATGAGATCGTGACCTGAGCCGAAATCAAGAATCAGATGCTTAACTGACTGAGCCACCCAGGTGCCCCATGCAGTGACTTGTAGTCCATTCACAATGATAGTTATGCAACCATCACCATCACCAGAATCTAACTCCAAAACAGTTTTCATCACTCCCAAAAAGATACCCCTACCCATTAAGCAATCACCCCCTCTCCTCACCTCTACATATCTCCTGGCAAACACCAATTTTTCTGTCTCTATGGATTTGCCTATGCTAGATACTTCATATAAGTGGAATCATACAATATGTAGTCTTTTGTGCTTGGCTTCTTTCACTTTGTATAATGTTTTCAAAATTTATCCACGTTGTGGTATGTATCAGTACAGCACTGAACAATAGTCCTTTGCATAGATATATCATATTTCACTTTTCTATTCATCAGTTGATGGATATTTGATTTGTTCTCATTGGGGGGGGCATTATGTATGAATAATACTGCTATGAACATTGATATAAAATCTTATTCTAACTATATATTTTCACCTGTCTTAGGTGTACAACTAGGAGCGGAATTGCTGGGTCATATGTTTAAATTTTTGAGGAACTTCCAAATTGTTTTTCACAGTGCCTACACCATTTTACATTCTCAACAGCAATGGATGAAGGTTCAACTTGCCCACATCCTTTCCCAATGCTTGTTCAAACTTACCATTTTTATTATAGCCATCCTAGTGAGCATGAAGTGTATTACATAGAAGTATTGCTTTGCATTTACCTAATAGCCAATAATGCTGAGCATCTTTGCATGTGCTTACTGAACTTGAATATCTTCTTTGGAAAAAATGTTTATACAAATCCTTTGCCTGTTTTTAAATTGAATTCTATTTGTCTATTAATGAGTTTTAAGAGTTCTTTATACATTCTGGATCCTAGACCCTTATCAGATAAATGACTTGTGAATACCTTCTCCCATTCTGTAGGGAATATTTTTACTTTTTTGATAATGCCATTTCATGCACAGAAGTTTTAATTTTGATGAAGTCCAATTTATCTACTTTTTCTTTGATTGCTTCTGCTTTTGTTGTAATCTTCAAGAAACATGCCTAATCCAACTTCATGGAGATTTATCCCTATATTTCCTTCTAAGAGTTTTATATTTTTAGCTCTTACATTTAGATTTTTAAATCCATTTTGAGTTGATTTTGTATATGATTTAATTTTATTCTTTTTTGCATGTGGATATCCAGTTGTTTCACCAACATTTTTTAAAAACACTGTTCTTTCTCATTACATGGGCTTGGCACCCATGTTGAAAATCAACTTATTATAGATGCATTGGTTTATTTTGGACTCTCAATTCCATTCCATATATCTAAAAATCTATTTTCCTGCCAGTGCCACACTATTTTGCTTACAGTAGCTTTAGAATAAGTTTCTAAATCAGGAAGTGAGAATCTACCACTGCATTCTTCTTTTTTTACACTGTTTTAACCATTTGGGCCTCCTGCAATTCCATTTGACTTTTAGAATTAGATTTTCCATTTTTTTCCAAAAACAGTTGCTCAGATTTGGTAGGGATTGTGCTTTATCTATTTATTACTTTGAGAGCTACTGCCACCTTGACAATATTGATATTCATTATTAAAATCAATACTAAGCAATATTATGCAATAATTAACAGTATTAATGAAATCCATAACACAAATGTCTCCATTCATTTAGGTCTTCATTAATTTCTTCTGTAGTTTTTAGGGTACAAGTCTTGTACCTCCCTGGTTAGATTTTTTTCCCAAGTATTTTATTCTTTTTGGTGGTATTAGAAGTGGAATTTTTTTCTTAATTTCATTTTGGGTTGCTTATTGCCAGTGTATAGAAATAAAAACGAATTTGTATATTGACTTTGTATGCTGCAACTTTGCTGAACTTGTTTACTATCTCTTATAAAGTTTTATGCATTCTCTAGGAGTTTTGATGTTTAAATCATGTCATCTGTGACTAGAGATAATTTTACTTCCTTTCCAGTCAGAGTGCCTTTTATTTACTTGCCTTACCTAAGTATGCTGGTGAGCCCCTACAGTATAATGGTTAACAGAAGTGGTGAGAGTGGATATCCATATCTTACTCCTGATATTAGGAAGAAAGCTTTCAATCTTTCACCATTAACATGATGTGAGCTCTGTATATGCACAGATGCACCCTATCAGTGTGAGTAACTTCCCTTCTTTTCCTTGTTAGTGTAGTGATTGTAGCATGAAAGGGTATCGGATTTTGGCAAACACTTTTTCTGCACCAACTGAGTTGATTATGTGGGCTTTTTTAATTCTGTTAGAATGATGTATTATATTAATAGATCTTCATATGCTAAACCATCCTTGAATTTCTAGGATAAATTCTATTTGGTCATGGTGTAGATAATCTTTTCAAAAGTTAATGGATTCCATTTGCTAATATTCTAATGAGAATTTTGCATCTGTGTTCATTATGGATACTAGTCTGTAGTTTCTTTTCCTGTGATATATTTTTCTGGCTTTAGTATCAGAGTAACACTGACATCACAGAACATGTTAGTAAGTGTTACCCCCTCTTTCATTTTGGAAGAGTGTTGGGAAGATAGATGTTAATTGTTCTTAAAATATTTGGTCAAATTCACCAGTGGAGCCAATTGAAACTAGGCTCATCTTTCTGGGAAGTTTTTTTTCTTTTTATCAGTGATTCAACCTTTTCGCTTATTATATGTCTACTCAGATCTTCTGTTTCATCTTGAGTTAGTTTTGATAATGTATATGTGTAGATTATCTAATATGTTGGCATATGATTAATAATATTTTCTTAAAATACTTATCATTTATGAAACGTGGGTAATAATATCCCTGTTTCATTCCTTATTATAGTAATTTTGGTCTTCTCTAAAGATTTATCAAAGAGGAGTTACAAACCAAAAATTAATTAATATCTACCTTTATATTTGCCTATGTACTTATTTCACCAATATTTTTTTATTTCTTTGTTTGCATTTGAGTTAGTGACTACTGTCATTTTACATCAACCTGAATGACTGTCTTTAGCATTTCTTGTAGGAGAAGTCTACTGGTCTGCTGGTCATAAACTCCGAATTTCTGCTTATCTGGGAATGTTTAACTTCTCCTTTGTTTTTGGATCACATTTTTTGCCAGATACAGAATTATTTTTTGATAGTGATTTTCTTTCAGCATTTTCAATACTTCCCTGCCCACTGCCCTCCACGGTTTCTAATAAGAAATCAGCTGTCACCTTACTGAGAATCCCATGTACAGGAATCACTTGTCTCTTGATGTTTTTCAAGATTTTCTTTTTGTCTCTGGATTTTGACAGTTTGGTTATAATGTGGTTTGGTACAGACTTCTTCGCATTCGTCTACCTGGAATTTTTTGAACTTACTAAATGTACAGATTCATGTTTCACCAAGTGTGGATGGTCTTCAGACATTATTTTTCTAATATACGTTTTTCCCTTTTCTCTCTCACTTCACCTTTGAGGAATTGTATTATGTAGAGTTAGAAGAGCTGGTAATATCCCACAGGTCTCTCAAGCTCTGTTCATTTTCATTTCATTCTTTTTCTTTCTGTTTTCAGACTGGCTAATTTAAAATTTTTTTTTAACGTTTATTTATTTTTGAGACAGAGAGAGACAGAGCATGAACGGGGGAGGATCAGAGAAAGGGAGACATAGAATCTGAAACAGGCTCCAGTCTCTGAGCTGTAAGCACAGAGCCTGATGGGGGTCTCGAACTCACGGACCGCAAGATCATGACCTGAGCCGAAGTTGGCCGCTTAACCGACTGAGCCACCCAGGCGCCCCCAGACTGGCTAATTTTAATGATCTCATCTTGAAGTTCACTGGTTCTTTCTTTTCCCTACTCAATCCGTTGAATATATCTATGCAATTTCCATTTCAACTACTACACTTTTAAACTCCAGAATTTCTGGTTTTTTTCATAATACCTTTTTATTGATATTTTGTATTTTGTAAGACAGTTCTCATGGTTTCCTTTAATCATCTTTTTTTCCTCCAAGTGTTTATTTAAATTCTAGTTAGCTAACATACACCCTTCAAGCATATTTAAAATAGTCAATTGAAAGTCTTTTTTTAGTAAGTCAAATGTCTGGACCTCCTCTGAGATTTTTTTAAAATTTATTTTTGGGGTGCCTGGGTGGCTCAGTCAGTTAAGCAGCCGACTTCGGCTCAGGTCATGATCTCACGGTCCGTGAGTTCGAGCCCCGCGTCAGGCTCTGTGCTGACAGCTCAGAGCCTGGAGCCTGTTTCAGATTCTGTGTCTCCCTCTCTCTGCCCCTCCCCCGTTCATGCTCTGTCTCTCTCTGTCTCAAAAATAAATAAACGTTAAAAAAATTTTTTTTTTAAAATTTATTTTTGAGACAGAGAGAGAGAGAGAGAGCATGGCAGCAGCAGAAAGAGAGGGAGAGAGAGAGAATCCCAAGCTGGTTCCGCACAGTGGAGAGCCTGATGTGAGTCTCGAACTCATGAATATGAGATCGTAACCTGGGCTGAAGTCAGATGCTTAACCAACTGAGCCACCCAGGCACCCTCCTCTGAGATTTTTTTTTTTAAATTTTAAATGTTTATTTATTAATGAGAGAGAAGGGTAGAGAGAGAGGGAGACCCAGAATCTGAAGCAGGCTCCAGGCTCCAAGCTCTCAGCACAGAGCCTGATGTGGGGCTCGAACTCACAAAGCACAAGATCATGACCCGAGCTGAAGTCGGACGCTTAACCGACTGAGCCGCACAGGTGCCCCTGCTTCTTCTTCTTCTTTTTTTTAATGTTTATTTATTTTTGAGAGAGAGAGAGATACAGAGAGAGAAAGAGAGAGCTTGCAAGCAGAGGAGGAGCAGAGAGAGAGAGAGAGGGAGACACAGAATCGGAAGCAGGCTTCATGTTCTGAGCTGTTAGCACAGAAACCGACACAGGGCTTGAACTCACGGACCATGAGATCATGACCTGAATCCAATTCGAGTTTTAACTGACTGAGCCACCCAGGTGCCCCAGGTATTTTTTTTTTTTAAGTATCATGTGTATGGGCTATATTTTCTTATTTCTTTGCATGTACGCCATGTAGCATTTGGTTCAAAGAAGGAAAATTTGAATATTATACCACGGCTACTCTAAAAAACAGAAAAAACTTTAGGCTCCTCAGTCCCTCGGTTGTTCTTGTAGGTGTTGTTAGCTTAATAACTTTTTTAAAAACTAATTTTATAAAGTTTGTATTCTTTGTCATGAAGCGTGCTGAATCCTCTGTTCCATTAGCTTTGTGGTCAGCTGATGATGCAACAGAAGTTTCTTCACAGGTATGAACACGCAAACACCTATGTGCACACACATGCGTCCATGTGCACACACACACACCACCCAGTCTTTGCAGACAGGCTGTGAATTGTGTTGGGACATGCCTTCAGCACCCAGACAAGCAGTTCACACCTGTGCTTTAACTCCGAGATCCTGTTTGCACAGAGCCTGAAGTTCAGCCAGAGTTAAGAGCTTAGACCCTTCTCAAGTCTTCTCTGAATATGCACCCAGATTTGGGCATATGTGTGGCCTTTTAGGTCCCCAGGAATTTGTGAGAGCTTTATAAAGTCTTTATTCCCCAAAGCATCTTATTTCTCAGCCTTTCTTGCCAAGATATTTGGTTAGTCTATTGTTTATTGCCACTGTTATCCCTTGCCACAGGTGGCAGTGATGAATACATTCTGTCTTTAAATGTTTTTAACAAAGCCTCAGCCTCTTCCTTTAGCTATTTTTTAAAAGATAGGTGTGCAGAGAACAAATTATCTCTTTTTTCCTTTTTCTGAGCATGTCTCAATTTCCCCCCAATTCCTGACGTACTTTCACGTACAGGAATCTGAGTCAACGTTACTTTTCTCTGAGCAACTGAAAAATGTGCCACTTCCTTCTGGCCCCAAGGTATCTTCTGAGAAATCCATTATTGTACTGGTTTTTTTCTTATAGGTAAAATGTCGTTTTCCTCTTACTGCTTTAAAATTTCTTTCTGTCTTTAGCTTTCAGAAGTCAAAGAATAATGCTTCCTGGCACGATTTCTTTGGATTCTGTTAGAGGCTCAGTTCATGAATCTGTAGGTTTGTATCTCTTGCCAAGTATGTAAAATTTTCAGCTATTATTTCTTCAAATATTTTTCAGGCTTACCACCTTTATTTTCTCTATCCAGGACTGATAACATGAATCTTAGGTATTTTACTACAGTTTCACAAATTCCTAAAGCTCTCGTCTCCTTTCTTCAGTTTATTTTCTCTGCTTTTCATACTAATTTCTATTGTCTTACCTTCCAGTTCATTGATTCTTTCCTCTAACCCTTCCAGTCTGCTAATGAACCTACCCACTGAGATTTTAATTTCTGTTATGATTTTTAGTTCTAAAATTTCCATTTGTTTCTCATATCTCTGATTTTTTGCTGCTTTCTATCTTTGTTTTAAATTTCTTTCAAGTTTGTTTCTAATTTCCCATTGAAGCATTTTTATCATGGCTGCTTTAGAGCTTTGTCAGATAATTCTAAGCTTTTCAACACCTTAGTGTTGGCATCTCTTAAGTGTCTTTTATCATTCAGGCTGAGGTAATTTAGGTTGAAATTAAAAGCACAGAAAAAATATATCAGGCACATGTTAATCAAAGGAAAGCAAGAGTAATTATATTGATATCAAAGCAAAGCAAATTACCAGAGACAGAGAAGGAAATTATATAATGCTAAAAAAGTTACTCTACCAAGAATACATAACAATTCTAAATGTGTGTGAGCAACCAACATTGCTGAAAAATATGTGAAGCAAAAACTGATAGAATTTAAAGAAGATATAAACAAATTTACAATTACTGTTAGAGGCATCAACACCCCTTTCAAAACTAGACTGAACCAAACAGAAAATCAACAAGGATGTAGAACTAAACGTCACCATCAACCCAAAGGATCTGACATTTGAAGAACATATAATATAATAAGGGCAGAATAATAAGGGCAGAATACACCTTTTCAAATGCCTGCACAACACATATCAAGATAGACCTTATCAACACAACCTCAACACATTTTAAAGAACTGATATCACACAAAATGTGATCTGACTACAATAAAATGTACTTGAAATTAACAGCAGAGATAAGGAAAATCTCCAAACATTCAGTCGCAAAAGCATACAATTACAAATAATCCCTGAGTCACAGAAGAAATCTCCAGGGAAATTTTTATAAAATACATTGAAAGCATAAGAGACTCTTAAAAACTGAGAACAAACTGAGGATTCATAGGGGGTGGGAGGGAGGGGAGGGTGGGTGATGGGTATTGAGGAGGGCACCTTTTGGGATGAGTACTGGGTGTTGTATGGAAACCAATTTGACAATAAATTTCATATACTGAAAAAAAAAATAAAATAAAATACATTGAACTGAATGAAAATAAAAATAAAACATACCAAAATTTGGTGGGTTCGGATAAAGCACCACTGAGAGAGAAATTTATCACACTAAACATGTACATTAAATAAAAATAAAAGTCTCAGGTCCGTAATATAAGCTCTCATCTCAAGAACCTAAAAAAGAGAGAGCAAAATAAATCCAAAACAAGCAAAAGGAAACAAATGGCAAAAATAAGAGCAGAAATTAATAAAATTAGTAACAAAAAAATAGAGAAAATCAATGGGCCAAAGGATTGATTCTTTGGAAAAGTCAAACAAATACCGTTATTTTAACAGTATCATTAAGATGGGAGTCCTTACCAATCAAAAAGAATCAAACAATCCAATAGGAAAATGAGCTGAAGACATGAAAAGGCATTTCAGAGAAGAGCAAATTCAAGAGGCAAATGAACTCATGAAAACATGTGTAACCTCCATTAGCAATCCAGAAAAATGAAAAGGGAGGCCCCAATGAGATACCATGTTGTACTCATTTGATAGGCAGAGAAGTATTTTAAGGTATATATCACAAGGTTTGCTATGACTGCTCAAGGTTGTATCTGCACAATGGTAGCAATAACCCCACTTTCATGACAACTCACTGCCTTCCAAGGAAATCTCATCCTGTTCCTTCCCTTTCCATTGGCTGCTACTGGCCCCTAAATAATGTAGATACAAAATTTCTTGCTTCCTGCTCTCTTCTGTTTGATCCTGAAAAATCCTATCTTCCTTCTACTGCGGAAGTCAAAAATGAGAAACTCTCTGTATACTATCTGGGGAAGTTTGCCATCTTTTTTCTACACAAATAATTCCACTCATTTGCTATTTGGCAAACTAATTTTTATTATTATTTTCTCTAATTATCTTAACAACTGTCGAGATTGACACTAATTTACTTCTAATAATGAACTTGGGCCCACAGAAACAGCAATGAAAAAACAGAGCAGCTCCTCAATGAGGCCACTAATACAATTTTCCTGTTGTTTTTCTGACATTATTCAATGACATTTGGCTGTCACTCTCATATCAATATTATTTATGATATAGATCACATGTACTTATATTAAATCATTTTATTTCATCACTCAGTTACCTTACTAATGACTGAAAACATTAAATAAACTCACCATTTTTTGGTTTGTGTTTCTTAGTTACTCTTGTTTGGAGACTATAAGCTCAGTGAGGGCAGAACTGTGTTTGCTTTATTCATTCCCTTATCTCCAGTGTTTGATACAGTACCTGATATACAATGAAATTTTTTGACCAAATAAATTAATCTGATGTGGCTACCTTGTTTAGTGTGCTGGAGTTCAAGAATCTCCATTATTTTCCAACAAGAATAATAATTAAAATGGCAAGTGGTTCTTTAATGTTTACTGTGTGAACAGAACTGTGCTAAGGATTTGGATGCATTAGTTTCTTGAGACCTGCACTACTAAAGTACATTTAAAAGTGTAATTTAACAGGTGAGGACACTGAAACTTAGAGAACTTTGGGGATTTCCCAAATTCAGAGAGCTAATAATTAATGGTACCAGATTTGAGGCAAACCATCTGTCCATCTGAGACCTCTCCATAGGTCTCAGCTCAACTAGGGCACACGGTCTCTAAAGGAAAGTGGGGGTTCATTCCCTACAGGATTATGTTTGGCCATTAGTTTAACCTCACAACTAGGAGACTGACCTCCTGTAGGGTTCTGTGGGTGGCAGATCTCTGTTTCATCCTTCTTCTCATTTTAGGACACTGAACTCCTTGCTGAATTTCCAACAACTAAAAGAAAAAAATATTTATGAGCATTTCTGGTTCCTTGCATCTCCTTCCTTCTATTTCTTTTCTCTTTTCCTTATAAGTAAGAGCTTCCTAAGGAAGTAGTGTATTATTTTTCTATTGCTGCTATACCAAATGACCACATACTTTGTGGCTTTAAGCAACACAGTTTTGTAGGCCAGAAGTCCTACATGGAGTCATGTGATTAGACTGGACCCACGCAGATAATTCAAGATAATACAACTGAGATGATATTTGAAAACTCCCTTTTTCCATTTAAGCTAACACAGGTATAGGGTCTGAAAGTTAGGATATAGCCATCTTTTGGGAGTTATTATGCTAACACAAATAATTAACCCCATCATCTATAATCCATAAAAGAGTTCCTCACTGAGAGTTCCCTTTCACCATTATAAGACCAATTAGGTTCAGTTTATTTCTTACTCCCATTAATCCCTCACCAGGTAGGGGGTACAACAATAGATGCTGTAGGAAAAAACAAAACACAAGAAGCACATATTATGGCTCAGGATCTCTGGACTTTTACAACCTTGTTGGATGTACATGACATGGAGGAATTAACTAGATTTAGGAAAGTCTTGAGTTGTGTCTAGAATTAAATATGCAACGTAGGACTTTTATCCATTTGAAAACTTGAGGAGACAGGACTTTAAAAGTATTCTGCCATAGGGACACCTGGGTGGCTCAGTCGGTTAAGCTTCCGACTTCGGCTCAGGTCATGATCTCACGGTTCATGGGTTCGAGCCCCGCATTGGGCTCTGTGCTGACAGCTCAGAGCCCGGAGCCTGTTTCAGATTCTGTGTCTCCCTCTCTCTCTGCCCCTCCCCCACTCGTGCTCTGTCTCTCTCTGTCTCAAAAATAAATAAACATTAAAAAAATTAAACAAAAAAGTATTCTGCCTTATGGTCTGCAGCAAAATGCTAAGAAGGCAAAAATTCAACATTTCAGCATTCGTTTTTACCTTGGTCATAAGAAATGTTTGCAAATGAAGAAAGTCAATCTCCCAAAGGAATAAAAAATATACCCCAGGCCATACAGATAACTTGAAGAACCTATACATAAATCCAGCTCTTTCAGACTCCAAAGTAAATTTTCTTTCCACCTAAACATCTAAACATAACTGAACTGACCCCTCAAAAATGAATTATAACTCTTTATGTTTCTAGCTGGTAGTCAAGCCATTGTTTCTGGAAGAGCTAAATATACTATGAGAAGGAATTGTCCTGTTTGTTTCTGTGTGAGGTAAGGCTAGATGATGGGTTTTAAAAAACCGAGCGCCCATCTCTTTGAAAGCGAGGCACTTTGTTTTATTTAGTGTGTGTTGAACAATGGCCTTCCAGACACAACTGACAAGTTTTGTTTCTGGTTATTCATTTGATACCTACCACTTTAAAACTGAAAAGTGATATGTTGACTTCAATTCGTTAACAACGGCATCTACAATAAATATATGGTATGCCTGACAGATATCCTTTTTCAGTAACTGCTATAAAAACAAGCCTGATAGACTCAAAATTCCTATGGAAAAATTAATCATAGTGGATTAAGAGGAAGCATTTTATGGTTTCCACAGACATTCTTTCCAGAGTACCTGGCCACAGTTGAGTTTTCTTAGTAATATAAGAAAATATTAACTAAAACTCAACACAGGTAAAAGCAAAACCTGAGAAGAAAGAAAGAGCATAGAAAAGAAGGAATGAGAGCTCAACCAACCCCCAAAGTAAGTGAGATATGAAGTAGCTGTTGAGGAATTCCAGACTTGAGAAGTCCAACTTCTCTGAAATGATGTGGTAGAAAGTTGAGAACAGGTAATTATCCACCCAGGAGAGTAAGTATTCTCGAAAGGCCACACATGGAGGGATGGCAAAGAGTTCTTCACAATGGAGAGCACATTTGGTACAAATAGTATGAAGTTTGGGGAGAGACAGGAAAGAGGATATCTTAATACCATAACTTTCTCCCCAAATCTTGCTCCTCCTTTCTGTTCTTCCAAAAGAATTGCATTTCATTTTTTATAGGACTTGAGGAGTGATTTGTGTGCCTCTCCTAAAGGAAGAAGAAAGCCAAAAGTAGATTCTGAATTGGCCACTAACTCACCAAGTGACCCTGAGTAAGCCACTTAAATTCCTTTAGGCCTCACTTCCTACAGCTGTAAATGACATGGTTGAACTAGATTAGCTATTGGGACCATTTCAAATGTACGAATACATAATTTTAGTTATTCTCCACAAATAACTGTGGACAAGTCTAAAAACACTTCTCACGACCAAGCTGAAGGTGAAAAGTGAAGGGTTCATGGTTTCATATGATCCAGGTTCAAAATGAGCTTCTTCAGCGGACTGGTACAAGGATAGAGGGGTTCCATTTTGAACAAGACTGCTGCAGACCCAGCAAAATAGCCTAGCTATTTTGGAACCTGTGATATTATTCCCTCTGCCCACTACAAAATAGTCAGACTTGGAAAAACAATCATAATTTTTAGGAACAGTATCAAAATTAAGCTCATCCTAAGGGAAAGACAGTATCCTGGATGGGATCCTGGAACAGAACATGAGCAATAACAGAAAAACTGATGACACCTGCAAGACGTATGTAATTTAGTTAACAGCTAATACCAATGTTAACGTCTTAGTTTTGACAAATATATATAATATGTTCATATTAGAGGATGCTGGGGGAAGTGTTTATGGGAACTCTTTCTACCATTTTGCAACTTTTTACTAATTCTAAAATTGTTCAAAATTATAGACAAATTAAAAACACCACTGGCAATTATTACGTTCCTTAGGTTGATCTACTCATGTGGCATTTAGTTTAGCAGATTTTTTTTAAACTCTCTTACCTAGTACTTAATCATCTTCCTTTATGTTTGCTAGATTAATTGAATCCTTCCACATTTTATTATGTGAAGTCTCTATCTAATTCACAGTCTCCAGCACTGAGGCATGCATAGGAGAGTAAATGTTCAATATTTCTTAACCACATGAAGAGAGTAAGAGCTGTGTATCTCTTAACAGTACAAAGCAGTGATGTCCAATGCACATATGGTGTGTGAGTGAACAAAGTTACTGTTTATAAGAGAAATGGTTGCCCAGTTGACTTGATTTCCCGGGAATTTGCGTATTCTAAATGCCTAGTGGTCTACTGTGCAATCAAAGATAGGGAACTTGGCCATAAGTGATGAGAAGAACAAGGCCCTAGAATTATCTTTGGACCAGTTATACTATACTTTTCCTTTATCCACATTTGTTTTCTATACATCTTCCTGATGGCACAATATAGTTCAATCTTGCAAATGATTTTCAAAACTCACAACTTCATGCAGCCTGCAAATGGTCAATATTCCCAGTAGCATTTTCTGGGCGCCTCACTTCCTTCTGCTTACACTCTTCCACTGCTCTATGCATCATTAATAGTGATGAAAATAACAGAAAACTAATAGGCCCTCCACTTCACACAAATTCCAGGGAAAAACTCAAACAGGAAGCCACAAGTCGCTTTTATCTTACAATGTATACTTCATTTGCTTTGACTTCTTAGTTCCCCTTTGTCTGTCTTGATACTCTTCAAAGAAGTAGAAAAGACCATGCTTATTTTTATGGCTCAGTTTAGAAGATGTGTGGCTTCCATGTGGGAGCGGTGATGATAAAAATGTAGGTGGGATACAGCAGGGTGTAGTGTGGTAACTTCTGAACCCCCTTGTTCATGCTTCTCAAAAAGAAATATGTTTTCATGTATCACAGTACACACACATTAAAGTTTCATGATGAAACACAGCATACTCTGATGTTTTCTACTCTACTTAGTTCTCTATTTCACCAAAACAAAAATCCTAGTTGTAACCAACTGACATAACTGGAAACTCAGTTTGTAAAACCCTGAGGAGTAGAAATAAGGTTCTAGAATTTTGTACAGACTATTCCATACTCAATCTAGTTCTGACAATTATCAATGAAACCCTAAACTAGATAGTCTTAATCTCTTTGCTACTTAGCTTTCTCATCTGTAAAACCAAAAAAATAATAATAAGCTTATTTTACATGGTGGCTTTGAGAATTTCAGCAATAATGCACATAGAAGTACTAGGCACATAATAAATGTTTTCTCTCTCACACACACACTCTGCTTAATAATTTTATATTAGTTGAATTCCCCTTGAAACAAATAATATCAGGAGTAGACTGAGTTCTTCGCAGCCCCATATTTTTAACTGGACTCACCCCGAGGATTACAGAGCAGTCTACTGTCCAGCAAAGGGAGGAGAGGGAAGTGACAGGGAGATTTAAGGCCTGGACTCCAGGGCCTTTCTGGGAACATCTGTGGTCAACAGGGTGGCTCCGAACAGGTGGGTAAATTCTGGGCATGTAGTCAAGCTACATGTCTAAGCCTAGAGAGCAAGGAATGTACAAATGGTTTCCCTCCCCTCCCTGGCCTCCCCGTCTGTATCACCTCTGTTTGTTTATCCACAGACATCCCAGACAACATGAAGGGGATCTGATATAAGGTGTTGGCTTCATTCATCTGCACCTGTGCAGAAGCATTAGTTAATGTCTCACTGAATTGCTCCACATGTTTCTTCTACCTCAAGCCGGATTAGTGACGACATTCTCACATGCTCCCTTAATCCTGCCCCCCCCCCCCCCCCCCGCTAAATCCTTTACAAGCCCCTCCCTCCATTGTCCCTCCTATCCATCAAGATCTCAGTGAAATCCCTTGGCATGTACATCTTTTCCTGAGCCCATTTACAAAGAAGCCCTGTCTTTGCTGTTATTTTCAATCTCCACTCTCTTTCCCTCTTTGGGTTTGAGTGGGTGTGTGTATTTGCGTGTAGAGAGGACAAATGGGGTGGAGGTAGTCAGTGAGGGGACAGAGGGGTACAAAGTTGTACCGATGGTGAGGATTTGAGAATGGTGTGGGGAAAACTCAGATAAAGGTAAGGATGGCTGGGAGAGCTCATCCAGTGGGGCAAGCATAGATCCCGATAGTTTTTCTACAATTTTATTATATGTCTGCAGACATGAACTGGACTGAATTTAATCCATAATAGAGACAAGGATCAGTGTGTCCAAACAATACTGTAATCCTAAAAATCTGCTGTTTTTATATCCAGAACAACTGAAATAAAAAAGTGGAACTGCTGTCTAGAGAGGTAAACTGGTCCTAAATCCTCCACCCCTCCCCCCTTGGAGGGGATTAAGCACTTCTCAATTAATTCAACTATTCTGGTATTTCCCAGTCTTATCATTATCACCACCCTAGGGAGAAAAAAAATGAATTTAGACTTTGATATTGTAAATAACTTTATGCCACAAATTAATTAAAATAACTTACATTTAAGTTCTATTTAATATTTTTCCAATGAGAGAAATGAAACACCAGGGAATAACATCTTGTTGGACAGGGCTGAGGTTTAGACCACTGTAATGGTCCAACATTTTGTTCACCCACCACGAACCAATTTTTGCCCCACTTTGGGCAATATTGCCTCTGTCAGGAAGCCATGTTCTACTCTGCTCTGTTGTATGTATTGACCTCCAATTTGAGATGTTCATTCTTGAGATCCTTTCCTATTCCCTGGAGAAAGCTGTAGATAAAGTCAGTAAGTGATAATACATCGCTACTTAGGAAAAAGTGGTGTCACTTCATTGTCTTCAGAAACTTCTCAAATTTTTATACTTGGGCTTCAAATAATTATTGTCTTCAGTTCTTATTGTCTTCTTATTTTCAAATGAAAATATCTCTAATTTTTATAACTATTATGTATGCTTATTACAAAAGATGTTGAGACTAAATAAAGTTATAAATAAACCACTTCAATCATGATTTCGTTGTACACTTAAAAATAAATCCAGGTTTTACACACATAATCCCAATAGGTACGTTTAAAAAAAAGGAAATGAATCATACATTTAAATATTTTCCTGTAATCATTTTACTCTCATTTTAAAACATGTCACAAATACACTTTCATGAGAGTAAAACAGATCTGGATTTTTAATGACAGACTAGTTTTCCATTAGGCAAATACATCATAAATTCATTAATCAATCACCTATTGGGAGATATTTACATTGTTTCTAGTATTTACTATAGTAAAAATATTCTATGAGGAATATCACCTCAGACGTATGAGGGGTATCAACTTGTACATCACAACATCTGCACATCTTTGCCTACTTGACCCATTATTTTCTAAGAATGTATTCCTAAAGGTAGGACTGATGGCTCAGGGCACCTGGGTGGCTCTTCTGGTTGGGCAGCTGACTCTTGATCTCAGCTCAAGTCATGATCTCACAATTTGTGAGTTGAAGGCCCGAGTCATGCTCAGCACTGACAATGTGGAGCCTCCTTGGGATTCTCTCTCTCCCTCTCTCTTTCTGCCCCTCCCTGACTTGGGCTCACATTCTCTCTCTCTCTCACTCTTTCTCTCTCAAAATAAACTTAAAAAAAAAAAGAAATGCTGGCTCAAAAAGAATTTAAAAGTTAAAACACAAGTTAAAGTTGGTACATATTGCTATACTGCCCTTCTGTCTTGTTGCTATGGATCAAAATCGACATTGACTGTGCTCTTAAATTTTATATAAATGACCTCATAGTCACTGGCTCATATTTGAAAACCTTTTTATTCAATATAATTATTTGAGCTCTACAGTTGTTGAGATATAAAAATTCATAAACTTATCAATTGTTGTAGAATATTGTTCATCTGAACCCCATTATATCTAAGCTTTTATTGGTGTGCTTTTAGATTCGTTCCAATTGTTTGCTATCACAAATAATGAACATTCAAATATATATCTCCTTGCACATGTGTGAAAAGGTTACTGTAGAGAGTATACCAATCCCGAGAACCTCTGGGTCACTAGTGAGTACATATTTTGAATTTTGCTACATGTTACCAATTCATCTTCAGGAGAGCTCATGCCAAGTTTCACCCCAAATTCAGCAGGTGTGTTTTAGAATTCCTGCCTCTTTTTTTCAACCAACATTTGGTACGTTTAATTATTTTTATTTGGGTAAAATGATACCTTGATATTCTAATTTGACTTTTCCTAATTACTAGTGATATTAAATATATTAAATATACTTTAAATGTGCTTATTGGCTTTCTATTTTCTTACTGATTTATGGAACTCTATTAATAACCTGGAAAATTTGGATTATTTTAAAATTGTTTTTCTCTGCCACCAAGCAATGAAGGTATTTTTCTGTAATTTTTCTTAAATGTTGTGATACTGTATTTTTACTCTTAGGATTTTTTTTTTGTTATGGTATCAGGTAAGAATCACACATAACGATATTTTTCATACTTTCCTAGCATCATCTATTGGATAATCATTCTCTTACTGATTTGTAGAACTACCCGATGTTTTATTATAATACAGCAACTTCTCATATTTTTGGTGGGTTTCTTTCTTGGTTCATTATCTACTCATTTGCCTACTGCTTCTGACACTGTTTCAATGTCAATCAGCCCAATTACTATGGCTTTATAAATGCTTTTGATATTTGTTATTATGTGAGTAAATCCCACTTATGTTCTTTCTCATTGAAGTTGCCATGATTATTTTCTTGGAACTCTATTTTTTCATATAAGCTCTAGGACAATTTTGTTAAGTTCATGAAAAATTCCGTTATGATTTATTTCGGAACTGTACAGGTTGAAGCATATGGATTAACTGTGGGAACCACTGACATCTTTATTATATAAAGCCTTTTAATATAATAATATTTTTTCAGTTCTTTTTCCATGCTCTTCAATAAATGTTTATAATTTTCTCAAAAGTACATTAATAAATATATGTAATAGTATATCTTAATAGTAATATATAATAGTAATATTAATAGTAATAAAATTAACAATTAAAACACCTAATAAACTATATTATTAATGATATACATTGATAATAAATTACCTATATATTATATATTTTTTCTTCAAACATATGGCCAGTTTTTGCCACCTTCATATTAGTTTCTAAGGCTACTGTGAACAAAGCAACATAAACTAGATGCCTTTAAAACAACAAATAATGTATCATCTCACAGTTGTGAAAGTTATAAGTCCAAAATAAAGGTGTCACCAAGGCCATGCTCCCTGTGAAATCTACAGAGGAATCCTTCCCTGTCACTTTCCTCCTTCTGGTGGGTTACCTGCAATCACTGATGTCCCTTGGCTTACAGATGCATTGCTCTAATTTTCCACCTTTACATGGCTTTCTCCCTGTGTGTTTCTGTCTTCCTGTGGCTGTCTTATTATAAGGACACCAGTCCTGTTGAATTATGGGCCAATGACCCTACTTCCAAACAAAGCTACATTCTATGGGTTAGGACCTCAACATATCTGTTTTGAGGGGACACAGTTTAACCCATAATACTTCTCTTCCACAATCTCAGTCCAAGCCACAACAATCACCTGGAATGCTGAAAAGGTCTCCACATCACTCTTTCTGCCTCCATACTGACTCCGTGCCTCACAGCTCACAGGCACTTACACACACACAAGTCTGTCCCCACAGAGAACGCCAAATCATTTTCAAGTTTAACTTCATTTATATCTATCCCCTATTTTAAATCCTCCAATGGCTTCTCAGTACCAGAATAATAAAACCCAAACTTCTTACAAAGACCTATTATTGGGCCCTACAGGATTGGGTCCTGCTGTCCAAACTCCTCTCATCCATTTCCCTTTGGGCCTTCTGGTCTTTGGACTGCTGTTGGGACATTTCAAGCTCACTTCTGTCCTAAAGTCTTTGCCCATGGTAATCTTTCTCTTGGAATATTTCCCTCCTTCTGCTATCACAAAGGCGTCATGTAATTATCTTTTCCTCTCTACCATATCCAATTTTCCCTCTCTACTGGATTATTCCCAAATAACTTACAAAAAGGCTTGAACATGGGAGACAACATAAACGTACAGAAGACAAAGAAACCCACATCTCCTCCTTGATCCAGGTGACACCTTATGTTTCCCTTCACTTTATGGCAAAACTCTTTGAAAGAGTTGTCTAGATTCAATACCTTCAATTCTTGTCTTCCCATTCTTTTCCTCTTTCCCTTTGGAACTTGTCATTTAGAAAAGTCTAAAAAACACTCCTGTGCCCATCAACTTCAACAGTTTTTTAAATATATTTATATCTAAAAAATTCTGAATATAGTCGACACACCATGCTACATTAGTTTCAGGTGTGCAGCACAGGGATTCACAACCCTCTATGTTACACTGTCTCAACACAACTGTAGCTGCCATCTGTCACCTCACAACACTACTACGGCACAATTGACTATATTCTCTGCGCTGTACCTTTCATCCCCTGACTTATTCATTCCTTAATTCGAAGCCTTACCTCCCACTCCCCTTCACCCATTTTGCCAACTTCAACAATTATCAATTGTGTCCAATAGTGTTGTGCTCTGGATTATTTTGAAACAAATGCCCCATATCATACAAGTTCATTGTAAATATTTTAGTATGTACCTCTGAAGATAGAGACTCTACTTAAAAAAATCAGCTACAACATCTAAACAAAATTAGCAAAAGTATTTTAATATCGTCAAGTACTATCTGGTCTGTATTATTTCCCCAAAAGCATCAAAACAGAATTCTGTGTTCGCTAAATGGCTGGTGTTGGCACTATTGCAGGATATTCTTTAGTTCTGACCATGGCCTTGTTCCTACCTCTTCCATGGAACTAATTTTGTAATTTTGCTTATTTGGGGAGGGGAGCAGTTTACAAATATAATTAGGTACATTCGCTCTAATATGTGCACAAAAGGAAAAGTGCCATGAAGGTCTACAAGTATGAAAATACATAAAGAAGAAGAGATAATTAAAAGAATGGAAAGTGTTCATAAAATGCATCATTCAGATAGTGAAAAGGCGACTCCCTATTTCCAGGATACTTACTATATCTGTAACTAATAAAACACTCATTTAGACAAAATTTTGTATAAATTTAGATTAAAATTTGTAAAAATTTAGATTTTTACGAATGAATAAAAAATGTACACAACATAGAAGTAAAAGAGAGAGAGAGAGAGAGAGAGACAGAGAGAGAGAGAGAGAGAGAAAGTATTGAATAGAACAGGCCCTTTGCTGAAAAGGATACCCAAATGGTTCATTAACATAGGAAAGGTACTGAACTTCCTTAGCCATCAGAAAAACACAACTTAATTGCTAATATGAAAGGTTGAAATTTAAATGACTAACGAAACAAAGTCTTGACAAAAATGGCGAGAAACTCTCTCAAACACTATTCAAGCGGGTTTAAATAAAGTCTTTGGAAAACCAGAAATTTCTACTAAATCTGAATGTATGTATACCACTTGACCCAACCATTCCACTCCTCGGTGGATATTCACAGAAATACATTTGCAGGAGCACCAAAGCTTGTCACAATCTTCACTGCGCTATTTTTGCAATAGCAAAAAGACACAAACAACCCAAATGTTCATTAACAGTAAAATGGACACATTTTGATAAAATCGTGTAATAGGATACTCTACAGAAATTGGAATGAATTTGCTGCTCTTAAAAAAAATGGATAAAACTCATAGATATAATACTGAAGAAAAGAAACCAGACACGAAACTCATACTATAAGACGATGTTTATATAATATCCAAAACTAGGCAAAGTCTATCAATGGTGAGAAACACCAGGAGAGTGGATGCCTTTAGGCAAGGATTTGATGACTAGGAGAGGTTACCAAAGGAGCCCCTTGGGTACAGATAACGTTCTACTTCTTAAGGAGGTGCTTAAATGGATGTGTTCACATGGTGCAATGTGGGCTGTACATTTATCATTGTTCACTTTCCTTGCCTATACGTTACATTTGAATAAAAACTTAAAATGAAAATAAAAAGTAGTCCTGGTCTTTTGCAGGCAAGCACCAAGAATAGCAGGGGGGGAAAGATAGTAATTCTCAGCACAACAAAGACGATCATTTGCTAATGGAGAATGTGTTTTCTCTTTGGGGTTGGTTTAGACTAACATCCATCAACCTAAATGAATGCAGAGGGCATGGCCTTCAAAAACATGAGTGACAGTGTCAGGTATAAGGCAGTGTAGATTAAATGGGTAGCAATGTTTCCACACAAAACACAAAACCCAGTTACTTCCCCTTTAAAAACACTGTGCACATAACTCCCAGACCAATGGGTATCCACAGGCTAAAATTGCTGGGACTATTTTGACTGCAAGGATAAATAAAAACAAAAATATTTATGTTTTCACATGCCTTTTCTTTAACAGGTCTACTAGTATAGGAAATAGCAGGACTCTCTGTGATGCTTAACTGATGGGTATTGTAAAAGAAAATTCAACTGGAGAAGCTACAGTGAACCTGGTCCATAGGACTGGAGTCAATTTTTCTGGCTAGCAATCATGAGACTGTCCACCCTGTTGAAAACCAAGGAGCTATTTGACAATGCAGGATTTGGAAGGCAACAACGGATAGAAGTACTTCCTGTGGGAACAAGTATGTCTTCTCTTCAGAAGCCAAACTTGACTTCTGTTTTTAGGTTTGAAGAACTTGAGGGCATATCATCTTAGGATGGTGAACTAGAAGAGACCTTGGAGAAGCCAGGGGTCTTGGAATGATAAAGTAAAAGATATCCTGCTGATTAGCTAGTACCTTCTATCTATAGTAGGATGAGGAGATTTATGTTTTAACTCTGATATGTTTGGTATATGAAAAAGAGCACCAGCCACAGAGTCAGAATCACAGAGCTCTGCCACTTACTAGGTGCTGTGTGACTAAGTTCCTAGACCTTTCTCCATCTATAAAATGACAAATAACTCCCATGCTGAGTGAAGAGGCATGAATCGTAGCGCACAAAAGAGATTTCAAGAAGTATCACTTGTTTTCCTTAGAATCCACTTTGAGCCTGTCTCTATCCCAGGAAGAACTAGGTGGCCCACTGTAAGGGAGTCATCTGAAAGGGGTTTCATGAAAGGACTATTTTGAGAGCATGAGCAGAGTTGAGGAAATGAACAACAGAAAGCAGTGCAGGGTTTAACAACAGCACAAAGTCTGTGACGACTCCTAAGCCCAAATGGTCAGGGCCAAAAAAATGTCACTGGGTCAGTGACACAACTGGAGCCATAAGAGAGGGGTTGATAAGCAGGATCTGTGGACCCAGGGACATAGCCACCACCAGCATAGAGGCCTATAGGAAGAGGGCTAAGACAACAAGTATCTGAATTCCACTCCTCCTACCTTCATATATCTGCTACTGGTTTCCCACTGGCTGAATCCAAGGGGAAGTCAGAGGACAGGAGAAAGTGGGTGATAGAAAAGCAGTTGGCCTCCCATGGTTCTAAACAGGGAAGACAAGAGCAGAGCAGATGCACATGTGGGACACACAAAGAGAAAGTCACTAGCAAATGACTTATTTTTGCCCCCATTCCCAGTCCTGCCATAATCAATTTTAGTCATTATTTGCCACCTGCCCCTACCCAATCCACAGGGGCTGGGCCAAGCTCCTGGGGTGATTCACAGTACCAAAATATTCAGCAGCCCCTGTGGTCACTGATTCATACTAGCAACTTTGTTTTGTTAATGTTTATTTATTTTTGACGGAGAGTGAGAGTGGAGGAGGGGCAAAGAGAGAGGGAGACACAGAACCTGAAGTAGGCTCCAGGCTCAGCACAGAGCCCAGTGCAGGGCTCAAACTCATGAACCACAAGATAATGACCTAAGCCAAAGTCGGACGTTTAATCAACTGAGCCACCCAGGTGCCCCGATACTAGAAACTTCTGAGTGTCTATTATCTCAGCTCCCCAATGATTCCTTCAGGTCTAGTGGTCCAGGTGAATTCTCCATGCCATGACCCAGAACCTTTGAGGAAGCTACACTTCCCTATGGCCTGCATTTGGCCTCCATAGGTCATAATTATTTCCAGTGAAGGTCATGCCATCTTGCTAAGGCACACTCAAGAAACAAGTGTCCTCCACCCTCTGGAACTACTAACCTTTGTCTACTTCTCAGTTTCTAAGCATCCTATCTATCTATCTATCTATCTATCTATCTATCTATTATCTATGTGTCTATGTATCTAACAACCAAGGACAGAAGCTTCTCCTTTTCCTTAATCCATCAGCCTTATCATAATCTATAGTAAGTTTGAGCTTTCCTAAAACACCCAAAAAATCTTATTTTTCCAGCAGCTTTTATAAGACAATGAGGTGCTGAGGACCTGCATTTAAACCTAGAGTAGAAACATTCATCCTTTTCCTACCCACCCCCCTCACTTTTTTAAAGCCATGGTAGCACCTGTCATGCTCCTAAAACAGCTCCAGCTCCTTTCAGCCTCAGGGTATTCATATTTATTGTTCTCTCTTCTCAAACATGTCTCTAACTCAATACACATCCTGGTTCCTCTGCACACTTTGGCTCTCAGCACAAACGTCTTTTCCTCACAAAGGTCTTCTTCAGCAATCCTGTTTTAAAGTCTTATTTCTGCCAGCATCTCAAACCATCTTGTACATTTATTTACTGGTTCATTATTTTTCTCCTGCAACTAGAGGTCTGTCCTGTTGATCTCATTATAACACTTTATGTTGGCCCCAATTCCCAGCACATAGTAGGACTTAATACATATTAGTTGGGTGAATGAAGAAACGAGTGGATGTATCAGTAAACCCATTTGGTGAAATGAATTATCACGAATTATCTTGCTCCACTGCCTTCCTTGGAGGGTTATTCTAAGGATCAAATGAGATAAATTACATGGAAAGGTTCAAAGTGTTCAGTGAATTTTTGTGTTATTCTACCAATGGTGCCTTCTTGCTAGTCTGCTCCTGACACCAGGATTTTGAAGCCCTTAAGCATTCATCTTTATTTCCTCAGAAGAGAAATGGCATGTGGGCTCTTAGATAAAGCATGAGAAAAAATCGAAGTGTTGTGGAAAAATTATATATTCCAGTTCTTTTGAATAGGAAGGCTCTCAAACTGTTAGTTTCTAAGAGATGTAGCTTTAAGTACCATTATGTAGACAGAAAAAGCTGTATGGATATAATACACAGGGAAATACATACATATATACATACATTTGCACAATATCTATATAGACATATAGAAATGAAAAATTTGGCAAGTACAAAACATAATAAAAATAATGAGAAAATAACATTCACAATCTCTTCACCCAAAGACAACTGCTACTAATGCTGTGGTAAAATTTTCTACCTCCTTTTATTTTCCCCTTCTTAAACTTAGGTTTTCTCACTTAGCTTTACAGTTTGTTTTCATACTATATTGCTTATAAGAACAATATAACTCACCAAGACTCTGGCTTCCCATTTTAATTAATAACTGGAATGCTCTTATTTAGTGCTCACACAAAATAGAGTACCAACTTGCCTTGCCTTCTTCTTCTTTCTCTTCCTTATCCCCTTGCTCCCTCTCTCCAGTTCTCCCCAGTCCTGGGCAGTGACATGTACTTGGAAGAATAGTTGATCTAGCAATGTTTGGTCTTAGCAGACTGCCATGTTGAGAATTTGCACTTGAGTAAACAGACCCCCCCTCCCAAATTATTATGACCCAGCCTTACCCAAGTCCTTGCTTAATCAAGCCATGAGCTGCTGAATAATATTCTCAGGATACCTATTTGTGTAGGAAGCAGAGGAAGAGGCAGGCGTCTGGAGCTGGGAAACAATAACCATAAAAGGCTAACATTTATGGAGCACATCCAATGTCCCAGGTGCTCTGCTAAATCTGTGTCTATGGCCTGTCTTGAAAAATTCTCTCAGAATTCCTTGGTGATGATTACTATTCCTTTTCTTCATTTGATAGATGAGGAAACTTAGAGAGGTTAAGTAACTTGCCCAAGCTCACCGTGTAGTAAGTGGTAAACCTGCAACTTGAACCTAGTGGTCTAACTTCAGAGCTTCAAGAGGAAAATGAACTTGGGGAGATGAAAACAACAACAACAACAACAGAAGAGAGATGAGTGCATGTGAAAACTGATTTTAGAAGAAGAGAAAAAGACAGTCTTGTACATTTTTATCCTTTCCTAAGAGCACAGGCTTTATTATCTCTCTCTAAAGAGATATTTATTTTAATAATAATATTTATTAGAGATATTTATTTTATAATAATATTTATTAGAGATATTTATTTTAATTAATCTAAGAGATTATTTATTTTGTCTCCAGAATGGAAGTGCCCTATTATTCAGAATGAGTTAGGGGCACCAGGACATAAGGCATTTTATGAAATGTACCTTCCTCCTCCATTGCCAACTGCTCTGCCCCCTATTCCCACCAGCTTAACCAATTTTTGCGTTGGGACAAATTTTTTTTATTTACATATAATTAACATACAGTGTCATAGTGGTTTCAGGTGTACAAACAATGGTTCAAAAATTCTATACATTACTTGGTACTCAATGTAATAAGTCTCTTAATCCTTTTTATCTATTTCACCCAACCCCCACCCACCTCCTCTCTGGCAGGCACCAGTTTGTTCTCTGTACTTAAAAATGTGGTTTATCCTTGGTCTCTTTTTTTCTTTGTTTCTTCAACTTATACAACTCAATGCCACACAAACAAATAAGCTGATTTAAAGATCAGCTGGATATGCCTCTTCCAAAGAAGACATACAAATGGTCAACAGACACACGAAAAGACGCTCAATATCACTAGTTAACAGGGAAATGCAAATCAAAAAGGGTAAGAAGATATCACCTCACACCTGTAAGAATGGCTAAACTCAACAACACAGGAAACAACGGGTCTTGTTGAGGACTTGGAAACAAAGGTACTTTAGTACACTGTTGGTGGGAATGCAAGCTGGTGCAGCCACTGTGGCAACCAGTGTGGAGCTTCCTTAAAAAATCAAAAAGAGAAATACCGTATGATGCAGTAATTCCAAAGGGAAAGAGCCGCGCACCTCTGTGTTTATTGCAACATTATTTACAACAGCCAAGATGCAGAAGCAACCCCAGGGTCCATCCATAGATGAATGGATAAAGATGTCATACACACACACACACACACACACACACACACACACACACACAAATGTTGGAACAAATCTTATCTGAGCAGTCATGAGGGTTCTCCAAACAGATGAAAAGGACAAAGATTTCTTTTTCCTTCTTATTACTTTTTACAGATTCAATGAAGTCTTACCATTTCCAGGTTGATTAAAGTAAAACAAAAGAAAACAATTATTCTTGTCAGAAGTTTGCTTCTTGTGGCACTTAAGGAATTCGGATGGTGTGGCAAGGCTTTTAAAATTCCTTTATTGTTGACACCCCTTCTGATGACTGATACGCTGTCAGAGTTCCATCTGCAAGCTGAGACCAAGAGTTCTGCACAGGCAGCAGGGCTCAGCAGTTAGGCAACTTGCCTTTCTACTTAGTGCAGGGCTGTTTGCGTCACCCCAGGACCACTCTGATGGCAAATTTAAGAGAAATTCTAAGAAAAGCATACACATAAAGATAAAGAGCAGTGGCACCTGTTCCAAAATACCCATGAAAGGTGACTAAATACACACAAACACTTGAGCTCACTAATTCAGTGTCTCCCTCACCCTCTAAAGATCTCTGATTCTATCTGTCTGTCTCTCTTTCACACACACACTCTTAAAGTCATATACAGTAAAACCTTGGTTTGTGAGCATAATTTGCTCCGGAAGTATGCTTGTATTTCAAAGCGCTTGTAATCCAAAGCGCTTGTATATCAAAGTGAATTCCAAGAACCATTTGCTCAGTTATAACCATGTGACATTTGGTGTCAGGTACTTCTCGTATTGCAAGACGAGTCATTTTTTTAATGTTTATTTATCTTTGAGAGAGACAAAGGATGAGTGGGGGAGGGGCGGAGAGAGAGGGAGACAGAATCCCAAGCAGGCTCCAGGCTCCGAGCTGTCAGCCCAGAGCCTGACGGGAACCTCAAATCCATGAATCCTGAGATCATGACCTGAACCAAAGTCGGACACTTAACTGACTGAGCCACCCAGGCACCCTGTGACATCACTCATTTATGAAGTTAAATTTTATTAGACATGTTTGCTCATCTTGCAAACACTCCCAGAGCAAGTTACTTGTAATCCAATATTTTATTTTGTTAAAGTAAAAACACCATTTGTTTAAAATACTCATAACCTACCTTTAATAATTTTCTTTCTTCTTTTAAAAATATGTTTAATCTAGGGGCGCCTGGGTGGCGCAGTCGGTTAAGCGTCCGACTTCAGCCAGGTCACGATCTCACGGTCCGGGAGTTCGAGCCCCGCGTCGGGCTCTGGGCTGATGGCTCAGAGCCTGGAGCCTGTTTCCCATTCTGTGTCTCCCTCTCTCTCTGCCTCTCGCCCGTTCATGCTCTGTCTCTCTCTGTCCCAAAAATAAATAAACGTTGAAAAAAAAATTAAAAAAAAATATGTTTAACCCAGATATTTATTCACTATAGAGTGTGAATTACATGCTGTAGACAGCCTCAGAGGAGAAATGAGTGTATCTGTAGCCATATCATAACCATACATTTTTTAAAAAATCATTTTATGTAAGCTCTGTGCCCAACATGGGTCTTGAACTCACAACCCAGAGATCAAGAGTCACATGCTCTACTGACTGAGCCACCCAGGTGCCTCTGTAGCTGTATCTTTGTATAATTATTATTTTTTAATGTATAAGCCTTCCTTGCTATCTCAGATACATATGCCAAATTTCTAACTCTGAAGCTTTTGTTCAACCTGCCCATAAAGGCAGAAGACCATTCTCTATTATGTGTGTGAATCTCTTCTTGATTCTTATGCATGATTTAAAATCCAAGTCTTTCTTGGTGTGTATATATATGCGCGCACACACACATGTGCGTGTCATGTTTTCCCAAGGGACCATATGCTTGGGGAGAACAGAATTCCACTGTATCACTCCTTACTCTTATATAGCTTCACAACACAAACATTATTCCTACAGGTAAAAGCCTGATGTAATGCTGCTAGCCAGAAAGGATGCAATTATTAGTTTCAAAAAATTTTTTAACGTTTATTTATTTCTGAGACAAGAGAGAGACAGAGCATGAGTAGGGGAGGGGCAGAGAGAGAGAGACACAGAATCCGAAGCAGGCTCCAGGCTCTGAGCTGTCAGCACAGAGCCCAATGGGGGACTCGAACTCACAAACCATGAGATCGTGACCTGAGCCGAAGTCAGTTGTTCAACTGACTGAGCCACCCAGGTGCTCCAAGGATGCCATTATTAGTACCTGTCTCATCTGCTAAGGCCAGCACTGTTAGGGAATTCAGTCCCGTGGAAAACGTGCCATTGAGATTTCTCAGATGGGCTTTGTTAGAACATAACATCTATACTGAAAATAAAAGTTCCCTCAGTGATCCTCTGTGTTTCCCCAGTTAGTCTAATAGTTAGTGCCGGTGACGTCAATTTCAGTGAGTTCCAAATGCTATTTTAGGAAGTAGGTGACCCCTCCATCTTGCACAGATGGTGCGCAGGGTAGAAAAAGGGAGTGACAACTGTCATGGGAAGTTTTTAATGGTGTTTTTCTGATTGCATTTTGACACTTCATCTCTAACACAGTCTCTGTGAAAAATAGTGGCAGATATTTTTGAAATTCATACTACTTTTACTGCTTTCTTGATGTATAATTTATTAATAATATAATTTGCATATAATAAACTGCAGATATTTAAAACATACACTTTGATTAGTTTTACATATGTATACACCAGTGAAACCATCACCATAATCAAGATACCAAAAATATCCATCGCTTCCAAAAGTTCCCTTGTGTACTTTTTCAGTCCATCCCTACCTCTGTCCCCATCTCCAGAAGCATTCTGTCACTACATATAAGTTTACATTTTCTGGGATTTTATATAAGTGGAATTATACATGCGTGTTCTGTTTTTAGTCTGACTTCTTTCACTAAGCAAAATAATCTTGAGATTTCTCCATGTTGTTTTATGTATCTATAGTCCATTCTTTGTAAAAGTTGAATAGAATTCCATTGTATGATGCATACCATTTTGTTTATTCAATCACTGGCTGATAGACACTTTGATTTTTTCCCACTTAAAGCCACTCTGAACTTTTGTGTCCAAATATTTGTGGTGACATAGGGTTTCATTTCTCTTGGGTAAATACCAAGGGTGGAATTGCTGTGTTATAGCATAGTTGTACGATAGCTTTAGAAGGAAAGAACCAAACTGGTTTCAAAGGCAGCTGTATCATTTTACATGCCCACCAACAATGTTTTGACAGTTCTAGTTGATCTACATTCTCACCAACACTGGGTATTGTCAGTCTTTTTCACTTTAGCCATTCTCAAGAGTATGAAATGGTGTTTCCTTGTGGTTTTATTTGTATTTCCCTGATGACTAGACAAATTGACCACCTTTTCATGACTTAATGGCCATAAATCTTCTTTTGTGAAGTGTCCGCTTATATCTTTGCCTATTTTTAAAATCTTTATTTTTGACAGAGAAGAGAGAAGGAAAGAAAGATTGCCTGAGTGGGGAAAAGGTCCAGAGAGAGAGAGAGAGAGAGAGAGAATCTTAAGCAGGCTCCATGCTCAGCAGTGTGGAGCCTGACACAGTGCTCGATCCCATGACCCTGGAATCATGACCTGAGCTGAAATCAAGAGTTGGACACTTAATCCACTGAGTCACCCAGGTGCCCCATCTTTGCCTATTTTTTATTAGAATTTCCTTCTGCTTATTCTTGCCTTGTAAGAATACTTTATGTATTTATTCCAAATACAAGTCCCTGATTTGATTTATGTATTTGTCATAATAGGATTAAAAGCTTACTGTAGAGTATGTTTGACTACAATTGCTTGATCAGAGGTCAGAAATATTGATGAACAAGTAGAGGTTTTAAAATCATTCACTACATTTTTATGTGGTACCTTCTAAGTATCAAGAACTCTGTAGCCCCTGGTAAAAGAAATACTCCTGAGAAAAATACTTCCTTTTAAGGAGCTCCTTGTTAAAGAGGAAACAAAGACATTAAAAAACATAAATCTACAATAGAAAAAAGATTCTATTGGGAGGGGAGAAGAGGGAGCTGTGAAGTCGTTCTGCCTTAGCATAGAGGTCAAGGAAGATTTTGAGAAGGGATGCCATTTGTATTGGACATCTAAGGGTAAAAAGAAGTGCACCACATCCAAAGACTATGTAAAAAGAGTATAATCACGGTGAACTATTATATTAACATAGAATGATGAAGCATTTATTATTTGCATGGGAACATCCTAAACAAAAATGATACACATCACAGTAGGAATCCTGGATCATCTGGAAACAGCCCTACCAACATCAGTTGCGATGGGGTTGCATTTCCCTGAAGCAGTGGTATCGTTATAGGAAAGGTACATGTTCCCTGATCCCTAGATAACTGCCTTGTAGTAATTAGTATTCAGTAAGCATGCTAAATAAGTTTGATATTGAGTAAATAACTGTTCAATTGAATTGACTAAATGAATGTTTTAGCTCACTGGGAGGGATTCAAAGATGATACAACAGAGACTTATTTTTACAAACTGGTAAAGTAGACAGGCCCTGTGCCATGAACATAGTGGGCATGAATACAAACGGGAAAAAAAAAAAACGTTCCCCCTTTCTAAAGCTTCCCTGGAGTTTCCATCCAGGGGGAAATAATTGTAGCCCCTGCTATTCCGCTATAGCAGTTTAGTCTTACCAGGTGATAAATGTCATCTTTCTATACAGGACTGTTTTGTTACAGACTGAGAGCTAATGCAGATGGGGAGCATATCTGTTCATCTTTGCATTTCCAGTATTTCTTGCAAATAGCTCAGTTCCTGGCATGC
Source organism: Acinonyx jubatus (assembly GCF_027475565.1). Taxonomy (NCBI): domain Eukaryota; kingdom Metazoa; phylum Chordata; class Mammalia; order Carnivora; family Felidae; genus Acinonyx; species Acinonyx jubatus. Next base: position 83,501,970 of record NC_069391.1, on the reverse strand, counting down.
TTTAAATATTCCACAAATGCCTACTGTTTGGGGAGAAAATTAAAAAATACTTAAATATAAAACTATGCTTAAACTAATCAGTGTCCTATTAGATGTACATACAATGTTCTGTGAAAGGTCAAAGGAAGAAGTGAATAATTACATCAGGCTGGGATGAGGTAGCATTAGCAAGAGCTCTTAATGGAAGGGAAGGATTTGGGTAGGGTGTAATACAAAGAAAGAGAACTTCAAGTAAAGGAAACAGAGTGAGCAGAAATGGATATGGACTGAGTTTCTACGTTAAAAGAGCCCAAATGGATTAGGCCAGCCCTAAGGATTCATTTATTAATTGATTCATCAGACAGATACATATTCAGCACTAAAGGGAATTGAAGGCCATGAAAACACTTTGGCAGGGAAGAATGCCTACCCCTACAGACTAAGCAAGCAAAGCTCCACAGTTGTCAAAAGTAGACAAGGTTCAATGGATCCAAACAAGACAGTTCATTACCCATGGCACAGCAAAGAGCAGTAGCATCTGCATGGTTGTGGTGGTTCCCCTGACCCAAAGTCCCCCTGTCCCAAAGATGTCATGCAATGGACACATATGACAGCTACACGCACAGTGGGTTATGGTACCACACGGGCACCCACAGCTCAAGGCTCAGCACATTTTGTAGCAAGAAAGCAAGCAAGAAGTCCCACTCCTCCAGGGAGCAAGCCATCTCAGGCAATGAGGATACAGCTGCCTTGACCTACTTACCTGCCCATATAACTAGCTGCAGGAGTGGCTCAAAGGCAGAGGATGGTTAGGCTTTGCAGCTGACATACTCAGTAAAGATATGCAGGGATCTACCTGGCTCACAGTGGATGGCCTCCCTCAACCTACATGAAGGCCAGAGTAGAAGTCTGGCTTTTCATCTATAGGTAATAAAGACTTGCTAGAAAGTTCTGAGCAACCAGAAGATTAGAGAAGGGCTGCCCTTAGGAGTGGAGAGGAGGAGCCCAGTGAGAGAGCTCAGTTAGAAAGGGGCTGTGATGGGTCACTGTTCAGCAGAAGCACGGGAAAGGAAGAGGGAGGAGAGATTTCAGAGCAGCTCCAGGTTTCCTGCAGGTATCTGGCTTGTGATGGTGCTTAGTGTGAGAAAAGTAAAGGACACAGGATAAAGGGTGAATTGGGGAAATTGGGGCCACATGGAAATGTGTGGAGGCTGGAGAGAAGAAAGGAGGTGGGAAGAAGAAATGACAGGTCTACAAGTCAGTAAGACTAAAACCACGAGTTATCCAAACCACGCTATTTTATCCCCTTACAGTTCTAAGGCAGGTAGACATCTGGCCTGATATCATCCTGGGAAGCTGATGCAACAGCTCAGACTTCAGCTTCGGCCTTGCCCACGTGCCCTGTGATGTGTGGTTCTTCCACGTCCAGCCACTTCCCCACCAGTCGAAATCCCCCTACTAAGCAATAGAGCACACAGAACCCTTGAGAGCTTCAAATGTCAATAAGGCTGCCTTAGGGTCATGCCACCCACTCAGTGTGGTGGATTTTTCTGTCCTGGCCTTAAAAGTATTTTATTTTTCCATTCTTGGCACTGTCTGACCAAGAAAACAGATATTCCTGTTTGCCTCTTGTTTGGTTGTTTAGGTTTTGTTTTGTTTTGTTTTGTTTTGTTTTGTGTCTTTGTCCCCCTGCTGGTGAATCTGTCTTTTAACAGTTTCATTTGTGTCACTCTAAAGAGTGAATCTGGGAAATGGTTTTCCCTATTCACATGGAAATTACAGAGCCATTCGCCATCACTTAGGAGCTGACAGGTGAAACCCACAGCAGAGATCTGTTCAGAATTATTCTACAGACAATGAGGACTCTAAGAGGGCCTTGCCTCCTATTTTTACGCTGTTCTTATTTTTTAACAACAACAACAACAAAAAAAATCTGGCAATTGGAATTTAAAGTGGAAGATTAAACAGTATTTGTCATAATAAACACAGATGGGGAGGACTTTTCCGTCCTTCACTTTGCCTGCAGGAACTTGCACAACTGCAATGCTTTTGTGTTTTCCTACACAAGAAAGAACTAAAGTCAGGGCATTTAATTTTGACCTTTAACTATTTCAGGACTGTCTTTCTTGAAGAGTCTTAGCAAAAGTCTTTCTTTTAGGTACCTACACTAGATTGATTTCTCTGAGATGGGGAAACAATGTCTAAGGGACTCCTTTTTTCAGAATGTAGGGTAAGGTAATAAAATACATGTCATGTCTTAGCTATTATTTGGTACAGTTTATCAAAACTATACCTATTAAGAAATGAGCACAAATAGTCCTGAGTGAGAGAAAGATCTAGAAGATCTGCATTTTATTCTGAATAACAGCACTGACCAGCCCCTGGCAAATCAGTTAATCCTTCTGACCTTCGGTTTTCCTCTGTCTTCAAGTGGGAATAAAACTACTTGGCCGTCTGCTTCACAGGAGTACTAAAGGATCAGAAGAAGGAATATAAGTGAAGTGCTTTGAAGGATTGTGAAATTGATTTCCAGGAACTCTAAAAACTGAAGGTGATAATGCCTGTTTTATGTACTTTACTGCAAAAAAAAATTATTTTAGGTTTGTGTTGTACTCCTGAAGTAAAACACATTCGGCTAGTTCTGAAAATAATTTTTTCCTAAGTGAATGATAGGACGGAAGTCCAAGAAAAAACAGAGGTCACTGCTGTCCTTTTCCAATATTAATTTTCTAGGTGGTGGGTAGATCCAAAAATAACCCAGAGGAGAAAGAGAGAGAGGCTAATGGATGTGCATGAGTGCTGGGAGGTAAGAAGCATGCAGGGATTAATCTCTGGACTTGCAAAAAGGTAAGAGGATCATCTTGTTTGCCCGATTAAGGCATTATAAGGTGTGTTACTGTCTGACATACCGAGACACCAAAATTCATAAATGTTACATTAACAATCCTTTATTTGAAAATGAAGGCATGAGGTCTTTTTTCCCCCCAGTTCTTTCTGTTACCCTTCAATTTCCCCATGGGTCCACACTAAACCAGATTTGAGACTGCCCATCTATAAAAGAGAGTGTTTGCAACATGTTGCATAGTTAGGAGAAAATAAAGACCTGAAAATAAATATTCTTGATTTAAGCTGCCATTTGGCCACACTGTCCCTTGTGTGGAGAGCAAGATTACAAAGGGATTACAAAGGAGTCAAACTTAACTTTGAGGGTCATAGATATGTTGGCAATCTTTATGGCCATGATTATTTCACAGACTCATTCATATGTCAAAACTTATACATTCTACACTTGTTCAGTTGATGCATGTGTATCTTAATAAAGCTATTGACAGTAATATCACAATTTTTAAAAATAAAAAGTTATGTAACATTACATATCACACCTGTCAAAGTGGCTAAAATCAAAAGCCCAAGAAACAAGTGTTGGTGAGGATGTGAAGAAAAAGGAACCCTCTGCAAACTGGTGAAGCCACAGTGGAAAACAGCGTGGAGGTTCCTCAAAAAATTAAAACCAGAAATATCATATGATCCTGTAATTCGACTCCTGGGTGTTTACCTAAAGAATATGAAAACACTAATTCAAAAAGGTATATGCACCCCTATGTGTACTGCAGCATTATCTACAATAGCCAATTATGGAAGCAACCCAAATGTCTATAGATGAATGGATATTACACAGCCACAATGGAATATTCCACAGCCACAAAAAAGAATGAAATCTTGTGATTTACCACAACATGGATGAATCTAGGGGATATCATGCTACATGAAATAAGTCACAGAGAAAGACAAATACCATATGGTGTCAATTATATGTGGAATTTCAGAAACAAAACAAGGAAAAAAAAAGAAACAATCCAAAAAACAGACTCTTAACTAGAGAGAACAAACTGATGGCTACCAGAGGGGAGGTGGCAGGGGGTGGGATGGGTGAAATAGAGAATGGGGATTAAATACCACACTTAACATGATGAGCACTGAGGAATCCATAGAACTCTTAAATCACTATTTTGTACACCCAAAACTAATATAATACTGTATGTTAATTATGCCAGAATTAAAAATTTTAAGAAGCTATGTAACTTGATAATAAATTATTCTTGGGTGCCTGGGTGGCTCAGTCGGTTGAGCGTCCGACTTTGACTCAGGTCATGATCTCACAGTTTGTGAGTTCGAGCCCCGTGTCGGGCTCTGTGCTGGCAGCTCAGAGCCTGGAGCCTGCTTCGAATTCTGTGTCTCCCTCTCTCTCTGCTCCTCCCCCACTCATGCTCTGTCTCTCTCTCTCCTTCAAAAAATAAATAAATAAAAAACATTAAAAAATATATAATGAATTATTCTTAGAGGGAAGTCAGTAAGACTATTATTTTCTCATCTAGTGAAATGTAAGTTTTCTTTAACTTTTAACAATTTAAAGGCATTCTTAAATGATATTTTATTTACCAAAACTTATTTTTCTTTTACATTTATACTAGTTGTCTCCTGTTGCCCATTTGAGTGACTGATTAGTCTATTAGTTTTCTCTTGTTGCATAACAAATGACCAAACATTTAGTGACTTACAGAAACATGTACTGTCTCATAGTTTCTATAGGTCAGAAACCCAGGCATGGCCTCAATGGGTTCTCTACTCAGGATCATACAAAGCTGAAATAAAGTGAATAGCCAGGGTTACAATCCCCTCCAGAGCTGAGAGCCCCTCTTTCCAAGTTCATTCAAGTTGTTGGGAGAATTCAGTTTCTTGTGGTTGTAGGACTGAAGTCCCATTTTCTGTCTGTCTGTCACCTGGAAACCATTCTCGCATCCTAACTGTATAGCCCCCCCCCCACGAACAGTAGACGAATGGGACTTTTTGTTAATTCCAAGTCCACAGCAGCTGCTCCTGTGTCTTTTAAGCATATACTTGATCGTATCAGGCACAGCCATGAAAAACTCCTTTCTGATTAACTGCAAATCAGTTTATGAGGAACCTTCAATTACAGTCTACAAAATCCTCTTTTCTTTAAACTGTATGGTAATCATTGCAGTGATAGCCCATCATATTCACATTCCCTGCTCTCACTCAAGAAGAAGGGGTTATGTACAGGGCATGTGCACCAAGGAGCAGGAATCTTGGAGGCCATCTTAAAATTCTGCCTACCCAAATTATTTGTAACTAAAGCAAGATTTTACACTTTTTTATACAAACTTTCTCTTTTTCTTCCATGCCTGGGTTTCACGTATTAAATATTCATTCTAACTTACTTCGTCATCTTTGGTAGAAGCAAAACAGTAAAAACAACGAAATGACACAAGGAACGAGGAATGCTGAAGTGTGAGACTAGAAGTTAAGTCTGGTCAATGGACGCTGCGGAAGTTTCCAAACTGCTGGCATGGGCATTCTGTGCACATGTAAAGTGGCTTTAACTGAGAATATAATCAGAAATCCATGGCTGTAAATAAGAGACAGTACCAGGGAAAGCCAGAACCAGACACCAGCAGTGATCCAGTAGGCGCAGGTTTGGCTGAGAAATAATTATTTTGCCTAGTAAAAGAGGCTACCAAGCAAACGTCACAATATCCAGAAGCACACCACAATATAGTTTTTAGGGGACAAAGAGATTGGAAAAAGTGCTTTATCTTCATACATCACACCATCAGGTGCGTAATGTTAGGCAATACAGCCAGGCAGATATCTGATTGGTCAATGTGCAGATAGGTGTTCTGAGCCCAAACTTCAGCTCCTGGGGAAGTGCTATTGGCAAGCACAAGTAAGTGTGGGAGGTATTGGGAATAGACTAAAATATTGAGGACATTACCAAAAAAGGGAAAAAGGGGAGCTCAGATGAATGGGCAGAAGGAAAGATTAGAAAGCAAGAACTAGCTTAGGAAGTCAAACATGGGACCCACATGCTGAGAATAAGGGTCTGGACACAGACAGCTGTATCAGTCAGGAGAGGTTATGCTATGTTGCAATAACAAACAATCCCAACATCTACTACAATAACAATTAATTTCTTCTCACACACTCTTGTGGACCTAGTTATCTTTCTAAAGCAACTATCCTCCATGCAGAAACTCAGCAGTTTGGGCTGATAGAGCCTCCACTATCGTGTAGCTAAACTATCCTTTTTATGGTTGAGGACAGCTTGAAAAACATGAAAGTAAAGGACATTATTTCTGACCACATTATGTTGCCTGAAATAAGTTATGTGACCATTCCTCTCCCTGTAAGCCTGGCAATTTTGATGAAGAGCACTATTTTTGACCACAAAATCTGGTTATAACATAGAAGCTACCTAACCCAGGCATTTAGAGCAAGATTCTGGAGCCAAAATGTCTGGGTTTGAACCCTGACTCTTCTTCACTAGCAGTGGACCTTGGGTAAGTTTGCCTTTACCTTCCTCATCTTAAAATGAGCAATATTACCTACTTCAAAGGAGTGTTATGAGTACTAGGTAAGTTAATGTCATGTGTTTATTAATATGTAGTAAGCACTATGTGAGGACCATCATTATTAGAAAACAAATATAGGGACCCAGCAGTTGGGCCAGAAAGAGGCAGATTGTCAGTGGAACTGATGGGCGGTTGCAGTCAGTTTTTGGCCACTATATCCCTATTCAGTCTATCATTTCACTTCTTCTTCAACTGTTATACTGTTCACAACTGCCATAGCCCATGCTATTGCCTCTTCCTCACGGTAACTTTTATGTCTCATTCTAGATGGCAGTTCTATAAGCTGTTCTGGAAATCCTAGAAATACTGCCCATCTCCTCCGAGGGTAGGAACAAAATAATAATGAAATAAATTAAAATAATTTATCTACTGTACTAGGCAGTGTGCTTGGCTTTTATACACACACACACACACACACACACACACACACACACACACATATTGCCCACCTACTTGGTAGGAATATGCCAGTGAACAAAGTAAAGTGCCTGCCCTCATGGAAGTTACACCAGTGTGAATACCTACGTAAAAGGCATTATTATGAAAGTTCATATTAGAGACGTTAAGCAACTGGCCCAAAATTTCACCACTAGTTCACATCAGAATCAGTATTTGAAACCAAACCCATTTAATTCCAGCACCTACTAATAACTGCTGGATAATATTTTCTCTGGGTTCCATTAAGCCATTTGGAAATAACTCTCTAGTAGGACGAAGTACATAGCTGCAGAGTAATTATTCTGCTTTCTTAATGTCTCCCCAAAGAAACTGTGAGCTCTTCAAGGACATGTACAATACTGAATCTAATAAATTAATTGTGACTTGTTAAAGCCCTCAAAATGATTCCAGGTTTGAGAACTGGGTCTACCAGTTAGCTTCAACTGAAGTAGAGACTGGAAGTGAGTTAGGGGTGGATCTGTACATAGAGGGATGAGCTGCAGGAGGCTAAGAAAATGTGGGAAATAAGGCTGCCATCTGACAGGTTACTTTAGGCCAAAATGTACAGAAAGCAAGTCTATCTTGGAATTTTGGCCTTTCATTGTTGTGTATCTTTACTCCATCCTGCAGCCCCTCTTTCCAGACAGGCTAAACTCTTTACAAGGAAAACATTGTTGATGACAACAAAAGGATCCCTAATAAATAGTAGAGAAGTATATATAAAATTAAGAAGCATTCCAGACTCCCAAGCTGGTGGGTAGATTCTTTCGAAGGAAGGAAAGAGGAAGAAAGCTTCCCAGCAACTTTAAGTTGCAATGCATGGGCAACCTCTCTTCCTGGCTGTAGGTGAACCCAGAGAACAGGCACAACCTCCACCAAAACAAGGTAGAGGTGGTGTGTAGGCGTGTATGTGTGCTCTCTAATGACCAACATCCTCCTGTTTGCTATTGCTGCAGAGTGTTACCCTTAGCAGCGGTGATTCCCCTATAGCTATTGGTGAGTCACCTACAAACTAGAAACTCTCTTGGGCAATCAATCGTGGTACTTTGCCTGGCTGAATTCTTCCATGAGTGATCTATACAAGACTCTTTATAAGGCTAGGGTGATAAATGAAGAATCAAGAGGATGAAAATGCAGAGATTCCAGACAGGATAAGCCAAACATATTTCTTTCATGCTGTACCTAAAGAGCTCTGTGATTCCCTAGTAAGAGGAGGGTGGTTATGATGTTTGATAGCAAACTCGCGCTGTATGTATGATTTATAGGTTTCTGTGTGTATGTTGTATGTATCCACCCAGTAGATGATCTTGTGTACCTATCATCCAGTATATGCTACTGCTAGCCCCTACTGGTTCACAGGAGTGGACTGTTCACATTTCTTTGTAACTCCACATTCAGCGATATTACTGTGGTTGTTTGAAATTGGCCACAGTGGGAACACTTACACAGTAGAAATTGGCAAGCACTAGAAATTAGGGTTTTTCTTTTCTTTTCTTTTCTTTTTTTGGAGAGTCAGTTATTAAACATTTACCAGCATACCACTAGGCAAATTCATCAGTATATGTACAAGTATATGCATATATATATATATATATATATATATATATATATATATATATATGTATATATAGGCAAGTATGTATATGTGTATATATACATGTGTATATGAGTAGAGGCATACATATTATATCATCAGTGAATGCTTCTTTCAACTTAATTCTATAGTATGAGTTCATTCCTCAAAAATATGGTAGTTATCAAAATATTTTAACTTAAATGGACCTCCTTGCATAATATAAAAAGATAAACATATGCATATTACAAATTTTTTCTATAATTACCCTGTAGTGGACAAAGATCAATGGTAGTTATGAATACATATTTAAAATAAGAAAATCTCAACTGACCATTATAAGTAAGGTCACACGCTCAGGGTGAGTATACAATGTAAGAAGTACTGTACCTCTGTAACAAAAACAGTAAACCCATTTGAAAACTCAGGTCACTAATGTTTCAACATTCTGTACCTTTAAAAACAGGGTTAATGGTGTCCAGGGCTCTGTCTCCACCAGGAAGTCAGCGCCCACGGTAAGGAAAGATGGGTTTCTGCCAATGCTACATGCAACCTGGTAGGCCCTGGAGTTGCTGTTGGGCAACCAGACATCGGAGCCAGGTGCTTATGACTTTCTCTAATGACTTGTCAACACAAGTAATTGGCCCAAGCTCCAGTGACTCTCAACAATGGAAGAAAACTCTCTGCAAATAGGGGAGGGTGAGGAGAGAACTTAAATCAAACTTGAAGCTTAGGACCTGCCAGATTTAATCCCTTCTTCTCTCCACTGACAGAGCTAATGAGTGGATTGCAAGATTTTACACCTTACCTCTGCTGTTTTAAATACCTCAGATAATAATAGAAATACATTTATATAGTGCTTTATATGTGTTGGCTCATTTAATCCTCACATCAATGCAAGAAAGAAGTATTAGCCATGTTTTACAGCTGTGGAAACAGAAGCTCGGAGGGATCAAATGACTTCTCTGAAATCACACAGCTGGTAAATGAGAGGTCTTCCAATTCCAAGCTCAGTGCTCTTTCCTCTACATTTTCCCGGTGGTTGATGAACTGACATGGAATCCTGCTTTTTGGCAACAAGAGGAAGTCAGTCATCAAATGCAAGTAAGGTGAGAAAAATTTAGGAGCAGGTGTTCCCCAGCCCAGGCCTCACTGGATTTTGCCCCTGCCTCTTCCAATCTTCAGTGTTCCCCAAACCAGAACCAGTTATCAAAACGTGAGAACTCTGAAATTCAAATGCTCATTCACACTCATGCAGAAATTAGCTGTAATAACTTAAACTATTAGCCTGTCTATAATTTCACTTTAGAGGTTACTAAAGCCTTAAACAAGAGGAATAGCATTTGGGCAAGTGGTAGACATCAAGTGTGTGGCTCCAGAGCTAGAATACCTACAGTGCTAGCTATGAGTATTTACATTAACTAGCATCATTTACATGAACGGCTTAATTTCTGTCATCGTAACCTAGATGTGCTAGGAAATGAGTCCTGTTAATGGCTTCTGCAGATCTGCCTACAGACCTGCCTAGTTCCTTCCAGCATCCTCACCTCAGCAGACAAATCAATGGTCATAGTTCTCATAGAGATGAATTAATATTTAGGCTCCTATTTTGTTCAGTGGTGTCATAAAAGTCTTCTTAGCATCAACGTCAATCTCAGATATTTGGATTTTTTTTTCTGTCCCTGCCTTCCTCCTATACACAAGGATTCAAGAGATACAAATTAGGAGTTGCATGTGAGATGGTGATACTTGATTCTATTCCTGCCCACCCTGTCCTTTCAAACTGGAACATGATTGCTTCTTTTAGTAATAGAGTGGATTGGGGTTGTCATTTAGATAAATGCAATATGGTTTCACACCAGGTCCATTTTAAGTGAGTAAGAAGGAACTCCCAAGAAGTATCTCCAACGAAGGAGAATGTTGGTGCTTTGATGTCATGCCAAAGACTACATTTTTGAAAACCAAGGTTTTCATGGCAAATCCAGGAAGCAGAATCTCTTACTGTCATGAATAAATACGTACCATGTAGCATAACAAAAGCAATGCACGCCTGATATTAAATGGAGTCCTTGTTCTCTAGTGGCATCTTCAATCACAAACCTAATCAGGCATGTCATCTATTCTGAAAGAGTCTAAAGAGTTTGCTAACCACAGCTTGATTGTCTTTCCATTTTGTGGGAGTGGAGAGCTGCATTTTTGGAAGCCTCATATATAAAGCTATTCTACAGTTTCTTTCTTTCTGTATAAAACCCCCTAAGACCCTTCTGAAACCTGTGGACTTATATGAGATCACATTAAAGATAAGGTAAGAAGAATCACATTTTTCAAATATTTAATTCCACGGAAAAGAAGTAAAGAAGATATTTCCAAGCCATGGAGAGTATGTGGAAGAAAGTTGTTAGCAGAAAAGCAAAATAGGAAAATGTGGTCTGTGTTGAAATTGACTAGGTCCAAGGAATCTAAAAATAGTCACTTAAACTTGGCTCATGTAGACTTCCATAGAAAACTTGTGCCTAAATTTTGTTTGAAATGTAATACTGACAGTAAATTAAATGTAGCTACATCTAACCCTGAAAGGGTCTCCATAGTAAATATTCACTGATGGCTGATGCATGGTATTTTCACATAATGATTAGAAAAACTATCAGAAAGCTTCAGCCCAGCAAGTTCAGAATCATCTTGGTTACACACAGGATGAAATTTTATTACATACAAGTACTTTTTCAAAATTATATGAACATCTTATGTAGAATTCAGAGTCCAGAGATGAACACACATATTAGTGGCCAACTGATTTTCAGGAAGTGCACCAAGACCATCCAACAGAGGGAAAAAATAGTTCAATAAATGGTGCTGGGACACCTGATGGATATCCACACAAAAGAATGAAGCTAGAACCCTACCTCTACTACCTACAAAACAAACAAACAAACAAACAAAACTCAAAATGGATCACTAACCTAACACATAAGACCTGAAACTATAAAACAATTAGAAGAAAACATAGACATAAATCCTGATGACCTTGGATTTGACAATGACTGCTTAGATATGACACGAAAAGTCCAAGTAACAAAAGAAACAAATAGACAAATTTGACTTCATCAAAATTGAAAACATTTACACATCAAAATATATTCTCAAGAAAGTGAAAAGACAAACCTACAGAATAGAATATATTTGCAAATAGTATCTCTGATATAGGGTCAGTGTCTAGAATACAAAACTAACTTTTACAACTCAATAATAAAATGGCAACACAACTGAAAATTTGGCAGACAATAGGAACAGACATGCCTCCAAAGAAGCTATATGAATGGCCAAAAAACACTTGAAAAGGAGCTCAAAAACTTGAGTCACTTGGGAAATGCATATCAAAATCACAATGAAATGCTACTTCACACCTACTAGAATGGCTAGCATCAAGAAAAACAATGAAACGTAAGTGTTGGTAAGGATACGGCAAAATTGAAAACTTTTTCCATTGTTGGTGGGAATATAAAATGTTATAGCCATCAAGGAAAACCAATGGATCAAATTCTCTAAAAGTTAAACATAGAATTATCCCATGACACAGCAATTACATTCCTATCTACATACCCAAAAAGAATTGAAAACAGGTACTCAAACAAGTACTTGTACATAATTGATTATAGCAGCACTATTCTTAGTAGCCAAAACCAAAATGTTCAATAACAGATGAATGAATTTTTAAATGTGGTAAGTCTAAGGGTGCCTGGGTGGCTAAATCAGTTAAGCGTCCAATTTTGGCTCAGGTCATGATCTCACAGTGCATGAGTTCGAACCCTGTATCGGGCTCTGAGCCTGCTTCAGATTCCGTGTCTCCCTCTCTCTCTGTCCCTCCCCTGCCCTCACTCTGTCTCTCTCTCAAAACTAAAATAAACATTAAAAAAAATAAAAATGTGGTAAATCTCTATATTAGAATATTATTTAGCAATAAAAAGAAATAAAGTACTGATACATGCTACAACATGAATGAACTTTGAAAACATTATGCTAAGTGAAAGAAATCAGACACAAAAGGTCACATCTTGTAGGAGTCGATTTATGTGAAAGATCCAAAAAAGTTAAATACATAGAAATAAGAAATAGATTGGTGGTTGCCAGGGGTTGAAGAGAGAGTAACATGGGGATTAAGTGTGGGGTTTCATTTCAGGGTGACAAAAATGTTTTCAAATTACAGACAGTGGTTGCACAACACTGTGAATGTACTAAATTCCACAGAATTGTTCACTTCATAATGGTGAATCTTACGTAAATTTAACCCCAACAGATAATTCTATGGACAACAGTCAGGAAATCCTTGGGATTTCTCTTAAGAGCCAATGGTCATTATAAATCTAACTTCCAGTCATATCACTTTTCTTTACTTTCTCCTATTATTCTGTTTGTCTTTTTGTTCAGTGGTATAATTTTTTGTTTTCCTTTGACTCCACTACAAGAGCGCCAAACATAACCCACACACACCAATGACAATACACTCTATCCCTCTGGATAGAATCTTCACCATCTTCCCCCCCACTGTAAATGGAGTTTAGATATCCTCACTAAAGTAGATATTTATTGTTTTGTTTGTTTAGAATAGCACCATCCACTCCTACCACTATATCTAATGAGGGTTTCTTTAAACCAATTGGTTCTAGCAGGAGCTGGAAGTCATAGCATCCAGGCTACTTTTCTCTTCCTTGTCTCTACCATAAAGTCACTCATATTACTCAGTATGGGCCAGGCTTAGGCACAGTTCAAGGATAGGCACATGATCCAAGTCACCATTATCAGATGACTTCTCCAAGATTTGTTAAATTCAAGCTGGAAGAAGAGAACCCTCTTCTCTTTGGCCAGCAAGACATAAGAACGAAGTTGACAACAAAGCTGGACATATCACTCTCCCAGATTTCAAGATGCACTATGAAGCTACAGTAATTAAAACAGTATGGTACCGGCACAACAACAGTAACAGATCAATGGAACGGGATAGAGACCCCAGAAATAAGCCCACACTTCTATGGTCAATTCATCTTCAACAACGGAGGCAAGGATACATATACAATGAGGAAAAGACAGTCTCTTCAAAAAATGGTGTTGGGAGCCAAAGCATAAGAGACTCTTAAAAACTGAGAACAAACTGAGGGCTGATGGGGGTGGGAGGGAGGGGAGGGTGGGTGACGGGTATTGAAGAGGGCATCTTTTGGGATGAGCACTGGGTGTTGTATGGAAACCAATTTGACAATAAATTTAATATATTTAAATAAAAAATGGTGTTGGCAAAACTGGACAGCTACATGGAAAAGATTGAAAGTGGACCATTTTCTTACACAATACACAAAAATAAACTCAAATTAGATTGGAGATCTAAATGTGGAAAGTGAAATCATAAAAACTCCCAAATGAAAACATAAGCAGCAATCTTTTGTACATAAGCCTTAGCAACATTTTTCTGAATATGTCTCTTCAGGAAAGGGAAACAAAAGTGAAAATAAATTATTGGGGCTACACCAAAATTAAAGTCATTTTCACAGTAAAGGGAACTGTCAACAAAACAAAAATGCAATGTACTGAATGGGAGAAAATATTTGCAAATGATATATCTAATAAGGGGTTAATATTCAAAATATATAAAGAATTGATACAACTAAAAAAAATTGCCTGATTTAAAAATGGGCAGAAGACATGAAGTGACATTTTTCCAAAGGCGGCATAGAGAATGCCAAGAGACATGAAAAGATTCTCAACATCAGTCATCATCAAGAAAATACAAATCAAAACCAAATGAGATATTACTTCACATTAGCTGTCAGAACAGTTAAACTCAAAAACACAAGAAAAAACAAGTGTTGGTGAAGATGTGGAGAAAAAGGAACACTTGTGCACTATTGGTGGGAATGCCAACTGGTGCAGCTACTGTGGAAAACAGTATGGAGGTTCCTCAAAAACTTAAAAATAGAATTAACACATGATCCAGCTATTCCATTACTTAGTATTTACTCCCACCCCCTCAAAACCCCCACTAATTTGAAAAGATATCTATAGCCCTATGTTTATTGCAACATTATTTACAATAGCCAGGATATGAAAGCAACCCAAGTGCCTATCAACAGGTGAATGAATAAAGAACATGTGGTATAGGAGTTCCTAGGTGGCTCAGTTGGTTAAACATCCGACTCTTGGTTTCAGCTCAGGTCATAATCTCACAATTCTTGAGTTGAAGCCCCGCATTGGGCTCTCCACTAATAGTGTGGAGCCAGCTTGGGATTCTCTCTAGCCTGCTCGGGACTCTCTCTCTCCCTCTCTCTCAAAATAAATAAACTTAAAAATAAAAAGAAAATGTGGTATGTGAGGAGAAAGAGTCAGAGACAGAGACAGAGAGAGAATGGAATATCACTCAGTCTTAAAAGAGAATGAGATCTTGCCATTTGTAACAACATGGATGGACCTAGGGGGCATATGTTAAGTGAAATAAGCCAGAACCAGCAAATACCATATGATTTCACTTATATGTGGAATCTAAAGAAAAACAAAACAAATACACAAATGAACAAAACAGAAACAGATTCATAAATACAGAAAACAAACTGGTGCCTGCCAGACAGGAAGAAGATGGAGGGAAGGAAGAAATAGATGAAGGGGATTAAGAAGTTCAAGCTTCCAGTGATAAAGAAGTCACGGAGATGAAAAGCACAGCAGAGGAAATATAGTCTATAGTACTGTAATAACACCAGACAGTGACAGATTGTGGTAGACATTGCAGAATGTATAGAATTGTCAAATGGCTATGATGTACAGCTGTAACTAATGTAACATTGTATGTCAACTATATTTCAATAACAGTTTTTTTTTAAAAGAAAGTGGAAAAGGAGCACCTAGGTGGTTCCGTCGGTTAGGCATCCCACTCTTAATTTAGGTTCAGGTCATGATCTCATGTTCATGGGATGGAGCCCCATGCTGTCAGCGTGGAGTCTGTTTGGGATTTTCTCTCTTCCTCTCTGCCTCTCATTCTTTCTCTCTCTCTGTCTCTCAAAATAAATAAATAAACATAAAAAAAAAAAAAAACGTGGAACAACTGGAACGCTCAGACACTGCTACAGAACTTTGGGAAACTGTTTAGCATTCTCTTATTAAAACTAGACCTAGGACAAACCAATCATCTATAAATCCACTTCCTATGTACACATTCCCAAGATATTTGTGTAGCTGCACTATTTAGAACAGCCAAAAAGTAGAAACTAATGCCCATCAATGGAGAAGAGATCTTTAGTGGTATATTCACACAACACAACACTGTACAACAATGAGCAATCTACAACCATGTCCGAAAACATGGATGAACGTAGCTAATGCTGAGTGAAAGAAGAAAACACAAAAGTATTCAAACTACATGCATTCACTTGTGAAAGTGCAAAAAATGGGTAAAACTAAATTATGCTGGGAGGAGTGACTATTCCCATGGGGACAGTGGCTGCAAAGGAACATGAGAGGGCGTGTGCAGGGCTGACAATGTGTTTTTTTCAGGTGGGTGCTGGTTACTCATCTTTTTTAAGTTTGTCAAAATTCTTACCAAAATGTTCAGGCTTAGTTTTATTTCATAAACATTGTAAACATCATCGTTTTTCAGTCTGTATCTGATTATTATATTATCTGCAGTCCTCATGGCTTTCATCTATTAGTTCTTGTTTGGGATATCTTATTCCCTTGTGTGTCTGCATTTCTTTGGGTTTGGGTTTCATATTGTATTTTTTTTTAATTTTTTAATGTTTATTTACTTTTGAGAGAGAGACAGAGACAGAGTGCAAGTGAGGGAGGTGCAGGGGGAGAAAGAGACACAGGATTTGAAGCAAGCTCCAGGCTCCGAGCTGTCAGCAAAGAGACCTACTCAGGGCTTGAACTCACAAATCATGAGATCATGACCTGAGCTGAAGCCGGAAGCTTAACTGAGCCACCCAGGTGCCCCACATTGTGCTTTATTAAAATTTTTTTTTTACAATTTTTATTTATTTTTGAGAGAGACACAGTATGAGTGGGTGAGGGGCAGAGAGAGAGGGAGACAGAATTCACGAAGCAGGCTCCATGCTCTGAGCTGTCAGGACAGAGCCCAACACCGGGCTCAAACCGGTGAACCACGAGATCGTGACCTGAGCTGAAGTTGGACGTTTAACCAACTGAGTCCCCCAGGTACCCCCCTGCCATATTGTAGTTTAAATTAAGAAGGGAAATAATGTGAAGACTGGGGTGACATTATTTTCCTCTAAATATTTTTTTTCAATTGCTTTTACTTAGTATTTGGGCTCATTAGCGATCTGGGATCATCGTAATACAAATTCAGTGCTTTAGATTTTCCAGTCCTCTGGTGACTCAAAACCAGGCAAAAGTATGGTGTGAAGTCTTTTTAATTATAGTTTACTTTTACTCCTAGGAAACCTTTTTTTTATATTTATTATTTTGAGAGAGAGAACGTGGGCAGGGGAGGGCCAGAGAGAGAGGAAGAGAGAGAATCCCAAGCGGCTTCATGCCATCAGTATGGAGCCCAACGTGAAGACCCTGACACTGGGCTCAAACTCACAAACCGTAAGATCACGACCTGAGCCAAAGTCAGATGCTTAACCGCCTAAGCCAAACAGGACCCCCTTCTAGGAAACCTGTTAAGAATGCTGCCCAAGATGGGATCGGTTTGATCCTTTTAAATAAGACTCATTTCCCAAGACCCGAGTAATGGTGGAGCAATTAACTGGGCTCACCTTAATAAGCTGTCATGGGATTACTTCCCCAAGGCCTCCTCAAAACAGATAAATAGGTCTGTGCTCTCAGTACAACCCCTTTCTTCATGAACCTGAGATCCAAGCACCAATTATCAGATCTCCCCTCCTCAACCTGCTATTTTCTGTCTCCTTTTTTCAGGGACTGGAGATCCAGGCATCAATACCATCCTGTCCACCTTTTAGCCACTAAGACCAAAAAAAAAGTGCATTCAAAGCTGCCTATGGTCTCTCACTACTTCCTACCCTCCATAAACACCTGTTAAGAGAATGAAGCAGAAGCTAACATTCTGGGAAAAGAAAAGCAAACAATGGCTAGAGACGGTCTGAGCGACATAAATATCTCTGGTTCCAAATCTTAGGAGGGCCAGTACCACCAAATGGCCTCTATGAAGTATCTCCACATGATCCAAGCCAAATTTATTCCTTTTTACTGACATTTTGGCACTTCTGAGGGGCTTAACTCATGTATACAGGGCGCTGATACTGTGGCTACAGCTGTCCCAACGGCACAGAACAAGGACGAGAGCCATGTCTTTGATCCTGTTATCTACTCTTGGCTTCAAATCTTCACCATCTAGGGTGGGGGCGAAACTAACACCAGCTCCTCACATTTCTGATCACGCTTCCCAAAACTGAGTTGTAACCTCTTTATAACAAAACACCTGGACCGAAGATTTCAAATCCTTAGTGCAAAAGCCCTGGAAAATTACCTTGGAATAAACTAAGAGCTCGTTCTGAGACAAAACTACCTAGACCTTCATTTCTGGAAGTCGGTATAATTTTCTATCCATATCATCTATGATGTTACTCACACAACTCCTTGAAAATGAATAATCTCTTTTATATTTGTGCCTGGTATACACAAGGCACTCAATATTTGCTACAGTAGAGTCTTTTGTTGTAGGATGCAATGTCAAGTACAATTAAAGATAGAAATGAGGTGATTCCCTGAAACTGAATTGAGGTGCACTGATCTTATGGGGAAAAGAAGACAAGACAGCATCATATGTCACATTTCCATTTTATCTGTTTCCTGTAGAGAGAAGGAACAAGCATTTATTTAAAAAGACCATGGATTATAAACTATGACAGTTCCACATGCATCATTTTGTTTAATTATCACCATGAGCATGTGAGGAGGATAATGTTAGCTGCATTATTACATAAAAAGAAAATAAAACTCAGAAACCTAAGTAATTGATGCAGGGTTATAGGGTAAATATGGGATTCAGGCATTGCTATACGTGGCACCAAAATCTGCCTCCTCAGTACACGTTCTTCTGAGCCTTGTTCTCCCTATCTGTGCCCTGAAGAATATACCCAGGTCTAGGTTGGCAAAGAGATAGCACATAAGCCCAGTACTCAATGCTATCCCCAGTGGCCATCAGTAAAATCAATCATGTCCTTCTTTTCTGCTGAGCAATGACTCACAATCACCATAAGTCAGTTGGTCCACAAACAACTCTTATGTCAACCAGCAGTAGCACTCACATTAAATGTTTTATTCCATTCCTTGTTTCTAAAATGATATATGCCTGTTCCTAGGCCTCCAGATTCAAGCTAAGATATTCAGGTAATAGCAAAGTAGACCTAAAGAGGTCATGGTGTTGGACTTCACAATACAGATGCCCGAACACTGGGAACCCTCCACCAAAGAGTCAATGGAGCTATTATTCCTCATCCAAGAACTCCTTAGCGTCAGAAACCCTCGAAAGGCATGCCTCGGCTTCAGTATAAAGTAGGTCCAGAAACTGAAATTCACATGGTAGCCAATATTTCTTGGCCATTTCAGACCTGAAAAGAGAAGGTGAAGTCTGGGGAAAGGAAGCAGAATAAGAGGCTGGAGGAGTTTGGGTGTCTGGCAATTTGGGTATCTGGGAAATGTCAGCTTGTGGGAGCAGGGGAGCAATCAGGGACCCAATATTTCAGCACATCCAGGTCTCATTTTGCCATTCTTCACCCGTGGCCTAGAGAATATGCTTAGATGATTTCAAACAAAGCCTCAAATTTCTGGCTTGATGAAACAGGCAATATTCATTTTGAATTATGTTTGCAGAAGGCTGGGGGCAGAATACAAGAGGTCAGGAAAGGTGAAGTAACATGATGATGTCAGTTTGAGTGGAGGTATTTTGCATAATAGTATTTTCTCCTATGTAGGGCACTGGGGAGAATGACATTTCAAAAGAGCACAGCGAAAACAGAAGGCCATCGAATGAAGCAGGAGTTATCAAACTTGAGAATGCTTTGGACAAAACCTAATAGTCCAGGTGCTGTACCAGGCTACCCCCTTCAGCAACATCTCTGTGCTATGAGCCACCTTCTTTGGTATGAAAGTATGGAATATGGAATACGTATACTTTAGTATACAAGTATGGAAGTGAAAGTCCATTGGCTTTCAAACTTGTATTAGCAGGGAAATATTTGCTAACATGGAACCCTATACCTAAATCTATACCTAGTGAAGTCTCTCTGAGCTCCTATTCTGGAGAAAAAGATGCACACTGTCTTTCGATAAAACCTATCTGGCTTTGGGTATGGTGCAATACACAGAAGTGTGCTGGCTCTGGTGTCAGGTGACCTGGTTCAGGACTCAGATCTTTCGTTCGCTAACATCACAGTGAAAGTTAATACCCCTCTCTGAGCCTTGGTAACCTCATGGTTACCATCAACTGGGGCTTGATGTGATGTTATACTAAGAAAAGGAACATGTGAATAAAGGCTTTTTTTAAATGTGTCCTTCCTTTTTAATTAAAAAGGAAGGAGAAGAAAAGAAATTTTAAAAGACTCCTATTTGTTTTTTGTCTCTTCCTCCCTCCCTTAGCTGCGATATTGTCTTTTTAGTGACAAATGACTCAAAGCTGGGTTTTGCTTGTTATTTAACACAAGAAACTTTGGTTGCTATAACAAACTCCAAAAACTTCAGAAGAGTTAACACAGTGTAAGATGGTTTCTTAATCAAGCAAAATGCAACAGGCATATTCCTGGTCAGTTGATGGCCTTTTCAGAATCTTCTGAATGATCCTGGTGCATTCATTCCACCAGTAGATAGCAGAAAACAGAATGAAGGTTTACATAGGAGGTTTCTGTGCATTTTTTTCCTGGAAATGGCAAACATGGTTCTGAGCACATTCAATTGTCAAAACTCAGTCACAGGATCCTGTATCAATGCAACAGGAACTAGGATATACAGAATTTATACAAGCCATCTTCTATAGGAGAGACTGCAAGAGTGTCACCCTTATGTGATTCTCCACATGTCAACATTGAGAGTTATCATGTGAATGCATCTTCCTAAAAAGGAAGCAACTGTTAACACAGCTACAGAGATAAGAAAAAACAAACTGGGATCTATTCTGAAGATAATGCAAAATACACTTTTTTAAAAAAGCCTGTGCAGTCAAAATGTGTGAATGCTGGGGAGAGGTGGGGGCATTGCTACAGAAAGAAGAAAGTATGTTTTGCATCACCAGTTTGAGTTTCCCTATGACCTTTGCACTGTTATTGATTTCTCCGTTCTTTTTCTATTTTCTTCCCTGCTACTTTCGAAAGACACTTTTACCTACTTTATTTAGATGTTTATAAACTGTAGTGTTTATGGATTCCAAGTTCTAGGAGTAGAAAAGGGAAGTGTTTGCAGAGAGACCGTTACAATCTTACATTGTTCCTTGTCCACAAATTCATTCTCTACACGTGATTTGTTTAAGTTGGTTAATCAGTAAGCACTGTGCAAACAGGTGTCATCCTGGATTTTCAAAAGTGATGTCATACGAAAACGGTTCCAAGTACATGTTCCATTCATGGTGCTTACTGATATAAATGTTTTTCTAAACTAACATTAGCATTGTTTATATGAAAAGACCAAAAGCAACAGCTGGAACAGCCAGAGGCCAAACCATCCATTTTGCCTGGAAGTCAGCCCACGCATCCCACCATTGACCATGGAACCCTCCGGCCACTGCCTTTCACAGGGCAGCCCCTGTATGCTCTCTGCAGAATGGATTCTGGCCTCTGTTTCCACGTACTGAAAGCAGGACTCTTGCTCCACAATCTCTGATTCCTGTCATTTACCTTCCCTCCCTCCTGTGCTTGGGAACTGTCCACCTGAGCACAACATTTTTTCTCTTCCAGGAACAGTGCCCATCCCTCAATGAGCACGTTTTTTTCCTCTTTCAAACTTTCTGCACCTCTCGGGACCTTCCCCCCCCCCCCCATTCCAGGGCCAGCAACAATGGATAAAACTAGTTCTCACCACTGTAACACAGGGGTGATTGGATTCCTTGCAGCCCACCACTGGGAGTGCGCTAGCCCAGCACTGTCCTGAATGAGATCCAACAAATTCCATTTCTATAGGTAGTTAACAGATGTTACCAACAAAGAGGTGGGAGTAGTTCCCATTATCAAATACATTGTGCAAACGCTGAGAAAAACAAATTAAATACGCGTATTCAATGCGGACGGTCTAAATGTTTGAAGTTTCTCATGGCACCAATGCTGATGGGAACACACTTTGGGAGAAATGGTTGTCCAAGCTCTTCTGTCACAAGACGGCAATTTCAGCCATCATAAGAGGATTTTACAATGACTCACTCTGATGATATCACTCTATTCATGAGGAAGTTGCCTTGCAAAGATTTGCCTGATACTGTCTGACCCGATGGCAACTCCCAAACAGTAGTGGATATGCCGGATATGGAGATGTGCTGCCCAGTGCTCCCCACCGGGATGGACTTTCTACTCAGCTGCCAGGAGCAGACAGCCTTCAGCTATCAGCTCCTGTAGGCTTCGCTTCAGCTGCAGACAGCCAACTTGTCTAAGGCTGAATCCTTCCCTGCACACTCTGACCTGCACGTTCCATTCCATGATGGGTTGACTGAGGCTTTGTCAAGCCTGCAGTGCAACTCGACTGTTTTCTGCCCTGTCCTGCTTCCCTACTCTTTTCCTGTCACAGGCACTGAGCTGCAATAAATACCTCATGACTGAATGTCCATCTCATCTCAGGGTCTGGTTCCAAACAACCCCACATGTGAGAAGTGTAACCAGAAATAATCAGAGGAAGCAATCCTAAAATGGGATTTTAGAGCTGGACGATGCACCTCTCAGCCCGCAACTGAGGACACTACCACCAGTGGTAACTAGAGTGGCCAGCTCCTGATACAAGCTCACAGTCCACCTGTTAAATCTTCCACTGGAGATAAACTGGGATGATGAACCAGTGAAAGGGAAGCATTGAGGGTGGGCACACGCAATGTAGTAGGTTTTTTTGAGACATGAAGCAAACAGGAGCTATCAGAAAAATTATACTGATGACTTTTGCCACGCAACAAGAATATGCTGCAGATAATGAACATCTGAGGGTAAGTTTTGAAAAGAACTGAAAAATAAAAGTTCTCTTTGGATTCAGAAGAATGGCAGAAAAGGTGAGAACAAGGCCCAGTGAGAGAAGTTGAACCTTAAATGTGGTTGAATGTCTAAACACAGCAGTTATGTTAAACCCAGGTCAGGGCCTTGCTTGGGGAAAACTATAACCTGTTACATGGAATAGAACATACAATTTGGCAGACCTTGAGGCATTCCAATTATCCATTGTGGGAAAAGATGTCATGTGGACTTGCAACAAACCCCACTGAGACATTCACAGCACATGCACCTGGATTTCTGGAACAATGCTATGTCATATGCAACAGAGGAACATATGTCTTCTACAAACAACTGCTGACATGCTACTGGACATTGTGAGAGATAGAATGCCTAAGCATGGGCCACCAAATGACCATGAACCCAGAACTACTCATTATGAGCTAGATCCTGTCAATTCACAAAGTTATAAAGTTGGGTAGGCTCATCCACAAATGATCATAACATGAAAGCAATATATTTGGGATCGAGCATGAATATGGAGGTAGCTCAGATCCCCCATTGTGCCCATCAATGATGTAACAATATTCCCCCTGAGCTCACACCTATGTCTGTGTGACAGATCCATTATAGCTGAAGGAGGAAGCAAAAGCCTGAGTTTGATTTACAGATGAGTTGGCCCATTATGTGGGTGCAGGTGCACAATGTTCAGGGATAGCCTTAAATAACTGTAGTGAGAGAGAACACTTCCAATGGAAGGGTAAGGAGGTTGGGATTCTGTCATGTTAATGGACTTAGGACGGGATCATGAAGCGTGAAGACTATTTTGTGTGTTTGTTAACATCCATCAGACAAAATTATTTAGCCAGTTAACATCAGCCAGTCCCTGTCATTGGCCACCAGAATGTTAGAACAATGAAACATGAACTAAGGGGCCAAAATGGCAGAGATGGAGGTTATGACTGGGCTCAACATCATGCACCCCACTTATCAACGAAATATCAAATATGCCAGCAACAGAAGCCAACACTGAGCATCCAATATAGCACCATTTCTCTTGGAGGCCAACTAGCCAGTTGGTAGCAATTGCATATACTTGGCCCTTTTCGTCATAAAGGTGCCAGTGGTTCTTATTCACTGGAGTAGACAGTATTTTCCCCCAAGTATGTGTTTACATTTTCTGCCCATAAGGCACACACAAATATCACTATCTAAGTACAGAGTGTTTGATCCACTGGCATGTGATCTCACAAATATCACATCAGAACAGGGGGACTCATGGGGTGTCTGGGTGGCTCAGTCAGTTAAGCATCCAACTTTGGCTCAGGTCATGATCTTATGGTTCATGAGTTCAAGCCCTGTGTAGGGCTCTGTGCTGACAGCTAAGAGCCTGGAGCCTGCTTCAGATTCTGTGTCTCCCTTTCTCTCTGATTCTCCCCTACTTCTTCTCTCTGTCTCTGTCTCTCTTTCTCTCAAAAATAAACATTAAAAATTATTTTAAAAAGCATAGGGAACTCACTTGATAGCAAAGGCAATATAGGAGTAAGCCCATGTCCATGGGATCCACTAGTCCCATCATATACCACAGAACCCAGAATCTTGATGGAGCACTGTAATGGTCTGCTAAAGCACAGGTAAAGTGCTGGCCCACAATAATGTGTGCTGATGGGGTGCCATATTTCAGCATATAATCTATGAATTACATCAAAGTGTCTTCATTGCAAAGACATGTGTCTGGGAACAACACATGGGGAAGAGACAGGAGAGACCCACCTGACTATAACCCACTGGAGGACTCTACTTCCAATCCTATTAGGACTCTTCATGGCTGGAGATTCAGCTTTGCAAATAGTATATACTTTCACTGCTGAATTATCAGCTACAGCTGCCACCTTGACATTCTGGACTTGCATCCAGGGACTAGCAGGCAAGAAGAATTGCCATCCTGGCAGGGGAATTTACCCCAAACACCAGCAGAAGGTAGAGCTGTTACACATGGGGGCAGGAAAGGATATATATGGATCCCAGGTAATCCATTTGGTACTCCTTTGCCCAGTTGGACTGTAAGTAGGCAAGGACACCAACCCTAATCTATGAAGGGCACAGTGATCAGGGGCTTAGGCCCCTTGTACATGATGACTGGATCACATTAACAGGTAAGGCCATCAAGACAGGTCATAAGTGAGGTGAGGGCAACTTGTACTGCATAGTGGAGGGGACAGATGAGCGCCAACTGTGGCTCTGAGGCCAAGTGCAACAGCATGGACTGCAGCTCATACCACTAACTCCCCTCTTCCAATTTCCCTCAGGAAGGGAGGCCTACTAGAATCCTGGAGAAGTTGTTCACTGAACATATATGGAAAAGTGGATCTAAATATCACTATTGTAGACACAAGAGTGGCATGGCCCAGATTCCCCTGCTAGGATGGACTTGCTGCCTGGCTGTGGGGACCATGAGCAGACAGCTTCCAGGGGTCACTTCCTCCAGGACTGGCTTCAGCTGCACAACAATACCTGCAGTAATGCCCTTGCTTGTGGCTGAGGGAGGAAGGGCTATAAAGGCTGGGCCATATCTGGCTCAATGTGGAGCACCTGATGGGCAATATTACTCCAGAGTTTGCCACTGGATAGCCTGAAACTTTATCAGTCCACCTTAAAGGTCAAAATCTTCCTCTGACCAGCTGTGTTTTTCTCCCCTTTCTTTACACAGGCCTTGATCCCTAATAAACATCTTGCACCTCAAACTCCACCTTAACATCTGCTTCCATTCAGAACATGACCTATGGAAGCATACAAACAGTAGGAATTAACAAATATAGTACCAGCAATGGCTAACATTTGTTGAGTACTTAATATGAGCCAGGAATTTTGATGACTGCTCTCTCTATGTATTATGTATCTCAGTTGATCCTAAGAAAAACAACACATTATGGGACTGATACCACTATCAACACCCGCACCATATACATGAGGGAACTCGAGGCACCAAGAGGTCATGCACCTTGCCCAAGGTCACATTTCTAGAACCTGAGAGCTGATTTATTTAATCGCTACATATATTGAATCGAAAACATCAGGAGATAATAAGATTATGTTGAAGAGCTTTTGTAAGCCGTGATATGTTATGCAAATAGTAGTCAATCACCATGTCAGGGTCCCTGCAGAAAAGGGATGACACACTCAAATTAAGTGGATTAACAAATGATTTGCAAGGGTGTGAGCCCAGTAGAGAATTAGTACTATGCCCAAGGACTAAGAATACTGGGGTGTTCTCCCACCTCCAGGAATGAAGGAAGGAGAGGAGGAAGTGGCCACAGGGAATCCAGAAGCAGAGAAAGTTCTATGGGAAGGGCTGTCTTCCAGGGTCTGTGGCCTGATACTGATGATAATGCAATGAAGAAAAGAACACTCACCCTCCTCTCCTCCCTCCCTCTGCTGTCCTGCCAGGCTCCCCATTAGCTGTGCCTAACAACAAGCAAAAATCCACACAAGGCACACCCTGCACCACAGGGCAAAGAAAGTGAAGAGTAGATCAGAGAGACAAACAGAAACCATCTAGAACACACAGTGAAGACATACAGGTAGTAGGTGAAGAAACTAAGGATCAAAGCAGACTTCAACCAAGACCATTCAGTTTTGGGGGTAGAACAGGGACTTCAATACCCTGAACCCAATCCTCTGTTTTCCAACCTCATTGCTTCGTGTAATGAAAGAAGAGTACTTTTCCTCCTCGCTTGGGCACTTAATTACAGAACAACCACACAGCCTACCTGGGATCCTAATAAAATTAAGAGCTCACTTGCTTCTTATTTCTTGCCCCAGTTGACAACTCATCCTCGTAGGGTTTGGTGCAATGTCAATGGGATGATAATCCATCCCTGTAGTATATGAAGTTTTAATGTACTTCCTTAAAATATACCATCTACATTGTCTTGAAACTTCTAACAGAGCATGAGGAAGTGAAGCAAGCCCTGCTAAACATGTTAAGACTTCCTTCCCTGAGGGGCCAAGAGTTTGGAGAAATGAAGGCAAGCCAGGGACTTTTTCCAGAAAAATTGGAAAATTTTTCGCTTTTATGAAACCAATTCAGTGAAATTATAGAGGTAAAACAGAATCTGTGTTAAAAGAAGGGACAGCAAGAAGGGAACAAAGGGCCAGCGGATGTTTATCGACTATACCATAAGCCAGGCCTTGTTCTAAATATACATATAGCAAATATGTATAAGGTGCATCTGAATTTGACTCCTCAGGGTTTTCTTCTTCCCCCATCTAGAGACATAAATGGAAACCTCCTTTGGGAGAAGCCCCTTTCTTCATTTTCAACCATAAAGCTGAAGGAGGTGGACTACATCCCATTTCTAATGGCTTATACCAGTATATCCTGTCTCCTTATATTAGTTTGCTAGAGCTGCCATGACAAAATATCACAGGCTGCGTGGCTTAAATAACAGAAATGTATTTTTCTCGCCGTTCTGGAGGTTCAAGCTCCAGAATCAAGTTGTCAACACACTTGATTTCTTCTGAGGCCTCTCTCCGTGGCTTACCAGTAAGGCTTCTTGCTGTGTCCTCTCATGGTCTTTCTTCTGTGCACCCATGTACCTGTCCTCATCTCCTCTTACAAGTATGCCAGTCATAACAGGTCCCACCCACCTGGTCTAATTTTACTTTAATGACCTCTTTAGGAGCCCAATCTTCAAATACAGTCACATTCTTAAGGTACCGGGGGTTAGGGGTTGAAAATATGAAGCTGGGGGATGAGACACAATTCAGGCCATCATAGCTCCTTTGGACACAGCAAATGGTTCAAGGATGGAAAAGTATTCCAGTCAGATTCTGGGAGACTCAAGGAAATGCATGTCCAGAGTTCTGGGAAAGAGGAGTTCCCACTCTTCCACTAGACTTGGTAGTATAATCAGGCTTGGGGTTCCTGTAGCCACTTTTCTATCATAAGGAAAGTCAACTCAAGATGAAACTATCACATGGAGGAATGGAGAACAGAGACTCAGGGAAACCGCACCAGAGTGTATGAGCTGAGTCTCTAAACTACCCTTGGCCTTAACTGGCACCAATATATTTCCTTTGGATTTAAGCTAATTTGACTTGACGTTCTTTCAAGTACAACATCGAAGTTCCTAACTGATATGATATTATATCTTTGTTTTTCAGAGACTTGTAGCTAAGTACTAGAATTTGTGTCCATCTCTGACAGATGCTAATGTTCTGGCATTTGCCGCCATACCAAGTTTACTACTGGCAGCTACAAGGCTACAGGCCAACTACAACTATGGCCCTAACTTCAGTTGTCTTTAATATAAGAATGTAGTAAGTTACCTATCCTTCCAAAATCCGTACATTCCACACAACGTCCCCCAAATCCAGTATATGAATAGGTTACTTTAAAGTGATAAACCATTTGAGGTACCTAGGTGGCTAAGTTGATTAAGCATCTGATTCTTAATTTCATCAGGTCATGAGCTCACGGTTTGTGAGATCAAGCCCCATGTTGGGTTCTGCCCTGACAGTGCAGAGCCTTCTTGGGATTCTCTCTCTCCCTCTCTCCCTCTCTCCCTCTGCCCCTCCCCTACTCACACTCTCTATGACTGTCTCAAAATAAATAAATAAACATTTCTGAAAAATAAATAAAGTGATAAAACATGTGTACCTATGAAGATTTAGGTTACTTCCATACCATGCCTATTTTAAGTAATACTGCAATCAACATAGGAGTGCATTTATTTTCATATTTTTCATTTTCTTTGGGTAAATACCCAGTAGTAGAATTACTGGACCACATGGAATTTTTGGTTTTAATTATAACAGATAAGACAGATGTGATAAATGCACACAATTAAATATTATACAGTCATAAAAAAGAGATATTGCCATTTATGATAATATGGATGGACTTAGAGGGCATTATTCTAAGTGAAATAAGTTAGAGACAGACAAATGCCATATGATTTTACTCATATGTAGGATCTAAATGTAATAATAATAAGCATCCTACTTCAGCTCAGGTTATGATCTGGTGGTCCATGAGTTCAAGCCCTGCATTGGGCTCTATGCTGAGAGCTCAGAGCCTGGAGCCTGCTTCCAATTCTGTATCTCCCTCTCTCTCTGCCCCTCCCCCACTTGTGTTCTGTTTCTCTCTCACAAAAATAAATAAACTTTAAACATTTTTAAATAATAATAATAAACAAATAAGCAAAAAGCAGAATCAGACCTGTAAACACAGAGAACTGATGGTTGCCAGAAGGGAGGAGGTGGGGGGATAGGGAAAGAGAATGAAGGGGAGTAGGAGATACAGGCTTCTAGCTAAAAATGGAAAAGGATGGGCACCTGGGTTGCTCAGTCAGTTGAGCATCCGACTCTTGATTTCAGCCCAGGGTCATGAGATTGAGCCCTGACTCAGTCTCCACAATGAGCATGGAGCCTGCTTAAGATTGTCTTTCTTTTTCTCTCTCTCTTTCTCCTTCTGTCTCTCCCCCCTGCTTGCTCACTCTACCTCTCTCTCTAAAATTAAAAAATAAGTAAATAATAAAAAATCAATGGGAAAGGAATGAATAAGTCACAGGAGTAAAAGATAAAGCACAGGGAATACAGCCAATGATACTTTAGTAGCATTGTGGGGTGAAAAATGGTAGCCACACTGGTGGAGAGACAGCATAATAGAGAAGTTGAATCACTATGTCGTACACCTGAAATTAATGTAACTTTGTGTGTCAACTATATGCAAATTTTAAAAATTATTTAAAGAATTTTTTTAAAAATAATGAAGTTTGTTGTTTGGGTATTAAGTTTAATAAGTTCTTTATAGATTTGGGATACTAACCCTTTATCCAATATATCATTTGCAAATATCTTTACTGTATGGTAACTAACTAAAATATAAAAAAAAAATAAAAGTAAATAAAAAATAATAAAGTCACTGATCCAAAGAAAAGAAATAAATGAATAAAATGATAAACCAGCCAGCGACTCTCTATTCAAATTCCAGAGGAAAGCCTAGGTTTCTGAAATACCACCCATCTTGGATAGACTTGCTAAAGACATTGAACTCTTACTCCCGGGGCCGTAGCTATCTTGAAAAGGTAAGAACATTTTACCTTCAATTCAGTTGAATTCAACACAGGTTTGCTGTGCCAGGCATTCTGCCATGTGCTGTAGAGGGTCTGAGAGGGGAATGACATGGCTCCTGGCCTGAGGACACTGACATTTATCACAGGAAGGGGACCCTGCAAACAGCTGACAAAATACAAACAGAAATAACCAAATACAACCTCTTGCAGTTTGTAAATAAATACCTTTTCTCAGAGAAGCTGAGAAGAGTGCCTTGTCTCAGATTTGTGGTTGCTCTCATCTTTGGGTGAAGAGACCAGATTGTTAAATAGCACCTGTTGAACAATGAAATCTATTAAAAGTACACAGTGTTTTGCACTTGCCCACCACAGGATTTAAAATGCTTTTGCCACAATTTACGACAACAAAGGTAGAGGAACATACAGAACCATGTGGGACTCTGACACCTCTTTTCCCAAAGGAAAAGAATAAAGCTGTAACCATAATAACTATGCAACACCATGGAAACCATACAGAAAATCATGGAACCAAGAACATCTAAAGAGATTTGTTAGGACAGTAATTTCCTCAGTAATAATATGGCTTCTTTTTCTTGAGTTAATCTGATCATGCAGCTTATAATTTCAAATTTCAAAACACTGTTTGGCTTTCCTAGTTTGGGTTTTGAGACGATATCCTTATTATATTAACTGAAAATTGAGAACTCACAGCCAAAACACATGCTTGTGAGGACCCTGGAGACAAACTACTTGAAATCTAGAGTGCCTTAAACTTTTAGAACCATGGCGTCCAAAAGCATAATTTAATTATTTCTCTTCCTTATTGTTTTGTGATAATCATCAAATGCTACAGTAAATAGTATAGTGGACAGATTCAGAGCTATGAGAATTGCACAATCTACTTTCAACAGCCTCTTCTGTTGTGAAGTTGACAGTTCAGTGAACACTTTGCCACTTAGGACTGACCTATTACTGAATCCTTTTGGAAAAAAGATATGATTTTTCTGCTTCTTTTAAAACTGGTGTAACCAACAGTCTACTGAGACAGAAATGAACTTTACTGAAGCAGCTCACTAAAGGGAGAGACCTTGCTCGGGTTAACCCAATCCAAGCAGCAGCGTCTGGTATCCAAAAGTCAGACCAGGGGTACGAGGTTTGTTTCTTTTCTACGGCAATGCAGGGAAGGATGTTTTAACTGAGGAATTATTAAACTTTCTTTTTTTTTTTTTTTACATTTTTTAAATGTTTATTTATTTCTGAGAGAGAGCGCATGCGCGCGCACCCAAGAGAGGGAGAGGCAGAGAGAGAGAGAGAGAGAGAGAGAGAGAGAGAGAGAATCTGAAGCAGATTCCAAGCTCCGAGCTGTCAGCACAGAGCCCTACACAGGGCTCGAACCCATGAACCGTGGATCATGACCGGAGATGAAGTCAGATGCCCAACCAACTGAGCCACCCAGGTGCCCCAAGAATTATTCATTCAACTTTCTATATAAAATGAAAATAAGATAAATAACTATACCCCCCTACCTATACTGTGTACATGCAACGTAACCATGGATTTCCAGTCCTTCATCCCCATGACTCCAGCTGAGCTCAGAGAGGGGTAAAGCTCAGTTAATAGCCCTGCTGGACTTTTCCAGGATCCTGGTTCTGTTTCTTCTCTTTTGTGTCACCCTTATGCTGCCCTATTCCATGGTAGCCTGTACGATGACAGTCACTTACCCAAATCAAGGTCCCAGATTCCCAGTGTGCATTTCCAGAGGCTCCAGATCCCTTTAAATAGGAAGTGCTATCTATGCTACTTAAAAGCAGTCACTTTCTCCAATGCTATCTACTAAATGCCTTGTGATGACTAAGGTTTTTTTTTTTCAGGAAATGGCTCTTCATTCCACTCTCATGCCTTAAGACATTCTCTCTTTGAATGCTTTCCAACCAGCTGCCTCCTAGTGTGGCTGATGCTATAGCGATGACTGAAGGATTGGAACCTACTTCTGGCGGAATGAGTAACTTCCATATTGGCATTTGGGCTGAACACTCAGCCGAAACCAATATTCACTTCAGCTGCCGCAGTTCATTTGGCAGTATAACCAATTATTTCTTATGAATTGTGTCAGCTTTATTTGCTCCTGAAAAATTGGATATTATTGAGCAATATATGTTTGGAAAAGGATCTATGCTAGGAGTCATGGAGAAATAAGACAGTTCTAATTTTCAGGAAGTCACATCCACCTGGGGAACTGAAACAAGATGCACAAAATACTAACTGGGCAGAATAAACCTTGCTATTCCTAAGAATTATGTCCTAAGACATCTCTGCCTCTCAAAAATCATATATCACATAATTTCCCTCATAAAGTATGGTCAAAAACATTTAAATGGAACCTTCAGACATAAATGATCTTCCCTAGGTCTAAAATTATATACAACGTAGCCTATTTCTGGGGAGGAATAATCACTTCCTTATAAACTCTTCAGCTGCTTCTCAATTCCATTACCAGCATCCACATGTTTTTCAGTGGAAAAGAATAACCTCAAAAGAAAATTTTAATAAGTACTAGAACTGCTGTATTTGCAAAGAAGAACACAGTACCGGCCATGACTGATCAACTAGGTTCTGTTATTAGCTACATGTGTCACTTCCATAACCAGCCTCACAGCTCTGAGAGTTTAAAACAAAATCTCAGTCAAATTCAAATTATTATTCATCATGGGCCTCTGGGGTTGTTCACAAGTGATGGAAACTACATGTTCAACCTATGAATGCCAAGCACCAACTATCTATACTTTCTGTCAATGGGCAGAATAGGTCAAAACTACTTATCCCAAGTGTATGGAAGAAGTGTTGGAGAGAACTTTTAGATGAGAGATGGAATTTGAGCTGAAATACAGGTAAAGTTAAATAAGCAGAGACGAGGAACACTGATGTGCTTACATGAAAAGATCTCTCTCGAGTCTCCTCCTGGAGTACAGAGGTCTGTGCCCTAAAATCCATCCTTGCTTGTGCCAAGACCATAATTCCCATGGGTGGCTCCCAGCCAATGACTGAGTCCAGCAAGAGAACTAAGGTAGGCACAGACCTGGAAGGAGTAAAACTCCTCTGAGGGACAACTTTGGATCCTTGCTGACCCTGCAAAAACTTTGGCAGAAGGGCACTATAGTCTAAAGGCTTCTTTCTTTCCTTCCTGCAATCTCTCCCCACAGGGCTCAAACCTGCAATGGAGGGTCTGATGGCACTCCCTGCTCCTCCTGAACGCGCCCCCCCCCCCCAGTAAATCTCTTCCTTGTCTAATCTCATTGTGGCATTTGCTTTCTGAGCAGTTGGACAAGCACAACTATATTCCAGGCTATTTACAAAATTGGAGAGAGAGTTTCTGCTTGTCACTATGATCCTAGGATTGCAGGGTGGGGACCACTACTGGCGTTCGAAGATGTGACCAAAGATGCAAATTGCTATACGCTGTATGCAACAGTCTCGCCCAGTGAAGAACTTTTTCACATCTCTCACAATTTCTACATGTCTTGCTAGATATCCGTTGACTAAACATCTGTTTAGAATTAGCCAAGCCTAGATCCTACCTCCATTTTAAATACAGACAAATGTATTTTTTGCTTGACTCTAACATATGCTGAATTTTCCAGGTATGCAGCTACCTTGTAAATCAAGGGAAGATCACTTTATGTTGTTGAGCATTTACCAAGAGGCACTCACCATTTCAGAGAAACTGCATCACCAATAACAATAATACTTAAGATAAATCAGTAGCCAAAATTAACACTGGTATCAATCTGCATTTGTAGCTTGGTGCTGAGTATTTAAACAGGTAACATTGTGATTTATACTTCATTTGTACATCAAGATGGATATGTTCAAACACATGCTGTTTTACTATTAAGTACTTTCCTTATATTTTTCTTTTTTCACATTTAGTTAAAGCATTTCATTGACTTTTGTCAATATAGGTACAGACAGGTTATTTAACACACTTGCATTTCAGGATACAATATGGGGTATTATTAATATCCATTATGGAAAAAAAAAGAGTGTTGTTCAGTCCAATATACTTTAGAACTTCTGATTCACAGTAAGAGGAAAACAAGAAGATTATTGGAAAGAAGGTCAGAAAGACATCTTTGGCAGGGTAGACACATATTTTCCATGTTCCTAGTTTTTTCAACCATCCCCCACTCCTGGCCTGACCTTGATGAATGAATCCTTTCCTGCAGGATCCCTGGTGCACTCCTCTATGATTCCATTACAGAACTTGAATCTTGGAGACCAATGGCAAATGGGCCATGGGACACCTGGGATACTGGGTTAAATACACTGCTCTTTTGGCTAAATAGCCCAAAGCTGTCAAGCTTATTCCAAGGACTCTATGCAGCTGTGTGCAGGCTTGCTGTGTGGAAGTGCAGTGGGCTTCCAATAGCTAGGATATGCTTCGTAAGATCAGAAGGTCTGGAAGCAATCAACTTGGCATAGACCAGTAACAGGTCTCGCTTTCTTTGAACCAGATGGCCACCAATCCCAGATGTTACCTTGGTCTCATTTACACATAATCCTCTGGGCTGCCAGTTTCTGTAGTCCATACCATGCTAGCAAAGCAAAGTTACACCTTGGGTTAAGGGCTATGACTAGATCGGAATAATTTCTTACAAGATAAGCAGAATACTTTATGTGTAATTCATCCCCTCAGGTTCCAATAAACATTTATAAAGTACCCAAAGGACACTGTACAGTTCTAGACATTTCATAATAAGGGAACAGAATATAGGAAAGATTTGGTTTCTGCACTTTTGGTATGCAGCTTAGTAAACCCAAACCAAATGAGTATCAAAAACAATAAACCTTTACCCAGAGATGTCGCATATAATTAGGAGGAAAATTATTATCTCCCTGTCCTGAGATTTACTAATTATGTTATTTCATCACAGATATACCCTCCATGCAGACACTTCAAAATGACATTCAGAGGAGCAAGCTCTCAACTTAAAGAAGAAGACATATTCAGCCTCCAGTTATGTCCCGGGGATCCTTCATCAATGTCCTGAAAGCTTGCTTATGTCTGTCTCCATTGCAACATTTTCTACCAAGAATTAGGTTCACGGATTTTGAGTCACCCTCCAGAAAAGACCACATAAATTGGCTGGTTATTTATGCTTGTGGCTATTCATCTTATTAACGATACAACTTGAATTTTATGAAATGTTGTGCTACTTGGCTTCATATGCAATTTGCATCAACATATAAACAAACACTTATTATACCTGTCTAACTATAGTTTGCAATGGGCAATAATATGTCTTCTAATTAAGTCTTTGCTCTTCCTTTCCCTGGAGTTAAAAAGGCATAGTACTTCTTACATTTTTTATACCCAGGATCAGATATAGTGGCTCATTTGGCCTCATGAGACTTCATGGGTCTTCTCTATAAGGTCATACCTTCCTTCTTTTTCTCCTCTTATCTCTTGGCCACTAGAGGTATCTTCATCTGGTTGGGTTTATCTGACACTGTATACCTCTACATGGGCTATCAATTCTTTAAATTTTTTTTTTAATGTTTACTTATTTTTGAGAGAGACAGAGACAGAATGTGAGTAGGTTAGGGGCAGAGAGAGAGGAAGACACAGAATCCGAAGCGGGCTCCAGGCTCCGAGCTGTCAGCACAGAGCCTGAAGCAGGGCTCGAACTCAGACAATGAGATCATGACCTGAGCCGAAGTCAGATGCGCAACCGGCTGAGCCGCCCAGGCGCCCTGGGTTATCAATTCTTTATAAAAAGGGACTATATCCCTGATCTCATGTTTATTCCCATTTCCTCCTGGTAACTTACAGTGTTTTACAAAGAAGACAACCAAGCAGTGACAGACTTAAATTCTGGACCAAAATGTAAAAAATCCAGGGCTGATTACGTTACCCTCAGTTAACTGCTCATAGCCCCTCCCCCATCTCTCTCTTGCTATCAAGAGCAAAATAGAGATTTGAGGTTTTTATCTTCATTAAGTACTTTTTCTCAGCTAAAAACCTTCACTATTACCCACTCTTTCTTATATAATTTGGAAAAAGGATTTTCTTCCCCATAACAAGTCTGTCTGCGTTGTCTCTTTGTCTTATGAGGCCTGCACATCAAACAGGAGAGAAGAAGAAAACTGACATTTATCAAACATATACAGTGTGACACATATTGCCATTAGTGTAAACATCTCATGGAAAAGGAAACCAGATCACCCAGTGGGAGTAACTTAACCAAGATCAATATCTGGTAAGTGGCAAACCAAATCTCTGACTTTACCGTTCCCTTTTTCGACTAATGCCTCAAAAGGAATGGGAAGGGAAATTCAGGTTTTGAAAAAGACAATGGTTATAGTAACAACTAACATTGTAAGCACCTATGCTGTGCCAGGTATTAAGTGATTTACTAACATGAATTAAGTCAATTCTAATAACCACCCACCCTAATGAGGAAGATAATAAGCTGGACTCTACTGCACTATTTCTAATCCCCTTTTTGTAGGTAAAGGAACAAAGAAATCAAGTAACTCAGCTGCCTAGGGTCACATAGTTAATAAGTGGAGTGGTCAGAATTCAAATGCTGTTGCTCTGGTTCCAGGGTCCATGTGCTCAACACTGTGCTCTATTTAACATCTGGGAAGAGGGAGGGAAGTGGTGAGTGGTGGTGAATGTTCCATTAAGAGGGGGTATTAAAAGAAATACAATGAATTTTAACTTGTTGCACATAAAACTCATTAACAATTGGTGTTGGGAGGGCGCCTGGGTGGCTCAATTAAGCATCCGACAGAGTTTCGGTTCACGGCATGATCTCATGCTTTGTGAGTTCGAGCCGCATATCAGGCTCTGCACTGACAGAGCACAGTCTGCTTGGGATTCTCTCTCCCTCTCTCTCTCTCTGCCCTTCCCCCATGCTCACTCACGTTCACTCACTTGCTCTCTCTCTCTCTCTCTCTCTCTCTCAAAATAAATAAAGTTAAAAAAATTTCTTTTAATTATTGTTGTTGGCTGTGTGTATTGTAGTGATACATTAGAGTCCTGTCATAATGTTAGTATCTGGGGACAAAGAGTTATGTTATAGATTTTTTTTCTTCTTCTAGGAAAATCATTTATTCATTGCTATGCATATAGGGGCATAATTTAACCCCAAATATTTCTGACTGTGCAGAGTGTCTGGTCTCTTCTCATGGGGACCTGCTAGACAACATACTCAAGACTGACATCACCTTACATTTTGACTGAAAGGTTGTGCCTTGTGGTTGCAGGGTGTTTGGTAGAAGGATCACTGAACCTGAAGTAGCCTTGAATTCTCATTCTGAACCATGAAGGCTCCTTTTCAGAAAACACTAGTCACCACTTCTACTCTTACTCCTCTATTGTTATGTTCCTTAAGATGTGTTTTTCCTGCTACCTACCATCTCATTCTGACTATAGTTAAGTAAATCAGAAAATCCACTCAAGGGATTTTAGATAGAGCCAGGATGGAACTGTGGCACAGCTCCAATGAAACAGAAAAAAATGGGGCTCCTGGGTGGCTCAGTCAGTTGACTATCCAACTCTTGATTTCAGCTGGGTGTGGAGCCTGCCTAAGATTCTTTCTTTCCCTCTTCCTCTGCCCCTCCCCTGCTCATGCTCTCTCTTAAATAAACAAACAAACAAACAAACAAATAAATAAGATAAAATAAAATAAAATAAAATAAAAAACTACTTTATCCATTATTATTTTTTAACATTAAAGTTGTTCTTTTCTTAGCATAAAACATTCCATAAGCCTTCTCAGCCTCTTTGTTGGAATATAATAGACTAATTAGAAGCTACACGCCCTTAAGCTATTCCTATATAAATTCAGCATTCTTAAAACTAGTTTCAGGAATGATATCTTTGATGATCCCTAGTCTTCACATTTAGTTCAAATCATAAAATGTATGTTTTTCCAAATGATCTCATCCAGACCTATGGTTTTTCTACCATTTAGACACAGCTAATCCCAGACAGTATCCTTAAAACTCCCTGAATACACAGTCCCCAAGAATTGGGTAACTTGTACATACTGCCTCCATCAATACTCAGAACCTGTGGGTCCGTGTGCCTGAGCAGGGATCCCACTTCTGACTGATTCAAGTTGGCACTGAAGTTTTCCATTTAGTATTGAACCCTAATTCAGGGTCAATACTTAAGTAGTTGTGGGATTAATCAAATGAAAGGTTTGCTTGGCAACAATATGCTCCATAAAGTGCGAGAGGCTACTTGTTTTTTCCTCCAAATTAGTGAGGTGATGTCTATAACACAAAAGCATCCCAAGAAAGATTGTGAGGTACATAATCTTCAGAATTTGATGATCTCAGAATTCACTTACAGAGTGAGTAGGTAACATTTTGGAACAGAAGAGCATCCTTCCTGCTGGAGAGTTGTAGACTGTTTCCCAGAAATACATTTATTCCATATTGTCCTCCTCTTAAAAAATAATCTGCCAGCACAAATATTCTGTCTTCATGGATGTAAAGCTCTACATGGTGTTATAATGTGGTTGGTTTTACACACAGGTCTGGGAAGTGACTCTCCAAGAGTATGATGTTGAGGCTTTGCAATGAGTACCTTGTTCAAAACCTTGCATTAGAATAAGTCTCCCCCTGCGAATATGCCTGGGAAGGATAGGACGTGAGCTACTCCTAAAGCAATCTTTCTTTCTTGAGAAGTAGGTTTTAATAGAGGACAGAGAGTAGGTACAAGCATTTAGCACCTGGAGAAAGGAAGGACAGTTCTGAAGAGGATGGTAGGGCTTTGATGAAACTGAAGACAACAGATTTCAAGGAGGAAGTTCCCCTGCACAGTAGAGTAACAGTGGATGGATTCAGGAATGAGGTATCTTGGGAAATCTTGAGTTTTTCACTAAATAATTTGGCTACTCTAGGCACATTGCCTGACTTCTCTGGTCTTCAGTTTCCTCATCTGTTAAATAATTGGGGTGATAAGATGTTAACTCATGTCCCTTTCACTCCACTCTCCCCTGATCTGACCTCCCAGTTTTGCCTTGGGCGACAATGCAGAAAATTTAACAGCTTGATTCAACCCTGGTTTCCTCGTCCCAGTGGAAGCTTGTCAGAACATGGGCTTGGGAAGCCATTACTGGCATTGAACTGAAGGATCCAAGATAGGTGAGAAAAATTAGTCTACATTCTCCAGCTTACAGGCCGGTCAGCTGGCCTCCCTGCCCTGAAAAGTGTAACAGGATATCTGAGGTTTAATTAGTGGCTTTACCATAGCCTCACAAGAAGCCCATGCAGTGTTTGATTCCTTAAGCCAATACAAACCTGAGCTGAATCACATCTTATTCCAGATTCAATCTCTTTTCTTGTTGCTAACATACACGGAGTAAATACATAAGGTTGATGTTGTAAGACTACAAAGGTGGGGGTGGAGGCAAAGATAGCAATTCCCTAATTCCTCGCTATTTGTTGGGTTCCCTTTGCCCAGACTTGCTGGTGTTGAAGGGTATCACATACAGGAAACAGAGAGGGAATGTGGCCCATTTGGAAGGAGCTTCACTAGCAGTATGTTGAATGTATGCTTCATGGTAACCACAGAGCACTGAGAGTGAGAACTCTTCTTGATGTGGGGGATTTAAGCCACGAGCCTCTGTCACGGCTCCATATCTGTTCAGTCACCCGGCCCATGGTTTTGACCCACACAGGAAGAAGCAGCTCCTCTGGACGTGTGAAACGTACTAGTGGCCACATGTTGGGCAACCACTTAATTGATGTCGGTTTGACACAACAGCCTTATGGAAATACACGTACAATACTGCACGCTTATTTCCAGGATTTAACTTACCGCTGCTGAAGTCTTAGCCCCAAATGCAATTTTAAAGTTTTTCATGCCCAGAGAAGAATTATGGAGAAGGGGTGAGGGGGCAACTGTCGCCAAGACACTTGGGTTATGGGAGTGCATGGCCACGTCTGAAATCCCAGAGCTGACTGGCTAAGGGTTATGTTGCCCTTCTTGAAAGAGTGTGATATCGGTGGCTGGGGAGTCATAGCTCATAAGATGTGGGCATTTGGAACAGGGCCCTTCCTGCCATGTTGGGCCTCATGCCCCTGACCTACTCTAAGCAGCACTTAATGTGTGTACATTTGCAGAAGCACGTGTGGAAGGTACTGGGGGAAATTCCAATCACTTGCTGTTTCTGCTGTGCTGTGTCCTGTCTTTTCCTCAATGGAAACACACGGTGGGAATGGATGCTTTAAACAGCAGCTGGCACAAATATTTCCTGCCTTATTCTCCGCCTCCCTTCTAGTGTTCCTCCATGATATCATGGAAACTGCTTTCACTGATTTCAACTGTGCACGTGTACACCATTTCATTTATGTTTTATCCCCATGCATGGTATTAGCTTTCTCTCCAAATAGAGAGTTGCTTTCTTCTCTCTTCTGCCATGTCTTCTCTTCCTCAAAGTTAAAGACACACCTTTTGCAAAAACTCCTGATCTTGGTGAGCATTTCTAGAACCAGCAGCCTCCCTGGGGGAGACTCCATTTATAAAAGCCTTCTAGGACCCCTTCATGCCATCTCTCTGCCCCAACTCCCATAACCCACAAGATAAATACAAGATCTTAATCATGGCCCACATGGGTCTCCATGACTGGCCCTTGCCTACCTCTTCAGATTCCAAATTCATCAAGTCCAGGGTTACTCACAACCTGCCACTGCCTGCTCAGATCTGGCATCAAGCCGCTTTCTGTTTTCATACAATCACTTCTGTTTCACAGAGCCAAGCCATGAACCTCACTGTTCTTGCTGCCTGCCTTGAGCCGTCTGTCCTTGTCCACCTGAGAAATCCTCTTTGTGCTTCAGACTCCATTCAAGGTCTCCTCCTGTCTGTAGTCTTTACTAAACTTCCCCAGAATGGGGCAGATCCAGGTATTGCAGAACCCAAAGGATGAATAATTATGGGAAGAATATTCCTTAATAAAAGAACACAAAACAGACATTCACTGATTACAGTTAAAATACCTCACTTTTGCAGAATTTACAGAAACATGATGACTAGGGTCCCTCTAGAGCTTAGGAAGGCTTCTGTATAAGTAGGACCATGACTCTTAAGCATCGTTAACCTCTCAGGAAACCCACCCTTGAGAGACTTGACCACTCCCTTCCTTGGTTCGTAGTGTTCTCTATACTTACTTCAGTTATACAGCATTTATCAAAGAACCATTAACTAATTACTTTAAAAACTTCCCAGTACTAAATGTGAGCTGTGACCATTTCTGCAAGCTTCAATTTCTGGAAGCCCAATACCCAATAGGTGGTCTTTAACTGTTTTAACACTGAGGATGTGTTACTTGAAATCATAAAAATCCAGGGAGTCTCAATAAATTGAATGGCTGGGTTTTGCTGTGGAGATAGACTTCCCAAATGCCAAGACGGGAGATGAAGAATTGCGGTAGTTGTCAGGGGAGGGACTTTGAGATAAGTCCTGAAGTCTGGGTGGCCCTGGCACCCTGACTTTGGGAGCTGGTATTCTGTCATTAACCTGGTCAGCTGCCTCTCTGTATCTGCTTCTAGAATCCCTGCACCCCACTAGCAAATTTCCATAGTATCTAGGTTCAAGTCTCCAATGACAGAATTTAATCATCTCAACCCAGACCACTGTCATTCTTCCCTCCCTCTCCCAACCTGGATGAGAGAGGCATGTGGCTGTACAAAACATTCTGAAGAAATGTTCACCGTACCTTTTAAATCTGAACACGTGCATAAGCTAGTACCGAGCAGCTCCACCCCTAACTCTAGATGTATATACACCCAACAGGAATATGTACACCTGTTCACAAGAAGACTTGGACTAGAATGATCATAGTATTCTAGTGGTACTAACTCCAAAATGAAAAACTGACCAATTGCCCGTCAACAACTGATACACAAATTATGATATACTCATACGATACTAGGCAGCAAAGAGAATGAGTGTGTAACAAGTACGAACGGTGATATGGATGAATCTCATATATGTCACACTGAGCTAGAGAAGCCACAGACAGAAGAATTCAGCCTGTATAGTTCCATTTGTATAAAGTATAAAAACAGATAAAATTCATCTATGGTGCGAAAAGTCATGACACTAGTTGGTCTTGAGGTAGAGATACTGATTGGAAATGAACATAAAGGAAACTGCGAAGGTGCTGATAAATATTGTGTTTCTTGATCTGTGTGCTCATTGCTACAAGGTGGTGTTCAGCTTGCGAAAACCAACCGAGCAACATGCCAATGTATACTTATCTGTACGTGTATTATAATTGAATGAAAAATTTAGATTTTTTTCATTTAAGCAACTATTAATTTCTCTACAAAACAGAAGTAATGACAACTCTGCCCTCTAGTTCAGACCTGGGGAAATTTTCATTCCATCCAGGACTATTAATACAAAGAATAAAATCATGACTCTCCTAAGTGGAGGGAAAATTAATTTTTTTTAAAAGAAACATTCATGTAATGGATAGAGCATTATATTTAATATTCACAAGATCTGAGTTTGATTCCTAATTCCAACAATCACTATCTGTATCACAAGATCTAAGTTAATTCTGCTCACTTCACAGATAAATCCTGGCTTTACAGAGATTAGTGATGACCTCCCCATGGTCTTAGAGAAATACTCTAAATACCAAATCAAATCAAACACCGCAGATAAATCTGCTGTAAACCACACAGTGCTATGGATGTACAAATTATCGACTTTTAGAATTAAAAAGAAACATAAAATAATGCAGTGGGAAAAAATAATTTTTAATGAAAAACAAAATAGACCAAAAACCCATGTACTGGTTTTAAGCCAAGGAATCCTGCTTCAGGTCGAGAGCACGGCGTGCTCTACTAAACAAACAAATTATTGTCAAGAGGTTCTTAACAGCAAGTGTTTAAGATCAAATCAAATTCTATGAATCAGGAGCGAAAGTAAACATCTTAAAGTTTCGATTCTAGGAATTAATAAGAATCCAGGCCGAGGTATTTGTCCTCAATAATTTTTCCAGACAACTAAAACATTAGACAGGTGGTATGAAAACTTCTTTACGATTTGGCCATTTTTTATAGAAAAGTTTTAAAGCAAATATTTTTTTAAGAAAGATAACACACAATCAGGAAAGTGTACACAGTGCTAACGTACACTTTGATGGATTATCATAAAGCAAACGTGGATGTACCCACCAATGGGGTCAATAAAGGGAATACTGCCAACATCCCAGAAAATCACTCCTGCTGCCTTCCAAAGCCCCATTCTCTCCCTGAAAGAACAATGGCTAATAAGGGTATCATAGCAACGACATCTTCCCTTTAAAGTTGCAGGATCTATTCAGGCCCTTCCCACTTAGTATGTTGTGGACATCTTTCTATGCTAATAAATTCATCACTGCATTTAATGACCCTATTTTTAAAAGAGGCACCTGAATATATTTTTTTAACCGCTCAGATATTAACCGTCTATGTGTCATCCATATTAATGAGATTGTTTTACTGTGCAGGGCCCTGTGATTCTCCCAGGTGCCAGTCATTTAGATAAGCAAGGCTATCGGCCCCCAGTTAAATGGCCTTGGACCTCCAAATACTCCTCCTCACTTCCTCTGGGTTCTCTGTTGGTAGGCATCTTTCACGGGGAGATTTACTTTCTTGCAATTCTTACACTTGCAAACTTACTTCACTTTCAGGGCCTCTCCCTACATCAAAATATGGGCTCCAGGGTCTATTTTCCTTAGTTAAAATCCTGGACAAAAGAACAAACACACAAAACCAAGTCTTCTTTCCAGCCCATGGAGAAAAATTACCAGAGTTGGTACAAATTCCTAAGCAAATTAAGTTTTGGATTCTGGAGGTGTAAGATAGGGCCCCCAAATCTCCAAATGCACCGGAAACAGGTGTTTCTGTTGGTGCTGCGCCCACGAACCAGCATTTGGTAACCAACCCAGGCACAAGCCTCACTCCGCTTTCCGTCAGTTCACACGTGCAACACGTAGATGCACCACATGCCCCTCAACACGGGCACAAGCATGCACACGCTCAGTAAAATGAAGAGCTCTTTAACAATCTAGGAATTAAGAGGTAAAGTTTACCTATTCTGATTCTAGTGTTTCCATATGTTGGAATTTACTGTGGGTGAAAAATACTGTGAAGGTCACCGGACAGTAGTTTCCTGAAACTGACTAGATGGCATTTAAAATTCACATGTTTCTGGGGGCGCCTGGGTGGCGCAGTCGGTTAAGCGTCCGACTTCAGCTAGGTCACGATCTCACCGTCCGGGAGTTCGAGCCCCC
This sequence comes from Acinonyx jubatus, assembly GCF_027475565.1. NCBI lineage: Eukaryota > Metazoa > Chordata > Mammalia > Carnivora > Felidae > Acinonyx > Acinonyx jubatus. The sequence goes on along the minus strand of NC_069391.1, from coordinate 83,458,038 downwards.
GCGTCGGGCTCTGGACTGATGGCTCGGAGCCTGGAGCCTGTTTCCGATTCTGTGTCTCCCTCTCTCTCTGCCCCTCCCCCGTTCATGCTCTGTCTCTCTCTGTCCCAAAAATAAATAAACGTTGAAAAAAAAAAATTAAAATTCACATGTTTCCTGAATTCACTAATTTTTAATTTTTCAGTCTTTCAGGATTTCTAAAGAGTAGGAGGAATTCAAAGAAGGGAGGAGGAGGAAGAGAAGGAGAAAGAGAGGAGAAGGGGGGCGAGAAAGGAAAAGAAGAAAATAATGCTGGAAATCTCAACAGTATCAGACATTACTACTAATATTTGGTTCCCAGCCCTTATAAGTACCTGCCGATGAAGGGACAGTGACACAAGTCATCTATTTAATAATCAAACAATTACGTATTGGAAATCTATAATTCTAGGTGCTGTGAAAGATGCTAAGGAAAGTATGAATAAGATAGACACAGTCCTTGCCTGCATGCAGCTTAAAATCTGAGGGGGACTGGGGCATGTGGGTGGCTCAGTCAGTTAAATGTCTGACTCTTGATTTCAGCTCAGGTCATGATCTCACAGTTCATGGGTTCAAGCCCCCCATCAGGTTCTGTGTGGACAGTGCAGAGCCTGCTTGGGATTTCTTCTCTCTCCCTGTATTTCTGCCCCCACCCCCCCTCCCCACCCCCACTCATGCACACTGCTCTCTAAATAAATAAGTAAATAAATGTAAAAAAAAAAAAAACCACACAAAACCCTGATAGGACTGTGTAACACTTCGGAACAAAGGAAGCAAAAGTCTCATTGTGCTCTGCTCTTATGTTCTTTGCACTGCAAAGACTGGTTCTAAATGTACCAAAAGTCAAATGGTTAATGATAAAGGAGAGTGCCATTAAAGGACTATCAGGTAAGGAATTGTAAACTGTATCAAAATGAAAAAAGACTACATGAACTGTAACAGGTTAGCCCAGGGGAAAAAAAAAATGAACCAAGGACTGGTTTAGAGAGGTGTCTTCACATATTTGAAGGAAAAACCTGCAAAAGCAGGAATGGATGCCTTTTGTCTCTCCACAATATGAGAACCAAGATGGACAGGAGAAACCGGCAAGGACACAGAACAGAGGCCACCCCACCCTACCCCCCAAAATTTGCTTTTTGAGAATTTATGCAGGAAAGAAATGAAATGACTGCTTTTACACATTATGAAGTTCTAATTAACGAAGTGTTGAATGGAGGCTGGGGGCCCTCTGTCAGAGGAAGATTCTTGCACTTAAGTGAAAAATCAAAGTCAAAGTTTCCATCCATATCCAAGGTTCTGTGATGCCATAAAATAAAACGAATAAGTGAATTAAAACAATCTCACTTATAAAAAGTTTTGCCCTGATTTTTTTGAATTTACAAAGAATAATCTCACTACTCTGCTTAATCTTCATCAAACCTTTTGACTAAGAACACAGAATACAGAGTTTTCTAGAGGACACTGGATTTGCTTACAAAGTTGTAAACTCATAGACTATAGGCTGAATTCTGGCTTCTAGATAGATTTTGTTTAGCTGATACAGGGTTTTAGAGCTTGAATTTGAATTTCCTTTAGGCAGTACATTGCATTCTGTTACAAACCCCAATCTTCCTATTAAACTTCATCTATCCACTTTATCCCTCCTCTTTCCCAGTGACAGCACCAGAAAAGGTAATCTTGGTCTACAGTGAGCTGACTGGGAAGAGGAAGATCAAAAATATAAGAGTGAGCCATATACTAACTGGTCAAAGAGGCACTTGTCTCTTGGAAATTCCAGTGTGTCAGTTGGCTTCTGAAATTACCAAAAATGAGACGGGTCCATTCAGATGTGTCCTTGGGAATTTCTGCTAGATAAGGCAATTACAGGTAACCCGTGGCAAATTTCTGAGTAGGAGAGAGACCAGAAGGAGAAGACTGCCATTGTAGGCTGGATCTAAGTTTAAATTAAGAGAGGGTACTGAGAAACCTAGAACGTATGTCCCTGATACAACTCAACTTTGTTTGAAAACCTCATGAGCTTTAAGCCTTACATGCAGAAATCAGAGTTACCACATGAACAGTTGGCCTGGCTTGTGCCTATTTTCTTTTTTTCTTTTTAATTTTTTTAATGTTTATTTATTTTTGAGAGAGACAGAGCATGAGCAAGGGTGGGGCAGAGAGAGAATAAGACACAGAATCCGAAGCAGGCTCCACACTGTCAGCACAGAGCCTGATGTGGGACTTGATCCCATGAACTGTGAGATCATGACCTGACCTGAAATAAAGGGTCAGATGCTTAGCCAACTGAGCCACCCAGGCACCCCAAAAGACATATTCCTTAGGGGAAATATTAGTGATATGGCCTTAGGAACATTTGAGTATGAAACTGATTATATAGTAATATATCTTGTATATCATACAAGATACAAAGAGTGATTATTTTTGATATGTTATTTGTAGTATTTCTATAATCAATACATGTTTTTTTATAATTGAGGTTTGTATTAACTGGTATGTGTTATTTTGACTTTTAGAAAAAAAATCTATATTTGAAACCTGTTTTTAATAGAATTATTTACCATCTAATAGTCAAGCAATATAAACATTTTTTCAATGTTTATTTTTGGGAGAGAGAGTAAGTGGAGGAGGGGCAGAGAGAGAGGGAGACAGAGGATCTGAAGTGGGCTCCGTGCTAACATCAGAGAGCCCGACATGGGGGTAGAACTCACAAAACATAAGATCATGACCTGAGCCAAAGTCAGATGCTTACCCGACTGAGCTACTCACATGCCCCTAAAGATTTCAAAATAATATAATTTTTATAATTTTTGATCATTTTAATCTCAAATGATTCCAATTTGAACAATAAATTTTATGGCCACCCTCATAAAAGTTTTCTTTTTAGGAGAAATTAACAGCAGTGCAGGAGCTTTGAGCTGTCCTATGCCTAGCTTCATGGAAAATTTGTTGGGGCTGAAAGATACCCTGATGCAGGACAGGGTCAGTTCTGCAGAGGAAAATGACCCACGTTTTGCTGGGGAAGTGACTCTAAATGTCAATGTTGACCACTGGAAAAAAAAAGGAAAGGGAAAGGAAAGGGAAACATCTGAGTTACAGGATGTGGATTCTTTCCTAACAGAGATGGGTTATGGCCTGTGGTCTCAGACAAATCGCCGAGTTTCTCTGAGCTTCAGTTTTTCCCTGCACAAAATGAGGACAGCACCAATAGCTTGCGTCTCAGGAGCAGCAGGAAAAGTACATCCGAAAGTGCTTGGAAAACCAGGAGTGACAGGCCATCTTTGGCTCTGAGGACAATCCGCAGAGGCAGGATCAGAGCTTCAAGAATCAAGTAAGGAAGAGCTCTTGAAACAGCTTCTGGCTGCCTGGGGCGGATCACACAATAAAGGGAGGGAGGAGGCAAGGAGACTGTCTAGGACCTGGTCAACGCTTCTAACTGGTCTGGCGTCTAACTTTATGGCAATGCTGGTCATTTTTTGCTAAGCCAACAGGTAGAAGACACAGCAGCCTTCCCCATCCACTTATGCATGATTTTTCAGTTATTCTTTGTCCACCTCTCCACCCTACACAGCTGAGCCGCCCCTCATCCCCAGCCTTTGAACTACAGAACCCTACGCCACCACTGTGTCACTAAAATGCCCCTGTGTGACAACGTGTTCCTTCTCCCTCCTCTAGGATATGCGTCTACCCCAAGATGGCAGATACTGGCAGACCCCACCAAGAGAGATCACCCACCATGATGCAGACCAGGTACTGAGTGGCTTGGCCTTATTCTTGTGATAGATTCCCATCTACATGGGTGTCTTGCGTCCCAGGCCACCACAGTAATTTCTATGAAAATGGTAACGTGAGCTCTGTTTGTTCCCAAGGATTAAATTGTAGAGGCATGATGTTAAATCTTCAATGGTTAAATATAATCATGTTCCAGTGTTGACCTATCTGTGTTTCAAAGTGTTGGGATTTACAAGTGGTTACATTTGCTGTGCGCCTTGTACTCTCACTTTTCAATCCTAACTAACCCTCTATTACTACCCCCATGTCTAGCACCAGATCTGCTGAGGCCTCCAACCAGATTCCCTTCCCTATGCCCCGCCAGTCTTTTGTGATTCTCTTAGTAGATGGAGTCATTCTGGCACTGGAATTCATTCTTCCTCCAAAGCTCATTTCCACAACAACCTGCTAAAGATTCACACAAAAAGAAACAAACAAGCAAGGAAACAAACAATAAATCACCACCCCCAGTGGCTTGACCATGGCCTAAGTGAGAAAAAAGGGTGGAAAAGTGCTTCACCTTTATTTACAAATCCAGAGGTAAAAACAATTCAGAATACTTGAAACCTCCGGTCTTGGAGTCCAACAAATTCAGTTCAAACCTGTTCTAATTTCTACTAGTTTATGACTTTGCCTGAGTCACTTTCCTTTCCTGGACCTCAACTTCCTATCTGTCAAATGAGAATTCCTATCTATAGCTATGTCATCAGGTACATAGGATCAACTGAGAATACATGTAAAGGACCTAGGACAGAGCCTGTACAACTTAAATCCTCAAGCAAAGTACTCAGTAACTATTATTACAAAGTACCTAATCCACTCAAATGAAGTATTTTAAATTATACAATTCACTGAGGCCCCTGAGAAGGTAAATAACTTAGAACCATGCACTACGATTCTGAATTAAGGGCAGAGCATCAACTTCTAGCAGGCATTCATCCCATTTAGCATCCGTTGAAAGTCTCCTTCATGCTAGGCACCAAGCTAAGCGCTGGGGGTCCGAAGATGAAGGAATCCAGGTCAACAGCCTCAGTGAGCTTAGACATTATTTACAGGACAGGAACCATATGGTCAAATAATTTAAATGGGGTCAAGAAAGTAACAGAAGTACATTAAAAGAACAGAATAGCTAGAGTAATTCTTTCTCAGATGAAGCAAGTCTTGTAGTAAAGCTGATATGAGACTTAGTTCTGACACACTGCAAAGAGGCAAAGTGTAAAAAATGGCATTCTAGGAAGAAAAAGGAGCATGCAAATACAGTAAAACCTTGGTTTATGAGCGTAATTCATTCTAGAAACATGCTTACAATCCAAAGTACTTGTGTATCACAGCCAATTTCCTCATAAGAAATAATGGAAACTCAGATGATTTGTTTCACAACCCAAAAATATTCATCTAAAAATGATTACAATACCATAATATAATACAAAATAATAAAATAAAAAATATAAAGAAAAATAAACAAATTAACCTGCACTTCCTTTTGAAAACCTTTATGGCTGGTGTGAGGGAGACAAGAGAGGAGAAAGTTATTATGTAGGACGACTTTCACTATCACGTTATACCAGAAATACTGCTATCTATTGGCTCCATGAAATCTTTTTCTTTCGGTGCAACTTTAACAAGGAACCTATACAATGACACTTGCTTCTGCCTCCTTTTGAGGATTTCATGGAAATGTGACATTGCATTGATGATCACCCACAATTCCACACAGAGAGAGAAGAACCATTGGCTCAGTTGTGATCATGTGACATTCTGCATCACCTACTACTCATATGGCAAGACATCGCTCACTTATTAAGTTAAAATTTATTAGAAATGTTTGCTTGTCTTGCAGAACACTCACAGAACAAGTTACTCACAAGGTTTTACTGTATATGCAAAATACACGAAGGTCTGAAACTGCATAGTCCAAATGACAAACTTGTTTTTTTCTAGCATAATTAATTAATTAAACTTGTTGAAGCATAAAGTGCGAGATGGAATTGGAGGCAGCAACCGGCTGAAATGCCCTCTGGCCCCTCCTCCTCACCTTGTTACAGATTCTATGGAAAGTGCAACCAAATCAGAACTTGTGAAAAACATTGAGAATGCAATTATTACTGGTGACAGATACTGCCTGGGAAGTAACAAGGATAGTTAGCTAGGCTGTCTCTATTTAGCTAACGGTAATCTATCCAGAAAATCAGCAAGGGAGACTGCAGTTCAAAGTCAAAACCAACTTAAAGCAACAATGAAGATTCACTGGCAGTAAAGAGCTGAACCTTGGGACCTCCTGGGGTTTCGGTGGTATGATGGCTCCCTCATTCCTCATGCACTTGGAGTGCAATCAAATCCTGTAAAGACCTCTGTGATCTTGCTCAGCCTTATTCTCCAATCCCAACTCATACCTTTCTCTATGCTTACCCAACTGATCTCATTTCATTTCTATGAACAGACCATCTCTTCCTTGTTTCAGGGCATTTGCCCTTACTGTTCCTTTGGCCTGGAAAGGTCACAGCTCACTTCTTCCTATGGCCTTCTACTTCCCATCCTGAAGGTCTCTGGCCTCAAGTTCACCAGCTCACAGATTCTATCTCTAACCAAATTTCAAAAAGATCACCTCCTTATACACGTATTTTTTCTACCATGCATTTTTCCTTCCATAAAATTTATTAAAATCTGTAATCATATTTTTATGTGTTCAGTTGTTTATTTTGAGGTCCCTCACCAGCTTCTGAATATTGTGAAAGCAGCAACTATATTAGTCTCATTAGCACTGTTTCCCCAACACCTGGCCCGGTGCCCAGCATAGAGAATATTCAAGATATATTTATTGAATGAAAGGACTTTGTGTGTGTGTGGGGGGGGGGGGGAAGAATAGAAGTAGAATGGGAGATTTGCATCTGTGCAATTTGGTATCAAAGGTGACTCCTGGAATCACGCAGAACTAGGTTTGAATCCTACTTCTTCCACATAAGACCTGCAAATCGCTTATCTTTTGGATACCTACCTCAGATTCCTCATTTCTAAAATAAGGGTAACAACACTTACGGAAGGTTTGTAGACTGACAGGAGATTATCTAAATCATTTAAAATCATCTAGGTCAGTGCCTGACCACTTCTCTTTAAATCTTCACCCGTTCATACCTCAATCTTAAATCCCTGGTTAAGGCTTCTAACAACATTGACTTTAGGGGAAGAGAATGGGTGAGACAAGAATCCCCAAAAGGACAATGAGAGCACAGGGGCACAACATGAGAGAGTAATTTCATTTAGAACAAGCTGTGTGAATAATTACACTATCAATTTATCTGAAAGTGTTAAGTGTTTTCCTAGGGAAATAGTTGATATGTGAGGGAAGACAATTTTCATGGACGCATGTGTGGGTATTAACAATCTGTGATTCTGACCCAGGCCATATTCAAACTGATCAAAGAAACCAAATATACGACCCTCCTGTCTCCCTCTTGCAGCTCAGCTTCCTGCCTTGTTAAACATGACCATTAGTCTAGGACACTCGCTCTGGTTCACCCCACCTTCAACCACTGATTGTAAGATAACACTCCTTGGTAACTGAGCAGGTGCTACTTGATGCCAAGGATGCATGAAAGGAAGCAACATTTATCCCTGTAGCCATATCCCCATTAATCATCTGGACAAGACATGGAGATCAGATGCATTTTTCTCTGCTAACAAGCAAAGACAAGGAGGTATACAGGGCTATCTGTAGCTAGAACGAGTTGAGTGAAGCTGTGATTAACTCATGGTGGGTTGTTTAAACTTTCGTCTAGTGTCCCTTACCACACACATACACACAACCTCGCTGAAAAGTTTTCATTCACTTGTAACACTGCCCACATTGTTCCCACTTCACCAAGTCTGACAACTCCACTGCTTTCTGAGAGATTTTCTTCTCTGCTAGGGCTTTCTGTGGTCCCCTGTAATGGAGGATGACAAACTATCCTTCCCTCGTCTTCTCCCGTGACCCCAAGCTCTACTGTCTCCACCCAGAATAAAGTGTTTCCATCATGAGATTTTTTTTAAATTAAACAAAAAAACAAAACAAAACAAAACAAAAAAAGACCGTGACCACAGAGCTGTGACTAATATTGGAATTTAGCAAGAAGTCAGCTCTAGTTTCATGAGGCTACACTAAGACTTTGGGAACATTTTGCTACTAAAGCTTATGATGAATGACTTCAGGAAGAAAGGCTTGCTATTTTTTATGCCCTCTTCTCTTTCGGTGTCAGTTTCATGCCACTGGTAACAGGATGTGACAGGGAGGTATGTAGCAAATTGCCCCCTTGACTGGATAAGATAAGCTACTATCACATTGGCTCTGGCATTAGAGAGCTGCTGGGTTGTTGCTCGATTTGATGCCAAACATGGGAGGTGATCAGGAGAAAATTATAAGTCATTCCACTTCGTGCATGTTTAGAGTGAACCTAAACAACGCTCCCAAAAGGTTAAGCAGTGGGTACCTAGCAATACAAAGAAATTCAGTGCTCTTTGTTTGAGCCAGTTTACTTTTGGTAACTCTTCTTCATATAATTTCAAGTTTTCAGAAAAGCTATAAGGAAGATATAAAGAATTTCTGTATCACGTTTCCCAGATTCAACAATAGTCACATTTTCTTCAACTTGCATTATCATTTGCTTATTTCTCCTATGTATGTGTGTCTACATGTGTGCCTGTGTGTATGTGTGTGTGTGTGTGTGTGTGGTTTCGTACACCATTTAAAAGAAACTTGTGTATATCATGTTCATAACCCTAAATAGTTTGGCATGTATTTCTTAAGAACAAGAACATTCACTTACTCAACCATAGTATAATTATCAAAAACAGTGTGGTTTAATAGTGTTATATTACTATTATCTAATCCCCAGACCATATACAAGTTTTTACAATTGTTCCAATAATATACTTTAGATTTTTTCCCCGAGCCCCAAATCCAGTCTAGTCATTTACTGCATTTAGTAGTCCCGTTTGTTTATTTTCTTTTCCTCTGAAAAAGTCTTTCAGTTTTTCTCCGTATTTTGTGACCTTAGCACTTTAAAAAGCACAGGCCAATTATTTTATAGATTGCCACCGAGTTTGTCTTTTTCCTGTTTACAAGTAGAGTATGAAAAAAATATATATTACATTTTTGCCAGAACAGCACAGAAGTACCACTGGAAAAAAGGAAGCAAAAGATTCTGGAACCCATAGAAAACTGAATCTACAACCCTAATGAAAACAATTTCTAATATAAAGGACACAGATGTGTTACTCAGCAGGGTACTTCTTTTGTGGTAGGGCCAAATCTATCCTGGACAAAAGACACATCTAGGTCTGTCCTGACAAAGACAAAAAGTATGTTTCAAGAGGATCAAACAGATTCTAAATAACTCAGTTTCAAAACAGATCCTAACAGTATTTAACAGAATACAAAAGACACAAAACACAGTACCCAATATATGAAATTCAGAAATTTTTCATCCAATAAAAAATTACCAGGTATGCTAAGAAGCAGAAAAATATAACTCACATCAGAAGAAACAATCAATAGAAACAGACACAAAAATAACACAGATGAGAGAGCTAGAAGACCAAGGTGTTAAATAGAGAAATATAAGATTTAAGAAAGCCCCCAAAATTTTCATAAATAAAAAATGCATTACATATAAACATTCTAAATAATATATACAATAAAAATTGTGATACATAAATAAAAAATACAATATAACTAACATTAGATTATACATGTAGAAGAAAAAGTTGGTAAAACATAGTGATAGAAATAATCCACAATGAAACAGAGCTTAAATAGACTGAACAGATCATTAATAACCCTGTGGGACAATACCACACGTTCTAACACATGTGTAATTGGAGGCTAAAGGAAGTTAGGGAAGAAAAAATTATTTGAATAAATAATGACATAAACTTTCCACATTTGAAGAAAACCATAAACGCACAGATCCAAAATAGTCAACAAAACCCAAGCAGAAATTCTTAGCAAAGCATTATCACAACCAAGTTTTTTAAAACAAATGATAAGGAGAAAATGTTTAATATAGCCACAGAAGCAAGAATAAGACTAGAAGGAGGTTTCACATTAGAAGCAATAAAAAGCAGAAAAAAATACAAGGACATCTTTAAAAATAACTGTCAACAAAGAATTCCAAACCCAGCAAAAATGCTTCAAAAATTGAAGACAAAAAAAAGACATTTTCTGACATAAACAGGCTGAGATGAATCATCACCAGAAGACCAGAACTATTAAAAATACTTAAGGAAGTCCTTTAGGCATAAGTAAATGATACTAGATAGAAATGTGTATCTAGGCAAAAGAAACAAGTGTTCAGGAAATAGTAAATATATACATAAATATAAAAGACTTTTTTCTCATTTGAATTCCCTGAGAAGATGACTAGTCAAATATCATTCAAAGCAACAATAACAATACTGAGATTTTTAATATACATAGATAATAAATATTCTATATTATATATATTTTTTATATAAATATACAAATATATATATAAGTAATTCTGCAATCAGTGATAAAAACAGTATTTGTAATATTGCCAAAAGAAAATTAAGTAGTAGTGTACTTTTGTATGGTTATTATCCTGATGTGAAGTAATGTAGTATGTTAGGCAGCAGATGAATATTATATACACCAGAGCAACTACTAAAAAATAATACAAAAATTACATATAAACCAACAAAGGAAATACAATAGAATTACAAAAAGATTTAATTTATGCAAAACAAAGAAAAGCTACAAAAAAACAGATGGTCCATTCAGGAAACATGTGGCAAGATGGCAGATTTAAACACAATCATATTGATAATTACATTAAGTGTAAGTGATCTACATATTTCAACCAAGCGCACAGATTCCCAGATTGATAAAAAAGAAAGAATATTATGCATCTACATTAAAACATTTTAAAATATAAATACAGACTAATTTAGAAAGTAAAGTAATAGAAAGAAATGTACCATATCAAAGGAAAGATGGAGGAACTGTATGAATATCAGACAAAGCGGATTTCAGAGGGAATAGAGAAGAACATTTCACAGTAATAAAGATATCACTTTACCTTAAAAGCATATGTACTTAACAACACAACTTTAAAATACAGTAAGCCAATAACTAATAGAAGTGAAAGAAAAAAGAGACAAATTCAAAAGCTGATAGGTATAGAAGTCAATGCTTCTGACTCAATAATTGATAAAAAAAAAAAAAAAAAGCAGACAGAAAATCAGTATGGATATAGAAGACCTGAACAACACAGTCAACCTGACATTTATTGAACACTATATGTAATAGATACTATTTTCAAGTGCCTCCAAAACATTTAATAAAAAAAGAGACCAAAGTCTGAGTCACAAAACAAGCATTAACAAACTTAGAAGTATTCAATAATACAAAGTATATTGTCTGATCACAATATAATTAAAAGTCAGTAACAGAAATGTACATAGAAAACCTCAAATATTTGAAAATTAAATGACACATTTCTACATAACCCATGGATCAATGGATAAATGAAAAGGGAATCAGAAAATATTTGAACTCCATGGAAATGCACACACACACATATCTAAAGTTGCGGAATACAGATAAAGCAGTATTTATAAGAAATTGTATAGTATCAAATGCCTATATTAGAAATGAATAAATACCTCAAGTCAATTACTTATGCTTCCACATTAAGAAACTAGATGGACAGTGATATCACAAAGATGATGAAATAAGTCATTCCTGACTTCACTGCCCCTCACAAAAACAACTAGTAATCTCAGAACTGAATCTATAGCCTCAATTGGGTAGGGAACTAAGATAGCATTTCTATCCAACTTTTCTCAGCCAGAGGCACACCCCCACCCCATCCACATCTTCAAAACTCAAATAGTTGCCTTGCCAAAAAAAAAAAAAAAAAACATAATAGCAGGCCACACTTGCCCAAGGACATTACAAGGAGACACATCCAGAAACTCAAACTGAGTTGAATGGTGAAGAAGAGTCTTTGCCAAAACAAATGTGTAAAATCTGAAAAAGGAGCTTGATTACTCAATTGCACATACACCAATGTAAGGAATTAGTGGCATAAAAAAAATCAGGTAACTAATAAAGCTCCAATAGCTGATCCTAAGGAAATGGAATCGCTGAAATGTTATACAAAGAATTCATAATAATCCTCTTAAGAACATTTCGTGAACCACAAGGAAACAGAGATAACTAAATGAAATGAGGAAAACACATGGATGAAATCTAAAGTTTGACAAGGATAAAGCAACCATTAAAAACAAAGCAACAAACAAACAAATCCTAGAGTTGAAAAATACAATAACTGAACTGAGGAAATCAATTAAAGACTTTCAAAAGTAGATTCAACCACATCGAAAAAAGAATCAGAGACCTGGAGGATAGAAGAAATTACCCAGTCAAATTACCCAGTCAAAGGAGCAAAAAGCAAAAAAGAATGAAAAAGAATGAAGATAGCCTACAGAAAAAGCACACAGAAAATCAGTATGGACATACAAGACCTGAACAACACAATCAATCAACCGCCGACATGAACTATGGGACAAAATAAAAGAATATTCCCATTGTGGGAATTGCAGGAGAAGAGAAAGGGATAGAAAGGATATTTCAAACAATAAGCGCTGAAAACTTCCCAAACTTGGGGAGAGAAATAGATACCAAAATCTATGAGGCCCAAAGGATCCCCGAAAGGTTGAACCTGAACAGGGCTACACCAAGACACATTATCATTAAATTGTCAAAAGTTAAAGACAAAGAAAGAATTTAAAAAGCAGAAAGAGAAAAAATAGAAGTTCACATGTAAGGTAACACCCATGAGACAACAAGCGGATTTCTCAAAAGAAATTTTTCAGGACAGGAGAGAATGGAATGACATATTCAAAATATTAAAAGAAAGTAACTATCAACGAAGAAATCTAGACCTGAAAAAGCTGTCAGAAACAGAGGAAGGATAAAGGCTTTCCCGAACAAACAAAAGATGAGAGAGTTCATTACCACCAGACCTGCCTTACAATAAATACTAAAGGGAGTTCTTTGAGAAGAAGTTATACAATGCTAATTAACATCATAAAAACATAAAAAAGGTAGCATAAATCTCACTGGTAATGGTAAATATACATCCATAGTTGGATTCTGCTATATAATAATAGGGGTGCATAATTCACTTACAACTCTAGTTTAAAAGTTTAAAAAATGAACACAGTAAAAATAACCGTAACTATAATAACTTATTATTAGGTACACAATATAAAAAAACGTGTGAATTATAAAACAATAATCTAAAATGTGAGGAGGAAGGAAAAGTAAAAGTATAAAGTTTACCAATTCTAGTGAAGTTATTATCAGTTTTAAATGGGGTGTCATAAAAAATAAAATAGGGTTTATAAGTTTAAGATATTTTATGTAAGCTGCGAGAGGATCCTATAATAATTACACAAAAGAACATAATAAAAAAGCCAAAACATACTGCTAACAAAAGACTTCAACACACACACACACACACACACACACACACACACACGACAGAAGGATAAGAAACAAGGAACAATGGATCTGCAAAACAATTAGCATATACATTAAAAATTGGCAATACTAAGTCCTGACTCATCAATAATTACTTTAAATAAAAATGGGTCAAATTCTCCAGTTTAAAGACATAGAGTAGCTGAATGGATTTAAAATTAAAAAGTTCCAACAATATGTTGCCTTTAAGAGACTCACTTTAGCCTACAAGAGACACAGACAGACTGAGACTGGAGGGATGGAAAAAACATTTCAAACAAATGGTAACCAAAAAAGCAGGGGCAACTATATTTATATCAGACAAAAAAGACCTTAAACTAAAAATGATAAAAAGAGACAAAGAGACAAAGAAGGTCATTATATAATGAAAAATGGGTAAATACATCAAGAAAATGTAACAGCTGTAAATATTTATGTGCCCAACTTAGAAGCACCTAAATAAAACAAAAACTAACATAGCTAAAAAGAGAAATAAACAGTAGTACAGTAATAGTTAAAGTACAGCAAGTTAAACCCAAAGTAAGGAGGAAAAAGGAAACTTTTTAAAAAGCAGAGCAGAGGGGCACCTGGGTGGCTCATTCAGCTAAGCATTCGACTATGGCTCAGGTCATGATAAATATATTTTAAAAAGCCCAGCAGAAATCAACTAAACAGAAAACAAAATAGGTAATACTAATGAATTTAAAAGTTGTTTCTAAAGATCATTGTACTGGATAAACCTCTCACAAGCTGATAATGAAAAATAGAAAGAAGATGCAAATTTAAATGATCAGCAACAAGAGAAAGGACACTACTACACATTCTACATACATTGAAATGTTAATTAGGGAATATTATGAAGAATTTCTGAAAATAAGTCCAACACCTCGATGAAATTGACAAAGTCCTTGAAGGAGACCAGCTACCAAAGGACAGCACAAAACAAGTCAGTGACCTGAAAAGTCTGTACCTAATAATGAAACTGAATTCATATTTTTTTAAGTTTGCCAAAAAGAAAACTGAGCAGAGATGGCTTTACTAGCATATTCTTGAAAACATTTAAATAATAATGCAAATCCCTTGAAACTATTCTAGCAAATACCACAGAAGGAACCTTTTCCAATTCATTGATGAGACCAGCATTGCCTTGACACCAAAACCAAAGAACTTACAGGCAAACGACTGAATAGTATCCCTCGTGAATATATATGCAAAAGGCTTTATGAACATCTAGCAAATTGAACCCATCCCAGTAATTCAAGGTAGGTTTACTATTTGGAAGTCCATCAATGTAATTCTCCACGTTAAGAGTCATAAAAAGAAAATACATATAAGCAGCCCAAGTGATTCATAAACTGGATTTGAAAAAATTTAACATTTACTTACAATAAAAAAAAATCAGGAATAAAGGGAAACTTTCTCAATTTGATAAAGGGCATTCACAAATAACCTACAGCTAATATTATACTTAATGGGTAAAAACTGAATGTTTTCCTTCTTAGATAAAGAACAAGATAAGGATATCGGCTCTCATTATTTCCATTCAGCATTATGCTGTAAATTATGGCCAGAGCAAAAAAGAATGAATGAATGAATTAATGAATGAATAGATAAATAAATAAATGGAATACATATTAGAAAGGAAGAATTCAAACTGTCTTCATTCACAGAGGACACATCTATCTATGTAAAAAATCCTAAGGAATTTTCAAAAAGGATCCCAGAAATGAAAAGTGAGTTTAACAAGATCTAGTATACTAGATAAATATTTAAAAACAAGTTTCTATGTATTAGCCACAAATAACCACTATTTGAATTTTTTAAATATCATTTATAGTAGCATTAAACTTAAAATAAAAATGAATATATGTAACAAAATATGCATAAGCCATACTCACAGAAAATTGCAAAATATTGCTGAGACAAACTAAACAAAGGTAGAGCTATATCATTTTCACCATGAGAAGGTTGTTTTATTTTTAAGGTGTGTGTTTTCTCCAAATCGAACTACAGATTCAGTGCATTCCCAAACAAAATGCCAACTAACTTCGGTAACAATTTAAAAGCTAATGCTAAAATTCATATGGAAACCCAAGGGATCCAGAATAGACAAACTAATTTTAGAATGAAGAAGATGAAAGACTCACACTATCTAATTTCAATGCTTAACTCTAAAGCTAAAGTAAGACAGCTTAGTATTGGCATAATGCATACAGATCAATGAAAGAGAAAGCCCAGAAATAAATCCACACATATGTTAACAATCAGTATTCAGCAATGTGCCAAAATAATTCAATTGGAAAAGGATTTTGTTTTCAACAAATTGCATTGGAATGACTGTACCTTTATATTAAAATAAATTAAACCTCACCTCATACAATACCTCAGGATATATCATATACCTAAATTAAAGAGCTAAAAACTTAAAACTTCTACAAGAAAACAGAAAAAAAAAAAAAGACTGGGAAACTTTGGTTTGGCAGAGATTTCTGAAATAAGACGTGAAAACCATGAAATATACAAGAAGAGTTAATGAGTTATACTTCATCAAAATTAAAACCTTTACTTTTCAATTAAGAAAATGGCAGACTAGACAGATAGGTGTTTGCAAAATGCATACACTTTCAAAAGTTACTTGTATTCAGAATCCATAAAGACCTCTGACAACTCAAAAATAGTAAAACAAACAATTACAAAAACTGGGAAACAGATTTGAATACTCTACGCTCTTATTGGCAGGTGGCAAATAAGCATATGAGAATACGCTCAACGTCACTAGTCATTAGAGAAATGCAAATAAAACTACAATGAGATATCATACCCATTCATTAAATATGGCTAATATTTAAAATACTGACAACATCAAATGCTATAAGGTGAGGCAACTGAAAGTATTCTACATTGTTGATGAGAATGAGTAACAAGACAAGCAATTTGGAAAGCAGTCGGACAGTTTCTTATCAATTGAAACACACACTTAACATAAGACCTAGCAATTCCACATCTAGGTATTTACTTAAGAGAAATGTAAATATACTGAACGCATGTACACAAAGACTTGTGTGTGCACGTGCGGAGCAGTTTTATTTCCAGTACCAGCAACTCGAGTAATCTCAAATGGCCATCAACTTGTGGATAGAAAAAGTCTGCATCCATAAAATGGGATTATTCAATCATCAATAAAAAGGCACAAACTAATGATGCTTTCAGCAATATGGATAAATCTCAAAAACATAATGCTAAGTTGAAAAAAATCTAGACACAAAAGACTACCTACTACATGATACTGTTAGTTTAAATTTTTAGAAAAGGCAAAACTATAGTGAAAAGAAAAGCGGGGGGGGGGGGGGGAGAAAACAGTGATTGTCAGAGATCAGGAGTTGGTAGAAGGGCAGGGACCAGGGAATGATGAAATATTCTGTAACATCATAGCAATGGTGGTGATGTAACACTTTACATTTGTCAAAACTCACTGAATTCAAACTTTATTTTTTTTTATATTTTTTTAGGTTTTTATTTATTTTGAGAGAGAGGGAAATGGAGAGGGAAGGTATGTGCATGAGCAGAGGCGGGGCAGAGAGAGAAAGAAAAATCCCAAGCAAACTCCACATTCAGTATAGAGCCCCACACGGGGCTTGATCTTAACAACTGTTGAGAGCACGACCTGAGCCAAAATCAAGAGTTGGATGCTTAACTGACTGAGCCACCCAGTGGCTGAATTCAGATCCCCTGAATTCACACTGTAAATTCATGAAGTTTATTATGGATGAATTATATCTCAAGAAAGCTAACAAAAATAATTGTCTTTATCCATAAGTCCCAGAATCTGTGTGTATATGCATGTGTGTGTGTGTATAAAACAAACTGAATCTCAGAAGTAAAAACAGTATATTTGAAATTCCATTACCAGGTGTTTAGACCCTGCTATAAATTCAAAAACTGTCTTCCAAAGTTGCTAATTAGAAATATTTGAGGTCATTATGCATTGTTAGAAATTCAGAACTTTATCTCCTAAGCAAAATTAATTCTACTTGTTTTTTAATTCTGTTAAAGCTGTGTGAGATACACAAAAACAGAGTGAAGGAGAAAGGAACTAAAATTCTCAGTGAAAACTATATGTTAAGTTCTTTCAATGTATTTACCACCTCATTTAATCTTCCCAAGAACTCTGAAAGTCAGGCTCAGCTATCATCTCAGGGATATCCAGCGGCTATAGACATGGAAGTGATTCAAGTTCAAAGTCAATGTGACTCCAAACTATTCCATCTAGCCCTTATTTTCTCACACACACACACACACACACACACACACACACACACACAATTTATTGTCCAGTTAGCTAACATACAATGCATACAGTGCATTTTTGGCTTCTGGAGTAGATTTCCATATTCATCACTTACATACAACACCCAGGGCTCATCCCAACAAATGCCTTCCTTAATACCCATCACCCATTTTTCCCTCCCCCTCCGACTAACCCTCAGTTTCAGAGACATCACCACAAGTTTCAGCCCTTACTTTCTAAATGCAGGGAGATGGAGTTTTATTACAAGTTCATGTAAGATCTGACAGATACATCTACATTTAGAGAATTTCCAAATGCCCCCAAGCAAAGAGCAGGCTTTTCTATGTTCCATTTTCCAAGCATTATGTTGGCCACTTTGTCATATCTCATTTAAGCCTTTTCACAATCCAATGGGTTAAGCATTGTTATTCCAGTCATTTTGCAGGTGAAAATAGTGATGCTTTTATCTTATACCAAACACTGTGTTCTTTCAACATCAGTCACTGTTCACTTTCATAACTGATCCTCAGTAGATTTAGGGTCTATAATTTCTCATGAGAGCCAGCAGCCACTGGTTTCTGTGACTGCAGGTCCAACACTCAAAAACCATGTGCATATCCAACACCACGATTCCTCTGTATTGAGCCCTCCCCATGTTCCCAATCAGGATTCTGCCATGCATGTCTCTTGCCTATGTTTATTTTAAAGCCAGCTCTTCCTTCTTTTTGTTTTTAATGTTTTCTACTGAACACTAGCATTAATTGCTGGTACTGTGCCACGGATAGAATTTCCTACCTATCTGAAACTCTTCGTCTTCCCTTAGTTCCAGGGCTCCTGCAGTGGGTAAGAGTGGAACTCCATTTAATGCAATGGCTAAGTCCTAAAGTCAGGGCATGAGAAAATAATTTGCATAATATCAAAATATCTCTTGGAAAATTCTTCAGAAGGGGTAACATTGCAAGCAAATGTACAACTTTCTAATAAATCCTCCCAGCTATCTGTGGAAAAGAAATCACCACTTCCTTGATTGACTTGTACATACAGTAGTTGCTTCCATTAGGGGGTCATTTGACACATAAACACATATCTTTATATTTAATGAGTGCAGCAATATTCTTTAAGAAAGTTACATGGGATTTTTCTTCCTTCTTTAGCTCACTGAGTAGAATGGTAACTGGAATCACCTGCAATTATTGTTATCTTTTGTCCTCTGTCTCCCTCCCTCTTTTCATTTTAAACTTTAAACAGCAATAATGGCTGAGTTTGCCCACATTGAGTGTGTTTATAATGAAATGCCCCTACATAGACATGTAAAGAGCAGAGTAAAACCTTGGTCTCTGAGAGTAATTTGTTCCAGAAATATGTTTGTAATCCAAAGAACTTGTATATCAAAGCAAATTTCCCCAGAAGAAATAATGGAGACTCAGATGATTCATTCCACAACCCAAACTATTCATATAAAAATGATTACAATATTGTACTATAATATAAAATAAAGAAAATCCAAAGTACAAAGAAAAATAAATTAACCTGCACTTATCTTTGAAAATCTTTGTGGCTGGTGTGAGGGAGACAAGAGAAAAGAGTGTTATTGTGTAGGAGGGCTTTCACTATTACTAATGGAATCACTGCTACATATTGGCTCAATGGAATCTTTTTCTGCATGGAGGCCATTGTATACACTTGCATAGATCTTGACTACAGTACAGTATTAATAAGCTCTTGTCATATACTGTATTTAATGTAACTGGCAATAAGGCAGCAGAGGAAAGGGTATATATCTGCAGGCAGCCTGACCTAGAATGAAGCAAAGCATTCCTAAGCTTACTCTTGTATGGAAAAACCAGAGGAACATCCATGGGTGCTTTGAAGTGACCAAAAATATACTAATGCCAGTTGTGGACACCTTCCAACATTCTGAAAAATCTGCCAAACACCACGACCTGAGACCAAGCATCAGAGCATGGAAGACAATCACTCACAATCCCACAGAGAGAAGGAGAGAGAGACAGAGAGGGAGAGAGAGAGAGAGAGAGAGAGAGAGAGAGAGAGAGAAGAATCATTTGGCTCATTGTAATCATGTGATGTTCACCATCACGTACTACTCATATTGCAGACATCACTCATTTACCAAGTTAAAATTTATTAGAAATGTTTGTTCATCTTGAAGAACACCCACAGAACAAATAACTTGCAATCTAAGGTTTTACTGTATATTGTAAAATCCCTGGTTAGTGTGCAGCCCAACATTTTGGTTTTATGGAAGACCGGTGTGTTTCTTTTGCCCATCTCTGTGCAACAGTTTTCCAAAGGACTGGAGTTCATCATGATTGAGATCACTATGTCTAAGACTTACCAGCAAACTATTATTCCAGCCTCTCCTTCCCACACTCTGGGACAAGAGTGAGTGACATCATCACCTCATGGATAAACCCCTGATCCCCCTTGAGACATGATTCGGGGACCTACGGTCTCATGTTCCTCATTCATAAAGCAGTAGGAGATAAACCACTGATGATTAATTTTGGTTAAATAAAAATACATCTATTTTAAGCGTGTATTAAAGACCTATTCATTTTCCCCAAACTTTTGGGTCTTTCTTGAAATCATCGTCAGGTTTCTCCAAAGTCCTAGCCCCTCTCACTCTTTAAAGCATTCCTCCCCCCAACCCTTTGAAGGCAATTTAATCCATGTGTTTCTGATTGGCTTTCTCTTAAAACATCAGGGTATTTTTTTTTCCTAAGTGGTATATGGTATCCAAGAAACCTTAAAATATGCTTCCACAGAAGGTTTGTTTTGTTTTCCCTGTTTGAAACCTGGAAATTATTCTTAGCCAAATAAAAACTTACTTAAGCACCAAGAGGTTTGAGCTCAGGTTGAAACATCCACATCCATGAATTTTGAATAGGTCCTAAACTTGGCACAATCTGTTCTGTATCTGGCCCATATAGCCATTAGTTAGAAAAGACAGTCCCTTGATTAAATGAATTGTGATCTCCAAATAAAATGAAAATGTTGACCAGCGCAGCTAATGATAAAACACTGAATGTCATCACATGGAAAAGTGAAAGATCCAAACTTCTTCTCAGAAGTTTTGTATCAGCTATGGGTGTTATTTAAGAAGCATACAGGCCACTTGCTTTGTTCCCAGAAACCAAATACTAGAACTTCAGAGGATTCACCTAAGCCCTTTGCCAAATATTCATGATCATAAAATTCCAGAAAATGGGGCTGGGAGCTTCTAAGTTCATTAGATGCAATCCCATGGTGTTATATAGTATGATTCTCACATCGATTCTATCACCCTGCTTAGTTTCCTGTGAATTCAACAATGAGCTCTAGAAGAGCTATGTGTGCAAAGGAGAAAATTCTTCTTTCAGTGTTCTTCCCTGCAGTGTCAAGCATAATGTACATTTTTCTAGTTGTACCCAACAAGCTGGTTGTGACCACCTTCACCATCCACTCTCTCAAAAAACAAGGTTTGCTGGTACCAAGCTGCATGGAAATGGAAAAGTTGTGAGCCGAGCTAAATCACTAATGCTGTGTCAGTTTCCCATTGCTATAATATCCCTGAATCCACCATTCTAGCAGTTTTAAGGCCCTTAATCACATCTGATAAGTATAGAAGCCCAACCAATGGGTATAGAAATGGATATAGCATTTTCCTGAAAGGCACTCAACAGAGTAGGGCTTTCTTCTGAGAACCTCTGATAGGTGGTCAATGCACTGCTTCATGATAGAAAATCAGCACCTCTCACCAAATACCAACCCCCTCTACTTGTTTCCTGGTACATGGCTTACTCCCCATCATATGATTAAATCGCATTTGGCTACCTGACGTTTCTTCAAATGTGCCTTGTGTTTTCCATGACTCTACTTACTGTTTGTATAACCTGGAATACCTTTCCCTGCCTCTCTGTCTATTTAATCCCTACTCATCCTTCAAGGACCCACTTACATACTACATTCTTTACTCCACAGCCACACACAGCTGTAATCAGAATTCATCACCCTCTACACTCCAACACTATGGTTTTTAATGCTGTTATCAGTAGCATCTAATTAGTACCATAGCTAGGACTTTGCAGGTCTACCCTCTCTACTAAAATATGAACCCCTTGATTTTTTGGAATGTCTTATTCATCTAAAACTTTCCAACAACTATCATTAAAAAGGCTTTAAATAATATGTGTTTAGTTAATACTCATTTAGGCATAAGCCATGTATTGGATTCCATACAATGCACTGTAAAAAATAGGATTCTTGACCATTACATTCCATAATACATTACAAAAACATAGACCTTTGAATAATTTGTTACCTAAGATTAACAACTTTTTTTCTATAAGAACCCAGATAATAAATATTTTAGGCTTTTCAGACTACATACGGTCCCAGTCACATATTCTTTGTTTACATTTAAAATCCTTTAAAAATGTAAACAACATTCTTAGCTTGCAGGTTGTACAAAAACAAGCCAAGAGCTGGATTTGGCCAAAAGCTGTAGTTTACCACCCCTGATCTAAGCACCACCCAATAGAACTTTTTGTGATGATGGAAATATTTTCTGCACTGTTCAGTATGTAGCCACTAGCCATATATGGCTATTGAGCATGTGGAAGTACGGCCAGTCAGAGAAACAAAATTTTATACTTTATCTCATTTTAATTAATTTTAATAGTCATATGTGGGTATTGGTTTGCCTACATAAGTAAATAATTTAAAGATTATTCAAACTACCAATGCCCTGGTCAATAGTATGACCAGACTATTTTGGAAATGGACCATCAGCAACTAGAAAATCTATGACAATGGGTCTCTTTTTATTCAATATGATACAAGATACCAGGAAGTACTCAAAGTTGCCCAAGTGTTATGAAAGAAAATCTCCATTTGTGCAATTCAGATCAAGTAAAAGATTTTCAGAGCTGGTGGTTACATGAAGTTGCTTCAATTGGTGGATTCAGAACATCAAGTTTAATCCTTGCTACCTACAAGGAGCCCCAAACCTGATAAACTCAAAGGAAATTCTTTTATCTGCTGACCAATCTGTTTGTGATTCCTTCAAGATTTTTAAATGACCCTACCCCCTATCATTGTTCCTAATCATCTGCTGAGGCCCCAGTCCCTTTAAGAATGCACAGGTTCAAGTGGCCAATGAGGACCATGCAGTTTGCCTCCACCTAGCTGAAGGAATTGGCTAATGGTGCTAGGAGAATGATGGGTCATGTGATGATAAGCTGAACAAGGAGGGGGTCAGACAAAACAGGAAGGAGTTGATGGATGGTAAAAAAAAAAAAAAAAAAAAAAAAAAAGCCAGTGGATCAAGGAATTCATGGGTCTCCCTGGTCAGAAAACTGTGGCAGAGAGAAAATTAGAGCACATAAGCTGGAAGTACAGGAAATGGAGTGAGAGGATTTTGAAATTGAGACTTTAGAATTGTAGCAGTTACTGGTGATGACAAGGTCTCAGATGAAACTTGGCTGCAGAATGGTGGAAAATAATGTGTTGTTGGAAATGAGGAAGTAAGGGATTGAGAGGCCAGAGTGTTAGATGGGTCATCTGTTCTACATGCCGAAGTCATGAAAAATGATGATAGAAGTAGGGCGAGGAGCCAAAGTTTTCAAAGAACTAGGGATGGAAGTTGGGTGGCATGACCCAGGGGTAAACAGGTGGCAGCAACAATAAGGGGTAGTAGGTGGTATATCCAGGTGGCATCACACCATGTGCCCTCAAATCCATTTGCATTCACTGCTACCTCCTGGGCAGAATCTAGTGCTGGAACATAGGATCAGCTGTGTTGAGAGCTCTACCAATGAACAGTCTCTGTCTAACTTGGCTTATCGTGGGTCAAGACCACTTACTGTTATAGCCTTCAAATACAAAAGGCCAATTAGAACCTCCCAATTTTTTGCCCAGTCCACCAAAGTCACCCATCTTGAGTACCTGCTGAAGTTGGAGACCTACACGGCTCTCCTTTTGAGAAGGACCCTGGTAAGAACTTAGAGCCGTCAGGGGTCTCTAGAAAAAGAGGAAACAGAACCAATAGAGAGTGTAGGTGTATACAGAGAGAAGTTTATTTCAAGGAATGAGCAACTCCTCAGAACCTGCAGGGTAGGCTGTCCAGCTAAAGGCCCAGGGAACACTTGATGCTGCTGTTCAAGTCTGAAGCCAGTCTGATGATGAGTTTCCTCGAGTTTCCTCTTCCTCAGAAGTCAGTCCTTTCCTTAACACCTTCAACTGTTTGGAGGAGGCCCACACTCATTATGGAGGGTAATCTGTTTTACTCAGGGTCTACTGATTTCCATGCTAATTTCATCTAAAAAATACTGTCACAGAAACACTAAAGACTGAGAATGGAAAACTGATAAACTTACAGAGGATTTTAATTTAAATATGTACTGCATCCAACAAACTGTGTTTGCTAACACAGAAGATATCATTCCTTGCCCCCAGGCAAAATTGGCCAATCCTTTGCATGAGGATGTGATGGAATATTCTGTAGTGCTTGCTAGTGTCATCTTTTTATGGAGTCACCATTTCTTCTGCTTTCCCTTCTTTCTTTCTCAAGGAAGTTTGACTTTCTCATTATGTGACTTAGTCCCCGGGGTTTATTTCATGAAAAGTAAGTGTGCTTTTCCCTTCACAGCATATGTGCACCCACCAGGAGACATAGATAATCTACATATCTCTAAAGAAAAGTCTCGGGAAGTACTTGTGAATTCTGCATCTCCCACACCTGCCTTGTTTTCAGAAAGTTTGTAGTGTTCTCTCACACACACAGAAGATGCTCACTACTCCTAAACTGAAGAGTTGTACTCTTATGGGGCATCTGAGTGACTCAGTCAGTTAAGTGTCCAACTCTTGGTTTCGGCTCAGATCATGATCTCACAGCTTCATGAGTTCAAGCCCCGCATCAGGCTCTGCACAGGTAAGTGCAGAGAGTGTTTGAGATTCTCTCTCTCCCACTCTCTCTGTCTCTCTCAAAATAAATAAATAAACTTAAAAAAAATTGTACTCTTATGTGTTATATCTTATTGACTACAGGCAATTGATTATTGCTTTGTTAGAAGCCTATTACAACACACAGTACTTGGCATCTAGTGGCATCTTCCATTCTTGTTGTTGGAATATTTGAAATATGAAATAGTTGAATATGAACAGTTGAATCAAATATGAATAGTTGAAATTTGAAATCAAATTTGAAAACAAATTTCTGGACAGACCATCTTCATCTACAAAGGGCATAGTACCTACTGCCTGAGTTGCAATATGTCTGTCTTTTTAAAAATTAATTTATTGGGGCACCTGGGTGGCTCAGTTGGTTAAGCCTCCAACTCTTGGTTTCGTCTCAGGTCATGATCTTACAGCCTCACATAGGGTTGTGTGTTAATAGTGTAGAGCCTGCTTTGGATTCTCTCTCTCTCTCTCTCTCTCCCTCTCCCACTCTCCCCCTCTTCCTGCCCCTCCCCTATTCACACTGTCTCTGTCTCTCTCAAAATAAATAAAAAATAAAAATAAAAAAATAAAAATGAATTTATTGTCTTACTCCTGTAACTAATAAGGTGCTTCTAAGTGGCAACTTCAAGGGACCCAAAAGAAAGAAAAAGAGAGAGAGACCATCCCAGAAACCTTCCCATTAATATTCTTCATACAATTCCACATGTGTTGAATAATTTCTCACCTTCATTATATAGAAATGTGGAGCAACTTTACCACCCAAGGAGGCTATCTTATGGGAAAGAGTCTATCTTTGATTGATAGACCAAGCTCAAATGGGAGTGTAAGGGTGAATAGCACATGTAGGCCATCTGTGGGAAAAAAAAGAAACCAATACCTTTCAGGCTCAATGGCCAATAATCACAGGAAGTTGGAGTGGTCCTCGAAGTATGAGGACACAATCAAGTTCAAGTGAACCTCATCAATGTGTAGATGGAAAACTGGTTAGGTAACTGGACAAGGAGTGGAATTCTTTTTATCCCACATCCTGCAGAGAATCCTAGTTATAAAAGAACATAAATGTCTGCCATGGCTCTCATCCTGGGAAGATGTCATTTTGCCAAAATTTACCTTATTTTCCCCAACTTTATCTTTCCTTCTATTTCTCTCTAAAGCTGTAACCACAGTAAGAATAAAGCATTCATTTGAGCTTGTGGGACTTCCTCTATATGACAAAGTTCAAGAGTTCCACTTAGGCAAGTTATTAATTGACGTATCACTTTCAATTTTGTTGTACTGCAATGGCTTAATGTTCCCAGGGATTAGGGAAGCCAGAAGGACAACTTCTTGGGAATTTCCCATTCAACTAAGCTAGTGCTAGTAAGTACCAAGGAACCAGAGAGAAAGCAATGTGGCCAGGGGAACATGGGTGGCTCAGTTGGTTAAGTGTCTGACTCTTGATCTCTGCTCAGGTCTTGATCTAAAGGTTGTAAGTTCAAGCTCCCACAGTGGACTTGAGCCTGCTTAAAAAATGCATTTTGTCCAAGGCAAGGCCCACTATATTTACCTCTAATACTCACATTTATCTAACACAATTCAAACTGAATACAAAATTCTCCCCTCGTCTTTCCCTTTCTTTTCATAATTGAAATATACCAAGATAAGAAAACTTAAAACCAGTACTGTTTTCTACAAGTCGATCATTAGCAAATGAATGGGGAAAAAAAAGAAAAGAAAAAAAAAAGATACGCTTCACCACCATTTAAGGACAGAGGAAAAGAAAATATTTTCTATTCAGTTATTTAACTGTTTTTTTCCCCAAGAATGAAAAAATTATAAGATTCTGAGCTATATTGGCATTGGAGGAGGATTTCTTAATATGGGGGTCTAAGGAGTCCTGGAAATCTGTGGGAAGAAAAAATGCAAATGGCCTGTGAACTTAAGAAAACATTACATGTTCATTTTTGTTAACCTATAACTAAAATCTAGCATTTCCTTCAACTATGAATGCAGGCAACAAACCACAGTAGTATTAAGAGTGCCAGGGACACACATCTTTATATCATATTACATTTGTTGTTAAGCATTTCAAAATATCATTAATACTTGTCACTATTTCAAAATTTCAGTAATTATTAAACGCAGCCTTAGACTGATATTGTTTAATGTATTAATAAACACACATTTCTGTACCAAAATTCTTATTAATTTTATAACTATGTTGAATTTGTAATTAGTTTCCTTTGTAACCATGTATGTCTTATGTATTCAAAAGCATTAAAAGAAGGTGGCCATCTATATTGTCCAATTTTGAGGCTCAAGACTGCTTAAAAATATGCTTCTTAATGGTTTTAATAATTTCTTTTTGAACTTCAGAGAAATATTTTAGAAACTACTATCTCTCCCACTATAACATCATTAACACGTTTCTGTTTCCTTTAACTCTCCCTGCTCTCTCTGTACAGAACACCTATTACACCAGGGTTTAACTGTTTCACTCTATTTTCCAGTTATATTTGGTCAAGTTACTAAGTTGTAGCTCTCTATCTGGGTTTGTATTAATTTTATATTTATATTTAGCAGTTATTTTCTAGTTCCCGAGTTCTTTATTTTGGTTCATCTTCTTTTTGGACAAGAGGTCATTGCGGAGTTGCCTCTCAAGAAGTGCTCATGAGTGCTGATTTTATGTACATAATTCCCCCATTTCGTGATGTTTTGAAGTATTTATAACAAATGTAATTTGTTCCCAAATAGATTTTAGTCTTGCAGGAGCCCTGGATGGGAGAATGAGCACAGAAAGCACTGCTAATAGGCAAGTATGTTGGCAGTACGTGTAGGGAGGGTGGGCAGAAGAGGAGTGGGGAGAGAAGACAGAGTGATTTTGAAAGACTTTCAAAACAGGAATTGAGCCAAGCCTTGAGAAAGGGGCATAAGTAAGATCATCAAAGAGAGGAGGGAAGGAACATCCCAGGCAGGAGAGTGAGTAGCAGCAAAGACCAGAGGTAAGGATGCATCTGGCATGTAGGAGGGACAGATAAACTATCTAGAATGTGTGTGCTGGGAGCCTATGTGGCAGAAAACTGACACACATCATTTGGCAGTTTTAAACCATCTCTAGATTCAAGAAGGAAATTGGCACTTGATCTCCTAGGAGCTTCTACGTGATAAATCGAAAGGCTACTACTTAAATCTGTTCATCCTTGGTCTCTGTGAAGCACTTTGACATTCCTAACCACCACCCTTTTTGAGATCCTGTCCTGTCTTGGTCTATCAGTGATCTCCTGAGTCTCTGTGGCCTTCCTGTCTGCATCAACCCCTTCATCTGGGCAATCCTTGACTATGGTGATCCCACGGTGTCTGTCATTGGCTCTGTCCTCTTCTCCTTCCACCATCTTTCCCTGAAAAGTTCATACATCGACTCTCACCATACCAACTACTACCTCAAGTCCCATGACCCCGAAATAAATATATATCATACAGGCTAACTCTCCCCTGAGCCCCACATCCCTATGGATGGGACACCTTCACCTCGGTATCACAGATGCTCCTCACATTGAACATACCCA
The DNA here is from genome assembly GCF_027475565.1 of Acinonyx jubatus. NCBI lineage: Eukaryota > Metazoa > Chordata > Mammalia > Carnivora > Felidae > Acinonyx > Acinonyx jubatus. The sequence continues at coordinate 83,429,936 of NC_069391.1, read as the reverse complement.
AACTTATGTCCTGCCCTCCCCAGCCTGCTCTTCTTCCCGTGTTCCATATCTCAGTATGAGTCAGAAGTGGAGGGAGAAAGAAAAGCAAAAGAACATGGAAGAAACCACAAAGGGAGCAGTAAGTCCTGTAGAGCTTTCGTGTGTCTTCTTCCCTTTCGATCCCCACCATGAAACTTTAGGGCAGTCCCCCCTTTCCTGAGAACATCTGTACTCCTGTACCAGCCTCCTGGTTGTATCTGGGCCTCTACTCTTGACTTGCCTTAATCCATCTTCCACAGTTGATCACAAAGATTTGGTAAAACATAAAATTGACTGTTCATCAGCATAAACATTCTTACCTTCATGGCCCACCTGCCCAAATTTATTTTTCACCAACTCCACCCTTGCAAACCCCCTTCCCAATATAAGCATTTTTTCCCTAAAATCAAACAAAACTTTGATAGCCCCAAGAACACTCTGAACTACGATCTCAGACTTTTCCCATACGTCACCTGCTCTAATTAAATCTCTGTCTTTCCTCCTTCCACCTGGACATCATTCACTAACCCTAAAGGGCTCTGCTTAGATGCTAATTTCCCTAGAAAGACATCCCACCTTCCAGCCGGCATTAGGCCACCCTCCTTTGTTCTCCCAGAGACTAGGCATACTCCACAACCTTAGACCCACCAGATTCTTTTGCAATTCTTTGTCTCCAGCCCTGCCTAACCCTCTAGACTCTAAGCTCAGAGACACCAGCTTACAGTAGGTGGGTGCATTATCAATATTACTTAAGATTGTCAACCACATGATGGCATTTTTAGAACAGGTGACATTGTATAAAGACAGTAACACAGAGACTTGAAATCAGGACTATCTCAGAAAATCCAGGTGTAAGGTATTCTAACACAATACCTGTGGGTACCATGTGATTAATTTGTATTTCAGAACTAAACATTGTCCTTTCCCTCCAAGAGCTCACCACCTTACTTAAGAGATATTTTTAAATAACGCATAGTGGAATGACCTGAGAACCCTGGATGCTGTAGCCCACTCCTCCAGCAGAGGCCATCCAGTGTGGGCATCAGGAAACTTCATCTTCCTTTCTCTCTAATCAGTGAGCCCTGTGCTTCAGGGGACTGCATTCTGGCCATAAATAAGCTAACAAGCTTGGCCACTCAGCCAGGGTTACCATACTGAAGCTAGCAACCAAGACCTCTTGCTCCTGACCAGAAGGCTTTGTGTGACCAGGAATCCACTTAACCACATCCTTATGATGGTTTATCTTTTTAACAAGTTATTAGGAAGTCACAGTTGTCCTCAGTCTTAATTTCTAAAATCTTAAAGGACATCCCTGTGCCCTTCCTTCAGTGTTTTCCCCATGCTTTGCACCCACACAAAGATGGAAGCAAAAGCACATGCTCCTGTGGTCATTTCTGAGGCATGCCATTCAAGCACATGTCCTGGTAAGAAAAGAAAACAGAAAATCTCTGGCCTTTTATCAGTTATTTTCTTCTCCCAACGTCCAACATTCATTATCTTCAACTCTCATCCGTCCATTTCTCTGGTCTCTGAACATTTCTTCAATGTTTGCAAATGAAACAGAGCATTTTGCCTGATGTACCTGGTGACCCCCTAGCAGGCTTCCTCCCGCCTTGCACCTCTTCATCTTCCCACCTACTTGGGAGACCCAGCTCGGAGCCTCATTCTCTATGTGTGAGAATATGAGTCAAATGACAAAGTGCACCTGAAAACTGAAGATTTTAAATATTATATATAAGAGAATTTTTAGACAAAGTCCTTTTAAGAACCAAGTCAACAGGGAATCTGCCTTGTTACTTAAGGAACACTAAACCATTGCCGTGCAGACAACGCACTAGATAAAAACATTTAGATTTATCAGAGTCCCCCTCAGAAAATGTACTCTAGGTGCTTAGAGACTTTTGTAAACTGCTTAAAGGAGTGAGGGAGAATAAGACCCTGTACAACACATGCCAGAGTGACTGAGAGTGGTCACTATACCACCTTCTACAGAGGGTAGGTCTGCCTTTTGCAAAGCTGCCATTTTGTTGGTGGGGTATAGAGGTTTGCTCAGAGCTATTAGCTCTGGACCATGGAGGAGTCACTGGATGCTGTTCAAGCAGTCAGAACCTCCTTCCCACCCTTCTCCAGACTATGCCAGTTTTCTCTCTAAATGCAAGTTAAAAAATGTAAAGGCTTAAGAACCCCTAAATAATGTGTTCCCACATTGTTCCCATATCTCCAATCAACCTTGCTTCCCAGGTATACTTGTTTACAGAAAGAGGGGACCGTCTGTAAAAAAACAGTAAATGACAGCAACCCAATGGCATAATGAGATGGGCAAAAAAAAATCCTTCCAGTTTAACCCATTAAGCAGACCTTCAAGTCTATGTTCAGGGATAAGAGCAAAAGCCCTATGTTGTTTTCTGGGCTCTACTCTGAGGTGCTATGGCACTGCACATTATCTTAATGAATTTATGAAATTGTGTTCTTCTGTTTTGAAAGGCCTGGATGGGAAGAGCTAGGTGATCCTTGTGCAGACCATCTTCAACAATGACACTATATACAATTTCCTTTCGTGGTGCTAATTTCAGACACAGCAGAGGACTTGCTGTTTTGTGTTGTGTTGTTTTGTTTTGTTTTTTCATCTATGCCCTCCAAGAGAGTTTCCAGGTGATGTACTGGGACTGAGGGCATCCATCCTCCCTATCACCCACAGGTTAGGGAAGTTCTGTAGGTGTTCACAGTGCCTGTAAAAGCTTGGATAATTTTTTGTTTGAATTCATTCAATCATCTCTTCATACTCGTTAATAGGATTTTTCCAAAAGTCTAAGGTCCATCATGAAATGTGATTTCTTCTTTACCCTACCCCCCATGTCCCATTGAAAACAGCCCATGAAATGTTCATCACATCCCTCTATTTGCATGGGACTCCAATTATGGTTTGAGCATGCTCATCCTCTTGGGCCCACCAACAGGTGTATAATTGTGTTGTACCATGCAATGTCATCCTAGGAATTTCCCAACTACTTATGCAGCTATGCCCCAATACTCTATGTTCAGCAAAGTTTAGACCCAAAAGTGGTCCAAAACATTGTGGCTTCTCTAAGAGCAAGAATGTTTAGTATGTTGTAGCTTATATTTTCATTCTAAATTTCCTTCTAAATCCATGGAAATTTCATTATATATAATCATTCTCTCTTCCTATCCCCAAGCCAAGTAAGGTTTTATGTAATTTTGAAGAAGAGGGATGGGGATGATGGGGCGCTGGTTATGCTCGATGTGTTGGAGCCACTAAGTTCTATTACAGTAGGACCTGCATTATTGTGTGCGTTCTCTCGTCTCTCTGGACACCAAACGGATGAGGTGTGTGAGGTTGCACACTGCCCTAACTTTAATATATATACTCTGCCTTTATTTTAAATTCCTACCCAATTTATGACTCATCACCTCAAGTGAGGGAAAGAATGATGACATCTGCCACAATGTGGAGTCATTTTCCCTCATGACTCAGCCCCCAAGTGGCATAATTGTGTCTCTGCATTAAGAACCACTCAAATGTAGTTGCAATAAGACACATGATGTGAATACAATACAGTTTTGTTTAGAAATAACAGAAATCATAATCTAAGAAGTGGAATACTATCTCATATTCACAAAGAGTTGATCTATAGAAGTTGCCATACCAATTTCTGTAACCAGTTTCCAAGGAAGACCACAATATTGTAACTCAATTGGAATGATCCCATTCCATTAAGCTGAACAACCCATCTCATCAACTGGAAAATCCAACTCAGTTCAGTAAGAGACCTACTTCATTGTTTCACTATACATTTTTCAAGTATTTCCTGAGTTAATATAGTTTGCGGGGGGGGGGGGGGGGGGATTAAAATGCACATCTGGAGTTTTGAGTTCTGCTCCCAATCACTACTGACAAACTTATGGGAGCTTAATCAATCGCTTAACTTCTCTTGATCCATTTCATCATTTATAAAAGGACAAACTAGCTGTGGTTGTGGATTTCAAGTAAGACAACAGATTTGAAAATGCCATCAGGAAATTATTAAGCAATTGTTTTTTCTGTTGTTATCATGACAGTCTCAAACCACTGGAGGCCATATAAAACGTGTCAAAGGATCAAGAGCTTTGAAAGCAGACTGCCTGGGGACAAACTCCAGCTCAACACTTATTGGGTGTGAGAACACAGGCAAGCACTTAATCTTCTATCTGTGAAATTGGGCCAAGTAGTACCTCATTTACAGGGTCCTTATAAGGATTGAGTAAGATAAAGCCTATAGATCCCTAGACAATTCCTAGAACATTTTTAAATGTTAGTGTTTATGATTCCACAAAGAAGGCAGTAGAGATGGCTATCTATCTACCAAAACCTAGCTAGCCTTCACTTCTCCCATAGCTACAAAGTAGAAGCTGGGTTCGTGTAGAGGCTAGATTTCCGAGCTTCCATTGCTGGGATCACATGAAACTGACTGTTTTTGCCAAAGACTAGTGAGTTCGGGTGACTCTGTAACTTCTACATCTAATTAAAATATGAGGTATGTGTTTATCCACAATTTCCCTCCTTGTGCCATAAGCTGGATCCCAACTGTGCCTGCATTTTTAAGTTTCAACCATGTGAATGGAGACAATATTCTCAATGATGGCAGAACAAAATGATGGAATCCAGTCACTCCTTCTCGGTTTCTCTGGCTAGTTTCTTCTCTTCTTGCAGATTTCCTACCATTGGAGTGTACCAGGACCCCATCAATGGTCCCTCCATTCTTTCCTTATACACAGTCACGTGAAATCACGTCTCCTGGCTTTAAATTATATATATACTGAAAACTACTAAACCACAGACTTATATATCCAACTGTCTACTCAGCCTCTCCACTCATATGTAGAATAGTCATCTGGAGCTTAACATGTCCCAGATGAATTTGTGATCTACCCTCCAAAACCGTCCTCCACATGTACTCTTCCCCCGCCCAGTTGATGACAATTCCACCCTTCAATCATTACTATGATGACTACATTTACTATTAATTTATCTCTCAGTCATGCATGTCCACTGGCTTTGCTATTCCTTGAATTTGCAAACAAGCTCCCACTCTCCCCAGGGACTTTGCCCTAGCTGCTCTCTGCCTGCAGACAGTCCTTAGATACCGTGTGGCCAATCCCCTACTCCCTTCCAGTCTTTGTTCGAATGTCACCTACTCAAATGAGGCTGCCCATGACCACCCTATTTGTAATTGCAACTCCCAGAACTCTCAACCCAGTTACCTTGCTCCAATCTTTCATTACTACGTACCATGTTCTAACATACTATATAATTTGCTTTAGCAGTATAATCATTTTCTATTATCTGTCTTCCAGAGACAGTGGAACTGAGAAGGCAAGCACCAGAAAGCAAAGACCTTGTCTGTTTCACTGACTGAGATACCCCAAGTCTCCCAAAGCACTTTCTGGCATGGTGTAGATACCAAGTTATATTTGTTAAATCAATAAACAAGTATTTACTGAACACCTATTTTATGTCAGGCATTCTATCAGACCCTGCCAATACAACCACTACAACCTGAATGAAGGGCCAGACGTGAGCCTTGCTCTGCTGGGGCTTACAGTCTCCTTGCGATCTACAAAAGGACCATGGTGATGAACTCATATTGCCACACGGTGTTTACGCAAACAGGAAAAAGGATATATAACCAACTCGACTGAGGGGCAATGTAGGAACATACTACTGAGATTTTTAGCCAGCCATCCTTTCAGAAGACCTAAAGTAATTCTGCAGGGAAATGCACAGAGAGACAACTGCCCTTGTCCTGCAAAATAAATTAAGTTCTCCACTCCTTAATATTGACAGGGGTTCTGCAAAATGCAGGTTGTGCACAGAGCCAGGAGCCCATGGACTTGCATCAAAAAGAGAATTTAGTTTATTTTTTTGTGTTTATTTATTTTTGAGAGAGAGAGAGCAGGGCAGGGGCAAAGAGATAGGGAGACAGAGGGTCAGACTCAGGCTCTGCGCAGACAGCAGAGAGCCCAATGTGGGGTTTGAACTCATGAACCATGAGAACATGACCTGAGCTAACGTCGGATGCTCAACCAGCCGAGCCACTCAGGTGCCCCAAAGAGAATTTAGTGTAGATGAAGCACTGGAGGTTTTCTCTTACTGTTTCCAAGTTTTGGTGTACTTTAGGAGAAGGGTATTCAGAACAGGAAAGCACCACAGAGCTCAGTGAGGATCCACGCAGGACTGAACTGGGAAGGATCAGAGGTCAGAGCTTGTGAGAAGACTTGGAAGTTGGAAAGCTAAACCCGAAAGCTTGCGCTGACCATGATGCCCTCCGTCAGCTCAGGAGCAGAATCAGAGTTACAGGTGGGCTGATGAGTTTTGTAGACTGAAGTTGACCACAAGTCTCCAGCACTTGTAAGACGTTACCACTTTGTTATGATGTGTATATTACATACCATTTCCTATAAATTGCAAATCTTAGTATCAGTTTTTGGAATTAATGCTGGTCTCTTCTCTCATATATTCCCAGGAGACCCATGAAAGAAGGCTCTGCTAAACTGGCATAATACGAATTACCTAGAGAAAGTTACTTGAACAAATGTACTGTAAACGTGTTACGCAACTCCAAATGCAAGATAGGGACACAGTCCTACTGCAAAGAATTCTGAAAGTCCCGAGAGAGACAGGAAAACACATTCTTCCTTTTCCATTCAGAAACTCCAGAAAAGGTACCACTGCTGCAAGAGGCTACCCAAGGGACTTCCTTAGTTACGTTCAGCACAGAAAGTGAAAAAGTGCAGATGTGGCACATTACTTCCACTTGGGAAAAGAGATATAGTGGTCTATGTCCAAGAGAAAAGAAACTCTTCAGTCCTATTTCCCTTCCATCATTTCTGTCATAATGCATTTTTCAGGTGGAAAAGAGTAATACTGAGAATGTGTCTTCTAAGGGAAAAAGTCCTGCTACAAAGCCGATTTTGCATTCCTTCCCAAAGTTTACAATATAAACAAATGAACATGTATGTGTTTACACAGGCACGTACATTAATGTGTATGGGAGAGCGTGTTCCCAGAGATGCGTATGGGGGCAGTGGTTGAGGGAAGGCTAGAAAGACATATCCCAAGACATTAAAAGTAATCGTCACTAGGTATAAGTGACTTTTTTCCTGTTTTTATACATTCTACAACTTTCTACAACATGTATTACTTTCCTAATAAAAAAACCGCATATAACAAATAGATTAAAAGGCGATGGCTATTGCCAAAGTTAGATGAGGGGAGACAGAGGAAGCGGCCGCAATGAATGAGCTGAGGTTTCCTGCGCTGCATATCAGATCCCAGGGTATTAAAGGAACATGCAGATGTGGTCATGGAACCAGTGTCAACAATCCTAAAGGAATTGCAAAAAGCAGGCATGGCTCCATAAGACTGCAAATTTACAAATGTTGTCCAGATTTTCAAAAGAGGGGGACTGGTGAATTTCAGAGACGTGATCCGAGGCATATGACATCAACCCTTGCATAAATTCAAGAACAGATTATTAAACAGATGGCTTCTGAGATCTTAGCAAAGGAAGTAGTGGGCTCCCTAGAAACACATCATGCCAAACTAACCTCGTTTTTTTTTTCTCTTAGTTGGACTGAGAGATTTGCAGGAGAGAGGGGCTGTCATTTCCACAAGGCAGCTGATAGTCTTTACTGACATCTGCTAACACTAGAGCTTTCTTCACTGGTGGAATCCGGCAAACCAGGAAAGACAAGAGCAGTCACGCCCTCCAGGATGGAAGAGGCATTTGGGAAATGGACCGCGTGTCCAAAATGGGCGGAAAAGGGAGAAGCGGGTCATGGTGAAGCTCCCCCTGCAAGAACACTCTCCTGAGACCCTCACCAGGCTGGCTTCTCATCACTCAAGTGTCACCTCTTTAGGAAGGGCCCCCCGACCACCGTCTCTTACCCATCCATCACCAGGTGCCCTGTCAATTTGGTTTTCCTTCACAACACTTCTCGCTCTCTGAAATCATCCTATTTATCTATTCACTAGTTTGTAGTCTGTCTTTATTCACTGGCATGTGAGTTCTACACGAGCAATGAGAAGATCTCTTTTGTTTAGAGCCGAACGCCCAAGGCCAGGCACAGGGTATGATGCAATAAGGGTTTTTGTTTGTTTGTTTCTTTCTTTCTTTTTCTTTTTTTCAGTGAATGAAATCTTCTACGCTGCATTCTCTTCCCTGACCATATCCACAAAACTGCCTTATTTCAGGGACCCATTGTCTCCTTCCCTCACCTGTGAGCACCAAGACCTTCAAAGTGGCCTCCCTGCCTTCAGTATCACTATTTAACCCCTTCCTTTTCACCAGCCCACTGTCTGTGCTGATGAGAAACAAAGCTATTTGGCAACATTTCCAAACACTTACATCCTCCCCCAAGACACCAACCACGACCAGGTCATGAAGTGGGTAAGGCATGGGGACACTCTAGCAAAGGAAAAGTTGATTACTGTGAATGAGGTGTTCGGCCTCAAACTGTGGTATCATGGTCAACACAGCTGGCCACATGTGATTAGTGTGGCCCAAAGAAGAACAGGCTTGCACCACTTCAGCAGCCAAACATGTCCCTCCTTCTCCACGGAGATGAGCCAATTAGCAGGTTTCCTGAGGAGCAAAGCACCCTCCTCAACACTTCCTCCAGAAGGGAGAAGTCACCAGAAGTTCCCTCTCCACAGGCCAGCACAGCAGTGAGGGAGAGGAGACAGGAGCCCCGGCACTTAGAATTCTATTTTTTACTGTGGCACGTTCTCCGGGGCTTTGGCTCAGTCCCCACTACAGGCCCGCTACTTAATGTTTCTTTAGGTTAATGATTAGGTTAATGATTCTTTAGGCCAGAAAGGAGGTGACTTAACACAGTTGTTAAGAGGACGGTCTCTGGGGCCAAGCAGTCTGGCTTCAAATCACAGCTCTGCTGCTGACCCATGCAGTATTAATTCATGAGGTATCCTCACTGCCACTAGAATGTATACAGTAAGCCCATCAGCAACAAAAGGGAAACAGTTAAATGCACAAAGGCTGAGAATGAACCACCTTCCCTTGTCCTCCAGACTCTGCAACTAACTGGCTGCATGACCTTGAGAAACCTCTTGGGCTTTCATTTCTTCATCTGCAGAATAAAGTGGAAAATCACTAATGTCCCTTCTGATCTTCCTCTCATGGGAGAACGGCAGAGCAGGAGCATTTTGGATGCAGGTTTTGTGTACAAAAAGCATCATATAAAAAATACATTATTAATTCAGTTAATAATTAATACATTAGTATATGATTATTGGTTTCCACTAATAAAAACAACTAAAAAATGCCCTCACCAAATACACAAATATTGAGTTATTACTAAGCAGGGATAATTTAATTCAAAGCATTTTCTCCTAGTGAGAAGTTGTATTTTTTAAGATGCTATCAATGGGTTTTGCAAGTTCATTTGTTAAAACAGAATAACAGGGAGTATAATCATATAATGCTTTTATCTATGAAACCACTGCTGATGTGTGTGATCCATTCATTACTCAAGTATTTTTGAGCACCTGCATTTTTCTAGGTGCTAGGAAAAAGCAATGAACAAGACTGGAAAGGTCCTGGTCTCAATACACTTACATTCTAAGAGAGGACACTGGAAGCCTACCAGAATATAGATTAGTAACAAGATGATTACAACAAAGTACAAGGAATTTGGTAACTGGAAAGGTGTGCTATGAGGTACTTTCTAGCAGTAGAAGTGCTATCTAAGAGAAGGTAGTTAGGAAAGACATCTTTAAATGGATAACGTCCAACAAAAATCTAAAACGTAAGAATGATCCACCTTGTAAAGATGTGGGGATAAGTTTGTCAGGCAGAAAAAAAAAATAACAAGTGCTAAAAGGCTAAGATGGGAAAGAGTTGTGGATGTCTGGCCAAGTCAAAGAAGAGTGAGGTGACCAAAGCAATAGGAGTGTGGGGGAAAGAAGTAACAGCTCTGATGGGGAGACCAGCTTGGATAGCACTGAACCTTGTAGTCCCGAAACAAAGTTTAAATATCATCCTATGAGTCACAAAGAATTTAGGGACATCGAGACATGCCATGAGCCAACCCCTAATAGGGTAGATTCACACAGACTATGACACCTCATCTAGTGATCCTATGAACCACTTCTGGGGCTCCTTTTATGGTTCTGTAATCTGCTAACAAGTTCCATCCGCTTTCTGGATAGACATGTAGTATCTGAGATTATTCCAAAATATTCCATTTATCCAAGAAGTCAGGTCTAATGTGGATGAAAGCTTTTGGACCCAAAAGATGTTCATCCCATCGCTGGATGGTCCTTATGACTAAATAATCCCAGAAGGTTCAAATGTCTTCTACGAATGCCCAAGGGTAATCAGGAACCAACACAAAAGCAGGAATCAAAGTCAGAGAAAGGTAGATTTTTATTTGAAATAAGGAAGATCTTTCTAAAAATGAAGAGTTTTACCAGATCAGATTAAACCAGGGGTCGACATACTTTTTCTGTAAAGGTCCAGACAGTACATGCATTTTAGTTTCTGTAGGCCTTATAGTCCCCATAGTAACTACTGAACATTGCCACCATAGCACAAAAGCAGCCACAGACAATACATAAATGAATAAATATGGCTGTGCCCCAATAAAACTTTACTTACAAAATCAGGCTGTGGACTGGATTTGGCCTGCAGGCCATAGTTTGCTGACCCCTGAAACAGGCCAGAGAAAGCAAAATGGCAGCTCGCGGATGTCATTCAGCGCCTCCAGAAGTGTTTTATTTGGCCCAAACTGTGTTTTAAAATAGAAAACATTTAAAAGTTGGAGGATTTTATTAAAAATCCAGATTCCTAGCTTTTCTTGAGAAAGTGGAAGATTAGTAACACAGGGCCCACATTCCTACACGTCAACAAGTGTCAGCAACTGTCTGGATTTGAGCAGTGGCTGCCCACTCTGGAGGGAGCACAGGCTCTCCAGGTCACCACAGACCCTGCCACAGGCCTATCGCCTTCCTGCCACGGGGGTTTACTGCTAAGGTGCATTTAGCATCATGCTCACCCATTTTTTTTTCCTTCTAGGAGAGAATTATTTCTCTGAACCTGCATCTATATCAAATGAAGGAAAATAAAAGACAGATTGAAAAAGCCACGTTTCAAGAAAAATGAGAAAAGGCATATGGGTTTAATATGCATACAAAGGATGCTGTGTTAAAAGAATCATTGTTTCCATTTTTTAATTTTGTATTTTTTTGTATTTTTTTCAATTCTGAATTTTAAATATTTTGGGTTTTTTTCAATTTTGAATTTTAAATATTTATGTATTTACATATTTGTGTTATATCCTTATGCTATAATTCAGTAACAATAAAAAGTTTGAATCTATCTCTGCACTTGATTTTGTTTCTTTATTCATCTTTACCTGCCCAACTCCCCTAGGCATTTGAGTTTGTACTCCTAGAAGAGACCAACATACAGGGAATGAGGGTCCCACCCCTGGAAGACCAGAAGTGGGTGAATGACTCAGTTGGAAATGCTTGCATTGGGGATCCTATTTGGGGTGAAGGGCTTTGTGTGTGATTGTCTCTAATGCCTGTGATTCTAGAATCTTGGAAAATGAATCACAGTCATGGCAAGGCAGCTCAATTAGTATATAGTCATTCTCAGCATTTGACCAAATAATCAATTAGCCAAACAGGAGGCCATCCATTTCATAAACACAGACATAGATGCCATCTTCATTGAATAGGACCCAAAGTGAAAGACATTTATTTAAATAATCTATTTAATCAGGGAAGAAAGCCAAAACTACCAATTTACGTGTAGGGCAGATGATGGCTACAGAAAGAGCTAAGAAAACATCTTGTTTCTACATGCAGCAAGTCAACCTCCTTTTTCCCTCTTCTAAGAAAGATCAGGTAATACATGCTTCCTTCCCCAACTGACTTTCCAGCTTATGAAGTGAGTCTGCGAGCATTCATTCGCTTGGGGCACATACACCGAACCATACTAACACTTCGGCTTAAAGACTATCCAAATAAGTGAAAAATTACTGACACTAAGAAGATTTATACCAGAACAGAACGATTTTAACTGCACAAAGACATATCGTTCATTGACACGATGACTAGAAACCTATGCACGAATGAAAGTTGTCGGAGAATAAAACATTGCAAGAGCTTGACAGTGCTCTTCTGTTCCCTGTAATCTTGCGTGATTTTTATAGTAATAAGCAAATAAAAGTAGAGGACATCGCATAAAAGAAACCAAGGACATCAAAAGACCTCATAAACAAGTAAGAAGTAAAATCTATTTTGAATCTCAAATAACTGTGATGTCTTCTTTTCAATGGAAAAAGACTAACTGAATACACCTTTTCTGTCAGTCAGAAATATGAGGGCAGTAGCTGAGACCACGCATTTGATAAGCAAGCTTCGGGCAAGGCTTGTCACAGGAATTTGCGCTCAAGCATACGCTGAAGGAATTCTGGTCCCCCTTTCCTCTGCTAAGAACATCATTCAACATTACTAAATTGCATGTGATTAAAGTGAACATTCTCCAGCCGACTTTTCTAGGACTAAAAAAGCCTGATCCCTGCCCCTTCCCTGTCACTGCTCAAGTCTTCAGTCTGCCCTCTTACCACTCAAAATTCCATGGATGCCCTGGTCCCATGTAGCACGAATAATTTACCTTGCACATTTTGCTTCAGATCAGTGTTCGTTAAGTCTTCATGACTCAGGCTTGCATAATTTTCATAACTTAAATGGAAATAAAAATTATCTAGACCAACATACTCATCTAGCAGATAAGATGGGTTAAGGGACTTGTGCAAGGTCAGGAAAGTGGCCTATGTCTCTTTAAACAATTTCTGGTGTAGCTCAGATACATCATAACTACTTTTTTTTTTAAGTTTTTATTTATTTATTTTGAAAGACACAGAGAGAACAAGTAGGAAAGGGCCAGAGAAAGAGAGAGAGAAACCCAAGCAGACCCCACGCTGTCGGCACAGAACTCAACGTGGGGCTCAATCTCACAAAACTCGAGATCATGACTTGAGCCAAAACTAAGAGTCGGAGGCTTAACTGACTGAGCCACCCAGGGACCCCTGTCCTAACTACTTTATAATGACAATGATAATCACGAACTACAGCGATAAGCATGTAGCATCTCATTTTATGAAGCATGAAAGTATTTCAGTATTTCGCTTTCTCACAACCTTTGGAGAAAACAGTAACAGCTACATTGGTATTTTTAGTTAATGACAATTTTTCATCTAATACATTAACTCCACAGAACACTGTCAAGTTCTTTGGCATATTCCAAATACCTTAGACATCACTGGCAATAAGCACAGAATCTGTGAAGAGGGGCTTTGCGTATGCCGAATGAGTGTTTGACTCCATGCCCCACAGGGTACAGGATGCCTACCAGAAGTGACACAAATGATACATTCATTACGCCATAAAAATTGTGCCTGTAGCAGTATTGTCCAGGGGTGGTGAGGGGGGGAATCTAAAGCAAGTGGTCATGCACAACTGGAAATTAATTTCTCATGCATGGTTTCTCATTTGGAAATCTACCAGTCGCCCGTCCTCGGTGAATTTCTTGAGGTGCCAATGTCATGATTTCCCTAAATAAGCCATAGTATAGACCACAGAAACCTCAGTTTTTATACAACGAGCTTCTTGGGTCCTGCACGCCTCACCCCTACAGGCTTCCTTGTTATCCAGCACATTTTACACATGTATTTTATTTCATGCTTCTATTAATCCAAGTCTTCCCCGCCCCCATTTCAGCAGTAACAAAAGAAGCTGTATCAAATCAATGAACTCCGAGCTGAGAAACACGGGCCAGCCCCATGTACCCTTTCGACCCACGGGGGCACGGGCTTGCAGAGCGAAGCCTGAAGTCTTACACTTGGCAGACCAGCCTCAGAGTACAAGTGAGAACTAGCTTGCCTTGCAAGTCAACGCTTGGAATGAAAACACGTTGGAGAAGGACGGGGGAAAGACAGGGATCCTTGGCTGGGGATTCTGGGAGCAAGCAAGCACAGTAGATGTTCTGTTTTTCACTTCGAAATTACAGAATCAAGACGGGGCACCGAGGGAAGGTGGAGGGTTGTGCTGGGTGTCTAGAAGGGAGCACACATGCATACTTTCGTGTGTCTGTGCTCTAGGCTCTGTTATGCACGCCTCACCATGGCTAAACTGAAAGGCCTGTGCTCAGCAGACAGACTGGCAGGGAGTTTGTGTGGCCCAGCAGAAACCATGAGGGCCAGCCCTGCTCTGAAAGCTGGCTGTCAACAGGCATGCTTGGATTTAGCCTTCCTTCCGGCAACCCTGCGAGCAGCTTGCAGGAAAGACCAGGCCGGCCTGGGACAGCAGGATGATCTCGATGTCTCTCGGGGACAGTGGCTGAAATGTTAAACCAAGAGAGGAAAAGGTTTTGGAATCCTCAAGTCAGTTTCTGAGTGAAACCTCAGATTTCCCTGATGGCATGAGCATCTTGCTAGCCTTGCAGCTTTCACACACCAGAATTTCTATTCCCTTCAGAATGCAACAGGTGACAGGCCAGGCCACAAAACCTTGAGCTATCACTGTCCACATATTCTCCCCAGAGGTGGGGCTCCCGTTTCTGTGTAACAAGATTGGTAGGTTTCTAGCCTTTATTTTTGGAAGGCACTGCTCCTATGACTTGAAAGAAATGGACCTTGTGATGGTATCTTTGTATCACACAGGGTAGAGAAGCAGCAGACACGTCCTAACCCAAAGGGACACTGTGGAGGATATCCCAGGCCAAGGCTGAGAGCCTCCCAGGTCACTACCAAGATCCCCAGGCCCCTTGGCATGACTCAATGAGGGGAAAAAATCCAAATGGTAAGCAAAATTAAGGATCCCATAGTGCAGCAGTGAAGGGGCCCAAAATAAAATGTAAGCTATTGGGGAGGGGGGGGGTCTTGGTGGCTCAGTCGAGTAAGCATCCAACCCTTGGTTTCAACTTAGGTCATGATCTCATGGTTAGTGAGTTCAAGCCCTGCGTCAGGCTCTGCACTGGCAGATCTGGGATTCTCTGGGATTCTCTGTCTCCCTCCATCTCTACCTCTCCCTGACTTGTACTATCTCTGTCTCTCTCAAAATAAGTGAATAAAATTAAAAAAAAAAAAAGAGTTAAGGCTGGGGCACCTGGCTGGCTCAGTCAGTTAAGCATCCAACTTCAGCTCAGGACATGATCTCATGGTTCATGAGTTCAAAGCCTGTGTCAGGCTCTGTGCTGACAGCTCAGAGCATGGAGCCTGCTTCAGATTCTGTGTCTCCCTGTCTCTCTGCCTCTCCCCTACTCTCACTCTCTCTCTCTCTCTCTCTCTGTCTCTCAAAAATGAATAAATGTTAAAAAAAACTTTTTTAAGTTAAGCTGATTTCTAGAAAATGTATAGATCCAATAGTGCTACACTGAAGCTATGGCAGTTTGGGTACCGAGATTCACATTTGTGCATTTCTCTCTCCCTCCCCATCCCCACCTCACATACACACACACACACACACACACACACACACACACACACACACGTTTTTACCTGCTTAATTCATGCCTCATCTCAGTATTACCCTGTGATCACTGTATGAGAGCTTTAATCCTACAGTGACTTACTGCTTGTCCCCTTCTAGGCTATCTGTGGACATTTTAAGAGCCCTCTCACCTACTTCCTGTTTCCTCATAACACAGGGTTCCCACTTAACATGCGGCACATGAAGGGCATGAGATTAAAGAATACAGCCCCCTGGGACTGCAGTAAAGTGCGGAAGCTTGAACTCCACTCCACAGACTCCAGGATATAGTTGCTCTTTTCCTACATCAGCCTGAATGTCAGGGTGATTCTTCCAATTGACTACAATTGACTACAATTGACTCCAAGTGACTCTTCTCCACACAAACACAGCCTAACACCTGTCTTCTTCAATCATGAGTGATTGTGTGTGATTTTGAAAATACTTATTTCTAGCCCAGTCTTCAAATGCTGTTTCTTCCCTACTCTACCCAATTTTCATCAGCCAAACCCCAAACATTTACCAGGTTCACAGTTAACCATCAAAGAGTCCTAAGTTCAAATCCCAGCTACTTTCCACGCTCTCTTGGAGAATATAATTTCTTCTCTGAAACATCCACTTCCTTTTATTGGAAAATGAGAATTACAATACTTCCCTCATAGATATTTTTGTAAGGATTAGAAATAAAGGCTGCAAGATACCAACTGCTGCATTCAACACATGGGCGGTATTTAATCAATGGGGATCATTATTATAATATTATATTATATATTATACATTATTATACTATTACATATAATTATATATTTATTATATAGTATGTTATATATAATTATATATTATTATTATATATTATATATATTAATTATATATTATCATTATATAATTACATATATTATATATTATTATTCTATAGTTATATATATTATATATGATATATAATTATATGTATTATATAATATATATTATATATTATATATATAGTAAATATATATAGATATATTTAATATATTTGATATCATATATAATATATATTTATATTATCTTTAATATATATAGATTATATATTAATATATTATATATTAATATATAATATATATTATCTTTAATATATATAGATTATATATTAATATATTATATATTAATATATAATATATTATCTATATATAATATAGATATATTTAATCTATTTAATATAATATATAATATATATTAAATATATTAAATATATCTATGTATTAAATATATCTATATATTATAATAATGTATAATATATAATATTATAATAATATATAATTATATGTATGTTTTATAAATTTATGTTCAAATTTTATTTATTATGTAAATTTGAAATAAATATATTAACTACAACATTATACATATTTTTATATACTATAAATTTTATGATTTAAAATAATTAGTATTATTTTCCAAGTGTCAGGGAAATTTTAAACATTAAAAAAGACATGGGGCTTCTGGGTGGCTCAGTCAGTTAAGCGTCCAACTTTGGCTCAGATCATGATGTCGCGGTCCGTGAGTTTGAACCCCGTATTGGGCTCTGTGCTGACAGCTCAGAGCCTGGAGCCTGCTGTGGATTCCGTGTGTGTGTCTTTCTCTCTCTATTTCTCCCCCACTCACACCGTATCTCTGTCTCTCAAAAATAAACAAATATTAAAAAAATTTTAATAAAATTTAAAAAATACAGATTAGAAAAGATGGATGTCCTTCCTTTCAAAGGGAAGAAATCCTATACACTTAAAAAAAATAGTACTTCATATGCTTTATATCAAACATCACAGACTTCAGGATTTAGAGGACAAAAGTGAGCCCCTTGTTTTGGGTGTGAAAAGTGCATGGTCGGAACGCTTACGAACTGGATCTTAATGCAATAAACAAAAGCAGGTGTTTCTCTATGGGGCGTATTTCCTATAATGAAAGAATGAAAGATGTGTACAACTCGAGGTCTGAGTGCCCAGTAGTATCTACCAGCCAGACACGTGTTCACCCCGTAGACCTGTGCAGCACGACAGGAGTACAAACACGCTTTCCCTGTGCCACATAAAAAGGTCCACCAGTCACACCCCTCCCTCTAGGAGGTGGGACAGAATTCCCTTCTCCTTGAGTGGGGACTAGACTTGGTGACTTGCTACTAACAACAGAGAATGGAAAGGGAAAGGCTGCATCTTTACAGGGAAGAAATATGGCAGGTGGCCCCTCAATCAAGTGATCGTGCCTGCTGGTAGGTCATGTTGGTACCAAGTACCCTAAATATGATGCAGTGAGAAGGGCGGCAGCAACGTATTTGCCTCTGTGCTCTTCTTCCATTAAACCCATAACTGCAGTCTCATCACAAAAAAACAACAGACAAACCCAAGTGACATGGATTCTACAAAATATCTGGCAAATGGCTTTCCCATTTGCCAGGGACTAAGAAATGGTCCCAGGTTGAAGAAGACTAAGAAGGCATGCTGACTAAATGCAATGTGGTTTCCTGGATTAGATCCTGGAATGGAAAAAAGGATATTAGTGGAAAATTGATGAAAGCTATGGAGTGTAGTTTGGAGAATGGCACTGGACCAATGTTAATTTCATGTGTAAGATGCCAATTTAAAAAGAAAATGGGTAAAGGGCTATTAGAACTCTGTACTATCTTTGTGACTCTTCTATAAATCTAAATATTATTTCAAAATAAAAAGATTTTAAATTGTTTTAATGTTTATTTTTGAGAGGGGGAGAGAGAGAGAGAGAGAGAGAGAGAGAGTAGGGGAGGGGCAGAGAGACAGGGAGACACACAATCCGAAGCAGCTCCAGGCTCTACACTGTCAGCACAGAGCCCGACGTGGGGCTCAAACTCACGAACCTCATGAATTGCGAGATCATGATCTGAGCCAAAGTTGGACGTTTAACCAAATGAGCGACCCAGGCGTCCCTCAAAATAGAAAGATTTTTAAATCAAGCAATCAATCAGTAATTCTTGAACAGATTAGAAGAACGGCATGAATTTTTTAAGACATAAATAAAGCAGTGGCTAGTTTTTTGTAGAGTAGCACAAATAAATTAGTAACTTCCATCTCAAAGTCCTTCTTTATCTATATTATAAAAAAATGTGATATCAGTATATATACATAATTTTATGTTACTATTTAATTTTGTATGTAATGCATAATATATGCAATTATACATTATACTATCCTTTTATAAAATATATATACATCCACATATAAGCAGAGCACCCCAACTGATGGTATTAGAAAAAAAATTTTTAACCTCAGAAAGTAATTTTGCACAAACCAGAGGTACAAGTGTTGGTTATGTTACCATGGCAACTCACAAAATCTGCATAGTACCACATGGCTAAAACAAACTAAACTGTGAAGCCCAGGTCCTTCAATGACCCCAAGGCCAGGAGACAGTAAGCACAGAGGAAAGAATGCAGGCTGTGGGTTCACAGAAAACTGCATTCAAGTCCTAATTCTGACATTGACTGAATAATCCTGAGCAAGTCAGTTAGCCTTCTTGAATCTCCAGTTCCTCGCTTTATAAGTGATAGGTACCAGATATATCCCAGGACTTTGGCAAAAACTCGGTGAGACAACACATGAAAACCACAGTTGCGGACAACATCCAGGCATACTGACTGGCAGCTACAATAAAAAATTTAAAAAATACGAAGATCCAATGCTTCCTGAGTCCTACAGGGTCCAGGGTATTATGGTAATTAATTAATGGACACACCGGGTTGTGGGTAAGAGTTTGCTCATCTGGCTTTGGTGCCATCAACCTGTGAGACTCACAACAAATTCCTCAGGAAGGACTCCAGGAGCACGGATGGGCCGGGAGGAGAAAGATCAGTTTTAATTGTCAATAAATGGGTGACTGCCTAACTATGCGTTTACACTACCGTGAACTATTAGAAAGACATAAAGGTTACCTTATCTTATGCTCCAGTTATCCAGGGCCGTGTAACAAACTACCCAAAAACTTACTGACGTGAAACAAAGATTACACATATAGGTTGCCCTCCAATCTGCAGTTTGGGTGGAGCTCAGTAAGGATGGCTCACCTCTGATCCACGTGGCTTCAGGGTGGGCAACCTAACTCTGGGGACTGGAGTTGTCTCCAGGCTCCGTCATTCACACATCTGGAAGCTGAGGCCGGCTTCCAAGTTGGGACTATCAGCTGGGACGCTTACAAGAGTCCTCCCCATATGGCCAGGGTTTCCTCACAACCTGGTAGCTGGGTTTCCAGGAGAAGCACACTGAGAATGAGGGAAGACATGCCTTGTATGACTTAATATCAGAAGTCATGCAGCATCCCTTTTACCATATGCTATTCACCAACAATGCTACAAAGGCCCACATAATCTCAAGGAGAAAGAAAGTAGACTGCCTTTTGATGGGAGCGTTCACTTTCTGAAGAGCATGTGATACTGAAATACTGCTGGGGCCATTTCTGGATGATACAATCTGCCACATCTTTACAAATGGTTGCTACTCAGGCTAGCAAAATTAAAGGGAGTGGGATTAGCCGCCAACTACTTTCACATGATCTAGAAAGAGAAAAATGAAACACAGCCAAATCTTATGTGAGCTCAAGTTCACCTTCACTATATTTTAGGGACCACATGCCCTTTCTTCTTTGTTTCTGTGTACCTGCTACTACACTCTTCACTCTATGTTTAAAGAACAGCTTTCTTTTTTCTTTTAATTTTTTAACATTTATTTGAGAGAGCGAGACAGAGCACGAGTGGGAGAAGGGCGGGGTGTGGGGGCGGGGGCAGGGGACACAGAATCAGAAGCAGGCTTCAGTCTCTGAGCTGTCAGCACAGAGGCAGATGTGGGGCTTGAACTCATGGACTGCGAGATTATGACCTGGGCGGAAGTCGGACGCTTAACCGACTGAGTCACCCAGGTGCCCAGAACAGCTTTCTTATTCATCAGCTTGCACAAGGTCCAGAACTTTGCCCTCAGTCCCTCTGTTAAATGACACATCTATTGACAGCAAAATGACTCAGTAATCAGACTCTGCCAGTGCCCTTCTCATATCCCCTTAGCCCTGAAGACTTCCATACGTGCTAGTCCAATTCAATGCCAGCACCAGCAACTCTTGATTCCGAAGTTGTCTCTGACTGCTTCGGTCCTCTCTGCATACAGGGAATGCTTGTGAATTAGCACCTCCTGGGAACAGCCCTTAACCAGGCAACCCCAGTTGCTGGAGGAGTATCTTAGCTCCCTCACCCCATAGGATGGGATAGCTCAGATACACATTCCACAGAGAATTCTTTAACTGGGTTAAACTGCAGTTTCCAAGTGGTCACTCATTTGATGAATCACTTTTTGTTGGCATACTGCCCTTCCCTATTTTACCTTCCCACTCCCCCACAGATGTCTCCTGGGATCTCCTCTCAAATAAACTTGTGCACTTAAATCCCTACCTGGAGTTTTGGGGAAAATGAAACTAGAACACTTAATCTTTTTTATTACCCTGTTTTCAAACCGGTGGGGAACAGTATGATTGGACCAACCTGGGTCACATGACCATTTCTCATCCAATTTTCTGTAACTGAGAGAGTGGGTCATGAAATAGCATGGTTTCCAAGGCTTCTGAGAGAGAAGTTGTGGGTGGGAGCGGTTTCCAGAGACAGGGTCTCGGGGCACACAGGCACTCCAAAACATGGCTGCCAAATTCACATGGTTCATTTCTAACTTGTGTATTCATAGTTTCCTTGATACTCAGACACTGTTACCCAAATCTTATAAAAGTAAGGCTCCAAATTAAAAACAGAATGTCCACAGCTGAAACCCTGCCTTTATAGATATATTAAGTAAAACCCTTTATAGCTTATGGAGATAGTGGTTTACGAATTACTCAGAATCTACTGTGATGGACACTTTATACACAGTCTCTCATTTTATCTTCACAACAAGTGCACATTTTAAGAAGTGGAAACAGATCAGGGAAGTTCTTTAAATCACATGGCTGTTTTAACAGCCAACACATTTCAACATGGAACAGTATTATTTCAGATCACTCACCATCTATTACCATCATTGTTGAGATTCACCATTATTTGAAATAAAATTAAATTAAATACATAAAATTTAATTTAAAATAAATTTAAAATTAAATTAAGTACATAATTTAAAAATAAAGTTAAATACATAAATAATATTACCTCGAAAATTGTGTGTGTATGGCTTCAACTACTTTGCTGTAATTACTACTTATGAGTGATGCAGTTAAGAAATTCCTTGTAGACTACTAACTCTGTACATATACCCCAGAATCTTCGTCCTTTTCAGAGTGAGACCCCCAAAGCAGTTATACCAATATATCCCCCCAACTCAAAATACACTTTCTTATAAAATTTAAAATCACACTGAATTTTAAAACCCAAAATAAAGTAATCTTAACAGCCTCTATTTCCCACCAATTAGATCTTTCAGGTGAGAATTGAGACTTCCCTGAATTTCTGCCCAGTATTTTCTAGAGTCCTCAAAATGAACCATTTTGGGGGTGCCTGGGTGGCTCAGTCAATTTAAGCAGCTGACCAGCTCAGGTCATGATCTCACCATTTGTGAGTTCAAGTCCCACGTTGGGCTCTGGGCTGACAGCTCAGAGCCTGGAGCCTGCTTTGGATTCTGGCTCTCCCTCTCTCTCTGTCCCTCCCCAGCTTGTGATCTGTATCTCTCTCTCTCTCTCTCTCAAAAATAAAATAAACATTAAATAAAAAAATTTTAAGTGAATAATTTTGTCAGCTACAATCACTACTGGCTTCCAAAGTTTCCTCTCCTATTTACACTGAACCTACCAAGGTCAAGAGAATCTGCTTGAAGGAACCACGCCAATTTTATGTTGAACTGCCATCTTGAGCAATGAGGCTTGAAGTCGTCAATGAGCTGCCAATGGTGGGGACCAGTCAGTACTGGATTCTGAGTAGAGTCAGAGAGACTGGCCTCTCTCCTCCTGCTGTGCTCCAGCTTCTGATGTGAAGCCCAAACAGCCCAACCCGCATTCAGAGTTTCCCATGAATGCAGTGTATTTCTATCCCTCAGTGTCTATCAAAAGGGCCTCAAACTCAGTCCAAGGGGTCAGTGGGTAACAGACACCACCATATCCACGGGTGGATAAGGCCCTTCATCCCACATGTAGGCCTTCTTTCCAAATAATACTCTTTCATATGTGTAAGTAATGGGATAAACAGACAAAAGTGAGTACATGGAGGGAGGGTGAGGACGATGTTTCCCTGTATCAGCCTCTGACCCTAGTAGGCCAGCTTGTCACGTGAGAAGCACTACAATGTTATGCCTAATTTACTCCACAATTTTATTATTGTTACCACTCAGTTAAATTAATTTTAACTGATGCAAAATTACCATCAGTATTACGATACTCGAATGCATTTAAATAGTGAGTGTCATTCATCACTACCACCCCTGAGCTGGATTCCTCACTGAGAAAGGGGACCATGAGATCGCCCGAGAGGAACTAACAAGATGCAACCAGGAGTAAATTAAAAAAAAAAAAAAAAAAGCTAAAGAAATGCTCCAAATACACACTGAAGCACAGCCTAAAATAATAGGGCAAGCCCAAAGATGCCCGAGATTGAAACTGCAGACATCTCTGACTGGTGGGTGACAGTTATATTTAAGAAGTGGAATCACAAGCGACACCAGGCTCTGCATATAGTAACTGGTATTTCATATCAAAAAATGATCTTTCCATATGCACACCTTGGAAAGCACAGTGTCTTCCAAATGCACACATCATTCACCTCCCCATGCAGAACAACCCACCAAGTACTGTCCCTTAAAATAGAGGCAGAAATAAAAAGTAGCCTTCAGTTTTGTTAAAAAACATACTCTATATTCGGGGACACTCAATACCTTTGTTGCATTTTTGCCCAAGGCCCTGCCAGCATGGTCAATTTTAAGTATCCAGGTTTAAGCATATGGGATGGGACTAATGTTTGCTCTCAGGCAGTTCTTTCAAAACTAATTTTTAAACTAATATACACGGAGCACATTGTGCTAACACAGTGTTGAGTGTGCCAAATGTTTTACCCAGGCCATCTCACTTAATCCCCATCACAACCATACGAAATAGGCACTCAGGCTTAGCAGGGTTGAGTGATTTGCCCATGATCCCAGCACTAGTCACAACGTAGACAAGATTCAAACGCCTGAAGTCTGACTGCAGACCTCGCGCCTTAATGGCTCTAATGTACTACCTCTAGACTTCTGGATCAGTGACTTGTTCTAGCCCCTTATTCTGACCCGAGCAGTGAGGGTGTTGGCAGGGGTCTGTTTAGGAGATCCATTTGCAGAAACTCAGTGAGCCATCCTTGTTGATGAATAATTGTTCTTCCAGTAACTTCTCTTGTGCAGCAGAGGCTTGGCAGGGTTGAAAGGGGTGGCCAGTGGTAACTGGTCCAATGGGTTTCAGAGGGAAGAAAATTACATTTGCAGAAACATCAGACTATGGTACTGCCCACTCTTTTCTGTGATCGACCCAGGCAGTGCAGTTAATTCCATCTGCCTCTCCTCCATATTAGGGCAGAAACCTTCATAGAATTGGATGGCATTTCTAAAATGCTCAGAGGCTGACCTCTTGCCATTGTGTGATGTGGCAAACCCATGAAATATGGGAAGTGGCTGCTGCACCCCAGTGTGCCCAAGGCCACCAATGGTCTGCCACCACTCATTTTTCCCTGTGACACCTGAGGGGCTGGTATCCCATGGCGGAGGAGGTGAGGGAACGAACATACCTCCTTTAGGCCTGTGCTGAGTACTCCTCCTTTAGGCCTGTGCTGAGTACTCTGTCTACATGCCTTATTTATGCTTCACGAGAAGCCTTTGTGAAGGACGTTTTCCCCATTTTACAAATGGAAAAACAGACATTTCAAGAAGGTAATTATTGTGTCTAAATGCATGTGACTGGTTAGCACTAAGTCTTGAGTCTAACGCCAAAGGTAGGCATCCTTCCCACTGACCAGGCAAGTCATAGTTTCCTGACTTTGGCCAGGATGCGGTCAAGAGCATCTCTGGGTACATAAGGGTACGTTATAAATATGACATTTGCAAATGGTAGATCTGATTTAAGTAACTCACTAAAAATGAAAGAGAGAGAGAGAGAGAGAGCTGCACAGGTGGGAAAAATACCACCTCTCAATCTCAAAAAAAGGCAGATTTATTCCTATTATTTTCTGGGATTTAAGCACAGTCAAACATAGATCATATGGAAAAAATCATCATTTTTGTAGCCCAAGCATGTGTTATCTGTGGAAAGAGCATCCCCTCTACTTAGCTCCTTCATCATCCCAACCCCTGGCCCTCAAATTCCACACACCAACCTCTCCCAGGGGCCCGGCTGTTGCCTAGGAAACCTGGCAGCATAAGAAACCAGCGGTTTCACACTGGCCTGGGTGTAAAGTTTGAATAAGATATTGTATTTTAAAAATTGATTTTGTATACTCCCTGGGCCAACTTCCTGGGATTAGACGTTTTCTTTCACACTTGACGTTCTCTTCAGACTTCTCAGGTATCAGTAAAAAAGAGGGAAAATGGAGACCCCGGCAGAACAAAACCATAATTCAGGAGTCGGGTAATAGGTGAAAGATGCTAATCCCAGTTGAGAGGAGTTCATAAAAATGAATCCTGGCCCCCCTTTGGGTAGCAGGAGTACTGCATCATGAATATTTATGGTGGAATATGGGGAAGTGTTGGGAAACACACTCAGCAGGGGCCAATCTACCCGAACAGCTGGGGATCGTTTGGGTGTTAAAATGAAGTTTTAAGGGACACCATTTAGATAAAATCATATTTGAAAAGAATTATGCCTGCATTCCAAATAGCACCGAGGGCAGCACAATTTTAAGTTTTATATGCTTTGCAGACATCTGCTTGCTTTTAAACTTTACTCATCTTGTGCCGTGAAGCGGGATTCGGTTTCAAAAATCTTCCCTACTTTTACGTTGGGGTGATGCGGTTAAAGGGGTTTATGAAAACATTTTTTTAATGTGTATAAATATGTGTGTAGATCATTTTCAAAAAGCATTAATTTTAAAACTTTTTAAAAATGTTTCATTTAGTTTTGAGAGGGAGAGGTGAGTGGGGGAGGAGCAGAGAGGGAGGGGGCAGAGGATCCAAAGCAGGATCCCTGCTGACAGCAGCGAGCCTGATGCGGGGCTGGAACTCGGGAATCATGACCTGAGCTGCAGTCGGATTCAAAAAGCATTCATTTTAAAAAGGTTCCAGGTAGAGTGGATAAGCACACAGACTCTGAAGCTAGGTTGCCTGTGCCCAAGTTCCAGCACCCCCACTCCCCAAGGCTGTGTGGCCATGGGCAAGTTACTTAAACTCTCTGTGCGTTGGTGTCCCAATCTGTAAAAACGGGGTCCTCATAGTGCCTCCTCTTGTGGCTGTTATGAAGATGAAACGAGTTCCTGGCTCACAGTAAGCAGACTGTGTTAGCATTGGTTTTCATCATCATTATTAAAATTATTCTTGTTTCACTGGATTAATCAGGTAAAGGGTATAAAATGAGATTCATATGCTTACCCCAAAAAGTTTCTGTATGAATTAAAACAGATAATGAGCAGAGTATCTAGCTTAAAGATACTGAAGAGGAATGACCGGGGAGCCAAAACCCTCTTTTGTCATCAGCTCTCGTAGACTATTCCTGAACTGTACTTGATCAGTCGCCAAAAAAGGAAGCAGGTACCACCAACTAAACCAAAACTGACATTAATGATTGAATTCTTTGGTGTCATTGCATTTGTTTTTCACAAATTAAGACTCAGCTTACTGTGTGTTGCCGAGAGGGTCATGTCTATGGTCTATTGGGCGGAATTTCTTCTCACCTTATTTCACGGGAAAATGTCACGGGAAACTCTTTTGGTACAAATCCTGATTCTGTTCATTCACTTATTATTTAATTCACTTATCCAAAACAAAAATAAGAAATAAAAAAATAAACCCCCTGAAGATTCCATTTAAGAGACTACTTAGCAGTAATTGTTACTGTAGTTTAATTAATTTCAGCTCTGTAAAATTTCGAGATCTTGCTGAGGATGATTAATAATTCACACACCCCACTTTGATGAAATGCCTAAAAGCACATTCAACGATGTCTGAAATCTAGATTGCTGCATGAACAAAGAACTCCACCTTGCCCGGAGAGAAAACCACTCACTCCCAACAGTCCATTTGCTTTATGGTAGCCAGAGTGAAAATGCAAATATGATCATGTCATTTCGCAGCTTAAAAATCTTTAACAACTCCCAAATTCTCTTGGGATGAAGACTGAAATCCTTAATAGAGAATTTACACACCATGACTCTGGACCAGCCTCCTGCCTGGCTCCCTGTACCCTCCCCTTCATCCCAACCCCATGTCCCAGCTACACTGCCCCTCACATGGTTCCCTGAACTTGCCAAGCTCCTTGTTGGCCAGCACCAGCGACAAATACATGCATTCCCTGCAACAACAATCATGTGGGGTGCCTTCAAACACACAGCCTTTAAATATTTGTTCAATATGTATCTAGTCAGAATGCAGTGAACCTAATTTTCCGGTAATAAAAACTGTTCACACAAATGGATTTAATATACATTTTATTTGCAGAGGAGAAGCATAATCAATATTTTGGTGGGGAAAAAGGTAATTTTCAGTTATTCTCTAGTTTTGGTTTTTTTATCTCTTTCTTTTGTCAATTCTGAAACGACACAATTTCCTAGGGGGTGGGACAGTGTCTTAAAAGCATTTCACATTTATATCACAAAGACTGTCCCTTTTTTCTACACCCGTGTTCTGTGATTTGGGGGCTTCAGATGACCGCAGCTGCCACCAGTTTCAGATACAGTTACACTTACGTAAGTGCACGCTGAGGACACTCAAGAGAAACAAACCAGTGAAGGTCTGGCTTTATTGTGCATGCAACAATCCTCTCAGCTTCAGGAAGGTAAGAAGCCCACGGAGAAACCTCAGAGAGTAGGTGCCGGCAATGCTGTAGCCCTCCTGTAGTTTGGTGGGCTGAAAGCTGTCCGGCTGGTCTACCCCCTAATCTGGCACTGCCTTTACTAGGAAGACATTTGCCACCTCACCTTCTGGATGACTTCTTAGTAGTTTCCAGGTCAAGGACTAAATATCACCTCCTCCAAAAACTATGTCGCTGGCCCTAGAGACCAGGTCAGGCCACTGGGTGACTGTATTTCAATGGTTCTGCATTATTTTTACATTTCCACATCTCTGAAATTAGATGTGGCTTTCTAACGGAGGGGCCTTCCAACCTCCTCAGTCAGCTTCCGGCAGGCATCCTGATGTGGCTGTCATTCTGGCACATGTGTGCACGTGGGTGTTCACCCTGGTCACATGAATGCACAACCAAAGCCCCTTGCCTTTTCCGACAAACCATTTAAGGACCATCTGAGCAGAGAATACAAGTCTTGGTTGATGTCTGAAAATCTTCCACTAACACCTCTTGGTAAGATCAAGAAAGCATCAGTACCTAAACACTGAGAATCAGGTCAGCTGCTGGGAAGAAAATTCCAGACAACAGCACAGCACTCTTTTAAGAAATGCCATTCCCTAACTTACCAGATGGTCAGAGAATAACAATGTATAGAAAATATGCACATAGGTGATGCTCAGTCAGGAAGTGATCCCAAAAGTCCAACTCTCAATTTGAAAAAGTTTTAGGAATGCCTTATTTAGTTTATATTTTCCTTTTTAAGTATGCATGAGAGTCAGAGATGATTATTAATTTTGTTAACGTTTATTTTTGAGAGCTACAGAGCATGAGTTGGGGAGGGGCAAAGAGAGAGGGAAACACAGAATCCAAAGCAGGCTCCAGGCTCTGAGCTGTCAACACAGAGCCCGATGCAGGGCTCGAGCTCACAAACTGCCAGATCATGACCTGAGCCGAAGTCAGATGCTTAACCGATTGAGCCATCGGGTGCTCCAAGAGTCATATGTGATTTTTTAAAAAACTATGTTGAAGTAATTCTAAATTGAGCTCTATCAGTAAGTGTGAAACAAAATGAATTGAAAGCATAGGGCTTTCATTTCTTATAAGTAAGCCAGCATAAGGCCATAATCTCATTAGCAGACTTTTATCTTTCCTAGCAGATTATAAAAGAGTGATGTGACTTATAAGCAAGCAACTTTTATGAAATAAGGTGTATGTTTGTGTCGTTGCCTGGGATTTTCACTCACTGCATTTATTACAACTGTAGTTCTACTGATTAATTACTTGTTTCACTTCTATCTCCCCAACTGGTCTATCAGTACAGACTGATGCCCAGAATAAAGTACACTTACACCAATTATTTTAGAGTGAATGAAATATGCTTACATTTTTGTTCCCAGGGGCACAAATGTCACCCAGAATCTTATTCATCCATTCGTCGACTTCCAGGACTAGACGGCTGCAGGCTAAATCTGAGCCGCAAATGTACATTGCTTGATGGAGTACAGTCTTTCTAAAAAAAAATTTTCAATAAAACTGAACGCCTCTAGGTGGGGCATGTGGTCTCCAATTCACTGTCCCTATCACTTCTATCCATTTACATCTATATATCTACCTGCCCCTTGAAAGCCTCTGAGTTTGTGATGCATATTCTGTGCTTGATATTAACACATGATAAATGCATCCTTCGTATGATCAGAGGGATAGTTACTGATTTGTGGAAAAAAGCCTCAACCCAGGCCACAAGTGTACCCATGAAAACACTCGCCGTTGGAAAAAATTTTAGATTGTCAAATGCAGCAGCAGGTGGCCAAATGTTTGCACAAATAATTCACCACTGGTACTTTTCCACTTGGGCCAAAGACACGTTGGTGCTGAGGCTTTGTGCCGTCCACAGGTGGCAGTGGTCCTTCACTACTGCAAACACCCGAAATGCCAACCTTGCTTCTGAGCCTTGCCATCCTGGGCCTCTGGAGAGGATATCTGTAGAGTTCCAGGGCAGTTTGTCTGACTTTATCCCTCCGCCTCTGAGATGTTGGTGACTAAGAGCAGTATTTATGCAGGGAAGGAACTTGGCCCCCTAGGGGTCAGACAATGCGTTTATGTTGCTGAAACATGAATGTCAATTTGCAATGGAAAAGGTATTCTTACATGGTTTAAACCAAGTACCGTTTGGGGCACCTGGATGGCTGAGCTGGTTAGGCATCTGACTCTTGGTTTTCGATCAGGTCAAGATCTCATAGTTTAGGAATTCGAGCCCCACATTGGGCTCTGCACTGACAGTGAGGAGTCTGCTTGGGATTCTTTCTTTGTCCCTGTCTGTCTGTCCTCCTCCCCTGCTCTCTCTCAGTCTCTCTTGCTCAAGAATAAATAAATAAAAACCTCAAAAAATTTTAAAGAAACAAGTATGTTTTCCAGTCTTGCCCCTCAGATTAGAGAACAGGACAGAAACAGTGATTTTGCTGCGACCTTCATCCCCTACTAGTCTCAACCTTCTTTTGTATCCCCTAATGCATTAGTATGTCTCCAATGTGACTCGTCAGTATAATCGATTATAAAAATTAAGACCTTTCAGAAAACATTACACATGGTCTTATCTGTTTTGCATTTTAACACCATTCCGTGTAGGCACAGACACAAGGGAAAACTCAGCTTTAAGGAGGTTGAAATTAAGCAGTATTTTAGCTCTAGCCAATTTTTCCAGGTAGCATCTGACAGATGGAAACTCTGAAAACAAGGCTTCTGTGCTGTGTCTTTCTTCTATTTGAATTTTGGCCAAATGTGTTCAATTTATAACTCAGTTACAAAAACATGTGGTTTTCCTAAGAGCAGTGCCACAAGCGTAAATATTGCTTAATAACACATGACAAAATGTTAAATGCTTCTGTTAGAGACCATGGTGTTACCTATAGCAAGGTAACTGATTGACTACCCCAGAGTAAGTCACAGCAGGTAATTTTCAATGGACTGACTACCCCAGAGAAAAATCAGCCCCACCGTACATATGATGACTAGTGATGGTAATTGTTGGGGGTGGTTCAAATAAAAGAATTTTCTTCATATGAGGAAAAAAATGAGGTTATAAAAGCAATATCGCCATGCACAGGATCAGCATCTCATTCGTTTTCGTGACGTGGCATTAAGAAATTCTCAAGTATAGTCTTTTTAAAAGTATATACTGTTGAATAAATGGAACCTGTTTTAAACAGGCCACTTGAGTTGAAAAATCTTTTGCAAAACTGTTTTCGTACTTTTAAAATCGGGAAAAGCATGCTAAAGACAAATGGTCCCATTTAGACCTTAAAAAAAAAAGAAGAAGAAGTCGATAAGTAGCAAATATTAGCAATCTTATTTTTCTCTACTGAGAGATTTATTTCTCCTTCCTACTCATTCAGACGTAAAACAACCAGTGTGTGGCTTTTCTTGCTTTGGCAGGGTTAGCTTCCCTAGTACAGCTGCGTACATCTGGTGTTGAGTCTCCACTCAGACACAGCTCCCCAGAATTGTTACATCATCTCTGTGCTCTGCAGGGATAAGCCCCTGTTGGTAATGCGCTCTCTGGAGTTGTTTCTTCAACTGAGTCCTACACCTAACCTAATCTCTGTCCAATGCTAACAGAGTACCAGTTTGTTGACCTTCCATAGACTCAAAAATGAGTCTATCCTCAGTATTATAAGAAGAAAATATTGGACATGAGGAATAACACAACACCAGGCAGGTGTTGGAAACCATTGCATTGGTGTTGGTAGATTTGGGCGTTGGAACCAGTTGCGACACCCATGACTTTATACTTCATCGAGAGGCTCACCAGAAGCTTAAGGAATCAGCATTCCTCAATTGAGGTCTCAGCATTCAATTGAGGAATGCTGATTTCTCAAGCTTCTTGGGGACAGATCTTAGACCCAGCCCATTGTCATTCCCTTGGGGCTTCCAGCTGAGCCAACAAGAGCTGCTGAACCTAGAAAACACTTTTCAGTGCAAACACATCATGTCATTCAAAAGCAACATCCAAGTATCCAAGTCACTAACAGGGATAGAAATTAGCAGTGATTAAGTTCCCATTATGAGCCAGGCACCCTCCATGCAGTATCTCAGTAGAAGCTTAGAAACAGTGTGACAGAATTTTATTAGTCCTTCTTCACAGGTGATACAACTGAGATTCAGAGAGATCAGAGGTTGGCTCCTCTTCTGTTTTATTGCCCCTAAAATAATTTTTTAAAATGCTTGCTTTAAAAGGGCAGTTCCAGTGCCTATGAAATCTATTCCCTCCATTCTTCTATGAAGGATCTTGGGGGTGGGGAAGGAAGTTGATATCAATTGTGGCTTTGGATGTGACATTTACTTTCATAATAAATACTATTTTCTCTGAGTTCAATGATAGGCATCTTTGATTTTAATAGAAAAAGATGTTCTTTTTATGATTGGTTTCAGCACTAGTAACACAGGTTCCATAGACTCAGTTTCTGGATGCACAGATAATCACAGATATTTAAGAGCAAGTCTACACTTGTCAATGCATTCCATGTGTTTCTGGGATCACTTTATCTTGGCCAGTGTCTGTAGCAAATAAAGAAGGGTATGAATTTTCTCCAGAGACTTCTCAGGATATACAGCACTGTGGCACGATCTGAGGTTCTTTCAGTTTCCACATCCCAGACAATCAATGTAGAATTACAAAGAGATGGGAAGAAGAACCAGAGAACTACAAAGAGTATACGCTTTTCTGCTGAGAGGTCTGGATGACCGCGGTGTCCAAGGTTCATGTCTGCTGAGTATAAAACAAGTCACCTGACTTTCAAAGAGAATTTCAGAGTGACAGCTTTTGAGGGGATTAGCACATATGTCAGTCTCAGATACAGGCATTAAGCCCCAAATCTTCTGACTTGTAGAGTATTTTGTATTTGCCTTATGGCTGGGTATCAGAAGTGAAATCTTCCTTATTCTGTTTGAACAAAAGATTCCAACTGCTAAAGCCCTACCCAGTCCAGTGTCATCCCCTTCCTCCCTTTACTCAGGAAACATAGTGGGGCACCTGGGTGGCACAGTTGGTTCAGCGTCTAACTTTAGCTCAATTCGTGAGTTCAAGCCCCATATCTGTCTCTCTGCTGTCAGCACAGAGCCAACTTCGATCTTCTGTCCCCCTCTCTCTCTGCCCCTCCCAGCTGGTGCTGTCTCAAAACTAAATAAAAATGCTGAGAGAGAGAGAGAGAGAGAGAGAGAGAGAGAGAGAAAGGAAGGAAGGAAGGAAGGAAGGAAGGAAGGAAGGAAGGAAGGAAGGAAGAGAGAGAGAAAGAGGGAGGGAGGGAGGATGGAAGGAGCGAGCCTTGGAAACACCCAAATATTAAATGAACCACTCATGGGTAGCCCTGTGCAAAGTACAAAGAAAATTAACCCGAGTGACACCTGCCTTCTGAGGTCTAGAGATTTCTCTCCATCAAGAATTTGACTTTTCTGAATTAAAAAAAAAAATAGATGAATTTGACAAATACTGTGTAAAGGTTTCAGACTGATGATTTTTTTCATTTTTAGAACTCTATCAGAAAATAAGACAATGTAATTATCACCCACAAAATCTCATTCCAGTCATATTCCTCTATGGAATATTCCCAGGCTTACAGTCATCATTTCGATTTTCCTTATTCCTTTTGTGGAAGAAAAGCGTTTTAAAAATTTATTTCCACTAGTAATATTTTCCTTGAGACTACCTAGCTATTTTACAGATACATTTGTTGTTGCAAAGACAGTCAATAGAAGCTAAAAGTAAGCTACACTCTAGAATGCTCAGAAGCTAGGTTCAGATTGATTTCCATTTGTTTTTGATGTAGACAAACTAATTTAATTAAATATTTTTATCAAGAGTCGCTGTTTCGCTGAGGCTATGATCTAAGACTTTCCATGACCGCAAACATGTCAAGTTACCTGGTGCACTAAAAAGAGCCCCAGGGCCTGAAAAGAGAGACCTGAGTCCACACCCCACTTTCAGAATGACATTGTATCAGATGGTATTTCAGAAGTTACCATCCCTCTAAGCTCTGCTTCCCTATGTATGATGAAGCTGAAAAACTCAGTGATTTCTAGGGTCCCTTCAGGATTTAACCTATCTGTTTTAATGCATGAAGCATACCTTTAAAATATTACAACATAAAGAGCCAATTTTAACATGTTTTTTAAAACTCGGGATATTCCTCAATAAATATATCTCAATTATAAGTAAAGAAAAATGAGGAAGTAAGTGAGAGAAAGGGAGATACAACTATCTTCCACACTCTGGGAGCTCCTCTAAAAATCCACAACTATAGAAAAAAGCCAACATTTCCGTGTCGCCTCCAGCAAATGTCACAGGGAAGCATAGGTCGGGCTGCCTAAACTCTCTCACCAGCAGTGCCAAACTGACAGGAGGGCTGTCCACACATCTGTGCTCCCGGAGTCTTTTCCAGAGCAGGCGATGAGACATCCATGTAACTGAGCAGCTGGACAGCACATCCCTGGCCCCCATCCTACAAGGATTACCATTAAATGGTGAATCTGGGGACACACTATTCCTCTTCCAAATTCAGAGTTTGGTTACCCATAATCCTCTTTGGACACAGACTGGGAGAAACCCATGTAGTAAACAGCACACACCTGTCGCAGTGTTTTGAAATGTAACCCAACCAAGTTAACTGTCAACACTGGCAGGGAGAGAGAGGAGGGGAGCTGGAAATAGTTGGAGGAGGAACATTTTTTATCCCAAAGGCTCCAACAACTTAAAAAAAAAAAAAGAAAAGAAAAGCTCTTTTGTTAATTTTTAGATGTTGCCTGCTAACAAACTTGAACGTTTCACTATCTGGTAAGCATTTAAGAAGTATGACCTCACTGAAGCTATTTGACCAAATGAGGTAAACTGGCTATTCTTTCCAGAAAATTAGATTTCAGGGAAGTCAAGACCAATTTCAGCTGCTATTTTATCAACAACCCAGTTTCATCTCTGTCTCAAGTTCAACGTGCCATGCTAAGTTACGCCCCAAATCAGAGATACTGGGATTCGGGTGACTGAACAAAAGGAAAGGTGGAGGCAAGGGTACCCTGCTCGACTCTCGTCCCAGGGTGAGTCTCTGGCTTTGATGGCAACACAACAACTATTTCTCTAGAGGCTCTGGTGCACAATCCTCCAAGAATTTTAGTGTGTGTTTCGGCCCTGGGGAAATACAGATGAAACAACACAGTCCTTCAGAATGCCCAGACACACAGGCAAAGACACTCTACAAGCGGCGACTGCCAAGGAAGAGGTGTGTACCAGGTACACAAGGGCAGAGCCTCTCCATCGGCCTGGTGGGATCAGAGAAAACTTCACAGAGAAAATCCTGTGTGAGGGCACATCAGGAGGATGAGTAGATGTGTACCTGCTGGACTGTTCCGGAGACATGAAGAGCGGCAGCGAAGTCTTAGGACAGGGTATGAGCGGAGACACAGAGTTATCAGAGAGCTTAGTTACGTTCTTAGAGCATAAAGTTCAGGAAATGCGGGCAGCTCCTTATGATAATAAACAGGTAGACAGGAGCCAGATTATGCTCCAGAATTCAGACCTTTGCTGATGGAAGGGCTCCACATCTTCCCAGCATTTGTTTTAAATAACACTACCAGGACCACCTTTTAAACAGAATGAGGGATGTGAACTGAACCCTGAGGCTCAGAGGTGTATATTCAGGGAAGAAAAGGGAGGGGATGGGAAGTAGCCTGGAAGTTCCAAAAACAAAGTTCACACTTCACAATTCAATTCGCTCTCTCTCTGTGATTCCCCTCAAACTGAAGGACCTCACTCTCCCTCATAGGTATCGCATATCTGACTCAATCATTTCAGGGCACTGAACTGGATGGAGGAAGTTATCTTGCAAAGTTTAAAATGGCATGGACTCAATTTCTTTTACCTAGTCCAAGTTTTTCAATGGAGTCCTGCTACTAGAGATGATTTTTCACAGCAAGCAAGGGAGCATAAGCAGGCCAGTGACAAAAGAACAGGAAAGCACAGCACATACGGTGTCACGAACTCATTGAGCCATACTCACTTAACACACTGTTGCTGTTATATTCATCATTATGTTATAGGACTTATAGGAAGCATCCTCACCATCTCACAAAGAATGAATCCGGTCCAAGATATAATGGATCCAGCAGTGACTCATCTGAGTATTTGTTATCCA
Source organism: Acinonyx jubatus (assembly GCF_027475565.1). Classification (NCBI taxonomy): domain Eukaryota; kingdom Metazoa; phylum Chordata; class Mammalia; order Carnivora; family Felidae; genus Acinonyx; species Acinonyx jubatus. The sequence goes on along the minus strand of NC_069391.1, from coordinate 83,394,218 downwards.
AAACAGGAAAACTTATAATAAAGTTTGGGGGACTATTAATGAGTATACTCAGTATTCTAAGAGGCCAGAAACCTAGTGCATACAAAATGCTGACTTTTACACCTACTTAATATCCAACTTTGAACAGGTCATATGATCTCAAAGTCTTTTATCTTCTACTTAAATTGACGTTCAGATTTGTCATTAAGTACTCAGGAAAATGATTACCTTACTACCTTTAATGGCTAAAAATGAGAAAAGGAGGAAAAATCATGTAACTGAATGAGACCCTTTTTTACCCACTAGTTCACTGTAAACATACATGTACGTACATATGTACACACACACACACACACATACACACACGAGAACAACAACAAGTCACAACAGGGGACTAAAATTCCAAATCAAGGCAACAAAGAAATGGCAATAAACTAAAGCTACAAATGAGAAAATTCTATCAAGAATAGAGATCAAACATGCCTGAACATTGTAGACATCTGCCCTATAAGGTCAAGATGGCGTACTTCATGGGGTTACAGCCTATAGCAAAGGGAGGAAAAAGATAAACCCTCAAAACCAGGAACCGGGAGTACCCTGCTCCGGCTTATAGCCCAGAAAGGTGATATTCCTGCAGGGTAAGTACTCAAATCTAATAAGTCAGATCTGCTTCTGCTTCTGAGCTGTGTCTCATTGAGCACCAGCTGAGTCATCATTAAGACCCTCTGAGGGAAGGCATGAGTATAGGGATAACTCAAAAAAAACATAAAAACAAAAAACCACTTACGGTAACTTTCAAACAAAATTTACAAAGTACACAAAAAAATTCTAGCACTGGGAAACATAGTTAGCAAACCATAACCAAGAAAAGAGACAGCCAAGAAAGTAATTACAAAGCAATTTAGAAAGACTTTCAAGTATGGATTTCTGAGATCTTCAAAAGAAGAAGTGTATCCATAAAATGAAAAGAGGAGATTATAACACCAAAGCATGTGGTAACAAATTCATGAAGAGAAATCTTATCATTTAAATTTTTAAAACAGGAAAGTAGACATAATTGAAGAAATAATTAGTAAACTGGAAGATACAACGCACAAAGATAAAGAAGTGAAAATGGGAAATAACACATACAGCAAATACTGAGTATCTTAAACCGAACTCTAGTATGTCTCCAGGAGAAAATATAAAAAGGCATACCTGAATATATAATTGCTGAAATTTTTCTAGATTTGTAACCCAACCCAGACTAACTGGCCAAAGCTTGCACTTACGATCAAAAGAGTGAGTGTTAACAGAGCAGTGTCTCCAACCTCTTATTTGATTTAAAAATCACAATCAGGGTGCCTGGGTGGCTCAATCAGTTAAGCGTCTGACTCTTGGTTTCGGCTCTTGGTCTGACTTTTGGTCATGATCTCACGGTTCATGAGTTCAAGCCCTATTTCAAACTCTGCACTGTCAGTGTGGACCCTGATTGGGATTCTCTCTCTCTCTCTCTCTCTCTCTCTCTCTCTCTCTCTCTCTCTCTCTGCCCTTCCCCTGCCATCTCGTCCCACCCCTCTTTCAAAATAAATAAATAAACTTTAAAAAATCACAATCAGTGTAAAACTGACACCTGGCTATGTGTGGCTGCGTCATGGCACCAGTAACTGGTACAGAGAATATGGTCATTGCACATGAGGTAGCACGTTGCCAAATAACAAACCTGCTAGGTCTTTTCTGGTAGGTCTCCCCTCTATTAATTCACTTTGCTTGGCATACTCGTTACATTGTGTCATTCTTCCATGTCTGTTCCCTTCCTTGCTTGAAATGGTAAGACACTTAATTTAGGTTCTGGAACACAGACGCATGAGGAAACTTCCCTGAACCTCAGTGCTTGGCAAATCCCAGTTTTATAAATAATTGATAAAGAACAGTAACCAAACAAAGCAGAGATCCAAGATATCAATGGAAGAACTTCTCACCATTTTCAAATGGTCTTCCTTTTTCTTGGTCTGGCAAATTTAGTATGAGTTTTTTCCTCAGTGTTTTTTAATTAATAAACATCCAGTGCAAGTGACAAAGATCTTATGGGATCTGCTATTTTGTGGCTAGGAATAGACATTAAACAGTAAGATGAAACATACAAAATATGAAATGGTAACTGATGCTCATTTTGGTGAAGGGCTAATGTTGAAGGATTCATCAATGGTGGAAAGGAATGGAAAGGAAAAAGAAGAGATATTGGGAGTCCACAGGAAGACCAGAGGGACTTGCAATGATTTTAGAAGAGATCCCAAGAGGTTGAATGTACCTTGGAGAAGGAGGTGGAATAAATTCCACCATACCGTCAAGGTAGGCTAAGAACGTATATTATATACATACATATATATAATATTTATTTCTCAAAAGACTTCAGTAAATCTTGCCTTAAGTGTCATGATGGGGGTTAAAAAAAAAATATATATATATACACACACACATATATATACATACATATATATACACACACACACATATATATGTATATATGTGTGTGTGTGTGTGTGTATATATATGTATGTATATATATACATATATATATACGTACATATATATATATATATATATATATGTCAGCTACCAATGGGAAGTCAAACCCACATGTAAGCTTCCAGAGACCTGATATCTAAGAAGATGCTCACTGAGCTGCTGTTCATAAAAATGCCTTTTCCATCCACTTTTATCTCCTGTTTTTGACTTGTCCAGGCCAGTTGCTTCTTCCTCCATGGCCCCACTGTGTTTCACCCACAGGGGGACTATCATGAGGGTCCATCAAGAAATAAGACTAGGGGATGTATGGGCAAGGCAAATGCTCATTCTTATTTATTCCAGATTAGGGAAGAAACTCATTCCCATCCCAAAGCGGACATATGAGATATTCCGAGAGAATGACACCAATTTGTTCACCAGCGATGGAAACGTTTTCAGTACAACATGCAGATACTGATCATGCTATGAAGAAGGCATTAGTTTTATTTACTAAACACCCCCTTCACTGGGCTTGGCTGCAGCCAGTCAGAACCATAAAAAAATGTGAGTCCAACTGGTTTGCATATTGTTTTTTTATTGTTATTATAGTTCCTCCAATCTCCCAGCTCTGTAAATATTTACTCAATATCTCACTGCACTTAAATTTAAGAATTCAGTTGTCTCTCTTAACTGGTTTGTAAACACCAAACAGGAGAACCAGTTCTTGAGATGGAGGAGATAGCATCTGATTGACACACGGAACCTGGATTACGTATTAAACGAGAAATGCCCTTCTCGAGCCAAGATCATGGTGAAGTGAAAAGCAAGTGACTTTCTCAGTCGATGATGCATCTATAAAATGGTTGGAAGGCTGCCCTGTTTGCACATGGAATCAGAAAATAAAACAAAGTAAAAAGAATCTATCCCCTTCCTCTAATTTCATCATCTTGCTACAGCCATTCTCCCCAGGGCTTTCCTCTAACCCAGTTGCCAAGGAGGCGTAAGGGGTTATCCTCTCTGAAACACCATTAACGATTCTGTGGGCCCTCCTGGGGCCACTCTGAAAGAGCTCTGTAGGGAAACTGGCTGCTTCTATGGGCTCATCATATGGAAAGTATATTTCTCAACACAGCTGGCAAACAAATCTCTTTGAAGGAGATAGCCAAGAGGCCCGAGATTGGCCCTCCAATAATGAGTTCAGCATCTTTCACTCTCCCCAGCCTATAATATTCTTCCTCCCTTGTAGTTATTTATTATTATTCAATATTTATGCAAGCTATAAATGTGCAGAGCACTGCACAATATCACAGAGAGGGCCAATGCAATAACAACACCTCCCAAGGCATAGGAAAGGACCTGCAAGTCAAGTCCAGTGGCAGAGGCGTACAAAAAGAGAGGAGAACAGGGAGAGAGATGGACGGCTGTTTACCCAGCATCAAGGCCCCACTCTAGGGCAGGGCACATTCTGCTGGATTGAGCTGCAAATCACAGGAGGAAATGGCTTGACCTCTCCATGCCTTTGGCTATTCCACACTTGTTTTGTAAACAAGGTACAAATAGTGATCCAGAATTAAGACATGCTCCATAAACTGCAACTCATAGTCCTAGGCCACATCCAAGGTAGTGGAAACTATTAAAAGAGCAGGAATTGAGCATGCAGTGCCTTCACTTGGGGTGGATAACCCGTGCCACACCCCCGCTAATATTACTTCTGTCCTTATTTAAGAAGAAACTGCCCTGACATTCTCCAGCAATGACCTGGGTGTGTTTCTGTGTACCAGGAAATGAGAGCAATCAAGTTCAGGCCATGGAAGAACTATCCAAGGTCATGTCATCAGAAAATGACAGAGCTGAGATGCAGACCCAAATTCCCTGACTCCAAGGCCAATGTGTCTCCATGGTAGCATACTGCTGACTCTGCCTGCACCTTCTTTGGCTGCTCTGCACCTCGGTTCCCTGGCTTCCTTCCCTTCCCTTCCATCCTGTTTTCCCCAAATGGCTATTCATCTTCCACCTCTGACTCCAGGCTTTCCCTAGCCCCTTGTTGCTTTATTTCTCCCCTTGTCCCCTCTGCTTTTATTTCTATATTCTGCCTGGGAAATCACACTGTCGCTCAGGCTTGAACCACCTGCTCCATGGGGTGGATGCCTTGACCACTCCAGCCCTAACCTTAGTATAGGCAAAAGCTTAGGAATGTGGGAGTCAGACAGGCGTGGAGTGAAATGCTGGCATTACTTCAGACAACTTACGGGCCCTTCTGAAGCTCTCTAGAACCACTGTATACCTTTCAAACGAGGATAGTATTTACCTCAGAGCCAAGAATGAGACATCCGGGTGCTAATGTCCATTCCCTCCTCTTTCTTGGTAACAGTGCCCTGACTTTAGCTACATACATTATGCCTCCCACACCCTCAGCCTCCCTTTCAGCTTCTTGTGGCCATGTGATTATGATCTAAGCTGAGGAATGCAAGGAATAATTCTTCTTCTCTACTTTCCTCATTCCTACTGCCTAGAATACAGATATGATGGCCGAGACCCATCTGCCACTTTGGATCCCGAGGAGACCCTGACAGTAGAAACCAGGTGCCAGAGATGGCCAAGCAGAAAGATACATGACTAGGTCCCTAAAGAGACTGCAAAGTTTGTATAACAGCCCTGAACAGCTTGTATTTTTTGTCAAAGAAAGGGTAAAATCACTACTTGATACATCTTTTTTATTTTATAGGCAAATTCAGCCAAATGTAGCATACACATGGGGTTTTCTCCCTTCTCTTTTTCTATCCAGTGGGAGAAGATGTCACAGAAGAGACAGAGCAGCTACCAGAACCAGAGACACAACTAAAAGCAGGCAGGAGAGAAATACCTTTCTCCTACCCTCCTCCCTTCCACCATGACTCTCATTGGCCAAACCTGGCCAGACGCCATTTTCCGAGAAGTCTTGGAAATGTTGTTGCATAGGACAGTCTCCTTCAATGTGGAACAGAGCAAGAAAAGGTCAGAGGATGGATTTCAGAACAAAGAGGTAGATGGCACGGCCCTGCCAGAGGCTGGTGACTACACGAACACCGGTATGTGGAGCAGTTAGCACAGTGCCTGTCACATAACAGGCACTACCACAAATGCTGGCTGCCTTTACCTTCACTGATTTCTTTTCTAAGTTACACATTCACAAAGCCATTCACCTCTGCATTTCTCCATATAGATATTCCATAAGTACCTCCACCCGATTTGTCCAAGCCAGAAGTCAGCACCTTCTGCTTCTACAAAATTCCCTTATGCCTGAGACCTAACACCACCCTTCCAATCACGGTCTTGAAATCTCAGAGTCCTATTAGCTTTTCCTTCTTCATAAACCTCCCATCCCCCAATCCACAAAAGACTGAGACACAGACACCCTGCCCTGGTGGGTTTCCCAGCTATCGCCTCTCACTCTCATGACCATGAACCTACCTTGCTCTTGGTGTCACGGCATCTTCTCACACAGAGTGACTGCCCTCCTCTATTTACTGGCACTTTCCAATTCTCTCTTCTAGCTTTCTAGCTTCTCTTCATTACCAGCTTCTCCCTTTTTTGGGGAGTGGGCAAGGCTCACAGAGAATTTTGAATTTTATTGGTTCAGACTCAACTTCCTGGACACCTTTTGCAATCAGTTACATGGCTAACTAGCAAATTTCCATCTTAGAGATTAAGTTCACAAAAACAAGACTTTGATTGGCCCCATTCATATTTACTTGCTACACCACCAAGTTGATTACCTATTGCTTAATGCCTGTGAATGATAGGTCTACCCTGGCCTGTCAATTGGAGGTTGAGAGGGGACAGATCAGGCTACTACTGATATTTCTTAAACAGCCCTATTGCCACAACTATTAAGTCTCAGATATGATCATAGTATTCTCCTGGTCAAAATTCTCCAAACCTTTGAGGACTGGCCACAACAGGAAGGGGGAAAAGCATTTGCCTTACAAAATTTAATGGGAAATACTTCCAGCCATTAAGAAATGTTTGTCACTTTGTGATTCATGAGATGGTAAGTAAAATGTGCTCACCAGGAATCTCTCACAACATGGAAACCATTTCCAGTGAATCTTTCTACACTCATCCCAAGCTCCACTGTCTTGAATCCAGTGTCTAGGACTTACTTTCCATTTCCAAATACACTCTCCAAAGTCTCTTCTCTGAGTTTCTGCTCTGTGTCCAGAATCCTTTTCCCTTGATATTTCTACATGTTGAGATCCTACCAACCAAACCCAAAAATAGTCTTTGCAGTGTTATTGCCCCTCATGACCCCAGCCAGAATTAGTCACTTCTAGACACATATGCCCTCTGTACCCTAGATGCTCCAAAAGAGCAAGAATAGTATCTGCCTTGCTGGCCACTGTATTCCCATTGCTTGGGAGAGACTCTGGCTTAGCCAATGCTGAATACATATCCATTGACTAAGTGCCCACCTCACAGCACTCATTTCTTCCCCATATGTCTATTGCAGTGTGGATCACAGCCTGCCATACATTCCAGCCATGGAAGTTCATGTCTCTATCCCCTAACAGGTGGGGGTTAAGTATATGTCTTATTAACTTTGACATTTCCAATGCACACAGAAGACTACTTTAAACATGCTAGATTCAGGATAAACGTTTGTGAAATTAAATAGTTGAATGTATTTATTCCTCTTGAGGTCAAAAGATTTAGATCCAATAAAACATTTTTTCTTCACAAAGGAAAAAAATAGGGGTGCCTGGGTGGCTCAGTCAATTAAGCCTCTGACTTCAGCTCCGATCATGATCTCACAGTTCCATGGGTTCGAGCCCCGCGTCGCGCTCTGTGCTGACAGCTCAGAGCCTGGAGCCTGCTTCTGATTCTGTGTCTCCCTCTCTCTCAACCCCTCCCCGACTTGTGTTCTGTCTCTCCCTCTCTCTCAAAAATGAATAAACATTAAAAGAAATTTTTTTAAACAAAGGAAAAAAATAATATTCAGAGTTAGCTACACACACAAGATAGAAATCTCTGATAATATTTAGGTTTTTGACATTCCTTATTTATAACATTTTAAGCTGAAATAACTGCTTCCATAAGAAGTAATTAATGTCGTTCTCATACTGCCAGCCATCCACCACTGCAAAAATAAGAATATTCTTGAGCCTAAAGTTATAGAAATAATATATACTTTTTATTAGTGGAGAAATTATCTTAATTTCAACTTTGTCACCTTTGGGAAGGATTCTTTTCAAAATGTATTTGGAGTGTCCTATTACAATTAACAAACTGGATGCTTACAAAGACAATTGTCGCTTTAAATGGTCATGTACAATAACTCTGACAGAAACAAAGTGAATTTACAAAAAAATTCACTCTCATTAAAAGCGACAGTGTGTGGAATTAACCAAAAGTTCATGACTTTATTTTAAGGGTAAAAATAGAGTCCATTGCAGGAGAAATTCTTTAAAAAAAAAAAAACTGAGTCATAGACAAAGCCCTACCCTTTGAGGACAATGCTGAGGAACTGAGGAAGTCATGTAGTTAACTGAATTGATATAATATAAAGTTCAAAAGAGAAGGAAGAATAGTTCTTTGATTCCATCCACACACCTCATTCCATCCATGCCAACTCTTCTGTTCTTTCAGGCAAGTTCTAGAACTTGTTCCTCTGGCCACCCAGTGCCATACTTCCTGTCCCTCTTACTTGCCTTCACCACATTTCTCTGTGGGTGGGGTGCACGTACATTCAGGCGGCCTCGCCTCTCTCCTAGTCCAGCTGCACTAAAGTTCAGGGGCATTGCCTCGGCTTACAGGATCTGCAGAAAACCTGGACCAAGCAGGACCCCCTTGTGGGAAAGGCAGCCACACTCTGCTCACTTGTTCTGCACTGGCTCACTTCCCAAACAATTTAGGTGGAACAGGCCAAGGCAGCCTTTCCATTTAGCCCGTCTTCAGGGCTGGAAGCAGTAAAGGGAGGCACCACATTGATTTTCCTTCCATCTTTGCTGTTACTAAAGCTCATTCTTTGATATCCACCAGTGCCTCTCAAAAGGGTTATTAAAAGCATTTTTTGGTGCATCAGTTTTGGTTCTGTGAAACTGTTCTGAATATTGTAGGGATGTCTCACTTCTCTGCTTCCCACCATTAAATTCCAGGAATGACGCCCAGATGTTCTAAAGACGACAAAACATCCCCACACTGTTCCAAACCCTCTACAAGGATGGTATAGCCCATGTGTCTAGGCCTTCTTCTGTTCTAAAATGAAATTGAGGATGGCTGAAGCTTAGTTTCCTACACAAATTGTGAATTATGTTTAGTATTTAGGTTGTGATATTGAAGCTGCTGCTGTCAATATAGCAGGATCAGACGAGAAAATGTATGGTTCTCACTACCCTGGGATGCAAGAAGGCATGTTTCAAACAATGCTCTTGCCCCACAAAATTCTAATGAAAATATTATCTCCACTTGGGACAAGATTTATCACTTCATAAACTCAAGAAATGGCAAGTAAAGTATGTTCTTAAAGTGAAACCCACCTCACCTCCACACCCCCACCCCAAAACACAAACATGTAGAGAAAATGGCTCCCACTATAGATGAGTTATCTGCATTTGTACAGACAGTTTTGACAGTTGGTAGAAAGGAAGGGCTTATTGGGGAGAAATATATACTGAAGATTGACTTTTCAGGCAAATGCTTATTAGTGCTGTACTGCTTCCTTAGGGGATGGGGGGATATATCCAGAAGTTTAAGATTTAATGAGGATTTTTGGAGAGCAGACCAAATTGCAGCCACAGAAAATAAATTATAGGCAATTAGGTTTACATCTGATCCATTTTCCAGCACCCTAAGCTTTACTCATAATCTGTCTTCAGATTCACATTTTCGTACAAATACCAAACCTGCTTTGCTTGTGAGGACATAGGGGAATGGAAATGAAATGTCTCCGGGTTGACACCCAAAAGTCCAGCCACAGGTGAACCCAGATTATATTTGCAGGCAGCAAAGTATTGAGTTACCGAGTCCTTCCGGAGTGCATTTGTTACAATCCCATTGAAAATCAGTTGGCTTGGCAGAGAAGGTCTCATTTGCAAAAGAGAAAAATGAGCACTGTGCCAGTGGACAGGGCTCCAGATGTAGCAGGTGTCTGCAGTGGCCACAAAACACTGGCCACAAGCCTGGCTATATCAAAATGACCTGGAGACAGGGCTGGAAATACAGCTTCCCCCGAGCTCTACCTGTTACAGGCTAAATTGCGTCCCCACCAAATTCCTACATTGAAGTCCTAACCTCCGGTGCCTCAGAATATGACTACTTAATAAGTGGGTCTTTAAAAAAGTAATTAAGGGGGCGCCTGGGTGGCTCAGTCGGTTAAGCGTCTGACTTCAGCTCAGGTCACGATCTCGTGGTCCGTGAGTTCGAGCCCCGCGTTGGGCTCTGGGCTGATGGCTCAGAGCCTGGAGCCTGCTTCCGATTCTGTGTCTCCCTCTCTCTCTCTGCCCCTCCCCTGTTCATGCTCTGTCTCTCTCTGTCTCAAAAATAAATAAACGTTAAAAAATAAAAATAAAAAAATAAAAAAGTAATTAAGGTTAAATCTGATCCAGTGGGACGTAATCCAACATGACCCGCGTCCTCTTCAGAGCAGGCTAGGACACAGACAAGCACAAAGGACAGACCACATGAAGATGGAGGGAGAGGACAGGGACCCCTGCTGACACCTCATCTCCATCTTCCAGCCCCAGAGCTGTGATGTAAACAAGTGTCTACCGAAGAAGTCATCTCGTCCGTGGCACTCCTTAACAAAGACCACGCTGAGTAACGCACCCTTCCCCAGACCAGTTCCTGAGAGTCTCTAGAGGCTGGGGGCAGAAGTCATTCTAACACACCAGGGTTTGAGAACCATCAACATGAACTTCTTGCCAAGAGGCTGAAGCACTTCTGCAGACTGCCCAGCACCATGACCTGCCCTGACTGTGGCCAAGCACTGGGCCCACTCCTGTCCCACACACACTCAGGTGTCTGTGGTGGAGTGGGTTCTCCCTCCTCCTGTTGGACCTGATGGCGTAGTTGCTGCCTTCTGCTTTGGGGACTCTTTTGGGAACTTTTTGCCTCAGAAACTACTTCAAAGCTATGTGAAAGGTAGCTGAAAGGGGTATTCTAAATGACACGAAAACCTTTTTTTTTTTTTAAGAAAAATGCAGGGAGAACAGAGGATCAGGTGACGCTGACCAAACTGCTGGATGACTGCTAAGACATGGAGGGCTGAGGCGGCTCAGTGGCTCAAGGATTATATGTTTAAGTATGGGGTGTCACCAGTGTCACCAGCTCACTAGCCCTGAAAGTCTCCAGGTTTTCCTGGGGCTGCAGAGTCAGAGTATTCCAGCCTCCAGATGGGACATCTGGGAAAGTCATGGTCATACTTCATGGGATTATCATGGAAAATCACCTTGCTCATCTCAGTTCATAAACACATCAGTAGTAAGGCTGGGGAGCTTATAACATGTGGCCTAGCTTGAACATTTGTTTCTGGTAAACCAAAAGGCATACAAGGATCTGTCACAACAGAGCTGCTGAGCCTCTAGAATCCACCTATGGCCAAGAGGGGCCCTTGCATACCATTCTGTTATAGCCATGGCCAAATACACAAGCCTGAAAGGAAATTATAATGCTCCTTCTATTTCCACCATTTAAATTATCCAGTTGGGTTCCCTAACATTATGTTTCAGGATTACTGCTCCCTGCCCCTAGATTTGCAACTTTGCATTTTATTTGCCTAGAAGCAAATGTGACCAGCAATACCTTCTACCTGGGCATAGGTACAAGTGTTTCTTTGGTCCAACCCTACCCCAATCGCCACCATCTAATAACCTCTCACTCACTAAGCTTCAAGTCATGTATTCACGTCTGGACTCACTAAATAGTTACTGAGGACCTATCACAAGTTACGCATACTCCAAGCCCTAAAGTATAGTAGTGAACATAACAGACTAAATTTCTGCTCTTCTTGAACTTAATTTCATGTGGTGGAAACAGACAATAAACAAGCAAATAAATACAAATACAACCTCCAGATGTTTTCTGTAGGAAAAATAAAGCAGAGTAATGAAATAGAGTAGTTGTTCTCAAAGTTTGGTCTCTGAATCAGCAGTATCAGTGTCTCCTGGGAACTCATTAGAAAAACAAACTCTCAGGCTTCCCTCAAGACTTTCCAGTCAGACACTTTAGACACAGGACCCAGCAAAGACAATAACATTGGAGGACTACTGCCATAATAAAGAATGACTGAGGAGAGTTGCTTTAGATTGAGTGGTCACAGAAAACCTCCCTGAGAAGGTGACATCTGAGCTGAGACTTCAAGGTCATTTGTGCCAGGACTTGTCCTGGTCTTAACTCTCCACAGTGGTCACTTAAGGTCTCCAAAAATCTTTGGTCTTTATTTCATGCTTGCCAAACACTCTCTGATTCTCATTTCCCATCAAGGCTAGCTTCGTGGAGGTGTGACCGATGCAGTCACAGAAGTCCCTGCCCTCAGAAGGGCCCCATACTTGGCATAAAGCTCTACTGTCACCATCTTGAAATTCCTAGTAGTTTTTTCTCTGAACTTGTTTTGTAACTGAGTTATCATAGGACAATGGAGCAGGCATCTGAGCAGAGAAGAGATCTGGGAAATATGCGTTCTGTCTCAGTCACATGAAGCATTTGCACTGCCCTATAAGCACACAATTCTGGTGGACTTGTACTGCATGGGAGTCCAGTGACACTCCGAGCGAGTTTCATATATGTGTGTTAAGTCCACAACTGCGTAAGTAGCCACAGGGACACCTCAGAGAGGCTATGTTTTTCTCTCCTCTTCAGAATTTGCTTCAAGCACAGAAAGAAAGCAATGCTATTCGAAGAAACAAGAACTCCCAAGGAATGCTATCCATATTTTCATACCCAAGCAACTTTCCTGGATTGCCAAACGCTTATGCTGAAAATGGAGGCACAGAAAAAGGCAAGATTAGGGCAGCCCATTACTCCTTTTCCTTTCAATTCTTCCGGCCTCTCCAGTGGGCACAGGTGGAATTTGTTAGTACAGTGCAGGTGAATCAAAAACAACTGAGTTAGTATCACACACCAGTCCCACTGTTCTGGTAAGAATGAAAGACAGATGCACACGGGGGCTCCCACATATGCACTGGGCAATTTCAGTGATTCTGCATCTGAGTTAAATGCTCACAAATTTACATTTAAAACTGACATTGGACACTAGAACTGGTAAAACTCATGCAAATAATTTAAAATTGTATTTTACTTTACTTAAGATGATGTTCAATAGCAAATCAAAAAGAACATGACTTATCAAGAGAAAACCCATGGAAGGAAAGGAAAAGCGTTCTGTTTTAGTTCTTTTAGTGACAACTGTTTCCTGCTTTTTGAACAAGGAGCCCCATAAATTATGTAGCCAGTGCTGCTACCCGTGAGACGCCAGCCCACAGAGAAGCACGCTCACCATGTGGACATGAGCGTCTCGAGACACGGAGCAGTTCTGTTCTCTGTGTCACAAATGGGTCATCAAGCGGAACATCCGTCTCTGAGAGGGTGCCAGGTGGCACTGCTATCAGAAGACTGCAGCTTTATTTGTTTCAGGCAGGAAGATAAAAAGAAAACCTTTCTCTCTAGCTCATGCCAAGACCCTATGAGAACAACTGCTTCTTTAGAAATAGGCACGTGGGCAGCTACCGCGACCTGGTACGATGTTGAATCTTAAAAGAATTGGCCCATATTCCATGAGAACAATGGGCCATTTCTCAACAAGCAAGAAATGTAAAAAGAGCTACAGCATGGAAACATTCACTAATTCCCTAGCACTAAGCCGGTACACACACATCCCAGCAGGATGCAAAAGAGGATTCCAACTGTTGAAAATCACGAGGTTTGATGGTCCTGTCTTATTTCACCTTCTGCTACAAACTCAAGTTACACCTATACTTAGTGGAAATATAGTCCTCCTTCTCTCAACCACTTCCAATTTGCAATGCGTGGCTCAACCAACCAACCAAAAAGGGGGGTGGGGGGAAGAAATGGAGTTCCTTTGACTTCGCCTGCCCAAGCTTCAATCCTGAATGCTAAAAGGGACCTCCGTTTACAGGCAGTTCCAAGGCCTGGTGTGTGTCACCTCACACGATCAGATCCATCACCCCTGTCGCTTCAGTTCATGAGAAATCTGGGATCTCACTCGCACGTGGTGCCAAGCGAGGTACAAAGGCTGCTTTCATGAACTTCGTCAGGTTTACAAGGCTGAAAGTGCCAAGATTTCAGGGTTACGGCACTATCCCACTCATTTCTTATTAAGATGCTCCTTCATCATTGGAAATTCCTTTCGGTCCCGAATGACTTCAGTCTTGTTATTGAGCCATTAGTTAGAAGAAAAGGCTGAGAACCAAAATCCTCACCTCCCCAATGAAACCATTAGCTTTTGGAAATCGATTTTTACAAGATGCCTAAATGCTGACCCTGGAGAATACAGTGTTCTATGAGGTGAAAACATGGGTAACAGATTTACTTTTCACCCTCAAAATAAAGAAATAAATACCTTCTGTTGATAAGTAATGTGTGGGAAATGTTCTGGAAGAGTTCAGAGGTGGAGTTTCTCCCCTACTCTAAATACAAAAAAAAAATAAAGAATTGCCTCTTGTGTAGAACTTGCAAAGAGGCTGGACGCCAGGGGCATGGGAGAGGGTGGGTAAACTATGGTTTCCAGCCTTGGCGGCCTTCAGTCCTCAGCTGGTCCGTTTCTCAGTCTCTTCATCTCCAAGGGGATCAGAGACGGGGTTTTAACTGTGCTCTGTGAAGTTTTTAGGGAAAAGGCTGTTAAACCTTAGTAAGCGTTAATAATCATGAGGGATGCGTGCTCCCAGTCCATACTCATAATCTTCCACCTTTGAAATTGACTTAGTAGGTCTAGGAAGAGGGAGGACTGAGGAATCTCAATTACTAAAAAGATGATCAGTTGATTCAAATGCAAAGCCCGTGGAGGTGCCTCAAGGGTTTTAAGTTGAGGGAACAGATGCATAATGGGCTCTGTCATCTTCACCACTGCATCTAGGAAAGCAGCTCAGCCTTCCTCTATTTAACAGTTAAGTGCCCCCAAAAGCTTGATGAAGGACTCATTGCTTTGAAAAGCACAGGACAAGACGTCCTCTAGGCCTTGTGCAGTGTCCATGTCTAGGATTCCAGGAAGTCCGTGGTGAGGCAGACTTAACTTGAAGGAGGTACCTGGAGTACATTAAAAGGCTCTCTTCTTTCTATGGAAAACCTCCAAAGTGGGCTAGCGAAGAGATACTCAGCCCCCACCCCTGGACTCCAGGGCATCAAGCAATTATACTCCCATAATAGATCAAAAAGCAATCTCTCACTTCTTTAAAAAATCATTACAGGGGCACCTGGGTGACTCGGTCAGTTAAGCATCCGACTTGACCGACTGACCCAACTCAGGTCATGATCTCACTGTTTGTGGGTTCAAGCTCTGCTTTGGGCGCTGTGCTGATAGCTCAGAGCCTGGATCCTGCTTCAGATTCTGTGTCTCCCTCTTTCTCTCTGCCCCTCCCCCACTTGTGCTCACTCTCTCTCTCTCTCACGCTCCCTTTCTCTCTCAAAAATACACCAACATTAAAAAATATTTTAAAAATCACTACAAATAATTAGTGTTGTGGGTTGAATTCTGTCAACTCAAAAGATATGCTGGGGACAACTGGGTGGCTCAGTCAGTTAAGCATCAGACTTGATTTCGGCTCAGGTCAAGACCCCCCAGTTCATGGGATTGAGTCCCATGTCAGGCTCTGCACTGACAGTGTGTTGAGCCTTCTGGGGATTCTCTCTCCCTCTCTCTGCCCCTCCCTGACTTGCATACTTGAACACACGGGTACACACACACTCTCTCTCTCTCTCTCAAAATAAATAAATAAGCTTAGAAAAAAAAAAAAGATATGCTGAAGTCCTAAGCCCCAGTACATCACATTGTGATCTTTTGTGGAAAGAGGGTCATGGCAGATGTAATTAGTTAAGATGAAGTCATCCTGGAGTAGGGTGAGTCCTTAATGCAAGATGGCCATATGGCCAGTGTCTCTAAAAGAAGACAGTATGAAGACCCAGGGAGAATGTCAAATAAGGACAGAGAGCTTGGAGTTATGAGGCTGCATGCCAAAAGCCACCAAGGATTGCCATCAACAACCAGAAGCTAGGAAAGAGGCACAGAGAAGACTCTGCCTCCAGGCCCTCTGAAGGAACACACCCTGTCCTCACCTCAATTTCAGACCTCCTGACTCCACCACGGTGACCGAATACATTTTGGTCACTTGAAGCCACCCAGGTTGTGGTATTTTCTTGTGGCATCCCCAGGAAATGAATATAATCATTAATTTACAAGCAATAAAAATGATCTTCCCGAAGGTTGCTCTAGGATCTTAATTTAATCTTCAGGGCAGGAATCTCGAAGATTATCCAAACTCTGCCCAGACATGAGGGAATGTCATCCTTCAAAAGCAACAAGGTTCATCTCTACACTGAGTGTCAATGTGTCATTAAAACAATCTCTAGGTCACAGCAGTGCATGTGGCCCCATCACTCAGTGTGCCTCATCTTTTCAGAGACATCATTAATTGGTGTTGGGCATGAAACCAAAAAGCTTGAAAAAAAAGGAAATATTTAAAAGGAATAAATGATATCCATGTAAAAGGGTTCCAAAAGGTCATGTTCCTACAGGAGGCAGGAAAACATTGTACGGTCTGAAGTTTCCCTCGCAAATAGGTCACATTTCCATTTCCCTAAAAAGAACTTCCCGTTTTTAATCTCACTGGATATTGTGATAATTAAAATCCCCTCTCAAAATATCTACGCAGTGGTACTTTTAAGCCACTGGGTTCAATTAGCATCTTCTTATTAACAGAAGGCTGCAATGCTTTCAAACCTATTTTTTGAAGTAGGATACATTTGACTAGTACCCTCATTTTTATGAGGGATTCAAAGGGGACTCCAGGTTTCACAATTAGGACATTCATTTCCATTGTGAGAGAACACAAAATAACTAGGAATCCAACTTATGTAAAACATATAGTCAAATCTGATAAATATAACTAAGTGTGGTGGCTAGATTTTACATGTCAAAATACCCACAATCTATGTTAAAATTCTTTCCATTTTGCTTTAAGACTTCCTTACTATGAAACATGTTCTGTGGGTCTATAAATACATTAAGATGAAAAGTTGAAGCAACTCTCGTGGTCCTGCCATCTGGCTTTGGATATGGATTGCTAATTGATCAATAAATCCCCTGCAGGCCCCTCCCTTGCTGGGTGGACTGCTCCTCTACCTCCCCGACTCCTGCTCTTAATTTTTACTAAATGCAACCTGAGCCCTGGGCAGCGAGAATCACATTCAGGTAAGTTACATGGTCTACATGAGAAGTATTTACCCCTGTGCTTTGATATAAGCAAAGCTGTGACATGACAACCCAAACTACCAAAAGGATTCCCTGGAGATGATTATTTCCACCATAAAAGGAGTCATCAAGAAACTCTTTGAAATAACACTTGACCTTGACCCACTTCAAACTCAATTCAACTGACAAGAATTCTCTTTTCATAAAATTTTTTGGACCTCAAATAATACATCAATTGAAGTGTGATGCTTTGTGTTTTATAATATATAAACACAAACATATACAAACACAGCAGGTATATATATTTATTTGTTCAACATTCATTCATTCATTGTGTCAACCCCCTGTGCACCAAGAATCATGTGGCATGAGGGACACAGCTGAGTAAGACACAGACCTTACCGTAAGAATATTTCATACAATCACATCTCATATATAAGTACAGTGAAAGAGAAGGAAATGAACAACTGTTTGTGGAAAGTAAACTCCCTAACAAAAAACATGAGGTTTCATTGATGGATACATGAGGTTTACCCCAAATCGTACCCTCCTCTCACACTCCTCTGTTTGCTTACATAGGATTTTGAGTCTAGGTTAACATACATACAGCACCGAGAGCCATCCCAATTACTGAGCAGGGGATTACAGATTCAGAATGATCCGGGAATGTTAAGGAGCTGCCAAGTGCAAATTCTGCCAGTCTGCATGAATGTCATCATAAATCTCAGCAAACTGTACCTTAAAAATATTCTGATTTTGATTGGAAGTGTTCTACAGTTGCAAAAGACCCAGCCCCAGTAAAGTGCATGACAACTTGAACCATACAATCATTTTCAGTTCATGAATATTTACACAAACAATCACTCCATTCTTTCCATTCCCAACAAATAAAAACATGAAAATATTTTTATTCAATCCTAATAAGTCATAAATTGATTATATTGTATGTACAACCAGTTACTATAAGATAAGTATATCTGTTTTTGTTTCAAGCCACAGAAATCAATTCTGAGAAATTCAAGCAGAAGGTAATTCATTGAAACCAAAGAAACAGTTGAACAGTGAAGCCTTGAGACAGATAGACACCAGCACATCCCTAGAGTCTCGATAACTATGCAGAAGTTCTCTCTAATGAGCTAATTTACTCTAGCGTGCCTCCAAGGAGTCATGGCCTCCTGACCATTCCAGTCCGTGGTTCACATTTTCAGGATCCAAAAAAGCTTCCTGGCCTAATTTGGATCAAGTGCCTACCTCCACGTCCCAAGGGGCAGGAACAATGTACATAGACTTCTTAACAGAGAGGGGTGAATGACTGTAAACACAGAAGTTATCTTTGTCATTAAAGTAAAGTAAGGTTTTAAAATATTCCACCTTTTTAAGGAGTTAGATTTCTCAGTTTACTATTGCTTCTTTTCTAATACTTATTCTCAGTACAAAACAACAACTATGGGGACTGCTTAGGAGAAAGGCAGGAGTCAGGAGGGTATAAAACAGGAAGATGAGCATAACATGTAACCTGACTTAACATCCATCTCAACACACGAGCACTGCTTGGTGATTTATTCTTCATCCTATGGACACGGAGAGCTCCAGAAAAACAAGAGTCATTTAGAGGTACAAACAGATCTAGATTCTGGAGCCAAGAGAACAGAATGAGGTTTACTCCAAAAGCCCTGACGAGAGTATTATATTCCCTTAAACAGCCAGCACAGGGATTCCTCAGAATCAGTGCCACGCGATATTTCCAATATTGCTCTGCCAAGAGACATTACCTTTCTTTGTGACTGATGAAAAACAAAAACAAACAAATAAAATCTTAACTCCAAAAGAAAGAATGATGAGGAAGCCAGGATTCTGGGTTGACAGAGGACAACTGTCTAAAGAGAGAAATTTACTTTTTCAAGAAGCAAATGCATCTACTCCTTCTTTCTGTTGGAAAGGTTGCTTGATGAGTTCAGTTTTGAGTTACATGAAAAGACTTATACACAGTGAACACTTTGAGTCTAATGAGAAATGTCAAATGGAAAATGTAACCAAGAGAGTCTTGCTCAAAAAGTCCCTGCTGATGAAACCTGAAATCAATATTGATGAATTTGGCTTGGCCAATTTTTGCTGAGTGGAATGAACTGGGTTGGTAGGAGTTATTTTAGCTGTATTTCCTCAGCATGCCAATAGAGTTTTTTTCCCTGTTCCTCCAGCCACACATGTGGCATACATTTATTATTTACAATACATACACAGGAAGTGCTTGATTGATGAGATAACCCCTCTTTCAGAAAGATCTTTTCCAAATGGGGCTTTGTACTGTAGGTGTTAAATGAAGTACCATAAAGTCAGTAAGATATACTTTTTCACCCCTAGATTTTATTTCCGATAAAAATATTACAAGGGTGATTTTTTTGTAGGCAGTATGTGATGTAAAATATGGTTACAGATAAACACAGATTGTGCCTATACATTTTTCTCTTTACATGCTCTCGAAGGCTTTGTAGATGGTGTATAGACAAGCTTATGTAAATATGAGGGGAAAGAGAGGACATGAGAGAGGAGAGATTGAAACCAGGATGGTTTCTGGATAAAATGTGATCACGTAGAGTGGAGCACTCTATTCGTTTAGATTTTAGTCCGTACTTACAATACTCAGGTTGTACTATTCTGTTGATTAAGAACTATGAGCACTCAAAGCGGCATCTATGGCATTTATGTGGCATCAAAACATGTATGGTCAGGGGCGCCTGGGTGGCTCAGCCGGTTAAGCATCCGACTTTGGCTCAGGTCATGATCTCGCAGTTTGTGAGTTCGAGCCCCGCGTCGGGCTCTGTGCTGATGGCTCAGAGCCTGGAGCCTGCTTCAGATTCTGTGTCGCCCTCTCTCTCTGCCCTTCCCCCGCTGGCACACTGTCTCTCTCTCTCTCAAAAATAAATAAGTATTAAAAAAAATCTATGTTTTAAATTTAATTTTGAAACATTAAAATTGCTATAATATCAATGTTCCCGTTTACTTTTAGAAAGCAAATTGTGTTTTTATTTTATTTTTTTAAGTTTATTTTGAGAGAGAGAGAGAGAGAGCACGCAAGCATGAGTTGGGTAGGGGCAGAGAGAGAGGGGGCAGAGATAATGCCAAGCAGGCTCCACACCATCAGTGCAGAACCTGATGTGGGGCTCGAACTCACAAACTGCGAAATCATGACCTGAGTCAAGGTTAAGAGTCGGATGCTTAACTGACTGCGCTACCTAGGCACCCCTTTAACAATACTTTTTAAATGTTGTTCACAGGCAGTTACAAAAACAGGCCACAGGCCAGATGTGGCCTGCAAACCATAGTTTGCCAATCCCAGTTTACTGACAGATTTTTTCACACAAATTTTTTAAATGTAAAATGAATACAGGTAGGCAAAATAGCTTTAACTTCTGTGGACAACTACTCTGTTGACTGCACAGTTTCTCACCAAGACCTTTCAGTCACCCCTTCATAAGACCTGCCTTCTCTACTTCCAACCATCCCTGAGTTCCTGGCGGTCCAGTTCTAGAATACGACCCCACCCACCCACCCAGTCTCAGTTGACTGGTCCGAGGTGATCTTGTAACCCCATACGGGTCAGAGAAATGGGAGTTCTTACCTTGAGTGATAGTCTCCATCTGTTTGGCTTGAGGGTCGGTATCAAACGAAAAAGGAGGCTTTCCATGGCCATGGTTTCCGACCAGCTGAAGGGCAGAGCTGGGAAAGCCCATCTGCAAATGGAGAGAATGAAGTCAACACACAGACAAGAGAAAACAGAGGAGATTTTGACAGCAAGGTCTTCGTTTATTTTATTCCTAAGGCTCAGCTGTATTCTCGTCCTTGGATTTCCTGAGAAAGCTGCTACAGCCTTAGAATAAATCTTCCTCTGCCTCCCCCACTCAGCTATCTGGCACCGGTTTCTGTTGCTTACAACCAAAACTAATACTTTTTACGCAGATATACCATTTTTAATTAGTCAGCCTTCTTAGACTGGGAAATCATTTTTAGGCAATCGGGCTCTATACGAGTTTGAGCAAGTGCATTCTTTGAGATTACTCAAGATGTTTTCGGTTCAGAGATTTCTGTTTACACATTTGAATACACCTCTGAACTAAGATCCTAATTAAACTACATGCGCAGCAAAATGTTGTCATTTATCAACAGCGCTCATTTCCCTCCCTATCACCTCCAGTAGCTGATGTAGAGGGAAGGCCAGAAGCTGATGTAGAGGGAAGTTTGACAATTTTTCAAATCCCTAGTATGTTTCCAGCACTTTTCTTCAGTAGGCTATCACCCATGACCTGGAATTGTGCCTGGGGCAGAGTTATCATTCCACACATATTGAATCAATGAATCAATACATATTTTAATGATTTTTTAATGTTTAATCACACCCAAAAGGCCCCTTTTTTTATCTGTAAAAGGATTTTTAGTTTATTTACTTTTATTTTTTAATTTTTTTTCAATATATGAAATTTATTGTCAAATTAGTTTCCATACAACACCCAGTGCTCGTCCCAAAAGGTGCCCTCCTCAATACCCATCACCCATCCACCCTCCCCCCCCCACCCCCCATCAGCCCTCAGTTTGTTCTCAGTTTTTAAGACTCTCTCATGCTTTGGCTCTCTCCCACTCTAACCTCTCTCTCTCTCTCTCTCTTTTTTTTTTTTAAAGGATTTTTAGTTTAAATAACTAGTTATAAAAAAAAATATTTTGTTTAAACCTGAAACTTTCCTGAAAGAAAAATTCCTAGATAGAAATAAGAAAAAAAAAAAAAAAAAAAGGAAGAAATAGGGCCGAGGGGAATCTTTTTTTAAGATCGTTACATTGAAATGACAACATGATAAATGCAACAACATAAAGTACTTTCTGTTCTTTGTTTGTTTCTTTGTTTTTTTATGTTTTTGGTGCTGTTTAAATAAATCGGTTTGCAACAATACATACAGAATTTTCAAATCCTTTAGGAACATCAAGCCAAAATTCATATGTGGAAATAATGGGGGCTATTTCTCTATCATCTCTTCTCCTGGAAGCCACATAAAACAGGCACACTTTCAGGGCTAATGGCAAAAATCATCCTCTCTCTCTTTTTTTTTCTTTTTTTTTTAATTTTTTTTTTAACGTTTTATTTATTTTTGAGACAGAGAGAGACAGAGCATGAACGCGGAAGGGGCAGAGAGAGAGGGAGACACAGAATCAGAAGCAGGCTCCAGGCTCTGAGCCATCAGCCCAGAACCTGACGCGGGGCTCGAACTCACGGACCGCGGGATTGTGACCTGAGCCGAAGTCGGACGCTTAACGGACTGCGCAACCCAGGCGCCCCTCTCTCTTTTTTTTTTTTTAATGCATTCTGAAGAATGGCCAACGAACCTGCCATCCTAGTGTCAGGTCACTCTCACCAGCTGCTTCTTTGAGTTTAGTTCCACACAGCAAATGATAGACTTACATAGATGGGAGGCAGTATGGCAAAGGGATTTCTTTCTTGAAAAAATTCACAGATTTTTTAAAGTGAATCATCACACGGAGTTTTCAGCATCGTAAGCCTGGCTTTATATATTTTGCCCTGTATCATCTTCCAAAGGGACCAGCTTCACTATGAATCCTGTTGAGCCTTCTAGACTAACCCAGTGAATGACGCTGATGACAATTTGCCACCAAATATTAGTTGGATACAATACATTTACTACTGCATATTCATGGATGTATACCTAAAGATCCTTTGTTTCAAATACAAAATGCCAGAAGATACATTCAGCAGTTTGCACCAGTGCTAGGCTCATTTCATCCCCACCCCCCCACCCCCCCCCCCGCCCCCACTGCACAACTGCCTTCAATTGTTAACTCTACCCCAGGAGGTCAGGAAGTCATTTGGAAACAGTCCCATTTGAAAACCAAGAATCTATATTTAAAACACAGAAACCCACTCTTCCGGGTTTGAAGGTATTTTTATTTGATTGCTCAGATGATAATGAGCATTGTCCATCAGTTGCCAAACGACTTTCTCTCATGGGATCCTTATTGTTTCTTTGTTATTACACAGAATAACAGCTCTTTGGTACTCATTTCCTGAAGAAGATTACTTTTCAGTATCAGACTTCACCAACAAGCCTTTTCCCAGCCGAAGACTACAAATCTACACTGTGACTAACAGAGTGACTTTCTCAGTCATACTGACTGTAGAAGAAAACAAACAAATAAGAATGACAGAGTCTGCTGAACTTCTCCACTGCCTATTTACAGGTCCTCACAAATGAGCACTTCTCTGGCTTCCCTGGGCTATCCTCACGTAAGACGAAAAGGTCTGGCCAGAACAGAACAACTTCCCAACCAGGATTTAAGGGCCTCCCAAAACCGGAAAGAACAGTGTCCATCACTGAGAGGGGGTCCATGTCAGTTAGAAAAGGACTATGGAAAGTTTCAAAAGTTTTTCCATAGACTCTAGTTCATTATAGGTGACTGTTTAACATAGAAGGCCACTCGGGCCTGGTCCAGGCACCAGACAGAGGTCCACACAGGTGTCATGACTATCTTATGAAGGTGAGAAGGGAATATGAGACCTGCAGTCAGGATGTGGCTTTGAATCTGGACTATTACAATGCGCTAGCTAGCTGTATTGAGTTTCAGTTTTCCTCATCTGCTAATTACACATAATGTCTAGTTCACAATCTTGTTTCAAAAACTAGATGAAATGATCTGTGCGCAAATGTTTAAGCAGCACAGGAGGCATGCAATAATGAAATAAATTTTTCTCTAATGGCATCCAGAGGGCAATGACAACATGAGCCAACTCAAAGCAGCTGAAAGTGACAGCTGGCATGGCCACCAAATAAACCTACAGAAAAATGCAAATCCACATCAAGATGATGTCTTCCTCAGCAAACACTTTTCCTACAGCTGGGAATTCAGAGAATTTCTGTGTCTCTAATTAACATAATAAGGGGATAAATGACTCCTGGAATGCACGTAGGGTACACTTAAAGTCCAACAACAATGTCAGGAAAGGTCCCTCTATAAAAATTGAATTTAACAAAACTCAACCTACAATGACTGGGAGCAGTAGGCATCCCTTATGTTTTATTTTAGGGTTTACAGATTGTTTTATATGTTATAGTTTGGATTTCTCAGGAAACAGACTTTGGGATGAAGACCTGTATGAAGGGAATTAAGGGAATAACTCCTTTAAGGGAGCAGGAGAAGCGGGATTGGGCAAATGGAAAAGTTGAACTACAACACTGTTACAACAGCCTTGAACCATTCCACAGGGGGCTGGAAAGCTAGAATGATCCATCTGACCACCACTCATTGAGACCAAAAGAGGCAGACATTTGTCTCCATGCTTTGACCAATCGCTGAATGCAGGCTATCCCAAAAGAGAAGATGTAAACTCGGGTGAGGTAGCTTCGTCCGGCTGAGGGCATGTCCCTAAAATGGACTCAGGTCTGAATGTTCAGCAACCATACTTGTGGTATTTGGAGAAATAAGTACTCAGTCCTAACCGAGGATCTGGACATGCCACAGATCCACTAAAAACCACTCCTTGCCACCCAAAACTTCATATAGGGAGTTCATTCCTTCTAGAAATAACTCCCACAAGATTCTAATTTGTGACTTTTCCTAGGGAACCTTTCAAGAGGACAGTTACTGAGACAAATTAGGACTTCTGCCTTTACAGTTGGTCATGGGGACACACTTGGTATTCAATGACTTCTTTATTAGCCATTCTAGACTCCTCTTACCCTCTGCTAGTACCTGTTTAGACCTTGGTGGTCTACCAGGTGGGGACTCAAGACTTTCATCCCTAAGGGGTCTAAATCCTGGTCAACAGGCCCTTCTCAGGCTGCAGCTGCAGTACCTGTCCATTTACTATCAAAATTGTACAAAAGACAACCAAGAAACCTGGGAATCAAAGGCACTCTTCCCTGCCTCCTGTTATGTAAGAGCAGCCCTATCTTCTCTTAACATCAAGGTCAATTACTCCTGCTGGGATGATGACTCATTTCCTGGTCTGCAATATCTTGGCAATTAGAGCCCAAAGTGGCTAGGTGACAGTCATAGCTTACAACATAATAGGATTCTTGCTGTGTCCCCTGTGGAAGTATTCTGCCTCTGGGAACCTCCAAAAAAAAAAAAAAAGAAAGAAAGAAAGAAAGAAAGAAAGAAAGAAAGAGCTTACAGTTGCAGAAATTCCTCCAAGTAGGTCACTGTGAGTGATGACAAGCAGGGCTACTTCTATTTCCAACCCTTGGTTCCTACACTCAAGTGTTCCACCTACTAAGAACACAGCTGTGTCATTCATAGTCTCCATGGTCACAGGTTTACCACCTGCAAAATGACACCTTAGCTATACCTTCAAAAGGCTTCTCCACTTCCTTGTAAGCTGATGGCTTCGAATAGTGTGGTATGTGATAGGACAAGTGGACCCTTGGTCATGTGCTCATGGCCGTACCCTCTTTGATGTGAGTCCCTTGTCTCAGGCAGTATTTTGTGGTATTCTGTTTCAGTAAATAAAACACACTTTAAGGTATCCAATAGTATGGCGACCAGGGTCCTGCCATCAGGAAAGGCAAACCCATACCTGGAATATGTGTCAATTCCAGTTAAAATGAACTGGTGCCCCTTTTAGAGTGAAGGGGTGTCCACAGTGGCTAGTTGGTTTTGAAGAACGGTGCTGTATCAGAGGCTCAGGGTTGACGGGTTAGTAGGTTGAACATTCAGCAGCAGCAAGAGCTACATCAGCATTGGTGAGTGAGAGCCCATCCTGTTGGGTCCAGTCAGTGTTTCCCATCCCTGTCACCAAAGATTCTCTATTTAGGAGCCTGCATGCTAAAAATGCAGTGACCGATTAGTCTGGCTGATATCAACCGTTCAAGTCACTCTGCCTATTGCCTCTTCCACGAAGATCTTCTCATGAGAAATAAAAAGTGATACGAAGGCCTTCAAACTTCAAGCCTACTCTCATAGGTCCATTTTCATGCCTGTTACTTGCCCCAATCTCCCTGTTTCTAATATCCTTTCCTCCTCCAAGCTCCTGGAAAACCACCAACCATCCACCACTACCCATAGCCATTTATAGTCTTATATCCAAATCTCTTTTCACACCATGTGGATACCAGATCCACCTTCCAAAGCTTTGCCCATTGGGATGACTTCCCCTCCATCTTTTTCAGGGCCACTTAAGAGCAGGGCTGCAGTGCAGCAGCAAACCATTTTCAGCTTGTGTCCATCCATAAGTCAAGTTCAGACTCTTCCCTCTCCTGTCAGTTGGACATAGGAACCCTCCCTATGCAGATATGAGCTGAAACAGAGAAAATGGGATAGTGGTAAATAATGGTGGTCTGGGAGTTGCCGGAGCATCTTATTTGCACCCTTTTGGCCATGTTCATGTTCAATCCTGAATGTACAACTGCCAGCTTACAATGAATTTCCACTGGGCCCACCTGACATTATGACTCGGTAGCTCTAACAAAAATGACCTCTGGATGGTCCCTTGATATCCCATGTTTAGGTGCTCCATCACCACCAGGGCTCAGTAGTACACCAGGAATCAGTTTTTAAAGTGTATAATATCCTACTACAGATAGCATGGCCTTCCTCAAGAGCTCTTGTGGCTTTTCATAAACTCCATAGGGCCTCTTTCCCATCATATAATTACCTCAGATACCCCAAGCCATACTAGGTTGTATGATCTGACAGGCACCCTTGACTTGCCACATAACCCCTTCCTACTCAGAGCCCCTACTTAAAGCTGACAACCTTGTCAGTTAGTAAATGGGTATAAGTAGTGTTCCTAAATATGGAATGTGCTACTTGCAGAACCTAAAGCAATCTACAGTATGTTCTATTCCTTCCTAAGAATGCCAAGAAAAAGATGCAATATTTTTCCCTTTATTGACGTGACTGCCCTTACATGCACCAGACCCCTAAAATTACACTGATGTTGCAGGACCCTGAATCTTGTCTGTCACTCTCTTGACTGTCTATGTTTCATAATGGCCTCCAGTGTATTGTCCACATTTTTCTCATCTTGTCCAAATACCAAAATGTCATCAGTAATGTGGACCAGTGTGATATTCCACAAAATTTCCAAATGGTCCAGTTCCCTTTGAACTGTATTGTGTGAGAGTAAATTGTCAGACTCTGTTGAGGGTAGGAGAGTAAACACAGCCTTGGGATAAGACCATGAACGTATATTGTTGACCATTTCATGTAAATGCAAACTGTATCTGGTCTTCTTTCTTCATAGAAACAGAAAAAAGACTATTTAACAAGTCAATGGGTACATGCTATGTACCTGATGACATTAATCTGTAAAGATTCCCACACTTGACACAGCAGTTAAAATTTGGGAAACTATTTGGTTGAACATCAGGCATAGGAAGATTCAGAGGCCTCCACTGGTCCTATTCATTATAAAATCTCTTACCACAAAGTCTAAGGAACTGATGAGAGAGTTCTCCCAATGATCACAGATGTCCATTCCAATTACACATTCAGGGACCAACAAAGTGATCACTGGATGGGCCCTGAACCCAGTGGACCTCCTATAATCCAAACCTGGCCAGTACATTATTTATGACTTGGCCCCCATGCGTCCCTACTTTAACAGGAGAATGATGATGACGTTCGGGGGTCATATAAATCAATGTCAGTGTGAACTCCATGTCAATGAGTCCACAAATATATTTCCCCAATGTTAAATCCTCTATCACAGCAGTAGACTCCTACATCAACGTATCCAACTATAACTCTCTCCTCCCCATTTGATTCATACCCACAGAATCTATGTTTTCCTAGCTCCTGCTGGTATAAATTGTCTGAGTCCTGCAGCATGGGGGTATGGTTCCTTTCCTCCCTCAGCATAAGGGCACTTCCTCTGCTAGATTATGTTGTTATCTGACACTAACTGTGGGTCTGGTGGCCAGGAAGGTGGTGAAGGTAGATCCTGAGAGGGCTACATATTGTCTTTCAAGATGAATACTTCTGCATCTTCTTCAAAAAAGGGGGTCATGCTAGACTATACAGGGAGACATGAGCCTGCTGTAGCCCAGAGGGTTTGGGGAAAAAGGAAACATTTTGAGGATACAAAATATCACCATGTCAAATCCCAAGGTCTCACTTTTTTTTCCAATCAGTGTCCTAATATTGCCAGGGCAGACTTGTCAGAGTCGAAAGTTTAGTCTTCTCTGGGACTCTGCTACCTGTACAATTGAGGGTTAAGTTAGAATCCTCTGCTTTTTCTGTTTTCCAACTGCAGCAGATGAGAATCTTTTTATATGCTGCCATGAGCTTCCTGGCTTTCACACTTAGGATTAAATTGAAATTAATCACCCTCAGTCTATTGTCTTTTCCAAGTTCCTCAATAGGCCCTAGCAAGAGTTATCCAATTCCATAATCCTCCTTCCTACATGAACCTCTCAAAAGCTTGAAATACTGCACACAGCACTGCATTCCCATCCACCTGTGTCTCATTCAAGTTCAACGCCAGCAACAACTGCGATACATGCCAGGTGTTATCTATACTCCATCTACGACCAATGATTAGGGCTTCAGTCCCAGCCAGCTCACAGGTGACCCAGGTTCAAAATCCCATTTTGGAACCCTCTTCCTAGGACAGTTCCTTGTACCAGCTGTCATAGATTAGGTTCCCTAGACACAGACTCTAATATGAAGATTTGCATGTGGGAAGTTTACTGGTCAGTTGTCTTAGAAACCACACCTGTGCAAAAGCGAAAGAACTAGGACTATGATATATTTGCAACTGAGTTCTCAGCTGAGACCTCATGGAAAGGTCTGAAGTTGAAATTACTATTGAAGTACATCCTTATTAATTGAGGCACAGAGCCCAGGCATTCCTATATCCATTTGGACCAGCCGTTGGATATGGGCTTCCCTCAGGGAAGAATGTAACCTTGAGTAAAACAGGACCCATTGGCCAAGAGCAAATTTCAGAGAGGAAATCAGACAGAAGGCTTCAGCAGCCAAAACTCCTGGCAAGAGGAAGAATGAATGCCTCAGTCTGGAAAAAGAATCTGAATATACACCACAGCATTCACTATATTATTTAAGAACTTAAAGTACCTGGAAATTAAAATAAATTATAACCTTAGGAAGTGTAAAATGCCATTCAGGAGGCAATGTATTTGCAGAAGCATTCATGAGCTAATGAATAACTAAAGAAGAAGAAAATATGAATTTTTCGATGTGTGTCATGCATTATAGCAGGAAATGGGCACCTTGATTCATGTAACAACAAAAGTTACCTCTTATTTAATGAGCATAAGAGCTTAATAAACATTAACTCATTTAATGCACATATAACCCTCTAAGTTATGTACTCTTGCTACTCCCATTTTCATATGAGAAAACCAAGACCCAAAGAGGGTAAATTATTTGCCAATGATGATACCTAATAACTTGTCAGAGTTGGGATTTGACTCCTAGCAGTCTGCTCTTAACCATTATGTAAGCTACTTCCCTTACTTAATACATGTCAGATCTTGTTGTAAGCACTTTACCAGCACTACTCATTTAATGATTATAATAATGCTATTACGAGGTTGGTTCTATATTAACCACATTTACAGAGGAGGAAATTAAGGCTACATGTTTATTTTATTCAGTAAAATGCCCTCTGATCATTTCAATTATCAAGTAATCACTCTTGGAACAAGGAATCCTCATTCTATCACTTGCTAGCTTGTGTGACCTTAGCCAAGTTATTTACCTCTCCAGGCCTATTTCCTCATATGTAAACCAAGGACCCATGCATTGTGTTGCTGATATATAAAGCTTTCCTACACACGTGGGAAGTACTCAGTAACTGGTGACCATCACCAACCTCATCATCACTATGAGGAGAAGCCATCAAATGTCCAAATAAGCATTTCTAATCCTTTGGCAGTTTTAATTATAGTGTATATGAATTACTTCTCATTCTGACTTATTAGCTATGGTCTTGTAAGGTCAATTGCTTGTTAGTAGGTCGACATATCCCATGGTGGGCTGATAAAAGACATTAATGAGCTCCTAAACACTGAGGCAGTATTTAGTCTTATATTGCAGAAGTAGGCTTGATGGGGGCAAGCTCCCCTCTTTCCACTGAAATTCATGCACTTTCAAAACTAAATGGTCTCACATACCCTAGAAATCACACCTGCAAACTACCATAGTTATCATGGGTCAGGGCTAAGACTAAAAACACTAAGTCATCCCGGGAAACTTTGTCATGTGAATAATACATTTCATTTAGTTAGGAGATTTGATTTTTTTAAGTATGTAAGGTTAAACAAGGCTTTGGAACTTATCAACAAGCCTACGAACGCATCTTAATAAGTTTAAGGACAGTGCCACAGAGCAGAAGAGATCACAGAAGCAGGTTAAGGAGCACTCTCAGAGATGGCCTTTCGGTACTGTTTCCAAAACCTGGTAATGTTAGTACGCATTATTGTCTTGGGAGAAAAGAGCTTCTCAAGGAACAGGTCTATTTAGGCAATAAATCAATATGGAATTTGCAAATAATGTGTCACAACCACGCAGACCCCTGTCCTGGATTTCCTGCATTCACCACTTCAGACCCCCTTTCTGCCCTCCTCTGCCGTGTGTCATACCCTGGTAGGTTGACCCAATCAGAGTAGCACTGAACTCCAATACACTCCAACTCCCTGATGGGATGGGAAAGGGAGGTACCAGGAGATCAGGGCACTGGAGAAGAATAACCTGAGGGGCTGCCTCAAGTCCCCATCCTGCCCCCACCGGCTCCTTTCCCACCAGATCCACATGATTTAGCAACATCTTTATACCTGTTATCTCCTGCCAGTAAACCTCCCCTAGAGCTGGAACTAGTCTCTCCCAGGTTCCCTCCTCCACTCACTCTTTGGAGCCTATGGTGGTAAGGGCTCCATGGCTGCCAGCTCCAAGAAGTGGTGATAGCAATGCTTCCTTCCCTAAATCTTAACCACACTTTTGCAAATAGCCCATTAAATTCTCAATTATCCAGTCTGCTTGTGTCTCCTATTTCCTGCTGGGACTCTGACTTATACAACCCACTAAGCAAATCCTAGTCCCTTCCACTCAAGGAGTACCTGTCTCCTGTCCCTATCTGGACCCTGCCACTCTGTCCTAAGCAGCATGCCCTCGCCCAGTCCCTGCTCCATGCTTATTCATCAGCCAGCCTTCACACTCCCCATCAGTTCTTAAAAGCAATACCCACTCACTGCAATGTCATCATTTCTGAGATCTAAAAAAATGATCAGAAAAAGTGTGATCAACCCATTTTGTCTCAAACCCCCACTTGGTGAGAGTTAACTCACAAGACTGGTGTATCCAAGACAAACTTCTTTTTATCTTCAGCCCTCTCTGAACTATTCAGCTTCTCAGCATAAGTTCTGGTGGACAGCAGGTCATTTCTGCAGGGATTATCAATGCCTAACTTTTCCACCCTGTCCCTGTGTCAACTCTGCCCATGTTACAGTCACTGGGAAGCCTGACCTAGCCTCTTCGTGCCCTGAACTCCATGGTCACAATCTCAGATTCCTCTTCACCATGTGACTGCTCAGGCAACAGAGTCAACTGCAAGGCTTACTGGACCAAAGATTAGACAAACCATAGCCTAGTCATAACTACCACTACTTAGCTATGTGACTTGAATATGCCACTTCCCTCCACCTGGGCAGCCACTTTATAAGCAGATGGCAGCTGAACAAAATCTCTTCCAGATCCACGAAAACACTCCCCTTTTTCAGTGTGGATCGCCTAACTTCCTCTCATCTCCCTCCCGTGCTGCATTCCTGAAGCTCCCACCCTTGATTCACCCCAGCAAGGTTATGCCCTTTTTTCTCAACAATGGCTTTATCTTTGCCATATGTGCATGTATATTTACTCTTAAACACGTGTGTGTATGAGTGTGCACACACTTTTACACACCCACACATGGGAGATCACAACACTGCCTTCCCTGCCACATCTCTGAACTACAATTTATGGTGAAATAGGAGCCACCAAGCTACATGGTATATCCGACCAGACTCCCCCGCTATCCTATCAATTACACACACGCTTTGCAAAACTATAACACTTCAGTCTACAAAACATGTCAGCTTTTCACTCTTTATCATATACATACAAGGTGTCCAGAAATATATTGTGGGGCCCACTTGTAAGAGCCGAGTGTAACATCTAGCAAAGAACAGACCTGTTAAGAGAATCAAGTTTCTTTTCCTCAAATGATATCATATGTGATAAAAAAAAAAACATAAAATGGGCACGTTGATTTAAAAGGGGCACAGGAAGATAAGAATGCTCACTCAGGTTATGAGTTTAACAGGGCTCTGGTTTCCATACATACTCTGTAGCCTCTTAGATGAGAGGTGAATCACTACCCCCAAAGAACCCAATCATCTGGCTACCTCATGGACCCCTGGATATGGAGGTATACCTTTTTTGTTTGAAGTCAGTTGGAATGTGCAGGGGACTGAGGCTCAAGTATATGGGTCAGGTCAGAGTAGAGCAAAGACTGTAAACAAATTTCCCCTTGACTTCCACACCAACAGTCAGTTCTGTTATTCCCGTCCAGTTCACAACATTTAAAAATGCTAAGGGCACGGTTAGAGGGGAACTTCTGGATGTGTTATAATCCAGGCCAAATGTCTGAACACCGAAGAATAAAAAAAATCATTATTTGCCACCATGCTGCTCCCGTGAAAATATCCTGCAGATCTTCTGGTGAGTATGGGGATATACATTATGTCTTGCTTTTGATTCAGAGACAGGAGGACACACATCACTGTTGGAATCAAGTAGCCAGAGTGAAGGAAGGAGTAAACTGTAACCAGAGGTACCGATCCTGGGTAAGCTGAATTGCTACCTTCCAGAAAGCAGACGTCCTTTGTTTCTCTGCACTCCCATACCAAGACAGACAGAGATCCCATGAACTCTCTGCTCTCTCTCAACCCATTCATTCATTTATTTTTGGTTATTTCTGCAGTTCCTGCCTGCTTAGTCATAAATATACATACGTTTTAGAAATAATAATGCTAAAAAGTATGTAACAAAGACAGTCCCGACTCACCACCATCTTCTATCCCAAAAATGACCACTTCTAGCTCTTTCAGTTGGTCTGATATGAAACTATTTTAAATTATTGTGCTTAATATTATTCCCCATTTTCAGTTTTAACCACTATGTACTGATCTCTTACTAAGGGAGAGGATACTTTAGCTCACTGATACCCCCATTCCCTATACTTCACTCTCTTTTGCCACAACCCACTGATATAATTCATGTACTGCTTGGGTTTACATCACCATCATCATTTAATATGTATACATTATTATACTGCTGTGACAAGTAGGAAGCAGGAATACATTTCCTTTCTCAAAGAAGCTTTTGGGGGTACCTGGGTGGCTCAGTTGGTTGAGCATCTGACTTTGGCTCAGGTCACTGTCTCACCTTTCATGAGTTTGAGCCCTGGATTGGGCTCTGTGCTGACAGCTCAGAGCATGGAGCCTGCTTCGGATTCTGCGTCTCTCTCTCTCTCTCTCTCTCTCTCTCTCTCTCTCTCTCTGCCCCTTCCCTGCTCTTGCTCTGTCTCTGTCTCTCTCAAAAATAAATAAACATTAAATAATTTTTTTTAAAAAGAACCATTTGTTTTTTTATGGATTTGCTTAGCTTTCTAGACACTTAGGACCAGATCTTCCTAACTTCTCTCAAAGCCCTGCAATCCAATATTCCATAATTTCAAACATATAAATTCAGTAATTAATCATTTTTTTTCTTGCCCCTCTTCTTGCTCTAAACTGAACTGTCACTCTGGAGTCCTGCCACAGAGCTGATGGCTTCTTGTCGTTTTGGAAATTCCCCTCACCACTTTCCCATGTTGCATTTCCTATTTCCTGGATCTAACATCCTCTTCCAGTAGCTTCTAAGAAGCATGGGAAGACTATTCCAGGAAGACCTGCATATCTGAAAATGTCTGTCTTTATTGTACCCTCACACTTGATTATGAGTCTCTCTGGGTATATAAGTCTATGTTCGAAATCACTTTCTCTCCAAATTTTGAAGGCTTTCTTCTGTTATCTTCTGGACTGATTCCAATGTTGCTAGTGAACAACGCCATCTTACTTTCTCATCCTTTCTAAGTGAGTTCTGTTTTGCTTTATAGAAGGTTTTACAATTGCCTCTTGATCCCTCTCATAAGAAAGTGCCCTGGTTCTGGTCATAGTTTTAGGGGCAAAATGGTTTTTGCAATATGGAAATTCATGTTCCTTTCGTGAAGGACATTTTTTTCTTGGATCATTTCTTTCAAATGTTTCCCTCTTCCATTTCTGTTTCTGGAAATCCTATTACCCTGGGTCATTCTCTAATCTCTGTGCCAATTCTAATTGCTCAAGTATTTTTTCCCATGGGTATCTCCTCATCTTTTTTTTTTCCTATTTTCTGCAAGCCTTGCCTTCATCTTCCATGCCTAGCCCTCCCTTCCATTAAATGTTAATATTGCTTGTCATGAATTTACTTTACAAAATTTCTTTCTTATGGCTCCTTTTGAAAGCACTGTTTTCTGATTATATAGATGCAGTGTCTTCCCCTACCTCTTCTAATCCCTGAATCATGTTTCCTCCACATTCCTATTATTTGTATTTCTTATAGTCTCAGCATTATCAGGTTATCCATTGCTTTCTGACCATTTACTTATACTGAAAAGTCAAGAGTAAAAGATCTCTACTTCTTTGCTGGCTTAAGCTAGGCTTGGAGGCCAGGAGCTTCACTTTCGGGTGACAGGACTTTCACAATGGTCCCCCTTGCAAGACCGTATCTCTATATCTTTTCTCCTAGGACAGTTCTTCCAGAGAAAAATCTTCCAATTTCCTACCCACAAGGCTGTAAGCCTGGGTTCTCATACTCTAGGAGCCTTGGGGGATCCTTTGGAGAGGAATGGCTAATTGCTTGTCATAATTTTCTTCTATAAGAGGTGTTACCCTTTCTCCATCTGTTGGTATGACAGGTTGTATCCCCTCTTACCTCCTCAAGGACATCACTTCAGCAACTTTCCCCTTCAGTTTGTGTCCCTCCATGTGATCATCATCATCATCGTCATCATCATCAAACATGCTCTAGGATCTCTCATCTTAAAAAGAATAAGTAAAACCTTCCTTGGGTCAAAATCTCTCAACTAATGTCTAAATCTCCTACTTGAGTTATCCAACACCAATGTGTCTCCTCCCATTTCCCCTGAAATCCACTCCATTATCCTGGCCACCAACAACCTCCACAATGATACGTGAAAAAGTTCGTTTTTTAGTCTCCATTTCACTAGATATATCAGCAGCATCTGAAATGGCCCATCAGATCCTTTCACTGGCTACTGCCTTTGTTGCTTCCTTCTTATCTCCACACACTCTAAATGCTGGAGTATCCCATGGCTCAGACTTCTCTCCTCTGTCTGCACACATTTCCTTAGTTTGGCCAGTCTTGAGGCTTTTAATTGTATGTATAAACTGACATTTCCTAAGATTATATCCTCAGCTTTGACCTCCTATTTTTCATCAACCTGGCATCCTGAATATCTAATAGGCATCTCTAACAACATGATCAAAACCAATTTCTGTTATCTCACTACTGCAAAGTTTTGTTTCTATGATATCTCAGCAAAAGGCAAGCTCATTCTTCTGCTGCTCAGGTCAAAAACCTTGGCATCATCCCTGACAACTTTATGCCTCTCACTGAATCTAATCCATCAACAAATACTATTGTTTCAACCTTCAAGGTATTTCCAGAATCCAGAAATTCTTCCTAACTTCACCCCTACCACCCTTGTCCAAGACACCGTCAACTTGCTCCTAGCAAGAACCTCTACCCTGCTTCCTTTCTTATACCCCTACCATTTTTTTCTCAACACAACAGGCAAAGTAATACCCTAAAAATATAAATTATATCTCATCTCTGAACAAAACCCTCTAACAGCTTCCATGTCCTTCAGAGCAAAAGCTAAAGTCCTGGCAGTTGCCCTCAAGACTCAATAGCCTCTACTCCCTCCTCTGACATTATCTCCAACTATTTCCCAGCCCTTGCTTATTCCACTCCAGCCACCACAGACATCCTTGCTGATCCTTACAGACTGTGAGTGAACTCTCTACTCAGGCAACTTGAACTTGCTCTTCCTTCTGCCTAAAGGGTTCTTCTCCCAGGTTTCCAAGTGGTAACTGCTCCAATGTTACCTTATCACCGAAGACTTCACTGACCACTCTATTCAGAACTGCAACATTCTCCCCTACTGGCACATCTTACCTCCTTATAGTCTCATTTCTCCCCTTAAAACTTACCCCCATCTAATATATCTTGTTCATTGTTCAATTGCTTAATGTGCAGTCTTCGGTCTTCCTTGAGGGCACATGTTTTGCCTTTTGGTTTTCCTTTCATATTCCCAGATACTAAGACAATGCCTGAGACTAGTAGACTATCAATACATGTTTGTTGAATGAATTAATGAACAAATGAACAAAGTCACAGAGTCAGATCTCAAGTGGCTGCAAAAGACCTTATTTTGGGAAATGTGAGTTAAATCAGTGCTCCTCCAGTTGCTCCAATCAAAGACTGGGTTGCTTCTGGAGCCTAGGAGAAAGCTGTATAGGTATCAGGTATAGAGACCAAGTAGTTAGATAGCTAAAATTCACTTAAAATGATCATCAAAAGAGGCCACAGGCAACACAGCCTTAAGAGATAACACGCGCTACAGCAGAAAGGAGGTGAATAGCTTCACAGAATTCTAAGAGGAGGATAGGAGGTTTGCACAAATGAAATGCAATAGCATTTCAATCCCTCTTACACCTTCCAGAAAGGACTCCAAAACACAAGGCTAAGAAGACTGCCCTGATTTGAAATACCAATAGGGTGGTCCAAGGACCAATTCTAAGTCCCCAAAAACAAAGGCAATAGGTTATAAGGAGAATTCACAAATATGGCTCCCAGAAAATGAGAGAGACAAAGAGAGAGAGAGAGAGGGAGGGAGAGAGAGAGAGACAGAGAAGAATGCAAACCCCATACCTTACTGGGCTAGCAAAGATATCACGTGTTCTGAGACATCAGAGGGGAACCTGAGCTCTATAAGAGCCTCACCCTCCTCATGCTCTTTCCTGACCACTTTCTTCCTCAGATCCAATAAACCTTTTCATCTCTTTTGAAGCAGTCTGGAGGGAGTCATAAAAAGGCAGGCCTGACAGATGCTCATGTCAGCTCGAAACTGCCAAAAACACACATCCGGGCCCGCCGCCCCTTGGCACGCCACTTGAAGTTTCACTTGGGTGTCCTGGCAGGACAAGCAAAGGGGGCCCTTCTGAACCCACTGGTACCACATAAAGAAGGAGCTGCCGGGAGCTTGCCCATTCAGAGGAGCAGCCCTGTCACTGAGTTTGCTAGATACTCAAGGGCATACAAAGGAAATCTTAAGGTGAATATAACAAAGCCGAACAAAGGGAAAGCCTCAGAGACTACAAGAGTAGATGCTTTCAGGGAAAATAATCTATTCTGACATTTATAAGGCACTGGTTTGTTGCCCCTCCCTTATGAAGGCATTCTTAAAGGTTCAAATGATAATATGATGTAAGTATTTAAAAAAACCCAGCAAATTAGTTTTTTCTAGTTTCTTCTTTACTGATATCTAATAAAAATGCCAAAGATGGGGAAAAGAAGATGGAGGGAAAATGCGAAAAATTATTCTTTTAGTACAAGAGATGGGAGAGTCGCTAATGGGGTCACAGCAGGGACCCAGTTATCCTCTTATCTGACATTCTGGCTTCTGGAGAGAATAAAGAGATGATTTTGCTCACACAGCCCTCTTCATCTAGATGCTTCTCCATCTGCCTGAACATCTTGTCTTTTAAGGCCCAGATGGAAAACCTCAACTGTAAAACCAAACTCCCCTTGTCCTTTTGGCTAAACACATTAAACACTTAAAAAATTAGTGTCACATGTTCAACACTACTAAACTATTTCTTAAGTTCAGGGTTAATTTCTAATTCATATTAGCTCCTACAGCACTTATCATGGTCCTTTGCCTACAATAGGCCAATGGCTTCGCATAATTAGGAACTCAATAAAAGTACTCAGTAAAGAATAGGTACTCAATAAAGCTCTCATCAATATCTTAACTAGCTAACTAACTAACTAAACAAAAACAAAATAAAGAACTCAGGGGTAACTCATTGGGTGCACTGGTGAACAGTGATTGTATTTGGGGCAGGGGTCATCCAGGCATCCCTTGATAAAAATGGAGATAATAGGTTTCCAGAGGAAAACCAATACATTCCCATGTTGTCGAACCATTGAGAGAGGCTCCTAGCACCACGATAATCATGGCATTACTCCAGTTAAAAATAAGAAAAATATGCCCAAAGGTGAATTTCAACAAAGAGCCCTGGAGAAATGCAAGGTAGGTGATCATTGGGCAGGGCAGTGGCTCAAACACTTGGCACCAGAGGGTCTTACTACGGAGCAGCATACATTTGAGCACAGAGCCCCACTTAGAGGGCAGGAATGTGGGCCTCCAGGCCACCTCTAACACAAGCTCTGTAACTGGGCCCAATGACCTAGTGGACACACAAGGCCTTCAGGGACTTGCCTGCCAATGGAGAGCTGGGATCGATGACGCTAAAATTCCTTCCAGCTCTAGAGTTCAATGATTTTCCATCTGTTCTACATCAGAAAAGCATTTTAGCTTTGTCCAAAATGCAATCACCCTCAGAACAATTTTGTTGTATGTCCATGTCTTCAAAGTTCTACACTCTCTGCAGATTTAGCAGTGCCAAGCCACCTATGACTGTTCAGGTGGCCCAACCTCACGTCTGTACACCTCCTTCCGGGTCCGTCAGTCCCATTCCTGTGGTCCCCAGCAGTCCTCCTAAGTCCTGCAGCATCACTGCCGCACCATGACTCTCCCAGCCCCTTGTTAACATATGGACTCCCTAACTCACACAATTGTCTGCCACACTTTTGGTAAAGCTACTAGTAAAAAGTTCTGAAATGGAAACCAGATGCATGCTCGCACCTTGGGATGTATGTATTATAAAGATGAAACTGCCACTCTCTTCCCAGTTGGCCTCACCTCTTTTTTTCCCCACCTGGTCATGTGGTGTGCACCTGCGATGCACTGACAAGGCTTTAGATTACAACATGAATGGTTAGATCATGTTCCAGGATGGCCTTGGGCTTTAATCCCAGGTGAGTTGTGCATGCATCAAGGGTTTTTATTCCCACCTCACCTTTACAGTTCTCGTAGTTTCCTCTTGCACCAAACTAATATTTCATGTGGACAAACAAGCCTTCAGTCCCCCTTCCATCTTCCAAACTTTTTTTCTCCTTTGGCCAGTAGGTTTCCCCCTCTTGTTAATGGTCGGTAGAAATACTTGGTGTGAGGTAAACATGTACAGTGGTTGGGGATACCACTCCCACTGTCAGATTGCTTACTTGTGACAGACTGCCATAGACTAGAAACTTCCAAGCCTAGAGTCCAGAAGGAACCTCAGCCTTAGAGTTCATGTCTCCTGCCACTGCACAGACACGCCTATTAAGCAAAGAAAAGTGGAAAAGAAAACAACAGGGCTCTAAATAATCCCACAAAGCCCAAACGCCAGAGAGCTATCCAGTGTTGTGGATAATGGAAATGCTTTATTATGTAATTTATTTCTCCCACACTCAGTCTTTTCTGTCTATAAATAAGCATATATATACTGGGCTAAAACAGATCCTCACTTCCAAACCTTCCTTTAATTGACATACAAGAAGAGGAATATGCTTTGAAATTTATACTTGTCCCTCGCACTCTACCCACCAAGTGTCTCTATGAAAAGAGAGCAGGAAAGAAGTTTGTTTCCCTACTGACATTAATTAGGTCACCATGCTTAAAAGACAGACATATCTAGGGGCACCTGGGTGGCTCAGTGGGTTGAGCGTCTGACTTCGGCTCAGGTCATGATCACTCAGTTTGTGAGTTCGAGCCCCGTGTCAAACTCTGAGCTGTCAGAGGCTGGAGCCTGCTTCTGATTCTGTGTCTCCCTCTTTCCCTGCCCTTTTCCCACTTGCATTCTCTCTCTATCATAAATAAACATTAAAAAAATTTTTAAAGATAAATATATCTACAGCTGGTTCAAGTTTTAAGCAGAAGCAAATTTATCCAGAAGCAAATGAACCTTAAGCTCACTTGCACAGTCCCCATCCACAGGCCCAGGAGGAGCCCTGCCTTTGTGTCCACATGTCCTAAAACTGTGAAATTTTACAAAAGCACAGTATGTTACCTATAATATGGTATCTGTCTCCATCCTACCTACATCTCAGTTACACTTCCCTTCTAAACAGGTGGCTCTGAATGGCCACATATTGTGGGAATCTGATGAAAGGGAAGAAGATGGGGCACCTTGGGGGCTCCGTCGGTTAAGTGTCTGACTTCCACTCAGGTCATGATCTCGTGGTTCATGAGTTCAAGCCCTGCATCAGGCTCTGTGCTGACAGCTCAGAGCCTGGAGCCTTCTTTCTATTTTGTGTCTCCCTCTCTCTTTCCCTCCCCCCATTCACACCTGTGTGCACTCACTCACTCTCTCTTGCTCTCTCTCTCTCTCTCAAAAATAACTAAACAAACAAAAAATTTTGTTTAAAGAAAGGGAAGAGGAAATGGGTGATGTTGTTTGGGTTCAGGGACACAGATTTATGTGGTTTACAGCAACTTCTGCCTCTGATTATTATTTGCCATCTTAGTATAGCAACAACTGGCAGGAATTGTCCCATAGTCTAAAATGCAAATTCAGGGACACCTGGGTGGCTCAGTCGGATCAAAGTCCAACTCTTTATTTTGGTTCATGTTATGATCCCAGGTTCATGGGATGGAGCCCCACACCAGGCTCTGTGCTGAGCATGTGGTGTGCTTGAGATTCTCTTTCTCTCTCTCTCTCTCTCTCTGTGTGTGTCTCTCACTCTGCCTCTCTCTCCCCTGTTCACACTCTCTCAAATAAAATAAAATAAAATAAAATAAAATAAAATAAAATAAAATAAATAAAATAAAATAAAATAAAAACAAAATAAATCTTTAAAAAAATAAAATAAAATACAATGTAAATTCACCCAACTTTGTAATAGGGAGATGGGGAGTCAAAGATCATGTGGAACATTCTTCCAGTCATGAAATATATAAAATATTAAGCAGAGGATTAGGGGTTTAGGTTCTCACTAACAATAGTCAAAATGGAGGTCCTCTCCTTTCAGAAAAAAGTGTCATAATGCCCTGATGCCATCATAAACACATCATGCTTTTTGTTGTTGTTGTTGTTGTTGTTGTTGTTGTTGTTGTATTATGGCAATTACATGAAATTAAATCTAATAAAAATTTCTGAGTTTAACATAATCTTGCCCAGTACTACAGGGAGAAGGGCACCTCTACGTGAAGTCATGGAAATCCATATTTATTGTTCCTACTTACTAATAATAATAGTCAAATTGTGACCATGTATCAATGAGACTGAAAACTTTCTAGTCTTCCTATGAAAAGTACAATTACAAAATCAGAGTCACAAGAAAAGGAAAACCAAAAGACACAGCTAAACAATACGAAAAAAACAAGGAACGGAGTGACATAGCAGATAATAAAGTGATAAAAATATTGGGTCAGTACTGGGTACCTAGTCTACACAGGAAGAGAAAGAAGATGAGAGGGAAAGAATGCACGTCAGGTGAATCTGTCCCTTTTCAAACACCCTTTCTAAAAGCTTCTTCCAACAATTTCTTTGGACTTCTTTTTGGCCAGAAGCAAGTCACAGCACCACCCAAGCAAGGCACAAGAAGTAGAAGTCAAGTGTTTCTTTTCAGTTTTTATTCCTTTTCTGGACACATGGCTACTCTGCCCGCTCAAAATGCTGATTCTGTACAAAAGAAGAAGGGGAAAACGGAAACCAGGGGTGCAACCAGCCAGCTCTACTTCAGATAACTGAGCTCTTTCTGTTTACTAATGGTTACTGGCTTGAGAGAACAACCCTTTGCTTCAGCTAGCAGCCTCACCTGCCAATGACTGCAAACAAATGTCTTGCTTTATTTTCAGCTCACAACATGGATCCACCATTCCCTGACCCGATAATAGACTGAAATACTTAGAGAAGATGGCTCAGAAGTCATCATTTAAGTCTAGAAAGAACTGCCAAAAAAAAAAAAAATCCGGCAGTCAGGACTATTGGCTTGCTCCCTCTCTCTTTCCCTTCCCAATAATTATCCATATGGAGGTATTTGAGAAGTTAGCATGAGAAGCCCTACTAATATAGTAACTATCTTTCCTATTTCCTTAGTTCCAATGGTCCAAGAATATTGCTTGATGAGAAAATTTTAAGTGTGTTTCTATCAGGAAACAGTTGCTCCTTCACTCTGCTCAAGTTTTAATTTGGCTACTAAATTGAGAACTAAGTTGGTGCCTGACTGCACAGAGCATAGGCACAACTTGGAAGCCCAGGGTAATCCAGTGACATATTTTATTTGGTCCACACAGTGTTTTCATTGGAGTAGATGTCAACATTTAAGAACTGAACTAGGACTCAAACTTCTTGGCGTCTGCCTTTACTGGGATGATCATAAGGGATGGCAACCCCGGCTTGCCTCTGTGCATGACTGCTATCAACTGTAGCCAGTTGTGGTTCACCGCTTTTCCTCTTCATACAGCCCCAGCTTGACCCACCAACTTGCTTGCTGCCTGGCCTCTGCTTACGGGTGTCTAGATTATAAACTTCTACCTACTCCCATGTTCATAACTGTAATAGAAAAATACTCTTAATTGTTATGATTCTTTTGGGAATTTACATGCATCCATTAATCAAGGGCTTCTCTATGAAAGCTGAACAGTAGTGTAAAAAATAGTTCATACTCTGCAAAGATCATAAAATCTAAGTGTCTGAAACCTAAAACAAAAACTTCAAAGGAGCTGTTATTCTAAGTATAAGGATGCATACATTTAGGGGGACAGATAGTAAGTGCTGAGTGATAATTCCATGGTAGCTAGGGATGAACATATTTCTTTTGTTATAAGGAAAAAAATAACAACAACAAAAAGTATGCCCAAAGAGAGATCATATTTCTTCACTCAATCTTATACAGTATCTATCCTTCCTTTCGGCCAAATTCTGAAGCATTCTATTATATTAGCAGACTGGACCCTCTTCAACAGGCCAGCAGGGCAAGGTTTCCAATATTAAGCTACAGGAGAAGCCCTGGGCACATGAGGCCACAGCGGGAGTCAAAAGAAAACTGTCTAATTCTTCATTGAGAAGTACTGTGAGCCAACATCTTCTCTGCTGCCAAAATGTTACCGTTTTCTTTAGAGAAATGCATGCAAGAGACAGGTAATATGTTTTTCTGACTTTTTTTGTCATTACTTGCCAAACTGAGTAATAACATATATTTTTTTAATTGTCATAATAACAGTTAACAATGGTTGAGGACCTCAATGTCCCAGGTACTAGGCTAAGAAGATTGCAGATACTATCTCATTCACTTAAATCTTCATAGACGACCCCATCATAGAATTTAGAAGGAAAAAAACTTGAGGAAAATAAGGTGAAATAACTTGTTCTAAAATCTTTTAACACCTTCAATAGGACACCTAGGAAATGGAGTCCTATTAGAGTTTAAAGTCTCTGTGACAAGAGTGTCTGTGTTTTACTACTTTAATTATAGTGATTAACATCACTTGAAAAATACTGCGAGGGTTATGAAGTATCTTAATATACATTAGTTCATTTGATCCTAAAAATCCTGAGAAAGGTATAACATATTAATACACGTGGAGTATTTTCTCTCTTCTCCACAGGGAAAAAAAGACCAATGAGCAATAGTTGAATGTGTACCATTTGCAAAGCACTGCAACATAAAGGCAGACAACAGATGAGAAGAGCAAGGCACGGTCCTGAATGCAGATCATCAAAATTGCAAGAAATAGAAAGTGCTAGTGAGGATGTGGACAAAGGGAGCCCTCATGCAATGTGGGTGGGAATGTAAGTTGGTGCAGCCACTGTGGAAAACTGTAGGGAGCATCCTCAAAAAATTAAAAATAGAAATACCATATGATCCAGCAATTCTAATTCCAGGTATATACCCAAGAAAATGAAAACACTAACTCAAAAGGGTATCAGCACCTTCGTGTTCATTATAACATTATTTACAATAGCCAAGACATGGAAACAACCCACGTGTTCACTGACAGATAAATGGATAACACAAAACGTGGCACATATTTATACAATGGGATACTATTCAATCGTCAAAAAGAAGGAAATCCTTTCATGTGCAACATAATGGGACTTAAAGGCAATTATGTTCAGCGAAGTAACTCAAAGAAAGACAAACACTGTATGATGTCACATATATGTGGAATGTAAAAAAGAAAGAAAGAAAAGAAAACCAAACTCATAGAAAAAGGGAGCAGATCTGTGGTTATCAGAGGCAGTGGTAGAGCCTGAGGGAATTGGACCAAGGTGGCCAAAAGGTATGAACTTCTGGGTATAAGTATTAGATATGTAATGTACAACATGATGGCTATCGTTACCATGCTGTATGGTATACGTGAGAGCTGGTAAAAGAGTAGATTTTAAAAGTTCTCATCGCAAAGAAATAAACATTTTTTAGTTACTGTAAGAAGTGATGGATGGTAACTAATGTGACTGGAGTAATCATTTTGCAGTACGTGTATGTAAAGTCATTACGCTGTATACCTGAAGCACATACAGTGTTTTATGTCCATTATAGCTCAATAAAACTGAATTAAAAAAAAAAAAAGAAAATCCCCTAGTCAGATGTCTTTGGCTAAAGATAACTGATTTATGCACTAACTTCAAAATTTGACCACGACCTTAAAAAAAAAAAAAAAAAAAAAAAAGACACAGTCCTAATCTGATCTAGATCATCATTCAGGCAAGAATGAAGAGCTCCCAATAATTTGTGGGTGAATTAAATCAACGCTTTAGCAAACAATACAATGAAAATTATAAGGGGATCACAGAGGGCTGAATGAATTCAAAGACAGAAAGGGAAAGTTCAGAGAAGTAAGGGTAGGAT
This sequence comes from Acinonyx jubatus, assembly GCF_027475565.1. NCBI lineage: Eukaryota > Metazoa > Chordata > Mammalia > Carnivora > Felidae > Acinonyx > Acinonyx jubatus. Next base: position 83,349,286 of record NC_069391.1, on the reverse strand, counting down.
TTCCACAGCCTGGGATGGGAGTATAGCAGATTTCTAGGCTCAGAGAAAAACACAAGTGAGCCATGGCACACGCATGCATGAAAAATAAAGGGCATGTTTGAGAAATGGTTCGATGTATCTGGAGCAAGTCAGTAAAGGAAAAAGGTGGGGGAAAACCAGAAAAGTGAGATGGCCCTGAATCACAGAGGCACTGAACAGAACACTGAGAGACTGGACAGCCATTAATGATGTTTGCGGCAGGTATTAGTACAATTCGATTTATATTTAAGGGGGTTCACAAGTCACGAGTATAGGGGATGGACCACATAAGTAGTGAGTAACCTGGACCCTGGGGCCACACACGGCTACCCTACCTTGTTAATAAAGGCTGTGATCTAATTTAAGGATGAGAGAATAGAAAGCCACTTTCATATTAGCATTCTCAAACATACACAGCCATAATGTGCTAGTAGCTAAAAAAAACAAAAAACAAAAAACACTCAGTGGTTTTCTCACTGACATTATGCAACTGTATAAAGAAATTCATCTAACTTGTAAGAATCCATGTATTTTCCCTTGAAACTTAATAAAGCTACATTTTTCTCTCTGAATGATAAAATCAAAACTTTAACAAATAAATTTTTCCTTTAGCTTTCCCACAATTAGTCTTCATGAAAAAGTATACGCACCACTGTCCTAGATTGTTCTAAGGAAAGAGACGGGCCAGTCATGAAATTACTGCAATAGTTTCGGTTTGAAGAGACTAGCATCTCAGCAGATAAAATCATGCTCAACATTCATGCACCATGCAGGAGGCACATGAGGTATTGTCCCACACAACCCCATGAACAATCTTGATTTTACGGACAAGAGAACAGAGACTCACAGAGGTTACAGAGCTCGCCCGAAGTTACAGACCTGCCAAACAGAGGATCCAGAATGTGACAACCCACATGTGTCCATTTCAAACCTCTTGTTCTTCACCGTGAGAGTAGAACATCATCCAGCTCAGGTGATGGCAGTGGGTGGAGATACATAACACAGGCAGTACTGACTTGTCTCAACACTGAAATGAGTGTGGAGGCTTGAGGCGAAGTCACTCTATTTGCCATGCTAAGGCAATCTGGATTGCACACTGTATGGGACGTAAGGCCATTAAAGGATCTTAAGCAAAAGTGTGATGTGATCAGATTACTGAAAATTGGAAATTATTGGAACAGTCTGCTTCAGACATGATGTACACCTGGCCAAAGGCAGAGGCAATTTGGGACTCCTTTTTTCCTGAAACAAAAATTGCTAACAGTATCACACTGTCAGGGTCTCTTGACCTCAGCACCACTGATATCCAGGGCCGGACAACTCTTTGTTGTAGGGGGGCTGCCCTGGGCACTGTAGCAGCATCTCTGACAGTTACCCATTAGACACCTGTATCACCCCGCCCCTACAGTTGTGACAACCAGCAGTGTCTCCAAAATTTCACCCAAGGTGGAAAGCCACTACCAGAAAAATGACCTTATAACTGTAAAATGTTTAATCAAAAACTAAACACAGAGGGGCACCTGGATGGCGCTCAGTCAGTAAAGCATGCGACTCTTAATCTCACGGTAGTGAGTTCAAGCCCCATGCTAGGCATGAAGCCTACTTAAAATAAAAAATATGTTACAGGTAAGGGATGAATCACTAAATTCTATTCCTGAAAACAGTACTACACTATACGTTAACTAACTCAAATCTCAGTGTAAAAAAACAAAAAACAAAAAACAAAAACAAAAACTTAAGAGTTGGTTCTTTGCAAAAATGCAGAAAAAAGTAAATAAAATTAAAAAAAAACTAAACATGAACATACTTATAAATGAAAAAAAGTAACAAAGAAACAAATTACAGGAATACTAACAATCAGGATGCCACTCCAAGGATACTGTTTGCTGATGCTTGTGAAAAATGGAGCGAAGTTCGGCCTTGAGAGGAGCATTTGAGGGTCAGAGCAACATGAGCATCTCAGATGAGCGCCTCTGATAAATCACAGAGCACTCGATCTATTTTTGTGTCTGAGGCTGCATGAAGTTCTCATCTGCTTAGATCTGATTGGATGGCCCTTTGATTGCTCTATTCATCTGTTCATCTAAAGTCTCTTTCATGCAGGGTTTTCTGACTACACTCAGAACCCAGCAATCACCCTGGCGATATCAAGCAGGATAATGTGGCTTTGCGCTAAGCTGAGATACTCCACAAAGCATAAACAGGAGATTTAGATTCAGCTGAGGTTTCTGAAAGTTAGGAACGCAGCAGGCGTTACCATTTAGGCAACAAACACCACAAGGTCCTGGTTTAGCTTTTCTTCTGGTTGCAAACAAAATACTTTCCCATTTCCTTAGATCCTTTTCATCAAGTTAGACCTTTCATGCCAAGCTTTCCCCTGAACTCGTCCCTGCTTTCTGTGTGGGGTGGCTTTTGGTGACTGACAGATGAGATACTCTAATGCACCTCATCCGTAGCCACAGCACCCCCAGGATTGAGCCCCCTGTTAAGTCTCCCAGCAGCACCATGCTATGCGTTGCTGAGAACTACCTTGTTTTCAGAAGGAAGGCATATCCTCCTATCATAAGCAATGGAAGAGAGATGAACATGCTACTCAGAGTTTTTGCTGCTTCCAGACAAAAGCCTTTCCTGAGATACACCACTTAACCCATGCTTGCTGAAGCACTGCAAATGATCTTTTATTCCTATCAGTATCACAGTCACTCTCGCACCCTCACAGAAACACCTCAGCTGGCTACCACCCCCATCCAGGCATGGAGTGATGGCAGAAGCATATGAGGAAGTCGGTTGACTTCTTGACCCTACCCAATCATTTGGTGGCTGTCACAGGGATACCAAATGTGAAGCAGAAGGTTGTCAGAGATGAGCCGGGCTCGGAAAGAAGTTCTGAGGGCACAGAGAGCCTAAAGAGCCTCCAGGGATCCATCCATCTTCCCAAAGAGCCTTGTGATCTGCACTTTAGAATCAGGTGCGCCATCTTGAGAAGCCATCCCACATTCCAAGCAAAATTAGTTTAATGTTCCCATGTAAAAAAGGCCCAAGCCAGGTGGAGGATCATTATATGAGCACACACCGTGGAACTAAAAAGGTTTGCATGCTGCTGGAAGGAATTTATGGGGAAATTTATTACAGATCCACTTCTTATGTAAATCGTGTCACCATATGATGATGACCTCAGTCAGAGTTGCAAGGGCAGGAAAGGTTATTTGGGCCAAATATCATTAGGGCTCTGCCTTTGAGAAATAAGATATTCTTCATCCAGATAGTCTTATGGATCCCAAGAAGGGGAAAGAGGGCAAAAGAAAAAAAAAACCTTCTTTAAGGGTAACTCCTTCATCTTTTGGGAAGTCCAGGTATTTCTAAGTTCTTCCTACAAAGCATGCTAAGCTGAGAACAGGAGGGTACAGGGAGCTGAAAAATGGCAAGGGTTGGCAAATACAGAATAGTTGGAAGGTAACCAAGAACTATAAATTCTTGAAGATTGGGAGCCCTTTTACACCACAAAGACCCTGGGCCAGGGACGACGAGGTAAAAGGACAGCACAGCAAAATGCCAGAGCTTGGACCTGGAAGATGAACAGGTCCAGAGTCGAATTCTAGCCCTGTCATTTCTCATTTGCACTTCCAGCAACAGAAAATAAGAAAAAATAACCACATCCAGGTGAGGTGACTCCTGTACTCCATACCTCCAGTGACACCCATTTCAGCCAAAGGAGAAGCCACAGCATTCACCACAAGATGCTAGAAGGCCTAGTCCAAACACCCCAGGGCAATTCTCCTTGTCCTCTACTCCAACCACATTGGCCTCTGTATTATTTCTGGAATGTGCAGAACACACTCTCTTTTACTAAGTGCATTTATTGATTTTGAGGGAAACAGCAAGCAAGAGGCACGGGAGGCGGGGGGGTAGGGGGCAAAGAGAGAATACAGAGAGAAACCCAAGTGGGCTCTTCGTTCTGCTAGCCCAGAGCCTGACATGGGGCTAGATCCCACAAAGCATGAGATCATGACCTGAGCTGAAATTGAGTCGGACACTTAACCAATTGAGCCACCAATGCATCCCATGCAGAGTACACACTTGCCTCAGAGCCTTTGCACTAACCCTCTGAAATGTTCCATCCCAGATCCTCATACTTTCCCCTGATCTTTGCTTATATGGCAGCTTATCAGTTAAGGTCTTGCCTACCAAAAATGCCAACCACCTCCACTCACCCCTGTCTAGCATGCCCCAGGATTTCCTATTCTCCTTGCCCTGTTTCATTTTTCTCTATAGCACTAATTACCAACTAAAAAAACATACAGTCATTTGTTATATATTGTCTCATCCCACACAAAGATGGACACTCCATAAGGACAAAGTTTTTATCTACTATATTCACTGCCATACTCCTAGAACCTAAAACAATGCCTGGCAAAAGGTAGTATCTATGTGAATGGATGCAGGTTACCACCTACTATAGGCCAGGCACTTTCCATAAGCAAGTTCCTCTGAATTTCAATGCCATGTACAAATGAACAACAAATCAATTACACCCAGGTCTTGACTTAGGGCAATCCAACCTAAATAAATTTATATTTATTTAAATTCAACTAATTGCAGCCTTTTAATAATACACAGTATTTAAATAAGAAAACAGAAAATTAACTTCTAGCAATTATTTGTTTTCCAGAATTCTCTCCTAGTTACCTATTTCTGCATAAGAAATTTCCCCAAAGCTTGGTAGCTTATCACAACAACGATTTTATTCTATTCCTCATTTTTGTGGGTCAAAAATTCCAGCAGGTCTCTGCTGGGTGATTCTTCTGTTCTAAGTGGCATCAAAGAAAGTTACTCAGTGATATTCAGAGGTGAGATGGGCTCATGGGGAGGCTGGTCCTGTTTCACTCACACATCTGACTGGGAGGGCAGGTGGGGAGGGCTGGAAAGAACTACCTACCAAGCTGATGCTATGAAACTGATGCTCTGTCTTAAAGGTTACTAAATCGGACCAGAAAGCAATTCAAAAAAGGAATCCCAAAACGTTTTGAGCATGGGCAGTATTCCTGAAATGGCATGTGGCTTCCAACAAATGTAACAACTTCATGTCCAAATTCAGTATGTCTCTTGAAACCGTAATCTCATATCTCAATGTCACACTTCATATACTTAATACTCAGCACCTTGAAATAACTGACATGGAAAAGAAAAACCATCTCGGAGGAGGGGCCAAGATGGCAGAACAGCATGGACTTTTTTTTTGTTTTTTGTTTTTTGGTTTTTTTTTTTGCATCTCTCAACTCTGAAATGCAGCCAGATCAACACTAAACCATCCTGCAAACCTAGAAAACTGATCTGAGTTCCAATACCAGAGACCAGGTAGCTTGGTGACAGCATTTTCACCTCTCCCGCACATGCGCATACACACCTACACGCGCCACAGCAATCCACCCGAATAAGCTAAGCAGTGCCATCTAGTGGAGAACTGAGCCGTTACACTAAACCCCGCCCAACTGGGTCAACAGCACTCTTGACAAACACAAGTCTATCCACCTGCTTAGTTTACAGACTATAAAGTGCTTCACAGCTTGACTTCTATGGGAAACCAAATGTAGTTTCAACTGTACTTCATTCTGTTCGCTGGTCCTTTTATTCAATTTTCTTCTTTTTCTTTTCTTTTCTTATTCTTGAATACAGAAAGAAAAAATCTACTTTTATTTTCCATTTTTATTAGAAATATTTTTCTTTATTTTTTCTACTATATTTTTTACTTTTTTGAAAATTTTAAAATTCTATTTTACTTTCATCATTTCATTTTATTCTATTTTATTGTATTCATTTTTTCAAATTTTCAAAAGTTTTCCTTTTTCCCTTTTTTTCCTTTTCTTTTTTTCTTGTCTTTCCCTTTTTTCTCTAATCTATCAAGCTTCTTGCAACAACCAGAATAAAACACACCTAGGATCTAGCATCCTTTATTTGATTTCTTTGTGTTGTTTTTAATTTTTTAATTTTAATATTTTTCTTACATTATTAATTCCTTTTCGTCCTCCAAAATGATGAAATGAAGGAATTCACACCAAAAGAAAGAACAGGAAGAAATGACAGCCAGGGACTTAATCAAAACAGATACAAGCAAGATGTCTGAACCAGAATTTAGAATGACAATAATCAGAATACTAGCTGGGGTTGAAAATAGATTACAGTCCCTTTCTTCAGAGATAAAAGAAGTCAAAGCTAGTCAGGATGAAATAAAAAATGATACAACTGAGCTGCAATCTCGAATAGCTGCCACAGCAGTAAGGATGGATGAGGCAGAACAGCCAATCAGTGATATAGAAGACAACTTACAGAGAATACTGAAGCAGAAAAAATGAGGGAGACTAAGGCAAAAGAGCATGAAATAAAAAGTAGAGAACTCAATGACTCATTAAAAAGGAGTAACATCAGAATCTCAGGGGTCCCAGAAAAATGGAGAGAGAGAAAAAGGGGTAGAAAATTTATGTCAGCAAATCATAGTGGAAAACTTTCCTAACCTGGGAAACATACAGATATCAAAATCCAGGAAGCATAGAGGACTCTCATTAGATTCAATAAAAACTGACCATCAATAAGGCATATCATGGTCAAATTCACAAAATACTCAGGCAAAGAAAGAATCATGAAAGCAACAAGGGAAAAAATATCCTTAACCTACAAGGGAAGACAGATCGGGTTTTCAGCAGACCTATCCACAGAAACTTGGCAGGCCAGAAAGGAGTGGCAGAGTATATTCAATGTGCTAAATCGGAAAAATATGCAGCCAAGACTTCTTTCTCCATCAAGGCTGTCATTCAAAACAGAAGGATAGGTTAAAAGTTTCCCAGACAAACAAAAATTAAAGGAGTTTGTGATCACTAAACCAGTCCTGCAATAAATTTTAAGGGGGACTCTCTGAGGGGAGAAAAGATGAAAAAAAAAAACCCAAAAATACCAAAAGCAACAAAGACTAGAAAGGACCAGAGAACACTACCAGAAACTCTAACTCTACAGGAGACATAATGGCAATAAATGCATATCTTTCAGTACTCATTCTAAATGTCAATGGTCGAAACACTCCAATCAAAAGACATAGGATAACAGAATGAATAAGAAAACAAGATCCATCTATATGCTGTTTACAAGAGACCCATTTTAGACCTTAAGACACCTTCAGATCGAAAATGAGGGTCTAGAGAACCATTTACCATGCTAAAGGTCGCCAAAAGAAAGCCAGAATAGCCATACTTATATCAATCTAGATTTTAAAATAAAGACTGTAACAAGAGATGAAGAAGGGCATTATATCATAATTAAGAGGTCTATCCACCAAGGAGACCTAACTATTGTAAATATTTATGCTCCAAACATGAAAGCACCCAAACATATAAATCAATTAATCACAAACATAAAGAAACTCATTGACAATAATACCATAATAGTAGGGGACTTCAACACCCCACTTACAACAATGGACAGATTATCTAAACAGAAAATCAACAAGGAAACAATGACTTTGAATGACACACTGGACCAGATGGACTTAACAGATACATTCAGAACAGTTCATCCTAAAGCAGAATACACATTCTTCTCCAGTGCATGTGGAACTTTCTCCAGAAAAAATCACATACTGGGACACAAATCAGCCCTCAACAAGTACAAAAAGACTGAGATCATACCATGTATATTTTCAGACCACAATGCTATGAAACTCTAAATCAACCACAAGAAAAAAATCGGAAATATAACAAATACTTGGAGACTAAAGAACATCCTACTAAAGAATGAATGGGCTAACCAAGAAATTAAAGAGGAAGTTAAAAAAGTACTTGGAAACCAATGAAAATGATAACACCACAGCCCAAAACCTCTGGGATGCAGGAAAGGCGGTCATTAAGAGGGAAGTATATAGCAATCCAGACCTTCCTAAAGAAGGAAAAAAGGTCTCTATACACAACCTAACCTTACACCTCAAAGATCTGGGAAAAAAGCAGCAAATAAAACCCAAAAACATCAGATGATAGGAAATAATAAAGATGAGAGCAGAAATCAATGTTAGCAAAACCAAAAAAAAACAAAAACAAAAACAAAAAACACAGAACAGATCCAATGAAACTAGGAGCTGGTTCTTTGAAATAATTAACAAAATTGATAAACCCCTAGCCAGTTTGGTTAAAAAGAAAAAGGAGGGACACCTGGGTGGCTCAGTCTGTTGGGCGTCTGACATTGGCTCAGGTCATGATCTCATAGGTTGTGGGCTCGAGCCCCACATCAGGCTCTGTGCTAACAGCTCAGAGCCTGGAGCCTGCTTTGGATTCTGTGTCTCCCTCTCTCTCTGCCCATCCCCCAATCGTGCTCTATGTGTGTGTCTCTCTCTTAAAAATAAACATAATAAATAAATAAATAAATAAATAAATAAATAAATAATAAATAGGAAAGAAGGAAGGAAGGAACCCAAATTAAAAAAATCAAGAATGAAAGAGGAGAGATCACAACCAACACTGCAGAAATACAAACAATAATAAGAGAATATTATGAGCCATTATACAGCAATCAAATGGGCAATCTAGAAGAAATGGAAAAATTCCTAGAAACATATAAACTACCAAAACTGAAACAGGAAGAAATAGTAAATTTGAACAGACCCATAACCAGTAAAGAAATGAAATTAGTAATCAAAAATCTCCCAAAAAACAAGAGTCCGGGGCTGAATGCCTTTACAGGGGAATTCTACCAAACATTTAAAGAAGAGTTAACACCTATTCTCTTGAAGCTGTTCCAAAAAATAGATATTGAAGAAAAACTTCCAAACTCTTTCTATGAAGCCAGCATGACCTTGATTCCAAACCCAGACAAAGACCCCACTAAAAAGGAGAACTACAAACCAATTTCCCTGATGAACATAGATGCAAAAATCCTCAACAAGGTACTAGCCAACCAGATCCAACAATACATTAAAAGAATTATTCACCACAACCAAATGGGATTTATGCCTGTGATGCAGGGCTGGTTCAACATCTGCAAAACAATCAGTGTGATACCTCACATCACTAAAAGAAAAGACAAGAACTACATGATCCTCTCAATAGATGCAGAGAAAGCATTTGACAAATACAGCATCCTTTCTTGATAAAAACCCTCAAGAAAGTAGGGATAGTAGGATCATACCTCAAGATCTTAAGAGCCATATATGAAAGACCCAATGCTAATATCATCCTCAATAGGGGAAAACTGAGAGTTTTCCCCCCAAGGTCAGAAACATGACAGGGATGTCTACTGTCACCACTGTTATTCAACATAGTATTGGAAATCTTGTCCACAGCAATCAGACAACACAAAGAAATAAAAGGCATCAAAATCAGCCAGGAAGAAGTCAAACTTTCACTCTTCACAGATGACATGATATTTTATACAGAAAACCCAAAAGATTCCAACAAAAAACTGCTGGAGTTGATCCATGAATTCAGCAAAGTCGCAGGATATATAATCAATGCACAGAAAGCGGTGGCATTCCTATATGCCAATAGCGAAGCAACAGAAAGAGAAATCGAGGAATTGATCCCGTTTATAACTGCACCAAAACCCATAAAATACCTAGGAACAAACCTAACCAAGGAGGTGAAAACTCTATACACTGAAAACTATAGAAAGCTTATGAAAGAAATTGAAGAAGACACACACACACAAAAAGGAAAAATATTCCATGCTCCTGGATTGGAAGAACAAACATGGTTAAAATGTCAATATTACCCAAAGCAATCTACATATTCAATGAAGTCCCTATCAAAATAACACCAGCATTCTTCACAAAGCTAAAACAAACAATCCTAAAATTCGTATGGAGCCAGAAAAGACCCCGAATAGCCAATGCATTCTTGAAAAAGAAAACCAAAGCTTCAGGCATCACATTCCCAGACTTCAAGACGTATTACAAAGCTGTAATCATCAAGACAGTATGGTACTGGCACAAAAACAGACATTCAGACAACGGAACAGAATAGAGAACCCAGAAATGGACCCACAGACATATGGCCAACTAATCTTTGACAAAGTACAAAAGAATATCTGATGGAATGATGACAGTCTCTTCAGCAGATGGTGCTGGGAAAACTGGACAGTGACATGCAGAAGAAGGAACTTGGACCACTTTGTTACACCATACACAAAAATAAACTCAAAATGGATGAAAGACTTCAATGTAAGACAGGAAGCCATCAAAATCCTCGAGGAGAAAGCAGGCAAAAACCCCTGTGACCTCAGCTACAGCAACTTCTTACTCAACACGTCTCCAGAAGCAAGGGAAACAAAAGCAAAAATGAACTATTGGGACCTCTTCAGAATAAAAAGCTTCTACACAGCGAAGGAAACAATCAGCAAAACTAAAAGGCAACCTATGGAATGGGAGAAGAAATTTGCAAATGACATATCAGATTAAGGGTGATATACAAAATCTATAAATTATAAACTCAACACCCAGAAAAAAATTAATCCAGTGAAGAAATGGGAAAGAGACATGAAAAGACACTTTTCCAAAGAAGACATCCAGATGGCTAACAGACATATGAAAAAATGCTCAACATCACTCATCATCAGGGAAATACAAATCAAAACCACAATGAGATACCACCTCACAACTGTCAGAATGGCAAACATTAACAACTCAGGCAACAACAGATGATGGCGAGGTTGTGGAGAAAGAGGATCTCTTTTGCTGTGCTGGTGGGAATGCAAAATGGTGTAGCCACTCTGGAAAACAGTATGGAGGTTCCTCAAAAAATTAAAAATAGAATGACCCTATGACCCAGGAATTGCACTACTAGGTATTGTTTCAAAGGGGCACATGCACCCCAATGTTTATAGCAGCACTATCAACAATAGCCAAAGTATGGAAAGAGCCCAAATGTCCAATGACATATGAATGGATAAAGAAGATGTGCTGTGTGTATGTACATATCCATTCATATGTCATTGGACATTTGGGCATTTTATTGTATTGTATTGTATTTGGGCATTGGACATTTGTATATATATATATATACACACACAATGGAGTATTATATATATATATATATATATACATATATACAATGGAGTATTTTATTTATATATATATATATACACACACACACACACACACACACACAATGGAGTATTACTCTGCAATCAAAAAGAATGAAATCTTGCCATTCGCAACTATGTGGATGGAACTGGAGGGTATGAAGCTAAGCAAAATTAGTGAGTCAGAGAAATACATACCATATGACTTCACTCATAGGAGGACTTTAAGATAGAAAACAGATGAACATAAGAGAAGGGGAGCAAACATAAAAACAGGGAGGGGGACAAAACATAAAAGACTCTTTAACATAGAAAACAAACAGAGGGTTGCTGGAAAGGCTGTGAATGGGGGGATGGTCTAAATGGGTAAGGGGCATTAAGGAATCTACTCCTGAAATTATTGTTGCACCATATGCTAACTAACTTGGATGTAAATTAAACCATAAATAATTTTTTTTAAAAAAGAAAAACCATCTCTAGGCATAAATATAATGAGAACTTAATTGTCTTGACTGGAGGTCAAACTCAGCTGGAGATACCGTTTTTTTTAATTTTTTTTAATGTTTATTTATTTTTGAGAGGGAGAGAGACAGAGCATGAATGGGGGAGGGTCAGAGAGAGAGGGAGACACAGAATCTGAAGCAGGCTCCAGGCTCTGAGCTGTCAGCACAGAGCCCGATGTGGGGCTCGAACTCACAGACCGTGAGATCATGACCTGAGCCGAAGTCGGACACTTAACCGACTGAGCCACCCAGGCGCCCCTGGAGATACCTTTAAATTCAGTCTCTATTTAAGCCAATGCCCTAAGGTTTCATGACCCAAAAACAACAACATAATGAAAACTAAAAAGACAAAACACTAAGTGCCCATCTGGGCTGTTTTCTACATTTTAAAAGCAGGCACTTTGTTTTTCTCAGGTTGAAGCGAAAAATGAATGTGATAGTTTCTTAAGGAAACAGTAAGGATTATTTTCAAGAGCAGATACTTATCTCTCACACTTCTCCTTGCAATAGTGCAAGTGTGTGTTCGTTGGGGGGGGGGCGGTGATCTGAGAAAGGGCAGACAGGCAGAACTCCCTTCATCTGTTTTACTTGAAAACCAAAATCCTGACCTACAATTTCACCTTTAAGTACCCTCAGAAATGCCGACGAGACCCTTCCCCCAGCAGAAAGTCTTCTGTCCAAGGAGCCTCTAGACATGCCCTTTCATTTGCTCAGACATGATAAAGCAAGGTAGGGCTTGCACATGACAGGATACAAGGGTGACTCCAACAATATGCATTTGGTGGGTCTCTAGGAGCTCTGGGGAGAGTGAGGGAGGGTGCTGGTGCACTTCCAGGGCAGAGCTGGCCCAGGAAGGCTTGGTGCCTGCAGTCCACCTGCCTGGTCCACTCCCTTCTCTGTGTCCATGAGCAGCACTCAGAACCTTCTCTTTCCTCCTCCAGGTCCTCATATGTGGATTGAGATTTTTAGTGAAATCTGTATTCTTGTCAAAAAGTTTATATACTTTCCCAGGTTAGAATAGGAGTTCTCTCAATTACCTACACTTGATGTAAAGTCATGTGTCATCATGGAATTTGTCTTATCTGTGGATGCTGAGTCTTAGCAGCAATATTTGTAATAATTACCATCAAAAATTACCTGATCAATTTCTAAGCATCAGAACTCTTCTAAAGCTCTTACATGGGGGCTCTTTGGTGGCTCAGTCAGTTAGGCATCTGACTCTTGATTTCAGCTCAGGTCATGATCTCACAGTTCTTGAGTTTGAGTCCCATGTCACACTCTGTGCTGACAGCATGGAGCCTGCATGGGATTCTCTCTCTCTCTCTCTCTCTCTCTCTCTCTCTCTCACTCTTTCTCTCTGCCCCTATCCCACTCATGGGCATGCACGTGCTGTCTCTCTCTTTCTCTCAAAATAAATAAATAAACTTAAAAAAAAATAAAGGTCTTACATATACTAATTCATTTAATCCCTTAGGTAACCGTAAAGTGTAAGTCCCATTACTATTTCCATTTTTTCAATGAGAAGATTGGACTTCAAGACCTGGAAAATCTGCTTAAGATTACTGAAATAATAAGGGTGAAGCTGGTAATTAAGTCCAGACATTCTGGCCCAGTGCTACCAATCTTGATACTATGCTGAGCTACATCCATGAAGACACCAGCCTTTGAAGCATGAATTTGTTTTAATCTGAGGTAATAAATTATGAATCCAGGAACGAGCCTGCACATAGACCACACCATCTGATGAAATGCAGACTCCATTACCACTCTCGTTTGTAAGAATCCCCAGCACCTATGAGGATGTCTGGGCTACTTGTCTAGATATGACTCCAAAATTCCTATTTCCACCCTTGACCTTATCACGATATTCCACATTCCTCTATCTCATGGAAAACTCAATATAAACTTCAAGAATTAAGGATCTTTGTCTCTTTTGTTCAGTGATACACCTGAATTATACTTGGCACATAGCAGGCACTCACTAAGTATTTGTTCAATGAATGAATGAACATCTAAAAGGAATCTTACATATAATAAGGCCAAAATACACCTTTTCTCTTCTCTCCCCTGAAAATGTGTTCCTCCTCCATCACTGACCCATGTTCCCAGTTGCTAGGCCCAAACCCTCAGAGTCATTCACAATTGTTCTCTGTGTCATCCCTGCAGCCAATACACCAGCAAAAAGTGTTTTTCTCCATTTCCAAAGTGAACCCCCAATCTTCTCACAGCTCTCCATCTCCCCAGCTGTCCCCAGTTCCAAGCCCACCACCTCTCCCTTCCTCATGGGCCCCTGCTTTCATTGTCTCCCAGTCCTGCTTCTAAAATCTACCCACTACTCAGACACCTCCTCCTGCTTAAATGGCTGATCATTACACTTTAAACCGAACCCAAACTCTTTACTTGCCTTGTAAAGGCCCTGTGGGATCTGGCTCTTCCCACCTCCCTCAACTTCCTCACTGTGCTCCCTCAACACTGGAGACTGTCTCCCTCCTTCCACTGTTTGCACACCCAAGGACACTCCTACTGTTGCACTGCAGAGGGGACAGTGTAGCATAAAACATGACATTTTTAGGCATATGTTTATGTGTGTGCCTAAGAGATACAGTGTGTGTGTATACACATATTAATTCTAACTTACACTCTGGAGGCAGTTAGATCTGATCTATATCAGATCTCAATGACCCACGGGTGGTTACGAATACAATAGGAGAGATCTTAATCAGGAATCAGTAACACAAGTGTTGGTTAAAATACTGTTATCCAAAAGCCAAATTAAATTTTTTTTAATGTTTATTTATTTTTGAGACAGAGAGAGAGAGACAGAGCATGAACAGGGGAGGGGCAGAGAGAGAGGGAGACACAGAATCGGAAGCAGGCTCCAGGCTCCGAGCCGTCAGCCCAGAGCCCGACGCGGGGCTCGAACTCACGGACCGCGAGATCGTGACCTGAGCCGAAGTCGGACGCTTAGCCGACTGAGCCACCCAGGCGCCCCCCAAAAGCCAAATTAATGACCAAAAGAGCTATGTGATATATTATTGGTGAAAATGAGAGGAATTCAACATCAATTAGTGGTTGGAAATATTGTCAAAGCACCACTTCGCTGAAGTAAATAAAGTTATGAAGATCTGGCCAGCACCACCACTCAAGGTTCTAGTTTGCTTGTCCTGGATCCCTGCGCTGCAAGGATGCCCCGTACTCTGACCAACCGTAGGGCCGCTGCGAGCATATTTTTGCGTCTGCAAAATACAAGGTCTAGTTGGAGCACAAGGGCAGAACTGCTAGGATTGGTTGTAAACCTCTCTTGTGCATGTGTGGCTAAATGTTTGGCCAACTTGTTAGAAGCTGACCTCGCTCTGACTGTAACAGTCTTAGTTTGAGTTTGCCCAGAAGCAGACCCTGAGATGAGAATTCAAATTGCAGGTAATTTATCTGGGAGGCACAGGGAAGACAGGGGCAGGAGTGTGGGAATTAAAAAAGAGGAAAGCAACCAATAAGGAGCACCTTATGAAGCCAGCTACCCTCTGTGAACTCCTGCATAAGAATGCAGAGACTGTCAGGAGAAACTTGGTAGAGCACAATAAAATATGCCCTGAGGTCTGAGGGCTATGGACAAGGCAGTGACCATGTCTGTGTCCAATATCCCACCTGCCTGAACCGTCCTGAGGAAAGACTCATGACCCTAACTTATTTCTATCTCCCTTGATGATCAATGCATAGCAAAAGAATCTGCTGGATGTTTCTCATTTGCTGATATGGGGTACAGGCCAGTTTGAAACACCCTCCTTAAGGTTTTTGCATTTGCCGTTCCCTCCGCCTGAAAGGCCTGCAGGCCATTCTTGAAAAGAGGATCTATTAAAAACTTGGTAACACAAAGCTCTAAGCAGCTTATCACTGACTTCCTTTTCCCCGGGGCCTTTTCTGGACCACAGCTCTCCGCAAGAAAAGCACACCCAAGGCAAACCCCAAGCCTTTCCGTCCTAAGTAGCAACCCTGCCGAAGAGGAATTTTCAAAAGGCTTTCTAAGAGAGGAGAAACTGTGCTTCTCCACCAAGTCCTCCACTTCCTGGGGGGAGGGGGACAGGAGACAGGGCAGGTTATTACTCATTGAGGCCTATCGGGTGCCCATCCAGAGCAGGGTGGAGTCAAAGAGAACAGGTGTGAATGCCCATCATACGTGATTTGCCGCTGTTAAGCATGATCAGTTATCTACTGCTGCTATAGTTCTGTGCAACAACCACAGAGCCTCAGTAAGATAACAGTTAACGTTTATTACGTTTATTACTTGTGCATCGGAGGTCAACTGGGGGTCAGCTGGCTATTGGCTGGGCAACTGGGGATCTCTGCTACATATGTCTCTCATCTTTCAAGACGCGTATCCAGGCAATTCTCAGGGCGACCGCTAAGTAGCAAGAGGGAGCGAGCCCAATCTCAGAAGCACTCTTTAAGCCTTTCTTTGCATTATATTTGCTAACATTTCACTGGCCCAGAACGGCAGTTTGCTGGAGCTGGTTCCTCCAGCTTGCAAGAGCCAACTGTTAAACACAGGATCCCCCTGCTACCTCAAAGGAGGTTCCTATGAAACCTTTTCAAGCCAAGAAGGCGTAAAGCAATGAAGTGGTCATCATCCACTTTTTTTTAGCATTTCGAGACCCAAAAATACCTCCTCTTACGAGTTTTCTGACACCTTAGGACACACCTTGCTGACGGATGCACAAACTAACCACAGGTAAAAGCACAGATTCTTACAGACACAGCTCAAACTCTGAGGGCTTGCTGCTGAGGTACTGAGTTCAATTCCTGAGAAGGGAGAGCTTTGTGGGGCCGCTCCTGCTGCTTGGGCCATGCTACCTCTGTAAGAGCCCAGCTTGCTGCAAAACAAACACTGAACTGTGCTTTTCGCCGCTTTTCTTAAAAGTGAAAATCCTCCTGGGGCACCTGGGTGGCTCAGTCGGTTAAGCGTCAGGCTTCAGCTCGGGTCATGATCTCACAGCTCATGGGTTCAAGCCCCACGTCAGGTTCTGAGCTGACAGCTCAGAGCCTGGAGCCTGCTTCAGATTCTGTGTCTCCCTCACTCTGCCCCTTCCCCACTCACACTTTGTCTCTCCCTTTCTTCAGAAATAAATATACATTAAAAAAAATTTTTTTTTTAAGTGACAATCTTCTTCACATTTATTCCAATTAGTGAAAACAGGTACTAAAGTGGGTCTTTTGTAAAAGGGAAGTGGTGGAAGTAAACTTTTGAAGAGGAGGGGTACCTGCAGTGTGAGTCAGTGACGATATGACTAGTAGAGAGAATTTTCTTTAAAAACAAATCAGGAAACACCATACAAATCAGGACCTTTGTTTGTTTGTTTGTTTGTTTGTTTGTTTCCAGAAAACTGGTACATGCGGCTGAGCCAAATGGCTGGGGTCGGAGTGAAGGGCTGAGCCAGACCGACCCGTCCAGAAGGGAAGGCCCTGCGAAGTTACAAGGACAAGGGAGTGGATTTGGGGGGAAGTGAGGAACGAGGGCCCATTTTGGCATTTATCACAGGCACTCCACAATGCCAGAAGAACTGAGTTTTTTCCAGGCTCCACTAAGTGTGGGACCAGTCAAATCACTTTTTATTGTTACTTATTTTTTATTTTTTTTATTAGCCAGGTCACTGTAAGTCTCATGCTGATTCATTTTGGCAACCTTTCTTCTTCTCCATAAAGATTCATGTGGTCTTGGATGTTCAAAGAGCACTTTAAGTCTTTCCAAGGACTATGGCTAATAAAAAGCAGGGGCTTGTTTCTTCATGCCTGTGAGCTCCAAGAGCTCGAGGGTTGGGATCTTGACCATGAAAGAAATGGAAAAATACCTGGGAAAAAAGAGAAGTGGAATTCATCCAAAGTCAAACAAGTAAGAGCTGGGAGGAGGTCTCACAGGCTCAAGGCCAAGGCCACATCGTTCAGACCATCAGACTTTTGAGCAGGCCCATGGGGGTGATACAGAAAATATGAAAAAGTCAGGTGAATCTCCCCATCACTGTCCCTGAAGTCTGCCTCCCTCTCTCATTTGTCAGGTAAAATTTACCTGCAATTTGTCAGCTCAAGTATTAAACTGCTTCCCTAACAACTTAATAGGGTCCACTACACGTTGAACAGGAAGTTGCTTTAAAACTATGCTACCTTATGCTGCCTTTCGATTAGGTGGGTGAGAAAATGAAAGGTGTTAATGAAGGACACAGTAAGTGTCGTGGCCCAGTGCAATGGGGAACGGCTTTCACCTTCATGTGACCTGCATTTCCACAAAGAGCTTTCAAACAGGGCATACCTGTTTTAGTTGGGGCTACTAAAACAAAAATACTGTATCCTGGAGGCCTGAACAACACAAGTTTATCTCTCACAGTTATCCTAGCAGGTTGCCAGCACCGTTCAGCATGGCTGGCTTCTAGTGAGGCCCCTCTTCCTGGTTTACAGATGACCTTATGCTCCTTATGTCTTCACATGTAAGAGATAGAGACATATAAAAAGACAGACGGGCAGGCAGAGAGGAGAGAGGCAAGCTAGCTCTCTGGCCTCTTATTAGAAGGACACTAATCCCATTAGGAGGGCTCCACTGCCATGACCTAACCACCTCCCCAAGGCCCCACCTCCAAATACCATCACAATGGGGGATTAGGGTGTCAACATATCAAGGTAGAAGGACACATTCAGTCCATAAAAATACCACTTCCTCATCTAAGAGCGTCACACCTCATATTAGAGCATATGGAAGGCACTGAGAAGTCTTGCAGCAAGGGAAGCTATTTCACCTCGCACAACCCCAGCATTTCTCCCTTTATTAGGGCCACAGAACCTTAATACGCATGACTGTTGCATGGGGCACCACTGATCTGGAGGACATGGTTTAAGACTGTCCTGGCCTTGGTGGGAGGCTGGAGAAGGGGTTCCAGGGACTTAGACGACCACCGAGGAGCAAAGGCTCACCAGGAATGTTTCATAGCAAGCAACCGGGTTCCTTGGCTCCAGTCAGGAGGGGCTAGCAGAAAAATCCCCAAGTCTCAGGAGCCTCAAACAACAAAAATTCACTTTTCAGTTGCACTCATGTCCTTTATGAATCAAAAGAGGAGATCTGTTCAACACAGTCACTCAGAGACCCAGGCTAACAGGCAGCCACCATCTTCAAACCTGCCCATCACCAAATAGAAAAAAAGAGCATAATAAAGCACACACTGGCCCTCCGAGACACACATCACCTCCATTCATGTGTCATCAGGTGGAGCAGCCACCTGGCCACATCTAACTTCAGTGGTCAGGGAAGTGAGGTGCAACCCCTACTGTATTCGTTTCCTGAAGCTGCTGTAACAAATTACCACAAACCTGGCTGCTTAGAACAACCGAGATTTATCCTCTTACGGTTCTGGAGGCGAGGAGCACACAATACCACCAGGCTGAACTCAAGGCACTGGCCGGGCCACATTCCCTTAGGGGGTTCTAGTTTCTCTCCTCTTTCCTGCTTCTGGTGGCTGCTGGCTTTCCTTGGCTTATGCCCATCTCACTCTAGGCTTCAAGGCCAGCATCTTCCAATCTCTCTCTGCTCAGTCTTCACATGACTTCTCCTCAACTTAGGTCAAATCTCCGTGTGTCCCTCCCTGACAAGCATATATGTGACTGCATTAGGGCCTGCCAGGATAATCTCCCCATCTCAAGATCCTTATTTTTTTTTTAAGTTCATCTATTTTGAGGGGTGGAAAGATAGCATCTCTGCTGACAGTGCAAAGCCCAACATGGGACTCAATTCCACGAACCATGGAATCATGACCTGAGCCAAAATCAAGAGTTGCACACTCAACCAACTCAGCCACCTAGTCACCCCTCAGGATCCTTCATTTAATCACACCTGCAAAGACGCTTTCTTCAAATATGGTAACATGAACAGGTTCCAGGGATTAGGACCTGGTATTTCTGAGGGCCATGACTCAACCCAAGGAAAGAGAATTGGAATACTGGATTTATGAGCAGCTCTCATGACTACCATATTCTAGTTTTAGTCTTCCCTCCCACCAGACTAAGTACACAGGGCTCTCAACACTCTGTTCATCTACAGCTAAGCATTCATTCCATTTCAGATAGAGCCAGAAATGTACATCCAGAGAGGACCTCAAAGACCCACTTGTCTAGCCCTCTCCTTTTACAATTCAATAAATTGGGGCTCAGAAAATAACACAGAGCCAGAGCCCCACATTGGGTTTGAGATGAAAACAGAACAGAGTTCACCAGGCTTGTGAGCTAGCAACTACTGCACCACACTCAGCTGGCCCTCTGGTCAGCCATAGCGTGGGTAACCTCACTTTACCCTCTAATATATTCCTTCCATGGCAACATCCTCTTCAACCTTCATCACTTGTCACATAGTCATTCTCTTAGGCATTATCACCCTCTGACATTTTATGTATATTTACATTTATTGGTTTGCTGATTGTCTGTTTCTGCCCATGAAAACATAAACTCCACATCAGCAAAATCTTTGTATCGCTCATGGCTATATCCCCAGTGTCTATGTCGGTATCTGGCACATAACTGGCATTTGCTGTTTGTGAAATGAATGAATAAGTCAACCTGGGGAACTTGCCAATGGTTTACATAAAAATTCTGCTGTCGTGTGAATTTTGTGAATGCCTTTTAATATCTTCTAGAATCTAACAATGGACTATGTTTTCCACTTACTGTGAATATGGTTGGAATTCTGTAAACTTTTTGTATTATGTCATATTTTATATTTTAATATTTATGGATTTGAAAACTATGTAAGACACTGGCCTTTTACTCTGTGTGAGATGGGAAACCAGTTCAAGGCTCTGATCAGAGGAGAGGCAAACCTGAATTAGGTTTAGATCTAAGCATGGCATAGAATGAGCCTAGTAGAAATCCAGCTCTCCCGGCAACCCAGAAGTTTATGAATGGTGAGCAACTCTGCTATGGAATGAATTGTGTCCATAATATAACTCATTTGACTTTCAGGGATTCAGATATTTATCTCAAAGAGCCACTCCAGTGCATGACCATGTAAGTTCTAAGAGGCTAGATGGGGGCATGTTTCTGGAACATGGGGATTTTTGCAACAACAACAAAGGCTCTTTTAGAGACAGAGCAATTCAGAAGACATCAAATTCTATGAGAAAAATCAGAAGTAAAATTAAATGTCAAGTGTTGTGATGGTTAATTTTATATATCATCTTGACTAGAAAGGGGGTGCCTTAATTAAACTTTAAACTACTGGAATCATTGGAATTACTCACTGGAATTACTCACTGGTATAAGTCACTGGAATTATTAATGTGGGTGGGGGCACCTGGGTGGCTCAGTCAGTTAAACATCCAACTTCAGCTAGTGTCATCATCTCATATTTCGTGAGTTTGAGCCCCACATCAGGCTCTATGCAGACAGCTCAGAGCCTGGAGCCTACTTCGGATTCTATGTCTCCCTCTGTCTCTGCCCTCCCCCACATACTCTCTCTCTCTCTCTCTCTCTCTCCCTCAAAAATAAATAAACACTAAAAATTTTTTAATTATTAATGTGTGTTCTACCCAGAGATTCTGATTTCATTGGCTTGGGGCTACCCTGAGCATCAAGATTTTTCAAAGGTCCCTAGGAGCAGCCAAGATTGAGAATCACTGATAGACAATAAGAGTTGCCATCATCAGAGCAGAATAGCTGATCCCTTTACAATCAAAACCCCATTCAGTCATAATCTGTAACCTTTTTCTAATCTGCCATGTTTAAAGACAGAATCCAGAAACCTATAGGTGGCGTTTATCATTCTTAGTCAATAGAATATAATGAAATCTTAGCATAATTAAGACAGTAAAATAATTGGAGAAGCCTTGAAAACCCAATGGCCCATCAGTGGTTAGTGCTGTTTTCTCAATTATCACCAATCAAAATCATGATCACTAGCACCTGGAGCCCTGCTCTAACCCTGTAAACAGGCATTATTTTAGGAAGTACTTGAAAGAAGGCAGAGATGGGCCACTTATCTGGGTTGTCCGTCAATGCTCTCTGACAGCTCAGGCCAGTGGCAACGTTTACTTTTAAGATTCTCTCTTCCAACGTACCAAATGACACACATCTACCTGCAGAATGTGAAAATTTACAAAATCATGGCCCTTTCACCTGCTTTCTTGGCATTCATTTTGCCGTTTCTTCAGCTTCCATTGCAATTTCATTAAAACGACCACCTTGAGTGTGAATGTAGAGGAGGGAAAAGCACCCAGGCCTCGTATTTTTAAGCAATTTGATGACTCATTAGCTCTGTGATTACAGGCAAGTTACTCGGCCTCTCTGAGGCTCATTCTCCCCATTGGTAAAACTGGACCGATAATACCAACGGTCCAGGCATGCTGTGATGATAAAATGACACCTCGTGGCTAGAGTACTCAGGCAGGGCCTGGCACATGCTAGGTACTCAGGAGCCTGGTATCAGGTAAGCCCTATGTAAGTATTAGCTGTGCTGGTCATTTTGTCCATGCTGGCATTATTCTCCAGGGAACAAATGGAAACACTGCCACAAATAAATCTTGTCTGCCTAATAAAGGAAGAAGATTAAGAACTCTTTGTCTCTTCAAGTTTATTTGGGAGAGAAGATTCAGGTCAGTGATCTGCATGAGGGCTAAAAAGTGCTGAAATTCGCAACTCCCGACTTGGTCAGCTCTGGGTCCCGGATCATCGTATGCTCTTCTCACGTAGATGCTCAGAGCTACAAAGCATCTTGAAGATCATGAAGCCCAGCACATTTTAATAAGAAAGAAATGGAGTCCCAGAGTACAAATGGTGCTCAGAACACGTTGGATACTCTCTACTTACAGGGTCAGAATTAGCCAGCAATCTAGAAGCATCTGCAGTAACACTTTGTATTCATACAGCTCTCCACAATTTATAAAGCACTTGATGCTAACATTCGTTCTCACCACAACCTCTAAAGCAAGGCTGCTCAACCTTGGTGCTCCTGACACATGTGTCAGATCATTGTTTGTTGTAGGGGCTGTCCCGTGCGGTGCAGGATGTTTACTAGCACCCCTGGCCTCTCCTCACTAGGTGCCAGCAGCCAACCCCCGCCCCCGGCACCCCCTGCACCCCTGCCAACCAAGTGTAACAACCAAAAATATGTCCGGACATTGCTAAATGTCCCTGGGGGACAAAAGTAACTTCCAGATGAGAACCACTGCTCTTGAGATAAGACAAGAGGCACACACGACTAAGTTCAGAGAGGTTAAGCCACTCACCCAAGGACACACAAGGCAGAACTGGTGGGAGTGAGGGCAAGCACGAGGAGGTGAAACACAGAGAAACAGAAAATACACATATGGGCTATTAGTTTGGGGATTTTTCCACGTCCCCCTCTGCTAAATGAAGGTCAACTGCATTCTTTCTTATTCCCTGTTGGAAAAAAAAACAATATACATATAAACAGGAACTTGAAAAGCCTGTTGAGGCCAACCGTTTCAAATATGCTGTGCACGAATTATCAATATTTTCATCAGGAGATACAGAAAGTGTGAGTTTACTGTAATTATGTTTAGATGAGACCATTTGAAAGTACATAGCCCACAGGGTATTTTGTATACATACTTGAGTTATTCCTTCCCCTTGTATACATTGAAGTCCAATTCTTGCAGGGCACTGCTTTCACGCAGATCAGTGAGAGACAATTCCATGTTAGCACTGGAGATGTAAAAATTCTAGTACAAATGGCCCATAATTTCCCTAAGAAGTGGTTATAAATGTTCAACTCATCCGTTCAAATTAAAGTAGCCAGGAACTACTTCAACAACCAGCAGGCCAAGGAACTAGTAATGACATCTTAAGTGTGGAGAAGAATGTGAAGGCGGAGAGAAAACGGGAATAAGAGATTTGACTTTGTCAAGGTGAATGATGTTATCGTGAGTAAAAAGCTACCACGGTCTGCCCACTGGAGGTGGAAAAGGTATTGGATTACTGGCAGAGTGGCTTTGGACATGACCCATACAGCGAAAGACATTTTTCCCCTGAGTTCCCTCCACAAAGAAGCAATTCCATACGGTCACAGCCTTGCATCATTGAGAAACCTCCAGTGTCTTGTTTCTTGAGCTCCCTGGCTGTGCCCTAGGTACAGCAATTTCTGAAGAAGCACAGAAGACAGCCACCTAGCAGAGAAATAAAACCTGCAGACACCCAAGGGATCTTCCAGGTGGCAAAAGACCGTAAATAAATAAAATTTAAAACCGAAAAGAGTAAGCAAACTTTGACAAAAGCAGGCCCAAAGAAAAGGGTAAGTGAAATATCCCATCTATCTTAAGCCTGGGAAGTTTGGAAATGATTTTAAGATTCAAACTAGGGGCACCTGGGTGGCTCAGTTGCTTAAGCATCCAACTCCTGATTTTAGCTCAGATCATGATCCCAGGGTGGTAAGATCGAGCCCCATGTTGGAGTCCGTGCTAAACGTGGAGCCTGCTTAATATTCCCTCTCTCTCCCTCTCCCTCTCTCTCTCTCTCTCTCTCTCTCTCTCTCTCTCTCTCTCCTCTCTCTCTCTCCTCTCTCTCTCTCTCTGCCCCTCCACTGCTCAAGCTCTCTCTCTCTCTGGAAAAAAAAAAAAATTCAAACAAACCGAGAAAGACCAAATCCTTTGGCACAGCCACACTATCTTTCAGCTATGTATCCCTCTGCAATGTACCATTTTTCTCTGAGCCTCAGTTTCTCCATCTGTACACTGGGGATAATATGGCTACTGCAAGGATTAGATGAGGTTACATATATAAGTTGTTCAGCACATTGCCTGATACAGCGGAATCATTCTATAATTCTCTTCCTTCCTTTTCCAAACCCACACTGGAGCAAGAAAAACTAGCAGCTTTGCTTTTAATCCCTAACATCTTCCTTTTTTCTTGTCTCAGGGCTCTGTGAATTTGGCCCTGAAGTCAGACGCTAATTGCTGCACTGATATCTCAGGAAAGCGTAGGGTCCTCCCTGCTCTGGTGGGGTATCCAGTACAAAGCCTAGCGTCCAGACTGGACTCATCAACCTGGGGGAAACACGTGCAGCAAAGAGATCAGATACAGGGGTGCTCGAAGTCGAAGGAGAAACATCAGGGGATGAAATCAGGGGGATATGGGGAAATACCTGGGGCAGCCTTCACCAGTTGGCCAGAAAGAAAGATCCTCAGCCAACTCTCAGTGTTCCAGATGAGTCCCCCTTGGCTGACATTTACCTTTTCAGAGCCAAGGCAACTGTAAATGTCATAAAGTCAGTAGCTTTATAAT
Organism: Acinonyx jubatus; assembly: GCF_027475565.1. Lineage (NCBI taxonomy): Eukaryota > Metazoa > Chordata > Mammalia > Carnivora > Felidae > Acinonyx > Acinonyx jubatus. The sequence goes on along the minus strand of NC_069391.1, from coordinate 83,324,450 downwards.
TTTCAGTAAGAAACATCAGAGAGTTATGATTTCCCCAGAAGTCACATGGTTAGAACATCTTTTAAAAACTGAAAAATTAATTTAAAGAATTTGAAACATTAAAAAAGTAAACAGCTTGGTATCCAAGGCAGAGCTTCTTACTAACAGAAACTTCTCCATGAGCCGCGCTCTTCACGGGACCCTGAGAAAGAACCAGCCCTGTTTCTAACACTGAGGAGACTGCCACGGACTTGCGGACATGGTCATCCTTTTAAATTTCATCTTGTCACCCAAGTAGGAGAATAATTATTCTTGGAAAGGGGAGGATGAGGTGGCCTTTCACCTCTAGCCATACAAGTCTGTGGAGTCCAGCAGGGGAGAGAATTCATGTCACTGAAATATAGAGACATTCATAAGGGTCAGTGTATAAAGATGTGGGCAGGGTTGAGGGTCACCCAGAGACTAGCAGGCATTAGCATCTCAGGGCCCGAAAGGGGTTGGAAGGAGAGATTATCACTGGAGTCCCTTGAGACAAAGAGCCTTTCGTGGAGGGGTGCAGTGACTACTCCTTCCCCATCTCCTGCTAGTGCCTCCACTGGACCGCATCGATTTGGAGGTCAAAAAGCATACAAACAATACAGTTACTTACCAATGGCGATGACCCAGGGTAAGTCCTCCCTGAGAGAGTGATGGAGACCTCCTGGCTATGGGACTTAGAAGGGACCCTTCTCTACGGGATTCTCGTCACTGCAGGAGCTACTGGGGCATAATGAAGGCAGCGGCCAAAGGAAGGTAGACTGCACGTAGGACATTAGAAGTAGGAATGGGGTACCAGGAAAAGATCAGGGAAGGGACTGTCACTAAAAGAGAAGTGAGCAAGAAGTCCCACAAACAGAGATGCCCCTCCCCGAAGTAATCCACCCGGCAGTGTGATGTCAAGAAGCATTACCCAGAAGATGAAGGTGACTTCTAGACGTGGCCAGGAGGTAGCCAGCCAGAAATGAGATCATGTAAAATGAGCCTCACACTCAGGAACTGGAGAGTGTGGACACATGCAGCAATGAAGGTGGTGGTGCTGCGGTTGTAAGTGTGAAAGGAAGCGTGGGAGGGCACCCAGGGAAAGGAGAGCAGGACACACGCTTAGGAGCCCCCCGCCTGCCCAGAGAAGGGAGCGTGCCTGCAGACCTTACATAGGGAAGATAGGACTTAAAGCTGCTGAAAGCTGAGCACCGATTCTGACCCACCCAAGCAAAGATGAGTGCTTCATCTATGAGCATCTCATTTAATTTCATCTTCACATTACTGAGGTAGCTATTTTTGTCCTTGTTTTACAGAAAAGGAAACAGACATAGGACAGCTTCCTGGTTAAGAGCATAGGTACTGAAGGCACACTTCCTGAGTTCCAATCATTGCTGTGCAACCTCAGGCAAGTTCTTAAGCCCCCTATACCTAAGTTTCCTCATCTGTGAAACATCTACCCCTAACATACTTTTATATACTTAAAAATACTTGTCGGTTAATACCTGCAGGGTGTCAATACCATCAGTGTATTGCAGCAAATACTAGTTGTAGGCACTGGGCACTGCCTAAATGCATACTGGTGACAAACAGAGGAGCTTGGATTCATTCCAGATTTGACTCCCAAACTCTTAAGTGTTCTTACCATTCTACCATGACTGCATCCTGTCCCAAGTGGCACAAATGTCCAAAGGAACAGAAATGTCTGAGACCTTTGGTGTGGTAGGATCTCTTTCAGATCTTGTAGCCCTCCGTTCCAACTCCATATTCCCTAAGGAACCTTGGGGTTGTTCATTCTGGTTCCCAGGATCCTCAGTTATGGGACGAAGGGGTCTCATTGACTGGCACAACCAAGGAAAACTCAAAGTCAAATAAAAAGTGCAGGTATCTGGCTTGGAGCTGATGTTCCATCGACCTCTGTAGGGTATGAATCTGTCTGTGCACACTCTGGTGCCCTACACCCCACGGCTTTACAGGAGACTGAGAAACTCCATCCTCCAGCAAGACTGGTTGGAGCGAAGGCGCTCCCTCTCACCCTCACAGAGCCTACTATCTCCTGACTTCTCTGTCCAAGGTCATGTGTCACCCTCATGATGTCCTCCGTGGCCCCATGACAACGTGTGCTCTCAGCAGTGAGTGATTCCCAGGCTGCAGGAGTGATCTGCTCTTTCACCCTAATCAGGGCCAAGAGTCTCAAGTCAGCCTTTTTATCATAAACCCAACTATGAGTCTCCAAGTGCCCTGGTTTTGCAAGTTGTCCAGTGAGAGTAGCTGATAAACTCTCACAGTAGCTACAGCATGTGCAATAGCCTGTGTCCTCCTAAATTGTGATGTTGAAGCCTAAACCCCCAATGTGATGGTGTTAGTAGGCGGGGTCTCTGGGAGGGGACTAGGTCACAAGGATGGAGCCTCGTGAATGGGATTCGTGCCCTTATAAGAAGAGCTAGGAGAGAAATGATGTCTTTGTCTGTCTCTTCCTCTCCCTCTGCCTTGTGAGGACACAATGAGAAAACAGCCATCCTCAAGCCAGGAGGAGGGTCCTCACCAGACACTGAATCTGCTGGTGGCTTCATCTTGGACCTGCTGGCTTCCAGAACTGTGGCAAATAAATTACTGTTGTTTCTGCCACCCAATTTGTGTGATTTGGTTACAGCAGTCCAAACTGACAAAAACAGCTTGGAAGAAGGAAGAGAAGGAGGGAGAGAAGGAGGGAGAGAAGGAGGGAGAGAAGGAGGGAGAGAAGGAGGGAGAGAAGGAGGGAGAGAGGGAGGGAGGAAGGAGGGAAGACATTCTCCCTAAGGGATGTGTCACAAATAGTGATGATTTGGGGACCATGGCAGTTTTCCTGGGTCCCCTCACAGTTCACCCCATAAAGCCACTGCTGAACTTCAGGCAGTTTTTCTCGCGAATCACTAACCATTAAAACACTGGTTCTTCAATATTAATAATCCATAGCATGCTTTGTTATGCCATCAAAAAGACCTGAATTTTACCTCAAGCCCACTTACTAGCTGATGGTAACTTGGGAAAGTTACCAAACCTCTAAGCCTCAGTTACTCTGACTGTTCAATAAGAATGACAGCTTCTGGGACGCCTGGGTGGCTCAGTCAGTTAAGTATCTGACCCTTGGTTTTGACCCAGGTCACGATCTCACAGTTTGTGAGTTCGAGTCCCATGTGGGGCTCTGCACTGCCAGTGTAGAGCCTGCTTGGGATTCTCTCTCTCCCTCTTTCTCTGCCCCTCCTTCTCTTTCTGTCTCTCAATATAAATAAATAAACTTAAAACAAACAAACAAACAAAAAGACTGACAGCTCCTGCCCACAGGGTTGCTGGAGGTTTGGACAAGATGGGGCAGGCAGTGTACCTGCACAGGCACTCAGTGCTGACCCCTTTCCCTCCCTTCCTTTGCCAAAAAGATGCAGCAGCCAAGAAGAGCCATCGTCCTGAGACTGCCAGCCTCCTCCTTTAGGGGGACTTAGCCTGCTGAGACTTGGACAAGACCCATGCGTTATCAGCGGTGGATCACTTGGAGGTGAAGAAAGGCCAGGGATGGAAAATGGCCAAAAAAACCACATCAGCCCTCCCATGCCTCTTCCTTCTCTGCGACCCAGATGCCTTAGCGCTCCCTCACATCCTCATCTAGCCGTGTGCTAAAGCTGCTTCACCTTCCAGCCCCAGCTCCTTCACTAAGATACACTCTACTGGAAGGTGAGGGTCCTTCGGTACTCCCCCCACCGACCCCCGCCAATGCCTGGCTTAGTGCCATGGCCAGAACAGGAAAATGCTGACTATTGGAGTTCCCACTAACCTTGACGGTCTCCAGCTTACATCACATGTACAGAGCTGCCAGAGGCACCTTAAAAAAATACAATTATCACAAATCATACTTCTTGGGCCTGAAACATTTGGATTTGTCCTAAAATACTTCCTGGAAAGGAGTCAAATGAATGATGGCTCAAGAACCTTTCCAGGTCTTGGAATCAGTGATTCTTTGCTATTAATAGAGCCCCTAAAACCCACCAAATTTAAAGTGATGGAGCAGTTAAGACAACCAGTCACGGGAAGAAGGGAGTTCACTTGCTGTTTAGTGATGCTGTGTGGAAAACGTCACCCTATTTACGAGGAGCCCCTCTGCTTTCAAATGGCCATGGAAAATGATTCATCCTGCCAAATCTCAGAACGTGGGGGCTCCATAACTGCAGCAGAGAGGCCGAGGGCCACAGAAAGCTAAGCACAGCAGAGAGAGGATGCAGGCTGGGACAGGGGACGGACCAGAGGGAAATGGCTGCATGACCTTGTGCTCAAAGGCCACCAGGGTTAACAAGTAAGGAAAATGACAGCATTTGCAGGGCACGCAGGAGAGCATCAAAGCCCTCTTTATAAATCATCAGCTAAAGACTCTGCTTGGAACTGGTTCAAAAGCAGAACCTCAGGAATGATGGCCTTAAAACAAATAAAGGGGGCTATATCCCTGCCTCTGAGGGACAAGAACCATGCAGAGCAACCCAAGAGAGCATCAGCACCATCTGGGGCAAGGCTAAGGAAGTGACCACTGCTTTAACCTACTGAGTAAAGAGGCACTATAATTTAGCATCAGAATCCACTATAGGGTTTGTGTCCCTTCCTTCAAACATGTATTTTATACTGTTCTCAAATCAGAGAGGAGATTCTGACATCCTTCATAAAATTTTTTATAATGATACAAATAACCTCATGAACTTAGGAGTGTCTCCTATGAGACAAACACTGTGGGAAGGACTCCGCAGCATTATCTCATAAATCCTCGGCATGACCCTAGGTGGTGGGTGCAAAAGTTATTCCTATCCTGTGGAGAAAAAAAGTGGGACTCCAAGAGCTGAAACAGCTTTCCCAGGTCACCTAGGAAAAGGGAGAAGACCAGGGTTTGAAGTCAGAGGTAGTAAAACTAAATGTAAAGAGCAGAGACTTTCAAAATTTAGAGACGGTTGTCTGGTGATCTTGTTAAAATTGCAGGTTCTCCGAGCACACCCCCAGAGTTTCAGATTCAGCGGGACTGTGGTGGAGCCCAGATCTCAAGCACCCCCAGATAATACTGACGGGTGTGGTCTGGAAGCACACTTTGCTCAATGCTTGCCTATATCATAATGCCTCTTTTGCTAATCCTTAAAAAGTCCTGTGCTAAACATATCATTCCAGGTGTTATGTATGGATACCTGGACTGGGCAGACCCAAACTTACAGTCAAAGTTCGCAATCCCAGAATGGACCAAAACAGGTCAGCTGCTGCTACTCTTTGGAGAGTTTTCTCTCCTTATAGTCTTTCTGCTTGGGTTCTTCCACACAGACGATAGATGTTCTTCTTTATTTCAAAAGAAAAGGCAGCCTAAGAGCATTACAGACGAGGTAGCTACCAAAGCAACAAAAAGGATCAAGAAAGCACATAGACCTGCTCTAACTTGTTCTGTTCATGCTCACCGAGATGAATCCAAGCACTAAAAGATTCAACTGGAAACTTCAAGCGACTCTACAACACCATATTTTATTTTACATGCAGTAAGACTTTTTAATTACAAGTCTAGTAAATGGTGGGATGTCAGATTCTATGGAAATGAAGGAGACCTCATGAATACGGCCAGTTCTAAAAATTATTTCCAAGTCACATGAAGACTGTTTTATGTTCCTGGGAATAGGGTGGTTTGGTTTAGTTTTTGGTTTGGTTTTGGCTCAAGATGCTACCTAAGGGTCAGTGATTTTTTTTCCTAATAGGGCTGTATTTCTTAACGGGTTTGTCATACCAATATGACCATCGGCTTTGTTCTTTTAAAATGGGTTTTCTGAGTAAAATTCTATCTGGAATTCGCTCTTGCCCTTTGCTGTTTTTATCCATTAAAAAAAGGTACAACTGCTAAAACTAGCATGACTCTACTGAAATGATACATTTTCTAACTTCCTTCACAATGAACACAGCACTCTTTCAAAATGCGGACCTAATGTCCTCATATTGCTAGCTTGCCAGCTCCACAATTGTTACTCACATTGAGCTTTAAAATGAGTTTGTTAAACACTCTTCTGAGAGAGGCAACAATTTTGATTCACCATAAAAAGTTATGCATCTTTATGCCGCATAATAAAGATAATATGAGGCCACAGAGTTACAAGCTGCTCTCTACTGACATTCTCTAATCAGCATAGCATGGTATAGTCACTTCTGCATTTCTAGAATAATGACTCTAAAGTCTCTTCTCTACTGTTCTTCAAAAAGTGATGCCTAATGACAGAAGACGGCATGAAAAAGCCATTTCTCTCTATCCATCCTGTAGTACTGGGGCCAGTAATATTACCAACATAGGCTACAATTTTCACTTTGTGAAGTAAGCTGGGATCTCTCCAAATTCAACATCATTCACAAGTCCACACATTATCACAGGATCTGCTTGTATGTGGAAAACCTCTGAAATGGTGACTCTGTCCCTGAGTGTCCAGGCCCCTGCCCAATTTATAGCCCCATTGAACTCAAGTGGTACTTGAAAGCAAGCTGGGGAAGAGGTGTTCAGACTGTATGAACTCACGTGGGCCCTCCTGAAGACTGTTTCCTAACGTGTCTTTCTGTGTAACGTATATGCTATGACTTAAGAGGGAAAAACTGTGGACATCTTCTGAGGAAAGCCTGTGGAACAAAAGCCACATGGCCAGGAGGTCACAGGATGTGCCTACTTTCCCCAACAGTCTCTTCAGCAGCCCCAGAAACTAGGGAGGTGAGCCAACAACCCTGAAATGCTCACAGAACGTGGAAATGAAACCACACCAGGAGATAAGGACACCCCCACAACCACCTTTAAAACAAGGCTCTGGAAATCATACCTTATGGTCCCCAAGCACTGGAACATACAAAGTCTGTGAGGTCCTCCTCTGCACTGGCCAGAAAGACCACTTTATACTTACAAAAAAAAACCCACACACATAAAAAACAAAAAAAACCCTTTTTCAGACTTTTGAACATGTTTAAAATAATAAGGATTAGATTAACTCCCCCATCTTTTTTTAAGTTTTTATTTACTTAAGTAATCTTTACACTGAATATGGGGATCAAACTTATAACCCTGACATCCAAAGTCACTCATTCCTCCTCCAACTATACAGCAAGGCACCACCCCCTAACCTTTTTATAAAACAATTTGTATCAAATGCCAAGTTACAGAAGTTTGAATGGGCCCAATGAGGACTAACACTTCTATGTAAATTTCTAGATGAGAGATGGGAAAAGCAATGCAGAGAACTTTTTTAATTGTATTTTTATGGGGGGGGGACAATGGGGGAAGGGGCAGAGGAAGATAGAGAAACTCAAGCAAGTTCCACCGTCAGCATGGAACCCGATGAGGGACTCAATCCCATGACCCCGGAATTATGACCTGAACTGAAATCAAGAGTCTGACGCCCAACTGAGCCACCCAGACACCCCCAAATACAAAGAACTTTAAAAGCTGGTGATTGAAGCAAAAAAAAAAAAAAAAGAAAGAAATCATAAACCTATTCAAATCTAAGAACATCATCATGCTACTTGAAGTGACTTAGAATTCTAAAGCTAAAAAGATCTTAAAAGAATAGGTAAGTATAGCTCTTTGTTTCACGGAGAAATTAGGTTAAGGTTGGCCCAAATTCTTATCGTTCCTTTTCGGCTCTAATGTTAAGCAAGATTTAAATCCAACTGAAACAAAGACCTTACCAGAGATTTTTCCTTTGATAAGGTGGGACCTTGAAACCAAGAGGGAGGAATCAGACTTCAACACAGAAGGCAACCCAGGGCCAGCCGACTGGGAAAATGGATCCTGTGATGCCTGAGTACAGGCTGGCTCTTTCAAAGCCCCTGCACGTGGACTGGCTAGAAACAGGCAGTTTGGTGACAAAGAAAATCCTCCCTAGAATCGCAGAGAAGGCTGGACCAGAGGGAAACCTGAGAGCTCATCTCGTTTGACCCCTACTTTGCACAGATGAGAAAACCAAGGGTCAGAGAGTGACCCACAGTTACACCACTGTCCACGGCACAGTGAGGACTGACATCCCAGTGGCCCAATGCCAGGGCCTGGAACCATCCCACCAAGTTGCTCTGCAGAGGCCCCATCAGTGCTGCTTCCAACAACCGAAGACCCTAATGATGCAAATAAAGCAACAAGTAGAAGACGTCTTTGGTTTTCATATATATTTTCCAGAACTTTAAACGTGCAGAAGCCAGGTCAGTGAGTCACTGGTTAAAAAGAGGACTGGACCTCTGTGAAAGGGAAGGGGAGGCGATACCAAATTGGGGAGGGGAAAAAATCTCACCTTCCCATTCTTCATTTGATAGAGTGATAAAGCTCCAGGCGGAAGCACTGTATTCACTATGAAGTTGCCACAGGAAAGCTGTGGATGCAAGAACCACCCGTTTCTATTTACTCATAGTCAAAAATCAATCCAAACGCCAAGACCCCAATTTTTACCATTATCGGAGCTCCCGCCCATCACTAGGTGAAGGTCTCTAGGAATTTTTCTACATCAAAAAATGTTCACAGATGACCCTCTGCCCATCTCTCCATTCTGGTTACTATGGAGCCGATCCCACAGGATCCCTAGAAATTGAGGGACACTGCTACATCAATGCCCTTGTAGCCCAGGAAACATCACTGAGAGGCCTGGAGTCAACACCTGGGGCACACCATCCACCATTCTCTGGAGTCCCAGCTTCTTCTGAATCTTTTATTTAAAAACATTGAGGGGCTCCTGGGTGGCTCAGCCGATTAAATATTCTGACTCAGGTTTCGGCTCAGGATCTCACCATTGGTGAGGTTGGGCCCCGTATTGGGCTCCATGCTGACAGTGCAAAGCCTGCTTGGGATTCTCTCTCTCTCTCCCTCTGTCTCTACCCCTTCCCCCCCACTCACTCTCTCTCTCAAAATAAACAAACTTTAAATAAATAAATAATAAATAAATAAAACTGATATTTTGTGCGTTATGGATTTTTTTTGCAATGATTTTTTTTTTTTAAATACGGCAATATCACTTATGCTGCTTTCTGAGATTTTTGGAGTCCTCTGAAATTTTCTATTTTTTTTTAAATTTTACTTTTAATGTTTATTTATTTTTTTGACAGAGAGAGACAGAGCATGAGTGAGGGTGGGGCAGAGACAGAGGGTGACAAAGAATCTGAAGCAGGCTCCAGATTCTGAGCTGTCGGCACAGAGCCTGACTGGGGAGCTTGAACTCATGAAACACTAGATCATGACCCGGCCAAAGTTGGACGCTTAACTGAGTCCCTTATTTTTTTTAATTTTTAAAACGTTTTTATTTATTTTTGAGAGAGAGAGACAGAGACAGAGCATGAGCAGGAAGTGGGCCGAGAGAGAGAGAGGGAGACAGAATCTGAAGCAGACTCCAGGCTCTGAGCTGTCGGCACAGAGCCGGACGCAGGGCTCAAACCCATGAAGTGTGAGACCATGAACTGAGCTGAAATCAGACACTTAACTAAGTCACCCAAGCACCCCTGGAGTCCTCTGAAATTTTAATCCAGAGTCAGATGCCTCACTAGCCTCACCCTGGTCCTTGCCCTGTCCTTCCTTTCAGGCATGTGAGAAAACGGACCAAAAATCACCACTTCTCATGGAAGCCACATACCATTAGCCTCTGTCTCTCCCCCTGGCTTGGGTGGAAATCTCTCTCCATCATGACTTTCCACCACACCCACCTTCTACTACCCTAACTCCCTCTCCACACAGCATCATGCTCTCTGAGAGCAGAAGCCAGGGCAGGGAGGGGAGCCCCTTCAAGCAGTTCATCTGCAGGCCCATCCACCACCTTCCTCAATGCAAGGAAGTCAAAGTTAGGCTTAGAATGGATTTGGGGGAGGAAGACACTGGGAGGCAAACAGTGAAGAATCACAAACCCTGAAGAAACCTCTCCTAACTGAACACCTGTCGCCAAGAGTCAACAAAAAAAGCAGATTTGCAAAGCTACATGTCAAAACTAAGGTGTCTCTGCTGGAGAAAATCAACTCTGAGTAAATGATCTCTCCTAGTGGTACAGATAACAATTTGTGTTTTAATAAAGGAAATACAAGAGTGATGGGGCGTGAAGGGAGACGGCGAAAGAAATCCAACGATTAAAAGCTGACCAGCATAGTTCCAAGCTTTGGGGCCAAAACACAACTTTTGGAGCCACCATGAAGACATAGGCAATGCAGTAAGAAGAGATACGATCTGAGGAAACTAATGCTAAGCAAAGAGTCCCAAAATGCAGGTGAGCCCCAAGAGGAGCCATGAGGGAGAAGGCTGAGAAAATGTAGGAACAGTTAAGTGAGAAGAAAAATAAAGTGAGAACAAGGTGTCGGGTATTGGAACTGGAGAGGCTGAGAGAGGAGAGGAACCCTGTCTGCCAAGGAGACACCTGAGCGCCATACAATTCAGAGTGTGACTGGTTACTGTCTCCATGATGGAGGTCATGGGAGATGTCAGGAGAGGCAGCTCTGAGGGCTCCCCAGGGCGGGGCCTGGTGGGACTAGTGCTTTGAGGAAAGGGTGGGTGTCCACCTCTTCTGTAGGCTACCTGAAAAGACCTGCTAAGGACAGGAAGGGTCCCAAAGAGGCATGGCTAAGCGAGGGTTCTCAAGGAGAGAAACACAGAAGTCCTTGAATCTGGAGAGAAACTCATCCTTTGGAGCCAGATAACCAGATTCTAATTCCATCTCACCATGCCTCTCTCTCTTTCCTCCTGAATAAAATGAAAGGTGTGGACTAACTAGGCTTAAAGGGGGTGAGTAGTTTGTTTAGATATGTGAGGCAAGCCAGGTGGCGACTACAAGAAACTAAGGATCTCCAGCCTCAAAAAGACTTGTGGTGTGGAGTGTGCATCTTGTCTTGCCAAATCTGCAGATTCTTCATGAGAAGGCAGAAATCTCTCTTTGAGTATGATACCTCCTGATTTTTATCTGTTGGAAACAAATTATTGTAAAAGCACACTAAGTGGGACTCTTATGCTGCTGACCAAGATGGGGTAACAGCAGAGCACCTGGGGGACTCAAAATGTCTGACTCTTGATGGCGGCTCAGGTCATGATCTCATAGTACAGTTCGTGAGTTTGAGCCCCGTGTTGGACTCTGGGCTGACAGTGCGAAGCCTGCCTGGGGTTCATTCATTCTCTCTCTCTCATGTTCTCTCTCTCATTCTCCTTCTCTCTCTCTCTCTCTCCTCCCACCTCCATCCTTCCCTCCCTTAAAATAAATAAACTTAAAAAAAATGTGGTAGCAGGAATCAGACTTACCCTCCCATCTGAAATAAACCAAAACAGATGAAATACATGAAACAATAATTTCAAGATTCTGGGCATCAGGCAATGAGGGACAGTAACCTCTGAGAAATGGAAAATGAGGTGAGCCCTGTAATGCCCCAGCTTGAGAAAGTACTACAGTAAGGATCGTTTTTCCAACCAATGCTGCTGGAACAATTTGATATTCATATAAAATAATAATAAACTGCCATGTAAACTTCAGACCATCTACAAGATTCACTTCAAATGAGTTTATTAGACCTTAACATAAAACCTAAATTATAAAACTTTCATAGACAAAGAAGAAAACTTTAATTATTATGACTCTTGTATGAACCTCAAAATAATTATGCCGAATGAAAGAAACCAGAGAGAAAAAGAGTAACATGGCATGATACCCTTCAATAAAAATTCTAGAAAATGCCAGGGCGCCTGGGTGGCTGTGCTGACAGCTCAGAGTCTGGAGACTGCTTCACATTCTTTGTCTCCCTCTCTCTCTGCCTCTCCCCTGCTTGTGCTCTCTTGCACTCTCTCTCTCTAAAATAAATAAACATTAAAAAAAATTTTTTTAATTCTAGGAAATGCCAACTAGTCTACAGTAACCAAAAGCAGATCAGGGATTGTCTGGAGGGTCTAGAGACAGGAAGAAGGGATTACAAAGGAATATAAGGAAAGGTTAGGTGGTGATGATTATGTTAATTATCTCTATTGTAATGATGGTCCCACAGGTATATACCTGTACCTAAGCAAATCAAACTGAATAAATATGTACAGTTTATTGTGTGTCATTTAAGCCTCAATAAGACTATTAAATACACACACACAAAGTGGCCAAACAAAACCCAAAGTCAGGCAAATTGGCGTGCTGGCTGCCAGTTTTCAATTCCTATATTCAGTGACATCTGTAGTCACCTCCAGTGCTCTGTGATTTCTTTGAAATTGGCTCAAACCTGCAGCTAAGATATAATTTCCATAGACAGTAGACGGGACCACAGAAAATCATTCTAGAAAATATTCACAGTTGAAAATGTGGATATAATGAATGTGCGTATTAGCATACACAAGAAGTTTCCTGATGATGGTCTGACTCAATTCTTCGACTCTAGGATGGTGTGAAAGCTATATGCATTCAGGAGAAACCATGTTTTAAATTTTGATCTTTTCCCCAGCTAGCCATAGGTGGTACCATCCTCTCTCACCATGCTGGGCCACCTCAGTGAGCCAGAGCTCCTCGTCAGCCCTGAGACCATCAGAATACACAACCCATTCCCCCACAGTCATTCTGTACCCATACAATGACTATGTTTTTTACTTTAAGTTCAGTATCCAATAAATTACATGAGATATTCAACACTTCATTCTAAAATAGGTTTTATGTTGCATAATGTTGTCCAACTGTAGGCTAATTTAAGTGTTCTGAGTATATTTAAGGTAGCCTGGGCTAAGGTATGGTGTTGGAGAGGTTAGGTGCATTGAATGCATTTTCAACTTAGAGACTTTCAACTTACAATGGCTTTATTGGGACTTAACCCCATTGTAAGTCAAGAAAAATATGGGTAAATACCGGATACTTATAAACTTTGTGTCATCGTTCATAAATTAAGTAAAACAGATTGTCCACCTTCAACAGATCTGTGTTTCCTTGTCACCTGGCACAGCCTCTGATTTTCTCAGTGATCAAGGAGGGGGAAAGGTGCAAATCTATCTCGTACTACATTCCAGGACAATTAAATCATAGTATCATGAGGAATGTTGTAGAAGGTATTCCAAGAATTCCTCACTTTTCTAGCAATCCTGATATTTAGGAGTGCTGTAGGATTTACATATTACATGAGTAGCATTCACACAGTCAGTGGCTTTGGGGAGGCCACACACACAAACCTGTACATATACCTAACATGAGAAAACATCTTATGTCAACACGCGTGAATATGTATCATATGAAAAACACATATACATATTTCCTTCTATGATAATATTCATGGATATACAGGTATATCATTACTTCTATGAATATATTCACTGATACATGGGTTTATCATTACTTATTAACATTTTTCCAGATTTAAACTAAAATTGCTCAACGAACGGAAGAACAAGATGCAAATGGTAGTCTGGTAACCAAATTAAAGTATCAGCTTTCATTTGCCATCAGATAAGCCTGAAAGTGTTGGAGTTGATCTAACCCAGTTCTGCAGGTAAGAAGAGTCTCGATGTATTTTGTGGCCGATGGTTACACGAAAAGGGGCCTGAGGAATGTTACTTATCCCGCACCAAAACAATACAATAATGGGCTCTCTTGTCATTGGGTCACCCCATTTTGGTCTGCTTAATGCGGGTGGAGCCCCATAAAACCCCATCTGGAATGTTGTCCATTCAGGCAGAGAGGCACTACTTGCAGGCTGCCTTTTTTTTTTGTTGTTTTCCTTCTTTAAAATGTGGTTTTGAAAAAATGCTTGTAGCATTAAGAACACTCAGACCCAGGACAACTCACAGCTCAAGTTGCAGGTAGAGTAAGTATCTCCCACACCTTATTGGTCAAGTCCAGACAAGTTCTTCTTTTTTAATTCTTTTAATGTTTATTCATTTTTGAGAGAGAGAGAGAGAGAGAGAGAATGAGCATGAGCAGGGGAGGGGCAGAGAGAGAGGGAGACACAGAATCCGAAGCAGGCTCCAGGCTCTGAGCTGTCAGCACAGGGTCCAATGCGGCACTAGAACTCATGAACCGTGAGCTCATGACCTGAGCTGAAGTCAGATGCTTAACTGATGGAGCCACCCAGGTGCTCCTAGAAAGTTCTTGAGAGCAAAGGTAAATAACACTTCCTCACGATAGTCCACGACCTCCTTCTTCTGCTTCTGCTTAGTAACGACTGCCTGCCTTTTGTTTCTGAATAAATCATTTGGTATGAGGCCACTGAAAAATTATCATCTCCATCTTTAGAACAGATAATTAGGAAAAAGGCCACTTTCTTGCTTAAGACACGCTGAAGACAACTGCTCCAAGGATACTTGTGCAGCTAAGGCCAGTTTGAGGATCATTCAGTGGAACATTCTTCTGCAAGTACATTGTAGGTGGATTTTCTCCTTTTGGTTCATAAGAGGGAATATATGTTCTTAAAATACATATATGATTTAACATACATACAATACTGGATTAAAAATCATAAGAAATAGTAAAACACTTACATGAAAACATAGCAATGACTCAAGTATTACTTGATAGGACTGACAGTGGCAGAAAGGCCCTAACGTAGACAATCTCTCTACAAAAAAGTTACAAATAGGGGCGCCTGGGTAGCTCAGTCAGTTAAGCGTCCAGCTTCGGCTCAGGTCGTGATCTCACGGTTTGTGAGTTCGAGCCCTGCATCAGGCTCTGTGCTGACAGCTCAGAGCCTGGAGCCTGCTTTGGATTCTGTGTCTCCCTCTTTCTCTGCCCCTACCCCACTCATGCTCTGTCTCCCTGTCTCTCAAAAATAAATAAACATTAAAAAAAAAGTTACAAATTAAAAAACCTAACTTTAATAAACATTTCTATTGTAGAGATGGCACTGGGAATTCAATGAATGTTCTGATTTTTAAAAAATACCTTTAGCCTCCTGAGATAACACAAATAGCGAATAGTGATGTTCTACTTACATGCCAGGTGCTATTCAGGTCTCAAAAACTGCTCTGAAGTAGGCACTATTATTCGCCCTTCGTTATAGATGGGGAATCTGAGGTAGGAAGCAGTTGAGAAACTTGCCCGCCACACAGCTACTAAGTGACAGAGATAAGATTGTGACGTGGCTTCAAAATCAAAGCCCTTCAGCACTGTGCTCTCCTGCCCTTTGAACGTACAGAGCACCACCTTCCTCACCAAGACCAATGGCCTCCTCTAACCACGTGCAAGATTGAGCTGTTGGCATGTGGTCAGTTCATTCAGTTCCCTCTGGCTCCCTGCTCTGCTGCATTACTAAAAAAATTCTACCACTCCAGCTCAGTCCATCTAGTTTCCTGCAAATATCTTTAAAACTGCAAAGGCAGTTAATTAGGATTGTACATTTACCTTTAAGAGTGAACAAGGCCATAAGAGCACATTTTTACGGGAAGAGAGCATTTGAAAAATGGCAGCTCCAGAGGCAACAGGAGAACAAGAAGGACATCACCTGGCCAGTCTAGGCTGACTTGGCATTTTCAGGGACTGACTCTTGGAGATTTAGCACAACTTCAGTTACTCAATGGCTGATGGCTGTGGAGTCCTGCTCTGAGGGACTATGGAACCCTGCACTAAAACCAAGGGGTCAAAGGGGCAAAGCTGGTGCATGGCACACCTCCACCCAGCCTGGAACAAGCGTCCTACAATCCCACGTCCTCCTAAAATCTCCAGAGTGAGAGAAAGGTTTTCAGGAGGGCAGCCTGAGAATTCCATAGCAGGGAGCGAAGAAGAGGGAGAAGACAGTTTCTCAAGAATGGTCTCATTTGGGGGTGCCTGGGTGGCTCTGTTGGTTAAGCATCCAACTTCAGCTCAGGTCATGATATCACCAGTCATGGGTTCGAGCCCCGCGCTGGGCTTTGTGCTGACAGCTCAGAGCTTGGAGCCTGCTTCAAATTCTACGTCTCCCTCTCTCTGCCCCTCCCCTACTCGTGTCCATTCTCTCTCTCTCTCTCAAAAATAAACAAACATTAAAAAAAAATTTCAAGAGGGGCACCTGAGTGGCTCAGTCAGCTAAGCAGCCAACTTTGGCTCAGGTTATGAACTTACAGTTCATGGGTTTGAACTGTGTGTCAGGCTCTGTGCTGATGGCTTGAAGCCTGGAGCCTGCTTTGGGGATTCTGTGTCTCCTTCTCTCTCTGCCCCTCCCTGACTCATGCTCTGTCTCTCTCTCTTTCTCTTTCTCAAAAATAAAAAATAAACATTAAAAAAATTTTTTAATTTCAAGAAAAAAAAGAATGGTCTCATCTGGGAGGTAACGTGCCAAGGTTGTCTTTGTAGGGGACTCTTCTTTGACAGCATCAGTGGGACAGACCTGCTTCCTATGCAAGAGGTCAAGAAAACAAGTGACCTTTGCCAGATCTTTTTCCTACCCTTCCCCAGATCTGAAAGTCTCGGTCTGTGGCTGGAAAGCCCACAGGAGTGGATTTTCTTCATTTTCCCACTCCACCCTGACACCCAATCCTGGTGAAAGTTGTTTCCAAAGGCTTGATGTGCTTACAAAAGCATCTCACTGTCCACATATACTAAACATTACAGTATATGAAATAATGAAACTGGGTAATGAACCATGTCACTGGGCATGACTCTGTTTTTCTCTCAGTCAGACCTGGTGAGCGACACTCATGTAAAACTGGACAAATCAGTGCATTCTTAACACGGAATGTGTGAACTATGCTTAATTAAATACCTGCCACTCTTTCACGAATACACAAGAGTAAGTTATACAGCAACGCACGGACTTTTTACATGTTTCAGCATGGTTTTGTGTTTAGATAGTTTTGCCATGTATAATTTGAGGCTGCTTATCTTTTACAATTATGTGAAGAAATTTCACCATTGAATTTTGAAACGAAACTACTGAATAGTCTTCCTGCAAAGTTCTACATCAGTTTGAAAAGAATCTTGAAATTGCAAAGTGAACCATTTAAAATTGCAATATTTGACACCACTTATCGTTGTAACTAAGGATTTTCTCGATGCTGTGCAATCAAAGCACAAAGAGGTATGGTTTAAAACCTAGAACCCTGGTTTGCAATTTCTGTGTCCCCAAAAATGGCTTTGTTGATTTCACTGGAGGACTCCTAAATGAGGAGAAGGGCAAGTCTGAGTTTATAAAGTAAATTTGTACTAGTAAAATGCTCTTAAAACTCTTGAGATCCCATTCCCATTTTTTTTTTTTTGTCAGCTTTGGCGTTGACTTCCTTCTCCAATGGCCCATCTCCCCTGCCAGCCTTCCGCTGCTCTACCCTAAGACACTTACAACCACCTACTCTGCATGCCCCTCTCTCATCACCCTTTTGGGTTGTTTTGGGGACATTCACCCTCTGCCTTGTGCGATCCTTGAATCATGTCTTTAATGCTGGGGTGGAGACATAGAGAATGGCAGGTTAAGCCAGGCTGCATAGATAACAGGATCTAGCCTGACTTTTACAATTCCTGGAGTGGAACAGGCCCACGGCACAGCAGATGCAGACGTCAAATGCAGCCCATTTAATGAGCATTTGTTAGAGCTTTCAGTAGGATGATGTTGGCCAAATCTACAAGTGTTTGCCATCCAAGGTGGTAGCCCAAAGGACTCTCTGGAGGAAGGCTGTCTCCTCTCCTCCTTTTGGCATCTGGACCGTCATCAGTCTAAACTGCCCTGGAAGTAAGAGCAGCTCATGACAGCCATGGGGGAAAGCCAGGGGCTGATGGAGCTCCCAGTTTATGCCATGAAGCAGGTGAGCTGGGGGGGGGGGGGGGGGGGGGGAGGGGCGGGCAGTCAGTGAATCCTTTCCAAGCCACAGAGTGCCTCCTCTCCATAACCTCCAGAGAGAAGTCACAATAAATTATTTTGGTTCCTGAGTAAACAAAAACTGTTCTGGAAAAGATGCTTAGGAATGGAAGGGCCTAAATCTGAAATCCTCAACAGGGCCGTGCATGTTTCTTTATAACCAGGCAACTGCTGATTACTTGCATAATATTTAGCTCTTCGTTGGTGCAGCCTTTCAGGCTTTAGCCTGCCTGACCCAACAGCTGCTTAACTTGGCTCCAGGCATTTATGACTTTATTTTGAACAAATCTTGAACATTTTCATTTGACTTTTCCCAACTCGACTATGCAATTCAAAATTTGTTTTAAATTTTACGGTTCTTTCCCCCAACCCCCCACCCCCCGCCCCCTCTCTCTCTCTCCCTTGTTCTCTTTCCCCTTCTTACAGCTGTAGCTTTGGAATTTGAGTTTTCTTTCCAGCAGCAAATTTTGTGATGTAAAAGAAAGGAAGTTTGCAGAAGGGAAGGGGGCAAAACAGGGGAGAAGGGGAAGGTGGCTTTACTAACTCTTTGGATCCCCTCGGAACAAGAAAAACCTAATACTATATAAATACTGAAGTGCACAGTAGAGTCAAAGTATTCAATAAACATTTACTGTGAATGGAGGCATTAGGATAGGCTTAGGCCCCGCCTGAATTCCCATGAAATTTGTAAATATTTCTTTCATTTGTTCTCCATTTACAATTAGTTGCGGTCAAGCCGATCAAAGCCAGAAGAGGCCTGTTGCATGTGAACCCGCATCCCTCACAATGACATCCACGAAGCAGAATGAAATATGGAATATCAGGTTTCCACGGATGTATGAACTTGTAAAAAATCTGAAAGAATAGGAGGTTTTTCACACTGAGTAATGTGAAACATTTGGTGCGGACTCTAGGCCTCTGCAGAGGGAGAGGGAGAGCCCAAAGCCATCAGGCTGTAAAACAGAAGCGGGGCCCAAGCAGATACAAAAGCCTTCTCCCCAACTCCAGAGATTTATCCGTCGTCGTGGGCTCCCTGCCCTCCACAGGTCTCAGCAGAGAATACCCTCGGGCAAGCAAAGAGGAAACACCCAGATTCCCCCAGATACGGGTTCTCCAGGGATCCACGCTAACACCCAGATTCCCCTGGAGACGGGTTCTCCGGGGGATCCATGCTCAGCTCCATCCCACCTCCATTCCTTCTGCCTCCGGATTCATGAACTACTCTTCCCCCACCCCAGCCAAATACACGCACACCTCTTAATTGATGCATTCACAAACTATTTCCAATCAGACACGTGTTAAAGTACTTGCATAAGCACTTGAGCCAGCTTGACCCATTTTTACACACACTCTAAACAGATAAATAACCTCAAGTGAATCCACAAGTATAAACTACCACAAAGCCTCAAAAAGCCTCAAAAGCCACATATGACTGTTCCCCCTGTTTACTCATGCTTAGTCTTCTTTTGCAAACTTTCTCCTTCCACAAAGCCTATCATACTGTCTGCTGGGCTCTCCTTTTTTTCTTTTTTTCTTCCCCAGTAATTCAGAGCATTTTAGTTGGTTCCTATGTTTTTTCCAGCTGTCAGGCCATAACAGGGTCTGAGGCGGGGACACGGGGGGCTTTAGCAGTTTATATTCTTTGGCCTCCTCAAATGCATAAAGCCATGAGGCAACATCTTTTCCCTTATTAGAAAACTGAGCAACCACTACTGCTAGCTTAATAAAAGACCTCATGGTAATTCACAAATATGCAGAAGGGAATACGGAAGGGTTACTGCCAAAGATTTCCAACCAGAAAAGGCTAGCAGACTTGAAGCCTAGGCAGCTCTCCTTGGAAAACACATATAGTCCTCCCTCACCCGAGGGGGCTGTAATTCCCTTTCTCTCCTCCCCGTATATTTGAGGGGGCCTGGTTGTTTTAGACAGGATATGATGTTCAAGGTAAATCTTGGCATCAAAACACCAGGGAGGAGAGCAAGGCTGCAGGCCAACGTGTTTTACCAGGTTGGGGAAAGGTTTGTGAGGATCAAGACTGGGAGAAGGTAAACAATTAGAAATAGAACTCAACCTTCATGAAAGCTCAGCCTTGCTCACACCCCCACTTTCTGCCCTCCTCCTACTCAAAACAAAGGATGACCCAGTAGCCTATACAAACAATGGATGACATTGAGGGGTGAGGGATAAAGTGTCACCTTTGAACTGAAAGCCACTGTGCAACACCAAGCTCTTCTTTCAGAGAGTTTGCCAAAGCTCGGGTTTGGAAGTGACCTGGGCTCCTGCTGCTCAACAGAAAGCTGTGCCTCAACAGAAAGTTCTCTTGGGAGAACTGATATACAAGACCCATAGGAGGAGCTAAAGACCTTAATGTTCATGCAATTGAAACAGAATCATCATTTGACCTTGTGTGCAGGCCTTTGGCTCAGAAAAAGTGAATCATCCTCAACTTTCCAGAATTTGTTGGTCAGAACAGAAGGAGAACAAGTTTTCAATAGTGTCCCAAAGAGTCTCCAAAGAACTTGTAAAAAACAAGGAGCTGCACCCAAATACTATTTTGGCAATTTGGTCACAAATTATTTGAAATATGATGGGTTAGGTTTGTTTTCAAATGATCGTGAGTTCATAGTTTTTACGAAGAGAGCACACAAAGGAAATTTACAACTGGAGGTGTGGCTGAAAGCAAAATCTACTCCGTATGTTTAGCTCACTCGTGCTCTGCCGGGATGTGGGGGACTGCAGACTCACTGGGCGATATCATCCAATCTGGCACCGTGGAGGGAAGTTGCTACAGTATTTTTCCTAAATTAACAACCACCATCCATTTCAACACCACCCCAGAACCTAGTTCCATACATCACTGATTGTACCCATTCCTTCCTCCTTACAGGGAACCACATTGGTCATTTAGAGCACTTACTACCTATATAAATATCCTAAAACGGTATGTAGTTTGTTTGTTTTTATTCGAACTTTACAATCATGGAATTATACCAATATATTTTTCTGTACTGAACCTGTTTTTTTTATTCAATATTGTGTTTGTGAGGTATCACTGGATTCACATAAATAGGTTTAATATTTTCTGCTGTTCAGAATTCCACTGTATAAGTATACATCTTTCTTCAGATAAAACAATCTATTAGGGTTTTCCAAAGAAACAGAACCAGTGTATATCCTATTGATTCTGTGATTGATTGATAGATAGATAGATAATATATAGATATAAAATGAGGAATTAACTCATGCAATTATGGAGAGACCCAGAAAAGCTAATAGTATAATTACAGTCTAAGTCTGAAGGCCTAAAAACCAGGGGAGCCAATCAGAGAAGTCCCAGGCCAAACACAAGAGAAGACCAATGTCCCGGCTCAAACTGGCAGGCAGGGAGCAAAAGGGGTGAATTCCTCCTTCCTCTGCCTTTTGTTCTAGTTAGGTTTTGAATGAATTGGATAATGCTCATGCACACTAGGGAGAGCAATTCACTTTACTGAGTCCATTGATTCACATGCTAAATTTATCTAGAAACACCCTCATGGAAACACCCAGAAATAATGTTTAATCTAGGTACTCCATGGTGCAGTCACAAGATTAACCGTTACGATAAACCACTGGGTTATTTATACATTATTATGTATTTTATTTATGTATATAACTTACATAAACATGTATTTTATATATTTTTGCTCATGAAAAATACCGTCATAAATACCTCTGTACATGTTTCCTGGATTACATAGGAGTTTCTCTAAGGTACATTCTTGGTCATGTAACTCATAGGTCATAGGACATTCTTATTCACAGTTCAACACTGTCAAACTCATTTCCAAAATGGCTATCTACATTTCTACTTCTAACAGAAGTGGATAAGAATTCCTATAACTCCATATCCTAGTTAATACTTAGCATTGTAACAATTAAGTATGAAATTAAGCTCACTGTTATTTCAATTTGCATTTTCCTGACCAGTAATGAAACTGACCATTTATCCATTTGTCATGTGAAAATGATTCTATAAAATTTGTTTCATTTGCCCATTTTTTTAATTAAAATGTTGTTTCATTTTCTTATCCAATAGTAGGAATTCATATCTTGTGAATAATATTTTTATACAATTTGTGATATCTTTTAATGAACAGGAATTCGTAATTTTACTGTAGACTATTTTAATCAGCATTTCCCTTTTTATGCTTTTGTTATTTAAATATTCTTTCTCTATCTTAAGGTCACAATGACATTCTCCTATATTAATTTCAAAATATATTATAGTCTTGCCTTTTGCATAGGGGTTTTAGTGTACATGAAATTAATCTTTAAGTATCATGTGAGGTAGGAATCAAATGTCATCTGTTTTCCAAATGTATAACCAATTGTCTCAGCATCATTTATTAAAAATACACCCTTTTATACAGAAGTGCTGATGCATAAGGGCATGTGTACCCCAATGTTTATAGCAACGTTTTCAACAATAGCCAAATTATGGAAAGAGTCTAAATGTCCATCAACTGATGAATGGATAAAGAAGATGTGGTTTAGGGATGACGGAGTGGCTCAGTTGGTTAAGCATCGGACTTTGGCTCAGGTCATGAACTCACGGTTTGTGAGTTTGAGCCCCGCGGCGGACTCTGGGCCTGGAGCTCAGAGCCTGGAGCCCACTTCAGATTCTGTGTCTCCCTCTGTCTTCCCCTCCACTGCTTGCACTCTGTCTCTCACATTGACTCAAAAATAAATAAACATTAAAGAAAAATAAAAAAGAAAAAATAAGATGTCATTTATGTACAATGCAATACTATTTGGCAATGAGAAAGGATAAAATCATGGCATTTGCAGCAACGTGGATGGAATTGGAAGGTATTATGCTGAGTGAAATAAGTCAGAGAAAGACAAATATGTGTTTTCATTCATGTCAATCTTGAGAAACTTAATAGAAGACCATGGGGAAAGGAAGAAAGGGAAAAATAGTTACAAACAGAGAGGGAGGGAGACAAACACAAGAGACTCTTAAATACAGAGAACAAACTGAGGGTTGATGGGGTGAGTGGGGGAGGGGGGGAAATGGGTGATGAGCTTTGAGGAGGGCACTTGGTGGGATGAGCACTGAGTGTTGTATGTAAGCCAATTTGACAACAAATTATATTCATTAAAAAATTAAATTTAAAATAAAAATACACCCATTTTCTGCATTTAGTGAAATGATCATATGATTTTTATCCTCTCACTTATTTATATGATGTATCACATTGATTGGCTTGTGACTAATGAACCACCCTTGCATCCTAGGAAAATATCACACTTGATCGTGGTGAATGACTGTTTTTAATGTATTGCTAGATTCGGTTTGTGGATATTTTGTTGAGGATTTTTGCATCTATGCTCAAAAAAGATCGTGACCTGTAATTCTCTTTGTGTGTGTGCGCGTGTGCGTGTGTGTGTGTGTGTGTGTGTGTGTGTGTGTGTGGTATCTTTATCTGGTTTTGGTATCAGGATAATGCTGATCTCATACAATGAATTTGGAAAGCATTTGACAAAGTACAATACCAACTCATGAAAAAAAATCTTAAAGTAGATTTAGATGGAACATACCTCAACATAATAAAAGCTTTATATGAAAAGCCCACAGGTAACATCATCCTCAATGGGGAAAAACTAAGGATTCTTCCCTTAAGGTCAGGAACAAGACAAGGATGTCCACTCTCACCACTTTTATTCAACATAGTACTGGAAGTCCTACCCACAGCAATCAGACAACAGAAAAAAAAAAAAGATCCAAATTGGTGGCACAAATTTCACTATTTCAAGATATGATACTATATGCAGAATACCCTAAAGACCACCAAATAATTACTAAAACTGATACATGAATTCAGTAAGGTCACAGGATACAAAATCAATATATAGAAATCCGCTGCATTTCTTTACACTCATAATGAAGCAGCAGAAAGAGAAATAAAGAAAACAATCCCATTTGCAATTTCACCAAAAATAAAAAAGCACCAAGGAATAAACTTAACCAAAGAGGTGCAAGACCTATACCCTAAAAGCTATAAAACACTGATGAAAGAAACTGAAGATGACACAAAAAGATGGAAAGACATTCCATGTTCATGTCCAGGAAGAACAATTATTTTTAAAATGTCTCTATTACCCAAAGCAATCTACACATTTAATGCAATCCCTATCAAAATACCAATAGCACTTTTCACAGAACTAGAACAAAGAATCCTAAAATTTGTATGAAATCATAAAAGACCCTGAATAGCCAAAGCAATCTTGAAAAAGAAAACCAAACTGGAGGTATCACAATTCCAGACTTCAAGTCAAATTACAAAGCTGTACTGATCAAAATAGTATGGTACTGGCACAAAAATAGATACAAAGATCAATGACACAGAATAGAAAACCCAGAAATGAACCCACGATTCTATTGTCACTTAATCTTCAGCAAAGCAGGAAAGAATATCCAATGGGGAAGAGACAGTCTCTTCAACAAATGGTGTTGGGAAAACTGGACAGCTACCTGCAAAAGAGTGAAAGTGAACCTTTTTCTACACCACACACAAAAATAAACTCAAAATGAATTCAAGACCTAAATGTGAGACATAAGAAAGTCATAAAAATCCTAGAAGAGAGCACAGGCAGTAACTTCTCTGACATCAGCCACAGCACCATCTTTCTAGATAAGTCTCCTGAGGCAAGGGAAACAAAAGCAAAAATAAACCGCTGGGACTATATCAAAATAAAAACTTCTGCATAGTGAAGGAAAGAACAAAACTAAAAAACAACTTTTAGGTATTCCTACTGAATAGAAGATATTTACAAACAACCTATCTGATAAGGGATAGTATCCAAAATATATAAAAACCTTACACAACTCCAACACACACACACACACACACACACGAATAGTCCAGTTAAGAAATTGGTAGAAGATATGAGGAGACATTTCTCCAAAGATGACAGATGGCCAATAGAAACACGAAAAGATGCTCAATATCACTGAGCATGCAGGAGATGCAAATCAAAATTATAATGAGATACCGCCTCACACCAGTGAGAATGGCTAAAATCAAAAACACAAAAAAAACAAGAGTTTGTAAGTATGTGCAGAAATAGGAAACCTGTGCGCTGTTGGTGAGAATGCAAACTGGTACAGCCACTATGGAAAATTAGTATGGAGTTTCCTCAAAGGTTAAAAATAGGGGCCCCTGGGTAGCTCAGTAGGATCTGAGCATCTGACTTTGGGCCCCTAGGTGGCTCAGCAGGATCTTTAAGCATCTGACTTTGGTTCATGGTTCATGAGTTCAAGCCCTGCATCAGGCCCTTTGTTGTCCATGCAGAGCCCACTTCAGATCCTCTGTCTCCCTCTCTCTCTGCCTCTCTTCCACTCACTTGCTCACTCTCTCTTTTTCTCTCTCAAAAATAAATGAAATCTTTTTTAAAGTTAAAAATAGAACTACTCTATGATCCAGTAATCACACTACTGGGTATTTACCCAAGAAATACAAAAATGCAAATTCAAAGGGTTACATGCACCCAATGATTATTGCAGCATTATTTACAATAGCCAAATTATGGAAGCAGCCCAAATGTCCATCCACTGATGAATGGAATATTACTGACCGATAAAAAAGAATGAAACCTTGCCATGTGCAACAACATGGATGGATCGAGATTATTGTGCTAAATGAAATAAGTCAGAGAAAGACAAATACCATATGATTTCACTCCTATGTGGAATTTAAGAAACAAACAACCAAAGGAAAAGAGAGAGAAACAAACCAAGCAACAGATTCTTAACTATAGAGAACAAACTGATGGTTACCAGAGGGGAGGGGAGTGGAGGGATGGGTTAAGCAAGCAAAGGGGGTTAAGGAGTGCATGTGTCATGATGGTCACTGAGGAATACACAGAATTGTTGAATCCCTATATTGTACACCTGAAACTAACAGAACATTGTAGGTCAACTATACTGGAATTAAAATTAAAAACCTAATAAAAGAATAAAAGCAATAACTCCAAACAAAAAACAAAACAAAACAAACTTTTTCTTTTAATCTCCCAAATAATTGTAACAAATGTCTTTATATTCATGGATCCATTTTATATTCAAGGGATCTATTTTCTACTCCTCTGCCAATAACCACCTACTGCAAGTCAGATCAAAAAAAAAAAAAAAAAAAAAAAAAAACACAGTCTTCACAGGGACAATACCAAGACCGACAGCTAATCTAAAAGAAACACCAGAAGCACAGAAACAGGGGGAAATCATGTGCCCACAGATGATTTTATTTTTCTTGTTCAGAAAAATTACAGCACTCCTTGAACCTGTGGCTTCAAGTCTTTCATCTGTTATATAAAATTCCAGTCATTACGTCTCTAAATACTGCTTTTGCCACATTCCTTCTTGTCCACTTTTGGTTTGTGACATGTTCACTCTGTCCCATATATCTATGCTCTTTCTAAACCTGTCTGTCCTGTTCAATCTCATTCTTCGGTGTACGCATTGTATTCTGATTGATCAGTTTACTCATTCTCGCATCTGCTGTGTCTCATCTGAGGTTAAACCCATCCACTAAATTCTTAATTTTACTATTGCAGTTTTTCCCTTTTAGAATATCCATTTGATTTTTCTTTTTAGTTTCTCATTCTTTGGCAACATTCTCCACGTTTTAGCTATTTTAATGCACTAATCATAATTATTTTAACATCTATATCTGATAACTTAAACAACTGGACCTACCTCCCTGCAGGGTCTGCTTTGATCGTACTTTTTCCTCTTATTTTTAGTCAAATCTTGTCTTGTTGTGTATCTAATTTTTTTGATAGCACGCAAGACAATTTTTCTGCTGCTCTGGCTGTTGCTATTATCCTCAAGAGGAGATTTAACTGCAGTTAATTCGACAGGCAGCTAAGGTCCAATGAGGATTTAACTGATTTGATCTTTAGTCCTATGAGGATTTTCCTGGTTCTGGTTCACTCTGACTCCTACCGTGTAGCGTCTTGGGGTCTTAACTGAAATCTTGGGGTGTTTATCAGGGCACCCTCTTCTTACCAAGTCCTGAACTCTACCTTTTGTCCCTCCATCTCTGTATGACTGCTAAAACCTCTAGTCAGCTTCTAGATCTCTCAGCCATTGCTTCTGTTTTCAGAATCTGTAGTTGACTGAAAGGCAACCTAAAAGCAACCTTCAAATGCTGTGCTCACTTCTCTTGCGGTTTCCTCTTATTCCAGATTTGAGCTGAAAAATTCTCACTGCCGACACAGCTCTGTGCACCTTCAAACACTACTTTTTTTGTACATGTGTAACTTTTCTCTGAAAGTTGGTCTGAAATATCCTTGTCCGTCATCACTGGAAGTGAAACTCTGGTCCTTTCACTTTTTCATCCTATTACAAATGTTATCTTTTGAAAGCTAATTTCCAATTATAGTTGATATGCAGAAATGTAACTGGTTCTACCAGACTGGTGTTTACATCCAGCAGCATAACCCAATTCTGAATAAGTCCAATCATTTATTTATTGATTCGTCAGTTTTCTAACAAATCCTAATTATTCATATCATCAGTGAATTATAACTTTTTTTTCTTCCTTTCCAACATTTATGTAAGTTTGCTTTCTCCTTGCTGTCTTACATGTTGGTTGGGAACTCCAATACAATGTTGAATAAAAGTGGATATAGAGGGCACCATTGTCTTGTTTGCAATCTTAAAGATAATGTTTACACACGTTTTCCATCAAGTGGGATGTAATTTGTAGATGCCTTTTACCAGAATAAGTTTTCCATTAGACCAAGGAGGCTAAGACTGAGCACGCAGAAGTCAACATTAGCTCAGGTGTTTAGCAAACTCAAGGAACACCAACTTTGTCAACGTGTGACCATTTACGGGATTCCAGGACAATGTCTCCCTCCCTACGTAGAGAGAGCAGGTTATGAGAGTATCTTACTTACCCTCTCTGGGGGGTCCTTGCATTCCAGATATATTATTAAGTTCCAGTTTTCGGTTCCGGGGCCCAAAGCAACAGTAGCATATGTAGATTCCTTTCCTCTTACCCCTTTTCATAGTTCCCTCACGTTTTTTATCAGATTTTATCACATTTTTTATCTAATGTCTATTCTCTATCTTAATCTCCTACTGCTGAAAGAGATCAGAAAGTCATCATCTTTCGTACAAAAGCACTTTTCCATACAACTGAAAGCTGTTTAAGCTCTCTTTTCTTTTCAACATACTAGATAAAATCAAGTGTGGTTTTTTTTTTTGTAGTTTACTCCATGCCTGCTATCTATTAGTCTCCTCTGAAAGTTAATTAATTTTTTAATGTTTATTTATTTTTGAGACAGAGAGAGACAGAGCATGAGTGGCAGAGGGGCAGAGACAGGGGGAGACACAGAATCAGAAGCAGGCTCCAGACTCTGAGCTGTCAGCACAGAGCCCGACACGGGGCTCAAACTCACAAACCGTGAGATCATGACCTGAGCCGAAGTCGGTTGCTCAACCGACTGAGCCACCCAGGCGCCCCTCCTCTGGAAGTTAATTATAATTGCACTTCAGTACCTGCATCCTAACTCGGACAAATCTATACAAAGTCCTAACCGTATCAAGTACCAGGGAAGGGTGAGGCCATGATTTCTTGCCCCCTGCATTTCACATAATCAGATTCTTCTCTGCTTTTGAGTCACGACCCTCCTTTGCTGGATCACTGTTCACAGGCAGTTCACTTTGACCTCTGGGTAGTTCTGATGTGTGAGGGTGGAGGTTGCTCAGATTAACAGGATAGCGGCATGCTTCCACATCTTCTCCCTTCTGGTCACAGCCACTTAACATTTTCATCCTGAGGGGTTTCAGGAGGTTAGCTATCAATTTTGTGCAACTCCCCATCACTGGCAGACGGAATCTGAATGTCCTATTCTCACTCCTCTAAACCACTAACAAACGTGTTCAGCAGTAATGCCTCAGGGCCAACTGTGTCTGAACTCCTATCAATAAAGCCACATTCCCACATTCACACAGGGCACCCACCATCTAGCTGCACATTATGGAGCTTTGGGAAAATTCCAATACCTGAGCCCTACTACTCCAGAAGAATCTGATTTAATTGGTCTTAGGTAGGACTGCCCAACAGATTCGAATGTGCAGCCAGGATTAAGTGCACCGAGGAATATCCCTGATAAACTATGCCGTATATTGTATGTCTTAGCACAATGGCTCTCAAACTTCACTGTGCATACCACATGGGGAGCTTTTGAAGACGTGGACTTTCATTCTGAGATGGGTTCTTAGATTCTGCATTTCCAACAAACTTCCAGTTGTTGCTGATGCCATGAACCACATTTTGAATAGCAAAAGAACAGAGACCCTTACTCCAGTTGAACACTTAGTTCACTGTGGAATATTCTCAACTACATGACACATGAACATGTTAGATAAAATATCTTTTGAGCCTGAATCTGACACCTGATTCAACATATTTTCTGAAATGCACTTAGTCCTTGCCCAGATTCTGTGGTTATTACCAGAATTCATGCTCTGTCTGTGTGTTTTCTGATCCATATTATATATGACATAGTTTTATGGATTTGTGAAATGAGCAAGCATATGAAGCTAGGTTTCCTAACCAGTATCTTAGCATCATCTGTCAGTGGCCACCCATGTCTATGTCTCCTCAGAGAGAGATTTTGGCCTCCTTCTCTGAGGTTTTCTGGGTGCCCTAAAGGGAAAAAGATTCAGCACTGTTGCCCTTACACACTCAAACACACACCTTCCACACACCTGAGTATCAGCATTTCACATGCAGACCATGTCATGGTCAGGCCCCAGCCCTCCCTAGGATCTTGAAGTTTTAGGAAAATGCAAAGTAGCTGCTCACCCCTTCCCAAGAAGACTTTTGACCCCCATACAAAAAGGATATTATCCAAGACCTTCTGCTGAGCTCTGCCTGTTTTTAATTCCATCATAAACCCTTCTCACATATATGTCTTGTTCCCTCCACCTGTGTTGGAGCCATTCTGCTCACCAATGCCAAGTATCATCTGGCTTCAGGGATGTGTAATCGGACACCTGCAGCCAGTATTCTCAAGGGTATCCTGGCATTTCTTTCAACAAGGTTATGAGATTCTCACTGGGAGATCCCAAGAGGCTTTAAGGAAGACAAGATTCCCAGCTCAGTCACTTAGCAACTGTGTGATCTTGACAAATTATTTGATTGCCCAGAACTTCATTTTCTTCATCAGAAAATGGTGCTAATCGTCCCTACACCACAGGGCTGTTTTAAAGACTGTATGAAATGCACAGAAGTGCTCTACAGGGCCTGGTACTTAAAAATAGTTCAATTAAGACTAATAACCTCCGTCACAAGTCCAGGGGAGTCCTATCTGAGATATTTCAAGTTCTATTCTGATGCCTTACAAATTCTGTTAGAGACCTACAAGGAGGTGTATAACCTCTGTTACCAGACTATGTCTCATATTTATTAACTTATAAACCATATTATACATACTCCCACTGGATTTCCCCACCCATATTCCACCATCCTCCCCCTCCCCCTCCACAAAAGAAAACGCAAGAAAGAAATCTTCATTAGAAAATAAAACACCTTTATATTTTGATTTATACTAACTCCATTCAGGCATTAAATGGCATAAACACTCCAGCAGACATCACCCTGCTTCATGGTTTCATTTTTCTTTCTAAGCCTGAGGAGTTGGCTGCTGTAAGAAACCGAGGACAGAATAAGAACGATGCCTTTCCTGGGGGGCAGAAGTCATTGGACTTTTCTTGTTTCGCAGGAAAAATGATGAGAGCAGCCAGAAAGTGTGCAATGAAAAGGCAGAGTGGATACACCAAAGACAGCAATTGCATGCTTCCAGTCACTTCAGGAGGACTCTGGATGAGTCTGCAGGGGGTAGTGAAATCCACGGCCAAGCCCTGGCTTACTTTGGTTTGATGCTGTTGGCTAATCAAGCACATCAGTCACCAGAACAAAAACTCCAAGCCCCTATCATTCCAACCCCTGAAAATTTCCAAATGCACAAAATCTATACTAGGTAATACTAAGAGCTCTGAGATCATCAGTAGCCCCCCACATTTATTAACTAGCACAACATCACATTTGTTTTCACTCAGGTTCATACAGAGGGGGAAAAGGGGAGATATTTCTCAAGTTCTTTTATGGCAGAATAACGCATCCAATTCTTTCGTCAACGTGAGCTTTCACGAGATCCATAAACAGATCCTGTCTAACAAAAAGCAAGCCCAGGGTTGGGACTTTACCTTACTTTCCTTTTGGTAAACTTGGCCATGCAAACTGTAAAAGGTGGAAACTACTGTTTCCAGAAGTCAATTGCTGGTCAAGGTAAATATCAACTGTACTGAAACAGTACTGAAAGTTATCAATGGTCATTTAGCCTCTGCCCCTGCATATTTTTCTAAACCAAAATCAGGATTCCTAGTTTGACAAAAACTATATTTTGATTTGTGACAAAAGATTTTAAAATAAAATCATATTTAGTTGTCTATTTAATGGATGGATCTTCCCCCTTCCCCCCCCCAAAACAAAAACTTGCATGGAATTGTCACTGGCCCAATCCTAGAAAGTAAGTGGCACTGGTACTCCCATGTGGCTTCAGAGAGCAGGTACTCTGCAAACACACTGCCACACTCAGAGGGGACAAGGACCCCAAGACTTTCTGGTGCCACAAAATCACCATCAGTCTAAGCAACTCTACAGGAGGTGGGAAGAAGCTCGGATTGTGAATTCAGCTGCCTATGCCCCTCAAGTGTGTGTGGCTGAGACATAAGACACATATATGACTTCACAGTGGTCTTCAAGGGCATGAAGTAAGTCCACCAAGTACAACCTCATTCTTCATTGAGGGCCACGCAATAGATATCAGGAATACGTAAGAATTGATAGCTGCTTTGGGAATCCAACCAATTAAGCAGATATAATTTCTTTTAAAAAGTAACTTCTAAAATGTTTTTTTCTGCAGACAAAAAATATGGCCTCTGAAGTAGAAAATACTCGGCTTTACTCTCTACCTATATAACCTATGGATCCTCTGTTCCCTCATCTGAAAAAATGAGAATAAAAATAGGACAGCCCCCGTAAATAAGATTTATCCTTTGTCACAGAGGTTCTCCAGGTATTTTCTCCTTTGGATCCTCACTGCTATTTTTTAGCTGAGAGAATGCTCCTCAGACTCTTCAAATATGGCTGTTTTTACTTCAAGGGGGCCTGTACCCTCTCGGTCTCCATTCATTCCTACCCCATTGGCCAATGACTTCATTCCTCCGGGTGTGTTCCCCATCCTATGTACACCTACGATCTAGCCCCAACTCTGACCTTCCAGGTCCCACAAGTATCATATTTAATCATATATTCCTAGATATTCTATAGGATCCTGAGTATTTAGCTAAATCTCTGGGAGCCATGAATGGCTTTTTATAGTAAACAAAACTAACTCAGGAAGTAAGACAACCAACATAAGGCCTGCAAAGAACACATTCATCCTATTGGCTTTATCTCACAACTGAAGCCCAATTAACACACTTCAAGTTTTCAAGAGCACAAATAATAAATAATTGGGTTATAGAATATTCAGAAAGATGATCCACGTGGTTCAGAATTTTTTCTTTTCCTGTAAATATGGTCCCTTACTCTTATGACACTTTCCTCCAGCTAATAAGATAAGGTTTTATGGTGTACCAATTGATCTGTCAATCACGGAGATGGATTTATTATAAGGGCTCTCCTAGGGAACACATTTAATGCAGAGAAGCCTGTCAAGGCTTTGTTTTCAGCTGCTTGGTTGTTGTGTTTCCTGCCAGAGGTCTGATGACTGAGAGATCAGGACAGACACAAAGGAGAAAGCAACTTAGTCTATCATAAGCCCACAAATTACTCAACTCTGTTCCTAGAACAAGTCACCTCAAATGTCACTACTAAACCTTGGAGAGCTAGGTCCAATTCAAGGGCCTGCTCCTTACCATTCTATGTGCCATTGACCAAGGAACCAGAACCGCATCTCAGAGTCTCCTGCTGCAAAACACGTCTGGTCGCATCCATGGTGTTGAGGCCAATCTGTGCTTTGCTGGAGAACGTCAGCCCAGTCTCCC
This sequence comes from Acinonyx jubatus, assembly GCF_027475565.1. NCBI lineage: Eukaryota > Metazoa > Chordata > Mammalia > Carnivora > Felidae > Acinonyx > Acinonyx jubatus. The sequence goes on along the minus strand of NC_069391.1, from coordinate 83,291,608 downwards.
ATCTTAAGCATGGCCATCAGCACCACAATCGACTCAGGGACAAGAACTGAATACTTGGAGTAAACCTTGTCCAGAAGAGCCAAAGAAAGGGCAGAGTCGGGAAAGTTCATGCTCAATAGCATGTGGTTTCATGTTTGTAGATTAGGCTGCAGACTTAAACTTTAATTAGGAACAATAAAAGTTATTCCCCCACATGGGGGTCCTGGGTGGCTCAGCCGGTTAAGCATACAGCTTCAGCTCAGGTCATGATCTCTTGGTTCATGAGTTTGAGCCCTGCATCAGGCTCTGTGCTGACAGCTCAGAGCCTGGAGCCTGCTTTGGATTCTGTGTCTCCTCTCTCTCTGCCCCTCCCCTGCTTGTGTGCTGTCTCTCTTACTCACTAGCTCTCTTTCTCACTCTCTCTCAGAAATAAACTTTAAAAAATTTATTCCACCACACACACAAAAAAATCCAAATGAAAGATACATTTTCCCCAGACCTAATCCTATACAAGATACCAATCATGTTTCCACTCTCAGGGTGGCCTCTGTGGAGAAGACCAGGAAAACGTTCTTGATGCCAAAGTCTCAGACAGCTTGAGGCGGCTGCCTCTTCTCCTGATAAACACGACTATGTCCCAAGGATGTTAAAACCATCAGTCATTTCAGTCAGAAAGATTCTCCGCTAAGACAAAACAGATGTCTGACAAATATAACCATGTTTAAAAATATTACTAGTCATTCAATAAAAGCCAAATATTTGTATTCACTCTTAAGATACTCAATCTGGACTATCTCACAGGCCAGTGGGCAATGCCTCGTTACTCTCAGGGCACTCAACAGTGATGCTGGGGAAATTAGGATGAAAAAAAATATGAATCCTGCCACTGTCACCCAGAAAAGCATTCAATGTAGTACCCAGTTGGACACTGTTGTACCGTTGCCAGTCTCACTGTGTGTTAGCCCTTTTACTCGCTTACACTGCACCAGGCTTCATGCTTCCATGTCCCCCTGGTTAGGAGCCATCTGCTCTCCATGTCCCTCCTACCGGTCAAGTCAGCCTGTCACAGACGCATCCTCTTACCCTGGAAATCTGCTGCTTCTTCCACATTCCCTGTTCTGTCCACGGACCTGCCATTTGCCTCAACCTCCAAATCCATGTTTACTCTCTCTTCCGCCTCCCCTGTCCCACTTCTCTGCCCTCTCCCCCACTTCCCCATTCAAGCCACTCAATGTCCCAGACCCAGATTATTTCCAAAGCTTCCTAAATTGCCTCTCCCAGTCTCTGCACATCCATAGTATTCACTGCAGGCTGGCTAGTCTTTCTGAGGCCCTGTTCTGTTATGTCACATTCCTGCTCATCAATTTTTGATGGCTATTCATCTGTTCCCAGAGAATCATGACTGAGCATTCCTCAGCCTGAATCAAGACTAGCCCCCCCTCGCCAATGCCTGGCTCTAATTTGACCCGAACTATCTTCCCAACTTTATCTTCTACTGTTCCCTTTCCTCGGCCCTGCTTTCCAGCCAGTTTTCCCCTGTCCACTTCCCACTGTTCGTTGAACACATGGGTTTATCCATGCTGTTTCTTTCTCCCAGAATTCCTTTCTGAATGCAAATCCACCTGTACCAAACATATCCCCTTGAAGGGTCTATCCAAAAGGGACCTCCTCCACGAGACTTCTCTGCGGACAGAGAAATTTTTATCTCCCTCCTTTGAACCTGGTAACTCAAAGGACACTCGTCAGTTCCTTTTCTTGAATTTTAATTTTTTATGTATGTAGCTTATCAGTTCTACTAAACTCTAAGATTTTATGGATAAAGAAGCATATTTAAATTATGTTTTAACCTCTAAGTGCCATACATAATGCCTACCACATAGCACAGACTCTATGAAGATTTTCGATTGACCAAATGAACAAATATATTATAACTTGAGATTAAAGACCATGGGTTAGGGTCACCTGGGTGGCTCAGTAGGTTAAGCATCCAACTCTTTGTTTCAGCTTAGGTCGTGATGTCACAGTTCATGAGTTCGAGCCCTGCTTCGGGCTCCATCCTGACAGTGTGGAGGCTGCTTGGGATTCTCTCTCTCCCCCTCCCTTTGTCCCTCTCTCGCGCGCGCAAAATAAATAAACTTAACAAAAAACTACTTAAAAATATAAAAAAATAAAGACCAAGGATTAGAATGTGGCCCAACAATGCTTAAAATAAGTAAGGCTTAAGATCCCTTTTGTTATCAGCAGCTACATGGCATAATTAAAAATGAAAAGAAGCTAGAACCCTGACCAGGTATAATGACTTGGGAAAAATGATTTTACCTTGCTAAGCCTATTTCGCCTCCATACCACTTACTTTACAGAGTTGTGGTAAGGGTTATAAGACAAGCACCTACATCAGATTTTGGTACAGAATAAGTGTTCAATAAATGCTAGCTGCTGTTGGTATTCAGGACTTACTTCCTGACCATTTCCTCTCTGCTCAAGTATGCTCCCATCTGGTATTGGCCAACTCAGATTTGGAGTAGAACTAGCTGGTCTCAAGCTTTCAGATTTAATCCCAAAGGTGACCCAGAGAATTTTCTATCTGCAAGAGACCTGGACCAAGTCTGTGTGTTCAGCCTGAACTAGACAAGTTTAGGCATAAAGTTCTTACCTTTACTATATACATTTACCATGCCACCTCCTAATTATAGAAAGATGATTTATGCCATCCAAAAATAATTTGAGGGTATGTAAAGGTAGCCCATCAAATACTGTCCAAATAGTTGGAACATACTGGTCACTAACAATATTGCTTTCCACCTGCCATAAAATAGGCTTTCAGGTTTTTTTCATAACTTTGTAGTTTTGAAACTTTTCCATGGAAATTATTTTTCAATGGCTTCTTCTCCTATTAGTTTTCGAATTCATGCCCCTTCTTAGTCATTCAAACTGAACAACCTCCCTGTACATTGTCCAGTAGAGTGGGTTATTTACAATTTTTTTCTTTTTGCAAAGGGAATCCCGATACATGAAACAGACACAAATGTTTCAATACATGAAACAAGAGAGGTACTGTTGGATACCTTGTTGATTTCTTTACACCCCACGTCTGCACTGGCCCCAAGAAACAGACTCGCTCTTGGTGAAGCAATGGAGCAAGGAGGAGAGGGAGAGGAAAAATCCCAAGGGAGGGATCCTCCTTCCACCAGTCCATTTTGATGCTGCTTAAGGGTCTCCAAGGAGTCTTATCAAACACCATTGCTTAGAGCAGACATTAGAACTGCCATAGGCCACAGAAAGATGAAATCATTCCTCTTCCTTTTACAGGAAGAAAGCCAAAGTGACAGGCTGCTCAAAAAACCCACCAATAATTTGAGGGGCACCTAGCTGGTTCAGTCAGCAGAGCACATGACTTCTGATCTCAGGGTCATGAGTTCAAGGCCCATGGTGGGCATGAAGCCTACTTAAAAAAAAAGAAAAAAGAAAAAAAGAAAACTCAGTGGTGTCTGGGTGGCTCAGTTGGTTGAGTGCTAACTTCAGCTCAGGTCATGATCTCACAGTTCATGGGTTCAAGCTCCACATTAGGCTCTGTGCTTACGGCTCAGCATGTGGAGCCTGCTTCAGATTCTGTGCCCCCCTCTTTCTGTCCCTCCCCTGCTTACACATGCTCTCTCTCTCTCTCTCTCAAAAATAAGTAAACATTAAAAAATATTTAAAGACTCACTGTAGTGGGGTGCCCGGTTGGCTCAGTCAGTTGAGTGTCAGACTCTTGATTTTGGCTCAGTTCATGATACCAGGTTGTGGGATCGAGCCTTGCATTGGGCTCCGCACTGAGCATGGAACCCGCATAAGATATTGTCTCTCTCTCTCTCTCTCTCTGTCTCTTTCTTCCTCCGTCCCTCCCTCCTCTGCTTGTGTGTGCTCTAAAAATAAGTAAATACATAAAAATACTTAAAAAAAACAAATTCACAGTAGCTTGAAAGAGGTCAAAAGCAAATGATAATTCATGCCTCTGGAGGTCAAACCAACATGACATTCATTATTCCTAAATGCCACCCAATGAAGATAAAATCTCCCCAGGAAAAGAAGTGCATTGGAGACACTGAAGACCACACAGCACATACACTAGAAGGCTTGATACCATGCAAGCACCTGACCATACACAGAAGCAGATACAAGCATATACACAAGCTTTGCTCTTCTCTGAAACTGAGTTATTACACCTGTCTGTGATACGTGTTGGAATGGCAAGAGAAAAGAGAAGCATGAGTGGATGGGGAAAAACACGGGGTCCCAATGTCTTGGATAACTCTAAGTCACCAGCTTACTAGAGGCACACTGTACTTCCGGATGTAAGTCAAGGTGACTTCAGCCCTCATTTCCTCAGATGCAGTGGGAAACTCAGAATTCTTCCCCCCAGAACTGCAGGGCAGCTCAGGCCCCAAATTCCTGCTTCTGCTCAAATCCTTCACTCTGTACTTGGTGTTGTTGGATACCTTGCTGATTTTCTTACATCCCACTCCAGCACTGGCCCCAGGCTGCACACGGAGATGGCTGTACTGAAGATTCCTAGCAAAAAGGAGAGGGTAGGGGTAAAAATATGGCACAATGAGAACTGCACAGTGAACAATATAATGTATGAACTAGACATTCCTATTATTAAAAGTCCCTCAACCATTTCTTCCTCCCAGAAAACTTTACTCATTTTTTTTTCCCACCCAGGGGTCAGTCTCTTGCCACATAGCTGGAACCTCCTTGCTCGGTTTACTTCCTCCTCAATCTTCCCTAGCTTAACTCCCCCCAACACCTCAATACCTCAACCCCCTCTCTACTCCTTATGCAGGATAAGGTAGAGATCTCTCAATCCTACTTCCCCAACATATTCACATCCTCAAGCAGTGGTTCTCAAAACTTTTTAGTAAAATTCATAGTGACAAATACATTTTATATTGTAAACACACACATCATCTACATATATATGAAAAAATTATATGTGTGTGCATATGTCCTATGTGCACTTATGCACATGTATGCCAAAAGTTTCATTCAATAATAATTATCCCTACTACTGTGTATACTGAAATATTCAATTCTACTCTCCTCTATTTCCTTTTTAAAAACAGACTGGTCACAATATGCTAATAATTGATTTCAGAACCCAAATCAGTTAAAACCCACTGTCTTAGTCAGCTTGGGTGCCATGACAAAATACCATACACTGAGTGGCTTAAACAAGAACTTATTTGTCACAGTTCTAGAAGCTGGGAAGTCCAGAATCAAGGTGTCAGCCAGTTCAGAACCCCAGCGAGGGCTTTATTCCTGGTTTGAGGAGGACTGTGTTCTTTCTGTGTCCTCACACTGTGAGGAGAGAGACACTAATCCTACCATGGGGTCCCCCTCCCCCTCATGACCTCATCTAAATCTTGCAGATTCCACCTCCAAAAACCATCGCATTGGAGATGGGGCTCCAACATATGAACTTTGGGGAGATGAAAACATTTAGTCCATAACACCCAATCTGGGAAACATTCCTTTCTGGTGTATCCTTCCAGCTTCTAGGGGTCCATCAAGGAGTTTTACTGAGAAATATATTTCCAGTGTCATAAAACATGAAAACTCTATCAGAAAAACTTGACATATCCTAAAATTGCAGCACAGTGTAGTAGTAGTAGTAGTAGTAGTAGTAGTAGTAGTAGTAGTAGTAGTAATAATAATAATAATAATAATAATAATAATGGATGGGTTATGAATTAAAAATGGCTAGATTTAGATCCTTGTTTTAACTCAGTTCATAATCTCTCTAAGCTTTACTTTTATGTAGACAGATACACTGATTACAAATTCACAGGAATACTGTAAGGCTCAAATTAAATGAAATAAGCACATTATGGGGGCACCTGGGTGGCTCAGTTGGTTAAGCATCCAATTCTTGATTTTGGTTCAAGTCACGATCTCACAGTTCGTGGGTTCGAGCCCCACGTCAGGCTCTGTGCTGACAGTGCTGAACCTGCTTAGGATTCCTGTTTTATCTCTCTCTTCCCGTCCCTCCCACGTTTGTGCTCTCTCTCCCAAAATACATAAATAAACACTTTTAAGTATTTGTTTTAAAAAGCACATTATTTAAAATATATGGCACAATATTTCCTACAAAGTATTATTATTATTACTATTATTCACAAAAGCAAATGATATTTGGAGTCCGTTTATTGTAACAAACTACTTATGCAATTGGTTGCCTGAGCAATTAAAATTTGGCCCTTGTGGGGGCTGCACCTCGCCGGCAAGATAGTTCCACAGTGTATGCTACTAACGGAGAAAACAATGTTGAATGTCAGAAGGGACTCATCAGGTTTTACATTTATTTCTACAACTATCACAACATTTTACTGCTTAGTCAGAATGACAGTTTGGTATCCAAGCAAGTTTGGAACTGAAAATGGAGCCCTCTGGAAAGTAAATTAAAAACATTTTAAAGAACCTCTTTCACTTGATTTCCTTTGTTCCCCCATCACTTCCCAGAATTTTTCACCCTTTGTAAAGAGACAAAAGAATAGGATAAAAGCTACTTCTCTGATTGTATCACTAAATGTACGTATCACTACAGCGACCATGGGTCAGCTATTTTGAAGCCAAGAACCCAAGGGATTATAAAAGTTTCCCAATCTCCTACATTGGGGGAATATGGTACAGGGCAGGATTAGCTCAAGTGACATTCAAATGCTTAGTATGCTATTCTGATAATAAGAACCTATGGCCTTCCCCATCAGCGAACTGGGGACCCAGAATCAGCAAGTAGTTGGGAAACTTGGAGGAGAAACCATTCTCCAATATCATCCATATCAATCACCTCCCCAGCAGCACCCTTTAGGATTCACCTGCCAATTCTCTGAGGCTTATTCATGTTTACCATTTCCTTTGGGAACATGGTGAGGGGGCCTCACATCCTGCCATGTATACCTCATAGACACAAGTGCTTTGTTTTACTTTCAGCTACAAAACCTATGAGCTAATATCCCCATAAAAAGGAGTATCAGTAAAATGGGATTTTTTTAATCTTGTTTGTCCGGATCATAAAACTCCTTGGATCTGCCCCTGTCACCATCCCTGTCCCCACTAAGCAGCAGTAACCACTTCTTATTAGATAAACCATCCATCTAAAGCTACTTAAGTGAGACTCCACAGGTTAACCCAGATGCTACTTGGAACTTAACCTAGGGCAACACTAAAATGGCTCACTAGGGATATTGACCTCTACAGACCCAAGCCAACTCATGCATCCCTCGCCCACTGGAGTCAATGATCTAAATTCAGAACACTGACCACATCAGGAAAGGCAATGCCCTGATGTCAGCCTGCGATGTTAGCTCTCTCACGCTGATCTGAATGCCAGGGAAAGCTCCCCGAGACTACCCTCTTGATTTCGTAGCCCCCGTGCCTATCGCAGTGCTTAACACATTGCACACTGTCAATAAATGTTGGTTGGATTGAACTGCCTTGACTTATGGAAGCTAATATGATACAAACAGAGCAAGCTGGGTATTGCAGTTCAGTGCCTTAACTTCCCACACTGATTTTTCTACTAAAATTTTAAATCAAACGCAGGCATATACATCACCCTAAATTCTCCGATAACACTGCATCCTCCAACCACCTAGCTCTCCCTGACTTTTACGAGCATCAACCAGAAACTGTGGCATTTGAATGGGGTTTCTGAAGGGGCTAATCTTATCTCATGACCACATTAAATCTGCATTTATTGAAACTATGTCACTTTACAAGGCCATTCTAGGCTCAGTCCAGCTTGTAGGAGGATGTTAAGAATCAGTTTATGATTAAAACCCTTTTGGAAAACATGAACAAATAATAACCAGTTGTGATACTTTTCCACGTTTTTACAATATTTAAAAATATGTTCAGATATCCAAAACTGATCCCACAATTTGATTTATTCACAAGTTCCCTGAAGTGCTTAATAGGTACAATATGGTACAATGAAAACCATGGTTATTACTGCTATTGGGTTGGTAATTCTCCAGGATGAAATCATACTTTTCAGGTTATAAATATACATTTTATTGTTGATTTTATGCCGCATTTTGAAATACTGCTTCTCTGCTTTCATATTTTCAGGGCCTTACAAGGGCATCATAAATCAGCCCCAAACTGGAGGAATGCTAATTGATATCAGGTGATCTCAAAATGAAGGTTAGGTTAAACTTGCTGTGTTTTTCATGACGCTCAATTCTTTGCAGAACTCTTTCAAAACCAAGACATGTAAGGAATCCATCTTCCAAAATCAAATAAGCGTAAGCACATTACATATTTTAATTATCTAAAAGGGGGCTTCACTCAGCTCCAACGTATGTGCAACTGAGCTCCAATGCCCAAATAGAGAGGAGACAGAAGGACATGCATGGTGTATTAACATAGGATACAAGGCTTTCTTAGTGAAAAAAAAAAAAAAGGGAAATTCTATTACCCATAACTTGATCTGAATGATATTTCTAACCTTCCTCTGCCCCTTTCTCTGCTCTTCTGATCTTACAATCTATATTACACCCGTGTTACACAGAATTCTAGGCATAGATCAACAGGTGTTACTAGCAAGATCAAGGTCGCCATTTCCCAAAGCTGGTTAGAGCAAAACCAGTGATAAACTTCAAACTGTCTTTGGGCTAATGGGAAATGAAATTGGCACATCAGATAATCTAGCCAAGACAGAAAATTAAAATTTTGAGCAGTTGTATATTAATCTCTCTCCAGGTGTGCCTGGGTGGCCCAGTCGGTTGAGCATCTGACTTTGGCTCAGGTCATGATCTCACAGTTCATGGATTCAAGCCCCACGTCAGGCTCTGTGCTGACAGCTCAGAGCCTGGAGCCTGCTTTGGATTCTGGGTCTCCCTCTCTCTCTGCCCCTCCCCCACTTGTGCTCTGTCTCTGTCTCTTTCAAAATTAAATAAACATTACAAAAAATACTACATCAGAATTTCACAAAATGTGTGATTACGTGGAAGAACAAAAACGTAAATAGCTAGAGATTGTGTGTGTGTGTGAGCGTGCACAAATGTGTCATCAAGTGGGTACAATCACGAATATTACTACTGAGAAGGAGGTAAGTTTGAAAAATGAAAAAAAAATTGAGTAAATGATTTTCTAGTCTAGATAATGCAAAGGCAAAAATACAAACCAGACATAAAAGTCAGTGAGACATAGGCATCACAACATACTTCAGAAAAATCTTACATTTAGGGCACCAGGGTGGTTCAGTTCATTCAGCATCTGACTCTAGATTTTGGCCCAAGCCATGATCCCAGGGTGGTGGGATCGAGCCCTGTGCCAAGTTCCCCACAGAGCATGGAGTCTGCTTGAGATTCTATCTCCCTCTGACCCTCTACGCTGTTCGTACTCTCAAAAAAAAAAAAATCTGTGTCCAAGTCATATAATGCCAGATTATTTTAAAAATGGGGAAATTGAGGGCTGGAAAATTAAATTACTAGCTGAAAGTTACAAGGTGGTGAGTAGCAAAGCCGGGACAAGAAATGAGGTTTCCTGTTCCTAGACTAGTTCTCCATCCATATGACGACAGTAAAGACAACGAGGGGACCACCTGTAATATCTCCCTTTCTGGGAAGGGACAAAGCCAAGAACTACACAGGAAACTCTCTCTCTCACCTTGCTCAGCTCATATGTCACTTGGGATACTTCTTAATCACACTAGCAAAAGTACTGCGGAAGGCAACAGGGGTGTTTTTGATCTTTTACAGGTTACTGAGAGAAACCAACACCCTAACAAGAAATTATAAGCCATGGACTGTAAAGAAATTTCTCCGCTGTTTTGTTTGGTGACTTTCTAGTGGATTTACTCTGACAACATCAGAACACCAGGCAACAAACATGAGAACCCCACTCCTTCTCACCTCTGGTCTCCCTCTGTGGTATCACACAGGAGAGAGTAAGAGGACCAGAAAGGCACATGCAATGGCTCACCAGATCTCACAAATACTGACTTCAAACTGCACATCCCTGCTTTTGTACAGGAATGTGTGTTCACCTGGTATGGGCGCTCACCAAGAGTGTGATGTGTACTGTGTGATATCTCCAAAACACCCCTTTTCTAAGCCTATTTTCTTTGATCACGAAGAGAATAGGACGGAAGTGCACTTTTGTCTAGTAAACCTACCACAGCCTGACCACCAAGATAACAAAGGGGAGAGTCCCACATTTGCTGTTCCTTTAAGAAGACAGTAGTCAGCTCTCAAGTGTCCAGAGAACAGAGCGAGGAAAGCAAATATTTAAATACTCACCGTGAACCAGGACTTGACATATGCCCTGTTAATGCTCACCTTGACCTTGAGAGGGAAAAGGTACTGACCCCATGCTATAAAGTTGGGAACTGAGCATCTGAGAGGCTAACCAATTTGTCCAAAGTCACCCAGATCTATCTGACTGCAAAGTCCAGTCTCTGAGTCTAATTTAATCTTATTGTTATGGAAATTAGGATCCAAGAAGGTGAGGTAATGTCTAGGGTCACAGGCCAAGGAGCGGCAGAGATGAAACCAAAATCAGTGACTCTACTCCCATGCTTTTCCTACAGCTTTTAAAGAGTTCTATAACTTGCAAACAGAATTAATGACAAGACACAACAGGTTAGTACAAGACTGTCAGACACTCCAAAGCAGCAAAATAAAACAAACCATGCACAGCTACCAACACGTAAGACCTGTTGGCACAGGGTGTGTGTGTGTGTGTGTGTGTGTACGTGCATGCATATATCATCTGGGTTATACATCCATGTCACCTATACAGGTGGCATTAGAAAAACTTAAACATTAATGAATTGTGCCTCTACTTACATTTCCATTATGAAAAGCCAACTGTTTGTCAGGTAAAAGAATTGTTTCTCTTAAGAAAATTACTCCCTGCACTACATTAGGAAATAAAAGAGTGCACTGTAGCTACCATTCTGGAAAAGACTTGGAACTGATGAAATTCAAACATTCTTGTGTAAAGCCAATAATTAATGCAGTCAAAAAATAAGTCAATAAATGAATTGTATACCATCACTGAAGATTCAACATCCAGGTACGTTAATGGATAGTTCATTTTTAAAGAATTTCTTTAGTGTCATATTTATATATCTTCTTTGCTGATAATTTTCACTCTGTTATAACCTTACCACTCTATCTTACGGATGTATTAGCTTTTTATTAAAGTATGCCACTATCTCTGCCATACCGTTAGCTGAGAAGGCAGAAACTCCAAAAAATAATCAATATTCTCAATATACGGGTAACATCCATTAGAATTAACACTAAAAACTCAGTGGCATTACCCATTTGTTACTCATGCCTTAATCTAATGAAAGTCCACAAAGGATCTCTGCTCCATGGAGTTATCTGATAATACAGAATTTTCATCCCGTGGCTGAACCAACTTCTGTGGATTTGGAGTGCTTTACTGAGTTCTCAGGATTGAAGTGGTAGGCAAGGGAAGAGTGATAGAGCATAGAGATTGGGTAGGAAGATTTCAGGGTTCAAAGATAGAAGCCTGCCAATGTAGCATTGACCACACCTAGTTATGCGACCCGCAGGGAAGGCTGGGAATTGTAGCTTTTCTGTAGGCTGAGGAAGTACAAAAAATGTGGGGTTTGATGCCATGTTAACAGTCTCAAAAAATTAAACCTTAATTATGAAAGAATTATATGTAACAATTAAGCCACAGTCTACATACAGAAGGTAGATAATAAAGTAGAACAAATTAGCTTAAACTAGTTTTGAATTTTAATTTAATTTTCTTTTGTAAGCTGCATCACACCAGCTTGTGGAAGATAAAGTGTATGTGTACATACACATGTGAACACGTTATAAAAAATATCAGACAAACCTAAACTACATCTTCACAGTCATTATTCTTCCCCCTCCTTCTCCCTACTGGTTTTCTTTCCAGATCACATTTCATCGTTTGCTGTGATTCCTCCTATCCCAAGCACATGCTACTGTAATACCTTTTCTAAAGATGGTCTTGACTCTGTCCCCACCTATACATCTTCATTAGAGAGGCTGTAAGTACCCCTACGATCCAAGAGAATTACCCCTATGCCAGGGACATCTAAACTGACCAAAGATGAATGTGTGATCCCTACTGGGCCAAGCAGCCATCATTCCAGGATTCTGTAGTTCAGACTAAAGTCTCAAGTTATTGGGACCAGGGTGGGCACAAAAGGTCAAGTTGCCTGCCTGCTGTTAGGACCTCCTTAAGTGCATCCCAAAGTTATAAGACAGGAGTAACTAAATGCCTGACAGAGGAAGATGCAGCAGAGAGCAGAATGCAGCAGAAATGCAGACACGTAGACAGGCAAGAACAAGCCATCCAGAAAGAGGACAATGAAGACAGGAGCTTTCTGAGGAAACGAAGCCCGGGTCCACCTCCTGCCACTGCATGCCATGAACATTCCCTCCATTTGTACAAGAAATCCCCCCTTTCTCCTGCTGTTTCAAATGAGCTCAGCTTTCTTATAATTGGATGACTCCTGCCTGAGATACCTATTAGCTCACCCTGCCTTCCCATGGTTATTTAACTAAATCAAACAATCCCCTGAAACATTTCCCCTTGGGTTACAACTTAATAAATTCGATTTTCAGGGACCAAGGTTTACATACAGTGTAAAAGATTTATTAAACAGATAGACAGGTAGGGTGAGAAATTGGTCCAAAGAAGTTGTTCAAAGAAAAGACAAGCAGAGAAATGGGACCAGGGGGTGGGGGTGCCCTCAGGAATAATACCAGTATTCCAGGTGCTTTTATCAACTACCCAGGCCCTCTTCTGACTGCCTCAACACACTAAATTCCTCCCCTCCTTGAGGTGTTCATATTTTCAGCTTCTTCTGCATGGAACACATTTCACGCTCCAAAGCTCCCCATGTCTCACTCCTCTTCATTCAAGCGTCTGCTCAAATATTATCTCTCAAAGATGACTCGATTGTCCCCACCATCCAAGGTCCCCACCTGCCTTTGTTACTCTACAGCACATGACCCTGGCACTTATCTTCTCAACTTATCTCTTTATATATCTATCTATTTCTCTGTTTTACTAAAGGATAACTGACATACAATATTACATTAGTTTCAGGTATAAAACATGATGATTCAGCTATTATAAATACTGTAAGATCTTCACGTCACAGTAAGACTAGTTATCATCTGTCACCATACAAAACCACAAAATGTCTTATGATAAGAACTTTTAGGATTTATTTCTTAGCAACTTTCAAAATTGCAATTAAGTATTATTGGCTACAGTCACCATGCTGGGCATTTATACTCCCATGACTTATTTTATAATACAATTTTGTATCTTTTGATCTCCCTTACCCATTTTACCCAGCCTCCTCACCCTTCTCCCCACTGGCAACCACCAATCTGTTTTCTGTATATATGAGTTTTTACTTTTTTCATCCATTTGTTTTGTTTTTTAGATTCTACAAATAAGTGAAGTCATATGGTAATTTGTCTTTCTCTGGTTGATTTCACTTAGCATTATACCCTCAAGGCCCATCCATGTTGTCACAAATGGGGAGATCTCATTCTTTTTATGGCTGAGTAGTATTCCTGTGTGTGTGTGTGTGTGTACATCAGGTCTTTATCTATTCATCCATCAGTGGACACTTAGGTTGCTTCCTTATCTTGGCTGTTATAAATACTGCTGCAATGAACAGAAGAGTGCATCTATCTTTTCACATTAGTATTTTGTTTTCTTTGGATAAATTCTCAGAAGTAGAATAGCTGGATCATATGGTAGTTCTATTTTTAATTTTTTCAGGAACTCTTGTACAGTTTTCCATCATGACTGCACCAATTTACATTCCCACCAATAGTGCACGAAGGTTCCCTTTTCTCCATATTTTGCCAACCCTTGTTATTTCTTGTCCTTTTGATAATAGCCACTCTCACAGGTATGACATGATCATCTCACTGTGGTTTTAACTTGCACTTCCCTTATGAATAATGATGTCAAGCATCTTTTCATGTGTCTGTTGTCCATCTGTGTGTCTTTGGAAAATATCCATTCAGGCCCTCTGCTCAGTTTTTTAAAATGAGTTGGTTGCTGTTGCTGCTGCTGCTGCTGTTGTTGTTGTTGTTGTTGAGCTATGGGAGTTCCTTATATATTTTGGATATTAGCTCCTCATCAGACCTATGATTTGCAAATAACTACTCCCATTCAGTAAGTTGTCTTTTTATTTCGTTGATGGTTTCCTTCGCTGCACAGAAGCTTTTTACTCTGCTGTAGCCCCATTTGTTTATCACTGCTTTTGTTGCCAGTGACTTTGGAGTCAGATCGAAAACAAACAAAAAAACAAACAAACAAACAGCCAAGAGTGATGTCAAAGAGCTTACCACTTCAGTTTTCTTCCAAGAGTTGGTATTCTAGTTTCCGGTCTTGTATTCAAGTAGTTAATCCATTTTGAGTTACTTATTGTGTATGGTGTAAGACAGTGGTCCAGTTTCATTCTTTTGCATGTGGCTGTCCAGTTTGCTCAACGTGATTTAGTGAAGAGACTTCCTTTACCCATCATAAATTCTCATCTCCTTTGTTTTAACAGACTTGGATTTATTTCTGGGCTCTCTGTTCCACTGATCTGTGTGTCTGTTTTTACACCAATACCACACTGCTTTGTTTACTATAGCTTTGTGATATAGCTTGAAATCAGGACACATGATGTCTCCAGCTTTGTTCCTCTATCTTGCTTTATATACTCATTTCCCAGCAGAATGGAACTTTCAGTGAAGATACTATACTTCCCTGACTTGTTGCTATGGTATTCCCAGCTACCCTGAGAGAGCCAAGTATAGACACTCTAAAAAATATTTTGGCTGATTAAGTGAAATAGTTCAAATCTAGTGTCCAGTAGACTCAGAATGGTGTCCACCACTGAGATTTGAAGAAGAGAGGTAGACCTCTCTGCCTAGATGAGAGAAGGGCAGACAGCCTCTAACAAATGGAATATCTTCGATGCAAAATACAATGAAAATGAAATGAAAACAGAAAGGGAGATGCTGGCACAAGTGAAAATACCAGTATGAGTTGTCAGAAATAGTTGGAGGAAAGGATACACTCGCTCCACACCTTCAACAGCTGCGTGTTGTTAGTAAACCCAGAGAAACGCCAATAAAATGAAGCCAGGCTGAGCTAGAACATTTTGGAAGATACAATTTTAATGAAATGTCACTGTTGGCCTATATAAAGGAATCCATAGCCAATTGCTTCCTTAACTGTTGACAAAACAGCACGGCTTTGGAAATAGCCTCTTTCCAAAACCATCCCTTCTTGATCCCATCTTTACATTTCTCTAAACTTTTGTTCCTCTAAGGATAAGGAGAATATGTCATCTAAGGGTGGAGATGGCCACTGTGGGATTTACTGCGAAGGAAAACTTTGGAGGAACAAACTTTCTGGAAGACCAGGACTGAAGTCACTCCCCCCTCCATCCCTTATGCCTCGTGCACGGCCTCGCACAGAGCAGACAATCATTGTTTGTTGAATGAGTAAATGAGTGATAATAATACCATGTCCTCCCAGAGCTTGAGAGCTGGGACGGGGTTCTTAAAAGCCACCTCAATTTACAGAAGACAGAGCTGAGGCTGAAAGAAGTAAACAACTGTTCCAACATCCTCCCAACGCCCAGATCAAAATTCAACATCCTCCCTTCTTTACACCCCTCTATGCATTAGTGTAAATCTCTCTAGATTAGGATCCCTTCTTACCTGTGTGAGGATCACATGTGATCCACACAGCCCCACTCTGACATGAGGCAGGATGGTTATGGCCTTTAGTTTGCATTATGAAGAAAGAAGACCTGAAGAGGTGAAGACACTCACCCACATTCATACAACTCATTAATGAGCGGTGCCAGGACTAGACCCAGAGTTTCTATCACCTGGTCCAGGACTCTTTATAATCCACTGAAATCCATGTAAGAGGAAGCTTTTGAGCTGAACATGGACGATGACTAATGTATCCATTTGCTAGGGCTGCCATGACAAAGCACCACTAACTGGCCTACACAAAGAAAGTATTGTCTCACAGTGTTGGAGCCTGGAAGTACAAGGTCAAGGTGTTGGCAAGGTCAGTTTTCTTAGGGCTGGAGGGAAAGTGTGTTCCAGGCCTCTCTCTCTCTTTCTCCTGCAGACCATTACCTTCTCCCTGTGTCTCTTCACATTGTTATCTCTATACTTGCCTCTCTCTGGGTCCAAATTTCCCCTTTCTTAAAGACAGCATTCAAATTATATTAGGACCACCTTACTTCAGTATGACTTCATCTTAACTTACCCTGTTTACAAATAAGGTCACATTCTGCGGTACTGGGGAGTTTGGACTTCATCATACAAATCTGAGGGAGAAAGACGTAGTTCAACTCATAACAGCTAGAAGAGTATAAATGTGGACAGACAACTTTTTAGGTGAACTGACTGATGAATAACCTCAATCAGCAAAGATACAGGCAGAAATGAGATCGATATGGCAGGGCCAATGCTCACTGTAGGGAAACAGAGAGATAAGGTTGGACGGGCCCACCTTGGGATGGAAAGAACCTCTAGGAGTCTTTGCCCATGAAAGGTATGGCTGTGCATGAGGATTACAGAGGCAGAATATGCTTGTTGTCTTTCCTTTATGCTTAGTGCCTCATTGTTACTCAGAAGAGAAAACTTAATCACTTGAAATAAAGGGTCAATATGTTTCTAGTTAAAAAGTATTCAAAGGCATCTATAAATACCATCCAGAAAAGATCAAAGGAGGAGGAACAGAAGGAGAGTTACCACAGTGAGTGGGGAATAGGCTCTTGGCACCCCTATCACACCCTCTTGGCCCACCTCTGATTCCATCCCTCAGTGAGAAAAACTTGTGCTAACAGTGTCCCACTTCATGTACATGTCGGTGCTTCTCTCTGCCTTGCAACCCTCTGTCAATGTGAAGAAATGGGCAGTGGATAAATATCTCAGCCTCTGTCCTCAAAGTGGAAAATTCTGGGAAACACTCTATACCCTTCAAAGGGATTCTAGTCAAGTAGACGCTCCACCACTGCCTATGACAGAGGCCTTAATCATTCTTGTTCATGCTTTCTTTTCTACTGCCCCTGTATCGTTGTCCCCTCTCTCACTCCTACTTCTTGGGATCACCTCCAAAATATACTACCTGTACCCAAGTCCTTACCTGAGGCTCTGCTTTTGGGGAAATCCCAATTCAAATAGTAAAGAATGAAGATGAGGTCAGCTATAGGAATCTCAGCGCTTAAAAGTTACTCCTGTGACAATGTGCTCACTCCCGCAGGAGTGAATTCAGGCAATGGCTTGGCTGTGTGCTGCAGGTGAGGCCCTTGCTAGGTGCTGAGCATCAAAAGTGGGGAAAGACATGGCCTCTGCCCTCAGGAAGTTTAAAATCTTCTGGAAACAATTTACAGTGCAGAATATTCTCTAGCCCTTGCTGAAGCACAAAGATCCATCTTCATTTGATATTTTTGACCCACAAGGCCCCCAATAATTGCCCCCCCAAATCCACTTCTCCTGCCTCAGAACATCCCATTCAGTTTATGACCCAGGTTTCCAGGGCTCCAATTTACATGTGATTCACATCACATCTGTTTAATTTTAAAGTTTATATGGCAACTTTTCATAATCCCAGGGACTTTTTCCACTTTTTCCCCCTCTTCCCTCAAACACCAAGAGGATGGAGAAAATTAATTTCCTGTGTAAAAATGAGAGTTGACAGCAGGTCCAAGGTTAAACCTATTTACAAAGGAAACTGTTGCCAATGTTTAGAAAAGCCTACTTTTATTTGAAAAATTCAGTGATCTACCTGACTTCTAGTGTCTCATGGCATTTTATTAGGCAAGAGTTTCAACTTATAAAGAGCAATGGGGAAGAAAACAGTTCATATTTGTTTTTCCCCAATGTGTAGTGAACTGTTGGCTAATAGGCCGATCAATTTGTTTCCAGTCACCCTGAGAAATTCCCCATTCTCCCTTCCTCTGGCAGTGGCTGAGCATACCACACCCCAGAACCTCAGGTTGGCCTGGCTGCCCTTGCTCTCTCAAGGCTTTCCTCTTTTAGTGCTTATGGCATGAACAGTTGTGGGCGTCACTTCGAGTCTGGCGTGGAGCAAGCGGAGCTTGGCTCACTCAAGCACACAATCCAGACACAGCTCCTCTTCTGGAAAGAAGACTGAAGGGTTGAGTCTTCTCCACTCAGACAACTGAGGTTGCTTTTCTTCCTCCATCGTTCCATGTAAGTGGCAGCACCATTCTTTCTCATTCCCAGCCAAAAAGACCCTTTTAGTTTGGAACTTGCTCTGAGTTTAGGGGGAAATCTTCTTGGTTCATGAACACATTCTATTGTTCCGGCATCATCACGGGGTTTCAGGAACCATCATGGTCCTCTGAAGCCATATCTCTTCTAGGTCCCGCTGAGCCCCACCAAGCCATTCTGCTGCTCTCACTCTTGTAAGCTGAGGCCTCTCTGTATGGACACAACACCTGGTCATTTCTACCCTGAAGTGTTTTGTCATCTCCTAAGGAACTAAGGCCCAGATCTCCTTGGATCTTAAATCCCCAAAATGCATCAAGGAGTATACTATGGTTGAACTGTGCCCCTAAAAAACCCATGTGTTGAAATCTTAACCCCTAGTACTTCAGAATGTGGTCTTATTTGTAAATATGGTGGTTACACATATAATTAGTTAAGATGCGCTCATACTGATTCGGTAGGCCCCTAATTCAACATGAGGCATTCTTATGAAAAGGGGTAATTTGGGGGCACCTCAGTGGCTCAGTTGGTTAAGTGTCTGACTCTTGATTTCGGCTCGGGTTATGATCTCATGGTCATGAGATGGAGCCCCGCACAGGGCTCCATGCTGAGTGTGGAGCCTGCCTGGGATTCTCTCTCTCTCCCTCTCTTTCTCTTCCCCTCCCCCACTCATGCCCTCACTCTCACATGCTATCTGTCAAAATAAATAAATAAACATTAAAAAAAAGAAAAGGGGGAATTTGGACACAGGGACACAAACACAGGAAAAATGCGGTGCAAAGATGATCTAGCTACAAGCCAAAGAAGATCAAAGATTGTCAGCCAACCACCAGAAGCTAGGCATGAGGCATGGAACAGAGTCTCACTCCCAGCCCCCAGAAACAACCAATACTGCCAACACTTTGATCTTCAACTTCCAGCCTCCAGAACTGTGAGACAATAAAAATCTGTTATTTAAGCCATTCAGCTTGTGGTACTTTATGAAGGCAGCCCTAGCAAACTAATACAGATTTTTATTACTGCTACCATAATATTCCTTCCCTAAAGCAATCAATATTTCTAGTCCACTTGGCTGAACTGAAAAAGGGTCAAGGGACAAATGCATTGGGGAAAAGTATCAAAAATATTATCCTGCCACTGTTTCATATAATTTAAAAAAGAGCTGTACGAAAAGGATTATTTTGGAATTCAACTGGGAAAATGTTAGCACTTTAGGATGCTATCAGCATTTTCCAATCTTGATAAAGTGACTCCTGAGTTGTTTTAACACTCAAGATAATATTATAACAAAAATCATTAGTTTGGGACATGCTTGGTAGAAGCAGTGGAAAAGATCTATGGGCCTATGGAGGCCCAGTGCTAGTTCCAACATCTGCTAACTGAACGAGACAGACTTCAGGCCACACTAAATCCCTCTCAATGTTTTCTCATTTGTGAAGAGAGAACAATAACACCTCCTTGCAGAGTTATTCAGAAAAACAATAAAACAATTTACAGGAAGTGCAGTGCCTAGTACTTGACCATTTTTCCCTTTTCTTCTTTTATACCCCTTACACCGGGCGTACAACCATCTGGAAATGAAGAACAGAAGGAAAAGGTGGGTGGCAAGATCAAGGGGAACAAAAGCCCTTCCGTTTCAACAACAATGTTTATGCCCCATCACCTGATGTCCTACATACTATCAACAAGAACAAGGGTCTTTGCAAATGCACTGCTTTCTTGAAACTAAACAAGTGGTTCAAATCAATTACCATCCTCTTCACACTGACAAAATGTAAGAAGACGCTTTCGTCATTTAAAAAGCCTATAAAATAAGATACACAGGATCAAAGAAATTTAAATATTATTTCCCCTAGGAGAACAAGATCACCTCTTTTATTTTAAAAACATATTCCCAAATCTGATTCACCCATAAAGGAAGAGAAAAAAAAAACTACATGAAAATAAATATAGATACTATCTTTGAAACTACAGCAAGAGGTCCCCGTCATTCAAGGTGATCCCTAAGCAAATTCAGCTGCTACCTTAACATGGCCAGAGAAGTGGCTCTCTCTTCAGTTAACAATAGACACTGAGAGAATAACTCCTAGGAGACTCCAAAGATCATTGGCTTGACCTAAGAATTAGACTTTGGCAGCTCAACCATTGGTTTTCGGACACACCTGATCAGCGCTGAGAGGCTTAAGAAACACATTCAAAGTAAATAAAAGCAAATGGTTAACAAATGGTAGATCCTTCCGGAAGGTAACTAAATATATGTAGAGATGTATATGTGTGTTAATGTGTATGTATACATATACATGTGTGTGTGCTTACATGTCAGAACATGTATTTGTAGGTAGGTATTATACATACACACATAGACACACACTCACACAGAGAATCAAAGTAATCAAAGTATTCTGCAACTTATTTTCCCTTAAAATATACATGCATACCTTTTCATGTCAATAGACATAGATCACTCCCAAGTGATCTAACTTATTAACCGTGTAGTATTCGCTGTCTAGATACGTTATCATTCATTTCACTCCATTAACAAATTTTTAGGCTATTTCCAGTTTTTTTGCCATCAGAGGTTCGATACTTATGCAAATACATTTAAAGGATGCAGGACTGCCGGTTCAAAGGAAAGTGCACTTTACATCTTGATAGAATCAAACTGCCCTCCAAAACAAGGGTCTACCAACTTACAATCCTGCCCATCATATACGCAAAGTTGTACTAAGGATGAGCACAGGTGATCTAAAAAAATGTAGATGTTCAGGCCCCATGCTCTCAGATATCCGAAGTGGGCACCCAAAGTATCTGTACTTTTCCCAAGTGTCCACAGAAATAGAATGATCAGCCATGGTTAGGAACCCCTGAGGTAAACCATCCACCCTTGCAGGAGGTACTCATTAGCTGTGTTATCATTTATGCATTTTACTGAGAATTACTCACACATGTGGCTCTAACCTCTATGTAGGGAAAGTAGCATTTGAAAACCAGCTAGAATTCGCACACGACGAGCCCTGTCTACTGATCCTGTTTCCCCATGTCTAGCTGTAAAATCTCCTGCTTTGTATTCCTGGGATCTGTCTGCAAGCTAAAAGAGAATGTTTCATTTTATTCCAATACTTCGTTTAGGGATGAGGAAGGAGATATCCCTGTTATTACTGTACTGGCAATTCACTGTATGAGGTCAAGAGTCCTTAGTGCCTTGAAGAAGTTTTATGGACTTGGAGCGAGCATTTGGCCAGTGGATAGTGCAAACAAACGACACTTGCTGCTACATGCACCAGTTCTGCTGTGGTGGGACAGTAAACGTGAGACGACATTCCCTTGATAGGGAAGAAACCTGCCCTACCTCTTCCCATACTGACCCTGGGAAGGAGGAGCAGGGTAGTGGGAAGCCAGACCTACATAGAACAAGAACTTGATGCACACAGATACTAACGGTGTTTATTATCTAAGACCCATCTCTTCACCTGCCTTGCAAAATAGTAACGAGCATTCTTTTTCTTTTCAAATGTTTGTCCACTTTTGAGAGAGAGCAGGAGCAGGGGAGGGGCAGAGAGAGAGGGAGCCACAGAATCCGAAGCAGGCTCCAGGCTGACAGCAGAGAACCCAATGCAAGGCTTGAACCTACAAACCATGAAATCATGACCTGAGCTGAAGTCAGGCACTTCACTGAGCCACCCAGGCATCCCTACTAATGAGCATTCTTAATTTCAAAGACCTGAAAGACCCCCTATAAGCCTCCTCAAAGACTTAACCCAGCAGTTCTCAACCCCGGCATTAGAAAACCTAAGGAGCTATAAATATTACTGATATCCGGGCCCCATTCTCAGACACTCAGGTCCCCCTGGTCTGGGGCAGAGCCCAGGCACTGGCATGTTCTAACCACACAGGATTTCATGTGAGACCAGCACTGAGAACCACCACCATGACCTGTCATTTGCAGGACAAACCTAGAAAGCCTCCAGCCCCTGCATGGTAACACCGTGGTCTGAACTCAACTACCGAGGAAAGAGGAGACTGGAAATGAAACATGAAAAGAGAAATGAAACCTTAAGAGATTTCCTGGGCAACCCTTCTTCTTTTGCTCCCCTCTGTCCCTCATGCCCCTGCTGCCTGATGCCAAGCTCAAAGAAAAGAGGTTGGGGGCAGGGTGCCTTTTAGGGAGAAGGGTGGGAGATTCCAAGCACAGCCAGAGGCAAGGGAGACAGCCAGGTGTCAGGCAGTGGCCCACAGGCCGTTAGTTGCTTCTGACCAAACACTGACATGTGATTGTTCAACCCCGATGGCCCCAGACAAATTCATTCTCTAAAGATGTCAGACATACAACTGTACCTCAAATGTCACAATTTCTAAAAGTTGGAAATTTCTTTAAAAAAAACTCTGAATGGACTAGGGGCGCCTGGGTGGCGCAGTCGGTTAAGCGTCCGACTTCAGACAGGTCATGATCTCGCGGTCCGTGAGTTCGAGCCCCGCGTCGGGCTCTGGGCTGATGGCTCGGAGCCTGGAGCCTGTTTCCGATTCTGTGTCTCCCTCTCTCTCTGCCCCTCCCCCGTTCATGCTCTGTCTCTCTCTGTCCCAAAAATAAAAAACGTTGAAAAAAAAAATTAAAAAAAAAAAACTCTGAATGGACTAAATAAAACACACCTCCAGGTTAAATGAGGCCCAAAGCCTATCAGCTTGTGACCTGTGACTTCAAGGAACCATCCACTCTTTCATGGTTCAAACCAGGAAACATTGATCCTAAGAGTGAAAACAGTAAAATACAGCAGAAACCCCAACCGTGACAGGTTTGGTTAACTTATTAAAAGGCAGGTCTGTGTCTCTTAACCAGATGAAGTGTGGGTAGATGGTGTGGGACTTTCGTTTAAGAGCCAACCCAGATAAACTGGGTGGAGCTGGTTAGAGATGCAACTTTCCTGGGAATCATTTCCCTTTCATGACCCCCACCCCAGCCCCACCCCACCCCAAATAAAAGTCCAGGTGCACTCCCACTTTGTTACATGTCAAGGAAAAGACTCTTTCCAAATGATCCCCATTCCCCTGGTCACTATCTGTGACCCCAAACCCTGCTTTCCAATAGGCATGTGGTTGTCCACACCATCAAAACACAAGTATTTCCCCTAATGAAGGCAAAATATTCTACTGAGTCCCCTTCCCTGAGATTAGGATGACAGGATTTTGTCCTCTGGAGAATATACAGCTCCAGCAGACTGATGTGCTGACAAATCTAAAAGGGAGAGGACAAATGAGCCATCGCATCAATTAAACTAGTAAATAAAAGGTAAGCACTAGATAAAAGCCAAAGGACTAGGCTAGGTGGACAGTGGAGAGGGTCTCAGATGGACATTCTGTGGCCAAGGAGGGAAAGGAAACCTCCTGCTTCTTCTATTTCCCTTCTTTTATCTATTAAAGGGGAGATTCATAGCCTTGCACCATTTTCCGTGGTTGTTTTGGGTATCACATCATAATAGTGTATGTGAAATTGGCTTGAGGGGCGCCTGGGTGGCTCAGTCGGTTAGTCCAACTTTGGCTCAGGTCATGATCTCACAGTTTTGAGTTTGAGCCCCACATCAGGCTCTGTGTCGACAGCTCAGAGCCTGGAGCCTGCTTCAGATTCTGTGTCTCCCTCTCTTTCTGCCCCTCCCCCACTCATTCCCCCCCCCCCCCCGTCAAAAATAAATAAACATTAAAAAAAAATGAAATTGGCTTGAAAACTGGGAATTCTGTGCACAAGTAAGAACTCCAAGGGTCTGGCTGGGTAGTCAAAGGACACTGTAGGAGATGTGCTTTGAAAGTTCCTCTCCCCAGAAAAAGCAACTGTGTAAGTCCTGGTCATCTGGTTGACTCAGGGGAGCCTACAGAGGAGGCTGGCCACGGAGAAGGAGGGGGGGGAGGGGGAGGGGGAGGGGAGGGGAGAAGCAACAGGAGGAGACAGCAAAACAAGGTGGTTGGGCCTAATTCTTACACCCCTCCACCTGCCATTTGTCCCACAGTCAGCTAGAGCACTGACCAGGTGCCAGGGTGTGAAAGGTTCTCTATTATCCCCTTGTCTCACAAAAGCTAGAAAGTCTAACTTCACCTGTGTTAGAAATGTCAGAGAGCAGCTCACTGAGAAAAAAGAAAAGAGATCGGAAGGATGGAAGGACAGAAGGAATGGGTCGGAGAGCCAGGCACCCGCCTGTGGTATACAGCAAGCTCCCAAAGAGGAGGACGGGGCGGGGGGTGCGGCTGGTCAGACACTGAAAAGGAGCAAACGCTTTGGTCTGTCAAGCAATGCCAGACCCTTTGGGGTTTGCAGAAAGATTGTAGTGAAGATCTAATACATGTGCAATTTATTTTAAACCTCAAACTGCTTATTTTCTGAACATGATGCTTCTGACTCTGACTCTGATCAGAAGTAGGATCAATTTATTATGAGTGGCAAGCCGAGAAGTTAAACCAAACAGAGAGCTGCATTTCTTCAAGTGACAAAACACATTCTTAGTAAAGGTGATAGGTGGTCTGAACAATGAGAAACCAAGAGGGGCAGAGCACCTGGGTGAAGTGTTATGCAGAAGACAGAACCAAGAAGGACCCTGATGACAGTTAGGATTTTACAAGCAGAGAGGAAGGAGGAAGTGGGCAGAGAAGTGGGCATAGAACGTAAGCAAGCACATCTTTGCTTTGAAGCCACAAGAGCTAGAAAGCCCTAGGAAAGCTTTCCCAGGTGCAAAGGGTTTTCACAGCCTTCATTATTATCCAGGTCAATTAGCCATTATTATTAACATCCAGATGTCACTGCCCCATCTTACAGATTATAAAACTGAATGTTAGTGCCGAGGCTTCCTCCGTGGTCAGAGCCAGGAAGTGGAAGAATCAGGTCTCTGACTCATAGTCATACTTGTCCCTCAAGAGGAACGGTGGCCTGCTGAGCCCTTCATGGGCTCCAGCCCTGAGCTCCATGACTTCCAGAGCTTGTCCAGCAGGGAGGTGCGTCAGCCAGCGGTCCTGGAAGAAAGGGAGATCTGTGGGCACCAAATGGAGGTGTGGTAAGAAAGGGAGGTCAAGTGATAGAAGGCCTTGAGAACAGACTGAAGAGAATTAAGCCTTTATCCTGAAACCAGTTAATTGGGTGAGCACTAACTACCTGGAGATAGCATCCCAAACACATAGAACATGTGCTCTGTGGCTTACTGGGTCTTAAAGGATAGATGTGCTCTCACAGGAGGGCCCTACCCTCACCCTCCTGTGAAAAATAATGAAAACAATGACTCAAATGAATATCCACCTGTAGCAGCTAAAGCTTTTTTTGAAGAAAGCAATCCATCCGTGCAAATGAAAGAAGCATACATAGAGATAGTTTTGCTACTGCTGGTGAGAGAAACGTCAACATACCATCAGCTCAAAAACCAAGCTGAGAAGTGTAAGGAAATTTGAGAAGGTCCAATTGTACACCATTTCAGAATCGGGGCCAGAGAGACAACAAAAAGTATTTGCACTCAGCACACGAAATTAACTCCTCTTTCTCCTCTTTCCGTTCATAGGCCTTATCAGGTTGGGAAATCAGACACTCTGCATCTGGTCTATTCTGAAAGCCATTTTCTTTTTTCTGTGCGTCATCACACACACACACACACACACACACACACACACACACACACACACAAGTTGTTCAGAATTATTCCACCTGATGATGAGGGGAAAACAAATCACTGCTTTCATTGCAGGGTTACTAGGTACCCTTTGACCACTCTTCTCCGTTTTCTTTGAAAATGTTAAGTAAATATAAGGAGGAAAAGCAAGCTAAGCTTAAATCCCTGGTGACATAACCATGGCTGAGAACAGAGGCAGGTGAGAAGGAAAGAAAACATGGCAGAATGAAAATGCTGCATTCAGTGTCTGCAGTGAGTCTGTTCGTTTTTGAGAAGGAGGCCATGACCATTACGCGCTAGTCCGTGCACTCTGCCCCACTCCGTACTGTTTCCTGTCTGTCTCTTCCCAAGAGGGGCTTTTGGTACCTCGTGTAATGAAGAGCCCATTATTTTTTATGCGCTAACTTTCCTAACCAAACATCACAAGTGCTCCCCTGCTGATTACCAGCGGACTTACAGTTATAAAAACAATCCCCATATTTATATTGAGGAGAAATTTGTACATTACATAGCTTCAATCAATACTTAGCATATGAATTTAGATCGCCCATTCTCGTGCAGCAAAGCATGATAGAATAGGTTGGGGACTACATGTTTGAGGGCAGAATCCTTAAGATATTCACAGGATGGGTGAATACTAAGAATACATTAATTTACAGATCCATGTCCACTGCACTTGAATATCCCTAAGGAACAGGGATTCCCGAAATAAGATGCCAGGATCAAGCATAAGATCACCACTAGGAAGGGAAGTGAGATACAGTGGTTTCCTCCTCTATTCTAGACACTGTGGTGAGGACTCTAGCACCCTTGTTATTCTCACAACACCTTGCGGTAGAGAATTCATCTCCCATCTCCATTTCACCCAGGAAGAGCAGAGAGGTCAAGGGAGGTGCCCGAGCTCACCTTTACTTCCATACCTCAGAAGCTGCAGTTTTGTTCACTCATTCCTTCACTTGCTCATTGATTTATTGACCACCAATGCCGTGACAGGTTCTGCGTCAGGCAGCAGAGATATAAAGCTAAATGAAACACATGCTCTCACTCATGAAAGCTTAGATCAGTTGTCTCTTGGAATTTTCAAAATCAGAGAAAACCTCTTTGAATGATATGACAGGAAGGAGACATACTCCCTCTTTTCTCTCTTTTTTCTGCCTTCTTTCCTTCCTTCTTTCCATTTCTTTCTTTCACAGAGAGGAAAGAATTTACAACACTCAGTACATCAGATCCTGTAGGGCAATGCATAGCGATCAATGAAACATAACGTCCCAAATCAGCGTTCCCTAGAGGACTGTTCGAGGTGAGTCAGCTCCAGGTATATCAGAAACAAAAGGGGTTCCCTGGTCAAGTAAGCCCACAAATCTGGGTACACAGCATTCCCTTTTGATGATTCACAGCACACACCAGCATTTTAAAGTTTCCCAGAAGAACTTAACATTGCTCAGTGGAACACTCCTTAAACTTTTCCAAGCACTGGAATACTTAATTGGAACAACCTGACAGTTTTCCAAATACTGGCACAAAGAGGGAGCACTGCACTAGGGAACAGATTAATATCTTGACTGAGGAAAAATATATGGGCCTTTAATTCAAGTTACCACCTTATAGAGGAGCACAGAATGTGATATCAGAGGACCTTGGTTCAAGTCCATAAATTGCCACATACTAGCTAAGTAAACTTGAGGGGGTTACTTAACCTCTTTGAGCCTTCACTTCCTTTATGCAGTAAATGAGTTGGATAATACATACCTGGCACTTACCGTAAAGATTAGAGATAATGTGCATTTATTTTTGTAATGCCTGGCAAACAAATGGAAAAGGTGTGCATTCTGGGCTATTGTCCCACGATTTATGAATGTCTTTGAGCTGCTAGTCACCCACAATTTTTACCAGAGAGCCTTGGAGAAACAACATTAAAAAAAATTTGACGGGAGTCCCTCCTACATGAAACACTTTGAGAATAAGAACATCGCCTTTTACTGTGGTCTGCACTGTGGTCCAATCAACTCATTTGCAAGAGACTGACAGGAAATTACGCAAAAGGAAAAAGAAAACTTGTCAGGAGAAATTATTATTTCGTCATTTGTCTTTGTGTTTTCTCCTTTGCGTTGTATTTGATTCATTGCTATTCCTTTTTACCCCACACTGTCTTTGCTTATGTTTTCACTACATAAAATAAATGAAATACTTTAAGCTCTAGTTTTCTAATCACCCAAATCAAGAATAAAATGAAATTTCCCAACATCCCACTATCTAAAACAAGAGATGTGGCACATTGCCCTCTACAATGCTCTTCCCTCAATATGCTCGTCTTGTTTATTACTATTTGGTAGCTTAAAGCCAAAATAATAGTTACGAGGTAATTACTTTCTACTTATATATCTCTCAACAATTATGTTTGACATTTATAATCAGCATTGAAACCATAGTTGCAAACTTATTTAGACAATATTTTTGGCTTGCCTCAACTAATAATATTATGAATAATTAAGTAAATTTATATTCACTCCCAGGTTAAGATGAGCTTGAATTAGGTCAACAAAGGTCTGAGTGTCATAATCCCATTTCCTGACAAATAAATTCAATAAATAAAAGTGTATGTATCTTGAAAGTTCTTTGTCAAAATGGCATTAACAATGAGTATGTCTGCAAAAACAAAAACAAAAACAATGAGTATGTTTGCAAAGTGAGATTATGGGATTTTTCAATATGTCATCTTCATTGTAATTCCTAATTTTTCTCAGATGAGCACCTCATCTGAGATTTTTGTGAGCAACTCAAAAAAGTTTTGTTTTATTTATTTATTTTTTGTTTTTTTAGCTAAGGAAAAGCTGGGCTGCTGGTTAAAGAAGGCAGAGAGAGTGCTTGCATCTTCATACACTACCCCCAACATTCCCTACTAAAATGATAATAAAGGAATTTGTATAAAGATATAAACCCATTAGAATAAAGCGAACAGGATAAGAGACAACAGCAACAAAACTGTGGAAGCTGGAAAGCAGATGGCCCTTGGTAATTGACTTAGCAGACCCAAGAAAGCTGAATCCTAAGCTGACAGTGGGAAAACCCATGAAAAACCCAATTTACCCTGAAGAACACCCAAAAGACTCAGAAATTGGCAGCACCAGGTATCTCTGTAAGTGGGAGGTGAAGGTCAGACTAAAGAAGGATTTGTGCAAGTCTGTTTAAGAAGTAATGAGATCCCCAAATCCCCTCCAGTACTGCATGTGGCCAGGGGACTGCGCATCCCTCCCCCAAGGTTTCCCTCCAGCCCATGCATAACAGTGGAAGCTTAATCTCCCTAGAAAGTACAACAGAAGGGCCTGCTCAAGAAGACATCAGATACAGATGAGGGTGCTGAGCCATACTGAAAATAAAGGGAGTAAGCACGCATTCTCAACGCCACCACCTTTCTTTCCTTGAGCAGTTCCCACAACACAGGCAACCAGGTCTTAAGCCCCCTCCTAGCAGGAAATGAGGAGAGCCTTCTCTGCTGTTTCTGACAAGTGCAAAAAGAAAGACTTAAACTAACAACAGGGGCTCCCCGGGGAAACAACCCAGCCAGCTCAAAATACAGTGACACCAACAATCAATAAGCCCCATCTGAGTGTTCCTTGGCTGAGAACTATATTGATGTAGAATTGAGAACATAAACACTGAATGGACAGCAAACCAAAACTACCCCGTAAGTGTATAAATATATCCAGAGGAAAGTGGAGACAGTGTGTATATGTGTGTCTGTGTGGGGGTGGGGAGGACCCTGAGAATGTCTGTGTGTCTGTATGTGTCTAGGTATATCAGAAAGATAAATCCTCATCCTCCACTGTGGCAAGTAGCCATACAGACATGTCACGTGGAGCCATGGAGGTAAATGCTAGAAGAATCTCCTTGAAAAGCCACAAGTGGTAGCCTCTGAGAAGGCAGAGAAAACTGAAAGCTGGGACCAGCAGGTGACCGCTGGTCTTCATGACAAGATCTCGAGAACCATTGGATTCCTTCAAATATGTTAAAAATAGAATATGTGAGAACATTGTTTTGTGACATGATGAGAACACAATGGAAATCTGAGTGAATGGAAAATACAGGCCATCTCTTTAAATGTATTACAGTGTAATCAGATATTAATCAACCAATGTGAAAAACAAAAATGAACAACCTAGCAAACAAGATGGGACAAGGAGAGAATGTCATGGAACAGTCCTTCGTGGGGGTTAGCACAAAATCAGCCCTTCTCAGTCACCTCCGTCCAAAATAATTTAACCGCAAAAGAAGAAAGTTTCTGTGAGTCCATCCTTTGATATCTATGCAAACCTTTACCTCCAGAGCTTCGTTCTCTGCCACTCAACTCAAATACAGTTGGAGTCTTAGTTTATACCCTAACACGCCAAAACAACATTTATAGAAGTTAGAGTCATATACTTTTTTTTAAGTTTATTCATTTGAGAGAGAGTGTGTGTGAAAGAGAGGATGAGGGACAGTGAGAGAGAGGGAGAGAGAACCCCAAGCAGGCTCCATGCTGTCAGTGCAGAGCCCAATGTGGGGCTCATTCCAACAAACCGTGAGATCATGACCTGAAGTGAAATCAACTCGGACAGTTAATCAAGTGAGCCACCCAGGTGCCCCAAGAGTCATGTACTTTTTAAAATATAGCACAAGACAGGGTGCCTGGGTGGCTCAGTCGGTTGAGCGTCTGACTTTAGCTCAGGTCATGATCTCACGGTTTGTGAGTTGGAACCCCGCGTCAGGATCTGTGCTCAGAGCCTATAGCCTGCTTTGGATTCTGGGTCTCCCTCTCTCTCTCTGCCCCTCCCCTGCTCACACTCTGTCTCTCTCTCAAAAATAAATAAAGATTAAAAAAAATTTTTTTAATAAAAATAAAAATAAAAAAATATAGCACAAGAGGAGCGCCTGGGTGGCTCAGTCAGTTCAGTGTTCGACTATTGACTTCAGCTCAGGACATGATCTTGCATTCATGAGATGAAACCCTGCATCAGGCTCCGTGCTGACAGCATGAAACCTGCTTGGGATTCCCTCTCTCTCCTTCTCTCTCTCTCTCTCTCTCCCCCCCTCCACTGGTCACTTTCTCTCCCAAAATAAATAGCAAACATTTGAATACGGGCGCCTGGGTGGCTCAGTCGGTTGAGCGTCCGACTTCAGCTCAGGTCATGATCTCACAGTCCCTGAGTTTGAGCCCCGCGTCGGGCTCTGTGCTGACAGCTCAGAGCCTGGAGCCTGCTTCTGATTCTGTGTCTCCCTCTCTCTCTGTCCCTCCCCCGCTCATGCTCTCTCTCTCTCTCTCTCTCTCTCTCTCTCTCTCTCTCTGTCAAAAATAAATAAACATTAAAAAAATTATTAAAAAAAAACATTTGAATACATACACACATGCATACAAAATATAGCACAGGAAAACTGAGGCTGAGGAAAGCCCCTCAAATTATATAACACCATCAAATCACAAAGTAAAATTGGCATACTTCAGTAATTTTTTTAAACTTCCAAAAGTCTGAACAAGAATCAAAATAAAAAACAAATGTTAAATGATTAGGAAAAATTATTAGCTATAAATAGGAGAAAGGGGTATCTGTACTAAATGAAAAAATTCTTCCAAATCAACAAGAAAAACTCATATGTCGATAGAAAAAGAGAAGAAATAAAATGAGCAGAAAATTCATAAAAGAATAAAGTAAGCACTACACACATAAGAAACGAAAAACATGTTCAGCTCTTTCTTTAAATACAAATTAAAATTCCTATAAGATGGAAATGTACTTTTAAAGGTAATATTTAGTGAGAAAACCAAGTATTCTCACATATTGCTGAAGTATCCCCGTATATTGCTATTGGAAATTTAACTTGGAAAGCTACTTGGCAATATGGATTATGAACCATAAAAGTGCTCATACTTTTGAATCAATACTACTACTTTTAGAAATCAATCCTAAGTAAATGAGAGATGGAGTAAAAGATTTACGTACAAAAATATTTATCGCTCAGTTATAATCCCACAAAAGGGAAAAGACTCCGTAAATTATAGTGTGCCCTGTAATAGAATATTAGGTAGAAATTAGAAGCCATATTTTTGAAGAACATTTAATAGCATAGGTAAATGTTTATGACAAAATAGTAATGCTAAAAACACATGGTACAAATTATATGCAGTAATAACTCCAATTTTGTAATATACACATATATCAAATTTTATTATATATGCATATTACTATATATATGTATTCAAAAATACTTGAAGGAAATATATGAAAATTAGTAAGAGTTAACCTCCTGTAAAAAAAGGATCAAAGGTGAAGTCTACTTTCCTTTACTCTTCTGAGTTTTCCAAACATTTTTATAGTGAACACGAATTACTTTCAAGTGATAAATATAATACAACTAAAGAAGTAATTAACCTTATCATAAAAAATATCAACATTGACAACATACATATATAATCCAAATTCAAATTTTCATAATTCTGGATTTGTGAAAATCTGGACTTTTCAGAAAAGACAGAATACATGAATATGACAAATACAATTATGAAAGGAAATTTAAAGGTCAACACTTATTGTTTACCGTGTGCAAAGTGGTATAATCAAATATGTACCAAGTGTTCTCCCTCTATGAAGTTGTCATTACAATGCCCCCATTGTATGGGTGAGGAAACTGAGATTTCATAGATTAAGTAACTGTTGAAGTTCACCCTGCTAGGAGGTATGCCTGACCAGACCCACAGTGATGTCCGACTCAGGCCATACAGCTGTGACCTCTTCATGGATCTCAGCCCTGACCCGCATATTACAGTCATCAGGGGAGGACTTAAAAAAAAAAAAAAGACAAAAAAAAAAGCCCAAAGCCTAGACCATACTCCAGAGCAATTTAATCAGAATCTCTGGCAATGAAGACAAACCTTAAAAGAACTCCCCAGAGGGTGCCTATAGGTGGCTCAGTCGGTTGAGCCTCTTGACTTTGGCTCAGGTCATGATCTCACAGTTTGTGGGACTGAGCCCTGTTCAGGTTCCGTGCTGGCAGCTCGGATCCTGGAGCCTGCTTTGCATTCATTCATTTTCTCTCTCTCTCTATCTCTCTCTCTCTCCTTCAAAAATAAACAAA
Source organism: Acinonyx jubatus (assembly GCF_027475565.1). Taxonomy (NCBI): domain Eukaryota; kingdom Metazoa; phylum Chordata; class Mammalia; order Carnivora; family Felidae; genus Acinonyx; species Acinonyx jubatus. Next base: position 83,258,610 of record NC_069391.1, on the reverse strand, counting down.
CATTGAAAAAAAATTTTACAAAGGACTCCCCACATAAGATTAAGGTGTAATCAGACTGAGAATCCCCAAGTCTAGCCAAAGGTTCTCAACTTGTAGCTATGCATGCCAGAAGGCTCCGCCAGATTCTGACACAGCAAGCTTGGGCTGGGATCAGAGATCTGCATCCTAAACACACATTTCCAGGTAGTTTAGTTCTGGAGCAGGTGGTCCACCGTCTGCCATTTGATTTTTATCAGAAAAAAAAAAAACTATGTGTAATATATTATTATATATGTTTATATATACACATATGTATGTGTGTACATACAAAATTGTCCCTAATTATTCCAGTGTGAAAAATGCCATGATTAGTTTTCTATTCCTTGCTACTCAAAATGTGAAACATAAGCCAACAGTATTTGTATCACCTCGGAGTTCATTAGAATTGCAGAAGAATTTCAGGCCCCACCCCAGGTCTACTAACCTGCATCTTAACAAAATCCCAGTAATATGCATACACAGTAAAGTTGCAGAAGCACTATTCTAAATCCAGTTAAATCTAGCTATGCCCGATCTAGGCAGTATGAGTGGGAAACCCAATTTTATTAGTTTGCGGAGGCCTCTTCCTCTGTCCTTGTGATCCTAGGCCAACCTTGGGGCTTACATAGTCTAAGAGACTTAGAGAATGTCCTCTGCTCTTTGAAAAGCATCTCAGGGTTTACCTCAAGATGTTTCTTGTTTAAACAAGCATACCCCATTTGAAGGTGGCAGCTGTTCTGTTTTCAGTATCCCCTCTGTCTACACCCCCAGGTCCTTTGCCTAGGGACAAACATTACTTAGTGTTCTGTCCTGGACACTCACACTGCCATTCCCCTGCCACCCAGTAGGCCTGCTGTTTCTGTAACATGGCACAGGAGAAGGCCCAGGTCAGCTCCTAGAGATGGCTACACTTCTCGTTCACCATGTCCCAGGAAATTCCAGCCTCCTCTCTGAGAAATCCCAAGTCTTCCAAACAAAGACTTGCTGAGGGCTTTCTCTGACCACAAAAAGATCTCAGAAAGCTCAGTACACACGGGGTGCCTGGGTGGCTCAGTCAGTTGAGCGTCCGACTTCGGTTCAGGTCATGATCTCACAGTTTGTGGGTTTGAGCCCCACATCGGGCTCTGCACTAACAGCTCAGAGCCTGAAGCCTGCTTCAGATTCTGCGTCTCCCTCTCTCTCTGCCCCTAACCCACTTGCATTCTGTCTCTGTCTCTCTCAAAAATAAATAAACATTAAAAAAAAAAAAATCTAAGAAAGCTCTTAATTCTCCAGAGACAAGGTATGCCAGAATAGACACTGCCCACGGTTGCAAAAAGGTGGAATCATAACTTTTGCACCTTTTTTCAGTCTCTTAATCAAAGACAAAATATGTCATTTCAATTAATTATCTAACATTATATTCATACGTATTACATATGTTCAGGGAGAAATTTTAAGCATCTTCAGGAATTTCTGAGATTTCTACACACATAAGATCAATCAATATTCCACTTACAAATTAGCACTATATCTTATCATAAGCCTCCTGATTCTACAATCAGGATAGTTTGAATGAATAAGTGAATGAACAACTGAATACCAAAGTGAATAAGTGAATGAAGAAACAAATGAACTAATCAATGATATGTTCCAGCCATAATTATATCATTTTTAGTTTTTCCCTGAACATCTAAAGGGTACTCATACTACCCTTCTCTCAGTCAACAATATAGTATTATAGTCTTTCCTCCCATTTACTTTCGATACGATTGTTAATGTTAATATCAGCAAGATTCAACCGCAAACATGAGATCTAGGGGGCAACAATACATGCCTCTCCAGACTCTGTCCATACCTGGCTCACTGTAAAACAGACCTTGACACATTTATAGGCATGTTAAAATGCTTTGTGGTTTTGTGATTCGGATAAAAAAGGTCCAGCTCTGAGAGACTAGAATCCATCAACAGTTTCTTCCACATGAAATACTACAGAGAAAACCTAAAACCCAGGTCTGCAGGGAAAAAGGCAAACTCTCTCATCCAGGATACAGCCATCTGAAATGAGTACGTGTCTAAGGAAAGCACACTGACTGCGGTAGCTTTGGGATTTGTACAGCTCACTGTCCTTTCTACAAACCAGAGTAACGATCTCAAGTGCTTTGACCCTAACACCTGCCACACAAAGAACAGATGACTCAACCCAGAGGTCGTGATTTTCAACAGAATGCTTGTGGCTCAAATTATTCATGGAGTGAGTCTGCTCTGGTGATTAAAGCAAAGTGGTAATACTTTGCATATGTCTGTGCTACGGGCATGTTTCATGGCATGACTGCACCCTTCTTACAGGAAGACGCAGACTAGTGTAGGCAAGAGGGACAAATCTTTCAACTTCATAAAAGAGGGTGAATTTGCAAGAAAACCTTGTTGGCTGCAAGCCAGAAGCTAAGAGTGAACACAATCATAACAAAATTCTGCATGTAATGATACAGAAAGGACAGAAAATAAAATATTTCCACTTAGCATGTCTCTTAATTAAGTCCATGTTTGTACCTTCTACATATATTTACGTATCATGAACTCACAGGAGTACCATGCTATCCTCAAATAGACAGTCTCCCCAGTGAAACAAAATTGAGAGCCCAGAAATAAACCCTCACATACAGAGTCAACTAATATTTGAAAAGGGAGCCAAGAACACTCAGTGGGGAAAGGATAGTGTCATAAATAAATGGTGTTGGGAAAACTGGGTAACCACATGCAAACCCTATCTTACACCACTCACAAAAATTAACTTGAAACAGATTACAGACATAAACATAAAAAGTGAAATTGTAAAACCCCTAGAAAAAAAGCACATGGAAAAAGCTCCCTGACAATGATCTTGGCAAGAGTTTTTTGGATGTAACACCAAAAACAAAAGGAACAAAACCAAAAACTAATAAGTGGGACTACATCAAAGTAAAAAGCTTCTGCACAGCAAAGGAAGCCATCAACAAAATGAAAAGGCAACCTACAGAGGAAAAAATATTTGCAATTCACCTATCTGATAAGGGGTTAATATCCAAAATATATGAAGAGGGAGGGAGGGAGGGAGGGAGAGAGAAGGAGGGAGGGAGGCATGAGGAGAAGGAGGGGGGGAGAGGAGGAAAGGTGGAATAGACATTTTTCCAAGTAGACATTTTCCAAAGGGGACATATCAATAGCCAACAGGTACTTGAAATGGTGCTTGGCATCATTAACCATCAGGAAAATCCAAATCAAAACTACCAGGAGGTACCAGTGCACACCTGTTGCAGTGATGATTATCAAAAGACAAGAAACAATAAGTGTTGGTAGGATGTAAAAAAAGGAACCCTTGAACACTGTTGGTCTAAATATAAATGGTACAGCAACTATGGAAAACAGCATGGAAGTTCCTCAAAAAATTAGCAAGAGAAGTACCATATGATCCAGCAATTTCACTTCTGAGTATAAATCCCAAGGAAACAAAGACAGGATCTCTAAAAGGTATCTGCATTCCCTTGTACATTTGCATACCATTATTCACAATAGCCAAGATACAGAAACAACCTAAGTATCCATCAACAAATGAATGGATAAAGATGTGGGATCTATGTGTGTGAGTCTCTGGGTGTGTGTATGATGGATTCTTATTTAGCCATGGGAAGGAAGGAAATGCTGCCACTTGCAACAAGATGAATGAAACTTGAGAGCAATATGCTAAGTCAAATAAGTCAGGGAAAGACAAATACTATATGATATCACTTTTATGTGCAATCAAAAAAGCCAGGCTCATAGAAACAGAGAGCAGAATAGGGGTTCCCAGGAGAAATGGTAAGATGGTGATTAAAGGGTAGAAACTTTCAGTTTTAAGATAAGTTCTCAGAATATAAGTTACAGCATGGTATTACATTTCATAAAACCATATACTTGAAAGTTGCTAAGAGAGTAGATCTTAAATGTTCTCACCACAGAAAAAGAATAATGATGTGACATGATAGAGATATTATTAAGTAATGTTATGATAGTAATCATTTTGCAATCTGTTAGTGTATCAAATCAATACATTGTACTCCTTAAACACACAATTTTACATGTCAATATTTCAGTGAAGCTTGAAATAAATAAATATAAATAAATATAAAATGAATAGGTTATCAGAAAGGTATCAAATAAAATGTATTCAAAGAGGGGAGAGGGATAGATGGATGGACACATAGATAAATAAATAAATATGCATATGTGCATATTCTCCTAAAAAGCTGGAGTTTATTCAGTTTTTTTCCTAAAATGGAAGTAGTGGTGTATGTTTTTAAAAGATAATCATTTCATACAAAAACTGTTTTCCATAAATTAAATACATAGCCTTTATTTGGTATGGTTTAGATATTTTGAGTTTTGTAATTTCCTTAAAAGAGGGCCTTGCCTAAAGAATATTGTGTGGAAAATTCATTTCATACATTATAAACTTTCCAGCAATTGTGTTGGAGTGTAACTTTCCACTTCTCTAGTTGGATATTACAAACCATACAAAATATATCTAGGAATGTACCTGGAAATTTTAAAGGGCTTGAGTTTTAAAGAAAAACAAGTATTTTTCACAAGTCTTCAGCATTTTCTTCTCAGGAGAGCCAGAGCAATAAAGACCTTGTAAACATCATTCAGAAAATTTCCTGAGAGTTCAAATAAATTAAGGAATTTTGAAATATCAGTAGAGGTTTCACTAAATCAGAAATTCTCTAAAATACTACCCTTGCCAAGTAGTCAGTATTTCTATTTTGTTTAAAGTTTAGGAAACTAGAAATGACTCCCCGGCCAACTCACCCAAACTCCCATCTTACATATACCATCACAGAGAAGTATCTCAAAAATGCAATCAATTACGTGTGGATGCTTAAGGATCCTATGGATCCTTCTATCCATGTAGTAGATTTGCTACCTCTTGCCCATTTGTTACCAGCTGAATCTACCCAAGTATCACAAAAATTCTAGTTTACCATGAAGTCACAAGACAGTGACTTCATTGCATTTATTGCATAAATCCAATAGCAGTCCTGGAAATAAGGCCTGAGGGCAATCCTTCCATATGCTGGACCAGTTGTAGGTCTACCAGGTATCAGCATACACAGGTGGTCTGTAACCTGGAAGATGAGGCCTCCACCTTACTCAACCCTGTATCTACAGCATCAAGCACAGAGCTCAGTGTGGAGATGGTTCTCAATAAATGTTAAAATAAACAGAAAGTAAGTTTTGAAATACCCATGTTAAAACATGATCAACAAATACAAAATGCTAAATAAAGCTCACCACAGAACTTTTCAGGAATTTACATCTACTCAACTGTATGCTGAATAATTTGAAACTAAAAGAGAAATAGACAATGCAGTGTCTGTCCTTGAGAGACTAAACCCAGCATTAGGAGCATGAAGACTGGAATCAGACAATCCCGGTTTCCAAGCCACTTTGGTAAGTCATTAACCATTCTGAGCCTCCACTTTCTCAACTGTAAAATGGGATAACAACATACTCTGCGGGGTTATTGTCAAACTTAAGGATGATACACATGATTAGCGTGCTTAATACCCAATAGGTAATAATAGGTAACACCTAATTGGTCTTCATTAAACTGTCACTGTTACTAGATACAAAGATTTGAAAAAATTAACGCGAAACTATTAGAGAACACGCAAGATAAACATTCAACTATGTAGAACTGACTACAAGTGCAGCCAGAGTCCAGAAAGAGAATAAACCAAGCGGACTGGACAGTCAGGTAAGTCTTTATGGGAAAGGAAGGAAGACAGCCCAATCGTGAACGAAAGGCACGTTTCTGGGGAGAATGATGGTGGGAGCAGAGACCAGCACACCTAACAACAGGTGTTGGCTATACAAATGACGCCAACACCGGAGCGGAGCATGGATGTGAAGGAAAGCAGAGGAAAAGCCTCCGTGGCAGGTGGGAACACGTCAGAAACAGTCCATCTGGTTTCTCAGTGATAGGCTAAAGGAAGGTTTTGTTTGATCTGTTGCTGAGTAATCAGTTCCCTAATTCCATCAAAATTAGAGAATGAAGTTGAGAATTTCTCTAATAAAAGGAATTGTAACAAAGAAAAGCAATGGCAAAAAGGATAAAGAGATTTTGTTGTCTTATAATTCTTCAGCATTAAAAACCGCCTCATTTTCAGGAACTTGATCTCTGAAGCAATATGTCAATTACTACTGATAATTCTGTTTTATCAGTGAATAGTACTTCCACACCCATGTATTTGTACAGCATCTCAATACACCAGTGTCTGATGAGGACACTTCACGTGGCCAAGTATACCAACCATGTCTACTCTGTACCCAAGTATACCCAAGGATGGCCTCTGGGAGAAGTCTACAGCTTATGTCCAGACCCAAAGAGAAACTCTAGAATGATGCTTCCCATGTCAGAGTAAACTGGGTCTAAAATATGAGCACAGGTGACAGAACCCTACATTGTATTATTCATAAAAACCAACGCTAGGGGAAAAAAAAAAAAAAACCAGCAGCACAGAGTTTATGAAAGGAGAAAGTTGTTACTTAACTCACTCAATCTCTGAAAGACCCTAACAGGGAACTGAGTGTCTCTAAGACCTCCACCAGCATCTGTGAAGGTGGATCTTAATTTTTTTAAGGTTTCCAGTCCTGAGGGAACAATTGAATGAGAAAATAGAAGTGATCACTGCCAATGCCAACATTGTTCTTTGCCAAGCAACAAGAAAGGAACTTAATCCTCCTAGCATTTTCAGCTGACCAGCCCTAGAATCACAAAGGAAGACTATCCTAAAGGCAGAAGTTAGCCATTCTAATGCAGTTTTCACTGGGCCATCATTTCATATAAATCAAAGGAAAGCGCAGCATGCCCCCAGCCAGCAATGTGAGCTGTGAAGTTTCAAAATACCAAAAGCGGACCCAGACTGGAATAAAGCGCTTTGTTCTTTCAGCAAATATGGTAGACTCTGAACAGAGAAATACAAGGTCCATTTTCACGAACAGGGAATTTTTTACAGCATGCTTCTCGCCCACCCCAGATAAACTGCTGAGACACAAGAAGGCTGAGCGCTCCGTCCCAGGTAAGGATGGGGCATCCTCCATCGGGCTTTCATGTCTCAGCTCCCACCACCTGCCATCCCATATATTTTCCAAGTCTCTTTTGCTAGAAACTTTGCCAAATCTTTAGTTGTTTCCCTTGAAGATCAGAGACACATCTGCAGATGTAATTTTCGAATTACAGAAGCACCAGTATAATCTGTTGATGTTACTATTTTTCTTTTCACACACATGCTGGGAAATTGTAGGGATACATGAAAACTCACACAGGATTTTACGAGGAGAGAAAGGGAAAGGGAGAGGGGAGATGATGAAGGAAGAAAGGAGTGGGGGGGGGTGGAGGGGAAGAGAATGAGAGAAAAAAGAGAGAAACAAAGCTTAAGCAGGAAAAAAGTTATTATAAACCTTAACTGCCCTCACCAACCTTCACCTCTTGTCAAGAGCTCCTTACAAGTTCTTACACATGAAACTTAACTCCAGCCTGTTTAGTTAATTATGAAAAATCAACATGGAAACCATTATTTCAGTGTGTAAATGTATTCACCAGGTGTTGTCCACCCAATGCCCTCCTGTTCTCAAGCTGACAAGAATAACCTGAGGCACCAGGCAGAGGGGGAATCCACAGGGAGCTGTCACATTATTCCAGAAGATGCCAGGTGGAGGAAGCAAGGCTCCATTTCCCCACCTTACTGGGTTTAGTTTCAAGAAGATGACTATTCAGTGAAGGCAGGGCTGTAACCCAGGGTCAATGTTAAGAGGGAGTCTCCTGGTCTGAAGTCTGACTAAGTGTTCTGCAGGCACTTAGACACACTTGCCTCAGGGCCAAGGCTCCTGGGGCCCTGCACACAACTGTGTGAGCTCACAGGAAAGGGCTGCCTGCCCCCCAAAATCTGTTCTACTGGCCCATCGTCTTGGGTTGGGTTCCCTAAAAGCAGAAGGAATAGAGGAAGTGTTGTGGAGTCTCAGGAAAAGCCTGAGGCAGTTCGAAGAGCAGAAAAGGACAAGGGGAAGAAGGTAAACAAAGATGTGGTCTCAGCTGATGTCAGGTTTCAGCCTAATGCCCCTGGCAGCCCTGAAGCATGAATTGTAATTCAGAATGCATTTGGGCTGGACACCAAAAACCACTAGGACCATATACGCAGTCACTGGCTGTAGGTCAACCCTGCAGGAGAGGAGAGATGCATGAACTCCCATCTAATGAGGCATTTCTCTGGACGGGAATGAAGCTGTGAGCCCTTAGCAGCCACCACTTAAGCAGCTGAGACAGTTGCTCCTCGTGCGGTCTGCCTCTTGCACGGCTCAGAGCCCTATGTTTCCCATGGTAAGTTCATCCTTCCGGACACAGCTTCTTCAGGAGTTCTGGTTAGTCAACATCTCCAGGGCAACTTATAAGATGCAGATTTGTTTGAGGAATTACAGCCATGGCAGCTCAGTCAGTCCTGAGCCAGAAATGATACTCACCAATTCATCACCGTGCTCTATCAGGGTTCTAGATCCCTTCCCTGCAGCGGGCACTTGTGCTGATCTAGGTGATTCAACTGATGGAAGGTTCAGGTCTCACCCCTGAGGAATCTGTGCCCCTGCTCATGTCTTTATCAGATCAGAGCTGCTATAATTGCCCTTTTACAGTTAGAATTGAATAAGGCAGGGCTGCCACGGCCAATCATCTGAATGCAAAACGTCTTCGTCCTGGTAACTGTGACACAGCAGTAGCCCTACTTCCTCATGATCACCAAGGGTCAGTTACCCCAAATTCCTGTCTCTGCCTGCTCTTCTCCTGGTATAAGGGATCCCAAGTGATGAGTCACAGCCATACCTTTCAATTTAGTATGGTTCCTGTGACCCTCATGGAAGTATTCCCCACTGGGAATCAGAACCTGGCATTCCACAGACCCTAAAATGGCAGAGACAGGAAGCACAGATTCCCCCAAGAGGATCAGTGAAAGTGATGGGGAGCGGGACCATTTCTGCTGCCACCCCTAAGTTGCCAGACCCATGTATTCCACCCAATGGCCACAGGTCAAGATATATATCATCACATCCTAAAGGATAACACCAAGCTCTACAGGACACTGTCTACAAGTTGCCTTTAAGAGGTCATCTCATATCATACCTGCAATTTCTAGATAGTATGGCATGAGGTAGGACCAGTAGACTCCATGATCTTGTGCTCACTTGCATGGCTCCTTTGCCACAGACTGAGTCCCTTGGTGCAAGGTGATGATTTGCAGGACCTCCTACCAGTGTTTCAGATACTCTGTGGGCCCTCAGAGAGCCATGCCAATGAAGTCACTGTGGACAGGAAAGGAAAATCCATACCTAGAGTATGTGTTCATCTTGTGCAGGATGGTTTTTCTATTTTTTCAGATGGAAAGGTTCCAATGTAACCTACTTGCCAGTGACTTGGCCAAGGACAGAGCTGGCTAAAATCCTGTCCACTTGGTTATTTAGTGACACTTTTGCAGTGGATAGTCTCTGGTGGGCATCACTATGCAGTACCAAGTTTCTCATACTTTGTTCTGCTCCCAGAGGACCATCCACATTCTTCTTCCCCAGACCACCTTCTCCCAGTCTTTCAACCACGCTCTTTCCAGGCCCCTGACTACCTACTAAGCCATTCACCAGCGCCCACCAGTCTGTGTTCGCACTTACCCTGGACCACTTCTCCCTCCACACAAAGGGGATGACCAGATTCTCTGCCTGAAGTTCTTCCCTTCAGAAGTTTTCCCCTCAGCACTATTCACTCTTGGGTGGGGCTGTACCACAATGCCTGTCTATTTTTTATTTGCACCAAAGTACTGCACCAACCCATCTGTGAACTAGCTCAGGGTCTTTCCTCTTCTCTCAGTTGGTCATGGAGAAGCTCTGTGGGACCATAAGCGTGAGCTGAGGAGAGGCATCAGTGCAACACAGAAAGGTAACATGGGATCTTTGCCATCTGTTTGGTCAGCTACCTCTGAGCTCACTCAAGTCAACTACATGGAACACTTCCTTCTTAGTGGGAGTCACTGTCTTACCAGGTCTGACATACCCATTTCATAATGGACAGTTATGATCACATAGTCACTTGCTGTCCCATAATTAGACACTCAAGTCTCTTCTGTGGCCCCATCTCTTGCCAACAACTGCTTTACAAATAGTGACTAGTTCTCTGCTGCAGATGGCAGGGCCTTGCTCAAGAGTCCAGGTGCTGGGCTGTTGTGACTCTCCACCCAGGGCTGGCCAGCATCTTCACATGACTCCTTTGCCTACCACAGACTGCTCTAATACCAGGGAACTGTCGAGCCATATACTGCAACGTAGGCCCACGCAGAGCTTTCTTTCTCTCTCTGAGACTCCCCAGCCTGGCAGCCTTCTGCCCACTGGATACAGTCAGACCAGTATTCCCAGGCATGGAATGTTTCCACTCCCTCCTGCTCTCTCTCCCAAGCCTGTGAGGACGTCAGAAGATGGAGCTGGCTCTTAAAAGCACTCAGGGCTCAACCCATGAGGCTGTCCTGCCTCCAACTGCTGCCTTAATGCTCTAGTCTTGCACTGATTTCTCAGAATAATCACAAACTTCCCTTTGAAGCTCCACCATAGGCTTCCATAGTAGGTGCAATCCAGATGCAACACAGCCACTCCAGGCCCAAAAAAGAAGCCCAATGACACAGACCCACCACAGTCAACATTCAGACAGAACTTTAGAAATAATTCAGATCATGTCCTCACTGCAATCCTTCATCCCTTTCAGTGGCTCCCCATGCTTTCCTAGGGGGCACTCGGGACCCCTCCTAATCTGGCCCCCACCACTTCCTCACCACACGCCCCATATTCTGACCACAATGACCTCATTATCTCTCCCCGTGCACAATACTGCAGTGTATTTGCACTTCAGCGTCCACTTCCTAAGACGGTCTCATCACAGCATCAACCCGAAGAGCTAGTACTCATCCCCTCTAAACACAGCTCAGACACCTTCTTCCACATGGCAGAGTCAGGTGCCCCACTGCTCTGCCTGCACAGCCCTGATCATACTCTCTGGTGATCCCTCGTGTGCAAGCCTGCCCTCCCTTCTTCCCTAGGCCACTTTAAGTCAGGCACCAAGACCTGTTTCAGCTCAATCTTATCCTCTTCACCTACTCCAGAGCCTGGCACGAAAGAGATACTCAATGGATAACTAATCAATAAATGAATGAATGTATGTAGGTGAAAGTATGTTATGTCTCACATAAGAAAAAAAATCCACACTACAATGAAATAACTCATGAACATGTATAACTAAAACCCTCCATCCACCCCCACCGCCCCACCCTGTCATAAGAAAATCTAAGATGTTTGCAGAAGTGGAGTATTGTTAGGCATTTCTCATTAAGTCGTTGGAGTCATGCCCCCCGCCTTCAAGATTTCCTACCTGCAGTGATTTTATAACTCATTGCCGCTCTATTTTCACTGTTGACCACTGCCTGCCTCACTCCACCAGTACCACCAAAACACCGCAAAATAGTCACTGTTCTTTGCTCTCAAAAATCATGACTCCAGCTGGAAGAGAATGACAAGCTGGAGATTTCTGGGCTCTACTCTTTTTCTGTTCTCAGGGGCATTCCTGCTGCCTCACTGGCCACATCAGCCACTGTCCTATTGACTCCCAACCACACAGGACAGCTTAAACCATTCCTGATGGATGGCAAATTTCACAGCTATGGTTATTCTTCAGTCCTTTCTATAGAGGGAAGTATCCCTGCTGAATCACTAGAGGCAGCTACAGGGGTTTTTTTAGTTCTTTTAAGAAATGGCACTCGAAAAATGTGTGAACCCCACAAAATCTTATTCTTAACTGACCACTGAGGCAGGGTGAAGATACTCGGTCTCTCCCCTGACCACAGGAGTGAGTTTGCCTATTCTCAGGACAGTATCACAGTACCCTGGCATTGTCCATATTCAGGATGCAGCCTCAATCCCAAAATCTTCATGCATCTTTCTAAACAGGGGAGAAAGTCACATGTACAACCCAGATCTGACAAATACCCTCAGGTCTCCCCTAAGGTAACGAGATACCTCAGTTATTGAGGTTGACCAAGTTTACTGTTGACCAAAAGCTTAAATGTTTTAATATGGTAATAATCATTCCTAATTTTATCAACATGGACTTATTATGTCTTAATCCTGGTTTTGAGAAATCCCAATGTCTCTACTTCTCCTGATGAGTATTTCAGAGTAACACAATTCTGACTGAGATTGATGTTGTTAATTTTGATGTTTAAAAGGACCCTGGCTATGGGCCACTTTTATGAGGCTGTGTCCCTCCAGAGAGCCAGCCTTTTACCATCACTCTACCGCACACTGGTCAGACAACACTGGGGTCTGGCTCTAGTCTGGATTACCACCTCGAGGGACAGAACATACCAGAGAAATCCAGTCACAACTGACCAGCATGGTGATTGGATCTGAACCCAGGTCTTAAGGGGAAGATTGATTCATGAAATCAAGTAAACAAACAACAATATGGGTCATGCCCCTGACAGGCAGTAAATCACTTGTCTAAAATCAGTTTCAGCTTCTGCATTAATTTCTTTTCAAGTTCTAAGTCTGCTGAAGAAATTCAGGAGACCATCTGACTGATTTGTTTCTCAATGGTTTCAAAGACTTGCAAAAGAAATGTGATTTTAATTTACAGCTTTTAAAACTCTCTGCTTGAAGTGGTTTGCACAGTAAGGTTGTGGCTACATGTCAACACAGCTTATTGAAAAGTTTAAAATATCAGTCGTTAAGCCTTGTTGGTGGTGGTGGTTGTTTCTTTGATTGGTTATACATAAGTCACAGAACCAGTCTGACTAGTTTTCACCCTGACTGATTTGAGGGCTGATCTTGGTATTTTTGTTGAAAATAGCCTGAGAGCTGATTTGGCTCCCAACTCCTTAAAAGTTAAACACTGAGGGCAAAGTTCACCACTCTATAAGCCACCTTCAGGCCTATTCCTTGGACTCATCATCAAGCTTTCACCAGCTCTCAAGATGGGCTTATCAGAACAGAACTACATGGCAACATTTCTATTCCTTGGTTGACATTACTCAGCAGTAGACTTACCCTATCTGTATGCTCCTTTTTCTGTGAGGGGAGTTCGTGAGATGGGACATGGAACGCATAAAACAGGGTCAAACTTCAGCTAAATGTTGGGTTTAATTTGTCCATCTGTAGTAGAACCACCTGCAGCTCTTACCCCCAAGGTCTCTCCACCCAAGGTAAACCAAGTGTACTCTTCCACTGTCCACTTCCCAGGTTTTATTCTCTCCTCACTACATTAATTTTCATATTGACAAAGGGATACAAAAGAGAAAAACAGTTCCCACCCTGTCTTCTGTTGGCCTCTTTCTTTTCTTCCCTCTCTAAACACAACAAAAAGAACCTTTTCTCTAAATTAGTAACTATTCACAAACTTCCCCTGTTGGACATTTGCCTTCCTGATATATTGTTTCGCCCTGTCTAGTCCCACATGTTGTCAGTACTGTGTGTCTAACGTGGGATGGACTGCCTTGGGTGGGGGGTCATCTATCAATACAAGTGTTCAAACAGGTGTTGAAAAACACCTATCTGTGTTACTGTGGAGTAGAGGGTTGTGTTACACGGATCCAAAGCCCTTTTTGACGGTGAAATTCTACATCTAACTATTGAAATCCATGTTTCCCCAGACCAATGTCACTCTACTGGGATATATGGTGCTGCATTATTACTGATTAACCACCTCAACCACTACTGCAGCCACCCGCAGTCACTCTTTACTGAGGCCTCCTGCTGAAACTCTGCTACACTCAACTGCCTATAGAGGTACTTGCTACAGTTGTGAGACCAAACTGTCCAGTTGCCTTTACCAAGTGCCATTAACCTTGCCAGTCACTGCCATAACCTCTACCAGGTGCTGCCTGTGATGCATGGAAGCCTCCAGGGGCCAAAGCAGGTCGGCGTTCTCCAGATTTCTCAATGTGTAGAAGATGTATTGTAGTGGGGCAGAGGAGAGGAGAATGCCACTCTCCCAACGGGTGATTACAGTGTGCTACACGGGTACTATGGCAGACTGAATTACTGGTCTCACTTCTGCCCCCCCCATGATAGTTGCATCGACCCCACATCCTTACCATAACCTCATGAAGGGCAGAGTGTACTTCCCTGCCCTTTGGCTTTTGCCATGACCACGTAACTTGCTTCAGCCGATGGAGAGGCCAGTAGGTAAGATATAAATAGATGATTTGGGTATGCTTGTACCTTTAGTCTGGTTCTTGTGCTTCTGTCGTCACTACGAAAACCTACTCTGGATAGCCTGGTCCCTAGCATGAAACAAAAGGAGAAGAGCCACCTCAGATGACCAGTGGACCCACAGCCTGTAGCAGAGTCACCACCACCAACCTGCAGAACCACAAGCATGAGAGTCAACTATCGTTGATAGGCACCGAGTTTCAGGGTGGCTGGCAGCATTATGACAGCCATAAAAAACTTGTACAGGAATTAAGGAATGCTGTTTATAAAATGGCATTGTCATAAAACCTTTGGTTTTCAAATGATTGTTATTTTTGTCTTTGCCTTTTGCCACTTCCATAAAACTCAGATAAAAGTAAATGGAAGACTGGGCAGTTGACAAAGGGCACGTCAAATATGATGCTAGAGTTCCTTTTCTGCTCTGATGACTGAGGGTTTGTAACTGAGTGGAGCTTCTTGACAACGGATTCCAAGCTGAGTTCCTCAGAACTCTAGAGACTCTACTAAGGAACCAGAAAGACATTCACAAGCAATCCTTACTCCTATGTGCTAGAAATTCACAGCCATGTATGTGATACCTTCCCTATTCTCCCAATATTTCCAGACAAACCACAGTGGCCTGGACATAGTCCACGTTTCTTCGTTTCACACAGAATGGCTGACCTCACTTCCATATCCAAAATGAAATACCTTATAACCCTCCCCAGTCCTTTCAGACCCTTCTTCATTCAACAAATAGTTGAGCGCCTACTACATGCCAGCCATAAGCTGAGCACTGGCAATACAGGAGTGGTCAAAACCCAATAGTCCCTGAACTCCCAGATTCCATCTTAGGGTCATGGCTGCTGCTGCCTCAGACAGGTCTTTCCTTGATGGTGGAGAAGTCTTTTATAATTTCTTTAGCCTAGCGTGTGGGTTCATAATCAACAATATCATTTTGACACATGGCCTAATTTGCAAGTAAGTCTTCACTCTGTATCCTGATGCCACCCCTTTCATTCTCCTATTTGGACCCCCTCTCTGAACTCCCCAATCTTAGATGGCTAGAGAGAGTTTCTAGTGCACTCTTCAGAGTGTTCCTTCCAGTCATACCTATGATACTCACAGTGGTACTCCCAACCATGTGCGGCAAAGTTCTCCACTGAATACCTTTTCTAGGTTGACATGGGGTATAGGTAGTCACTGAGTTATGTTCACACACTCGTCTCACCAATAGCTTCCCCAGATTTTTTATTACTTCTTCTGTACTTCCATATTCCAATTTCTTTTACCTTTTCATTCAAGAACATCTCCTAACCTCTCCAAGGCATACTCTAGCTTCTGAATCCCTGGAAATGGTACCTCCTCAGTTTTATTCCACCAAAAAGCGGCCATCTTCAATGACCTTAACAAAATTATTTCTGATTTCCAGTGTCAGCGCTCTGTTTTAGAAGCATTCCTTTCTTAATGTCCTCTGACTTGCAGGTGAAGGTCACTGTCTGAATGTTGTTTTGAAGAGATGGATCCCTAACTCCACTCACTGTTACAGCCCTATGTATGTGTCCAAATCTAGCCCCTTGTAAACTTGGTTTCCTCAGCACCAGAAAGTAATTTCCTTGCCAAACACAGATGACCTACTCTTCTGCCCCATCTTCCCTGCACTAGGATCACAGACGTGAAAACCACAAGGACTCCAGACCTGTTCCCCACGACCTCTCTGAGTTTGGTACTCCCAAGCATCCTTTCCAGAAATGTGATGACAATGGCATATCACACTGCCACACGTTTGATGCCATTCACATAGACTCAAGCTCCTAGGTCAAGGATAGCATCAAGAAACCATCTCAGCGTCCCATTTATTCACAGTGGTAATTTGCACTGTCTTGAAATTTTATCTGCGGCCACATCCTCTGTCAGCAGGAAAGAAATCCGCAACCAATGAGTTATGTTTGCTGTAGAGCCAAGATTAGTAGTGGTGCTATCCTGATGTTGAACGTCAAGTGTGAATGATTGGGCTAGAACTTCAGTTGTTATTTCTTTCAGTGCTACAGCTTTCCTACATAAGCCTGTGATTTTATTTAAAGTGAAATTTCAAAGGATACTAACATCTCTCATAAATTTACTATACATGTATTTCTGGCAGGCCCACTCCACAGTCAGTCAAAGATATGGGGATATGTCTAAATCCTGGCAGTGTATTTTCCTGGGGGAAACACCCCACCGATACATTAAGAATCTCCAGAGGAGTCAGTGCCAGGATCCGTACGCTTTTAATGCAGGGGAAAGGGAAGTAGCTCTAGCAAACCATGATGAGTGGGGAGTTAGATTATTATCCAGCAAATAACACCTCCGTCCCCCACCTCCGTGGGCAGTTATTCCCCAGCTCCACCGATGTTAAGTTTTGTCTGCGACTTACTCCAGATGCCAGAGTATGGATGGAAGTGAAGGTGTGGCAGGTGTGAGCCCAGGCCTCGGGGGCCATCATGTGTTCCCATAATTCCTTCTGGCTGCTATCCCTTCAGTCTGAGCGCCAGAAGGAACACATGGAGCAGGGCCACCCCAGCCACCCCTCAGTGAACGTGCAAACACATGCTGATGGTTGCATGGGGCGGGGGGGGGGGGGGGGGGGCTGGGGTTCAGGAAATAGTGCAAGTTAGCTCATTGGCTAGGTCACAAGCCAAACAAAGGTGGGTTCAACCTGGTGAGCAGGTACCCAGAGGGTGGGTTGGTCCCATCAGAGGTGGGCTCTCTCTAGAGAGAGATTCACAGACAGTACGATGGGGCTGGGCTTGGTCTAAAGGCCAAGAAGAATCCTGCTAGGAAGTCAAGGAAAACACAGTAGGCCGATCAGTATCCACAGACCCCTCCTGCTCTGTAAAAGCACGATGTTCTTTCTCCCTTTCTTAGGACCTCTGCCCTCAGCATGACCACTGTATGCCATGTACTGGCAAGACCCTTGGATGGTCAGTGATCTGGCAGAATGCTGCTGAAGACCTCATCAATGTGAAGCTCATTCTTTTTCCTCCCCCGCCCTTCATCCCCCCACCTCAGGGGAGGGGTCCCGTACCCACTACAGCAATGACAACCAGCAGCCGTGCCACATGGATCTCACAACTGGAACTGGGATTGCGCATTCCCAACCAAGGGAGGAACACAAAGAGGCTTTCTTCTATCCTACCAGAAAAGGTGAAGAATCTGGCAACATGGACTTTCAGAGGTCTGCAGCTCAGCCATAGGCACACATTCTGTCCAGCAGGATATGGCTAAATAATCGTGGTGGCCCAATCTGTCACCACCAATTCTGAATGTCTTCATTTCAGAGAAGGACTAATCCTGCCCCTACCCTAGCAAGCCAGCCAAAGCCATGCCAGATCCAAATGGTCACTATGGGCCCAGTCTGAACGATAGACCAGGGCTAGTACTTAAAGAGGAGAATCAGTGTTTAAAAAAAAAAAAAAAAAGATGAGACTATGAAAACAGGGTCCTGCTCAGCTTAGGAATGAGTGCTGAGATCCGCTGACCTCCAGGGAAGGAGAGAACATGGCGCCTCTATGTATATGTGACTCCCAGCCAGGTTATGGTGCTCTAGAAGGCCACAGCCAGTTTGGTTTCATTTGCTGGGTTGGGGCTGGAAGTATGCAGAAGGGTTCAGGGGCGAGGGTGGGAAAAAGTATAATTCGGGTCACCTTAGGAACAAACTAAAGCGTACCCAATATAGAGAATAAATTTTCATTGGAAAACAAGCTTGTTAAGGACTTTACACTCAAAGGAAGAAAGGAGAGAAGAATTCAACCCTGGGGTTGCTATATATCAACATTTACATCAGCCACTCCAGAATCATAACAGTAGGACATTTTCATACCAAAATATGAAGAGCTGGCAAGACATCCTCATTTGGGGTCTCCTAGTCGCAACTTTCTCAAAGCCAAAGCCAATCATATGATACGAAAGAGGAGGTTTCTGAAAGAGACAGAGCGAAAGGAAAAAATGAGGAAAGTCCCATAAGCATCTCCATGTGGGTTCGTGCCCTTCAAGTCCTCACAGGACCCACTGCAGCCTACAGGAGAAGGATGGACGCCCCCAGGTCAGAAGGGCACAGTTTCTCAAGGGCACAGGGTCTCAGGAAGACTCATCTGTCTCTGTCCAATGAAAAGATTATTTTCCACACAGTGACAGGGGAAACTCTTTATGATTTAAGAGAGTGAATCCCACAGCCAGCCCAGGCCGGCGTGGGTGAGAAACTTTTCTCAGCTGACAGATGAGGGCTTGGCAGGGGGGCATCCAGCTTCAGTCTGGCTGTGGCAGATAGAGGTGTAGGCAGACAGAGCTGAAGTTTATGTGGCCTACCTATTCCCCCAAGATCCAGAAGTCCTTCTCATTATCCTGTTCAATACCTGGTAGTAAGCTCAAGTACCCAATTACAAATGATACAATGGAAAGATTACAGGACCAAGTATCTTCAGCACTTCTGAGTAAGGAATCCTGAAGGAAGGGGTAGGGGTGGAGGATATAAGAGCCACATGTTCCTAAGGATTACCTGGGAACTTGTTGTAGGGAACATTCCCAGACCCTCTTCAATACATTCTAACCTGAGAAGTCTGGGTAGGGTCTCCTGGTAGGTATTTTTAAGAAACATCCACAGTGATTCTGATTCAAGAGTACACTGCTCACACTTTGAGGGATAATGGTAATGGGCTGAAGTCAACTCAAAACTCTAAAACCTGGAGATGCGGTCCCAGGCCTGTCATAAACTAGGTGTGGTGCCCAAGTCTCTGATGTCTCCTGGCCTCAGCTTCTCTCCATGAAATGGGGTGGTGGCTAGGCTAACTCGAGACTTTCTGGAACATCCACATGCCCACCCTGCTTTGAAAAGGGCATCTCTGCTTCATCAGCCTATTTCTAAAATGATGCCTAACATTATGCATCCAAAAGAAGGGAGGCTGGTCTTCTGTGAAACCAATTTTAAGAGCACTACATTAGATGATCCCTTACTTCCCAAACAATCTAGAGCCTTGAGGGGTCTCCTAAATCTGTTTCATTATCCCAAGTCCCTAATTTACCCAGGACTGTCCCGGTTTTAGCACTGAAAGTCCCAGGCCCATGGAAAACCCTCCTCCTCGGCCTAACAAGGCAGATTAATGTCATGCAATCCAACCACATCCGTTTTGCTAAGGAAAAAGTCTCCAGATTATCTGGCACTCTGTGCCTTCCTTTCCTGTCTCTGGCCACTGTCAAGTGGTACAAAGTTTCATGAAGCTGTTTCTCCATTCCTGCACATCCCAAAGGGGAACGTGGGGCTGCAAGTTTCCACCCTTTAGTCTCCCCAGCTCTTTCATTTATTTCCAACTGCATTACCCAACCCCACCCCCACCCCTGATATCTCTAGAAGGGACTGTGATGAGGAGTGCAGGACAGGCTCAACCTGTCTCAGAGTAAGGCATGCTTTCTCTCCTATACTTCTGGGGTAACATGCCTCTTAACTTCTGCCCAGTGTTATACGAGCAAGACATGGAATCTTGGGACACCTGCATAAAGCAAATGAGCTGACTTCAAAGTATCCCACACTCACTTCCTCAAAATGCATATGAATGTAGAAGCTTTCACTAGAACATCCTTTACTGTCCTCTATACACACTAGTCTAGAAACATGAATCTTTCACTGGGTATTTTTCATCTTTCTTTGGAGCAAGACCAAATGAGTCACAGAATCACTCTGTGGTTTTGCAAACACGATGAATCTCCCTGACCATCATTTGTCCCTGTTCAGCTAGCTATCTTATTAATGGAGGTGGTGGGCATGGACCCAAGTAATGATCATTAAACCCTTCTTTGGAAGACATTATGATTTAGACAGTCAGGGGCAAGAAAGTAAGAAAGAAAGTACACCCATACAAAATTATATTGTTGATAGAGGATACTGTTAAAATGTCTTTTTAAAAGTAATGTTCAACAACTTATGGCAAGAGAATGGGCAAATTGTGACATATTCATACAATGAAATAAAACACAGGGAAAAAGAAGGAGCGACTGATACATGCAAAAACATACACAAATCTGAAATTTGTTACGAATGAAATGCCAGAGAAGAATCTGAGCTCATTTATATGAAGCTTAAACGGCAAAGCAAATCTTGGTGATACAGCCAAAAGCACCCTTTCTGTATTCTCAGGGATGGCAAGGTTTGAGGAAGAAGGTAGCCCTCTCTCCTGCACGAGGGAAGGTAGGGATGACCCTGGAGAGCCAGAAGGATTCCATGACCTTAGAATATTCACTGCGCCTCTTCCCGAATTTCTTCCTCTGGTAATGGTGCTCTTGAACGTAAACGCAGCCGGACTCTTTTCTCTTTCCCGATAAAGGGTGGCTGTTTACCTACTTTGTAGGAACACAGCCTTGTATGTGCCAGCCTAGAAAGTTCAATGTTGCCAAACTATTTAATAGAAAAAAAGGATAAGAAAATAATTTGTGTTGCAAATCACAGGTATTACAGCCAAAGGGCTTGGGTAGGGTATTAGCAAATACACCACACTGAGGGTAAACACACCCTATTCTACATGCTCATTTAATCTTCCCAATTAGATGGGAGGTAGATAGTATTATTAATTCCATTTTCCAGGTGGGGAACCTGACACTTTTAAGCAGCATAAATGGGATTTAGAACAGGCAGTCTGACGCCAGGGTCTATATCCTTAAGGAGTATGTATATCACGTTGCCTTTAACCAGCTTGTTATTTCTTAACATTTTTCTCCAACGTAATACTCTATTTCCTGAAACATAACAAATCAGATGGCTTCATTATACTTTATTAGACAAATTTTACCATTTTGTTCTTAATGCTAGTAGGGTCGTGACAGACTCGGATTTCTGAAGGTCTGTGTCTCCTTTCATCCCTCCCACTTCTTTGTCCTTTTTGCTCTTAGTGGGAGAAATGGAAAATCATGGTTTACTTTCCATCTTCCCAGACCACTTTGATGAAGGCCAAGCTTCCCCCAGTCAGCCAAGCCCAGCATTTCCAGCAGTAATCTAACGTGCCATAAAATGTTTCAGAAAGATATTCTTTTACTCCTCGGAGTACTGATCAGATTCTCCTAAACAGAATCAGAGTGCATTTCATACCAAACTGAGACCAAACAAGAAAAGAAGTGCAGGGTCTCTGGTTCAAGGTAGAGTTATCTGAACCCTTTTTGTTTCCCCCTCTGCTGTAAGAAAAAAAGCGCTTTAAATCACAAACATCATTGTCAATGAGTACTAGAAAACTTAATGCACCAGAGGGCAGGAAGATCAAAGCTTAGCACCTGGAGAGTTCCACATGGTGTAGATTAATAAAACAATGCCCTCCATTACATAAATCTTGAGCAAGGTTGCTCACAGACACACACCCCCCAAAAAAAAAATTACTGTAGGGGTCAGATAACTGATATACAATACATGTAGTCTCCCAATCAGGAAGCGTTCCGTCGCTCTAGCTCAGTTGTTGACACAAAGCAGGGAGACTCTATTTTGTTTTAAGCTTCTTTTGTCTAAAACTGACATTACGGATTTTGGACCTGGACACACCACATGTGCAAGCCAGCGGAAATACCAAGATCCTGCGCAGTCCTTTGATTGTTACATTTAAGATATCATGTGTGCTACCAGGTCAGCTGCTGCAAAGCATTAGAAGCCATTACTCTGGGCTTGTAAAGTACTTTAGAAATACTATAGACCAGGATTAGAGAAGATGAGTATTCCACATGGTGTCAGGGGGGATGGTAACCAAGGGCAATACTGTACAGTTAAACCGATGCATGATCAACATGTGGGAAGCACTATGTCACGACTCCTGCTGAAGGTGTGCATGTGAATGTGTGTATTAGTGGCTTTGAAATAAACATGTGAGTCAAGCTCTAAAGAAAGGGAAACAAAAGTGGGGAAGTGGGGGGGGGGATACACATGTCCCGGCTGTTTGTAGCTTGGTCGTGTGTGTGTGTGTGTGTGTGTGTGTGTCTGTGTGTGTGTGTCTGTGTGTGTGACAATCTGAAAGCAAAACCAAAATTGAATCCAAGTATCCACTGCTGAATGTCACTTTGGAATTTGGCTGACAAGGCCTGTGGCTTTTTTATAAGTGAAAGGCAAATCATATGGAAGTCGTGAGTCCAAGTGTAAGGTAGCGGAGGTTTTCAGTATTACATTCTACGTAGGAAACTTTAGCATGTGTTGATAATGTCCTGGAAACTTTCCCAGTGATAAAAATAAGATCACTTTCATTTGCGTAGGCCATTTAATGCTGCTAGATCCCAAACAGTACATAAAAGTCTATGCAGGTATATTTAAGAATTACAAATCCTTGATTCATTATGCTCAGATGCTTTGAGCACACAGGAGTTATTTATACACGATCGTCTCATGATAAAGAGGCACCAGCACCAACTGCACATAACCTAGCGATGTCTCACGACAGTGGAGCACGACCCCCAAATGCTTTTCCCATTTGAATCTCACAACCACACGGTATGTTGGGAAAGAGAGAGATGAATTACCATACGCAGCTGACAGGTAAGAAAGCTGCATCCCAAAGAAATTCAGCCATTTGTGTAGGCTTCCGTGATTATGCAGTAACAACTTAACAGAACCCGAGATGTCCTACAAGTTCAGGGTCAATTCCACCCTACCACATTAAGGGGACAGAAGTGAGCTGTATCTGCTCTGCCCCAAGCCATTCTCATGGAACTCTGGGACTTATTGATAGTACGAGAAATGGAAATTGAGAGACTCTCCCAGAGTCATTCTGCCGTCCCTACATCTCTCGGAAAAATACGTTTACACCACCGTTTCCCAAAAGGAGTTGAGCCAGACCTGGAAGGCCTGTTGTCTTCCTATCCACCCTCATGTTGTACAGAGAACCTGCACGCTTACTGTTTCTGTGTAGTCACACAACAAATCCTTCCCATCATATAACGCATTAATTTTTAGGTGTTTGGTGGGCAGGAAGCAGAGAATATAGAAAGGCCTATTCTGAATTTATATGCTTTATATTTACATTTTGTTTGCCCATTTGCATTGTCCCTTATGAGTAAATAAGCAATACGTGGTCCCTCTGCAAAATGGGGAACACGCAGAACACAAATGTTCTCTATGTGATTTTATATAGAAGCACATCAAAATTATAAACTATTATCCAGCTGATTTAATTTCAAAACCGTCATTTCTATTATCCCACAAGAAACAAACCCAAAATGGCCCGGTGGGACAGGGCTGGCTGTCAGGGCGAGGAGCACTGTGAGGTTGCACCCAATTTCAGAGGGGACGCTGCAGGTGGGCCAAGAGACTGCTCTACAAGGCACATCCCACAGCCTCTCTGTCAGGCCTGGAGGAGGGGACTCAATGAAAGAGAAAGACGATTTGGGTTCTAGAGGAGAGTTTGGAAACTGGCTGAGAAAATAGCAAAACAGAGTAACAGGGAACTGAGATACAAAAGCACAATTTTTTTGAGACCTTCTATGTTCCAAGTTCTGTATTAAAACCCTTTGTTCTATTGTTTTTTAACCACCTCTGAGGTGTGACCTCTTAGCCTCTGCATTTTACTGATGAGCTAAATGAGGCTGAGAGAGACCAAAGAGCCTCACCAAACACCATATAGCTGAACAAGGTTACAGCAGAACATGAAGCTAATTCTGAAGCCACAGAAACTGAACTCTGAAGAAAAACTGATGCGTATTTAACCCAATGATCAAGAAGGCACACTCATTTGCTTCTCCCTCCTAAGTCCTTTCGATCACTTGATCCTTACCTGACTCCCTGAGGTAGTAGGTATTATTGGCCCCACTTTCATGGGAAAATTGAGCCCCCAAGAGAGTAGGTAGCTTGTCCGAGATCACCTCGCTGTGAATGGGCACAGCTGGATTGGAACCCAGACTTGATGGGCCCCAAAGCTCCTATTCTTATCACACCTATTCTCTGGCTCACTTTGTGAGCATACAGAGGCCAAGACCAGCGGTTTCTTTACAGTATTTAGCCAAGACATAGTCATTTTTATGTTCCTTCCCACTTTTCCATCAGTCAAAAGTCCACAATCGCCACTCAACCCACTCAGACCCCACTGAACTGGGGAGGAAACACAGAAGAAACCTAACAAAGTAGTTTAACCCGAACCCCATCACTCAGGCTCAGACTGGAACTGTCCTGCAAATGCCATTGCACAAAGGGTGAGGCCTGACTGCAGAAGGCTGTAGAACTTTCTGAACAGCTGGCCTATCGAAGGCAGGCTGAGCTGCTTTAAGCTGATGGCTTTGATCACCATTTCTTCAGCGCCAGGCCTCCCTCCTGCGAGTAACCCTCCCACTGAAGTCTCGGGAGTTTGGAACCCCGGGGAAAATAGGTAACACAGAATACGGCCCTTTGTTCTTTGGCTGGCCTGTCAAAATTCTTTAATTTAAAATAAATGCCTTTTCTCGCTTGCATTCAATTATTCCTTTTCGGCTAAAATGTCTCCATGAGTGTGTGTGATTTCCTGCTTAGTCTTTTAAGGTTTTTGTTTAAAAAAACAAGTCGGGGGGTCCTTCCATCCTGGAGAATAAGTCTGTCTTGGTCCGTTTGAAGCAGAAACCAGACTGACAGAAAGCTTTTTACTTTTTCAAGTACATTAGCTGCGGTTATAACTTCAAACCCTGGTAGGGTTTCAATCACATTGGGATACATGCAATTTATGGCAAAAATAAAATAATACCAGATCATTTGGAATATAAGAATATTCCTAATTTACCTTTTTTGCAATACTGTAAAAATATACCTTTGTGCGTAAGTGAACATATCAGGTTTTAAAAGTTCTTTTCTCCACAACCATAATAAGGGTCCGGGAGTTTGGGCTCAGGATGGCTTTTCCATGAGTTTTCAGGAAACGTGGGTTTCTGTCCAACAGTCGGCTGTAGAAAGGTTTTGCTGAACGTGCTATATTTTTATCTGCCTCCTGCCTCTAAATTCTGAAGGACACAAATTACTAACCATAAATCTGCCTTCTCTACTAAGACCAAATCCATCAAGTGAGGTCGTATCATTTTGGTGATTTTTTTTTTTTTTTTGTCATCACCGGGTATATGCTATAGGCATTCCTTTTACTCACCTTTTTGAAAAATATTTCCTACTCCTCTAATGATTCCAATTACATATGCATTGTTTTATAATGTCCTCTAGCCTTTCATCCTGCCTTGACCTCAGTCCTTTGTAAAGAACGCTGAAAAAAGACCAGATCAGGGTTTATCGCAGAGTGAACGTTCAACATTAAGTTTTTTCAGGCTGGTGATGTGAATTCATCAGGTTTATAATCTTGCTTGATATCTACATACAGAGTGAGAGTTCAGTATTTGGCAACAAATGCAACCAAATATTTTTTTTAATCTAAACTCAGTCTTTTAAAAAAATAAAAATAAAAAAAAAACTCAGTCTTTTCCTTTTTTAATATAGCCAAAAACACAGAGAAAAAAATGTACTCAAGTAATGTGTGTGTCTAGATTTGTGTGTATGTGAGTGTATGCAGAGAATCCATATACACACACAGAAATTATATAATTAAATATATAATTATATAATTATATACAGTACATTATAATCACTAATATATATATACACATATAAAAGTTTATTTCAAATCCTCAGCCAAAACTGACCATATTTCTTTACCCTTTTTAGAGCATGGACAAAGACCTTTTTCCTGTCCCCATTAGGAAAATCAAAGTCATTTCCCAGCGTCCCACCACAGGGCTGTGTCTCCCTTTCCTTTGTCAGCTAATCTCAGCCTCAGTTGAATCTGTAGACCCACCAAGTTGTCAAAATCCACTCCCTTCTGCAGCTTATTAGGCAGGCACATCAAGACATGAGCTTCAGTGATGCAGTGAAAACAGAGATGTAGTGAAAAAGGCAAATGTCTTGGCAACCATTTAAAATGTGTGTAAAAAGCCCCTAATAGAACCTCATCGAATATCAACTCTGGCATTTGGGGGGGCTTGAAACCTACCCAACATCATAATTTATTTTGCCAGGAGGTAAGAAATTGACCAGGGTTCAGAATGTAATCCTTCTTCAAATATTATTTCTGGGAACACTTTTCTCACCAAGCATGACCCCGCAAATTGAATCTTGCCTTCCCATCCCAGATCTACATTCCGAAAGTTCTGCTCTAAAAGTAAATTGTTTATACAGGCAAGAAGAAAGTTGGGTCTTATTATGCAGCAAAGAAAGATTTAGGATTTTTCTATCTGATAGTTTTTCACTCGTTTCCTCTTACCCCTCCCCCTCTCCCCCCCCCCCAGATTACCAAAACAACTTTTATAGCTCATGTTTTAAGTAGACTTGTGAAAAGTTGCCACCACACCAAATTCAGCACTCTTTTAATTAATCATGAGTAGGAAGAGTCAGGAAAGCATGCAAAATTGCAAACTTTCAATGAAACAAAGGCCTCATTTAAGTGAATAATTTCATTTGCTTTTCTTTTTCCAACTTCCTATCTTTTTGGCCAGCAGGGCATCTGTTCAAAAGTCAATGTTAGCACACGTATTTTGATCAAAAACAACAGTTAGCATCAACACTTACTGATTCATTTTTTTGCCAAAGACCATGTGTTTTATCCATTAACGGTCAGCGCCACATTATGAGAGAATTGATTATCCTCATTTTACATGTGAGCAAACTGAGGCACAGGGATGTAGCTAACTTCTAAGTCACACAGCTAGATGCAGTACCATTTGACTCAGTAATCGTATTGCTGGGAAAAGAATAACTCAAAAAGAAGAAAATAACTATATAGACAAACAGATTAATGGCTTTAATATATTAAATAACGTGCCCCAGATCATACAACTAAGTAGTGGAAGAAGTGAGATTAGAATCCAAGCAGGCTCCACCAGAACCATATGCCGAATTGCATTGCTACACTACCTGCTCCAAGCTCCGGTTTATAAAACCTGGCATTGTACGTTTAAGTACTTGTAGTACAGCACAAGGGATAATGTCAACAGGAAACAATTAGAAGACAAGTAAAGGATGAAATGCATGGCAGATACCATAGTGTGATTGGGGTGGACTATCCGGAGAAGTCAGAGAGCTGTGGGAGACAGGAAGGCACGGCAGTGATGAATAACAGCTAGGTAGTATTCCCTTTTATCGGGCAGTTACTGTGTGCCAGGCCCATTTCTAATTGTTTCCCATTTGCCAACTAATGTAACCCAACAAGATATAATCCTTCTGTTCACCGATGTTCCACATCTGGGGGTTAATGTTACCAACTCAAAAAACCAGCTTTCGACGTGAAGATTAAACCATAGAAAAAAACCATAACTAGAACTATACTGTATGTTTCTAGCTATATATATATATATATATATATATATATATATATATATATATAGTCTTAGTAATTGTATGTTTCTAGCTATATATATATATATATATATATATATATATATATAGTCTTAGTAATCCCCCCCACTCATCAGTTAGCATTTAGAGATGGCACAGGAGGGCTGAGGAGAAAAAACAAAAGGTGATCCCATTTTCCAGACTCAACCCAATCAGCCTTCCAAAAAAAGCCATCCACGATTTTCCTTGCCCACGGGGCATCTATACGCCTGGCTTCATCATTTTACAACCAAATCCACCCATACATTTGAATTCATAGTAGATTGTTGGTATTATGAATGGTTTCACAATCAAGGGATATATATAAATATTTTTGACTTTAAGAAAGGTCCTCACTAGACTAATACACTTAATAGATGCTTAAAAATGAATGCATATTATCTTTGTAGAGCTGAATGTTCAATACGATTCTATTAATTGTTTCATTTTACTAAAAGGTTCTCTAAACATATGTGTTGCCATTGGGTCTGTCAGATAAAGATGCGTTAAAGAATCAACCATGATACTACCAGTTTCTCCCCATGGCTCCAGTTTGTTTCTTCAACTAATTTTAGCCTACATTATTCCATGTAAAGATTCACAATTGCTATACTTGCACTGTGAATTATACATTTATAAGTATAAAACAACCCTCCATGTCAAGCTTGAATATAACTCTGACATTCAAAATTTGCATTTGACAGCAAACCCAAATAAGAGTGACTTGAACAATGAAGGCTTATTGAGATAGGTTGCTGACTATAGTTCTACAGAGGACTGACATCAGCCATCACAATGGAAAATAAAAGTCCCTCACCCAGATCTAATCCAGTCTACCGATCTAGAGCCCATTGATTGGAAGGTGCTCTTAAGGAAGGATCTTGCAGGGCAACCACAAGTATAATGGTCCATATTCCTCTGATATTTCTCCAAGGAGTTTGCAATTATTTGCCATGATAACTGTGTACTGGGGAAAGGGATAACTCGGACTTTTTGAACACCAATAGATACAGAGGCTGAGCTAACACTAAAGCAGAAGACTCAAATGCCAATGTGGTGCTCTAGTTAGAGTAGGGTCTTTGGAGGTCAGGTGTTAAATGCCTATACATTTTAATTTTATCTCATAGTTAGTAGTATGGTTTTTTCCCCCAAGCCATTAGTGTATAGTTGGAGTATAAATAATTAGTGGCTTTCACAATATTCACATTTGTTTCCTTACATGTTGAGTAAGAGCCATCATGACAGGTAAGGTCAAGGGGAAGCACATGAAGCTACTACCCTCCCCCAACCTGCCCAACCAAGACAATGAGAAGAAATACCTCAGTACCATAAAAACATAAAGGGTACAGTATGGCAATCTCCATCATACCCCTGTTCAACTCAACTGACTCCTGAACAAACTAGATTAACTGTGGCAGATGATGGTGAATCACCAAGAACTTAAGGAAGCTGTCTCAATCGTAGCCACTCTGGTAAATGTGCTATTTTTACTAGCGAGGTCAGCATAGCTTCTGCCCCTTGCTGTACAGCTATCAATGTGGCAAATGTAGTCTATTCCATTCACAACAGGAGGGAGAATCAAGATGGCTTGACTTCACAGGCCAAGAAAAGCAATACACATTCACAGTCTTGCCCCAGAAGCTGTTAACTCTCCTGGTCTCCATCATATAGTCTGTAGGGGCCTTAATCTTCTTGACATTCCACCAAATTTTATGTGAGTCCACCCTATTAATGACAATATGCAAGATGCCCTGGTAGTCACCTGTATGCCTGAGGATTGGAGCCTTGAGAGCTGCCACAGTGATAAAGGTTTTTAGTGATAAAATAGTCTGTAGGTATTCTAGGGTATCTCCTCTATGGTTAAAGAGCTAGTTTCCATGAGCTAGTCATTCCAGCTTGCATGTTATACCTATTAGAAAAGGTTGTAGTGCTTTCTGGATCCCTTTGGATTTTGGAAGCACTTACTACATGTGAGAATACCACTCTTGTCCATTTATCAGATGTGAGAGGCTGGGTTCCCCTGCAGTACACTCTACAATGAGGATAGGAGTACACAAGTAGTTTATGTGAAAAGGGATCCTAAAGAAGTGAGATAAGAAATCTAGGAAGACCATTACAAGGATGTGTTATCAAGAAGATCACTATTGTGGACACCTGAGGCTCAATCCTACCAGGGATTTCTGGGACACTATATATAACCCACATTGGGATTATCCCAAATAAGCAGTGAACCAATCAGCAATTGCTTGAATGCAGCTTTCCGGGGCACTGCTTCTCCAGGTTTTGCTGTGAATGGACTATGAATGCTCCCAAAGGTGCTGAAATGCCTCATTCAGAGACTCAGGGGTATTCACAGTAAACCGTTTTTGGTGTTTAGAAATGACTACCAAGGATATTTGGGCCAGGTACTCAGAGGATTGGCTCTATCTGGTGACTTACAATGCTGCCAGTTTCAAATGTGGCAGAACCCAAGGGAGGTCCAGACTATGGTGCAAACTGCACTCCCTACCCACACACGCACAGAGTCTGTGTGACCCAGTAGACACAACGTTGATGAAGGTATCCACAGTGGATAAGGATGCTCCATGGAAACTCTGGCAAACCTCGGAAGAAAAGTTGTGGCCTGTGCCCCCCAACGCTCCAGGACAAAGCCTTCTTTAGCAGAGAACTTTACTCCATTTGGAAAACAGTTACTGCACAGAATACCAATCGACCACACTTGGAGCTCCCCATCATGAACTGGGTATTATCATACCCACCAAGTCATAAGACTGGGCAGGCAAATATATTGTACATATTTACTGTATAATGGAAATTATATATTCAGAATTGGGATCAAGAAAATTCATACTAAATTTCAGGGACAGGGGACTAAGACTCTCATCCCTGTACTGCCCTAATATCCACGCATTGGCTCTTCTTCAGATTCAATTTGTCCCATCAAGCTCAGGGACTTCAACAGCTCTTAATTGTTGTGTAGACTTTCATTTTGACTCAGAGTGGTGGCTTCCTACTGAGGCTGGGCACCTATTCAGAGAACAAGAGAAAGGCTTGGCTACTTCAGACACCCTTCCAGCAGCTCATCAGGGTTCAGTAAGACACAAAGATAACATATTTAAGTTCCAGCCTCCCTTCTTCCATGAAAAAGCATCTATGGGAAAAGCTGTCAGCAAATCCAAAGCACTCCTTCTGGGAAGTGCCCTTAATGAAAATAACAAGGGTCTCAACGAACTCGTGTGGAAAGAGTTTCTGAAAGGTTTCCAAATATGTCATTATTTTCCTGTCTTAAAGCTGAGAAGGAATTTGTGCTTATGAATAATGGCTCCACTTACACCAACCTGTATGAAGCATTATGTGTTTCACTTATTAAATCTTAATAATCATCCTACAGTGGAGGTAATATTAGGCCTATTTTACAAGTGGGAAATGTCAAAATCACAGAGGAGGCAATGGTGTCAGGATTCTAGCCGGGTCCGAGACTGGATGCCCGCGCTCCATCACTACACTGAATGCCTCATTAGATGGTCAGATTTCTGCCTGCTACAATCACCTATTCAGTGCCACCCTCGGGGAAATCCTGTGCTAAACAGAACCTGCAGTCAATGGCACAAGCATAAAAAGATTGGTTTTTCCCTCTCACAAAAGCAAGAGGCACCAAAGGCTGTTCTCATTATTCTAGACTCCCCAAGTATTTCCCACATTAAAATTCCAGAGGCAGGCAGTCACAATCCGCAGAGAAAGAGCTTCCTTCTACTTTCTCGTTCTGCCATCCTCAATACATGGCTTCCCCATCACAGTCCAAAATACAGACCCTGAAATCGCTGTGTCACTTCCAGAAAGGAAGACTGATGGAGGACAATCCCCTGAAGAAAGGGAAAGCTGTGAGCCATTAGCTGCCAATGCTCTCAAAGGCTGGGGGGGCATGGGGGTCCCAGCCCAGCAAAGAACTGAGCAGGGCATCAAGAGTGTCCACTATGGTGTCCAACCATCACATCCACACTCTGGACTGCAAAAAGCAGAGAGGGAGGTCCTTACTCTCTTTAAAGGCATTTCCCAGGAGGAGCAGGTACTGCTTCCAAACACATTCCCTTTTAACATGGCAGCAAACAGCGACAAGGGAAATTGCAGAATACCGTCTTTATTATGGATGGCTATAAACCCACCCATAAGTTGGTCGTTCAATTATTTAAAATATTGGGTGATAATTGGTCTGTAGTCCAAGTTGCCAATTTGATCTTTGATGCTTCTCCGCCATTGTAAGGCATGTGCCCTTGCCTGTGGACGTCCAGCCATTCCAGGCATCCTTCCCACTGACCTGGCACTGGCTCCAACCTTGAGGTGGAGGTTCCCACTTTTGTCTTTGCCTATTCGGGGCCTTTTACATGCTCAACTTATACTCTTGACATATCTGTGCTCATGAGCCACTCACCTTCTCTGTCTCCCACTTGGCACCCCATCTCTCAGTTCTGGTTTCTGAGTCACTGAGACATTTCTCTTCCTCACATGATTGACAGAAAAATACAACATCACTTGTAGGAGAAAATGGCTCCTCAAACATATTTTAATGTAGCTTCACCCTTACTTGCTAACAGTTAGAACGATTTAATAGAAATTGTAATTCCACGTGCAGAATAGTGAGAGAGTGGTTTCCTTACACATGGAGAGGACCAGCAGTTATAAGGTTGCTCTGTACGTGGAGAATACCTTTTTCCCCCTAATTCTAAGCTTAAGAACTGATTTCCAGGCAATATATTCTACTAAAAAAAGGGGAAATAGTGGGCATTCTGCACCAGATTTTTAAATTATAAACCAAATTACACAAAGATATGAAACCTTAATGGGAAAACGAGCTGAGGATGTGAAAGAAAGCAGAAGTACAAAGGGTCAACGGATCTAGGAAGAAAGATTCAACTTCTCCATCGCCTGAGAATACAGTTTCGGACAGCAGGGAGACACCTCAGTCTTCGGTCTGACTGATAAAGATTAAAGGGAATCCTACAGACAGAGAAAATGAGGCGCAGGCAAACGCCACTGGCTGAAGCTGAAACATAGAGTACAACCTTTTCTGCGAGAGCCAACTTGGGAAAATCATCAAAAACCTTTGTCAGAATGTCCTGCCCCCAGGAATCCTTCCTGCTGGGAGATGGAAACATATGAACAATGTTTGTACAAGACTCTGTTCATCTCAGATTTGCTCATAATAAAAGAAAACCCAAATGTCTAATGCTAACGGAAGGGTTGCATACAAAATGGAATACTACGCGAGCCATGTGAAATTCTCAAGAAACTCTACAGTCACTGATATCAAACAATAGGGTACATTTCAATTCAGGAAAAACACACAGCTTACAGAATAAATGCTCTGTATCCAATGCCATTTTTTTTTTGTAAAATGTGTGTGAGTATATATTTATTTTCCTGCATTTACAGTGTCAATAGTATGAGAGGACATACACCAAAAATGTTACCTAAGATTTTCTCTAAGGAGCAGAATTTCTGAATATGTTATTGTTTTTCTTTCTCTCTCTCCTTTATTGTTTTTATTTTTGGCTTACCTGTATATTTTAAGCTTTCCTCAAAGATTTTACATTACTTGACAAATTGCTCTTAAATCCTAAAAAGTCTCCGAGATTAAACATTAACCAATTCCTCCCAGAGGAAATGACTTTCTAAGAGGTGGAAATCACAGAGGAAAAAGATTCACTGGTTATTATTTACCAAATATGACAGTTTTGGTATGTCAAATAAAATAAAAAGAAGTCTGAGGAAAAATAATATTCACAGCAATACCTAACACTAAATTTCTTTCATATAGTACAAGCAGAAAAACACTAATTTTTAAAAAATAAGAAAAAAAACATCAACTATGTAACAAACAATTCACAAAATGGGCATACCAGTAAGAAACACATTAAGGAATAAATTCCATTAATTTAATAAAAATTAAAACAGTTATAAAATTAATAATTATTACATTCAGAATTGTGTGAGACTGGCTCTACTGTACAATGTTTCTAGGTAAACAAATTAATCCAATACTTTTGGAAAGTCATTTGGCCACAATCATCAAGACCTGGAACACTGCCTATCCTTTGATCCAGTAATGTCCTAATGGTACAATCCAATTAAAGAAAAAGCTCCATACAGGATCTAGGATAGCACTTTTATAATAGCAAATTCATGGAAATAACTGAAATGTTAACCAAGAATGCTTAAATATATTGTTGATAAATCTACTTAATGGAATATAAAGCAATTATTAAATTATGCTTATGCGAATTATGTATATATGATGAAAAATTCCTAAGTGCCAAAAACAGGATACTGAATTGCACAGTATTTTTAGAGTATAGATAATAAACATTAAGACAAAATATGCAGATATGCTCAATTACAACTTTTTCTAACAGCTATTGTCAACATTTTCCTTAAAAATTATGTATTTTTAAATTTTTTTAATTAAAAAAATGTTTCTAATGTTTACTTATTTTTGAGTGAGAGAGAGAGAGAGACAGAGTGAAAGCAGAGGAAAGGAAGAGAGAGAGGAAGACACAGAATCCAAAGCAGGATCCAGGCTCTGAGCTATCAGCACAGAGCCAAACATGGGGCTGGAACTCATGAACCTCGAGATCATGACCTGAGCCAACATCGGATGCTTAACCCACAGAGCCACCCAGGTGCCTGTTAAATCATCTCTTTCAAGTGATGGCTATGAAGACTATGTAGCAACATGGGAGGTTATAATACGGTGTTATCTGAGGAATGTGTATTCAGTTGTATGTACATGTGGATTGCAACATGCTTTAAGAAAACAATTGTCTACTACAATGATAAATTTAGGGGTGAATTTTTATCTCATCTAGTCAAAATTGTCTAGTTTTATAAATATCACTTTAGAAATAAAAGTAAATATGGCACAGCATATCAAGAAATACACTTTTTGAGCCAAAAAAAGATGTATGACATAAAAACACCTAAGAAACTTAGATCTTGACTTACTGTCTTTCTTTCCTTCTTATGTTCAAAACCTACAAGCCATTAATGAGCATTTACATTTCTTACACAGAAAATAGTTTGGCAATGATTTCACCAAGAATATAGGAAAGAGAGATAAACAGACAGACATTAGTATTTTGCAAACTCCTGAGTGGCATTAAATAACCTGAGCTCCTGAGATGAGGAAATGAGAGCAGAAATGGTACCACTTCCTAGTTCCTGACAATTTTACCATTGGTTTTCTATGATCAGTCCTCCACAAGCCTGGCCTGGGTCCCAGAAAAGAAAATACACAAACTTTCAACTTGTTCATTGGCCCTCAATCCAACTATTGAAAACTTTTAAATGATCTGGGGCTGCCATCTTCCCCTAGCGAGTACTTCCAACATGCCAACGACTATTCCCATGTGGCTTCTAAACCTTCCCCCTCCACAAGGAGCATCTGACGGGATTTGCAAAGTACCAGTAATTCCTGGGAAATGGAACTCTCCTGGCTGTCCTTCCTGATGAACAAGGAAACACCTGTCATGACAGCCTCCCCCTCGGGCATCCAGGGGGCATCCTCTCCCCCCATGCATCATAGAGGAAGGGAAGGACCCCAACCCTGACTTCAAACAACCATGTATGTTACTCCCTGTTCAGCACCACGGCTTTCAAGATTCACATGAGAGAAAGTGGACAACAAGCAGCTAAGGAAAAGGTCGGCTTCCTGACAGCTTGGCCTGTGAATTTAGGTAACAGCGGTGACTTACACAACTGAGCTGCACCATGGCAGTGATCTTTCCCACAGGGCCATCATGAGGTTTTCAGCTGCTTGGTAAGATTTAGTCCCACTTGCTGACACCACTTCTTGGGGGCTATTTAGGTGCACAGGTATTTTGCAAGCTGACTGGTGGCTTTCTCCTTTTCTCCATAGTACTCCAGGCCCAGCAGTTGTCAACACTGTCTTAACAGTGACACAGTAGGGGGGGGGGGGTGCCTGGGTGGCTCAGTCGGTTAACTGCCCAATTATTGATTTCAGTTCATGTCATGATCTTGCAGTTGTGGGTTCGAGCCCTATGCCAGGCTCTGCACTGAGTGTGGAGCCTGCTTGGGGTTCTCTCTCTCTCTCTCTCTCTCTCTCTCTCTCTCTCTCTCTGCCCCTCCCCTACTTGTGCTCTCTCTTTCAAACTACATGAACTTAAAAAAAAATGATACAGAAAACCAGTGACTTTTGCCCATGGGAAAAGTCCCATCGGAAGAACCTCCCCCTCCCCCAGAATATCTGGCAGAGAAGTCTAACAGTAATTTCCAATCATAACTCCTCACGTTGCCTCTAAGTGAAGGGCCAGCAACCTTGCCTCTCCCACTCAAGGAGGCACATAGAACCTGAGCTGATCTGAGCAGCAGGCCCGCCCCAGTGGGAGACCCCTCCAGAGTATTCAGCAAGAGGACTCAGGTCCTCTGCAGAAAGGCAGAGAAAAGCCTTCTCCCCACATACAGCCAATTTCAATGATGAAGCTTCTGCACACACTGAAGAACCCGACTTGTAGAAACGTCATGGGGCAGGGATAGGCAACAAGGTGACTAAGGAAGAAATCCACTGTGTCCTACTTAATTTTTCAACAACTATGCAAAGAATCAAGAAATGCAGCCATTCTCATTTCCAACCATCTGCTTAGAGGTTATGAACAATCAGGCCAGGTCCTCCCCTAGTGAGAGTTTGAACCAATCAGTCTGTATACACTCTGTGTACACAGCCAAAGCAAAAAATCTCTAATTTGTCTTCTGTGAAGCAGTTAGCTTTCAAACTTTCATGACTTTGGTCCACAATAAGAAATCCGTTTGACCAGATGGCCTTGAGCGTGCCAGGCATACGAACATAAATAAAACTGAAAAAGGATTCACAACATTTGCCCTTACTTCATGTAAAGAGCTGAAGCACCTCACAGCTTCATCTGGCTCACCTTGACCTGTCTGCAATACAGGAGTTAGGAAGGGGAACAATGCAGAAGCATGAAAGTGCAACAGCTTCTGTAGGTGGCCCGCTTGGCTGGTCCCTTTATGGTCCTGTTCCTCATCCACCGGCACCTGGGAGTGGTGGCTGCTCCCTTGTCTGCATAACTGCCCTTGGCCCATAAAGCCATCCTGGCAAGAAATGCCCCAAAGGTTATACCCCACCCCAGGTGTAGCCCACAGCCAATGACTGACTGACATGGGGTCAAAATCCCAGTCCCACTGCCTCAAGATGGGACAACTCTGTGATGCATCTGTCCTCCAGTAGCCTCCAGATATCAGGCTGAAGCTATACTTGAGTGGAAGCCGGAGGAGCGCACTTAGCTTCTCCCCTGCCCTACCCCGCCTCCCTCACTTGCTTAGTGATTTCTCCTGGAACCCTCAGTAGAGCACTTGCACAGGCTCGGCTTCCAGGGGGCCAAACCTAAGATCGGCAGCTACAAGTCAGGAAGGAAAAAGAGGTATGTTTGAGATAGTCCACTGCCTCCCAGGAGCTCTCTCTTCTATCTTGGTCACCATCTCTGGGGTACAACTCTTGCCATATTAAGAATACTTCACAGTTGAAGGAATTATCATGAATTATCACAGTTGGAGGAAGCAATGATTGCAAAAGGTGTACTGCCTCAGTCAATTAAATTCCTTCCTTGTTGATGAAGAACCCATTGTTCAATTATTGATACATTCCATAAGTTACCTCTGCTACTATAACTTCCCCTACGCATTAGGCTTTCATTTGGTTAGCGGATCATTTAACTTCTCCCCTGCTAGCAGTCTCCCTGCCTTGTGTAGAAAAGACAAACGACCAAGCAAAAGAGAATATAGAAAAGGTCAGGAAAGTAGAAATTGTGGCCATATTTCCTGGGACAATGTATGAAGTGTGATTCAGATACATCATCCCCTCAGTGAGAAGGCTAACAGCAGAAAATACATTCTTTCACATTCTAGCAACACTCAGGTCATTTAGACTAAACAAATGGAAACTCAGAACACCTAACCAGCCTTGACATCTGCTGCCCCTAGCCTTCCTTCTACAGCTGAAACCCTTACATCCAAATTAGTTAGCATATTGTGCAACAATGCTTTCAGGGGTAGATTCCTTAATGCCCCTTACCCATTTAGCCCACCTCCCCCATAACCCCTCCCAGTAACCCTCTGATTGTTCTCCATATTTAAGAGCCTCTTATGTTTTGTCCCCCTCCCTGTTTTCCTATTATTTTTGTTTCCCTTCCCTCATGTTCATCAGTTTTGTCTCTTAAAGTCCTCATATGAGTGAAGTCATATGATTTTTGTCTCTCTCCAATTTTTCTTTGCCTAATACTCTCCAGTTCCATCCACGTAGTTGCAGATGGCAAGATTTCATTCTTTTTGATTGCCAAGTAATACTCCATTGTGTGTATGTATGTATGTAGGTGTATATATGTGTGTGTATACATATATATGTATATATATGTATGTATGTATACATATGTGTGTGTGTATATATATATACACACACATGTATACATATATATATATGTATACACATATATGTGTGTATACACATATATATATATGTATATACATATATATATATGTATACACACACATCTTCTTTATCCATTCATCCATCGATGGACATTTGGGCTCTTTCTATACTTTGCCTATTGTTGATAGTGCTGCTATAAACATTGGGGTGCATGTGCCTGTTCGAAACAGCTGGTATCTAATATTTTTAATATATTTTATCACAAGGGATCATGCCACCAAGTGATGGGGTGTGATTTCACTCTCAAAATTCATCAGAATGCATAAAGGTGACAGTTCCTCTTTCATATGAAGAGCAGGAAGCTCATAATTTAGACTGTGGGCTGTGGAGGGGCACCTAGGCGGCTCAGTCAGTTAGGTATCTGACTTCGGCTCAGGTCATGATCTCACAGTTTGTGAATTCAAACCCCACATTGGGCTCTGTGCTGACAGCTCAGAGCCTGGAGCCTGCTTCAGATTCTGTGTCTCCCTCTTTCTCTGCTCCTCCCCTGCTCATGCTCTGTCTCTGTTTCAGTCTCTCAGTCTCCCAGTCTCTCAGTCTTGCTAACTCTCTCTTTCTCAAAAGTAAATAAACATTTAAAATTTTAAAAAAGAAAAAAGTGTGGACTGTGGAGAAAAATGTTCCCAGGTTCAAATTCCAGGTTTGCCACTTACTGGTTGAATGAACACAGGTAAATTATTGAAGCTCTCTGAGCCTTGCTTTCCCCAGCCATTAAAATGAGGGTAAAACAGGGTGCCTGAGTAGCTCAGTTGGTTAAGCATCCAACCTTGGCTCAGGTCACGATCTTACGGTTGGTGGAATCGAGCCTGGCATAGGGCTCTGTGCTGACATTGTGGAGACTGCTTGAGATTCTCTCTCTCCCTCTCTCTCTACTCCTCCCCACTCACTTTCACACTCTCAATCCATCAATAATAACATGAGGATAAGAGATCTACTATTTTGATGTGGTGAAAATTGATTCTCGTATGGATAAGCCTTTAGTAAAATAGCTGGTGCAGGGTGTTCAACAAACAATATGTTATGTTTACTTTTCAAGACATGTGTTTATAATTAAATTTAGTTATACGTAACTTGATTTTATAAATATTTTCTTTTAAGTTACACATGAGGGGCACCTGGTTGATTCAGTCAGTTAACCGTACGACTTGGGCTCGTGTCATGATCTCATGGTTCGGGAGTTCAAGTCCCATGTCAGTCTCTGTGCTC
Organism: Acinonyx jubatus; assembly: GCF_027475565.1. Taxonomy (NCBI): domain Eukaryota; kingdom Metazoa; phylum Chordata; class Mammalia; order Carnivora; family Felidae; genus Acinonyx; species Acinonyx jubatus. The sequence goes on along the minus strand of NC_069391.1, from coordinate 83,219,239 downwards.
ACAGCTCAGAGCCTGGCGCCTGCTTCGCATTCTGTGTCTCCCTCTCTCTCTCTCTCTCCCTCCCCTGCTTGCACTCTCTCTCTTTTTCTCTCTCTTTCAAAAAGAAATAAAAATTTAAAAAAAATTTTTTTAACTTACACGTGACAGGGGCACCTGGGTTGCTCAGTCAGTTCAGCATCTGATTTCTGCTCAGGTCATAATCTCATGATTCTATTCTCAGTTGGTGAGTTCCAGCCCCCAGTGGGGCTGTGTGCTTTCACTGTGGAGCCTGCTTGTGATTCTCTCTCTTCCTCTCTCTGCCCCTCCGCAGCCCCCTCTTGAAAATAAACAAATAAACTTAAAAAAGAAAAAAGTTACATGTGAGCCGGGTGAATACATGTTACCAAAGAGCACCCACTTCCAGTACCACTCACATCAGGGCTTTCCCCTCCTGTGCAAGGCGGCAGCTGCTGCTGACACTGCCCTGTGGCCTGCACTGGCCTGTGGGCATGACAAGCCTTACATGAGCCAGCCCTGCTAGCTGTCCTTCAAAGAGACTGACCACAGTCATCCACATCTGAACCCGGCTATACTAGGACAGAGGGCTCCACACGATCTCAGGCCAAAAATCGAAAGCTAACTGGTTAATATGATACAATGATTAAACCAAAGTTGTAAGGTGACACCATCCCTCTCCTACAGACCACAACTCCTGGGAAATAAGGTTTCCTCTGCTCTTTTCCTTCTTCCCTCCCTGCTCCCTCTCCCCCTCTGGGTTCCAGGAACCAACGGGCCCTCTTTCTGCCTTGGGCCAAGGGGGGGAATGACTTCCCACGGTTACTAGCCTCAAGATATTGTAACAGCCCTTCTTACCTTCCCTAAATTGTGCTCTTTTATAAATAGGCCCTTTTTATTAGTCTCTCCCCAAGGTGTGCAATTTGAGTGTTCTACCTATTTCTTTATGGGACTCTAACTAAATACACTTAAAGAAAGCCAAGAGAATAAAGGCTGAGGATCTGATGTACAACATGGTGGTTACAGTTGTTCACATTCTACTGTAGAACAGAAACTTGCTAGGAGAGTACAACTCAAGTGATGTCACCAAAAGAATAATAATAAAGTATATTTAAAAAAAAAACAAAGTCTGTAGAGGGTATAGCTCAATTTTGTGGGAGGGAATTAATCTTAATTATATTTCTAAATGTCCCAGGTCAATGTTCTCTTCCAACGTATGTCAATCTTTTCTCGCCATTGCACCCAACAGGTCCAGCAACCTTGACTCCGGAACTGAATCACTTGGAGATCCAGTCTTCCCAATAGCTTTATTGTTTTCCCTATGGTGATAAGTGATCAGTTTAAATAACTGTAGTAGGTATTGATCTCAGACAACAAAACTGAATCTAAAAGAGAAAGCACATCTTTCTTTTCAAGGAGTCAACTTTGAAGTTGGGCTCTCACCGAGCTGATAGGAAACCATCAACAGTGATAGCTCCTCTTTTCCTTACACGAAATCTCAATTCCTATGGCAGAGAACGGGGAAAGCTTGTTGGCAATCAGTCATTTGTCCACACAATTTGGCAAAGAGATGGCCACTGTCTTGTCCCTAGAGCTCCCTGGGGCCTAATTGCAGTCTGCCATTTCCATGGTCCAATAACGCAAGTTTCTGTGAGAATGTCTCCAGTTTGTCTACCCAGACGTACCTTCTGGGGTCTTACTGCCTCTGCAGCAATCAGCCAGGATGCCCACTTCTCTAGGACTTCTCACTTCCTCCATGCAGCCCAGAAGAATATTCTCGTCTGCCGCAAGCCCTTCTATGAACTCCTACCTCGGCCAGGTCACTCTGCTTCCTCCTGAGAACCACTCTCTCCTTTTCTGGTTTTTGTTGGATACTTCAAGGCCTCCCAGGGCTTTGCTCTTTAAAACAAAACCACCAAGAGGTGACAAATTCCTCTGTCACTTTCAACCCTGCTATTGACATCCCTGAGAAAATGGAAGTAACTACACATACATGGGAGAGAAAGGGGAAACAAATTAACCCAAACTGGCATCTGAAAATACTTCTAGCTACACAATCAAAAGCCATTAATTCGCAAAGTAAAAATGCACCACGTGGTCTCTGACCTTGCCCTCAGCACTTGCATTTGAGTTTATGTGCATAGCACAGCTTTCACCCTGCCACACTGGACTGTCCCAAGTAGATGGTGTGGACCTGAACCCTGTGGTCCACACATAAAAACTTATGAAGAGATGCAGACACCTGGATTCAACAACAGTGTTCCACTCAATCCCATTTTCTATTTCATTAGTTTCAAATAAGTAAACTGCCATTACTTCTTTTCTTTTCAATTGTCAGAAAAAGATTTTAGAAGCAGGAAACCTTAGGTTCCTACCTCGAAAAGCTTGATTCTACCTCTCCTTCATGTCAAAACCTCTACAGCCCTTTCCAACCTCAAGAAAGTTGCTATCCCCTTCTCAAAACAGGCAAGATTTCATTACAAAGATGATTACCAGAATCATTAACTGATTACTGAGTCATTAATCATCACTCTAGCAAACTTCCAGTTCTATTCCACAATGAACTTCAAGCTTTAAGGAAAAGGTGTCCTGGTTTTTTTCCAGATCAGATGGCAGCTTTTTTATCAAGCAAAAATGGTTAATTACAAATTTCCTAACACAGCATCGCACAAGGTGTTACCCACACATGCATCAAATCGATTTTTTTTCTAACTTTTCAGCAATTGCGCCCTTTTAGTCCTTGCTGGCCAGCCAGTGAGAGACATGTGAAGAACTGTCATGTGGCAATACCAACGCCAGACCCTGCTGACTCTGAAGGGAGCACAGAAGGGCGGGTGAGGATTCTAATATCTAAGCACAGCAGGAGTATGCTAGAGCCCCTACAGAGCCCCCACAAGATGTGACAGGATTCCCTGCATTTCCTGATGAAAATGCAGCCTCCTCCAACCTCAAATATCCTCCAACCTCAAATGCTTAATTCTTCAAGTATTAAGAAAGCCCCCACTCTGGCCTTTTAATACCGCCGACGTGACCCATCTGCCCCCTTCACTGCAAGGCCCTTCCCGAACCCATGGTGCTGTTCCATCTTGGACTGGGAAGGGTAGCTACACTTGGGTTAGGCTCTGAGCCAAATCCCTACATTAAGAACCAGCCTAAAATGACCAATCACAGCAGAGTGCCACAGATCAAAAACCTTGTGATTTAAATAGGACCTTCCAGCAAAGGCACTCCCAAATCCCACCTTCTCCTGTGGGCTGAGTCCAATCTGCTAGTCTTCTTTATTCGCACTCTAAACAGGCAGAGTGCAGGTACCACGCAGGATGGCTAGCTGGCCAAGGCACACCTAAGGAATAGGGTCACCTACCAACTGCCTTTAAGGCTACAAATAAAACTGAATTCTTATACAATCTTTAAAGTTCCACGGAAAATCTGTCCAGCAGGATCCTTTCCTTATTCAGGACATGTTCGCCTCTCTGTGTGTTTTATACACCATGGAACTGGAGGCTATTATCCAATGATGCTTATAAACCCCAGGCTTTTGATCAAATTTCTATGTAACTAACGCCCTTTTGGTAGTTGTTTGCTTGTCTTGAAGACAGGATAACGTGGAGTCTCTTAAGTCTTAGAAATAGTCGTTTACCAAATTCTTTCCACTTGTTGGGGTTTATTTACTGTTTTGTTTTGTGTTTCTTTAAAAAAACAAAAACAAAAACAAAAACTTCTTAGTGTAACATTCCAGAAACCCCACCGACACTGTTCTCCAAACACCTGGCTTAGCTGTTGAAAGGAAGAGTGGCTCGGGGCACGAAGACTGAACTGAGGGAGCCCTGGCCTGTTTTCATTTACGTACTCCCCTCCACCAGGGAGCTGACGGAGAGGCAGGACTACAGAGACTTCTTGAGGCATCAATCTGTTTGAATTAATGTGCTACTATCCGGAATCTGAATGTGGACTGTAAGAACCTGCATTTGGGGAGAAAATGCCATGTGTGTCTGAGTACGCGGTGTAGACTGACAGGGAAACCGGGGCAGCCATGTGGCTGACTTTACAGAGTATATCAGGGTGCTATAAATCACCAGGTTCACACATGTTACTTAGAAGATCTAGAAGGAGGGAATGCAAGCATTATGACAGTATTAGAAGCATGTCCCCTTCCAGGGAATTTTACACCTAGCTCATTGAATTAATTATATACAAATCATTTTCAGGTCTCTTAGTTGTTTGACTTAACATGTTCCAAAATTAATGTTATTTGCCTATTTGCCCAACAAAATTAACTGAAATTTTCTTTTTTTTTTTTTTTTTTTTTAATGCTTGTTTTTGAGATACAGACAGAGCACGAGCAGGGGAGGGGCAGAGAGAGAGACAGAATCCAAAACAGGCTTCAGGCTCTGAGATGTTAGCACGGATCCTGATGTGGACTGCAATATCATGACCTGAGCTGAAATCGGATGCTTAACTGACTGAGCCACCCAGGCACCTCAACTGAAATTTTCTTAGAATTAATAAATTTAAGTGTTTAATACAAAACACATATGCAAGATTGAATATGTTTCCTACCCAACTGAAAAAAAACAAGGAAAACTAACTCTACTTATATTAATGATAATATGCACTTCCAAACTGTGAATATCCTTATGAAGAGAACTTCCAAACTATATTGGGGAACGTTAAAACTTTTTGGCTAGATGAAGATATATATCCGCATAACTGGATGGAAAGAATGAGTATTCTAACAAGACCAAATGTTCCCAAATGAATGTGAAGATTTAATGTATTCTAATCAAAATGCCAATTTATTTTGCAGAAACTGATGAAGTGACCTCCAAGTTCATCCGGAAGAAAAAATAATAAGCAAGAATAACTAATAACTGACAAAGAAATGTCATGTACACCGGCAGAAATGAAAACATAACACAACAAAAATTAATTATGGCATCAGCACAAAAATGTTAAAATAATCAGACAGAATTGAATACTTACCCAAAACAGATCCTACTCTCTGTACATTTTTTTAAATGTGCATTTAATGCATGACATATCAATGATGAAAGGTGCTGGGACAACTGGTTTAAGTCCCTTTCAGTCTGTCACTTGTGGTCACTCAATCTCAATCTTACCTTCCTATAAATTTTTAATTTCCTACATTCTCAGGACTGCTTTCTCAAAGTAATTTCCAGAAAAATCTCTTCCCTAATCAGACGCAGCCACCTAACACTTTTCCTCCAAAGTAAGTGAGAAAGCCAGGTCTAAACATGGCCTGGTCTCAATTTTGCTGGTAAGGGTGTGAGCAGAGAGAGGCAGCCGCGGACTCCTCACCCGGCCGTGTCTGTGACACAGTTCTGAGCACTGTTGCTGGAAGTTACTCCCTGAACCCAGAGATCTTGTGGGCCACACAAAATCCTCAGACTATTATGCATCTGCATAAGCTAGCCAGAATGGATTCTATTGTTTCCAACTAAGGTGCTGATAAAAACCGGTGACTGATTTCAAGAAAAAGCTACGTAAATCCTCACCTCTACAGCACATAAATAAACTGCATGCAGATCGAGGAATAAATCTGTTTTGAATCAGACCATTTTTCAAATCTAGGAAAAAAATACATAGATGAATTCTGGATGGAAAACAACTCCGGAAAGACAGAAAGCAAAAAAGACAACAAGAAAAAGAAATCTACTTTAGCACTTAAAATGTTATACTCCTACACTGCCAAGGGTGGGAGATATAAAGGGCTAATACATATGTATTTGTTTGTTTACAGATTTTTTTAAGTTCATGAATAATTTATTTTTTTAAGTTTATTTATTATTTATTTGGGGGGGGGGGTGCAGAGAGAGATGGAGAGAGAACATCGCAAGCAGGCTCCGTGCTGTGAGCACGGAGCCCAACGTGGGGCTCAAACCCACGAACTGTGAGATAAAGACCTGAGCTTAAATTAAGAGTCAGACACGTAACCAACTGAGCCACCCAGGCACCCCAAAAGCTCACTAACAACTTAAAAAATACAGTGAAGTGAGATATTCTTACCTATTAAGTTGGTGAGATCTTATTAGGGATAATATTTAATTCTAATAAAAATTTATTCATTTACTCAAGTGGCAGGAAAGTGAATTGGTACAAACTTTCTAGAATACATTAAAGGTCTAAAATATTTATGCTCTGCAAGAAGCTAGCACTTCTCAGAGTCTGTCTAAATTATGTTTTCTATATTACTTTTATAAGCAGAAAAACAAAGGTAATACAAAAGTACTAATATCAAAAAAGAAGATACAAGGAAATCTTCCAGCAAGACTGCTTTAACATAATACGGCCTGCCCCCAAACATTTAGAATTACATGTACCTGAATGAAAGAAGGGCCTACTTAGTGTCTAAGTCAGAAACTTATAACATCAAGGTAACTTGGGGGAGTCTGGGTGGCTAAGTCAGTTAATCATCCAACTTTAGCTCAGGTCATGATATCACGGCTCGTGAGTTCAAGCCCAGCCTCAGGCACTGAGGGGCTCTGTGCTGACAGTTCAGAGCCTGGAGCCTGCTTCCAATTCTTTGTGTCTCTCTCTCTGTCCCTCCATCCTCCTCTCTCTCAAAAATAAACAAACATTTAAAAACGTTTTTAATAAAAATAAAAGGAAGGTAACTGTCCCTCAGGCACATCAGGAGAAAAATCATACACATAACCATATTCTCTCTGGAAAGCAGGAGAGAAAGAAACCATAGGTGGGGCTCATGGGTCCCCTGTATTCCAGGAACTTGCAAGGGAAAAAGCAAGGAAGGTTTTTAAGTACTCTAAGGATTTCCTTCAGTCATGGACTAAGACAGGTATTTGACCCACACTGCCCAGAAATACCATAGGGAAACCGAATTATTGAGAAAAACATTTTTCTTCTCTAAGCTAAAAGCTGTAATAATAACTCTAAGATTTTTCAGTAAAAGTTATTTACTCCAATCTAAACCCAAGACAACAACCTCTCCCTGGAAGCTAAAGGTGAAAAGACCAGGAAGTCAACTGGAAGTCAAGATCAGAAGGACCACAGCATTATCCGCATGAAGCCAGGGCCACATCCGGGGGGATACTGGAACCAGGTCAGCCAGGGAGATCAGGAAGATGAGAAAGGAGGAAGAAATTAGGTTCTAAATTAAAACTGAGGACACATAATCTAACAGCTCTCACTGTACTTACAGAGACTGTGAGACAGAACATTTAACACTGGGACTATCCCAGAACACCCAGTCACATGGTCATTATATGACTCTGACGTCCTCTAGGTACATACACAGCGGCAAGCCAAGTAGGCATGTCCTACGGCAAGCAGGGATATTTTCTACTGCTTAGACACTCCTATAGTACAGCCCGTGTCTTCGTTTAGTCACAGATAGAATTAGCTATAGACTGGGGCACCTGGGTGGCTCAGTCGGTTGAGCATCCGACTTTAGCTCAGGTCATGATCTCACAGTTCGTGAGTTCGAGCTCTGTGTCAGGTTCTGTGCTGACAGCTCAGAGCCTGGAGCCTGCTTTAGATTCTGTGTCTCCCTCTCCTTGCCCCTCCCCTGCTCACATTCTGTCGCTCTCAAAAATAAATAAACAATAAAAAATTAAAAAAAAAAAAAGGAACTAGCTACAGAGTGAGATCCAAAGTTTAGTATAAATGGAAGTTTTGGAAACAAAAGTAAGACAATTCTGGATCCAACGAATCCAAAAAAACAGAGTGAATAATGGCCATTTGTGACCTTTCATTAATCGTGCTGATGCAATCACTTAAATCTGGAAGTTACTTCTTTCAGAAACTAGATACTTGAATATTGGATAATTCTCCAAAGACCTTCAGTAAATTATTAATTCCATTCCCCATGTCGAAGTCTCTTATATTTATTTTTAGCTATCACCCCGATTTCTAAAAAGACTGAGTGAGACGTGTAGGTCAGTCATCTTCAAGAGACCACGAAACACCAGCACACAGCAGAGAACCATCAGATAAAACAGTTCAAAGGGGCAAAACCCCAAGTAGGATGTGGGTGCAGCTGGCAGGCCCTGTGCTCTCAAAGTCTGGATGTGCAACGTCGGGTTTTCTAACCACACCCTCATGATCCGGAATTACCAGGAACATCTTTAACATCCTCTGAAGACATAAAGACAGATTTGAGAGGGTTTTGTTTGGTTTTTATTACTCATTCTGGCAATTCTAAGTTTTCCCACTTTGAATCTATCTAAAGCTAGAAACATAATGGATAACATAACTATTAACTTCCCAGTGGGACTCAGCAGGCCTACGGCAATGACCACAATTGATAAGAAATCAGAGCAGGCACCTGAGAGACACCTGCCATGTCCAAGAAAAACAGCAGCACGTAAATGACCCACTCCTGACCTGGGGGCAGGGAGTGACAAAAAACATGACAATACAGGATTCTTTCAAGATAGAGATAATAATGATTCAAAATGCCACAATGTGGCCTGTGGTATTACTGGGCAATAATGAATCATCATATTCTTTGGGACTCCCCAAGGAAATGATTATGGGGTTTAATTGAGGATATATTCCATATAGCTCAAAAAAAATTTTTAGTAATATTTTTTAACATATGAAATAAATATCTATCCCATGTACACATTCATACCAGAGTCAGTTAATTATTTCATCAGTCAATGCAGAAATCTTTAATCTAACATGAAGGTCAATCCTCATTCAAGGAAGATTTAAGAGGCACACTGGGAGAAAATGCAGGGCTGAAAACCAGGCTATCAAGATCTCTCTTCCCAAAATGCATACTTCTCCTTCTGACTGGACCCTACTCCTCAGCAAGTTATTCCCCATTTCCATGCCCCTCCACAGGCCCCAAAACAAAATAAAACCTCTGGTGAGAAGGAGATTCCTCTGTTTTCAAGGCCCATCTTGATATGCATGCTACCTTGCCCTGTTTCCTATCCCATATAAGCCCTTTTAGCTCCTTGAAACTAATTCTTGAGGATCCTGGCTACTCTCAACCTTTCCCCCAGGGCTTCTCAATTTCTGATAATTCTAAGTTCCCTAACACTCAAACAACCCTCCACTGCCAACCAAGGCTTTCCCTGCCACCCCTACAGCAACTCCAACACCTGGAACTCTGGGAGTTCCCAGGCCCCCCACCCACTTCCTGAGCCCACCAGGATGGAGACAAGGACATTGGCAGCCTTGCCTCCACCCCCATCTGATAGAACCAAGAACTAAGTCAGCTGTATAGAGCCCAGGTACCCAGTAAGGCTCTTTCCAAACATAAGCTCCCCCCTCTCACCACACTGAGTATCTAAAGGGTAGGGTTTATACCTCCATTTCCCTGTGTGGTACTGTCTTTACTCATCAGTACTAAAGCCGTGCCCATCATAGCCTGGGCCTGAGAACCTGGGTAGTTTTGCGTGGACATCTCCCTGTGGGCTGGATCTGGCTGTGTCCTCACTAAGGCCAGATACAAACAGACAAATTAACTGTCACTGAACAGCTGCCATCTGGCTAAGTTTGGATATATGCTGGTGAGTATCTGTTTTCCCCATAGCCCTATCCACCCTTCACCCTTCCATGCCTTGCTCTGTGCCCCCCAGGAGCCTGACCTCACAGATCCCCTCACTGCTGTCCTCAGACTGGGCTTGACCAATGAGAGCCAGCAGGAGAAGGTAGGAGGGAAGGAAAGAAGTCAGATTATTTCACCTCCACTCTTTCTGCTATGGTCTGAGTATTTGTGCTCTCCAAAAATTCATAATGCCCAAGGTGATGGTATTACAAGTTAGGGCCTTTGGTCATGAGCCTGGAGCCCAGATGTGTGGGATTGATATTCTTACCAAAGACCACCGAAGAGAGTTCCCTCGCCCTTCCATCATAGGTGACAGGGGGAGAAGTCTGCAGCCCTGAACGGGACCCTCCCCCAACCATGCTGGCATCCTGATCTTGGACTTCAGCCTCCCAAACTGTGATAAATTTCTGTTGTTTATAAGCCACTCTGTGGTGTTTTGTCAGAGCAACTAGAACAGACTAAGACACCCTTCTGGTTGGGGTCCCATGATCCCAACACTGGACAGGAAGCCCCTTCCCTACAGCTCCCACTCTCACTGGGCTGCAGAAACATCATGTCTCCATTTGTTTCTTCAGACGCAGAATGGAAACAGCTCCCAGATGTGGCTAGTCTCTGAGTACTTCATCCTTTGTTGGCTCCCTTAACCCCATCCACACCTAAGTTTTCCCTTCACCATCATCATCTCTTGAACCATATGAACTGGATTCTGTTTCTTACAAACAGAAGTCAAATCTACCTAACTCATATCTACCATCACGTCATCTCCTGTCACCTCGCCTTCCACCTGCCATGTTTCCCCATCCACTTCCTTCGACATCTGCCCTGTGGACAGGATTCCTGGCTTCAGTATCCCACCAAATGCTCCAACCATGCTATATACACCTTAGGCATTAGGCTCTGCTCTGTCCAGGACACTACACGGAGCTCTCTGTACTCTTCAATTACATAAGCAAGACACCCATAACTTCACTGTCTACCTGGGGCATTGTTGACCTATGAGTGTCCCCATGTACACTGTTCACATACACCCTGGTTCTGATCCACCTTCTCTCTGTATCAGTACAGCGGATGTACCACTCTGGGTTCTTCCCCTTGCAGTGAAACCCAGCTCTTACTGGACTACTGGGCTCCAAGTGCTACTCAGAGTCCAGGCTGCCCCACATGTGACTCTCCATCCTAGAACTCTGCTCCGGCTGGCACTCCTCTTTGTAATCCATTGTAGTCCCAGCTCTGCCAGGAGGAACTCTCTGTCCCTTTCCATCTCTCCTCCACCTCTCTCCCACCTCACCCCATTCCTCATCTTCCTGCTGCTGTTGAAGCTTTAAGACCTTCCAATAAATAATGGTCCTTCATCGGAGGACCCTCAAATTCTGGCAGATTCCATATCCACAAAACTGAGGTATATTGGGGATATTCAAAAGCATCACGGTCTTGGGTGACTTCAAAATTGCCAACAATAGTTAACTCTGAGAATTCTAGATTTGGGGGGCTTAAAAACTTACTCTTCTTGATACAGAGGTCTTTGTGACTAACTGTTAGTGCCTCCCTAGTCCAGGGCCTGACCTCACTCTCTGGGAGGCCCACCCCACTCTGGCCGTATCTATCCCAGCAAAATCCAACTTCTCTTGCTCCCTGAGAGCCTGCCTCTTTGCTCTCCAAAATGCCACTCCCTTTCTGCTGAGCCTCCCAGGCCTCCCTCTCCAGAACATCAGCCCTCATGCTTAATAAATAATTCTTACATCTTCCTCCAAAACTCTTCCTCTTTTCCCCTTGCTGCTTTCATTTACATACTGATGTCAAAAGGAGGTGGGGGTAGGGGAGGGCTATGGCCAGGAGGGAAGAAGATACATTACCTTCCTGGCATTTTACTAATAGGGTCTTTTTTTTCTCCTCCTTTCAAAATTTGAAGGGAGCTCCACAAGCTGGAACAAATTTCTTTCAAGCCTGTTTAGCCTTTCTTGTGCTTTTTCCATTATCATTTTTATAGCGGAGATTTCAGTGAGGATTCACAGTGAGTCATTTTATGAGGCAGCTCCATCCGTACCATCTGCAGGCATGACTTTCCCATCACTCTAGACATTACGTATCTCCTTATGGCAGCCCGGACAGGGGGTGGAGATTGCCAAGCCAGGTCACATGCCAGGAGTCCATCACTCATCTGAAGGGGGCGGGAGGGTCTGCTTACAATTAGATTCAACTCCTGGTTCTGGATGATATGTCCCTCTGGCTTCAAATTCTTTCTTACCAGCTCCCTGCTGGGCCCAGGAGGAGCTGGGGTCCTGCCTTCTTGGTTTCTTTGCCTCTTCCCCTCTGACGCCCATCCCTGTCTCCTCCTTTCTCCTTCTGCATTGACCCCAACTGCCTTCTTCTCTTTTCATGATCCATCTGTATCTGTCTTTTGTAACTCCATTTCTTTCTCCTACACCATCTTTCTCTCCTTCCATCCCTCTACTGACTCTCTTCCACTTGGCGTTGTCCTTCATCTTCCTGCTGTTGTCTTTCTTTCCTGTCTTTCTCGCCACCTCTGGCCCTTTGCAAAGAAAATTTTCATGTCACACCAACAAGGTTTCTCACAATGTAACCAGAATACCAGGATGAAAAAATATGTTTAAGTTCATCTCCCCAAGGAGAGAATCTCTTATTTAAAACTCATCAGGGCTTGTGCATAATGCTAACTGGTAGGGAAAATATATGTATGCCTTTAGGGGTAGACTAGGAAAGCCATGGTAACTTTGGGGAGCAGTCGCCTCTGTGTGAGGAAGTCAGACTCCTCAAAACAGTCATTTGAAAGCTATTAGTCACTAATATAGCTTAACATTTAATTAGATTTCCTTCATCTCAATCATCTCTCCCACATTCTAGTCCATTCATCATAAAACATCACAGTCAGAAATGAGGGGCTTAAGTAGAAATACTCCTGTAAGTCACATTCATTGGCATTTACTTTGCATCTGACTTGTAAAAGCTGCATAAATACCTAAAGACTTCTAAATCTTCAACACTGTCAATTAAATTTAAAGGATGTCTAATGCTGGCCAAAAAAAAATCCATCTTTTAATAACTAGTCCAACTATCATTAAACAGATGAATCTGCTTTATGATTTTCTTCTGATACGTACCCACAGTAAGTCTTCTAAATATCAAGGGAAGTCATGGTGGCTTCTTATTTATTAGCTTCCAGAGATAATCATATAGGTTGCATTAAGATCAAATCAAAAAACAAACAAACAAGCAAAGCGGGGCGGGGGTGGTGAACCTGGGTGGCTCAGTCGGTTAAGCATCTGACTTTGGCTCAAGTCATGATCTCACAGTTTGTGGGTTCGAGCCCTGCACTGGGCTCTGTGCTGATGGCTCAGAGCCTGGAGGCTGCTTTACATTCTGTCTCCTTCTCTCTCGGCCCTTCCCCTGCTCATACTCTCTCTCTCTCTCTCTCTCTTTCTCTTTCAGAAATAAATCAACATTAAAATTTTTGAAAAAAAAGGATCAAATCACAATCAATATAAAAATCTATCAAATTGATATCAAATACACATTCAAATTCCTGCTTTGCTAGCTTACATATTAAACGATGGTTACTTTACCTCTAAAAGTCTTGGTTTCCTCATCTGTACAGTGTACACAGTAATACCCACCCAATAGGGTCCTCAGGAAAATCTAGTGAAACATTCTGCCTTCGTTAGCAGAACTTACTAATGAATGCCTGACAGCTCTTCCCTTTCTCAATAAGCTACTCTGCTAGGTTCTGTGCATTAGGTCCCAAATTGATGAAATCATTCAATTATATATGTAAATGAATGAGTAACCGTGTCTCAGTATTATCTGACAGCCTTTCACAAAATGTATTCCATTGTCTCACCCTTCGAACTTCAGGGATGTTAATATTAAGAGCTAATATCTATTTAGCCAAGTGTTAGACTGGCTGTTTTATGCACAGTATTTCATTGTGTCTCACAACGTTTTCAAGTAGAAATCGAAACCACCGAAGAGCATCAAGTTGAACAAAAATCAAAATGGCTGCGCTAATGAGTCGGCAAAGCTCGACTTTAAAGTAACCTTTTTCCTCTTTCCTGCACACCTCCCCCTCTCCCTTCTGAGCCTTTTGTTTCAGGGACACAGTACCACCCTCCAGACACGACAAAGGAGGCTGGCAGCAAGCACACATCTGTCAAAAACCAGCTAGATCCTCTATTTCCCTGTCAAGTGCCCCAGCTCCTTGCTAGGGTCATGTTTGCAGTTTTTGAAGACCCTAGTCCACAGCCATTTCCTTCTCCTGGTAAAGCACTAAAGCTGTTGCTCCTCTTTATCCACAACTCTGCCTTCATGTTCAATTTTGGCTCCGAAGCATGGAGGTCAGTTTTCGACAAGTTTCTTCCTCTTTTTTTTACAAAACTGAGGCTCAGACTTGCCTAAAGTCACACCACATGCAGCGCAGCTGGCGATTTCCAAGCCAGGCTCTCATCACTAGGCAACGGTGTAACAGGGGGGTAAGGTGAAGAGCTGGGCTCACTATTAGGGCCATGAGAATAATCCTATTCCCTCCCATTACTAGGTGACTACTGAACGCTGTCATCGCAGTTGCTTTGGCTGAAAGACACCTGAGGGTTTTTTTTTTAATCTATCAACAACCTAGAAAGCAAACGGCAATGTCTACATTTTTCTACAACAATAGTGCAGCCTCTGCATTTCTCCACTGTGAGATCCAGCGTCAACTCTGACAAGGTAGGAAAGCCATTTTAAACAGAGCCTGGAAGACAACCTAAAGACCTAAAGACACAAAAGACTCCAGGAGAAACTCTGACCTCCTCCCACCAACCGCCTAAAAGAAATTAGACAGAGGACCTGTTCCAGGAAAAGTGCTCTCGCCATAGATAATTACATTATAATATAAACTATGGGTGGAAACATGGAGGCATTAGGCCAAGTCTGTTTGTTAAAATTCCTCTGTATGCCCCATTGTTTCTGAGCAGCATAGCAAACATTTGTTTACCCAACATGGACTCTATTTCATCTGCCCATGAATTGTACTCCTTCCCTTTGAAGTCCCAAGCCCCTAGCCTCCTCCCCTCAATTCAGGATGAAACATGTACCTTATTTTGCCTGACTGCCTTTAGCGTCTCATGTCTGTGTGGCTTCCCCATATGTACGTAATTAAATGTGATCTTCTTCTGTAACTACACACACACACACACACACACACACACACACACACACAGTGGAGTCCCAGCCCTGGGTGTGAGTCCTGGCTTTGCCTGCGAGCTGTGTGCCCATGGTAACACCCCATCACCTCTCCAAGCCTCCGGTTCCTCAACTTTCAAATGTTAAAATAGGACTGGTACAAGGAGGTGAGGCTGGAGCTGAATGGCATCTGTAAAACTACCTTTCACATAAATGAAAAAGTATCTTTATTTACCAAGACAGTTCTTCCAGACAACAGAATGACAGTGTAGAAAAGTTAGGATGCCCTGAGGTAAGTGTGAAGGTAAAAGATAATTGGTCTGCAGGCCACTTGACTAAGGCAAGAGCATCATAGCTGCCATTATCTGCCACATAAAATTCATCCAAGGTGGGGGCGGGGGGGTGCCTGGGTGGCTCAGTTGGTTAAGTGTCCCACTTGGGCTCAGGTCATGATCTCACAGTCCATGGGTTTGACTCCCACGCCAGGCTCTGTGCTGACAGATTGGAGCCTAGAGCCTGCTTCAGATTCTATGTCTCCGTCTCTCTCTGCCCCTCTCCCACTCATGCTCTGTCTCACTTGCAAAAATGAGTAAATGTTAAAAAAAATTTTTTTTTAATTCCTCTAAGGGAAGGGGGTTGGTAAAAATCTTGGTAACGCACCAGTAAGAAACAAAATGTATGCACTCATTCATGACCAAAAAAGAAGCGTAGATCATGGCAGGAAAAAAACAAAACGAAACAACTTTTTCTATATATTACTATGTATATGCTATACATAATATACTTTTTCTATACATCAACATTTTTATACACTTATCTATACATTAACATCACACTATTATTTATGGAGTTTAACCTGCAATTTACTCCAAGGCCTAGAAAAAGAAATAGAATCTAAGACTCCCGTGGAGTTTGAATCTCTTTGCCCAAAGATGCTTCATGGCTATCAACAAACTCTGGCTTCATTGATCTCAAGCATTTGTCGATTCACTTGACAGCCCTTGGGGTGGGGAGAGGAAGATAAGTCACTCTTCCATAACCTTTGTCTCTTCTCTACTGGGAACCTCCAAAGAATCTGGGGTTCAGTGAAAGCTTTCCTGGGCCCCATGGTGGTGCGGTTGCATTTTGTCATCACCCATTCAGGATTCAACAAAGGTGAGAACATAGGATCCAGGGGGCAAGATTTGCTCCCTCAGTCATGTCTCATCACAAAGTAGCTGAACTGGGAAGAGGAAGAAGAAAAAGAGTGTGCTAATAACCAGATGGATGGAAAACTGTTCTTGGATGGCATCATCTAGTGGTGAAAGATCAGCATCCTGGAATCCCAGAATCTGATCCATAACTCTCTGTGTATTCTGGACACAAGTTCCTGAATTCTTCTGAGTTCAGTGTTCTCATCTGTAAAATTACAGGGGTCAACAAAATGGTTTCTAAGTCCAAGACTCTAATAATTGTGGGGGCCAGCTGGATTCAACAATACTAAAATATTTTTATTTTTGAGCAGACCCATTTTATTACTGACTTCCAGAAAAATAGATTAAGAAAAATAAACCGTCAGCTCTGGAGAAATAATGCTGATTTGCTTTTCATCGTATCTAGCCCAAGATGGACTTTAGAATTAGAGCACTGAGCGTAATCTAACACTGAAACAGCACCTGAACACTGTCAAACCCAAGCAAATGTTATTTCCCCTTATACAATCTTTCCCAGGATCTGCAGTGTATTCCTGAAACTGAAAATGTGAACGCTGCCTAAATATCTGCTTCTAGAAATTCATCTCACCCATGCAGTGCCAGCGCTAACAAAAGAAATCCCAATTTTAATGCAGATGTTGTAGACGCTCATGGCTGTTTTGCTCCTGGCACAGAAACCGTGATCTGATACTTGGGGCATCATCTTTCCTTTGCAAAAGATGAGCGTTGAGGTCTTTGAGCAACAGAAAAATTGATTGTCTCCAGGATGGCACACATGATTACAAGAAAAACAGTGTAAGTGAGGGGAGTTTCTTTTTGTCTTGGCGGTAGTCTTACAGCAGTCCTCTCTGTCCAAATGTAATTTCCCTACTAGGAAGGGTAGGAGCGTGAAATGGAAAAAGACTACACAAAATTAGGGCGACTTTGGAGACCAGGTATACTAAACACTGAGCTCCTCCTGCTCCACCTTAAGAGAGAAGAACACAGGGAGAAGAAATCAGGATAGGGTCTTCTGATATCTTCTGCACTGCAATAATGAGATAGTGCAGTATCAGAACCTTCACAGGAGAAATTTCAGGCCAACTTGCTCACCAGGGGAACAAATTACAAAGCACCAAAGCCAGATTCCAAACAGTTTCTCTCATTCTTGGACTCAGATTCAGAAGCAAAGATTCATGATGCTGATGGAACCAGTATCTGAATGATATAATTTTAATAAGAAATGCAAAAGATCAATAGACAAGAAAGCAGCCCCCTGGTACATGGACTTGTGGCCCAGGCCAGACATAACATTTTTTTTTTTTGAGAGAGAGAGAGAGACAGACAGACAGACAGACACAGAACGTGAGCAGGAGAGGGGCAGAGAGTGAGGGAGACACAGAATTGGAAGCAGGCTCCAGGCTCTGAGCTGGCAGCACAGAGCCCAACGCGGGGCTTGAAACCATGAACCGTGAGATCATGACCTGGGCCCAAATCAGATGCTGAACTGAGAAGCCCCCAGACAATAAACATTTATAACAATAGTGAAGAAGCCCACATTCTACCCTGAGTTCTGATAAAGTAGCCCAATCTCAGCTGATGAAAGATGTCGATGAACCACGGCTCCTTTCCTTGGCAGAGGCCAGAAAAGGAGCAGCGTGTCACCTTCTTTGTAGCCCACACTTACTCTCCACAGCCCCATTCAGTTGCAAGGCGGCACCATGGACACCAGGCAATAACAGAACTGGTTCCGCTCCATGAAGGTCCCCTGAGCACCAACTGCTCAGGGGAAGCCAGGAGTCAACAGACCAGAGAAGAGAAGGGAATCCCTCACCAAGACAGCACCCCTCACTTTCCTCAACATAAACACTCTGTGTCTACTACAGAAAATAGACACAGGCCGATGTTGTAAACAATCAAAGCCACCCATATCCTTACCACCCAGAGATATGCATCTTGGTGTGTTGATACAGGCCCTCCTAGAATTCACTCCCAAATACGTATGTATACATGCATTTTATAAGGACAAAATCATAGCATGCATACATATTGGCTTGCAACTCATTGTATGGGTTTAATAATACATAATATTCTACAATACTTTTTAAAACATCAAACCCCGGGGGTGCCTGCCTGGCTCAGGCAATTGACTTCGGCTCAGGTCATGATCTCATGGTTTGTAGGTTCCAATCCTGCTCGGGCTCTGAGCTGAGAGCTCGGAGCCTGGAGCCGGCTTCGGATTCTGTGTCTCCCTCTCTGTTTGCCCCTTCCCTGCTCATACTCTGTCTCTCACTCTCTCTCTCAAAAATAAATAAACATTAAAAAAATCGTTTAATATATATATATATAAAGACATATATAAATATATATAAGTATATATTTTTATATAAATATATTTTATATAAATATATACATATATATTTAACACATCAAATCCCCCATTTTGGCACACACAGGGTGTTCCCAAACTTTCCTCTGTTACAATGTGCAGACACATACATTTGCATGGCATTTATTCTGGAAGGATATATACAAAAAATATCACACCACGATCAACATCTTTGAACAAGCATCTATTCAATGAAAAGCCTTTTTCTGACTTCCTTTCTTTAAAATATTCCAAGAGGTAGAATTACAGATGCCAAGTCTACACATGTTCTTAAAGCTACTGAGACTTATCCCCAAACTGTAGTGCATTCTTCTTTAAGGGAGTCCCTGTGCTTGGCGTGGGGGCATATGCAGGATGCCCAGGACAGGATGTTAAGTTGCATGCAAATCCCAACTGCCAAGAAGCCAATGGAGAACAAATTGGAGCACTTTCTAAAGCATTAAGGTGATTATTGCTTAGTGCCCAGAGATCTTTCAGCAATTTCATGTAAAATATTCCTTCACGTCAGACCCATAACCACCTTTTCAAAATTGTGCCGTGGAGAGTCGTCCATATGTGTTTGGTGTGTGGGGCATAAATCTCTCCGACCCAAGCTGCAACCTGGAGAGCCTCCCTCCCGCAGGAGAGGCACTGCACCGAAGCCAGCCAGGGCAGCTGAAAAGCATATGTTCTGGTCCTCCCCTCTCACCTCCCTCCCTGCGCCCTCCCCCGGCTTCCTTCCACCTTTGGGCCTACATATTTCTCTTTGATAAACGCTTTCAGAAAAAAATATATATATATTTTACAAGTGCTTACTTATGCAAATCTGTCTTTCAAAACCATACCCATCATCAAACCTAACCTCGCAAAGACTGCGCTTACTGGAGGCCTGGAGGGAACGCGGGGATGACCAAAGCTGTGGTGATTTGGGGAGGGCAGACGAGAGCCCAGTGCCTTTTGGCCTCCGTCATTTGAGCAGAGGGGTGGAATGCAGTTGCTTTGCCCTTCAATTCATGACCTGCACATACAGAGACCAGGTGGCAGGTGGATCAGAACAGAGTCATCTCCCTAGGAAGCTGGCCTGGAAGCTGACATGTGCAAGGGGACTTTCTCTCAGTCCTAACGTGCCCCATCATCAGATGTGACACCACTTCCTTCACTAGAAAAAAAGAATCTAAGTGCAAACAGCTTCCCAAACTCTGAGCTAAGGAGTCTAGCTCCTCCAAAAGCTGCCAGGAGTCCCCATTCATGTTTCCCGGAATTCTCTGCATGCCGACTGACTTGGCTGCCCTCACTTATGTTACCGGCTTGCCCTACCCCGGCTTGGCAGCCAGCAGGCAGCACTCAATGGCCCGGCAGCACATCAAGTAGCTGTGCAGTGATTTCCACTGTGGTCTTGCAGCCACTGCCAATTGATCTACAAGCACCCGAAATGCATCCTGAGGGCTATTTAAAGTCCCTGTCCGTGCGGGACCTGGAGTATTTGAGGAAGGTCCCTAAATGCCGTGTGCTTTGGCCAGTGCCTGTGGTCATCCTAAGTTTATCGCAGCCCTCAGATATCAGAGCTCAGAAGCAGCTGCCAAGGTCAGCCAATCAGCAGGGGCTGTGGCCGTGTTATAGTCACTGTACAGAACTAGCCCTTCCGTGGCAGGTGGAAAGGCAGGCCGGTCTGGGGGCTCTGGAGGCTGCTTAAACAGAGACACCATATCCCCACTAAGTGACCTTTCTCCCACCAGGCTCTCAGAGGAGAATTCTCCTCTCTCTCTCTGCCTAGCAGCTCCAGAGTGATCACACATTTATCAGGGAGATGCCCACACTCAGATCAGTCTCGGTCCCTAAGCACCACTTCCTGAGTCCCGAACCCACCAATGAGTAGACAGCAGTTGCCACGGGCAGCCAGCCAGATCAGATGGTGGTGATCACAACCTCAACAAGAGCAACAGCACCTGAGACATGTGGGGCTCTACATACCACTGTATGCTTCTGTGCACCCAACTTTACGTCATCTTCCAGCACCTTCGTGAAGCTGGCGTTATCAGTCCTCCTTTTACAGGTGACTGTCCGGAGGCTCAGAGATGCTACAGTGACTGCCCAGGTCACACAGCTAGTAAGTGGCAGAGAAGCGTTTGAATCCAGATCTGTCTGACTCCGAGGCATGGGCTCTGAACCCCTGTACCAGGCACACACCTGCCTGCCCATTTAGACCCAAACACCAGCATACCGGTGGCATTTATGAATAAGGGAAGACCAGGACACTCACAGTGATTCTCATGTTAACAGTCTTCTGTCCCTTGACGGTTCACCCAGGCCCTATCCCCAGTGGTATACTGGACCCTATCAGTTGAATGCTCCCCAAACCCATACCACCATTCAGCCTAGACCAGACGAAATCATCCTCTTTCCTCCATATCATTTCTTTCTTTGGCTTTGGCCATGGAATCATTGTGATCCACACCAACCAGGTGTGAAACTACAAAGTCAGGTTTATCAAACACTTCTTCCTCACCCCCATGTTCTTCAAGGCAGGTGGTCATTACTTCCTTGTTTATAGCCTCAGAGCTGTGCTCTCTGCCTCCAGGTCCCAGTCCCTCTAATCCACTCAGAAAATCACCTCCAGAATAGACTTCCTTCAGCAGCACTTCTGCTATGCCATACCTTCCCTGCAGTCCTACAATCTCAAGTCTAATTTCATTGTCTGGTTATCAAGACCCCCTACAACTGGCCCCTCCAACCTTTCACTAGCCCTCAAAGTCACCCTTTTGACTGTACTAGTCATAAATCTGTACTAGTCCCCATAAATCTGTACTAGTCCAATCCAAACCACTGTTCAAGCACCAGGGCAGGCCCTATTTCCGCCATGAAACTTCTTTTCTTTCTCCCCACCATCGCTGCCCCAACTTTTCTGTGATCAGGACTTCTGGTATACTCAGCCCAATTCATCATTTATGTACTTTCTCACATCCTTCACTAACTGCTTCCTCATTCTGGGTCTATCAACTGGATAGCTCTTAAAAGGCAGAACTACATCTTTTATTTTTCAGACCATACTAATGAAGTAATCAATAACCCTGTTTTATGATTACACAAATTTGAGATTATTCCATTACACAGGTTCAGTCAAAACACCCATTTCTAAATTAACTATGATAAAGTCAAGACAATTTTCCTGAATCAAGAGGTTTGGCTTGACCATGTCTGAAACAGACCTTAGCCTTTAGTAGACCATAAGTTTAAGTGAACCAGATGAGGGACAGAGTCACTGAAAAAGTCCACTCAAGGCAATCCGGGCCTGGGTTATCTGAATCGTGGTGCCCACATCATCCTAAAACACTCTGCACTAACCAAGTCACAACCTGTGTGATGCAGGCAATTCTGAATGCCCCATTCAAATTCTATGTACCACATGGTCACGCTACTGATCATCCATTGCACTGGGATATGGGAATGATGACAAAAGAAAAACCACTGAAGGAATCAGTACATTCAGAGGACTATCTGATATAATGGACATTCTAAATTTTTGAGAGACAGAGACAGAGCATGAGCAGGGGAGGGGCGGAGAGAGAAGGAGACACAGAATCTGAAGCAGGCTCCAGGCTCTGAGCTGTCAGCAGTGTCTGATGTGGGGCTCAAACCCAAGAACAACAAGATCATGACCTGAGTTGAAGTCGGACACGTAACCGACTGAGCCACCCAGTCACCCCCAATAGAATGGACATTCTGGCAAAGACAATTATGTTCTATGTTCCTCCATGGGGCAGAACAATTAGGTAGAATTTTTAAGTAAGGGGAGCAAATGATCCCAGTTTGTGTATTAAAAATATATACAAATAGTTATTCCCCTGTCATTCCAAGTGCTGCAGCAAACATTAAGTGTCTATGCCCAGAACACTTTTAAAATGATTTATACATTGAATAGAAGCTACAATGAGGCGGGGTCCAGTAAAGGCCCTAATATCGTCTTTGCTTCTTCATTTTCTCATATGGAGGAGATCCCAAATTTCTCATCTCCTAAGAATATGAGAGTCATTTAATTTCAACATTCACAAGCCACACCACCTTCTTTTCTGAACCAGCCACAGTGAGCTCTGACAACAGAAAATTCAAATGCCCATAGGCAGGCAACTCACTGTCTGCATCAAATTGAGAATAAAATAATGAAATAGTAGAGAATCCAGTATAGAACTAGTAAGTGCATATACTACTCAAAGGTACTGAAATTACAGTTATTTAAAATACTGTGCCAGGCATAATGGAACGACCAGTTTACAACCCTTGAAATAATCATAGTACAGAATAAAATATGGAAGGATTTTGATTTGTTTTGTTCTATTTCATTTTTGCTGTGGCCATAGATCATAGGAGTTAAGAGCATGGACTTTGAGTCAGAATGACTGGGTTCAATCAAATAACAGCTCAGTCATTTCTAAGTATTTCACTTAATTTCCTTATCTTTAAGACAAGGATAAGAAGTATATTAACCTAACTGGGTTGCTTTGAGAAAATAATGAAATAATATATATTGTATACTTAGAGCAGTGCCTAGAGCTCAGTGAGTATTCAAAAATAAAGCTTTAATTGGAACCATATTCTAAAAGGCACCTTTTTTAGAAACCCCCAAGCGGTTCAGCTTATCTGAGAACACCATTTGCTACATCACAGTCCTTGAAAGACTTAGTAAGTATTGTTAACAAAGAGGTTTCCATGATTAAGTAATTTTGAGAAATTATACACACTAATGAAATCATCTTGAAAATTTATAATTACATTAGATAACTATCATCACCAACAATGTATTAATTTGGTTTAACCTGTTTGGCCACAAAACCTTAATTCTTTGACACATACATCTAATACCAAAAGATCCAGTCTTCGTATGAATACACCTTGCAAATACCTTCTTGTTAGTTTCCACTTTTCTTTCTTAAAATACTTACTCTTTCACCATTCACACCCACTTCTACTTCCAATAATGATTTTAATCAAATTCTAATGGAATGAAAGAAACTCCTTTCTCTTGAGACCTCAATCTCCCTCAATCTTCTTTCCTCACTAGACATCTTTCCTTCCCCAAGCCTACTACAAAACTTCAAAGCCAGTGTGAGTATCCATTTCTTTTCTTCCCCATTCTTATTGAGAAATAACTGACATATAACATTTTTCTAAGTTTAAGATATATAATGTGCTGATTTGACTCACTTTGTGTGTGTGTGTGTGTGTGTGTGTGTGTGTTTTAGTATATTTATTTTGAGAGAGAGAACATGAGCGGGGTGGGGGCAGAGAGAGGGAGAGAGAATCCCAGCACAGGGCTCAATCCCATGAACCGTAAGATCATGACCTGAACCAATATCGAGAACTGGACGCTTCACAGACTAAGCCACCCAGGCGCCCTGATATACTTTATTATTGCAAAATGATTGCCACCATGGCATGAGCCAACACCTCTATCCTGTCACGTAATTATCATTGTTTGTGATGAGAACATTGTACTTGGTAATTTTCAAATATTTAATACACAATTGTTAACTGCAACCACCATGTTGTACATTAGATCCCCAGAACTTATTCATCTTATAACTGGAAGTTAGTCCCCTTTTGATCATCTCCCTGTTTTTCCTACCCCCACAGCCTCTGTCAACCACCATTCCACTCTCTGTTTCTAGGAGTTCAGCTTCTTTAAGGTTCCACACGTAAGTGAGATCAAACAGTATTTGTCTTTTTCTGTCCGACTTACTTCACCTAGCATAATGCCCTCAAGATCCATGTTGTTGCAGAGGGCAGGATTTCATTTCTTATGGCTGAATAATATATCATTTATTTATAATAATTATATGTATATATATATGTGTGTGTTGTGTATATATATATATATATATATATGTATATATATATATATAATCACCTTTTCTTTAACCCTGAAATCACTGACAGACACACGTGTCTTGGCTCTTGTGAATAATACTGTAATGAACACTGCAGTGCAAAACGTCTTCAAGATCCTGTTTTCATTTCCTTTGCATATGTACATGGAAGTGAGAGTGCTGGATCATACAGTAATTCTATTGTTAAATTTTTGAGAAACCTCCATACTCTTTTCCATAATGGCTGTACCAACTCATATTCCCACCAACAGTGCACAAGGACTCCCTTTTTCTCCACATCCTACCATCACTTCTCTCTCCTGTTTTTGAGGACAACCATTCTAACAGACGTGAGGTGATGTCTCCCTGAAGTTTTGATTTGCACCTGATGACTAGTGATGTTGAACATCTTTTCATGAACCTGTTGGCCATTTGTAGGTCTTCTTTTGGTATCTATTTCTTGATTCTGGATCAAGAAAGTCTTAAAGTCTACATACTCCCTGCCTAAATAATCTTCTGCACCACCGAATATCTAAGGATATCTAGGGAATAGTCCTGCCTTTCCTAAATCCTTGGGCCCTTTACATATCTCTACATGGCCTAATTATTCCAACCATTAACCTACAAGTCATAAAAGACACAAGAATGGTATTAGACACATGGTCCCTGACCTCACAGAGCTTACTGGAGGATCCAGATCTAAACTCAGGTGAGAATCAGAAAGGCTCAAAATTAACAACCCACTTCTGTGACAAATGATCTGAGAGGTCTCCCTCCATATTGAGATTGACTTTCTACATTAAATTTTCAGTGGAAAGTTGACTGAAAAGATTAATAGCATTAATGAGGCAACAGTGACCTCTGTCAGGGGTGACTAACGGGCACATAAGACCTCCAGGCATTAGTGAGATGGCTGAGTCTGTGTTGCGTGTGGCCTACTGAGAAACATGGAAGGTGTAAAATTCCTGTGAGTCTCCATAAATAGCAGTTTCCTCACACTCACCCAAAACTTGCTTTGCTTCCAGAGGCTCAGGAGAAAAACAGTTTCATGACATGGTCTAGAAATCAACTGTGGAATTAACTGGAAATTTTTAGTTTGGAGCAGTTAGAATAGATTTGGGGTGGTCCAGATTGAACCTGGGCAGTTCCTGTTCAGGTCATCCTGTGAGATTCCCAGTGCTGTGTGACTTTGGGGGCTAGTAGCGGGTTGTCAGGACACAGGGTGGACCACACCTGAGTTACAGAGCAGATCAGGCCCTTGAAAGTGACCAGGCTCAACAAAAACTGCCCTTCAGTGAGTTAAGATGCAATAAACAGTCCTGTTTTTCCCCATCACTTGGAGAGCTGCGAAGAGTGGAGGAAAACCCAGAACAAGAATAGTCAGGGCTCACTCACTCCACGGGGGACAGTTATTAAATGAACATTTATGAAGCAGTATCACAAGCACTATTTAGTTCCCGCAAGTTTCCTTGGAGTTGACGTCCCGGTGTCCATTCTACAGATGGAGACAGAGGTCAAGTGGTCAAGTGGTCAAGTGGTTTTCCCAAGATCCCACAGTTCATAAATGGCAGGACTGGGACTCAAACCCACATCCTCCTGGACTCAAATTCCATGCTCTTTTCATCTTCCTAACACCTGACACCTCTGCTTCCATAGGTGGTAGTAGAGAAGTCCACTCAAAAATTAAATGTGAAAAGACAGCAAAGGTTTTCCAGGTCTGCTAAACCACCGCGGCAAATGACATTCCAGTGTCCGCCATCAGACGAAAGCTCCCACCTGCTCATGGCTCATGCCGTTCTCCAAGTCTGTCCTGTTGTTTGCGACATCCTTGTCTGGAGTAAACTCACCATTCCAAACTCATATCAGACAGTGAAATATGATTCAGCACTAAAAAGAAATGAGCTATCAGGCCATGAAAAGACACAGAGGAGCCTTAAATGAATATTACTAAGTGAAAGAAGCCCATCTGAATAGCCTACGTACTGTAGGATTCCAACTCTGTGACATTAAAGGCAAAACTATGGAAGCAATGAAAAGATCAGTGGTCATCAGTGTTGGGGGAGGGAGGGATGAGTAGGCAGAGCAGAGGTGATTGTTAGGGCAGTGAAACTATTCTCTTGGATACTGTAAAGGTGGATTATGTATCATTATATAATTGTTTAAAAACTTAGAATGAACAACATCACGTAAACCGTGGACTTGGGGTGACAATAGTGTGTCCATGTAGGCTCATCAACTGTAACAAATGCATCGCTCTGGTGGGGGGATATCAATAGTGGAGAAGGTGTGAGGGTGTGGGGGCAAGAAATCTAAGGAAGATCTCTGTACCTTCTAATTTCACTTTATCAAAAAGCAAAGACTATTCTTTACCCTAGTAAAGAATATACCCTAGCTGTTCACACACCCTAGTTCAACATACCCTAGTTGTTCCAAACACGCTTAAAAATTCTCCAATGACTGACTTGTGTATTTTTTAAATTCAGATTAGTTAAAAATAAAGTTTCACATTCAAAACGCAATCATATAGGGGTCACCGCAGAACCTCATCCTCATTTTTTTCTAATTACAAACTTCTTTAGAAAGAGAGACAGAGAGAGAGAGAGAGAGAGAGAGAGAGAAAGAGAGAAAGAGAGAAAGAAAGAAAGAAAAGGAAAGATAGAAATAAACAAAGAAAAGCAAACTTCTTGCAGTCTCATCTTCTTAGGAACAAGAGGACATTTTGAGAACCCGTTCCCTAGACTAGTCAAGTCTTCCACAGTCCAGAAGCTGTACATGAACGTCCTAGCAAAAGTGAGTTGCTGCTGATGGAACATGACCCAAATAAGGCACCACTGAGAGGTCTATGCTCCCCTTCACAGCATCACCCCAACCCCCAGGATTAGCAGAAGAGTCTGGGGAGCCCTCCTAGGCAAGTGGGAACACTCACTGCCAGGTGCATGAGGCATCCTGGCCCAGCAGGCATCTGCTTCTTCCACCAGAATATGGATTCTTCTTCTCCTCCCTCCCCATCCACTCCTGGAAAACACCTCCTAATGGCTGTGGATGGTGCCCAGGAGAGGAGAAGGAGGGGGTCACCTTCCTGACCCGACAAGCCATCTGTTCACACCTGGCAGCATGAGCCTTGATTATCCTCGACTCAGGTTGTATAACTACAGATGTCTCTAATTTTCACAAAGCAAAGGAGCTCTTGTCTGGAATAAATGAGATAGATAAATTAGAGGGGGAAGGGAAAGAGTCAAAGGTGTCTCCCCCTACTTTTCATCTGTGGCAATCTGGCGCTCTAATCTATTGTACAAATGTCTGCACACAGCATGCCAACACTTGCTTGTAAACTCACAGGAGAAAAATCACCTGGAGACAATGAATAATGTCTGTTTCATGCCTTTCGCCCCTAATATACTTTTTGTTTTGAAGGCATCATATGGATTAAGTTAGTAACACCCATCCTCACGTTTTCAAGACGCTATCTCCCCCTAAATCATCTCTTTTTGGAACTTGACAGGTTATCACACCTTGTCTCATTTCATGCTCCAGCTTCCCACGAGAAGATTAGTCTTGCTTCACAAATCACCGGCTCCTCTTCCTGAGTGAAACACCTTCAAAATCATAGCAACTTTTCCCAAGGGGTATCAAAGTTCTTTTGGCCAAGGTCTATGGTGTTCCACAATGGGACTTCACTGTTCTGGAGCACCACGCCTTGAGTCAACTCCTGGGCGGAGGGGATTATAAAAAGAGCCAGAGGAGAATTCACCAAGCCCATGATAACTTCATCTCCTCGTTTAACAGGGTGTCCTCCAGGCAGGGCTCCAGGCAGCCTCAGCCTCCTGAGCCTTCAGAGGGGCAGGCAATGCCTGGAGCTGCTCTCCCAGGCCCCAGGCGCAGAGAGAGATGAAAAACAGGCCATCAGCATCTTCCAAGCGGTTCTGCGGTTCACAGAGTTCAAGCACAACTTCTTGCAATTTGCCAACTCATTCCAAACGATGGTTAAACCAAACACAACCAGATGCGGCAATATTCGTGCAAACAGACACCACAGAAGAGTCACAGAATTTGATTGCTTCTTCCCAGGTCTGAGATGTACTCTGTACTCAGAGCAGCAGTCTGTCACTTCTGTCTGCTCAATATCCATTGCTTTGTCTTGTGGTAGCACCTCGTTTTCTCCTGGGGGATCGCATCTTAGCTGATACAGTTGGGGTGGAGCCCACCTCATGATTCTAGCACTGAAGGTGAGCATTTGACCAGGGCTAGCCAGTAAGAGGACGCCATCATCCTGGCACAGTGATTAAATCAGGGATAAGCATGTGACCCATGTCTGAGAACTTCAGGAACTATCAGGAAAGAGATGTCCCCTTTCCACAAAAGTCTGGATCTGCTGGTAGACATCTTGCCATCATAGGGTGAGGTAGAGGAGATCCTGTGTGAGAAAGGTGCCCCTGAGGAAGAAAGCACTGACCCAAATGAGAGACATACACAATGGCATTGATGCCTGGATCCAGCTTTGCCTGAATTCATTGCCGTATTTTCATCCCAAGAATCAATCAACTTCCTTTCTTTCATAAGGCAGTTTTAGCTGGGTTTCTCTCTTGAACCACAAGGGCTCTCATAAACACACTACCCAATAACTTGAAAGAAATAAAAGGTACCAGTTGCCCCAAATAAGTCATACAATTGTTTATTTTAAAAGCGTATACTGAACATCTGACCTATGTGAAGTTCTATGTGTGATGTTAGGGACACAGAGACATGACAGAATTCCTTGCCTTAAAGATTTCACAATCCAGTGTCCAATTTGGCAGCCAAATCCAGAGTGTCAAGACTGCAAGTGACAGTGAGGATTCTTGAGTTTGTTTTTATTAAATTACACAGCATGGATTAACATAAGGATCTAGCAAATTTATATATCTCAGATGAGTGTGCCAGTATGCAGCCTGTTTTTCTTACACAGTTTTGTGACGAGAGCTAAATACCTATCGAGTAAGTCCTGGAAAGAGGAACACGGTGACCACATGTTGTTTAGGTGTGCACAGAGCCCATTCCTTCTGATAATGACTTTTCAGAACCACCTCCACCACTGCTTGCAGACTTGCTGTGGCTGTCAACTTAGCCAGCCTGTTCCCACTCCCAGACCAAGGCATGGCTATGAGCTACAAGTCTGTCCAATCAATTAGATCACTCCTTCTCAGTCCCCTCGTCAAGTCCTCCCCTCCCTGTGCATGCCTCACGCCCCTCCCTTTTTCTTCTACACTCAATCCCAACTCACAACTTTAAATTTCACACACTATTATCTCCCATATTACTATCTCCAGCACAGACCTCTCTCCCCGCTGGATCCAATGTCCCACCTGCGTGTCCAAATGCCTACTCCTGATAGTGCCACCGAGGCTCACCCTTAACACACCCAAACCAAGTCCTAGACCCCCACAAACTTTTTCTTTCCTGCAGTCTCTCCCATCTTAAGAAATGTTCAGTCAACAGAAACTGGCTATCACTGCTGATTCTTCTTTCATACCCCATATCCTGACTTCCTTCTAATCCTGACTTCCTTCAAATCCTGACAGCTCTGCCTTCAAAAGAGACCTAGAACCTGATCACTCCTCATCATTACCTCCACTGACATCACTCTGACCCAGGCCCAACCATCTCCCACCTGGCAGGCTGCAGAAGCTTTCTCATTGGTGACCTGGATTCAGCTTTTGTTCCCCTTCAGTGTATTCTCAACACAGCAACCAACAGGATCTTTTTAAAATGTGAGTCAACACTCTCCCTTCCACCAGGGAACTCTCTTGGAGTTAGTGCAGATTTACTCTGGGACCAGGGCCCAGAAGAGACCGTGCTTTAGCACCTGTCTCCAAGATCTTCTGAGCTGTCCTTCTACCTTCACTGAGGCTCCAATCTGCTTGTCCTTCAGTCCCATGAGCTCCTCTACAGCTGGTCAATTTCCCCTCTGAGGCGAGTCAGGATCAGTTTCTATCACCTACAACCAAAGACTCATGGCTGATTTAAAAAGCCAACCATCTATGCTCTTACTACAACACCATTTACTGCCATAAATGCTTAGAGATATGGTTGTCTGGTGCCTTGGTGGTCCTCTTCCACGACAGAGGTAAGGTTTGCTGCAAGAAGAGGTGCTTGGAACATAAAATCACACAAAAAGAGTAATGAGAAATGACTTCTGTCTGTGTCTTTCCTGAAATGAACACTGTGTCTTTAAAAAAAAAAAAAAAGACCGTGTTAATTTATCAAATGCTTTTCCTTACAAAACGAAGATGTGTGCACAAATATACTAGAACTGCTTCGTAAGATAATGATGAAAAGCCTATTCATGAAGAAACCAGAGTAGATTCACCTCCACATTAGCAAAGAGAACCCGAACATCACCAAGTCTGATGAGATAAAACATGAAGGATGTGAAAACAGCATGTATGTCTTTAAGCAGATTTATTCCACATTTTACAAAAAGAGAAAGAAGAAGGATATACACTGGAACATTAGCAAAGGTTCTGTCTAGGTAGAGGAATGGTGATATTCATATTTTCTTATTTATCCCTTCATGAATTTTTACAAGTTTCATAGTTAACAGAATTATCTTTAATAAAAGAATAAACAGGGGTGCCTGGGTGGCTCAGTCGGTTGAGCATGCAACTCTTAATTTTGGCTCAGGTCTTGATCCCAAGGTCATAGGATCGAGCCCCACTTGGGGCCACAAGCTGAGCGTGAAGCCTATTTGGGATTCTCTATCCCTCTGCCCTCTCCCCGACACTCTAAAATAAGTAAATAAACAAAATTAAATTAAATTAAAATAAAATAAAATAAAATAAAATAAAATAAATGAATAAATGGTATTCCTGTAGAATTTGAAAAAAAATTGTATTTTTAAAAAAAGAGGAGAAGAAAATGGTGTGCCCTTTGGTGAAACTTCCCAACTACTAACAGAAAGTCAGAGAGATTAAATGAGATCCTCACCTTCTGAAATGCCTTTCCTTCTGGCAAGCCCCAGAACAATGGCACAGGGAAGGAGAGGAAATAAAGGAGAACAGACTACAGGTCAGCACTCCTCAAATGACGCTCAGAAAGTTGTCTGCAACAGGATCACCAGGGCACTTGTTAAAAATGAAGATTCCTGACAGCCATCCCATGCCTGTTGTACCAAAATCTCTGAGGGTCAAGCCCAGGAATCTGCACTGAACAAATTCCCCCGAGTAGATGTGATGCCTGCTAACATCCAAGAACCACTGGAAAGATGAAGGAGGCTACTTCAAGCTCCTTGAGGATTCACCAAGCCTCTGCTTTAATGATTTCAACTGAAATATAAAGCTTAACTCAGTAGAAAGAGAAAAATTCAATCAATCAGAACCATCACCAGGTTTCTACTTTGCTTTCTATTGTGTCCACATAATCTATACCATATGCCAGTAACGTAACATTTGCTATCCCAACCCCCCCCCATAAATCCATCAGCCAGTTGTTGGATAATACAGTGGAATCTTCATTATGAAAGCATACTTGACAAGTTCTAATAATTGATAGTTAACCATGTTTCCCAGAGCAAGACTATCATCAGTGAAAACCCAATCTAACCCAATTAACCCTAAACATATTTGTTGGTCCAACATATTTGTTGGTCCTCTTCCCAGTATTTTAAAGGACAGCACTTTAGTATTTAATCACTTTGATACTTGCCTGGTCTTCCTCATCTTTTTAGCAGACATTTTTCAGCCAGAATTACCCTCCACACTATTCCATGCCTGGCTGCCTAGATATGCCACATACATTCCCACCTCTGTACTTCCCATGGATGGCCCTCCCTTCTCGTGTTTTTCTGGATACTCTTGTTCACGGCCCTGTCCTTTAGGATTTGGCCACCTGGAGCAGAAAACCAGTGACAGTGACTGAACCCAAGAGGCACTGGCTTTTCTCACCCACCAAGGATTCTGGAAGTATACCTCCTGGGACTGACAGGTACTCAAGGACATCACTGAGGATACAGACCCCTTCCCTCCTCCTGCTCCACTCTGCTTAACATGTAGCTTTGTCCTTGTGGTTCTAAGATGGAAAACCCACCCCTGAGCATCACGTGTGCATTTCAGACAAAACGATGGAGATGAAGGATACGGGCAAAGGTCTGTATACTAGCTACCCAGAGAGAGGGAGAGAGAGAATCCCTGACAGGCTCCACACTGTCAGGACAGAGATGGACATGGGGCTCGAACCCACAAACCATGAAATCATGACCGAAGCCAAAATCAAAAGTTGGACACTTAACCAACTGAGCCACCCAGGCATCTCTCTTTTTATCTTTTTTAAAAAGAAAAAAAAAAGGTTATCATCCAGCAATTCCACTTCTGGGGATATATCCAAAGGAAACACAATCACTATGTCTGCACCCCTGTGTTAATTGCAGTATCATTTAAGATAGCCAACACATGGAAATAACTTAAGTGTCCATCAACAGACAAATGGATAAAGAAAATGTGGTACATATGCATAATGGGTAATTTTTTTAATTTAAACTTTAGTTAATACACAGCATAATACTGGTTTCAGGAGTAGAATTCAGTGATTCCTCACTTAGATACAACACCCAGTGCCCATCACAAAAGTGCTCTCCTTAATGCCCATCTCCCAACCACTTCTATCCATTAACCTTCAGTTTGTTCTCTATCGTTAGGAGTCTCCCATGGTTTGTTTCCCTCTCTTCTATTTTTCCCCCTTCCTATATGTTCATCTGTTTTATTTTTTAAGTTCCACATTTTAATGAAATCACATGACATTTGTCTTTCTCTGAATAATTTATTTTGCTTAGCATAATATACTCTACCTCCATCTTGCAAATGGGAAGGTTTCATTCTTTTTGATGGCTGAGTAATATTCCATCGTGTGTGTGTGTGTGTGTGTGTGTGTGTGTGTGTGTGTGTGTTGTGTACATACACCACATCTTCTTTATCCATTCATCAGTTGATGGATGTTTGGGCTCTTTCCATTGTTTGGCTATTGTTTATAATACAGCTATAAATGTTGGAGTGCATGTACCCCTTCAAATCCATATTTTTGTATCCTTTGGGTAAATACCTAATAGATGCACAATGGATGATTCTTCAGCCATAAAAACGGGGAATACTGCCATTCACACCAACATGGATGGACCCTGAGAGCATTGAGTGAGTCAGGCAGAGAAAGACAAATACTGAATCATTTCACTTACATGTGAAATCTAAACAAATTCACAGATAAAGAGATGACATCTGTGGTTGCAAATGGCAGGGGTGAGAGGTCGGGGAATTGGGTAAAGGTGCTCAGAAGGTACAAAACTTCAGTTATAAGACACATAACTCCTCAAGATATAATGTATAACATGATAACGAAAGTTAACACTGCTGTATGTATGGTGAAAATTACTAAGAGTAGATCCTAAAAGTTTTCAACACAAGGGGGAAAAAATTGTAACCATATGAGGTAACGGATGGTAACTAAACCTACTGTGGTCATCATTTTGAGATACACACACACACACACACACACACATACATACACTGGATTCTCTCTCTCTCTCTCTCTCTCTCTCTCTATATATATATATATACATATATATATATGTATATATATATATATATATATATATATATATATATATATGTTGGGTCATTATATTACATACCTTAAACTTACACAGTGTTGCACATCAATTCTCTTAATAAAACTGGGGGAGTGGGGAAGCTTCCTGGGAGCCATTCCTTTTTCATCTAATGGCCAGGAAAATGTAATACTGCCATCCAAGTTGCAAGGGGACTAATTTGTTAGCTGGAGGTGATTAGTAAGAAAATATGGCAGAAAGGGGCACCTGGGTGGCTCAGTGGGTTAAGCATCTGGCTTCGGCTCATGTCATGATCTCACAGTTGGTGGGTTCAAGCCCCACGTCAGACTCTGTACTAACAGCTCAGATACTGGAGACTGCTTCAGATTCTGTGTCTCCCTCTCTCTCTGCCCCTCCCTTGCTCATACTCTTTCTCTCAAAAATAAACAAACATTAAAAAAATTGTAAAAAGGAAAAAGAAAATATGGGAGAAATAATTCAGAGGTGGCAACTAGCATTTTCTGCCACAAATATCATACTCGAATCTGCAATGAAAACTCTTTGGACTCCTTTTTCCAGAAAGATCTTTCCTACTACAAAAATCCCTCAGTGTTCACTACCTGTTCTCCTCCCATAAGGAGCCCATCCACGATAATGAATCTGATATAGGCACTACCCACACAAATAGTCAGCATGAACCTTAATGTGTAAACTTACACATTAATAGAGGCCTATTGTAAACTTACAAAATAATCTTATTTTGTATGTGTAAACTTACAAAATAATCTTATTCCAATTTCTTGAACTCAGATCCAACCTGACTCTTGACTTCATCGCCATGGGTATCAGTCACTATGTGAAGTTAAGGACACTCCTAAGACACAAAGACACAAGACTTGTGCGTTACTATGAGTCATTCAACATAATACAGTTCCCACTGGCATTCCTGTTGTCCAAGCCCAGTCTACTGCACCGGCTTGGGAACACTATATGCAAGTCACATGTGGCTACGGGAATTCTCACGGAGGTAAGAGCACAGAGCCAGCCTCACTGAGGGTGCTCAACCGTTACTTCCTCTGACACCCTGCACCACCACAGAGCAGGAGATATGCCCCATTGTTCCTTTATCCACCTCTGATTTTCTGGGGGTAGGGGAGGGCCCAGAGTCTCACAAAAATCCCTTTCTGTTTCCCTCAATGTGATGCAGCAGCAAATTCTTTCCCATCTGCTCTGCTCTCCCATGAGCCTACCACTTGGGAAAAGTAAAGGAAGCAAAAGATGGGTCTTAAAGTCAGCCTCTGAGTTAAGATCTGTAGAGGCCTAAGAGGGGCTTACCTACCTGTGCAGAATACGTAAGGAAAAAATGCAGGAAGGGAATGAAAACACATCTCTTAACATAGTTTCCTGAGACATCTGTAGGACTTGTATCCACATCCAGGGAGATGTTCCCACTCTTTACAAGACACTTTGGTCTTTTACAGCTAACATGATGTCATGACACAGGAGCCTGCTCAATCCATGTTTATCCCATGATATTAAACTGGTCACCCAAACTTCTGCTCAGTCACATGAGCAAGAAATGAGGAGCCTATATATAGCATCTGACAATGGTTAGGCCTCTATTAATTTGATAGGGAGGTCTTTGGTGCACATTTTCTCAGACTCAGCTGTAAGCAACAGGCAATGTCATAAGTAGAGGCTGCAAATCTTAAACCCAGTGAGCACTGATTAAGAGAATGGGGAGAAGGCATTGAAAACCAAAACCAAGATGTGAAAACAAATACAGGCCAGGTCAACTTTGTTTTACAGAGAAAAAAGCACGTGGATTTCAGAGGTCAGAAAGACCTGGCTTTAAACCGCAGCCTGTGAATAAAATGCTGAGCCTCTCTGATCCCATTTTCTCATCTGTGAAGTAAGGAGAAAACCTTGAGTGTTTCCAAACAGCATGTGTTACCTGGCTCAAACAAGGGTGGACAGCACAAAGACTGACATAAGAAAGCAACACAGGGCCCACGGACCAGGAGTTGGTAGATTCTACAGGAAATATTTATTTCCCCTTCCACTTTTCCTTCTCCTATGATTTACTCTGAACTTGGGCTCCTATTCAGCACAGGACACTGTCAAAATGACTGCCTTTCGATTCAACCTTTCTGATTAACACTTTAAGTATCAGAACCAGCATTTCCCATTGAGATGAACCCAACAGTCATCAATAGAGTCATTCCTCCTATCTCTGGGCACTTTCCCTTGGATGTTCCAGAACCTCCTGAAAATCACCTCTAAAATTAACCTGAGTTTAATTAAGCATCCTCTTCATCAAAACCCTTTCCTTGAATTCTCCTTATGTCTCTTGGTTCCCCCTGGCTTCAGAAACATTCACCTGGGTTTTCTCCCAGCCCCAGGCACTAGGCCTGCCCATTTTTTCCTTCCTAAAATGTCACCCTGTTACCCATTCGGCTCATTTCCTTCTACCACATCCTGAGTACCCAATCCCTTCACCTCATAACTACAGTGTTGCCAAAGCTTCTTCATCGCTTTGCTCATAATGACGCCTGATTCGAGAACTGTCTTTCACCATGTTCAACTCTTTGCACCTCGTCAGAACAAAGGAAAAGTGTCTTTTATGTTTCCTCTGCACCTACCAAGTGCAAGAGCATTTGGTGCCTCAAAAATACCTGATGGGTTGGTATCACTGTTCGACCCGTGTGATGTCAGAAATGCACTGCAACTGGGGAGCTGGGCTTGTAGGAAGCAGTGCTTTTGGTTTGCATCATGGTTGTTCTGGAAGTTTGTTCACTAGGCCAGAAGCACACCTTCCAAATAATGCATTCTTTTCTCTTTTTTTTTTTTTTATGAAGAATGTTTTGTAATTATTTGCAAATTCCATATTTTTCCCTATTTTATTTTTTTATGCAATTTATTGTCATATTGGTTTCCATACAACACCCAGTGCTCATCCCAACAGGTGCCCTCCTCAATGCCCATCACCCACCCCCCATCAACCCTCAGTTTATTCTCAGTTTTTAAGAGTCTCTTATGATTTGGCTCTCTCCCTAATTTTTTTTTTCCTTCCCCTCCCCCATGGTCTTCTGTTAAGTTTCTCAGGATCCACATAAGAGTGAAAACATATGGTATCTGTCTTTCTCTGTATGACTTATTTCACTTAGCATAACACTCTTCAGTTCCATTTACGTTGCTACAAAGGGCCATATTTCATTCTTTCTCATTGCCACATAGTATTCCATTGTGTATATAAACCACAATTTCTTTACCCATTCATCAGTTGATGGACATTTAGGCTCTTTCCATCATTTGGCTATTGTTGAAAGTGCTGCTATAAACACTGGTGTACAAGTGCCCCTATGCATCAGCACTCCTGTATCCCTTGGGTCAATTCCTAGCAGTGCTATTGCTGGGTCATAGGGTAGGTCTATTTTTAATTTTTTGAGGAACCTCCACACTGTTTTCCAGAGCGGATGCACCAGTTTGCATTCCCAGCAACAGTGCAAAAGGGTTCCCATTTCTCCACATCCTCACCAGGATCTATAGTCTCCTGATTCGTTCATTGTAGCCACTCTGACCGGTGTGAGGTGGTATCTCAGTGTGGTTTTGATTTGTATTTCCCTGATGAGGAGTGATGTTGAGCATCTTTTCAAGTGCTTGTTGGCCATCTGGATGTCTTCTTTAGAGAAGTCTATTCATGTTTTTTGCCCATTTCTTCACTGGATTATCTGTTTTTCGGGTGTGGAGTTTGGTGAATTCTTTACAGCTTTTGGATACTAGCCCTTTGTCTGATGTGTCATTTGCAAATATCTTTTCCCATTCCATTGGTTGCCTTTTAGTTTTGTTGATTGTGTCCTTTGCAGTGCAGAAGCTTTTTTATCTTCATGAGGTCCCAATATTTCATTTTTGCTTTTAATTCCTTTGCCTTTGGAGATGTGTCAAGTAAGAAATTGCTGCAGCTGAGGTCAGAGAGGTTTTTTCCTGCTTTCTCCTCTAGGGTGTTTGACAAAGCAGGAAAGAGTATCCAATGGAAAAAAGACAGTCTCTGTAACAAATGGTGCTGGGAGAATGGAACAGCAACATGCAGAAGAATGAAACTAGACCACTTTCTTACACCATTCACAAAAATAAATTCAAAATGGATAAATGACCTGAATATGAGACAGGAAACCAATGCATTCTTTTCAAAATAAATGTACCTTTCTTTTGTTTAACAATCGCTTCACATGAACTTTAAAAAACAAATCTCCTGGGGTGTCTGGGTGGCTCAGTTGGTTCAGTGCCTGACTTCGGCTCAAGTCATGATCTTGTGGTTCATGGGTTCAAGCCCCACATTGGGCTCTGTGCTGAGAACTCAGAGCCTGGGACCTGTTTCAGATTCTGTGTCTCCCTCTCTCTCTGCCCCTCCCCCGCTTGAGCTCTGTCTCTGTCCTTCAAAAATAAACAAACATGTAAAAAAATTAATAAAAAAATAAAAATAAATAAAATGTGAAAATGGTACTGCTGAAAAAGTCAGGTTCTCCCAAAAACATGGGCATAGTTTCACTTGTTCATCTCCTTTTGTCCCTCAACACAAAGTCTGACCAACTTCGTTATCTACTTCATGTAATGTTTCAGAGAAAAATATTTGGGGAAGTTTGCTCTGTAAACAGTACTTTGTGAACAACTTTAAAAAAGAGCTTAATGTCTATCCATAAACACCTCCTCTGTGATTGCAACAAGGATCACGGTTGTAAACAGTTTATGGCCAATTACTTGATCAACAGTTCTTGAAATAAAAGGTATCCTGGTCCCTTTTTGTGCCTCTGCACACCACAAAATGCTCGCTTCCTTGGCAGAAAAATGCCTTTTAACCAACTGCAGAAAGACTTGTTCACAAGTGTTTCTAATTCAGCTAAACATCTTGATAGGAAATATCATAAATTATATGTATAAGCCTGTCAGTACAAGTTTCAACAGGAGTAACATGAGTTCAGTTTGAAATAAAATGAAAACTTCAGACCCATTTTTGAACTTGCTACCCTAAATTTTAATCCAAAACCCATTTGTGTAGAAAGAGAAGGCAAAACACTAGTCCTCTTGGATAAAAACCTACCACTGAAAAAGATGCTCGAGGTACAGTCAATCTATTTTTCATATTTTTCCGGTCACTAGTGGAAAAATACGCAAAAGCACATAAATGTTAACATGGAAAACCAGATCCAGCAAGACCTTCGGTGTGCTTAAGTATCACTGCATTACTTAAGTTCAGGCTTGGCTTCCACTAAAGGGATCCTTTGGACTTTCTCCATCCTAGACAATTAGAAAAGGGTCACCAAAAGGCAACAGTGTGACCCTACTGAACACTAAATATGGAAAAAGAAAGGGACAGGCTAGATTAAGACTAATGATCTTGAAT
This sequence comes from Acinonyx jubatus, assembly GCF_027475565.1. Classification (NCBI taxonomy): domain Eukaryota; kingdom Metazoa; phylum Chordata; class Mammalia; order Carnivora; family Felidae; genus Acinonyx; species Acinonyx jubatus. The sequence continues at coordinate 83,180,156 of NC_069391.1, read as the reverse complement.
ATTAATTCCTTTTTCAAATTTATTTGCATTAACACAGCACAGTCAGCATATAGCAATCTCTCTCTCTTTGTTGCCGTACTGTCTAGAAAGAAAAGGAGCATAAAAACAGCTGCTTCTATAGAGCAAATTCAACTTAACCAAAAAAGCAGTGTAATATATAAACACAGGAAATACACACTTTCTCTTTTTGGTTCCTAGTGCAAAGCTGACATGCTTCTTTTTATTTATGCATGAGGTAAACAAGACTTCCTTCAACTCCCTGTTCCTAGAAAATAAAGCTATATAAATGAATTTCTTTTTTAAGATGTAATGAAAGAAAGGTTCAGATTGACAGGTTGTGACCAAACAGAATTTCTCTTCCACTTTCACTCACAGACAAAACCTAGCTTAGAAATCATTTGGGGGCCATTAAACTGAAAGGCTAAGATTATATAACCAAAAAAATCCATCCAAGAAGATTCAGTATAATTGATCCCAATATTTTCCTTCTTCAAAAGAACAGTTTACATCAACTCTGGAATTCCAATCCCACAAGTTCAATGTAACCATATGGACCACAGTCCAGATAACCATGGAAATTAGATTTGATCTTAATTATACATTTGTTGCATGTAGAGTAAAAACTCATCAATTAAGATTTCATTGGCATCTAAACCGCAGTTGGGGGTGGGGACTGAAATGTACTGTAAAATACCTATTACACCCTGTGTGATTCTATTTCTGTGACATTCTTGAAAAGGCGAAACCATAGGAACAGAACACACATCAGGTATGGCCAGGGGCCAAAGAGGGGGAAAGACAACTGACCACAAAAGGGCAGGAGGGAACTTTTTTGGGGTGTGGGAACTGTCCTATGTCTTTGTGGTGACAGTGAAGTGAGTGAACACTTTTGTCAGAACTCCTGGATCTATAAACCCTCATAATGTATGAAAATCAGACCTTAATAAACCTGGCTTTCAAGAGTGTCTATTGAGAAAACAAGTATTGACAGTATTTATAGATTATAAAAGAAAAAATTACCCAAGTTTCTCGAGCAGATAAGAAACAGTGCTTGCATACTAATCGTGCAATTCACTGAAACGTGAGCGTAAGGAACAAAGATTAGACTATTACTGATACGTGCTGATGGCGATGCTTCCTTCACGAAGGAACTCTGCCAACAACCAGTGATAAACATAATCTCCCTTGGCGCACATAACTGGAAGTGAAGATAATTTCAATTTAGAATACACTGCAATCAGGGTGCCTGGGTGGCTCCGTCAGTTAAACGTCAGACTCTCGAGTTTGGCTCAGGTCATTATCTCACAGTTCTTGAGTTCAAGCTCCACATTGGGCTGTGTGCTGCCAGTTCAGAGCCTGCCTGGGACTCTCTCTCTCCCTCTCTCTGCCCCTCCCCAGCATGCTCGCTCTCTAAATAATAAACATTTTAAAAAATTAAATAAAATTCACTGCAATCAAGTTTAGCTTTTCCTCACTTGCATGAATCAGTGGGGTCTTAGTCTATGCCAGAAGTTGGCAAACTTTTTCTGTATATGGGCTGAATGGGTAATTTTGCAACTATCCACCGAAAGAGCCACAGAAAATAACAAAGGAATGAGTGTCGCTGTGTTTTCAGAAGACTTTATTTATGGACAGTGAAATTTGAATTTCACCTCATTTTCGTGTGTCACAAAATTTTCTTCTTCTTTTGGTTCTTCACAGCCTGTTAAAAATATAAAAACTTTCTTAGTTCCCAAGCTGTGCAAAAAACAGGCAAGGCCTAGAGTTGACCAAGGCTATTCGTGGTAATCATAAGGGCTTCTTGGATGCACAACTCTCTCATGCACGATGAGCTTCTTTCTGTTAAGGCCGTCCACCCCAAGAGCCACTGTTGTAGAGTCACAAAACTGTACACACACACAACTACCCAGCTCGCCTTGGCTTAAATATCAGAGAAGACAAAAGGTGAGGAGCCTCTAGAAACATATGGACCATGAAAAAGACATTCTGTAAAAAAAGGAAGCAAAAAAAAAAAAAAAAAGAGTGGATCCACACCCTTACAACTAAGGGTTTGCAAATTCTAAACTAAAAATGCCTAACGAGAGCAGGTCTGCTTTGCCTGCCTCCCCTGCCCGGGGTAAGGGCTTAATGTCACCTGTTTGAGTAATGAATTGCTGATGTTAATATTCTTTCAAACAGTGTTTAGACTGACTATAACTTATGAACATGTATTTTTAGATATACAAGATGGTTTGGGAGGGGTTGAGGGGGGAGGGTTCTGTCCGAGTGAGGACAGGAACAGGGCACATTTATCCGAAACACATTTGTGTGATGGAAACATTTCCAGCTGCACAAATGCTGTAACATCTACACCCAAATTAGCTCAGGAGTCAACACATCTCGTTTGGTTATTACATTTATTGCATCTATTATCTACAAATGAAATACAGCTGCGTCGTCAGTATCCCCGCAGCCAAGCATCTGCTTAATGAGTTTGCAAGGTAGGGCAGATCGGGAGCACATGGCCGACAACAAATCGGGGAAACACAATCCTCCGGCCCGGGACAGACACTGCCCAGCTGAAATCCCTTTCCTTTATGGGCAGCAGGAGTCATATTTTAAGAGACTCTCATCAGGTATTTATCCTAAACACAAGCAGCAGTACATTCGATTTATTTGCTAAATAGAAATTGGGTAAGTCTGGCGCCCAAATCACAGTCACTGCTTTGCCCGCCCTGCTTACAGTCCAAGGTCACTTGGGTTGCCTTGGGGCATGGGAGGTTTGGGGAGGGGTGGGGGGTGGGGCGGACACGAGGCCGAGGACAAGAGCCACATTTCCAGCTGCGCAATGCCCAGTCTGACGTTTTGACAGAGTCTCTAATCTTTTTCACATTTCTTTCTACAGGACGGGATGGGGGAACCAGATGCTCCCGGTCTCCCTGCAAGTTTTTTGGATTATGTTTTTTTAAGAGAGATGAGGCTGGAGGCCTGGGTCCAGGCAGAGTCAGAGTTGGGAATTGTCTCCATACTTCGACCAGGCGAAAGAACCTCAAGGATCTCCCCCATTGCCAGTATATATTTTATAGGCACTGGGTAGACACCTGTTTTCAATCACACCTTCACATCAGAGGAGCCCTCGAGGAGTGGCCTGCAAGCACAGGCCTGGCTGAGAGCAAAAGCAACAGTTGCCTGCCCAGGGCTGTCTTTTCTGTTTGCTTTGTAAATGATTTCTGAGCCACGTGTGGGAGAAAGGCCTGCCCGGGCTCTCGCTGACATCATGCGTGTGGAACTCGAGTCTCGCCGTAGGAATGCTACAGCAGCGGACATGTGTTTAAGCCGCTGGTCAGCCGGGGTCTTCCTCACTGCAAATGGATTTGGGCTCATAAACTACGGGAGATTAGTTTTAAGCCCTCACAGTAGACCTTGCTGAGCAGACTCCAGGTGACATGAAAGGCAAAGGAGAGGCAGCAAGCCGAGCCCAGCCCCACACCCCTTCCAGATGTCTGGACTCAGAACCCAGGGTGTGGAAACGGACGTCCAGGGCGGTTGGATTGCGAAGATGTAGCCAGGGCAGGTCCCATCTAATGGCACCATGGGTAACATGCCTCCTCCCAAAGCAATTCACTGAAAACCAAAACCTTTCCTCTCAAGGTGTAGATGGGATTGCCATCAAGGAGCCAGGCCTCTGCCTCTGGTGGGATCTGAACGCTAAAGCACACAATGAGAGACTCCCTAGCCATCAAGTCTCTGAGGATCAGGGAATAAGATTAAATTACCTTTGTCCAGATTTAGAGAAACATGGGTTCACATCTCACTTGCTAGGTCTCTGACCGAAGAGAAGCCAACTTTATGATGTCTACACGAGTACACTAACGTCAATTCCTTACTGCAGACTTTCCATAAATGGGGAGTCTAGGGTGCGCTTGGAGCTCTCAGACTCCCTGAACAGATCCCAGCAGAAGTTGGACTTGCATTACGTGCCATGACATGTGGGAGCTTGGGGGCTGGGTTACCCTTTCCTTCTCCCCACCTTCCAAACTCTCCTGTTGCCAAACCCTGGACTTGACCATCTCTGTTCCCCACAGTGGAACTCAGCTTCTCAGCTTGGGTTAGGCTCTACACCAGAAAGCCTCAGATAAACCCATCCTGTACTTGTCTGAGAAGAGCTGAATAGGACCTTTACAGTAGACCAAGAGAACGGCTGAAGTTCAATAGTGAACACGATTATAGCTTCAACCTTCAACCATAGGTGGAAGGGGACATGGAGAGGGAGTCCAAACCCTTCCTGATAGCTTTTTGCGGGTCCCATGTTGTCTTTTAGAGAAGTCAAGGACAAAACATTATCAGAGACTCAATTTGAGAGCGGTCAAGACAGGAAAACACGTACATGCTAGAAGCCCCTGAACCAAACAAACCATCTTCGCCATATCGAGGTCTTCCTCTTGCAATCCTTCCGGACTCAGGAGGGCTGGAGAGTCAACAGCGGCAGTATTGGAAGGGATAAGTGAGAGACTTGCCACCCTGATACCCCAAATCCAGATGCTACAGCAGAAATGACTGCTTCTGCCACCTGCTCTCCGCCTCACTCTTTCAGATGCTTCAGAATGCTTTAAGCTTTGGATGATTTGAGCCATTTTCCCTTCCCCATCCCCCACCCCAGTCTTTCACTTCCCTTCCTTGCTCCCACCAAGGAAGAGGAGGACCCGAGCCTGGGATGGATGAATTAGTGATCCTCTGCGTCCACCCCCCCCCCCAGAATTCCTATGGTGAAACCTAACCCCCAGTGTGATGGCACTAGGAGGCGGGCCTTTGGGAGGGGATTAGGTCCTGCATGGGACTAGTGCCCTTAGAAGAGAGACCCCAGAGAGGTCACTGCAAAAGGACACTGTCCGTGAACCAGAATGTGCAGTGTCACCGGTCACTGAATCTGCCAGTACCTTGACCGTGGACTTATCCTCCAGAACTGTAAGAAAATTTCAGTTGTTGGTCAGGTACCTCAACTGCAGTATTTCTGTTACAGCGGCCTGAACGGACTAGAATAGGAGGCAAACGTGGCAACTGAGCTGATGGGAATTGAGCCCCTAGCGTTAGAATCTGCCATCTCTGCCCAGGCTTCCCTCACGCTCTTCTTGGCAGGGTTTCATTTTGGTTTTGCCCAAAATGGGAAAGAAAAGCTCCATGCCAGAAGGCTCAGTAAACTTGAGAGGCCATGGCTCAGAGTAAAGTATGTATGTGGTTTTAACTGACACCCATTTTAAAAGCGTCGGTTACTGATAGCAAAACACCCACACGGTTTACATTCCTGCTCACAAAGGGTTTCACACATGAAACCCATGGTGTTTTCCTTCCTATTATCATCTTTTCATAGCATGTAATCCCACTCAACTTTAAAAAAAGTTATTTTGCCTTCATTTGATCTGTCATCATGGGGTGGTTTTCCTTCTCTCTCACACACCAAAGCAACCCCTCCTTTCTCTCTCTCTCACTACACACACACACACACACACACACACACACACACACACACACACACTTCAATGTGGGCTTGCCCTTCAAAAGCCAAAAACAACAAGATCAAAAAGTTGTTAGTGGAGCAGATGTCAAGTGGTCCCCCTGGACTCCTACTTAACCCCTTCCAGAGATCTGACTGGACCCTGACAAGGAATTGATTTGGTGAGGAAAGCAGAGGGCTTGGTAAACATGGCCCCACCTCTCCTTATAAATCTCCAAAAGGACCGACTGCCATGATTCGACACAACTGCCATCTTCTCCCAGGGAAATGTGCACACAAACTGCTTATCAAAAGGACACTTTAACTGTGAACATGCCTTGCTAACTGGGGTTGTTTATGACTCAACGTAATAAAACTTGATGTTGCAAACTGGAAGCATTTTCCTTGTTTTGTTTCCTTAGACCTTCCTCTCTTCCTACTCTAGAATTGTTACCTAAAACCAGGTGTGTGAAATGTATGAGTGGAAGTTAAGCAATCGGGGCCTTTTATGTACATGACAGAGATATATAGGGAGTTTTAAGACCTAATGATTACAAATGGGCAGGAAATTAGCATGAAGGAACTTTTCCTTATCTTACCTCTAAACATAGCATGTATCACCGAGATATCATATTAGACTAAGGCCATATTGAGATGATCTGTAACTCTTTCATACAGTTAAAAAAAAATTGCCAGCTGTTGTGAAGGTCCTCACCGGCATCATCTCAAATTGCAGCTCTTTCCAAAACTAGGGGGTTATTAACCAAGTTGCATATATACAATTAGATGACAAGATGGCCATTTTATGAAGGTGCTTTGTTGGAACAAGCTTCCCAAATACTGACAGTAATCAGAATGATCAAGTTATTTTCCTATAATCAGATAACTTTGACTTCAAATGAGTGACCACTTGGTGAAGTAGCAACTATGTTTGTAAGCAAAATATGCACTGTGACGTAGCATGGGGCTGATTTCCAACCCCCTGAACCAAAAGTTCTGTGGTCACTGCATAGCCCTCAAAGATGTAAGCAACCTCCTTGCCTTAAAAAAAGAAAGTCACCTTCCATGTGGCTTTAGATTCATGCTCTTTTTAATCAAAAGCATTTGATGGTCATTAATTACATGTTTGTCACAAACTCCAGGCTGTTTCAAACAATGTTCTTTGAACTGGAGTATCATGTTCAAGTGCACTCCCAGTCGACACTGGGTTTTATTGCGCTTTTACTTCACCTTTTCCCCAGTGTCAAGCGATTCAGGTTGCAAAGGGGCTGAAAAGCGTCAGCAGGAGGAAGTCTGTGGGGGATGATGGACAGTGGGGTTTGTAACTTTCCAAGATGTGGGCTGCCATGTTTCAGGGGGCAGGGCCCAATGACAGGTCTGCTTTCATTTACTTGTGCATGAATGATTTGGTCCCGGAGCTCAGTTATGGAGTTTGACATCTCCCGAGGTGCTCCAGAAAGCCATTTTCAGGCCAAAATGGGCCAAATGACAACTTAATCATAACCAGGAGATGCAGCATGACGATGCAGTTAGCCACCATGAGCACCCCTTTCCTGAAACCCAGTCTGCCACCACTGGTCTTTGTTGGAGGCAGAACGTAAGCCCGTAGGAGCAAGACTAACATGAAAGAGGCCACAACAGTGCAACAGAAAGGTAAGAACCACCCACACGTAAGGGAGACTACAACCTAGAATCCTAGGTTCTGTCCTAACACCAGGCCATGTCACATTCAGTGTCTGCTGTTCCCTTAGCCAGACCTGTGGCAAACAGCGAGCATGGCCACTGATGATGACGGTAACAGCGCCCTACAGCTTCTGTCCTCTGTGCCTTTGCTCAAGCGCATTCCTCCTCCTGGAATCCCCTCCTCTTTCTCCTGTCTAAATCCAACCTGTATGTCTAGGTCCCAGCTCTCTCCCAAGAGCTTTCTTAACATCACCCACATGTCCTCTGGGGTCTCTTTCTCCTCAGGGGCGTAGTTAGACTTGACCCAGTGCCTAGTTCTGTATCTTGGGCTGGCATGAAGTTCTCCTCCCGATAGCCACCAGTTCCCATCACTCAGATCTTCCCACTTCACCCTCCTGGTTGTACACTGCCTCCAGGATATCTCCATCCTGCCTCACTTAGAGCCAGAACATACAACTCAGTCCAGTAAACATATGTTCATGAAGCATTTAAGCACATCTGTAGGCATTACTGAAGGTTCAGCAGTTCTCAGGGAAGAATTACATTCAGAAGCATGCAACCTTGGGTTCCTCCTGGCTCCAAGTCAAGCTCTCTCTCCCTCCCTCCTTCCTTCCCCCACTCTTCCCCTGTCCCACAACCAACACATTTTTTGCTTTCTCCTACATAGGGCAATTCATTCAGGACACCTGTGATCCCAGTTTCCACCCGCAATTATTTGTCAAGAATCTTGGAAAAGTAACATTCTTGAAAGAGAAAGCAATTACCCTGAACAAAATTCCTCTGAAAACCATTTTTACCACTTGCGTTGCCTTCAGATTTAGTATCCCTCCCAACGTCCCATGTTGTATGCCTGTATGCCACTGACCTTTATCTAACAATATATTATCTATTTTGCATCTGAGCTTTTTATATGTGCATCTGGTGCTTCTGTTATTTTCAGAGTTCTGGGAAGTACAAACCCTGCACACTCATTTTTATATTTCTTTAGAGTACCTAAAGCACATTGTTTTAGCCCTATAGGATTCTCAGAAATTGTGGAATTGTACCAAAGTGTAAAACAGTGCATCATTCTTCCCAGTAACCACCAAATAGTTGAGTTTTCTTAAAGTGGCATTCTTAGAAAGTAAGCTCAAATACCACCCACCACCACTGCCATATAATTAGAATCCAAACAGAACAGACATAGATGTGGTTTGGAGAAACTAGTCAAATATGCTATTAAAAACAATAATAAAGTTTTTCATTTCAAATAATTCATCTTTCAGATTCAATCTAAATCTAATTATCCTCTTTGGTTTAATATTCCCTCCACAAGTTTTTAAATTGGCCTTTAATTTCTTTATGATAAACAATTATATTTATTTATATATTTTATATAAATGTATATATTATATGATATATATATGATATATATTATATATTTACATACCTAAAAACACCAGTATCTGAAGCTTTTCTGCTATATGTTGTTTCCACTCATTCTTACTTACAATGACTTTCTCCCTAAAATGTTTAGTGAATAATGACAGTAAGTTGCTTATTTTGCTAAATGGAATGAAAGTGGTTTTCTCAAGGCAGGATTTCCATTTGCTTCTATCAGAAGATTGGGGAAAGGGGACCTACTATACTTTACCACTTTAAACTGAATTCTTAGGTGTTGGTCAGACCATGCAAGTAGTGTGAATTTAGGCTGCAAATATGACTGAGGGGCACTGTGGTTACAACTTCTCAGGAATTTTTATTTTTCTTCCTCTGCTGAACAATTGAGAAATTTCCTTCCAGTTCTCAGTGGAGGGATGTGAAGTGGATTGGGAGCAAGGTTTGTTTTTAGTTCCTCCTAACGCTGAAGGTCAACAAGTCCCAAGCAGGATAATTAAAAAGGAACCCACACTGAGGTACTTCAGAACACCTAAGTCTAAAGGAAGATCTTAAAAGCAATCAGAGAAAAAAGACTAATTGTATTCAAGGGTGTGGCTGTTTGGCTGAAAGCTACAAAGGAGGCTGAACAAAAGTAACCGATGTTCAATGTTCTGGAAGTCAAAAAATTGCCAACCTCAAATTCCATACCTGACATACTATCCATGAAGAATGAAGCATGAAGAATGAAGACACTTTCAGGCAAACAAAAACTTAGAGAACTTGCAACTAGCTTAAGTAAATTCTAAAGGATGTAATTCAGGTAGAACTAAAGTGATTCCAGATGGCAGATTAGAGATACAACAAGAATGAAAAGCAAAGAATATAACAAATATATGGGTAAAGTTAAATGAACATGAGTCATATTAAATAAAAATGATAATATCTTTTGATAAAAAATAAAATGTGCAATCATAGTATATAATTCAGGAATAGGGTAAATGGAGTTAATGTCTTCTAAAGGACTTTTTCTTGTTTGAAAAGAAGATATGGATTGATTTACCTTAGTAAATGAGACATGAACATACTAATTTCACAACTAATCACTACAAGAGCAGAGAGAGTCTAGTAAAAGATAAAATGAAAACATGAACTCAAAAAGGCCAGTAAAGAAAATAAGAGAGACATATCATGGCTCAGTCAGTTAAACCTCCAACTCTTGATTTCAGCTCATGTCATGATCTCATGGTTTGTGAGATTGAGCTCTGTGTTGTGCTCTGCACTAACAGAGCAGAGCCTGCTTGGGATTCTCTCTCTCTCTGCCTCTCCCTGCCTCTCCCCTGCTCACACTCCCTTTCTCTCCTTCTCTCTCAAAATTAGTAAACATTTTTAAAAATGCCTTTAAAAAAGAGAACAAAAGATCAGACTAATAGACCAAATAAAACCTACAAAATAGGATATAAATTCAAATGTATCAATAATTACAGGGGAGCCTGGGTGGCTCAGTCGGTTAAGCAGCTGATTTCAGCTCAGGTCATGATCTCACAGTTCAGGAGTTCAAGCCCTGCATCAGGCTCTGTGCTGACAGCTCAGAGCCTAGAGCCTGCTTTGCATTCTATTGTCTCACCCTCTCTCTCTGCTCCTCCCTCGGGTGTGCTCTCTCTCAAAAATAAACATTTAAAAAAAGAAATAATAACAATAATAATTACAATACATGTAAATGGACTATATGATCCAATTAAATCAAGATTTACAGACCAGATTTTTAAAGCAAAAATAAAACAAAGGAATTTTCTCACCCATTATATTATCAAAAGGAGAACTAAAATAGATCTACAATTACACTTGTCAGAGAAACCATACTCAACATTTTGTTTTTCCTTTTAACTTTTTTCACAAAGGCAAACATACATCTTTCTATATTATAGTATATAAACATTTTCTGACTTTTGTCTCTTAAAAGCATCATGAATATATTTTCATATAGTTAAGACTTTCTCAAAAGTTTTATACTGAGATTAATGTATGTAAAATAAATACAGAAAGGCTGTACATTTATTGCCATGTGCATAATACTTTATGATATAGTTATAACTATTTAACCAGCTTCCTATCATTGGACATTTTGGTTGTTTCCAATGTCTCATTAAAATATATACATATATTAATATTTTATTTTTATATAATTTTATTATATAAATTTATATTATATTTTATATAATATATAAAATACTATATTTTATTATATAAACTTATATTTTATATATATTACATGTTATATATTTTATATAATTATATTGATATATTATATAATATTTATATGTATTTTATTTAATTATATTAATTATATATGTATATATCATATAGATATCCTCAAGGAACATACTGACAAACATACTTTTAGATCTATATCCTTTAGCTATATTTCCTAGTATACACATTGGATGCCTATTGCAAAATCACTCTCCAAAATGTTTATACAAATGTTTACAAAATGTTTACAAAAATTTAGTCTTCAACAAGAAATGTATCCATTTCCCCTTGTCCAAAAGGAGAGATTATTTCCCTTACATTGCCCACAAATTAAAGAGGCAAATACAGAAAATTTTCTAGATCACTGGATTTATTTAACCCCTCTAGTTTGTCCAAACCTTTAGGAGTCAAAAGCAATAGACACAAAAGAACTGTCAAAAAGGAGCAAACTCTCTTTCTCCTTCAAAAAAACTTTCAAAAGATGATTGCCAACTTTACTTTCCTACTTAATCTTCTCATACTCACCTCAATTTAAACATATTTTGAACTTAAAAAATCAAGATGAGCTTACCTTTATTTGTGCATTAGTCTTGTCTAAGCAAAGCCAAGAAGCCAAGTTTCAAAACTGATAGTTTACATCTCAGAGTTCCATGGACAAAACTCCAACTGGCATAAGCCCTTTGTCCTCGTGGTTACCTTTTCTTTCTTTCTATTCATCACCCTATTCTATTCTGTGAGATGATGTGTCAGGAGCATGGTCTTCAATTAGAGGAAAATCTAAGTCCCTGCTCTACCAGTTTCTAGTTGGGAAGGCTTGAGTAACTTAACCTCTTCATTTCAGTTTCTTCCATACAGCCTATTGTTTATAAGCAGACTCAAGAGTCAAAGATAGGTAGTCATAATCACAGGTCTATCATCTACAGCAATGTGCCCTTGGGCAAGATTAATTATTCCACACCTGCTTCATCTGAAAAATGAGTTTATTATGAGGTTATTAGAAATCAATTTCTTAATTCAGTACTTGACTCACAAGAAAGTACCCAGAAAATGCTATACAAGTGATCTTTAAGGGCGCCTGGTGTTCAGGTGGTTGAGCGTCCGACTTCAGCTCAGGTCATGATCTCATGGTTTGTGAGTTCGACCCCCATGTCTGGCTCTGTGCTGACAGCTCAGAGCCTGCTTCAGATTCTGTGTCTCCCTCTCTCTCTGCCCCTCCCCTGTTTATGCTCTCTCTCTCAAAAATACATAAACATTAAAAAAAATTTTTTAACAAGTTTTCTTCATTATTTGTGAATTTTGTACTTGCAAACTTACCCACTCAATAAATTTTTTTTTGTAACTTCAAAATCAGTACTTATGGTGCTTTCGTAGTCATTCACAGACATGTGCAACCCAGTGAAAAATGAGTCAAATCGCATATTCTCAGCTCAGGCCATGCTCAGCCCTCTTGTTTCAGCTCTTGTACTATAGATACAAGTCGTTTTCACAGTCTAGCACCATGTTTTTCACATTTCTAATGCTTTTTCTTTGTGATTCTGCTGTTCAAAATGCTCCCCCCAAGCTCAAGGCTGAAGTGCTGTCTAGTATTCCTATGCACAAGGTTTTGATATACATTATGGAGAAAATACATGTGTTCATGAAAACTATTAGATATTAAAGCAACTAAACACTACACAAACAAGTGTTAATATATTACATGTTCACAGATTGGAAGAATATGGTTAAAATATCCATACTACATAAAGCCACCTATAGATTCAATGCCATCCCTACTGAAATTTCAATGGCATTTTTCACAGAAATAGAATAATCCTAAAATTTATATGGAACCACAGAAGACCCCAAGGAGCCAAAGCAATGTTGAAAAGGAAGAACAAAGCATCACACTCCCTGATTTCAAATTGTATCACAAAACTATAGCAATCAAAAAGTATGGTATTGGCCTAAGAACAGACACATAGAACAAAACAGGAAGCCCAGAAGTAAACCCACTCATACACAGTCAATTTATTACAAAGGAGGCAAAAATATACAAGACAGAAAAGATGGTCTCTTCAGTAAATCGTGTTGGGAAAACTAGAGAGCCACTTGCAAACAAGTAAAACTGGACTCTGACACCATACACAAAAAGTAACTTAAACTGGATTAAAGGCTTGAATTTGAGACCTGAAACCATAAAATTCCTAGAAGAAAACATAGGCAATAAGCTCCTTGACATCAATTTTGATAAGGATTTTTTGGATATGACACAAAAAGCAAAAATAATCAAGAGGAACTATGTCAAATTAAAAAGCTTGTGCATGGCAAAGAAAACCAACCACAAAATGAAAAGGCAACCTGTTGAATGGGTAAAGTATTTTCAAAACATTTATCTGAAAAACGGTTAATATCCAAAATATATAGAAGAATGTATAGAAATCAGTATCAAAAAAACCAATCTGATTAGAAAATGGGCAGAGGATCTAAACAGACATTTTTCCAAAAAAGGCTACAGATGACCAATAGGTACATGAAAAAATGCTCAACATCCCTAACCATCTGAGAAATGCAAATCAAAAACAATAAGAGATCACCTCACACCTGTTAAGATGGCTATTACCAAAAAGACAATAAATAACAAGCATTGGTGAGGATGTAATGAAAAGCAAACATGGGGTGCCTGGGTGGCTCAGTCGGTTAAGCAGTCAACTTCACCTCTGATCATTATCTCACGATTCTTGAGTTCAAGCCCCGCATTGGGCTCTGTGCTGACAACTCAGAACCTAAAGTCTGCTTCAGACTTTGTGTCCCTCTCTCTCTGTCCCTTCCCTGCTCACACTCTGTCTCAGTCTCTCTCAAAAATAAACATAAAAAAATTTTTTTAGTAATAAAGAAAAGGGAATACTTGGACGCTATTTGTAGGAATGTAAATTGATGAAGTCACCATGGAAAACTGTATGGAGTTTCTTCAAAAAATTAAAAATTGCCAGAGACCATGGGGAAGGGGAAAGGGAAAAAAAAGTTAGAGAGGGAGGGAGGCAAACCATAAAAGACTCTAAAAACTGAGAATAAACTGAGGGTTGATGGGAGGGAGGGGAAAGTGGGTGATGGGCATTGAGGAGGGCAACTGTTGGGATGAGCACTGGGTGTTGGATGGAAACCAATTTGACAATAAATTTCATATTTTTTAAAAAAGAAAAAATCGGAGGAAAGAGATAATAAAAAATCTAGAGCTAACTACTTTTAACATCTTGTAGTAAAAATCATATATATCCATATTTGCTTATAAAAAGATATAAAGCAAAAAAAAATTAAAAATTATACCATATGATCCAGCAATTCCACTTATGGGTATTTATCTAAAGAAAACAAAACACCAACTCAGAAGGATATTTGCACCCCAATGCTCACTGCAGCATTATTTACAACAGTCAAGGCATGGAAATGACCTCAATGTCCATCTATAGATGAATGGATAAGGAAGAGTTGGATATATACACAATGGAATATCATTCAGCCATGTCAAAGAATGAAACCTTGCCATGTGACAACATGGATAGACCTTGAAGGAATTATGCTAAGTGAAATATGTCAGACGGAGGAAGACAAATACCATATGATCTCACTTGTATGCAGAATCTAAAAGCAATTTTTTAAAGAAATTTTTAAAAAGCTCATAGATCAGCTTGATGGTTGCCCAAGGAAGGGTAGAGAGTAGGCAAAATGAATCCAGTGGGTCAAACGGTATAAACTTCCAGTTATAAAATAAATGAGTCATGAGCATGTAACATACAATATGATGGCAATAGTAATAATACAGCATTGTATATTTAAAAGCTTGCAGGGGCGCCTGGGTGGCTCAGTCGGTTGGGCGTCCGACTTCGGCTCAGGTCATGATCTCACGGTCTGTGAGTTCGAGCCCAGAGCCTGGAGCCCATTTCAGATTCTGTGTCTCCCTCTCTCTCTGCCCCTCCCCTGTTCATACTCTGTCTCTCTCTGTCTCAAAAATAAATAAACTTAAAAAAAAAATTTAAAAGCTTGCTGTCACGCAACTTGCAGATGGGTGCACTATGACCACCACGGTCAAAAGGAGTCCATCCTTCATCTTGTGTGGAGACTTCATGGTGGTGCTAGGAACTCATCTTCTACTCCCAAAGAAAGTAAGTGTAAGAGATAGAAGGATAAGTTGGCGGTCCTGAAATATTCTAATATAGAGGAGAACGGCAAGATCAATTGCCTTCCTCATACATACCCCTTCAGATCAATGGGGTGCTCAGCCCTTTATCGGCAGCCATTTTGACTGCACTGTGGTGAATGTCTGACTTACTGCTTCAACAAACCAGAAAACAAGTCACTGTCTATGTGTTAATAAAATAAATGAATTTAGGAAAAAGGCAGCCTTCATTATCAACATGTTCCTCTACCTCAATGATAAAACCCAGACGTGCTGGTTTAAGCTGACCACAAAATAGCTGCAGCCTACCCATCCCTCCACACGCCTATATGAGTCCTGATACAGCCACATAATCTCATCATCGGTCCCCAGGTACCTGTCTCCCTGCCCTCATTTAGTAACCACTTTCCTCCCTTTATGTTTCCTCTTCATTCTGTCTAAATTCTTCCCATCCATCAAGGTCAAGTTCAAGTCCCCATTTCTTCCATAAAACAGCTTTCCGATTACACCAATACACTTACTGTCAACAGGCAGATCTGGAAAAACTGGAACAAAAACAAAAACAAAAACAAAAACAAAACCAAGAGGGGACCTCTCAATCGATGAAGGGAGCAAGGCAGCAAAAAACAGGGGCGGGGGGGGGGGGGGAAGGGGATAATGAGCCCAATTTAAATTTTCCAGTAAATCTTTGTCTTGCTTCCCAACTTGGCTGTTCATTCTTTCTATCAGTTTTTTCTCCATGGACTGCTCCCTTAATTCTGGGTCTTACAATTGCATACTCTGGTTGTGAATATCCATATTTGCTTTCTGAGTATTCAGGCTGTGTCCCCACTTCCTCATTTTCTACCCTGTGATCCACTCACTAGGCTACAACCTGACTTCCCCAATCCACTAGTAATAGTTCACAGAACATCAGGAATTTGGTCCATATGGTACCATCATGTATTATGGAAAAAATACACAAGCTTAACCCCTGTCTTACCAACTAGATTACAAATTCTTTCAAGGTAGCTTTTTATGTGCCCACAGTTTTTAGACGAGGTAATGATAATGATGACATTAATAATAGAATATAAAACATCTGAGTTCTTGCTGTGTCCCTGAAACCATGCCAAGAGTTTTATAAGCATTACCCATTTAGCTCCCATAGCAAATTTTCCCAATATTATTGTTCCTTTGTTTTCTATTCAAGATGAGAAAACTGAAGCCAAAGAGTAAATGATGCCAGTAAGATATTTAAATCTAATTAATAAACATTTACAGTGAAATAAGAAAGAAATATTATCAATTTTTCTTTCAGATTCCCAAAGAGAATACATACAACCCTATAACTTTTTTATCTTTTCTTGACAACTTCATAAAATTATCATAGAGTCAAAAGGGAGGGATTAATCTCAAAGGAATTTCTAGCTTTCTGAAACAGTCAACTTTACAAAAATGTCCTAAACCCCCAAATACAAGAAAAAAAGGTCTTTAGTCACATAGGGAGCCTTAAAAATCATATATATGTATATTGTTTAAGATTTCATTACTATAGTAAGAGCTTCTGCTTGCCATTGAAATGAAGAAAGGCTGTGCCATATAGTACAGTATTTAGTAAAAATAACTTTAAAGAGATGTCCTCCACATTTCTCAGTGAGTATTAAAGAGGGTTGTTACAGAAAGAATTGGGTCTCCCCCCAACCCCACCAGTTCCTAACTTGCACCCCAAACCATAATGTGACTATATCAGAGACAGGGCCTCCATGGAGCAAATGAAGGTTGAATGAGGTCCCAAGGGTGGGACCCAATTCAATAGGACCAGTGTCCTGATAAGAAGAGGAAAAGGTATCAGGATGTACACAGGTACACACAGAGGAAAGGCCATGTGGGGTACAGCAAAAAGGCATCCGTCTTCAAGACAAAAACACAGACTTCACCAGAAACCAACCCTGCTGGCAACTTGATCTGGGAATTCCAGCCTCTAGAACTATGAAAAATAAATAAATTTCTGTTGTTTAAGCCAAAGAAAGAAAGGGGTAGAAAGAGAGGGAGGGAGGGAGAAAAGGAGAGAGGGAGGAAGGAAAAAAGGAAGGAAGAAGGAAGAAGGAAGAAAGAAGGAAAGGGAGAAAGAAAACATGAAGACAAGTTTATGAGAAAGTACATTCTCTTTTTCTAGGTAATAATAGTCTGTTGACAAAAAAAAAGTTAGATTCTAGACTTGTACTTCACCTCAAATAAATACTGCACAAGTTAAATTCACAACATTAGCATACCAGAGAAAAACACTATAAAAGTATTCAACACTTATCAGGTGGTTTTTCTGGCAAAGAGAGCCAAAATATCTATTTGGTAAGCAATCTATAGCTTTCAGCAATGAAAATGCAATCTAGTCTGTGAAGCTACGTAACTCCTTCCCCAAACAGAACTGGACTGCCTACCTACCTACAATACTCATATGTCCTTGGCAAATCATGCTTTTCTTATGTTTGGACAGTACCATATGTTCTTGGTCCAGCATGAAGCTTAGGAAAATTGAGGGGTGGCAGACATCCGTAGAGCTAGCCAGTCCACTGGAATTAGCACCAGTGACCACAGCCTCAACGTGACACTGGCTTTGCACTGGATGTTGATTATACAGCCTTCATTATATAGCATTGATTATACTGCTGCCAAAGGGGCTATACTGTTCCCATATGATTTCAGTTAAGACGAAGAGCTCTTCCAGGTACTTCTAAAGATAATGCCAGTAAATCCTGGAAAATAACACTTTCAAGTAATTGTGACAGCAAGACCAACAACAAGGTTTCAGAATTTGAAGTGAATAGCAATTGAAGAGTATATGCAGTCCTGATCTACCACATTGCCCCAGTGTACTCCCTTCCAGAAGGTAAGATGCCTGTGCTTAGTATTCAGGTGACTGCTGGGAACAGTGAGTCTTAGATGACCTAGGATGTAACTGTAATTCTCTTTCCACTCAGGAAGGTGGGGGGAAAAAACTGAGTAAAATCTGAAGAAAGTCATATCAAGAAAAAAAGCTAGAGATTTTTTCCTCTATGTTCTAAATCAAAACTCGCCAAGTCAGTTTACTAGTAGGTAAATTCAAAACCCAATTTCAGATTTGGCACTAGCAATGTGAAGTGAACCAGTGAGCTCAGTGAGTGGATAAGTGAGCTGTATTCTGGTCTCTCCTCTCCTGAACAAACCTGTATTGGTAGTAAGTCAATGAGATGTGTTCCAGCAAAACAAATCAACATTTCAATCATCTTCCCAATGTGTGGAACCACCAATTCAATCACCCAATAGCTAATGAGAACTGTCATAAAATTACCCAATGATGCCTATGTCATATTTGCCTTTTATTATAGCCTACATTTCCTGTCACCAAAATAAGGACAATATCTATTTCTTCAGGATAGCAATAAGCTAGATAGTAATGGTGGAGGTATCTAACAAGTGTTTCTTATCTGCAGTGTTTCAAAAAAAAAGAAAGAAAGACAGAAATTATATAAGTTGTAGAGTTGGCATCAGTGGATTAAATTCCCACCAGATCCAGACAGAGAGTTGGATGCATGTTGCTTCAAATTTAGATTTATTTATTTCACAGAACTCCTCCAGTTCATGTGCTGTGAATGGCGTGACCAGCTCTTTCCAGCTTTCCCGGGACTGTCTTGCTTTTAGTATTCCAAGTCACACATGCTGGGCCCCCAGTTAGGGTGACTACCTTGACCCGGTTTGTCTGAGGCGGGATCAGTTTTAAAACTCCAAGTCCCACCTCCCAGAAATGCCCTCAGTCCTACAAAAACCAGGATGGCTGGTCAACCTAGTTGCAACACACACAAAAGTAAATGTATGTTATAGCCCTTCATTTTACCTCTCTTGAAAAATCTGTGCTTTCCTGGTACCTATAAGCATGTATGAACAATGATAGTACTAGACAAACAGAATGCACAACAAACCCTAATAGCCCTTTTTGTGTGCGTAATTCTCACAATAAACTTGTAAAGAAGATAAGCAATGTAATTTCCACGTTTTATAGATGAGACAACTAAGGGGCAAAGAAGGAACTTTTTCAAAGTCAACTTATTAATTAGAAAATAAGCTGGAGGAAGTAATGCTGTGACTCAAAGATGAGACAGATCCATTTTCTCCCAGTTAACAGGAAAGAGACAGACAGGTGGGCTGGGATATGACAACAGCTCTGTACCATGTGAATTCAGAGACGCGGATTCCTCCTACTTTGCTCCGCCATTCTGTATGTTGCAGTCCCCATCTGTGTGATGGGAGTTGGCTCCTCACTGCCACATCAGCGTTTCAGCCCATAAGAATGAGTACAGGTAAGGGGTGAAAGGCTAGTGATTTCCTTTAAGGAGGTGAGGCTGTTATCTCACATGTCACCTCCACCCACATTCCAAATGGTGAGAATTTTGCCATTTGCCCACACCCCAATTTGAAAGGTCTGGGAAATACTGCCCCAAGGTGGAGAGCTATGTGCCTTATTCTCCTACATGCAAAAGAATGAAGGGGAAATAAATACTTGGGGATAATTAATGATCTCCAGCAATTACCTAGCTGGTGTTTGGGATTGCTGGGATCAGAACCTAAGTCTGTCAGAATCTACAGACCACACTTCTTCCCCTATGCCTTGCTACCCCTACAACTATTTTGCTGTTTTGCAAGGAAGTATGTAAGCCAACAAAAGTGCTTCTCAAAGCTTATCTTAAGGAAAACAAGACATTCCAAGCACCCTGAGACCAGCTTTCCTTCCAAATTATCCTGAATACGGCTCAAACTATATCCTTTCACTTAAAATCTGACAGAGCCCTGCGTCCTGAGTGTGAAGTGAAACCCAAGGCCTGTCAACTTTAAAGTGTGATGTTTACACAAAGATGTGAGCAGCAGAGAGCACGGAGGGTCTGCTGGAGAAAGAGCAAAATAATTGCGGATGGTTTCTCTAGCCGAGTCCCTCAGGAATGAGGAGGTGGGCCTGCCGGTGGGCATAGCGAGGAAACAAATCCTGCCAGTACTATCAATAAGGGAACAGTTTAGGACTCAGCTCTCACTGGGGACGTTACCCGGAAATAATATTCCTGATGAGAAAGTGGGTTAGGTTGCTTTTTAGATTTTTCAATTACTTTTGAAGGTAACATGAGCCTGAAGATGGAATTTCACTTTGAGTTTATCCTAGCTTCTGTTGCTCTGAACAAACCTAATTTACACGAGACAAAGCTACCTGTTGTCACTGTTATTCTCATCCCACTTGGTTTTCTCATTATTCATAGCAGCTTCCAGCTCCTTCCCTGCACTCTGGACTCATTACTGAACCCCTTAGAATTCCAGCCTCTAACATACCAGCTTTGTAAGATTGCTGTGAGGAAGTAAGGACTCAAAAAGGATGGGTCTGCAAAACAGTCACTCCTTTAAAAAGGACAAAGAAAATCAGAGGTTTGTTGCTGGAAAAGGTATCAAGAAAGAATGTCACAGGCTACATTTTTTTTCCATTTAAAAATAACATTGGTTTCTAGAGCCCTATGGAATAAACATATATTCTTATCATGTTGTACACACACACGCACACATAGCATACACCAAGCCAATGACAATTGCACCATGGGATGGTAAAAGGGGAGAAACAGCCTAGTGGAAACCTGTATTACCAAAGAAGTGCTTCCCCAAGCTGGCCCAACCACCTTTATCGGAACTGTTATGTCAGCAATCCTACTTCTGTTTGCTTGTTTTTGGTAACAAGAGAAAATGAGAAGTCTCTGAACCATTTATTTAACATTACTAATAGTAACAAACATTTCCAAGTAGCATACATCCGAATAAATGGGATTCCCTTTATCAGTACTCACGCCTACCTGGACGTGTTTACAGTTTCTGTAGATATCACATACACACATACACACCATCATTTCTTCGTCATTCAAAGCCACATTCAGATTTTTCACACTTGCTCCAAGGACCAACGAGCTATCTTTTGACTGGTCTACTAGATAGTTTAAATTCCTTTTCCCATATACTGTTTTGATGATATAGGCTTTTGAAGTCATGGGAAAAAAAAAATGTTTTCACAGCCCTTAAACAAATGTCTACAGACCCTGTGCCTATGTTTTAAGGTTGGAGCAATTTGTTTTCCTCTAGTAAAGGCATGTAAGACTATAAAAATGGAGAGGCAGAGCAGGAGGATGGTGACAGAGTAGGAGGACCCTAGGCTCATCTCATCCCACCAACACAATTAGGTAACTATCAAATCATCCTAAATACTTCAGAAATTGACAAAACAAATTACACAACTAAAGGTAGAGAACAGGACACACTGAAGAAGGCAGGAAGTGCAGAGACATGGTTTAGGGGAGAAAGGAATCACAGCTGCAATGGGGGGGGAGCAGGCAGGAGCTATTGTCATAGAGAAGGGGAAGAGGGAGGGGGGAGAGAGGGAGACAGAGGGGAGGAGAGAGGGAGAAAGAAGAGGAGAGAGAGAGAGAGAGAGGGAGGGAGGGAGGGAGGGAGGGAGAAACACACAGGAGAACACACAAAGAAAATGTTTCCCCAAAGCCACTGGATTGGAAAAGAAAAAAGGCTAAAATTCATGAGTTCTTGCAAACATCAGGACTCAAGGCCTGGACTTGATCAGCAAGCTTGACTGGGATAGAGACCAGAGTGCACTGTGCTGCTCCAGGAGAGAAGACAAACAACCCAGGGGGTACACAGCATGGAAACAGCCATCAGTATAATGCCTGGGACACACAGGAGAGACATTATTCACTCTCCTCGGAGCACATCCTTGTGAGACAGCATTCACAGAGACAAAGGAGCGGGCTCCAGAAACAAAGAAGCTGGCCAGTGGCATTTCCCTCCCCCACTCCTCAGCATAAACACAAAGCCAAGGCGGAAAGCAGCAAAGTGCTGACACTGGCGGCCTAACTTGCTTACACCAAGCCCAAAGCCCCTGGGCTCCAGTGGAACCGCCCTTTTCAGTCATGCTTACCTCAGTCCCAGCCCAGTAGGCCCCTCCCCCAAAAGACCCGCACAAACCTCTGCTTACACCACATTTCCAACCAGAGTTCTACAGGGCCTCAGTTCTGGTGGAGGTAGTATCAGGTCTCATTTCACAAGCAGACCAGAGCACACCTAGTTAAAACTCACCACATTCAGGACAGGGGCTAAACACTGCCCACAGCAGGCAAGAAGAGCCTCTGCAGATGACTGGCCTGAAGGACAGAGCAGCCAGAACACAATAACAGAGCATTATGTGGCATACACCAGAGACACTCCCTGAAGCACCAGACCCTGGGTACTACATGACCTCTTCTTCATAAAACCATTACTTTCAGGAGCAGGAGATATAACTGGCTTTTCTAACACAGAAAAGAGTGCACAGACTTAGACAGAATGTGTAGACAGAGGAATTTACCCCAAATGAAAGAACAGGATAAGGCCATGGCCAGAGATCTAAGTGAAAGAGATATAACTAACATGCCTGATGCAGAATTTAAAGTAACTATCATAAGGATACTCAATTGGGCTTAAGAATACAAGACATCAGAAAGAAAAAAAAAAAATACAAGACATCTGTGAGACCCTTACCACAGAGATAAAGTTAAAAAATATTCATAGAGGCACCTGCATGGCTAAGCTGGGTAAGAGTCCAACTCTTGATTTAAGTTCAGGTCATGGCCTCATGGTTCATGAGTTTGAGCCCTGCATCTGGCTCTGCGTTAACAATGCAGAGCCTGCTTCAGATCCTCTGTCTCTCTCTCTGCCCCACCCCAGCTCATGGTGTCTCTCTCTCTCTCTCAAAATAAATAAACTTAAAAAATAATAACACAGATGAAGAGTGCAATAAATGATATTAAAAATATGCATGATGCAATCAACAGCAGTCTGGAAGAAACAGAGGAATGAATTAAAGGCCTAGAACACAAAGTAATGGAAAGCAAGAAAGCTGAACAAAAGAAAGAAGAACTATGCAAAATAAAAACAGACTCAGAGAACTCAGTGACAAACACAGTAACTACCAAATGTAGTAACATTCTTATTATAGGAGTCCCAGAAGAATAAGAGAGAAAAGCAGGCAGAGTATTTGAAGAAATAATAGCTGAAAACTTCCCTTATCTGGGGAAGGAAATGAATATCCAGATCCAGGAGGCAGAGAACTCCCAACAAAATCAACAAAAGCAGGCCAACACCAAAAGACATTATAATTCAATTTGCAAAATAAAGTGATAAAGAAAAAAATCTCAAAATCACAAGACAAAAGAAGTCCTTAACTTACAAGAGAAAAACCCCTAAGGCTAGCTGGAGATTTTTCAACAGAAACTTGGGAAGCCAGAAGGGAGTGGCATGATATATTCAAAGTGCTGAATGGGAAAACTATGCAACCAAGAGTACTGTATCTTGCAAGCCTATCTTTCAGAATAGAAGGAGAGATAAAGATTTTCCCAAACAAAAACTAAAGGAGTCCATTACCACTAGACCAGCCCTGCAAAAAATATTAAAGGGGACTCTTAAGTGTAAAGGAGAGACCAAAAATCACAGTATAAAGGCAAGAAACGCAAAGGCAATAAAAATGAGTATTTCTGTAAAAATCAGTCAAGGAACTCCAAAAAAAAGGGGATATAAATGTACCTAAAATGTGGGGAGGACAGGAGAAAAGAATGGGTTCAAACTTGACCAACCATCAGCTTAATATAGATTGCTATAGGCAGAAGAGGTATAAATAAACACAATGGTAACCATATATCAAAAACCACTAATAAACATGCCAAGAATAAAGAGAAAGAAATCCAAATATATCACTCAAGAAAAACAGCAAAACATGAAAGGGAGAAAGACAACAAAGGATCAGAGAAAGTCTCCAGAAAGAACCACAAAACAATTAATAAAAATGACAATAAAAACAA
Source organism: Acinonyx jubatus (assembly GCF_027475565.1). NCBI lineage: Eukaryota > Metazoa > Chordata > Mammalia > Carnivora > Felidae > Acinonyx > Acinonyx jubatus. Next base: position 83,156,356 of record NC_069391.1, on the reverse strand, counting down.
ATATTTATCAATAATTACTTTGAATGTAAATGGACTACACACTCCAATCAAAAGTCTTGGATGTCAGAATGGATTTTAAAAAACAAGACCTATCTATATGCTGCCTTCAAGAGACACATTTTAGACCTAAAGACACCTGCAGGTTGAAAGTGAGGGGATGGAGAAACTGGGTATCAAAAGAAAGCTGGATAGCAATATGTGTATCCAACAAACTAAACTTTAAAACAAAGACTGGGGGCACCTGGCGGGCTCAATTGGTAGAGTATCCAACTATTGGTCTCAGGGCTGTGGGTTCAGGCTCCATATTGGGTATACAGATTACTTTAAAAAAATAAAATCTTTATAATAAATAAATAAATAAATAAATAAATAAATAAATAAATAAATAAATCACTAACGAGACAAAGAAGGGCACTATATAATCGTAAAGGGCACAATCCAACAAGAAGATATAACAATTGTAAATATTTACGTACCCAACATAGAAGCACCTGAATAGATAAAATAATCAGTAATAAATTTGAGGAACTTATTTGATAAGACAATAATACTAGGAGACTTTAACACCACACTCACATCAATAGACAGACCATCTGAATAGAAAATTAAAAGGAAACAAGGTCTCTGAGTAACACACTGGGCCAGGTGGACTTAACTGATAAATTCAGAACGTTCTATCCTAAAAACAACACAATACACATTGTTTTCAAATGCACATAGGACACTCTCCAGAAGAGATCTTATTTTTGGTCACAAAACAGGCCTCAACAAATACAAAAAGACTGAAGTCATACCATGCACCTTTTCTAACCACAGTGCCATGACCTGGAAGTCAACCACAAGGAAAAATCTCAGAAGACCACAAGTACATGAAGGTTAAACAACATGCTACTAAACGATGAATGGGTAAACCAGGAAATCAAAGAAGAAATTACAATACATGGAAACAGGGGCACCTGGGTGGCTCAGTCGGTTGAGCACCCAACTCTTGATTTCAGCTTGGGTCATGGTCCCAGGGTCATCGGATAGAGTTCCTCATCAGGCTCTGCGCTGAGTATGGAACCTGCTTGGAATATTCTCTGTCTCTGCCTCTGTCTCTCTCTCTCTCTCTCTCTCTCTCTCTCTCTCTTGCTCTGCCTCTCTCCCTGCTCATACATATTCTCTTCCTTAAAAAAAAAAAAAAAAAAATAGAGGAAAACAAATGGAAATTAAAATACAATGCTCCAAAACCTTTGTGATACAGCAAAAGTGTCCCTAAGAGGGAAGTATATACCAATACAGGCCTGTATCAAGAAGAAAAATCTCAAATAACCTAATATTACACCTAAGGGAGGTAGAAAAAGAACAACAAATGAAGCCCAAAGCCAGCAGAAGGAAGGAATGATGAACATTAGAGCAGAAATAAATGATATAGAAACAAAAAAAAAAAAAAAACAATAGAACAGATCAACGAAACTAGGACATGCTTCTCTGAAAAAATGATAACCCTCTAGCCAGACTTCTCAAAAAGAAAAGAGAAAGGAACCAGAGGGGAAAATCAGAGGGGAAAATTAACCAACAACATAGAAACACAATTTTAAGAGAATATTATGAAAAACTATCAATGAATTGTAATGACATGTAAGCTGCTCATAGCCACTTACATGCACAGTAAACATCTCTGACTCACAGCACTACAGCATTCCAAGACTCCCTCCCTGGAAGTTCTATCACCTCCCAGGTCAAGCATCCAGAAATGTACCCCTTCTCTCTGCCTTCGTGAGCAACTAATTCTTAGCTAAGCCTTCCTCCATAAGAACTATTCAGCGGGGTGCAGGGGTGCACCTGGGTGGTTCAGTTGGTTAAGTGTCCAACTTCGGCTCAGGTCATGGCCTTACAATTGGTGAGTTTGAGCCCCACATCCGGCTCTGTACTGACAGCTCAGAGCCTGGAGCCTGCTTCGGATTCTGTGTCTCCGTCTCTCTCTCTGACCCTCTTCAACTAGTGCCCTCTCTCTCAAAAACAAATATTTTAAACATTTTTTTAAAAAAGAACTATCCAATGGGAACCATGTATACTTTGAGAGTGATTAAAGGATATTTCCCAAGCCAAATGGCTTTGTGAGAAATTATTTATTCTAAAAGAGGCATGGAGCAAAGTCCAGATATATATGGCCAAAGACCTTCCCTTCTTCCCCACCTTCAAGTTCTCTCCACTCTTAATTCCCACACATTCTTGGGGAAACTTAATCTGCAAATTTCATATTCACTGACAGTTGACTCATGCAAACACCCTTCCATTAAGACTATTGACAGGTAGAAAATCATATGAAGACTCACTTTCAATCAGAAAACTGGATTTGCCTAAGCTATATAAAGGCCACTGAATCTCCCAAAGCTTCTGAGTTCCACCTCCAAAATCAAATCCCAAATGTAACCACTTGCACATATAGCTTGTTTATAAATAAAATATTCTTCTAATATTCTAACTGGATTCTATCTCATTACTCTAAGTAGGAACTATTTTACCTACCATTTTACCATTTTACACCATTTTACACATGATATTCCCCAAGGCTCAAAAACTTAAGTAGGCAAACTATGGTCCATGAGCCAAAGTCAGCCCCCTGCACCTGTTTTATAAGGTTTTATTGGAATACAGCTGCATCCATTCATTTACACATTGTCCACGGCTGTTCTGGCTATAATGTCAGAGTTGAGTAGTTGGGACAGAGACCATATCACGCACAAAGCTGAAAATATTATCTGGCCCTTTATAGAAAAAGTTTGCCCACTGCCGCCCAGAGAGATTATCTCACTTTCACAGTCACACATCAGCAATTTTCCTTGAACCTGATAAATTTCCTAGGGGAAGTCAAACAACATCTCTAGTTCAACACATCTGATTCTTTCCATTATGTCACACTGCCTTTTCAGGAGCTGGTCAGTCTCTAGAGGGCTCTCTGGCTGGGCCAGTAGAACCACAGGTCAAATCACCATTATAGAGCATCACACCAAGGAAACACCAGGCCTGTACAAGATAGAATACAGAATGAAAAAAGAAGGGTTAATCCATCCAATTATAAAGCTTTTCCTTGCAAGTTGTAGCAAGATGCACATACCCAAGCCTCTTCTAAACAGCACCCATGACCTTGGCCTGCAGACCTTAGTGGCCTTTGCTGGTTCAGCCCTTGAAGAAGAGACCTCTTCAGGTGGTCTCACACAAACCATTACATATCATTCTTAAAACTTTGAGTGTTTGGTTTTCTGTGTTTTTTTCTGTTGTTGATGCTATTGTTGTGGTTTGGTTAGCTTTTATTGGCTTTTAAGTCTACTTAGTGAGTCCTGCATTTATAGGAAAAAATTGATAGCTGCTTATTTAGTATGTGGATGCCACTGCAATGTGGAAAAAAGACTACTGGAACTGAAAACTTCCTATTCAAAAGTAATAAAATGCCAGGGTGCCTGGGTGGCTCAGTCAGTTAAGTGTCCAATTTCAGCTCAGGTCCTGATCTCATGGTTTGTGAGTTCAAGCCCTGCATTGGGCTCTGTGCTGACAACTCAGAGCCTGGTGCCTGCTTTGGATTCTGTGCCTCCCTCTCTCTCTCTGCCCCTCCCCTGCTCACTTTCTGTCTCTCTCTCCTTCAAAAATAAACAAACATTTTTTAAAATGTAAAAATAAATAAACATTTTTAAAAATAAAAAAAATTATAAAATGCCTATATATGTGTCTAGTAGTTCAAACATTATTTCTTGGGCGGGGGTGGGGGTTGCTTTGTTTTTAAGGAGATGTGCAAGAAACAAAAAGTGGGGCCAGGGAGCACTAGACTAACCACTTTAGAATAGATCCATGTTCCCCTAAAGACCAAAACCCAACCATTTGACAAAGCCAGGCATCCTCAGTAACTTAAATACATACCCGGTGCTATGGACCACACCACTCCCGATAGTGGAGACGTGATGAGAAAAATATGTATTCAGGGATATACTGTTCCTGAAAGATTTCTGCCCCAGACACACTTATACTCACTCATTCGGGTTATGGTAAAAGAATTTTCATTGTTGGAACTAGTTTTAAAGGTTACACGGATTTGTGTTCCAATTTTTGTTTGATCTTGAAGGTCTGGGGTTTGCAGTCTTTTGATGTATCTTCTGATTATGATGTAGTTATTTGTGTTATAGTAGAATATATTTGAAGGAGTACCCCTTGGTAGGTATGATCAACTGAGAGAGACAAAAAACACAGCTATTTCAATCTCCTAAGGCTATGAATTACATCCTGGGGAGGCTGCTTTCTCCAAGAACTGCATCCCCCCCAAGCATTTAAAAGTGAAACTGGCACAAGGAGTCACCTGGTAAGAGGAGACCCAACTAGAATCTCTGTGCCCTGGGATTCATTAATTCTTCTGCCATAACTCTCCCAACACACATTATCTGACATATCAGCAGACAGGGTATCTTATACCTCCAGGTAAATTAGAGCTCACAGGTACTGCTGCACAACTAATCTCTAACGTACAAACTGGACAACTCTCCCAGGAGAGGCAGGAGAAAAGAATAAAGTATGAAGGAGCATTTAAAAAATTAAAACATGGGCGCCTGGGTGGCTCAGTTGGTTAAGCGTCCAACTTCAGCTCAGGTCACAATCTCATGGTCTGTGAGTTCGAGCCCTGTGTCGGGCTCTGGGCTGATGGCTCAGAGCCTGGAGCCTGCTTCCAATTCTGTGTCTCCCTCTCTCTCTGCCCCTCCCCCGTTCATGCTCTGTCTCTCTCTCAAAAATAAATTTTTAAAAAAAGTTAAAAAAATTTTTTTTAATTAAAACAGAATTATCATATGATCCAGTAATTCCACTACTGGGTATTTACCCAACAAATACAAAAGCACTAATTCAAAAAGACACATGCTTATGTTTATTGCTACATTACTTAACAAGAGCCAAATTATGGAAGCAGCCCAAGCATTCATGATAGATGCATGGATAAATAGGATGTAAGATCCTGCCATTCATAACAACATGGATGGACTTACAGGGTATTATGTCAAATGAGTCAGAGAAAGACAAACACCACATGATTTCACTCGTACGTGGAATTTAAGAAACAAAACAAATGAGTAAAGGGAAAAAGACAGAGACAAACCAAGAAACAGAGTCCTAACTATAGAGAATAAACGGTTACCAAAGGGGAGGCAGGTGGGGGTTTGGGTGAAATAGGTGATGGTGATTAAAGAGTATCCTTACAAAGATGAGCACTGAGTAATGCACAGAACTGTTGCATCACTGTATTGTACACCTGAAACTAATGTAACACTGTATGTTCATAATACTGGAAGGTTTATACACACACACACACACACACATATATATATATATAGTTTTAAAAAAGCATTTTAGAGATGTAGGAGGAAAACCTGCCTTCGCTGGATAATGGGATATTTAGGAAAAAAGACAAAAATAAAGAGGAGAAAATACGTGAAGAAATAATAGAAATAAATTTCCTACAAATATAGCTAAAAGACCTGAAATCTAAAAGGCCCATAGGACACCAAACAGAAGATATAAGTAAAGGTAATCCTCTGTCTAGAGGTAAAAGTTATGACTGTCAAAGGCAAATACAAACTTTTAAAAGCTTGTAGACGGAAGAAGTAGATCACCTACAAAGGAACTGGAATCATATTTTAATTACACCTCTGAACTCTAATGCTAGATCCAAGAAATCAGTGCCTGGGTGGCTCAGTCAGTTGAGTGTCCATCCAACTCTTGATTTCAGCTCAAGCTGTGATTCCAGGGTCGTGGGATTAAGCCCTAAACCAAGCTCAGCACCAAGCATGGAGCCTACTTAAGAGTTTCTCTCTCTCTCTCTCTCTCTCTCTCTCTCTCTCTCCCTCCCTCACCTCTCCCTCTCCCTCTCTACCCACCCCCCACCTGCTCAAATTCTTTTAAAAATAAAAAAAAGAATTAAAGACAGATATATTTAAAACCAGAATTTTCTAGACAAATTGTCATTCCAATGTGAAGACATAATAAAGTAATTGGAACACATACTCTTCTAAAGTTTTGCTACACAAAAACCCACATGACTTATCATGAAGTAATGGGCTGTCAAATTCCCTGATAAAATATCCCATTGTTCTAACTATAAAAGACTTGGGAAGAGAAAGTATGTCTGTAATGAACTAGAAATAAAATTCTAGACAATATCAAGATGATGGAGCCAGTGGCAAAGACAAGGTATAGGACTCAATGTGAATGCACTGCTCTTGCTATGAGTACTATATAAAAATTGATGCATTTAAGGAGGTGATGGAGGTAAATGAACAGGAAGTTTAGGATGAAGGCAACCACCAAAAAGACAAAAAATAGAATATGTAACTTTTCAACAAAAACAAAAATTCCATCTATTCAATGGAAAACAGAAAAAAGAGGGAGAAGAAACACAGAATGGGGAATCCAAACCCTTGTTCTTTTCAGTTTACCTACAGTAACTCACATAATACTCCAAGGTCATGAAGACATTCTCTTCAGTTAACTTCCAGTAGCTTTTTTGCTTTACTCTTCATACTTAGGACTTTAGTCAACCTATAAGTATTATTTGTATAGGGAGCGTGGCAAGCATCACTTTTTTACATTAAAAAAATCACTAATAATTCAAAAGATCATCCGATCCCTACCGCTCTTCAGTGCTACCTTTGTTGTAAATCAAATGGCTACATATAAAAATATTTTCTAGATGTTCTATTCTGTTCCGGTGGTTTATATGTATGTTTGCACCAATATCATACTCCCTTAGTACTGTAGTTATACAATAAACCTTGATATCTAAGAGCATTAATCTTCCTAATTTAATCTTGAAGAATATCTTGGCTATTTGTGGGCCTTAGCCTTTCTATGTATTTTTAAAATTAGCTTGTCAAGGGGCGCCTGGCTGGCTCAGTAGCAAGAACATGCAACTCTTGATCTCGGGGTCATCAGTTTGAGCCCCATAATGGGGGTAGAGATTATGAAAAAAAAATAAACTTCAAAAAAATTTTAAATAACGTTAACTTGTCAGTTTCTACATACACACACACACACACACACACACACACGCCTAGCATATTGATAAGGATTCCATCTTCACATTATTGAGTCTCCCAATTTAAGAATATGGTATATCTTCTCATTATTTAAAACTTCTCTAACTTCTCTTAATATTTTTAGTTTTCAGGGAAAGGGTCTCACAAATTTTGGTGAGATATCTATGTACATAGTTCATATTTTGAAAATTAAATATTTTTTCTTTTTTTAATGTTTATTTATTTATTTTGAGAGAGCGTACACATTTACGTGGGGGAGGGAGAGAGAAAGAGGAAAGAGAATTCCAAGCAGGCTCCACACTGTCAGCACAGAGCCCGACATGGGGCTTAATGTCACAAACAATGAGACCATGACCTGAGCTGAAATCAAGAGTCAGACACTCAACTGACTTATTTTTCTAATTAATTATTACCAATATGTAAAATATGCAATTGATTTTTTACATTCCCCTTGTGTTTGGCAAATATACTTCTTCATCAAAATTATATAGTATTTTGGATTTTTTATGAATTTTAAGTTTTACTTCTTTATAGGCTTTTTCCTTTATTGTACTGGCTGGCTAGGCTCTCCAATGAAAATATTGGCTATAAAATGGTAATAATGGATATACTTGTCTTATTTCTCATTTCAAAAAGAAAAAGGCACTTTTAATATCTCACCATTGAATATAATGTTTGCTAGATGTTATTTGTGGGTACTCAATCTGATTAAAGAGGTCTCCTTCTTTTTCCAGTTTGTAAGATTTTATTATCTAAGTGGATGTTAATTTTTATTCAGTGTGCTTTTCCATCTATGGAAATAATCCTATGACTTTCCTCCTTTGTCCCTTCATCCAACGAATTACTTTGATTTTTTTAAATGTTGAATCAGCCTTACATTTCTGGCTCCAAAAATAAACTCTGTCCCAAGATAGTATCCTTCTCATGTATTGCTCGATTTGGTTTTCCAATACTTATTTTAGATGTTTTAATCTGCATTCATGATTGAGACTGAACTGTACTTTTACTTTTCTACAATGTCTGTACAAGGCCATGTTATCAAGATTAAGTGGCCTTACAAAGCAAGTTCAGTTGGTTACAGGGAGAAGGCTTCATGCCCCACAGAAGAGCCAACAGCCACCAAGCTGACGCTGCCTGAGAGCCTGAGCCACACCCAGCTGTGCAGCAAACTGGTGGACCCTTGGGCCAGATGGTGGCAGCGAGCAGATGGCCACGTAGGTAACTGTGGGCTGTGGCTACGGGAAGGGGAGGTGGCCAGGGCAGCTGGCTGGGGCACGGACTACTGAGCGCTCACTGTGACCTGTCTCTCCTCTTATCTGTATGGAAGTGCCATACGCCCAGCAGAATGACAGCTTTTGCCTCCTACTCCTGGGCTTTTGTCACAGAACCCAGCAGACTTGCAGTTCTTCAAGTGCCAGTTCTGAGCTAAGAAACTTCCCGCAGAGACTATAAAAATGACAGACTCTGAAACCTTCTGAGGTTATCCACCAAATTGTCACTAAATTTCCTGTTTTATCCATAGTGAGGCTCATTTAGCATACCCTGCCCTACGGATATCCACGTCCCACGGTGTTAGTCAACACCAAGCCCACCACCACCTTAACTTTGGGTGAAAGTGGGCTGTGGCCCAGCAGACAACGGTCCCTCTCTCCCTAGTTAACTTACTGCAGCAGAAACCTATTATGAAAACTGTATAAACCCTCTCGGTTGGAAATAGGAACCAGCCTTTGAGAGCTGTCGGCAATATCAGAGATGACAGTCTCCTATAGAACTAGCTCCCATGTTCAAAGACCATGGCTGGGAGTGAAATTTTTCCATTCTACTTTGAATACCATTCTTGTGAAAGAGACTGTAAACAACATGCAAACAAAGGAGTGCCCTGCTTGACAGTATTTCTTAAACTTGAACCTCACAGGCAAGCAGCCAAGCTGTAACACTCCTTATGACTTCTCTGGCTATTCTTGAATAAGGTGTCCCCTCTGCGTGTATCTTCTCATTTATGAAATGATTCCTGAAATTTCTAATGACCTTTTTCAAAGAAAAAGAGAAATTATTAGAGAAATATTAGAGAAATTATTAGAGAAATAATGGTCCAATTGATGCTTCATCTAAAAGACCTTTACTCAAGCTCTGTTGAGCACCAAAATGAGAAACCATATAAAGAATATATGGAGCCTCTTACATTAATAAGGTCTACTACTGGGGCAGCAGGGTGGCTCAGTCAGTTAAGCATTCAACTTCAGCTGGCATCATGATCTCACAGCTCATGAGTTCGAGCCCCACATGGGGCTCTGTGCTGACAGCTCAGAGCCTGGAGCCTGCTTAGGGTTCTGTGTCTCCCTCCCTCTCTCTCTCTCTCTCTGCCCCTCCCCCGCTCACAATCTGCCTCTCTCTCAAAAATAAATAAACATTAAAAAAAAATAGGAGCACTTAGGTGGCTCAGTCGGTTAAACATTCAACCTCAGCATCCGGTTATGATCTAACAGCTCTTGAATTTGAGCCCCGCATCGGGCTCTGTGCTGACAGCTGGAACCTGGTTCGGATTTGTGTTTCTCTCTCTCTCTGCTCCTCCCCCACTCACACTCCGTCCTTCTCTCTCTCTCAAAAATAAACATTAAACAAAAAAAAATTTTTGTCTATTACTGCCCTATTTAAGAGCGAAAGCAATGGGATATCATAGTTCATATTATAAAAGTTGCAAATATTATAAATTAAATGGGTAGTCATCTTGCAGATGAACTTCTTAAGTTACAGTGCTCATTTAAGTATCTTCCAGAAGCTGTCACTAAATTAATACATCAAAGGTGTTTTTTTGCTAAAAAAAAAAAAAAAAAAAAAAAAAAAAGAACCTCACAGTTTTATATAGGTTATTAATGGAGAAATGTGTCTAATGTTATCTTATCTATTCAAGCAATGAATTATCTTATCTAAAAGGTGAACTACTTGTCGTAAATGACTGCCTACCTAGAGGCAGAAAGATGCATTCATTATTAAAGAAACATTTGTCTCTTACTCAGTTATTGAAACTCAAAATTGTACTTTTAATGGTGTAAGTAACTTTATGGCCATTTCAATGAAGAAAGATGTTCCTAGACTACTGTTAATTTACTTGAAAAAAAAACAATTATTTTTGCTAATCAGAGGGGCTAGAACCATTTTAATACTTAAAATGTCCCAGAACTTATTAAATATTTTCAGATGGTTAAAACTACAAAATAGGGTTTAAATTTTTTAAGTGAATTGATATTTTATTTGCCGGATTTTTAAAACACTGGACATATTAGTTTTCCTTCTTTTTCTACTTATTAAAAAAGATTATATAAAACTGGTATTATTTCTTAAGCAACTGGTCAAACTCATCAGAGAAGCCATCAAAGCCTAGAGTGTTGAGTGAAGGTTTTTACTTATCGATCTAATTTTTTTTCTTTGAATTCCTGTAGAGTTCTTTGGATTTTCTTCTCGTTTTGATAAGTTGCATTTTTTTCTATGACTTTTCCTTTTCATCCGAATTTGGTACTTTTGTATTTCTAGGAAATTGCCCATTTCACCTAAATTTTCCCATGTATTGCCATGAAGTTGTTCATAGCATTGTTATAATTTTATTTCACGTCTGTAGAATATATAGCTAAGTCTTACATTTCATCTCTCCCTTTTTGTTCCTCAGTTTGCAAGTGTGTTTATTTATTACCTATTACTCATTTCAAGGAACCTGCTTTGGACTTCAATAATCTATTATACATTAGGAAATATTTTCATTAATTTCTGCCCTAATCTTTACTATTTTTCCTTCTGTGGCTTTAATTTACTGTTCCTTTTTCCTAATGTCTTGAGAGATACTTAGATCATTTACCTTTTTCTTTTGTGATTTAAGTACTAGGGCCATAAACTTCCCTTCATGCATAGCTGTAGCTGCATCCCACAAAATGACATCAAAATGTCATCTTTTCATTTTTATTTAGTTGAATATATTTTCTCAATTATATTGTGATTTCATTTTTGACCTATAGATTTTTAGAGGTATAATGTTTAACATCCATTAATATTTGGAGGGTTTTATCTTTTGTTTATTGATTTCTTTCCCTTGGCTTAAATGATACTATTCATATCATTTTAATCCTTTGAAACTTGTTGAGACTCATTTTTTTTTTTATTTAAAAGCAAATTTTGGGGGTGGTCTAAGTCGCTTAGTTGGTTAAGCTTCCCACTTGGCTCAGGTCATGGTCATCCCGATTTGTGGGTTCAAGCCCCGTGACGGGCTCTATGCTAACAGATTAGAGCCTAGAGCCTGCTTCAGATTTTGTCTCCCTCTCTCTCTGCCCTTCCCCTGCTCGCTCTCTCTCTCTCTCTATCTCTCTGTGTATCTCTGTTTATATCTCTCTCTCTCTGTGTATCCCTCTCTCTCTGTATCCCTCTTTCTTTCTCTCTCTCTCTCCTGAGCATGAGAGAGGGAGACAGAGAATCCAAAGCAGGCTCCAGGCTCCAAGCTGTCAGCACAGAGCCTGACAAACATGCTCCAACCCACACACACTGAGATCATGATCTGAGCTGAAGTCAGGACTGAACCACCCAGATGCCCCAAGACTCATTTATTTTATGACACAGCGTATGTTCAACTTTGACATTCTTCATGTGTATTCAGGGGGAAAAAAATGTGGATTTTGCAGCCATAGGGTACAGTGCAGTATACATGCCTATTAAGTTTTACATTGTGTTGCTCAAATCTTGTACTTTGATTTGTTTTGTGATTTGCATTTTTTTTCACATGTTCTATCAGTAACTGGCAAAAGATACTAAAAATCTTCCACTATGATGGTAGATGTGACTTTTTCTTTTAACTTTGTCAATTTTTGCTGTATATATTTTGAAGCTAAGTTATTAGGTACATGTACATTTAAAACTATTCTATCTTCCTGTTCAATAAAACTTTTACCATTAATATTTTTCTTTTAAGCAGTATTTTTTGCTTTAAAATGACCTTTCTCTATTTGTATTTTATTAGTTCCCCTGTTCTAAATTCTGATTTCTATCCTTTCTTACCTTCTATTAAGTTAGGTAGTGTGTATTATTCCATTCTTCTTCTCCATTAACTGATTATATATTCTTTTTGCTGTTGTTTTAATGATTATCTTAGAGATTGCAATGCATCTTTGGCTATCTTTTACCACTTCTCCAATGCAATGACTTTATAACACTTTACCTCTATTTACTACACACTTGACATTTACTTTAACTGCATATATTATATCTCCAACTTTGAAAGACATTTTTAATGAGTATAAAATTTTAAGTTGGCATTTTCCTGCAGTACTTTAATGAGATCATTCTGTCTTCAATTTTTACCATTTCTGTTAAAAAAAAATCAACTGTCATTATGCTCCTCTGATGGTAATATACCTTTTTCTTTTGCCTGCCTTTTAGATTTTTTTTTGTCTTTGGTCTCCAGCAGTTTTTCTTTAATATGTCAAAACATGCTTTTCTTTTTATTTACCCCCCTTGGTGTTCATACTATTTCTTGAAGCTGTGGCTTCCTATTTTTTATTAGATCTGGAAAGTTCACAGCCATTATCTCTTAAATGTTTCTCCTGCTGCATTCACTCTCTCTTCTCCTTTTGGAATTCCAAATTCAGGAATAGGACATCTTTTCATAATAATCCATGTAATTCTTCATCTCTTATTTTTCATCTTTTTGTCTCTCCATGGTTTATCTGGATGATCTTTCTGAGCTATCTTTGAGTTTACTCAAGTTCTTCCTGAGTTTGGTTTAAGCTGCCATTAAATTCAATTCACTGCATCATTCATTTTAAGTATCTTATTTTTTATCCCTGGAATTCCTATTTGGTTCTTTTTCATTTTTGGCTGAAATTTTCAATTCTATCTTAGTTCCTTAAGCATGGTTATTCGCACGTCTATGTCTGACGATTTCATTATCTGATGCCCTAAAATGCCGTTTCTGTTACCTATTATTTCCCTTCATTTATAGTCCAGCCTTGCCTACTTTTATGCCTGGTTGTTTTTGCTCGATTTTTGATCACTAAAAACAGCGAGATGACTTGAACCTTTGCAGAGGTCAGCCTCCTGGAGAACATTTACCTTTCTCCTGGTGGGCAAGGAAGTTGGGGCATCACAATCCTCAATCACTATAATCCAATCAGGGATCGAGATTATTCAAAACTAAACTGCACTTTCTGTAAGGCCTGGTCTATTTCTGGGTGCACCCTTACTCATGTAACAATGCTACACTCTGTGGCTTTAACCCAATGATTGCAGTATTTGGGGACCCCTTTCTTTCCAAGGGCACTCAAATCCAATTTTTGGCATCATAAACCCATGAATCTCTCAAAAGTTCTGTTCAGCTCTTTATCAGCAAGTGAAATAAGCAAATGCCTCCAGGGTGAAATTAGTCCCACATGCCGGACTCTTCTGGATGGCTTCCTTCCCAGATCCTAGCCCTGGAATATTTCAGTGCCTTTCTTATAGATTTACATGGCCTTTAAAAATGTTATTTAAAAATACTTGCCCAGCCTTTCTAGCTATCCTAAGTAGGAAAGTAAGTCTCAAACAGACCACATGTCATTGTATGCCAGAAGTGGAAGTCTCCCCACTGTATCTTTTAAAGCTCAAATCACTCAATAATATCCTTTGATGCCACTTAATTTTTAAAAGCTTTTATGTATTTCTTGACATCCATTTCTTCACCTTCTACACACAACTCAACCCATTCTAATCCTTTGCCTCAATGATCCACCAAAAAATATGTCTGAAGTCATCAATGACCTCTATTTTGCTGAACCCATATGAGGTTTTTCAGTCCTCTTCTCCTTTGACTTCTCAGCAACATTTATCCTATGGGTATCTCCTTTTCCCTTCCTGAAACATTCTCTTTCTCTTGTTCCCATGCTAATTTTCTCCCTTTGCTAACTCATTCTCCTCTGCCTAGAAAGTATTTTGTTACTCAAGTGTTGAAATATCATGTTCACACTTGACACTCTTAGAGGATCTCATTCATCCAAACAGAGTAACTTATCTATTTGCAGATAACTCCTATGTTTTTATGTCTAATTCAGACGTCTCTTCTGTGCTCAGATGCATAAATCCAAGGATCATAATGGTACTTCAAAATCCAAAGGACCAAAATCAACCTCCTAATTGCCCACAATTAAAAAAAGACGTGTCTTCTATCCAGTTGCTCAAGCATCACATCTACTATTCTCTTTGATACCTTTCTCTCCTACCCACATACTGATTCCACTTCCAGATACAAAGTTATCACTCAATTCCTTCTATTTCTCCTCATCTCTACCACCATCAACCTAGTGCCAATGACCATCCTTTTTCACCTGGACTATTGCAGCAGACTTTTAACCAATCCATCTATGTTCCCTCCTCCCTCCACTAATTCCATTTGGTTACCCACATCGCAGCTGGAAAGATTTATTTTACTGACATGTATTTTCATATCTGATAATGTGTCACACATTCACTGCTTAACTCTTTTAATGGTTTCCCACCTCTCTTAGGAAAAAACATACCCTTTAACATGCCACTGTTGTCAAAAACTTGCCTACCCCTCCAGCCTAATCTTCTGCCTGTGCCCCTTCACCAGCAACCCGTTCAGCTTTTCTTTCCTGCTAGAGAAACTTTCTTTTGCCCCTTTCCAAGGAATGCTCTTTCTTCCCCTTTTCATTAACTACTATTCACCCTTCAGATCTATTGCATTTCTCTCAGGGAAGCCATCCACAATCTAAGTCAAATCATCCTAATACAAGCTCTCTTAGCACCTAGTATCTATCCTTTAATAGAATCTGTCACTGTTCTAATTTTCCATTTATTGTTACAATTTTTTAATTGTCTGTCCTCGTAAGTAGATTATAAACCCCATAAGGACAAGAGACAGGTTTGTTTTTAGTCATCACCTTGTCCTCACATCTAGCTCCATGCCTGGCACATTTTACAAACCCTCAATATTATTTGTTGGGTGGATAGACGAATCTGAGCAGGTCCAAAGAAGACAGGAGGAAAAAATCTACTGAAACAAAAATTATTACATATGCATAAAACACCTCTGAAAAAAACACCCCAAAACTAGGTAACCTTGGTTATGTGGTGAGAACTAGGTACCTGAAAGAGAGAGGTAAGAAAGGGACTTCCCAACATATGCTTTTCAAATTTTCAAACAAGTGACCATACGATCTATTCAAATATAAATAGATTTTATAAAAATAGTCCAGTGCAGGGACGCCTGGGTGGCTTGGTCAGTTAGGCATCGGACTTTGGCTCAGGTGATGATCTTACAGTTTGTGAGTTCCAGCCCTGCATCAGGCTCTCTGCTGTCAGCACAGAGCCCTCTTTGGATCCTCTGTCTCCCTCTCTCTCTGCCCCTCCCTGACTTGTTCTCTCTCTCTTTCCCTCCCTCCTTCTCTCTCTCATAAATAAACGTTAAAAAAATACAATAATCCAAGGGGCGCCTGGGTGGCTCAGTCGGTTGAGCATCTGACTTCGGCTGAGGTCATGATCTTGCAATTCTTGAGTTCAAGCCCTGCATCAGGCTCTGTGCTAACAGCTCAGAGCCTGGAGCCTGCTTCAGATTCTGTGTCTCCCTCTCTCTCTGCTCCTTCCCTGCTCATGCTCTGTCTCTCTCAAAAATGAATAAATGTTAAAAAAAAATTTTTTTTAATACAGTAATGCAGTATTTGAGCTAAATGCATTGAATTATTGTATTTTTAATGCTTATTTATGCAAATACCGCAGAAAGTTACAGCAGATCTGTGTGCCTTCTTGCTCCCACTATTTCAGCTCACTTGCTAGTGAGACAAAGAGGAGCAAATTTCGAAGTTCAGTTCTGTCTACAACTGCTTTCACTGACGTGTCCTAGAGTAAGAATGCAAGTGTGAGACAGGGATCTGCTGTTGCCTCCTTGGCTCCTCTCTCTCTGGTTACCCGTCCATCGCTCCACATGTAATCCTCATGTTTGAAAATACACCACCTATGGCCTGGACAAATATCCCTAAAATGTAAGCAAGCTAATCCATTTTGTGCAAAGAATTGTTCTAGCTCAGATAAAGAAAAAAATATATCTGTGCTGCACTTCTTGCAAGATAGTGTATCTGTTTACACTCTTTATGATGCCAATATGGATTCAAGGGATTTTCGCTCACATTAGGACCATATCCCGCAATATAGAACATAATTGCCCCAAAATGACCGGCAATTTGTACACTCAAGTCAACAAATATATACTGACAGCTTAATGTTTGTTAGGGACTTTCTAATATCTGTTAGGGGCCCAGGAAGCACACAAATTTAATGTGAAGCGTAGATACAAAATACGAGTTATAAACCAATGTGATCAGTGCTACAATGGTAGTCTGTAGAAGGCTGCAGGAGGCAGAGACACCCCTGCTGCTGAGGGCTTTTGTTTCCTATTATGGTGAAGCAGCTCACTGCCTTCAAAGATCAAGAAATCAGTCCCAGTTGCCTTCTAAGTTTGGGGAAACCCAATGCTGCATTCCAACATATATAAGAGCCATTGAAATGGGAGACTCACAGAGTAGTACCTGGATTCTGGAGCTCTCAAACCACATGTCAGAGAGCTGCATTAAATATTCTTCCTGAGCTCTCCTGCCATGTGAATCTACAGTGACCAATTTCCTGTTAGGGCCCTCCAAATAAGAGGCCCAGTGGGAAGTCTTCCCTATCAGAGAAGTCTCATAAAATTCGTATTTAATTGCCTTCTCTATGTCTGGCAGCCACCAAACAGCTATCATGAAGTTACTCTTTTACTGCCCCTTCACCTAACCACTATCAAGCAGGGGATAGTGGATGCTCCTGGGACAGAGACATAAAGGCAGCAGATTTTTAGGCAGGTATTTCTAAGGGTCAACTCTGCCCTCACATTTTTTTTAACATTTATTTTTGAGAGACAGAGAGAGACAGTGTGAGCAGGGGAGGGGCAGAGAAAGAGCGAGACACAGAATCTGAAGCAGGTTCCAGGCTCCAAGCTGTCAGCAGAGAGCCCCACGAAGGGCTTGAACTCACGAACCATGAGATCATGACCTGAGCCGAAGCCAGATGCTTAACCGACTGAGCCACCCAGGCACCCCTGCCCTCACATCTTCACTGAATGGGTCCCTGCTGCTGGGCAGATTTAAACAGACCCAAGTTAACTAGCTCAGATTCCTGATGCCAAATCACATGCTAATATTTGTGCCGTGTGAGGGAGTAGAGAGAAAAAAAGTAACTAAATCTCTGGGGAGAGGAGGGGGCATTTTGGGCTTCGAGAGAAGAGGTTTCTCAGATGGATGTTAAAGATAACTAAGAATTCACAAAGCAGATGGAAATTGGGGAAACAACCTTTCAGGCAAAGTCAAGTCATGGACAAAGGCATGGAAGAATGGTATCAATGAAAAATGCACCTTTTTAGAAAATGTATATTTCACTTATATTTTATCATTAGGTGAGACAGGGTGGAGGGTGGGCAGGTGAGAGGATGCTTTAGAGAGAAAGATACTGGAGTTCATTTCACCCACTTCTTTTTCCCCAAAGTTCTGCCAGTTCTCCACCCAGGAAGTTCAGCAACATTCCTGACCTGCCCATAATGGACATGTGTCCTGGACATTGAGCTGTAAGTGCTTGCACTGGATCAGTCCTAGGAAAATTAGGACAGTTGGTCACCCAACCATCCAGCCGAAGCCCAAGAGGGCATGACCTCCCAACTCTATTAAAAGCTCAGAATGAAGGACATGGGTGACCTTGTACTAGCAAAAGCTGAGTGAATTCCCCACTCAACTTTTCAATTTTCTCAACTGTCCTTCCACTCGCAGCTTTAAGGAAAAATACCAGATAAACCCGGACAAAGATTCAAAGATAGCAGGCAGGATACCTAGCAGAACACAAATAGAGGGAGGAATTAGGGATCCTCCAGGCAAAGTCCTTCTGAATTACTAACAGCAGGTCCCATCATTGATTCTGAGCACTTCCATGTTCTTCCTGATCCCTTCTTGGGGGAGTACAAGTAATTATTTCATTT
Source organism: Acinonyx jubatus (assembly GCF_027475565.1). Taxonomy (NCBI): domain Eukaryota; kingdom Metazoa; phylum Chordata; class Mammalia; order Carnivora; family Felidae; genus Acinonyx; species Acinonyx jubatus. The sequence goes on along the minus strand of NC_069391.1, from coordinate 83,138,278 downwards.
TTTCCCATGAAAAAAAATTCTCATGAAGGGCACCTGGCTGGCTCAGTCAGTAGGGCATGGGAGTCTTCATCTTGGGGTTGTGAGTTCGAGCCCCATGTTGGGTGGAGAGATGACTTAAAATCTTTAAAAAGGTATCATGAACCAGCAGTTTAGTAACGTACCACTCATATTTTCCAAACCCATAGCGCCCCCCCCCCATTTGCTATTTGGACCATTCATTCTAACACATGGTCCTGCATCCCAGATTGGGATCTCTCCCCAGTATCTCACTTCAAGCAGTTCGCTGAGTGCCAGTTCACTTCCGCCAATGCTCTAGAAAAATAAATCATACAATACAGCTCCTGCTCTCCAGTTTATGATCTCATTGGGAAGGTATGACAAAAACCCCTTCAGGGCTTGAACAAAGCAGCATAAATACAAACATATACTTTCCTTGCTCTGCTATTTAACATTTAGCTTCATGAAGTCCTGTTCAAACTGGCTTGCGTTGTGCCACTGATGACATTTGTGACAGTTTATTTTTAAAAGTGCCGCTCAGAAAAATGGAAGTTGAACATTCCAAGGACAAGGGAACCTCAAGTTCTACTCTAACACTCTACCAGTTTGCCCAGCTGGGAAAAAAAGGGGGGGGGGTGATGGGGTGATGGTGACAACTACCTATAATGAGAGATAATTGAAGGTGATTTCAAATAGAACAAGAAAATAAAGGTATCTTATCTGTCCCTTCCTACGACTCAGTTGGACATGAAAAGTGCAGCAGTCCAGAGCAACAAGGAAAATTATCTGTGTAATGGGAGCGGACCCAGTTGCAGAAAGGTCAGCATTATCAATGGAATACAGTAACCTCAGAATCCAACAGGTGAGGAGCTAATGCTTACTCGGCAAAGATCCAAGAAGCAGGCAGGGGTAAGCAGGTGGATGCTGCAAGGAGATACAAGATCCAGGCACTGAAGTTTAGCTCAGTGACAATTCTGTGCATTTGGGGTGGGATAAGACATTTATACTAAGTAGGGGAGAACAACACTAAGAAACAAAATCATTTTAAATTGTCTTCAGTATTTTTGGGAAACAGTACCTTTCAGTAAGGTACTGAAAGAAACCTACTTTAGAAATCGTGGTCGGGGGGCCACCTGGGTAACTCAGTCAGTTAAACGTCCAACTCTTTATTTCGGCTCAGGTCATGATCTCACAGTCATGAGATGAAGCCTGGCATCTACATAGAGCCTGCTTGGAATTCTCTCTCTCTCCCTATCTCTCTGCCTGTCTCCTGCTCACACACACACACGCACACACATATGTGAGCACTCTCTGTCTCTCTCTCCTCTCTCTGTCTCAAAAGAAATAAACTTTAAAAAAAATATATCAGTCAGGGCATGTTCCCATGGGTGGTACCATTTAAGCTGCAGCACAAAGGACGAGAAAGAGCTAGCTAGCCATGTGAAAGGAAGGCATTCCAGACAAAGGTGCAGCATGTGCAAAAGCCCTCAAGTAGGAAAGCAGGTGGTATATCTGAGGAGTTAAGACAAGATCGGCATGGGTGAAAACTCCAAGAGTGGCTGTGGGAGTCCAGCAAGGGCCAGCTCATGAAGGGTCTTAGCATGGTAAGGAACTTGGATTTTATTCCAAATTCATTGAAGGAGTTGCCAATAAAGAATTTTATGCAAAAGAGGGATGCAATATAATCTACAAAATGAGAATATCACCTTGGCTGCTGGGGAGAGAACTGACTAGAGGAGAACAGGAATAAAAGTGGAAAAACAAATCAGACAAACGATGGCAGGAGACCAGACTCAAGGAAATGGTGGAGTGCAGCTAAGGGGGCAGATTTAAGATACCTTTTGGAGTCTGATTTGAGGACTTGCAGCTGGGTGGACTTAGAGAAGCTGAGAAATAAGGAGAAATTTTGGATTTCAGGCCAGAACAACCAGATCATTGTTACTGTCGATTTCCATCTTGGAGAACATTAGCAGGGTGAGAGACATTTGGAGGGCACAACGGATATGCTACCTTTGAAATATCTGTAAGAACTCCAAGTAGAGGTACCAAAGAGACAGGTTTGTAAATTTGGAGCTCAGGTGAGAGGGCTGGCGAGTGATTCAAATTTGAGGGTTAGTACTCTGAAAGGATATGAACAGGAATGCCATGAGAGAGAATTAAGCAGGGCAGGGGCGGGGGAGGGGGAAGTGGTGGTAGGAATTAAGGATCAAACCCTAAGAAATCCCATAAGGTAAAGCACAGTCAGCCTGACTTCACATGAGAATCACACAGGAATCCCTGAGAAACGGTCCTGTAGCCATTAGCGCCCTCTTTTGGTAACACCCAGTCCTTGCTCTCAAGTTCTTCTGGATTCCTCTAAATACATTAAAGTCCCAATAAATGGACCCCCAAAATAACTGAAGTTGGACAAGGTCCATCTGGAAACATAGATATTTGTAATGACTTCTGCAAGGAGAACTTCAGTCCTTGGCTTTAGAGGATCTGGGTGTTGGGTCGGTTACTGAGAGATCATCCACCCACAGGCCTCAGTTGGTGCCAAGACTTCTGTGGAGTCCTGGAAGCTCCTCAAGCTCCCCAGTCCTAACTGGGGCTCGGGATCTGGTTGTGGAAGTTGGGGAGTTGCCCCAAACATGAAAGAACAAAGAGCGTATGGACCAAGAACCACAAGAGTCAACAGGCTTAGAAGAACAGATACACAAATGAGAATGAAATATTAAAGGTCAGTTTCACATCAGAATGGAATTAAAGCACGGAGGAAACAAAATTCTTCTATCCGAAATGGGATTTATGGACCCATTCATTCAATCAATACTTCATTTTCTGAATAGACTGTAGACTCAAAAGTCAGGCTGCCCAATTTAGCAAGCAAACATGCAGGACACTGGTGACCTGGTATGAGTCACCTAGCCAGCCTCGTCGCCAAATGGCAATGCCCTCTTTCTATTAACTACATATTCTTGTTCTCTGTATTCTTGATGCTCTGGCATCTGGGGTCTCAATATCTGGAAAGACACTACCCACCCCCCACCCCCCCCCCCCCCCGTGGTTAGCTAATTCCTAGAGAAAGCCACAGCTCACCAGGGAGCACACCTCTCATATACAAACTAACCAATCTGAAGCCCAAACCCTAACCACCTCCTTTATAGAGCTCTCAGAAGCCAAGCCACCCTCTACGTGCCCTCATCACCCTGGGGGACCAGGAATCAGAGAAGCAGGAACAGATACTCTGTCCAGAACCCACCGAAATTATTCTAACTCACCAATCCTAAGCCTGTTCACTGTGCTGCCTTGCTTTGCCCATGGAACCAACAGTAAAGAGTGTTTCCTTGCTCCTTCTGCCCCCCTGGCTAATATGGGTGTCTCCCAAAGTACCCCTGCAGGGAGTGGCAAGCTTCCTCCTTTTGGGAACAGTGGGGAACCATCTTTTCAGTCATCTCCTGAGCTGTTAGCCTCACAACACCTGAAAAATAATAAAACCTCCATTTTAAAACATTCTTCCCCTCCAAGCATTCAAAAACACCCTGGAGTGATTTAAAAACAATAAAATGTTTTCAATTCTTGGACAAAATGACCTCCAAGTTAGGAAATGTTAAACTTCAGTTGCAGTTGAAAAGCAGTTCCTTGGACTCTAAGCAGATACACAGAAAGCAAATGATTCTCAACAGGATAATGATTTGGGAAAATGGAGACCCTGTACAAACCTGCCCCCAAGAGGGTTTCAGAAAGGTTTGCAGACGTGACCCTCTAAGATCCTCAGTGGCCCTGTGGCTCCACAGCAATGTGTATCGGAATAAAAAGGTGTTAAAAGAGATTTCACCATCATGTTGAAATATACAGCTAGATCCTAATCTATGTGGAAGAATAATGACTAAAGCTTTGCCTACACCAAGTACAAGCATTCGGCTAAAATTTAAGAGCTAAAACCTCTGGATCATTCTGCACAGCAAAACCCAGCTTCGGTATACGAACACCCCCAGCTACTACTCATCAAGTGTTTATCATGTGAACGCCCTCTTCTCAGGTGGTTCACCCACATAATTCATCCCATCTTCACAAGTACCTTTGACATAAGTACTATTATAGTTCACCAACAAAGAAACTGAGACACAGAAAGGACGAGTTAATGTTCACAAGTGAATAGAGCTGGTGAGGATCAGAGCCAAGATCAAGGCTGTCAGAACCTGCACATACAACCATGAACTACATTTGTGTCTTGAGAAGGAAGATGCCAAGTTGACTGTGTATGATCCTCACAGCACAAAATTTAAAGTGGACTGAACAGCATCAGACTATTTGCTTTCTTTCTTTAAAAAACAAAACAAACGCCAGTCTTCTCTTTGAGACAGCTTGCCTTAAGGTTATGGCTCTCAAACTATGGTCCCCAGACCAGCAAGATAAGCATTCCTCCAGAAGTTGCTTTCATGCCCGTTCTCTACTCAATCAGAAACTTAGGGAATGAAGCCTGCCAATCAGAATCATGATTTTCCAGGCCAGTCTGGTGCATACTGAGAATACCTGTCATAAATGTGCTCAGCTCATGTATTAAGTATGATTTGCACCCTTATCACATAGTTTCTGATCATCTGTTTTTTAATGGACTCTCTGCATATAGTTTAAGAGGGATTTTTCTCAGGAAAACCTAGGGATGGTTGTGGAGAGGGAATTACAGACATTAAAGTATTGTGCTCAAAGACCTTGTGTGGTGCCCAGAGTTCACATCAATAAAATCTCAAAAAAGATGTAAGACCTCAACAGGAACAATGTCATTCTAGCAATTTAATTACCTAAAGCCATAAAATACACAAAGTTTAAAATCAAATTCTTGCGTTTTAAATTAGCCGACTTATCCTTTTACGCCCACTCATTGCGACCCCTCCGAATTGACCCAAATATAGCTTCTTTTTCTAGGGTCTTTGGGCTTCCTAAAGACAGTAATCATGACTAGTTTTTTGATGCACCTCTACACCAAAAACAGTGCCTGGCTCATTTTTGGTGTTCAGCAAGTGACTCTCAAACATAATTGCAGCCTCCAGTCACAGATGTTCCACAGCCTGGTGTAAATCAAGCCATGAAATTAGCATTTTTTAAAACCACATCTACCTTTAGTTACTTTCTGTCCCTAGGGAAGGAAGCAACCATAGAATTCACAATTTAACTTGGGGAGGAGACTATTCCTTCACAGGACACAAGTAAAGTTCTGGCCAAAGATCTTGATTTATTGGACACCGGGAGAATATGATTACTACATATTTATAGCAGTAGCTAGAGATAAGTACATTCAGCAAAGTGCTACTGAAATGTGTTTCCTTCATTTCCTTGACAGCAAAAGGAAGCAATGAATGCTTTAAATCACAGAAAATATTTAGAATACAAAAGACAAATGGAAGTCACATCTCCCTCAACCTGCAGAATAGCCAGTATTATACAAGGTTCACCAAGAGTTTGTGGGAAACGGATTCCTCTTCCCTCTACTTCTAGAAGAATCCATGAAGACCCAGTTCATTTTCCAAGCCCTGGTAAGAAGTTGTCAACTAAAGAGATAAATTGGATATCAAATAGATGGTCACTGCTTAAAAACAGGCTTATTCTTCATGCTTCGCTTATTTTTCAAGGACTTAAGATTTTTTAAACAAACTAGCCACCTGATCATTTTATTCCCCTTGATTCACCTGTCCAACCTTTGAAACTACAAATGTTAAAATGGGACTTCATTTTGAGTTCCACTGTTTTAAATATTTTTAAGACAAAAAAAAATCAAATATTGAAATATACAAAAAAAAATCCTGGGCCCCCCATCACTTTAGACTCTTCATCTCAAAATCATAAAAACCATACACAAGTTAGAATGTACCTTCCACATTTTTTCTACCAATCTGTTTGTGTATGTATACTTATTCAGACACTGCATATATTTATGTACATTTATTTTCCAAATGCCATTATACTCGTCAACTACCTCACGCTTTTTTCTCACACATTTTATTCTTAAAACAAGATTTTTTACATTGAGTTTTTCCCCAGCTTTGAGATATAATTGACACAAGACACTAAGTTTAAGGTATAGAACATGATAGCTTGTGAAATGACTATAACAACACATCATTCTCAAAGAATTACAATCTTTGTCCTTAGAATAGGTAAGATCTACGCCTAGCAACTTTCAAATATTCAAAGCAGTATTAACTATGTCACCATACTGTATATTAGGTCCCCAGAACTTATTCATCTCATGACTACAACTTTGTACCTTGTCATCAACATCTCCCCATATCCCCCACCCTTGGCCCCCGGCAACCACCCCTTTACTGTTTCTATGCATTTTTCCCCTAGATTCCACATTATAAAGGACCTCATACAGTACTTGCCTTTCTCTAACATTTCACTTAGTATAACCTCCCCAAGGCCCATCTTTTATGTTGCCACAAAAGGCAGGATTTCATCTTCCTATGCCTGGATAATATTCCATTGTATATATTTACCCCATCTTCTTTATCCGTTCATCTGTTGATGAACACTAAGGTTGTTTCCATATCTTGGCTGTCGTGAAGGATGCTGTGATCAACACAGGCATAGGGACCTCTTCAAGGTCCAGTTTTCATTTCCTCTGGATATATACACAGAGGTGGGATTGTTGGATGATGTGGCAGGTTTTTTGTTTGTTTGTTTGTCTGTTTTTTTGAGGAGCCTCTACGCTCTTTCCAAAATGGCTACACCAGTTTACATTCCCAGTAAGGGACAAGGGTTCCCTTTTCTCCCTACCCTCACCAGCACTCATCTGGAGTATTTCTCTTAGAGGTTGTCCTAACAGGTATGAGGTACTGTCTCCCTATGATTTTGACTTGCATTTCCTCGAGTTGGATGTTGAGCACTTTTTCATATACCTGGCGGTGATCTTTTTGGAAAAAAATGTCTATTCAAGTCTTCTGCTCATTTTCATTGGATCATCTGAGTTGGTTTTTGTTGGTGTTGCTATCGAGTTGTACATGGGTTCCTTACCTATTTTGGATATTAACCCCTTACCAGATAAAATTTTCCCATTTTACAGGTTGCCTCTTTATCTGGTTCACTCCTTACAGATGCTTTTTAGTTTAATACACTCCACCTCTTTTTTTTTTTTTTTGCTTTTGGTGTCATACCCAAGAATCATTGCCAAGGCCAATGTCAAGGAGCTTTCTCCCTATATTTTCTGAGGTTTTATTTTTTCAAGTCTTACGTTTAAGTCTTTAAATGATTTAAAGTAACTTTGAGTGGTATAACGTAGGGGTCCAATTTCATTCTTTTGTATAGGAATAACTAGTTTTTCTCACTCATTTAAATCTTAATAACCCCAGTCAAGTTGAATTCCAAAAAGGATATATCCCAGTTTATAGTTCCAAAAACTGTAGATAATTCCCCCTTTCACCCACACTGTCATTATCTGATAACTACATGATAGGTACCTCATTGTTACTTTTAATTTACCTTATCACCTGAACTGTTGGTTTATTTTTCCTGGTAATTTGTACAAGTTTTCTTATGTCAGGTCTTAGTATTACATGAACCCTCTTGGGGATTTTTGGTATTTTGAGGCTTACTTTGGACAAAAAGTGTATCTATATCTATGTAATATTCTCATCTGAAAATGTATGTTTGTTTTATTCAAGGCTTTTTTTTCTCTCTAGACAATTGTACCATTTTCTTCATGCAAGCCTTACATTTCCAGTTTATGGCAAGATTTGTGAGGGATTTTTTTTTTTTTTTTGCTGCTTTGAATTTTTTTATTCTGCTTCTTTATTAGTTTTAGTTAAAATGTAAGAATGGTACCAGTTTGACATCTTGAACTTCCTCTTATTAATTGTAGTAATTGCTAATTGATTGTCCACGATCTTCTTGCTATATAATTGGCTGATCTGTACACGTAGTTTTCATCTTACTTTTTCCCCCCACCCATTTCACTGACTGGTATCTCCACAAAAATGTTCAATCCTTACCTTATTCTTGACTTTAATGACAGGGTTTCTATTATTTCATTAAGTGTGTTGCTGACTGCAGATTTCTCATAGGTTCCTTTTTTCCAAGTAACATTCCTTCTACTCTTAGATTACTGGGTATTTGTTTTAATGGGATTGAGTGCTGAATTTTAACAAATGCTTATTTTCTATCTACTGTGGGGAAAAACAGTGAATTACATCAAGAAGTTTCTAATTGTGAAATCTCTCTATATCTTAGGACACATATGCATTGGCTTCTGACTCACTGTAGATGTCAGTACAGGGTAGACTTGAAAAGAGATCAGGAGAAAATTCTCTTCCCCCCATTTGGAAAAATGCATTCCTCAGGACTCAGTAAAGGATCAGAGTCTGCCATTAGTGTATAATTATACTGATTTTGGTTATACTGACTCTTCTAGCTCTGTGTCCTGGATTAAAGCTGAAATAATAGGTCAATGGCATACTAAATAGTGTTACCTTGGAAAAAACAAGAGGGAAAAGTAATTGCCTTTGAATAACACGAACCAACAGAAATCATACCAAGGAAAAAAATCACTCAATTTACAACACTGCTCACTCAACTGTCCTTAGTACTATGACCAGTACTTGTGAAATCTTATCCCCAGAAACATTCTATCCCATATTACTCCCCATGGGTTCTCCTTTCAATACCAAGCTCCCACTGGACTTAGATCTCTGACCTTAAGAAAACAAAATAGAAACTAGTGACAAAGGATGCTGTTAATTTCAAGATGTGATGGCTTCAGATCAGTGGAGACAGAAAAATGATCCCAGAGTACTTCTTCCCAAAGCCAAGGAGGTGAAACAACCACGGGACAGAGCACCTTGGGACAGACTGGGCTAAAGTAGCGACATTTAGCAAATGAAAACACAGAATGTCTGTTTTAATTGAGCCATGCAATATTTTGGTCATACTTGTACTAAAGGAAAAATTACATGTTGCTTATCTGAGGCTCAAATTTAACTCAGTGTCCTATATACTGTAGCTCATGCTAGAGTTATTAATTAACTTGCCTGAATTTCTATCCTGGTCCCACCACCTAGTAGCTATGTGACCCTAACATGTCAGGAACCCACTCTAAGCCCACTTTCCTCAATGGTAAAATGCACTCCTTTGAGGATTAAATGACTTGAAGCACATGAAATGCTCAGCACATCCCCCAGAATTTAGGAAAGAGGCAATTGCAGACAAACCTTAGGGTTGAAGTAATGGTGACAGAGGATTTCAGGATGTGAAGAGTACTAGAACAGGAGTGGGGAGCCGGGTTTCGGTCCTGACTATGTTTCAGATTAGCTGTGTGCCCTTAAGCAACTCTTTGAACTTCCCTGGGCTTCAATTGTCTCATCTATAAAATAAGAAGGTTGAATTAAATGGTCTCTTCCCACTCTGAATAGTCTCTGATTCTTGAACCCCTATTGCTTGGACTTTGGAGAGACATCAGTATTGTCAATTCCCTTTAAATGAATTCTTCCCACAGGGCCGTACATGATTAATATCTTTTGAATACTACTGAGAGTAAAAATATGCTGAGTTGACATTTTAGTAGTGTTTGCTTTGAGGAATACAGGTGCAATTGGTCATACTGATTCTCAGACAAAAGTCCATGTGGTTTCATGGTTTCACCTCAAGTTATAAATCAATTCTGGGAGCCTGAGCCTAATCCAAGACCCTGAATGCAAGTTACACTATCTTCAGTGTTAGCACAATGAGCAATACGGAATCTTGGTTGTCACTGCAAAGTGGTTTATGGCAGAAAGAGAAGTCATGGGGTTTTCAAATAAAGAGACATAATATACCTTTCTAACAAATACCATCCTCAAGTTTTACTTTAATTTACAGTTAATTTTCCCCCCTATAAGCCACTAAAAAGCTTTTGATTTTTATGGTGCTATTGTTACTGTTGTTCAATAGGCCAAGAGGAAAAGAGGAATCTATAGGAGCCATTTAAACTCAGGAGCTTCTGATACAGGGAACTAAAAAACCACCTTCCCATATATTATGTCTACAGAGCAAGCCAAACACTCATACATACATGCGATGTCTCCGTGAAAATTATTACTGAAAAGTTTTCATTTTGGGGGATCATGTAATGTTAGCACAAGAAAGAAACAGTGATCTAGTCTGACTCTTATTCTACAGATAACAAAAATCAGATTCAGAACAGTTATATGAATTCTCCAATATCAGAAAGCATAAAGTCCATCTTTTCTATGATGTTCTCTTTACTCTCATTTAAGTTGTTAGAGAAGAGATGACGTAAGAGTTTCAGCTGACCTACCCAGGAAGTCCATGACCCTCTCAGCAACTACTTTACGCTGGACACTATGCTAGGCAACTGGGATATTAATAGTGAGTAACACAAGGTCCCGTCCTTCTTCCTATTAACTGAAAAAAAAAATCACTAAACCAAGCCACTTGTCCATTTCTTATCCACAGCAATTTCAGGACATGGTCTTAAAGGTTATTATGGCTGTGAGGTTCCTGGGAAACCATTGGAAATAGCCTTCCAATGCATGGTTTGAAATCCTATTCCCGAAAGCCAAGTTTGCTATTTCAATAGTTTCTCCTGAACTTATAATTTATGTTGTTACAGGCATCCATCCAGGTAGCACAGCATAGTGAGAATCAACATGGGTTCTACTCCCAAAAGTGCCACTAACAAACTGGGTTACTCGGAGTAAATGAAAACTTCTTTGGTTACCAGTCTCCCCATCTACAGAATGAGGAACTTGATCAACAGGACCCAAAGCCTCCTGTATGTTACAAAACTCTATCTAGGGTACGATAGATACAGTCAAGGCACTAAATGGAGAAGGATCAGCAAGCAGTCAGTGGGGGGTCAAAATCCAACTAGCCAACCTCAAAAGTCCTAATTGGGATACTCAGAGTATGACATGTAGTTCCTTCCAAAGCTCATCCCAGAAAGGAGCTCAACAATTAAAGAATACTCTTAGGTCTCCAGCAAGTTGATGTACCTCATTCAAGATCCCAGAAGTGGTTAGCGACTTATTAATGACACAGTTGGTGGGGAGAAGGTCACTCACTCTTCAGACAAACAACCCACTCCATTACATCTCACTTTATCACCTAGCCATCCACCTACCTTCTTCCATTGCGATTTCTGAAGCTATTCTCACAGTTCCGAAGATTTATTTTGATCCAATGGGGAAAAACATTTGCCCTGAACAGCATGCAACACCACTCCAGATTAAAATCAATATGCCATACTGGAAAGGAGCACTCTGCCAGAACATTTTCTTCCTTACATTAGTATTCCAGGAAAGTACTTGAGGTTCCCAGCTCTTACCTGGCCCAGACAAACTCTTTGCATCCTACCTCAAGCAATGCCTAATCTCATTGTGTCAACATGGTGCTGCCTCTACAAATCTGAGACCATCACATTTCATGATAAGGAAGCTGGATTTCTTCCTGGTCATTTTCAGATCCAGGCTAGGAAACCCTGCTGATGGGGAACCAATTTTCCACACTTCTTAATAAACTTCATCCTCACAATCATCGGTCTGAAGAGAAAAACATACTACTCTCAAGTTGCAAATACCAAATGCTATATAAATAACAAATCAATTCTTTGCCACAAGATTTATAGTCACTTTTATTAGTAATGGGGCTCAGGGGCAAGAAAAACCAGCATTGGCCTTGAGGTCAAGCAACTTGATTCAAGGCCAGCTCTGGAAGCAAGTAGCTTTGTGACTTTGCAGGAGTCATTTCACCTCTCAGGTCTCAGTTTCATTGTCTGTTAAGAGTTGAGTGACATAAGCTCAAAGACCCTTCCACTACCACCCACTCTAGCACTCATGTCTTATGACCCTATATTCTTTTCTCTCAGTTGTTGGCCAATTACCTGCTTTGGAAGACGTATTAACTCTTCTAGGCCACTAGGGTACAATTTAACACATTCCTGATCAATAAATCAACAATCCTTCTTTCCCTCCGCATTAACCTTGCATTTGTTATATCACTCTGGTCATGGAGGATTACATATGAGCAGGTGTCTCCCATGTTAACAGCAGGGCAAACCCTGGAGCTGGAACCTCTGATATTGGCACTCTCATCAGTTTTCCAGGGGAATTGGACTCATGGTTCTGAACCTTAATTGTCCATAAAGAGAAAACGGACTTAAGTGACATTACTTTACAGGAAGTCTAACACCCAAACAGGGGACGCAAGGATGTGGTGTGGTGGCTTGGGGTCTACAAAAGGGCTTGGTGTCTTTATTCATTCATTAATTCATCCATCCATTCATTCATCCCTTCTCCCAAGCCTAGGACTGGCTACAGAATTTTTGAGACCCACTGCAAAGTGAAAATGTCATGCTCCTTGTTTAAAAAAATAAAATGGGAGAGAAGAGAGAAGAAAATCCATTAACATTTCTAAAATAAACATCTTCTTTCCATGGTCTTTCCCTTGACCTGGCATGATGTTCTCTATTTGCTACTTAAGGTCATGCTCCTTTAGACAGGGAGAGTTCAAGCTCACACAGGCACCAGGGTGACTAAGAGCAGGTGCAGCCTCTGGCTGCCAGTTTTCCCTTCCACCGGCACAGGACTGAAGTGCCACAGTACAGGGAAGTCAAACCAGGCATTCTCCCTTCCCACAACCTGCAACCCCAAACCATGGTAGCTGGGCAACCCCTGGGGCCAGGATATACTAGGTATCTGGCTCAGGGTGGTCAAGAGGCTCACTCCCACCAAGTGACCTGGAATATGCACTGTGCTGCTGCCACATCAGAGCAGGGATGGCCACCATTATGCCCTACTCCAATATGCAGTAGGGCACGTGCACTTACCCAAACATTTGCAGCACCTACACTCACAGGTCCCTGACTGGCAGGGGAGGCAGAGGGGAGCCAGGCAGGCCACCGAACCAAGAGGTGGGAGGCAGGCGGCCAAGATCATTCCCTTTTAGGGAGACAGGGTAGTAGGCTGTGAGACGCAGGACCAAGAGCGAGCCACCACTCCGAGCCTCCAGCACACACTCTTTTGTCCCAATGACTGCGCCTACTGAGCACAAACCCAAAGAAATAATTACCTCCAATCATCCATCAAAATCCTTGAGGGCATCACCTCTCCTGGGAAGTCTTTCCTGCCTGCGCTGCACTAGGCAGCTGGTTACACTCTCACTGGCACCTCCATATATCTCGGGCATACTTCTAATACCATAGTATCACACTTTATTTCAGTTTGCCTGTCTGTTTTCTCCATAAGCCTAAGAAATGTGGAGGCCAAGCCTATAGTTTATTCACTTTTTATGTCCCAAAACGTAGTAGGTGCTCAGCAGAGGCACACACAACAGCACCCCACAGCCAGGGATCATTGCGGAAGTGCTCTCTCTCTTAGCACCTCAGCCATAACTTCTCCATCCATTTGAGGCAAACGGATGCCCGGAGCAGAATAGAGAGCACCAGATATCCCAAGTACTATTGTTCTGCTGCACACATTCTCTCATTCACCAGTCAGGAGTTAAACATAATGGCAGAGTAGCATCATGGAATGGTCAAGAACACAGACCCCTAATCCAGCACAACAGGGCTTAATATTAGGAGAACTTGTCGCTATTCTGTAACTAATCTCTTTTTTCATTTTCCACCAAGAAACCAAGAACAGTTTAAAAGGGGAATGAGAGGGGCACCTGGATGGCACAGTTGGTTAAGTGTCCAACTCTTGGTTTTGGCTCAGGTCATGAACTCCTGGTTTCATGAGTTCAAGCCCCAAGTCAGGCTCTGTGCGGACAGTGCAGAGCCTGCTTGGGATTCTCTCTCTCTTCCTCTCTGCCCTTTCCCCACCTGTGCTGTCTCTGTCTCTCTCAAAATAAATAAACTTGAAAAAAAAATTTTTTTAATAAAAGTAAAAGGAGAATTCGATTATTCTGGTAAAAGACCATTTCATCAAGATGTTTACCCAAGGCCAGATCTTTCCACGTGTAGGAGATGAAGTCATAAAAGGTAACACAGGAAATTCAAAGACTGTAAGGGTAACTGTGGTCTGACAGAAAGGGCAGACTCTTCCACAGGAACGTGTTGCTGCTTCTTTAATTTCCAGATTGCCTGTTGTGATTCCTCCTTATAAAAAGATGGTGTCGAGTTGGGACATTCATGCGCCTAGAAAAACTCACTTTGAAATAAATGCAAATGGATTCTTTTCCCATAAGCCCCAAGGTACAATGTGTCTTGTGCCAGGTGATGGATTAGAATTTTCCAGCATGGGTTTATGTTGTCAGCCCCTATCAGTACGGCACCAATCAGAAGAGATTAGTCTCACATTGTCAGGATTCTTGTCCAACAACCATAGCTTAGAACTTAAAAGTGTGCTGTCTTGCCTTCTATCAACTTCACTGTACAGATACAGTGAATCAAGAGACAACTGTAGTCAGAGAATAATGTGATATGCAACTTTCAATGTAACAAAGAAAGCCTTTTAAGATGTCAATGCACTGAGATAAGAAAACATGTCTTGTATCGCCTTTGACCATGTAGATGTGGACATTTAAGTATTCAAACACCTCCTGGTAAGGTTTCTAATTTCTTCAACGATGACATTATTAACCTATGAAGGAGAAGTATTTCTCTTTTCACCAACTTAATCCACATGGTCTTTAGAGTATTTGATACTTTCATTCATGTTCTTCTTAGTCTCACCTCCACAAAGAGCAAGTAAAGTATGTACCTGTCGCAACAGACCTTGGGGATCTTGTTCCTTGAAGCTCCTTAATCCCTTGGAACTTCAGAAGTTGAACTCTGGCTCCTTGAAGAGGCTTATATAGGCCATTTCACAAACATCTGTCCAGACATAGCCCAAAAAAGTATCCTTTATTCTGACTACAAGGAGAGAAGAGCCTTCCCCAGGCTGTTAGCATCCTCACAAAAGATCAGCCCTGGGGTTGCAATCTGGTTCAATGCCATGCAGCATTACAAACTTCTATGGCTTTGGGGCACCTGGGTGGCTCAGTCGGTTAAGCGTCCAACTCTGGATTTCGGCTCAGGTCATGATCTCAAGGTTCTTGAGGGCAGACTCCACACTGACAGCATGGGGCCTGCTTGCGATTCTCTCTCTCCCTCTCTCTGCCCTTCCTTCGCTTGTGCTCACTCTCTCCCTCAAAACAAATAAACTACAAAACAAAACTTCCATGGCTTTTTTGCCCACAGGACAGGGTCTAACCTCCACAACCTATTCTAGAATGCCCCTTGTGATCCAATCCCTGCCTCACTCACCTCTCACTGCCTCCCACCTCCATTCTGCCAGAATTACCACAGTCCAGGCACAGACAACTGATGACCGCTCTCCCAACATCTCCATGGTCTCCGGGGCTTTCTCACTCTTGTTCTCTCTTCCTGAAGTTCCCTTCCTCTACTTCTTCAGCATGAAGGTTTATACTTCTCTGTGAGGACTTCCCTTAACTTCCCTCCCAAGAATACGTGTACACGTGCATGCACGCACACACACACACACACACACCCCACTCTCAGGCAGTTAGCTTTAGTGTCCTCCTGTCACCAAAGCTCTTGCCAAAGACTTTAATATAACCGTTGTCACACTGTGTTATAATTTGTCTCTGCCTCTGTGGAATCATCACTTACTCATCTTTAACCTCCAGCACCCAAGCCAGTACCACTCAGCTGTTCATTCAAAAACATTTGTTAGCATCTGGTAGGGTCTCCTGGCTGACTTGCTCAGAGGAGTGTGCAGCTCTTCATATTAGGGTCCTGAGTTTGAGCCCTAAGCTGGGTGGAGAGATTACGATAATAAATTTAAAAATTTTTTAAACATTTCTTAGCATCTATAATCTGCCCTGCTCAGTTCCCTCAGGTCATCCTGAGGCTTGTAGGTTCCAAAGTGGATTCCATGAATCCCCTCTTCTGGATCATGTTTAGAAGAAACATCTGCTTCATCTGAGCAAGGCAGCCATGGAAACCCTCCAGGCTGAAAGTAGCATTAGGGATTACCTAGTATCACCCAACTCACATCATCAAGATGACGACACCGAGGCCCAGAGGGAGGAAGCAACATCCTCAAGACCAACACAGAGAATTAGGGGCAGTTGCGAGACTACAACACACATCTCTTGAGTCTTAGGAGGCTCAGTGTTTTCTCCCTCATTCAAACAGAATGCCTCCTCCCAACATTATTAAGTCACTTGTAAACATCAAATCTGCCCCCAACAGGTGACAACACTCCAGATTTGAAAGACTGTGTTTCCACTTCTACAGTCACTTCCCAACAGGACAACAAAGATTAACATGACTATCCATTAAGGTTGCCAGCGGCACATAAAAGAAACTGACCCTGGAGGACAAGAGGAGAAGAGATAGGATAAAGGGTGGCTAAGAGAACGCTCAGGAATTGGAAACAGTCAGGATCAAAAAAATAGGAGGGAACGCTCAGGGCAGAAGACTGCTGCTGGTGCCTGCCACGACCCAGTGCAGCTGGCCCCACTGCTGTCCTTGCTCTGGACACCAGATACTGCTACAGCCACCACGCTTCCCTCAGCTCTCCACTGTCCCCCCACCTTGACACCAACTGCTCCAGATAGGAAACCAAGGTAGAGGGCCTGACAGGCCACGTCTGTGCACACTGGATAAGTCAGGCACCCAGGCTGCGTGGCCAGAAGGAGAGGTGCTCCTGCATCAACTGCTGTACCAATGACTCCTCAGCTCAGTGGCTTAAAAACAGTTTATGATCTCTCACCTATCTAAGGGTTGACTGGGCTCAGCAGGGCACTTGTCACTCAGGGCCTCTGGAGCAGTCAGAGGTCAGCTTGGGCCGAAGTCATCTGAAGGCAGAGTGCATTGACTTCTAAGGTGGGTCCCCCACATGCTGGCCATGGAGCCTGGTTACCAGCCAGCACAACTGCACACGATCTCTTCAAGGTACTCGGGGTTCTCCTAACATGGCAGCTGGGCTCCCAGAGGAAGTATCCCTTAAGCAAGCTTTCCAGGAGATAGAAGCATTCCCATGCTGGGAGGCATGATTCACTGGGGCTCACCTTGTGAGACTAGCTACCATCGAAACAAAATCGAGATCTGATTCTTACAGGTCTAGGAAGAGCAGGGGGCACACAGGAGAGGTCAGGGCTAGACAACAAAAAAATACTGAAAAGCCATTTCATTATGATAAGTATAGAATTTCTTAAGGGCATAAGGGTCCCATTGGATTTGTTAAAAGATCAGCCACAGAAAGTCATTGCACCATCACAGAGAAGCACATTAGGTCCATTTTGAGCAGGAATCAGGAAAAGCCATCTGCACCCCTTCACAACTACTGCCTCCCTGAGGGCTGTCTATTCCCCAACACCACAGATCCCTCCAGGAATCAGGACTCTGAAAAGGGCCCCAACTTGCTCAAAGCAAATCCAGCCCACCAGCAAAGCCCACTGCATCCCCGTGTTTGTTGTGCTTGTTCCGTGGAGTCTGAAAGCATTATTGGGGAAGACACTACCATCTGCACATGGAAAGCAAAGGAAACAAGGAAAAAAAGAACCAAAGAAAAGAAAAATTGGAAAGGGGCAAAAGAAAAATTTCAAGGGCTTACTTGGAAAGAAAGTGGGCCCAGAAAAAGCCAGTTGTCTTCCTGTACTTGTCCCATCCAGGCTTTAATTTTCTTGAATTTTCTATTTCAATTAGAGACCCAATAATAGCCTAATATCTTTGATAAAATTATGGGAACGTGGGGCACCTGTGTGGCTCAGTCAGTTCAACGTCTGACTCTTGATTTCAGCTCAAGTCGTGATCGCACAGCTCTGTGGGTTTGAGCCCCACGTCAGGCTCTGTGCTGCTAACGCAGAGCGTGCTTGGGACGCTATCTCACCTCTCTCTCTGCCCTTGCTCTGCTCCTATGCTCACTCTCTCAAAATAAATGAGCTTTTAAAAAAATTACTGGAACATTAGGAGTATTTCTTTCTTGGAATATTATATAATTTTGATCAAAGTCCTCAGGGTGGTAAAAGAAAATTTACGTAGCCCTGTCACTCAGGTAATATTTCCACTCCACTGCCCACTGCAGTGGGATTTCCTGGCCGAAGTGAAGCTACATATCCACCTCTGTGATGATGGGTCTATGGTTGTTCATTCAAAGAACATTTATTTGATGAGAGCATCAAATCCAGAGAGCATCTGGATTCCCAGCAGTATTCTGGGTCCAGGAAGCAAAGACTGAAGAGTCTAAAGCCCTCGACACCTGGCTAGAGAAGGGATATCTATTCCAAGGACACTCATGATCAAGATTCCTATTGGGTTTATAGGGGTGACTGGGTGGCTCAGTCGGTTAAGTGTCCAACTTCAGCTCAGGTCATGATCTCGCAGTTCATGAGTTCAGGCCCCACATCAGGCTCTGTGCTGACAGCTCAGAGCCTGGAGCCCACTTAGGATTCTGTGTCTCCCTCTCTCTCTGCCCCTCCCCTGTCTCTCTGTGTCTCTCAAAAATGAATGTTTAAAAAAATTTTTTTTTAAAGATTCCTACTGGGTTTACACAAATCAATGGACACAAACACACAAAAATGCCAATAATAGCCATTTAGGACTACAGAATCATTCATGATACTGCCTTTATCTTTGTTGACAGTTTCTGAAAGAGATCCTGTCTGAAAAGATACTTTTGTTATGGTTTAAATAAGGTCTTCTAAAAAAGATGTCAAAGTCCTGACCACCAGTACCTATAAATGGGATCTTACTTGGAAATACAGTCTTTGCAGATGTTCAAGATAAGATGAGGTAATTAGGACAGACTGTAAGTTAATAGGACCATATCATTATAAGGAGAAGAGATTTTAGCATTCAGTCCAACTTAGACTCAGGTCATGATCTCACAGTTTGTGGGTTCAAGCCCTGTATCAGGCTCTGTACTCATAGCTCAGAGCCTGGAGCCTACTTCAGATCTTGGGTCTCCATTTCTGTCCTTCCCCCACTGGTGTGCTCTCTTTCAAAAAGAAACATTTTTTAAAAGTTTTTTTTTAATTAAAAAAAAAAAGCCCCCTGCATGGGGCTCTGTGCTGACAGCTCAGAGCCTGGAGCCTGCTCCAGATTGTGTGTGTATGTCTCTCTCTCTCTTTCTCTCTCTGTCTCTCTCTCTCTCTCTCTCTCTCTCAAAAATAAAGAGTAACAAAAAAAATAGAAAAAAAAAAGAGAGGAAATTTGAACACAAAGACACCAGCATGATGGGAAGACCAAATGAAGACCCAGAGAGAATACTACCTGCAAGCCAAGAAGAACCTGAGGCAGCCAGCAGTTAGAAAGGGGCATGAGACGGATTCCCCTCACAGCTCTCAGGAAGAGACAACCCTCCCAGTATCTTGACCTGGAGCCTCCAGAACCTTGAGAGAATAAAATTCTATTATTCCCAGCCACCCAGTTTGTGGTACTTTGTTATGACAGCCCTAGGAAACTTCTAGAGTTTTCACGATTACATTTTGTTAAATCTTGGTAAAGGTGAGTTTTTATTGGCTCACTCAACAAATAGCTACTAAGAAAGCATTTTGAGGGGCACCTGGGTGGCTCAGTTGGTTAAGCATCTGACTCTTTATTTTCAGCTCATCTGATTGTCTTCATTTCAGGTGATGATCTCATGGTGGTGGGATTGAGCCCCAGGTCAGGCTCCATGCACAGCATGGAAGCAGGAGTGGGAGGATTCTCTCTCTCCCTCTCAAAAAAAGGAAAAAAGAAAAAAAAAAAAAAGGAAACATCTTGAGAAGCAGAATGGGCTGAGAAAGTCAAAGAGCAGAAAATTTTGTAGTTTACACTAGAAGGGTTTTTTTTTTTAATGTTTAGCTATTTTTAAGAGAGAGACAGAGAGAGAGACAGAGATAGAGACATAGTGTGAATGGGGGAGGGGCAGAGAGAGAGGGAGACACAGAATGTGAAGCAGACTCCAGGCTCCGAGCTGTCAGCACAGAGCCCAGCGCGAAGCTCGAACCCACAAACCCTGAGATCATGACCTGAGCCCAAGTGGGATGCTTAGCCACCCAGGCGCCCCTATACTAGAAGTGTTCTGAAGACAGAACAGTTTCAAGATTATCACAAGGCATACAGCCTCATTGGGTTTCAGTTTTGGAAAAATCAGTCTGTAGAAGGAACGGATTCAAGAAAAAGAAGCCTAAAGACAGGAAGGCCAGTCAGGAGACTACAAAAATGGACTAGTCAAGCCATGGTGATGGTTTGGATAGGGTGGAGCCAAAGAAAAGGATAAGTAAATAAATACGAAATATACTTAGAAAGGTGAATTAATACAACTCAGTGACTGATAGGTCATGAGGAGGAGAATGATGAAAATGATACACAAATTTTTAGTTCTCATAGGTGGTTGGGCACCAAACCGCCTTTTCTATGACCATTTCTGTACAGCCAGGATGCTCTCTGGTTCGATGCACATAAGGAGATCCTAGCCTGACCCAACCTGTCACAGTCAGGGTCCAAGGCTCGCCCTCTGACACACACTAGTGAACCTCATTTTTCACTCTCCCTAACAAAACCAGTTCTGAGTAAGAGCTACATCTCTTAATCCATCACAGTCTGAGGGCACGTTTGAGCCATCCTGCCCCAGCATTTGCAGGTTAGGGCACACGTGCTGGCTCCAGAACTCTGAGTTTGGGTTCCTGGCTCTACCAGTATAGGACCCTAGGCAAGCTACCCAAATTCTTTGTGCCTCAGTTTTCTCCACTGTAGAAACATGGTAATTGTATTCACCTCACAGCTGATGTTAGTCAGTCAGTATCCACAGAGTACTTAGAACAATGCTTGACTCACACGTAATATTCAGTAAATACAATTAGTTGTTGTTGGTAATGATGACCAATTTGGTATTGCTTAGCTAAACTTAAAATTCCCAAATGCTGATCTGTGATGAAGTTTATCAGTCTCCCAGTGAATGGTCAGTTTAACACTTACAGCTGTCGGCTCTTCAGGAAGAAGTGTTCTGTCTCTGTGATCATGGCCTTTCTATCTGGTCAGAGTTGGAGTGGTAAAACTATCTTTTAAAAAAGGACAACGATAGTAGAAGATAGTTGGTTTTAAGAATGGACATTAAAAAAATACCCCAAGTCAAAATTAATAGCCCTAGGTCAATTACCAAAATAAATTTGCTACCTTATTCTATGAAATCCAGAAGTCGGAGAATCCCTGATGAAGGTAGTGATAGCGTAAGGAAGTGAATGTCACCAAAGCTGTATTGTACTGAGGAAGTGACACCAGATGGTAACTCAAAATCAGATAAAGAAATAAAGATCCGAAATGGTTAAAAAAAAAAAAAAAAGTTAACAGACTCAAATATCTATCTTCCCTTTCTTCTCTCAGCTTTTTTCCAAGGCGTAAGATTATATAAAATAATTGTAACATGTATCATTAGATTAACTTCCATAGACATAGTAGTATTATCAATAACATTGTCAAGTATTTTTACTTGAATTAAATCTCAAGTAGGGGTACCTGAGGGGCTCAGTCAGTTAAGTGTCCAACTCTTGGTTTCAGCTCAGCTCATGGTCTCATGTTTTGGGAGTTCCAGCCCCACCTCGGTCTTCACAATACAGTGTGGAGCCTGCTTGGGATTCTCTCCCTCCCTCCCTCCCTCTCTCTCGCTCTCTGCCCCTCACCCCTCCCTGCTTGCTCTCTCTCAGAATGAATACATTGAAAATATATAAAGTTTAAAAAATTGAAAGTAGATTTAAATAATTTAATATGCATATGTTAAGCCATAGAGCAACAGATAGCAAGACAATGCAAAACACCTGTAATAAGGAGCACCAGCGTGGCTCAGTTGGTTAAGCATCCAGCTCTTGATTTAGGCTCAGGGCAAGGTCTCACATTTCATCATTTCAAGCCCCATGTCAGGCTCTGCATGGTCAGTTTGAAATTCTCTCCTCTCTCTCTCTGCTCCTCCCCCACTCACGCTCTCTCTCCTTCTCTCTCAAAAAATAGACTTTTAAGAAAACCTACAATTAAAAAATTAAGTGAACTACACTGCTACACTAGGAAAAAAAAACCACTTAATACAAAAGAAGGAGGTAAACAATGAACAGAGGAACAAAGTTGACATGAGGTACATAGGAAACAAAAGAAAAATAGCAGATGTAAATCTAACCGTATTAATAACATTAAGTGGAATTGAACTCAACTGTCTCATCAAAAGGTAGAGATTACCAGGGACGCCTGGGTGACTCAATCGGTTAAGCACCCGACTTCACCTCAGGTCATGATCTCACACTCGGTGAGTTCCAGCCCTGCGTTGGGCTCTGTGCTGACAGCTCAGAGCCTGGAGCCTGCTTCAGATTCTGTTTCTCCCTCCCTCTGGCCCTCCCCCATTCATGCTCTGTCTCTCTCTGTCTCAAAAATAAATAAACATTAAAAAAAATTTTTTTAATAAAAAAAAATTTTTTAAAGGTAGAGATTGCCAGATTGGGGGGAGAAGGGGAATTACAATCCATGTATATGATGTCTACAGGAGATGCACATTACTTTCAAAAATACAAATAGAAAGAAAGCTAAATAATGGAAAAAGGTATACCATATAAACAGGAATCATAGAAGAATCTGAGTAGATACACTATTAGCAGACAAAGTAAACCTTAAGACCAATTTTACTAGAGATAAAAACATTTCCTAATAAAAGTTAATCCAACAGGAAGATATAACAATTACGGACCTATGTGCACCTCTCAGGCCCAAAAATACATCCAACAGAAGACAGAAATGAAGGTAGACATAGACAATGAAACAGTAAGAATTGAAGATTTCAGTACTTGAGTTTCAGTCATGGGTAGAATAAGTCATTTGAATATTGAAGTGGAAAAAGACTTCTAAGTCATTATAAAGCAACTAAACCAACAGACGTCTAGAGACATCTACAGCACTCTAGGCAACAACCACAGAATACACATTATTCTCAAACATACCTGGAACACATGCAAATGAGTAAAACAGTCTTCAGTAAGCTTAAAAGGATTAAAATCATACAAAGTATCTATTCTAACCACAATGAAATTAGAAATCAACAACAACAACAAAAAGAAGTTTGAGAAATACACCGTTGTGGAAATATAACACCACACTCCCAAAATCAACAATGGTTCAAAGAAGAAATCCCAAGAGAAAGTAGAAAATATTTTGAGATGAAAGGAAACAAAGATACAGCATGAAAATGTAAGGGATGCTAGTGAAGCAGTGCTTAAGGACAAATGCATAGTTGTAACAGACTATATTGAAAAAGAAAAAAATCTCACATCAACAATGTTAGCTTCCACGTCAAGAAACTGGAAGCAGAGCAAACTAAAGCCAAATCCAGTAGAATGAATAAAGACTAGTATAGAAACAAGTAAAAAAAATTTTTTAAATATGGCAAGATCAACGATATTACAAAATATTTGAAAAGGACAGATTTTACAAAGAACCCTTCAGCTAGACTGACCAAGAAAAAATACTGAAGACTTTCACTACTAAAATTAGACATGAAAAAGGAAAAAGCATTACGGACAAAAATAAAGAGGAATTTAAGGGGATACTATGAACAGCATGCCAATAAACTAGACAACTTAGATAAAATGGACAAATTCTTGCAAAGATTCCAACTACCTAAACTTTATCAAGAATCAGAAAATCTGAGCAACGTGAATTATTAATTTTAAAACAACCCACAAAGAAAAGCCCAATCCCTGATGGCTTCAATGATGAAATCAAATATCTAAGAAGTATACCAATCCTTCATAAACCCTTCCAAAAATAAAGAGAAAACAATGACCAATTAAGTCTAGAAGCCAATATACCCAGAAATAGGTATCACAAAAAAGAGAACTTCAGGCCAATATTCCTTATGAATATAGACATAAAAATCTTCAACAAAATACTAGCAAAATGAACCCAACATATAAAAAGGATTATACACAGTAACCAAGTGGATTTATCCCATGAATACAAGGTTGTTTAACATCCAAAAGTCAATTAATGTAACACCACTATCAATAAAGAAAAAAATGCATGACCATCTCAGATGCAGAAAAAGAACTGACAAAATTCAACATGTCTTCATGTTAAAAACAGCCAACAAATTAGGAATATAATGGAACTTCCTCGACCTTATAAAGGACATTTCCACCCCCCCAAAACAAAACCCACAAGGTGTCTATTTTACTTCTTCATACTTAATGGTGAAGAACTTAATCCTTTCCCTCCAAGATTAAAAGTAAGACAAAAATGGTGAACAACTTCTATTTAACAATGTAATGGAAAGTCTAGTGAAGGCACTTCAACAATAAAATGAAATAAAAGGCAGCCATATTGGAAAGGAAAAATTAGATGTATTCATAGAGGACATGATCTTGTGGACATGACTAATCCTTAGAACCCACTAGAACTCTATTTGAACCAATGAATGAGTTCAGTAAGATTGCAGGATATAAGATCAATATGTAAAAATAAACTGTATTTCTACACAGTAGCAATATGCAATCCAAACATGAAATGAAGAAAGTAATTCCATTTACAATAGCATCAAAATAAAAACACATTTTAATCAAAAAAGTACACAAATATTGTGAAAACCAACACTGTTTAAAGAAATTTAAGAAGATATAAATAAGGGGAAAGACATTTAAGATCAGAAGACGTAATATTGTTACAATGGAAATACTCTCCAAATTTATGTATGGACTCAACACAATCTCTATCAAAATTCCAGCTGGCTTCTTAGCAGAAACCCACAACTGATTCTAACATTCATTTGGAAATGCCAGGGACTCGGAATAGCCAAAAGAATCTTAAATAATAGTTGGGAGACTCACACTTACTAGTTTCAAAACTTACTACCAAGCTACAATAATCAGTGTGGTACTAGCATAGGGCAAACATACAATTCAATCGAACAGTATCCATAGTCCATAAATGAAAGCTCACATTTACGGTCAACTGATCTTAAACAGGAGCACCATGTCAATTCAACAGAAAAAGGATAGTCTTCAAAAAATGGTACAGAGAAAACATGAAAAAGAAGGAAGCTGGGCCCTTACCTCACACCATATAAATAAAACATATCCAATTAGAAAATGCTTTAAGTGGGGCACCTGGGTGGCTCAGTTGGTTAAGCAACTGACTTCACCTCAGGTCAGGATCTCAGGGTCCATGAGTTTGAGCCCTCATCAGGCTCTGTGCTGACAGCTCAGAGCCTGGAGCCTGCTACAGATTCTGTGTCTCCCTCTCTCTGTCTGTCTCTAAATAAACATTAAAAAAATTTTTTAAGAAAATGCTTTAATTGCTCATTTCATTAGCCTTTAACGCAATGTAAATCAAAAGCACATCACACCTATTAGGATGACTAAAATTTAAAAAGATACAACACTAGTATGTGTCAGCAAGGATACAAAGAAATTAAAACCCCCATTCATTGTCAGTGGGAAGGTAAAATGGCAGAGTCATTTTAAAAGACAATCTGGAAGTTCTTCAAATTGTTAAACACAGTCACCATATGATGCAACAATTTCACTTCCAGGTATACATCCAAGAGACATGAAAACATATGTCCACAAGAGCCAAAAGATAGATACTTGGGTAGTTCCTACCATCTGATGAACGGATCAAATGTGGCACATACATACAAAGGAATATTTGGCAATGAATAGCAAGAACATGCTGATACATTCTACAACTTGGATGACCCTTCACAACATTACACTGGGGTGAATGAAGACAATCTCAAAGGCCACTTATCGTATAATTCCATTCCTATGAAACGTCCTAAAAATAGGCCAATCTATAAAGGAATTATGTATCTAGATATAGATAGATCTCAATATAGCCTCTAATGGGTACAGGGTTTCTTGTTGGGGGGGATGCAAATGTTCTAAACTTAAACTGTGGTGATGGTTACTCACTGAATATACTAAAAAAAAAATGGAATTATACACTTTAAATTGGAAAATTGTATGGTATGAGAGTGTTAGGGATTGTCTGTGTCCCCTCAACATTCCTATGTTAAAGTCCTAACCACCAATAATGGTATCTGAAGGTGGAGTCTTTGGGAAGGACTTAGGTTTCCATGAGGTCATGAGGGTGACCTCATCCCTTCAGCGTGGGATCAGTGCCTCCTAGGAAGAGATCCCAGAGTGTGCACGCTCCCTCTGCTACGTGAGGACACAGCAAGGAAGCTGTTGTCTGCCAGCCAGAAGGAGAGCTCTCACCAGGGACAGAATCTGCAAACACTGTGGTCTTCCAGCCTTCGAAACTGTGAGAAAGAAATGTCTGTTGTGTGAGCCACTCAGTCTGTAGTATGTGTTGGAGCAGCCTAAGCTATGACAGGGAGTTATCTCCATAAAGACATTTTTAATGGGCAAGAACCACCTGAGCAGAGAGGAAGGAAGAGAAATGTATCCTATGGAGACGGGTTTTAAGCAAAGAAGCAGAACAGAAATACCCAAGAGACCCATGTAACTAGTGGGCAATTAGTAAGGAAGACCAGTCAGAGAAAAGGTTGAAAATGTAAGTCAGTGTCAGACGTGGAAGCCTTCCAATAGGCAGAGATGTTTTGTGTGTTTTCCTATCAGTAACGAGGACATGTGGCTTGTTGCCTTGCCTCTGTAATATTTCCTCCCCCAAATAAACGGAACCCTTTGCTTTTGAAGGCCTAAGACCAAACGCTGTAACTAGGGTCAGAGGGTCTTTCAGAAATAGAGTATATAGTAAAACAATTTGCCTACGAACAAGTACCTTCCTGTAGTTGTTTTGGATTTATCTTCCTTTACCCAGCTGCCCACTGTCTGCCCACTGTACTGTTCCCATATGGACCACACTCCTAAACCCTTTGCTTTGAGCACCACAGATTGTATTTGCACTGAAAATGGTGGAAACAAAGTATGTGGGTGAGTGAAACAAATTTTGCTATCTTCCCTTTCTTCCCTGCCCCCATGTACTAAGCTCAACTATATTGGCTCCATTTTCTTTTACCTCCCCTAAGAAATACCACCAGTCGTAAATATTGTAGCTGTCCCTGAGACTCTGGCTGACATTTCATGCAAAATTCATTTTAGAGAACATCCACCTTTTAGTGATTTATAGCCAGGGTGTTAGGGATTTCAGAAAGCCCAAGATTTGAAATACTACCAAACAAAGACCTCACCTTGTCAGTCACTGTGTGCTCTTTTTCCGGTGGGTGGTGGTGCATCAGAAACTTATTGTTCTGAAATTAGAAACAGAACAGAACAAAACCTCTATGTTCTTATGGAAAGGATTTCACGGTCATTATGTGAAAGATAGGAAAATGCCTGCCTGCCTGCCTTTCTATCAATCTGAGGGCTATTTCAGTATGGGAGGGAAATCCAGGATCTTAATGGTACCCCAACTTTATAACTGGGCGTAAGATACAACCAGAGCAAACCTGGTGGAGGTTTCCCCAAGAGTCGCTTTAAAGAAGCCAGGTGGAGAGGCGCCCGGGTGGCTCAGTAGGTTAAGCATCTGACTCCTGATTTCAGCTCCGGTCACGATCCCACGGCCATGGGATCAAGCCCTGTATTGGGCTCCACATTGAGCCTGGAGTCTGCTTGGGATTCTCTCTCTCTCCTTCTCTCTCTGTCTCTCCCTAAAATAAATAATTTTTTCTTTTAAAGAAAGGAGTCAGGTAGAAAGGAGGGGTGGAAGGGGGGAGAGGGATCCTGGAACCTTAAGTCTAGGATGACTTCTTTCCAGTTTGGATCCTAAACCACCTAACTTTTTTGGCTTATAATTTAACTGCCCTGGACCACAGCCCTCAATTGTGGAATGGAAACCATCAAACTAACCTATCTTGTACTGCACAGAACACTTAGGGGAAAAAAAAAAAAAAAAGAACAAACATTCAAAAAAAACCTGTAGGAAGAAGCCAGCCCACATAAGGATGCTTTGAGCAATGCTGACACACACTTCAGGAGTAGTTTGGGGTATAATGGGATTATTTGTGGATACCCCCACACACCCACTCTTTGCCCCGTATGAAGAACCAAAGGAGTTCCAATTAGGACATTCAGAAAGAAACCACTGGCTAAGAATGTACGCTCACATAATCTCCCTACCCTTGACTTGACTGTCACTTTAAATGTTTAGCCATTTAAAAAAAAAAAAAAGCGCTTCAACACCTGCAGTAGAGAGAGAACATTTCATTTCCCTACCAGAAAAACAATCAAGCAAATTTAAATAGATCACCTCCGTGTATCTCAAACAATGGCCCCACTGCCTGGTTATTTGTCCCTGACTTGCCATGAGATTTAACTTATCCCTGCCTGGTCGATACATCTAAACGAAAGCACCAAGTGCTGCTACACACATTGCATCTGAAAGGCTGCACGAGGCGGGGAAGGACTTGGCGAGAGGGGAGACACAATCTCTCTTTACACACATCCCTAGTTGGGTGTCCCCTAGCCCATGCCCAGTGGCCCAGCTCCCAGGCCTCCGTCCACACATTTTCTCTCACCCACATACTCTCAACAATGCTGTCAAAGAGGGGTTCTCTGAGCGAGGTTCCCCAAAAACAGGAGCATTAACATCACCTGGGAACCTGTTAGAAATGCAAATTCTCAGACCTCACCCAAGACTTACTAAACCAGGATCTCTGAGTGAGACCCAAAAATCCATAGCTTAACAATCCCTTCAAGTGACTGTGATCTGCCTTCAGTACAGGAACCACTGGTACAGTGGAAGGGAGGAAGGAAGGAAGGAAGGAAGGAAGGAAGGAAGGAAGGAAGGAAGGGAGGGAGGGAGGGAGGGAGGGAGGGAGGGAGGGAGGACATCACACCTGCCTCCAACCCTCCTTCCAGAATGCTCACATATTACATTCGCCACCCTGAGACCATTGTAAATCACCTTCGCTGGGAGAATTTTGTTGGCACCTATAAAACGGTTGTACACCTGCCCGGAAGTCTAAAGCTGTTTGGGTTATGCAGGGTTTGGGGCTGTTTTCCTGCTTCTGTACATGAATCATCACAGACACCAAGCAGAGATACCAATATCCTGTGACAAGAGAGCGGCTGACTGAGATCCTCACATGCCCTCT
Organism: Acinonyx jubatus; assembly: GCF_027475565.1. Classification (NCBI taxonomy): domain Eukaryota; kingdom Metazoa; phylum Chordata; class Mammalia; order Carnivora; family Felidae; genus Acinonyx; species Acinonyx jubatus. Next base: position 83,109,284 of record NC_069391.1, on the reverse strand, counting down.
CGCTTGAGCATTAGGCACAGAGACCTTTCTTCAGATGCCTGCCACTTAAGCATCTTCTCGGCCAGAAGTGGGCCTGGGAAAGGGAAGAACAGAGGAAGCCTGTACTCTGGAAAGCCTGTTTCATTCACAGGCGTCACCTAGTGGGCATTGCTGAGAGGGAAGTGGCCTCTGAGGCAGGCACACGCTGACGTCTGGTGACCCGGCTTCAACCACGGACATTTTACTCCCCAGCAAAGCAACTCTAGGCCCAGCTGGCTACAAAGGGGGTCTGGGGGTTCTAAGCAAACAGCACTAAGTTTCTTGGATACAAACGGAAAAGAAGAAAAAGAATTTGAGGACACATTTAAAGTTCCATATTTAAACACAAGATCTGAGGGGCACCTGGGTGCCTCAGTCGGTTAAGTGTCCGACTTTGGCTCAGGTCATAACCTCACAGCTGGTGAGTTCCAGCCCCATTTCAGGCTCTGTACTGACAGCTCAGAGCCTGGAGCCTGTTTTGGATTCTGGGTCTCCCTCTCTCTCTGCCCCTTCCCCACTCACACTCTCTCTCAAAAAAAATAAATAAATAAATAAACATTTAAAAATTTTTTTTCAAAGAAAGTTCTGAGAAGTTTTGCATCCCAACTTGGGTTTCAGAAGGACAAATCAACACACATCTGGTTTGGCTCTAGCCCACGGACACAGCCCTGCTTTCCTATCAGTGTTTGTCCTGTAAAAACTATTAGGTTGGACTAGCCACTCTGTTCTTGACTTCTTAGGATGCTGTGACTGCACCTCCCAACACCAGGGTGCACTGACGTGGGTGTCAACCCAGGATTCCTAGGCCCTTATGACCCCTAAACCGTGGGCTCCACCTTCTACCTCTTTACCTGGTTCTGTTGTTGGCTCCACTTCTGCCCAGGCCTCTCCTCCTCCATGACCTGTCAGTGCTATAAACTCAGTTTTAAGGTGCCACTCAGACCCGACTCCAACCGTGTGGTTGAGGCCGGAACATTCTTGAGTGATACAGCACGGGTTTAAAGAAAACTGGGGTGACTCTCACTCACAGAGGTGAAGAGGGGACTCCCACATGCCAGAGGCATGACCAGTGACGGGGGTGGGACTGTGCACTGCAGTTTGTCTTCACCAGGGATAGGCATGCCCATTAAAGGGGCTACCAAGTTTAATTTTCAGAGTTTTCCCTTCCCCAGATTTGCAAGTTAGGAGGAACTGAATGGCCATGTTTATGATTTGAGAATTTTGTCATATTTGAAGGAAAGCCAAACACACACACACACACACACACACACACACACACACAAAACAATACTCTCCTAAAGAGATGGCTAGATTTTAGCAAGCTGGAGCAGAGTTGTGACAACCCATTACTGGGGGTGACAGGGAGAACTCCAGAATGATCAGCAGGAACCCTGGAAACCCGTGACCCAAACTGCCTCACGCCTCCACGAACGGAGTGCAGACTAGGACAGAGCCAACTGGGCACAAAGTCCGGTGGGACGCTCACACAAAGGACGCCTCCCAGGTCCCACGTCCTTATTTCTGAGAAAGGGAGAAAGTTACCTTGCAGCAGTCTTGAGAGGAAAAGGAGATGCTTGAATAATGTCATCTGTTATTCTACAGTTGTTACACATTGACTATGATCAAATACAAGGCCTTTTAAGTATTAAAATAGCAATAAAATAAATACTAGTGTTCAGCCTAAGAAAAAGAAGACCAGCAGTACCTTTGAAACGCTCGGAGCCGTCCTCCATCCTCCACCGAGAAAACCTGCGCTGTTTTACTCACACCCTGAAGTCAACCCCATCAGAAGTGTTAACCAATTTAGCACTTGAAAGACGGGCACCTGTTTTTTTTTGTTTGTTTTTGGGTTTTTTGTTTTTTTTTTTTTTTTTTTTTTTTTTTTTTTTGCTGACCCAGCAGAAGTCACAAGAGGCTTCAAAGATTGGCCTCACTTCAGCTGTGAACTCTCCCACCCTGGGCACTTCATCCCCAGCCTTTCCCAATCTCTCTGACCTCCTGCCTCATTTTGAGCCCCAGGGTCAGTGGGTTCCTTGGTTTCTGCCCTAGGCTCTAGGCCCTTCTTGGTCTAGCCCATGCCTGGGTCTGGCTTCCCTTTCATTCCCAACCCTGCCTCAGTTTTCCCTGTGTTGAATCCAGGACCTCTAGCCAAGGTCTCAAGATAATGTGTATCAGAGATGGGTGAGCTCTGGCCCCATGCTGAATGGACAGGTGATGATGACATGGGACAGGGTGGGAGAAATAATCCTTGGAGAACCCAGGAGCATAGGGATACCCTCCGCCTCTTTAGTGTCTGCTGGTGTGAAGACAGTAAAAAGTTAAGCCTTCCCCAACACCAGTAAGGCCATCCCATCTCTCCCCACTCTCCATCCACCTGCCCCAAGCCAACAATTCACGCGTATGTCCTCAGAGCCATTTACATGGCGCCAAGCCCACAGAGCCAAATGAAATCATGTGGTCCACAGTAATGAGAAGCCTGTTCTTAGCATCCCAGAACAAGCCAAAGGAAGGGGGAGATCTGGCCTGTGCCCAACAGACGTTTGCAACACACCAGAGATATACATCTCACTAAATATGGGTGAGGACACAATTATGGAGGTAATACTTTCTATGAGACCAGTCACAGTTGTGTAGTTGTTAAACCTATGGCTAGTGTTCTCGAAATGTGGCTCCCAGACCAGCAGCATTGCCATCACCTGAAAACTTGTTAGAAATGCAAATTCTCAGTCTCCTCCCAGACCTACTAAGCCAGAAATTTGGTGGAGGGTGGGGGCGATCTTTGGTTTAACAAGCCTGCCAGGTGATTTTGATGACCAGTAAAAATGAAAAACTCCCCCATTCTGCAGCCAGGTTTCTCAAACTCAGCACTGTGGACATTTCAGGCCACATAATGCTTGCGAAGAGTGCTTCCTTTGTATCGTGGCGTTCTGAGCAGCATCCCTGGCCAATCCCCACTAGATGCCAGTAGCAACCCACACCCCAGTCACGACAAGAAAAAACTGTCTCCAGACGTTGTGAAATGTTCCTGGAAGGCAAAATTACCCCTGGTTGAGAACTATTGCTTTATGGTACAGTGTTCCCTCGTGTGAGTGGAATTATTAGACGATGAAGTTATAGAGTATCAGTAACAGTGCACAATGCAAGAGCATACAGTGGAGCTTTTCTATAACACCGAGGGGAGACAAAAGTTTGCCCAGACTCCCCAGAAACATCGAGTCAACCCCAGCTCCTGGAAAAGCTCTAGTTCCTGCTTATCTTTGAATTACCAGAATACAGGTGACTTACTTTATCCTCTGTAAGTCTGTTTTCCAGTGTTCCACTCCACATGTGCTTTAGAATTGTGGCAAAACGAAGCGCTTAAACACTAGGATGTTTTTTCACCCAAATATTCCTTCCTTTACTTCAGTTTAGCAAATAAGAGTATGAGTCTGGAATGACGTGTACTTTCTTGCCAAACCTGCTCTCATCTGACATCTAAAGAGACGACTAACATTTGTGCACAGTGTTTTATAAGCTGCCCACTGTGTTCACATGTCTCATCGTGATGGTTCTCACAACAATTCTTCTAAAAAGAGTTTGGAGCCCCAGGTTCCCTCTACCACTAAGTTTCAAATCTTTAAAGTCTAATAATTATTTCAACCACTTTCTATGCCCAAAACCAGGATCATTTTCTCCATCATAACAACTAAAAAGCTTTGCCATTTTTGGCTGTCCAGCCCCTGGAACAGACTCAGACCATGGTCCCCAGAGCAACAGCACCAGCACCCCCTCAGGACCACCCGGGATCTAGTCAATTTCTATGCACACTCAGGTTGGAGGATCACTGACTTGGACCACTAAGCTGGTAATCTAGTAATCCTTTAAAGGCAAGCATCAGTATCTTATTCACCTCTGTATTCCCCCATCATCAACACATTTGGTATTTGTTCAATAGGTCAGTTCATTGCTACCATTGAGAATTACCCAAGCTTTGTGGCTTTAACCAAAAAATGAACCTGCCCCCTTTTTCCTTTTGGATTCTAGAAGCCAACTGCATTCCTTGACTTGTGGCCCACTAGCTCCAATTTCAATGCTCTCGGGAGTCTTGTGCTCATCCTTGTAAGGACGCTGTGGTTGCTTTGGGTCTCTTGGGATAATCCAAAATAGTCTCCCCATTTCCACATCATTCATTTAATTACATCAGCAAAGTATAAAGTAGCACATTCACAGGTTCTGGGGATGAGGACATGGAGGAAAAAAGGGGGGTGAGGAAGGTGTATAGGGAGTCGTATACCTATGACAATAAATGTTCGCTCAATTGGATTCAAGTGGAGTAATCTATGGTGACTCACTTCTTCCCAGACTCCTACTTTCTCAGCAATATCATATCTTCTCCCTTTTGGGTACTCTGTGCTCCCCACAAGTCCGTCTACCTTTCTGTCTCCTTTTCTGCTCTCCTGCCTAGACCCCAGCACCTAAAGCCGGCCCCCTTGAGCTGCCATTCACACCCTTCCACCCATCTTTGGAGACTGTCACTGTCAGCACTCCTTCCCTCCCAGTGCTATTCCACCTGCCAAGGCGTGCTTACTCACCACTGCCTCTATCTCCTTCTTCCCCTGCTTCCCACTGTCTTCCCCATGATGCCTGTGCCTGCCACCAGCCTGGTGGCCCAGCTACACCTTCTCCTCTTTCAAATCTCCCTGGATATTCACTTCTGCAAAAGGACTTTTAATGTTAACTCTCTGGTAAGACACTTGGTCACCACATAGTTCCTGGGGGCAATAGGACATAGAAAAAGCTGGGATTTTCACTAGGAAATTTGGAAAGAATGCCCTTTTCTGGGAGAGGCCAAAGTGTGACGACAGGCTACAGAAAGTTAGAGGTACAGTGGATACTCAAGGCATACAAAGGGAGAGCAAGCCACGATCCCCATACATACAGCAGAAAGGGCCTCCTAACATGACTCAAAGAAACAACTGAGCCAAAGTAAGTGAAAGCAATCTCAAGTTTCAATCTTCCGTAACACGTTAAAATAATGACACTAACCACAAAAAAGAACGCTGAGTTATTTAAGAAGGATAAGAGAATGCAGACTAACAGTTTTGCCCATGGTGGCCTCACTACCTTACTCTGAAATCACTAGAGGCAGAAAAAAATTACAAAGCTGGAGCAGACATATTCCACCTTACTAACATAATCCTAATTTAGTTTGGGGTAGCAATGCACCCAACTGAGACATCTTTCAGCCATGCTTGAAGCTGTGAATGCCTAAGGGACAGCTCTGGACATTGAGGTAGGAACAGAAGCCTGCTGAAATCTTCTGGGAAAGTTTTGCTTGTCTGGCAAAGACGCTGACCTTTCCTCCTTGTCTTTTTCCATTTATACCTGTGTGGACAGCAGATGTCATGTCTAGACCTGCAGCAGCTACATTGTGCACATGACAGAAAAGGGCAAGAAATTGCAGATCTCAGTACTGAAATCTCTGAGCCACTGAATCAATGCCAGCAACTTTCTACCTCTCGGTTTCTTGTTGCATGAGGAAAAAGCAACTGTTTAAGCAGTTATTGTGCCCATTAACAGAGCTCTTCCTTGCAGCCAACGGGAAGTCTTTACTGACAGAGAAGCCTCAAAGAGGAGCTAGAATGGTCGTGGGCAAGCTTGCACTAATATTAGGTAAAATGACTTACTGACATTTTGCCAGCTTCACTCCCAAAGTCCATCTCCTTCTTTGTGATATCTCTCCTCACTGGCCCACTTCTCTGAATGCTTCAGCCTCAAAGATTTTAGTGCAGTTCCAGAAAAGGACCACGCTGTTAGATTGCACTGCCTACTTCGGGACAGCTTTCTGTCCTCGCATGATTAAATTAAGCTCTGGCATTTCACAGTGTCCAAAAAGCGTAGGCAATTATTTCACTTATATTATCTCACTCCTAAAACAAGTCCATAGAGCAGTCAAGTGTGGTCCTTGGTCTGGCAACATCAGCGTCACATGTAGAAATGCAAAGTCCTGGGACACACCCAACATTCACTGAATCCAGACTCTGAGGGGTAGGTGCAGTGATGTCTGCTTTATCAAGCCCTGCAGGTGACTCAGATGTGCGCTCAAGTTTGAGAAACCTTCCTGTAGAGGATTATGCACATTTTTCAGATCAAGAAATTGAGGCTTTTGTGGGTTGTATTGACTTATCAAAGGCCTCACTGTAATGTGTTGGAGACAGGCCTTCTGGCTCTAAGCTCGGGCTGTTTTTGCCACATACGAGTATTTTCCATGCAGACACACGTGTTAACTGCCTCATTCTAGTGGGAGCTATCCTTCTGAGAAAAGGAGAAAATCTTACAAACTAATTCACTGTAGAGTATTTACGTCTGATAACACGTCTGTTTGTCCTTCTCAAGGGAATTTTACACAACTGTGCTATTCCAAGGAATCCTGATAGGTTAAAGGGGGACTTGGACATTACAGGCAGATTCCAAAGAACAAGACTGGGACACATAACCTGCAGTTCTTCAGGGTTTCATAGGAAGCGTCGAAGGGGTCGTGAGAGGAAACGAGGCGCATGGAAATTGTACAATATTGTGACTAAGAGTAAAAAGTAATCTACATGTATTGAATATTTACTATGTGTCAGGCTCTGAGGTAGACAATGTAAAAATTGGGCATTTTAAAGCTATTGCTTCTCTTAAGCCTCATAATAGTGCTTTGAGGTAAACCTTTTCCCTCCTGTTTCAAAGATGAGGGCACCTGGGTGGCTCAGTGTGTTGAGCGGCCGACTCTTGATTTCGGTTCAGGTCATCCCAGGTTTGTGGGATCGAGCCCCATATAAGGCTCTGTGCTGAGTGTGGAGCCTGCTTAGGATTCTCTCTCCCTCTGCCCCTCTCCCCTGCTTGCATGCACTCTCTCTTTAAAAAAAAAAAAAAGATAAAGAAATAAATGCTTGAAGAAGTTAAATAACTATCCTGAGTTCTTAAAGCTAGCGAGTGATAGAGCCAGTGATCAAACTCGGGTCTCTTTCCAAAGCTCATGTCTTTCCTATATACCGAATTATATCCCTTAAAAGATCTTTAATGATAATATGAAAAAGATAGGAAAATGAAAGCCAGTCAGTCATCAGAAACAAAACAAAGCTATTCCACCTCAATAGGTTACATTTGGGAGGAAGGACAATAAACCAGAAGTGAGTGATTCCAGGGCTGGAACAGTATATGTATGGGTGACCTTGGAACATGTTATTAGGCCAGAAATGAAGGAGTCCTCATAAAACATGACAGAAATTAGTAAGTATGGCCCCTTTTCAAAAACCACTGACATATTTAGGCAACCAACATTGGACCCGGGCCCTCTCTGTTTTCCCAAAAGAGTGGATTAATAGCACTCCCGAAGGGAATATTTGTCCCCAAGTCAGACTCATTAAGAGTAGAGACCTCCTTGTTGGCTTAACTGCCATCTCTTGTTTGTAAGTTTAGAAACATTATTATAAGACAGTGAGGTGTTTTATCTTTATCCTTCCTCAAAATGGTATATGCCAGCTTAATAGCTGCATCCTTACTAAGAGTCATATATCTGTTTCCCAACTTAATGTATTTATAATAAAACTCTCTAAGAAATCACCCCTCAGTGACACCCTGCACCTGAGGGGACTTAAAAACCACTTGATCTTTGGTTTAATCTCCAACTGTTTTCCAAAATTTTGTGTGGAGTTCAGAGTCACCTTTGGGATGTGGCTTAGGTGGTACCAAGGAAGTCACCCTGATTGTACTGTATCTAATACTTTGCTTATCAGAAGCGAATAGGGATTTTATAAGTTGTCTCTCTCTCTCTCTCTCTCTCTCTCTCTCTCTCTGTCTGTCTCTTTTGCTTGAAAATACATTTTAAAATGGCGTTAAAATACACATCACATAAAATTTTCCACCTTAATGATTTTTAAGTGTACGCCTCAGAGGCATTAAGTACATCCAGAATGTGTGTTACCATCACCATTTACCCATAGAATTCTTTTCACCTTGAAAAACTGAAACTCTGTGCCTGTTGAACAATAACTCCCTACTTCCCTCCCTGCCCCAGACCCTGGAAGCCACCATTCTATCTTCTGTCCCTATGAATTTGACTATTTTGGGTACTGCATACAACTGGAATCATACTGTAGTTGCCCTTTTGTGACTGGTGTATTTCACTTAGCATAATGTCCTCAAGGTTCATTCATCTTGGAGCAGGTGTCACATTTTTTTTCAGGGCGCCTGGGTGGCTCAGTCGATTGAGCATCTGACTCTTGATTTCGGGTCAGGTCACAGTCTCAGTTTGTGAGTTCGAGCCCCGTGTTGGGCTCTGTGCTGACAGTGCAGAGCCTGCTTGAGATTTTGTCTCTCTCTCTGTCTCTCTCTCTGCCCCAAATCTGCTATCTCTCTCTCAAAATAAATAACCTTAATTTTTTTTTTCTTTTCAAGGCTGAACAATATTCCACTGTATACATATGCCACGTTGTGTTCATCCATTCATCCATTGATGAACACGTGGGGTGTGCTCACCTTCTGGCTCTTGTGAATAATGCTGGTATGAACAATGGAGTGCACACATCTGTTCAAGTCCCTGTTTGCAGTTCTTTTGGGTGTATATCCAGAAGTGGAGTTGCATATAGTAATTCCCACCTTCTCTTCCCTTCCTTTTGTTCCTTGCATTGAGAGGCAATGTGGTGCTGAGGATTAAATTCCCTTGATTATGGAAAACTGTGGAGACAAAGCGTACTATGCCAGAGTCATGAACTAGAAAGAAAGATGCCATTCACAAGAGTCACAAAAATGATAAAGTATCTAGAAATTAACAAGAAATGTATATGGCCTTTATAGAATAAAACACTAAAAATATTCTATTAAAGGACATAAAGGAAAGTCTGAATAAATGGACAAATTGCAATTATTCAAGTAGAGAATGACATATGGAAGTAATGATGTCAACGCTCCCCAAACTAACCTATACATTCATGGCAAACCCATCAAATTTCCAATGGGACTTTTAAAAGAATTCCATGAACTCATCCTAAAATTTATATGGGAGAATAAAGTTCCACAAATAGCTAAGGCCATTTAGAAAGAGATAACAAGGAGGGATATTCAACACACCAGACACTGAGACATATTATGAATCCATAAAAACCAGCATGGTTCTGAATCAGGAATCGGCAAATGGGCCAGTGGAAAAGAACAGAGTTCTTAGAAGTAGGACCACAGATATATGGGAACTCCAACTCACATAAAGTTGGTACCATACACGATGGGCAAAAGATGGGTGTTCATAAACTGCGATGGGAAAGTGGATCACTATGATGAGGCAAACTGAGGCTGGACCTTCCAACTTCTATGAAACTATAAAAAGGTCCGCTTCACATGGATTTCAACACAAACATGAGAGGTAAACTTATACAGAAAACGTAGAATAAATATGAAGAAACTAAAAGACACATAAAGATTTCAAAGAAAATGTGTAATAGTATGTTTTTTATATAAGGGAGGAGGGAGAACTTCTGAACAAGTGCCTAAAAACACAAATGCTAAGACAAAACTTAACGAATTTGAATCTGTCAAGATAAAGGACACCATACACAACAAGGCTAACAGATGAGAGTTTGGGGGGAAGTATTTGTGACATAAAAAAACGGCAAGAACTTAACGCCCATAATATGCAAACATCTCCTGAAAATCAATAAGGAAAAAAGTGGGAAACCTACTTTTAGGTAAAGTATTGGGCACCTGGGTGGCTCAGTCGGTTGAGCTTCCGTCTCTTGATTTCGGCTCGGGTCATGATCTCATGGTTTGTGGGATCCAGCCCTGCGACAGGCTCTGTGCTGAGTGTGGAGACTGCCTAAGATTCTCTCTCTCCCTCTCTCTCTCTCTCTCCTTCTAACCCTCTCTCCTGTTCTCTCTCTTCCTAAAATTTAAAAAAAAAAAAACTTTTTTTAATGAGTAAAGTATTGAACAGGCAATTCTCAAAAGGGAACCCAAGTAACCAATAAGAATCTAAAGAAACTCTTCAGTAAACAAAGAAAGTCAAATGAAAATGAGACTATTAGCCTGGAAAAAATGAAAAGGGAGGTAAGTCCAGCCAGAGATGACAGAATGTAGCACAATAGAAACTCTGGTATACTGGTGAGGAAACTGTAAGCTGTACTATCATTCTAGAAAATTGTGTGTCCTCTATGACTCCAAGATCCTCCTCAAGTTCTAGATATCAGAGAAATTCTTCCACAGCTCCATGAGGGATCAATATAAAGTCATTTTCTGTTCCTGGGACTTGAAGACAACCTCACTGTCCATCAGTAGGGGAACGATGCAGTGGTGGTTTCTGGGGGTGAAGGGGAAGGGGAAATGAGGAGTCAGTGTTTACCAGTTGGAGAGTTTGGGTTAGGAAGAGGCAAAAGTTCTAGAGAAAGTGGTTATGGTTGTGGAACAGTGTGGAGTGTGAATGTTGCTAATGCCAACACTAAAAAATGGTTAAAATGGTAAATTTTATGTTATGTATATTTTACCACAAATTTTTAATTATTTTTAAAATAGACTGGATGTACACTCTAAAATACTTAGCAGAAGTTAAAAATATTGAGCTGACTGTATTGTAGCCTCATGATATTAGTAACAGGATTGAGTGACAAATTAAAACCACAAACATGTTCCAACCAATGCTCCATAATTTGCTAGGACATACACATCTTTAAAGACTCATTATCATCACATTAGTTTGGAAACTTATTAGTTCAGAGAGAAAACTAGGAACAGAGGCTGGGGATTAAGGGGAAAAATAATAAACCAAGAGGGGTGTTACATGGACCAATGATGAATGACAATAAGACATTATGAACTGAGAAGTTTGCACCTTCAGCTAAAACGAAATGACATCATACACGTGAAAACACTTTGAAAGAACATAAAGTTTAACAGTTTATAGTTTATTATTTCCTTCATTTGAAGAGGAGTGAAATGAGCCAAAGAAGATTTGACTCCCAATTTTTTGGATCTTCACTGAATTCTGAAAAATAGTGATTTACACATTGGCTAAGCATCACACGTTAGAAGTTCATCTGTATTTTGTGAGCTTTTAAATATTTCCAGTGATCTCTCATTACCACAAATTTCTTCTTTCCTCTTTTTTATATTCGATTCCATACCGAGCCAGATTAAGGAGTGGGTCAGACAGGAGTTTCCTGGAGTGCTAGAATTTAAGAGGTGCTAAAAATATCGCTAGAATTATGGCAAGATGGAAAACATTATTTTTTCTAGCACTCCTGTTACAGAGACTGCTTCGCAAGATTAGAAAGAATCAGTTATAGATGGTGTGGGGTGGGGCTGTGTGTGTGTGGCTCCTCTCCCAGGGAAATACACAAATAATAAGAGGAGTTATTTAAATTCCGGGCCACAAGGCCACACTGTAGAGTTGTGCACAACTCCAGAAGATGTCTTTTACGAATGACTGGCAAGACTGTCCATGGTGGCCTGTTTAAACTACCTCCTTAGGAGGGTTACTTAACCATGTAGGTGAACAAATGTCCCACTCAATCAGAATGCAAGGCTTTTGTATCATACATTGGGTAAGCATGCTGGGGGCTAGAGCTGGATTGCTTAGGAAGAGCAAGGACAAGGTGAGTGCTATCAAGGCACCAAGATTTTAACACCTGTTCCTGTCACCTGCTCTATCTGGCTCTACTTCCGGGACAGAATCACAGAAGTTTCTTCTTTTTAGGATGTTGAAGCCTGACCGTCACTCCCATCCTGCCAGGCCTTCAGAATTTAATCATGCTTTTCATCTGGCCGCCCTTTCCTAAATGGCAGGAAGGGGTGAGAGCAGCTGATGGCAGATGGCAGAGGGCTGTCAAGGGATCCTCTGTGGATTCCATTGGCTAGTAGAATGAAGTTGGCAAGGCTGTGCGTAAAACCTAGCCGAGAATTTTAACCTGACCCTACAGGAGGGCCTTTTTGAGAAGAGGGACAAGTGTCTTTATTTAACCCTAATTCTTAGGGAAGAGGGATGGAGCACTACTAATTTCTAAAGGCATTTGGGGAGGGGGGGGGGGCACCTGGGTGGCTCAGCTGTTTGAGCATCCAACTCTTGATTTCTGCTCAGGTCATGATCTCATGTTCCTGGGATAGAGCCCTGCATTGGGCTCCTCGCTGACAGTGCAGAGCCTGCTTGGTATTCTCTTGCTCTTTGTCCCTCTCCCATTTGCACACACATGCGCTCGCTCTCTCTCTCTCTCTCTCAAAATAAATAAACTCTAAAACTTTAAAGACATTATCAAGAGAATTGTTAGTTTGAGGATAATTTTGTGGGATGTTTGGCAACCATAACTCTAACTTCCATTCAACTTAATCTCACACGATTTTTTAAAATGTTTGTTTTTGAGAGAGGGAGAGAGAGAGAGAGAGAGAGTGAGCGAGAGAGGAGCAGAGAGAGGAGGACAGGGGATCTGAAGCTGGCTCTGCACCGACAGCACAGAGCCCAACTCGGGGCTTGAAACCCACAACCTGTGAGATCACGACCTGCGCCGAAGCCAGACGCTCAACCAACTGAGCCATCCAGGCACCCCTAAACCCACACAATGTAATCCAAGATGTGAAGTAGGCACTGTAAAAAGTATTTTCTGGCCGCTGAAGAATGAATTAGAACTGTAATTTCGTACATCAATTAGCAGTTCTTTTTTGTTTTTTGCTCAGTTCATATATTAAGCTATTTAATAACTTGTGTCATGCACTAAGCAGGTCACAATATTATGCTCATTCTCTTCAAAAAGACCTAGATACTGAAGCTCAAAGCAAAAACCAATCTCTTCTGGTGACATGTCTGACATGCCAGAGTTTCATCACAAACTGAACAAATCAGTGAGTGCCAGGCACCATAGCAGGTGCTGAATACACCTTTTGGGTCCCTGCCCCGGTGGAATCTGTAGTGGTGCGATTTAGCAGAAACAGCACTCAGCAAGGACTGAAACGTGTACCCTTCCAGCCCCCTCTGCCAGTCATCCCTTGGGGAAAGCCTCTGCCCACCTCAAAATGGGGAAGATGGGCCAGATCACTTCAAACGTCCTTAACTTCCAGCTTTTTAACTGGACGTTTTGAACGAAACTTTAATAAATACTTTACCAGCTTTCCTATACGTAATGAGTTCTTAAAAAAAGAAAAAGACACCTACGTTGGAACATGAGCTAAGTATTTTACACACATTATTGTCTTCTCAATCCACCCAACAGTCCTGCAAAGTAGGCATGGCAATGCCCAGTGTTCAGAGCACAAAACTAAGTATGTTCCCTGTGGTCAAATAACTAGCAGAGGCTGGGTGGAACACAATCTGGGTCTTCTGGGACAGAACTGGAGACCTCACACTGTCTCTACATTTTTTTTTGTTTGTTTTACATTTATTTATTTACTTTGAGAAAGAGAGAAAGCAAGCAAGGGAGGGGCAGAGAGACAGAAGGAGAGAGAGAATCCCAAGCAGGCTCCACACTGTCAGCACCGAGCTGACATGGGGCTGGAACTCAGGAATCATGAGATCACGACCTGAGCCGAAACCAAGAGTCAGACACTTAACCAACTGAGCCACTCGGGCGCCCCTGTCTTTACTTTTTAAAACTGTCTCTGACTTTTGTCCCCAGTTATCTGCCGCATCTTTTCCAGGCCCTGCCTGTGACCCACCAGCTGTCAAATCTTGGTATTTTAGGTCTGTGCGTTTCAACCACTTATTTCCACTCTGAGCAACGAACAGCCTTCCAAAGGGCATCTGTTTGCACCATCCTCCAGCCAACTGAGCCAGCCAGCCAGGAGAGAGGCTGTTTCCCAGGATGGGCAGAAGGCCTGGATGATGGACAGCCATGCCATGAATGCTCCTCGAGGCTCCTCCCCACTGAGCCACAAGAGGCGCTCTCGTAATTTACACATTCCATTTGAAATCTAGATGCTGAAGCACCAGAATTATACATCTGTTCCCTTGACTTTTTAACCAAAGAGTGTTAGTTTATTGCTGAGCTTAAGGATAAAAGAAGCAAGAAATGAAAGTTGGGTTGTTGTGGTATTTTTTTTTTAAGTTTCCTCCCCAGTAAGTACAATCAGATGTTGGATTCTCAGAGCCTGGTGCTGGGTGGGTGTTCACTTCACTTTGCCTCTCCGTTTATCAGCTCGTTTTTTTGAGGTAACACTTTTCATCACAAAAGAAAACCGAATGGCTCTGAACACATATTTGCAGTGAAATGCATCAAACAGCCCCAATGTTGTGGTGCCAGAAAAAATAAAATAAAACAGGGATGATATCGAAACTGATTTATGAGGCTTTATAGGGAAACAACTGTCCTTTCATCTCTGGATACAGTTTACCTCTGGCCCTGGAGAAGTCACTAGAATTCTGGGCGAAGGGCACCTATTCAGAAATAATCTATCCAAGACCTGAGGAGCTCCATCAGGAACCAGAGATCAAACGCCTTTTACATCCTTTCTGGTCCAGGATTAAAACAGCAGACCTACTCTATTTTAATGCACAAATAAAGAATCGATCAGGGGAATCTGCTGCCTCAGCAAACACTTTCATCCAAAAGAACAAATTATTTGTGATATAAAATCCAATGAGTGTCTCTGTTGGGCATCTCAAAGACGGAGAGGCGGAATGAGTCTTTTCAAAGGTAGTAAGGTAAATGAATGAGTTAGCCCTTTGACATGTCTTTCCGAGGGAAAAGAAACTGTCAAAGTGCTCATGTTCACCCCTGGCTCTAAGAAATGGGCGTTGCTTTAGGATGCATGGCACAAGAAATTTCTCTTCACCTTTCCCACACTTTCTCCTATGGCCAAGAGAATCTTTTGCCCTGGGCCCAAGATTTAGATGTGGTCTCCAGGTGTTTTCACCCAGAGTCCCACCATGTTTCTGCACCTGGAGGTCAGCACAGAAGCATATCAGGCACATAGGGTGTTTTGCAGGAAATACAGAGATGCCTGGGCACCTGGAGAGTCCTAGGACCAGGTCACTGTGATGGGCACCAAATGGGAGTCTGCCTGGCTCAGGAGTCTCTCTTCTGGTCTCCAGGAGGCTTACCTTTGCTTTGTGTCTTCACCTTCCTGGCCAAGGTTTGCTGGTTTGGGGATAGTACTCCACCCAAGCCTGACCACTCAGAGGATTTTAACTGAGGTAGGAGCAGGGATTCAGTATTCTTGGGGGGAAAAGCTATGGAATACAATTCTTGGGAGGGACCTGGTCTGCAATCAGAGAGAATGGAGAAATGTGGCAAGAAGAGATGACAGATTAAAAAGAATCCTGCAGAGATAAAGGTTCTGGTTCCAATAATTTCTGAGGCTCAGATGTTTCCTTGCTTTTTCTGAGATTTTATTTATACATCCTTCTTCAATTCGATAAGAAATCCTTGCATTCCACAAATTCTCCATTTCTACTTCAGGTACACGCTTACGGGTTGGGTTTCTGTCACTTGCAACCCAAAGCTTTCGTTTTGTTCCAAGTGTCTATTTATATTCATTAGTTAACATACAGTGTAATATTAGTTTCAGGTATACAATTTAGTGATTCAACAATTCTGTATATCACCCGGTACTCATCACAACAAGTTCACTCCTTCATCCCCATCACCTATGTAACCCTTCTGCCCACCTCCCCTCTGGTAACTATCAGTTCATTCTCTATAGTTAAGAGTCTGTTTCTTGGTTTTCCTCTCCTCCCCCCCTCCCATGTTCATCTGTTGTGTTTCTTAAATTCCACATATGAATGAAATCATATGGTATTTGTCTTTCTCTCACTGACTTATTTCGCTTAGTATAATACTCTCTAGCTCCATCCATGGTGTTGCAAATGGCAAGAATTCACTGTTTTTCAGGGCTGAGTAATGTTCCATTGTATATACACACCACATCTTCTTTTGATAAGTTAATAGATATTTGGACTTTTTCCATAATTTGGCTACTGTTGATAGTGCTGTTATAAACATCAGGGTGCATGTATCCCTTCAAATTAGTACTTTTGTATCCTTTTGGTAAATACCTAGTAGGGCAATTGCGGGATCATAGTGTAGTTCTATTTTTAACTTTTGGAGGAAACTCCATTCTGTGTTCCAGAGTGGCTGCACCAGTCGGCATTTCCTCCAATAGTGTAAAAGGTTGCCCTTTCTCCACATTCTCGCCAACACCTGTTGTTTCCTGTGTTGTAAATTTTAGCCATTACAGTTTTGATTTGTATTTCCCTGATCAACCCAAAGCATTTCTAACACATCACCCAATAAAGAATCCCGTAAGTAGAAGTTGGAGCATAGGTATTCTTCTCCCAGGCTCATACCAACTTATGGAAGGTAGTGGTGTTTCTACAAAGCTGAACTTCCAGTCTGCACCATGATAGTAAATAAAGTTGCCCTAAATCTGTGGGACTCACAGTCAAAATTATTCAAACTACACTGAATTTTGAGAATAAGCATGAATGGACCGTGACAATGCCTTCCTCATACCCACCTTCATTTCAGTGAAGTTTATTCTGTATAATCAGGGTTTGGGGCTTCTCTGAGTAAAACACCTAAAGATTACAGCAGTAGTCTGGATAAAAGGCATACTTCCATCTGTCCCCACTTGGGAATATTTAATATCTGGCATTCTAATCCTCAGTGGGCTTCACCGTGAGTGTAATCCATTTCCAGTTATCAATTCATTAGCAAAAAGTTAGGTACTGAAAATATGGAGTTGTTCTTGGGAGTGCAACCTTGTGCAGCCACTCTGGAAAACAGTATGGAGATTCCTCAAAAAACTGAAAATAAAACTATCCTATGACCCAGCAATTGTGCTACTAGGCATTTACCCAAGGGATACAGGTGTGCTGTTTCGAAGGGACACATGCACCCCCATGTTGATAGCAGCACTATCAACAATAGCCAAATTATGGAAAAAGCCCAAATGTCCATTGATGGATGAATGGATAAAGAAGATGTGATATATATATACAATAGAGTAGTACACGGCAATCAAAAAGAATGAAATCTTACCATTTGCAACTACGTGGATGGAACTGGAGGGTATTATGCTAAGTGAAATTAGTCAGAGAAAGACAAAAATCATATGACTTCACTCATATGAGGACTTTAAGAGACAAAACAGATGAACATAAGGGAAGGGAAACAAAAAGAATATAAAAACAGGGAGGGGAACATAACAAAAGAGACTCATGGAGAACAAACTAAGGGTTACGGGAGGGGTTGTGGGAGGGGTGATGGGCTAAACAGGTAAGGGGCAGTAAGGAATCTACTCCTGAAATCATTGTTGCATTATATGCTAACTAATTTGGATGTAAATTTTAAAAAAATAAAAAGTAAAACAAGTTAAAAAATAAGGAGTTGTTCTTATGCTCTTAAAGATCAAGTTTTATTGTAATGCATTGTGTAAAAAAAATGCATCCTATATTCTCTCAGAAAGAATGCTGGATTCTGATTAAGTATTCTGAAATAGTGTAGTCTAGGAAAATATGTCTTGTTTAAAAATCAGTAGTATGTTTGGAAGGGAGATTGGAGATGGTGGACATCCATGTTATAAAAATCTTCCCTGGGGCACCCGGGTGGCTCAGTCAGTTAAGCGTCCGACTCATGTTAAGGTCACGATCTCACAGTTCATGAGTTCGAGCCCCGCGTCATGCTCTGTGCTGACAGCTCAGAGCCTGGAGCCTGCTTTGGATTCTGTGTCTCCCTCTCTTTCTGCCCCTTCCCTGCTCATGCTCTATCTCTCTCTCTCTCTCAACAATAAACATTAAAAAAAAAAAAAAAAAAAAACAAACTTCCTTGATCACAAAGGTGGGCTGTGAATTGAAAGACTTTTTCACAAAAAGGACAGGTTAGAACATAAAATATAGCTACCAGGAAATCCATTTTTGGAAAATCACAGACATGGCAAACTATTAACTATTTAAAGGTAACTTATACTTATTGAGTACATGCAACATAGGAGCTAATGTAATACGTGTGACACATCCCTGTTACGTGTATATAAGTATTTCCACTTCATAGACAAGAACAAAAAAAAAACATAGACTATTAGCAGCTTGCACGAAATTTTACAAAAGCTGTATGCATCCTAGCGAAAGGTTTATGAAACTTTTTCCCTTGGTTGCCTTCTCACAGAACAGCATGCTAATCCATATTCTCAGTAGCTATCTGATCTATGAGACCGTAACTGATCACCACTACCTGGTAGCAGAAGTATCAGAAGGGAAGCAGGACTCGGAAGTTAAATTCACTGTCTCCAACTCAATGGTTTTCCAATGATGGGGGAAAGCAGCAAAAGTTGAGTGATGAGGATCTCAATTTAGAAAGGAGTTAGATGTCATAACTGAACTTAAATATGGCCACTGTATCTAATTAGGAATTAGCACAATAACAGGACCAGATGCTAAATTTTTGGAATATTGCATGAGTTGGCCTTTCGCTCTAAAGTCTGTGATGGCTACTTCTCTAGAAGTACCTCTGAGGATAACTGAGCATTTCTCACTTTGGAGGAGTATAGGAAAAAATAACAGCAGTGACCGGTTACTCCTGAAAAATCTGTCTTTGGCCCAATGGGAAAATGCCAAGGCTCCTTTTTCTTAAAATCAGCTCTATCGAGATATAATTTACATGCAATAAAACTCACTAATTTTAAGTGTACAATTCAGTGTATACACTTCTATGACCACTATCACAATTATGATATACAACATTTTCCATCACCTCCAAAATTTCCTTTGTGTCCTTTTTCAGTGAATCAACTCCCACCAGTTTGACCCCTGACAACCATGGATCTGTTTTCAGTCACTATAGTTTTGCCCACAGCTTGGGTAAGCATCAAGTAACATCTAATAACCTGCCATAATACTTCCAAGAGACTCATGATTTTTTTTTTCAGTTATGCTAATCAAGAGCCCTTGTTGTTGAACTCTGTACATTTTCAACCCTAAAAATAGCGAATGACCAGAAGTATGTGATATTGGTTTCCAGTGTGGACATGAGGACACCACCAATTGGGAATCACTTAAGTTACTCAAGAATGTGTTGATTATCCTGCAAAATGATGCCAACATTCTAGATCCCTATCAATAGTGGACCATTTAAATAAATTGTAGCACTTCCAAATAAAAGAAAGAGACTAGCTATACTGATACTGAATGTTCTTGAAGATATATTATTTAATGAAAAAACAAGATGAAGGAGAGAGAGTCATTTGCTACCATTTGCATTAAAGAGGAGGAAGAAAAACATCTACATGTATTTTCTGTATATACTTTAAAATTTTCTCTGGAAAAAATACAGTGATTGCGCCTGCTACAATAAACTGGGTGGCCAAGGGACACGGGTAGAAAGGCAAATTTTCATTGTATACACTTTCTTATGCTTTGGAGTTTGAACTATGAGAATGTACTACATATTCAAATTTTTTCATTAAATTTTAAAAAGAATGTCTTGAGGGGCGCCTGGATGGCTCAGTCAGTTAAGCCTCCGACTTCAGCTCAGGTCATGATCTCATGGCTCGTGGGTTTAAGCCCTGCATCAGGCTCTGTGCTGACAGCTCAGAGCCTGGAGCCTACTTAGGATTCTGTGTCTCCCTCTCTCTCTGTCTGTCCCATGCATTCTCTCGCTCTCTCTCTTTCTCGCTCTTTTTCTCTCTCGCTCAGAAATAAATATTTAAAAACTTTTTTTTAATTAAAAAAAAGTTTTGACACAAGACAGTGTATCAAATCTTGTTCTAGAATTTGCTGACCTGTTGGAATAACCTATTTTCTTATTCCATTCTATTTCTCTATCACTTTTTGTCTGTACCATTTATTTGGATATTAATCATATTTTGCCTCATATCTTCTCTTGTAATTGCCCAGAGTGGTTTAGGATACTTAAAAAGTGTTTATTATTTAATACTTTAAATACTTAGATCTTACCTATTAAAGTAGCTTCTTGATTCCTACAAACAGATATCATTTTACTATTTAAAATTTTATGCTTTGTTTTAGGTCAAAATTGCATCTATATTCTTTAAAGAAATGTCAGTTTTAAATTCACTAAGAATCCATGAGTGGTTTTTCCTTGTAAAACAAAAGGGTATATTGCAGTCAAGGTTAAAATTCCACTGCCTCACTCACCTTGGCCCTGAGTGAAATGTGGTAACTATTACCAGGTTAGGATGTGTCCTTCAACACCTTTTCCTATGCTTCTACATCCACATATATGTAATCTAGCAAATATACAGCACTGTGTGGATGTTTTTTTAACTTCTATGTCACAATCTATGTCCTTGTCCTGCATTATTTTTATTCAGTACTATCTTCTCATGCTTGTACACATATATCAAGCTTGATTTTTTTAAAAAGTCTGCCCAGTATCTCATGGTTTGGATGAACTATATTTTTCTGCATTTCTTATTTATGGACATGTGGATTTTTTTCCTCAGTTGCTCTGGTTTTAAATAATGTTGCAGTAAACATCCTTCTGCGTGCCTCCCTGTGTCCATGGGTATACCTCCCTCTGTATTCCATAGTGTATGGTCTACTGTTAGCAACCTAGTAGACATTCAATATGCATTTGCTGATTTGGTGACATTTCTCTGATAGATTGATCTGAACTTAGGTACCAAAAAAGTAGCCAATAATCGGTTTACGATTATTCGTTTTTTAAGTTTATTTCTTTAAGAGAAAGAGCATGAGTCAAGGAGTGGCAGAGAGAAAGAGAGAGACAATTCCAAGCAGCATCTGCACTGTCAGTACGGAGCCCAACACAGGGCTCAAACCCACGAACTGTGAGATCATGACCTAAGCCAAAATCAAGAGCCAGACACTTAACTGACTGAGCCACCCAGGTGCCCCTAAAATGATTATACATTTTCACTTTAGTATGATTCTGTATTTTACGAGGTATTAGAGTGCTATAGAATCCTAGTTATATAGTAATATTTCTCCTATGAAAACAAACAGGATTTTGGATCAGGTGGGTTACATGTTGAATATTAGTCATAATATTACTGGTGGAACAGGTTATGCTTTGTTGACATTACTCCTACTGAATGGTACCATTACTTTGAAAAGTTCCTCATGGCTTTTCATCAGAACACATGCAACCAGACTCAAATGTTCTCCTCACTCTCAATTCTCTAACTTCTCATTTACCCATTTAAAAGTCCAGTCAACAAAGTACAGTCCTTTACATATGTTAACTATTCCCAACAGTCATGTGTTAGCAAAGAAGGCCTTTTTACCCAGATCTGAGAAAACTTGTCTTCTTCTCGGAGAACAGAAAATGCTGGAACACCATACACAGGCAGTTTAGGCCAAGACTCGGGTCATGCAGGGGAATGGTGAGTGAAGGGCTCAGGCAGGGGAGAGGATACAGAAGTGGATTGGGGAAGGGCTGTTTGAGTGGAGCAGACTTGTCTGGAATGGATAGCCCCAACGAACCACCAGGTAGCTCATTTCTCTGGGGAATTTAACTGTGCCCATGGGATTACAAAGCAAGGGTGGAGGCTGGCACCCAACAGAAAGGTTCATAACAGGGGCCTCTCTGTATAATTTGCCCTGATTGTTCTAGAAAGCCAACCAGAGCAGGGCTCTGATGTGTTCAGACTATGGGCATTTCTTCTTAGGACTGTGTAGTATGATCTTGACACCCTGTTTGAGGGGGCACGATCTCTGGTCTTGGAAAGTGGCAGCAAAAGTGCAACACAGGGAAACAGAAGTAACATTCTTGCAGGAAATTCTTATTTCCAACCTCCCAGATGCTTGGGAGCACAAGGTCTTATATAGAGACCTAGGGCTCTTGGAAAGAGGTCTCAAGAAATGGTGTTGTGGATACTGAAGAGAAATGAAAACCCAGGTTCACACAAAAACTAGCTCATGAATGTTCATACATAATAGAAAGTGGCAACAGCCCAAATGTCTACCAACTGATGAATAAACTAAATGTCTTATGTTTATACAATGAAATTTTATTCTTCCATAACAAGGAATCAAGTACTGATAGATGCTACAACATGGATGAACCTTGAAAACGTCAGGCTAGATGAAAGAAGACAGTCACAAAGGACCACACACTGCATGAATACATTTATATGAAATGTCCTGAATGCACAAATCTATACCAACAGAAGTAGATTCATGGTTGACCAGGGCTCAGGGAATGCAAAAGTTGAGAATGACATATTAGGGATGCAGGGCTTCTTTGGGGGGCAATGACAATGCTCTAGAATTGATGGTGGGGATGGTTGCACAACTTTGAATAATACTAAAAGCCAATGCATTATACAATTCAAGTGGGTGAATTGTATGGTATATGAACTACATCTCAACAAAGCTGTAAAAAAAAATTAAAGTGCAGATCACCTGACTTCAAATCCACCATGTTCTCTATCACCCTGACTTGATTCTTGGGTCCTGACCCCTGCAAGGGCTGCTTTGCAACATTAGATGCGCAATCCTAATGCAGAGTGGACTATGAACGGTGACGATGTGAAAATGTGGCCACAGCTGCAGCAGCTGGCCACCTCTGGCTGGGGTCTGCCTTTTTCTGGCAGGTTGAAGGTAGCCCTCCCTGTTCACAGGTAGTGTCATGAATATTTCCACCTTCCACTCGTTTTGGTATGAGTACATTTGTGTGTATACATATATGTAGATGTCATCTTTGTTTTCCTTCCTCTCTTACTCCCTTATCATGTAACATAAGATGGACTGGTTTTATACCATAGTAGTTAAGTATTGCTAATTTTACATCATGGCAGTATTTCAGTTACAGGATATCAAGAAGAGTAATCAGCACTCAAGGACTTCACCTCCTCTCCTAAGGAAGGGGCTAGTCCATTTTTGGTTGTACGCAGGATAGATGTATCATGTTAGGCACAATTAGGACCTTGTTATTAACTTCATTTGGAGATTAAGTGGGTGCCAAACTGACAGGGGCAGATTTGCAATGGTTAATTTTGTCAACTTGGCTAGGCCACGGGGTGCCCAGATTAAACAGTATTTCTGGATATGTCTGTGAGGGTGTTTCCCAATGAGATCAGTGCTTGAATCTGTGGACTCAGTCCACTGCCTTCCCAATGTAGGTGGACATCATCCAATCCATTAAGGACCTGAGGAGAAGAAAAGGCAGAGGAAGGAAAAACCTGCTCCTTCTTTCCTGCCTCTGCTTGACCTGGGACGTTCCATCTCATCTTCTCCTGCCTTCAGACTGAGATTTATACCATTGGCTCCCCTGGTTCACTGGCCTTCAGACTCAGATTAAATTATACCACCAGCTTTCCCGGGTTTCCAGCCTGCAGCTGGCAGATCATGGGACTTCTCAGCATCCATAATCACATCAACGAATTCATAATAAATTTCCACATAAGCAGGTATAGATATAGGTAGACAGATGTGGATGTATCTCCTGCCAGTTCTGCTTCTCTGGAGAACTCGGACTAGTACATGCCCATACGCATTCCAGTTTGCTATGCTGCCTCCTGGAAGCAATCTAGGGAACAGGTTCACATTAAGAACACTGGTCACTCACGTGAGTAGGGAAAGAAGGGGAAATACCATATAAAAGGTGGACTAGAGCTGACCTAGTTGCCAAGAGCCTTGTCTGCCTCCAGGTGTGGGCTGTTCAGCATCATGGTAAGCTTCTTATAACACATCTTCTGGTTCATGCCCCAGATGTCCCCTGGACAATGTAGATCTATTCTACATGAAGTGGATTTTTTAAAGAGTCTCTTCCCAGAGGATTAATGCTACACTTGGAGCCCAAGCTGAATAGAGTGGCCAGAGCCTCCATGGCTCTGATGGTTCTGAGGCTCTTCGTGCCATGTGACAAGCATGAGGCCCAGCCAGGATTTAAACTCAAACCCATTTCATCTACTCCCCCTGTCTTACGATGGAAAAAGATCTGAGGTCCAGAGAAGGAAACAGACAGAGAAAGCTGTGCGTCAGAGCTGAGATCTTCCACCTCTCCATCCTGTATCCTTCCTCCTACACCAAGATGTTGCCATGTAAAAATGAGCCATTTTTCATTTCTGGGAGATGGCACAGGCACTGGTTCCAGTGACTTGATATTCTTCTCTACCTATTCACTCCCCAGATGTATGGTACTCAGCTAGCTGCTTCACTTCTCCAAGCCTGTATCCTTACATGCAAACGGAGAGGAACTATTTTACCTACTTCCCAAGTTAAACTTTGTGTGGATGAAGTGAAATAATGCATGCAAAATGTCAGACAAAAACCAAAGAACACAATAAATGTGAGCTGTTTTGACTGTTGTTATTATCTGACTTGTAGTTGGAAATGGATTTTAACGGTATGGGTGCTTCTCCTGAAGCAGGCTCTGAGCTCTTAGAGTGCAGGGACCATGCCTTACTCATCTATGAAATTAATTTGGGAGAAATATTTATTATATTCCAAGAGCCTACTACATCCAGGACTCCACTGAGGGGTTTCATACGACAGACTGCCATGGTTTATACCATGTGGCTCCCCACAGAGACCAGGTACAGATAACTCACCTATAAGACTTGGCTGAAAGAAGACAACAGGAATTAACTGAGTTCATCAGATCCCACTCTCAGGCTTGAATGAAAGGCTTACAGTATGAGGGGACAACAGATGATAAACAAAGAAGCCAAAAGATGCACATAGAGATATAGTAAAGAGAAGCCATGATGGGAAGAAAAAAATTTAGAAATTAGAGTAGGAACCAGAGGAAAAGCAGATATAGACAGCAGACACCTCTTCATCAGAACACAAGAGCCCTCCCCTATCAGCAGAAATTACACTCAGATGTTAATAACCAAGAGCCAATGACAATAGCTCATGCACATAAAGAGATATTGACTCCCATAAAAGATGATCGAACTGAGGAAAACAATCCAGAGCTAGAATAGTAGATCCTCATGTGAACAGGCATCCTGGTTCCTTTGGTTTCTCTGCTCCAACCTCCTTTGAACATGGTTGCCAACCACAAGGTCATAAGATGCTACTAGACTTTCAAATTCCAGGAATAAAGATAGCAAAAGAGAAAAAAATCCAAAGGTTCTCCTTCCTGTTGTTCTAGTCCCCCTTGGTAGAGATTTCCTGACGTCACCCAAGGCTGTGCACCTGCATCTAAATGGCCACACCAATATGCACATGAGGTTGGGAAATGTTGCCTTTTAGCTGGGTGTGTCACCAGTCTGAATAAAACCAGGGCTCTGTTATTAAAGAAGAGAGTGGATATCAAACAATTAGTACTTTCTGGTACTCTCCATAGGTCACGCCTTTCCCTGCCAAGGGAACAACAAGGATGTCAGTCTGCTCCACCAGGCTGAACCACCTTCCAGTGCCCAGGCCATATTCCAGTCTTTGTGAGACCTGCTAAGGATCAAGAGTCTCACCTTCCTTATTTATCTCTTCTCAAACTGTTATTTTTAAAAATAAGTAGGCCTCCAGAGCTTGGGGTGGTTTTATTCTACCTAAACAACACACGAGCCCAGCATCTGGCATGTATCTGGCATGCAGAAATTTCTCAGTAAATGTTCACTCAACTGAAGTACATTCCATGAACAATCACACAATCACGTGGCTCTATCCTCTACCCACCGGCTATCTGCCCATCCTGAATCTTCAGTTGCATTATCTCAGAAGACAGTGCTGGGTTTTTTTATGTTTATTTCTCACTCGAATTTTGCCAGTATTTCATGCATTAAGCGTTTGGGTGTTTTCTGGCTTGTGGATCACAGTGGGTCCTTCATTGTGTTAGTGTGTGCATTGAAGAATGATGGTCCTTTGTTGATTTTAGGGCCATTGTCACCAAGCTTGAGTTTTATAGGAAATTGGGAAAATTGAGGCCAAACCCACTATTTTCCTGCAGGGAACTCCTGAGTCTACAAGTTTCATTTAAAAAGCTCTGACTGAAATAAAAAATAGAGAGTGAGAATAAAACAGAGCTGAGTCACATCCAAACAATCTGCGCCTGAAATGACAGGAAATAGCTGTGGATTCTCTCCAAGGAGGGGATAGAGGAAACAGGGATGCAGAAGGGCTACTTGCATTCACAAAATATAATAGAGAAATTGTGAACATATCTAAATTAATCTTGAGATACCAGTTTTTGAAAGCTATGTCTTAAGTCGTCTCATCTCTAAGAGCTCAACATTACTCAGCCCACTGTAGGTGCTTAGTAAATGTTTACTGAATTAAATAAAACCAGTACTTGGGGTGCCTGGGTGGCTCAGTTGGTTGAGCATCTGACTTTGGCTCATGGCATGAACTTGTTCCCAAGTTCAAGCCCCACTTCAGGCTCTGTGCTGACAGCTCAGAGCCTGGAGCCTGTTTCAGATTCTGTGTGTCTCCCTCTTTCTCTGCCCCTACCCACTCATGCTCTGTCTCTCTCTCTCTCTCTCTCTCTCTCTTTCAAAAATAAATAAAAACATTTTTAAAAATTTATAAATAAATAAATAAATAAAAACTAAATAAATAAATAAATAAATAACTTGATTTATCCATACAATACAAAGTAGAACTGAATTTCTACTTCACTATGCTTGAACAGACTCAGACTTGATCTAAATCAATAATCTCAAATCCCTTTTGTTTTTTTAACCATACTGAATATAGTTTTAAATCAAAATTGACCAGTTATCAAAGTAGACAGAACAAAGAAGCCACTTTTGAATTATTATCATATAGACAATAATCTTAATCCAATTAATCCCAAGAATTCATATGTAAAATTAATTTCATTCAAAAACAAACCAATTGCTTATTTATAATGGGTCTTCCATTGTCACAAAACCTCAAAAAACACTCAATAAATGCTTCTGGAATGAAAAAGAAAAAAGACTTAAAAAATATCATATGAGGAAAAAAAATCAACTACGTTAGGGCATTTATCCAATCTAGACATTTTTGAGACTTTTCATTTCTCAAATTGCGATTATACGGAATAAAGCTACAATGTTCTTATTCATAGTGATGTCTGATTTAAGATAGTCAGTGAGTCATTTCTTTGTGCCATCTTTTAAATTAAAAGAACAAATTGATGGTGTGATAGTCTAAAGAGTTTGGCTGGGAGAGAAAAAAAAATACTTTCATCTAATCCTGTTTATAGGTGATGTCATAAAATCAGGAATTACTGGAGTTGAAAAATATTCACCTCATTCACCAAACACTCAATGGTGTGGTAGGACATGGGACACAAAGATAAATGAAGCAGGGTCTCTGCTGGCTAACTCAATGTCATGCCCAACGCAAGGCTTCCTTCTGTGTCCAACATGAAGGCCTCCGAGTATGCTCGTTACAAGGCACACCAGTCTATTCATGGACAACTCAAACGGAAAGACGGTCTCCCTTTTACTTAGCTGTATCTCACTCACTATAACATACTCAGCCCTGATTCCTTCTTCTAGAGACTCCCAATGGAACTGAATTGATGAATAGATTAATATGAAGCCACAAACTGAGCACTTTTCCCTTAAGATATCTCTTATCCAGCACATCATGGTGTCTCTAGGACACCAGTGTCCTTACTGTCTATAGTTAGACAAGATGTGAAGGTCTTTCACTGTCCTTATCCTTGGTTCCACTCCTATGGAATTAAGTCCATCAATATCCCCATTTAAGAAATAATGTCCAGAAGTGGACATAAATTCCCAGATGTGCTCTGACCAAGGGCAGTGGTGGGGTAAAGTGGGGTGGAGTGGGGTGGGGAGAAATACACGTTAGCATTCCCTTTCATCTTGGGAGACTCTATTAACAGAATCCAAGTTTGCATTAGTAATTTCTTACAGCCATGATTCATTCTTGCTTCCTTTTGAGCTTTGTGATCCCCTATGACTCCCAGATCATTTTCACAGAAACTAATGTCAAGTTAACTCCCCTTCAAAATATAGTTTCATAATTGGGTGTCAGTTGCTTGTAAAAGTCAAATACAAGATTTTCCATTTGATGTATAGTTCCAGTAGAAGCCACCAAGATAGTGGTCAGATCTCCCAACCCAATGTCTTCTACATATTGATAATACACCCATTATATCTTCATTTGCTAACCAAGATCAAAAACAAGAAGACCTACAGATCACAAGACTAAAAGCCTTCCTCAAAATTGGCATTGACTCACTACTCAATGCCTTTTGAAAGTATCTGTTCAAATAGCTACAAATCTACCTCACTTCACCGTTTTCCAACCACAATTCTCTACCATGAAAGATTTTGTTAAATGCCTTGCTAAAATGAGATACATTTGGTCTATGGCATTCCCTTGATTCCTCTCTAAAAAACCATGTCAAAAAGGAAATGATAGGGGCACCTGGGTGGCTCAATTGGTTGAGCGTCTGACTTCAGCTCAGGTCATGATCTCACAGTTCGTGAGTTCGAGCCCCGCTTCGGGCTCTGTGCTAACAGCTCAGAGCCTGGAGCCTGCTTCAGATTCTGTGTCTCCCTCTCTCTCTGCCCCATCCCTACTCATGTTCTGTCTCTCTCTGTCTTAAAAATAAAATAAAAACATTTTAAAAAATTGTTTAAAAAGGAAATGGTATTAGTTGTGCTTAATGGCTTCACATCTCAAGTATGTTCCTATGATAACTTTTCATGATGATATTCTATTAAAACAATATGATGGTGGTTGATAGAAACCCTTTGGGTCATGCTACTGAACAATATCAAATGATATACTCAGTAGTGAAATACTTCAATGCTTGCCAGAATGTTATATGTAATGCCCTAGGTTCCATCTGGGGTAAACTAAGTCATTTCTCATGGTTTCTTTTTTGTTCTAAAAAATGCATATAGCTGTTAGCCTTCTTGCACATATGAAGTAATCACACCATTTCCCATCCCCTAGCTTGTATCTTCAGCAACGACTTAAACTCTGATTGCAGTCCTCAAACTCAAGGGTATGTGTTCTTTGGATTGACCTCAATCCAAAACAAAAAAGGTAACAAAATGTATGTTAAATCAAAAGGTGGAAGGAGAGTAATATACCTGATTGGCAAGTTTGGGATAGAGAAAGAGGGATGGGGATCTCTGCCTACTCCTCTTCCCTTCCTTTTAAGAGCCAACGTGGATCAGGGTATAGAGATACTCAGTTACTCTCTGCATGCAGGGGAGGTGTGGGGGGCCACTGCTGACTGTATCTAGGTAGGTAGGTCTAATTAATCCTGGAGCTATTAGAGATCAGTCCCAAAGGTTAGTTTTAGAGATGTCCTTGCTCCTGAATATAAGTCCTTCTTATAATCTAATCAGTAATATATATATATATATTATATATATATAATATATATATATTATATAACTATAATCATAATCAGTAATAAAGGTAGGTAAGGTATATTCTAATCTCCAAACACCAACTCTTTTGTCTTATTTCTTGATTGAATCCCAGGCATGTAACAGAGGTGCTAGTTTTTAGGTCTCTCAACCATGCATAATGAAATACTTAGACAGAGAGTTCCCCAGCCAAGGATGCCTGGCAGAAGCATCCCATTTCAGGGCAGAAATTATTCCGTTCTAGCAACCCTGCTCACTGTCCCTTGCTGGAAGCAGCTCACAGAAAGTGCAGCCTTGGCCTGAACACTGCAGTGGATGGAAAGGTCTGACAGCTGGGGCTGTCAATTATGCCTCACCAGTAGGTTCTCTTTCTCATTCTTTATCTCAGTTGTTCTCACAGCTTCATGAAACCGTGTGTGTGTGTGTGTGTGTGTGTGTGTGTGTGTGCGTGTGACTTCATGAAGTTATTACAGATACCTAAATATTTCTATATAGAGATATAGGCAAACATAACATTATATAAATACATATATATAATGTATTATGTATTATATATAAAAAATTAAATGCACTTAACATGTACATAAAAAATCTTAAAAGTAGATCAGACCAAGTCATGTATCCTGGGAAAAAAATTCCCCAAATTTGTGTCCACACACAGAGATGTAGATTAAACTCGTTATATGGCCATCTGCCATTCTCATAGAGAATTTATATGAGGAACAGAAGAGTTAATAAATGTGAATGTGCTCTGTAAATCAGCAGGCACTAAACACATGTTAATTATTATTATGCACATTTACCATCACTCCAAATACCAACCTATCTCCAGCTCTCTCTATTCAACATGCCCTAAATGTGTTTAGATATAACAAGGTAAAAATCAAAATAACTGAGGGTAATATAATATGATAAAAGCTTTGTACAAACATTAAAATAAATACAAGTGGAACAGAGTTTATGTATTTCAGGATCCAGCCATCTAAAGAACTATCACCGCTCCAGATTGGATCCTAGAAGGAAATAAGCCTGAACTCACAGACCTAGAAAAATAACAAAAACAGTTAACCAAAAATAAATAAAATCAGGTGGGCCAGTAAGAATTCTAGTACCAGATGAAAACCCAGACTTGATCCTAAGTAATGTCATTATTTTACAGGGAACTGTGGGTTCTCTTTTCTTCTTTATCTTGACTCTCTCAGCTGTTTCTTTACTCTTTTAGCACTGCAGAGACTTGGCATAAGGAATTCCAGAAAGTTTCTGAATGCAAGTCCTTCATTCCACAATTGGGGTTAAGCTTTTAAACGCAGATGATGTGATAACACTCACTTAAACCACATCAAAAAGTGCACAGCTGATATTGGAGCCTCTCTGGGCAGAGTGGTGTTGCCTTGGTTAGTTAGGTCCACACACTGGGGGCAGGCGGTTAGTGTGGGAGGGATGTATACTTGAGAAAAACTGAGTTCCTGAAGATGGGAAGAAGGTGAAATCAGGAAGTAAGGACTAAGTGAAGAGATATTTGCACACCCGTGTTCATAGCAGCACTATTCACTGCTATGGTAACCCAAGTGGCCATGGACAGATAAAAGGAAAGAAAAAGTGAGGTCTATACAATGGAATATTATTCAACCTTAAAAAGGAAGGAAGTTCTGACATATGCTATAGTATAAATGAACCTTGAAGACATTATTCTAAGTGAAATAAGCCCATCACAAAAGGACAAATAGAGAATGGTCCCACTCAGTATGAGGCACCTAGAGTAGTCAAATGCATAGAGTAGAAGGATGGTTTCCAGGAGCAGGCGGGGAGGAGAAACTTATCGTGTAATGAGCACAGAGTTTCAGTTTTGCAAGATAAAAAGAGTTCTGGAGATGGATGGTGGTAATGGTTGAGCAACAGGATAAATACATTTAACATCAATGAACTGTACCCTTAAAATTGGTTACAATGGTAAATTTTACGTGATGCGTACTTTACCAGTTTAAAATATATTTTTTGAAGTTTACTTATTTTGAGAGAGACAGAGGTGGGTGCATGCACCCGCATGAAAGTGGGGGAAGGGTCAGAGAGAGAGAACGAGAGGGAGAAAATCCCAAGCAGATTCTGTTAGCACAGAGCCCAACATGGGGCTCGATCCCAACAACCATGAGGTCATGACCTGAGCCGAAACCAAGAGCTGGGCGCTTAACCGACTGAGCCACCCAGGTGCCCCATAAAAATATGGTTTCTTTTAGACCAAACTAAAAGATCTTCTAGTTTTGAAAAAAGAGAGAGGGAAGCAATGTCTCCTTTATAACTACGCCTAGGTCTTGTCCTACTTTCTGCCACCAAAGGGTTAAAAAAGGTTTTTTTTTGTTTGTGTTTTTTACTTTATTGTTTTAGAACAGTTTTAGGTTCATGGCAAAATTGAGAGAAAGGTACAGGGATTTTCCACATCCCCCCCCCACGCTACCCCAACTCATGCATAGCCTCCCCCATTAACAAATCTCCCACCAGAGTGGTACACTTGTTACAACTGATGAACCTTCACTGATGCTTCATAATCAGCAAAGCCCATTTTACATTATGATTCACTCTTGATGTTGTACATTCTGGAGGTTTGGAGGAAAAAAAATTTTTAATTATTCCCATATATTAAATTATTTATGAGAACTCCATTGTATTAGAAGTCAAACCCATGGAAGAGTATATTAAATGTGCATTGGACTAACAGAAATATGGAAAACATTCACTACTCAAAGTAGGCTGAAAACCAGCAACATCAGCATCCCATGGTGGGGTTGAGGTGGGGGTAGAAAGGCAGAATCATATGCCCTTCCTCAGACCTACAGAAAACCAGAATCTGGTACCCACGTGATTCACCATCCATTAAAGTTTGGGAAGCACTGGTGTAAACCACCCATCACAGCAAACTGAGCAAAAAATCATATAACGTTTGACCAGTCAAGATGGAAGAAAACTAGGTCATTAGAGCCGCATTATATGGGGAGTTAAATCGAGGAAAAGGTCCATGTTTTATTCTTCTTTACATTCTTAAAAATAATTAAACCCAAATCCATTTATTGCCTTGAACACAGAAAATGCTTATACTGATCCACAAGTTGGATTTAATGTGTTGGTGACAGTATTCTTTGAAGAGTCTACAGAATCAAACAGTAGCTGTGATTGAAGTAAAATGATTAAAACAAGCACAAATCTCTTGTGGCTGATGGCAGGTTTGAAATCCCAAGAACTCAGCATGATAGCAGAATTAATGCACAATAATAATTCACCAAGGAAAGTACTCACCCTTATAAATGTTCAAGAACAATAAAATTCTGGTCACTGATAATGTGAGAAAAAGCACTAATACCCACAGTCAACTGGATTCACTTAATGAGATTAAAAAGATAACAGGACAGAAAAGATGTCCCAAAATGTTCACTGAACACAAAAGGGGGAAAAATTGGCCAATGTTAAGTATTCAAAATATTAAAATAGAGTAAGAAAGAGAGAAAATCCATGTTTGGATTAAGAAGGGCTTCTTCTTGGGGTACCTGGGTGGCTCAGTCAGTTAAGCGTCTGACTTCATCAGTTCGAGCCTCTGTGCTGACAGCTCAGCTGCTCTCTCTCTCTGTCTCTCTGCTCCTCCCTCATTGTGCTCTGTCTCTCTGTCTCTCTCAAAAATAAATAAACATTAAATTTTTTTAAAAAGAAGGACTTCTTCTTGGAATTACTTTTATGTGGGTTTATTATGATGGGTTTTCCCCATTACCTCTGCAGCAGTTAGATTGAATGTTAAGTCTACACTTAACACTGGACACAAAAAATAAATTCCTAATAGGGAGATAAAAATTAACAACCAGATAAAACAAAGATGACTGGGGGAGCAGAGGGGTTGAATGAAGTTAGATCCTGTCTCTGACACCAGGGCATTCATGACTGGAAAACATATTTCCACTTAATGAAAATAATCTTCAACAGTCATTGGGAGCCCTGCCCTCTTTCATTTTCTTTTCCTCTGGCAAACTTCCACTTGCTCTGGCTTTTGCAAGAGTAAAAATAAGTAAATTTGACTCAATAAAACCAAGTATTACTTTACAAGTACAAACTGGAAATCAATCTAAGGTTTGGCCTGTTGTTTTTGAAACCGATTCTAATTTTAAGCAACAATTCAGAGAACCCCTGGAGGTTTACATGAGCTCATCAGTAGCAAAATCATTTTTAAGTAATTTTAAATGCTTTCCAGAGCAAGACAGAAACTCTTTAAATTGCCAAATTTCTTGACACATCCCACATGCCCAACCAGTGCTCTTGTTCCCCAAGTGAGAGGAGAATTGGAAGCAACAACTTACTCCATCACAAAACTCAAGGTCGGATATTTAGCTCTGGATTTTCTGGGTTGAAAAGACTGTGGCATCTTAAGGCTTCATTTGGGGTCCACAGATGAGGCTTTCAGAGATGAAGGGAACACTCTCATAAATGTCTTACTCTCATTTTATCAATCATATAGAACAACAGTCAACATTTTATTGAGCAAAACTAGAGGGTAATAAGGAACTCAAAACTGAAGGGAGGGGTGGTTAAGACTCAAGAAGCCACCCTCATGACATGACGAGCATCTGCAGTCTTCGGCAAACTGTCACCTGAAGCTATTTGAATAGCGATTTTTTTTTTTTTAATCTCAGAAGAGAGCTATACGGAAACCCTCTGGCAGGGGCAACAAGGTGGTAGCATAAAGCTGATACTCGGGGACCAGTTAGTCCTGACTGCACCTACCTCTAAATGCCTGCTGTCTACTGTTGAAAGCGCTGCTGTAAACATTGGGGTACATGTGCCCCTAGGAATCAGCACTTTTCAACAACAGTCAAATCATGGAAAGAACCCGAATGTCCATCAACTGATGAATGGATGAAGATGTGGTTTATATACACAATGGAATACCACCTGGCAATGAGAATGAAATCATGCCATTTGCAGCAACGTGCAGGAACTGAGGGTAGTTTGCTGAGTGAGATAAGTCAGTCAGAGAAGGACAGATATCATACGTTTTCACTCATGTGGATCTTGAGAAACTTAACAGAAGACTACGGGGGAGGAGAAGGGGAAAAAAATAGTTACAGAGAGGGAGGGAGGCAAACCATCAGAGACTCTTAAATACAGAGGACAAACTGAGGGTGGGTGGGGGTGTGAGGGACAGGGGAAAATGGGTGCTGGGCATTGAGGAGGGCACCTGTTGAGATGAACACTGGGTGTTGTATGTAAGCGATGAACCCTGGGAATCTACCCCCAAAACCAAGAGCACACTTTACACACTGTATGTTAGCCAATTTGACAATAAATTATATTAAAAATAAATAAATAAAAACAAATCAACACAAGAAAAAAGCAAAACTAAACTAAACTAAACTAAAATAAATGCCTGCTGTCACCAGCCCTTAGGAGACAGTGAAATACACAGGGCTGAGAGGGGGTTCAAACATACACTATCATGGTTTGAACCAACTGCACCTTACAAGTGGACCTGCTCTGTGACCCCCTAGCAACCTAGAAGTCACAAAAGTTCAATCTAGAACGGAAGCTTGAAGCCCCAGGTAAACACTGCAATCAGGACACTGGGACTCAGAGAGCTAAAAGACATCCATCCCAAGAAGCCAGGTCACGATATGAGATCTTAAACTTGATTTCCCTAGAAATTAATTCTACTTTGTCCAATCACGTGAAATTATGACTCTATAGACATGCACATCTGTTCTGTATTCTCCGTAAAGCTATTTTTGCCTCAATCTTGAATAGCAAAATTTACCCATCCTCCAAAATGCAAAACTAAGGCATTATAAGGCACTTCCCATGATCCCCACTGACCATTAAGAGCGCTTGAAAATACACCAAATCCTAGAAAAATAAAGAAAACATTTCACAGACACTAGTTTTTCACCTAGACAAAGACAACTAGGTACTTCTGCAAACACTGGGTCTTTTTAGAAGACAGTGTCAACTTTATTGCTTTTTGAAATGCTGTGTAAAGCATGGAACTTTACAGTTTGCACATAAGCAATTTCCATCTTTCAGTTTAAATATATTTATGTGGTGAGAAAAAGTACATGCATATGAATATATATAATTTTTTTAAATCATCCCCATTTACATTAGAAATTTCTTTATACAAACATGTGAACCCTTCTTCTTAAAAAAGAAAAAAAAATTAGCCACTGGTAGGAACCCTCCAAGATGGCAGAAAATCCAGCTTTCTGTGTAAGCAGCCTTTCACTGAGAGACATGAGTGATGGCAGATGAAGGCCTCTTCAGAATAGACTCGACAGAAAATGACAGGGGTTCATTCACAGAGAGTTTTGTTCCAACTTGCTTGGCGACGAAAAGGTCTTTCGCGTATCTATCTATTGTAAATGTGTACTTCTGGTTCTCCTTGACTAAACACTCTCTGGGCTTCTTAGGGGCGTCTTCAAAGGCCCCTTTGACAAATGGCGTTTTCAGCTCAGGGCCTGATGTGTCATTAAGAGTTTGCTGGAATAATGAATGGAATGGATTATGTTTAAGTGGCACAGGGTGCCTGGTGCTTTCTTTGCTGATCTTGGTTAAGACGTGCCCTTGAGCCGCCAGGGAGTCCGTGTCAACAATGGGAGAGAAATTCCGTTGGGGTGGGGAGAACGCAGACCTCTCAGGGACAGCCTGGTGACCGTGAAGGTCACTTCTGGAGGTCTGGACCTCTGCAGCATGAGGCGACACCAGCGAGCCTTCTAGTTTGGGTGGTACCATGTCGTGCTCTGCAACAAGGCCATCCTGGACTCGCACTCCCTTCAAGTCCCAGCTGGCCCCGGGTTTCAGGGCTTGAACCGAGGTGGTGGTGTTTAGCAGGCATTGCTGATAAAGAAGAGTGTCACTAATGGGGCCACACTTGGGCCAAACTAAAAATCTTGAGGACAAGGGATACTGTCTGTAAGTCGTAGCCACGCTGACGTTGGAAGAGATGAGTTCCATATTCCCAGAGCCTGAATACTGCATGGTTAGATCAAGGCAGGTGGGCAAAAAATTGCAGAAGTCTTTGTTTGGAGGCTCCACTGGGGTGGGGCTATAGGCACTTTTGTAGGAGTTATATTCAGGTCCGTGCACCATACGGTTGGGCAGGAACAAGGCAGCAGCTTGGGAAGCTTCCAGCATCTCCCTCTCTTTATATTCTCTCTCCAGCATAATGTTCTCCAACTCTTTATCAGCAAAGGCTCGCCTTTTCCTCATCCGGTCACTTACCGGGGGAGGTAGGGGTAAGCTCCCTCCCACATAAGTCTCTGCTGGAATTGGGCGGTAGCCTAAAATAAGCAAGCATTGCACAGGAAAGAGATTAACAACTAGGGAAGAAAATTCCGGAAACCCAGAAGGTAACAGAGACACTGCAAATGGGCAGGACAAGAACAAGAACAATTTACAGTTCTAAAACACTAATGTTTTACACAGAAAACAAAAGTATAGGTTCAAGTGAAAAGAGTTCTCTTTGGGGAGCAGGAGATCCAGATTGTAACTTTTTGTTATTGTTGTTTTTGCCATTACAGGTTTGTTTGTTTACCTTTACAGGCACACTTCACTGGCTGAAAGTTTAATCTACTTCCCAGGCTCCTACATATTAAGAGACAAGTCTGCTCATCTTGCTTCAGTCAATGCTTTATTACTATCCGTGTCATCTTTTTCCATTATCAAAAAAGATATCTATACCTAAAGCTGATGGCATTGTTATTTTCTAAAGACGGTTCATTATGGACATTGTTACAGGTGGAGAATAATCCAAGGAGAACTAGAAAAAAGAGAAAGTGACAGCAGATTAGTGAGGAGAAAAACAGAAAAGACTAAGGAAACAGGGAAGCACAGAAAACTGAAAAGAGCTGTTAACTAGTCAAACAGATTCTGCAGAGAACAATTTAACCAGCCCCCTCCCCCAGACTTGCAGTAAAAACAAACAAAACTAAAGGCAGGAGAGGAGATCAGCCTCTCTATTGAAAATAACTGATCTAAAACATTTCTCCCAATCATGTTGGCCAGTTACCAAAATGGTTGAGCAGACAATCATTACAGTATAAACTGATTGCACATTTCACGAGCAAGGGCAGAGATTTTAAAAACCTAAGATTAGTACGGCATAAATAGAATTCCTAGTAGCATGAAATGCTTTGAGTATTTCACTATCCCCAAGCACTCAGTACTAGCAAATTTGTTTGAAGGATCCATTGTGACAAGCCCAACGCCCTCATTTGCAAATAAAATAAAATGTGAAAATTAGTGTTTCTATTTCTAAGGTAAGTTTTTGCCAGGAAGTTATTTACTTGAATTCACTATTCCATTTTGCCCTCCCACTTCTCAAGTTGTTTTGGCACCTTTTCAATTTACCCGTGCTGTCCCTACGGCTATAAATCTGTTTACCCAGTTTGCAACCAAATTCATTTTTAACGCACGCGAAACCATTCTAAGATCAGAAGTATATAGCACAGGATTAACACACGAACAAACTCTACAACCTATCTAGAACCAACTCAATTAGAAGCCACATGAGAAAAAACAGAATGCAAATATCTACTTAAAAAAAAAACAAACTGCTTTTCAACCTGAATCTTATGAAGGAGGAGTGATTACAACAAATACAAACTTTCCTTTATTTAAATGGTGAAGGGTGATCAATATATTGTTTATCAGAGCCATAAATCCCATCCCCAAAGAGAGCTGCTTTTAAAAATCAGCAATATTTTAAGTAAAATTAATGTATCCCCAAGCATTAGAGAAAGTGAAAACTTGGTAGAGAGAATTCACGCCGTTCAAATTCAAATTCAACCTCCACTTCTCTTGTTTGATTCAAAACCTTTTCCAGATTCTACAATCTTGACAGTTAGAAATAAGAAACAGTAAACCGAGAAATAAGAAATAGTAAACTGATGTAGCTAATCCAGGGAGGAATACAGTACAGCGAAAAAGAGTGGTATTAGATGATGCATCAGTCGGACTAGAGGTCTTTATTGGCGTGGGTAGCTGTTCAGCTCCTCACTTGACTTACTTCAGCTACAATTACACCCAAAGAATTTGTTCTTAATTTATTTCCTTGCTCCGTCCATGATCTGGTGGCATGCCCTCACACTAGGGCCAATTTCAAATGCACTCCACGTTAAACCCTTGCCTATTAAGCAGACTACAACTATTATGCAGACAACAAAATTACTGGTGACAGAAACCTCGAGAGGTATGTGAGATCCATTTCCCCACACCCTGATTTCCTCCCTAAAGCAAAACTTCCTAATACAAAGTACCCTCCCCTCAGAGTGCTCCTTCACAGGTTAATAAAAATGCCATATGTGTGAATAATGAGAAGCCCTCAGAACTTGGTTTAAAAGGCTAAAGGATAATTCTGCATTGCTTTACCTTCTAAAATGCTTTTGGCCAGCAAACTGGGTGCCCTGACTTGCCTCTGATACACGGCTTTGCGCTCGAAATTATTCTGTTTCCCGGAAAGCCCCTTCTTGTCCTGTAAACACAAGAAACATAATCAACAATGCCCCACAAGAAAGAGAAGGAAGGGGCATCAGCAACCCTCCCCGGTCTAAATGTATTTATTTTCCCATCCCATGTAAAAATAATTCTCAACAAATTCACATCAGCACCCCTTAATTCCAGGGCAACAAGCTACTTCAGTTGACAGGCAGTAGAGGAGATTTTCTCTGTGGCCACTTTGCTAGAGTCACTCCAGATTCATCCCACAGCTAGAAGTTGGGGGACATCCCACAGTCAAGATCTTAGGAGCCAGGCCCTGAAGGAGAGCTGCGGGGGACAGCTGTGTCCGGGGCACGCAGAGGTAGGGCCAAAGGTGTCCGTGGCCTGCCATTGAGCAGTGAGGTGAAGCTGGTTTCTTCTGGCAGTAAGGCAAGTGGAATGGGGTACAAGGGGTTGAGAGAGAGGTATGAGGGAACCTGTCTCTCACACTCTCCCGGGTCTGGCCAAAAACAGTGGGAGCCTGGGATACATGAAGGCAAAAACAAAAACCTCAGCAGCCACCTGGGGCAAGGGACAAGGGGAAACCCAACTTTGCTCCCTCTGTCACCTCCTGGTTGGTGGGATTCTGGGTCCTTCTATGCCTGAGTCCAGCCCTGAATGCCCAGGGACCGTTGAGGGATGTAGGAGCCCTCGGTGCCAAGCTGCCAAGCGCCTCACTCTGGAGGAGGCCCAGCCCAGGGCCAAGGCCACCTCGGTCATCCAGAGCACTCTCCAGGGCCCTCAGAAAGGTTTCCATTAGGGTCACTGCCTCCGATGAGGATGTGAACCCCTCCCCAGTCCCTCCTAGAGAAAACGTAAAAGCAAAAATCTTCCCAGGCCCTGAGTCTGTAAGGGGTGGGGGGGAACCCCGAAGCTTCCCTGGCTCTGAGCTCTCCCAAGTGCAGGAACACATGGACACAGGAAATCCAAAGGTCAAGAAAAGCCTCACCCTTAAAGAAAACGCTGGCTCTGCTCACAGCTGGAGCCCCCCGTGGGAGGCACCAGGGACCCCTCCACCGGCCCCTTAGCTTAAATCAGAAGCTGGCTTCAGGACCTAGGGCTTCGGGCACCTAACTTCCCACGCCACCCTTGGTCTCATCTGTAAAATGGGCGGCACTTTCTGCCTCTCCCTTTCCCAGTGGAAGCTGCGCGGTTCTTTTTCGAGAACAGCACCAGTAACACAGCGACTGCAGCCACCACTGTCCTCCCCCTGCTCCCCAACACCACCAAAATAAACACGTAAAAGATAAAATATCTTTCCCCAAAACCTCCCAGACCACTCTCAAGGCCTTTGTGCATGCTTTTAAAATTACAAAATCTTTTTGGTCAAGTTCCCCGGCGATGCCCGCGGCTGCCTCCCTGCCCCGACCCCCCCAGGCCACCGGGACCAGAGAAGCGTCTTCACCACCCGTCCCCCCAGAACGCCACGCGCCGCGGCCCTCCGCCGGGCGGGGGGAAGGGGGCTGCCCGTCCCTTCCCACGCCCGACCCCTACGGCGGCCCGGACGTCCCCGCGAGGCGCGACCCCGGGCCCGGCGGGTACGCACCTCGGTGGCCTGCTGCCTCCGGAGCGCCACCTGGGCGGCCATGACGCGCTGGCGCTCCACCACCAGCAGGCAGTTGGCGCACTGGCAGTCGCGCCAGCGGCAGAAGCGCTTGTGGCCCTTGAGGCAGGACACCACGCCGTGGTTGCGGCAGCGCGCGCACTTGGGCGTGCGGCTGAGCTTGCGCGGCTCCGCGCCGCCGCCCGCGTTCGCGCCGCGCTCCGGGGGTCCGGCCGGCGCCGGCGAGGCCTGCGGCGCGGGGGTCGGCCCCCGCGGCGCTCCCCGCTGCTGCTCCGGCCGGCCCTGCACCCCCGGGGAAGCGCCCGCCTCCAGGCCGTCGCCCTCATCCTCCGCGTCGTCGTCCTCGTCCTCGTCCTCGTCGTCCTCGCCGTCCCCGTCGGCCGACGGCGGGCTGGGCCCGGGCGGCGTAGGCGGCGGCGGCCCGCGGCCGTCCTCCTCCAGCTCCAGGCTCTCCACGTCGATCTCCCAGTCCCCGGCCGCCGGGCCCGCGGGCCGGTCGGCCATGGCGCGCGGCGCGGCGCTCGGGCTCCGGCCTACGCTCAGTCTCCCGCGCCCTGGTGGGGGGGGAGGGGGGGACACGAAAAGACCCGAAGACGCACCAACCACCGTCAGGCACCGACCCCCGGGCCTTGAGCCCAGAGCTCCTGGTCTAGGGCCTCTGGCCCTTGGAGGAGCCCTGTTCTCTTCACGTCCCTCACAACCACACTACACTGCGTTTCTTGTACCTTTAGGGCCCCCAGAAATTCCCAGCTCAACAAGGTTTCTATCTTAACTGATTCTAAGTGCTCTAGGAGCACCTGATCTTTAACCACAGACCTCTCTGCCTCTTTACACCAGCTTTCGGGACAAGTCCCCGGGTAACGCACGGATCACACACACAAAAGTATTGTGTCCAACTGGGCCGACCTAGGCCACTTGTCAGGCTTCCCCATAGCCAACTACTAGGGCCATGATGAATATGAAACTATCGATGGGAGAGTTACTTTCCTTTGGATCACAAGGGACCCCTTCAGACCCAGCGAAGTACCATTCTATGCCTCTCAAATGCCTCATCCTCTTACACCACTACAGGGACCCTCTTTTGAGCTTGGAGAGGTCCTTTTACGCCCCCCACCCCTAGCAAATAGTCAACTCAAACCCAAAAAATGTTCTTCTGTCAGAGACCCATAAGGACACCGCGCAAGGAGCTGCAGATGCCCTTCCAACATCAATAATGCTTGAGCCTCGCACGGCTGAGCTGCGCGGTCTCCATATACATCGGGCATGGTTTGCACTTTAAGGCAAGACATCCAGATAAAATAGAAAAAATAAGGAACGGCGATTTTGCCCTCCCTGACACCCAGAGCGACATCACAGCACTCACCAAGACTCTGAGGCTCGAGCTAGCAGCCGAGGCAAAAGATATCCAGCTTTAGGACCTGGCTCTTGGGCTGCTGGCTGTGCTTGCAAATACAAATCAGGGTCGCCACACCCTGCCACGAAATCGGGGGCTGACAGCTGGAGGCTCAGAGCCCAGTGGACGGGGAGTACGGGGGATGGGTGGAGAAGATGAATCAAGTCCTCAGCAGCCTCGCCCCGCACATCCCGGACTCCGCAAAGTTCTAATCGGTCCTTGGCAGCCCCGAGCGCTTCACCTCGCAGGAGCTGCTTTCTGCTTCCTGTGACCCAATCTGGGCGGGAAGGTTGGGCGGCCCCGGCCTCAGATTTCGGGCTCTCCCGGCGGGTGTACGCAGCTGCGTGCGGCGCAGCGCCCCTGGCTGCAATAGTTAGTCTCTGCTCTCTTTCCTAGTATTATCGGCTCGGGGCCCCGAGCACCGCGCCCTCTAATTGGACGGTTGTCAGGCGGTGTGCACGCTGATTGGCCGAGGCGCGCCGGCCTGGCGCTCCCCGCCTCCTGGCGGCCGTCGCGCCCCTCCCTTCGGCGCTCCTCCAGAATCCACCCGCGCAACGTTCGGTGCAGCCGGGTTGTCTGTCCCAGCGCTAAACCCGAAGTGTGACGGTGGTCTGCTGGGGTGAAGTCGCCGTTTATCGCGCGGACAATAGGAAACACACTCTTGCGAATCGCACTGTTTACAAAAGAAGGTAATGCTCAAGCCAGCGGTCGGAAAGACTGGTGTTGGTCTCTACGTTATCAGCAAGTCCAGTATTTCTGCGACTCAGTAATTAACCCAAAGTTGGGCTTGGAAATGAGGCCTCTCTAATCGGGCACACAGCTGCATCCTACTTTCTCCTGCAAAACTAAATCAGTGTCACCTTGCACCACCACAGCGCCAGACTGGCGGACAAATGATCTGTAGATATTTTTATGGCTAGCGCCGCTCATCCTTAAAGTGCAAAGTAGTTCTTCGTAACTTTCATCTTACCGGTGAGGCCGGCGGGTCGCCAAGTCACCGACGTCACTTACATTTTTCTCCGATGTCATTTTTCTCCGATGGGGGGGAGAGGGCGGAAATACGTGCCATTTAGAGATTTAGGTGCAACATATCCACTTTAAGCATGTTTTAAAGTGAAGCTATTTTTTAAGATGACTTTTTTTAGTGTGCATGAATGTATTTATAAAGAAATACTTTCTGTCTCTCTCAAAAATCCCTTACACAAATGTTTAATAAATTGAACTTCCAACATGTCTAAAGAACTAGTCCCTTAATCCAACGCTACATTTTATTTATTGAAGTGAATTTAAAATCACTTAGACGGCGTTTTGTCTAGTCACCCCTTTAAATAATCAATGCCTCGCGGGATCGGTTTGAGAGACAAATTGGGAGACTGAGCGCTGCTGCACGGAGCACATAGTAGGCCTGCGATAAATATGCGTTAAAGGAAGGAAATCGCTGAACTGATTCTAACGTTTCCTTTCTCGGAGCCCAGGGAAAGAAGTTAATTAACCAAGTTCTGAGAGGTGGAAAGGAGGCAGTTTAGGAATTACTATGGAAGTAAGGCTAGACCCGGCGGCGGGACCCGCAGGTAGGTATTCCCAAGCCTTTGGCGGAGTTGGAAAGCGCTTTTCTGGTAACGGGACACTGGCATTTCCCTTTGTGTGGATGCTTCTCCCCAAAGCCTCTTGCAGTGTCCAGTAAAGGAAGCAGAGGAACAGTTCTGCTTATTCCAGGAGACTGCTCAGTCCCTCTGGGCGTCTCAGAGAGTAACTTGGGAGCCTTGCGCGCTCAGACATGGGACAAAGAGTCACGCAGACCCTTCGTGCCTCTCTCTTGGCACCTCCTCATGACACCAGTTTTATCACCTTTTGCGTAGTTTTTTATACTCTTTGAAATGCATTTGTTCATCTACGTTAGAGCATTTGAAATTTTGACCACAGCAGATATGCGTTATTTGCACCACCACAGCGCCAGACATTTTTCCAATGATGAAACTGTGAGGTTCAAAGAGGAGCCCTGGGTCACGCAGTAGTCTCCCAGAGAGCAAAGGAACTGGTCGGCCTCTGCCCTAAAGTCTGAGAAACTTCGCGAAGCCCTCCGCTCCTCACCAGAGAAACTCACAATGGGTCCGCGTTTTTTATTCCCCCGCTCCCCGTCTGATTTTAGTAACTGGCGTCTGAGCAACCCTCATGTAAGAGGACACAGCATGTTTTTATCAACTATTGTGGGTTGTTTTG
This sequence comes from Acinonyx jubatus, assembly GCF_027475565.1. Taxonomy (NCBI): domain Eukaryota; kingdom Metazoa; phylum Chordata; class Mammalia; order Carnivora; family Felidae; genus Acinonyx; species Acinonyx jubatus. The sequence continues at coordinate 83,065,386 of NC_069391.1, read as the reverse complement.
TGTTTTTTTTTTCTGCGTCTACTCCTGCTAGCTACATTTCTGCTTTTGCAAACACGCATATCAGTGCTTCTCCCCTGGACGTGAAAGTGAACTACAAACCTCTCCCAGAGCTGGCCTTGTGTGCTGGCGGTTGGCACCCTGGGCTTTTATTTTGTTTACTGCTTTTGGGGGGGGGGGGAGGATCATTAGCCTTTCGCTAGTTATTTTGATTATTAAGAAACAAAATCAAGAAAGGTTTGCTAATTTGGGAGGGTAATAGATTGAGGGGAAGGGGTACCAGGAAGAAACAGGAGAGCAAAGGGGCGTTGAGTGGCAGTTTCCTAAACAGAAAATCACCCAAACAGCCCCTGAACTAGTTGGAGTTGTCAAAGCTGCTATACAAGGAGGAAACAAGAGGGATTTGTGTACAGTAAACCAAATGGGTGAAACTAGGACGGGAGATGGGGGCTGGGGGTGGGGGGAGGTACAGGGACCCGAGGACTGTGGCGCTGGCTCCTGGGACTCGGAGCAAACCCTGAGAACGTGGGTCAGCTGGACCGGCCTTCCCGGGTGCAGTGTCCGGCCCAATGTGGGGGCGGGCTCTCCCGCATGCTGGAGGGATTGGGCCCATGGGTTTCAGGTGGGGGGGCCCACGACCCTTCCCTTCTCAGCACTCCCCCACCCCTAGCAGAAACCTACAGGACAGTCCCCACTGCTTCCTCTACACTTCCCTGCCTTTCTCCAGGAGTCCCCTTCCAGGCTCACCCCCACCTGTCCCACCACCTTCCCTGCACCCTATCTGACACTCGGGAGGCGTGCAGCTGTAATGGTGATCCAGTTGAATTACACTTCAAACCCCTGGCCCTGAAGGCCCCCCAGAGAATCACAATTCCTACAATTGCTTCGAAGAGAGGTATGTGGGCGGAGAGTGGGGAAAGGGATGTGTTTTGTTTTGGTTTGTTTTGTTCTGCTTTTTATCATGGGATGAGCTTCAGTAAGTCTGAGCAACTCCGATATTACATGCGAAATTATCTTCATTTTTTTCTGGGAAAATTAAAAAGGAATCTAAGGTTGCACAAACTGGTTAGTAAATTAAACGTGCTGAAGCAAAAGGAATCAGAGAGCCTGAGTTCTAGGCTGGTTGTGCCACGGACCGCGTGATCTTGGTCAATTATTTTTCTGCGCCTCAGCTGTCTCATCTGCAAAACGGGAAGACTGGCCTTCCCCGCATAGTCCTTGCGAAGACTCGGTGTCCAGGAGAAGAGTGTTGACCTGGTAGGAGCAGCTTCATGAACTTCCGGACGCGCCTTCGCATGCAGCTCGAGGAGGGTCCTGCCTCACGAGCTTGACGGAGGGCCCAGGGGATCCGGCTCCTTTCTCCACGTTCCTCTCCAAAAAGGGGTCGGCTGTGGCTTGAGGACCTGTGAGGTGAGGAAACAGAAGTCCTCTGGCTGGTAAGCCGGCACCAAATTACCAAATTCAATTCGGAGTCCTTCTTGGAAACGACAACGCAGTGGGGCCGCCCCATCGACTCTGCGCGTCCGGCTTGGTGGGGGGAGGCCAGCGGGATCTTCTGTCTTAGCGGCTCAGCGCTTCTGCCTCTGCTTCCCTTCCCTTTCCCCCAAATCTCTCTCACCCACACCCCTCCCGGTTCCCGCACAGCTCGGATCTACCGGTGTAAAGATCTCTTTTCGCAAGTCAAGCAAGGGAACTTGAACAACAAAGCGGAAGGGGGAGGGGCGGTCTTTTTTACTTCAAACACCCCTCGAAAAAGAAGAAGAGAGAAAGAAAAACGGGGAAGCGCGTTTCGGATCAGCTCCCGGGGCCGGTGCTTCCCTCGAGGCGCACCCCGCGGGCCAGCCCCCAGCCCCGCCGCAGGCGACGAGTGCCTGCTGCCCCGTGGCTCGCGGGCGCTTGGCTTCCCCGGCCCGGCCACCTCTCGCCCCGTGCCTTGAGGCCCCCACACCCTCGCCCCAGGCCGCCGGAGTGTAGCGGGCCGTGGACCGTTTTCTGGGAGGCCAAGCGCCCGCGTTCCGTTCCGGAGGTGGCAGACGGGGCGTAAAATGCCTGGTGTGCCGCTCCCCGGCTGGGTGGTAGCGAGGAACATCCTCCACCTCCCTCTGCGCCTCACTCTCCCCAGCTGCGAAGTGGGGGGCGGACCTCAAAGCACAGGACACTGGAGATCCATCCCCTGGCTCGGTGACCCGGCCACACTGAACCTGGAGTACCTGGAAGTTGTTACTTGTATTAGTTTGTGGTTGTTATTTTTAACTCCGAGAGCTAGCCTGCAGAACGCCCCGAGGCCTGGGAAAATTCGAAGCCCGATCTCCTTCCGCCCCATCGCGACCGACTTTCCAGCTTCCCAGGCTTGGAGACAGGGGCCTGGGCCCGGTAAGAACCCCGCCACCACCACCACCAGTCACCCGCTAGATCAACCAGCCTCGAGTGCCTGGGGTGGTGAATAACTTCTGGAAACTCCTGGGTCTCACAAAAGTGCTTTGCTGCGGCGGGTGTATGGCTCTGGTTTCTCTACAGATGAACTCGAATCCACCTCCTCTCGCGGGAAGCTACTTTTAACATTGTATCCTCTCACAACTTTGACCGGCTGTGGACGCGGCGAAATAAATAATCCCAGATGGGATTGCAGAGATATGATTTCCCAATTTGCTTTGCGTAATCAAATATACGACCTGTCACAAGCAATGGGGATGGGGGGGGCAGCTTTCGGAAGATAACTGTCCTCCCTTTCCTTGCTCTGCGTGTCCAAAAAAAGGGGGGGGGGGGCTGAACAAAAAGACAATGCAATCTGGGTTCTCATCCCTCCTCCGTATGAAGCAGGGTTTAAATCACAGGCATTTGAAACCGTGAGGGAACGTGATTAGCCCTGGCCCCTGGTTTTATAAATGGGAAGGAAAACTGAGGCTCAGAGAAGCTCATGGGATTTGCTAGGGAGACACAGCTACACAGCGCCTTCACAGGACCAAAGGGACCACCGGTAACTTCTCTGCCGGCTTGATGCCTTCATACAATTAAAAAAAAAAAGTGCCCTTTGCTGCGGGATATGGAGTCTGATGCCCTAACTGTGAAGCAATCGTGCTGCCTGGATCTGCCAGCCTGTTTGCCCCAGACAATGTTCATCTTCAACGCTGGGAATGTGGCTCAATTCACTGGAGGGTCATGTCGCAGCTAGGAGATGAGGCAACCACAGACCTTGACTTCTCAGTACCCGTTCCAAATGGTGGTCAGGGGAGGTATAGACTCAAGAGTGATAGTGGAGTCTGGGTTCCACCCCAGAGGCAGTGTCCTTGCTATGGCTGCCTTCCATCAGAGGACAAGCAGCTTGTTGCCACATCAGGAGGCCTTGTGTGTGTGTGTGTGTGTGTGTGTGTGTGTGTGTGTGTGTGTGTGCGCGCGCGCGCGCGCGCGCGCGCGCGCTCCTCCTGCAGCCCCTAGGGGGCCTCATGACTAACTGAAACAGTAAACCCTTAACCCTAAGAGCTTTCCACCCCCTACTCCCATCCCATATTGGGGTTTAACACTTGGGAGGGGGCAGATTTTATCCATGCTCAAATCACTCTCAATTATTTTCCCCACAGTCCAACTATACCAAGTAGAAAGAAATCGAGAGAGAGAGAGAGAGAGAGAGAGAGAGAGGAGGAGGAGGAAGCAAAGCAGGGAGGGGTCAGGCACTATGGTGAAAATATAATTTCATCCATGTGTAGCAGGCATTGGGCATATCGTTTCACCTTGCTAGGCCTCTGATTCCTTGACTATAAAGTGAATGAGTACAGCTCAGTGATTCCCAAGTTCTCTCTCACACCTTAAAGGCTATAACAAAATTTAACTTCTGTTATTGGACTCATGGCTCATGGTGCATGAAAAAAGTCCAAGTCGGACAAGAGGAAGAGGAAAGGGAAAATAATTACAAACAAACCTTAGGGGCGCCTGGGTGGCTCAGCTGGTTAAGCATCCGACTTAGTAATGATCTCATGGTTTGTGGATTCAAGCCCTGAATCAGGCTCTGTGCTGACAGCTCAGAGTCTGGAGCCTGATTCAGATTCTGTCTGTCTGTCTGTCTCTCTCTCTCTCCCCCTCTCCCCCTTTGTGTGTGTGTGTGTGTCTCTCTCTTTCAAAATAAATAAACATTTTTTAAAAAGACTTGTAAAAAGAAAAAAGAAAAGAAACAAACTTGTGTTGATTGTGAAGTCTTTGCGGGATTTCTGTTCCACCGTACTGTTAAGATTGATCCCGTCTAGTCAAAATACTAATCAAAACTGTGAGAGCAAACCTGAACCAGTGAAAGAAGGGAACATAGTTTCACAAAAGAGCCTAGACCCAATGAGGATTCATTCAGTGACAAAGAGGGTTCTCACAACTCACCAAGGCTCTAAACTAGGATTTTAAGCAGAAACTTTCCAGAGCCTTCCTATCCCTGTTCTGTGTGATATGCTCCTTCTGGGGTCTGAGTCTGGGCTTTGGGGAGAGCCAAAATATTTCCTATGCTGATAACCCCAGGAGGTCTCTCTGAAAAGTGTCTTTACTGGTAGGAGGGATTCCTCCTAATTTTTACCAGAAACATCCCTATGTTCAAGCTCTACCCCAAACTGGTAGACGACTCCAACAGAGTAAATTGCACAGCTCAGATGCACCATAGTGTAGGACTGGGGGGGGGGGGGGGCGGGAGTGGGTAAGAAGAGAGGCTCCAACTGTACTTGGCTCTGTCTTTGTTTTCACGTGGATAGCAAGTGACTGTCCATATATCCAAGTTACTGCAGGTGTGATTCCATGCCTCAAAGCCAATTGGCGAAAACACAGACACCTCTACAAAGTACTTGACCTGCCTGAAATAGTTCTGGGATTCTTTCCCTCTACGAAATAAGTAGTGAAGGGGAAAAAAAAAAAAAAAAAAAAGGTAGTAAGGCTCTCTAGAGATTTGCTTGTCCTGTCCTTGGTTTTGCCAACTAAAGTAACCCTTGACCTTGGGCCACTTTCCTTACCCTCACTCCTTTAGGCTTCCATGTGTTATTGTGCAAAATGAAAGACCTGAAGTTGAAACAAATCACCTCTAAAGTTATGTCCCATATATTTTTTTATACCTCTAGGTGGGGTGAGGAAATGGAAATGGCCTGTGTAAAGGTTTCTCCGGAGAGGTGTGTGGCGAAGAGGCTGGAGGGACAGGGAGAGACGAAAGCCCTGCTTGAGGGCGGGCCCCTTGTAACAAAGTGCCCCATAAACTTTAAGAGCCTGGAGGAAATAACTCTTTGAAAACGCTGACCCTACAAGAGCCGGCGGGTGTTCCAAAGCAGGAAGATGAGCAGCTCCAAGTGGGCAAGCAAGGGGGAAATGTCACTTGCTTCATACTGATTTAACGCGGCAGGAGCACAGGTGCACGTCACTCCCGTCCCCTCCGCGTGGCCACCAGCCCCACCCCCCTTGGCCCTCTACTCCTGCCCCTTCTTTCGCAGAAAAATTTATTGGCGAGGTGAAGCCAGGCTAACAAAAGTGCAACCCTGGGCGCTTCGGCCTCCACAAGAATGCTTTGATCCTCTCCCAGTGTCTAGTGGTCCCCAGGCGATTGCATTGCCAAATGCCAGCGACCCCTGCGGCGGGGTCGCTGCTGCAGGACCCAGCTTCGGAGAACCTGGTGGCAGGTTCCTCCTCCCTGTGGCAAGAGGCCGCGAGGGGACGCTGTGGAGCGCGCATGCAGACCTGAGACCCAGCGGCCAGTTCGGGCCTCAGAACCGGCCTCGGAACCGAGCGGCACCCGCGGCGTTCAGTGCTCGTCCCCGCCCGCTTTTCCGGGAGGGTCGGCAGTCCCAGCGAAGAGCGATTGGCTTGGAAGTTTGGAGTCACTGGCAGAGGAACAGAAGGCTGTTGGGCTCTTGGGCTTGCTTCCCTGGGGACTCTGATTCCTCTCGTTCCAGCCTTTAAGCGCCTCCTCCAAAGAATAGATTCTTGGGAGGATTTTGCCAGGAAGGAAAGGAGTAGAAAGGACGCAGTTATGGAGGGTCCACCACTGTCAGGTTCTGTACCGGCATTGTGGACTCATGCCAGCTCTTCATTGTGCAGGTAACAGAGCCAGGGCCATCCAGAGCACAGGGTGAGGACCACAGAACCCAGGTCTGAATGTGATTCCACCCATTCTAGCACGCTCCCCTCCAGGAGTCAGCCAGAGGGGCCCAAATGAAAAGGGACGTAGGTCCTGGCTGTCCCTGCAGGAAACCCCACCCGCCCAGGCCTCCAAGTTTTTCTTCCAGGAGAAGCCAACTTGAACTCCACAAACACTGATTTGGCAAGCTCTCTTCTCAGAACTGCCCAACCCCTACCATATCCTCACTCTCAGCCCTTCTCCTCACCCATACTCCACTGTTTTCACTTTGCAGAGACCGCCCTGAGCAGCAAAAAGCATTTTCAGTAAGGAACAGATTTTTAGAATTTCACTTTGTAGCCGGTGAGGAACACTGAAGGGTGATAGTAGGAAATGATCCAAGATGTCCACATAATGCAAACATTACAGGAAGCTGTGTAGACCAACCCAAGGTGTTTTGAAAACATAGAAGATCCCAATCATTTCTGGACCCAAGAAGTCTTGGACAAGTCACTTAACCTCTCTAAGCCTCAGTTGCTCACTTGTAAAATGGAGATAATAAATATTTCTCCTTGCCTCTATCAGTGGTGTCCTAAGTTCAAAATAAATTTAGAATTCTTTGAAAATCATAAAGCATTTTGAGCATAAGAGGTATCGAGGTTCCCTTTAACTTATTTTGCCCACTTTCAAATCAGGAACATCATGCCCTGGGTAGCAAGTTGATAAGACCAAATAAGATGCTGTGGGTGACAGGCCACAGAGAGAAAGAGCAGGTGCTGTTTTATTGACTGTTTAAGCAATGCCCTTCCCTCAAATGAAACTGCCATTATGTTCCTTCATCCACCAAACACAAAAATCCAGTGCCTTACCTCCTCCCTTATGGCCAACAGGGAACCAAGCTATGGAATGTTTACATAGATTTCTTTATCCCTGCAGAAGCATTGAGAAGGAAATAGTACTCCCATTTTGAAAAGCAGGAGGGATGCAGAAAGATAACAAAACCTTGCTAAATAAACAGGTCGACCCAAATACTTCTGGTTTCTCTTCCAAAGAAACTCTGTGCTATTGTGTGGGAAAGAACAGGTTTGCCTTCCTCTGTTGTACCTCAGTCTGCTAAAGCTGGTTTCCAGCTGGAGCTAGAAGCTGAGCTGTTTCTTTCCCTTTCTCTTAAACTTTAAATAATGACAATTTTAAATAATATACAAAAGTAGGCCGAATAGTAAAATATCCATTACTATAATCCAATTGTATAATATCCATGCTATCCATATATCCATTCGGATATATAATATCTGTATATCCATTAGCCAGAATTAGCAGTTGTCATGGGCCATTTTTTCTGCCCCTCCCTGTTCAGAAGATGCTTGAGAAAGTCCACGGCATTTCTGTCCATTAAAGCCACAGTCCCTTTGGCTGAACTGGTGTACCAAGTGGATGGAATTTCTTGGGCCTCAGATCTTATACTTTCTAGAATTCACAACCTTGTGACAAATCATTCTAGCAAAACACTATTTGGGCACCTGGCTTGGTGCCAGTGGACCAGGGCAAGACACACAGGAGGCAGAAGTGAATCGTGGCTCTCGATTCTACAGTCTAGTAACCGAATTTCTCGCAGCCTGCTTTTCTCACCAACGGTGGAGTGGAGGGCTTCTAAAACAAACAGTAATTAATTATTCCCTCAAAGGTTTAGTTTTGTTCCTCTGGAAGGGGCTGGAAGCAGCCTTGAATTTGGAACTGTGCACCTGCTGGGCTCCTCTCCGTTCAGGGAATTTTACTCTGCCCACTAATAAAAACACTCCCGAGCCCAGCCTAACCCATCTTTGCCTGCACTGAGTTCACATAAACACAACTCCATGGTCTCAAAGAACAGGGGTTTTGTTGTTGTCTTTTCTGCAGTGTTTTCCATCCCAACTTGCACAATGCACCCAGACATCTATACACTTAACTTTCATCTACTAAAGAGTTACGAAGTCCGTAGATTTCACTTATCTTTTCCAAAAGAACCAGATCTGGCCTCAGTACCCAGCCCAATATATAAAAGCACATAATCAAGTTCCAGTTACGGCACTCTCTATACTATTCCCAGATGCTCCACGTCATTTGGCAAATCTATAATGTAATAAATATTGATGGTTCCTTCACATGTGGTGTTAAGATTTGCTCAGCCAAGTATTTCTTTTCTGCACTCTTTAAAAAATATGTCACTAGAGTTGTTGTCCTGAAATTTGTTTGTACTCTGGCAGCTTTATTTAAATGTCAACCAGATGCAGAGTTTCATTGTAATACTTTCTTCTTTTTTTTTTATTTGTCTCTGTGGATTAGTGGTGTCTTAAAAAACATTTTTTTCAAATCTTCCTAACATGCCTGTTCCTGACTGATGATAAGACATTTTTCAAATCAATGAACTTCCTCGCGTAACATGTTTTAATTTTCCTTTCTGACTACAGGATCACACTTCCTGAATTTCAAACATTTCTCAAGTCAAGACACAAGTAGAGTAACGGCTTAATTGAGTGGAGCTTAAAGTTACTGTAATGGTGACTTTTGCACCACAGAAGGGACCTGTCAATTACAACCTTTTTGCCCTGCACATTCGGTTACACATGCCTTCATTCAAAGCCCTGTTTTAACTCCTTTCCAAAAATATTATCCTTCTGGGGAGAAATTTTTCACGCATAAACTCAGTTCAGCCAATGAATTTTTTTAAAGGCAAGCTTGAGAACACCAATTCTTGGTTATTTGAGGGAGGTAATGTATACACTGGTTTTTAAACCTAAATTTGAGCACGTTGATGATTCAAAATGGAAAGAGGAAAAGAATCCACACATTTAGCCTGTGCTGAGAAAGATTCTTGAGTCCTTTGGAGCTTACCAAATACCTCATGGTAAGGGAAAAAAAGTGGCTTAAAAATCATTTTACAATACAGATTCTGCAACACAACAAAATGATTTCCATGTTTCCTACGTTCCGGAATTGTAAGCACTCATTGCTATGGGGGTATATGTATTTGCTGGCTCAAGTAATTATAATTCTGTTCTCTCTGCTACAGGAAATATTTTCTTGTTTTGTTTTGTTTTTTTAAATAATGCATCTGTTTAAAAAAAAAAAAGGGAGGGGAAATAAAAGAAATTTCCGATCACCCAGAAAATAAGTATAGGAAATTTTAGAGCACCCACTTAAAAATCCACATTGTATATAAGTGATAATTTCTAGGAAGGTATTAATTCTTAAATGTGACATTTTATCTAGAGATTTTTAAAAATTTATATCAGAATGACATTACCCCTATATATGGTTTGCCTGTATGTTTGAAAAGCAATCAAGTTTTATTAACCAAATTTCTGATACTTGATATAAATCAGAAACAGAATTTACAAACTTGCTACAAGTACAATTCACTTTTACTGCTGTTGCAAAATTAGTTTCTAAACACTGTAAAACTGATTAAACTGATATGAAAAATACAAAGTCTGTGGTGCATGGTTTGGGGAAGGAGACTTTTCTCCCAGGTGCTAACCATTTCATGTCTATTTCTTGTTGTGGGCAAAATTTTACATGAAAATGGACAAAATAGGCTACTTCCAAATGATTCAGTAGTTACAGTACTCTCATAAAGGAAGTTGGGAATGCAATTTATCATATGTACTGGAGTTACTCAGGAGTGACAGGCAAGAGACTTTTCATGTGATGCTGCTTGCTTTATGCTACTGTGTCACTTGATAGCCGTCCTCAGGGACCTCAGTGCCAGTCCTACCTTCGTTTTCAGTCTCATCCAACCGAGAAGTAATTAATCTCAGTCCAAGTCGGCCCTACTAGGCTTCAGTGGAGTCATGGTGAAATTTTGGGCAGCTGCCTTCAGAAAGACCAGAATGGAAGGAAGAGCTTCCCATAATACTCTGTGAATTCATTCAATGCCTCTCTGAAAGCAGATCTTAGTCGGCTTTAAAAGGCATTTCTAGGACTCCATTTTTCTTCCAATCTACTGATACTCCTATCACGCAATCTACTTAACACTGAAAAACGTTAAGAGTTTCCTTCCTTCGTATGCAATGACTTCTTTTTTTATTCATCCACCAGCAAAATTATAAGAAGGATTTTCTGTCCACATGTTGATGGCTCTCCGTGATTCCAAGTCATGGCGAGATCATTCTAATGTGTTTGAGAAATAAAACTCTACCTGTCGCATAAGCTGTTACAAAAAGAACATCCAGAGGACGGTTGAGGCAACAAGCTAAGTAAATCAGAGACTCAAAGTGCCTCTATCACGTGGGTTCGGGGAGTGGGAGAGCAGACCATGTCTCCACACGAACCTGCACAGACATCTCTTACAGGCACAAGCAGTGGTCAGGTCTGTTAACCTGCCAGGGCCTCAGCGACCAGCACAACATTAGTTTAATGCCATTACTGGGCCTCGCACGTGGAGCAGTGTCTAAGCTAAACACACTTGTGAGAGCTGCAGGAGGAAGACGGCAGGAACAGTCGAACAGTCTACAGGAGGGAGCCCCATCCCTAACTCCAGGCACCTGGGACTAGGGGTGGGCAGGGGATGGGAACTTACCTTGCTAAACGTGCAGCCGGATGTACTCAACGTCTACAAAACATTATAAAACACTAAAATCAATGTTCACAATGTTTATTTCTTGTAATGTTTATAAAACATTCTCTCTGTCCCTCAGGAAACCAATTTAAAAATGGGAGTTGGGGGGGCGGGGGCACCTGGATGGCTCAGTCAGCTAAGCGTCTGATTCTTGGTTTTAGCTCAGGTCATGATATCAGGGTAGTGGGATCAAGCCCCGTGTCGGGCTCTGTGCTGTGTGGAGGCTGCTTGGGATTCTCTCTCTCTCTCTCTCTCTCTCTCTCTCTCTCTCTCTCTCTCTCTCCTCTTCCCTCTGTCCCTCTCCCCCTCTCTCCCTGCTCACTCACACTCTCAAAATAAAATTAGGATTGAAAAAGGTTTTCAAAGACTAGGTTTCACCCTTCTTATTTAGTTAAAGGGGCCAAGAACCATGAAATTGCCAAAAAGCTAAATGTTAAAATAAGGAAGATAAAAAGTGACAGGTGAGCCTAGATAATGGCCAGTCTCACTAACCAGCTTCTGTGTGATCGATTGTTTATTTTCTTTTTTTTTTTTAATGTTTATTTATTTATGAGAGAGCACACTTGGCAGAGGGGCAGAGAGAGGGATAGGGACAGAGGATCTGAAGCGGGCTCTACACTAACAGCAGCGAGCCCGATGTGGGGCTTGAACTCACGAACTGTGAGATTATGACCTGAGCTGAAGTCAGACGCTCAACCCCCTGAGCCACCCAGGTGCCCCAAGAGTTTGTTTTCAAAGCCAGCCTTTTTCCCTGGTGTATGGCTCAGTCTCACATGCCCTCAGCCTGGCCTCTCTCCACAGCCTCCTCTGTTGGCAGGCCCTCCCGCACACATCAGCAGATGCAGCATCTGATGACACAGCTATGGTCCACTCTCCAAAGCCATCACTCCCTCCTCAGTGCCCCAGTACACTGCCACCAGCCATGACTCTTGTCCAGCTTGCAAAGCCATCCACGCCTCAATCGCCACTTTTACCTGGAAGAATCCACCCACACTGGGCTCCCGGTGCCCTCTCACACACCTGCAGGTCTTTATATATAGATGCCTTCCCTACGCCCTTCCACGGCTGCCAGCCCGTCAGAACTCCGCCAGCCTAACTATCATCTCTTAAGGATTTGCTCAGATCTGTGTTGGATGAAAAGCCTTCTATGCCCACCCTCACCAAGAAATTCTCTTCTGCTTTGACCTCTGATTTATCTCATTGTCTGTGCTCTTCATAATCTGCCATTTTGCATTTTTAGTTATGTTTATATTGTTTTATTTAGTCCTTATCATTTTGGTCTGTCATTTTTTCCAAATCTAGGCTGTAAATTTCTTAGGAGTAGGGACCATATCTTAAAACTCTTCACATTCCCAACAGAACCGAGAACAATACCATTAAAAAATACATGGTCTGGGGCGCCTGGGTGGCGCAGTCGGTTAAGCGTCCGACTTCAGCCAGGTCACGATCTCGCGGTCCGTGAGTTCAAGCCCCGCATCAGGCTCTGGGCTGATGGCTCAGAGCCTGGAGCCTGTTTCCGATTCTGTGTCTCCCTCTCTCTCTGCCCCTCCCCCGTTCATGCTCTGTCTCTCTCTGTCCCAAAAATAAAGGTTGAAAAAAAAAAAAATTAAAAAAAAAATACATGGTCAGTGTATATTTGTTGATTAAATTAGTAAGCTGTTAATTTTTAAGTGGCAAAAAAAGGTCTCTCATTCATCCGTTGAGGATTTAGTACATGTTGAGCCTAGTTCTAAACTCCGGGGACACAGCAGTGAGCAAAACAAAGTCTCCCACCCTCATGGAGAAAGACAGACAATAACAAATAAACAAGAAAGTACACAATATGTCAGATGGTGATAAATTACATAAGGAAAAAAATAAAGAAAACCCCGAGTGAGAAGGACAGGAATGGCTTCAGGGGTACTAGCTTATATACTGAGCCTCACAGATAAGGGACATCTGAGCAGAGACCTAAAGGAGGTGTTAATGATATCTGTGGAAAAACATTCTAGCCAGCAAAAACAGTGCGTGCAAAGGCCCTGAGGCAGGAATGTGCTTGGCATGTTTAAGGAACAAGAAGTAACAAATGCAGCTGTATTTGAGTAAGTACAGGAAACAGTGGGGGTGAATGGATGTTTGGGGAGGAACAAGTCATATAGAGTCTAGAGAGCCTGGGCCTTCACTCTGAGGGAGACACTCTTATTTAGCCTGGGCCTAAATAAACAGAAATATAAAACATTAAAGCAGGTTTCTATCATTCAGCATGAACACCAGTGTTTAAGATCAGACTAGGACTCAAACTATTTGTGTAAAACAGAAACACCACTACATTTATAGAGTACCCACCCAGGCCAGAGGCATGAATATATTATCTAATTAACTTCTCAAAACAATGCTGTGAAGCATTAAGTCTAATTTGCCCAAGGTCACATATCTGATAAATTAGTGGGGGGGGGGGGGGTTGCAAAATTCAAATCCAGGTAGATCTAACTCCAGAGCATAATCCCTTAACCACTGATCTAACTCCAGAGCATAATCCCTTAACCACTGTCCATAAAAACAGCAGAACCCTCAAATGTTACACTTGAGTACAGATGACTTGTGTATGAAAGAGTCAAGGTCACCTGTATGACATTTTACTATGTCTAACATCTGAGAATCTGGATGTAGATTGTTGGCAAGTGGCCCTACACAGGTGATAGGTTATCTGCCATTAATGTATTCCTAGCAATTCTCTTGGCCTGAGAGTGAGAGTTCTGTATTAAGACCTCCTCCACGGGGCGCCTGGGTGGCTCAGTTGGTTAAGCGTATGACTTTGGCTCAGGTCATGATCTCACAGTGTGTGAGTTCGAGCCCTGCGTCAGGCTGTGTGCTGACAGCTCAGAGCCTGGAGCCTGCTTCGGGTTCTGTGTCTCCCTCTGTCTCTGTCCCTCCTCTGCTCTCGCTCTGTCTCCCTCTCTCATTAATAAAGCTCTTTAAACTACTCTTCCACATCCCGGCTCCAGCATCCTATTCTTGCAGCTGCCCCACTGGTCTGGAGAACACCCAAAAAGGGGCAAATACTGAGCACATATCCCCAAGGGCAGAGGGGTCTCAACTTCCAGAACAGATGGGAATCACCTGAAAAATTTTGGCTCTTTCCCCCTCCAAAAATGGTGCCCAGGCCAGCACTCCTGCAGGTGCTGAATCAACAGATCTGAATTGAAAACCAGGCACTTTGATGCCCACTAAGGATTAAAAATCCTTGACCTAGGTGCTCAAATGGTCTGTTAGAGCCATGATAGCCAGGGAATTAGTCCAGCTCTGATGTAATAATTGGAAGGCTTACTTGGCAAATATCTATCCGACAAATTCTTCTCTTTTTTTTCTTTTTCATTTTCATTTTAGAATCATAAAACATTGTGTCAGTCAGATGAACTTCTAGAGGCAGTGTTTGGACCTGAATATGTAAAAAGAGGAGCCATTGACAGGTACTCTAATATGCAAAAAGGGGGCAGGAAGCATCACCACAAATAGAGGTACCCGCTGGCCAACTGGATCCTGGAATCCTCAGAAGCAGCGATAGTCAGGAGGCAAGATGGCAAACGGGTTTCATTCCAACATCAGCTCAGATTGCCGGCTGTGGCTGCCAGGCCCACTGCACCGTGACAAGGATTCTGAGGCCGGGCAGGAAAGAGCGGGGTGATGGATTAGCAACATTTGCCATGAACGTGTACGTGCAACAGCACGGTTCATATGAGAGCCAAGTGGGAGGCTACACGGCGGAGAAAGGCATCCTTCCCGATACAAAAGAAGAAATGAAGTTTCAAGAAACGTCAGCATTGATGGTTAGCAGGTAAAAACCCACCTCTTCTCTACTTAATCGTAGGGGTATCCAGACTGAGATCTCAAGAGAAAGCCCAGCCTTTAATATTATTTATTAACTTAGCTAATAATGTTAATGTTTAAGAGGAAGGATAAATTTAATCATCAGGGGGGTTTATAAAACATATCACGGTTAATGAAGCTCTATTCTATTATAGTCCCGAGGCTGGATCAAAGCCATCAACAATTAGCTAATTACCAAATTGTCAATGTGCTGACACCAGTGTTTTTAATTTAATGGCTTCTTTATTTAACTGCTGGCTACTGTCTCTCTTCTAAGCTTTTAGCTTCTTCCTCTGTTTTCTGACCCTGGCAGTGTGACATTGTTTGGGGTTTTTTGTTTTTTGGGGTTTTTTTGTCTTTTTTTTCCCCAAGGTTTATTATTGGTTTGTTTTAATATTCTCTAGATGTGCCAACTTGTTGGACAGTCAAATAAACAAATACCTCAGCCAAGGATACGTGAAAAATATGCCATCATTTTGCTAACAATCTGATCTTTAAAAATATTTAGGCAAGGAGGACACAAGCAAACAATTTTTAGGGCATCTTTCTGCATGCAATACAAGCCTCAAAACTATTTTGATTTTTTTCCTATTTTCATGAAACAATCTGTCATATGTAATATTTAAAATATACTATTATTTTTTAATATTTATATATTTATGAGAGAGACAGAGACACAGAGTGTGGGGGAGGAAGGGAGAGGCAGAGAGAGAGGGAGACACAGAATCCAAAACAGGCTCCAGTCTCTGAGCGATCAGCACAGAGCCTGATGCGGGGCTCGAACCCACAAACTCTGAGATCGTGACCAGAGCTAAAGTTGGCTGCTTAACCGACGGAGCCACTCAGGTGCCCTAAAATACAATATTCTATATGATACATAGTTATTTTCTTTCACATAACTATTGAGTATAATGTGGATTTTTTAAAACACTGAACATCTTACATTATGCATAACTATCATTTTTCTATATTACATGTTAGGCATACTTCAACACAACAAGGTTTATTGATTATGGAAAAATAATCGAGCACATCTCACATGAGATGTGTGCTCATGCAAACATCTCCTAATTATGCATGGAATGATGGAGACATTTAATTGAGAACTCGAAGACACCTTAGAAATCATTTACTCAAGTGGTTTTCAAATATATTTTAGCTGAAAACGCCATTCAACAAAAGCAAGCGTCTGAGAAGGCCCCAGTGCAAAACGCTTAAATCCTAAGCCACCCTGATTGGAAGAGGAGCGGGAACCCTGTGCCTCTGCACTTTCCCCCAGCCCAGCCCAGCCTGGTGGTCCCTAAATCATGGACACTGAGGAAAGGGGGGCTTAGTGGGATGCTACATTATGCAGGATTTGTTTGCTGAGCATTTCAACACCAGACGACAAACACTTTATCAGGTTTCCCTTGGATCGCTCCTTTAGGAGAGTCCCTGAAAGCAGGAATTCACAATGTTTTATATGCCAACCACCACTCGAACTTGAGGCGACACCACGAACAGGCTTCGAACATACCGTTCTTTTTATTTTTTAATTTTTCAGTGTTTATTTTTGAGAGAGACAGAGTATGAGCGGGGGAGGGGCAGAGAGAGGGAGACACAGAATCTGAAACAGGCTCCAGGCTCTGAGCTGTCAGCACAGAACCCAACGTGGGGCTCAAACTAATAGACCACGAGATCGTGACCTGCGCTGAAGTCAGATGCTTAATCGACTGAGCCACCCAGGGGCCCCTCCTTCTATTTTTTTAAATAATTTACAAGTTTACATCCACAATCATCTTAATGAATGAGAATAATATTATGGGAGAGTAACAATCACACAATTTGACATACAAGTTATGGGTCCTACTGTCATATTAACCACAGCCTCTGTTTCTGTATCATATTTCAATTGTTAGGCATTCAGAAGTCTATTCATTTTTTTTTTTTTTAACGTTCATTTATTTTCGAGAGAGAGAGGGACAGAGTGTGATCATGGGAGGGGCAGAGAGAGAGGGAGACACAGAATCCAAAGCAGGCTCCAGGCTCTGAGCTGTCAGCACAAAGCCTGATGCAGGGCTCAAACTCAACCGCAAGATCATGACCCGGGCCGAGGTCAGACACTTAACTGACTGAGCCACCCAAGTGCCCCTAGAAGTCTATTCAGATAGGTTTAAGCAAAAGGTATAAGCAAGGGTTGATTCTTCAAACTTTTTAATTGACAAGAGAATTCATATCCAGGGAAATGACTAGATACTAAGCATACAATTCAATGATAAACGTGTCACATGTAACCAACACCCCAGTCGAGATGTAGATGCATTTCTGTTCAGCTGACTTTGGGGTGACAGATAAATGCTCTCTGCAGGGTGCAGGTAAGGCGTTCTCAGACCGAAAGTCTTCCTGAGAGGCTTAGGAGCACAGGATCAGGCAGGGGCCTGAAGTCCCAGTCCGAACAGCAGCCCAGGACGTTAGACAAGGATTCCTGGTCAAGTATAGCCGGGAAGGCCCACGCCACCATTCTAGAAACACAGGCACCGTCTCCGAATCCAGACGGCCAAGTGGCCAGTGGGCACCGTGGTGATAACGATGCACACGGGCATTTTTTATTCGATGGGGCAGGTCTAGCCAGGGAGAAGAGGCCAGAGCAAGTTTTCCCAATGTGGGCTCTCACTGGGTCAATAGCGAGATTGTTATAGAGGGTAACCCGAGCCGGGTAATGTGTGGAGGATCTGTGGCTTTATTGTGTCCCTGCTATGTTAATTAGTACTAGAAGCATGATGGATTGGCAACACGTGTGCGCTCTGAGTCTGAAACCAGCCCTGATAGTTTAGCACTCCATTAGTTACACATCACAGAAACCCAGGGGATGTTTACTCAAAAAGAGGATCACTTACAAGAGGGAAACATGCTAATTCATTCCTGATACCGTCTGGGGAGAGGGACACCCCATCGGCCTGTGAGTGGTGTAACCTGTCATCCAAGACAGAGATGGAATGAGAGGCGGGCGGGAAACTACAGAAAGCCCCGGCCCCCCGCCCTGGGAACCCTGAAATCTCAAATCCTCAGTTGTTCCTACACGAATCCCTCTGAGACAGAAGTTCAGAAAAGGCTCTGTGTTGACATTTCAATTCATTACCCTGTTCCAGAAGCAGGGAACCCTGCTCCCGATCGCTCCCACACCCTTGTTGCCCGGCCACAGGGAGGGGAATTCTCACTCTTCCTTCTCACCGGGTTTTAGACCCGCTGCTGCCTCCCAGGCCTGGACCTCAGCCTAGCAGGTACCAAAAAGGCTCAGAAAGGATGTCTAAAATCCCAGCACTCCTCCCAGGCAGGTGGTTATCACCGGCCTGTTCTTGTAAGATCACAGGACTTTGAGAGGGTAGATTCCAAGTTGCCTTCTCCTGGTAAGGTTCCCGAGTTTTCATGTTGTCAAAGCAATTGTGTAGACACGAGAAAACACAGAAGTGGCTAAAATGTTTTTTTACAAGTGGCTAAAATACTCATGAATCTATGAATGGTGCTTGCTTTCAGTGAGCCTGTATAACTGGTGTGCAATGCCTACTGAGAATCTGGGGTATGTGTATACACGTTTGGGCAGTGGTGTGCTGGTAAATGTGGCACAACTGGCTGAGGGGGAGGGGAGGAAGCCCTGATATGCAGTGCCTGCTGGTTTATGTGGTGTAAACATTCCCACCACGGCCAGTTTCAAGCTACCAACCTGACATCAGGGAATGGAGAGCCCGGGGAGAGATGTTCGCCGCGGTTTCTCACAAGCCAGTGGCAACAGGCTCCAGCACGTCACGAGCTGAATAAATACATGTGAATAAAAATCAGCCCCACTCCTCATTATCTGTAATGATGGTCCTCTTCTCCCCTCTGTTATCATCCACACATCTTAGCAGAGTAATTCAGATCTTGGGACCCAAGTCAGTACATCTGCTTCAAATCCCAGTTCTGCTGCTGTGAAATCTAGTGTGCATCCCTTTGTCTCTTTCCTTGTCTACAAAATTGAGACTTTGCAAAGTAGGTTCTCCTCCATAGGGATGCTGTGTGGATTAAATAACTTAGCACACTCTAAAATAGTGCTATTCAGGGGCGCCTGGGTGGCTCAGTCAGTTGAGCGACCAACTTCGGCTCAGATCATGATCTCGTGGTCTGTGAGTTTGAGCCCCGTGTCGGGCTCTGTGCTGACAGCTCAGAGCCTGGAGCCTGCTTCTGATCCTGTGTCTCCCTCTCTCTCTGCCCCTACCCCACTCATGCTCTGTCTCTCTCTGTCTCAGAAATAAATTTTAAAAACATTAAAAAAATGTTTTAAATAAAATAGTGCTATTCAAACTTCAGTATGCATCAGGGTCATGCAGACGGCGTGCTAAAACACGGATGGCTGGCCTCAAACTCACATTTTCACATTCAGTAGATCTCAGCTGGAGCCTGAGGATGTACATTTCTAACAAGTTTTCAGGTGGGGCATTTGCATTTGTAACAAATGCCCAGGTGATGACGATACAGCTGAGCTAGAGCCCACACATGGAGAACCACGCTATAGGTTTCAATACGGTGCCTAGAATCCATTAAATACTGGCTGTTATTATTGTCAAATTGAAGAAGTCAGAGCCTTTGCCTATAAATAAGGACCATGCCACGAAGACCCCAGGCCATTCCTAAATGAACATACTATCCTAGAAGGGCTCCTGAGGATCTAAGAAAACTTCAGCTGCCATCAAACAAGGAATAACAGGGACAGCATTCACTCTTCTGTTCTTTCCAGCAGTGGGTCAACGGATCACCCCCATCTGAATGTTCACTGGGAACCAGCTCCGAGAGAGAGAGAGAGAGAGATCAGTTAGGGCTAAAAGGCACATATACTGGGGTGCCAGGGTGGTTCAGTCGGTTAAGTGTCCAACTTCAGCCCAGGTCATGATCTCATGGTTCATGGGTTTGAGCCCCGCATTGGGCTCTGTGCTGACAGCTCAGAGCCTGGAGCCTGCTTTGGGCTCTGTGTCTCCCTCTCTGCCCCTCCCATGTTCATGCTCTAGCTCGCTCTCTCAAAAATAAATAAACATTTAAAATAAAAGGCACACATACTGAAGAAGCAGAAATCAAAACTCGGATTACTTCCTAAGGACCCCAGCCAAAAGAAGAAACCCCCAGAGGGCAGATGTCCCTCCATCAGGCACTCACGTTGGCATGTTTGTGTTTCAGTAGCTGATCACATATACGCCCCGGACAGCACTTGCATTAATTGGTAAGGACAGAGGGCTGATGGCTCATAGCTCTTCGGCACTCTTAGAACCAGATGTGACTGATTCTTGAGTGAAGCACAGAATTTATGTTCTGTGTCACTAATTCTTCAGAAATCTTGCATTTTGAGTCTTAACACTTCCCTTAAACAGCTCAAAAATGATGTAACTTGTTATATTCACCTCCCACTACAACTACTAATTGCCCCAAGCCCACTGCGTTCTCTGTGTAACTAACAAGGGAGGGGCGAATCGTGAACCCTTCATGGCTTTTTAGGTCAATTATGCTAGTAGATCAAATAATTGGTTTTTTGCTAACACACCTTACGCAAGCCACAACCTGGGGTCAGGCCACGGGCCATGGTAGCTAGATGCTTACAATAACATAAGGGAAAGTAGAAATCACCAACCGAGAAAGAGAATGTTTATTCCTCCCTCGTTCCCACGTGAACTGCCTGGACAGCAGTTCCCGGCAGCTGGGGAGATAGCACACGTGCTCTGTTTGATTACAGAACAAGGAGCCCCACCCCTGGCCTGCATGCGATGACCATGAGAAACACAGTACAGGGTAGGAACCCCAGATGGAAAGCCCTGGGGCGGCGGGGAATCCCCTTCAGGTTTTCTGCGGCCCTAGCCTTTTGGAGCCTCAGTATTCTGATTCTGGGATATACCCAGGAGACGCCTGACCAAAATGTCCACCTTATTTAATGGCTCATTTTCTTCCCTTTCGTACAGCAGGTGCACACCAGTGTCAGCACAGCATTCCCACTGCACAATGACCCCCTAACTCGACCCTAAAAGCCAGCTTTGCCTGAGCCAACAAACACAGACTCTATCCTTTCCTCTTTTTCACATGTTTCACTTAGAAGGTAGCTGGTCCCTCCAAAGGCATTTCACTATGATCATTTTCCTTCCTCCAGCACCCAGGCTGGCTGCTTTTCTCCTCTCCTGCCATCTTGAGTCTCCACAAAGGGAGTGTGGAAGGAGGAAGAAGCAAGTGGCCCTCCTGCCCATGTGTTCCTAAATCCCACAGAACAAAGGTTCAGTGTCAAAAATGTTCTAACCATATCATACCCTTCACACTGGGAACTAATCACATGACCCGAAAATTCCTAACATGAATACGGAGAGAGGTGTTAATGAGCCAGCCACACAAAACGAGAGAAATTTTCCCACCTCACATATCAGGTGCCTGTCTTTCCCCTGTTACTAGTATTTACATCTTACAGCTTATAAACAAAGAAGTCAAAGGGACAGATCAACAGATTTGACTATGTGAACATGAAAATAATGGAAGGGAGGAAGGGAGGAAGGGAGGAAAAGGAAGGGAAAAACCGACATACTAGGAAAAACATTTGCAGCAAATAGGATAAACGGTTAATATCGTAAGGAGATGAAAAGTGTTATTTAATTGATAATAGAAAAGAGAAATGATCAGAAGTCACAAAAGAACAAATACAAGTAAGCGAATAAGGAAAAAGAGTCAGCCTCACTGGAAATCAAAGAAGTACAAAATTGGAAATATCGAGATACCATTATTCACCTAATAACATAGCAAGAAAGAATGTTATGTTGACAACCCAAAGCCAGTAGTGTGAACCTCATCAAAACATTGCTGGGAGCATTCAAAATGGTACAACCCTTGAGCAAAGAAGTTTAGAAACTTATCAAATGCCATAAAATTATTCGTAGTCTTTGACCCAGAAATCCTAATTCTAAAAGGAAATAACACAAATAAAAGAAAAAGCTGCAAACACAAATATATTCAAGGTAACATTATTCATAACTTTTTTCAAATGGAGGCAACCTAAAAGCCCAACAATATAGAACAGCTAGGTAAACTATGGTACATCCACCCATTCATTTATTCACCAAACAATTATTAATCACCATCCTTCCCTAGTCACTCACTCCTTCTCCACTGTCAAAATCTAAGAGTAATCAATTACAGATAAAGGAGATTTGAAAAAGACATTTAGATTATTTCCCTTTAAATCAAGAAACGTCAGCCTTCAGTAGACCACTGGTATGTATTTTCACCCAAATCATCAGGGAATAAAATGCCCAGTGTACTGTAAGAATGTCTGTCTTCAAAAAAAATGAAAGATAACAAGTGTTGATGAGGATGTGGAGAAAAGGGAACCCTCGTGCACTGTTGGTGGGAATGTACATTGGTGTAGCTGCTGTGGAAAACAGTGTGGAGGTTCCTCAAAAAATTAAAAATAGAACTACCCTACCCTACCCTCCATTTCTGGCTGCAATCCAAAGGAAACAAAATCAGGACCTGGAAGAGACATCTGTATCCCCATGTACACTGTGCCATTATTCACAATAGCCAAGATATGGAAAGAACCAAAGTGTCTATCAGTGAATGAACGAATCAAGAAAATGTGGTACCTATATTCAATGGACTAGGACTCAGCCAGGAGAAAGAAGGAAATCCTGCCATTTGCTACAATATGGATGAACCCTGAGGGCATCACGCTAAGTGAAATAAGGCACTCGAAGACAAATACTGTATGAGATCACTTATATGTGGAATCTAAAAAAGCCAAACTCACAGAAAGAGAGACTACAATGGTGGTTACCCAGGGCTGGGGGATGGGGAGATGTTGGTCAAAGGGCACAAGCTTCCAGTTACAAGACGAATAAGTTCTGATGATGTAAAGCACAGCATAGTGATTATATTTACTAATACTGTATTATGTACTTGACTGTTGCTAAGAGGGTAGGTCTGCAATGTTCTCACCACAGAAGACAAATGGTAATTATACAATGTGACAGAGCTGTGAGCTAACACCGTGGCAGTAACCATCTGGCAATATAGAAGCCGATCAGATCAAAAGGTTGTACCCCTTAAATGTACAAGTTATATGGCAATTATATCTCAACAAATCTGGAAAAAATAAAAATAAAATAAATATCAATTCAAATGCCTAGTATATAAATATCAAGGAAGCTGATGGCACTTGTTCCTTGAGACCCACTTAACTATTTAAAGGCATTTGAAGAGAGCCTTGGGAAAATCATGGGAGACAGTTATGCCAGGGCTCCCAGGAGGCCAGAATTCACAGTCCACTGCTTTAAGGACTTGAACTTTAGTGTACTAGGGCCCCAGGGCCTCAGCAACCACTTGCCTTCAAAGAGCCCTATAAATGTTTACGTGATGCCTGGGTCCTGGGGGCAGCAGAGATGACAGGCAGAAGCAGGTGAGGAAGCCGCACTGTTCCCCGACGGGCTCCTTTTCTCAAACACAATCTCTCAGCCTTTCTGATGTGCTCGGCACTGTGCACAAGCTTGCAGTCAAGGGAGCTGACCTGCTTCGGACCCTGGGTCGCTCGGGTTGAGAGCTCTCCAGGCTGCACCACGTCCCACCTGCCTCTGACAGCAGCACCCACGTCCCTAGGCAAGAGGGATGCCCACGGCGTTAACCTAAGACTCCTGCCTCCAGGTATCAGCTAAAACGCCCCCCTCTAAAGGAGCTGCTTTTCCCCCACTCCCTAACACCTAAGATGTCTTCCAGTAAGAGAGAACCCTTCATTTCGCAACTTCATAATAATAGCAGATTAAGCATCAAGGAGAGTACTTGCTATGTGCCACATATACGAAGTGTTTTGCAGGTGTAATTCATTTAACACGAGAAGCCATACGATTCCTTTCAATCCCTCTTTACGCATGAGGGAACGTAAGCCTAGAGTAACTTGTCAAGCTCACACACTAACGCATGCCTTCTGACCCCGTGATCCCACTGCTGGGAGTAAATTAGCCCACAGGAATGAAAATGTCTACATGCAAATATATTTGTGGTGGCATGATGTAACATGAGGAAGAGTTGGAAGCAATCTAAAAAGAGTAACAAGTAGAGAACAGCTAAGTAAATGCATTCATTTATTAAGGGATTTGGACTCGGGCAGGCTGGTTGCATTAACCACTACACCACTCCACCTCCTTAGGAAGAGACTGACTACCAAAATTTACACCATGGGTAAATGGCTAGTATGCAGAGCCCTTCCTGAAAGCAGGGGCAGAAACTAATGCCTGAAAGACAGAGACGTGGGGATGGTGATGAGGATCCAGGCTCAGGCAGGGAGCCCTGTTCCCTCCCAGAATCAGCCTCCAGATTCTCCCTCCTCTTCTTCAAAATCAAAAATAAGTAGGCACTAATCTAGGTACTGACTTATTTTTTTAAAAAAGGAAGTAAGTGTTGCCTCTATTCTCCCCAAAGCCTTACAACCACCAAGCTAATCTAAACCAAAACAAAACTTCGGTGCACTGTTTCGGGCTGGTAAAGGAACTTGTTAACAGCTTTTGGTGTGGGCAGTGATCAAAAGTCTCAAGCTGAGCTACCCAAGAGCCTGGCACATTCCCACTACTGCAGGCTACCGAGCAGGGCTCCTGAAGAGGGTCTCCTCGTATTTAAAAGCCCTCAGTCCCGCCAGGGGCCAGGCCAGGGCACAGCGCACAGCTAGGACTGACCTGCCATCTGCAGGGGCACACACACGCACACCCGCCTCCCTCCCGTTGCTCAAGGGTGTGCAGAAACACACTCCACCTACCCACCAGGCCAGCTCCTGAGGGAATCTGCGTGTACAACACGTGCACTTTCCTTCTCCAGTTCATCTCCCTCCCCCTCCTCCATGACTCTCACTGCTGAAAAGCACATACTCCCCCAGGCTCTGTGGACCGGTGTCTAGGGACACAGCCAAGGCCTTCCTGAGCCTCTGCTTCCCTGATGGGCTTGGGTATTCCCTCTTTTACTTTTGAAAAGACATTTCCTAATTCCTCCTTTTATTTAATATCCCAGGATATGGACAAAGTTACTTGGCAGAGAAATCAAGGCTTACGCTGGATTAAGGAGCGTGCACTCTCGGCATTCATCAGTTCAACATTCATGGCTCCAGCTTCAGCAAACTCGGAGATCAGGACATGTGGACCTGTGTGATGTTTCTGGGGCGCAAACCTGAATCAGGGTCAGTGCGTGGCTCGTGTGGAAACGAACTCCTTAAGTATAGTAAGTGAGCCTCGCTGAGAGCCCAGCATGTGCATCTCAGCTCAGCTATGTGGCTGTCTTCTCAAAATCTAGAATGCATTATACGGAAGAAGGGAAGATGGGAATACGTATGGGACTCTCACGAAAGTCTTGGAATGTGTCTGCAGAATGTCATGGGTCAGCCTTCCCTCTCACTGTTATAAAGAAATCGGGAAATATATCCTTAGCATGGATGAGGATGAAGATTTGGTTCTGTGAGCTGTGTTCACAGTACAATGTGCATGCATCAGTCAGTAAATCAGCATGTACAGGATGTAGAGACAGCCCCCCTACCCAGCCCCGAAATCAGGAGCTTTCCCCTAAGCAAAGGAGTCAGAAAAGAAATGGGCCTCATCCTTTCCTCTGGAATTTGCAGGATGAGCAGAGAAACAGGCAGCCAGAAAGAGAAAAAGAACACATAAGCTAACAACAAAGACTACCACCTTCTCCGTGAAGGAAAAGGTTTCGGAAGTATGTCAAGCAAAGACTTGGTATCAGACGTGAGTTAATGTCCCAGAGCATTATCAGTTATATAATCGCTCCAAGCTTCCATTTCCTTCTCTGAAATGGGCATCTCTTTGGGTTCTTAGGAAGATTCAACGAGATCTGTGTGAACTGTTCATCGCAGTGCCCGACAACTTGTAAGTGCTCGATTAACGTTCAGCATTATGTTTATTACTTTACTACCTGTTCCAGAATGACGCCTGACTGCCTAAACCACCTCTTTCTTCTTCAGCTGCTTTTGGTGAAGAGGTTTATTTTCCTGGTCTGATAAATGCCTTCTGGGTCCTGCCCCGTGGGGCTGGAGTGGCCTCCACTGCCCATCTCTAAGCCTACAGGAATAGACAGGACCTACCTTGCAGGTCTCAGATAACTTTACTCTTTGCTGGAAGAGAATCAAAGAGGCCAGGGATGGCCCAGCTGGTCAGACTGCTCACTAATAAAAGCCAGGATGCTGCAGAGAAAGAGACAACTTTTCAGAAATGTGATAGACCCCCTTCGGTGATGGACAAAACATCTGTTTGTTCCATCTTGCAGATTTGGGAATGCTGGGTCTAAGAGCTGTTTTTTCTGACAGCATTAGATGGAATGCTGTTTCTGTGCTCACACAGGGTGTCTTTTCAACTCCAAACGTAAACATTTAGCTCCAAGAATGGAAGAAATACCAGGTTGCAGGGGCAAGCAATTACTTAGTGTTTCTTTAAGGATCCCCTGGTTCAGGGCCACTCGCGGGTAAGTTAACTCATGATCAACACCCAATATTGCATGGAAGGAGCAAGGGTTTTAGAACTGAGATTGGAAGAAAAGAGCCATAATATATATAGTTGACAAGGGACTGGTAACTAGAATATATAAAGAACTCTTGCAATTCAACAATAAAAAGGCAAACGATCCAATTTAAAGAAACGCGGGTAAAAGACTCCAAACAGACACTTCACCAAAGAAGATATACAAATTCTTAATAAACACATGAAAAGATGCTTAACATGATTAGTCATCAGCAAAATGCAAATTAAAACCATAATGAAATAGCACTCTATATCTATTAGAATAACTAAAAAAAATTTAAATTTAACAATACCATGTGTTTATGGTATAAAGCGGCTAGAATTCTCCTACATGGCTAGTGAGATTGAAAATAGTACCACTATTTGAGAAAACGTTTTAGAAGTTGTCTATTAAGTAAAACATACACTGGCCATATGACCCAGTAATCCCATACCTGGGTATTCACTCAAGAAAAATTAAAATATATGTCTACATAAAGACTTGTACAGGGGGCGCCTCGGTGGCTAGTCAGTTAAGCATCTGACTTTAGCTCAGGTCATGATCTCATGGTTCATGAATTCAAGCCCCACATCAGGCTCTGTGCTAAGGGCTCAGAGCCTGGAGCCTGCCTCGGATTCTGTGTCTCCCTGTCTCTCTGCCCCTCCCCTGCTCATGCTCTGTCTCTCTCTCTTTCTCTCTCTCAAAAATAAACAGACATTAAACAAAAATTTAAAAAAAGAAGACTTGTACAGGGGCGCCTAGGTGGCTCAGCTGGTTAAGCGTCCAACTCTTGATTTCAGCTCAGTTCATGATCTCATGGTTCATGGGATCAAGCCCCATACCACTTGGGATTCTCTCTCTGCCCTTTCTCTCTCTCTCTAACTAAATAAATAAACATTTTAAAAACAGAATGCTCATAGCACTCTTATTTAGAATAGCCCAAACCAGAAATAAAACAAATGCCCACCAACAGGTGAATGGATACACAAATTGTGACATAGATCTGTGCCTGCCATGGAATGGTACTCAGCAATAAAACAAACGGAACTAACAGGTCCAGTAACGGTTGGAGCTGGAAAACATTATGCTGAGCAAACTAAGTCAGACACGGAAGACTGCATACTATACACTCTTTCATTTGCACGACACTCTACGATATAATGTGACAGAAAGCAGGACAGTAGTTACATGGGGCTGGGGTTGGGGAACACTCACTGGGAAGGGACACAAGAAAGTCAGTGATTCCCAATCTCTGTCTCTCTTTAACGGCAGGAACAAGTTATCAGTATTCCTTTAGCAAACCACTTCTTACCAAATAAGACAGAAAAAAGCTGCTGATGAGAATTTAGTTGAAGAATAGATAGATTTTCCCTATGATCCAAGGTGAAATAATAATAGAGAAAGCTTGTGTGAAACTTATTCTGTGCCAGGGCCCTTCCTAGACACATTAGGTATTTAATCCTCTCAGGAGCATAGGAGGTACATACTAGTATTAACCTCCTAATTGAGGAAACTTAGGTAGAGACAGGATGCCTTAGGTAGGAGGTGTCTCTGCTGAAAAGTGGCTGAACTAGGGTTTGGACGCAGGCAGTGTGGCTTCAGGAATCTGCTTCCTTTTTTTTTTTTTTTTTTTAGTGTTTATTTATTTTTGAGAGAGAGAGAGAGCACACCAGAGAGGCAGAGAGAGAGGGAGACAGAGAATCCCAAGCAGGCTCTAGGCTCCAGAGCCTGATGGGGGGCTCGAAGTCACAAACCATGAGATCATGACCTGAGCCAAAGTCAGACGCTTAATCGACTGAGCCACCCAGGTGCCCTGGGGAATCTGCTTCCTTAGCCACTTTCCTAATACTGCCTCTCGGAGCAGGTAGTATTTTGGCCCAGAGAGTTTAAGAAGGATCTCTTAGAAGCATCACTAAGGGGGCACCTGAGTGGTTCGGTTGGTTGAGTGTCCGACTCTTGATTTTAGCTCAGGTCATGCTCCCAGGGTCCTGGGATCCAGCCCCACATTGAGCTGTGCGTCAGGCTCTGGGCTAAGCATGGAGCCAGCTTAACATCCTCTCTCTCTCTCTCCCTCTGTCCCTCTCCCTCAGTCGTGCTTGCTCGCTCGCTCTCTCTCTCTCTCCAAATAAAAAAAATTAAAATTAAAAAAAAAAGAAGTATCACTAAGAATAGTCCTAGATGGCACAAGGGGCTCATCCCAACAGGGATAAATAGGTTTTTCTATTTTCTGAAAGGAAACGGGCAACTCTTGACACAGGCAATTTTTTCTGGCAGCAGCACAGATTCAAACAGATTTGGATTCAAACATCTGAAAGCCCTCGCCACTCCTTACCTCTGCTGGAAACTATAAGACAGGGTCTTTGTGTGCTCAGTAAAGTAGACACACACCCAGGCCAACAAATTGAGTCCTAAGCTAGTTAACCCAAGAAGAGGCATAAAAATGCACTGGATAAAAAACACTGAGAAGGGAAGTGTCTGCCAGGTCCCCAGGATGAAGAACGAGGTGGCATGTGAAATCTCTCGTTTGGAACAGAGAGGACTAGGAGGGGAGAAAGGAAAAGAAATTCTCAATGCCCACTTTTGCAGGAGCATACAAAGCTTCTCTTTGGCTAATCCCTCAGGGAAGGGACACGGGGAGGTTAACGTTGGTGCCACGCATCAGTACTATATCGAGAAAAATCACCTGACAATGGAAATCTTCCTCCTCGAGCCATTGTGTGAGGATGAATCAGCTCCTTTCCAAAGCAAACTGACAGCAGGGGGACCTCCTTAGAACCACTGTGTCCTGTAAGTCTTGAGTCATGACTACCTGATCATCCTTAACAGCCTCCTCCTCACCAACCTGAGATGGTGTCCCTGCCCCAGACACTTTTTTACATTCTTGGGGTACTTTTCTGATTCTGTGTGGCACATATCGCATATGTTTTATTTCCCATTAGAATGAAAATTCTAGGAAGGCAGTGACTCTGCTTAAACTTCTGTGTATCCACCTTGGCATCTACTATACATTACCAGTGGACCGTGTCTGATAGATGAAAAGAAGGAAGGAAGGAAGGAAGGAAGGAAGGAAGGAAGGAAGGAAGGAAGGAAGGAAGGAAAGAAAAGAGGGAGGGAGACAATGAGTGAATAAATGAATAAAGCCATATTTTCTCTTTTTTTTTAAGTTACTTATTTTGAGAGAGGGAGAGAGTATGTGTGTGCAAGCAGGGAAGGGGCAGAGAGAGGCAGAGAGAGAGAACCCCAAGCAGATTCCGCACTGTCAGTGCAGAGCCGGATATAGGGCTTGAACCCACAAACTGTGAGATCATGACCTGAGCTGAAATCAAGGGTCGGAGGCTTAAACCACTGAACCACCCAGGTGCCCCAAGCCGTATTTTCTTAAAATGCTAATGCTAGTAACCAGAAGTGATAGTAAGAAGCAAACTTCCCCATCCTGCTAAGGCCTCAGGCTTCATGATGTTAAAACGTCCCTGATGGCTTTATGACTTCTAGAAGCCCCAATGCTTCAGAACCAAGTGATGACTTCTGTTCCTGCATTGTTAGTTTGCAATCCCAACCCTGGCTAACAGATAACTCCTTGGATTGTCATCAGTGAATAATATCTTCCAGGTGCCAAATGCTGGATAAATACATTTGTCTTACTAGAAAGCTCAGGAGGTTTTTTTTCTTAATGGGAAACTATAAAACTCCAAACAGGCCTACTTCTACTGGGTCCATCCTTATCCTGGTTTGAGTAACAAGGTCCAGATGAACTGTAACGTTAGTTAATTTCTCTCCGGACCCTGATTTCCTATGAGAAAGGAAGGTGAGTGACATTTCAAAAGAGCTTTGTGAGATTTATGTTTTTGTATCTGTGGAGGTCTTTCAAGAGCCCGGCATTCTCTCATAACCTGTGGAAACTCCTTTTGTCTGTCTTTGAACCTATTTATTAGCTGGACAATATTTTAGGCAAACTGAAAAAAGCAATAGTCTTCAACTAGAAATAGAGAGGGGTTAGGAAAAGTAATAAATCGTTTATGGACTGCCAGTGGTAAGAAATGGTCTCGTTCGAAACGTGTGCCCATGTAGATGTATGTGTGTGCATGTGTGTGTAAGCGAAGAGTATTTACCCTTGCAGTACACGAAAAGAACCCTGGTTTTCCTATAATGTGTTACCGGGAACACAGATATTCTATTTTTATCAAGCGCAACAAAACAAACCTTTGAACCTAAAGTTAAGAGAATTCCTGCGTGAACACCATCACAACACAGCCTGCCAGGCCCCTGGGGTCCACACAGCACAATGCTGGCTCCGTGAAGCATGTAAAGAAGCATAAGACTCTGGTCCTGCTTTAAAGAGTTTACCGTCCTCACGGAGGCATATAAAATCTGACGTGCATATAAAGACGTGCACATAAAATCTGACCGTATCACTCCCATACTGAAAGTCCCAGAATGGTCTCCCGCTCCACTTAGGATAGAAAGTCAAGGCATTTAGCACATCCCTCCTAAGTCTCTCAGACTCACCTCCATGCTTTTTACATGTTCACCAATGCACACTGGCTTCTTCAATTCCTCACAGGCACCAAGTTCATTCTGACCCCAGGCACTTAGCACCTGCTGTTCCCCCTTCCTAGAACCTTCTTCCTCCCGGTATTCCCCATTTCTAGTCTATTGCACACTCTGTGTATTAATCAGAATTCTCCAGAATAACAATCAGTAGGATACATACAGATACATACAAGAAGAGATCTATTGGGACGCCTGGGTGGCTCAGTTGGTTAAGCGTCCGACTTTGGCTCAGGTCACGATCTCACAGTTTGCGAGTTCGAGCCCTGCATCAGGCTCTGGACTGATAGCTTGGAGCCTGGAGCCTGCTTAGCATTCTGTGTCTCCCTCTCTCCCTGCCCTTCCCCGGCTCGCACTCTGTCTCTCTCTCAAAAGTAAAAGAACATTAAAAAAAAAAAAAAGAAAAAAAAATAGAAAAAAAAAAAAGAAGAGCTCTATTATGGGAATTGGCTCATGCAGTCATAAGGCTGAGAAGTCCCACAGTCTGCCACCTGGTAGCTGGAGACCCAGGGGAGCCAGTGGTGTTATTCGGTCCAAGTTCAAAGGCCTCAGAACATGGGCTGATGGTGTAAGCCTAAGTCTGAAACCCCCATCCCAGGGCAGAAGGGCAGGGCAAGGTACGTGTCCAGATCAATCAGCAAGAGCACACACTCACCTTCCTCTGTCTTTCTGTTCTGTTGCGGTCCTCAGGGGATTGAGTGATGCTCACCCACACTGGGGAGGGCCTTCTGCTTCACTCAATTTCACCAATTCAATTGTTAACCCCTTCTAAAAATATCCTCACAGACATACCCAGAAATCATATTTTATCAGCTCTCTCCACATCCCTCAGCCCAGTTATGCTGACACGTAAAATGAACCATGGCAGCTCGTTGGACTCCTACTATGTTGCACACCTAAAACTAGTGTAACATTGTGTGTCGACTACACCCAAATTTTTTAAAAAAAGGATTAAAAAAAAGTTAGCCATCAAATTCAGAAAGCCCTCCCCCAACTAGTCAGGTTCTTGGCTCTTATATCTTACTGTTACTCTTTACTTTGTTCTTCATTACAGTTATGAGTTTGTAGTTTATCAGTATTTATATGTGTATAGATTTCCAGATTTATATCTATTTCCAGATTTCCCTGCTGGACAAGAAGCTCCAGGTCCCTTGCTATCTCAAGCAGCAAGCCAGGCACACAGTAGGTGCCTGATCAGTATTTGTTGACTGAATTAATAACCGATTGAAAAATGAAACCTTGGGGTGCCTGGGTGGCTCAGTCAGTTAAGCATCTGACCAGTTCAGGTCATGATCTCGCGGTTCGTGAGTTCGAGTCTTGTGTCGGGTTCTGTGCTGACTGCTTCCGATTCTGTGTCTCCTTCTCTCTCTGCCCCTCCCCCGTCCACACTCTGTCTCTCTCTCAAAAATAAATAAACATTAAAAAAAAAAGAAATCTAGAAAATGAAACTTTACTGGAAGTTCACCACAAGGTAAGGCGCCAGATAAAGCATAACTCAGCGACAGGTACAGTTTGTCCACCTTTCCTCAGCTTGGTGCCCAAGATTTATGTCAGTTTTTCGTTTTCCCTTTTGTATTCTTCAGAGACCTAGCAATGCGGGATACAGACCCCCTTGCTCTGCTCCCACGTCTGCTGCAGCTCCCAGCATCAAAGTCTTCCAGAACGTCAAAGACCCTGGCCCAGAGGGGAAGTGTTCCCTCTGGTGGCTAAACACTCCCTCCTAGTGCCCATTCTGCTTTCTGCTTTTGTTACTGCAGGGACAGAGTAGCAGGAAGGAGGATGAGGTCCTTCGTAACCGTGAAGAGTTTTTGTGACTCTTCCAGAGGAAGAACTATTTACAGTTGGTAAGTGACAGCTGAACGCATGGGGCCAAGAAAGAAAGTGCAGGAACACAGAACTTCATAGTCATCAGGCTGCCATCCAGATACCTCTGTACTTCATGAACAGCATCCACATCCCAGGATTCTATCCCAAATTTCAGGAGAATAGCAGTGTTTTTGTCTTTACGCTTAAAGGCAGAGACTATAAAGCCCCGCTTTCCAGAAAGAGAAATTGAAGCAGTGTACTCAAAGCTACGTGGAAACTTCTAAAGAGTAACAAAAAGCAGGCCTCCCGCGCACTGGGCGCCCAGGGAATCTTTAGGCACTTGGTTGCACTCAGGACATTCCTTTTGAGGCAAAAAAAAAAAAAGTCATTTTTCTTCCATGCCCATCATGGGAACAGTTCCCTGCAACAAGGGAATGAGCTTGGACGCAAAACTTGGGGAGACAGAGGAATGTGGCAGGTGTTGACATAGAGCAAACTCTGACTGCCAGACCTAGGGGTTTCTTCCACCAACGGAAGCCAGGGGCCTGTGGGGTGCGTCCAATTTGTTTAATTTTTTTTTAACATTTATTTATTTTTGAGAGACAAAGAGAGACAGAATGAGAGGGGCAAGGGCAGAGAGACAGAGAGAGAGAGAAACAGAATCTGAAGCAGACTCCAGGCTCTGAGCTGTCAGCACAGAACCCGACGCAAGGCTCGAACTCGAGAACATGAGATCATGAGCAGAGCCGAAGTCAGATGCTTAACCAGCTGAGCCACCCAGGTGCCCCGTGAGTGGGTGTCTTTTGTAACGTAGTAGCCTCACCAATATCTTCCCACAAAATTACATATATTCCTTACTCTGTACTAAGCCATGAAGATGACAAGGCTAAAATTCTTGACTGAAGCCGTCTCTAATTTACTGCAGGTTCTGGGGAAGAAATTGTGTAAGAACCAATTGCATCGTGAGGGAAACCTCCAGAATCAGCAATCTGTGGGCAAGCATGAGACCATGGAGGCGTGAGGGTGCTCGAGTCCCTGTGGGGACCATGACGAAGAAACGATTCAGGAGCTATGGGACAAATAGCTCTGGGACAAGATACCCACAGGCAAGAGAACAAAGGGCCCCTTCCTCACACCACACACAAAAATTAACTCAAAATGGAGCACAGACCTAAACGTACAGATGCACGTAAGAGCTTAAACCGTGAAACCCTTAGGAGACAACACAGGAGGAAAGCTTTGTGACCCTGAAGTACACAAAGCCCTGTTAGACACAACACCAAAAGCACAGGCAACAGAAGGAAAAAGAAAGAAATTGGACTTCATCAAAATTAAAAACTTTTGGTGGCAAACAATACTGTCGAGAGAGTAAAAGGACAGCTCACAGGATGGGAGAGGATATTTGCAAATTGAAGATCTGAGAAGGGACTGGTCTCCAAAACATACAAAGGACTCTTACGGCTCAATACTAAAAAAGGCAAATAACACAATTTTAAAATAGACAAAGGATCTGAATGACTTTTCTCCCAAGGAGATATACAAAGACGGCGAAAGTAATAAAAAAAAAAAAAAGATAAATCAATAGATAAACCGTTAACAAGGTACCTGGATAAAAGACCAAGGTACAAATGTGTTTGTACATAAGAAAATATCGTAAGTGAAATATTTAGAACTGTACCATTTACAACAGCATCAAAAAAATCAAATGTCTGGGGCCCCCGGGCGACTCAGTTGGTTGAGCAGCCCACTTCGGCTCAGGTCATGATCTCATGTCGTGGGTTTGAGCCCTGTGTCGGGCTCTGCACTGACAGCTCAGAGCCTGCTTGGGATCCTCTGTCTCCCTCTCTCTCTGACAGTCCCCCACTTGTGCTCACTCTCTCTCTCAAAAATAAACAAACAGTTTTAAAAAATCAAACGTCTGGAAATAAATCCATCAAAAGATAGGTAAGACCTCTATACAGAAAACTACAAAATGTCATGCAGTATAATTAAAGAAGGCTTAGATCAATGGAGGAAAACATCCTAAGTTGGAAGACTCAATATTGGAAAGATAACAGTTCTTCCCAACATATCTGTAGATTCAACTTCTTCCCAGTCAAAACCCCAACAGGCTCCCCCACCCCCAAAGAAATTGACAATCTAAATCTAAAATTTATATGGCAATAAAATGGCCAAGAAAAGTCAATAAAATCTTAATGGGCAAAAGGACTTACATGGTAAGGACTTAAAGGACTTCTATGCTAAGATAACAAGACTGACTATAAAGTCATAGTAATGAAGACAATGTTATTGGCAAAGGGATAGACAGATCGACAAATGGACCTAAAAACACTCCAGAAACAAACGTTTATACAGCCATATGATTTATGATGGAATTGCAAGGCAGTGAAGGAAAGATGGTCTTCTCAGTAAGTGGTGTTGGGTCAACTAGAAATCCATATGGGGAGAAAAATGAATCTTGACCCCCTACCTCGCCCTATACACAAAGATCAATGCCAGATGGATTACAAATCTACATATGAAATGTAAAACAATAAAGCTCCTAGATGAAAACACAACAGAATTACCTTTATAGACACAACAGAATTACCTTTTAGACTCCATTAAAAATAAAGAACTTCTGTTATAACTACAGCAACTAATAGGCTTAAACTCACAATATGTAAAAACGTCCACAAATCGATAAAGAAAGACAGATAATCCTATTTTAAATTTTAAAAATGTGAGTAGACACTACGTAAGAGAGAACACCCAAATGGTGTAATAAACATATGTAAAAAGCGCTCAACGTCATTCGTTGTCAGGGAAACGCACACAACATTAGGAGGAGATAATCACTGAACACTCAGCAGAATGGCTAAAATTAGACTGACAGTTCCAACTGTTGGCAAGAATATAGAACATCTGCAATGTTCCCGCACTGCTGCTGGAAGTCTAAATTGCTACAACCCCTTTGAATAAGTGTTTAGCCGCATCTGCTTAAACTGATCATACGTACACTCTGCCCAAGCAACTCCACCCCTACCAACATACATAACAGAGGTATGCACATATGTTCACCAAAAGATTTGTGTAAGAATATTCACAGAAGCCCTACTAGTAGGAGCCAAAACCCAGAAATAGCTCAAATGTCCATCATCGGTAGAATGGATAATGCTGGTGCATTCATAGATAGGATCAACGCAAAAAAGAAAATAAACTACAACCACATGCAACAATGTGGATGAATGTCACAGATGGAACATTGAGGGAAAGCAGCCAGTCACCAAAGAGAGCACATTGTATGATTCCATTTTTACAAAGTTCAAAAAAAAGGCAAAATGAATCTAGTGTTAGAAATCAGATTTGGGGGTGCCTGGGTGGCACAGTCGGTTAAGCGACCCACTCTTGATCTTGGCTCAGGTCATGATCTCACAGAGGGTGAGTTCAAGCCCCACACGGGGCTCTGTGCTGATGGTACAGAGCCTGCTTGGGATTCCGTCTCTCCTTCTCTCTGCCCCTTCCCGGCTTATGCTTTCTCTCCGAAAATAAACTTTTTTAAAAAATTAGATTTGGGGACACTTCTGTTGGGGGAAAAGATGAGTAGAAGGAGGAACAAGAGGTGCCTCTGAAGTCCTGGCAACGTTTTAAATCTTGATCCAGGGGCTGACTGCCTGCGTGTGTTCTCGTGAAAATTCACTTTGCTGCACGGGGATTTGTGCTTTTTTTCCATACCTGTTATACTCAAAATTTTATTTCTAAATTGTTGTGGCTGAGGGTGCCTGGCCTGCTCAGTCAGTAGAGCGTGTGGCTCTTGGTGTCTGGGTGGGGAGTTCCAGCCCCACTGTGGGCAAAGAGGTTACGTTAACAAAATAAAATACAATAAACTGTTGTCACCAGTCTGAATTTTACTAGTTTTGTTTGTGTTAACTTTGTATGAGAACTATAAGGATTTGAGGATAATATCTAGTCGTGTTGGCGCACATTTAAATTATATTATAATAAAAATAATTTAAGAAGATATTAGAGGGAATGTTAATGTATTAGAGTCATTTTTTAACGCATTGGTTGAATTTTAGATATTGCTAAATGATGCCAGGTAAAAAAATTCAGGAAATCAAACCTCTTAAAAGTCCCTTCCACTTTCCTTCCTCAACTTCGTTTCTTCCTGTTGGCGTTCTCTTTACTTTCATTTTACTCTCTCTCTTAAACACTGAAGTCGTTTTCAAGAATCACAACCTCATGATTATTTCCTCCTTAGTTGTGGTTTGTACTATTTGCTTACCACAATCCCTTTACATCAACTTTTCATTACCAAGTTCGTTAAAGGATGAGACCACCATTCAATATCTGAAATAAAAAGACAAACCTGGAGGGGCGCCTGGGTGGCTCAGCCGGTTAAAGCGCGGGACTTCGGCTCAGGTCATGATCTCACGGTTGGAGTGTTCGAGCCCGACGTCGGGTTCTGTGCTGACAGCCCAAAGCCTGGAGGCTGCTTCGGATTCTGTGTGTGTGTCTCTCTCTCTCCGCCCCTCCCCCACTCACGCTCTGTCTCTCTCAAAAGTAAACAAACATTTAAAAAAAAAAAAAAAAGGACAAACCTGGAATTACTGCTTTCCTAGGGTCTCTCCCGAAGAAAAGGCTATTGATCTCAGCTATGGGTTTAGGGACGGAGCACTCAGAACGGTACCTAGATGGCGTCGTCTGATGAGACTGCTGTTGATTGGTTGGCACTCAGAGGCGTGTCTATGGCAGCAAGTCCCTGCCTGATTGGCCGATTTTCAGAGAGGAGGCTGGCACTGATTGGTTGGCTTGCAAAAGCCCGTTCTCGGAATTCCAGTGCTAATGATCGGTTGTCAGGGTTTTAAGCCAGACCTACAAGTGTACCCCCGCTTTCCGAAAGTTCACATTCCACCACTTCGCTTTTATGGAAGACCTTCATTAATAGGATCAGACTTTTTTTCTTTTTCTTTTTTCTTTCTTTTTTTTTTTTTTTTTTTTTTTTTTTTTTTGTTTAACCTATTAGCGAAAGTCCTCAGATTCCTCTCATTGAGGGAAACAGGTACTCATGTAAGTAAAGCTACTTTTGGATAGCGGGGAAAACCTGTATGTCTCCAGTATCTTTACAGTGCAATGGCACCATTTTCTTGCCATTTTGTCATCCCATTTTTTATTATTTTTCCTTTGAGTATTTGTGGGTATTTTTTCCTCCTAGACTGGGTTGTTCATCTATTTTTGCATCCTCTCTGTCTCTCTCATTCCTTTCTGTAGTATTTTGTACATTTGCCATGTCATTTCTTTTAATTTTTTTATGCTTAACATGGGCAATTCATCCAGACATTGCACATCAAACAAACTCGCACTCTGTGGTAAAAAACATATATTTTGTTTGGTCCACTGGGCATTTTCTGCAAAATGCAAATTTGTTACCAGCATTTAAAAATTGGGAGGTTCCTCATGAAATTGCAGACTTACAGATTGTCTTGAAAACAACTAGGGGTGCCTGGGTGGCTCACTCAGTTAAGCAATGGATTCTGGATTTCTGCTCAGGACATGATCTTGTGGTCCTTGAGATCAAGCCTTGCATTAGGCTCCATGCCTGCTTGGGATTCTCTCTCTCCCTCTCTGCTCCTCCCCCACCTCTCAAAATCAATAAAGAAAAACTTAAAAAAAAATAAGAAAACAATGAGAAAACATGACAACCTTCTCTGATATCAACTATCAGCTAGAGAATTTTTACACTGGCGGTTCTTAAACTTTGGTGAGCATCAGGACCATCTAGAAAGGGTGTTAAAATAGTTTTTCCTAGGCTCCACCTCCACAATTTCTTTAACACATGTGACTTTGGGGCACCTATGTGGCTCAGTCAGTTAAGCTTGGGGCTTCAACTGAGGTCATGATCTCCTAGTATGTGAGTTCAAGCCCCGCACCAGGCTCTCTGCTGTCAGCACAGAGCCCGCTTTGGATCCTCTGTCCCCCTCTCTCTCTGCCCCTCCCCTGCTCACATTCTCTCTCTCTCTCTCTCTCTCTCTCTCTCTCTCTCTCTCTCTCAAAAACAAATATAAAAAAAAAAAGAAGGGGTGCATGGGTGGCTCAGTTGGTTAAGCATCCAACTCTTGGTTTTGTTTCAGGTCATGATCTCACAGTTCATGAGTTCAAGCCCCACATCAGGCTCTGTGCTCTCTCTCTCTCTCTCTTGCTCTCACTCTTGCTCTCTCTGCCGCTCCCCCGCTTACCTGTCTCTGTCTCTCTCAAAGTAAATAAATAGACTTAAAAAAAATAAAAAGAAAAGAAATATGCACTTCTAACAAGCTCCCAGGCGCTGCTGCTGCTGCAGCTGCTCTGGGGAACACACTTTGAGAACCATTGCTTTAGACAGCTTTCACTCTCTAGTTACCTCCTTCCTCTCTAGACCACTTCCTGTCGTCTCTACTGTCACTTATTTACAGCACCTGTCTGGCCGCTGTAGGAAATTATGGTTATAAAACCTGTGATCTATTTGATCTGACTTTTCCTTGACCACCTGAGACCTGGTTGTCCACCATCCAGACTGCTACTGGAAGGCAGCATAGTGTTGTGTGACCCACTTCTCCCAGCCTACAGGCATAGAAGCCCTGCTGGGACAGTGCAGGTCCTCGCTGAAGGTCCTGGGCTCCCTGTTCACACGAGGTTAACAGCTTTTAGACATGTTCTGTACAGGGAGATGATGGACCTTCAGGGGACATTCACCCAATTCTGATGCATCATTGGAAAAGAGCCAGCCAGATCTGTTGGTTTACTTTCTTGCCTCTGCTGAGGTCTCAAGAACTCACAGCACTCTTAACTTTTCCTTTACACTGACTATTTATTTCTCTAGTTTTTTTTTTTTTCTTTCTAGTAGTAGATAATAGTGAGAATTCTCAAGATTTTGTCGCCAGCCTTCTCTCCCTGAAACATCTTCTGGTGGGAAGGTTGGAGTAGGTAGGGACTTCTCTGTCCCACATCAGAATCTTCTATTTTCTTGGCCACCACATTTTAAAAGTTCTAGCAAGGGGTGCCTGGGTGGCGCAGTCGGTTAAGCGTCCGACTTCAGCCAGGTCACGATCTCGCGGTCCGTGAGTTCGAGCCCCGCGTCAGGCTCTGGGCTGATGGCTCAGAGCCTGGAGCCTGTTTCCGATTCTGTGTCTCCCTCTCTCTCTGCCCCTCCCCCGTTCATGCTCTATCTCTCTCTGTCCCAAAAATAAATACACGTTGAAAAAAAAAAAAAAAAGTTCTAGCAAGAATTTGTACCTCTTTCTTTGCTTTTTTTTTTTTTTTCCTGGGTTTTGATACTTTTTTTGTTGTTCCTTTTGTGAGGTCTTATGGAAGGAAGGGTCTGTGGTCCAGCTTCCCTAAACCATTGTTATGGTGAAGTCCAGCTCTGCGTAACTGTATGGTTCCGTTCTAAATGGTCAACCTCTTTCTAAATGTTTGTCCCACCTGCAGAGATCCCAAGGACATCAGTCTTGGGGGAGGCCTCGGTATCAGGATCTTTAAAAGCTCCCTGGGTTATTGAAGCAACTGCTATAGTTCAGTGCTTTTCAAATTTTAATGTGCATGCCAACCACTGAGGGTCTAGTTAAAATTCAGATTCTGCCTTGGAGGGCCCAGGATGTCACTCAAGAGTCTGCATTGCTAAGTAGCTCTCAATGCTGCTGCAGTGGTTCCTCTGGATCCCTTGACCACACCTTGTAGCAAGGTTCTGGCTGACACTCTTGCCTGGATGCTCTTTCTGGTTTTAACCTGGTTTGTTTTTTTTTTTAACTTTCAATGTTTTTTTTGTTTTGTTTTGCTTTGTTTTGTTTTATTTTGTTTGTCATTTGTGTGTGTTTTTGTTGTTTGGTTTTGTTTTGTTTTGGAGAGAGAGAGAGCGAGTGGGGCGAGGCAGAGAGAGAGGGAGAGAGAGAATCCCAAGCATGCTCTGCACCGACAACAATGAGCCTGTTGTGGGGCTCGAACTCATGAACAGGGAGATCGTGACCTGAGCCAAAGTTGGATGCTCCAATAGACTGAGCCATCCAGGTGCCCCCTTGCCTGCATACTCTTGGTCCCTCACATCCACAGACTGACACCGTGGCCTTGTGACATCCCCTCAGGGGGACAGACGCCTTACCTGAAGCACAGTACAGTCGTGTATATGGATTGTGCTTTTTTTCAAAAGTGCTCCAAACGTGTGTGGCTGTGAGTTCTAATTACAGAGACTAGAAATTCTCAAATTCTGAGGATTTGAAGAAGGATATGTAAGAGGTAAAAGCATCTCCTCAAATCCTACTTTAGAACAGACTTACAGGGGCACCTGGGTAGTTCAGTCGCTTAAGCGTCCGACTTCAGCTCAGGTCACGATCTCGCGGTCCATGAGTTCGAGCCCCGCGTCAGGCTCTGGGCTGATGGCTCAGAGCCTGGAGCCTGCTTCCGATTCTGTGTCTCCCTCTCTCTCTGCCCCTCCCCCGTTCATGCTCTGTCTCTGTCTCAAAAATAAATAAACGTTAAAAAAATTAAAAAAAAAAAAAGAACAGACTTACATTGTTCTTACCTGTTCCTGGCATTTGGCATCACTTCTAAGCATAAGTAGGGCCACACAAATGGCACCATCCGTGTCACAGCTGAAAGCCACACTGAGAGGCACAGGAATACAGTAGAGCCAGAAAGAGAGGAACAGTGAACAATGTTGCCATCATCTTCAGAGCTGAAGAAGCCCCGGCACCTGGCTGCACTTTCTCTATTAAGGGTGAAAGACAAGATGTTCTAAAACAGAAACGAAAACAAAACAGAGACTCTTGGGAACCGTCATGGTAAATCGGAAAGTTCGTGCAAAACCTGGGACGGGTGCCGAACTGTGTGTTAGCGTAATGCTACCACACGATGGCGCCGTTGGCTCGAGGAACGTAAAGCGTCGGAACCCGTGCCGTGTGGATTTCATCTCAGCCCTGCTTTAGGGAATGATCCTTCGACAGGTGGAAGGAACAAGATAGGAGTGAAAAATCAGGGCTGCTAGAAGCTGTTTTTCATCAGGCCAGGAACCTTTGACATTTGGAACAATCTAGCAATGTCTAAGAGGCCTCCAGCTGTGGGGGGGCTAACCAGGTCACTCTTGTTTACATGACACAAGGATTCCTGGAGGAATTGTATGCCCAGTGAATGGGTGAAAATGTAATCTTTTCTACAAACGCTAGTAGAATCCTTTTGTGGAGTGGGGGGGGGGGGGGGGGGGAATAAATAAATAAATAAAACCTCTTCTATTTTTTGTTTTTAAACTTTTTTTTAAGTTATTGGGTATTAGGGGCTTATGTGAAGGGAAATGTGTTTAGTACTTTAAGTACATTTTTCACTTAATATTCATAACACCCCTGTGGCCTTATCATCATTCTCATTCTACAGGTGGAGAAACTGAGGGCCGAAGTGATTAAAGCACTTACCCAAATTGTGAAGCCAGGACCCGAACCCACTTTGATCTGTCCCAAATCCTGTAAATTTAACCACAGTGCTATATTACTTCCCAATCAATATTCATTTACAAATACACATGTTCCAACACTGGTCTTTCTTAGTCTGGTATTCTGTGACTTGCAACAAAAACATCTTGCGTGATACAGTGTGATAAGGGAAAAATGAGTATATACAAGCAGTCCATAACAGGAGCACCTAACCCATTCTTAAGCAGCAAAAATTTCCTGGAACATCTTTATCTCGTTCCCTGCGTTTTAGTACCTGTTTACTTCTTTACTACTTCACTAAAGCCCTTTCTTCCTAGGTCTATCCCTCCCCATCAACTTCCAAACAAATTGTATTCTTCATCAATAAACTAATCTGTGAAATGGAAAGCAAGCTGGTTGTATTACTTCTCACTAAAGTGTGCATGACTGATAGTCACTGCATTATGTAACCCAAATAAGATGTGTTTGGCATTAGACCTTAGAGAATAAATCAGTGATGATATTTCAGTCTATATGGCTGTTCATATCTCAATACTTTCATTATTCAAGGAGATCGACCCTGAAGAGAAGACAAAAGGCAAGGAGAAAAGATAAGACCAGCAGTTAAAATGAATCAACTAGTAATTATGAAATTACACGCACACTCAGTGCTGAACACAGAATAATAACAGCTATGAAGAAAGCTCTCTCCTAGGCTACTTCCATGGTTTGAACCTTCTCTGGTCCTCTTGTCTTTTATGTTTCTCAACCGGAAAAGTTTGGACTAATTAAGGAGCGAAGAAACCTGAGGAAATCCTTCACCACTTTACGAATGGTATAAACTTTTCCAGGGTGACCGAATAGCCCTGCTTTTCTTTATATTAAAAAAAAAATCTAGGGGTGCCTGGGTGGCTCAGTCGGTTGAGCGTCTGACTTCGGCTCAGGTCACGATCTCGCAGTCCGTGAGTTCGAGCCCCGCGTCAGGCTCTGGGCTGATGGCTCAGAGCCTGGAGCCTGTTTCAGATTCTGTGTCTCCCTCTCTCTCTGCCCCTCCCCTGCTCATGCTCTGTCTCTCTCTGGTTCAAAAATAAATAAACATTAAAAAAATCTAGCTAATAATTGTGAAGAAAATGATAGCAGTAGAACATCTCCATGTTTCACCCACTAATGATATAACCAATTTGAGCAAACACAGTGGGCAGGTGAAACCCACTATGGAGGAGTGAAGGGGACATTTGCAATGGAGGGTCTGGCTGACACGGCTTGACCCCACCGTTGTTACTTAGTG
Source organism: Acinonyx jubatus (assembly GCF_027475565.1). Taxonomy (NCBI): domain Eukaryota; kingdom Metazoa; phylum Chordata; class Mammalia; order Carnivora; family Felidae; genus Acinonyx; species Acinonyx jubatus. Next base: position 83,022,304 of record NC_069391.1, on the reverse strand, counting down.
CGAAAACAGACCCACTGTGTGCCTTCCGAATTCATGCAGTAGGAGGTATCCGGTATAGCCTATGAACTCTCACCCAAAAAATCTGAAGCCTCATCAAGTGAGTTTCTAGAGCTAGCTTCCACTCTATGAGAAATACGGAGGATACAGGAACAAATTAAATGACTCCACAAGGAAGCAAATATGAAAATTCACAGTGGATGGCATTCTGCCAAATGGGGGGCAATGGACTCAGTTCCTCACAAAAAGGGGAGAGAGGGTCTGCTCTGAAATCAGGTACTTAAGAAACAGAAGAACCAAATGCAGCATGTGGACTGGGAACCAAGCCAACCAATGGTAGAGAGACTTGAGACAACTGGGGAATTTTTACAAGGACTATGTATTTGATGACCACAAGGTATTACTGTTAATTTTGTCAGATACGATAGCAGCATTCTTTTTTTTTTTTTTTTTTTGGAGATATTTACTGAAACATACAAGGGTGAAATGACATTATCCGCCTTAAAATCTGAATCAAAAGGGGGCACCGGGGTAGCTCAATCGGTTAAGCGTTCAACTTTGGCTCAGGTCATGATCTCACAGCTTGTGAGTTCGAGCCCCACATTGGGCTCTGTGCTGACAGCGCAGAGCCTGGAGCCTGCTTCAGATTCTGTGCCTCCCTCTCTCTCTGCCCCTCCCCCACTCGTGCTCTGTCTCTCTCTCAAAAAATAAACATTAAAAAAAATTTTAATAAATAAAATTTTTAAAAAGTAAATAAACATTGAAACAATAATAAAAAAATAAAAAGTCATACCTATTTCTGTGATATTCTGAAGAAATGCACACTCACACAGTTGACTCTAAGATGCGTGAAAGATGCTCGCTCTCATTCATAATAACAGAATGCAAATTAAAACACAGTGAGATTTTCAGGTCGTGGCAAGTCAGACCAACGGAAAACACCCTTGCTGAAAGTGTAGGGAAATGGATACTTTATTAGTGGGATTTTTAGCTGGTGCTAATTTGGCAGCATGTGGTACTATTACAAATGCATATGGCCTTGTGCCCAGGAATTCCGCTTCGTATGAATGTATCCCACTTATATCTGCTCCCACCTGAAGCCACCTGTGTCTGCTTTCATTGCAACATTGCTTGTAACAGTAGATGATCTGAAAACTTACACACCTATCAGAAGGGAACTGCTTCATAAATCACGGAACAGTCACACACACAATGGAATAATATGTAACCTTTTAATGAAGAAATCATTTCTATAATTATATCAAACCACCTCCAGGTCATATTAAGTGAGGGGGGGAAGCAAGATAAAGCAACTGTATATACAGTATGCAACCATTTGTGTAGAAAAGGAAAAAAGAATACCTCTGGTTGTGAGTACAAAAGTACTTCTGGGGGAGACACCTAAATGGCTCAGCCGCTTCAGCATCCGACTTTTGATTTCAGCTTAGGTCATGATCTCACGGTTCGTGAGTTCGAGCCCTCAGCTGGGCTCTGTGCTGATGCAGCCTGCTTGGGATTCTGTCTCTCTCTCTCTCTCTCTCTCTCTCTCTCTGCACTTCCCTACGCACAAGTTCTCTCTCTCTCTCTCAAAATAAATAAACATTAAAAAAATACTTCTGGGAGAATGCCCAACACATTAATGACATTGGTTACCTTCAGGTAGTTGGGAGGAGGGAGAATCTTCTCTTGACTTTTGAACTCTGTAAATGTATAAATGTGACCTGTTCAAAACGTACAGATAGAAGTAATGTCCTAACAACAAAAAGGAGTCCGTTGACTTTCAAACCAAGCTTAAAGGAAACAGTAGTTATTTGGATTCGAGGCTAGGCTGGGCCAGAGAGCTGGACAATGTGCTGGAATGCGGGCCACCACGCTGCAAAAATAACAAAACACGGTTCAAGCCCCCTGTAAGGCAAAATAGAATACATTTTAAATCAAATTAAAGCCAAGTCCCTGTAGGGGCCCCAGCCTGGCTCAGTGGGTAAACCCTGTGACTCTTAACCTCGGGGTCATGAGTTCAAGCTAATCTGTACATTGGGTATACAGATTACTTAAATAAAGGAAAGGAAAGGAAAGGAAAGGAAAGGAAAGGAAAGGAAAGGAAAGGAAAGGAAAGGAAAGGAAAGGAAAGGAAAGGAAATAATGAAATACAACGCCAAGTCCCTGTAGCTGGTCAAACGATATCAGTTTCATCTTCCACCGAGGCCGACGTCCTCAGATGATGTGGTCTCTGAAATCCCGAGGAGGGGACTCAGAAAGCAGGCTGGGCCTGTCAGAGCCCCAAAGCCTGGTTGGTGAAGCCAGGGCCTGGTGGGGCTGGTGTCAATTCATGTGCATAAAGAGTTAAAATAAAGGTTAACTATCAGGGTGTCTGGGTGGCTCCGTCGGTTACCTATCCAGCTGTTGACTTTGGCCCAGGTCATGATCTCACAGTGCGTGAGTTCCAGCCCCGCATCAGGCTCTGTGCTGACCCGTGCAGAGCCTGCTTGGGATTCTCTCTCTCACCCTCTCTCTCTGCCCCTCCCCACCCGCTCGCTCTCAAAATAAATAAACTTAAAAAAATAAATAATGAATACAGGTTAGCTATCATTATCAGGAAGAAAACGATGGGGTTGGAACTACAGACTGGAATATCTGTAGCATCTGTTCTACTCGGTAGATATCGGTCACCACAAAGCGTGGGCCATTCCCTCTGATCACTCTGGAGGAGGGCAGGGCTCTTGGAGCTGAAGGGACCCCATGGCTCATCCTGGGTCTCCTTTCAGTGCTCACTATGTGCATTTCTCTGCTCCTTCCCAGGCATGCGGAAAACTGTAATTCCCAGCCCCTTGCCCTCACGTGAAGCCCTGAAATTGGATCCCGCCAGCGAAACGTGAACAGAGTGGGGCTGGAAAAGCCCTTCAGCTATCTCGTCTCCTGCCCCAAAAGCCACATGTTGAGACGGCGGAGCCACGGGTGAGAAACAGAATCCTTGGGTCCCTACCTGTGCACCTGCCACACCCATGACACTCGTTGAACTCTTCTGTGTTCAGCCACTGAAATCTGGGAGTTTGTTACCCCAGTGTAGACCAGACCAACCTGACTGATGAGGCTCCCAACCCCTAGTGGCTCTAAAGGTAGCAGCAGGGGGACCTGAACATATTTTCAGTAAGGTTACATGAACTTACAAAATGCCTTTGCTTCTAGAGGGAATTTGATCACAGAGGTGCGGTGACACGGGTTGGCCTTGAGGCTGACCAGAATTCACAGGCTGCTGGTGGTATATGTCATTTGCTCGGGGAAACAAGATCTTTCAAAACACTGGGTTTGCGGTGGCATGGGTTGATAAAACAGAACTTTTGGTACCAAAAAGAGACAGAGAGAGAGAGAGACTGAGAGAGAGAGACTGTTGGAAACCTGGATTTACTTCCTTCTCATTTTAAGTTGTATTTATTTAAGTAACCTCTACACCCAACGTGGGGCTCGAACTCACAACCCTGTGATCAAGAGTCACATGCTCTTCTGACTGAGCCAGCCAGGTGCCCCACTTCCCCCTCATTTTAGAGGTGAAAAGGGAGACCCAGAGGGAGGGCTCAGGGACTTTTGGCCACCTTACACCTCAGCCCTTCTGAGAAGCAAGTTACCAGGTCAAAAGTGGAGGGTCAGAGAGACAGAGCCCCCACACCCCCGATCAGCTGGGTCAGGGCCAACAGTCACTCAGGGATGATGAGCCCAAAGAAAAATCCTCCCCACCTAGGACAAGATTTAGGAAAATAAATGAGTTGGTCCCAAATGCAGCTACAGGCACCAGGCACAAGGAAGTGAGACCAAGGCAGGCTCTAACAAGTTCATTTCCATGCAATATTCCCAGACCTCCCACTTTTTCCAGAAAAGCCCAAAAACCTGGCATCTATGTGAGATCTCCCAATTTTTCAATGTTGGCAGTCAGTCGAAAATGAAAGCAAAAACTCCATATGGGTCAAACAAAATACATCTGAGGGCTGGAGGAGGCTTTCAGTCCATTGAGCCAAGACCTCAGCCCTCCCATTTCCTTGACTGCAGAGAGAGGACCACAGCCATGGCCACAGGCAGGCCACAAATGCAATGTTCTCCTGGTAAAGTCACCAGATTCAGCAAATAAAAACAGAGGACACCCAGTTCAACTGGACTTCAGGCAAACAATGAATAATTTTTAGTATAAATATGTATAGGTAATACTTATATTGGAGAATATAAAAATGTCTAAGGTAATACTTACGTAATATTGCCTGGGACATACTTATAGTCTATACCATGTATATACATATATACATACATAAATATATATGAACATAAATACTGGTACAAATACTGCAAATATTTATATATAAATAGATATTTATACAAATATACCGTATACATATATATACATATATATATATATATAGTCTATGCTATGTATATATATATGAACATAGATACTGATACAAATATTGCAAATATTTATATATAAATAGATACTGATACAAATATACCATATACATATATATATACAAATATCTATATATGCTATATATATGTACACACACACACACACATAGATACTGATACAAATACTACCCAGGACATACTCAGGCTAAAAATTTATTCACTGTTTATCTTAAATTCCATTTTAACTGGTATACTGGATCTGGCACCTGACCTAGCTCATCAATGAGCTCTTTCTTTGGCCTCAGTTGGCCAGGAAATCTGAAATACAAAGGTCTTTGGGGCCAACTAGGCTCAGAGCAAGAGTCACCAAAGCTCTGTAGTGTGAATCACTTCCTGCCTCACTGAAGGAAGAAGTAGACTTTTTTTTTTAAGTTTATTTATTTATGTTGAAAGAGAGAGGGGGGAAGGGGAGGAGTGGGGCCAGGGGCAGAGAGAACCCCAAGCAGGCTTCACATTGTCAGTGAAGAGCCCGATGAAGAGCTCAAAATCATGAACTACAAGATCATGAACTGAGCCAAAATCAGGAGTGAGATGCCTGACTGAATTAAGGGTAATTCCCAGGTGGGATTAAGAAGTAGACTTAATCCCACCCACACAGAGTCACTCCCATGGGCAAGTGTAGCCCCAGACCATTGGAACTGGCTGTCTGGTCAGGCATTCCCCCAGCAAGCTTATTTCTGTCCAGGTGACAGTGGGCAGGTCACTCTTTCCTTCGATCCACTGGGGGACAGGCCTACTGCCCATGGGTGCATTACTGTCTCTGCCATAAGGACTTCAGCAAGATTCTGGAAATCCCAGAGCACAGGTTTTATCATCTATCCTGCCCTTGGAAACATTCATCGTGCGCGTAGGTCCTGGTGGGGGCTGGTGGTGCTGTGGAGCTCAGGAGGGTTATTCCAGGTCTCCTCCTGCCCCCCTGAGAGGGCGCTCAGAAAGCACAATCCTCCCTCCTTACTGTGGACTTCACTGTCTGACCCTGTCCACTGTCAGGAAGGAAAAACTTTTCCTCTACCCTCTTAAGTTCATTGACCGGAGGTCTGCAAATTAAACTAACAAAAGGCAGATGAAAAGGACAAAAGGCACATAATTTTTATGAATGCTTACATGCATGTCAGTTCACAGAAAAGAGGTGAATCTCACAGAAGTGGTTAGGCTTGGGGACTTACACACCTTTTTATAAAAGGAAAGAGGCACTAAGGAATCTACTCCTGAAATCATTGTGGCACGATATGGTAACTAATCTGGATGTAAATTTTAAAAAATAAAAAATAAAATTAAAAAATAAAAGGAAAGAGGGTTTGAGTTTCAAAGGTGATAAGTTGTAGGGAAGTGACTAGGAAATACATGGTTGGTGGGGGGGAACTAACAGAAGACAAGGGCTATGTTTATGCAAGGTGTTTTTCTGCAAGCTCGTCTTGGCATTGATTTCCTACTTTCAGTCATAAGAGTTGCTCTTCTTTCACTGGTACAAGGCAGGCAACTTCTTCAAAGGGAAATTTATACCCTGCTTTTAGGCAGATATGGGGAGAGCAGAGAACTCTTCCTGCGTCTGTTGATTCTCAATTGCCTTCAGCTCAAAATAATCCTTATGCCAAAGTGGCATATTTGGGATGACATACTCTGATCCTCCCCCCCCACCCCCCCTACCCCCACCCCCCCCCCCCCCCCCCCGCCCAGGTGGAGCTGTAGTGGATATTGCTGTTGGTCAAGAAGCAAAGCAGAGGCCCCACACGCTATCAGCACCAACCCCAAACTCTTACACAGACCATGGACCTAACTGCACAACTGAATATGGGGGGAGCCCTGTTCTGTCGCAGAGAGTCTCCCCCTTCATCCCCCCTCCCCTCTTCCTCCTCCTTCAGCAGGAGCAGAGGGAAAACACTGATTTCATCTATTTTACTCCCACTGACCTCCAGGGGGCATCAGAGCTAAGAAGAACACTCATTAATGCAGGTGGCTGGTCACGGTCTGTACAGCTAGCTGCACGTGACTGGCTGGCTGGCTGATGGACAGGAAAGGTTCCGGATGCTCCAACGCCCAGGAATCTGCAGCCACAGCCACATTTCCCAGATCTGATGGAGGCATTTCCAGAGAAAACCAAGGAGCTCGCCAAAGAAAGGAACCAGAATTCTAAAAATCCCTGTGAGCCCTTGTGGCACCTGGCTGGCCCAGTCTGTAGAGCATATAACTCTTTGATATGGAGGTTGTGTGTTCAAGCCCCAGGCTGGGTATAGAGCCAACTTAAATACATTTTTTTTAAATTTAATGTTTATTTATTTTGAGAGAGAGAGAAAGCACGAGCAGGAGAGGGGCAGAGAGAGGGAGACACAGAATTTGAAGCAGGCTTCAGGCTCTGAGCTGTCAGCAGAGGGCCCAATGCAGGGCTCGAACTCACAAGCCATGAGACCATGACCTAAGTGGAAATCGGACGCTAAACCAACTGAGCCACCCAGGCGCCCCTAAAGACATTTTTTTTTAAATTAAAATCCGTGAACTCTAAGTCCATAAAATGAATCCAAAGGTCTGAACCCCACCCACGTCTGTCACTTCAAGGTAGTGGTCCTTGGACAAGTTACTTCCTTGCTTCCTCATCTATGAAAGGGGAATAGTAATACTAACAATCTCTTGCAGTTGTTGAGTGATAACATGATTTAATACATGTTCATCATCATGTACAAAAAAGCTAGCACAGAGTAAGAACTTTATGAATGATTGTTCCTGAGTCACACTTAACTCCGAACTATTTCCGGAAAATGCTGGATTCTGGGTAGCATTTGTTTTTAATAGATTAATTGGGGGGGTGGGGTGGGGCAGTGCACCTGGGTGGCTCAGTCAGTTGAGAATCCAACGCTTGATTTCAGCTCAGGTCATGATCCCAGGGTCACGGGATCATCCCATGGTGGGCTCAAGGCTGGGTGTGGAGTCTGCTTGAGAATCTCTCTCTGTCCCTCCCCTGCTCACATGGACATGCTCTCTCTCTCGCTCTCTCTCTCTCTCGCTCTCTCTCTCTCTCTCTAAACAAATATAATTAAAATTAAAAAAACTTAATAAGTTAATTGGCATCTGGATTGGATCTAGACATATTTTAAACTGATTAATAACATCTAACAGGTGCTCTGAATTGCTAATTTTAATAAATCATGTTGGATTCACCAAATTTTCTCTAGGAGTTATAGCTAGATTTTTGGAACATGTTTTTGACATACATATAGAGAGCTTTGGTATATCAAATATTCTATGTAATAGGGGGTTAAGGATGCATCATGCCCAGTTGGCAATTTTTAAGACCCTACATATAATATCGTTAATAGTAAACCACATTAGATACATAGTTTCTCGAAGCATCAGGGTCTGTAGTGACCCTTGGATTTTACTGTGTCGGAGATACGCGGACAGGCTGGTTCACAGAGCTCTTCTGAAGATAGGAAAGTGCAGCTATCAGTGCTTGCTGTAGGCATTTTCGTTCACTCATCAGCTTTATTTTCCATACACTGCTGCCCACTCAGGAAGCCCCAAATGACATCTGACTGCCCAGCTGCCGGTGGCCTGGGCTGATTTCAGAGTGGGGACAGCCCTTAGGGACATACCGAGGTCGGATCAATGCCAGCCGTAGGTGCTCAATAGAAGCTGGTTCTCCTCCCTCCCTGACATCTTCCTTTCTAGTCTCAAATTCAGTGAGTGAGATCCCTTTCAAACTTTAAGTGAACCAACCACATCCTATTTTGTCTAAGGGAACAGGCTGAAGGAGATGGGGGGGCAATGATCTATCAATAGCATATCTACAGCTAATAGCATATCTACAGCTAATCCTTTTAATGCTCAGGCTGTCCTCTTGCAACTCATTCACTCTTTTCCCTTCTCCCTACCTTCCCCCCGAGCGCCTGCTACACTGGACCATAACTTCGTGCCAAGTAGAAATAAGCGCCTCCCCAAACAGCACCCTCTCTGATCATCTGGCAAATCAGAAAAGAGCACCCATTCCAGATCTGAGCCCCCGCTTGCTCTCTTGGCCAAGCCCCTTGGTGCAACACACAAAATGCATGACCACCCACAGCAGCCAATGTCACCGGGGGCTCCCTGAAGGCAGAACCCAATGAGGAAGGCCAAGGCCAGTACAGAGTCTGCTGGTGATACAGCTCACATGTAACCCCGTGGAGGCCCTGGGTGCCAAGTCACATTCACCAACCCTATGGCTCTATCGAAGCCATTCCACATCTGACTCCACCAGGTTTGGCCGGGAGACAGAGGTTCCTTCTCTCCCCCAAAGAACCTTCCATAGATCTTTGGAATCTTTCCCTTAAATCACAGTGCAAGTGTGAGGTCGTGGTCTAAAACAACCAAGCAGTGACTCAAGTATTCGGAGGTATAATTTTCCTGCAACTGGTGAGTTCACTTTTGGTTAAGCTCAGTGGCTTTGCCCGTGGGATACATGAAACTCTTAACACAGCCTAACACCCACCCCCCCGCACCCCCCACCCCCACCATCGCCAACTCTCAGAATCCAATTGGTAAATAAACTCCATTGAGATGTAAGGAAAACCACTACCCTTTTTACTGACCCTTCACACTGAAATCGTAAACGATACTGTGGGAACACTGACGGACGACACTGAACGGACCATCGGCAAGAGGCAAGATTGCCTCTCCCAAGACTCCTCTGTCCCCTGAGATTGGAATTCAGGGAGGATGCATTTGGAAATGATTTTTTTTTCCCCTCAGTAATGACAACGTTCAGTACCACCTAAGGAATGAAATTGAAGCATTGATCTTATTCTTCAAGTATAGGATAGCTTCAATATTAAAATTAACATATAAATTTAGCATCCGTCTCATTTTCAACTCACTTCTGCTGAGTAAATGCACATAAAAAGAATGAATCACTGAAACAGTATGCAGTGAAATCAAGTTCATTTTTCAAATATGTCAGATCAAATGCAGTCAGCGCCTGTTCTCTGGGCACCCAACAAATGTTCCCAGGATGCCCCCCCTTCCCATTGCCTCCCACCAACCTAGCCATAGGGCAACTTGGGGACTTTGGAAGATGAGTCCCTAAAGAGCAGACCCCATAAATACGTAACTGCTACGTGGTCTACCTCTTCCTCTGGTCCTATTTCTTTCCAAAAATTGTAAATGTTCTTAGGCTCTTAGGAGGCTTTGATTGATTGCAACAGGCTCGACCAGGGGTTCAGAATCACTGCCCCCTTCACGTCACCTCCCCAGTTTCTCTGCTATTAATTTCAACCGCAGCCACGTACCTGGCTAAGAAATGCCTTGCTGCTCAAAATTTCTGTGCAACTGCTTTTGTTTTTCCCTTCACCAAGAGGATTGGTATTCCATAGTAAAACATCACCTCACACCTGTTAGAATGGCTGTTATCAAAAAGACAAGAGCTCTTGAGTGCTGGCCAAGATAAGGAGAAAGGGAGTCCTTGTGCACTATTGGTGAGAATGTAAAATGGCGCAGCCACTATGGAAAACAGTATGGAAGCTGCTTAAAAAATTAAAAATAGAACTATCATATGACCCAGCAATGCCAACTCTGGGTATATATCTGAAGAAAATGAAATCAATATCTCAAAGAGATATCTGCACCCCGTATTCACGGGAACATTATTCACAACAGCCAAGACATGGAAACAACCTAGATGGAAACCTAATCTGTCCATCAACACATTAACAGATAAAGCAAGTGTTACAAACTAAGTGAGACAAGGCAATCACAAAAAGACAAGTAGTGTGTGGTCTCCCTTACTCATGGAATCTAAAAAAACCAAACTCACAGAAACAAGGAGTAGAATCATGGTTGCCAAGGGATGGGGGTGGGAGAAACGGGGAGATGTTAGTCAAAGGGTACAGGCTTCCACTCGTAAGATGAGTAAATTCTGGATATCCAATGTGCAGCATTGTGCCTGCTGTATATCGCATGCTCGAAAGTTGCTGAGAAGAGGGGCAACTGGGTGGCTCAGTCGATTAAGTTTCTGACTCTTGGTTTCGGCTCAGATGGTGATCTCAGAGTTCATGGGTTCGAGCCCTGCGTCAGGCTCGGCACTGACAACGTGAAGCCTGCTTGGGATTCTCTCTCTTTGCCCCTCTCCCACTCATGCACACACACTCCCACTCCCTTGCTCTCTTTCGCAAAATAAATAAATAAAGTTTTTTTAAAAAGAGTAATTGAAAAAAGTTGCTGAGAAAAGACCTTCAATGTTCTCATCACCAAAAAGGGATAATTAGGTGAGGTGATGAATGTGTTAACTAACCTTATTGTGGTGATCATTTTGTAATAATACCTATATCAAATCATCACCTCATACACCTTAAACTTACACAATGTTGTATGTCAATTATATCTCCGTAAAACCGGGCGGGGGGAGGGGGTTCTTGATGATTCTTAAAACTCAAATCTCCAGCCCCAGGGCAAAGCTTATTTCCAGGTGTCATTAGGAAACCTGGAATCATGGCATACCTTAAGGGTCAGCGGCACTGGCAAATCTCAGGAGCTTTAAGTGGTGCTCCCCTTGATAGGAAGGAGGGCACACTTATGCTAACATCTGGTGCTTCGCCAATCAGAAGTTTCCAAACACAGGCATTTCTGATCTTAAATGTGTACTTGGTTCAAACGTTAACACTGCCGCTGAAGTTACTTGAACTACCTGTAGGGCAGGTACCAAGACTGCTTACAGGTGGGCGTTTATTTACTGTTGCCATAGAGAAGGACACAGGAGTGGAGGATGTACGTATTTAGAAGCCTCCAGCATGAGAGTTTTTATCCTTCAGCCCTTTTGCTTGGCATGGATCTAAGAAGAAAACCCAAAGATGTGTGTGATGCACAGGGAGGTGGTTCTCAAATCTTAGTGAGTTTAAGAGTCACCTGGCGGAGCGGGGGAGGGCAGGGCACCTGGGTGGCTCAGCTCAGTTGAGCATTCAACTTCAGCTCGGGTCATGATGTCACGGTTCATGGGTTTGAGCTCTGCATCAGGCTCTGTGCTGACAGCTCGGAGCCTGGAGCCTGCTTTGGATTCTGTGTCTCCCTCTCTCTCTGCCCCTCTCCCACTTGTGTGCTCGTGCACTATCTCAAAAAGAAATCAACATTAAAAATTAAAAAAAAAAATCACCTGGGAAAGATGACAAAAATGTAGGTGCTGATGCTGCCAGGGATTCCAAACTCAACAAGCAGAGCCCGGGAATCTAAACTAGAAATGTAAGCACTGGGGTGCGTGGACCACAGACAAATGCCATAGAACAGACTGCCCCAGCCACACTCACACCGTAGATGACTAAAGCATTTAAGATGAGCAGCTGGCAGGTGCTCCCTAGAAGGGGAGAGAGAGGCACCCTGGTTTAATGTGGATTAACTTGCCCTAAGGCTGGCTTGACTCAGCTCCAAGTTTACCTTCAAGCACCCCGTCATTTTGTCGTGTGACACACGGGATTTAGCCAGAAGGAGCTGGCTGATTTTTACTCTCTCGTGTGAAAAAATAACCGTGTGCCGCTTTGCTACATGTCCTCGCAGGATAGTCTCTGGGAGTTGAGCTAGAATCTAACACGTTCTGACACTTTCGCCAGAGGGGGGCCCCACAGACAGGATCACAGAGGAAGCAAAAGGGAATGCTGGGAGCAGGATGTAGGATCTTAACCAGTTTCTCCCATCAGCCCCCTGACCACGCTTGCACCAAAATAAATATTTCTTGCTCCAGAAGATTATATCGAGGATCAAACATACCTGCACTAGCCTTTGAGTTCGCTGTCTTACAGATCATTCCATTTTGCTGGCCATTGTCAAAAGAAGTCCATGATTTTGATGATCTGTGGAGGTTAAATCACATGCTGTAAAGGCACCATATCTTAAGGCGAGTTTTGCTCAACTGGGCCATTCAACCTGGAGAAGTAACAGCTGAAAGATTTTGTAGCACCTTTGGCTCCCAGGGGATCTGTTATCATTGTTGCTTGTTAAATATATGCAGATTGGCTTTTGAGATGAAGATACCTTGGAAAATACATTTGTCCTAGTTAGGCCTAGACATTAGCCCATCACAACACATGAAACGTCCTGGATATGTGTCTTTAGAATCAGGGGCAAATTATTTTGCTCTCCACTCCCTTACTTTCTTCCTTTATGTATACGCTAATGTTTAAGTACAATCCTAACAACAAATAGTATGTACTTTTAAACACCCTGGTATGTAACTATGTCACTGAAATACACATTAGTCCGGCTAATATAAGGAATTTTTTTCCCCATCAAAGATTCCCATCTCCAAAGTGCCCTACAGAAATAAAGATGAGTTGGGGGTTTTTTCAGTTTTAAATATCTCTGTCTCCTGGGACCCATTCAAGGATGGTCGGCAGCTGATATTAGCTCCTATCCCCCAGGCCAAGAGGATTAGCACTCTCCCTTCCAGACCTATTCTGGCAGTGGGAGCTCTTTCTGCATCCTTGTCATGTAGAGGCTTTTATTTGCTTACTTTCTCTTCCACCTTCCTAAGTGTATTTTCTGACTTAAACAGCCATCTTTGCTTTCACTATCTTTGAAGAATGGACACAGCAAGAGAAGTGATCTGTGTGGGCACCACCAGATAGTATTGTTGGAAAACTCACTTTTTAAAACCCCTGAGCAAGAATGCAAAGTCTACCAAGCTTAATTAACAGTAGTAATAATAGCTCCCATTTATCGAGTGCTTTCTCTACGACAGGTCCGGGGCGGTAGATTGTTTCATTGTTACTTTATTCTTTTTTAAAAAAAATTTTTTTTAATGTTTATTTATTTTTGAGAGAGAGAGTGAGACGGAGCATGAGCAGGGGAGGGCCAGAGAGAGGGAGACACAGAATCAGAAGCAAGCTCCAGGCTCTGAGCTGTCAGCACAGAGCCAGACGTGGGGCTCGAACCCACGGACCGTGAGAACATGACCTGAGCCGAAGTCGTACGCCCAACCGACTGAGCCACCCAGGCGCCACTCATTGTTACCTTATTCTTGAATGGGATCCTCCATTATAATCCCTGTTTATCTTGGACTCGTGGACAGGTAAGTTGGACAATTGCATACAGAAAGCATTCTCTTACACAAAATAGGCTCTCGCCAAGTATCAGTTGAAGAATTCAAAGAATGGATGGAGGGGCTGAATTTAACTCTATTCTTAAGCAACAAATTCTCCATATTTCTCGAGGAGTGCCCCCTTTCACTGATACCTTGATTCCTGATCCGTGTGCTAGCAAGTGGCTTTTACATCAAGTTTCTATCTTTCCAGATTCTCTTTCCACCAGTAGAAATGACATAAACGAAGATCATCTCCTTAGTTTATTTTTTTTCTAGAGCCCTCAGCATGCTACAATAACCTGACAAAGCTTTATCTTGTGTTCATTTCACAATACATTTCATGCAGTTCACAGCTGTGATTTGGGTTTACATCGACATGACGCATGTGTCAATTCAGCCATGTGAAAAGAATTAATTCTTAATGGAGTTTGTCTCTGAAAACCGTCCAAGCTTAAATAAGCATGTGAGCAGTTCACTCTATTCTCAAGTGCAGTCTCTCTCAAATATGCAAGAAGCATTTTTAGCATAAGAATATAAGGTCCCTGTTCCGAGTCCATTTGCAACTAAACCATTTCCTTTAGGCTTTACATATCCTGAGGAATCCTCTTTCACAAAACTGCATTCAAGTATACTATTTTATGGGACATTCCGGGTTGAGTTGAGGAAGGAGGCGGACCTTCAGCCTTACATCCCCAAATAACATCTTCCAGTGGACCCGGCTTTTCCCAAGACTATTCTTAGCATCAGACTCTCTTTTACAATACACATTCAGCACTAAAGCCACAGAGTAGAGCTATTTGGCATTTTCCAATGAAGTGCAAGAAATTAAATAAGTTATGTGTTTTTTTTTTTTTATTGCCAAGGTATAGAATCAAGCACAGTCACTTGGTGAAACAGAAGGAAAGGGGGGTATACACAGGTCGTGACCTCTCCTCGCGAGGGGGAGGGGGGTGTGGGGGAGGGGCAGATGCACAGAAAACGTCACCTGGTCCCCACCCGGCAGGTAAGCCCTTTAAGAGGATGTGTTGAGTATCCTGGAGTCCGAGGAGTCGGACCGCTCGTCGTAGTCGTCCTCGGTGTAGATGGACTGCTTGGCCACGATCGGACAGCCGTCGTCGGGGATGGAGATGCGGGGGTCCTCGGGGGCGCGCGCGGGGAGGACAGGCGAGCTCCGGAAGACGCCGGCTGAGTTAGTGGGGAAGGGGCCCACGTACTGGGACCTCAGCTGGTACTGCTGCTGCAGCGTCATCGTGTTCCACAGGGTGACGTCGTTGGGCAAAAAGGGGCTGGACTGGTTCCTCGCCAAGGTATTCCTCAGCATCAGCGGGTAGCGGGGCGGCTGGGGGAAGGGGTGCTGCAGGGGGACCGCCAAGGGGTTGGGGACAACGTTACTGGAGTCGGCGGAAAACCTCAGCGTGTCCGGGACCCTGAAGGCCGAGCCCACGGACCACTTGGACGAGGAGATGGGGTAGGAGCTCAGGCTGTGTTCGAAGATGTGGCCGTTGGAGGGCAGCACCAGCCCCTCGGGCTCGGCCGCAGTTCTGTCTGCCGCCGCGGAGACGGACGAGCGGCTGGACAGAAGGACCTCCACGGCGCTCACCAGGTCGCCCCCGCAGCCCTTCAGGATCAGCTCCAGCACCGTCGGCTTCTGGTTGGGGAATATTTTTTTTAACACTTCCAGGGGCGGTCTGTTGGCTTTCAGGCTGAAGGGCAGGGACACGGTCCCCGAGGGGCCCTCGATCAGCAGGTGGTTCTGCTCCGCGTGGTACTTGGGGCTGTCGGGGCGGCTCTCCGGGTTCCCGCCGTTTTTCTGGACCGCGTAGCCGCCTTCGTCCACCGACACGATCTCCGGGCTCTCGGGGGTGAAGCAGCCCTTACTTTTGGCCACATCCGGGGAGCTCCTCTGGTCGGCGTCTTTGTCGCTGAAGGTCTCTGTGTTATCAGCCGAGCTGCTGTCCCCCAGGCGTTCTTCAGCCAGATCTGAAAAGCAGAGAACAGCTAAGTTAATCCTTTGCTGGTGCGCATGGAGAGGAGCAATTGGAGAGAGCCCCACACACGCATTTTGGAAGGGAACCACCGCTCGGTGTTTGCTAACACACTTAAAAGCCTGCCTGCCTGCTTGCTTGCTTCCTAAAAAAAGGCTTGAACTCATGACCTTGAGATCAAGAGTCACATGCTCCATGACTGAGCCAGCCAGACACTCCTGTGCAGAAAGCCTTTTAAGAAAAATCCAAACCACCTCATCGGCAAATGGAGGGGAGGGAAGACTAAATAAAAATCTAGACATTGGAGTGAATTCTCAGACTAAGAATGTGCAGAGAAGCCTTGCCCTAAACACAGAACAGTGATGTGATCCCTATAACCGTCAAAGATGCAGCTGTCGTAGCAGTAACCATCTAAATAGGGACGCTCTGTAGTTCTAGGGATAAAAACAGCACAGGGGAGAATAGGAAAATGAGCTTGGGTTTGTCTTCTGGCTACTTTTCTGCAAATGAGGTGGCTGGTGACATCTACAGACATCATCGGCTGGTACATGACCCCTAGATCCATAGAAGGGAATTTTAATATTTTCAATCCATTTCCCACAGGCAGATTTTGTGGTACATGTGTCTTGTGAATTGGTCGTATATTTCATCAGGTTACCATGTACAATAATTAGTCAATATCATTTCCAAAGTGAAAGAAAGGAGCCACGACACATTGAAATCTTTCTTTGAAAGCCACTGGAGGGACTGACAGACTGGAAGTAGAGGCAAGGCAAAACCAGCTGTGAATTCTGGACAGCGAGGCAGGTCGCATGACGGAAAGAAGGAAATGGCTGGAGAGCTTTGTCAAACTGCACAGGGGTCATGACCCATCAATGAAACAGTGCGCCCATAACTCCAGGACCACAGAGTGCAAGAGGTAAAAATGTTTCACCAACTGTTTTATTAGTAAGGTTCATGGAAAGGATTTAAAGATACCTTCTTGAATTATATTAAAAGGGGTGGGGGGGGGGGAGTTTCCTGGGTAAAGCAGAGATTGGCTGTGAACTTAAACCAGGTGCAATTTTAACATTTTGACTTAAGATATTACCCCCCAAAGGGCTAGGATTTCTACGCAGGCAGAAAGGAGTAGGTAAGACTGGTTTGCTTGCTTTGGACATGCCAACAGGCCTCTATAATAAAAGAACATATTCTTTCTTAGCACGCTATATGCAAGTAGATTTTTATCCTTTAGAAAGCATTTACTGGCTGTCTCTACTCAAAGCCAGTGCAACTGATCTAAAGATGAAAATTATTAATGACCCAGTTGTCAGGTTGTAAACAATCGGTTTGCCTGTGTTTTCTACGGCCTGCCTGAATAGCTTCCTTGTCATTTTCTCTGTGGGCACACCTGATTATCTTTAGAATGCCAGCCGGTGAAATTTCATCACAGCCCTGTCAAAAAATCTATCTCCTTCCATTTGTTGTTGTTTATTTTAAAAGCCTTAAACAAAGGCCCATTTATGAACATTCTTCTAATATGGGATTTACTTCAAGCATAATGGAAAACTAGAAGGTGAGTTCTTCAACAAAGCAATAACTATGCGCCAAGCATAAATGAGCACCTTTTAAAATGTGCTTAAACTGTATCGGTACAACTTTCAGTCCTATGACTGATCTGGTACAAATTCACTTATCCCCAATTTGCATTTTAAGTAAACTACTGCTTTTTCTAAGACAAAATGTGAGGTTTGTATGTGGGGATCATCTGCAGCCCACATATATTATGCCAGCTCTGCTTTCGAGCACAGCTCGGGTTGGGGGGGTGGGGGGAGGTGCAGAAGACCTATCTTTGCAAGAGGAATTTGACATATTCCCTCTCACAATTCCCCAGGACAGGGGATCCACATGTCCTCTCCTGAGTTACTGTGGTATTTGTTCTTGATCCAAAAGAGAAAAACAAGGACAAAGAAGCCTCTAGAGATTCTAATCAGAGAGACCTATGTCAACTTTCCTGACTCATGACCCCATGCACGCCTTTTGGCAGTTACTCTATTATTAAACCCTTGAAAATGAGTGGACAGGGACAGTATGTCAGCTCTGCACTGAACTGAACACACAATTGGACTTTGGCCCCTGCCCCGTGGAGCTTAGGAAAACAAGTCAAATACACTCCCCAGGTAAATATTAAATAATGTTTTAAATACTATGTGCCTCTAAGCAGGGTTTTTTAATTTAACTTTAGCTTTCCTTACCTATCATTATCAGCATCGAGTATTTGTATCCCTGTAATATGCAAGACGCCGAGGGACATAGAAAAAAGGTAGTGAAAAATACCAGGAAGTATAAGACTTGTCCCTGACTGGAGGAACTTATGATCTAGCTGAGCAGATAAAAGGCATGTGCAGGAAGAAAAGCAAACACAGCCAGACAGAACTTGCTTAGTATCAAATATGATACTTACTGTACACAAACATTCATAGTAGCATTATCTGCCATAGCCCAAAGGTGGAAGGAGCCCAAATGTCCACGGAAGGATGAATGGATAAATAAAATGTGGTGCATACGTACAATGCAGTATTATTCAGTCTCAAAATGTAATTCTGACACATGCTAGTGTGGGGATGAGCCTTGAAAATATACTAAGTGAAATAAGCCCGTCACAAAAGGACACATATTCTATGGTTCCATTTATATGAGGTACCTGGAATAGACAAATTCAGAGATAAAAAGTAGAATGGGAGCGGCTGGGTGATTCAGTTGGTTAAGTATCCACGTTTGGCTCAGGTGGTGATCTGAGCATCCAACTTCCGTTCAAGTCATGATCTGATGGCTCCTGAGTTCAAGCCCCCTGTGGTGCTCTGTGCTGACAGCTCAGAGCCTGGAGCCTGCTTTGGATTCTGGGTCTCCCTCTGTCTCTGTCCCTTCCTTGCTCTCTCTCTGTCTCTCTTTCTCAAAAAATACACAAACATTAAAACAAAAATTTTAGGGGCGCCTGGGTGGCTCAGTCGGTTAAGCGTCCGACTTCGGCTCAGGTCATGATCTCGCGGTCTGTGAGTTCAAGCCCCGCGTCGGGCTCTGTGCTGACAGCTCGGAGCCTGGAGCCTGCTTCGGATTCTGTGTCTTCCTCTCTTTCTGACCCTCCCCTGTTCATGTTCTGTCTCTCTCTGTCTCAAAAATAAATAAATGTTTAAAAAAAAATTTTAAAGAAAGTAGAATAATCGTTACCAGGGCCAGAGGGAAAAGAGGAAATGGGGACATATGGTTTAATAGGTACAGGGTTTCAATTTCAGATGATGAAAAAGTTCCGGAAATGGACACTAGTGCGGTTGCACAACATTATGAATGCACTTAATGTCACTACATTGTAACCCTAAAAAAGGTTAAAAGAGTTACATCTCACATTATGTGTATTTTACCACAATAAGAAAAGAGAAAGAATGGGACACACAGTATCAGAGCAGTATAGGAGATGGTGAGATTAAAAAAAAAAATTTTAACATTTGTTCACCTTTGAGAGACAGAGACAGAGCACAAGCTGGGGCAGGGCAGAGAGAGAGGGAGACACAGAATCCAAAGCAGGCTCCAGGCTCTGAGCGGTCAACACAGAGCCCGATGCGGGGCTCGAACCCATGAACTACGAGATCGTGACTTGAACGGAAGTTGGACGCTTAACCGGCTGAGCCACCCAGGTGCCCCAGGCGTCTTCTTTTAAACGACAGTTTTTCTCAGGACATCTGTCTGGCTCAGTCCACAAAGCATGTGACTCTTGATCTCTAGGTAGTGTGTTCAAGCCCCACGTTGAGGATAGAATTTACTTAAAAAAAAATTTTTTTTAAAAAGATCATTTTTCCCATGCTGGATAAGTTGCAAATGCTGAAAATATTTGTGGAAAATGTCTTGAGGTCTACCACCAAATTCAGTCCTCCACAGAACACGTCAGGCTCCAGAAGAAAGTGAGTCAAGGAGCCGAAGTTCAGTCCCAGAAGAGCTAGAGAAGGATGTTCTGGCTCATCTGACCTATCTGCCGTTGTGAAAACGTATTTTTCCCCCCAATCTACTGGATACTGGATGACAGGACTATAAATCTGACAACGCAAAATGCCAGTTTATAACTATTTTCCTGTCTTGCAGAAGAGGCCACAATAGCATCTTATACGGGTACCAGCTCGTTCACCAACTGTGAACCTCCAGACTGCAACAGTCCCTTCCTTTATTTTCTTGTGCCACCCTGTCCCCCTGCTATGGTGACACGCCCCCAGCAGCCTGTGCTTGCTTCCTGTTCCTTCTCAGCCAGGGGGGGTGGATTGTGCTGATTCATCCAGACACTCTTCTCAGGTTTCTGGGCGGTCAGCCTCCCCAGCTCAGTGCCCAGGCTACGGCCCAGTGGTCAAAAAATAAAAAATAAAAAGCTAACAGGATGTCACAGGAATCAAGTCTACAAATTCAGGGCATTCCAACTAACTGGGCTCAGCACTGTTCATATCCTGTTCAAAGGGAAGACAGAAGCCATTGAAGGAAACAAGGTGAGGGACACATCTATGGCCTTCATGCACCTGAGTATTGCGTGAGCAGAATTCCTATCAACAGCCAAGGCTCTTGGGGTTTCAAAAGTGGACAAGGGAAGACTAGGCTCTCACTTTGTGGCACTTCTGTTCACCCAGCAGTAACTTCTCAAGGGCAGAATGGAGAGTCCCTGCACTCCCGTGGCACTGTGGTATCTACAATTGGTTGTACTGTTGTCCCTAACCTAGATGTATTGTAAATTACCCAGATGTACTGTAAATTATTCTATAAATACAGACTTCCACAAGTAATTATAGAGGGTGAGTTTTGCGGCCCGTGATAAAGTACAACTTAATAACAGGTGTTTCTTTACATCTCTAGGGTTTTTTTTTCCCTAAACGAACTTTGCAAAATGTTCATGTTGGCTTAAAACACAAAGGCCTTTCTAGATACGGAAATGTGACACTGCTAACCAATGGAATGGAAAGGGAAATCGTCCCCACTCTACCCTCTTTCTTTTTGAAACTGACACCCTCATTCCTAGAACATGGAGAGTAAGAATATACTCCAACTGATAACATGTCTACCCCTGGTAATAGGGGTACACAAAGCCAAACCTCGTCTTCAAAAAGGAGAAAGAAATCAATTTCATCTGATATTCCAAATTACCTATTGAAAGTGATACAATCTGTTTTTTTTTAATTTTTAAAAAATGTTTATTTATTGTTGAGAGAGAGACAGAGAATGAGCAAGTGAGGGACAGAAAGAGAGGGAGACCCAGAATCCATAGCAGGCTCCAGGCTCTGAGCTGTCAGCACAGAGCCTGATGTGGGGCTCGAACCCATAAGCCATGAGATCATGACCTGAGCTGAAGTCGGAGGCTTAAATGACTGAGCCACCCTGGTACCCTATAATCTGCTGTTTCTAATGCTTAAACACCCAGGTATTTTAAAAATCTTTCTATTCATTCTTCCATGTCATATTTTTCATGATACAGAATTAGTCCTAGGGGCGCCTGGGTGGCTCAGTCAGTTGAGCGTCTGACATCGGTTCAGGTCATGATCTCACAACTTGTGAGTTCCAGCCCTGCTTCGGGCTCTGTGCTAACAGCTCAGAGCCTGGAGCCTGCTTCGTATTCTGTGTCTCCCTCTCTTTCTGCCCTTCCCCTGCTCATGCTCTGTCTCTCTCTCTCAACAATAAATAAACATTAAAAAAAAAAAATTACTCCTAGCCACCCCTCAACTAAACCATTCACTAAGCTTTAAGTATTTAAAAGAAGTAGATATTCAATTCAGAAGGAATTTTTTTCCATCCATGATAATGCTACCAAATTCAAAAAATACATAAACCTTAAGATAGCTCCAAGACTTTTTTTTTTTCTTTTGCTACAGACTATAACTAGGGAGGGAAACTGAATAAGTCACCCAAAAGTGACTTCCAATCTAAAACTACAGTTTGCAGAAAGTCTTTAGAGGACTTTTTAAATATGAAAATGTAGTTACATGTTTAAAAAAAAAACCCTAGGTATTCATTTCAAATATTTGGGGAAGTCTACCATGTACGGGAAATAAACATTCTGCTCAATACACATAAAAATAGAGATTCTTTCAGACTCTAACGTGGTGGATTTATCCATTCTATCCAATTATAGCTACAAAAACAAAAATAGATCTTGAATGAAAACACAAAAACATTGGCATAGAGAGGGATGTTTCCTAGTGCGAAAGTCAGTGGACTTTTTTTTTTCTTTTGAAATTATGTCATACATTTTGAAACATGAATTGTACCCCTTGTTCTGTCGACTTGAGCTTGGGGGAGTGGGGACACACCTGTAACTAACTGTTCCCTGAAGGGTCATTTTCCAAGCACACCAGTCTTACAGCAATGACAGAAAAGGAAGGAATCTAGGCTGGACAGGGCTTCTCGAAGAGACCAATGCCCAATCAGAATGCCCAACACACTTTTTTCCATTTTCGGTTATTTTTATCTCACGCTAGAAGTGCTGCATCATAAAAAAACAAAAACGAAAAACTGAATGGGTGAAGATCTAAAGTAGAGCAGGGAATGAATGTAGGTGGAAAATCATTCCTTTTCTTCTGTGTGTGTGTGGGGGGGGTGGGTGGTATGGATCCTGTGAAAAGTACAGACAGTCATGCTTTGCTTTTTAAAATTCATTCACAACACTGGCTTACTAATGTGTGAAGGAATCAGGATGGTTCCTTGGGATCAATATTTGGGGGAACATTGGGCAGAACTTAAGGAAATAAGGCTTGCAACAGCGGACTCTGTATGTCTTGCAAAAATTTAGTTTTGAACTTTGTTGACTCAGGAACACTTTTCAAGAAGGAGGAAAATTACCCATAAATCTACCTGTTTATCTGGTACTTATAAAAATGCGGCCATTGGGGCGCCTGGGTGGCTCAGGTCATGATCTCATGTTTTGTGAGTTCGAGCCCTACGTAGGGCTCTGGCCTGACAGGGAGGAGCCTGCTTGGGATTCTCTTTCTCTCAAAAAAATCAGCATTTTTTAAATGTAGCTGTCTACTCATTCATACATCTATTTAACAAAAACCTTAAGTCTCCTACTATGTTCCCAGGTACTGTATTAGGGAAGATTATACAGAGCTGATCAAAACCTTGCCTCTCGGCCACTGAGAGGCTTACAGTTTACTGATTCATCTTCTGTAAAAATTTCCGTCACCTATACGGTTGGTCACATCTTACACTGAAATGCAGCAAATAACTAAAAGGCCGGTAGCTGGGCAGACTGTGCTGTATCCACGGGGTTCACGCTGTTGTAAACATTCACCTGGAGAGACAAAGCTTGCTACAAATACTCACCCCTGAACTAATAAAAGTAATAAACTAAAAGTAATAAACGGTGAGGGGGGGGCAGAATACCAATCCCCGCTTTGTACAATGTATGCCTGCCTAGTCATTGCAATAAAGAGAGAGATTAGAGATTCAGTAAAGAACTGACCTTCTGAATGTTCAGTTTTCCATAATACTGTTACTCAGCACTTGACTGTGCTTATTTTTATAGCTATTCAATTATAAAATAAAATGGAAAAAAACTACACGTAGTTTTGTTGTCGGTTCCCCTTAGTTTCCTTGGAGAGCCCGAGTCTGCAGTGCTCAGGCAGTAGATGGACCTGTGACCACCAGCTGTTACTACTCAGGCCTTGATCTCTGCCTTGAGCCCCCCCTCCCATTCCCCAGTCCCCAGTCCATACCCCAGTTCCCCGCCCACTGCCTCATCTCCTCCCCAGACAAGAAGATCCAGGGACCTGAGAAGCCAGAACAAGTTAAAAAGCCAAAGAAAGGAGGAAAGCCAGAGGGGAGGAAGAGGGGAAGGGAGGAGAAAGGGAGGCAGGGAGGAGGCAAAAGATTTTTGCTGAGCTCCTCCCTCCCAGGAAGAAGTACAACAGTTCCAGAAAGGGGCTCCAAGTCCTCCAGGGACGTTGATTTATGAAGATTTACTCACTTTCTCTCTGTAAAGCTGTTAGCAGAAAGTGCTGACTGGCTGCAGCAAAGAATTTCTCATCAATGCTCTTTGATTGTATTTTGCAAGCAAAATGCCTGTTGCTTGGTAACATTTCACTTGAGCCTGACCTTCCCCGAAAGTTATTGCTATCAGATTCGATTTACACTGTCCTCCTGTGATTACTGTAATCTTTTAAACCCGGGAGTTCATCCATCAGGGAAAAGAAAAGTTGGTTGTGTAAGTCGAGAGCGCGGCTATCGGCCAGATTTATAACCCGGAGGAGTGTGTTGGGGTGGGGGTGGGGGGATCGTTCCCGGGCGGCAGCGGACCTGCGCCTCCCAGACGCGTTCTTCCTGCCAACCCTGTCCTCAGCGCCACAAGACGGACACTCGGGGCCCCGAGGAGAGGAAGAAGCTGGTGGACGCGCAGGAGCGACCCCCACCCGGAGTGGCGCCCTGCGGGGTGATTGGGTGGGTTCGGCCTCGGCCTGGGGCCGCCAGACATGCAGGTCGCCCCGTTAAATGTGAACTTCAGATGAATAACCAAGGGGTTTTTAGTCGAAATATGCCCCATGCGATATTTGACATGTTATTTTTTGTGTGTGTTTGCCTATTTGCACATTTTTGTGCTACCTCTGACACCCCACCGGAGCTCGAGAGGCAGCGGGGAGGGCTCAGAGGGGCTGCCGGCTTCTCCACCCCGCAGCGCGCCGGCCCAGGAGCGAGCGGGGAGGGAGCCGACCGCGGCGCCCGACCCGCCGCCCGCTGTCTCCCCGGGACCGGGTGCAAGGGGACGGCGGCCCAGTGCCGCCGCGAAAACGCCGCACCGCCGCCCTCGGAGAGGAAAGCCCCAGCCCCGCGTGCCGCCGCGGGCTCCCCGAGTCCC
Source organism: Acinonyx jubatus (assembly GCF_027475565.1). NCBI lineage: Eukaryota > Metazoa > Chordata > Mammalia > Carnivora > Felidae > Acinonyx > Acinonyx jubatus. The sequence continues at coordinate 82,997,988 of NC_069391.1, read as the reverse complement.
GGACCGCGGCCCGGGGCCACCGCCCGCACTTGCGGCGCTCCCGGGGCAGCGTGCACGGCCCCCGCTTCGCACCCCCTAAACCGGCCCCGGAGTAAGGGCTTGGAAGAGGCCACTGGTACAGGACCGCTCCTTCCTCTGCACTGGGTTAGTTTCTGTGTTTCAGAGTGCAACTTGCTTGCGAGTCGCGTTCCTCGCCTCAAATCTGGCCTCCTTAAATAACCAGACCCCCGTTTTAAAACATTCATAGGTACACTTCATGAATGACTTTGAAGTCTTCCCCGCTTTTTTCGTTTGCTTCTAGCCTGTATTCACCAGGGTTTTCCATTCTGGCCTGGACCAGTGATCCAGTAACAATCATACTTGCAGGTGCCTCTGTCTCTTTAAAAAAAAAAAAAAAAAAATTAAAGTAAAATTAAAAATTAGGAGGCAGACTGGACAGGACCCAATCAAGCTGGAGCAGAAAAGCACAGAGTCTGCATTAAGTTGCTAGGAGGTGCCCCGCAGGAGGTAAAATTAAATAAAGGCAGTTTTCCAAAATCTCCTTACTTCTTTCCCTGTAAGTCTCTTTGCTCCTTTTCAGGAGAAACACCCAGGAAAGGAGCTCCTACTTTCCTATATGATCCTGTTCTTCTATTCCTAACCAAATAAGCTGGCTTTCTGTTTCTTTTTTTCCTTTAAGAACATTTTAAAGAACTTGTGTGCATATTTATTTTGCAGATAAATGTAGGAAGAATCTATAACTACAGGTCTTTCCTTGCACAGTGGGGAGGAGACCGAGGACACACTCCCAGAGGAAAGCCGGGGGTGGGGGGGGGGGAGGGATGAGAACACAGGAATGTAACTTTAGCTCCTCACCTTGGTCGTGACCCTTAACTTTCCTCAGCTCTTGAGCCCACGTCCTGAAAGGCTGGCTTGGCTGGTTGAAGCTGCTGACTCAGACACACTAAGAGCTGAAAGATGTTCACACTTCCCATGATATTTTCATGGGGGGAGGGGAGAGAGCGAGGAGGGAACTTAGGAAAATAAGCGCGTCAATGGTATAAAGAAGCCTAAATTCGAATTGGGGGCTCAATCAAAATCTAATAATATCAGACCAGCCACAGACGATAATCAAGCAGCAAGGGAGGAAAAAGGAATGCTTCAGTCCTTAACTAGAATTAATAACATTAAGGTATGAAACTTCTCCTTAAAACCACCACCACATTGAAAGGAATGCTCCCTGAACTACACCGTTAGATAAAATAACCCCTATTCCTCCTAAGAATTTGATGCAGGATTTTGGGAAAGATTTCTTCAAGCAACAAAACCAAGTCTGGGGGTTTAACCTGTCACTCCCCTAACAGGGTGTGTTTTCTCCAACGGGTGCCCAGCAAAGGTACCCTTCTCTCTCTCAGGCCAGCGCTTTTCTCAAGGATTTCTGGAGAGGGAAAAAGATTCCTGAGTTTGTGCACCTGTGTTTGTATCCAACAACAAAAAAAACCTATGTCTCCATAGCTGTGTACTAAAGAGGCCCTTCGCGTTTTTGACACCGGTAACACAAAGAAACAAATCTCGGTAATGTGTCAGCAGATATTTACATTCCTAATGGTCTGTGAGCTTCTGGTCCGTGTGGACGCGTGGATGTACTATTCCAACTAGACCTTCACCTACCTCTCTAAACCGTAGTGCGCTACTGGTACAGGAGTATCGGATGTGCTTCTCAATGCGCATGGCATGTTACATACAAACACAGTACAAGAATAATTGCAAAAAGGTATAATACAGACAGCCAGAGCAATCACATCTAGACAGTTTTCCCTAACTTAAACCCCAAAGAGCCTTTCTCCGTAAAAAGCACTGCATAGAACTGACCCACTTGTGTGCAAGACTTCCTAATGGGAAATAATTATCTGTTCTTTTTCTGCCTCTTCCCACCACTGGATTGGTGGTTGGCTTCTTTTTTTTTTTTTTTAAGAACGGAATTATGGGGTTGAACCAATTGAAAGAAGAGAACAAAAGTTGTATAAATGAACGTGCAAGGTATGTGGTGTGACCAGCTGGAAACTGAGCTTTTGGTCCCTGATGGCTCACCAACCCCCCCCCCCCACCCCTGCGCCATCACTCTGACCTCTTCTTGTGGTAAATCCTAGTCTCCTTTTCAATTATTTGTTTTCAACTTGGAAGGCTCAGGCTATCCCGGAATAATTGGTATGAAGTAAGAGAGAGAGCACCAAGTCTGGTTTGTCCAGTTGAAATCTGTCTCCCTCTTTTATTCCCCCACAGCACACTGCCACAGCTGCTACCCCGCCCTCCTTCCCCCCTTCCGGCTGGCTCTCCCTCCCCCTCCTACCCTGGCTGTTTTGGTTTGGGGACTCTTCAGAGACCCTGAACTTTGGCTATCCCAAGGGATGGTTTGAAGAGCACAGAATGTGAAAGAATCTCCTGGACAAAGACTCCAGAAGCCAATGCCCTTGGGGTGCCGTCGGGCAGATGGCCCCTGCAAAATGCTACTACCCCCTCCCCAGAAACTCCAACTCCTGCTCTGGTGCTGGAGAGATGAAGACAGGGAAACTGGAAACGGAAAGGCTAAGCAGAGTCAGTGGCATGGATCAGCTTCTAGAACCGAGAAGACAAAGCTCTCCTAGTTACTAACTTGTCCTAACTTAAAGGAGAAAAGCAAAAAGGATCTTCTTTCTCCCTACCTCCTCTTCCTCTGTGGTAAATCTATAAATACAAAGAGATCGGGTGGGACCAAAGCGAGTAGGGGCGGGGGTGGGGGGGGGGAGGGGCTCATTACTCAGAGACAAGAGTATACACAACCTACTTTGGATTAAATGTCCACAAAACCCACGTTCAGCAAACTGTCCTCTGTCCAGAAAACGCCCAGTCTTACTCTTCACATAACATGTTCTCAGAGCTTCAGGCCTTCAGATCATAACTGAGCAACGGGGACAGCCGAACTGGGCCATCCAGGCTGCCTACCAACTCACCCCAAAATGAGTGAGTCTGTATTTCCCCAGCTGCACCCAGCAGTCCAGTGCTCCTGAAAGCATCTCTCCAGAAGCCAGGGGTGATGTCTTTTTTGGCGGTGGGGTGGTCATAAACTCTATCAGCTCTCCCTACAGGAGGGTGCTGGGACTTCCAGGGCCTTCCCTCTCCCAAGTCCAGCACAGCCCCTACTCCCCTTCCTAGGAAGATGGGCTTTTTTCCTGTATATATTTGCCCCAGTCCCAGTCCAAGGGAAACGTCAAACACACGTCCACTCAAATCGAAGAGCCTAAAATCAAAGCGGCACTGGGCTGGGCAGGACAGCAAGCTAGAGACTCCCCAGGAGCAAAGACACTCAACGGAGGCCTGGAGGAAGGAAACGGAAGTGGGGAGGTGGGGTGGGGGGCGTATGACCACCTCCGGGACACTGGGTAGACCCATCCTCTTTACCGCACCCAAGAGAGGAAAGGGGAGGTGACAGAGCCTTTGCTCCAAATCCCTGGCTTAGCAGCATGGGGCCCAGAACCTGGGAAAGGGCTGGGCAGAGGCGTCCTTCTCCACTGGAGGTCAGGTTCTGAGACACAGATGAGGGCGGCCGGGGAACGGTGTTTAAAGGATTTGAGCAGCTCTGCAAAAGCTGGGTGCGCCAGATTCTGGGTGCCCGCTACGAATTCGGGAACGTTTCCGGCTCTTTTTAACTAGGCTTGTAAAGGAGGCTTCTTCAACAAATTGCAAGAAGCTGGAAGCCACCGTGCGCTACTGGAAAGGCTTCGGGTCCGCTCCAGTCCCTTGGAGTCCGAGAAGCAAGCCCAGCTCGGACTCAGCCAAGCCCTGGCCTAGACTAGTCACCTGCACCTACCTGTTCCAACCTCCAAAGACAAGGCCCCCTAAGCCCGCAGCCAGAAAAGCCGGGCCACGCGATGGGGTGTGTGCCCGCGTGGGTTTTAATTTGGTCCTGTTTCGAGCTCTTTATTTACCGGCTGAAGCAGCCACGTCCCCCTTTTTCCCTGGGGAAGGTATCTGACAAGCCCAATGCACGGTCCCGCCGTTTGGCTCGCCGGCGCCGCGCCTGTCCGGCCCGTGCCCGGGCTCTACCTGCTCCGGGTCCGGACTGAAAACCAGCCCGCGCCGGGAGAGTGTGAACCGGCTTGGCGGGACTTTGGAGGGAAGGCCCGAACCCCTGCCTCGGGGCCTCCCGGGCCAGACCGCGGCGGCCGCTCCCAAGTTTTCGCCCACGCGCCGCGCCCGGCTCCCGCACCGCAAGACGCTCGTACCTGGCTTGGCGAGGGACGCCTGCAACGCCCCGGGCTGGGACTCGGCGGCCCAGCGCAGCGCGGCGGCCGCAGCCAACTCGGCGGCGGGGCGCGGCGGCGGCGGCGGCGGCGGCGGCGGCGGCGGCGGCTGAGAAGGCTGCGAGGTCGGCGGCGGCTGCGGGGCGGCGGCGGCGTCCCCCGGCGGCGGGGGTCCCGGCAGGGCGCGCAGGGAGTCCGGGATGAGGCTCTCGAGGCTCTCGTTGGCCTGCTGCCTGCGCAGCGCCACCTGCGCTGCCATGACCCGCTGCCGCTCGATGATGAGGATGCACTTCTCACAGGTGCAGTCCTTGAAGCGGCAGTAGCGCTTGTGGCCCTTGAGCCAGGACAGCACGCCGTGGTTGCGGCAACGCGCGCACTTGGGCGTGCGCTGCAGGGGCGCCCGCGGCGGCTGCGACACCGGGCCGCCCATGTACAGGTAGGGGGAGCCGTAGCCGTTCATGTCCCGGACTCCAGGAAGAGCAGGCGGGCTGGCGGCGGCAGCGGGCCAGGGGGCGCTGGACGGCGGGGCAGAGAGGCCCGCTCTCGGGCGGCCTCCGGGCGGCGCGGTCCTCGGTCCCGCAGCCCCGGCGGCCGCGTGCGCTCCGGGATGGCGGGAGGTGCAGCGGCCGTCTTCAAGGATCCCGCGACGCCCGCACCGTCAGCCTCCCTCCGGTGCTCCGCAATCCCACGCGCGTCGCGTCTCTCTGCCAGAGGCTGCTTCGGCTGGCACGTCCTTCCTCGCAGAGGCGTTGCGGCGGCTGCAAAGAGCCGGCGAGAGCTCTGGTTAAGGTCTGAGCCAGCTCGTCTGCAGCTCCCGCGCGCGCCGGGCGGCCCCAGCACCTCCTCCGCCGCCCTCCCCCCTCCACTCCTCCTCCCTCCCACTGTCACCCCCACCCCTAGGGTCCCGAGCTCCTTGCACTCTCCACTCCCCACCCCACTCCACGCCTTCCTCTTTCCTTCCCGCTCGCGCCCCCAGAGTCCCTGCACGTCACCTTCCTTGCCACCTGCAGCCAGGCCACTCTGGCGGGGGCGCTCACGGCCCCCTACTCCAAGCTCTCTTCGCTCGGCCGGACTGCGGCGCTCCGGGCCGCGGCGGTGCAGGCGGGGCGGGGAAGAGGAGGGCCGGCGGGGGTGCGGGTGGAGGTGCCCGTAGGCCAGTGAGCTGGCCGCTCCCCTTCTCTCCCCTCCCCTCCCCTCCCTGCAGGCCTGATTTGTCGGCACCGAGCCCGAGGCCACTTTCATCCCCACACTTGGCGGCCGAAATGGCTCGGCGAGATCCGGAGCCTACCCGAGCCTTGCGGGTGCACTTGGGACCCAGCAGGAGCCGAGAAGGTTTCACTTAGGGCGAGCCAGGCCCTGCGGGCCACTGGCGGGTGCAGTTGGGGTAGGGCAGTGCCACTGGTTCGGGGAAATTTTGACTTTCTTGATTTCCTTTGCAACATTTCTTTTTCTTTTGCTGCTGTGGAACAAAATGTATGTTTATGAAAACCTGCTGGCCCGAGGATGACAACCCATCTTGCGGGCTATTTCAAGGGGAAAAAAGACCGCCCTCTCTGGCCTTGAGTTTCTCTACTCCCCAACCCATGTTTTAATAATAATAGTAATTTTAGGGGAAAAAAAGTTTCCGTCCTGAAAAGCCAGGAAGTGCTCATGTGGAGGATCTGCTTACGTGCGGGATCTAACTTTCTCTCAGCGGACGGAGGAGCCACGTTAGCACCCCACGAGCGGCCGGATGTGACGACGATCTCCACTCTGTTCTGCCCAACAGTCATTACCGCACCATCAAACGGAGGTCTGGAGTCGGCCAGTTCAAATGCCCACAGACTCAGTGACTGAATTATGGATGAGGGATGGGGCCATCCCTGCCCTCCCCCCACCCCCCAGCGTCTTTGGGTAGGCGTGGAAGAGCGCCCTTGCACCAGATGACAGAAGCAAACTTTGTTCAAACTCTCTAATCTCGGAGTACCGGTTTGGCCTAATGCAGACTCCCGCTGGAAGTGCGCCGTGAAGACTAAGCAAACACACACACACACACACACACATGCACACACACAACGCAAGAAAACAAAGAAACAAGCAAAAACGGGAGGACACAACGGTGCAGGGTAGCACAATGGTTCAGTGCAAAGCGGGGGAGATGGCATTCCCGGAGCCTTCGTTCCGCGGGCTCCTGAGAGGACACTGAGCTCATCTCTTGGAGGTCTCGGCGAATCGAATTCCAGATGAGTCCGCAAGAATGGCCAACCCTTGGGCTGCACAGCGCCCCTTGTCCTCTCTGGGAAGCCGTTTTTCTCTGCACTGCCCTGGAAGCAAGTAACAGGAAAACGTCCCTCTGTGTTTGCTGTGAATTCAAATAAAGCATCGACAGGCGTTCTGGCGGCAACCCTCCACCAGATTTCGGGAAGGGAGGAGGATGAAAAAGGGAACCTGGTGTCCCTTGAAGCCCTAGCCGCCCCCTTTGTCAGACTAGTCCGGAGGTTGGGGATCACTGGATGTTGGCCTGGTGGGGGGGGGGGGGGCGTGGGCCGGAAACCTGTGAGGAACAGTGCTACCCCTGGGCCAAACTTGGGTCAGTACAGACTCCCTCAGTGTCGCCTCTCATTCCCCCTCATCCACCCCCACCCTCAACCCCTCTTCTCCCGACCTCTGTTAGGAAAACAAGCCCTAAAACACAACTGGAGGGAACTTCCTACACTTTCGGAATCGGAGGCAGAGGTCACCGGCACCCCCCCCCCCCCACACACCCTGCGGGCCTGAGACTGGGAAGTGGGAATTGTTGGCCCGTCCCTTCACATCAAGACAGACAAGAAGGGCCCAGAATGACACTGAATCTGGGAACTTTCGCGGCGAAATCTCTAGATCTCTTGGGAATGCGAAGACCACGGACTTGTTTTTTTTCCTTTTTTCTTTTTTTTGTCAGACGCATGCCTCCCAATTGTCTCCTAATGGTCAGCGGAACTTAGGAATGTAAGTGACTTGGGAGTAAAGAATTTTTGTAAGGAAAAGAACAGATCTCAAAACGGGTTTGGGGGGCATTCCCACTACTAAGGCGACCTCCTTTCCTCCTCCACTCACCTAGCCATCCTATCCCTTTGCCACTCAAACAGTCTGGCATTATTTGGGCCGGGGCCCCATTTCACTCCAGTGCACATCGGGGGCTGAGATCTAAATACTCATTTGATATAGCGCAATAATCCTTTTCTCATATTTGATGGGAATGTTTTCCATATCCCAGTATTTGACAACATCTCCCTATAGGAACAGGTTTGTATTTATGTTGGTAAAATGTCCCCTGCCTCAAAGTCTATTGTAACCCAACACCTGACAACCCCGAGTCCCATTTCTGTTTGCAGAAAGGGTTTATTCAAGCACATAATGGGATCCCAGCAGAAAGCCTTCCTGAACAAGGGGCTATGGTAAACTTCACCACATGAACTCCGTTTCCAGGGCTATTAAGCTTTTAATTGGAAAATAGCAGAGGAAATTTCAAGGTGACTATAACGTGTTAGCAGTTAGTGCGGAGAAGAAAAGCCCAAGCGGGGATGAATGTAGAAAGCATATGGTCCGAATCACGTTTAGAAGGAGCGGCCTGCTTCTACTAAGTCCCCGCCACTTACACACTTATGGGAAAAAGCATCAAAGAAATTGCAAAGGGAGGGAGGAGGATTATGAGTAAATGTAACCTCACTAGATTGGATCCACTCAAGTTCTCTGGGTGATGGCGTGTGCGCTCAGACCAGAATTAACTAGGTAGAATTGTGACAGGTATTAACAGCGAAAGGGTGAAAGATAATGTGCGCATGTGGTTGTCGTTCTCTTGGCTTACAATTTCATGGCATGTACACATTTAAAAGCTGGGGCTGCAGATGTGCCAGCTGAGAAGCCGAGGATGTTCTGCCTCCAAATCCAGGAGTCCTGGTAGATGTTCCTCCCCGCAAAAAAATAAAAAATAAAAAAAAACAAATAAAAAACCCCACAAAAACAAAAAACAAACACAAAAACCACCCACTTATCAAAAGGGCAGTTTCACATTGTCCCGGATGTATAATGCATCAGGAAATTTTCTGCTTTGCTGGATTCTCATGGCGGGGGAGGTCAGGGTTCCTATTTTGCCGTTTTTTAATCGCGACCATGGTGACGCTGCAGGCCAGGGCTTGCAGAAAGCCCCGAAAATGCAAGAAAACGAGCCCCCTCTGCCCGCGCGTGAACTTCTCATCTCTCATCCCGTCCCTGCCTCTAGGCATCGCCCTTTGGCCAGCTTCAAATTGAAAGTGGGGGACGAATGTCTGGGGAGGCGGTGGGGCAACCAGCAACCAATTTCTTGAGGTGACAATAATGCTCTTGTTCTCCCTCAATTAATTGGCGAAGAGACTCCTGCGCACCTCCCATAGCATCCCCGTAGCCGCCCTCTGGGGCGCGGGGTGGAGGACAGAGGCCACGTGCGGCCGGGGTGGGGGGAAGCGAGTGAACCTGGGTCTGGCGGGCCCGGGAAACGCGGCCCAACAGAAAGAAGGTCCACGACGGTCGCGTCCCCACGCCATTTTGGCAGTGGGCGACCTGAAGATCTTAAAGGGCCGAAGCCTTCTTAAGCAAACAGGGGCGCAGAACAGCCCGCAGGCCCTGTGCAGACAGTGCAGGTGCCCGTTCGTTCCTTCACGTTCTCGAATTCTCGAAACCAGCAGGGGTCGTGCCTGGGCACGAGCGCTCCCACCCGTGCAGATGCCTCAGACGCAGGCCAAACACCAGGCCGTGCCCGCCCCCCATCTTTTGGAGGGGGGGGGGAGGTGTCGCTCTAGCTTTGCTTTATCCGAGGGGCCCACTGAAAGCCGACCTCTGCCCCGCGCTTCGCAAGGGAAAGTGGAAAAGCGCGACCTCGCAGCGCTCCCCACTGGGCCAGGGCCCCGGCCCGCTTCCCCCGCAGGCCTCGCGCGCCGCCGCTCCCTCTCCGCGCGCAGAGGTGGGGCTCTTGGGCCCTGCCTACTCACCCCCGCGGGGCAGCGGGAGGCCGGGGTGGGCTGCGGCGTCGGTGCCGTCCCTACCCGCCTCGCTAGAGGCTCGCAGTGGGGCGGCCTGCAAACCCGCGCGCCTTCTGAGCAAAGGGGGAAAAGCAGCATGTACTCTCCGAAGGAAAACGAGAGCGGCGCGGACCTGGGAACACTTTAAAGATCATGTTTCCCTTGGACTTGAACGCTCAAAGCAAAACCAAACAAAAAGGCCAGGGAAATCTTTTTAGGTACTTCGAGTAACGTTCAAGGGGCACAGAATCTTTGCTCCAGTGCCCGCTCTCGGGGCGCCGGTGCAGTTCTTCCCCAGGACGAGCCACTCTTCCAGAACGCTCTTCTCCCTCCGCCCCCGCTGTCGTCCCGCGGCCCCGTAACCAAGCCCCGCTGCGGGGAAAGTGGGCGGCTCTGCGGCCTTCCCAGAAACACGTTCCAGTTCCGTCCCAGGGAGTCCCGGGGATACTGGGAAACGGCGGACGCGGCCCGCACCCCAGGGGACCTGGCTGCGAACTCTACGCACGGAGGCCCGACCAGAGGCGGGAGAGCAACGCTGGGAGGCTGGGAGCGGCGCACCCGAAGGACGCCCCACGGCAGGGGGCCGACACGTACACCCTCAGCTCTCGAGGCCCGCTCGGGATCCTCCTGGGCGGGGCGACTTCCGGAGCACTCGAGGCTCCGCCCACCCAACCAGCGCCCCGCCTCCTACCCTGCTCACCCCGCCCCCCCGCCTGGGGTCCTAGGCAGCCCTCCTGGCCGCAGCTTGGAACTGTTGGAAAGTTTGCCGGTTGTTCTGGGGTAGGGAGTGCGGAGAACTTGACGAAATAGTGGCTGAGCGAAGGCCTCTCGCGTTTCTGTTGAGGGGGAGGAGGCGTCTTTCCCCGGCGAAGATCGCGAGTCGTCGGCAGTGGCCGGAGCGGGCCGAGCTGGCAGCAACTGGGCTCAGGCCTTGTCCTTGTGTACGCGCCAAGGGACGAAGGCCTCGGGCCCCGGGCCACTTCCCGCCGGGGCGGGACGGAGCCGAGAACGATCCCTCTCCTTGCAGCCGTTGACCTTCGGCGTATGTTTAAGACGCATAGCGCTTTCCACGAAGCGCTTTTAATACCACTTGGTGCAAAACATCAAAATGCGGTGCAGTATACGTGTACGTGTGAAACCGGTTCCGCACTGGAGTTCACCCGAAGCGGAGAGAGGCTCGATTTTTAGGCGTGCGCAGCAGTTCGGTTTCCACG